>NW_025963835.1:21084405-24054405 GCF_023055435.1 Haliotis rufescens | reverse complement strand
CCACACTACCGATCTATTCATGTGGGGTATAACCTGCCATATTACCGATCTATTCATATGGGGTATAACCTGCCATACTACAGGTCTATTCATGTGGGGTACAACCTGCCACATTACCGATCTATTCATGTGAGGTATAACCTGCCACACTACCGATCTATTCATGTGGGGTATAACCTGCCATATTACCGATCTATTCATGTGGGGTATAACCTGCCACACACCACATATCTATTCATGTGAGGTATAACCTGCCACACTACCGATCTATTCATGTGGGGTATAACCTGCCATATTACCGATCTATTCATATGGGGTATAACCTGCCATACTACAGGTCTATTCATGTGGGGTACAACCTGCCACATTACCGATCTATTCATGTGAGGTATAACCTGCCACACTACCGATCTATTCATGTGGGGTATAACCTGCCATATTACCGATCTATTCATGTGGGGTATAACCTGCCATACTACCGATCTATTCATGTGGGGTATAACCTGCCATACTACCGATCTATTCATGTGGGGTAAAACCTGCCATACTACCGATCTATTCATGTGGGGTATAACCTGCCATATTACCGATCCATTCATATGGGGTATAACCTGCCATACTACCGATCTATTCATGTGGGGTATAACCTGCCATATTACCGATCTATTCATGTGGGGTATAATCTGCAATACTACTGATCTATTCATGTGGGGTATAACCTGCAATACCACCGATCTATTCATGTGGGGTATAACCTGCCATATTACTGATATATTCATATGGAGAAAGTGGCCAGATTGAAGGTGAGGTGAGGTGAAATGGGGTTTAACGTCGCGTCCAAGATTATTGTACTTATATAGCGACGTGCATGTAAGTATGTGTGTAGTTGCTTGTACTAGTCCGGACTGATGCCGATTTAGTGCAAGCTCACTGAGATACCATGCCGCAGTTTACCATGAATACCCCACTCAGACACAGTATACTGACTCCGAGCCAACCAGTCCTTGTTTAAACCTTTTAATGCCCAGCGCGAGGCAGGGTAACAAAAAGAACCATCTTTTAACGTCTTTTGGTATGACGCGGCCGGGAATCGAACCTCGGACCTTCCGCTCTCCGGGCGGGCCAGATTGAAATGGCATTTATGATGACATTTAGTACATTTGTTCATTTTAAGGAAAATAGTGTGTGAATGAGTGAGTTAAAATTTAACGTCACATCGGCATTATTTCAGCCATATCGTGACGAGAAAATGTACTATATTCAAATTAGATATATTTAGATAGTATAAAAAGAAAAACATGTCGTCGAAGGACAGTAAAACAACTAGATTTATCACAGATTTTATTTAAAACTAGTAGCTAACCATAAAATATGAAACCATACGTATTGAGGAAAATATAATGATTGAATGTGCGGGTAGGATGAAATATCGATTTCATTATTTTTGTGGGAATTAAATTCTGACATGAGCACATATAATGACATGTTTCATTTTGGGATAAGTGTTATTATCCTTGTGACGATATCGCTTTCTTACACGTTATATTTCTTTACATTTCAGCTCTACAAAAACTGTGTCAGCTTTCATGGGTGACAACACAGCTATTAAAACACCTATTTTACAATCACAACACGTTTCCTTTTTATTTAGTTAATGTATCCATCACCATATAGCAACGTGCATACTAGCAACGGTGTCTGCGTCTGTGCGTCTGTGAAAACATACGTGTGCGCGATGACATAGACACGTACATAAAAAGAAGCAGGGGTGACACGTACACGTACAGAGCAACATACACAAGTGCATGTAGAGAATTGTGGGTCACATCGACACGTGCATGTAGAGAATTGTGGGCTACATCAACACGTGCATAAAGAAAGATGTGGCCACATACACACGTGAATGTAGAGAATTGTTGGTAACATCGACACGTGCATGTAGAGAATTGTGGGTCACATCGACACGTGCATGTAGAGAATTGTGGGCTACATCAACACGTGCATAAAGAAAGATGTGGCCACATACACACGTGAATGTAGAGAATTGTTGGTAACATCGACACGTGCATGTAGAGAATTGTGGGTTACATCGACACGTGCATGTAGAGAATTGCGGGCCACATCAACACGTGCATGAAGAAGAATGTGAGCCACACACACGCGTTAATGTATAGAATTGTAGGCCACAAACACTTGTGCATGTATAGAATGGTTGGTCACATCGACATGTGCATGTTGGGAATAGTGGGTCACATCGACACGTGCATGAAGGAAAATCTGGGGTGATACGTGCACGTGCAGGTCCAGTTTATTTGTCACATGTCATGTCACATGTGCATGAAGAGAAATATGAGCAACACACACGTGTATGTAGAGAATTTTGGGTCACATCGGCACGTGCATGTGGAGAATTGTGGGTCACATCTGCAATTGTATGTAGAGAATTGTGGGTCACATCGACACGTGCATGAAGAAAAATGTGGGCCACATACACGCGTTAATGTATAGAATTGTGGGCCACAAACACTTGTGCATGTATAGAATGGTTGGTCACATCGACACGTGCATGTTGGGAATAGTGGGTCACATCGACACGTGCATGTTGAGGATTGTGGGTCACATCTGCAATTTCTTGTAGAGAATTGTGGGTCACATCGACACGTACATGAAGAAAATTATGGGCCACATACACACGTGCATGTAGAGAATTTTGGGTCACATCGACACGTACATGTAGAGAATTGTGGATCACATCAGCAATTGCATGTAGAGAATTGTTGGTCACATCGACACGTGCATGTAGTAAATTGTGTGTCACATACATACGTGCATGTAGAGAATTGTGGGTCACATCGATACGTGCATGAAGAAAAATGTGGGCCACATACACGCGTTAATGTATAGAATTGTGAATCACATCGATACGTGCATGAAGAAAAATGTGGGCCACATACACGCGTTAATGTATAGAATTGTGGGTCATATCGATACGTGCATGAAGAAAAATGTGGGCCACATACACGAGTTAATGTATAGAATTGTGGGTCACATCGATACGTGCATGAAGAAAAATGTGGGCCACATACACGCGTGCATGTAGAGAATATAAATACATCAGATTACACCGGGAAACTGAAACATCCCTTTGGGTATTATTCTATTGACAGAGTCTGAGTTTCACTTGGGTATGCTTTGTCCTCTCTAGGAAAGTTTAGGAAATATAGTTCCATAAACTCGTCTAGCAACCCTGATAAAACCAACCATTTAGCCAAGTATTTAGCCAAGAAAGAAACACATGTCAACTTCTTTTACATATTGTCTGGAGCATTATGTTATAATGGGCCCATGCCGCCTTTACCGAAACAAATACTAAGCCTTAATTGTAGCTTATGCCTAGATACTTCTTGTGCATATCGAGGCTTCGCACCCTGCTCCAAAACCATGTTTCTTACCCGACCACATAGACGTTTCAGCAGCATTTTGCTTCTATCTTATCTTGTAGTCCATGACCTGACCTTGTGACCTGAATATCAAATCAGCTATGAACTATGGTACTCCATGCAACACTCCTTTACCAAGCCAAGAGATAATAGACTCCGTGAAACATCCGCTTGAACATTGTTTTTGTCTCTTTCAAAAGGTAATGTGTGCACGTAGAGGTCCAAACGTCTGTTTCAGGTTAGCTCGAGGCTTGACCACCTACACCATTTGCAATGTGAATTTAAGTTCTTCTCGTTCTTGTACATACCCAGATTTCGTCTCCTCCTCTAACGCCACGTTAACTATTAACACGTGCTAGATCTTGTATACAGGGTTACATATCAATATTGTTGATGAGGCGTCAAGCAATATTTACCCATTCACTTTAACACCACGTGTACTGTCAACACTTGCTAGTTCTTGTATATACCCAGACCCCGTCACCTCCTCAAGCACCACGTGTACTGTCAACACTTGCTAGTTCTTGTATATACCCAGACCCCGTCACCTCCTCAAGCACCACGTGTACTGTCAACACTTGCTAGTTCTTGTATATACCCAGCCCTCGTCACCTCCTCAAGCACCACGTGTACTGTCAACACTTGCTAGTTCTTGTATATACCCAGACCCCGTCACCTCCTCTAACATCACGTGAACTGTTATTGCATTTATATAGCGACGTACGTACGTGTGTGTGTGTGTGTGTGTGTGTGTGTGTGTGTGTGTGTGTGTGTGTGTGTGTGTGTGTGTGTGTGTGTGTGTGTGTGTGTGTCTGTGTCTGTCTGTGTGTGTGTGTCTGTGTGTGTGTCTGTCTGTCTGTCTGTCTGCTTGTACTAGTTCAGACTAATACCGGTTTTATAGTGCAACCAATTTTACCGTGTGCGCACGTCACATGTGCAATCTTCAAACCTTGAAGCAAAGTGCACGATACCGTTACATGTGATGAACGTGCACGTGTCTCATGCTACTGATCAGAATACTGCTAGCTGCGCTGATTCAGTCAATTATACCAACACGTGCTCCTTTTGTGTCACTCCATGAACATAATCACGGCAGGCATTAGACCACAACACTCACATTCACTGGGGTCAAAATTCATTGGGATAAAAAACGGATTAGAATAGGTCTTCAGCAGCCCATGCTCTGTCGTAAGAGGAGACTAACGGGATCGAGTGATCAGGCTAGCTGACTTGGTTGATGCATGTCATCGAATCTCAATTGCGTGGATCGATACTTATGATGTCAGTCAGCGGATTGTCTGGTCCAGACTCGATTATTTACAGACCGCCGTCACATACCTGGAATATTGCTTAGTGTGGCGTTAAACAACAAATAAACAAAAACCTAAATCATATATTCTTAGACTGATGTCCATCATGTGTTTCAGCAACCATGATAGTATTCCTTCTTCTACTCGGAGCTGCGTCGGTATATGGGTGAGTGTTACATGGTGAAATGTGCAAAACCAAACTGTTGTAGTCGGCAATGTGTCGATATTTGAGTGAATTATATATACTACAATGTCCAACATTTCAAAATTATAACAGGCAATTATATCAATTATTAGGTGAGTTATAAGTGGATAATGCCAGTTACTTTAAATGATGGAGCATTGGGATAGCCCAGTTGGTGAAGCGTTCGCCCGTCTGGATGAAGATTCGGATTTCAGTTTTCATGTCTGCCAGATATATGGCTGGATTGTTGCTAAGGGTGGAGTAGATCAGTAGCTGCCAACTCACGTTGATAAGTGCTGCGCCTAACATAGAAGGAACTGCGAAATCTGGTGTAGCGGCCATAAATTTCAGAGTCCCGTGATTGGATTCGAACCACGGACCTTCTGAGCAGAGGTCGGACGCCTTGTCCACATGACCAAAGAGGTTAACCTCGTCAGCAAGCTGACAAGGTAAGGATGTCATCTGTGGGATGACACCACGCCCGGCTACATACTTTCCCGTCAACAGAAGGCACGTCCCGGACCGCATAGTAGGGTACTGAGACTTATTTTGCTCAAATTTTAATATGAACGCGCTCAGCTCCATGTTGGGCACCAATGTAGCGGCCATAAAATTTCTGAGTCCCGTGATGGGATTGGAACCACGGACCTACTGAGCAGAGGTCAGACGCCTTGTCCACATGACCAAAGAGGTCAGGATGTCATCTGTGGGATGACACCTCGCCCTGCTACATAGACATTACATGATGTCATAGAAGTATCTCACAAAGACTTAGGTGAATTAAGCAAATTGTTTCACTGTGACAAGTCTGTAAAATATGCAGGGGTCTGTAGCCTTTGGAAAATGGACAAACTTAAGGAACGTACAGTGATCAAGTAGCTGTAGAAAAAGGGCTCAAACCTAAAAATAAAGCGACAAACCCCTTTCCATATCCAGTAGAAATCTCTCCATAAAGCAGAGTCGATTGGACAATTCCGACTGTATCATGAGCATGTGGTTATGAATCACTATCAAATAGTAATGATACCAGGTGTTCTCGAAACCGTGAGCGTATCCTGCCCCACCGGTGGCACCCGTCACCCAACACATGCAAAGGCAAGTCAACTGTTCATGGGAACATGGGAACGTATAGTACATCATTTTTGTCACGGATGCGTCAAAGTTTGAAATGTCCTCCACATGTCTACCATAAACCTGAAAGCTTTACCGAGGCCTTGAATGTTGTAACCTTGATCAAGCAACTTCTGAGCAAGAGTCTTTGAAATCTTGGTAGAAAAATTATACTTGATTGTATCTCAAAAGTTGCGAAATGTAAACATCAAAGTCTGGAGCTGCTGGAAAACATCCATGAAGATATGAGTACAACACTAGGGAAGGAAGCCCCTCTATATGCATTCGTAAAAAGGTGAGAGTCTCCCGTCCTGAAAGGTCCGTCAGGTCAGCAAACCCAGAAATGATCCCGAGAATCCACGATATGATGATGGCCGACTGGCGAATGAATGAGCGTCATATGGTTAGTTCAATAGGCATTTTCCAGGAGAGAGTCACAGATATTTGTCAATGAAGAAATTATCAGCTCGCTGGGTGCCAAAACTGATCGAAAAACACACCAGGCACAACGTGTCTCAAGATCATGTATCTCTGTTTGAAACTGAGCCAGAAGGGTTCTTGCAACAATTGTGACTACATATAGAACCTGGCTTCACCTCCTTCAGCATAAGTCCAACCAACAATCAGACCATTGGAAGCATGGAAATGACTGTCCCATCAGGTGGAAAGGTTATGACCCCCATTTTCTGGGATGCCGAGGGCGTCATCGTGGTGGGCTATCTTCCAAACGATCAAACAATAAACGGAGCATATGATTTTGCATCTGTGAGGCAATTACGGGAAATTAAGTCTAAGAGACATATGAAGCTGAGAATAGGTGCGCTCCTCCATCATAACAATGCACCAGTGCACAAATCAATTACTGTTGTGACCACAATCCTTCAGCGCCCACCTATTCTCCTTGGATGGCGCCTTCAAACTTCCATCTGTTCCTAAACATAAAGAACCAATATCGGCTCGTACAATGACGTCATAGCAGCTGTGGAGAACATTTTGGACAGCCAAGAGAAGCTGGGATAGAATGCTTCCAAGATCGTTGGCAAAATGTTTCAATGTGGAAGGGGATGCATGTTGAAAACTATATGTTAATGTCTTTAGGTCAAGTCTTTCGATGTGAGGCTCAGAAGCTATCAACTCGTGTATCTGTATGTATCTGTCATTGCCAGAGACAATCATTCATCTTCTACCTTCAGGCAAGGTCATGGTCACGGTCACGGTCACGTACACTCCTGTATCCATAACAACCACCAGCAGATGACGGCAAACCAGGTGATCGCCAGCGTCATCGTCGACATGGAGAAAGATGGCGACGGCGCTGTGACACAGGCTGAAGTCATGGCTGAATTCGTCACCAAATACGACCATGACGGTAAAGGAGAGACAATGTGATGATCGGAATTGGGGGAGGGATGGGGGTGGCGGTTGGAGTAGGGGGTTGGGAGGATTCTGGGTTTGCTTATTATAAAATATTTATTCAATTTCGTCAATGCTGGATAACAATATTACTGCCTCATATTTACGAAATAGGCATGTGCTGGAAATTGCAATGTGAATTAATTAAATTGTTCGATTTTCTCGGACATTGAAAATGTGTGCTTAGAAGCAGAGAAATGCAAAAAAAGTCTCTAACTAAATCCAAGTATCCCATGCTTGTCTTATGAGCTGACTAAACGGGAATAGACTGTGTGATCTGGCCGAGTGGTGTCATCCGGATGTTTACTAACGGGTACGTCTACATTTATGTAGACACTCTTTAATCTGGACGTCTTCACTGGTAACGGTCATGTCCAGACCATTGAGGTGTCACTGTATGACCGATATGGAAGTCAGATCGACATGTTTTTGTTAGATTTGTATATTCATGAACAGTCATGTCGGTTATTTTTGTATCGTCCAGGCAGCGGTGATATATAACGTCCCATAGTACAAGAGGTACAGAAGCTCACCTATAGTAGATAAAAATGTAAGCGTTCGATATTCGCCTTAGCAGTTGTTTTGTCATAAACCTATGCAGCCCATCGTTCTGATACGACAAGGGTGGTGGGGTAGCCTAGTGGTTAAAGAGTTCGCTCGTCACGCCGAAGACCAAGGTTCGATTCCCCACATGGGCACAATGTGTGAAGCCCATTTCTGGTGTCTCCCGCCGTGATACTGCACGAATATTGCTAGAAGTGGCGTAAACCCATACACACTCACACACTCTGATACGATTATGTGTTCATTGATATATTTTATGAAGACTTCACAATGGCAATTCTACTTGCTCAAAGCCAAAGACAATGACGTTCACAGATTAGGTTGAGGGACGAACAAATCACATCGTGAAGGTGAGCTATAGCCAGTGTATAAGTCCAACGTATGTCGATGGTGTTGATGTGGTTACAGGTAACGGCGAGATTTCCGAAGATGAGTTTGTAAAGCAATGGCATCACCACTACCACGACGAACACGACTTCGCCAGCTACCTCTTCCACCACTTCGACATAAACGACGACTTGAAACTGACCGACGGTGACATCGCCGCTCTGGAGTTGTCCCTTGATATTGATGGTGTGTGCTTAATAATATGGATTTGGGTGGCAGTCTGACATTCCTTCTTAACATGAAATTAAGATATTTCGCCTTTAGACCATTGCAATTGGTCACAATTCCATTCCTTAAATTTCTGGTGAACGTTCCCTCACTGACATATTGCGAGTCCCGTGATGATTAGGATATACACGTCATATATCTCTATACACCTTAGACATGGTTCCTTATAATGCCTTACAGGTGATGGTAACGTCTCAGTCTCAGAGTTCCAGGCCTATTTGACCAACGTAAGTCGCGGACCTATTATTCATTTTAGGTTCAAAACGTACTCTTCATGTCAAGAAAGGGAAGCAGTTATGCTGCCTCACTATCCTGCCATACTATCGATGTATTAATATGGGGGGAATGTACAGATAGGAATTTATGATGACATTGTATAAATTTCTTCACTGGGGGTGGGGGATGTAATGATTGAATAACATATCGATTTTATACTTTTATTGTTATGAAATGCTAAAATATGTATATATAATAACTGTTTTGATGTTTATGACGACAAAGTGTGCGACTGTCTGTCTCCCACCCTTTCCTGGAGATATACTAACTGTTTCACATTTCACATTTCAGCTCTACACAAACTGTGTGACACATCATGGGCGGTAGAACCGCAATTTAATAAAAAACACTTCCTGTCACGCCGTGTTTCCTCTTCCTTTAGGTATAATTTGGGGGTAAGACATTTAGGCGAGAAGTAGGCATCCCCATGCGCACGAACCGTGCCCCTTCTTGCTGATGTGTTTCTTAATGCATTGGAATCGAGATTTCTGCTGAGATTGTCAAGGTCAAAACAAGGGCATTCAGCAAGAAGTTTAACTTAAGCGTCGGGCATATCATAGCATTAGAAATTGGCACAAGTCCTGTAGTCCTTGCCAAACTGCCCAATAGTTACGGTATCATAAGGACGAGAAGAAATTTCCCAGTTTTAAGGGTTTTGCTATATGTTATCATTATGAGGACTAGTGGACTAAAAGTGTTAGTTTCTACCGTTCTATCAATGGCCTGATATTGTTCAACAATGGTCAAATAGCCAAATTCCTTCCACTTTTTTACCCAAGAGTACAAAAGATTACTGAAACCGCCTCATCAGTTTCATATTTAGATCTAAAGTTTCAGAGTGACATGTATGAGAAGAGGAATGATTTCAACTTTCAACTATAGTCAATTTTACCTTTATTTTGAACAATATTCCAGCAGCTCCAACCTTAGATGTCTACGTTTCAAATAAGGTACAATCAAGTATGATCCTTTATCGAAGATTTTAAAAAGCGGCACACGAATCTTGTTCAAAGTTGTGTCAACATTCCAGACCTCATCAAAGCTTTCACAAAGGTTTATGGAAGAGTTTATTGGGCCACATAGACATGTACAAATAGAGAAATGAGGGCCACAAAGACATGTACAAATAGAGAAATGAGGGCCACATAGACATGTACAAATAGAGAAATGAGGGCCATATAGACATGTACAAATAGAAAAATGAGGGCCACAAAGACATGTACAAATAGAGAAATGAGGGCCACATAGACATGTACAAATAGAGAAATGAGGGCCATATAGACATGTACAAATTGAGAAATGAGGGCCACATAGACATGTACAAATTGAGAAATGAGGACCATATAGACATGTACAAATAGAGAAATGAGGGCCATATAGACATGTACAAATTGAGAAATGAGGGCCATATAGACATGTACAAATAGAGAAATGAGGGCCACATAGACATGTACAAATAGAGAAATGAGGGCCATATAGACATGTACAAATTGAGAAATGAGGGCCACAAAGACATGTACAAATAGAGAAATGAGGGCCATATAGACATGTACAAATTGAGAAATGAGGGCCACATAGACATGTACAAATAGAGAAATGAGGGCCACAAAGACATGTACAAATTGAGAAATGAGGACCATATAGACATGTACAAATAGAGAAATGAGGGCCACATAGACATGTACAAATTGAGAAATGAGGACCATATAGACATGTACAAATAGAGAAATGAGGACCATATAGACATGTACAAATTGAGAAATGAGGGCCACATAGACATGTACAAATAGAGAAATGTCTTTGTTGTTTAAAGCCGCATTCTAGAAAAAGTGTGAGTGACTGCTAGTACTTATCCGGACTAATGCCGAGCTGAAATACCATGCCGCAGTTTAACATGAATACCCCACTTAGACCCAGTATACTGACTCCAAACCAACAAGTCTTTGTTTTATCCCTTCAATGTCAGGGTAACAACAAGTACCATCTTTTATCTATCGAACCCGGACCTTCCGCTCTCCAGACCATACACACTCTACCACTGGACCACGGAGGCGGTCTCATATTTATCTAGAGAAATGTGGGTCGTATTAACATGTATGTGTAAATCTGTGTTTTTAGAAAATACCAGTACAGGTCGCAGTTCGACTGTCATGAAATTTCATTTTGTGCAGAAATTATTTATATAGAAAATTCTTATTCCGATATAAAGAAATACATTATGTTTCTTAAGTCATGCCTTGCAGTTTATCAGCTTGAAATGGCTCAATTAAATCTAAACCGTTAAAAATGTCTATGCATGGGAAACAACATTTGTCAGGCAATATATGTAATATTTTATTTAGAAGGATTACCACCGTCAGCCGTGTGGTCCTCTGTGAACAAGGTAATGCACACAGTAACATTATTATTGCTCAGCTCGCCATGCTCTTGTGTATAGATTCGTAAGTTGTAATCAAAAGTATATTGAGAGAAATACAATATTTAGCTCACCTAGTATAAAAAACCTGAAACTGTTTCACAAAGATAACTTATCGTTATGACTCACGTGGTTCATGTTCTCCGTTATACTGAGTAAGGTTGACGACACTTTTGGTAGTTTTCCTGAAATATCACGGCGCCGGACACCAGAAATGGGCTTCAGGCGTTGTATCCATGTGGGGAATCGAACCCGGTTTTTCGGCGTGATGAGCTAACGCTTTACTCTCAAGGCTATCACACCGCCAATATTCATAAACAGGATTATGCGGGCGTGCGTGCGGGCGTGCGGGCGTGGGTGTGTGCGTGCGTGTGTGCGTGTGTGCGTATGTGTGTGTGTGTGCGTTTGTGTGTGTGTGTGTGTGTGTTGCGCGTTATCAGTCGGCAGGGGCATTGTTGACTTCACTTCGATTACGTTGTCATTTCCTAAACGGGTAAACTGATTGAGCCATAACTGGTACAACAGTTGTAGGATAACATATTAGAACTGAACCTATTGTGTTCAAGGCATCTTCCAAATATGAAAACAAATATGGCTGCCGTCTTTGCAATATGCATATTGTGAGATAATCACACCGGGAGTTATTTGGTATATCCTGTGCGAATGAGTGAGTGAGTGAGTAAATGCAGCAATCTGTTATGTCTGAGCTAGAAGGCGGACCAGGCAAACCAGTGACTGACAGCACACGCAATGATCCACACAATCGAGGCACGAATACACACAATCTGTCGAGTCAGCGATATTGATTTCCGATTGGGATCTGGTGACAAATATGACAAACTAGCGATCTATTCCGACAAGATGCCCCAAGGGCCTATTCTGTGCCGAATATCGTCTACCGTGCTTCTCTTTTTTGTATACATAGGAATTATGATAGGAATAATGCAGAATTAGACTTCCCTACTTCCCTACAGCTGACGTTTTTCTGCTGACGCATCACGGATCACAGCTAACGGGTGACGGGTTTTTTTCTGTAGGCGCATCACGTATTTCAGCTTACGATATGACGTTTTCCTCCTGACGCATCACGTATCACAGTTGACGTTTGTTTGCTTTTGCATTACTGCTGACGTTAGGACGTTTTTTCCGTTTATGCAACACATATCACAGCTGACATTATGATGTTTTATCTGTTGACGCATCACGTATCACTGCTGACATTAGGACGTTTCATCTGTTGACGCATCACGTATCACTGCTGACATTAGGACGTTTCATCTGTTGACGCATCACGTATCACAGCTGACATTAGGACGTTTTATATGTTGACGCATCACGTATCACTGCTGACATTAGGACGTTTTATATGTTGACGCATCACGTATCACTGCTGACATTATGACGTTTCATCTGTTGACGCATCACGTATCACTGCTGACATTAGGACGTTTTATATGTTGACGCATCACGTATCACTGCTGACATTAGGACGTTTCATCTGTTGACGCATCACGTATCACTGCTGACATTAGGACGTTTCATCTGTTGACGCATCACGTATCACTGCTGACATTAGGACGTTTTATATGTTGACGCATCACGTATCACAGCTGGCATTAGGACGTTTTATATGTTGACGCATCACGTATCACAGCTGACATTAGGACGTTTTATATGTTGACGCATCACGTATCACAGCTGGCATTAGGACGTTTTATATGTTGACGCATCACGTATCACAGCTGGCATTAGGACGTTTTATATGTTGACGCATCACGTATCACTGCTGACATTAGGACGTTTTATATGTTGACGCATCACGTATCACAGCTGGCATTAGGACGTTTTATATGTTGACGCATCACGTATCACTGCTGACATTAGGACGTTTCATCTGTTGACGCATCACGTATCACTGCTGACATTAGGACGTTTCATCTGTTGACGCATCACGTATCACAGCTGACATTAGGACGTTTTATATGTTGACGCAGCACGTATCACAGCTGACATTAGGACGTTTTATCTGTTGACGCATCACGTATCACAGCTGACATAAGGACGTTTTATATGTTGACGCATCACGTATCACATCTGACATTAGGACGTTTTTTTCCGTTTATGCAACACATATTACAGCTGACATTATGATGTTTTATCTGTTGACGCATCACGTATCACTGCTGACATTAGGACGTTTTATATGTTGACGCATCACGTATCACATCTGACATTAGGACGTTTTATATGTTGACGCAGCACGTATTTCAGCTGACATTAGGACGTTTTATATGTTGACGCATCACGTATCACAGCTGACGTTTGTTTGCTGTTGATGCATTACTGCTGACGTTAGGACGTTTTTTCCGTCTATGCAACACATATTACAGCTGATATTATGATGTTTTATCTGTTGACGCATCACGTATCACTGCTGACATTAGGACGTTTCATCTGTTGACGCATCACGTATCACTGCTGACATTAGGACGTTTCATCTGTTGACGCATCACGTATCACTGCTGACATTAGGACGTTTCATCTGTTGACGCATCACGTATCACCGCTGACATTAGGACGTTTCATCTGTTGACGCATCACGTATCACTGCTGACATTAGGACGTTTCATCTGTTGACGCATCACGTATCACTGCTGACATTAGGACGTTTCATCTGTTGACGCATCACGTATCACAGCTGGCATTTGGACGTTTTATCTGTTAAAAGAACCATAGAGTGACACGAGTAACTGACAATAAAGTAGCAATGACATATGGTCTTCACTTTTGCACTGAATGCATGACATGATAGTGTGAGCAATTTTCTCCAACTGATATATCTTCATCATCTCCAGAACAATGCCTGATCTCCGCCTTGTCTTTCTACTTCTCGGATCTGCAGCAGTGCATGGGTGAGTCAATCATGAACATGTGTATATGAATCACTGTTAACTGGTCATGACACCAGGTGTTCGTAAAAATGGGGAGCGTATTTCGTATCCCTCAACCGGGGGCACCCGTCATAAACACATGCAAAGGCAAGCACTGTAAGATTGAGTGGAAGGTGGTTGAGTCGCGGATCTGTAGCACTGTGTGGTTGAGTGATTCGTGATGAAGACTCGGATCTGTAGCCCTGTGTGGTTGAGTGATTCGTGATGGAGACTCGGATCTGTAGCACTGGGTGGTTGAGTGACACGTGATGGAGACTCGGATCTGATGCACTGTGTCGTTGAGTGACACGTGATGGAGACTCGGATCTGTAGCCCTGTGTGGTTGAGTGATTCGTGATGGAGACTCGGATCTGTAGCCCTGTGTGGTTGAGTGATTCGTGATGGAGACTCGGATCTGTAGCACTGTGTCGTTGAGTGACACGTGATGGAGACTCGGATCTGTAGCACTGTGTCGTTAAGTGACACGTGATGGAGTCTCGGGTCTGTAGCACTGTGTCGTTGAGTGACAAGTGGTGGAGACTAGGACCTGATGCACTGTGTGGTTGTGTGACACGTGATAGAGTCTCGGGTCTGTAGCACTGTGGGATTTAGTGCCACGTGATGGAGACTCGGGTCTGTAGCACTGTATGGTTGTGTGACACGTGATGGAGTCTTCATTATTCCGTCATTATAAATCTGCATCTTTTGTCTAAAAGGTTTATATGATTCTTCGCCAGCCTTGCTCACAATCTCCGCCAGCAGGGTTGTATCCAAACCAGCCTTAATTTCTCCCCTTACCTCGCCGTCCGCAACATCATCAATGACATGGACAAAAATGGCGACGGCACATTGGAGCAGAGTGAAGTCGTTTCCGAGTTCGTCACAAGATACGACAGTGACAGTACGCATTGTTTATCAGTTGAACACATATAACATACTGCAATCTTCCCAACACCCGTGAAGATGCTACACGCTGATGCCCATCTGCACGTGTGAACGTCAACGTAACATATTCCATGTGACAGCTGTGTCGTTCTTTGATGTGTTTGTTAATGGCAACGTAAATCTGCTAGTTGGTAGTTGTGTAAATCTTTCCTGTGCAAACATTTGTGTAGTTAACATTTAAGAATGTAAACCTAAAGGTTTCGTGTGGACGGTTGAGTGGATATTTTGTGAATTGAAAATGTAAGCCTAAAATCTTCGGTTTAGTGGTTGAATAGTTCTGGGGTGTGATTTACTAATGTAGACGTAAAATCTTCGGGTTGATGGTTGTGAAGTTCGTTGATGTGAATTCTAGAAGTAAACGTAAAATCTTGGAGTTGATAGTCATGTAGTTCTTTGATTTGAATTTGAGAATGTAAATCTTAAATTTTCGAGTTGATGATTGTGTATTTCTCCTACATGAATTTAGGTATGCAAACGTAAAATCTTCGGGTTGATGGTTGCGTAGTTCTTTGATGTGAACTTAAGAATGCAATCGTAAAATCTTCGGGTTGACAGTTGTGTAGAACTTTTGTGTGCAAACACGTTTGTAGATATCTAACGTGCATTGTGCATTTTAGCATGGCAACGTAAGATTTTCGAGTTGATGGTTGTGTAGTTCTTTGTTGTGCTTGTTAGAATGGCAACGTAAACTCATCGAGTTGATGGCTGTGTATGTCTTTGTTGTGCTTGTTTGAATGGCAACGTAAACTCATCGAGTTGATGGCTGTGTAGTTCTTTGTTGTGCTTGTTTGAATGGCAACGTAAACTCATCGAGTTGATGGCTGTGTATGTCTTTGTTGTGCTTGTTTGAATGGCAACGTAAACTCATCGAGTTGATGGCTGTGTAGGTCTTTGTTGTGCTTGTTTGAATGGCAACGTAAACTCATCGAGTTGATGGCTGTGTAGGTCTTTGTTGTGCATTTTAGAATGGCAACGTTAGATCTTTGAGTTGATGGTTGTGTAGTTATTTGTTGTGCATTTTAGAATGGCAACGTAAACTTATCGAGTTGATGGTTGTGTAGTTCTCTGTTGTGCATTTTACAAAGTCAACGTACACTCATCGAGTTGATGGCTGTGTAGGTCTTTGTTGTGCTCGTTAGAATGTCAACGAAAACTCATCGAGTTGATGGCTGTGTAGGTCTTTGTTGTGCTTGTTAGAATTTCAACGTAATATCTTCGAATTGATGGTTGTGTAATTATTTGTTGTGCATTTTAGAATGGCAGCGTAAACTCTTCGAGTTGATGGTTGTGTAGTTCTTTGTTGGGCTTGTTAGAATGTCAACGTGAACTCTTCGAGTTGATGGCTGTGTAGGTCTGTGTTGTGCTTGTTAGAATGGCAACGCAACATCCCGTAGGTGATTGTTGTGTGAGCATGTGGTGTGTGAATGTATAGCACCTGCTGGCGGATCGGGGGTGCAGGGGAAACGCAGCATTCAATTTTCTTTTAAAATTTGAATATTTAGAGGCGTGCGTAGTTGAACAACTATCAAACAAATATAATTTCAGTGTCCCCACCTTCTTCTGAGATAAGGCCAACGGGGCCAAAGTACTGAAATATATTTTTTTAAGTTATTGTTTAATGAGTGAGTGAGTGAGTGAGTGAGTGAGTGAGTGAGGTTTTACGCCGCTTTTAGCAATATTCCAGCAATATCACGGCGGGGGACACCAGAAATGGGCTTCACACATTGTACCCATGTCGGGAATCGAACCCGGGTCTTCGGCATGACGAGCTAACGCTTTAACCACTAGGCTACCCGACCGCCCCTATTGTTTAATGGATACCCGGAGCAAATGCCATGTGGCACCGTGTACAATGTACGTACTGTTTGCTCCTCGCCACTGAGAAGATAATTGTATGATTCAGATCAGTGACGAAAAACAGACAAATAAAACGTTTAGGTCGTTAAATACGCCTTGCAACACACTGGTTGTGATATTAACGGTATTTAACGGGGACTAGTGCAACAATCTCTATAATGATGACACAAATTCACAGACAACAGTGAGATCACGGAGGCGGAATTTGTGATTCAGTGGATCTTGCGGTACCATGATGGGCGCGACTTCGCCGTCTACCTCTTCCACCACTTCGACAAGAACGATGACCTGAAACTAACATCTGCCGACTTCCTCGGTCTTCAAGCAGAGATTGACAGCAACGGTGAGTGTTGTGGCCACTGCATCTACTGTTAGAAACTATTGTAGCCAAAGATCCTCACCACAGATACGACCCGTGAAGATCCGGGGTAGAATAGGTCTTCAGCAACCCATGCTTGCCGTAAAAGGTGACTATGCTTGTCGTAAGAGGCGACTAACGGGATCGGGGTGGTCAGGCTCGCTGACTTGGTTGATGCATGTCATCGTATCACCAATGCGTGTATCGATGCTCATGATGTCAATCACTGGATTGTCAGGTCAACACTCGATTATTTACAGATCGCCGTCATATAGCTAGAATATTGCTGAGTGAGGCGTTAAAGAACAAACAAACAAAATCACCAGAGATGCCAGGTTGAATCGCACTGACCGCGTGGTGATTCCGGGTTACAACTGAATCCACCATATAACCTACGACGACTCATTAGATCGGGTGGTCAGGTTCTGTGACTTGGTTGATTGCGAGGTTCGTTGCTCACAATATCGACCACTGGATTGTCTGTCTAAACTGGACTAATTACAGGCCGTCATATAAATTGAATATTGCCGAGTGCGACGTTAAACAAGAAAACTAACATGAATCGTACTTGGTTTCTCGTCTACGTCTGTAAGTATGGCCACCACTGTCAAGTGGAATATGACGTGTTCGGATGTGCAGGCAAAAGTGAAGCTTGTGATAACCGACATGATTCTTTTAGCAATGAAAGGTACGTCGGACTATATGCTGAGCGATGAAATAGTAACTTAACATACATATTAATCTTTTTACGCCGATAAGAAAATAATATCTAGCTTTTCACGCCGTGTTTAACGTGGGAGGAAAACCCGAAGTGATGAAGGTCTCAGACTTTACAACTTGAAACCAATGAGCATGGGTATGGTGCTGAAGGACATATTACCGTGGAGAACCGGGATTCGAACCCACAATCATAGGTTTCTTGCGTACCCAAATACGTAAGTCTGCACAGCGAATAGACGACTGGGCCACCCGTGCCCAAACATTTTCAGTGAGTGAGTTGGGTTTAACGCCGCTTTTAACAGTATTCCAGTTATATAGCGGCGTGTCAGCTTAATGTGGGAGGAAAGCCCGAAGTGATGCAGGTCTTAGACGTTTACCAGTTCGGTGAAACCCATGAGCACGGGTATGGTGCTGACAAACCTAGAAACATAATTGGGGCGAACCGGGATTCGAACCCACAATCATAGGTTTCTGGCGTGCCCAAGGGACGCAACTCTGCACAGCGAATCGCGGCGCGTTAGACGACTGGGCCACCCGTGCCCCCCAAACATTGTCAGGCTAAAATGAGTACTATAACATAGAATCATTAGAAATTTGCCCTTTTAAACATGTTTATCTCATGAAGTGACCTGAAAGTTTGAGGTTAATATGGTGGTGTGTCCGAGATTGTGATCAGGCCAATTGTTAAACGCTGAATATCAACCTCTGGTGCCTTTAATCAACCTTGACATTTGATAACGCTGGATGGCTGGAATATTGTTGAGTGCGCCATTAATAAACACTCCCCCACCTACCCGATCACCCGATCTCACCCCAAGTTCAAAGTACACGTCCTTTATGTTTCAGGTGACGGTAAATTGTCTGACGCCGAGTTCAAAACATTTATGCTCGACGTGAGTAACAACATGCTCTCAGTAAAAAATAACGTCATAAGGACGTCAATGACGTCATTGATTAGTCGCACATAGTTTATGAACATCGCTCACAGTATCGATCACTGGTTTGTCTGGTTCAGAAAAATTACTTTAAGACCATCGCCATAACGATGACATATTCGGCTTCATCAACAACAGAAGAATCTTCTTAAAGGATGTTATTATGTGGACTGGTTTGTAGCAATCTCATCAAAATCAGATCTCAGTTTTCTTTACATGCCATTACGGGTCACGTCAGAACGACCTTTCGCGAATTTTGACCGACCAATGAAATGACTGACAAGAAATCGACATTAGCCAATCAGAAGGCAGCTTCCTCGAGCTTTACGACACTAGTTTCAAACTGGCCCCCACGCTTCGAAACATATTTTGACGTATTCTCGATTGAAAAAAATTAAAACTGATAAGAAGAACATTCTGGAATGGCTTATAGATGGCCTAGATTGTATGTATATAATCATAAAACCCGTAACTGTCGTTCGGAATACCCCGTGTTAAATAGTTCGTGGTTGCATGATTAGAAAACACATTCCGACTGTCACTTTCATGATCTGGTAAGCGACGCTCTGATTGGTTGGATGAAAGATCATTCTGACGTGACCCTTAATTGGATGTCCTCAGATCTTTGTTTAGCGATAGCGAGAACTAAGATCTGATTTTAATTAGATTGGGTTTGTAGGGCTTTCTGTTGTCTTGCAATAGAAATATATGACGTGTTATCGAGTTAAACTTTACCCTTTATACACACTATGAATGTTAAAATGTGTGTATAGACAGACTCCCGTATTTCTTCATATATTTTACCATAAATATACACACATACAATAAAAAAAAGTTAATTAACCTAGAATTTATCCACATATATGTGTTCCTGGTTTCAGATCTACAAGAATTGTGTTCCTGGAAGTTAGAAAAGACAAAAAAATTATTTTCAAACAACGTCGTGTCCAGATGACATTACCAACGAAGCGATGCATATTACAGTATAGATCTCATAGATTATAACACAATTTCGACTCATATGGAAAGAAACATACATTCATTCATTCACTAACCAAATCTAGCTAACCTGTTTTTTTATAATATCGGGGGACAATACACGCGTTTGGAAAGTTTTGTTTTGTTTGTTTGTTTGTTCATTTGCTTGTTTGTTTGTTTGTTTGTTGTTTAACGCCGCAATCAGCAATATTTCAGCTATATGACGGCGGTCTGTACAAAATCGTGTCTGAACCAGACATCCCAGTGATGACATCATGAGCATCGGTCTACGCAATTGGGACACGATGACATGCATCAACCAAGTCAGCGAGACAGACCACCCGATCCCGTTATTGTGGCGCCGTTTCGTGACCGATATAGGATCACTTTGTGATAAAAGCATGAAACTTGGCACAGTTGTAGGCAATGACATTCCAAAGATTTTCAGATATGGGGCCACCCAAACAAATCCAATATGACTGCCAAAGCCAATATGGCCGAAATGGCGGAATGAAACTCTTTGTGAACATGGCCCACAATCTAAATATACTCTCCGACAACAGAAACGCGAAAACCATATATGGAGGTTAATATATGAAGAATTACTTTTATTCAAGAGATATTAGATTTGTTTGATGCACAAACGAACATACTGGTATATTGTGTGAACCGACGGGCAAGAAAGCATCAAATGTGACGTCATAGATCCATGACTCTTTACATCATTTGTCTTGTGCCTGATTAGCGCGTCAAGTTTGGAAATCGTGTGCAACATATCAGAATAAAATAAGAATAAAGACTCTGTGTGGTTCCACTTGACAGATTGTTAGTTGTGTCATAAATTGGTACACACTGGAAATATCTCTTCTTACCGTACATACTTCTCTATATGTTCCTAGGGTTTCTTTTGGTGGTGAGTATATGTTCATATGGCTAATTAACTATATCAATATTGTGTACTCATATGGTGAATACTACGACAACAACATGATATTTAAAAAAAGAAAATTGTATTTTTTTTAAATATACCATAAATGGCTAATAATTTTTGGTTGGTTAGGTGACCACAGTTGCCACCACATGTGCAAAGTATTGTACCAATTACATGTGCCATAACAGTCACACCTAGCTCTGCAAGCCCTCTCAGACTTACAACTATATTCAGAAGCTCTTGGCATGACTTAGAAGCTTGTGGTTGTGTAGTCCACAAAGGCTCATAGCCGTGTGCTACTGATCCCCACTCAGTAGGTGTGAATAGGTCTGTTTCGGCCTCCAGACTTCGTCCCCAACAGTGGCCAACATGAAATGCAGCTGTTTTGACATGTTGGTCCATAGCAGCTGATGTGGGAGGAATGGAATCAATTGCTCTACCTTTCTTACTAAGTAAGTCTTTGCGTGCCTCATCGACTTTTATACTGACCCAATCATTCATTAATACCACACACAAAACGCTGAATGACTGGCATCATGTTCTTCCCATCCTGTTTGGTTGGCCCATCACCGAAGCCTTGGTTGCTTCGTCATACACATTAGATGGTTCTTGAGCTGGTTTTATGTTAACCTTTTCCCACAAAGAAAGATGTCTGGGCACAGCCAGTAAAGCTCGAAGTGAATAGGCTTTCTTTGGTCCATGGAATCCGGCAAGGACATGTGAATTGTGTGCCAGTTCCAAAAGTGTGAGACACATCTATCCTGTCAAACAATACAATGGCCATGACAATGACATCAGTATCTACTGCAAGAATCAAAATCCTATCATGACCCATATCTGGCAGCAGGAGACATGTGCAAAACGAGTCTTGTGTCAGCTTCTTCATCTGAACACGGATGCAGATCATTGACAAGGCCCATGGCTAACCAAAGCCACTGATTTTGAATGTTCCCAAACACCACACTATGGAAGAGGAATTCAAGAAAAGTAATCGTGTTGTGAAAATAACCAACTTTGGAGAGTAACATCTCCATCAGAAAACAATATCGATATAAAGCTAAAGTCACAGCAGAATCACAACAGTCATTTTACTGAAAAATGCAAATGAAAACGACAAAATAATTTTTATAATCCTAAGAAAATTCTACTGTGAACAGAGTCAATTGTACAATTCATAGTATGGCATGAACATATGTTTATGAGCTACTATCAAATGGTGATGATACCAGGTGTTCGGGAAATACGTTCCACATAATCTATCTTATTTCCCTAACAAATCTTTAACAACAAAATATATTTTGAGTTTGAGTTGCGAGATGCAATTCTCGGGTGATACAACAAAACACTAAAATCCCCCTAATGCCACGTTTAATGGACACTAGAATATCGAGGAGCCTTGGTTTTTCAGTGGAGTGTTCTCCTTTTCTGCAGGTGTACGCATTAGACGTTCAAAATTAATATAGCGTTATATTTTCAAACAAAATCAGTAATGCGCTATCGTGTCACTTGATTGTCTGGTGGAGACTCGATTGTTTCCAGGTCGCCGTCGTATATGACAGGACTACTGCCGTGCGGCGTCAACAACAAACACACAGTTACTTTTGGTTCAAATTGTTTGCGTGGCGAGAGCGACCGGAAGGACGGAACATGCTTACCCTTTTTTGCGAACACCCGGTGTCATCACTGATTTTCAGTGATCCATTCATATGATTTTCACCGCTAGTTTGCCTTTTACGCTGAATGGAAACTGTTTCGATAAACGAGGCCAATTTTTCTCTGGCGTTGACGTTTTCCACATTTCTACATTTATCTCAATATTTGACAGATATGGGGTGAAATGGGGTTTAACGTCGCGTCCAAGATTATTGCACTTATATAGCATGCACGTGTGTGTGGCTGCTTGTACTAAAGTATTCACGGAAATGAAAAAACCCTGTTTTTTCGATCTCAGAGTTTAAATAAATGCAGTTAATATACAAAATATATAAATATTCAAACAACTCAATTAGTACTAATTGGGCCTTGGCACAAATACAGCGTATCAAATGTTTTTATGTCTTTTTACAGATAAAAGTTTGTAAAAATATGAATAAAACAGACTATTGTGAAACTGAGCATAACCAGGTGTTAGTAGATCGAGGTGAATGTCCATGACCTATGACACCTTGACGACAGGTGAAAACAGGTGCTTGAAACCCACGTGCATGTGATTTGTCAGTTGTTTGTGATTTGTCAGTGGCATTGTGGGATAGTGAATCATCGTCAAAATATCAGAACGTAAAAGTAACATATTCCCTTCTCAAACAACAACTTACATGTCATTATTATTATGTACATAAACATAGCTGTTATTTTTGTTGTTGTTTTGATAACTTTTTTCCAGGCTAATTTTGCGTAATGCCTATAGCCTGTTTCTGCCATGTCAATTTGGACAGGTTTATTTTTGAATGTTGAAAGTGCCTACAAATTACCTCCTGTAAAGTACATTTTGTATTGAGCACTAAGATAAAACTAGCAAATCCAGACTAGTACTTTTCCAGTTGTTTTGTTATTTCATATTTACATCTACGTAATGCTTTGTGTCGATTATTAAATCCAGCAAAAGAGGGGTTTTTTCATTTCCATGAGTACTTGAGTCCGGACTGATGCTGATTTATAGTGCTAGCTCACTGAGATACCATGCCACAGTTTAATATGAATACCCCACTCAGACACAGTATACTGACTCCGAGCTGACCAGTCCTTGTTTTAGCCCCTTAATGCCGAGCGTAACAGGGTAATAACAAGCACCATCTTTTAATGTCTTTTGGTATGACGGGGGATCGAACCCCGGACTTTCCGCTCTCCGGGCGGACGCACTACCACTAGGTCACTTAGGCGGTCCATTATTTGATTGAGACATTTTTGTCTTGTAAATAGTATATCTTGGTTCAGAAACACCCTTCAAACATTGTGGCCTGTTACACATAATCAAAAGTGTGCTAGCTCTTAGACCAAATATTTAAAGTTGGTCAGCAATCTGACGCCTTACAGCATGTGTGCTGTGAGATAAATCATGTCACTTAAATTTAGATGAGGAGCACTGGAACAGAATGTTTTTTCGGTCATTTCTTAAAGACATACAATGTTTATTGAAATATAAGTTTTTGCCCAACACATATTCGTCAGAACATCTCTAACATCTCCATCGCTCAGAGAGATTTTTTCAAACTAGAGGCACAATGTTTCCGAAAATTATCTCCAAAGAAATTATTAAAAATCGACAGCACTCAACCTCTGATGATGATACTAAGATACTGAGTCAGAATCTAACAAACCCATGCCCTCACACTTAAAACGCACAGCACACCACCCCCTCCCCGCGCCCCCAAAATGTATGGTTCTGACAAATGAAGAATTATTATCAGGATTCGATCATTGACTGGGCTTTGTCAACATAAACGGAGGACAGGCGTTGGCCGATTTCTGGTAGGCTGCATCCACACTATAGCCGCATATGGTGGAGACTTATACCCCAATAGCGCTACGTTTGTTCCGCGAACAAAGAGTGAAGCCAGTTTAGATCATAGGTTTCTGGCGTGGCTAAGGGACGCAACTCTGCGCATCGCGGCGACTGGGCCACCCACGTCCTTCTACTCACAAAGAAGCAGAATTCTATCTCATTGCGACCCTTAGGGTAACACATCTAATGCCAGCTGAAGGTTTTGGATCTTGCTTTGTCAACAGACCTCGTGGTGGTGCTTAGCAAATATATACACATTACCGCTAAAACAGACTTCGTGGTGATGTTTAGCTAATATCTCAAAATTACCACTGAAACGGCCTTCTTGGTGATTCTCTAGCGAATATATGAACATTATGTCTGTAACAGACCTGGACCTCGTGGTGATGCTTAAAGAGTGAGTGAGTGAGTGAGTTTGGTTTAACGCCGCTTTTAACAGTATTCCAGTTATATCAAGGCGTGTCAGCTTATTGTGGGAGGAAAGCCCGAAGTGATGCAGGTCTAAGACGTTTACCACTTCGGTGAAACCCACGAGCACGGGTATGGTGCTGACAAACCTAGAAACATAATCGGGGCGAACCGGGATTCGAACCCACAATCATAGGTTTCTGGCGTGCCCAAGGGACGCAACTCTGCACAGCGAATCTGATGCTTAAAGAACTCATAAACATTACACATGAACATGACCTACTGAAGCAAATCTCGGAATGGTCCTTAGCAACCCGTTGGTGTCCCTTGGCAACCTTTTGTGTTATGAACATGACCAGTGAAGCAGAGCATGGAATGTTGCTTAGAAACCCGAAGCATCCTTTGGCAACCTGAAGGATCTCACACATGACCACTGACGTTGAGCTAGAAATGTTGCTTAGCAACCTATAAGGTCAAAAATATGAACACTGAATTAGAGTTTGAAGTTTCCTAGGTACCCGTAGGGGTTTCCACTTGACCAACGAAAACAGGGTCGCTGGTACATGCTCAGCAAACTGTCCAAGAGCAGCCGAGGGGCCCCGCTGAAGCGTCCTTGATTGTTAAAAGAAGTCGGTGAGGAGGTCATGAGATGAGGTCTTTGATAAGCATTCAGAACATGAATATTTTAAAACTATTTAAAACAACTTTTTTCATTCTTTGTCACGAGGTTCAGAGCTACTTCTTGTTTCTTCATCACGCGAATGCTGATGAAGGAGCAAGAAGTAGTTTTGAAACGCCCATAAAAAATGTTATTTCAGGTCAACAGATGCCCAAAATAAATTCAGATGCAAACATGGACACCCTATCCGGCTTTATACACCTTTTAACATTACACACTGTTATTCTGAGGATAAAACTCCAGTTTCTAACATGTCAGGTAAATTAATCACTTTCAAATTTTAAAATATAGGTGAAAGCGCGTCAAATTGTGTACATCAGATTGTTGACTCCCAGTCGCTCCCATACCTCCTTGCGTGTGTGACCAAACAGCTGATCGAGTCTATAAAACACCCTGCCAATAGTGCGGAGCATGCACACTCCATTCTTGCACACACACACACAGGTAAGTCAGCGTTGTGTTTATCAGGTAGAACATAGTTCAGTTGTTAGATCAAACAGGGTGATTCAACAGTTGGCAAGGTTCGACATGGATGAGGTGATACAGATACAGCAGCGACTATGGGTCATCAATGAATCGATAACCTGGGATCATATTCGGCAATTAACGCCGACGTAGAAACGGATTTAGATGGAATGAATTATTATTGTGGGTAGAGGTCTTGGGTTTTTTTAGAAACATTTTTGTCGCATACTTTTTTCAAATATGCAGCAGAACCAGCAAACACTTTTTAAAAGTAAAACCTGATGCAATTTTATTGTTTTAAGTAATTTTTGGAACAGTTTTTTTAGTCTCTGAATGTCGAAACCTAATCGTTTCGCCATCTACATGGTTCGGCAAAAGTTTTTAGCAAGTGTTTACAGTCTGATATTCATATTTTGAGATAACACACATGTCAAACATGTGTATTTTAGAGGGAAACTACTTAAAACGTTAATAGATAACTGTGTTAGTGCATTTGATTACTTAAACCAATGCTTCCACTAGTGTTGTCTTGTCATCGATATTTTTCATCCGGCCATGTTGATGGGTGGCTTTACCGTTTGTGTGTGACATACACAACCAATTCTTGGTGCTTAAGTACAGAAAGGTATAACATATCATTTCGACTTATAAGGAACTCAGTTTTATGCTAGAACTACAATATGTTCAATGAAGAGGTTTCACCAAGTATACTACTCAAAAGAAGTTACAGAACATAAGATTTCATATGACTATAGTTAATCTGTGATGCAATTACAAGATGCTTCATATGACTGCAGTTTATCTGTCATGCCATTACAATATGTTTCATGTGACTGCAGTTAATCTGTCATGCCATTACAAGATGTTTCATATGACTGCAGTTTATCTGTCATGCCATTACAAGATGTTTCATATGACTGCAGTTATTCTGTCACCCCATGACATGATGGTTTTTTTACTTCTGTTGAGTATTATACATTTTACGATCGCCATCACTGCTCTCGTTTCATCATCTGAACAATAGGTCGCCTTCAAGTGTTTTGTTTTAATTTTTATTACTTTTTGTAAAGAAAATAATTATTTCTTTGGGAAATGTTACATACAGTTTTCTTAAAGCTCTTTATTTTTTACCAATTGTAATAAGTACGAAAAGGTTAAATAAAAGTGACAAAACTCTTTTCATGTTTATAAGAAATATCTGCTAAAAGCAGAGTCGATTATATCATGAGCATGTGTTTATGAATCACTAGCAAATAGTGATGATACCAGGTGTCCCCAGAAAGGTGGTATCTTTCATATCTTTCATATGTTTACATAGAACATATCACCAGCGCGAGTTGACTAAAGTAAAACTCCAACTGTACTTTCATCGAAGGGTATTTTTTGCACAGTGAGACATGAAAGTGACATGTATCATTTAATATCCTTTATATAAAACTGTTTGTTTAATGGGAAGATCAATTTGGAGTTTTTTGTTATTATTATGATGCTTTACAACGCGAGAAAATAGCGATACGCGTTTATTTTATTGAATTGAAGCTCCCGCGGCCTGACGATTGTGTATGTCGAAGGTTCTTACACTTTTATATTATACTTATATCAGGCAAAGAAAATATTTTAAGTAAACAGTAGTCAAAATCACCATGGTTACTTATTAATTGTAACCTTCACGCTTACGCTTATGGAGATCCGATCGAGTGGTCGCTGACTTGGTTGATGCAAGTCATCACATCTTAATTGCGTGGATCGATCCTCGTAATGTCATTCACTGGATTGTCTGGTCCAGACTTGATTAATTACAGACCGCCGTCATATAGTGGGAATATAGCTGGGTGTGGCGTTAAACAACAAACAAATAGCTTTTTTAGATTTTTGTAAATTGACAAATCGTAGTGCAGTATTTATATTTTTCATATGCGAGGGGAAGAAAACCTGTCTTTTATTCTGTTATTAATATATGAGGAGCAATGGGCTGAAATGATTCGTGGTATGATTATTGTGAAATCAAGATGTTTCTGATTTGAAAGCAACGTTTGTATTTCGCTTTCCACAGCAGCATGTTAGCACTCGCAGTCCTTCTTCTTGCCGCAGTGGCTTATGGGTAAGTCGAAATCTTTTTCCTTGCCGTTTGGGCTCATAGGTAAGGGGAGGGTCATTTATAATAGAGTGTGTGGGGTGTGTTGGGGTAGGGTGGTGGTGGTGTGCGTGCGTGCGTGCGTGCGTGCGTGCGTGCGCGTGTGTGTGTGTGGAGGGGGGTTGGAATTGGTCTTAGAACTCTAACGTACTTTGCTGACACACATGTTCTTTTATAAAGAAAGCAAATATTTAAAAAATAGAATTTTCATGATTTTCATAGCAGGTAGAGGTCAGGGATGACCACTGTCCATCACTTGTGTTTACTGGCTGCCAGGTAGAGAGAAACGGGTGTCCACTGTCCATTCCTGTATTTACTGACTACCAGTTAGAGAGAAACGGGTATCCACTGTCCATTCTTGTGTTTACTGATTACCAGATAGAGAGAAACGGGTGTCCACTGTCCATTCTTGTGTTTACTGACTACCAGGTAGAGAGAAACGGGTGTCCACTGTCCATTCCTGTGTTTACTGACCACCAGGTAGAGAGAAACGGGTGTCCACTGTCCATTCTTGTGTTTACTGACTACCAGGTAGAGAGAAACGGGTGTCCACTGTCCATTCCTGTGTTTACTGACTACCAGTTAGAGAGAAACGGGTATCCACTGTCCATTCTTGTGTTTACTGATTACCAGATAGAGAGAAACGGGTGTCCACTGTCCATTCTTGTGTTTACTGACTACCAGGTAGAGAGAAACGGGTGTCTACTGTCCATTCCTGTGTTTACTGACCACCAGGTAGAGAGAAACGGGTGTCCACTGTCCATTCTTGTGTTTACTGACTACCAGGTAGAGAGAAACGGGTGTCCACTGTCCATTCTTGTGTTTACTGATTACCAGATAGAGAGAAACGGGTGTCCACTGTCCATTCCTGTGTTTACTGACTACCGGGTAGAGAGAAACGGGTGTCCACTGTCCATTCCTGTGTTTACTGACTACCGGGTAGAGAGAAACGGGTGTCCACTGTCCATTCTTGTCTTACTGACTACCAGGTAGAGAGAAACGGGTGTCCACTGTCCATTCTTGTGTTTACTGTCTACCGGGTAGAGAGAAACGGGTGTCCACTGTCCATTCTTGTGTTTACTGTCTACCGGGTAGAGAGAAACGGGTGTCCACTGTCCATTCCTGTGTTTACTGACTACCAGTTAGAGAGAAACGAGTGTCCACTGTCCATTCCTGTGTTTACTGTCTACCGGGTAGAGAAACGGTTGTCCACTGTCCATTAATTCTTTTTACTGTCTACCGGGTAGAGAAACGGGTGTCCACTGCTTATTCCTTGTGTTTACTTGCTACCGGGATATCCACTGTCCTTGTCATTCAGCCAGGAAAAGTGTATCCACTCCAACGCTATGTCGCACACCGCCGACATGGTCATTCTCAGGGCCCTCAACGACATGGACCAGAACGGCGACGGCATTGTTACCGACATGGAAATCCTCAACGAGTTTGTCTCCAATTTCGATCACGACGGTGAGATTATTTTAGAGTGAGTGAGTGAGTATGGTTTCACGCCGCTTTTAGCAATATTCAAGCAATATCACGGCGGGGGATACCAGAAATGGGCTCCACACATTGTACCCATGTCGGGAATCGAACCCGGGTCTTCGGCTTGTCGAGCGAACGCTTTAACCACTTGGCTACCCGAACCGCCCCAGATTATTTTAGAAACCAGACACTATGTATTCGTTTCACCTCAGGTTCCCGGTGAATTCTTTAAAACGTTATGATATTCCTGTAGCATTATATAGATCGGCGTCCACATACATCATCCACAGCTTGTAGTGTAGTGTGTAGTTCCAATAACATCATCCACAGCTTGTAGTGTAGTGTGTAGATCCAATAGCATCATCCACAGCTTGTAGTGTAGTGTGTAGATCCAATAACATCACAGCTTGTAGTGTAGTGTGTAGTTCCATTAACATCACAGCTGATGGTAGTGTAGTGTGTAGATCCAATAACATCACAGCTGATTGTAGTGTAGTGTGTAGATCCAATCCAATCACAGCTGATTGTAGCGTTGTGTGTAGTTCCAATCACATCTTCCACAGCTTGTAGTGTAGTGTGTAGATCCAATAACATCATCCACAGCTTGTAGTGTAGTGTGTAGATCCAATTCAATCACAGCTTGTAGTGTAGTGTGTAGATCCAATAACATCACAGCTTCTAGTGTTGTGTGTAGTTCCAATCACCTCTTCCACAGCTTGTAGTGTAGTGTGTAGATCCAATAACATCACAGCTGATGTTAGTGTAGTGTGCAGTTCCAATAAAATCACAGATTGTAGTGTAGTGTGTAGATCCAATCACATCTTCCACAGCGTGTAGTGCAGTGTGTAGATCAAATCACATCTTCCACAGCTTGTAGTGTAGTGTGCAGTTCCAATAACATCACAGATTGTAGTGTAGTGTGTAGTTTCAATAACATCACAGCTGATTGTAGTGTAGTGTGTAGATCCAATCACATCTTCCACAGCTTGTAGTGTAGTGTGCAGTTCCAATAACATTACAGATTGTAGTGTAGTGTGCAGTTCCAATAACATCACAGATTGTATTGTAGTGTGTAGTTTTAATAACATCACAGCTTGTAGTGTAGTGTGTAGATCCAATAACATCACAGCTTGTAGTGTAGTGTGTAGATCCAATAACATCACAGCTTGTAGTGTAGTGTGCAGTTCCAATAACATCACAGATTGTAGTGTAGTGTGTAATTTCAATAACATCACAGCTTGTAGTGTAGTGTGTAGATCCAATAACATCACAGCTTGTAGTGTAGTGTGTAGATCCAATAACATCACAGCTTGTAGTGTAGTGTGCAGTTCCAATAACATTACAGATTGTAGTGTAGTGTGCAGTTCCAATAACATCACAGATTGTAGTGTAGTGTGTAGTTTCAATAACATCACAGCTTGTAGTGTAGTGTGTAGATCCAATAACATCACAGCTTGTAGTGTAGTGTGTAGATCCAATAACATCATCCACAGCTTGTAGTGTAGTGTGTAGATCCAATAATATCTTCCACAGCTTGTAGTGTAGTGTGTAGATCCAATAACATCACAGCTTGTAGTGTAGTGTGTAGATCCAATAACATCACAACTTGTAGTGTAGTGTGTAGATCCAATAATATCTTCCACAGCTTGTAGTGTAGTGTGTAGATCCAATAACATCACAGCTGATGGTAGTGTAGTGTGTAGATCCAATAACATCACAGCTGATTGTAGTGTTGTGTGTAGTTCCAATCATATCTTCCCCAGCTTGTAGTGTAGTGTTTAGTACCAATCGCATCATCCTAATCATCTTTCCTAATGCCCTAGGTCATCATGGCCTGCATGTTTGGGTTCACCAGTTTCACTAATTCGTGTGACTATCACTGTCACAAAAGGGGCGGTCGGGTAGCCTAGAGGTTAAAGCGTTCGCTCGTCACGCCGAAGATCCGGGATCGAATCCCGACATGGGTACAATGTGTGAAGCCCATTTCTGGTGTCCCCCGCCGTGATATTGCTGGAATATTGCTAAAAGCGGCGTAAAACCAAACTCACTCACTCACTCACTGTCACAAAAAAAGTATGGCGTCAGGCGTGACCTTCACTTGTTCCCAAGTTGTTCACAGCTATTTTGCCCTTGACGCCAAATGGAATCTGTTTCGGTGGATAATCTAGACTGGTTATGTCCTTGAATTGACAGTTGATGTTTATATTGTTTAGCACGAACTTCATTGATGTTATGCAATATCCCCATACTCGCTGCGTCCATTCGTGACCAACTCGTGTTATTCCGGGACAAGCCGAATAGCGACTCGTGCCCCTCTCGTGACCATTTTTGCGACCGGGTTCCGTCTTAGCGCAAACGGGCATACCTAAAACAATTGTCAACTCGTTGCGTAATGGTTCACACATTTTCCCCATATATTATATATATTTCAGATGCAATTTAAAGAACATCGGAACGTGCGGAATTATACAGTATGATCGAAAGCATTTAACTGTGTCTTTGGTATATTTTTAGATGCAAGACATATGTAAAATCAAAAAATATTTCTGAGGGATTCTTTGACGAAGAAATTGAAATCATACGCGCATTCTGATTGGTTTGTCGTATTTTCGCACATAACATTCATCGATAGGGGGACGAGTCTTCTTGCAGGTGACGGAAAGGGGCGAGTGGTGACGAATGTCGCTGCGTCCCGAGTTGCAATATAGATGACGGAATAAGCCGAGACAAACCGAATAATGTTGTTCATAGGACACAGGCTGTCGATTATTTGAAGGATGCAAGGGTTCAAACCTTCTTGCCGCAGCCAGGGTAACATCAAGGATTTGTTGTCGTTTTTCTGTACAGAACTTTAAAATCGTCCGATTCTGTGACACAGGTAGTCTGTCCATCTCGAGAGCTGAGTTTGTCAAACAGTGGAGCGCCACCTACCACGACAGCCCTGACTTCGCCGCCTTCATCTTCACCAAGTTTGACACCAACGGCGACGGAAGTCTTGGCCTCTTTGACGTATCAGGGCTGAAGAGCAAGGTTGACACTAACCGTAAGTGTTGTTAGCCGTGTCCAGGTGTGGGAATTCAGGAATATGTCTCTTTAGGATTTACATTTTATACGTTTTTAGTTTGTTCTTTATTAACATAACAGTGATTATTATTCAAGATGGTGTGAGTTGTATCTCATTCTACACGTGTTAGTTTGTTGTATCTCAATATACACGTGTTTATTAGTTGTATCTCAATCTACAGGTGTTTGTTAGTTAAATATCAATTTACACGTGTTTGTCAGCTGTATCTCAATCTACACGTGTTATTTTGTTGTATCTCAATCCACACGTGTTAGTTAGTTGAATCTCAATGTACACGTGTTTGTCAGTTGTATCTCAATTTACACGTGTTAGTTAGTTGAATCTCAGTCTACACGTGGTTGTTAGTTGTGTCTCAATCTGCACGTGTTAGTTGAATCTCAGTCTACACGTGTTAGTTAGTTTAATCTCAATCTGCACGTGTTAGTTAGTTGTGTCTCAATCTGCACGTGTTTGGTAATTATATCCACTTATCTGTCTGCAGATGACGGCAAGATCACGGATGTGGAGTTCACCATTTTCCTGACACATGTAAGCTGCAGTTACATTATGCGATCTTTCATCCCTGTCCCTCTCAGGGCTGTCAAACTAAGAGAGCCTTGTCAATCACAGAGATCCACTCCACTCCAACGAAGAGATCTCCTCCACTCAAACATAGATATCCCCACAATTCCAACGTAGAGATCCCCACAACTCCAACGTAGAGATCCTCGTAACTCCAGCGTAGAGATCCACTAAACTCCAAAGTAGATCCACTTAACTCCAACGTAGAGATCCCCAAAGCCCCAACGTTTAGATCCACTTAACACCAACGTAGAGATCCTCGTAACTCCAGCGTAGAGATCCCCACAACTCCAACGTAGAGATCCCCTCCGTTCCAACGTAGAGATCCCTGAAACTCCAGCATAGAGATCTCCTTAACTCAAACGTAGAGTTCCACTTAACTCTAAGGTAGAGATCCCCACAACGCAGCGTAGAGATCCCCACAACTCCAGCGTAGAGATCCCCACAACTCCAGCGTAGAGATCCCCACAACTCCAACGTAGAGATCCCGCAATTCCAACGTAGGGATCCACTTAACTCCAACGTAGAGATCCACTTAACTCTAACGTAGAGATCAACTTAAATCCAACGTAGAGATCCCCGCAACTCCAACGTAGAGATCCACTTAACTCTAAGGTAGAGATCCTCGCAACTCCAGCGTAGAGATTCACGAAACTTCAACATGGAGATCCCCTCCACATCAACGTAGAGATCCCTTCAACCCTACGCACAGATCAACTAAACCACAACGTAGAGATCACCTCCAATCAAACATACAGATCCTTGCATTTACAATAAAGCGATCCCATACATTACAAGATAGAAATCCCCGTAACGGCCTGATAGCAATACAGTAAACTACGGTTATAACGAACTCAAGGGACTACTAATTTTAGTTCGTTATAACCGTAATTCGTTATAAGCATATATACAGTATGACCACAGCAAGTAGTCGGGACTAAAAAGTTAGTTCGTTTTTTCCGTGAGTTCGTTATAAGCGTGTTCGTTATAACCGTAGTTTACTGTATATTGATTATAAGTTAGAAAATGGACAGTATAGTGATGCAAGGAAGCAAGACTGACATGCGAGTAACACGTTGCTCGATTAGACGTGGAGATATGCGATCCGAACAACCCCTGTATCCCACGACCTGAACTCTCAACCCTCGGCATAAGAAATGGCAGACTTTTTTATTGATAGGTGTGCAAAAAAAGCATATAGTTGAAAATTGGAAAACAATTACTATGCTGAAAAAAGTCTCCGAAACAATGCAAACCTAGGGTCCAAAACACAACTATGATACACACATAAAATACATCAGCATCGAACAATAATCTCGTGTTCGTTTCATTTTAGCCACCATCACACATGGGTGCATATTCTTTGTTTCCGGCAATGTATTGCAGTGGCTCTGATATTCGTAATATGTGTTTGTTTGTTTGTTTGTTTGTTTGTTTGTTTGTTTGGCTGGCTGGTTGGTTGGTTGGTTGGTTGGTTCTTGTTTAACGCTGCACAAAGCAATATTCCAGCTATATAAGGGCGGTCTGTAAATAATCGAGTCTGGGTCAGACAATCCAGAGATTGACATCATGAGCATCGATCCACGCAATAGTCACCCCTTTGCATTAATTACATATATTCAGGGGCCAAGTTTTATCATATTCGGTTGGATAGGCAGTATGCGAGGTTGTCATGGCTACACTTCCTTTTCATTTGCAGGCCTACAACGAATGTGTGCAGACGCACGGCTAATCTGGCAGAATATCCGGTTCAGTTCTAATCATATGATGTTGTGACTTACAAAATAAACACATATTTCGTGATTTCGTATTAGTGTTATTCGTTGAAAGGAAATGCTAAGACTGCGCAGTCCCTTGTTTTGTGTGGTTATTGGTTCTGGTGGAAAATAGTATCCCATGTGGTTACCATGGTTACCCCACTACTTCCGTTTCAGGCGTACAACGAGTGTGAGGTCACGCACCACCGTCCCGAGTAACCACTTCCGGGTCGAATGCTAGGAAGACGATCGTAGAATAAAGCTGTCCGTCCCGCTAATGGCAAAATGTCGTTACATTGTTGTTACTTTGTTGTAATCTATAACGCCCATTCCTACCAAGTGTTGCCAAGTGTTGCCAAGTGTTGCCAATGCTGCTGGATGCCGTTACTGAGGTCGCAACACAAGCAGCCCCTGTATGGCTGGGGCGGTCGGGTAGCCTCGTGGTTAAAGCATTTGCTCGTCACGCCGAAGACCCGGGTTCGTTTCCCGACATGAGTACAATGTGTGAAACCCATTTCTGATGTCCCCCGACGTGATTTAGCTGGAATATTGCTGAACGTGGCGTAAAACCATACTAACTCTCTCACCTGTTGAGTTGGGTTCAGACGATAGAAGTGCGTGTCACAGTGTCAGGTAGATTGCCATGTACTATGGCATGGATTGTTCACTAAATAACAAATAGGTAGGATAAGGTTCTAAAATAAGGTTAGAGGATATTTCAAGAGCTGTGTTCTTTGTTCCATTCCATGAAACACGTTTTCTTCCTGAACGGAACTGCATTTGGTTTGATTTTAAATTGTCCCTGCTATAATTGTCTCCATCATTCAAAAACGCACTTTTATTTGGCTCCAAAATGTTTCTTATGCTATGCATATGATGAGTGTGATAAAAAGAGTTTGAGAATTATTGCTGAGTCGGCAGAAAAAAAGTGCAACTAAGATTATAAGGATCACATGCTGAATTTCTAGGGTAACTAAAAAAACGCATTTCTCCAATTTTGAACGTGAAGTATATATCCACGTGTTAATGATGCATACTCTCTGACGGATTGATTAAAAGAACCGATTCCTCATTACTATCTTTATACGGGGGCATGGGTGGCCCAGTCGTCTAAGGCGCCGTGATTCGCTGTGCAGAGTTGCGTCCCTTGGGCACGCCAGAAACCTAAGATTGTTGGTTCGAATCCCGGTTCGCCCCGATTATGTTTCTAGGTTTGTCAGCACCATACCCGTGCTCGTGGGTTTCACCGAAGTAGTAAACGTCCGAGACCTGCATCACTTCGGGCTTTCCTCACACATTAAGCTGACACGCCGCGATATAACTGGAATACTGTTAAAAGCGGCGTTAAACTCACTCACTCAGTTTCTTGTATTTTAAACGTAATCAGCTGGTAATAATATGCAAATTAATACCGTAATTCGTATAATAGTATTTAATATTGATTATCGCTTATCAGTTCATTTCATTACAGAAAACAATTCAATCTGATATACTAGTATATCTTGACTAACACTGATTGGCCGACATACATATATCAACTGATGTCCACTGATTTCGATAACCGATTAAATTAAAAGTATATTAATCACATATACCAATAGTAGTATACAATGCAATATTACATTATCATAACATACATTACAGCATACGTTGTGAGCGCTTTCAGAATACAGGTCATATCAAACATATCTATCTGCTTTACCCTGCGTTACGTGTCAGACGAATTAAAGATTCCCAAACACACAGTACAAGAACTAGGTGATGATATTAATGAAACTCGGCCTTGTGTTAAGTCTCAGGCCTACCTTTCCCCGTGGGAGGCGTCATCTGGGACCCCGTATATAAACCTGGGGGTCAGGCCAGAGTGAGATAGACAGACCTTGTGTCAGAAACAGGTAGGTGACAGGTTAAAATGTCAGCAAGTTGTTTTTGCACTGTAGTTTAGTAAACACGCGGCGTGATTTGAAGCGAGTTTTACGCAGTTTTGGGTAATATTTCAATCCATCAGGGTGTGTCCGTTAACCGTAGGAGGGTTCAACGTGATGCATGTCGTAACCGTTTACTTCTTTGGCGACACGGCCGCGTCATACCAGACGTTAAAACATTCTGTAAGATTCTAATACATGGTCATAGGACCCTGACACCACTAAGGGATGCAACTATGCAATGCAAATTATGTCGCCTTAGATAACTAGGTCACCCCTGCCCTCTCATGAATTTAGGGTAGATTGCTTAGTGTTCTGGGTGGTTGTTGAAGATTGCTTTAGCCAAGTTTAGTTCCAGGGTAGGTTTGAGTAGTTATGCATTTCCGACCTCAGTGCCTGTACTCCAGGTTGCAAATGGGACACTCAATTATTTATTTATAACCCTAATGGCTATACTCAAGGTCGGTGAACTGTAACAAAACACTAAATTATGCATTTCCGACCTCAGTGCCTGTACTCCAGGTTGCTAATGGGACACTCAATTATTTATTTATAACCCTAATGGCTATACTCCAGGTCGGCCAACAGTAACAAAACACTCAATTTTGCATTTCCGACCCCAGTGCCTGTTCGCCAGGTCGCAAATAAGACACTCCGTTATTTGTTTATGACCCCCAATGGCTATAATCCAGGTCGGTAAACAGTTACTGTAACAAAACACTCAATTATGCATTTCCGACCCCAGTGCCTGTTCGCCAGGTCGCTAACAAGGCTCTCAATTATTTTTTTATGACCCCCCAATGGCTATACTCCAGGTCGGTAAACAGTGATAAAACACTCATTTATGTATTTGTGACCTCAGTGTCTGTAGTCCAGGTCGGTAAACAATAAACTTACATAATCTCAAGATACACTTAAATCCGGCCCATAAACTACAAACTTCATTATGTCAGCAAACAGTGAATTAACCATCCTGTCTGGCAGATTCCCAGAAGATGCTTAAGATTAGTAAATATTATCTCAGACGAGAGCCGTTACTGTATCTAAACAGCAGATGGCAAGGAGGGAGAGAGATTCTGGCGACGCCTTGGGGAACGTTATTCGGATGCTGTGTTGTTGAGAGAGACTCGTGGGGTGGTCCGAGCATCATGGTGTGGTGTGGAATTGGTCTTGCACAGAGGGTAGGCCCTGTAGCCTTCCAGAACATCGGCCCAGGGAGAAGCAATGGTTTCACAGTAGCTCGGTACATTGATCAAGTCTTGAGATCACACGCCATACCTCATTTGGCACGTCGCCGCAACCACGAGTTTCAGCATGATAACGCCCGTGTCCACACTGCGAGAGCAGCAAGAGACTTCCTCCAGCAGAATGGCATCAGAACCATGCAGTGGCCTGCCCTCAGTCCCGATTTAAATCCCATTGTGCGAGCACCTGTGGGACGAGATTCAAAAACGGCTGAAAAACGCCCGACCAAGGCCGACAACTGCAGCTGAACTGCGTCAGGCGTTCCTCAGAGTGTGGGCTCAAGTGCCTATGGCCTTCATCAACCGTCTCATCCATTCCATGTATCGACTTTGCAGGGCAGTCATCAATGCACATGGCAGACACACGATATTCTGACTTGTGATGCCCTTTTCTCAGAGACTAATGTTGTGCTTCACTTTAAGAACATTTGACACTTTAATTTCAACCTTTATGATCAGTTTTGCAAAGTTTCATCCTTTAGATATGTCTCAAAGTAAGTTTTCAGTGTTTGGACAAAAAAATTCTCACATATCTACCCATGGTGACGTTTCTTTTGAGGTTCAGTATAAATATGTTTTGAATTTGAAATAAACATATTTAGATTGTTATCACCTTTAAGCATGTTTAGAATTTAAACATGTTTAATAAAGTGCATATGATCAGGCTACAGTCAAATATTGATGAGATGTATAATATTTATTGAAAATTGATGTGAAAATTAGATTTACAGTCACTTGCATAACACACATAGCATCAGGTCTTACAAAGAAATTGGTCCAATATAAACATCAAAATATACAAATAAACCAACCAACAAAAGGATGAATTATCGGCCTCTTTCGCCCAAAAAATGACACACTTATGTATTTTATCGTGTCAAAGCCCCAAATTTGCATATGTATGAAAGAAGAAAGACCAATGTCCACCTAAAGTTGCCACTGTTCACATGACGTCCTTGCTTTGCTGCACTGTCCAAGCTGGAAGACAGTGACATTGAAGTCACTAAACACGGTTGATAAGCCAGCTATCTGCAGTCTAACAAAACCGGGATGGGTTTGTGTTTTCTGTGGCGAGGTCAAGGACATTGTGGGATGAGAATGGCCTACTTGTGACATCAGTGGCCCGGATCCCACGTACAATGTGTCATAACATGACCGCCATGTTTGTTTCTCTAGTGGAGGCCGCCATTGTGCAGCCATTGCCTGGGTTAGTCTAGCGCTAACGCAGCATAACCAGAGAACTAGGCTGGACCAGATGTGGGTCCTTTGAACATGTCTGATATTTTCCAGAATGTGTTTTACGTTTCCATTGGGCCAAAAACAGATCTGTTTCTTATTTAAAACTTAAATTTTCGTGGCAGGAAATTCCTTCTTTTTCAACAGTCTGAATCTAACACAGTTTTCTTCAAGAGTTTTCGGGGACAATATATTTTTTCGAATATAGTCCCCACCCCAACATATTACCAAATGGTCGGTCACGATCTTTATTCTTCCAACATATTAATCATCAGAGGAAAACGTCTCAGATCTGCATCAGTCTTGGCCTTCTACCCACGTTAAGCCCAAAAGACGTGGCCTTGTAACGTCATGACAAGAAGTTGTCATTGATAGCGTCATTATCAATTTTTCAATGCCAATCGAAAACATATTGTCCTATACCCTATATATAACGTTTCATGTACTATTTCAATTTTTCAAGAGGTCAATTTTATGTTAGCAATGTTATATAGGTGCACAAGTACAAATAATGAAACACCCAGTGTAAGAAACGTAGAAATGTAACCATTTGGTTTTCAGATGGTACAGGCAGTTTTTAAACATCACCATAGCATATAACGAAGCATTATTAATCATTGACTTTTGTATATGAATCAAATACAGTATTCTCTTTTGTGTTACAGAATCATGCGATCACTGGCAGTCCTTCTTCTCGCCGCGGCGGCTTATGGGTGAGTTCCGAAACGTAATATCATATTACTGTGTATGTTGAGGTACGTTCTGTCCCTCTTCCAGTCAGCTAATGCATTGTAGCCCATCCTGCCATCTCCCAACCGGCTGAATATTATGCCCCTCACAAACAAACCCTTCCGATCAGATTAATACAACCAAAGTAAACATTGTGTAACTCTTCCGTTCAGATTAATACAACCAAAGTAAAACATTTTGTAACCTTCCATTCAGATTAATACAACTAAAGTAAAGCATTATGTAACTCTTCCAGCTAGCTTAATACAACAAAAGTAAAGCATTATGTAACTCTTCCAGCTAGCTTAATACAACAAAAGTAAAGCAATATGTAACTCTTCCAGCTAGCTTAATACAACAAAAGTAAAGCAATATGTAACTCTTCCAGCTAGCTTAATACGACCAAAGTAAAACATTATGTAACTCTTCCAGCTAGCTTAATACAACAAAAGTAAAGCATTATGTAACTCTTCCAGCTAGCTTAATACGACCAAAGTAAAGCATTGTGTAACTCTTCCAGCCAGCTTAATACGACCAAAGTAAAACATTGTGTAACTCTTCCAGCCAGCTTAATACGACCAAAGTAAAACATTATGTAACTCTTCCAGCTAGCTTAATACACCTAAAGTAAAACATTTTGTAACCTTCCATTCAGATTAATACGACCAAAGTAAAACATTGTGTAACTCTTCCAGCCAGCTTAATACGACCAAAGTAAAACATTGTGTAACTCTTCCAGCTAGCTTAATACAACAAAAGTAAAGCATTATGTAACTCTTCCAGCCAGCTTAATACAACCAAAGTAAAACATTGTGTAACTCTTCCAGCCAGCTTAATACGACCAAAGTAAAACATTGTGTAACTCTTCCAGCTAGCTTAATACAACTAAAGTAAAACATTTTGTAACTCTTCCAGCTAGCTTAATACAACAAAAGTAAAGCATTGTGTAACTCTTCCAGCTAGCTTAATACACCTAAAGTAAAACATTTTGTAACCTTCCATTCAGATTAATACGACCAAAGTAAAACATTTTGTTACTCTTCCAGCCAACTTAATGCAACCAAAGTAAAACATTATGTAACTCTTCCAGACAGCTTAATACAAGCAAAGGAAAACATTTTGTAATTCTTCAAACCAGCTTGATACAGCCAAAGTATAACACCATGTAACTCTTCCAGCCAGCTGAGCAACCCAAAGTGCATCCACAGCAACACCATGAAACACACCGCTGACGTCGTCGTCCAGCAGGCACTCAAAGACATGGACTCCAACAATGACGGCATCGTCGAAGACATGGAAATCCTCAACGAGTTCGTTACAAACTTCGATCACGACGGTAGGTTATGTTCAATACACATTGAAAATTCTTTGTTGAACCTATTTTAATCGCATGACATGTTTTTCAACGTTTCACCATACCCGTGTTGATGGGTTTGTCAACGCCATACTCGTGTTCCTGGGTGTGTCAGCACCATCACTGTGTTGAGGGAGTTGTCAACTCCATACCAGTGCTCGTGGAGTTCACCACAGTAGTTAACAGCTAACACTTGCATCATGTCTGGCTTTCCTCCCACATGAGCTGACACAACTTGTTACAATTGAAGACCCGTGAAGATCCGGGGTAGAATAGGTCTTCAGCAACCCATGCTTGCCGTAAAAGGCGACTATGCTTGTCGTAAGTGGCGACTAACGGGATCGGTTGGTCAGGCTCGCTGACTTGGTTGATGCATGTCATCGTTTCCCAATTGCGTGGATCGATGCTCATGATGTCAATCTCTGGATTGTCCGATCCTGACTCGATTATTTACAGACCGCCGTCATATAGCTGGAATATTGCGGCGTTAAACAACAAACAAACATGATACAACCGCCATACTCTTCAAAGTGGCTTTCAACTCTCTCACTAACAGTCGTCCGATTCCATCTCACAGGTAGTCTGTCCATCTCCAAGTCTGAGTTTGTCAAACAATGGCATGCCACCTACCACGACGCTCCCGATTTCGCCGCCTTCATCTTCACCAAGTTCGACACTAACGGCGACGGCAGCCTTGGCCTGTTTGACGTAATGGGGCTGAAGGGCAAGGTCGACATCAACCGTGAGTCCTGGGCATTTTGATGTCATCTATTAGGGCTTTGATAATTAGTATTTCGTCCCAGTTCTAAGGGTACAGTTTTACAGTTTTCATTAGTTATCTCCCCTACACGGACGCCAATGTGTTTTGATTCAATAAAATTACCCAATAATTAGGAACCGTTAAATTCATATAAACCACCTAAAGTTTCATAATCTACACTGTTAAAAAACAAACACACAGGTTGATTTTTTGTAAATTTATTGTACCTAATAAAGTCGATATATTTTATTTAATATCATAGATACAAATATTAAATTTTGGAGCTCTATAGTCACATGTTGTCGTTGTACAAAGGCATTGAAAACTGTTCATTGTCATGTCACATAAAGCCACTAGGTTGCGCTGAACTTAGTATCTTGTGTGACCGCCCCGGGCAGCAGCACGGCTCTGCATCTCCTCGGCACGTGCATTTTGCTTTTGTTTTCCTCCATGACATTTTCTTAACAAGTGTGAAAGACATGATTGCAAATCGACAATGGCTACGTTTTGACGCACCTTTTGTCGAATATCGGCTACCAACATTTTCCAATAACATATATATAATCTCTATACCGGATTGTTTGTGTAGTCAGGTTCAGTGAAGTACATACTACCTGTGCGTTTCTTTTTTTGAAGAGTGTACTTCAAAATATGAAACTTCAAATACCCTAATAACAAAAATACGTAGAAACATGTCCTTAAGTGCACAAAGAACATTTTATGTTAGGACGAAGAATGGACACCAAACCCAGGACCACATACATAGTGTATCATCTTGGTAAAGTGGGGGCACGGGTGGCTCAGTCCTCTAAGGCGCCGCGATTCGCTGTGCAGAGTTGTGTCCCTTGGGCACGCCAGAAACCTATGATTGTGGGTTCGAATCCCGGTTCGCCCCAATTATGTTTCTAGGTTTGTCAGCACAATACCCGTGCTCGTGGCTTTAACCACGAGGCTACCCGACCGCCCCAAACTGTGCAAGGGTCCACGCAGTCATGAATGTGTTATGCATGAATAGGAATGACATAGTTGTCTCCCTTTACAGATGACGGCAAGATCACTGACGTGGAGTTCACCATTTTCCTGGAAAACGTACGTAATAATAATAATATTAATAATAATAATAATAAACGATGACGACGACGATGACGACGACGACGACGACGACGACGATGATGATGATGATGATGATGATGATGATGATATCGCTGCCTTCATTAGTCGGCGAAATCGGTGGGTCTTAAGTCCAACACTTCCGGTCTTGCATATAGCCCGTATTTTATACTGTATAAATAATATTTTTGTGCCCAAATATGTTTGACAGATTTGGTTTCCAATATAACTTTGTATTCATAACTCACTGGGTAGATATTTATTTGTTCTCGTCGCCATATGGCTGACATAATGCCGATGCAACGCTAAGTTTTAACACACTCACTCACTTCCGGTCTTCATCCAGGCTTACAACGAGTGTGTCCAGACTCACCAGGCTCCCGTCTGAGAAGATCGTCATGTAGCCTTCTGACAAATAAATGTTTCAAACCTACTTGTCAACATGTTACTTACACTTTCCCTACAAGTACTAGTATGAATTCAACACCACGTAATTATTGTATAAAATCATTGCATGATAATTATCATTCATAAACAGGACAGTACACTGTTGGAAATAGCTATCTGCCTGTCTATCTATCTCTCTATCTATCTATCTATCTATCTATCTATCTATCTATCTATCTATCTATCTATCTACCTATCTGCCTGTCTGTCTGTCTATCTACCTATCTTCCTCTCTGTCTATCTATCTGTCTATCCGTCTATCTATCTATCTGTTGAACTTCATTATGTAATCAACATGGGACAAACATTCTTCCTCCTTCATTAGATATTGAACAACGGAAATGCTTAGGGTTTTCTTGATTATGCAATCAACATAGACAATACATACTGTTTCTTTCTACTCTAACATGCACAAGAAAGTGCAAAATATTCCTTATTTTGCTATTTCGCTACGTCACACAGACTGGTCACATCTCTCTGTACTCAGTGCACAGTTCTCGTTCATGGTCAAAACGTTTACACATAACAGGCACAGCACTTCAGGCCTTGCCACGTTATGTTACAGAGGAACTTAGGTAACATTGGCTCATACGCCTATCTACATTAAGATAGAAGCGGTTTAACTTCGCGTTTAAGAGTTTTGTTTGTTTGTTTGTTGTTTAACGCCGCACTCAGCAATATTCCAGCTATATGACCGCGGTCTGTAATTAACCGAGTCTGGACCGGACAATCCAGTGATTGACATCATGAGTATGGATCTACGCAATTGGGATACGATGACATGCATCAACCAAGTCAGCGAGCCTGACCACCCGATCCCGTTAGTCGTGTCTTACGACAAGCATAGTCGCCTTTTACGGCAAACATGGATTTCTGAAGACCTATTCTACCCCGGATCTTCACAGGTCCGCGTTTAAGAGTATTGCAATAATATGATGACGTGTGAACGGCTGCTTGTATATATATCAATAATTTTGGTTCATATTGGCTGTATTGCCAATAAGATACGTGGTTGTGGAATACTAGTGTCAAATACTGGCTTATTGTGTCATATTTGTGTATATCATTCTTACGCACGGACTTCTTGCACCACGTGGCCTCTGATAGATATATTTGGGTATTGAAAGCGACGCTGATGGGGGCGGGGATGATTATATATATTCAACCTCATTTGAGGATCCTGAATCTGCCGAGAGATACGAGTCTATGATATCTGAAACTTTGGAAGCCCAAACACAAGGATGACAGTGTTTGTGAATGGCGTGACTTTTGCCGTACCAATCAATTTTGTTGTCACATTTACTTCTGTTGACCCGAGATTACGTTTGACAAAGTGGAGTCCAATTGCTTTGGCTCGAGATATTCAAAATCATTGGCGATGAGGAGCACATTTAAATATGCAAAAGGGTGATTTGGTGACACACTGCAAGATGGCGGGTCAACTTAACCTTGCACTGAATGTAGCATCTATGCATCTGTGACTTTCGTGTCAAGAGTTCGATCTCAAAGAGTCTTGGTGAATCTGAGGGAGTTATTTACAATGTTGAATGTGGATGAGATAGTTGAGCAATTCAAGGGTCAAAAGGTCAAACATGCTCAACCACTTATGCATGGAATGGAAAAGAAAGGGAGATAACTACGTCAATCCGTCTTACATTTTCAACCCACACTTGCCTGACCGTGTCAGGGTGTATTATCAGTCCTTTCACCTCTACATCCCACCAGCTATCAGAAATTGGACATGTGGCAACTCGATGCATACAAAAATAAAAGGCATATATGCCCTAGGTGCAGTGGTGAGGACAAAATAGAAAACTGTGTTCGGAAAATATTTCCAGATGTTGTAATTGTGGAGGTAACCACAGTACTGCGTATTCAAGAATTCAAGGAGGCAGTGTCTGTGAAAAAGGTACGAGTAGAGAATAAAATCTCTTTTGTTGAAGCAAATCGTATGGTTAGGTCCACATCAACCCTATCCTATACTGCTGCTGCTGCTGCTGCTGCTCAGAATTCAAAATCCAATTCTTTACAAGCCATTAAAACAAGAATCCCGCCCTGTTCTTGTCACCTCTAGATCAGGGTCCAACCCTAAATGTGTTTGTAAATGTAAGCCACAAGTGTCAGAATCAAATACTCCTGTGACAGCTCAAGTCACACTCCACAGGTAGCCAGTCCCATCCTTGGTACTTTCCCTGAAGCCTTTCTAGCGTCCTTGTTGGAGGTGATTGCCGGATGCTTAATGCAACTACCAAGGAAGATCAGTCCAATCGCCTTGTTTCAGCGGCAAAATGTTATTTGTGTACAGGAAACTTTTCTTTGGCCAGGGAGTCATTTCAGAATTAATGATTATCTTGGTCTTCGACAGGATTGACTATGGGGGCATTATAACAACCAATCGGAATACCAAAAAAGGCGGTTGTGCTATATTTATTAAATCTGATCTGTCGTATATGGTTCACAAATTACCAAAAACAGTGTGTGAGGCTAATGCAGTAAAAATTCCTTAAGTCAAACCGTTTCTATTGTTAACATACTCACCGCCAAAAGACACGCGAACATAGAAACATATAGAGAAGTATGCACGTTAAGAGAGCTCTTCTCCCATGTGTACCAATTAATGACAAAACTAACAATCAGTCAAGTGTTACCACAGAGTGTCCTTATTCTTTCCAAATTTAACACGCTAATCTTGCACGAGACAAAGGGTGCATCTCGAGTCACGGATCTATGACGTCACATATGATGCGTTCATGATCATCGGTTCACACAACATAACAGTATGTTCGTTTGCGCATCGAACCAATCTAATATGTCTTGAATGTGAGTAAGTCTTCATATATTAACCAGCAGATGTGGTTTTTCGCGTTTCTTTTGTCGGTGAGTATATTCATAATACAGGTAAACCAAACCTAGATGAATATCTGAAATAAGTTGATCCCAATGAAGGCCCTTATTTTATATGTGGGGATTTTAACAGCCACAAACGGATTACAATGGTCAAACAGTTAAACCCTTTTTGGATGAAACAGACCTAGTCCTATAAATATGATGGCAAAACGACCCGCATAGAACTCGGCAAATGGACCTTTTCACCTTTAGAACTCTCGATGATATCCTCATTAACAGCCAGCAAAGACAACTGGGATGTATTCAAGAAGATGCGCTAAGTAGTGACCATTTCCCCTTTTTTCTGAAATTCGGGTCCTGACACCTTGGTGATTCTTATGATAATGTCCCTCGGTGGAAGTTCAAGAAAGCTAAATGGGCACTTTTTCTTGTATGGAGCTCTGAACACATCAAATCTGATCTTATAAATGGTGATGTTGATATGTCAAATGGAAATGTCAAAACTCAAATAATTAAAATTGCGGAAGAGACCACTGGAAGAGCACCTGTGAAAAAAAATGGCATTCTCTCCAATGCCTTGGTGGAATGACAAATGTGAAAAGGCCAACGTCGCAAGAACAAAAACATACAATGAGGTTTAAATTGTCACTCTTCACTACCATGTGATTTAGCTGACTTTCGTAAAAAAAACAAGCCATGTTCCAGCGTATTGTTGATAGGCTGGCGAGAATATGTTTTTAATATCAATTGATTATCACCATTAACCAATATCTGGTCCAGGGTGAAAACGATCAGTGGAACTAATATTTGATCGTCTTTACCGGTAATTGGTGAGTGTGAGTTGGGTTTAACGCCGATTTTAACACTATTCCAGTTATATCACGGTGTGTCAGCTTAATGTGGGAGGAAAGCCCGAAGTGATGCAGGTCTAAGACGTTTACCACTTCGGTGAAACCCACGAGCACGGGTATGGTGCTGACAAACCTAGAAACATAATCGGGGCGAACCGGGATTCGAACCCACAATCATAGGTTTCTGGCGTTCCCAAGGAACGCAACTCTGCACAGCGAATCGCGGCGCCTTAGACGACTGGGCCACCCGTTCCCCCTGTAATTGGAGACTCTGGAGAATTACAAAAAGTCAGAAAGCAAATGTTCTTGCAGAAGAATTTGAATTTGTCACAGAATACATGGGAATGAGATCGTCGATCATTTTGGCCAAAGCTTGCCCACTTCGCACTTAAACCATGATGTTACCACACCGCAACCACCAGACTTTTATGATGAGGTTACTCCCTTGCTTCGGGAGGTGAGGTGGGGTGAAATGGGGTTTAACGTCGCGTCCAAGATTATTGCACTTATATAGCGTGTGTGGCTGCTTGTACTAATCCGGACTGATGCCGATTTATAGTGCTAGCTCACTGAGATACCATGCCGCAGTTTAACATGAATACCCCACTCAGATACAGTATACTGACTCTGAACCGACCAGTCCTTGTTTGAGCCCCTTAATGCCGAGCGCCAGACAGGGTAACAACAAGTACCATCTTTTAACGTCTTTTGGTATGACGCGGCCGGGGATCGAACCCCTGACCATCCGCTCTCCGGGCGGACGCTCTACCATTAGACCACGGAGGCTCTTGCCTCGGGAAGATGCAGAGCTTACGTCTTTTAACCTCTCCCAGCATTCCAGAGAATCAAAAGCGCCTGACAGGTGCGTGAATTTGACGACGTAATGCTTATTATCTTACATTCCACATGCATGTCGGATTCTGACTGGCTGAGACCAATTTTATTATTTTCATTGTACCCAGCTGACATGTAAGTTACATTTTTATGTTTCCCACTCGAATTGCCGACCTGTTGACATGACATTGGCAACATAACCTCAATTTTGTATCTCGAATTAAATATGTAAGACGGCATTCTGGATAATTACGATATTTTCCGAATGAACTAGATCTAAGGGGAATAATTCTAAGTTTGTTTAGCAGTGGATAAATGCCTAACTGTGATATTCTTACCGATTCAAAGCATGTAGGCATAAGACATACCTACAATGTAATTAGGTGTGCGGTAAGATAAAATAACTAACATAGAGTACATCAACCCATGTCCCCCTCGAGACCGATGGACAACTTATAATATACATAGTGTGGTGGGTAGGCGTCCTTTTAAACTTTTAGTGCACAGCAATGACTTCTGACAATAACATAATGGACTGAATGTAAAGTTTATGTTTGTCTGTGCCAAAATTAGCCAAGGTTATGAAACATGCGCTATAATTAGCTGAACAAAATAGTTTTATCTTGTAAAGGGAATGATAATAGCTATCTGAACAAAAGTGTCGTCTTTCATTTGGGGCGATGAAATAATCAAGTAGGTAAATCACGCGCTTGTCGCGCCTGAAACCCGCCCACCCTTGCATAACATTGCTGTACTGCCATGGCAGGCTGTGTCTCCTGGCCTCTTCCCCATGAAAACATGTCTGTGATAGGATAGGATAGGATGACGCCTCCGACAGGATCAGAACCAGCCGATATCACAATCTCAGTTGGGCCAGTCTTTGACTGACATTTGAAACAACATCTCCAAGGCTGTTTTCAATAATCTGCAGTCACTGCCTCGCCTGTAGGCATGTTGTTCCGCCACCCCCGTTTAAGGACGTGTCATATATGGGTTTTGTCAATGTCATTTATTAATATGATAAAACATTGATCAGACGAATTACCAAATATTAGTTTCAATAACATAATATTCACACCACTTATGAAGCACAGTTATTTTTCGTCAATACACCAGTATATAAATTTAGAAGTGCGGTCTGTCCCTCTTCCAGTCACGGAATGCATACATTGCAGAACAATCAAGGCTCAATTAAATTTACTCAAATAAACTGATTTAATCGCAAAAATATCAATAAGTAGTCTCTGTATTATCCATTTCTTATGGCCCATCTCGTATTTCACTCCACGTCTCAAGGCCAACACGGCAAGGTTGTTGCGTCCCTTGGTTGAAGATAGGACGATAAGAGACCATCAGCTGGATCAATCATCCGACCATGGGAAGTGACCATGTGCGTGACAATCTGTGCCACATATTCAACTACACTGAGAACATTTTTCCAGCTTGGTGATCAGGTTTTGTACTTTTTTGCGATAAATAATTATAAAAGCTGTAAATTCCTTCACTGCAAACTGACGTTACACTATCCGAACAATTGTGGTCTTCGCTCAAAGTGTGGTAAATATGATAAAGACCTTTAAACGTAATTCTAGATGCTTTGAGATGTGACTGTGGATGCTTTGATTTCTTGACTTCATCATTTACAGACAACTCAGCAGTGTAGTACCGGTACTCCTTGACAATGTTCCTCGTTATAACGCTTCTCCTGGCTGTTGGCGTGTACGGGTGAGTGGTTAATTAGGTTTATAACGAGCATATTATGTAAATGTGTGTTTTTTTGTTTGTTGTTTGCAATATTCCAGCTATTTAACGGCCTGTAAATAATTGAGTCTGAATCAGACAATCAAGTGATCGATATTATGAACAACGATCCGTACACCGTCGGGGTAGGATGACTCGCTCTCAACCAAGTCCCCGAGCCTGTAAATTGCCTCTTATGGCCAGAGTAGGGGTGGGGTGGGGTGGGGTGTGGGTGTGGTGGGGTGTGTGTGTGTGTGGGGGGGGGGGGGGGCTATATTCTTGTCCGGAATCCCCACGGGGGACGTGTATATGAAGCATTTAACGAGATGTGTGAATTAGTAGGTACAAGGGTTGATTGGTACTTACTAAGTCTCACATTAGGAATTGCGTGATAGTGTAATCTTTTGATGGCGATTTGAGGGAGTCCGTACCACTCCTCTTGTAGGGCCCGGCCACGTTCCAACGTGGCCGGCGACCAATGACGCTGACGCTCACGTCTCCCCATCATGTCTCTGACGTGTCCAATGGGGGAAAGGTCGGGTCCCATTGCTGGCCCTGACATTTTATGCATGTTGAGCTGCTGTAGGTGAGCATTAGCGATTCATGCACGGGCGTTGACCTCGTGATAAACAAAACGTCGACCCACACGCCTTGCAAAGAGTGTCAGTATGTTGTCCCGATAGTACTGTCATGTGACCCTTCCTTGCAGAATTTGGAGTGGGGTTCGGTCAATCATAGTGATGCCAGACGGACAGACAGACAGGTTTATTCAGTATTATGGCCATATGGCCTAAAGTACAATTGATACTAACTCATAATATGATGTCACGTGCATATACAGAAATTACATCTTCATGAATCTGATAAAAAAAACATGCTTTATATAAGTAGCCACTGAAAAGATAACATGTTTATTTTGTGAGTTTTGCTTTTAAAGCTTGAATAGCAAGTTGTTTACATGCTACTGACCACATTAATTTAGAAGAAAACAGGATACCCAAATATTTATAGTATGTTTCAACCTTGACCGAAGCATTTCCATAAGTCCACTTTTCCTTTTTGGCAACAATACCACCATTTCTAAAGACCATTATGTTTGTTTTATTTAAATTTACCTCCAGCCCCCATTTCAAACAAAATGATTGTAATACATTTAATTGTTTTTTGTAAACCGCTTACTGCAAATGAAAACATTACAAAACATTGCAAACAATAGCATCATAACATCAACAATATCTTCATGGACAAATATACCATAATTACTTGGTTAATGAATTTCAATAACAAGTTCATTGATAAAGAAAATGAACAAAACAGGACTCAAAAGACCCCCCTGTCTCACACCTCGGGAAGTTGAAAAACAATCTGTTTTTCCCATGACAAACCTTGATTACAAGTAGATACAGTAACTTTTGCCTTTCCACAAAATCTTAAAATCAATGAAAGCACACTAAAGCGTCCCTTCGGTTTGCGTTTATATTTCGAGCACAGTGACTGTAAAATGTACATATTATCTATGGTAGAATAGTTAGAGCGAAAACCACCGAGCGATGCCACCCCACGCCATGACCGATCTAGCGCCAAATAGGTCATGAGGTCTCAGGTTGACGTTCACTTCGACGTCGCTTGATACGACCACGCCTCTCAAGGAAGTGCAGACTGAATCGGAACCAGTGACGATTACCCCAGTTGACGTTGTGTACACCATCGACGTGTGTTGGCAATATGGCGATTTGTAGGGGGCGGCACAACACGTGGCTGTCCAGCATGGAGACGAACTGTATGGAGACGATGTCTAATCGTCTGACCCGTTATTCATACTCCAGTAGCCTAATGAAAGTTTGCAGCAATTTGATTCGCTGTTTGAGCTCGATTTCGTACAGTCTGCATTTAGATCAATCGATCTTGTGCTCTTGTCGTTGACCTTGGACGCCCTAAACGGGGTCCATCGTCAACATTTTGGGTTTGTTGGTACCCGTTCTATAGTCTACTAATCACAGACTGAGAAACATTGAACTTTTTGGCGACTGCACGCTGACTGATGCCAGTTTCCAGCATGGCAGCAGCCCACTGGCTCTCCGCGCGTTGCCATCTTCCCGAGGCAAGGGAGTTCCCACCCTTGCGGAACTAGGCTGTAATTATGGAGTTACTTTTCGGCTGGACTAACCAGTCTATGCATAGTCCAATCAAAATCAAACTTCACATCCGGTTCGTATACGACATGGATTTCAACGTGCAGATTTCGGTCGACGGGTATTTTGCAAATCTTTTCAAGCTTTTAATCAAGGTACTCACATGATTTGATGCACTTCGCGGGGTAAGACCCGTTTTATTACAATATAGATCTTGATTATCGATAAGATCGCCCTGGACCCGTGAAGATCCGGGGTAGAATAGGCCTTCAGCAACCCATGCTTGCAGTAAAAGGCGACTATGCTTGTCTTGAGAGGCGACTAACGGGATCGGGTGGTCAGACTCGCTGTTATCGATCCCAATTGCGTGGATCGATGCTGATGATGTCAATCACTGGATTGACTGGTCCAGACTCGATTATTTACAGACCACCGTCATATACCTGGAATATTGCTAAGTGCGGCGTTAAACAACAAACAAACAAACAAATAAGATCGTCTTGGCTGGGCGCCGCCATTTTGTTTGAAGTAAATGTAAGTGATATGAGAGATGGAATCAGATTGGTCAATAGGAGGGACATTGAAGGGACATAACTCGTAACAGCCACTGGTGTCGCTTGATTCGAGCCTGGAAATTACAGCCTCATACACAAACAATGAATGAAATCAAGTATATAACAAGTGTAAGATAAGCAGAATCAATAAGATTGACAAGAATAATGGTCCACAGAAATAAATCAACTTTCCTTGAACGTGTCAAATTAGGAATGACACCCCAAGCACACGTGTGGCGCTACTGCGTTTTACAGACGAAGACTTCAACGTTCTTGCATAGGATGTTTGTCGTCAACACTTATCTTTGTTCTAATACTTGGTATTAATATTTATATTTCATGTTACCCTAATTTTTTAAACAGTATATGATAATGCGTCATGCATGCTTTCATACACTGCACTACATACACTACTAACATAACGCATCATGCATGCTTTCATACACTGCCCTACATCCACGCCTAATATAATAATGCGTCATGCATGTTTTTACATACTGCACTACATACACTACTAATATAATGCGTCATGCATGCTTTTATATACTGCACTACATACACGCCTAATATAACGCATCATGCATGCTTTTATATACTGTACTACATCCACGCCTAATGTAATGCGTCATGCATGCTTTTATATACTGTACTACATACACGCCTAATATAATAATGCGTCATGCATGTTTTTACATACTGCACTACATACACTACTAATATAATGCGTCATGCATGCTTTTATATACTGCACTACATACACGCCTAATATAATAATGCATCATGCATGCTTTCATATACTGCACTACATGCACTACTTATATAATGCGTCATGCATGCTTTCATATACTGCACTACATCCACACCTAATATAATGCGTCATGCATGCTTTTAAAAACTGCACTACATACACTACTAACATAATGCGTCATGTATTTTTTTATATACTGCACTACATGCTCTACTTATATAATGCATCATGCATGTGTCCTATAATGCACTATATGCACCACCGCAAAACAAAGATCTTTCGACATCCCATTACTTTACCCGACCAATGAAATGACTAACATGAAGTTGACATTAGCCAATCAGAAAGCAGCTCATACGACACTAGTTTCAAAGTGGCGACAAGGCTTTGAAAAGTATTTTGACAAAGGTCTCGATTCGAAATTCGAAAACTGAACAAAAGAACCTTCTGAAATGTCCATTAGATGGCCTTTCCGTTCAAATATTTATTCCATTAACGCGAGAGATGATTTTGACGGATTCGTTAAAGCCCGTAACTGTAGTTCGGAATACCCCATGTTAACCTTTTCGAGGTTTCATGATTAGAAAACGCTTTCCGACTGTCACTGTTATGATCTGGTGAGCGAGACTCTGATTTCCTAAAGAAGATCGTTCTGACGTGACCGTTATGGGATGTCCTCAGATCTTTGTTTAGCGGATCTTTAACTAAGATCTGGCCTTACTGAGATTGCAACATGATGTCAGTTTTGAAGTATGTCCAGGTCCACATGTCTGTACATATCTCCCCTCCACAGTCAGGATCCACAACACTGCATCCACAGCAACGTGGACAGTCTGGCAGCTGACAACGTCATCGAGAAGGTCGTTGCTGACGCTGACATTAACGGCGACCATGAACTCTCGCCCCTTGAGGTCATTATTGAGTTTATTGGCAAGTTTGATGCAAATGGTAAATATATGGATATCTTTATTAACTACACGAATCAGACGTTTTGCTTACAACATTGTACTCGTGTGCCTTTTTTACCATCACACAGCCCACTCTGAACAAAACGGAGGGTGGTAGATAGTTTAAGACACAATTGTTTTGATCAGAATTTTGAATTCCTGTGGTACTCCTGTCGCCAACATTCGGTGATAACAGTTCTTTCAGTGGCATTTAGAAGTTGGTGTGATGAAGAAAGACAAGTTCTATGGATGAACATCACTTGCTTGATAAAGGTGTTAGGATCTACACCGAAACGTCGCACTAATTGTAATAAAGAAGTTGTTCATCCATAGAACTTGTCTTTCTTCAACAGAAATTAAGACAAAAAACAACCTATATTGCTGTTGCTTGTGGATATTGAACGGCTTTGCAACTGATACTGTAGTGTACAATAACACTAAACTGGTATCTTTTTGAGATATAAAAGATGATATGTCCTAATTATTATTTGTTTTCCAGCCGATCTTTGCTGATATGTACTCGTCTGAAGTCAATCCCATAGTCACTAGAGGGGCAAGTGTGTCCCAGTTGGCCAAGGCTTTCATCACACCTCAAGTTGACACACCGTGATGTAACTGTTCAAAGCGGCGTTAAACCCAACTCACTCACTCACTTCAACAAAAACAGGACTTGTGTGAGATCATGTTCTGATCACTCACTAGTCAAGTGATATGAACACCAGCGTTTAATTCCATAGTGATTCCATTGTTAACCGGTTTAACTGACCTGGTTACCCGAGAAGATCATGGGTAGAATTGGTCTTCAGCAACCCATGCTATCTATCCGTAAGAGGCGACTATGCTTGTCGTTAGAGGCGACTAACGGGATCGGGTGGTCAGGTGCGCTGACTTGGTTGATGCATGTCATCGAATCCCAATTGCGTGGATCGATGCTCATGGTGTCAAGCAGTGGATTGTCCGGTCCAGACCGCCGTCATATAGCTGGAATATTGCTGAGTGCGGCGATTAACTACAAACAAACAATTGTCCTGGTTGAGTGTGTTAGTATGGTTTTACGCCGCTTTTAGCAATATCAGGGGGTGGGGGGCACCAGAAATGGGCTTCACACATTGTACCCATGTCGGGATTCCAACCCGGGTCTTCGGCGTGACGAGCGAACGCTTTAACCACTAGGCTACCCGACCGCCCTGTCCTGGTTTACAAACAGGATAACACATGGAACCATATATATTCATGAATTTACTTTCTACCTCCAGGGGACAGTATGATCACAAGGAGCGAGTTTGTTGCAAAATGGCACGCGTTATACCGTGACGTTCCGGACTTTGCCGACTACATCTTCCAGCATCTGGACCAAACGAACGATGATTTCCTCGGACTGTTTGACTTCGTTCCTCTCCAGGCCATTATGGACCTGGACCGTGAGTAGTCTTCCAGTAAATAAATGAAAATAATATTTAATGTCAGGTTTTACACAAAATTAATATTGTTCACTGGAGACGCTGGTAGTCCACATCAAAGTGTTATCTATGTCGTGCTATCCTCCGTTTCTATGACTACCTTCTACATCAAGATGTTATCTATGTCGTGCTATCCTCCGTTTCTATGACTACCGTCTACATCAAGGTGTTATCCTCCGTTTCTATGACCACCGTTCACATCAAAGTGTTATCTATGTCGTACTATCCTCCGTTTCTATGACTACCTTCTACATCAAGATGTTATCTATGTCGTGCTATCCTCCGTTTCTATGACTACCGTCTACATCAAGGTGTTATCCTCCGTTTCTATGACTACCGTCTACATCAAGGTGTTATCTTTGTCGTGTTTTTATTACTACCATCTACTGCCATGGTCTATCTATGTCATGGTATCCACTCTACTTAAGTTTGTTGTTTATTCGTGATTTGCCTGTTGTTTCTTTCCAGATGACGGCAAAGTGTCGGACGTTGAGTTCACTATATATTTGACCCACGTGAGTATCAACACACAACCTCAATCCTTTAGTGTAATTTGGGAGACGGGTCGCCCAGTCCTCTAAGGCGACGCAATTTGCTGCGCATCCTTTGGGGACGCCAGAAATCTATACTTGTGGGTTCGAATCCCGGGTCGCCAAGATTACGTTTCTAGGTCTGTCACCACCATACCCGTGCTTGGGTATAAGCGTGTCAAGTCCAGTTGTCGAAGAAAAGGTGAAACACACCCGCAAATCAGGAAATACATCAAGATTATCTCATAATTCACGGTTTATGGAAGAAAGTTGTGATGCAGTAAAATGGATCATTAAATGTTATCAATAAGCGATTATTCCAAGGACTGCTTAATCCCCAAATAAGACTGGATTGTATGGCTGTGGCGTGTCAGGCAACAAAACATTAAATTTCTTAGGTAAACTGTGCGAGTGGCGGGTGCTGCCGGTAGGGCAGGACATGCCTAACCCTTGGCCAGAGCCTTGTGTCATCACTGATTTTCGGTGATCTATTCATATAAGTTTCACTACTTTGTCATCTTTTACGCCCAATGGAAGTTGTTTTGGCAGATAATCGAGGTGTATTATTCTCTGGCGTCGACGTTTTATGTGTACATTGCTGTAATGTCTTTGAGTGAGTGAGTGAGTGAGTGAGTGAGGGAGGGAGGGAGGTTACTCTTGGTGCCTAGAAACCAAAGTGACCGCCAGTTGGGCAGGAAGACGTCCTTTCCATCAGAGACCATATACCGGTTTCCATTTAAAAAAAGTTGTGAGGGATTTTTTTTGTTGCGAGTCAGCAGCTTTTCAATGTTGAATTTCTCGCCAATTCTATCGTAATCAATGGGTCTGGCCGCCATGTCGATGCTATCGCCAACATTGCGGCTGGCTTCTAACTCGCATTTTGATTGGTCCATTGGACTGAGTAGTGTAACAAATCAGATTGGCTAATGAAAATCAAGGACAGGTAATTTGAGATCGCGAGAATTTGGATCCAGGAGTGTAGTATAGGTTTACCGAAATGCGGAGCCTGGAGATACAGACGATGCGTACTCAGGGAATAATGTTACAGTCGGCGTAACCCAGGAACACAATACGTTTGGTAGATGATGTGCAGGCTGTGAATTGTCGCCATGTTGTTTCAGCTGTATCAAGACTGTGTGCCATTCTCACATCAAGACACTGCCTGAGCGTCCTGTGACGTCACTTCCGGTGTGGACAACAGTTTCATTATTCATGCCTCAGTATTTCATATAGAAAGTTGAAATAAAATATAGGTTCAGTACCATGTGAGCTTTTCTTATTTCTGTACTGTACTGCTTTAGGCTTTAGGCAACATACACATACCGTACTTCCTCTATTAGACGCCGGGAATCTAAAAGACGCCGGCCTCTAATAGAACCCGGGTCAATTGTTCAGTGTAAAATAGAAGCCGGGCCTCTAATAGACGCCGGGTCGATCAATTGATAAAATTAATGATCCCTTTTTGGGACCTAAATTACATAATGAGGACTCAAAATATTTCCATTTCGTGACGATTCGGGACATTCGTGGTCATAGTGAAATGGGGGTATTAATAGAAGCCGGGCCTCCAATAGACGCCGGGCCTCTAATTGACGCCGGGCCTCTAATTGACGCCGGGTCAAGGCTTGTCCGAAATAAATAGAAGCCCGGGCGTCTGATGGAGGAAATACGGTACATATTTTTGCAAATGATTTATTGTCTGAGTGACGAGGGCTACCAGTAGGGCAGGGCATCCTTACCTTTATCACAGGTTTTCAGGAGTCCACTATATAATGTTCACACGACTTTGTCTTTTACGCTCAGTGGAATTTGTTTCGGTGGATAATTGAGACTGGTTTTTCTCTGGCACTGACGTATTATATTTACATACAAAAATTGACCATTACGTCATTGTGAGTTGGTCAACCGAGTGTTTTGATGAATGACGAATGGTTATCAGTGGGGATGTATTGATATATGAAGGTTATCATGTATATTGAGTAGTATATGTCTCCACGCTGATTCCATGGAAATACTTCTAATGCAACGCTATAAACAACAAAGGCATCTGGACATCTGACGTCAAAAGTTGTTTAACGACGCACTCAGCAAAATTCCAGCCATTTTTCGGCCATCTGTAAATAATTGAGTCTGGACAAGACAAGCCGGTGATTGACAGCATGAGCATTGATCTTCGCAATTTGGATACGATGACATGCATCAACCAAGTCAGTGAGTCTGACCACCCGATCCCGGTTGTAACAAGTGCATTGTACATCCATGGATATAGGACTGACTGACTGAGTATGGTTTTACGCCGCTTTTAGCAATATTCCAGAAATAAAACGGCGGGGGACACCAGAAATGGGCTTGGGCTTCACACATTATACCCATGTCGGGAATCGAACACGGGTCTTCGGCGTGACGAGCAAACGCTTTAACCACTTGGCTACCCGACCGCCCCCATGGGTATAGGACCGGTATATCAGGTAGGGTATAAAGGCACGTGCAGCTACACGTGTTGGGGGGACAAGTCCAATAGATTATTACAGAGTGGACGGATTGTTAAACGAACGAAACGGAATAATGTCTGACAATGCGTTGGTTGAAAGGATTTAGATAGTGTGACACGTTAGAGAGACCACACCTCAAACTAACGCGTTCACAATCACGACCAGCAATCTGACATGGTGACCATGAATAAAGCTATATTTAACAAGGAAAAAACACACCTTATTTATAAACATGTACCTAAAGCCTTACCTTGACAAGCTTTTAAACATGTGGTTGTAGATTGCTCTTATCTGACATTAGGAAACTCGCAACATGGTAGACGACTTTTCTTTCCGACATTCAACGGGATAGGCAAAATCAAAACAAAGCAATTTCGGCCAGGAAGATTACATATATATTATATATATATATATTTCGGCCAGGAAGATTATGTATGTATGTATGTATTGTATGTATGTACGTACGTACGTATATATGTATGTATGTATATACAGTAAACTACGGTTATAACGAACACGCTTATAACGAACTGACGGATATAACGAACTTACTTTTTGGTCCCGACTACTTGCTGTAGTCATGCTGTATATGTACTTATAACGAACTACGGTTATAACGAACTAAAATTAGTAGTCCCTTTGAGTTCGTTATAACCGTAGTTTACTGTATATATACATTATTTATATAATATATATGATCTTATGTCGTTCCATGCACATCAAATAGCCAATTCCCTTTCACTGAGTTACTACCCACCCGCACAAGAAATAAAGGAGACCAGTGAGGCTCCGTCATCTGTTTCATGTGTAGATCTATGCATAAAGATTCACCGTGACAAAAAACTATCCACAAGACTTGGTGACGAGAGGGATAATTTTCCAATAGTCAACTTAACCTTTATGTCGAGCAATGTTACAGCAGCCTTTGGTGTCGCCATTTCACAACTTTTGACGTACAGGCTCTTTACACGAAGATTTCAAAGAGCGTCAGAAGACTCTCGATTAAAAGGTGTTTCATCAGGGTTACAACATTCAATGACTTAGTAAAGCTTTTAAAAAGTTGTATGGTAGACATGTGGTGGACATTACCAAATTTGACACATCAGTGACAAAAATTATGTCTGATACAATTCCCTATTTTGACTTGTACCGTATGTACCCGTGTTCTTTGGGTTACCAATTGCCTTGCCTTTGTATGTGTTTGTGAAGGCTGCTTGTACCGTATGTACCCGTGTTCTTTGGGTTACCAATTGCCTTGCCTTTGCATGTGTTTGTGAAGGCTGCCACCGATAGAGCAAGACACGCTTACCTTTTCGCGAGCACCTGAATGGTGCTTTATGCCGCATCGGCACATATCAGATAACTGTTACTTCGCACGAAGGAACTGTTTAGTTTGAGTTATTCGCAGGAAGGCGAATCGCGGTAGAAGTTTCTTTTTGTTTTGATGCAAACCATCAGATTGACCTCAATGTCCGATCAGTTTATCAAGACTACATGGTACTTTCAAAGATTCCAATGTCACCACGTCACAACAAACGTTTACGTCATCGACTGGTTATTATGACTTTGGTAGTAAAACAAACCCAAATACATATAAAAAACATTTCTCTTTGGAAGAGGTCACATGCATCTGATTTTTAAGACAGCGTTACCTTTTGCAAATGATACTCCACACGGCGATAAGCTTATCACAGTGTCAGACATTTAAATTTGCCCACATGAAATACAAAAGAAAACATTAGGTTATCGCGGCCTTTGGAAAACTTTGGCCCACGACCTACAACGATAGTACTAAATTTAGGAGCTGGCATTATGGTTGAAATCTTATGCTAACGCATCCTGTTCCAAATTTAATTAGCGTTAGAAAGACAGACATATGTTATGACAGTCTCACCTCGTAACATAATAAATGATAAACAACACATACAAAGTAAACTAAATTCAATTTACTGGTATACATAGTAACAAGGCACCCCTCACCGAGATGTGCAAGAGTGCATATACATTTATAAAAGTTACATGCATATGAAGTACACTGCCGGACAAAAGAAAGTAGACACATGTTTGGCGGTGGCTACGAATGAGACAAACAAGAAATGGTTATTCGATGGTGATGTATTTGATACGGGTATCACAGTTGTGTTTTAGGGGGCGGTCGGGTAGCTTAGTGGTTAAAGCGTTCGCTCGTCACGCCGAAGACCCGGGTCAACTCCCGAGGGTACATGGGTACAATGTGTGAAGCCCATTTCTGGTGTCCCCCGTCGTGATATTGCTGGGATATTGCTAAAAGCGGCGTAAAACCATACTCACTCAGTCAGTTGTGTTTTAGACCTTACGTTTGCAGTGTTTCTGTCTACTCTCGTTTTGATAACGTTTGGGTGTTTGGTCAAATCCAATTTTCAAGTGTATACTTTCGTTTGCCTGGCAGTCTTCTAGCACATTTGGGGCGGTCGGGTAGCCTAGTGGTTAAAGCGTTCGCTCGTCACGCCGAGACCCGCATATAATGCGTCTACCATGTTGGGCGTGCAAGCACACCTTGGTGACATACTGTGCATTATCTTGCGTATGGCTGCTATTGGTATTGCCCGCCATTCCGCCCCGACCTGAGCCACGTTGACGGGTCTCTGGCGTACACTCTCCTCCCGAAGAACTCCCACACATGCTCTATTGGGTGAGGTGAGGTGAAATGGGGTTTAACGTCGCGTCCAAGATTATTGCACTTATATAGCGACGTGCATGCACGTGTATGTGTGTGTGTGTGGCTGCTTGTACTAGTCCGGACTGATGCCGATTTACATTGCTAGCACACTGAAATACCATGCCGCAGTTTAACATGAATACCCCAATTAGACACATTATACTGACTCCGAGCCGACCAGGTTTTAGCCCCTTAATGCCGTGCGCTAGACAGGGTAACAACAAGTACCATCTTTTAACGTCTTTTGGTATGGCGCGGCTGGGGATCGAACCCCGGACCTTCCGCTGTCCGGGCGGACGCTCTACCATTAGACCACGGAGGCGGTCTGCTCTATTGGGGACATGTCAACGGACCTAGCGGGCAAGTCCAATGTATGTATGCCTTCTCGTCGGACATAATGGGTGACGACCTTGTCACGAAGAGGTCTGGCATCGTCATGTTGCAGTTCCAAATTTCTGCCGATAACTCTAGAGAAGGGACACAAAGTTTCGTCAACGCTGGCCAGTCAAATGTCCATTTGAACCAAATTAGTTCGCTTTCCATGTGTGATACCGCTCAACACCACGACAATACCGCCCCCATCACGATCATGCTCAAGAAATGTTGCCCTGTCATAGCACTCGCCGCTACGTCGCCAACAACGTTTTCTGCCATCTGTGAATCGGAGGCAAAACCTTGATTTGTCTGTTAACATGGCGTAACGCCAATGGCACACAGCCCGCCCCTGGTATTGCCTAGCCCACCCTAATCCTTGTCGCCTATGGTCAGCTGTTAAGGTATCATCCTTCACAGGACGCCCTGCCTTCAGGCGGTCTGCATAAGCCGCCTTTAACAGTAGATGTTGAAATTCACCTTCTCTATTGAGTTCTCTATTGATAACAGGAGCAGGTTTGAATCTATTGCGTAGTGCCATTAATGTGATAAGACGATCCTTTCTAGGTGCCGTTTTTCAGGCCTGCCACGCCCAGGTCCCCTTGCAACCCTTCCCGTTTGACGGTACTTGTCCCACAGTCGAGAAATTACACTTTTTCATTAAGCTTTCGGGCAATTGGGATATTGACGTGGAGGTTTTTTTCTTTCGTTACATGCATGTCCGCATGGTGGTTATATCCGACTGTTCAATATAGGGGGCACGGGTGGCCCAGTCGTCTAAGGCGCCGCGATTCGCTGTGCAGAGTTGCGTCCCTTGGGCACGCCAGAAACCTATGACTGTGGGTTCGAATCCCGGTTCGCCCCGATTATGTTTCTAGGTTTGTCAGCACCATACCCGTGCTCATGGGTTTCACCGAAGTGGTAAACGTCTTAGACCTGCATCACTTCGGGCTTTCCTCCCACATTAAGCTGACACGCCGTGATGTTACTGGAATAATGTTAAACCCAACTCACTGATCATTCACTGTTCGATATAACCGTATAATCATTATATACGAGTGTTCGTTATTGCCAACTGTTAATGTGAAGATTTGTTATGTCAGACAGTTTGATACAACCGACTGTTCGTTATAGGCGACCGTTCGTTTAAGCAACAGCACCGTCAACATAATGATTGTTTTCCCAATGTACTTCTCGCAGCTATCGTAGATTATCCTTCCAGTGACCCCGCCCAATCCCATCCCTGACACCGTGAGACCACGACAGCTGTCCGGATATATCAAAAGTTAGATAAACAATTGTTTGGCAGGCAACATTTGACTTCTTGGCCATATCCAGGTAGGTTGCAGTTCCACGTCCATCAATGAATTAAAATTCGGAATGAGTAGATTTTCATTTCCTCGATAGATAATATCAGTTGTAGCAGGAGCCAGGGGGACGTGGGATTTTAGGTGAGGTGAGGTGAAATTGGGTTTAACGTCGCGTCCAAGATTATTGCACTTATATAGCGACGTGCATGCCCGCGTGTGTGTGTGTGGCTGCTTGTACTAGTCCGGACTGATGCCGATTTATAGTGCTAGCCCACTGAGATACCATGCCGCAGTTTAACATGAATACCCCACTCAGACACAGTATACTGACTCCGAGCCGACCAGCCCCCTAATACCGAGCGCCAGACAGGGTAACAACAAGTACCATCTTTTAACGTCTTTTGGTATGACGCGGCTGGGGATCGAACCCCGGACCTTCCGCTCTCCGGGCGTACGCTCTACCACTAAACCACGGAGGCGGTCACGTAGGATTTTATTAGCCCCTCGTTAGTTTTTATACCACGACCCGAAAGAGAGACGCACAAAACCCCATGTACCACGAGTGATCCTGCTACAATGAATTTATCTTACCGACATGTTTCGATATGACATTGTAAAAGAATTAAAACAAATTCAAAATTAATAGAATACAGCTGTTCGAGGTTTACTTATGCTATGTCACGTGACTTTCATGGACTCGGAAAAAAGTGTTAATTGTTTGTACTTTTCAAGTTTATAATTTCTTTTGCTCCTCACTTCATATAGGGGCGGTCGGGTAGCCTAGTGGTTAAAGCGTTCGCTCGTCACGCCGAAGACCCGGGTTCGATTCCCGACATGGGTGCAATGTGTGAAGCCCATTTCTGGTGTCCCCCGCCGTGATATTGCTGGAATATTGCTAAAAGCGGCGTAAAACCATACTCACTCACTCACTCACTCACTCACTTCATATAACACTGAACCTCAATCACCATTGATGTTTGACAAAATGTTTTCCCTTCATCGCCTATGTGTTCAGAAAAATATGTTTCTTTGGCAGACATTTCTTTAGCATAGCGATTCGTTACTTGTACACTTGATGGCGTTTAAAACATTCCTAAAGTTCATGTAGTCTCTTGACTGAATTGTATACCGAACGCATCAATATATAAGAAATTGCCAATGACCTCGACCTTGATCTTCCAGCATCATGTTCTTGTTCGGCGTCCTTCTCCTCGCAGCGTCGGCCTACGGGTGAGTGACCTTGGCCTGTTTCTTATTGAGTGAATGAGTGAGTTGGGTTTAACGCCGATTTTAACAGTATTCCAGTCATATCACGGCGTGTCAGCTTAATGTGGGAGGAAAGCCCGAAGTGATGCAGGTCTCAGGCGTTTACAACTTCGGTGGAACCCACAAGCACGGGTATGGTGCTGACTAACCTAGAAACATAATCGGGGCGATGTTTCTTATTGAACGTACCATAGGAGGAGGATATATATTGAAACGATTAACAAACTATTCCATCAGGATGCCCTTCATCTTTCTTAAAAAGTCCTTCAACCTGACAGCACAACATTAGCTTACACTTAAAATATATAAGGCATGCCCAACCAAACATAGATGCATCACGAAGATGTTCAAGAAGAGAAACTGTTGTGTTTTGTATTTGGGGGTATGATATTGTAGATATGCTATCTACAAATATAATTTGAAACCTAATGTTCTTGTTATATCATGTATATTGCTACAATATACAAATTCTATTGAATTTTAGCTCCCTTATATCAGGAGGTATAATATTGTAGATTTGATACCTTGGAGAATAATATTCCAGAGGGGATTCCGGGTTGGAGTAGGTCTCCAGAAACCCATGCTTGTCGTAAGTGAAGACTAGATCGATCGGGTGGTCATACTGTGGTTACGGTGTGGTCATACTGAGGTAACGGTGTAGTCATACTGGGGTAACGATGTGGTCATACTGTAGTAACGATGGTAACGGCGTGGTCATACTGAGGTAACGGTGTAGTCATACTGGGGTAACAATGTGGTCATACTGTAGTAACGATGGTAACGGCGTGGTCATGCTGTGGTAACGATGTAGTCATACTGGGGTAACGATGTGGTCATACTGTAGTAACGATGGTAACGGCGTGGTCATGTTGTGGTAACGATGTAGTCATACTGGGGTAACGATGTGGTCATACTGTAGTAACGATGGTAACGGCGTGGTCATGCTGTGGTAACGATGTAGTCATACTGGGGTAACGATGTGGTCATACTGTAGTAACGATGGTAACGGCGTGGTCATGCTGTGGTAACGATGTAGTCATACTGTGTTGACGGTGTAGTCGTACAGTGGTTACAGTGTGGTCATACTGTGGTTACGGTGTAGTCATACTGTGGTAACGGTGTAATCATACTGTGGTAACAATGTGGTCATACTGTAGTAACGATGGTAACGGTGTGGTCATATTATGGTAATGATGGTAACGGTGTGGTCATACTCTGGTAACGATTTGGTCATACTTCTGAAACCATGATAACGGTGTGGTCATACTGTGGTAACGATTGTAATAATGTGGTCCTACTGTGGTAACGGAGTGGTCCTACTGTGGTAACGATGGTAGGGGTATGATCATACTGTGGTAACGATGGTAACGGCATGGTCAAACTCTTGTAACGATAGTAACGTTGTGGTCATACTGGGGTAACAATGTGGTCATACTGTAGTAACGATGGTAACGGTGTGGTCAAACTCTTGTAACGATGGTAACGGTGTGGTCATACTGGGGTAACAATGTGGTCATACTGTAGTAACGATGGTAACGGTGTGGTCATACTATAGTAACGATGGTTACGGCGTGGTCAGGCTGTGGTAACGATGTGGTCACACTGTAGTAACGATAGTAACGGCGTGGTCATACTATGGTAACGGCATGGTCATACTGTAGTAACGATAGTAACGGCGTGGTCATGCTTAAGTAACGATGGTAACGGCGTGGTCATACTGTGGTAACGATGGTAACGGTGTGGTCAAGGTATGACATCTTCCTCTTCCTGCGTCAACAGGCAGGGCACAATACAGCACTGCATCCACTCCAACGCTGAGAAGCTGACTGCAGACAACGTCATCGAAATGGTCATGGTCGACATGGACACCAACAAAGACCGCTACATCTCCGACCTGGAGCTGCTGATCGAGTTTGTCGGAAGGTTCGACACCAACGGTAATCATCAGATAGCGCAGTCACACTCCGGCGCAGTAGTGACTTAGCATTGCACTGAAGCCTCTTAGCGCTACGACCTCCTAAACCACCTCGTAAACCACCTCTAAAATATTTGTGCTGTTTCACAAAGACCCCCTAACTTTACACCCCATCGTAAGCAGCCTCCTAACGTACGATAGGTTGGGGACACTTGTAACTAGCTTACGACATCTTAAGTCAGGGATATCACTCAAGTGTTGGGTAGGAGAGTGATGGCGCAGTGGCCCCAATTGTAGTTGATTGAGGGTGTGTGGAGCTTATAGCTCACTGAGATAGTGTAGTGGTACAATTGTAGTTGATTGAGGGTGTGTGGAGCTTATAGATCACCGAGATAGTGTAGTGGCACAATTGTAGTTGATTGCAGGTGTGTGGAGCTTATAGATCACTCAGATAGTGTAGTGGCCCCAATTGTAGTTGATTGAGGATGTGTGGAGCTTATAGATCACTGAGATAGTGTAGTGGCACCAATTGTAGTTGATTGAGGGTGTGTGGAGCTTATAGCTCACTGAGATAGTGTAGTGGCACCAATTGTAGTTGTTTGAGGGTGTGTGGAGCTTATCGTTTACTGAGATAGTGTAGTGGCACCAATTGTAGTTGTTTAAGGGTGTGTGGAGCTTATAGATCACCGAGATAGTGTAGTGGCACAATTGTAGTTGATTGAGGGTGTGTGGAGCTTATAGCTCACTGAGATAGTGTAGTGGTACAATTGTAGTTGATTGAGGGTGTGTGGAGCTTATAGATCACCGAGATAGTGTAGTGGCACAATTGTAGTTGATTGCAGGTGTGTGGAGCTTATAGATCACTCAGATAGTGTAGTGGCCCCAATTGTAGTTGATTGAGGGTGTGTGGAGCTTATCGTTTACTGAGATAGTGTAGTGGCACCAATTGTAGTTGTTTGAAGGTGTGTGGAGCTTATAGATCACTGAGATAGTGTAGTGGCCCAAATTGTAGTTGATTGAAGGTGTGTGGAGCTTATAGATCACTGAGATAGTGTAGTGGCACCAATTGTAGTTGTTTGAGGGTGTGTGGAGCTTATCGTTTAATGAGATAGTGTAGTGGCACCAATTGTAGTTGTTTGAAGGTGTGTGGAGCTTATAGATCACTGAGATAGTGTAGTGGCACCAATTGTAGTTGTTTGAGGGTGTGTGGAGCTTATCGTTTACTGAGATAGTGTAGTGGCACCAATTGTAGTTGTTTGAAGGTGTGTGGAGCTTATAGATCACTGAGATAGTGTAGTGGCCCAAATTGTAGTTGATTGAAGGTGTGTGGAGCTTATAGATCACTGAGATAGTGTAGTGGCACAATTGTAATTGATTGAGGGCGTCATGGTAACGCTCTTCCTCCTACTGCTTTTAACCATGTTGATATTCTTCCTCCAAAACATGACAATCCATGGCAAAGCTCTTCCCAAAAACAGGTGACAGCATGATCACGCGCGAGGAGTTCCTCCCCAAGTGGCACGAATATTACAAGGACGTCCCTGAATTTGCCAGCTACCTCTTCGATCACTTCGACCGCACCAACGACGGTTTCCTGGGACTGTACGACGTGCCCGGTCTCAAGGCCCAGGTGGATCTGGACAGTAAGTCGCCGCTTGGTACACAGGAGTGAGTGAGTGAATGAGTGAATGAGTGAGTGAGTCAGTCAGTCAGTGAGTCAGTGAGTGAGTCAGTGAGTGAGTCAGTGAGTGAGTCAGTGAGCGAGCGAGTGGGTGGGTAGAAATCACGCCCCAGAAGTGATGCACCAGTACAGTCTGGTGCTGATAAACCTAGAAGCACTTTCCTAAATTCAGATGTAAGTTAACATTGCATTAACTTTGTATATAACACAGTATTATATTGCTCTTTACGGGTGCTGTTATAGGGGAAACATGTGACTTTTGCAAAACTGAAACGTTGACTTTATTAACATGAATTGGTTTGACCAACGTAGACTTCCGAGTTTACCAATAGCTGGCTAAAACCAGTTGCCAGGACAATGCCATCAACAAGAGATCCTGCCATGAGTTGGTTGTCTTATTCTGCATACGATGTACATAGTATTTTTACAAACGTCGTAGGTAGAATTAATACGTGTGGAGTATACACCTGAAAAGGAGTTAAGTGCCGCTTACTATATATTTCCATATAAACTACTGGGCACTAGAAAGTATACACTTGAAAATTGGAACATTCAACCAAAAACGTTGAACCAAAAAATTAAAAGCATCATCAAAACGTCCCGAGGTTGAAAACAGTCGCCGAAACACTGTAAACTTAAGGTGTGTGTGTGTGTGTGTGTGTGTGTGTGTGTGTGTGTGTGTGTGTGTGTGTGTGTGTGTGTGTGTGTGTGTGTGTGTGTGTGTGTGTGTGTGTGTGTGTGTGTGTGTGTGTGTGTGTGTGTGTGTTTATCAGTGACAAAAATTATGTCTGATACAATTCCCTATTTTGACTTGTATCGTATGTACCCGTGTTCTTTGGGTTACCAATTGCCTTGCCTTTGCATGTGTTTGTGAAGGCTGCTTGTACCGTATGTACCCGTGTTCTTTGGGTTACAATTGCCTTGCCTTTGCATGTGTTTGTGGAGGCTGCCACCGAAAGAGCAAGACACGCTTACGTGTGTGTGTGTGTGTGCTAGCCCACTGAGATGCTGACTCCGAGCCGACCAGTCGTTTTTTTAGCCGACAGACAGACAGGGTAACAACAAGTACCATCTTCCGCTCTCCGGGTGGGCGCTCTACCACCAGATCACGGAGGCGGTCCCGCAAACTTAATAGTACTAAAAGCGACGTAAAACCATACTCACTCACCCACTCGCTCTTGTATTAAATGTTTCTTTGGTGTGTTAAACATCTCCCATGTTTTTTTTTCAAAATAAGATCAATGACATATGTTTGTTTGTTTGTTGTTTAACGCCGCGGGGGCATTGGTGGCCCAGTCGTCTAAGGCGCCGCGATTTGCTTTGCAGAGATGCGTCCCTTGGGCACGCCAAAAACCTATGATTGTGGGTTCGAATCCCGGTTCGCCCCGATTATGTTTCTAGGTTTGTCAGCACCAAAACTGGCTCGTGGATTTCACCGAAGTGGTAAACTTCCGAGACCTGCATCACTTTGAGCTTTCCTACCACATTAAGCTGACACACCGTGATATAACTGGAATACTGTTAAAAGCGGTGTTAAACCAAACTCACTCACTCACAATTTACCGCCGCACTCAGCAATATTCCAGCTATTTTACGGCGGTCTGTAAATAATCGAGTCTGGACCTGACAATCCAGTGATAGCATGAGCATCGATCTACGCAATTAGGATACGATGGCATGCATCAACCAAGTCAGCGAGCCTGACCATCCGATCCCGTTGGTCGCCTCTTACGACAAGCATAGTCGTCTTTTTTGCAAGCATGGGTTGCTGAAGACCTATTCTGTGCCAGGATCTTCACGGGTCCAATGACAGATGTGGTCATATATTTTAAAACATTACTTTGAAGGGCGGGATACATGAAAATAGAGAACGGCTGGTGCTTAAAGCATCTTAAGGTACAGATATCTAACTATAATTTACACGAGGTGTCTCAAGACTCACACGTGTTTTCTGCCTTCAGCTGATGGCCGGGTATCTGAGGTGGAGTTCACCATCTTCATGACGCATGTGAGTCAACTCCACACAAAGCCTTCTTTTATTATTCAGCTGTGACACACTGGTGTCGATATATTTTACATGTGACGACTGGTTGCGTTTGTATAATCTGCATGTGACGCACTGGTGACGTCTGTATAATCTGCATGTGACGCACTGGTGACGTCTGTATAATCTGCTTGTGGCGCATTGTGGCGTCTGTATAATCTGCATATGACGCACTGGTGAGACTGTATAATCTGCATGTGACGCACTGGTGGCGTCTGTATAATCTGCATGTGACGCCCTGGTGGCGTCTGTAGAATCTGCATGTGACGCACTGGTGGCGTCTGAATAATTTGCATGTGACGCACTGGTGGCGTCTGAATAATCTGCATATGACGCACTGGTGGTGTCTGTATAATCTACATGTGACGCACTGGTGGCGTCTGAATAATCTGCATATGACGCACTGGTGGTGTCTGTATAATCTACATGTGACGCACTGGTGGCGTCTGAATAATCTGCATATGACGCACTGGTGGCGTCTGTATAAGCTACATGCGACGCACTGGTGGCGTCTCTTTAGTCTTTACTCTACACTGCCGTTGCATGTACATACTACGTGTGACGCACTGGTGGTGCATGTATATACTACGCATGACGCACTGGTGTCTGTTTACTCTACATTTGACGCACTGGTGGCGTCTGTATAATCTGCATGTGACGCACTGGTGGCGACTGTATAATCTACATGTGACGCACTGGTGGCGTCAGAATAATTTGTATATGACGCACTGGTGAGACTGTATAATCTGCATGTGACGCACTGGTGGCGTCTGTATAATTTGCATGTGACGCACTGGTGGCGTCTGAATAATCTGCATATGACGCACTGGTGGTGTCTGTATAATCTACATGTGACGCACTGGTGGCGTCTGAATAATCTGCATATGACGCACTGGTCTGTATAAGCTACATGCGACGCACTGGTGGCGTCTCTTTAGTCTTTACTCTACACTGGCGTTGCATGTACATACTACGTGTGACGCACTGGTGGTGCATGTATATACTACGCATGACGCACTGGTGTCTGTTTACTCTACATTTGACGCACTGGTGTCTGCATAATCTACATGAGATCCACTGGTGTTGTCTGCGTATTGCCACGTTGTTGTTCACTTCCGCGGGGGTCTTGTTTATACCTTGTTGTTGTTGTTGTTGTTTCAGCTGTACCAAGATTGTGTCCCTCACTCACACAAGGACCCAACTGCCTGATTCTGCTTCGGACAACATCAATGAAGAAAATAAATCATACTATTGTTAACGTGTATCTTACTCTTCCTAGTTATCCCTTAGTGGTAAACGTGTTCACTAGTTACGCGAAATGTCTGGGTTCAATTTCCAAATCAGTACAATGTGTGTTCCCCTACGAGATATTGCAAGAGTATTGCCAACAACAGCGAAACACCATGCTCACTCACTCACTCACTTAGTCTAACTCACTCCTCCCATGGTTGTCGTAAGGGGCGACTAACGGGGTCGGGTGGTGAGGCTCGCTGACTTGGTTGATGCATGTCATTGTATCCCAACTGCGTAGATCAATGCTCTTGATGTCAATCACTGGATTGTCTGGCAAAGACTCGATTATTTGCAGACCGCCATCATATAGCTGGAACATTGCTGAGTTCGACCCCAATGACACTGATCCCTGTTCATGAGATCAATCACTGGTTTGTCTGTTCCAAACTTGATTTATTAGCGGCGCAGAGTAAAAAACAAACAAAAGAGACTTCATGCTTCTCACCTTACACACTTGATTCACATCTTAGATTAATGTACAGCAATCTGCATATAAACAGGCCTTAGGTATTTAGAGGGAGTTGGGGGCGGTCGGGTAGCCTAGTGGTTAAAGCGTTCGCTCGTCACGCGTAAAACCCGGGTTCGATTCCCGACATGTGTACAATGTGTGAAGCCCATTTCTGGTGTCCCCCCGCCGTGATATTGCTGGAATATTGCTAAAAGCGGCGTAAAACCATACTCACTCACTCACTAGAGGGAGTTGATTGATGCATGTCATCGTATCCCAATTGCGTGTGTCGATGCTCATGATGTCAATCATTGGATGGTCTGGACCAGGCTCGATTATTTAGACCGCCGTCATGTAGCTTGAATATTGCTGAGTGCGGTGTTAAACAACAAACAAACAAACAATAGAGGGAGTTTTGTGTTTTTCCGCTTTGAGCAGTATTTCAGATACAGCATGTCTTTTTAATGCGATATGGCACGGGTGGCCCAGTCGTCTAAGAGTTGCGTCCCTTGGGCACGCCAGAAACCTATGTTTGTGGGTTCGAATCCCGGTTCGCCCGATTATGTTTCTAGGTTTGTCAGCACCATACCCGTGCTCGTGGGTTTCACCGAAGTGGTAAACGTCTGAGACCTGCATCACTTCAGGCTTTCCTCCCACATTAAGCTGACACGCCGTAATATAACTGGAATACTGTTAAAAGCGGCGTTAAACCCAACTCACTCACAATTTAACGCGTGAGGAAAACACGGAATGGGCGGGCGGGACGGGGATATTAAAGGTGGGCATGGAAAATGTGTATGCGGCTTCTTGAAAACAAATTTTGAGAACAACGGTCGAATGGATATAATTTCTGTGTTGCGATATAGAATTGGCTTCCACTGTAGTTCACATATAAAGTTGATTTTTGACAAAACACATGGCATGAAAACCTGCAACAATGGCAATCACACAGACGGCCTCTCTGTTATTTGTGTACTTCGGGGTTAGTGCAACCTTGGTCGTTAAAGCAGAAATATACTACCACTTTTTAAAACCTGACTACGACTTCGGTTATTTGTCCAGCGATAAGAGAGTTAAAGTGACTAATTGGTACCACAAAAAGCATGACTCCGAGCAAACACAGCCCATTCAAGCTTCCTTCCATTCACCCAGATGCCTGGTTCACTTGCAGTGAGACAATTTGCTAACATTTGCTGTGTTTACATATATTCGTACGTATATTTTGTCATTTCATACTTCATACAGATATAAACGAAACCCTTAGGGTAGTCAAAACTTACGGGGGCAGTTGCCACTATGAAAAATAAACACCAGTGCGCGCTTCGATCGACTATCTTATTTTCAGAAGATTCAAGACATTGGATATTTCAGTCCTAGAAATCTAAGTTTAATAAATGCTTATTATATACTCTCCGAAAAAGGAAAGGCATAGTTGATCTGATTTGTTGAAATGTCGTGTATTTTAATTATATTGATTTCCATACGATTGATTTTCACAAATGTTAGTGTTAGCTGTTTCGGGCGGGATTGAACCTAACTCTAAAATGCAACATTTGAAGTCTTTAAGAACGTTGGCGGCTATATATTGTTGCCCAAAATATCGCAAAATCCGGTGACAAACAGACCGTATGTGAAAAACGGGCGAATAGTGAGTGGTTTCGTCAGGTTTAAAACGGACGAATTCTTTCAATGATATGTCCAAGCACAGGACCATATAACTAATAACAATAAACAAACTCGCAGACGAGTTTTTGTGAGTTTGTTTATTATTATTATCAGTTACATGGTCCTGTGGTCCAAGACGTTTTGCTCTCTGGGTGCAGTTCAGTATGCCTAGGCTAAACATAACTTTTCCGACCGACCGACCGTCCCTCTGGGGAAACCCTGGAGGTGAGAAACAACCAAATGTAATTTTAAATACACACTTACACTAACTGCATGGCTTAAGATCGTCGTCATATCTCTGCACATAACTTGCCATTAAAAATAAATATATTGTGACGTCAAAGTTTTGATCTAATGTGATATGGCTTTATGCGAAACTGTTTTTGGGTAAATCGATATCTATCATATTCCCTGTGCCACAGTGATATTCTGAAAGATTGATTATATTTGCAACATGGCATCAGGCGTTTAGGATACTTCCGGTAGGTCTGTTTGTGTGAGATAAACTGTCGTCGCATGATCCCATAACAACATAAATAACAACAATGAATCAAGATAGAAGTAAAAACGAGCCTATATATAAACGTCATTGAAAGACTACCCCGCCCGCGGAAATGTGAAGGCGTCAAGCAGTACCGCGCAGTCAATGTAGTTAATGGTATAAGGGGGATAATCGTGTTATGATATGTAAATAATAAATAAGAGTAATGTCCCTTGTATGAGCTCCATACAGTGTGTTAACTCAACTCCCCACATGTTGTGGAATTTTCCGCGTTCTATAGGGAAAGTAGAGCTGATCAAAGCGATAGTCCTTTACATCCCTTACTGCAAGGTCGAATGGCGTCATAACTTAGTTCGGACAAGCGCAGACGACACAGAATATTTTCTCAACACAGTTACTTCCCTTTGATAAAGTACAATGCAGTGTCTGAAGTTTGCATGTAGACCCTGGAGGGAGCTTGTATATGAACCGTACGCAGTTTGAAATTACCATTTAAACTAGTTCCACTATTGGTACGCGCCGCAGGTTTAGCGCGTTCAGTCAGACAGGAGCACAGTCTAATTCCTAAGCTGGATAACTTCCCTCTGACCAAAATTTTACCGCATGGAATAAAATCGATTGAATTGCCTCCCTTTGACCTAGACCTAGATCAGGTCCATTAGTATAATTTATTAAATGAAAAAAACACATTGAGAAACTACCTTGATCTAAACCTGTCTAGAAAGTTTTTCCCTTGTTCGTGAATTTACAATATAGAACCCAGTTCCACTTTGCCCGAGACTTCATAGATCTGTTTGTTTTAAAATTAAGTGATCTGTGTTTTATGAGTTGAATTAGGTCAATGGTAAGAATGTTTTTTAATAACAACATGACTTTATAGTGATGGGTTTCTTTTTTATCTCCATGGGTTTTCTTATCAGATCATTTTCCACAATGACGGATTTCGGATTCAGCATGCTCTCAATACTCGACTAGACATATGTCTAAATATTCAAATATTTGGTACAGATTGTCAAAGTCTTGAATAGGTATTCTGCAATACGGAACCATTCTGCTTTGACCATCCAGAACACCAACTGAACATTTATGGGATGACCTTTATAAATGTGCCAAACATCAATCCCAGCTGAAACGTTTCTGCAACCTCGGATGAACGGGTCAGAATACTACAGGTTCGAATCAAGAGACTGACTCAATCCATGAACAGGTGATGCAGACCAGTGAGTGAGTGAGTGAGTGAATATGGTTTTGCGCCGCTTTTAGCATTATTCCAGCAATATCGCGGCGGGGGACACCAGAAATGGTCTTCACACATTGTACCCATGTCAGGAATCAAACCGGGCTTCAGCGTGACAGCAACACTTTAACCACCAGGCTACCTGACCGCCCCCAAGTGTTAATTAAACTTTCTATTTTCATACATATGCGTTTCTTTTGTGGTATATCTAATAGTTCTGGAATTTGCATTTGCGAGATGTAAAAAATGTTACTAAGTTTACTAGTTCAGCTGTGAATATAGCAAAAAAACATTTGATATATTAATACACATATTAACATTGCAGGAATGAATGCTATTCAAATGTGAAATGTGATCCACTTACGAAAGAATATTTTCCAATTTTTTGTTGTACAATTTCTAGTTTGTTTAAACAGGGAGATCAGGTTCATCTGTTTAATTTAATAAATAAAAAACATATTTAATAAACTACCTCGATCTAAACCTATGTATTAAGTTTTTCACTTGTTCATATATGTACAATATAGTATCTGGTTCCAGTTTGTGGGAGTCTGCCTGTCGGAGGATAGATATTTGTTTTTAAATCATATTTTTATAAGCGATTCTAGAACTGTTTCAATTTGTTTTGTTTTAAGCAGAATGTGTGACTTGAAAAGGTCACAAGTAAAAAATTCTTTTTTAATTACATATTGACTTTATGGTGATGGTTGCTTTTTATCTACACATGCTTTACTTTACTTTGCCCCAATGTGTTTATGTTTCTGTTTTGGGGTTCCACTTGCTCTACATTGTGATAGACATACGTATGTTTGAATGGTCAAATATACTTGGAGTAGATTGTGAAGGCTGTGAGTCTGTTGGTGTCACAGTGTAAGTTTTGACTATCTTGAATAGGATTTCTGAAGTAATATTTACCAGCCATTTCTTCATTTTTCTTGAAAACCCCATGAAGAGCCAGGATAGAATTGGTCTTCAGCAGACCATGGTTGTTGTAAGTGGCGACTAGGGGATTGGGTGATCAGTCTCGGTGACTTGGTTGATGCATGTCATTGTATCACAATTGCTCAGAATGTCAATCACTGGATTGTCTGGTCCAGACTCAATTATTTACAGACCTCCATCATGTAGATGGAGGACCGCCTCCGTGGTCTAGTTGTAGAGCGGCCGCCGGGAGAGCGGAAGGTCCGGGGTGTCGATCCCAAGCCGCGTCATACCAAAAGACGTTAAAAGATGGTACTTGTTGTTACCCTGTCTGGCGCTCGGCATTAAGGGGCTAAAACAAGGACTGGTCGGCTCGGAGTCAGTATACTGTGTCTGAGTGGGTCATTCATGTTAAACTGCGGCATGGTATCTCAGTGAGCTAGCACTATAAATCGGCATCAGTCCGGACTAGTACAAGCAGCCACACAAACACACACACGTACATGCACGTCGCTATATATTAGTGCAATAATCTTGGACGCGACGTTAAACCCAATTTCACCTCACCTCATGTAGATGGAATAGTGCCAAGTGCAGCATTAAACAACAAACATAAGGTCTTTTCGTATGACGTGGCCGGGGGTCGAACTACCAACCTTCCTCTCCCTGGGCAGAGAGTTATCCACTAGCGGTCTTTATTGTTGTTTATTGTTGTTTATTATGGTGTTCAACAACAATCTTCCAGAAGCAAGAGAATTAACTGACTGTAAAAGTCAGCTCGGCTGGATTTTTTTGGCTCGATTGTAGCGCCACCAGTGCCTATTATGAGTCATGTCCCTTCTATGCCCCTCTATTGACCAATCAGATTCCACCTCTCATATCACATGTATTTGCTTTAAAGCAAGTGGTGGTGCCCAGTGAAGACAAACTGATCGATAATCAAGATTTATACTGTAATAAAACAGGCCAAATCACGTGAGGACCTTGATTAAAAACATGAAAACATTTACAAAAGTTGACACGGAGTTGACAGTACACATGCTCTGCAAATCCTACTGTCAACCGAAATCTGCAAGGCAGTTTACGAACCAGATGTCGATTTCTTTAAACAATTTTGATTGGACTATGCATAGACTCGTTAGTCAAGCCAAAATATAACTCCATAATTCCAGCCTAGTTTGGCAAGGGTGGAAACTGGACCTTGCCTTGGAAAGAGGTCAACAACAAACAAACAAACTTCAATGAAGCTGTTAAGGGACTTTACTGTTCCTGATTGTAAAGTACTCACTAAAATATAAACACAGTGTGTATATGTGGAGTGAAACCAAACAAGCTGCAGTTCCAAATATTGGTCTGTAGTGTCTGTATCACCATGATCACAAGTTGCAGCCGAGCCCTGACTCCGGACCCAGCTCCCGGATCAGGGACTGGATCTCCTTGAAGTGAGGATGTTCCTTGTCGCCCACCAGCTGCAGCAGCACAGCCTCACTCGTCGTCACAATGGCGCCACTTTGTCGGAATCGCTAACAAAACAAACATGCAACCATGAATATTATTTCTTCCAATTTTATTATTGTATTGTCATAATCATATTGGTCGATACAGTGAGTGAGTGAGGTGGGTTTAACGCCACTTTTTACAGTATTCCATTTATATATCAGCATGTCAGTTTAATGTGGGAGGAAACCCAATTTAGGCAGGTTTCTGACATTTACCACTTCGGTGAAACCCACGAGCACGGGTATGGTGCTGACAAATCATAATCGGGGGGAACCAGGATTCCAACCCACAATCATAGGTTTCTGGCAAGCCAAAGGGACGCAACTCTGCACAGCGAAATGTGGTGCCATAGACGACTGGGCCACCTGAATGTCGTTGTACAAAACAACCTTTGCGCCACGACTGTCGTATGTCTATGTTAAGGTATGGGAGTTACCATCACCTTAGTGCTAAGATCGCTTCGTACAATGACGGCCCCCCGGTCAGTAAGGTGCAAAGGTGGGGTAATGGGACATAATCGATATTTCAAGACTGTTTGTTTGTTGTTTAACGCCGCAATCAGCAATATTCCACCTATATGCCGGTGGTCTGTACATCATCGAGTCTGGACCAGACAATCCAGTGATTGATATCATGAGCATCAATCCACACAATTGGGATACGATGACATGCATCAGCCAAGTCAGAGAGCCTGACCACCCACCCGTTAATCGCCTCTTACGACAAGCATAGTCACCTTTTACGGCAAGCAGGGGCTGCTGAAGACCTAGTCTACCCCAGATCTTCATGGGCCAATCATGAATAGAGGGTCATGACAATCCACAGTTCCGGTACATGTACAAAGTGTCATAGGCCACCAAGGGAGAGTTGAGTGTTTCCTACTCACCTCAAATGCAAAGAGTCGGTTCATCTGAGAACGAGAAGAACACGCATCAGCAACAACATGAACCTCATAGTCCTTCTTCAGAAGGTCGATCACTGTCTGCTGAATGCACACATGAGTCTGAAAGGACATTTAGAAATAATTCCACATCAGGTCTTTGAAAGGCATTTAGAAGTGATACACATAAGGAAGAGAATATATGGATGTCAACTTCTTTATTATGAGGAACACAACGTTTCAAAGTATATGCTTACTCCTTCATCGTTCACATCATTCAGTAAACATATACCGTATTCGACGTAATAAGCACCCCGCTCTAATAAGCGCCCACGGCGACATTTGCTAATATTTTGGCTCGAGAACAATCCCAATTAGCTCCCTTTCCGATTGATCAAGGTACACAAAACTTATTTATTCGCGTAAAATACGCACTCGTGTGTTATATGCACCCTTAATTATGGGCAATTAAATTCTGGAAAAATATATCTCTCGTATATAAACATTTCAGGCTGTCAGCATAAACGACGAAATTTATCTTTCAACTCACTTTTTTTCGACAAAATAATATTCCAATAAGAGCCCCCTATTTCTAATTTTGAGAGCGCCCTGGGAGCTTATTACGTCGAATACGGTACTTCGAAACGCTGTGTTCCTCATTATAAAGAAGTTGACATCCATATATTCTCTTCCTTAATTACACATCAGTTGGCAGATTCAGCAAGTTTCTGTCAAGGTGTTCAGACACTCGGTTGAACAGCGAAAGATGAGGTGAAATGAGGTTTAATGTTGCGTCCAAGATTATTGCACTTATATAGCGACAAACATACATGTGTGTGTGTGGCTGCTTGTACTAGTCTGGACTAATGCCAATTTTTTAGCGCTAGCCCACTGAGATACCTTGCTGCAGTTTAACATGAATACCCCACTCAGGCACAGACTTCGAGCCGAGCCGTCCTTGTTTAAGCCCCTCAATGCCGAGCGTCAGAAGGGTAACAACAAGTACCATCTTTTCACGGAGGATGCTCTACCATCAGACCACGGAGGCGGTCTGAACAGTAAGAGAGAAAAGGGGGGCTATACAAAGTATGTGATCTAGACTACCAGTTATCACACTTTCATTTTTGTGGAAGACTCAGTGTGGGTTAGATCGCTGATTTTGTGTGCTGGCGAGTAGGTGCCTCATTCTGGAGTGAGTGAGTGAATATTGCTTTACGCCGCTTTTAGCAATATTCCAGCTATATCACGGCAGGGGGACACCAGAATTGGGCTTCACACATTGAACCCATGTTGGCAATCGAACCCGGGTCTTCAGCATGACGAGCGAACGCTTTAACCACTAGGCTACCTGACCGCCCACCTCGTTCTGGAAGTGTGGGTTCGTATCCCTGGTGGGACTCAACCCCAAAAAGTTCTAAAGTTGTACTTGACTAATAATGTGTTATCCCAAATATAACATTTTTTAGTAAAAGATAACAGTTTCATGCACTTCATGATTACATTGTCTACATCGAGACTTTCACGTCCTTGATGTCACACACTGTTCCTACTTCAATTCCAAAGTGTGTGAGTGAGTTTGTTTTCTTGCTACTTTTAGCCATAGTCCAGCAATATCACCAGAATTGGGCTTCAAATATTGTACCCATGTGGGGTATCGAACCTTGGCCTGCCGAGGATGAGTGAACGCTGTAACCACTAGGCTACCAAACTGCTCCTCTCCACACAAAGAGGACCACATGTTTGATGTTTGAGACTGCACCTACCTCAATGCCAAAGAGGACGACATGTTTGACGTTTCAGACTGCATCTACCTCAACGCCAAAGAGGACGACATGTTAGACGTTTGAGACTGCACCTACCTCCATGCCAAAGAGGACCACATGTTTGATGTTTGAGACTGCACCTACCTCAATGCCAAAGAGGACGACATGTTTGACGTTTCAGACTGCATCTACCTCAACGCCAAAGAGGACGACATGTTAGACGTTTGAGACTGCACCTACCTCAATGCCAAAGTGGACCACATGTTTGACGTTTGAGACTGCGCCTACCTCCATGCCAAAGAGGACGACATGTTTGATGTTTGAGACTGCACCTACCTCAATGCCAAAGAGGACGACATGTTTGACGTTTCAGACTGCATCTACCTCAACGCCAAAGAGGACGACATGTTAGACGTTTGAGACTGCACCTACCTCAATGCCAAAGTGGACCACATGTTTGACGTTTCAGACTGCGCCTACCTCCATGCCAAAGAGGACGACATGTTTGATGTTTGAGACTGCACCTACCTCAATGCCAAAGAGGACGACATGTTTGACGTTTGAGACTGCATCTACCTCAACGCCAAAGAGGACGACATGTTAGACGTTTGAGACTGCACCTACCTCCATGCCAAAGAGGACCACATGTTTGATGTTTGAGACTGCACCTACCTCAATGCCAAAGAGGACGACATGTTTGACGTTTCAGACTGCATCTACCTCAACGCCAAAGAGGACGACATGTTAGACGTTTGAGACTGCACCTACCTCAATGCCAAAGTGGACCACATGTTTGACGTTTCAGACTGCGCCTACCTCCATGCCAAAGAGGACGACATGTTTGATGTTTGAGACTGCACCTACCTCAATGCCAAAGTGGACCACATGTTTGACGTTTCAGATTGCACCTACCTCAACGCCAAAGAGGATGACATGTTTGACGTTTGAGACTGCACCTACCTCAATGCCAAAGAGGACGACATGTTTGATGTTTGAGACTGCACCTACCCCAAAACCATAGAGGACAACATGTTTAAAATTTCAGACTGCACCTACCTCAATGCCAAAGAGGACGACATGTTTGATGTTTGAGACTGCACCTACCTCAACGCCAAAGAGGACAACATGTTTGACGTTTGAGACTGCCACTACCCCAAAGCCAAAGAGGACGACATGTTTGACGTTTGAGACTGCATCTACCTCAATGCCAAAGAGGACGACATGTTTGACGTTTGAGACTGCACCTACCTCCATACCAAAGAGGACATGTTTGACGTTTGAGACTGCACCTACCTCAATACCAAAGAGGACGACATGTTTGACGTTTGAGACTGCACCTACCTCAATGCCAAAGAGGACGACATGTTTGACGTTTGAGACTGCACCTACCTCAATGCCAAAGAGGACGACATGTTTGACATTTGAGACTGCACCTACCTCAATACCAAAGAGGACATGTTTGACGTTTGAGACTGCACCTACCTCAATACCAAAGAGGACGACATGTTTGACGTTTGAGACTGCACCTACCTCAATGCCAAAGAGGACGACATGTTTGACGTTTGAGATAGACTGTAGCTTCTCTTCCACCTCAGGCAGTAACATAGTGAACCTGGTTTTGGGGAAAACCCCAACAGCATGGGCGGCATCCAACTCTGATACTGTCGCACCCAGGCCCTTGGGGTACTGCACAGAGAGAGGCAATCACAATGCTGAGGGAGACACAAACAACATAAACTCAGACTGTACTACAATTCATTTTGGACTATTGTTTTTTAGACTACTTTTATGTAGCATATCTTAATTTCAATAGTGGATTTGTTTTGGACTTGCATATATCAAGTGATATCTTAATAATCATCATGTTGAAATACATGATTGTGACATATGCTATTCTTTGATGTTTACTTAAGAAATGACTTCACCATTTTGGGGTAATGGAGGTGTAAACATGAAAACCTGTGCTCACACTTTGTGAAACGTTCACACCAATTTTTACACAAATACCTTGATAAACATAAAAACATTAAATCAAATTTTATAAACACATAGGCAGCTCCAGAGAGGGGTTCTGGAACCCCACCTTTTGGAAACCAAATGTAGTTTGTTGTAGGCAGTGAAATTATCTGAGAAAGTATTTTCATATTTTGGACCCCTCCCTTTCAAAAATGCTGGTTCCACCCTTGAAAAAAATATGTAATCATTGATGACTTCACAGACTGCTTATTTAATCACGAACACAAAACCACTGAAGACAACAAAATGAAATCAACAACATTGATCAGGGCAATAATGCAACAAACCCCACCCATTCCATTATCAGCCAATCAGGTAACAGTATTCTGTTTGTGGTCGTAGCCTAAATGTTTGTCGGTTTATGGACACAGAAATAAAAAAGATTTGTTTGCTTAGCAAATCAAATGCCACGGAATCAGTTGCAATTTATTGATATAAGTTTATGTGTATACATTATTAACATTACGTATAAAGATGAATAGGTTGATTTCAATCACGTAACCAGTCCCCATAATGTTTGTTTGTTTGTTTGTTTGTTTGTTGTTTAACGCCACACTTAGCAATATTCCAGCTATATGACAGGGGTCTGTAAATAATTGAGTCTGGACCAGACAATCCAGTGATTGACATCATGAGCACCTAACCAATTGGGATTGTTGACAAGCATCAACCAAGTCAGCAAGCCTGACCACCCGATCCTGTTGATGTGAGTTTGGTTTAATGCCACTGTTAACAGTATTCTAGTTATATCACGGCGTGCCAGCTTAACGTGGGAGGAAAGCCCGAAGTGATGCATGGCTCAGATGTTTATCACTTTGGTGAAACCCACAACCATGGGTATGGTGCTGACAAACCTAGAAACATAATCAGGGCAAAGCTGGATTCAAACCACAATCATAGATGCCCAAGGAAGGCAACTCTGCACAGGTTATGGGCAACCCGTCACCCATTACGATGTACATTGGAGAACCTTGCAAATGTACTTACTACCACTAGTCTTATATGGAGACCTTAAGCATTGAGCATGTTCACATGTAGTCATGGACATAAGACCAGTGACAGTGTTCAAGACTATTTTGGGAAATATTTCATCATAACCATCAGACAACACTCAACAGGAAATTGCTTTCTGGGTAGGCCTATTGCGGAGCAGGATAGACCCCCAGTACCTCATGTTTGTTGGCCGAAGGGGATTCTGGTGGAAGTTTATACCCATACTGTCCTTTAATTATCTACTATTTTCACAAGCCATGGTTTACCTGTTCCGTCACAATTAGTGGAATGTTGAGAATCTTTGATGCCTTCACCTGTGAAAGACAAAATGAAACTATAGAATTTAGTAATAATACATTATTTACAACATCTGAAAAAAATCGTTACAAAACGTTTAGGCATCGTGGATATATGTAAATCTTTCTACTATCATTATAATTGAAAATATATAACGCATAAAACGTCAGGATATACTCGCAATACAGTAACACATTCCTTCAACTGTTTAACAGTGTTGGTGTTTAACGCACCAATCTTTGTGCGATCTGCAGTATATCGGCAAAATGTTTGATCGCTGGACGGAACTTTTCTTGCATGTCACAGCAGAAGAAAACTGTCTGGTCCAGCCGGAGATCTCCAAGTCTCTTTTCGCTCATCCTGTAAATCTATCGCTATGTGAGTTCAGCACACAGTTCATCAACGTTGATGCAGCCGTTTGGACTTCGTCATGTGCGTGAAACTTACATAGGGAGAAATCATTGTTACGAAATGTAGTTTAGTTAATAATAGTCGCAAGAACAACATAGTATCCGATATCATCTCAGTTACGTATATTATATTTCAACAAATAGTTCCAATGTTCGTCATTGTCATACACACATCTTATATTAACATACGAGTGCATTTAATATACAACATAATGGTTAATCCCATGCTACTCTTCTGTAAAAGAGGATGCATAGTTGGTCGACCGTAAACTTCCGGGTTGCATCCTTGCGTGCATTGTTTGTTTACAATCGGGTTGCTATGTCGGCCCTTTTATGAATCTTCATTAAAATGGCTGAAAATAAAGTAGTTTCGGATGCTGATGTAGAAGAAACGAAAGAAAAGAGAAGCGCCATTGGTATCTTTGATAATCGAGACGAGTGCACCTACACAAGATGCTACTGGTGAGTTTCACCTGTTGCCTGGGAGTGGGTCTGTTGTTCAGCTGTGTCGGATGCGTTTGTCAAGTTATTTGCCGAGATGCGTTATTCATCTTTATTACAACAAAAGAGATAGAATTGGGACAGTGGACACGTCCATGTTTACGATGCACACTGATTGCACCCAAACAATAAAAGAACCCCAACTCGTCCTTAAATGTAACACGGGTTTACCAAAGAGGCTAGGCTACCCCAAATAGTAAAGATGGAAACTTATGAAATGTTACACCCTGACCTTTTCCCGTGGGATAAGATTAAAGGCTTTGCTCAATTGAGCGTGAGATAAGTTGTGGAGGATCAATAAGCGAGACAAAAGTCAACTGCCCTTTGTTAATTAAATAACACTTATCCTTTGAGTTCACACTGTTTGGGCATACAAGCAAATAAGATCTTTGGAGTGTGGACAGCAGAAAGTGATCATGCCTGCCAACTTTAGTCAAAATTCACATCAATAACCTTGTATGGCTGTAGTTTAAACACATGTCCTAACAATCGTTTTGTGGCAATTACCTATTATACAGTGTAATAAATATATATACATTTTAATGGTATTGGTTGGATGTCATGATACTTATTATCATAATCTGAATCAAATTGAGTAAAGTAATTCATAACCATAGCCTAATTGCAGCAAGATATTCAGCAGATCACGGCTGTGAGAAAGAATATTTATTTTGATTATAGTGAGGTGACTGGTATACTACTTCTACTGACCACAAAACTGTTCCATCTTAATTCTACCCCTTGTGCATGTTGAGTTTACTGAGTGCAGGGCTAATTAACTAAATTATTCATGCTGCCATGATTCACCGCCTTACTAAAGTCATTATGACTTGTTTTGACCCTGAAGGGCATTTCATGACCGTTTTCACTTATTACCTTGCAACTGGTGCAGAATCTGTACTGATTATGGCATAGGTCAATGATTGATAATACAGGAAGGAAAGTAACTTTTTTTCCTTATTTATTTCATTCAGCTGACAATGTTTGTTTGTTTTTTAAATTTGATTTTTATTTAATTTCTATAAAGAACAAATTTCCTTTTCTTTCTCAAAAGTTCAAGCTAAACAAAATTATGTTTCCTTGATGAAGGGAATTAAACTCAGTGCACATGGGAAGAGGTAGGTAAACATAAACAGATATTTTGCGAATATGTTGTAAAATACGATTTGCAAACGCTTCTAGAGTAATGATCATTATGGGGTTCCCACTATGTTAAAAAAAATGACTGAAATTGTGTGCTGTTACCATGGCAATGGCTACTGTAAGATGTAATTAGAGGGTATCTGCATTTCATCATGTGACTGTCTTTGTATTTGTGAAATTCCATTGTTAGTGTACTCAGTGTATGGCAAATAAATACTTCATGTGGATTTCATTGTTCCCGAATGCTATCCCGCACAATACATCACATCTATGGAACATCTCAATTTAAGGGGGGGCACGGGTGGCCCAGTCGTCTAAGGCGCCGCGATTTGCTGTGCAGAGTTGTGGCCCCTTGGGCACGCCAGAAACCTATGATTGTGGGTTCGAATCCCGGTTCGCCCCGATTATGTTTCTAGGTTTGTAAGCACCATACCCATGCTTGTGGGTTTCACCGAAGTGGTAAACGTCTGAGACCTGCATCACTTCGGGCTTTCCTCCCACATTAAGCTGACACGCCGTGATATAACTGTAATACTGTTAAAAGCGGCGTTAAACCCAACTCACTCACTCACTCTTTGTAATGCATCTGTGTTTGGTTCTGCAGCGAGGAAAACATCTGGAAACTCTGTGCATCTGTGAGAGACAATCATCCAGATGAACTCTCTAAATGCTTCGCTGTATTTATTTCAAACAAAAATAAACAGGTAAGTACTGAGGTTTTTACACAAAAGTGTTTGTTTTTATGAATAGTGTATGTGATATCGGGGGTAGAATAGGTCTTCAGCAACCCATGCTTGCTGTAAAAGGTGACTATGCTTGTCGTAAGAGTCAACTAACGGGATCAGGTTGTCAGGCTTCCTGACTTGGTTGATGCATGTCATCGTATCCCAATTGCATGGATCAATGCTCATGATATCAATCACTGGATTATCTGGTCCAGGTTTGATTATTTACAGACTGCTGTCAAATAGCTGGAATATTGCTGAGTGCCGTGTTAAACAAAAAACATACAATAAACAAAAGCATATTCACCGGAGCTAGTTATCACATTGATAACACTATCCAGACCTGTAAACTCTTGATATTAACATGAGCGTGAATTAAATGCGAAAAATGTGAGTGGTCTTTGCTTGCATTATTAAACATTGCATTTATATCAACAATAAGACATTTTGAATAGCAGAAATACCAACTTAGACATACGCTGAAAACAAACAACTATGTATTCCACATCACTGTTTATTGAGCAGCACTTGTTACAAGTATATAAACAATGTCATTCAAACACTAATTACATCCTGTGTACATCCTGTGTACATCCTGTGAATTGTCACTGCTGGGGTCAAGACAAGCGTTCTACTCACTCATGTCATCACTGATCACACCTGCATTTCCAGACAGACGCTACCCAACACGGTGTCTTTGGATTAGTGTAAGGTTGGATTAAGGTGAGGATTCTCCTGTAAACCTGACAGAGGACATTTTGTTTAGATATAAATCCACTGATGCTTGAGAGGAGGGGGTGTCGCATTTTTGGCTAGGGTCCAGCGGTCGCATTCTTTTGGAGACGCATTAATTTCACGTTTTACAGTATATGATGATACAAAATATTTAATGGTCCCCCGGTGTTTTGTGTGAGCAGATTCCACTGTGGATGCAGGCAAGCAGCAAGAGAGACGACAGACTCGTCATCTGGGTAAGCATCAACCTGATTGTCATCTGGGGTCTGTTAGCTTCTTAAGGCCGAAGTTTTCATTTCTTTTCATATTTTTTTTATATCCTGGTCAGTTAGGGAGGAAAAAAATTATATAAATATATCAGATGTTTTCTTTTCTTCCAAATCATGAAAAATTGCCTGCACAATATTTTGTCATGTGTGCTGTGTGAACTTTTCACTTCTTTGAACAGGTAGATGATATACGCTTCTTAACTCATTGGAAATATGTTTGGGAGTATTTTAGACGAAAATCGCATCAACATGACACTGTATACAATATGTGTGTTGTATATTAGCCTTACTACATGGCAGGATTACCACGTGATATTCCTACACAAGGGAGACGACTCCACCCTTGTGTATGACCTTGACACCGAGCTGCCCTTCCCATGTGACTTTGTGGAGTATGCCATGAAGGGCCTGCGAGATGACCGACGGATGAAGGAGGATTTCAGAAGGTCAGTAGGATCATGTTTCCATGGTTACTATTGACCATATCAAACTTCTCTGCCAGTCCGAGCTATGGCTGCTGGATTGAGAGTTCAGCAAGTTGGAGTCATGTGGTGACCCAGGTCACATGTGGTGACCCAGGTCGCATGTGTGGTCAAAGTGTTTGCTCTACATGACCAAGGACTGGGTTTGATTCCCAACATCAGAGCAATGTGTGAAGCCTTGTGCTCCCTGTTTGGAATTTGCTGAAAATGGCATATAGTCATATTCGCAGTCTGAATATGTGTCATGTTTAGTTACCATCGTTACACTGCATTTGTGTCCCCTTGTCAGGAACTTGTCAACTCATTTACATGTAAGCCTGTGCACACATTAATACATTCAGCCCAAACACTTGTTCACCCAAACACCTGTATGCTCACAATAACCTGTACATAAACAGTGGGACGCACAAACCTCTGTACACACATAAAAAACCTGTACACTCACAAACACCTGTACACACACAAACACCTGTACACACACAAACACCTGTACACACACAAACACCTGTACACACACAAACACACAAACACCTGTACACACACAAACACCTGTACACACACAAACACTTGTACACACACAAACACCTGTACACACACAAACACTTGTACACACACAAACACCTGTACACACATAAACACCTGTACACACACAAACACCTGTACACACACAAACACCTGTACACACAAACACCTGTACACACAAACACCTGTACACATATAAACACCTGTACACACATAAACACCTGTACACACACAAACACCTGTACACACAAACACCTGTACACACACAAACACCTGTACACACATAAACACCTGTACACACACAAACACCTGTACACACACACACAAACACCTGTACACACACACAAACACCTGTACACACACAAACAACTGTACACACAAACACCTGTACACACATAAACACCTGTACACACACACACACCTGTACACACACACAAACACCTGTACACACACACAAACACCTGTACACACATAAACACCTGTACACGCATAAACACCTGTACACTCACAAACACCTTTACACACACAAACACCTGTACACACACAAACACTTGTACACACAAACACCTGTACACACACAAACACTTGTACACACAAACATCTTTACACACAAACACCTGTACACACACAAACACTTGTACACACAAACACCTGTACACACACAAACACCTTTACACACAAACACTTGTACACACAAACACTTGTACACACAAACACCTGTACACACACAAACACTTGTACACACACAAACACTTGTACACACAAACACCTGTACACACACAAACACCTGTACACACAAACACTTGTACACAGAAACACCTGTACACACACACAGACACCTGTACACACAAACACTTGTACACACAAACACCTGTACACACACACAGACACCTGTACACACACAAACACCTGTACACACAAACACCTGTACACACAAACACCTGTACACACATAAACACCTGTACACACACAAACACCTGTACACACACAAACACCTGTACACACACAAACACCTATACACACAAACACCTGTACACACATAAACACCTGTACACACATAAACACCTGTACACACACAAACACCTGTACACACACAAACACCTGTACACACATAAACACCTATACACACACAAACACCTGTACACACATAAACACCTGTACACACACAAATACCTGTACACACACAAACACCTGTACACACATAAACACCTATACACACACAAACACTTGTACACATAAACACCTGTATACACAAATACCTGTACTTTGACTGCATTGTCTGGCTCAGGAGTTTCCGGGTGACCCATGCAGATGAGTTCCTCCAGACGTTTGCCTCGGACCGGTCTCACATGTTGTCGGAGGAGGGAGAATGGCTCATGCCACCACCAGTGTATCCCTGCATAGCTACTACAGGTAAACTATACCTGTCGCAGGTCACGAATTTACTCGATTTGAATTGGAACATTGGTAGACCCAAAAAGACAGTAATGCAAAAGATAAATAAATTTCCAGTTCAAAGCATTTTTTAATAACACAGGCTTGATAATGAGGCTGATGAATACAAATCTTAAAGGCTCAATGACCAAAAGTTGTTTTCTCCAATACAATACTGCTGCACTTTGTGGGGATTCGGGGTTAGAATAGGTCCCCTGCAACCTATGCTGGTCTCCCTGTGGGGATTCTGGGTTAGAATACATCCCCAGCAACCTATGCTGGTCTCCCTGTGGGGATTCCGGGTTAGAATAGGTCCCGCGCAACCTATGCTGGTCTCCTCGATGGATTCTGGGTTAGAATAGGTCCCCAGCAAACGATGCTGATCTCCCCGTGGGGATTCTGGGTTAGAATAGATCTCCATCAACCTATGCTGGTCGTAAGAGGCGATCAAATGGATTGGGTGGTCAGACGTGGTGACTTTTTATAGTGTGTCCTCGTGAGTAGGGTGTTGCAAGTTTTTTTAACAGGACATAGCTGTTTTTTCTGTGTAAGCCGTGTTCCTTGTGAGACTTGTCTCATAACATGACCAGGGGCGGTCGGGTAGCCTAATGGTTAAAGCGTTCGCTCGTCACGCCGAAGATCCGGGTTCGACCCTGGAATTTCTGGGCTCAATCGTTTCACCACCAGTGGCTATTATGAGTTATGTCCGTTCTATGCCCCTCCTATTGACCAATCAGATTCCACCTCTCGTATCACTTGCACTACCTTTAAACAAAATGGCGGCGCCCAGTCAAGACGATCTGATCAATGATCACGATCTGAATTGTAATTGAACGGGTCTTACCATCTGCAGTGCATGAGATCACTTGAGCATCTTTATCAAAAACATGAAAAGTTTGGAAAATATCTGTCGACATTCAGTTGACGGTACACACTCTTTGCAAATTCTGCAGTCGACCAAAATCTGCATGTTGGAATCCATGTTGTTTATGAACCAGATGTCGATTTTGTTGCGCGATTTTGATTGGACCATGCATGGACTCGTTATTCCAGCCAAAATGTAAGTCCATAATTCCAGCCTTGTTCGGCAAGACTTTTACAGTCGGTTAACTCTCTTGCCTCACGAAGATGGAGACCTGCATGACTTTCCCCTACATCAACCCGACACGCAGCATTGTAATTGAAGTCCTGTTAAAAGTGGCGTTAACCAAAACTCACTCACTCAATAGATGGCTTTTCTGTTTCAGCTTCCAAAAATAATATCCAGTTTTTCATCTCCATGGATCCAGACGAGGGGTTCGGCACCGTCATGGACAGCGTCACCTTCATCAAAACGTTCTCCAACCCCGCTGCAGCGGCGGACACCTAACACTGCATCCCTGGAAGGAGCTCTTGCGTGGACATTGCTCAATCTTTCAGTGTTGTAGTTTTATTACTGAGACAAGAGGCTGTTAGAGCAGGTCACTGTGCTTGTGTCACTTTGATCTCTGTGCCCACAAGGCCGTGTGATCTGTCGTCCAGGGATGTCGTCTGTCCATAAGGCATCTGTAAGCTTTTAATGTTTTAAACTTATTCTCAGTAGCAGCATTGTTTTTTGAGCTGAAATTTGGTGTTGAAATTCTTAACCCAAAAGTGGCAGTTTTTTTTTCAAGGAATAAACATTTAATAATTAGTTTTATACATAAGGGGGAGAGTTCTGATCAAAATGTCCAGAAATCTGACATGGTAATATTCCATAAGATTCCATCAGTTTCTGATTTTTGTACGGAGCCATGATTATTCCTCAAATATTGCAACAGATAGACTAAAGAGAAGAACAACCTCATTTAACCTTTGCGATGGCATCACAACAGTATTGTGAACTATTTCAGTTCATGGGATTCACAATAGTTCTAAGTCACATATGAGTCTCAATGAAATGAACCAGAAAACAATATCTTTATAATGAAGTACTTATGTACATCCTTGTTGGATTGTCGAGTATAGTTTGAGAAAGGTGAGCTATTGAACCCTTGGCTCTGTTTTTCATAGATGAGTCTAGAATTGTAGCAATATAATGTATTGGTTCTTAGAAATAGAGGACATGTTTGAACTGTGATATCAGAAACGTCCATCTGCTGTCCACCTCAGTGCTCCTTCAAGAAAATTATCTTCCTTCCCATCCTCGACTATCCAGGGTTTTTATCTCCATTCTGGTACGATTAGTACCCTGAACCTTTTCATCACCATAGCTTTTTCGGGGAAATGAAATATGTTTGACAAATCTGCTTTTAAATATAACATTAATTTATTTATATATGATGCTTGTATGTATTTAAACTTCTTGTCATCACTATATGGCTGAAATAATGCTGATGCGACATTACATTTTAACTCACTGACTTTTGAAATATAATACCACCATCGCCATCTCTCATGACAGTAATTTCCTCTTGCATATATCAGTCTAACTTGATTGGTTAGTTTGTTGTTTATGCCGCACTCAGCAATATTCCAGCTATATGATGGCAGTCTGTAAATAATCGAGTCTGGACCAGACAATCCAGTGACCGATATCATAAGCATTGATCCACTCATTTGGGATCGATGACATGCATCAACCAAGTCAGCAAGTCTGATCACCCGATCCCGTTTGTCAATTCTTACGACAAGCATACTAATTTGATTAGACAGCTCTTGTTAACATTGCTCCTGCAACATTTAAGGCAAATTAATGGATCAGATGGACAAGCTTGGTTTATTGTCTGTCATAGAACCCCGATGTCTCAATCGTTGCTCACAATATCGATCACTGGATTGTCTGGTCCAGACTTGAATATTTACAGGCCGACGTCATATTCGGTAGCTGGAATATTGCTGAGTGTGACATTAAACAACAAACAAACATCAAATCGGTGTGTAAACAAAGCTGTGTGGGTCAAGGGTATTTTCCATGTAAGAATGGAGATAAAACGTCCTGGATTATAGAGGATGTCCTTCCTATCATGTCATTATATGAAGATCTAGCAATGATTTCATCTAACAAGTGTAATTTTAGTGTTTCGATGTTAACACAGACCAGTGTTTGTTGCCCAGTCAATCACATGAGATGCCAAAACTATCAGGACGATTAGTGATATGTTCAGAGCATTGCAGTGTCCTGTGTTTAACAAATAGGTTCTGTTCTAGGATATATTTTGTTCTGAATGCTTTTTATACACGTATGAAACATCACATAGACAAAAATATATTGTAGTTTTGCTGTGTTTTTTTACACACTAATACTACGTTCAATGTGATGCTTAGCCAAATTCTTTTGTCGAAGCTGATTCCATGTATAACACACCACAAGTTTTGTTCCTTGAGACACAGGATTTTCCAAAATGAATGAAAAAAATTTGAGATACGTTTACATCTTTTACACTTGAGTTGAATGTGGTGCTAGTTACCCTGTATGACATCACAATGGTTGAGTATGGTGCTTATTACTCTGTATGACATCACAAGGGTTGAGTGTGATGCTAGTTACCCAGTATGACATCACAATGGTTGAGTGTGGTGCTAGTTACCCTGTATGACATCACAATGGTTGAGTGTGGTGTTAGTTACCTTGTATGACATCACACTGGTTGAGTGTGGTGCTTTTTACTCTGTATGACATCACAAGGGTTGAGTGTGGTGCTAGTTACCCTGTATGACATCACACTGGTTGAGTGTGGTGCTTATTACTCTGTATGACATCACAAGGGTTGAGTGTGATGCTAGTTACCCAGTATGACATCACAATGGTTGAGTGTGGTGCTAGTTACCCTGTATGACATCACAATGGTTGAGTGTGGTGCTAGTTACCTTGTATGACATCACAATGGTTGAGTGTGGTGCTAGTTACCCTTTATGACATCACAATGGTTGAGTGTGGTGCTAGTTACCCTGTATGACATCACAATAGTTGAGTGTGATGCTAGTTACCCTGTATGACATCACATTGGTTGGGTGTGGTACATTCTAGTTACCCTGTATGACATCACACTGGTTGAGTGTGGTGCTAGTTACCCTGTATGACATCACAATAGTTGAGTGTGATGCTAGTTACCCTGTATGACATCACAATGGTTAAGTGTGGTGCTAGTTACCCTGTATAACATCACAATGGTTGAGTGTGGTGCTAGTTACCCTGTATGACATCACACTTGTTGAGTGTGATGCTGGTTACCCTGTATGACATTACAATGGTTGAGTGTGGTGCTAGTTACCCTGTATGACATCACAATGGTTGAGTGTGATGCTAGTTACCCTGTATGACATCACAATGGTTGAGTGTGGCGCTAGTTACCCTGTATGACATCACAATGGTTGAGTGTGATGCTAGTTACCCTGTATTACATCACAATGGTTGAGTGTTGTGCTAGTTACCCTGTATGACATCACAATGGTTGAGTGTGGTGCTAGTTACCCTGTATGACATCACAATGGTTGGGTGTGGTACATTCTAGTTACCCTGTATGACATCACACTGGTTGAGTGTGGTGCTAGTTACCCTGTATGGCATCACAATGGTTGAGTGTGATGCTAGTTACCCTGTATGACATCACAATGGTTGAGTGTGGTGCTAGTTACCCTGTATGATATCACAATGGTTGAGTGTGGTGCTAGTTACCCTGTATGAGATCACAATGGTTGAGTGTGGTGCTTGTTACCCTGTTTGACATCACACTGGTTGAGTGTGGTGCTAGTTACCCTGTATGACATCACAATGGTTGAGTGTGGTGCGAGTTACCCTGTATGACATCACAATGGTTGAGTGTGATGCTAGTTTCCCTGTATGACATCACAATGGTTGAGTGTGGTGCTAGTTACCCTGTATGACATCACAATGTTTGAGTGTGGCACTTATTACCCTGTATGACATCACAATGGTTGAGTGTGGTGCTAGTGACCCTAATTGTTGGACGTGATGCTGACCCATGAAGATCAGGATTAGAATTGCTCTTCAGCAACCCATGCTTGTCATAAGAGGCGACTAACGGGATTGGGTGGTCAGGCTCGCTGACTTGGTTGATGCATGTCATCGTATCCCAATTGCCAAGATGGATGAGCATGGTGTCAGTCACTGGATTGTCTGGTCCAGATTTGATTATTTACAGGCCTCCCTCATATAGCTGGAATAGTGCTGAGGGCGGCGTTAAACAACAAACAAACACAAAATTAATGTGATGACTGGTATCCTGTAAGATGGTTGAGTGTAGTCCACATGAGCAATTGTATATTGAAGTACTTATATATTGAATATTCTGCCTCATTAGTATTCAATCATCATGACCAATAAGGGTGTTATCATCTCTTGATGTTCTCATTCTGGATGGAGGATGCCCACATCCAATCAACTTATACTGGTCTGATAGCAGCTCTGGCCAAAGACTGGATGGAAAAGAGAGAATGGTACAAGATTTTATCTGATTTGTGTACCTGAAACAGAACTTTTCAATGAATATCCGACAATTTAGGGTTTGACTGACAACTTACTTGTATGCTATGTTGTAGGGGCTGTGAGTAGCAATGTGAGAATGTGTTTCACTCGTTTTATTGATCTCATATAATATCAGTTTGTTATTCCTGTGCCATTTTGTTATTCTCGTGCCATTTTGTTATTCTCGGTCCATTTTGTTAATACAGTGCCATTTTGTTAAACCTGCGCCATTTTGTAAATCCTGCACCATTTTGTTATTCCGACACCGTGTGATAATAATGGGGATAATGTGTCATTTTGGTGATACTGTGCAACTTTGGTATTCCTGCTCAGTAGTACATGACTGTATTATTGCAAAACCCATGCCATATAATTTCACAATTAAAATGATACTGTTTTTTCAGGAAGATTTTATTGGGATATAAGTTGTCAGCAGACAATTAAAGTCGCATATATTGCATCCACAGACTGAAACCTTGCCCTTTGTGATGTGTGAACACTTATGAGTAAACCTCTATGGTAGCAAGCTCCTGTTTTGTTCAGATCTAAGATGTTTTATGTAAAATACTCATGGGTTTTAATTCAAGTGCATGATATTCACATTTTATGTATAATTTTTGTGTGATACACATTTATGTGCTACCAAGGTAATGAGATTTAGTTTCAAGGGTTTCAATCGTGTTTGGTTTATAAACACGAGTTGATTGCATGGGGATTCATCACTATCATATATCTCATTGGTTGAAATCACAATATTTTTGGAGAAATTAAAGAATTTATTTTACAATGGCTTTTATCTTAGTATCTCGACAGCTGAATCATTAATTGATGAAGATGACACACTCACAGGTACTGATCGGTTGGAAATGATTGTCAACCCTGTTGTCCGTGTGTTGTTGTGGTCAGTTATCAGCACCTTCAGAAAACTACACACAAAAAACTGACATTTACATACATCCACTGGACGTCAATGTCTACTTTTATATTTTGATTTGTGTATAATACTGCGCTGTATCCATTAAATAATAGAGTCTGGACTAGACAATCCAGTGATTGAAATTGTGAGCAATGATTCATGCCATCGCAATCAACCAAGTAACAGTCCTGATGTGCACCAACTCTGCTTCTTTAAAGACTACTCTTGTTTCGTAACGTTTTTTCATTGTTTGCCCAGACGGATCATTCAAAACTCAAGTTTTGAAGTGAACTAGTAGGTTTTTATGCTGCTTCAATCTGTGATCTCGGAATATCGAGAAACTAGCTTAACACATGTATCCAGGTAGGGAATCAAACCTTGATCTCGTGTGACGAGCAAGCAATTTAACCACTAGGCTACCCTGCTGCCAGGTTAAAATCCTTCTGTTCAAAGCTATGGACATGATATTTTAGAAGATGTTTCACAGTACGAAGATTGTTTTTGTTTTTTCGTTTTTCGTAAATAAATCCGTATGTCCCAATAATATTACCGTAAATGTGTTTGGTAAATATTGAGTGAAGCACTCATAAAATATTACAAATATTATAAATCCGTGTAGTATAAGGCTGCCCAAAACGACTCGTCTTTTTCGAACTCGCCGATTCAAATTATTAGTTTTAGAGTTTCGGTGTCACGTCCCAAAAAAATATTTTAAATACATTTTTCCAGGTGAGTGAGTGGGGTTTGAACGGTAATTCTGTAATTGCTTGAAAGTATCCTGTATGAGGAAAGACCAAAGTGATGCAGGTCTCAGGCGTTTACCACTTTGATGAAACCCACGAGCACGGGTCTGATGCCGACACCCTAGAAACAATCTAAATAAGATAATCTTGGATTCGAACCCACGACCATACGTTTCTGATACGCCTATGGGATGCAATCCCGTCGAAAGACTATCCCAAACACGTGGTGTGATGTCTCTTTTGGGGACCGCCATACCTTTTTCAAGTGTGGATGAGTATGGTTTTACGCCGAGACTACTCCGCCGCCTCCAATACTGTTTAAATGGACCCTTGCTAAAATCATAATGTAGTTAAATAATAATTACGATTGTATGTATGACTGTACTAAAATGACATATATGACTTTGAGTTCACGTTAATAATAATTACGATTGTATGTATGACTGTACTAAAATAACATATATGACTTTGAGTTCACGTTAATAATAATTACGATTGTATGTATGACTGTACTAAAATAACATATATGACTTTGAGTTCACGTTAATAATAATTACGATTGTATGTATGACTGTACTAAAATAACATATATGACTTTGAGTTCACGTTAATAATAATTACGATTGTATGTATGACTGTACTAAAATAACATATATGACTTTGAGTTCACGTTAATAATAATTACGATTGTATGTATGACTGTACTAAAATAACATATATGACTTTGAGTTCACGTTAATAATAATTACGATTGTATGTATGACTGTACTAAAATAACATATATGACTTTGAGTTCACGTATGAGAATTACGAGGTGTGTTTTGATAAATATTTTATTTTCACTTGAATTAATTAATGTAAATGAAACTTGAATGCGTTTGACTTGTTTTCTATATACGGTTTATCCCGGCTACGTCGATCAGGCATCGCGATAATAATAATGATAGCATGTTTATGTTATTTTGCTTGAGGTTAGACACGCACACGCACACGCACACGCACACGCACACGCACACGCACATGTACAGAGGTCGGGGTTTGTTCAAGTATTGCGGTAATTACGAGCCGCCGTAATATAGTTGGAATAATGTCAAACAAACAAACGAAAACATATTTAGCGGAAAGTTCCTTCTACATGCTGTGTTCACACTTATATATATGCAATGTCACTTTAGTTTATGACCGCCTCCGTGGTGTAGTAGATACAGGTTCTGTCCGGAGATCCGATGGTCTGTGGTTCGACTCCCGGCCGCGTGATACCAAAAGCCGTAAAAAGATATGGTACTTGTTGTTTTCCTGCCTGGCGATTGGTATTACGGTTTTAAAGCAAGGACTTGTCGGATCGGAATGCGTATACAGTGTCTGAGTGGGGTACCTATGTTAAACTGTTGCATGCTATGAAAGTGGGCAAGCACAGTAAATGTGCGATCCGGGGTAGAATAGGTCTTCAGCAACCCATTCATGCCGTAAATGGCGACTATGCTTGTCGTAAGAGGCGACTAACTGGATCGGATGGTCAGGCTTGCTGACTTGGTTGATGCATTTCATCGATCCCAATTGCTTAGATCGGTGCTCATGATGTCAATCACTTGATTGTCTGGTCCAGACACGATCATTTACAGACCGCCGTCATATAGAAGGAATATTGCAGAGTGCGGCGTTAAACAAGAAACAAACAAACAAACAAACAAAGGATCACCTGCTGGAGAGGTTTGTCATTAACGATAGGTACAGTAAGGCAAGCGTTGGTGTTGCACAAAGCAATATTGGCGCTTAGACTGGGCAAGTGGGCCGGAAAAAAACACCTGGGCCCACTTGCACAAAGCGATCTTAGCGCTAAGATGATCGTAACTCCCATACTTTAGCATAGGCTTACAATAGTCTTAACGCTAAGATCGCTTTGTGCAAGTGGGCCCTGGTCTCCCTGTGGTATCCCCAACAACACTCACCATGGTCATTGGGCAAATGTAAAAATCACAAACCCTAACGAGATTCTGTCTATATGGTCACACCCGGTGATTGTGAAGATCTAAAATTCTATCAACAGTTTGTTTGTTTGCTGTTTAACGCTGCACTCAGCAATATTCCAGCTATATGAAGGCGGTTTGTAAATAATCGAGTCTGGACCAGACAATCCAGTGATTGACATCATGTGCATTGATCCACGCAATTGGGATACGATGACATGCATCAACCAAGTCGGCGAGCCTGACCACCCGATCCCGTTAGTCGCCTCTTACGACAAGCATGGGTTGCAGAAGACCTATTCTACCCCGGATCTTCACGGGTCGGATCCTATTCAAGCACTATCCACACATTACATCCATTGTGACAATGGAATAGTTTCATCATACATAATTAACATGTTTTGTGCATGCAGGTCATTGGTTCAATGCATAGAATAACAGATAATGAAGTATTAGCTTGGACGTCGTTTTAAAAAGGTGCCCTCGCAACGTTGCATTAACAGTTGTTCTGATTTGAGTCCATGGGTGGCCCAGTCGTCTAAGGCTCAGCAATTCACTGTGCAGAGTTAGGTCCATTGAAAACATATGATTGTGAGATCGAATCCCGGTTCGCCACGATTACCTTTCTAGGTTTGCCAGCACCACACCCGTGCTTGTGGGTTTCACCAAGGTGATAAACGTTTGAAACCTGCATTACTATGGGCTTTCAGCCCACGTCTAGCTGGCACGCCGTGATATAACTGGGATACTGTTCAAAACGGCGTTAAACCCAACACACTGACTCACACAAATCCTGACTTCAAATGTGAGGTGTCCTGTGTCAGGATTACATATATGGTTCAATGTTCAGTGTTTCATGATATATGACTGATATCATGAGCATTGACCCACGCAATTGGGATACCATGTTAGCGAGCCTGACCATCCGATCCCGTTAGTTGCCTCTTACGACAAGCATAGTCGCCTTTTACGGCAAGCATGGGCTGCTGAAGATCTATTCTACCCCGAATCTTCACTGGTCACGAACCGACCTGATGACATATTGCTTTGTATATTATTACACATGTATGCTGGCCAGGTTTCCCCACGTACATCAATACATTGATTAGACCATATTGATATCCTATTTGATGCTAATGTACCAGTAAGTTGGTCAAGCCTTGCTTTTAGGAAACTTACATGCTTTCTATTTTAACATAGAATACCAATGTTGTCGATTGGATATATATACCCATTGTTGGATGTATCGTTAATGATTTGGGGATTATGTGATATCTTAAAAATGCAGTAATTGGTGCTCTTATACAACAATTCGTAATTCAACGTTTGCCATGTCCACATCAGATGTCGATTCTCCAAATTTAATTGCTCGATATTTTATGACAGTTCATTAATCACCAATCACTGTTATAATACCACGTCACAAACGGGATCAAAGGCATTGCTCCATTCAACATGTATCTTGTAGTATACAGCAAACGCCAACACCATTCCCTGATGTATTTAATTAATATGCGTGAGTGTTACACACAGTGTAACCGCTAAAATTAGAACTTGGAAATAAAAGTGACATCCGTGTACATTCTACGAGTGCGACCATATCAAGTGTTCATGAATAACTGTGAAAAGTACTGATGACATCGGATGTTTGCGAAAAGGTGCGATTTTTCTGCCCCACACATTGCGATCACGTGTAAAGGCAAGTCAACGTCTCACATGGAAATGATGGCCTGAATGTGAGAATGGTAGTAATTGTAAATAAGTCAATAAAAGTTCAAGCAGTGATGATGTCAGTTCACAAATGGGCCTTGTTCTCGGTAGCTATTGAGACCATTACGTGACTCCAAAACTGATCCGCATCGTCATGATTGAAGAAGGCTTTGGGTCCTAGCTAGCCCAAATGTTCTGTGGCTTTAATGTTTGGCGATTTGGACAGCCATGTGAAAGTGGTAATGTAATGTATTCATAGGCAAGAGTGGAACGTGCAGTCCGGCATTATCTCCTCTGAACATTTCTCTCTGATGGTCAATAATAAGAATCATGTGTAAAACGTGATCCCTGTGACGAAAAGCTATTGTAATTGTCCCGTTTACACAAGATAGGATATCCACAATTATTCTTTTGTACGTGAAGTGATGTGTGGTATATTATGTTGAATTTTGTTTAACGACACAGTCAGCAAAAACTGACAAGCTAGCGACGGAAATTATATTTTATATTATTGTGTAGCAAGCAGAGGCATAGGCAGATCCAGGGTTTCTGGTGTCACCACCCATCAATTACCCGTAGACGCATGTTTCCCGAACTGACCAACAAGCAGCACATAGTTAAACTACTTTATTCTGCAATTTTAACATTTTACGTCCGGAATAATGCTGAGCTCTCTCATTCACCCGAGTGACTCCGAATTGGTGATATGTAGTCCCAGGAACTGGCTACTTTTTATGTTTCACCTTTTGTTTCCTTATATTTCTTACTTCCTCTTTTTGCAACTGATGTTTTTGTAACGTTAAATAGTCGAATAAAACTGTGGCTGTTGATGCGTCTTTTGTCCTTAAAAGCATAAGTCACTTCGCTAAAATATTCTGATCTGTCCATGTTGTGGTGTTCGCTCATTTAGAACGCCGAGTTTTGCTGTACGCGTCAGTGGAAACATTTTCAATAAAACGAAGCTGCAGGAACTACTTTCTTTGTGTTTCAATGAGTTTCCATAGAAGAGAACATATGTCATTTCTTGCCAAATATTGAATGAATGGAGCACGTTTGATCATTTATGTCAGGTCAGTTGATGAGAAAACATTTGAACAGAAACACCCTGATACATCCCTTCTCAGGCGGTGCGTCACACGTTTCACGTGAATATTTCACCCTGGTTACAACTTAATCGCGGTGTGAAGATATGTGTGATCATTTTTGTTAGAAAATCAAAATTAAATTGCATTGCGAGAGTTGTTTTTAAACAAATGCATTGTCAACTGACAGCGAGAGCACTGTATTTTTTGTAGCCTAATTTTCGAATTTGCTAGGTTTTATATTTATCATTTTTCTGACATTTGGGTTCTCCTACGTTCTGTACCGCTTCAGACGTTTCCTCCGCATGAACCTTCATGTAACATAAAGGGATCGAGCCTACAGGAACACACAGGAACATTGGAAAGTTTATGTTCCTCAAATGAGCTCAAATGCATTTCTGAAGAAAATTCTGACTGATTTGTTTTGTACTGCAGACATTTCTGGAAGAATCATTTTTATACCTCCAGAAATTTCTGCCAGACATTTATTATTTACCACTTTGTATTATGTACTTCAAAATATCGCTCAGCAGTCATTTTTGTAGTAAACAACACGTTGGTGTTGAAACATTAGGCTCTGTAGTCAATCAATATATTTTGCAGTAAGAGAAAATCATAGGGAATCATATCAAGATTTTCAACAAATCATTTCATACTCTCATGGCTTCAAATGCCCGATTAGCTACAATGAAAACCAAATGGTGGATTTTTCATACTTTTATTATACATGGTTTGATACAGAAAAATGGCGTGACACTATAGTTCATGAAAGTCAGCCTCACAATAATGATATTGAAACCACCTAGTCCCACAGTAGTTGTAAGTGTGGCATCACGTTCGAGTGATTAGAGGACGGTGCACAATCATTCGGGGCACAACTGCGAGTTTTCCAGGTGGTACCCGGTGCAAGTAATGCCCACCACAGTGGCCTTTGTCAGGTACCTACTTGTCCTCCACAGCCCGTTCAAGTCTTGGTGGATTAAGTGATTCATACTGAATGAAAAAGAAAGACAACGTAAGCACTTACAAATTGGTGATATGTAGAATTAGTATTGTCGTAACATTGATTTTCAGCCATCAGCGCGTATTGTTTCTCATAATTAATGCTATCTGTCTCTGCTAATCAATTTGAATGGCACTGACAGCATCGAAGCAATGTATTTCATACTTCATCTCGCCATGGATGTTGATCAAACAACCGCGACCATAATTTTAAAGGTTTAAATTGTTACAATATTCCCAGGTGTATGGGATCCATTTCTACCTTATGGCACTAAGCTTACATATTTACAACAGTAATGCTATTCTACAACTACCTACAGATGCAAGGACAAACATCTAAAACATATATGAATAAATATATTAAATTACATGCAACACAGAACTAGTCCCTACATAATTTTTCTTGAATAGCGAAAACTTTACCACAACAAACGTGTATCATGACTCATTTTAACGTCCATCTACTCAAGTGACAGATGATCTCATCAATACATGTTTTAGATTCATCACGGATACCTCATGTTGCCAAATGCAGTAGAAATTAGTCCTGTGCCTCAAGCTGTCAATGTAAGCACTCTTGGTTTGATTCCTTCACCTCTGTAATGGGAAAACAGACAAACTGACTTAATTGTAGTAAAGGCCAAACATAACATAAGCTCAATGCATCACAACCTAAAAACAGTTCTGCACCAACATTACTAAGAAAGTTGTTGGCACTTCCAGTTAAATGACATCATTTCCCGTTTGGAAAGAAGACAACTCCAAAACAGAAAGTGTTATTCCACAAGCTACCATAAACAGAAAGTTATAAGCACTTTTGGTGTAATGACCTTGACCTCAATTTAAGAGAATCACATGTTTGATTATTTTTAGTTGAAAACATAGGTGTTAGCTCTAACAAACATGTTATACACACACATTATTTCCTCAGTACAGAAAGGAGCAGAAGTACCTTAAGACAGACCAATCCAGTGACCTTAATCTTCATAGAAGGTCACTCAAAACCTCATCACTTCAAAGCGCCACCCTCAGGGCGTCGTCCATCCACAACTGGTGATGAGAACTGGTTGTAAAATCATAATTGCTGAACTAGTGACGTGCCAACCAATCGATCTTAGGAATTAATTGGTTTGTGTCATTTTAATGCTTTTCAGTGCTATGTCCAGAGAATCTAGAATACACTTAACAAAAACAAACAAACAAACAAACATGAATGCTGACCTTCGACGTGAAAACATTTGGGGGATTATTATGGAAAATTGCATTTGATTGCTTAGTCATTTAGACATTATAGTAGGTCTTCGTCATTTCAATTAATTGTAACTACATTGAACGATTTTTATTGTTGAGAACACGTGACCTTGACATTATCAATATCAACTGCAATATTTTCAAGGGTTAACCAGTATATAAAACCCAATATGAAGTCTCATGGTGGAATTCAATGTCACAACGAAAATATGGTTCATGCTTTTCATTGAAAATAGGTCACTGTGACCTAACAAATATCTGCAGAAATAGACACTGAAGTGAAAGGCACTGTTCTGCCTCCAGGGTGTCCTCGTGACAGTGACACTGAATATCTTCTGGCAATCATTTCCTGAAGAGGTCTCGAATAATTTCGTGACAGTGAATTATCACTGAATATCTTCTTAGCAATCAATGCTTCGAGATTAACATTCTTGGAACTTTCATACCTCTTCATGACAGCGAAGTGTCATTGAAAATATTCTTCGTAATCAACGCCTCAAAACGGCCGATTGGAATTCTTCTGTCTCCACGGTGTCATCGTGAAAGTGAAGTTACGCAAAATATATTCTTGGCAATGAATGCCTCGATTTGTCCTCATGGAAATCTTCTGCCACCTGGGTGTCTTCATGACAGTGAAGTGTCATTTAAATTTTTTTAGTAATCAATGCCTGGAAATGGCCTCTTAGAACTCTTCTGCATCCAAGATGTCTTTGTGACAGGAAGTGCCATTTTAAAAATATTGGTAATCAATGCATCGAGATGTCCTCAGGGATCTCTTCTGGCTCCAGGGTGTCTTTATGACGAAGAAGTATCATAGAATATATCCTCAGTAATCAATGCCTCGAAATGGCCTCTAATGAATCTCTTCTGAATGCGGGGTGTCTTTGTGACAGTAAAGTGCCACTCAATATATTCTTGGCAATCCATGCCTCGAGATGGAATTCTTCTGCTTCCAGGGTGTCTTCGTGACATTGTATTGACACTGAATATATCCTTGCCTGTCGTTGCCTCCTCATGATAAATGCCACTCTTCTGCCTCCAAGTTGTCGTCGTGACGGACTTGTCAATGAATATAATCTTGGCAATCATTGCCCCTCGTGGAGTTATTGGCACTCTTCTGTCTCAAATGTGTCTCCGTGACAATGAAGTGCGACTCAATATAATCTTGGCAATCAATGCCTCGAGATATCAAGGAACTCTTTTGCTTACAAGCTGTCGTCGTGACAGTGAAGTGTCTCTGAAAGTATTCTTAGCAATCAACGTCTCGAAATGTTCTCATGGAATTCTTCTGTCTCAAGGGTGTCTTCGTGACAGTAAAATGTCAAGGAATGTATTCATAGCAATCAATGCCTCGAAATGTCCTCATGGAATTCTTCTGCATCCAGAGTGTCTTCCTGACAGTAAAGTGTCACGGCACGGAACGTATCCTTAGCAATCGATGAATAGAAATATCCTCTTGAAAGCCTTCTGTCTCAAGGGGGTCTTCGTGACAATGAAGTGCCACTCAATATAATCTTGGCAATCAATGCCTCGAGATGTCATAGAACTCTTCTGCATCCAAGGTATTTTCGTGACAGTGAAGTGTCACGGAATGTTTTCTTAGCAATCAATGAATCAAAATGTCCTCATGGAATTCTTCTGCCTCTAGGGTGTCTTCGTGACAGTGAAGTGTCACCGAATGTAATCTTGGCAATCAATGCCTCGAGATGTCATAGAACTTTTCTGCATTCAAGGTGTCTTTGTGACAGTGAAGTGTCACTGAATGTTTTCTTAGCAATCAATGAATCGAAATGTCCTCATGGAATTCTTCTGCCTCTAGGGTGTCTTCGTGACAGTGAAGTGTCACCGAATGTAATCTTGGCAATCAATGCCTCGAGATGTCATGGAACTCTTCTGCATTCAAGGTGTCTTCCTGACAGTAAAGTGTCACTGAATATATTCTTAGCAATACATGCCTCGAAATATACTCTTCAAACTCTTCTGTCTCAATGGTGTCTTCCTGACAGTGAATTGCCGCTCAATATAATCTTGGCAATCAATGCCTGGAAATATCATGGAACTCTTCTGCATCCAAAGTATCTTCGTGACAGTGAAGTGTTACTGAATGTATTCATAGCAATCAATCAATAGAAATATCCTCTTCAAACTCTTCTGTCTCAATGGTGTCTTCCTGAAAATGAAGTGCCACTCAATATAATCTTGGCAATCAATGCCTGGAAATATCATGGAACTCTTCTGCATCCAGGGTGTCTTTGTGACAGTGAAATGTCACTGAACGTATCCTCAGCAATCAATCAATAGAAATATCCTCTTCAAACTCTTCTGTCTCAAGGGTGTCTTTGTGAAAATGAAGTGCCACTCAATTTAATCTTGGCAATCAATGCCTCGAGATGTCATAGAACTCTTCTGCATCCAAGGTGTCTTCGTGACAGTGAAATGTCAAGGAATGTATTCATAGCAATCAATGCCTCGAAATGTCCTAAAGGAATTATTCTGCATCCAGAGTCTCTTCCTGACAGTAAAGTGTCACAGCACTGAACGTATTCTTAGCAATCGCTGAATAGAAATATCCTCTTGAAAGCCTTCTGTCTCAAGGGGGTCTTCGTGACAATGAAGTGCCACTCAATATAATCTTGGCAATCTATGCCTCGAGATGTCATAGAACTCTTCTGCATCCAAGGTGTCTTCGTGACAGTGAAGTGTCATTGAATGTATTCTTAGCAATCAAAGAATCGAAATGTCCTCATGGAATTCTTCTGCCTCCAGGGTGTCTTGGTGACAATCAAATGTCGTATCCTCAGCAATATATAGAAATATCCTCTTCAATCTCTTCTGTCTCAAGTGTGTCTTCGTGACAATGAAGTGCCACTCAATATGATCTTCACAATTAATGCCTGGAGATGTCATAGAACTCTTCTGCATCCAAGGTGTCTTTGTGACAGTGAAATGTCAAGGAGTATATTCTTAGCCATCCATGCCTCGTAATATCCTCTTGAAACTTATCTGTCGCAAGGGTGTCTTCGTGACAATGAAGTGCCACTCAATATAATCTTGGTAATCCATGCCTCGAAATATCCTCTTCAAACTCTTCTCTCTCAAGGGTGTCTTCCTGACAGTGAAGTGTCACTGAATATCTTCTTGGCATTCATTGCCTCAAGATGCGTCATATCACTGTTTTCCCTCCAGGGTGTCTTCGTGCCAGAGAAGTGCCACTTAATAATTCTTGGCAATCAATGCCTCGAAATGTGCACTGTGATCTCTTTTGCCTCCATTGTGCCTTCGTGACAGTCAATTTCCACTGAATATCTTATTAGCAGCATCACTGCATTCATAAGTCATCTTGACCCCCTTTTGCCTCCAGCGTGTGACCGTCGTTATCCAGTGGTCGGGCATGCTTCAGGCGGATACAAAGAGGCTGACACTGCCTCTGACAGCCAAACAATCCCCGATTTTGAACCTAAATCTAAAGAATTGGGAAGTGTCTTTCTATAAAGTAATGCGCCTTAGCTCAGGTTGTTAATGCGGGTTAGTGCAGGTTAGTGCAGTGTTAAATCTCTGAACCTAACGTGCCTCAGAAGCATACCCGACTCTTAGATCGAGGTCTCCAGAGGTCTTATTTGGGTACTAGTGACCATGGAAGGTGGGAAACCTGTTACCGGAGAGTCTCCTGGTGATGCATTTTGCCTCAAGGATGTCTTATTGGCAGACATATTCCTATAGAGGTCTTCTTGGTTATTTTCTGCCCCCAGAAGTCTTGGCACTTTCTTGTGGAAAACGTCTGTCTCTTTTGTGATTTGTTAGACTATCCTCTTGGCCATCAATGTTTTTTAGAAGATATCTAGGCACCTTTCAGCCTCCATGGTGTCGTCGTGACAGTAAAGTGCCACTTGAAATATTCTCAGCAATCATCGTCTCGAGATGTCCTCTTGGAACTCTTGTGACTAAAGGGTGTCATCTTGACAGTAAAATGTCAAGGAATGTATTCTTGGCAATCAATGCCTCGATATTTCCTTTTAGAACTCTTCTCCCTCAATGACGACTTTGTGATTTTTAAGTGTCACTGGATGCATTCTTAGCAATCAATGCCTCAAAATGTCCTCATGGAATTCTTCTACCTCCAAGGTGTCTTCCTGACAATGAAGTACCACGGAACGTTTCCTTAGCGATCAATAAATAGAAATATCCTCTTCAAACTCTTCTGTCTCAAGGGTGTCTTCGTAACAGTGAAGTGCCACTCAATATAATCTTTGTAATCAATGCGTCGAGATGTCAAGGAAATCTTCTGCATCCAAGGTGTCTTCGTGAGAGTGAAGTGTAACTGAATGTTTTAATAGCAATCCATGCCTCGTAATATCCACTTTAATCTCATGTCTCAAGGGTGTCTTCGTGACAATGATGTGCCACTCAATATAATCTAGGACATTAATACCTCGAGATGTCATAGAATTCTTCTGCATCCAAGGTGACTTCGTGACAGTGAAGTGTCACTGAATGTTTTCATAGCAATTAAAAAATCGAACTATCCTCTTCAAACTCTTCTGTCTCAAGGGTGTCTTCGTAGCAATGAAGTGCCACTCAATATAATCTTGACCATTAATGCCTCGAGATGTCAGATAATTCTTCTGCATTCAAGGTGTTTTCGTTACAGTGAAGTGTCACTGAACGTATTCTTAGCAATCAATGCCTCGAAATGTCCCTACGGAAAATCTTCTGCCTCCAGGGTGTCTTTGTGACAGTGAAATGTCACTGAATGTATCCTCAGGAATGAATGAATAGAAATATCCTCTTCAAACTCTTCTGTCTCAAGGGTGTTTTCGTGACAGTGAAGTGTAAAGGAATGTATTTATTCCAATCAATGAATCGAAATGTCCTCAGGTATTTCTTCTTCCTCCAGGTTGTCTTTGTGACAGTGAAGTGTCACTGAATATATTTTTAGCAATACATGCCTCGAAAGATCCTCTTCAAACTCTTCTGTCTCAAGGGTGTCTTCGTGAAAGTGAAGTGCCACTCAATATAATTGTGGCAATCAATGCCTGGAAATATTATGGAACTCTTCTGCATCCAAGGTGTCTTCGTGACAGTGAAGTGTCACTGAATGTATTCTTTGCAATCAATGAATCAAAATGTCTTGATGGAATTCTACTGCCTCCAGGGTGTTTTCCTGACAGCGAAGTGTCACTGAACGTATCCTCAGCAATGAATGAATAGAAATATCCTCTTCAAACTCTTCTGTCTCAAATGTGTCTTCGTGGCAATGAAATGCCATTCAATATAATCTTCACCATAAATGCCTCGAGATGTCAGAGATTTCTTCTAAATCCAAGGTGTCTTCGTGACAGTGAAGTGTCACTGAATGTATTCATAGCAATCATTGTCTCGAAATGTTCTCATGGAATTCTTCTGCCTCCAGGGTGTCTTTGTGACAGTGAAGTGTCACTGAACGTATCCTCAGCAATGAATGAATAGAAATATCCTCTTCAAACTCTTCTGTCTCAAGGGTGTCCCTACGGAAAATCTTCTGCCTCCAGGGTGTCTTTGTGACAGTGAAATGTCACTGAATGTATCCTCAGGAATGAATGAATAGAAATATCCTCTTCAAACTCTTCTGTCTCAAGGGTGTCGTCGTGACAATCAAGTGCCACTCAATATAATCTTCACCATAAATGCCTCGAGATGTCAGAGAATTCTTCTGCATCCGAGGTGTCTTCGTGACAGTGAAGTATCACTGAATGTAATCTTGACAATCAATGCCTCGAAATGTCCTCATCGAATGTAATAGAACTCTTCTGTCTCAAGGGTGTCTTCGTGACAGTGAAGTGCCACTCCATATTATCTGGCAATCAACGCCTCGAGATGTCATAGAACCCTTCTGCATCCAAGGTGTCTTCGTGACAGTGAAGTGTCACTGAATGTATTTAATCAATGAATCGAAATATCCTCTTCAAACCCTTCTCTCTCAAGGGTGTCTTCGTGACAGTGAAGTGCCACTCAATATTATCTTGGCAATCAATGCCTCGAGATGTCATAGAATTCTTCTGCATTCAATGTGTCTTCGTGACAGTGAAGTGTAAAGGAATGTATTTATTCCAATCAATGAATCGAAATGTCCTCAGGTATTTCTTCTTCCTCCAGGTTGTCTTTGTGACAGTGAAGTGTCACTGAATATATTTTTAGCAATACATGCCTCGAAAGATCCTCTTCAAACTCTTCTGCCTCCAGGGTGTCTTTGTGACAGTGAAGTGTCACTGAAAGTATTCTCAGGAATGAATGAATAGAAATATCCTCTTCAAACTCTTCTGTCTCAAGGGTGTCGTCGTGACAATCAAGTGCCACTCAATATAATCTGCACCATAAATGCCTCGAGATGTCAGAGAATTCTTCTGCATCCAAGGTGTCTTCGTGACATTGAAGTGTCACTGAATGTAATCTTGACAATCAATGCCTCGAAATGTCCTCATCGAATGTAATAGAACTCTTCTGTCTCAAGGGTGTCTTCGTGACAGTGAAGTGCCACTGAATGTATTTAATCAATGAATCGAAATATCCTCTTCAAACCCTTCTCTCTCAAGGGTGTCTTCGTGACAGTGAAGTGCCACGCAATATCATCTTGGCAATCAACGCCTCGAGATGTCATAGAACCCTTCTGCATTCAATGTGTCTTCGTGACAGTGAAGTGTCACTGAATGTATTTAATCAATGAATCGAAATATCCTCTTCAAACCCTTCTCTCTCAAGGGTGTCTTCGTGACAGTGAAGTGCCACGCAATATCATCTTGGCAATCAATGCCTCGAGATGTCATAGAATTCTTCTGCATTCAATGTGTCTTCGTGACAGTGAAGTGTAAAGGAATGTATTTATAGCAATCAATGCCTCGAAATGTCCTCAGGTATTTCTTCTTCCTCCAGGTTGTCTTTGTGACAGTGAAGTGTCACTGAATATATTTTTAGCAATACATGCCTCGAAAGATCCTCTTCAAACTCTTCTGTCTCAAGGGTGTCTTCGTGAAAGTGAAGTGCCACTCAATATAATTGTGGCAATCAATGCCTGGAAATATTATGGAACTCTTCTGCATCCAAGGTGTCTTCGTGACAGTGAAGTGTCACTGAATGTATTCTTTGCAATCAATGAATCAAAATGTCTTGATGGAATTCTACTGCCTCCAGGGTGTTTTCCTGACAGCGAAGTGTCACTGAACGTATCCTCAGCAATGAATGAATAGAAATATCCTCTTCAAACTCTTCTGTCTCAAATGTGTATTCGTGGCAATGAAATGCCATTCAATATAATCTTCACCATAAATGCCTCGAGATGTCAGAGATTTCTTCTAAATCCAAGGTGTCTTCGTGACAGTGAAGTGTCACTGAATGTATTCATAGCAATCATTGTCTCGAAATGTTCTCATGGAATTCTTCTGCCTCCAGGGTGTCTTTGTGACAGTGAAGTGTCACTGAACGTATCCTCAGCAATGAATGAATAGAAATATCCTCTTCAAACTCTTCTGTCTCAAGGGTGTCGTCGTGACAATCAAGTGCCACTCAATATAATCTTCACCATAAATGCCTCGAGATGTCATAGAATTCTCCTGCATCCAAGGTGTCTTCGTGACAGTGAAGTGTCACTGAATGTTTTAATCTATGAATCGAAATATCCTCTTCAAACCCTTCTCTCTCAAGGGTGTCTTCGTGACAGTGAAGTGCCACGCAATATCATCTTGGCAATCAACGCCTCGAGATGTCATAGAACCCTTCTGCATTCAATGTGTCTTCGTGACAGTGAAGTGTCACTGAATGTATTTAATCAATGAATCGAAATATCCTCTTCAAACCCTTCTCTCTCAAGGGTGTCTTCGTGACAGTGAAGTGCCACGCAATATCATCTTGGCAATCAACGCCTCGAGATGTCATAGAATTCTTCTGCATTCAATGTGTCTTCGTGACAGTGAAGTGTAAAGGAATGTATTTATAGCAATCAATGCCTCGAAATGTCCTCAGGTATTTCTTCTTCCTCCAGGTTGTCTTTGTGACAGTGAAGTGTCACTGAATATATTTTTAGCAATACATGCCTCGAAAGATCCTCTTCAAACTCTTCTGTCTCAAGGGTGTCTTCGTGAAAGTGAAGTGCCACTCAATATAATTGTGGCAATCAATGCCTGGAAATATTATGGAACTCTTCTGCATCCAAGGTGTCTTCGTGACAGTGAAGTGTCACTGAATGTATTCTTTGCAATCAATGAATCAAAATGTCTTGATGGAATTCTACTGCCTCCAGGGTGTTTTCCTGACAGCGAAGTGTCACTGAACGTATCCTCAGCAATGAATGAATAGAAATATCCTCTTCAAACTCTTCTGTCTCAAATGTGTCTTCGTGGCAATGAAATGCCATTCAATATAATCTTCACCATAAATGCCTCGAGATGTCAGAGATTTCTTCTAAATCCAAGGTGTCTTCGTGACAGTGAAGTGTCACTGAATGTATTCATAGCAATCATTGTCTCGAAATGTTCTCATGGAATTCTTCTGCCTCCAGGGTGTCTTTGTGACAGTGAAGTGTCACTGAACGTATCCTCAGCAATGAATGAATAGAAATATCCTCTTCAAACTCTTCTGTCTCAAGGGTGTCGTCGTGACAATCAAGTGCCACTCAATATAATCTTCACCATAAATGCCTCGAGATGTCATAGAATTCTCCTGCATCCAAGGTGTCTTCGTGACAGTGAAGTGTCACTGAATGTTTTAATCTATGAATCGAAATATCCTCTTCAAACCCTTCTCTCTCAAGGGTGTCTTCGTGACAGTGAAGTGCCACTCAATATTATCTTGGCAATCAATGCCTCGAGATGTCATAGAATTCTTCTGCATTCAAGGTGTTTCAGTGACACTGAAGTGTCACTGGATGTATTCATAGGAATCAATGCCTCGAAAGGTCCCTACGGAAAATCTTCTGCCTCCAGGGTGTCTTTGTGACAGTGAAATGTCACTGAATGTATCCTCAGGAATGAATGAATAGAAATATCCTCTTCAAACTCTTCTGTCTCAAGGGTGTCGTCGTGACAATCAAGTGCCACTCAATATAATCTTCACTATAAATGCCTCGAGATGTCAGAGAATTCTTCTGCATCCGAGGTGTCTTCGTGACAGTGAAGTGTCACTGAATGTAATCTTGACAATCAATGCCTCGAATTGTCCTCATCGAATGTAATAGAACTCTTCTGTCTCAAGGGTGTCTTCGTGACAGTGAAGTGCCACTCCATATTATCTGGCAACCAACGCCTCGAGATGTCATAGAACCCTTCTGCATCCAAGGTGTCTTCGTGACAGTGAAGTGTCACTGAATGTATTTAATCAATGAATCGAAATATCCTCTTCAAACCCTTCTCTCTCAAGGGTGTCTTCATGACAGTGAAGTGCCACGCAATATTATCTTGGCAATCAATGCCTCGAGATGTCATAGAATTCTTCTGCATTCAATGTGTCTTCGTGACAGTGAAGTGTAAAGGAATGTATTTATTCCAATCAATGAATCGAAATGTCCTCAGGTATTTCTTCTTCCTCCAGGTTGTCTTTGTGACAGTGAAATGTCACTGAATGTATCCTCAGGAATGAATAAATAGAAATATCCCCTTCAAACTCTTCTGTCTCAAGGGTGTCGTCGTGACAATCAAGTGATACTCAATAAAATCTGCACCATAAATGCCTCGAGATGTCAGAGAATTCTTCTGCATCCAAGGTGTCTTCGTGACAGTGAAGTGTCACTGAATGTCATCTTGACAATCAATGCCTCGAAATGTCCTCATCGAATGAAATAGAACTCTTCTGTCTCAAGGGTGTCTTCGTGACAGTGAAGTGCCACTCAATATAATTGTGGCAATCAATGCCTGGAAATATTATGGAACTCTTCTGCATCCAAGGTGTCTTCGTGACAGTGAAGTGTCACTGAATGTATTCTTTGCAATCAATGAATCAAAATGTCTTGATGGAATTCTTCTGCCTCCAGGGTGTTTTCCTGACAGCGAAGTGTCACTGAACGTATCCTCAGCAATGAATGAATAGAAATATCCTCTTCAAACTCTTCTGTCTCAAATGTGTCTTCGTGGCAATGAAATGCCATTCAATATAATCTTCACCATAAATGCCTCGAGATGTCAGAGATTTCTTCTAAATCCAAGGTGTCTTCGTGACAGTGAAGTGTCACTGAATGTATTCATAGCAATCAATGTCTCGAAATGTTCTCATGGAATTCTTCTGCCTCCAGGGTGTCTTTGTGACAGTGAAGTGTCACTGAAAGTGTCCTCAGGAATGAATGAATAGAAATATCCTCTTCAAACTCTTCTGTCTCAAGGGTGTCGTCGTGACAATCAAATGCCACTCAATATAATCTGCACCATAAATGCCTCGAGATGTCAGAGAATTCTTCTGCATCAAAGGTATCTTCGTGACATTGAAGTGTCACTGAATGTAATCTTGACAATCAATGCCTCGAAATGTCTTCATCGAATGTAATAGAACTCTTCTGTCTCAAGGGTGTCTTCGTGACAGTGAAGTGCCACTCCATATTATCTGGCAATCAACGCCTCGAGATGTCATAGAACCCTTCTGCATCCAAGGTGTCTTCGTGACAGTGAAGTGTCACTGAATGTATTTAATCAATGAATCGAAATATCCTCTTCAAACCCTTCTCTCTCAAGGGTGTCTTCGTGACAGTGAAGTGCCACGCAATATTATCTTGGCAATCAATGCCTCGAGATGTCATAGAATTCTTCTGCATTCAATGTGTCTTCGTGACAGTGAAGTGTAAAGGAATGTATTTATTCCAATCAATGAATCGAAATGTCCTCAGGTATTTCTTCTTCCTCCAGGTTGTCTTTGTGACAGTGAAGTGTCACTGAATATATTTTTAGCAATACATGCCCCGAAAGATCCTCTTCAAACTCTTCTGTCTCAAGGGTGTATCGTGAAAGTGAAGTGCCACTCAATATAATTGTGGCAATCAATGCCTGGAAATATTATGGAATTCTTTTGCATCCAAGGTGTCTACGTGACAGTGAAGTATCACTGAATGTATTCTTTGCAATCAATGAATCAAAATGTCTTGATGGAATTCTTCTGCCTCCAGGGTGTTTTCCTGACAGCGAAGTGTCACTGAACGTATCCTCAGCAATGAATGAATAGAAATATCCTCTTCAAACTCTTCTGTCTCAAATGTGTCTTCGTGGCAATGAAATGCCATTCAATATAATCTTCACCATAAATGCCTCGAGATGTCAGAGATTTCTTCTAAATCCAAGGTGTCTTCGTGACAGTGAAGTGTCACTGAATGTATTCATAGCAATCAATGTCTCGAAATGTTCTCATGGAATTCTTCTGCCTCCAGGGTGTCTTTGTGACAGTGAAGTGTCACTGAACGTATCCTCAGCAATGAATGAATAGAAATATCCTCTTCAAACTCTTCTGTCTCAAGGGTGTCGTCGTGACAATCAAGTGCCACTCAATATAATCTTCACTATAAATGCCTCGAGATGTCAGAGAATTCTTCTGCATCCGAGGTGTCTTTGTGACATTGAAGTGTCACTGAATGTAATCTTGACAATCAATGCCTCGAAATGTCCTCATCGAATGTAATAGAACTCTTCTGTCTCAAGGGTGTCTTCGTGACAGTGAAGTGCCACTGAATGTATTTAATCAATGAATCGAAATATCCTCTTCAAACCCTTCTCTCTCAAGGGTGTCTTCGTGACAGTGAAGTGCCACGCAATATCATCTTGGCAATCAACGCCTCGAGATGTCATAGAACCCTTCTGCATCCAAGGTGTCTTCGTGACAGTGAAGTGTCACTGAATGTATTTAATCAATGAATCGAAATATCCTCTTCAAACCCTTCTCTCTCAAGGGTGTCTTCGTGACAGTGAAGTGCCACTCAATATCATCTTGGCAATCAATGCCTCGAGATGTCATAGAATTCTTCTGCATTCAATGTGTCTTCGTGACAGTGAAGTGTAAAGGAATGTATTTATAGCAATCAATGCCTCGAAATGTCCTCAGGTATTTCTTCTTCCTCCAGGTTGTCTTTGTGACAGTGAAGTGTCACTGAATATATTTTTAGCAATACATGCCTCGAAAGATCCTCTTCAAACTCTTCTGTCTCAAGGGTGTCTTCGTGAAAGTGAAGTGCCACTCAATATAATTGTGGCAATCAATGCCTAGAAATATTATGGAACTCTTCTGCATCCAAGGTGTCTTCGTGACAGTGAAGTGTCACTGAATGTATTCTTTGCAATCAATGAATCAAAATGTCTTGATGGAATTCTACTGCCTCCAGGGTGTTTTCCTGACAGCGAAGTGTCACTGAACGTATCCTCAGCAATGAATGAATAGAAATATCCTCTTCAAACTCTTCTGTCTCAAATGTGTATTCGTGGCAATGAAATGCCATTCAATATAATCTTCACCATAAATGCCTCGAGATGTCAGAGATTTCTTCTAAATCCAAGGTGTCTTCGTGACAGTGAAGTGTCACTGAATTCATTCATAGCAATCATTGTCTCGAAATGTTCTTATGGAATTCTTCTGCCTCCAGGGTGTCTTTGTGACAGTGAAGTGTCACTGAACGTATCCTCAGCAATGAATGAATAGAAATATCCTCTTCAAACTCTTCTGTCTCAAGGGTGTCGTCGTGACAATCAAGTGCCACTCAATATAATCTTCACCATAAATGCCTCGAGATGTCATAGAATTCTCCTGCATCCAAAGTGTCTTCGTGACAGTGAAGTGTCACTGAATGTTTTAATCTATGAATCGAAATATCCTCTTCAAACCCTTCTCTCTCAAGGGTGTCTTCGTGACAGTGAAGTGCCACTCAATATTATCTTGGCAATCAATGCCTCGAGATGTCATAGAATTCTTCTGCATTCAAGGTGTTTCCGTGACACTGAAGTGTCACTGGATGTATTCATAGCAATCAATGCCTCGAAAGGTCCCTACGGAAAATCTTCTGCCTCCAGGGTGTCTTTGTGACAGTGAAATGTCACTGAATGTATCCTCAGGAATGAATGAATAGAAATATCCTCTTCAAACTCTTCTGTCTCAAGGGTGTCGTCGTGACAATCAAGTGCCACTCAATATAATCTTCACCATAAATGCCTCGAGATGTCAGAGAATTCTTCTGCATCCAAGGTGTCTTCGTGACAGTGAAGTGTCACTGAATGTAATCTTGACAATCAATGCCTCGAAATGTCCTCATCGAATGTAATAGAACTCTTCTGTCTCAAGGGTGTCTTCGTGACAGTGAAGTGCCACTCCATATTATCTGGCAATCAACGCCTCGAGATGTCATAGAACCCTTCTGCATCCAAGGTGTCTTCGTGACAGTGAAGTGTCACTGAATGTATTTAATCAATGAATCGAAATATCCTCTTCAAACCCTTCTCTCTCAAGGGTGTCTTCGTGACAGTGAAGTGCCACGCAATATTATCTTGGCAATCAATGCCTCGAGATGTCATAGAATTCTTCTGCATTCAATGTGTCTTCGTGACAGTGAAGTGTAAAGGAATGTATTTATTCCAATCAATGAATCGAAATGTCCTCAGGTATTTCTTCTTCCTCCAGGTTGTCTTTGTGACAGTGAAGTGTCACTGAATATATTTTTAGCAATACATGCCTCGAAAGATCCTCTTCAAACTCTTCTGTCTCAAGGGTGTATCGTGAAAGTGAAGTGCCACTCAATATAATTGTGGCAATCAATGCCTGGAAATATTATGGAACTCTTCTGCATCCAAGGTGTCTTCGTGACAGTGAAGTGTCACTGAATGTATTCTTTGCAATCAATGAATCAAAATGTCTTGATGGAATTCTACTGCCTCCAGGGTGTTTTCCTGACAGCGAAGTGTCACTGAACGTATCCTCAGCAATGAATGAATAGAAATATCCTCTTCAAACTCTTCTGTCTCAAATGTGTCTTCGTGGCAATGAAATGCCATTCAATATAATCTTCACCATAAATGCCTCGAGATGTCAGAGATTTCTTCTAAATCCAAGGTGTCTTCGTGACAGTGAAGTGTCACTGAATGTATTCATAGCAATCATTGTCTCGAAATGTTCTCATGGAATTCTTCTGCCTCCAGGGTGTCTTTGTGACAGTGAAGTGTCACTGAACGTATCCTCAGCAATGAATGAATAGAAATATCCTCTTCAAACTCTTCTGTCTCAAGGGTGTCGTCGTGACAATCAAGTGCCACTCAATATAATCTTCACCATAAATGCCTCGAGATGTCATAGAATTCTCCTGCATCCAAGGTGTCTTCGTGACAGTGAAGTGTCACTGAATGTTTTAATCTATGAATCGAAATATCCTCTTCAAACCCTTCTCTCTCAAGGGTGTCTTCGTGACAGTGAAGTGCCACTCAATATTATCTTGGCAATCAATGCCTCGAGATGTCATAGAATTCTTCTGCATTCAAGGTGTTTCAGTGACACTGAAGTGTCACTGGATGTATTCATAGGAATCAATGCCTCGAAAGGTCCCTACGGAAAATCTTCTGCCTCCAGGGTGTCTTTGTGACAGTGAAATGTCACTGAATGTATCCTCAGGAATGAATGAATAGAAATATCCTCTTCAAACTCTTCTGTCTCAAGGGTGTCGTCGTGACAATCAAGTGCCACTCAATATAATCTTCACTATAAATGCCTCGAGATGTCAGAGAATTCTTCTGCATCCGAGGTGTCTTCGTGACAGTGAAGTGTCACTGAATGTAATCTTGACAATCAATGCCTCGAATTGTCCTCATCGAATGTAATAGAACTCTTCTGTCTCAAGGGTGTCTTCGTGACAGTGAAGTGCCACTCCATATTATCTGGCAATCAACGCCTCGAGATGTCATAGAACCCTTCTGCATCCAAGGTGTCTTCGTGACAGTGAAGTGTCACTGAATGTATTTAATCAATGAATCGAAATATCCTCTTCAAACCCTTCTCTCTCAAGGGTGTCTTCATGACAGTGAAGTGCCACGCAATATTATCTTGGCAATCAATGCCTCGAGATGTCATAGAATTCTTCTGCATTCAATGTGTCTTCGTGACAGTGAAGTGTAAAGGAATGTATTTATTCCAATCAATGAATCGAAATGTCCTCAGGTATTTCTTCTTCCTCCAGGTTGTCTTTGTGACAGTGAAATGTCACTGAATGTATCCTCAGGAATGAATAAATAGAAATATCCCCTTCAAACTCTTCTGTCTCAAGGGTGTCGTCGTGACAATCAAGTGATACTCAATAAAATCTGCACCATAAATGCCTCGAGATGTCAGAGAATTCTTCTGCATCCAAGGTGTCTTCGTGACAGTGAAGTGTCACTGAATGTCATCTTGACAATCAATGCCTCGAAATGTCCTCATCGAATGAAATAGAACTCTTCTGTCTCAAGGGTGTCTTCGTGACAGTGAAGTGCCACTCAATATAATTGTGGCAATCAATGCCTGGAAATATTATGGAACTCTTCTGCATCCAAGGTGTCTTCGTGACAGTGAAGTGTCACTGAATGTATTCTTTGCAATCAATGAATCAAAATGTCTTGATGGAATTCTTCTGCCTCCAGGGTGTTTTCCTGACAGCGAAGTGTCACTGAACGTATCCTCAGCAATGAATGAATAGAAATATCCTCTTCAAACTCTTCTGTCTCAAATGTGTCTTCGTGGCAATGAAATGCCATTCAATATAATCTTCACCATAAATGCCTCGAGATGTCAGAGATTTCTTCTAAATCCAAGGTGTCTTCGTGACAGTGAAGTGTCACTGAATGTATTCATAGCAATCAATGTCTCGAAATGTTCTCATGGAATTCTTCTGCCTCCAGGGTGTCTTTGTGACAGTGAAGTGTCACTGAAAGTGTCCTCAGGAATGAATGAATAGAAATATCCTCTTCAAACTCTTCTGTCTCAAGGGTGTCGTCGTGACAATCAAGTGCCACTCAATATAATCTGCACCATAAATGCCTCGAGATGTCAGAGAATTCTTCTGCATCAAAGGTATCTTCGTGACATTGAAGTGTCACTGAATGTAATCTTGACAATCAATGCCTCGAAATGTCTTCATCGAATGTAATAGAACTCTTCTGTCTCAAGGGTGTCTTCGTGACAGTGAAGTGCCACTCCATATTATCTGGCAATCAACGCCTCGAGATGTCATAGAACCCTTCTGCATCCAAGGTGTCTTCGTGACAGTGAAGTGTCACTGAATGTATTTAATCAATGAATCGAAATATCCTCTTCAAACCCTTCTCTCTCAAGGGTGTCTTCGTGACAGTGAAGTGCCACGCAATATTATCTTGGCAATCAATGCCTCGAGATGTCATAGAATTCTTCTGCATTCAATGTGTCTTCGTGACAGTGAAGTGTAAAGGAATGTATTTATTCCAATCAATGAATCGAAATGTCCTCAGGTATTTCTTCTTCCTCCAGGTTGTCTTTGTGACAGTGAAGTGTCACTGAATATATTTTTAGCAATACATGCCCCGAAAGATCCTCTTCAAACTCTTCTGTCTCAAGGGTGTATCGTGAAAGTGAAGTGCCACTCAATATAATTGTGGCAATCAATGCCTGGAAATATTATGGAATTCTTTTGCATCCAAGGTGTCTACGTGACAGTGAAGTATCACTGAATGTATTCTTTGCAATCAATGAATCAAAATGTCTTGATGGAATTCTTCTGCCTCCAGGGTGTTTTCCTGACAGCGAAGTGTCACTGAACGTATCCTCAGCAATGAATGAATAGAAATATCCTCTTCAAACTCTTCTGTCTCAAATGTGTCTTCGTGGCAATGAAATGCCATTCAATATAATCTTCACCATAAATGCCTCGAGATGTCAGAGATTTCTTCTAAATCCAAGGTGTCTTCGTGACAGTGAAGTGTCACTGAATGTATTCATAGCAATCAATGTCTCGAAATGTTCTCATGGAATTCTTCTGCCTCCAGGGTGTCTTTGTGACAGTGAAGTGTCACTGAACGTATCCTCAGCAATGAATGAATAGAAATATCCTCTTCAAACTCTTCTGTCTCAAGGGTGTCGTCGTGACAATCAAGTGCCACTCAATATAATCTTCACTATAAATGCCTCGAGATGTCAGAGAATTCTTCTGCATCCGAGGTGTCTCTGTGACATTGAAGTGTCACTGAATGTAATCTTGACAATCAATGCCTCGAAATGTCCTCATCGAATGTAATAGAACTCTTCTGTCTCAAGGGTGTCTTCGTGACAGTGAAGTGCCACTGAATGTATTTAATCAATGAATCGAAATATCCTCTTCAAACCCTTCTCTCTCAAGGGTGTCTTCGTGACAGTGAAGTGCCACGCAATATCATCTTGGCAATCAACGCCTCGAGATGTCATAGAACCCTTCTGCATCCAAGGTGTCTTCGTGACAGTGAAGTGTCACTGAATGTATTTAATCAATGAATCGAAATATCCTCTTCAAACCCTTCTCTCTCAAGGGTGTCTTCGTGACAGTGAAGTGCCACTCAATATCATCTTGGCAATCAATGCCTCGAGATGTCATAGAATTCTTCTGCATTCAATGTGTCTTCGTGACAGTGAAGTGTAAAGGAATGTATTTATAGCAATCAATGCCTCGAAATGTCCTCAGGTATTTCTTCTTCCTCCAGGTTGTCTTTGTGACAGTGAAGTGTCACTGAATATATTTTTAGCAATACATGCCTCGAAAGATCCTCTTCAAACTCTTCTGTCTCAAGGGTGTCTTCGTGAAAGTGAAGTGCCACTCAATATAATTGTGGCAATCAATGCCTAGAAATATTATGGAACTCTTCTGCATCCAAGGTGTCTTCGTGACAGTGAAGTGTCACTGAATGTATTCTTTGCAATCAATGAATCAAAATGTCTTGATGGAATTCTACTGCCTCCAGGGTGTTTTCCTGACAGCGAAGTGTCACTGAACGTATCCTCAGCAATGAATGAATAGAAATATCCTCTTCAAACTCTTCTGTCTCAAATGTGTATTCGTGGCAATGAAATGCCATTCAATATAATCTTCACCATAAATGCCTCGAGATGTCAGAGATTTCTTCTAAATCCAAGGTGTCTTCGTGACAGTGAAGTGTCACTGAATTCATTCATAGCAATCATTGTCTCGAAATGTTCTTATGGAATTCTTCTGCCTCCAGGGTGTCTTTGTGACAGTGAAGTGTCACTGAACGTATCCTCAGCAATGAATGAATAGAAATATCCTCTTCAAACTCTTCTGTCTCAAGGGTGTCGTCGTGACAATCAAGTGCCACTCAATATAATCTTCACCATAAATGCCTCGAGATGTCATAGAATTCTCCTGCATCCAAGGTGTCTTCGTGACAGTGAAGTGTCACTGAATGTTTTAATCTATGAATCGAAATATCCTCTTCAAACCCTTCTCTCTCAAGGGTGTCTTCGTGACAGTGAAGTGCCACTCAATATTATCTTGGCAATCAATGCCTCGAGATGTCATAGAATTCTTCTGCATTCAAGGTGTTTCCGTGACACTGAAGTGTCACTGGATGTATTCATAGCAATCAATGCCTCGAAAGGTCCCTACGGAAAATCTTCTGCCTCCAGGGTGTCTTTGTGACAGTGAAATGTCACTGAATGTATCCTCAGGAATGAATGAATAGAAATATCCTCTTCAAACTCTTCTGTCTCAAGGGTGTCGTCGTGACAATCAAGTGCCACTCAATATAATCTTCACCATAAATGCCTCGAGATGTCAGAGAATTCTTCTGCATCCGAGGTGTCTTCGTGACAGTGAAGTGTCACTGAATGTAATCTTGACAATCAATGCCTCGAAATGTCCTCATCGAATGTAATAGAACTCTTCTGTCTCAAGGGTGTCTTCGTGACAGTGAAGTGCCACTCCATATTATCTGGCAATCAACGCCTCGAGATGTCATAGAACCCTTCTGCATCCAAGGTGTCTTCGTGACAGTGAAGTGTCACTGAATGTATTTAATCAATGAATCGAAATATCCTCTTCAAACCCTTCTCTCTCAAGGGTGTCTTCGTGACAGTGAAGTGCCACGCAATATTATCTTGGCAATCAATGCCTCGAGATGTCATAGAATTCTTCTGCATTCAATGTGTCTTCGTGACAGTGAAGTGTAAAGGAATGTATTTATTCCAATCAATGAATCGAAATGTCCTCAGGTATTTCTTCTTCCTCCAGGTTGTCTTTGTGACAGTGAAGTGTCACTGAATATATTTTTAGCAATACATGCCTCGAAAGATCCTCTTCAAACTCTTCTGTCTCAAGGGTGTATCGTGAAAGTGAAGTGCCACTCAATATAATTGTGGCAATCAATGCCTGGAAATATTATGGAATTCTTTTGCATCCAAGGTGTCTACGTGACAGTGGAGTATCACTGAATGTATTCTTTGCAATCAATGAATCAAAATGTCTTGATGGAATTCTTCTGCCTCCAGGGTGTTTTCCTGACAGCGAAGTGTCACTGAACGTATCCTCAGCAATGAATGAATAGAAATATCCTCTTCAAACTCTTCTGTCTCAAATGTGTCTTCGTGGCAATGAAATGCCATTCAATATAATCTTCACCATAAATGCCTCGAGATGTCAGAGATTTCTTCTAAATCCAAGGTGTCTTCGTGACTGTGAAGTGTCACTGAATGTATTCATAGCAATCAATGTCTCGAAATGTTCTCATGGAATTCTTCTGCCTCCAGGGTGTCTTTGTGACAGTGAAGTGTCACTGAACGTATCCTCAGCAATGAATGAATAGAAATATCCTCTTCAAACTCTTCTGTCTCAAGGGTGTCGTCGTGACAATCAAGTGCCACTCAATATAATCTTCACCATAAATGCCTCAAGATGTCATAGAATTCTCCTGCATCCAAGGTGTCTTCGTGACAGTGAAGTGTCACTGAATGTTTTAATCTATGAATCGAAATATCCTCTTCAAACCCTTCTCTCTCAAGGGTGTCTTCGTGACAGTGAAGTGCCACTCAATATTATCTTGGCAATCAATGCCTCGAGATGTCATAGAATTCTTCTGCATTCAAGGTGTTTCCGTGACACTGAAGTGTCACTGAATGTATTCATAGCAATCAATGCCTCGAAATGTCCCTACGGAAAATCTTCTGCCTCCAGGGTGTCTTTGTGGCAGTGAAATGTCACTGAATGTATCCTCAGGAATGAATGAATAGAAATATCCTCTTCAAACTCTTCTGTCTCAAGGGTGTCGTCGTGACAATCAAGTGCCACTCAATATAATCTTCACTATAAATGCCTCGAGATGTCAGAGAATTCTTCTGCATCCGAGGTGTCTTCGTGACAGTGAAGTGTCACTGAATGTAATCTTGACAATCAATGCCTCGAAATGTCCTCATCGAATGTAATAGAACTCTTCTGTCTCAAGGGTGTCTTCGTGACAGTGAAGTGCCACTCTATATTATCTGGCAATCAACGCCTCGAGATGTCATAGAACCCTTCTGCATCCAAGGTGTCTTCGTGACAGTGAAGTGTCACTGAATATATTTAATCAATGAATCGAAATATCCTCTTAAAAAACCCTTCTCTCTCAAGGGTGTCTTCGTGACAGTGAAGTGCCACGCAATATTATCTTGGCAATCAATGCCTCGAGATGTCATAGAATTCTTCTGCATTCAATGTGTCTTCGTGACAGTGAAGTGTAAAGGAATGTATTTATTCCAATCAATGAATCGAAATGTCCTCAGGTATTTCTTCTTCCTCCAGGTTGTCTTTGTGACAGTGAAGTGTCACTGAATATATTTTTAGCAATACATGCCTCGAAAGATCCTCTTCAAACTCTTCTGTCTCAAGGGTGTCTTCGTGAAAGTGAAGTGCCACTCAATATAATTGTGGCAATCAATGCCTGGAAATATCATGGAACTCTTCTGTAATCAAAGGTGTCTTCGTGACAGTGAAGTGTCACTGAATGTATTCATAGCAATCAATGTCTCGAAATGTTCTCATGGAATTCTTCTGCCTCCAGGGTGTCTTCGTGACAGTGAAGTGTCACTGAATGTATTCTTTGCAATCAATGAATCAAAATGTCTAGATGGAATTCTTCTGCCTCCAGGGTGTTTTCCTGACAGCGAAGTGTCACTGAACGTATCCTCAGCAATGAATGAATAGAAATATCCTCTTCAAACTCTTCTGTCTCAAATGTGTCTTCGTGGCAATGAAATGCCATTCAATATAATCTTCACCATAAATGCCTCGAGATGTCATAGAATTCTCCTGCATCCAAGGTGTCTTCGTTACAGTGAAGTGTCACTGAATGTATTCATAGCAATCAATGTCTCCAAATGTTCTCATGGAATTCTTCTGCCTCCAGGGTGTCTTTGTGACAGCGAAGTGTCACTGAACGTATCCTCAGCAATGAATGAATAGAAATATCCTCAGGTATTTCTTCTTCCTCCAGGTTGTCTTTGTGACAGTGAAGTGTCACTGAATATATTTTTAGCAATACATGCCTCGAAAGATCCTCTTCAAACTCTTCTGTCTCAAGGGTGTCTTCGTGAAAGTGAAGTGCCACTCAATATAATTGTGGCAATCAATGCCTGGAAATATCATGGAACTCTTCTGCATCCAAGGTGTCTTCGTGACAATGAAGTGTCACTGAATGTATTCTTTGCAATCAATGAATCAAAATGTCTAGATGGAATTCTTCTGCCTCCAGGGTGTTTTCCTGACAGCGAAGTGTCACTGAACGTATCCTCAGCAATGAATGAATAGAAATATCCTCTTCAAACTCTTCTGTCTCAAATGTGTCTTCGTGGCAATGAAATGCCATTCAATATAATCTTCACCATAAATGCCTCGAGATGTCATAGAATTCTCCTGCATCCAAGGTGTCTTCGTGACAGTGAAGTGTCACTGAATGTATTCATAGCAATCAATGTCTCGAAATGTTCTCATGGAATTCTTCTGCCTCCAGGGTGTCTTTGTGACAGTGAAGTGTCACTGAACGTATCCTCAGCAATGAATGAATAGAAATATCCTCTTCAAACCCTTCTGTCTCAAGGGTGTCGTCGTGACAATCAAGTGCCACTCAATATAATCTTCACCATAAATGCCTCGAGATGTCATAGAATTCTCCTGCATCCAAGGTGTCTTCGTGACAGTGAAGTGTCACTGAATGTTTTAATCTATGAATCGAAATATCCTCTTCAAACCCTTCTCTCTCTCAAGGGTGTCTTCGTGACAGTGAAGTGCCACTCAATATTATCTTGGCAATCAATGCCTCGAGATGTCATAGAATTCTTCTGCATTCAAGGTGTTTCCGTGACACTGAAGTGTCACTGAATGTATTCATAGCAATCAATGCCTCGAAATGTCCCTACGGAAAATCTTCTGCCTCCAGGGTGTCTTTGTGACAGTGAAATGTCACTGAATGTATCGACAGGAATGAATGAATAGAAATATCCTCTTCAAACTCTTCTGTCTCAAGGGTGTCGTCGTGACAATCAAGTGCCACTCAATATAATCTTCACCATAAATGCCTCGAGATGTCAGAGAATTCTTCTGCATCCGAGGTGTCTTCGTGAAAGTGAAGTGTCACTGAATGTAATCTTGACAATCAATGCCTCGAAATGTCCTCATCGAATGTAATAGAACTCTTCTGTCTCAAGGGTGTCTTCGTGACAGTGAAGTGCCACTCCATATTATCTGGCAATCAACGCCTCGAGATGTCATAGAACCCTTCTGCATCCAAGGTGTCTTCGTGACAGTGAAGTGTCACTGAATGTATTTAATCAATGAATCGAAATATCCTCTTCAAACCCTTCTCTCTCAAGGGTGTCTTCGTGACAGTGAAGTGCCACGCAATATTATCTTGGCAATCAATGCCTCGAAATGTCATAGAATTCTTCTGCATTCAATGTGTCTTCGTGACAGTGAAGTGTAAAGGAATGTATTTATTCCAATCAATGAATCGAAATGTCCTCAGGTATTTCTTCTTCCTCCAGGTTGTCTTTGTGACAGTGAAGTGTCACTGAATATATTTTTAGCAATACATGCCTCGAAAGATCCTCTTCAAACTCTTCTGTCTCAAGGGTGTATCGTGAAAGTGAAGTGCCACTCAATATAATTGTGGCAATCAATGCCTGGAAATATTATGGAATTCTTCTGCATCCAAGGTGTCTTCGTGACAGTGAAGTATCACTGAATGTATTCTTTGCAATCAATGAATCAAAATGTCTTGATGGAATTCTTCTGCCTCCAGGGTGTTTTCCTGACAGCGAAGTGTCACTGAACGTATCCTCAGCAATAAATGAATAGAAATATCCTCTTCAAACTCTTCTGTCTCAAATGTGTCTTTGTGGCAATGAAATGCCATTCAATATAATCTTCACCATAAATGCCTCGAGATGTCATAGAATTCTCCTGCATCCAAGGTGTCTTCGTGACAGTGAAGTGTCACTGAATGTATTCATAGCAATCAATGTCTCGAAATGTTCTCATGGAATTCTTCTGCCTCCAGGGTGTCTTTGTGACAGTGAAGTGTCACTGAACGTATCCTCAGGAATGAATGAATAGAAATATCCTCTTCAAACTCTTCTGTCTCAAATGTGCCTTCGTGACAATCAAGTGCCACTCAATATAATCTTCATCATAAATGATTCAAGATGTCATAGAATTCTCCTGCATCCAGGGTGTCTTTGTGACAGTGAAATGTCACTGAATGTATCGACAGGAATGAATGAATAGAAATATCCTCTTCAAACTCTTCTGTCTCAAATGTGTCTTCGTGACAATCAAGTGCCACTCAATATAATCTTCACCATAAATGCCTCAAGATGTCATAGAATTCTCCTGCATCCAAGGTGTCTTCGTGACAGTGAAGTGTCACTGAATGTTTTAATCTATGAATCGAAATATCCTCTTCAAACCCTTCTCTCTCTCAAGGGTGTCTTCGTGACAGTGAAGTGCCACTCAATATTATCTTGGCAATCAATGCCTCGAGATGTCATAGAATTCTTCTGCATTCAAGGTGTTTCCGTGACACTGAAGTGTCACTGAATGTATTCATAGCAATCAATGCCTCGAAATGTCCCTACGGAAAATCTTCTGCCTCCAGGGTGTCTTTGTGACAGTGAAATGTCACTGAATGTATCGACAGGAATGAATGAATAGAAATATCCTCTTCAAACTCTTCTGTCTCAAGGGTGTCGTCGTGACAATCAAGTGCCACTCAATATAATCTTCACTATAAATGCCTCGAGATGTCAGAGAATTCTTCTGCATCCGAGGTGTCTTCGTGACAGTGAAGTGTCACTGAATGTAATCTTGACAATCAATGCCTCGAAATGTCCTCATCGAATGTAATAGAACTCTTCTGTCTCAAGGGTGTCTTCGTGACAGTGAAGTGCCACTCCATATTATCTGGCAATCAACGCCTCGAGATGTCATAGAACCCTTCTGCATCCAAGGTGTCTTCGTGACAGAGAAGTGTCACTGAATGTATTCAATCAATGAATCGAAATATCCTCTTCAAACCCTTCTCTCTCAAGGGTGTCTTCGTGACAGTGAAGTGCCACGCAATATTATCTTGGCAATCAATGCCTCGAGATGTCATAGAATTCTTCTGCATTCAATGTGTCTTCGTGACAGTGAAGTGTAAAGGAATGTATTTATTCCAATCAATGAATCGAAATGTCCTCAGGTATTTCTTCTTCCTCCAGGTTGTCTTTGTGACAGTGAAGTGTCACTGAATATATTTTTAGCAATACATGCCTCGAAAGATCCTCTTCAAACTCTTCTGTCTCAAGGGTGTATCGTGAAAGTGAAGTGCCACTCAATATAATTGTGGCAATCAATGCCTGGAAATATTATGGAATTCTTCTGCATCCAAGGTGTCTTCGTGACAGTGAAGTGTCACTGAATGTATTCTTTGCAATCAATGAATCAAAATGTCTTGATGGAATTCTTCTGCCTCCAGGGTGTTTTCCTGACAGCGAAGTGTCACTGAACGTATCCTCAGCAATGAATGAATAGAAATATCCTCTTCAAACTCTTCTGACTCAAATGTGTCTTCGTGGCAATGAAATGCCATTCAATATAATCTTCACCATAAATGCCTCGAGATGTCATAGAATTCTCCTGCATCCAAGGTGTCTTCGTGACAGTGAAGTGTCACTGAATGTATTCATAGCAATCAATGTCTCGAAATGTTCTCATGGAATTCTTCTGCCTCCAGGGTGTCTTTGTGACAGTGAAGTGTCACTGAACGTATCCTCAGCAATGAATGAATAGAAATATCCTCTTCAAACTCTTCTGTCTCAAGGGTGTCGTCGTGACAATCAAGTGCCACTCAATATAATCTTCACCATAAATGCCTCGAGATGTCATAGAATTCTCCTGCATCCAAGGTGTCTTCGTGACAGTGAAGTGTCACTGAATGTTTTAATCTATGAATCGAAATATCCTCTTCAAACCCTTCTCTCTCTCAAGGGTGTCTTCGTGACAGTGAAGTGCCACTCAATATTATCTTGGCAATCAATGCCTCGAGATGTCATAGAATTCTTCTGCATTCAAGGTGTTTCCGTGACACTGAAGTGTCACTGAATGTATTCATAGCAATCAATGCCTCGAAATGTCCCTACGGAAAATCTTCTGCCTCCAGGGTGTCTTTGTGACAGTGAAATGTCACTGAATGTATCGACAGGAATGAATGAATAGAAATATCCTCTTCAAACTCTTCTGTCTCAAGGGTGTCGTCGTGACAATCAAGTGCCACTCAATATAATCTTCACCATAAATGCCTCGAGATGTCAGAGAATTCTTCTGCATCCAAGGTGTCTTCGTGACAGTGAAGTGTCACTGAATGTAATCTTGACAATCAATGCCTCGAAATGTCCTCATCGAATGTAATAGAACTCTTCTGTCTCAAGGGTGTCTTCGTGACAGTGAAGTGCCACTCCATATTATCTGGCAATCAACGCCTCGAGATGTCATAGAACCCTTCTGCATCCAAGGTGTCTTCGTGACAGTGAAGTGTCACTGAATGTATTTAATCAATGAATCGAAATATCCTCTTCAAACCCTTCTCTCTCAAGGGTGTCTTCGTGACAGTGAAGTGCCACGCAATATTATCTTGGCAATCAATGCCTCGAGATGTCATAGAATTCTTCTGCATTCAATGTGTCTTCGTGACAGTGAAGTGTAAAGGAATGTATTTATTCCAATCAATGAATCGAAATGTCCTCAGGTATTTCTTCTTCCTCCAGGTTGTCTTTGTGACAGTGAAGTGTCACTGAATATATTTTTAGCAATACATGCCTCGAAAGATCCACTTCAAACTCTTCTGTCTCAAGGGTGTATCGTGAAAGTGAAGTGCCACTCAATATAATTGTGGCAATCAATGCCTGGAAATATTATGGAATTCTTCTGCATCCAAGGTGTCTTCGTGACAGTGAAGTATCACTGAATGTATTCTTTGCAATCAATGAATCAAAATGTCTTGATGGAATTCTTCTGCCTCCAGGGTGTTTTCCTGACAGCGAAGTGTCACTGAACGTATCCTCAGCAATGAATGAATAGAAATATCCTCTTCAAACTCTTCTGTCTCAAATGTGTCTTCGTGGCAATGAAATGCCATTCAATATAATCTTCACCATAAATGCCTCGAGATGTCATAGAATTCTCCTGCATCCAAGGTGTCTTCGTGACAGTGAAGTGTCACTGAATGTATTCATAGCAATCAATGTCTCGAAATGTTCTCATGGAATTCTTCTGCCTCCAGGGTGTCTTTGTGACAGTGAAGTGTCACTGAACGTATCCTCAGGAATGAATGAATAGAAATATCCTCTTCAAACTCTTCTGTCTCAAATGTGTCTTCGTGACAATCAAGTGCCACTCAATATAATCTTCACCATAAATGCCTCAAGATGTCATAGAATTCTCCTGCATCCAGGGTGTCTTTGTGACAGTGAAATGTCACTGAATGTATCGACAGGAATGAATGAATAGAAATATCCTCTTCAAACTCTTCTGTCTCAAATGTGTCTTCGTGACAATCAAGTGCCACTCAATATAATCTTCACCATAAATGCCTCAAGATGTCATAGAATTCTCCTGCATCCAAGGTGTCTTCGTGACAGTGAAGTGTCACTGAATGTTTTAATCTATGAATCGAAATATCCTCTTCAAACCCTTCTCTCTCTCAAGGGTGTCTTCGTGACAGTGAAGTGCCACTCAATATTATCTTGGCAATCAATGCCTCGAGATGTCATAGAATTCTTCTGCATTTAAGGTGTTTCCGTGACACTGAAGTGTCACTGAATGTATTCATAGCAATCAATGCCTCGAAATGTCCCTACGGAAAATCTTCTGCCTCCAGGGTGTCTTTGTGACAGTGAAATGTCACTGAATGTATCGACAGGAATGAATGAATAGAAATATCCTCTTCAAACTCTTCTGTCTCAAGGGTGTCGTCGTGACAATCAAGTGCCACTCAATATAATCTTCACCATAAATGCCTCAAGATGTCATAGAATTCTCCTGCATCCAAGGTGTCTTCGTGACAGTGAAGTGTCACTGAATGTTTTAATCTATGAATCGAAATATCCTCTTCAAACCCTTCTCTCTCAAGGGTGTCTTCGTGACAGTGAAGTGCCACTCAATATTATCTTGGCAATCAATGCCTCGAGATGTCATATAATTCTTCTGCATTCAAGGTGTTTCCGTGACACTGAAGTGTCACTGAATGTATTCATAGCAATCAATGCCTCGAAATGTCCCTACGGAAAATCTTCTGCCTCCAGGGTGTCTTTGTGACAGTGAAATGTCACTGAATGTATCGACAGGAATGAATGAATAGAAATATCCTCTTCAAACTCTTCTGTCTCAAGGGTGTCGTCGTGACAATCAAGTGCCACTCAATATAATCTTCACCATAAATGCCTCGAGATGTCAGAGAATTCTTCTGCATCCAAGGTGTCTTCGTGACAGTGAAGTGTCACTGAATGTAATCTTGACAATCAATGCCTCGAAATGTCCTCATCGAATGTAATAGAACTCTTCTGTCTCAAGGGTGTCTTCGTGACAGTGAAGTGCCACTCCATATTATCTGGCAATCAACGCCTCGAGATGTCATAGAACCCTTCTGCATCCAAGGTGTCTTCGTGACAGTGAAGTGTCACTGAATGTATTTAATCAATGAATCAAAATATCCTCTTCAAACCCTTCTCTCTCAAGGGTGTCTTCGTGACAGTGAAGTGCCACGCAATATTATCTTGGCAATCAATGCCTCGAGATGTCATAGAATTCTTCTGCATTCAATGTGTCTTCGTGACAGTGAAGTGTAAAGGAATGTATTTATTTCAATCAATGAATCGAAATGTCCTCAGGTATTTCTTTTTCCTCCAGGTTGTCTTTGTGACAGTGAAGTGTCACTGAATATATTTTTAGCAATAAATGCCTCGAAAGATCCTCTTCAAACTCTTCTGTCTCAAGGGTGTATCGTGAAAGTGAAGTGCCACTCAATATAATTGTGGCAATCAATGCCTGGAAATATCATGGAACTCTTCTGCATCCAAGGTGTCTTCGTGACAATGAAGTGTCACTGAATGTATTCTTTGCAATCAATGAATCAAAATGTCTTGATGGAATTCTTCTGCCTCCAGGGTGTTTTCCTGACAGCGAAGTGTCACTGAACGTATCCTCAGGAATGAATAGAATTATCCTCTTCAAACTCTTCTGTCTCAAATGTGTCTTCGTGGCAATGAAATGCCATTCAATATAATCTTCACCATAAATGCCTCGAGATGTCGGAGATTTCTTCTAAATCCAAGGTGTCTTCGTGACAGTGAAGTGTCACTGAATGTATTCATAGCAATCAATGTCTCGAAATGTTCTCATGGAATTCTTCTGCCTCCAGGGTGTCTTTGTGACAGTGAAGTATCACTGAACGTATCCTCAGCAATGAATGAATAGAAATATCCTCTTCAAACTCTTCTGTCTCAAATGTGTCTTCGTGACAATCAAGTGCCACTCAATATAATCTTCACCATAAATGCCTCGAGATGTCATAGAATTCTCCTGCATCCAAGGTGTCTTCGTGACAGTGAAGTGTCACTGAATGTTTTAATCTATCAATCGAAATATCCTCTTCAAACCCTTCTCTCTCAAGGGTGTCTTCGTGACAGTGAAGTGCCACTCAATATTATCTTGGCAATCAATGCCTCGAGATGTCATAGAATTCTTCTGCATTCACGGTGTTTCCGTGACACTGAAGTGTCACTGAATGTATTCATAGCAATCAATGCCTCGAAATGTCCCTAAGGAAAATCTTCTGCCTCCAGGGTGTCTTTGTGACAGTGAAATGTCACTGAATGTATCGACAGGAATGAATGAATAGAAATATCCTCTTCAACTCTTCTGTCTCAAGGGTGTCGTCGTGACAATCAAGTGCCACTCAATATAATCTTCACCATAAATGCCTCGAGATGTCAGAGAATTCTTCTGCATCCAAGGTGTCTTCGTGACAGTGAAGTGTCACTGAATGTAATCTTGACAATCAATGCCTCGAAATGTCCTCATCGAATGTAATAGAACTCTTCTGTCTCAAGGGTGTCTTCGTGACAGTGAAGTGCCACTCCATATTATCTGGCAATCAACGCCTCGAGATGTCATAGAACCCTTCTGCATCCAAGGTGTCTTCGTGACAGTGAAGTGTCACTGAATGTATTTAATCAATGAATCAAAATATCCTCTTCAAACCCTTCTCTCTCAAGGGTGTCTTCGTGACAGTGAAGTGCCACGCAATATTATCTTGGCAATCAATGCCTCGAGATGTCATAGAATTCTTCTGCATTCAATGTGTCTTCGTGACAGTGAAGTGTAAAGGAATGTATTTATTTCAATCAATGAATCGAAATGTCCTCAGGTATTTCTTTTTCCTCCAGGTTGTCTTTGTGACAGTGAAGTGTCACTGAATATATTTTTAGCAATAAATGCCTCGAAAGATCCTCTTCAAACTCTTCTGTCTCAAGGGTGTATCGTGAAAGTGAAGTGCCACTCAATATAATTGTGGCAATCAATGCCTGGAAATATCATGGAACTCTTCTGCATCCAAGGTGTCTTCGTGACAATGAAGTGTCACTGAATGTATTCTTTGCAATCAATGAATCAAAATGTCTTGATGGAATTCTTCTGCCTCCAGGGTGTTTTCCTGACAGCGAAGTGTCACTGAACGTATCCTCAGGAATGAATAGAATTATCCTCTTCAAACTCTTCTGTCTCAAATGTGTCTTCGTGGCAATGAAATGCCATTCAATATAATCTTCACCATAAATGCCTCGAGATGTCGGAGATTTCTTCTAAATCCAAGGTGTCTTCGTGACAGTGAAGTGTCACTGAATGTATTCATAGCAATCAATGTCTCGAAATGTTCTCATGGAATTCTTCTGCCTCCAGGGTGTCTTTGTGACAGTGAAGTATCACTGAACGTATCCTCAGCAATGAATGAATAGAAATATCCTCTTCAAACTCTTCTGTCTCAAATGTGTCGTCGTGACAATCAAGTGCCACTCAATATAATCTTCACCATAAATGCCTCGAGATGTCATAGAATTCTCCTGCATCCAAGGTGTCTTCGTGACAGTGAAGTGTCACTGAATGTTTTAATCTATCAATCGAAATATCCTCTTCAAACCCTTCTCTCTCAAGGGTGTCTTCGTGACAGTGAAGTGCCACTCAATATTATCTTGGCAATCAATGCCTCGAGATGTCATAGAATTCTTCTGCATTCACGGTGTTTCCGTGACACTGAAGTGTCACTGAATGTATTCATAGCAATCAATGCCTCGAAATGTCCCTAAGGAAAATCTTCTGCCTCCAGGGTGTCTTTGTGACAGTGAAATGTCACTGAATGTATCGACAGGAATGAATGAATAGAAATATCCTCTTCAACTCTTCTGTCTCAAGGGTGTCGTCGTGACAATCAAGTGCCACTCAATATAATCTTCACCATAAATGCCTCGAGATGTCAGAGAATTCTTCTGCATCCAAGGTGTCTTCGTGACAGTGAAGTGTCACTGAATGTAATCTTGACAATCAATGCCTCGAAATGTCCTCATCGAATGTAATAGAACTCTTCTGTCTCAAGGGTGTCTTCGTGACAGTGAAGTGCCACTCCATATTATCTGGCAATCAACGCCTCGAGATGTCAGAGAACCCTTCTGCATCCAAGGTGTCTTCGTGACCTTGAAGTGTCACTGAATGTATTTAATCAATGAATCGAAATATCCTCTATAAACCCTTCTCTCTCAAGGGTGTCTTCGTGACAGTGAAGTGCCACGCAATATTATCTTGGCAATCAATGCCTCGAGATGTCATAGAATTCTTCTGCATTCAATGTGTCTTCGTGACAGTGAAGTGTAAAGGAATGTATTTATTTCAATCAATGAATCGAAATGTCCTCAGGTATTTCTTTTTCCTCCAGGTTGTCTTTGTGACAGTGAAGTGTCACTGAATATATTTTTAGCAAAACATGCCTCGAAAGATCCTCTTCAAACTCTTCTGTCTCAAGGGTGTCTTCGTGAAAGTGAAGTGCCACTCAATATAATTGTGGCAATCAATGCCTGGAAATATCATGGAACTCTTCTGCATCCAAGGTGTCTTCGTGACAATGAAGTGTCACTGAATGTATTCTTTGCAATCAATGAATCAAAATGTCTTGTTGGAATTCTTCTGCCTCCAGGGTGTTTTCCTGACAGCGAAGTGTCACTGAACGTATCCTCAGCAATGAATGAATAGAAATATCCTCTTCAAACTCTTCTGTCTCAAATGTGTCTTCGTGGCAATGAAATGCCATTCAATATAATCTTCACCATAAATGCCTCGAGATGTCGGAGATTTCTTCTAAATCCAAGGTGTCTTCGTGACAGTGAAGTGTCACTGAATGTATTCATAGCAATCAATGTCTCGAAATGTTCTCATGGAATTCTTCTGCCTCCAGGGTGTCTTTGTGACAGTGAAGTGTCACTGAACGTATCCTCAGCAATGAATGAATAGAAATATCCTCTTCAAACTCTTCTGTCTCAAATGTGTCTTCGTGACAATCAAGTGCCACTCAATATAATCTTCACCATAAATGCCTCAAGATGTCATAGAATTCTCCTGCATCCAAGGTGTCTTCGTGACAGTGAAGTGTCACTGAATGTTTTAATCTGTGAATCGAAATATCCTCTTCAAACCCTTCTCTCTCAAGGGTGTCTTCGTGACAGTGAAGTGCCACTCAATATTATCTTGGCAATCAATGCCTCGAGATGTCATAGAATTCTTCTGCATTCAAGGTGTTTCCGTGACACTGAAGTGTCACTGAATGTATTCATAGCAATCAATGCCTCGAAATGTCCCTACGGAAAATCTTCTGCCTCCAGGGTGTCTTTGTGACAGTGAAATGTCACTGAATGTATCGACAGGAATGAATGAATAGAAATATCCTCTTCAAACTCTTCTGTCTCAAGGGTGTCGTCGTGACAATCAAGTGCCACTCAATATAATCTTCACCATAAATGCCTCAAGATGTCATAGAATTCTCCTGCATCCAAGGTGTCTTCGTGACAGTGAAGTGTCACTGAATGTTTTAATCTATGAATCGAAATATCCTCTTCAAACCCTTCTCTCTCAAGGGTGTCTTCGTGACAGTGAAGTGCCACTCAATATTATCTTGGCAATCAATGCCTCGAGATGTCATAGAATTCTTCTGCATTCAAGGTGTTTCCGTGACACTGAAGTGTCACTGAATGTATTCATAGCAATCAATGCCTCGAAATGTCCCTACGGAAAATCTTCTGCCTCCAGGGTGTCTTTGTGACAGTGAAATGTCACTGAATGTATCGACAGGAATGAATGAATAGAAATATCCTCTTCAAACTCTTCTGTCTCAAGGGTGTCGTCGTGACAATCAAGTGCCACTCAATATAATCTTCACCATAAATGCCTCGAGATGTCAGAGAATTCTTCTGCATCCAAGGTGTCTTCGTGACAGTGAAGTGTCACTGAATGTAATCTTGACAATCAATGCCTCGAAATGTCCTCATCGAATGTAATAGAACTCTTCTGTCTCAAGGGTGTCTTCGTGACAGTGAAGTGCCACTCCATATTATCTGGCAATCAACGCCTCGAGATGTCAGAGAACCCTTCTGCATCCAAGGTGTCTTCGTGACAGTGAAGTGTCACTGAATGTATTTAATCAATGAATCAAAATATCCTCTTCAAACCCTTCTCTCTCAAGGGTGTCTTCGTGACAGTGAAGTGCCACGCAATATTATCTTGGCAATCAATGCCTCGAGATGTCATAGAATTCTTCTGCATTCAATGTGTCTTCGTGACAGTGAAGTGTAAAGGAATGTATTTATTCCAATCAATGAATCGAAATGTCCTCAGGTATTTCTTTTTCCTCCAGGTTGTCTTTGTGACAGTGAAGTGTCACTGAATATATTTTTAGCAATAAATGCCTCGAAAGATCCTCTTCAAACTCTTCTGTCTCAAGGATGTATCGTGAAAGTGAAGTGCCACTCAATATAATTGTGGCAATCAATGCCTGGAAATATCATGGAACTCTTCTGCATCCAAGGTGTCTTCGTGACAATGAAGTGTCACTGAATGTATTCTTTGCAATCAATGAATCAAAATGTCTTGATGGAATTCTTCTGCCTCCAGGGTGTTTTCCTGACAGCGAAGTGTCACTGAACGTATCCTCAGCAATGAATGAATAGAATTATCCTCTTCAAACTCTTCTGTCTCAAATGTGTCTTCGTGGCAATGAAATGCCATTCAATATAATCTTCACCATAAATGCCTCGAGATGTCGGAGATTTCTTCTAAATCCAAGGTGTCTTCGTGACAGTGAAGTGTCACTGAATGTATTCATAGCAATCAATGTCTCGAAATGTTCTCATGGAATTCTTCTGCCTCCAGGGTGTCTTTGTGACAGTGAAGTGTCACTGAACGTATCCTCAGCAATGAATGAATAGAAATATCCTCTTCAAACTCTTCTGTCTCAAATGTGTCTTCGTGACAATCAAGTGCCACTCAATATAATCTTCACCATAAATGCCTCAAGATGTCATAGAATTCTCCTGCATCCAAGGTGTCTTCGTGACAGTGAAGTGTCACTGAATGTTTTAATCTATGAATCGAAATATCCTCTTCAAACCCTTCTCTCTCAAGGGTGTCTTCGTGACAGTGAAGTGCCACTCAATATTATCTTGGCAATCAATGCCTCGAGATGTCATAGAATTCTTCTGCATTCAAGGTGTTTCCGTGACACTGAAGTGTCACTGAATGTATTCATAGCAATCAATGCCTCGAAATGTCCCTACGGAAAATCTTCTGCCTCCAGGGTGTCTTTGTGACAGTGAAATGTCACTGAATGTATCGACAGGAATGAATGAATAGAAATATCCTCTTCAAACTCTTCTGTCTCAAGGGTGTCGTCGTGACAATCAAGTGCCACTCAATATAATCTTCACCATAAATGCCTCGAGATGTCAGAGAATTCTTCTGCATCCAAGGTGTCTTCGTGACAGTGAAGTGTCACTGAATGTAATCTTGACAATCAATGCCTCGAAATGTCCTCATCGAATGTAATCGAACTCTTCTGTCTCAAGGGTGTCTTCGTGACAGTGAAGTGCCACTCCATATTATCTGGCAATCAACGCCTCGAGATGTCAGAGAACCCTTCTGCATCCAAGGTGTCTTCGTGACAGTGAAGTGTCACTGAATGTATTTAATCAATGAATCGAAATATCCTCTTCAAACCCTTCTCTCTCAAGGGTGTCTTCGTGACAGTGAAGTGCCACGCAATATTATCTTGGCAATCAATGCCTCGAGATGTCATAGAATTCTTCTGCATTCAATGTGTCTTCGTGACAGTGAAGTGTAAAGGAATGTATTTATTTCAATCAATGAATCGAAATGTACTCAGGTATTTCTTTTTCCTCCAGGTTGTCTTTGTGACAGTGAAGTGTCACTGAATATATTTTTAGCAAAACATGCCTCGAAAGATCCTCTTCAAACTCTTCTGTCTCAAGGGTGTCTTCGTGAAAGTGAAGTGCCACTCAATATAATTGTGGCAATCAATGCCTGGAAATATCATGGAACTCTTCTGCATCCAAGGTGTCTTCGTGACAGTGAAGTGTCACTGAATGTATTCTTTGCAATCAATGAATCAAAATGTCTTGATGGAATTCTTCTGCCTCCAGGGTGTTTTCCTGACAGCGAAGTGTCACTGAACGTATCCTCAGCAATGAATGAATAGAAATATCCTCTTCAAACTCTTCTGTCTCAAATGTGTCTTCGTGGCAATGAAATGCCATTCAATATAATCTTCACCATAAATGCCTCGAGATGTCGGAGATTTCTTCTAAATCCAAGGTGTCTTCGTGACAGTGAAGTGTCACTGAATGTATTCATAGCAATCAATGTCTCGAAATGTTCTCATGGAATTCTTCTGCCTCCAGGGTGTCTTTGTGACAGTGAAGTGTCACTGAACGTATCCTCAGCAATGAATGAATAGAAATATCCTCTTCAAACTCTTCTGTCTCAAATGTGTCTTCGTGACAATCAAGTGCCACTCAATATAATCTTCACCATAAATGCCTCAAGATGTCATAGAATTCTCCTGCATCCAAGGTGTCTTCGTGACAGTGAAGTGTCACTGAATGTTTTAATCTGTGAATCGAAATATCCTCTTCAAACCCTTCTCTCTCAAGGGTGTCTTCGTGACAGTGAAGTGCCACTCAATATTATCTTGGCAATCAATGCCTCGAGATGTCATAGAATTCTTCTGCATTCACGGTGTTTCCGTGACACTGAAGTGTCACTGAATGTATTCATAGCAATCAATGCCTCGAAATGTCCCTACGGAAAATCTTCTGCCTCCAGGGTGTCTTTGTGACAGTGAAATGTCACTGAATGTATCGACAGGAATGAATGAATAGAAATATCCTCTTCAAACTCTTCTGTCTCAAGGGTGTCGTCGTGACAATCAAGTGCCACTCAATATAATCTTCACCATAAATGCCTCAAGATGTCATAGAATTCTCCTGCATCCAAGGTGTCTTCGTGACAGTGAAGTGTCACTGAATGTTTTAATCTATGAATCGAAATATCCTCTTCAAACCCTTCTCTCTCAAGGGTGTCTTCGTGACAGTGAAGTGCCACTCAATATTATCTTGGCAATCAATGCCTCGAGATGTCATAGAATTCTTCTGCATTCAAGGTGTTTCCGTGACACTGAAGTGTCACTGAATGTATTCATAGCAATCAATGCCTCGAAATGTCCCTACGGAAAATCTTCTGCCTCCAGGGTGTCTTTGTGACAGTGAAATGTCACTGAATGTATCGACAGGAATGAATGAATAGAAATATCCTCTTCAAACTCTTCTGTCTCAAGGGTGTCGTCGTGACAATCAAGTGCCACTCAATATAATCTTCACCATAAATGCCTCGAGATGTCAGAGAATTCTTCTGCATCCAAGGTGTCTTCGTGACAGTGAAGTGTCACTGAATGTAATCTTGACAATCAATGCCTCGAAATGTCCTCATCGAATGTAATAGAACTCTTCTGTCTCAAGGGTGTCTTCGTGACAGTGAAGTGCCACTCCATATTATCTGGCAATCAACGCCTCGAGATGTCAGAGAACCCTTCTGCATCCAAGGTGTCTTCGTGACAGTGAAGTGTCACTGAATGTATTTAATCAATGAATCAAAATATCCTCTTCAAACCCTTCTCTCTCAAGGGTGTCTTCGTGACAGTGAAGTGCCACGCAATATTATCTTGGCAATCAATGCCTCGAGATGTCATAGAATTCTTCTGCATTCAATGTGTCTTCGTGACAGTGAAGTGTAAAGGAATGTATTTATTCCAATCAATGAATCGAAATGTCCTCAGGTATTTCTTTTTCCTCCAGGTTGTCTTTGTGACAGTGAAGTGTCACTGAATATATTTTTAGCAATAAATGCCTCGAAAGATCCTCTTCAAACTCTTCTGTCTCAAGGATGTATCGTGAAAGTGAAGTGCCACTCAATATAATTGTGGCAATCAATGCCTGGAAATATCATGGAACTCTTCTGCATCCAAGGTGTCTTCGTGACAGTGAAGTGTCACTGAATGTATTCTTTGCAATCAATGAATCAAAATGTCTTGATGGAATTCTTCTGCCTCCAGGGTGTTTTCCTGACAGCGAAGTGTCACTGAACGGATCCTCAGCAATGAATGAATAGAATTATCCTCTTCAAACTCTTCTGTCTCAAATGTGTCTTCGTGGCAATGAAATGCCATTCAATATAATCTTCACCATAAATGCCTCGAGATGTCGGAGATTTCTTCTAAATCCAAGGTGTCTTCGTGACAGTGAAGTGTCACTGAATGTATTCATAGCAATCAATGTCTCGAAATGTTCTCATGGAATTCTTCTGCCTCCAGGGTGTCTTTGTGACAGTGAAGTGTCACTGAACGTATCCTCAGCAATGAATGAATAGAAATATCCTCTTCAAACTCTTCTGTCTCAAATGTGTCTTCGTGACAATCAAGTGCCACTCAATATAATCTTCACCATAAATGCCTCAAGATGTCATAGAATTCTCCTGCATCCAAGGTGTCTTCGTGACAGTGAAGTGTCACTGAATGTTTTAATCTATGAATCGAAATATCCTCTTCAAACCCTTCTCTCTCAAGGGTGTCTTCGTGACAGTGAAGTGCCACTCAATATTATCTTGGCAATCAATGCCTCGAGATGTCATAGAATTCTCCTGCATTCAAGGTGTTTCCGTGACACTGAAGTGTCACTGAATGTATTCATAGCAATCAATGCCTCGAAATGTCCCTACGGAAAATCTTCTGCCTCCAGGGTGTCTTTGTGACAGTGAAATGTCACTGAATGTATCGACAGGAATGAATGAATAGAAATATCCTCTTCAAACTCTTCTGTCTCAAGGGTGTCGTCGTGACAATCAAGTGCCACTCAATATAATCTTCACCATAAATGCCTCGAGATGTCAGAGAATTCTTCTGCATCCAAGGTGTCTTCGTGACAGTGAAGTGTCACTGAATGTAATCTTGACAATCAATGCCTCGAAATGTCCTCATCGAATGTAATCGAACTCTTCTGTCTCAAGGGTGTCTTCGTGACAGTGAAGTGCCACTCCATATTATCTGGCAATCAACGCCTCGAGATGTCAGAGAACCCTTCTGCATCCAAGGTGTCTTCGTGACAGTGAAGTGTCACTGAATGTATTTAATCAATGAATCGAAATATCCTCTTCAAACCCTTCTCTCTCAAGGGTGTCTTCGTGACAGTGAAGTGCCACGCAATATTATCTTGGCAATCAATGCCTCGAGATGTCATAGAATTCTTCTGCATTCAATGTGTCTTCGTGACAGTGAAGTGTAAAGGAATGTATTTATTTCAATCAATGAATCGAAATGTACTCAGGTATTTCTTTTTCCTCCAGGTTGTCTTTGTGACAGTGAAGTGTCACTGAATATATTTTTAGCAAAACATGCCTCGAAAGATCCTCTTCAAACTCTTCTGTCTCAAGGGTGTCTTCGTGAAAGTGAATTGCCACTCAATATAATTGTGGCAATCAATGCCTGGAAATATCATGGAACTCTTCTGCATCCAAGGTGTCTTCGTGACAGTGAAGTGTCACTGAATGTATTCTTTGCAATCAATGAATCAAAATGTCTTGATGGAATTCTTCTGCCTCCAGGGTGTTTTCCTGACAGCGAAGTGTCACTGAACGTATCCTCAGCAATGAATGAATAGAAATATCCTCTTCAAACTCTTCTGTCTCAAATGTGTCTTCGTGGCAATGAAATGCCGTTCAATATAATCTTCACCATAAATGCCTCGAGATGTCGGAGATTTCTTCTAAATCCAAGGTGTCTTCGTGACAGTGAAGTGTCACTGAATTTATTCATAGCAATCAATGTCTCGAAATGTTCTCATGGAATTCTTCTGCCTCCAGGGTGTCTTTGTGACAGTGAAGTGTCACTGAACGTATCCTCAGCAATGAATGAATAGAAATATCCTCTTCAAACTCTTCTGTCTCAAATGTGTCTTCGTGACAATCAAGTGCCACTCAATATAATCTTCACCATAAATGCCTCAAGATGTCATAGAATTCTCCTGCATCCAAGGTGTCTTCGTGACAGTGAAGTGTCACTGAATGTTTTAATCTGTGAATCGAAATATCCTCTTCAAACCCTTCTCTCTCAAGGGTGTCTTCGTGACAGTGAAGTGCCACTCAATATTATCTTGGCAATCAATGCCTCGAGATGTCATAGAATTCTTCTGCATTCACGGTGTTTCCGTGACACTGAAGTGTCACTGAATGTATTCATAGCAATCAATGCCTCGAAATGTCCCTACGGAAAATCTTCTGCCTCCAGGGTGTCTTTGTGACAGTGAAATGTGTCACTGAACGTATCCTCAGAAATGAATGAATAGAAATATCCTCTTCAAACTCTTTTGTCTCATGGTGTCTTCGTGACAATGAAGTGCCACAAAATACAATTTTGGCAAATACATTCCAAATTTCCAATGTCCGCGTATTGTCTTCAGATAACACCCATTTTTTTGCAGGTGAATCGATCAAAATCATGTGCACAGCACTATAGTGACAAAAGTGGTGTTTCACCTGCAACTGGTCACGTGGCCACAATACCGCACGTGTTTTCAGCTATACTTGTTAGCTGTCATTAATCAAAAAAGAAAAACACAAGAAAACAAAAGTCTTTACGGCCATTTGTCATGACACGCCTTTCAAATGTGAAACGTGAACGTGCCATCGGCATGTTGTAGACGGGAACGTCCGTAGCTGAAGTCGCAAGGACGATGGGTTGTAGTCGACGGACTGTTTATGATTTACAGACGCGTCTACAGCAAACGGGTACCACCGCTGGTCACCTTCGGCCAGGCCGACCACGTGTGACGTCACATGCAGAGGATCGTCAGATTGTCTTACATCACCTCCGTAACCGATTTTTGACGGCTACATCAACCAGAAATGAACTGTTTAGGGGTAGACTGAGTGCGCAAACTGTTCGAAACCGTCTGAACACTGTTCACCTTCAAGCACGACGGTCATCTGCGGGCTGATTCTGACTCAATTACACAGACGTCAACGTCAATTGTGGGCCCAGCGACACTTACGATGGACTCAGAGGAATAGGAATCATATCGTCTTCAGTGATGAATCCCGATTTAATCTTCGATTTGCTGATGGTAGGGCGAGGGTGTGGAGGCGCCGTCATGAACGTTACGCCTAGTGTTGTGTACAGGAAGTTGACAGATTTCGAGGCGGAAGTGTCATGGTGTGGGGTGCTTTCTGTGGCAATGTACGTTCCAGGCTTCTTGTCATCCGTGGCAACCTCAACGCTGCTGCTTACCGCGACCAGGTACTGGCACCAGAACTTCTGCCTCTTTTGCAGCACATGCACCCGGTTTGATCTTCCAACACGACAATGCCAGACCCCATAAAGCAATTTTGACAAGGAATTTCCTTCCGAATGCGGGAGTCAACGTCATGGACTGGCCGTCAAGGTTTCCCGACCTCAATCCCATCGAACACGTCTGGGATGCTCTTGGCAGAAGTCTGCACACTCTCCAGAACCAACCACAGAATTAGCAAGATCTTGGCACCATTTTGCAGCAACAATGGCGGCGTCTTTCCAATCATGTGTTCACAAGCATCAAAAGGTCTATGCGGAGGCGTTGTGTGGCAGTTGTCAACGCACATGGTGGCCACATACGCTACCGAACTTGTGTGCCAGCAGATTCTCGTGCTTGGGACTTATGATTTAAACTGTTGATGTTATTACGGAATACCGTAGGTGCTTGGAACAAATTATGGTTACCACCGTTAATTAAAATCCTTCTTTGGACATTAATGATTTAAAACTACCTTCTCTGATACATTTGTCCGGTATATATCATATATGGGATTACTTTTAAATATGTGAAGTTTTTAATTTGACTCAGTATATTCTTGGCAATCAATGCCTCTAAATGTCCTCATCAAATTCCTCTGCTTCTAGGGTGTCTTCCTGACAGTGAAATGTCACTGAATATATTCTTAGCAATCAATGCCTCGAAATAACCTCTTCAAATTCTTCTGTCTCAAGGGTGTCTTCCTGACAGTGAAGTGCCACTCAATATAATCTTTGCAATCAATGCCTCGAGAGAACTCTTCTGCATCCATGGTGTCTTCGTGACAGTGAAATGTCATTGAATATATTCTTAGCAATCAATGCCTCGAAATATCCTCATGAAAGTCTTCTGTCTCAAAGGTGTCTCCGTATCATTGAAGTGTCTTTAAATGTATTTTTAGCAAGCAATGAATTGAAATGTCCTTTGAGAAACCTTATGCCTCGAAGCTGTCTTTGTGAACAGTGAAGTGCCACTTAATCCACTTTTTCCATTTAATGCCTCGAGATGTCCTTATGGAATTCTTCTGTTTAATGAGTGTCTTCGTAAAATTGAAATGTCAAACAATACATTCTTGGCAATCAATGCCTCGAGATTTCCTTTCAGAACTTATCTGCATCCAGGGTGTCTTCGTGACAGTGAAATATCACAGAATATATTCTTAGCAATCAATGCCTCAAAATATCCTCTTAGAACTCTTTAGCCTGAAGGTTTCTTTGTGACAGTGAAGTGTCACTGAATGTATCCTCAGCAATCAATGTCTCGAAATGTCCTCATCGAATTCTTCTGTCTCAAGGGTGTCTCCGTAGCAGTGAAGTGACTTTGAATGTATTTTTAGCAATCAATGAATTGAAATGTCCTTTAAGAAACCTTATGCGTCCATGCTGTCTTTATGACAGTGAAGTGCCACTAAATTTAATCTTGGCAATCAATGCCTCGAGATGTCTTCAAGGAATTCGTCTGCCTCCAGGGTGTCTTCGTGCCTGTGATGTGTCACTGAATATCTTCTTGGCATTCAATGCCTCAAGATGCTTCATGTCACTGTTTTCCCTCCAGGGTGTCTTCGTGCCAGAGAAGTGCCACTTAATAATTCTTGGCAATCAATGCCTCGAAATGTGCACTTTGATCTCTTCTGCCTCCATAGCGGCTTCGTGACAGTCAATTTCCACTGAATATCTTATTAGCAGCATCACTGCATTCATAAGTCTTCTTGACCCCCTTTTGCCTCCAGTGTATGACCGTCGTTATCCAATGGTCGGGCATGCTTCAGGCGGATACAAAGAGGCTGACACTGCCTCTGACAACCAAACAATCCCCGATTTTGAACCTAAATCTAAATAATTTGGAAGTGTCTTTCTATAAAGTGATGCGCCTACATGCAGGTTGTTAGTGCGGGTTAGTGCAGGTTAGTGCAGTGTTAAGTCTCTGAACCTAACGTGCCTCAGAAGCATACCCGACCCTTAGATCGAGGTCTCCAGAGGTCTTATTTGGTACCAGTGACCATTGGAGTTGGGAAACCTGGTCCTGGAGAGTCTCCTGGTGATGCCTTTTGCCTCAAGGATGTCTTATGGCAGACATATTCCTAAAGAGGTCTTCTTGGTCATTTTCTGCCCCCAGAAGTCTTGTTGGCACTCTAATGCTTCCTGTGTTTCTTTGTGACAGTCAATTGCCACTGAACAGCTTCTTGGCAAACCTTGCCTCCAGAAGTCTCCTTGCAACTCGTCTATGTCTCTTCTGTGATTTGTTACAGACTAACCTCTTGGACATCAATGTTTCCAGAAGAAATCAAGGCACCTTTCAGCCTCAATGGTGTCGTCGTGACAGTGAAGTGCCACTGAATATCTTCTTGACAATCATTGGTTCAAGAGTTCTTGGATGTCTTCTTTACAGTGAATTGTCACCGAATATCTTCAAGGAAATAATTGCTTCATGAACTGCAGGACGTCGTCGTGAAAGTACATTTTCACTGAAAATCCTTTTGGGAATCATAACTCATAGATTACTTATTGGCCCTGTCATGCCTCCTGGGTGTCTTCGTGACAGTGAAGTGTCACTGAATATCTTTTCAGCAATCAATGCCTCAAAATGTCCTCTTAGCACACTTCTGCCTTCAGTTTGTCTTCGTGAAAGTGAATTACCACTGAATTTCTTCTTAGCAATCAATGCATCGACATGTCCTCTTGAAACGTTTCTACTTCCAGGGTGTCTTCGTGACAGTGAAGTGTCATTGAATTTATTCTTAGCAATCAATGCCTCGAAATGGAATGAAATAAGATCTCTTCTTTGGTGTCTTCATGACAGAGAAGTCACTTGGTATATTCTTGGCAATCAATGCCTCGAAATGTCTTCTTGGATCTCTTGTGCCTCCAGAGCGTCTACGTGTCAGTGAAATGTCACTGACTATCTTCTTAGCAATCAATGCCTCAACATGTCCTCCACTGCCTGTAAAGTGTCCTCGTGATAGTGAAGTGTCATTGAATATATTCTTAGCAATCATTGCCTCGAAATGTCCTATAAGATCTCTTCTGCTGTCTCCTCGTGACATAGAAGTGCCACTCAATATAATCTTGGTAATGAATGCGTCGAGTTGTCATGAAACTCTTCTGCCTCCAGGGTGTCTTCATGACAGTAAAGTGTCACTGAATATCTTCTTAGCAATCAATGCCTCGAAATGTCCTCTTAGAAATCTTCTACCTCCAGGATGTCTTCGTGACCGTCCTAATGGACTGTCTTTGTGACAGTGGTTGGTTGGTTTGTTGTTTAACGCCGCACTCAGCAATATTCAATATGACTATATGACGGCTGTCTGTAAATAATCGAGTCTGGACCAGACTATCCAGTGATTAATATCATGAGCATCGATACACGCAATTGGGATCGATGACATGCATCAACCAAGTCAGCGAGCCTGACCACCCGATCCCGTTAGTCGCCTTTTACGACAAGCAGAGTCACCTTTTACGGTAAGCATGGGTTGCTGAAGACCTATTCTACCCCGGAATCTTCACGGGTCTTTTGTGACAGTGAAGTATCATTGAATATATTCTTAGCAATCATTGCCTCGAAATGTCCTATTAGATCTCTTCTGCTGTCTCTTCATGACAGGGAAGTGTCACTTGGTATATTCATGTCAATCAATGCCTCGAGATGCCTTCCTGGATCTCTTATGCCTCCATAGTGTCTTCGTGGCAGTGAAATATCACTGACTATCTTCTTAGCAATCAATGCCTCGAAATGTCTTCTCAGAAACCTACTGCCTGTAGGGTGGCTTTGTGACAGTGAAATATCATTGAATATATTCTTAGTAATCATTGCCTCGAAATGTCCTCTTAGAAATCTTATGCTCCCAGGGTGTATTCGTGTCAGAAAAGTGCCACTTGATACATTCTTAGCAATCAATGCCTCGAGATGTGCAGTTTCAACTCTTCTGCCTCTCGTGTGTCTTCGTGACATTGAAGAGTCATTGAATATCCTTTTAGCAATCAATGCATCGACCTGTCCTCTTGGAAGCTTTCTGCCTCTAAAGTGTCTTCGTGACAGTGAAGTGTCACTGAATAGCTTCTTAACAATCAATGCTTCGAAATGTCCTCTTAGAAAAATTATGCCTACAGGGTGCCTTCGTGACAGTGACGAGTGACAGTGACGAGTCACTGAATATCTTTTTAGCAATCAATGCCTCAAAATGTCCTCTTAGATCTCTTCTGGGGTGTATTCGTGCCGGTGAGGTGCCACGTGTCACTGAATATCATCTCAGCAGTCAATGCCTCGAAATGTTATCTGAGAAATCGTCTGCCTTCAGGGTGTATTCGTGACAGAGAAGTGCCACTTAATACATCCTTTGCAATCATTGCTTCGAAATGTCCTCTTAGATCTCTTCTTGGCATTCTTCCTCCCAGTGAGGTGTCACTGAATATCTTCTCAGCAGTCAATGCCTCGAAATGTTCTCTTAGAAATCTGCCTTCAGGATGTCTTCGTTACAGTCCTGATGGAACTCTTCTGCTTCTAGGGTGTCTTCGTGACAGTGAAATGTCATTGAATATATTCTTAGCAATCAATGCATCGAAATGTCCTCTCAAAAATCTTCTGCCTCCAGGGCGTCTTCGTGGCAGAGAAGTGTCACTTGGTATACTCTTGGCCATCAATGCTTCAAAATGTGCTCTTAGAATTCTTCAGTCTCCAGGTTGTCTTCGTGACTGTGAAGTGCCACTCAAAATATTTTTGACAAATTAAAAACTTCACATTTTTAAAAGTAATCCCATATATGATATACAACGGACAAATGTATCAGAGAAGGTACTTTTTAATCATTAATGTCCAAAGAAGGATTTGAATTAATGGTGGTAACCATAATTTGTTCCAAGCACCTACGGTATTCGGTAATAACATCAACAGTTTTAAATCATAAGTCCCAAGCACGAGAATCTGATGGCACACAAGTTCAGTAGCGTGTATGGCCACCATGTGCGTTGACAACTGCCACACAAGGCCTCCGCATAGACCATTTGATGCTTGTGAACAAATGATCGGGAAGACGACGCAATTGTTGCTGCAAAATGGTGCCAAGATCTTGCTAATTCTGTGGTTGGTTCTGGAGAGTGCGCAGACTTTTGCCAAGAGCATCCCAGACGTGTTCGATGGGATTGAGGTCGGGAGACCTTGGCGGCCAGTCCATGACGTTGACTCCCGCATTCGGAAGGAAATTCCTTGTCAAAATTGCTTTATGGGGTCTGGCATTGTCGTGTTGGAAGATCAAACCGGGTGCATGTGCTGCCATAAAAGGCAGAAGTTCTGGTGCCAGTACCTGGTCGCGGTAAGCAGCAGCGTTGAGGTTGCCACGGATGACAAGAAGCCTGGAACGTGCATTGCCACAGAAAGCACCCCACACCATGACACTTCCGCCTCGAAATCTGTCAACTTCCTGTACACAACACTAGGCGTAACGTTCATGACGGCGCCTCCACACCCTCGCCCTACCATCAGCAAATCGAAGATTAAATCGGGATTCATCACTGAAGACGGCTTGATTCCTATTCCTCTGAGTCCATCGTAAGTGTCGCTATGCCCACAATTGACGTTGACGTCTGTGTAATTGAGTCAGAATCGGCCCGCTGTATGGCCGTCGTGCTTGAAGGTGAGCAGTTCTCAGACGGTTTCGAACAGTTTGCGCACTCAGTCTACCCCTAAACAGTTCATTTCTGGTTGATGTAGCCGTCAAAAATCGGTTACGGAGGTGATGTTAGACAATCTGACGATCCTCTGCATGTGACGTCACACGTGGTCGGTATTATGAGTCACCTTTTACACGTGACCAGTTGCAGGTGAAAAACCAATTTTGCCCCTATAGTGCTGTGCACATGATTTTGATCGATTCACCTTCAGAAAATTGGTGTTATCTGAAGACAATACGTGGACATTACTGTTTAAATACACAATAAGGGCCCACAATGATAACTTGTCAAAAAGTTAAAGTTTTAGGATTTTGAAGTTGTTAATTTGGTTCAATATATTTACGTATTTCTTTGAAACTAATGCTTACTTATTCTGGGTATGCAATCAACAAAACCTATGGGTACAAAATCACTACATTTCAACCGGATTTCATGGAGTGATGGGATAGTAAAAAGGAGATATATCGCCTGTAGGTTTCCTTTTCACATTTTAAAAAAAGAATCGGTTTTTTTCCATGTTTGTGCTACCTTTTACTTGAGACCTGCAACATGTATTCTTTCCAAATGTAAGAAACACATTCTATTCTAATAAGAAAGGTGCAGTCCAAATGTTCATTTTGATATGTGTATTTTATGAAACAATATTCTTTTCTTACAAGTTGTGAATGTGTTTTTTTTAATTCAACATCGTGCGACCTTTAAAGTGAGAACTGCCACATGGGTTCTCTTCAAATTTAAGGAACACTTTTTTATATACATTGGAGAGATGCAGTGCGAAGGTTGATTTTGATCAACACAGAATGTTTTTTTTATTTTCTGTTTGTGCTACCTTTTACTTGAGAGCTGCTAAATGGATTCTTTCCAAGTGTGAGAAACACTTTCTATACTAATAGAAGAGATGCAGTGCAAATGTTGATTTTCATATATGTATTTTATTAAACAGTATGATTTTTTGCATATTTTGAACCTAGAATGTTGTGTTTAATTCTATGTTTGTGCTAGCTTTTACTTGAGAACTGCTGCAGGGATTCTTTCCAAATGTGAGAAACACTTTCTATACAAATATGAGAGGTGCAGTACAAATGTTGATTTTGATATGTGTATTTTATGAAACAATATGATTTTTTGCATGTTTTGAACACAGAATTTTTGTTTTGATGCTATGTTTGTGCTAGCTTTTACTTGAGAACTGCTGCATGGATTCTTTCCAAATGTGAGAAACACTTTCTATACAAATATGAGAGGTGCAGTACAAATGTTGATTTTGATATGTGTATTTTCGGAACAAATATTGTTTGAATGAGTTGAGGTTACCCTTGTTCATTTTAGTGTTAAAGCTTTTCTGCCAATGTATGATCCAAGAGCATCATGGTATTACTGTCCATGTCACCTTCCCAGTTTTAGCAGTTTTGAACAGTTTAATGACTTGGGCGGGTGGAGGTAGTACTGCTGAGATCTTTTTCAGACATCAAATTATTATTTGGGGGAAGGCAACTTTTTAATGTCAAAATATGTCCCATTCCTTGTAATTTTATAATATTTGTGTCATTGTTTTATTCAGTTACCAAGGCAAAAGCAGTGACCATGGATAAGGTTGAAGATCATCCCTGTGATAAGTTCGTCTGATTCCTCATTTGAGGACTGAAAAGGCTCCTCAAACACTTAGCCCAAGTTCTGACTTGTCATTTAACAAATAAATAAAGGTCACCTAAACCAGAATTCGACTGTCATTTTGTCGCTGTCATCATATTTTTTAATGGATCAAGGCAATCAATCATAGGACATCCGATGCATGGACTATTTTGCCTGTCTCAGTGTTGCTCTCAATGCTGAATGTATTGGGTAAGGCCAAGGAAAATTAAATGTTTCAATTTGTGCCGGGCTTATTGTCTGATGGTTTTTAATTTGCAAACTCGTGGGGAAATAATATATCTTTTAATAGTGTTGAAACATTTGTGAACAATTTGCGCATAGTCTTGAAATTTGTTTTGGAAAGTAAATATTATATCACGAAATTATGCATGTAATTATAACCATTTTGAATTTTGTCTTGGCCGTATTTGAAACTATGTATACCGAGGTACCCTGCCAGAAGACAGCACATTTAATTGACATACTCTTTCATGGATAGAGTTCAGAGTGAATTCAGCTTGCAGAATTTACTGCTTGATACCTAATATTGTAATCAGATTGGTACAAACATTTCAAGCTGCCTGGGAGGTATTGAGTAATAAAACAGGCGTAATCTAACGTTGGACCAACGATGTCTATCAACGTTGGGCCAACGTTGTTTTGACGGACGGCACAACGTCTGACTTCTTTCTGGGATGTGTCATGTACCCTGTGATCTGTGCCCTGTACTATTTTTTGTGATATCTGATGTGATTAATTGCATATTTGTGATGTGTGATGTACCATGTACCATGTGTGTTATGTATCCAGTGATCTGTGTCATGTAATGTTTATGTTTGTGATATGCGATGTTATTGATTTTAAGTGTGCCATGTACCATATGTGTCATGTATCAAGTGATATGTGTCATGTAACGTATTTTCGTGATATGTGATTCATGGTACATTTATGATGTGCCATGTGCCATATGTGTCATGTACCCTTTGATCTGTGTCATGTAATTTTTTTTATGCGATATGTGATGTGATTAAGTGTTAATGTATGATGTTCCCTGCAATAATATATGCAAACATCTTTTATAATAAAAATTTAGATGTTTCCTTTTTTATGTTTGTACATGTTTTGAACTTAGAATGTGTTTTTTAATTTAAAATTGTGCTACCTTTAACCGGAGAACTGCTACATGGATTCTTTCCAAATTTGAGGAACACTTTCTATACAAATAGGAGAGGTGAAGAGCAAAGCTTGATTTTCATAAGTGTATTTTTTATGAAACAATATGATTTTGTACATGTTTTGAACTTAGAATGTTTTATTTAAATTCATCATTGTGCGACCTTTAAGTTGAGATATTAATTGGAGAGATGTCGTGCAAAGGTTGATTTTGGTGTGTTTATTTTTTGAAACAATATGATTTTGTACATGTTTTGAACTAAGAATGTGTTTTTCTATTCAACATTGCTCGACCTTTAACTTGATATATTAATTGGAGAGATGTCGTGCAAAGGTTGATTTTGATATGTTTATTTTATGAAACGATATGATATTTTCACATGTTTTGAATACAGAATGTTGTTTTAAATTCTATGTTTGTGCTACCTTTTACTTGAGAGCTCCTGTATGGATTCTTTCCAATTCGAGGAACACTTTCCATACAAATGTGAGTGGTGCATTGCAAATGTTGATTTTGATATGTATATTTTATGAATCAATATGATTTTTTACTTGTTTTGAACTGAGAATGGTTTTTTTAATTCAACATTGTGCGACCTTTGACTTGAGATATCAGTTGGAGAGATGTATTGCAAAAGTTGATTTTGATATGTTGATTTTATGAAACAATATGAAATTCTTGAAAATGTTTTGAACATAGAATGTTTTTCTTTAATTATTCTATGTTTGTGCTACCTTTTACTAGAGAGTTCCCGAAAGGATTCTTTCCAAATGTAAGAAACTCTTTCTATACAAATAGAAGAGGTGCAGTGCAAATGTTGATTTTCATATATGTATTTTATTAAACAGTATGATTTTTTGCATATTTTGAACCTAGAATGTTGTTTTTAATTCTATGTTTGTGCTAGCTTTTACTTGAGAACTGCTGCATGGATTCTTTCCAAATGTGAGAAACACTTTCTATACAAATATGAGAGGTGCAGTACAAATGTTGATTTTGATATGTGTATTTTCGGAACAAATATTGTTTGAATGAGTTGAGGTTACCCTTGTTCATTTTAGTGTTAAAAGCTTTTCTGCCAATGTATGATCCAAGAGCATCATGGTATTACTGTCCTGTCACCTTCCCAGTTTTAGCAGTTTTGAACAGATTAATGACTTGGACGGGTGGAGGTAGCACTGCTGAGATCTTTTTCAGACATCAAATTATTATTTGGGGGAAGGCAACTTTTTAATGTCAAAATATGTCCCTTTCCTTGTAATTTTATAATATTTGTGTCATTGTTTTATTCAGTTACCAAGGCAAAAGCAGTGACCATGGATAAGGTTGAAGATCATCCCTGTGATAAGTTCGTCTGATTCCTCATTTGAGGACTGAAAAGGCTCCTCAACCACTTGGCCCAAGTTCTGACTTGTCATTGAACAAATAAATAAAGGTCACCTAAACCAGAATTCGACTGTCATTTTGTCGCTGTCATCATATTTTTTAATGGATCAAGGCAATCAATCATAGGACATCCGATGCATGGACTATTTTGCCTGTCTCAGTGTTGCTCTCAATACTGAATGTTTTGGGTAAGGCCAAGGAAAATTAAATGTTGCAATTTGTGCCGGGCTTATTGTCTGATGGTTTTTAATTTGCAAACTCGTGGGGAAATAATATATCTTTTAATAGTGTTGAAACATTTGTGAACAATTTGCGCATAGTCTTGAAATTTGTTTTGGAAAGTAAATATTATATCACGAAATTATGTATGTAATTATAACCATTTTGAATTTTGTCTTGGCCGTATTTGAAACTATGTATACCGAGGTACCCTGCCAGAAGACAGCACATTTAATTGACATACTCTTTCATGGATAGAGTTCAGAGTGAATTCAGCTTGCAGAATTTACTGCTTGATACCTAATATTGTAATCAGATTGGTACAAACATTTCAAGCTGCCTGGGAGGTATTGAGTAATAAAACAGGCGTAATCTAACGTTGGACCAACGATGTCTATCAACGTTGGGCCAACGTTGTTTTGACAGACGGCACAACGTCTGACTTCCTTCTGGGATGTGTCATGTACCCTGTGATCTGTGCCCTGTACTATTTTTTGTGATATCTGATGTGATTAATTGCATATTTGTGATGTGTGATGTACCATGTACCATGTGTGTTATGTATCCAGTGATCTGTGTCATGTAATGTTTATGTTTGTGATATGCGATGTTATTGATTTTAAATGTGCCATGTACAATATGTGTCATGTATCCAGTGATATGTGTCATGTAACGTATTTTCGTGATATGTGATTCATTGTACATTTATGATGTGCCATGTGCCATATGTGTCATGTACCCTTTGATCTGTGTCATGTAATTTTTTTTATGCGATATGTGATGTGATTAAGTGTTAATGTATGATGTTCCCTGCAATAATATATGCAAACATCTTTTATAATAAAAATTTAGATGTTTCCTTTTTTAATGATATCCCAAATCTAAAAGGGCGGTTGATAAAGTCATACCAAGGATATACGTATGTCCATCCTTCCAAAGACATTTTGTGTGTGAGTGCATTGGAAAGGTTCATTTTGATATGTGTATTTTATGAAACAATATGATTTTTTACTTGTTTTGAACTTAGAATGTTTTTTTTTAATTCAACATTGTGCGACCTTTAACTTGAGATATTAATTGGAGAGATGCAGTGCAAAGGTTGATTTTGATGTGTTTATTTTATGAAAGAATATGATTTTGTACATGTTTTGAACTTAGAATGGGTTTTTCAATTCAAAATTGTGCTACCTTTAACCGGAGAACTACTACATGGATTCTTTCCAAATTTGAGGAACACTTTCTATACAAATAGGAGAGGTGAAGAGCAAAGCTTGATTTTCATAAGTGTATTTTTTATGAAACAATATGATTTTGTACATGTTTTGAACTTAGAATGTTTTATTTTAATTCATCATTGTGCGACCTTTAAGTTGAGATATTAATTGGAGAGATGTCGTGCAAAGGTTGATTTTGGTGTGTTTATTTTATTAAACAATATGATTTTGTACATGTTTTGAACTAAGAATGTGTTTTTCTATTCAACATTGCTCGACCTTTAACTTGATATATTAATTGGAGAGATGTCGTGCAAAGGTTGATTTTGATATGTTTATTTTATGAAACGATATGAAATTTTCACATGTTTTGAATACAGAATGTTGTTTTAAATTCTATGTTTGTGCTACCTTTTACTTGAGAGCTCCCACATGGATTCTTTCCAAATGTAAGAAACTCTTTCTATACTAATAGAAGAGGTGCAGTGCAAATGTTGATTTTCATATATGTATTTTATTAAACAGCATGATTTTTTGCATATTTTGAACCCAGAATGTTGTTTTTAATTCTATGTTTGTGCTAGCTTTTACTTGAGAACTGCTGCATGGGTTCTTTCCAATTCGAGGAACACTCTCCATACAAATGTGAGTGGTGCGTTGCAAATGTTGATTTTGATATGTATATTTTATGAAACAATATGATTTTTTACATGTTTTTAACTGAGAATGGGTTTTTTTAATTCAACATTGTGCGACCTTTGACTTGAGATATCAGTTGGAGAGATGTATTGCAAAAGTTGATTTTGATATGTTTATTTTATGAAACAATATGATTTTGTACATGTTTTGAACTTAGAATGTGTTTTTCTATTCAACATTGTTCGACCTTTAACTTGATATATTAATTGGAGAGATGTCGTGCAAAGGTTGATTTTGATATGTTTATTTTATGAAACGATATGAAATTTATACATGTTTTGAATACAGAATGTTGTTTTAAATTCTATGTTTGTGCTACCTTTTACTTGAGAGCTCCTGTATGGATTCTTTCCAATTCGAGGAACACTTTCCATACAAATGTGAGTGGTGCATTGCAAATGTTGATTTTGATATGTATATTTTATGAAACAATATGATTTTTTACATGTTTTTAACTGAGAATGTTTTTTTTTAATTCAACATTGTGCGACCTTTGACTTGAGATATCAGTTGGAGAGATGTATTGCAAAAGTTGATTTTGATATGTTGATTTTATGAAATATGAAATTCTTGAAAATGTTTTGAACAAAGAATGTTTTTCTTTAATTATTCTATGTTTGTGCTACCTTTTACTTGAGAGCTCCCACATGGATTCTTTCCAAATGTAAGAAACTTTTTCTATACTAATAGAAGAGGTGCAGTGCAAATGTTGATTTTCATATATGTATTTTATTAAACAGTATGATTTTTTGCATATTTTGAACCTAGAATGTTGTTTTTAATTCTATGTTTGTGCTAGCTTTTACTTGAGAACTGCTGCATGGATTCTTTCCAAACGTGAGAAACACTTTCTATACAAATATGAGAGGTGCAGTACAAATGTTGATTTTGATATGTGTATTTTCGGAACAAATATTGTTTGAATGAGTTGAGGTTACCCTTGTTCATTTTAGTGTTAAAGCTTTTCTGCCAATGTATGATCCAAGAGCATCATGGTATTACTGTCCATGTCACCTTCCCAGTTTTAGCAGTTTTGAACAGATTAATGACTATGACGGGTGGAGGTAGCACTGCTGAGATCTTTTTCAGACATCAAATTATTATTTGGGGGAAGGCAACTTTTTAATGTCAAAATATGTCCCTTTCCTTGTAATTTTATAATATTTGTGTCATTGTTTTATTCAGTTACCAAGGCAAAAGCAGTGACCATGGATAAGGTTGAAGATCATCCCTGTGATAAGTTCGTCTGATTCCTCATTTGAGGACTGAAAAGGCTCCTCAAACACTTGGCCCAAGTTCTGACTTGTCATTTAACAAATAAATAAAGATCACCTAAACCAGAATTCGACTGTCATTTTGTCGCTGTCATCATATTTTTTAATGGATCAAGGTAATCAATCATAGGACATCCGATGCATGGACTATTTTGCCTGTCTCAGTGTTGCTCTCAATGCTGAATGTATTGGGTAAGGCCAAGGAAAATTAAATGTTTCAATTTGTGCCGGGCTTATTGTCTGATGGTTTTTAATTTGCAAACTCGTGGGGAAATAATATATCTTTTAATAGTGTTGAAACATTTGTGAACAATTTGCGCATAGTCTTGAAAGTTGTTTTGGAAAATAAATATTATACCACGAAATTATGCATGTAATTATAACCATTTTGAATTTTGTCTTGGCCGTATTTGAAACTATGTATACCGAGGTACCCTGCCAGAAGACAGCACATTTAATTGACATACTCTTTCTCGGATAGAGTTCAGAGTGAATTCAGCTTGCAGAATTTACTGCTTGATACCTAATATTGTAATCAGATTGGTACAAACATTTCAAGCTGCCTGGGAGGTATTGAGTAATAAAACAGGCGTAATCTAACGTTGGACCAACGATGTCTATCAACGTTGGGCCAACGTTGTTTTGACGGACGGCACCACGTCTGACTTCTTTCTGGGATGTGTCATGTACCCTGTGATCTGTGCCCTGTGCTATTTTTTGTGATATCTGATGTGATTAATTGCATATTTGTGATGTGTGATGTACCATGTACCATGTGTGTTATGTATCCAGTGATCTGTGTCATGTAATGTTTATGTTTGTGATATGCGATGTTATTGATTTTAAGTGTGCCATGTACCATATGTGTCATGTATCCAGTGATATGTGTCATGTAACGTATTTTCGTGATATGTGATTCATTGTACATTTATGATGTGCCATGTGCCATATGTGTCATGTACCCTTTGATCTGTGTCATGTAATTTTTTTTATGCGATATGTGATGTGATGTGATTAAGTGTTAATGTATGATGTTCCCTGCAATAATATATGCAAACATCTTTTATAATAAAAATTTAGATGTTTCCTTTTTTAATGATATCCCAAATCTAAAAGGGCGGTTGATAAAGTCATACCAAGGATATACGTATGTCCGTCCTAACAAAGACATTTTGTGTGTGAGTGCAGAGGAAAGGTTCATTTTGATATGTGTATTTTATGAAACAATATGATTATTTACTTGTGTTTTTTAATTTAAAATTGTGCTACCTTTAACCGGAGAACTACTACATGGATTCTTTCCAAATTTGAGGAACACTTTCTATACAAATAAGGAGAGGTGAAGAGCAAAGCTTGATTTTCATAAGTGTATTTTTTATGAAACAATATGATTTTGTACATGTTTTGAACTTAGAATGTTTTATTTTAATTCATCATTGTGCGACCTTTAAGTTGAGATATTAATTGGAGAGATGTCGTGCAAAGGTTGATTTTGGTGTGTTTATTTTATTAAATAATATGATTTTGTACATGTTTTGAACTAAGAATGTGTTTTTCTATTCAACATTGCTCGACCTTTAACTTGATATATTAATTGGAGAGATGTCGTGCAAAGGTTGATTTTGATATGTTTATTTTATGAAACGATATGAAATTTTCACATGTTTTGAATACAGAATGTTGTTTTAAATTCTATGTTTGTGAGACCTGTTACTTGAGAGCTCCTGTATGGATTCTTTCCAATTCGAGGAACACTTTCTATACAAATGTGAGTGGTGCATTGCAAATGTTGATTTTGATATGTATAAATTATAAAACAATATGAATATTTACATGTTTTGAACTGAGAATGTGTTTTTTAATTCAACATTGTGCTACCTTTAACCGGAGAACTACTACATGGATTCTTTCAATATAAGGTTACCCTTGTTCAGTTTAGTGTTAATATCTTTTCTGCCAATGTATGATCCAAGAGCATCATGGTATTACTGTCCATGTCACCTTCCCAGTTTTAGCAGTTTTGAACAGTTTAATGACTTGGACGGGTGGAGGTAGCACTGCTGAGACTTTTTTCAGACATCAAATTATTATTTTTAATGTCAAAATATGTCATTCAAAAGTATGCTACCTTAAACCGGAGAACTGCTACATGGATTCTTTCCAAATTTGAGGAACTCTTTCTATACAAATAGGAGAGGTGCAGTGCAAAGGTTGTTTTGATGTGTTGATTTTATGAATGAATGAATGGCATGGTTTGAACATGCATGTTTTGAATGTTTTTTTAATTATTCTATGTTTGTGCTACCTTTTACTTGAGAGCTTCTACATAGATTCTTTCCAAATGTAAGGAACTTTTTCTATACTAATAGAAGAGGTGCAGTGCAAATGTTGATTTTCGTATATGTATTTTATTAAACAGTATGATTTTTTGCATATTTTTAACCCAGAATGTTGTTTTTAATTCTATGTTTGTGCTAGCTTTTACTTGAGAACTGCTGCATGGGTTCTTTCCAATTCGAGGAACACTTTCCATACAAATGTGAGTGGTGCATTGCAAATGTTGATTTTGATATGTATATTTTATGAAACAATGTGATTTTTTACATGTTTTTAACTGAGAATGGTTTTTTTTAATTCAACATTGTGCGACCTTTGACTTGAGATATCAGTTGGAGAGATGTATTGCAAAAGTTGATTTTGATATGTTGATTTTATGAAACAATATGAAATTCTTGAAAATGTTTTGAACAAAGAATGTTTTTCTTTAATTATTCTATGTTTGTGCTACCTTTTACTTGAGAGCTCCCACATGGATTCTTTCCAAATGGATTAATGTCAAAATATGTCATTCAAAAGTATGCTACCTTAAACCGGAGAACTGCTAAATGGATTCTTTCCAAATTTGAGGAACTCTTTCTATACAAATAGGAGAGGTGCAGTGCAAAGGTTGTTTTGATGTGTTGATTTTATGAATGAATGAATGGCATGGTTTGAACATGCATGTTTTGAATGTTTTTTTAATTATTCTATGTTTGTGCTACCTTTTACTTGAGAGCTTCTACATAGATTCTTTCCAAATGTAAGAAACACTTTCTATACTAATCGAAATATTCTCTTGGATCTTTCTGCCTCCAGGGTGTCTTCGTGACAGTGAAGTGTCATTGAACATGTTCTTGGCAATCAGTGTCTCATGTCTCGAAATGTCCTCTTGGATCTTTCTGCCTCCAAGGTGTCATTGTGACAGTGACGTGTCACTAAATATCTTATTTGCATTCATTGCCTCAAGATGCGTTATGTCACCGTTTCTCTCCAGAATGTCTTCGAGGTGTTGCTGAATATCTTCTCAGCAATCAATGCTTCGAAATTACCTCCTAGAAATCTTCTCCCTCCAGGTTGTCTTCGTGAAGGAGAAGTTCGGCTTAATACATTCTTGGAAATCTTTTCTTCCTCCAGAACGTCTTCGTGACAGCAAAGTGTCACTTGATATATTCTTGGCAGCAATCAATGCCTCCAGGATATCTTCATGACAGTGAAGTGTCATTGAATATATTCTTAATAATCAATGCCTCGAAATGTCCTCTTGAAACGTTTCTGCTTCAAGAGTGTCTTCATGACAGTGAGTGCCACTCAATATATTCTTGGCAATCATTGCCTCGGGATGTCCTCATGGAATTCATCTGCCTCCAGGGTGTCTTCGTGCCAGAGAAGTGCCACTTAAAAATTCTTGGCAAACAATGCCTCGAAATGTGCACGTTGATCTCTTCTGCCTCCAAAGTGCCTTCGTGACAGTCAGTTTCCACTGAATATCTTATTAGCAGCATCACTGTATTCATAAGTCTTCTTGACCCCCTTTTGCCTCCAGTGTGTGACCGTCGTTATCCAGTGGTCGGGCATGCTTCAGGCGGATACAAAGAGGCCGACACTGCCTCTGACAACCAAACAATCCCCGATTTTGAACCTAAATCTAAATAATTTGGAAGTGTCTTTCTATAAAGAGATGCGCCTACGTGCAGGTTGTTAGTACGGGTTAGTGCAGGTTAGTACAGTGTTAAGTCTCTGAACCTAACGTGCCTCAGAAGCATACCCGACCCTTAGATCGAGGTCTCCAGAGGTCTTATTTGGGTACCAGTGACAATTGGAGTTGGGAAACCTGGTCCTGGAGAGTCTCCTGGTGTTGCTTTTTGCCTCAATGATGTCTTCTTGGCCATTTTCCGCCCCCAGAAGTCTTGTTGGCACTCTAATGCTTCCTGTGTTTCTTCGTGACAGTCAATTGCCACTGAACAGCTTCTTGGCAAACATTGCCCCCAGACGTCTCCTTGCAACTCGTCTGTGTCTCTTCTGTGATTTGTTAAAGACTATCCTCTTGGACATCAATGTTTCCAGAAGAAATCAAGGCACCTTTCAGCCTCAATGGTGTCGTCGTGACAGTGAAGTGCCACTGAATATCTTCTTGGCAGTCATTGGTTCAAGAATTCTAGGATGTCTTCTTTACAGTGAATTGTCACCGAATATCTTCTCGGAAACAATCGCTTCATGAGTTGCAGGACGCCGTCGTGAAAGTGAATTTTCACTGAAAATCTTTTTGGCAATCATAACTCATAGATGGCTTATTGGCCCTGTCCTGCCTCCAGGGTGTCTTCGTGACAGTGAAGTGTCACTGAATATCTTTTCAGCAATTAATGCCTCGAAATGTCATCTTAGCACACTTCTGCCTTCAGTTTGTCTTCGTGAAATTAATTACCACTGAATTTCTTCTTAGCAATCAATGCATCGACATGTCCTCTTGAAACGTTACTACTTCCAGGGTGTCTTCGTGACAGTGAAGTGTCACTGAATATCTGTTCAGCAATCAATGCCTCGACATGTTCCATTGAAACGTTACTACTTCCAGGGTGTCTTCGTGACAGTGAAGTGTCACTGAATATCTTTTCAGCAATCAATTACCACTGAATATTTTCATAGCAATCAATGCCTGGAAATGTCCTCATTGAATTCTGTATCCAAGGCGTCTTCGTGACAGTATTAATGGTATTAAGTGTCACTGAATATCTTTTCAGCAATCAATGTCTCTTAGCACACTTCTGCCTTCAGGGTATATTTTTGGCAATTAATGCCTCGAAATATGCACTTTGATCTCTTCTGCCTCCAGGGTGTCTTCATGACAGTGAAGTGTCATTGAATATATTCTTAGCAACCAATGCCTCGAAATGTCCTATTAGATCTCTTCTGCTTCCAGGGTGTATTCGTGTCAGAAAAGTGCCACTTGATTCATTCTTAGCAATCAATGCCTCTAGATGTGCAGTTTCATACCTTCTGCCTCTCGTGACAGTGACGAGTCACTGAATATCTTTTGAGCAATCAATGCCTCGAAATGTCCAATCAGAAAACTTCTGCCTCCAGGATGTCATCGTGACCGTGAAGTGTCACTGAATAGCTTCTTAACAATAAATGCTTCGAAAGTTTCTCTTAGAAATCTTATGCCTCAAGGGTGCCTCCGTGACAGTGACGAGTCACTGAATATCTTTTTAGCAACCAATGCCTCAAAATGTCCTCTTAGCTCACTTCTGGGGTGTATTCGTGCAAGTGAGGTGCCACGTGTCACTGAATACCATCTCAGCAGTCAATGCCTCTAAATGTTATCTGAGAAATCGTCTGCATTCAGGGTGTCTTCGTGACAGTCCTATTGGATCTCTTCAACCCCATGGGTGTCCCCAGAGAAGTGCCACTTATTACATTCTTTGCAATCATTGCTTCGAAATATCCTCTTGAAACTTTTCTGCCTCAAGCTTTCTAAGCATCAAAACTTTAATGAGTTTATTTATAATCTGAACTTATTTACATAGTAACAAAACGATTTATTTGCAGCATAATGCAGATTGTGTAAAATAATCATACTATTTGTAATTTTATGACTCCTTGCTGAAATCGGAAGCACATACAGCATCGTACATATCGAAGTCTAAGTTTTGAAGCCGAAATCGGAAATAGTCATGGATTCTACGCTCGATGATTTTCGAATTGTTTTTTGAAACAGGGCGGCAGGGATAGATATATAACATTTTGATGTGACATAAATGTACCAAATAATGGTGTTATTGGTCTATCATTGCAAGAAGGACAATTTAGAAAGTCTTTACAAACTTTTTCTGAGAATCTCCCGTTCTCAGAACGGATGGGTGGGTGAGTGAGTATGGTTTTACGCCGCTTTTTTCAATATTCAAGAAATATCACGGTGGAGAACACCAGAAATTGGCTTCACACATTGTACCCATGTCGGGAATCTACCCCGGGTCTTCGGCGTGACGAGCGAACGCTTTAACCATTATGCTATCCGACAGCCCCTCTCAGAACGGATGAAACAAGATACACGTGATGTTTGTGATGTACCATAAAAATATTTTCTACCCAAAATGTTTATTGATTTTGTACCAATGAATATATAACAATCGATCTATATAATTATATTTCTTTTTACATGTATATTGCAAACTAATATTTACGTATATTTTGAACTAATGCAAACTTATACTGGGTATTCAATCAACAGAAATTATGGGTAAAAAATCACAACATTTCAACCGGATTTCGTGGTGTGATGGGATAGTAAAAAGGAGATATATCGCCTGTTTCCTTTTCACATTTTAAAACAAGAATGTTTTTTTTATTCCATGTTTGTGCTACCTTTTGCTGGAGAGCTGCAACATGGATTCTTTCCAAATGTAAGAAACACATTCTATTCTAATATAAAAGGTGCAGTCCAAATGTTGATTTTGATGTGTGTATTTTATGAAACATTATTATTTTTTTACAAGTTTTGAATGTTTTTTTTAAATTCAACATTGTGCGACCTTTAACGTGAGAACTGCTACACGTGTGCTTCCTTTTACTTGAGAGTGATAAGTTCGTCTGATGCTTCATTTGAGGACTGAAAAGGCTCTTCAACCACTCGGCCCAATTTCTAACTTGTCATTTAACAAATAGATAGAGGTCACCTAAACCCGAATTCTATTGTCATTTTGTTGCTGTCATATTTTTTAATGGATCAAGACAATGAGTTATAGGAGATCCGATGCATGGACTATTTTGCCTGTCTCAGTGCTCTTCCTCGGAAAGAGTTCATTCAGAGTGAATTAAGCTTGCAGAACTTACTGCTTGTTACCTGATATTTTAACCAGGTTGGAACAAACATTTCAACTGCCTGGTATGTATTGAGGAATAAAACAGGCGTAATCTAACGTTGGGCCAACGATGTCTATCAACGTTGGGCCAACGTTGTTTTGACAGACGGCACAACGTCTGACTTCTTTCTGGGATGTGTCATGTACCCTGTGATCTGTGTCATGTAATATTTTTTGTGATAACTGATGTGATTAATTGCATATTTGTAATGTGTGATGTGCCATGTACCATATGTGTCATGTATCCTGTGATCCGTGTCATCTTATGGTTTTTTTGTGTGATATGTCATGTGATTATTTGTATATGCGTGATTTGCCATCTGACATATGTGTCATGTATGCTGTGATATGTGTCATTGAATTTGTAAAAAAAAATTATATACAATGTGATTAATTTTATATGTGTGATGTGTGATGTGTGATGTGCCATGTACCATATGTGTAATGTACCCAGTGATATGTATCATGTCATGTTTTTGTTTGTGATATGTGATGTGATTGATTTTATATATGTGATGTACTATGTACCATATGTGTCATGTATCCAGTGATCTGTGTCATGTAACGTATTTTCGTGATATTTATGATGTGCCATGTGCCGTAAGTGTCATGTATCCTGTGATCTGTGTCATGTACTGTTTTTGTTTGAGATATGTGATGTGATTATTTGTATTTGCGTTATGTGCCATGTACCATATGTGTCATGTATCCAGTGATCTGTGTCATGTATTTTTTTGTGATATGTGATGTGATTTATTGTATATTTGTGATTTGCCATCTGACATATATGTCATGTATCCTGTGATATGTGTTATTGAATTTCAATTTATTTATTTTTATATGCAATGTGATTAATTTTATATGTGTGATGTGTGATGTGTGATGTGCCATGTACCATGTGTGTCATGTATCCAGTGGTCTGTGTCATATAACGTATTTTCGTGATATGTGATTCATTGTACATTTATGATGTGCCATGTGCCGCATGTGTCATGTATCCTGTGATCTGTGTCATATATGTTTTTGTGATATGTGATTTATTGTATATTTGTGATGTGTCATGTGCCATATGTGTCATGTACCCTTTGATATGTGTCATGTCATGTTTTTTGTGCGTTATGTGATGTGATTAAGTGTTAATGTGTGATGTGCCCTGCAAAATATATACAAACATCATTGATAATAAAAATTTAGATGTTTATTATTTAATGATACCCCCAACTAAAAGGGCGGGTTTGTAAAGCCATACCAAGAATATCTGTCTGTCCTTTCAAAGACATTTTTTGGTGTAAGTGCAGTGGAAAAGTTGATTTTGATATGTATATTTTAATAAAACAACATGATTTTTTTCTTGTTTTGAACTTAGAATGTTTTCTTTTTAATTCAACATTGTGCGACCTTCAACTTGAGATATTAATTGGAGAGATGCAGTGGAAAGGTTGATTTTGATATGTGTATTTTATGAAACAATAGGATTTAGTACATGTTTTGAACTTAGGATGTTTTTGGTTTTTTTATTTAACATTGTGCGACCTTTAAGTTAAGAACTACTACCTGGATCCTTTCCAAATTTGAGGAACACTTTTTATACAAATAGGAGAGGTGCAGTGCAAATGTTGATTTTGATATGTATTTTTTATGAAACAATATGATTTTTTACATGTTTTGAATTTTGAATGTTTGTTTTTTTCATTTAACATGGAGCTACCTTTAATTTGAGACATTAATTGGAGAGAAGTAGTGCAAAGGTGGATTTTGATATGTTTATTTTATGAAACAATATGAAATTTTTACATGTTTTGAACATAGAATGTTTTATTATTCTATGTTTGTGCTACCTTTTACTTGAGGGCTGCCACATGGATTCTTTCCAAATGTAAGAAACACTTTCTATACAAATATGAGAGGAGCCGTGCAAATGTTGATCTTGATATGCGTATTTTCGGAACAAATATTATTTGTTTCATGTTTTGAACTTTGATAAAATGAATGAGTCGAGGTTTCCCTTGTTCATTTTAGTGTTAAAAGCTTTTCTGCCAACGTACGATCCAAGAGCATCATGGTACTGATGTCCATGCCATCTTCCCAGTTGTAGCAGTTTTTAACAATTTAATGACTTGGACGGGTGGAGGAAGCACTGCTGAGACTTTTTACAAACAACAAATTACTATTTGGGGCAAGGCAACTTTTTCATGTCAAAATATGTCCCTTACCTTGTAATTTTATAATATTTGTGTCATTGTTTTATTCAGTTACCAAGGCAAAAGCAGTGACCATGGATAAGGTTGAAGATCATCCCTGTGATAAGTTCGTCTGATTCCTCATTTGAGGACTGAAAAGGCTCCTCAACCACTTGGTTCTGACTTGTCATTTAACAAATAAATAAAGGTCACCTAAACCAGAACTCGATTGTCATTTTGTTGCTGTTATCATATTTTTTAATGGATCAAGGCAATCAATCATAGGAGATCCGATGCATGGACTATTTTGACTGTCTCAGTGTTGCTCTCAATACTGAATGTATGGGGTAAGGCCAAGGAAAATTAAATGTTTCATTTCGTGCCTGGATTTTTGTCTGATGGTTTTTAATTTGCAAACTCGTGGGAAAATCATATATCTTTTAATAGTGTTGAAAAATTTGTGAACAATTTGCGCATAGTCTTGAAAGTTGTTTTGGAAAGTAAACGTTGTATCACGAAATTGTTCACGTAACTAAAAACATTTTGAATTTTGCAATGGCCGTATTTGAAACTATGTATGCCGAGGTACCCTGCCAGAAGACAGCGCATTTCATTAACATACTCTTCCTCGGATAGAGTTCAGAGTGAATTCAGCCCGCAGAACTAACTGCTTGTTACCTAATATTGTAATCAGATTGGTACAAACATTTCAAGCTGCCTGGGAGGTATTGAGTAATAAAACAGGCGTAATCTAACGTTGGACCAACGATGTCTATCAACGTTGGGCCAACGTTGTTTTGACAGACGGCACAACGTCTGACTTCTTTCTGGGATGTGTCATGTACCCTGTGATCTGTGCCGTGTAATATTTTTTGTGATATCTGATGTGATTAATTGCATATTTGTGATGTGTGATGTACCATGTACCATGTGTGTTATGTATCCAGTGATCTGTGTCATGTAACGTATTTTCGTGATATGTGATTCATTGTACATTTATGATGTGCCATGTGCCATATGTATCATGTACCCTTTGATCTGTGTCATGTAATTTTTTTTTATGCCATATTTAGATGTGATTAAGTGTTAATGTATGATGTTCCCTGCAATAATATATACAAACATCTTTTATAATAAAAATTTAGATGTTTCCTTTTTTAATGATATCCCAAATCTAAAAGGGCGGGTTGATAAAGCCATACCAAGGATATACCTCTGTCCGTCCTTCCAAAGACATTTTGTGTGTGAGTGCAGTGAAAAGGTTCATTTTGATATGTGTATTTTATGAAACAATATGATTATTTACTTGTTTTGAACTTAGAATGGGTTTTTTTAATTCAACATTGTGCGATCTTTAACTTGAGATATTAATTGGAGAGATGCAGTGCAAAGGTTGATTTTGATGTATTTATTTTATGAAAGAATATGATTTTGTACATGTTTTGAACTTAGAATGGGTTTTTTAATTTAAAATTGTGCTACCTTTAACCGGAGAACTGCTACATGGATTCTTTCCAAATTTGAGGAACACTTTCTATACAAATAAGGAGAGGTGAAGAGCAAAGCTTGATTTTCATAAGTGTATTTTTTATGAAACAATATGATTTTGTACATGTTTTGAACTTAGAATGTTTTATTTTAATTCATCATTGTGCGACCTTTAAGTTCAGATATTATTTGGAGAGATGTCGTGCAAAGGTTGATTTTGGTGTGTTTATTTTATGAAACAATATGATTTTGTAGATGTTTTGAACTTAGAATGTGTTTTTCTATTCAACATTGTTCGACCTTTAACTTGATATATTAATTGGAGAGATGTCGTGCAAAGGTTGATTTTGATATGTTTATTTTATGAAACGATATGAAATTTTCACATGTTTTGAATACAGAATGTTGTTTTAAATTCTATGTTTGTGCTACCTTTTACTTGAGAGCTCCTGTATGGATTCTTTCCAATTCGAGGAACACTCTCCATACAAATGTGAGTGGTGCATTGCAAATGTTGATTTTGATATGTATATTTTATAAAACAATATGATTTTTTACATGTTTTTAACTGAGAATGGGTTTTTTAATTCAACTTTGTGCGACCATTGACTTGAGATATCAGTTGGAGAGATGTATTGCCAAAGTTGATTTTGATATGTTGATTTTATGAAACAATATGAAATTCTTGAAAATGTTTTGAACATAGAATGTTTTTCTTTTATTATTCTATGTTTGTGCTACCTTTTACTTGAGAGCTCCCACATGGATTCTTTCCAAATGTAAGAAACTCTTTTTATACTAATAGAAGAGATGCAGTGCAAATGTTGATTTTCATATATGTATTTTATTAAACAGTATGATTTGTTTGCATATTTTGAACCTAGAATGTTGTTTTTAATTCTATGTTTGTGCTAGCTTTTACTTGAGAACTGCTGCATGGATTCTTTCCAAATGTAAGAAACTCTTTCTATACTAATAGAAGAGATGCAGTGCAAATGTTGATTTTCATATATGTATTTTATTAAACAGTATGATTTGTTTGCATATTTTGAACCTAGAATGTTGTTTTTAATTCTATGTTTGTGCTAGCTTTTACTTGAGAACTGCTGCATGGATTCTTTCCAAATGTGAGAAACACTTTCTATACAAATATGAGAGGTGCAGTACAAATGTTGATTTTGATATGTGTATTTTCGGAACAAATATTGTTTGAATGAGTTGAGGTTACCCTTGTTCATTTTAGTGTTAAAAGCTTTTCTGCCAATGTATGATCCAAGAGCATCATGGTATTACTGCCCATGTCACCTTCCCAGTTTTAGCAGTTTTGAACAGTTTAATTACTTGGACGGGTGGAGGTAGCACTGCTGAGATCTTTTTCAGACATCAAATTATTATTTGGGGGAAGGCAACTTTTTAATGTCAAAATATGTCCCTTTCCTTGTAATTTTATAATATTTGTGTCATTGTTTTATTCAGTTACCAAGGCAAAAGCAGTGACCATGGATAAGGTTGAAGATCATCCCTGTGATAAGTTCGTCTGATTCCTCATTTGAGGACTGAAAAGGCTCCTCAAACACTTGGCCCAAGTTCTGACTTGTCATTTAACAAATAAATAAAGGTCACCTAAACCAGAATTCGACTGTCATTTTGTCGCTGTCATCATATTTTTAATGGATCAAGGCAATCAATCATAGGACATCCGATGCATGGACTATTTTGCCTGTCTCAGTGTTGCTCTCAATACTGAATGTATGGGGTAAGGCCAAGGAAAATTAAATGTTTCAATTTGTGCCGGGCTTATTGTCTGATGGTTTTTAATTTGCAAACTCGTGGGGAAATAATATATCTTTTAATAGTGTTGAAACAATTGTGAACAATTTGCGCATAGTCTTGAAAGTTGTTTTGGAAAGTAAATATTATATCACGAAATTATGCATGTAATTATAACCATTTTGAATTTTGTCTTGGCCGTATTTGAAACTATGTATACCGAGGTACCCTGCCAGAAGACAGCACATTTAATTGACATACTCTTTCATGGATAGAGTTCAGAGTGAATTCAGCTTGCAGAATTTACTGCTTGATACCTAATATTGTAATCAGATTGGTACAAACATTTCAAGCTGCCTGGGAGGTATTGAGTAATAAAACAGGCGTAATCTAACGTTGGACCAACGATGTCTATCAACGTTGGGCCAACGTTGTTTTGACAGACGGCACAACGTCTGACTTCTTTCTGGGATGTGTCATGTACACTACTGCCTAAAAGTTCATTCCCCTAACACGCGTTGAGAACGCGTGTAACACGCATGTGACACGGGTGTGCAACGGGTGTGCAGCGCGTGTGCCACGCGTGTAACACGGGACCGGGTTCCAGTTGAAGTTGACAAAATTATCAAATGAATAGTGAGATAAAACAAAACAGTGAGATGTGAAATTTGAGTTAATGAGCGGCCATTGAGCTGTGTTCACCAGACCGTAAATACAAGGTCGGCCTGTCTTAATTAGTGTTCGGTTGTTAGACTTTTATGGCATGACCCATTCCACTAGGGTCCCGTCTAGCCATTGTGGCTAGCCGACAGTAGAACAGTAGTGAATTTAGATGCGAGTTTATTGCTAGGGGAACCCCCGTGTTGACACGATTGTCGCGGGTTGGTAAATGTCCGCCATTAATAAAATGACTGTTTGTGGATTTGCGAACATATTCATTTGCCCACACGAGTCATTCCATTTGATTGCAAATATGACGTTTTTCGTTCGCCAAATTTATGCTTTAGACAGTACAATTATGATATAGCCGTTACCACTACTAATGTCTCATTATTTCACGTAGGAATATGTCCCATTTCCCCACACCCCACTTTCTGTTTTGTATTTTGAAAGAATAAATAAAAGAAGGTTTTGTGTGGGACACTTTTATACTAATTATAAGAGGATGTTGTAAATGAATATGAACAGCCATGCTGTCTGACTGTTGATAGAATTTGAGATCTTCACAATCACCGGGTGTGACCATGTAGACAGAATCTCGTTAGGGTTTGTGATTTTTACATTTGCCCAATGACCATAGTGAGTATTGCTGGGGATACCAAACGTAACAGTTTATTATTAGAGGTTGTGAGTACCTATACCACGTAGATAGGATATATTTAGGATTTTAATCCTTCTTTGAGAGGCATTTAGAAGTTGGAGTACTACGTTAGGATAAGATTTATGGGTGACTTTAATCCTTTCTTTCTCTGTGGGTAATCCTTTCACGTTGATTGGAGGAAGTCACTCAACCAGGTCATGACAGGTCGTGAGTTTACTCACTAACTACTGTGAGCGTTTTTGGCATAACATCTTTTGTTGTATAAACATAGAAACGATGCTCACTCACTGTTAATCTTCTGCAGTTTGCTGGCAAAGTGGGGATAAACCTCAGTGTCAAAGACGATCAAACTTAGTTCGAATACTTGTTTATATGTGACATCTCCCAAATGGGGACATGTTCATAAACTTGGCAAGTGATGATGAATTTTAATATTAATATTATTATAGTTTATGAAATTGTTAATAAAACTTTAATAAAATTGTGCTTCACTCTCACGAAAAATATATTGTCTGTGAGTAAATTTATATATCACGTTTCATCGGCATTTTTCAGTGATATTGGGACTACATGAAACATGGCTGGTTTTACATTTCTGATACAGGTGCTTGACTGACTGAGTAGTTCATGATCAATTAGATATGTTTAAATCAGTCAAGTTTGCAACAATAGATGAATAAGTTGATACATTTGGACCGCAGTTACCGATTAACAACTTAAGACATAGAGACAGGGAGGAGATATATAACCAAACCTATGGTCCTGTTGAGACAGTTGACAGTTAGAACGTTGGATTAAATGACAGTAACTAATTTGAACATTCCCCAGTAATATCATAAAATACATCATAACTCATAACAGTCCGAGAAACAGCTTCCAGCCATATACTAGTATTGAAGGGACAATCGCTTTTGACAGTTTAAAAATAAACTCACCTTAAGGTGCTTGGCAAGTCAAAACTGACCTCCCTGAATATGTTTTTTAGGTTTGACAGCAACTATGCTTGTGGATTTCAGAGATAGACATGATTTGTTAGCTAGATGTTATTACAATAAGCGAAAATGTCTTAAAAGTCCACAGTTTGTTTAATAGTACAAAAAGTGTGTTATAGATCTATCATTGTTTTCTTTTATTGAACATAATATTTGCACTATATTGCTGTGAGCTGTAAATAATCTAGCCTCCCCATGTACGTAACTTACATATATTTATGTATGACCAGAACAGCAAATAAAGTTCTGGTAGATAGGTACCTCGGAGATTTAACGTGCGCTTTCCGACTTAAGCCTATCTCGCACACGGGGAAGCACTTATACTATTAGGGTAAAAAAGCGTAATGATTAAATAAAGAAGTGCCACTACTCTGGAAGAAGTGGTACAAGTCTGTGTAGTTTGTGATGTCGTACTCGATGTCCTGCCCCCCCCCCCCCCCCTTCTTGTGCACCATGACGAAAGGGACTCCTTGTTTGGCGTAGAGATGTTCCTTTGGGGTGTTGATCTGGTCAACCTTGAGATCCGGCCGGGCCTGGTAGTGGTTGATCGGAATGTCTGACTTTTCCACTAGTAATTAAAGTTCTTTGGTATGACCTCTTTTATCCCTGCTGACGTTATCCTAATGTTCAATTTCAGTCTGCCTCACCAAGCGTCAGAAAGCATTGTACATGTTCTGATAAACCATACTGATGCAATTAAGCAAATGAATATTTGCTGTGGGCAAATATCTATTTTCTATATATATATTTGTGGATATGAAGCATTCTAGTTAATTGTGGATACACTGGGCAGACAGAATTGTGTTTATTTCCAGGCCATCCTGATCGTCGTTTACTACTATAAGGTGTATGTTTTGAGGCAAGATCAAAGGCGCCGCACAGCATTTATTAGATAACAGACGGGGTCGTCCGTTTCGCTTTAAACAACCACCCCACCCTGTCTGTAGGAGTTATATAATCGGTGCGCAAATAACTGTGTCAAGTCCACTGCCGGGCTGATGCGGTGTCAGTGTCAGGGATGAACATGAATGCTCAAATTATAGACCTGTAGCACTCACAAGTTGCTCAGCCAAAATATTTGAAAAGTGTATATTCAATTCTCTGATAACAGCAAATATAACCTTAGAAATAGATTCAACATACAAACAATCAAATGTAGAACACAGACCTATGCTTTATAATAATTTCTTCTGGATATGATCAACCTGCGGAACCCTCTATCCGATGAAGTAACTAATGCTCGCTCATTAAAAGAAATCAAATCATTAATTAATCGTTCTGATGCAATTACTAATAATTTTGACTTCAAATATTTTCATAGATCATGCCAAATTGTCACTGTCGCCTTAGGCTCGGCTGCAGTGACTTAAACGCTGATAAGTTTAGACGACATGTATCAGACATACCAGACTGCACTTGTGCATATCACCTTGAAGATGCAATTCACTTTTTTCTATAACTGTCAAAAAATACGATAATATCAGAAACACTGTGTATTTCTACACACATGGGTATGGTCTAAAAATGATATTACGTGGAAGTAGTTAAGCAGTTCTACAAACATGACTCTTCTTAAATCAGTTCACGACATCATTGTCAAAAGCAAAAGGTTTGAGTAGCTTAATTTTATGCATGTAGTAAAGGAAAACTGCATTTCCTTATTTCACAGACACCACTTGCTTCAGTGTATTGGCTTCGTGTATTTCATTTGTGCATTTTGTATGTTTATGTTCATCACTCTCTTATATATATCCAGCTGTTGTTAAGTTGTTACCTGGAGTGGTATTACATAAGCAAGTTTTGCTTGTTTACCGATCCAGATTTCTTTTGAAATAAAAATACGTTTAAGCCAACACAGCTAACCCTAAAACACATGATTGTAAACTATTCAAAAAGGGGCACTAATCTCTGGCTTCTTCTCGGGTGTCGGACTCAAACTCAAACTCATTTATTCTTAGAATAACATGACATACAATTATCTACAATTTTTATTATGTACAATTTAACAAAAATAATAAAAATAGGATACGTGGATACTAATACAATTTACCAATTGTATTGTACACATTGTTAAGGAATTTAGATAGGCCTTTTAGATTTCTTACACTGTTAGTGGTCATAATTTTCTTAAATGTTTGGAAACTTAAGATATTGCTTATTTAAGAGTTCATATCGCCGTTGGTGAAAAGCTTCACATTGGAATAAATAATGCAATTCATCTCCCATAGCGATAGATTCACAGAGTGGACACTGGCTGTCTTCCCTGGGAATGTTCAGCCATCGACCTGTTTCAACTGGTAACCCTTGGTTAAAAAGTTCTGACTTTAATTTTGAGAGCAGTAGATATTTCGCAAATGAAGGTTGATTCTTCAGGTAATACGACCTTTGGATTTCCGCTTGGGCTTTCTAGCTGCCGTGAGTCAATTTGCTCGTTAACGCAACCGAGCGTGACAAGAGACTGGGCTACCAGTCTGCAAGGACAGCTAAATAAGCTTACGCATTTTTGAAAACTGATTGGCTACCCGTGATCTATGAAGATTTCAACAAAGGGCGCATGGTAATTAATTTCTTCAGTCTAAACAAACAGACAAATAACGGCGAAAGCTCATCGGATGTCGTTATTTGGAAATACCCCTGATGGTTACAGTTTAATAATAAAAAAGTATCCCTGAGTGAAAGCATTTGCGGATTTCGGATTGCGTGGATGATACAATTACTACTCCCTTGTTGTCATCCACATTTTCTGGTATAGCCCTACACTTGTGTATTTGTCGTAATTCACTTGCTGCTCAGTTAATGAATTTATAACATGTATACTTAGTTGTAGCACCACACAGATTATAAAGGTTCAAATTTGGTCTTTCTTGTACCTGGGGTAATTATTCAATCTAAATCCAGGTTTGAAGTGAGGTGGAATGTGAGTTATGTGATACGCACGTGGCAGCCCAGCAAGAGATGTATGGTCAGTTGCTTTACTTTTTTTTGTAAATCAACTGATCATTCCCAGACATCAAAGGATCAACAGGCAATACGTTGATTGATTAATTACTGTTATCTTGCACAGTGGATATGTCAAAAGTAAGTGTTTATATGTGAAGGTAGGTTTACTAAACCTAGGCAATACACTCATATCATGGCGTGAAGTACAGATGTAAAAACAACATACTTTGTTCAAAGGGTAACCGATAATACACTGACTAGTTGTTCATTGTTATCTAACTCAATGTATGTTTTTAAGAACCGAGGACATTATAAAAATAGTTGTCACGTGGGCTTTCTCAGCTAACTTGGCAGCTATGTGAAACAATTGAAACAAACTAAGTGATCAGTTAAGAAACAAACACGGGTTATAATATTCGATACATTTAAATAACGTTTAAAACGATATATTTAAATATTTTAATATATTTCATATATATTCCAAATATTGTTTCCAAATAATTATTATTAAAGTATTTGATTCTCACATAGACATTTGACATCGAATAAGTATTTTTGTACAGCTGCAGACGCAATGGATATTGTTCCTTTATGTTGATATTCCCGGATACATTATAACTTTGGTAGGTTGTAATAATTATATTTGCATTTTGTTTTCATTCATTCGCTGCAGCTTTGAACAGAATCATTCTTGTTCCTTTCCGTTTGGTTGGGAAGTTTTTCGATGCGCGATAGACGTTGTTTTCACAAGTATTTTCTTTTGTAAGCGTGTATATGTTACAGTCAATGTGTAAAATATGATTCACTCAGGCAATTTATTAAATATCTAAATATTTCAGTCATTTTACAAATTGACTGAATAATCCATTCATTTATTTAACCGACAGACTAAAAATGATAAAGACGATCAAAAGAGCTTAAACACATCACAATATATTAATTATGCTAAGAAAAGAAGCCCAACAATACAGAACTGTACTTGGTGATGATATTAAACATAAACAAATATTTGGAATTCGTTATCATATTAATAAAGATGGACATATTTTTCAGTTAATTTGTAAAATAAACTGAATATTTAGGCGTTTAATAAATTTCCTTAGTGAAATGCTCCCCACAAATATACCTACATTTCCAAAACTGTATTTCATTTTTGTTGACCAATGTGACCATACATCCTTCTACTTTCAATAAAAATGCGCTTACGAATGGCGAGCACAGGTCGCGAACAAGTCTAGATTTCTGCTATATCATCCGGGTACTCACTGGAAAATACAGTAATGCACAGGTAACAACTACTCCCGCGGAATTGCTTTAGATCAGTGCTCCTTTGTACGTTGAAATACTATATTTTGTGAATGCCAAAATGATGTATCAAGGATCAAGTAGAAGATACATTGACCGTAGCGCTGGGAGTTTATTCAACAGACCCGTGAAAATAACACTGCTGTTTCTTACTATTTATTTTAGATGACGCAGTCAAAGCTCACTTCTCCTGGCGGCCATTATCGAACGGCCAGCTAAAACACAACCCCGCGCTTACGTCTACAGGTCTCTTCCTGTAGTACGGTAATTAGTATTCTCTCCCTCAAGTGTATCCTCAATGATATAACCCACCCTCATTAATTACATGCTGCTCTTTCCCAGCCTCACGGCTATGGAGCTGAGATAAAGAGTCCAAGTCATCATAAAGTAATTAGGGTCCAATAAAAACAATGCGCCGCCAAACCTCATACATATTATCACTGAAAGTCGTTCTACAGACGGTTAATGTCAAATCACAATAAAAGCATTTCAATTGCAATAACATGTTCCAGGACCATGTATTCTCTTAACACAATCGGATTTAGAAGCAATGGTCGTATAAAACAAGACAGATCTATTTAAACACAACAGTATTCATGTTATTCCCACAAAATCACATAAAGAAAGGAGACATTAGCAAATACATGTGTATTATCATTTTTCGTCAGGATAACAAAATTTTCTCTCCTTGTTACCACCTCAAGGTTCAGCTTAAGACGGGTCCTCCTTTGGTCAAAAGTTTGTTCCCCCTCTAATGAGTGTGTCACGCGTTGCACACGAGTGGCGGACGGGGTGCACACCCGTGTGCAACGCGTTGCACACGGGTATCACACGCGTGACCAACCCGATGCACACTGGTTGCGTAACGCGTTGCCCATGCGTGTAAGGGGAAGGAACTTCTAGGCAGTAGTGTACCCTGTGATCTGTGCCGTGTAATATTTTTTTGTGATATCTGATGTGATTAATTGCATATTTGTGATGTGTGATGTACCATGTGTGTTATGTATCCAGTGATCTGTGTCATGTAATGTTTATGTTTGTGATATGCGATGTTATTGATTTTAAATGTGCCATGTACCATATGTGTCATGTATCCAGTGATATGTGTCATGTAACGTATTTTCGTGATATGTGATTCATTGTACATTTATGATGTGCCATGTGCCATATGTATCATGTACCCTTTGATCTGTGTCATGTAATTTTTTTTTATGCCATATTTAGATGTGATTAAGTGTTAATGTATGATGTTCCCTGCAATAATATATACAAACATCTTTTATAATAAAAATTTAGATGTTTCCTTTTTTAATGATATCCCAAATCTAAAAGGGCGGGTTGATAAAGCCAAACCAAGGATATACCTCTGTCCGTCCTTCCGAGGACATTTTGTGTGTGAGTGCAGAGAAAAGGTTCATTTTGATATGTGTATTTTATGAAACAATATGATTATTTACTTGTTTTGAACTTAGAATGGGTTTTTTTAATTCAACATTGTGCGATCTTTAACTTGAGATATTAATTGGAGAGATGCAGTGCAAAGGTTGATTTTGATGTATTTATTTTATGAAAGAATATGATTTTGTACATGTTTTGAACTTAGAATGGGTTTTTTAATTTAAAATTGTGCTACTTTTAACCGGAGAACTGCTACATGGATTCTTTCCAAATTTGAGGAACACTTTCTATACAAATAGGAGAGGTGAAGAGCAAAGCTTGATTTTCATAAGTGTATTTTTTAAGAAACAATATGATTTTGTACATGTTTTGAACTTAGAATGTTTTATTTTAATTCATCATTGTGCGACCTTTAAGTTCAGATATTATTTGGAGAGATGTCGTGCAAAGGTTGATTTTGGTGTGTTTATTTTATGAAACAATATGATTTTGTAGATGTTTTGAACTTAGAATGTGTTTTTCTATTCAACATTGTTCGACCTTTAACTTGAAATATTAATTGGAGAGATGTCGTGCAAAGGTTGATTTTGATATGTTTATTTTATGAAACGATATGAAATTTTCACATGTTTTGAATACAGAATGTTGTTTTAAATTCTATGTTTGTGCTACCTTTTACTTGAGAGCTCCTGTATGGATTCTTTCCAATTCGAGGAACACTCTCCATACAAATGTGAGTGGTGCATTGCAAATGTTGATTTTGATATGTATATTTTATGAAACAATATGATTTTTTACATGTTTTTAACTGAGAATGGGTTTTTTAATTCAACATTGTGCGACCATTGACTTGAGATATCAGTTGGAGAGATGTATTGCCAAAGTTGATTTTGATATGTTGATTTTATGAAACAATATGAAATTCTTGAAAATGTTTTGAACATAGAATGTTTTTTCTTTTATTATTCTATGTTTGTGCTACCTTTTACTTGAGAGCTCCCACATGGATTCTTTCCAAATGTAAGAAACTATTTCTATACTAATAGAAGAGATGCAGTGCAAATGTTGATTTTCATATATGTATTTTATTAAACAGTATGATTTGTTTGCATATTTTGAACCTAGAATGTTGTTTTTAATTCTATGTTTGTGCTAGCTTTTACTTGAGAACTGCTGCATGGATTCTTTCCAAATGTGAGAAACACTTTCTATACAAATATGAGAGGTGCAGTACAAATGTTGATTTTGATATGTGTATTTTCGGAACAAATATTGTTTGAATGAGTTGAGGTTACCCTTGTTCATTTTAGTGTTAAAAGCTTTTCTGCCAATGTATGATCCAAGAGCATCATGGTATTACTGCCCATGTCACCTTCCCAGTTTTAGCAGTTTTGAACAGTTTAATGACTTGGACGGGTGGAGGTAGCACTGCTGAGATCTTTTTCAGACATCAAATTATTATTTGGGGGAAGGCAACTTTTTAATGTCAAAATATGTCCCTTTCCTTGTAATTTTATAATATTTGTGTCATTGTTTTATTCAGTTACCAAGGCAAAAGCAGTGACCATGGATAAGGTTGAAGATCATCCCTGTGATAAGTTCGTCTGATTCCTCATTTGAGGACTGAAAAGGCTCCTCAACCACTTGGCCCAAGTTCTGACTTGTCATTTAACAAATAAATAAAGGTCACCTAAACCAGAATTCGACTGTCATTTTGTCGCTGTCATCATATTTTTTAATGGATCAAGGCAATCAATCATAGGACATCCGATGCATGGACTATTTTGCCTGTCTCAGTGTTGCTCTCAATACTGAATGTATGGGGTAGGGCCAAGGAAAATTAAATGTTTCAATTTGTGCCGGGCTTATTGTCTGATGGTTTTTAATTTGCAAACTCGTGGGGAAATAATATATCTTTTAATAGTGTTGAAACAATTGTGAACAATTTGCGCATAGTCTTGAAAGTTGTTTTGGAATGTAAATATTATATCACGAAATTATGCATGTAATTATAACCATTTTGAATTTTGTCTTGGCCGTATTTGAAACTATGTATACCGAGGTACCCTGCCAGAAGACAGCACATTTAATTGACATACTCTTTCATGGATAGAGTTCAGAGTGAATTCAGCTTGCAGAATTTACTGCTTGATACCTAATATTGTAATCAGATTGGTACAAACATTTCAAGCTGCCTTGGAGGTATTGAGTAATAAAACAGGCGTAATCTAACGTTGGACCAACGATGTCTATCAACGTTGGGCCAACGATGTCTATCAACGTTGGGCCAACGTTGTTTTGACAGACGGCACAACGTCTGACTTCTTTCTGGGATGTGTCATGTACCCTGTGATCTGTGCCGTGTAATTTTTTTTGTGATATCTGATGTGATTAATTGCATATTTGTGATGTGTGATGTACCATGTACCATGTGTGTCATGTATCCAGTGATATGTGTCATGTAACGTATTTTCGTGATATGTGATTCATTGTACATTTATGATGTGCCATGTGCCATATGTATCATGTACCCTTTGATCTGTGTCATGTAATTTTTTTTATGCCATATTTAGATGTGATTAAGTGTTAATGTATGATGTTCCCTGCAATAATATATACAAACATCTTTTATAATAAAAATTTAGATGTTTCCTTTTTTAATGATATCCCAAATCTAAAAGGGCGGGTTGATAAAGCCATACCAAGGATATACCTCTGTCCGTCCTTCCAAAGACATTTTGTGTGTGAGTGCAGTGAAAAGGTTCATTTTGATATGTGTATTTTATGAAACAATATGATTATTTACTTGTTTTGAACTTAGAATTGGTTTTTTTAATTCAACATTGTGCGATCTTTAACTTGAGATATTAATTGGAGAGATGCAGTGCAAAGGTTGATTTTGATGTATTTATTTTATGAAAGAATATGATTTTGTACATGTTTTGAACTTAGATTGGGTTTTTTAATTTAAAATTGTGCTACCTTTAACCGGAGAACTGCTACATGGATTCTTTCCAAATTTGAGGAACACTTTCTATACAAATAGGAGAGGTGAAGAGCAAAGCTTGATTTTCATAAGTGTATTTTTTATGAAACAATATGATTTTGTACATGTTTTGAACTTAGAAAGTTTTATTCTAATTCATCATTGTGCGACCTTTAAGTTCAGATATTATTTGGAGAGATGTCGTGCAAAGGTTGATTTTGGTGTGTTTATTTTATGAAACAATATGATTTTGTAGATGTTTTGAACTTAGAATGTGTTTTTCTATTCAACATTGTTCGACCTTTAACTTGAAATATTAATTGGAGAGATGTCGTGCAAAGGTTGATTTTGATATGTTTATTTTATGAAACGATATGAAATTTTCACATGTTTTGAATACAGAATGTTGTTTTAAATTCTATGTTTGTGCTACATTTTACTTGAGAGCTCCTGTATGGATTCTTTCCAATTCGAGGAACACTCTCCATACAAATGTGAGTGGTGCATTGCAAATGTTGATTTTGATATGTATATTTTATGAAACAATATGATTTTTTACATGTTTTTAACTGAGAATGGGTTTTTTAATTCAACATTGTGCGACCATTGACTTGAGATATCAGTTGGAGAGATGTATTGCCAAAGTTGATTTTGATATGTTGATTTTATGAAACAATATGAAATTCTTGAAAATGTTTTGAACATAGAATGTTTTTCTTTTATTATTCTATGTTTGTGCTACCTTTTACTTGAGAGCTCCCACATGGATTCTTTCCAAATGTAAGAAACTCTTTCTATACTAATAGAAGAGATGCAGTGCAAATGTTGATTTTCATATATGTATTTTATTAAACAGTATGATTTGTTTGCATATTTTGAACCTAGAATGTTGTTTTTAATTCTATGTTTGTGCTAGCTTTTACTTGAAAACTGCTGCATGGATTCTTTCCAAATGTGAGAAACACTTTCTATACAAATATGAGAGGTGCAGTACAAATGTTGATTTTGATATGTGTATTTTCGGAACAAATATTGTTTGAATGAGTTGAGGTTACCCTTGTTCATTTTAGTGTTAAAAGCTTTTCTGCCAATGTATGATCCAAGAGCATCATGGTATTACTGTCCATGTCACCTTCCCAGTTTTAGTAGTTTTGAACAGTTTAATGACTTGGGCGGGTGGAGGTAGCACTGCTGAGATCTTTTTCAGACATCAAATTATTATTTGGGGGAAGGCAACTTTTTAATGTCAAAATATGTCCCTTTCCTTGTAATTTTATAATATTTGTGTCATTGTTTTATTCAGTTACCAAGGCAAAAGCAGTGACCATGGATAAGGTTGAAGATCATCCCTGTGATAAGTTCGTCTGATTCCTCATTTGAGGACTGAAAAGGCTCCTCAAACACTTGGCCCAAGTTCTGACTTGTCATTTAACAAATAAATAAAGGTCACCTAAACCAGAATTCGACTGTCATTTTGTCGCTGTCATCATATTTTTTAATGGATCAAGGCAATCAATCATAGGACAACCGATGCATGGACTATTTTGCCTGTCTCAGTGTTGCTCTCAATACTGAATGTATGGGGTAGGGCCAAGGAAAATTAAATGTTTCAATTTGTGCCGGGCTTATTGTCTGATGGTTTTTAATTTGCAAACTCGTGGGGAAATAATATATCTTTTAATAGTGTTGAAACATTTGTGAATAATTTGCGCATAGTCTTGAAAGTTGTTTTGGAAAGTAAATATTATATCACGAAATTATGCATGTAATTATAACCATTTTGAATTTTGTCTTGGCCGTATTTGAAACTATGTATACCGAGGTACCCTGCCAGAAGACAGCACATTTAATTGACATACACTTTCATGGATAGAGTTCAGAGTGAATTCAGCTTGCAGAATTTACTGCTTGATACCTAATATTGTAATCAGATTGGTACAAACATTTCAAGCTGCCTGGGAGGTATTGAGTAATAAAACAGGCGTAATCTAACGTTGGACCAACGATGTCTATCAACGTTGGGCCAACGTTGTTTTGACAGACGGTACAACGTCTGACTTCTTTCTGGGATGTGTCATGTACCCTGTGATCTGTGCCGTGTAATATTTTTTGTGATATCTGATGTGATTAATTGCATATTTGTGATCTGTGATGTACCATGTACCATGTGTGTTATGTATCCAGTGATCTGTGTCATGTAATGTTTATGTTTGTGATATGCGATTTTATAGATTTTAAATGTGCCATGTACCATATGTGTCATGTATCCAGTGATATGTGTCATGTAACGTATTTTCGTGATATGTGATTCATTGTACATTTATGATGTGCCATGTGCCATATGTATCATGTACCCTTTGATCTGTGTCATGTAATTTTTTTTATGCCATATTTAGATGTGATTAAGTGTTAATGTATGATGTTCCCTGCAATAATATATACAAACATCTTTTATAATAAAAATTTAGATGTTTCCTTTTTTAATGATATCCCAAATCTAAAAGGGCGGGTTGATAAAGCCAAACCAAGGATATACCTCTGTCCGTCCTTCCGAGGACATTTTGTGTGTGAGTGCAGTGAAAAGGTTCATTTTGATATGTGTATTTTATGAAACAATATGATTATTTACTTGTTTTGAACTTAGAATGGTTTTTTTTAATTCAACATTGTGCGATCTTTAACTTGAGATATTAATTGGAGAGATGCAGTGCAAAGGTTGATTTTGATGTATTTATTTTATGAAAGAATATGATTTTGTACATGTTTTGAACTTAGATTGGGTTTTTTAATTTAAAATTGTGCTACTTTTAACCGGAGAACTGCTACATGGATTCTTTCCAAATTTGAGGAACACTTTCTATACAAATAGGAGAGGTGAAGAGCAAAGCTTGATTTTCATAAGTGTATTTTTTATGAAACAATATGATTTTGTACATGTTTTGAACTTAGAAAGTTTTATTTTAATTCATCATTGTGCGACCTTTAAGTTCAGATATTATTTGGAGAGATGTCGTGCAAAGGTTGATTTTGGTGTGTTTATTTTATGAAACAATATGATTTTGTAGATGTTTTGAACTTAGAATGTGTTTTTCTATTCAACATTGTTCGACCTTTAACTTGATATATTAATTGGAGAGATGTCGTGCAAAGGTTGATTTTGATATGTTTATTTTATGAAACGATATGAAATTTTCACATGTTTTGAATACAGAATGTTGTTTTAAATTCTATGTTTGTGCTACCTTTTACTTGAGAGCTCCTGTATGGATTCTTTCCAATTCGAGGAACACTCTCCATACAAATGTGAGTGGTGCATTGCAAATGTTGATTTTGATATGTATATTTTATGAAACAATATGATTTTTTACATGTTTTTAACTGAGAATGTTTTTTTTAATTCAACATTGTGCGACCATTGACTTGAGATATCAGTTGGAGAGATGTATTGCAAAAGTTGATTTTGATATGTTGATTTTATGAAACAATATGAAATTCTTGAAAATGTTTTGAACATAGAATGTTTTTCTTTAATTATTCTATGTTTGTGCTACCTTTTACTTGAGAGCTTCTACATAGATTTTTTCCAAATGTAAGAAACACTTTCTATACTAATCGAAATATTCTCTTGGATCTTTCTGCCTCCAGGGTGTCTTCGTGACAGTGAAGTGTCATTGAACATGTTCTTGGCAATCAGTGTCTCATGTCTCGAAATGTCCTCTTGGATCTTTCTGCCTCCAAGGTGTCATTGTGACAGTGACGTGTCACTAAATATCTTATTTGCATTCATTGCCTCAAGATGCGTTATGTCACCGTTTCTCTCCAGAATGTCTTCGTGACAGTGAGGTGTTGCTGAATATCTTCTCAGCAATCAATGCTTCGAAATTACCTCCTAGAAATCTTCTCCCTCCAGGTTGTCTTCGTGAAGGAGAAGTTCGACTTAATACATTCTTGGAAATCTTTTCTTCCTCCAGAACGTCTTCGTGACAGCAAAGTGTCACTTGTTACATTCTTGGCAGCAATCAATGCCTCCAGGATATCTTCATGACAGTGAAGTGTCATTGAATATATTCTTAATAATCAATGCCTCGAAATGTCCTCTTGAAACGTTTCTGCTTCAAGAGTGTCTTCATGACAGTGAGTGCCTCTTAATATATTCTTGGCAGTCATTGCCTCGGGATGTCCTCATGGAATTCTTCTGCCTCCAGGGTGTCTTCGTGCCAGAGAAGTGCCACTTAATAATTCTTGGCAAACAATGCCTCGAAATGTGCACGTTGATCTCTTCTGCCTCCAAAGTGTCTTCGTGACAGTCAGTTTCCACTGAATATCTTATTAGCAGCATCACTGCATTCATGAGTCTTCTTGACCCCCTTTTGCCTCCAGTGTATGACCGTCGTTATCCAGTGGTCGGGCATGCTTCAGGCGGATACAAAGAGGCTGACACTGCCTCTGACAACCAAACAATCCCCGATTTTGAACCTAAATCTAAATAATTTGGAAGTGTCTTTCTATAAAGTGATGCGCCTACGTGCAGGTTGTTAGTGCGGGTTAGTGCAGGTTAGTACAGTGTTAAGTCTCTGAACCTAACGTGCCTCAGAAGCATACCCGACCCTTAGATCGAGGTCTCCAGAGGTCTTATTTGGGTACCAGTGACAATTGGCGTTGGGAAACCTGGTCCTGGAGAGTCTCCTGGTGATGCCTTTTGCCTCAATGATGTCTTCTTGGTCATTTTCCGCCCCCAGAAGTCTTGTTGGCACTCTAATGCTTCCTGTGTTTCTTCGTGACAGTCAATTGCCACTGAACAGCTTTTGACAAACATTGCCTCCAGACGTCTCCTTGCAGATCGTCTGTGTCTCTTCTGTGATTTGTTAAAGACTATCCTCTTGGACATCAATGTTTCCAGAAGAAATCAAGGCACCTTTCAGCCTCAATGGTGTCGTCGTGACAGTGAAGTGCCACTGAATATCTTCTTGGCAGTCATTGGTTCAAGAATTCTAGGATGTCTTCTTGACAGTGAATTGTCACCGAATATCTTCTAGGAAACAATTGCTTCATGAGCTGCAGGACGTCGTCGTAAAAGTGAATTTTCACTGAAAATCTTTTTGGAAATCATAACTCGTAGATGGCTTATTGGCCCTGTCCTGCCTCCGGGGTGTCTTCGTGAAAGTGAATTACCACTGAATTTCTTCTTAGCAATCAATGCATCGACATGTCCTCTTGAAACGTTACTACTTCCAGGGTGTCTTCGTGACAGTGAAGGTCACTGAATATCTGTTCAGCAACCAATGCATCGACATGTTCCATTGAAACGTTTCTCCTTCCAGGGTGTCTTCGTGACAGTGAAGTGTCACTGAATATCTTTTCAGCAATCAATTACCACCGAATATTTTCTTAGCAATCAATGCCTGGAGATGTCCTGATTGAATTCTGTATCCAGGGCGTCTTCGTGACAGTATTAATGGTATTAAGTGTCACTGAATATCTTTTCAGCAAGCAATGTCTCTTAGCACACTTCTGCCTTCAGGGTATATTTTTGGCAATTAATGCCTCGAAATATGCACTTTGATCTCTTCTGCCTCCAGGGTGTCTTCATGACAGTGAAGTGTCATTGAATATATTCTTAGCAACCAATGCCTCGAAATGTTCTATTAGATCTCGTCTGCTTCCAGGGTGTATTCGTGTCAGAAAAGTGCCACTTGATACATTCTTAGCAATCAATGCCTCTAGATGTGCAGTTTCATACCTTCTGCCTCTCGTGACAGTGACGAGTCACAGAATATCTTTTTAGCAATCAATGCCTCGAAATGTCCAATCAGAAAACTTCTGCCTCCAGGATGTCATCGTGACCGTGAAGTGTCACTGAATAGCTTCTTAACAATAAATGCTTCGAAAGTTTCTCTTAGAAATCTTATGCCTCAAGGGTGCCTTCGTGACAGTGACGAGTCACTGAATATCTTTTTAGCAACCAATGCCTCAAAATGTCCTCTTAGCTCACTTCTGGGGTGTATTCGTGCAAGTGAGGTGCCACGTGTCACTGAATACCATCTCAGCAGTCAATGCCTCGAAATGTTATCTGAGAAATCGTCTGCATTCAGGGTGTCTTCGTGACAGTCCTATTGGATCTCTTCAACCCCCTGGGTGTCCCCAGAGAAGTGCCACTTATTACATTCTTTGCAATCATTGCTTCGAAATATCCTCTTGAAACTTTTCTGCCTCAAGCTTTCTAAGCATCAAAACTTTAATGAGTTTATTTATAATCTGAACTTATTTACATAGTAACAAAACGATTTATTTGCAGCATAATGCAGATTATGTAAAATAATCAAACTATTTGTAATTTTATGACTCCTTGCTGAAATCGGAAGCACATACAGCATCGTACATATCGAAGTCTAAGTTTTGAAGCCGAAATCGGAAATAGTCATGGATTCTACGCTCGATGATTTTCGAATTGTTTTTTGAAACAGGGCGGCGGGGATAGATATATAACATATTGATGTGACATAAATGTACCCAAATAATGGTGTTATTGGTCTATCATTGCAAGAAGGACAATTTAGAAAGTCTTTACAAACTTTTTCTGAGAATCTCCCGTTCTCAGAACGGATGGGTGGGTGAGTGAGTATGGTTTTACGCCGCTTTTTTCAATATTCAAGAAATATCACGGTGGAGAACACCAGAAATTGGCTTCACACATTGTACCCATGTCGGGAATCTACCCCGGGTCTTCGGCGTGACGAGCGAACGCTTTAACCATTATGCTATTCCGACAGCCCCTCTCAGAACGGATGAAACAAGATACACGTGATGTTTGTGTTGTATCATAAAAATATTTTCTACCCAAAATGTTTATTGATTTTGTACCAATGAATATATAACAATCGATCTATATAATTATATTTCTTTTTACATGTATATTGCAAACTAATATTTACGTATATTTTGAAACTAATGCCAACTTATACTGGGTATTCAATCAACAGAAATTATGGGTACAAAATCACAACATTTCAACCGGATTTCGTGGTGTGATGGGATAGTAAAAAGGAGATATATCGCCTGTTTCCTTTTCACATTTTAAAACAAGAATGTTTTTTTTATTCCATGTTTGTGCTACCTTTTGCTGCAGAGCTGCAACATGGATTCTTTCCAAATGTAAGAAACACATTCTATTCTAATATAAAAGGTGCAGTCCAAATGTTGATTTTGATGTGTGTATTTTATGAAACATTATTATTTTTTTACAAGTTTTGATTGTTTTTTTAAATTCAACATTGTGCGACCTTTAACGTGAGAACTGCTACACGTGTGCTTCCTTTTACTTGAGAGTGATAAGTTCGTCCGATGCTTCATTTGAGGACTGAAAAGGCTCCTCAACTATTCGGCCCAATTTCTAACTTGTCATTTAACAAATAGATAGAGGTCACCTAAACCCGAATTCTATTGTCATTTTGTTGCTGTCATCATATTTTTTAATGGATCAAGGCAATCAATCATAGGACATCCGATGCATGGACTATTTTGCCTGTCTCAGTGCTCTTCCTCGGATAGAGTTCATTCAGAGTGAATTAAGCTTACAGAACTTACTGCTTGTTACCTGATATTTTAACCAGGTTGGAACAAACATTTCAAGCTGCCTGGGAGGTATTGAGTAATAAAACAGGCGTAATCTAACGTTGGGCCAACGTTGTTTTGACAGACGGCACAACGTCTGACTTCTTTCTGGGATGTGTCATGTACCCTGTGATCTGTGTCATGTAATATTTTTTGTGATATATGATGTGATTAATTGCATATTTGTAATGTGTGATGTGCCATGTACCATATGTGTCATGTATCCTGTGATACGTGTCATGTTATGGGTTTTTTGTGTGATATGTCATGTGATTATTTGTATATGCGTGATTTGCCATCTGATATATATGTCATGTATGCTGTGATATGTGTCATTGAATTTGTAAAAAATTATATACAATGTGATTAATTTTATATGTGTGATGTGTGATGTGTGATGTGCCATGTACCATATGTGTAATGTACCCAGTGATATGTATCATGTAATGTTTTTGTTTGTGATATGTGATGTGATTGATTTTATATATGTGATGTACTATGTACCATATGTGTCATGTATCCTGTGATCTGTGTCATGTACTGTTTTTGTTTGAGATATGTGATGTGATTATTTGTATTTGCGTTATGTGCGATGTACCATATGTGTCATGTATCCAGTGATCTGTGTCATGTATTTTTTGTGATATGTGATGTGATTTATTGTATATTTGTGATTTGCCATCTGACATATATGTCATGTATCCTGTGATATGTGTTATTGAATTTCAATTTATTTATTTTTATATGCAATGTGATTAATTTTATATGTGTGATGTGTGATGTGCCATGTACCATATGTGTCATGTATCCAGTGATCTGTGTCATATAACGTATTTTCGTGATATGTGATTCATTGTACATTTATGATGTGCCATGTGCCGCATGTGTCATGTATCCTGTGATCTGTGTCATATATGTTTTTGTGATATGTGATTTATTGTATATTTGTGATGTGTCATGTGCCATGTGTGTCATGTACCCTTTGATATGTGTCATGTCATGTTTTTTGTGCGTTATGTGATGTGATTAAGTGTTAATGTGTGATGTGCCCTGCAAAATATATACAAACATCATTGATAATAAAAATTTAGATGTTTCTTATTTAATGATACCCCCAACTAAAAGGGCGGGTTTGTAAAGCCATACCAAGGATATCTGTCTGTCCTTTCAAAGACATTTTTTGGTGTAAGTGCAGTGGAAAAGTTGATTTTGATATGTATATTTTAATAAAACAATATGATTTTTTTTCTTGTTTTGAACTTAGAATGTTTTCTTTTTAATTCAACATTGTGCGACCATCAACTTGAGATATTAATTGGAGAGATGCAGTGGAAAGGTTGATTTTGATATGTGTATTTTATGAAACAATAGGATTTAGTACATGTTTTGAACTTAGGATGTTTTTGTTTTTTTTATTCAACATTGTGCGACCTTTAAGTTAAGAACTACTACCTGGATCCTTTCCAAATTTGAGGAACACTTTTTATACAAATAGGAGAGGTGCTGTGCAAATGTTGATTTTGATATGTATTTTTTTATGAAACAATATGATTTTTTACATGTTTTGAATTTTGAATGTATGGTTTTTTCATTTAACATTGAGCTACCTTTAATTTGAGACATTAATTGGAGAGAAGTAGTGCAAAGGTGGATTTTGATATGTTTATTTTATGAATCAATATGAAATATTTACATGTTTTGAACATAGAATGTTTTATTATTCTATGTTTGTGCTACCTTTTACTTGAGAGCTGCCACATGGATTCTTTCCAAATGTAAGAAACACTTTCTATACAAATATGAGAGGAGCCGTGCAAATGTTGATCTTGATATGCGTATTTTCGGAACAAATATTATTTGTTTCATGTTTTGAACTTTGATAAAATGAATGAGTCGAGGTTTCCCTTGTTCATTTTAGTGTTAAAAGCTTTTCTGCCAACGTACGATCCAAGAGCATCATGGTATTGATGTCCATGCCACCTTCCCAGTTGTAGCAGTTTTTAACAATTTAATGACTTGGACGGGTGGAGGAAGCACTGCTGAGACTTTTTACAAACAACAAATTACTATTTGGGGCAAGGCAACTTTTTCATGTCAAAATATGTCCCTTACCTTGTAATTTTATAATATTTGTGTCATTGTTTTATTCAGTTACCAAGGCAAAAGCAGTGACCATGGATAAGGTTGAAGATCATCCCTGTGATAAGTTCGTCTGATTCCTCATTTGAGGACTGAAAAGGCTCCTCTGGTTCTGACTTGTCATTTAACAAATAAATAAAGGTCACCCAAACCAGAACTCGATTGTCATTTTGTTGCTGTTATCATATTTTTTAATGGATCAAGGCAATCAATCATAGGAGATCCGATGCATGGACTATTTTGCCTGTCTCAGTGTTGCTCTCAATGCTGAATGTATGGGGTAAGGCCAAGGAAAATTAAATGTTTCATTTCGTGCCTGGATTTTTGTCTGATGATTTTTAATTTGCAAACTCGTGGGAAAATCATATATCTTTTAATAGTGTTGAAAAATTTGTGAACAATTTGCGCATAGTCTTGAAAGTTGTTTTGGAAAATAAATGTTGCATCACGAAATTGTTCACGTAACTAAAAACATTTTGAATTTTGTCATGGCCGTATTTGAAACTATGTATGCCGAGGTACCCTGCCAGAAGACAGCGCATTTCATTAACATACTCTTCCTCGGATAGATTTCAGAGTGAATTCAGACCGCAGAACTAACTGCCTGTTACCTGATATTTTAACCAGGTTGGTACAAACATTTCAAGCTGCCTGGGATGTATTGAGTAATAAAACAGGCGTAATCTAACGTTGGGCCAACGCTGTCTATCAACGTTGGGCCAACGTTGTTTTGACGGACGGCACAACGACTGACTTCTTTCTGGGATGTGTCATGTACCCTGTGATCTGCGTCGTGTAATATTTTTTGTGATATATGATGTGATTAATTGCATATTTGTGATGTGTGATGTGCCATGTGCCATGTACCATATGTGTCATGTATCCTGTGCTTTGTGTCATGTAATGTTTTCTTTTGGTGATATGCCATGTGATTATTTGTATATGCGTGATGCGCCATGTGACATGTGTCATGTATGCTGTGATATGTGTCAAGGCATGTTGTTTTTTTAATTTTTCATATGCAATGTGATTCATTTTATATGTGTGATGAGTGATGTGCGATGTACCATATGTGTCATGTATCCAGTGATCTGTGTCATGTAATGTTTTTATTTGGTGATATGTGATGTGATTATTCGTATATCCGTGATGTGCCATGTGACATATGTGTCGTGTATCCTGTGATATGTGTCATGGAATTGTTTGGGTGTTTTTAATATGCAATGTGATTAACTTTATATGTGTGCTGTGTGATTTGTGATGTGCCATGTACCATGTGTGTCATGTATCCAGTGATCTGTGTCATGTAATGTATTTTCTTGATATGTGATTAATTGTACATTTATGATGTGCCATGTGCCGTATGTGTCATGTATCCTGTGATCTGTGCCATGTATTCTTTTGTGGGATAAGTGATTAATTGTATATTTGTGATGAGCCATGTGCCATATGTGTCATGTACCCTTTGATCTGTGTCATGTAAATTTTTTTATGCGATATGTGATGTGAATAAATGTTAATGTGTGATGTGCCCTGCAATAATATATACAAACATCTTTAATAATAAAAAAATATATGTTTCTTTTTTAATGATATCCCGAATCTAAAAGGGCGGGTTGATAAAGCCATACCAAGGATATCCGTCTGTCCGTTTATCCAAAGACATTTTTGTGTGTTAGTGTAGTGGAAGATTGATTTTGATATGTATATTTTATGAAACAATATGATGTTTTACTTGTTTTGAACACAGACTGTTGTTTTTAATTCTATGTTTGTGCTACCTTTTACTTGAGAGTTCCCACATGGATTCTTTCCAAATGTAAGAAACACTTTCTATACTAATAGAAGAGGTGCAGTGCAAATGTTGATTTTGATATATGTATTTTATGAAACAATATGGTTTTTTTGCATGTTTTGAACCTAGAATGATGTTTTTAATTCTATGTTTGTACTACCTTTTACTTGAGAACTGCTGTATGGATTCTTTCCAAATGTGAGACACACTTTCTATACCAATAGGAGAATTGCAGTGCAAATGTTGATTTTGATATGTGTATTTTCGGAACAAATATTATTTGTTTCATGTTTTGAACATTGAAAAAGGAATGAGTCGGGGTTACCCTTGTTCATTTTAGTGTTAAAAGCTTTTCTGCCAATGTATGATCCAAGAGCATCATGGTATTTTTGTCCATGCCACATTCCCAGTTTTTGCAGTTCTTAACAATTTAATGACTTGGACGGGTGGAGGTAGCACTGCTGAGATCTTTTTCAGACATCAAATTATTGTATGAGGGAAGGCAACTTTTTAAGGATCAAAATTATGTCTCTTACCTTGGAATATAATCATAATGTGTAATTGTTTTATTCAGTTACCAAGGCAAAAGCAGTGACCATGGATAAGGTTGAAGATCCACCCTGTGATAAGTTTGTCTGATTCCTCATTTGAGGACTGAAAAGGCCCCTCAACCACTCAACCCAAGTTCTGACTTGTCATTTAACAAATAAATAATGGTCACCTAAACCAAAACTCGATTGTCATTTTGTTGCTGTTATCATATTTTTTAATGGATCAAGGCAATCAATCATAGGAGATCCGATGCATGGACTATTTTGCCTGTCTCAGTGTTGCTCCCAATGCTGAATGTTTGGGATAAGGCCAAGGGAAATTAAATGTTTCAATTTGTGCGGGGCTTATTGCCTGATGGTTTTTAATTTGCAAACTCGTGGGAAAATCATTTATCTTTTAATAGTGTTGAAACACTTGTGAAGAATTTGCACATAGTCTTGAAAATTGTTTTGAAAAGTAAATATTATATCACGAAATTGTTCACGTAATTAAAAACAATTTGAATTCTGTCTTGGCCGCATTTGAAACTATGTCTGCCGAGGTACCCTGCCAGAAGACAGCGCATTTCATTGACATGCTCTTTCATGGATAGAGTTCAAAGTGAATTCAGCTTGCAGAATGTAGTGCTTGTTACATCATGTCTCATATAGATTGCTACAAACATTTCATGCTGCCTGGGATGTATTGAGAAATAAAACAGGCGTAATCTAACGTTGGGGTAACGTTGGCTATCAACGTTGGGTCAACGTTGTTTTGATCGGCGGTCCTACGTTGGGCCAACGTTGGTGCAAAGTTTGATTATGATGTGTATATTTTCGGAAAAAATATTATTCTTTACATGTTTTTAACTTCGAATATTTCTTCATATTTCAACTCTTTCATCGTCAGAGTTCAAAGTGAATTCGACTTACAGAATGTAGTGGTTGTTACCTGATGTCTTAACTAGATTGGTACAAACATTTCAGGCTGACTGGGCGGTATTGAAGAATTAAACAGTCGTGATCTAACGTTTGGCCAACGTTGGCTTTCAACGTTGGGCCAACCTTATTTTGATCGGCGGTCCTACGTAGGGCCAACGTTGGTGCAATGTTTGATTTTGATATGTATATTTTCGGAAACAAATGTGATTCTTTACATGTTTTTAACTTCGAATATTTCTTTTCATTCAACTCTTTCATGGTCAGTGTTCAAAGTGAATTCAGCTTGCAGAATGTAGTGCTTGTTACATCATGTCTCAAATAGATTGGTACAACCATTTCAGGCTGACTGGCTGGTATTGAAGAATAAAACAGGCGCAATCTAACAACGTTGGCTATCAACGTCGGGCCAACGTTATTTTGATCGGCGGTCCTACGTTGGGCCAACGTTGGTGCAAAGTTTGATTATGATGTGTATATTTTCGGAAAAAATATTATTCTTTACATTTTTGTAACTTCGAATATTTCTTTATATTTCAACTCTTTCATCGTCAGAGTTCAAAGTGAATTCAACTTGCAGAATGTAGTGGTTGTTACCTGATGTCTTAACTTGATTGGTACAAACATTTCAGGCTGACTTGGCGGTATTGAGGAATAAAACAGGCGTAATCTAACGTTGGGGCAACGTTGGCTTTCAACGTTGGGCCAACGTTATTTTGATCGGCGGTCATACGTTGGGCCAACGTTCGTGCAATGTCTGATTTTGATGTGTATATTTTCGGAAAGAAATATGATTCTTTACATGTTTTTAACTTCGAATATTTTTTTTATTTCAACTCTTTCGCAGATATATACTGAGTCAAATTAAAAACTTCACATTTTTAAAAGTGATCCCATATATGATATACAACGGACAAATGTATCAGAGAAGGTAATTTTAAATCATTTATGTCCAAAGAAGGATTTTAATTAACGGTGGTAACCATAATTTGTTCCAAGCACCTACGGTATTCGGTAATAACATCAACAGTTTAAATCATAAGTCCTAAGCACGAGAATCTGATGGCACACAAGTTCAGTAGCGTGTATAGGCACCATGTGCGTTGACAACTGCAACACAACGCCTCCGCATGGACCTTGTGATGCTTGTGAAATAATGATTGGGAAGACGACGCCATTGTTACTGCAAAATGGTGCCAAGATCTAGCAAATTCTGTGGTTGGTTCTGGAGAGTGCGCAGACTTCTGCCAAGAGCATCCCAGACGTGTTCGATGGGATTAAGGTCGGGAGACCCTGACGGCCAATCCATGACGTTGACTCCCGCATTCCGAAGGAAATTCCTTGTCAAAATTGCTGTGTGGGGTCTGGCATAGTCGTGTTGGAAGATCAAACAGGGTCCATGTGCTGCCATAAAAAGCAGCAGTTCTGGTGCCAGTACATGGTCCCGGTAAGCAGCAGCGTTGAGGTTGCCACGGATGTCAAGAAGCCTGGAGCGTGCATTGCCACAGAAATCTCCACACACCATGACACTTCCGCCTCGAAATCTGTCAACTTCCTGTATACATCACTGGGCGTAACGTTCATGACGGCGCCTCCACACCCTCGCCCTACCAACAGCAAATCGAAGATTAAATCGGGATTCATCACTGAAGACGACTTGATTCCAATTCCTCTGAGTCCATCGTAAGTGTCGCTGTGCCCACAATTGACGTTGACGTCTGTGTAATTGAGTCAGAATCGGCCCGCAGTATGGCCGTCGTGCTTGAAGGTGAGCAGTTCTCAGACGGTTTCGAACAGTTTGCGCACTCAGTCTACCCCTAAACAGTTCATTTCTGGTTGATGTAGCCGTCAAAAATCGGTTACGCAGGTGACGTAAGACAATCTGACGATCCTCTGCATGTGACGTCACACGTGGTCGACCTGGCCGAGGGATATAAGCGGGGATACCCGTTTGCTGTAGACGCGTCTGTAAATCATAAACATGCCGATAGCACGTTCACGTTGCACATTTGAAACTCGTGGCATGACAAATGCCGTACAGACTTTTGTTTTCTTGTGTGTTTTTTTGTTAATGACTGCTAACAAGTATGGCTGAAACACGTGCGGTATTATGGCCACGAGACCAGTTGCACGTGAAAAACCACTTTTGCCACTATAGTTCTGTGCACATGATTTTGATCGATTCACCTGCACAAAAACGGGTGTTATCTGAAGACAATACGTGGCCATTACTGTTTAAATACACAATAAAGGCCCACAATGATAACTGGTCAAAATGTTAAAATTTTAGGATTGTGAAGTTTTTGATTTGGTTCAGTATAGTTCAAAGTGAATTCTGCTTGCAGAATGTAGAGCTTCTTACATCATGTCTCAAATAGATTGGTACAAACATTTCAGGGTGCCTGGGAGGTATTAAGGAATAAAACAGGCGTAATCTAACGTTGGGCCAACGTTGGCTATCAACGTTGGGCCAACGTTTTTTTGATCGGCGGTCCTATGTTGGGCCAATGTTGGTGCAAAGTTTGATTTTGATATGTATATTTTCGGAAAGAAATATGATTCTTTACATGTTTTTAACTTCGAATATTTCTTTTTATTTCAACTCTTTCATGGATAGAGTTCAAAGTGAATTCAGCTTGCAGGATGTAGTGCTTGTTACATTATGTCTCAAATAGATTGGTACAACCATTTCAGGCTGACTGGGCGGTTTTGAGGGATAAAACAGGCGCAATCTAACGTTGGGCCAACGTTGGGTCAACCTTAATTTGATCGGCGGTCGTACGTTAGGCCAACGTTGGTGCAAAGTTTAATTTGGTTATGTATATTTTCGGAAAACAAATACGATACTTTACATGTTTTTAATTTCGAATATTTCTTTTATTTCAACTCTTTCATGGTCAGAGTTCAAAGTGAATTCAGCTTGCAGAATGAAGTGCTTGTTACCTGATGTCTTAACTAGATTGGTACAAACATTTCAGGCTGACTTGGCGGTATTGAGAAATAAAACAGGCGTTATCTAACGTTGGGCCAACATTGGCTATCAACATTGGGCCAACGTTATTTTGATCGGCGATCCTATGTTGGGCCAACGTTCGTGCAATGTTTGAATTTGATATGTATATTTTCGGAAAGAAATATGATTCTTTACATGTTTTTAACTTCGAATATTTCTTTTTATTTCAACTCTTTCATGGATAGAGTTCAAAGTGAATTCAGCTTGCAGGATGTAGTGCTTGTGACATTATGTCTCAAATATATTGGTACAACCATTTCAGGCTGACTGGGCGGTATTGAAGAATAAAACAGGCGCAATATAACGTTGGGCCAACGTTGGGTCAACCTTAATATGATCGGCGGTCGTACGTTGGTGCAAAGTTTGATTTTGATATGTATATTTTCGGAAAACAAATATGATACTTTACATGTTTTTAATTTCGAATATTTCTTTTTATTTCAACTCTTTCATGGTTAGAGTTCAAAGAGAATTCAGCTTGCAGAATGATTTGCTTGTTACCTGATGTGTTAACTAGATTGGTACAAACATTTCAGGGTGCCTGGGAGGTATTGAGGAATAAAACAGGCGTAATCTAACGTTGGGCCAACGTTAGCTATCAACATTGGGCCAACGTTATTTTGATCGGCGGTCCTACGTTGGGCCAATGTTGGTGCAAAGTTTGATTTTGATATGTATATTTTCGGAAAGAAATATGATTCTTTACATGTTTTTAACTTCGAATATTTCTTTTTATTTCAACTCTTTCATGGATAGAGTTCAAAGTGAATTCAGCTTGCAGGATGTAGTGCTTGTTACATTATGTCTCAAATAGATTGGTACAACCATTTCAGGCTGACTGGGCGGTTTTGAGGGATAAAACAGGCGCAATCTAACGTTGGGCCAACGTTGGGTCAACCTTAATTTGATCGGCGGTCGTACGTTAGGCCAACGTTGGTGCAAAGTTTAATTTGGTTATGTATATTTTCGGAAAACAAATACGATACTTTACATGTTTTTAATTTCGAATATTTCTTTTTATTTCAACTCTTTCATGGTCAGAGTTCAAAGTGAATTCAGCTTGCAGAATGAAGTGCTTGTTACCTGATGTCTTAACTAGATTGGTACAAACATTTCAGGCTGACTTGGCGGTATTGAGAAATAAAACAGGCGTTATCTAACGTTGGGCCAACATTGGCTATCAACATTTGGCCAACGTTATTTTGATCGGCGGTCCTATGTTGGGCCAACGTTCGTGCAATGTTTGAATTTGATATGTATATTTTCGGAAAGAAATATGATTCTTTACATGTTTTTAACTTCGAATATTTCTTTTTATTTCAACTCTTTCATGGATAGAGTTCAAAGTGAATTCAGCTTGCAGGATGTAGTGCTTGTTACATTATGTCTCAAATAGATTGGTACAACCATTTCAGGCTGACTGGGCGGTATTGAAGAATAAAACAGGCGCAATCTAACGTTGGGCCAACGTTGGGTCAACCTTAATTTGATCGGCGGTCGTACGTTGGTGCAAAGTTTGATTTTGATATGTATATTTTCGGAAAACAAATATGATACTTTACATGTTTTTAATTTCGAATATTTCTTTTTATTTCAACTCTTTCATGGTTAGAGTTCAAAGAGAATTCAGCTTGCAGAATGATTTGCTTGTTACCTGATGTGTTAACTAGATTGGTACAAACATTTCAGGGTGCCTGGGAGGTATTGAGGAATAAAACAGGCGTAATCTAACGTTGGGCCAACGTTAGCTATCAACATTGGGCCAACGTTATTTTGATCGGCGGTCCTACGTTGGGCCAATGTTGGTGCAAAGTTTGATTTTGATATCTATATTTTCTGAAAAAGATATGATTCTTTACATGTTTTTAACTTCGAATATTTCTTTTTATTTCAACTCTTTCATGGATAGACTTCAAAGTGAATTCAGCTTGCAGGATGTAGTGCTTGTTACATTATGTCTCAAATAGATTGGTACAACCATTTCAGGCTGACTGGGCGGTTTTGAGGGATAAAACAGGCGCAATCTAACGTTGGGCCAACGTTGGGTCAACCTTAATTTGATCGGCGGTCGTACGTTAGGCCAACGTTGGTGCAAAGTTTATTTGGTTATGTATATGTATGTATGAAAAAGATATGATTCTTTACATGTTTTTAACTTCGAATATTTCTTTTTATTTCAATTCTTTCACGGCTAGAGTTCAAAGTGAATTCAACTTGCAAAAAGTATGACTTGTTACCTGATATTTTAACCAGATTGGTACAAACATTTCTGGCTGCCAGGGAGGTATTGAGGAATAAAACAGGCGTAATCTAACGTTGGGCCGAGTGATCTGTGTCATGGAATGTTGTTTGTGATATATGATAGGAGTAATTGTATATGTGTGATATGCCATATGCGCCCTGTATCCCGTGATATATGTCATGTAATGTGTGTAACTGTATATATGTGATGTGTTTTATATGTCATGCATCATGTGATCTGTCATACAATGTTTTTGTTGTAATGTGTGATGTGATAAATTGATATTTGTGATGTGCCATATATGTCATGTATGCGTGCCATATGCGTCATATCATAGTCATTGTATATGTGTGATGTGGCATGTGCCATATCTGTCATGTATCCTGTGATATGTGTCATGTATTTTTTGTGTTATGTGAGTAATTGTATAAGTGTGATGTGCCATGTGCAATATGTGTCATGTATCCTGTGATCTGTAGCATGCAATGTTTTTGTTGCTATATGTGATGTGATCAATTGATATTTGTGATGTGCCATATATGTCATGTATGCGTGCCATATGCGTCATATCACATGTGGTATATTTCATTTCATATATCATTTGTCATTTTATATGTGAGGTGAGATATGTGTAATGCGATGTTATATGCAATGTGTCCAATGTCTTGCGATATATATCAGGAGATATGTTTCATGTGACGTTTGTCATGAATTCGTTTATATGTGTCCTGTATCGTGCGTCATGTATTAAGTAATGTGCCATATATATCATGTATCCTGTGATATGTGTTCTGTAATGTATTATGTGATATGTGATTAACCTTTTATGCGTGATGTGTCTTGTTTCATGTGATATTCGATATGTTTATGATATGTATCATTTTACCTGTGATATGTGTCATGTATTCTGTGGTATGAGCCCCGAAAGGTTTTTCGTAATATGGGGCGTCCGGTATTTGTCATGTGGCATATGATGTGTGTAGTGTCCTGTTTTGTCATGTGTCATGTCCAAGGTGATATATACGTCTCATATGTCGTGTGTCGTATCATGTGAAATTTGATTTGTGTGATGTATCATGTGTTGTGTCACGCGAAATATGTCATGGCATACATTGAACGTTATGTAATATGTTATAGTGAGTGAGTGAGTGAGTATAGTTTTACGCATCTTTTAGCATTATTCCAGCAATATCACGGCGGAGGACACCAGAAATGGGCTTCACACATTGTCTCCATGTGGGGAATCGAACCCGGGTCTGAAGCGTGTCGAGCGAACGCTTTAACCACAAGGCTACTCCATCGGCCCTTATGTTATATATTTCATGTGATATTTGATATTTGCCATTCCTCGTGGATACATGTGAAATGCGTTATGTGTCATGTCATGTGTGTCATGCGATAGTTGACGGGTAGCATGTATGAAATGTAATATAGGATGCGTGATGTGTGATGTGTGATGTGTGATAAACAATGTTACTCAATAATCTTACTCAGTATTCGCATGATAGAGTAACCCTGAAACATCGCTACAAACATTAAAGTTGCTATCCATAACCGTTTTATGTCCCCATGTTCCTACAACTTCTAAATGGCTAACAAAGAGTATTTTACAATTAAATGAGCATTAGACCGGTGTATACAAAGTAGTATCTTGCTGTTTAAAAGAGGAATACTGGCTGTCAACTCATCTCTCATCAATGTTATGCAACAAACAGACACCGAGTTATGTTCGGGGTAGTGAGTGAAATGTGTCGACCATATCCGACACTACTCGTGAGAACACCAGAGATTATGTCATAGAGTTCACAGAGTAATAGTTCATTACTTTCTGTTCACGAGGTCACGGCAAGACCTTTTTGTCTCCAGCATTAAGACTTTAAATTACGTATAAATTACTCTGGCATTTAAACTTTAATTACGTACATACTTTGTTAATAAAGATTTTCAATGGGCGCTCATGACCATCTGTTTCGCTATGTTATTGTGTAAGCGTTGTATGCTAATCGGTAAACACACGGAAGTAACAGCTGTAAATACGTAAACTATGCCATTTCATTTCAAAATAATGTTTAATGCAATTTAATTAGGTTTACACGTTTGAAGTAGTCGAACTTGAGAATGTAAAGCTTTTGGAAGCACGTGAATAAAGATGAATATCGTCAAAGAAACATCGATGTGATATACTAGTCATTAACAATAAATGTTGACAAACTGCAGCAATTACTTGTAAATGAATTTACAGGGTTTCTGTCGCGAAATCGTAATATGACAGCTTCTTTTATCAGTAAACATTCAATATTTGTAGAGACATCGTATTTAGAAACTGCAGACATGTTACATTGCGGCGCATGCGCATGTTGTAAAGTGCATCTGGTGTTGCGGTAATGTCCGAACTCCCTACCCTTATTCTGGTGTAGAAACATTAAAATGTCCTCTGATTATGTAGGATATATGGTAGCATTTACGTGGTTTATAGCTCCTTACCGATATGTAGTTCGCTTTGGGACAGCACGCTTCAGATCTTGCCCCACGTGCGGGCACGTGCGTTTGTCGGTTGCATGCCGATTTAGTGTTTTATGGTTATACAGGTGGGTTGGACGGGTGGATTTAATTAGGAAATGATGTAAGCTATGTGATGTAGCTACATTGACCGATTGTGTTGGGAGGTTTGGAAGGGTGGTTTGTTTGTCCTCGTAGACTGTGTTAAGGATGCTGTAGTGATTATTTATTAAAGTGGCTTAGTTAGGGGTTTGTTCGTCTGCTTTAGGCTGCTTCTGGGTTTTATTCTTAAGGTATAAGTAAGTAGGATTGTTGGCTTAATAATGTAAATTTTAGTTAGGAATAGTATTGACTAATTTGTAATTGTTGTTTTATATTTTGTTGTGTGTTTTTTATTTTCTGTAATAAACTGTGAATCACCTCCCTACATCCAACGAACTGAGGTCGTAAAGGACAGACGGAGGGACCGTAGACACATTCTTTAGTATTTTCGGCATCAATATCTCCTTGATAAAAAAATCACAACGCAAAGTCATGAAAAAATTAGGTGTCTAAATGTGCCCAAAGCCTGTCCTGTTACAAGTGACACACCAAGCTGTCACTAACAGGTGAGGTGACCCTCCTAACACAAGTACCCCACCCCTACCCTCATTGTTTTTACCAATCACCCGTCTGACTGATCATAAATATCCAACGGTAGGTGTTGACAAGGGCGCAGGTTTTATCACACGGTTGTTTTACAACATGGATTTTTTGTGAAATCACAGTGTCTATTAAATTATATTTAATAAAAGCATAACTTACGTTTGGTAATATTTGTATTTACCCGGTTGTGTTTCTTCAAAACAAAGAAATGATTTTTGAATGAAGGAACACGCGCTGGTTCATGGGACAAATGTTTACATGACGCTAAACATTGAATTATATTAGACATCGGTTGAGTTATATGTCTTGACTGCCAAAAATATCAGACTTGTGCAAAGGAAAATTGGTCACCACGTGGTTTTTCGACAACATATTGCTGCGCTTTTCACACCTTAGGATGTCTCCGCGGAAACAACACGATCAACTGTGTAAAACCGGCCACAATGCTTAGAGTTTCTGGACAACAGATTTTTAAAGAATGAAAATTGGACGTGGTGTAGATAAGGGTAGAAAAAATCTTTACCTCGTTGTTTGTCCATTGAACTGTCTCCATGTGGGTCGGGCGGGGTTCGAGCTTGCAATTGCTGCGTGCTTGTTTTTTTTCCCAGTGTGTGGGAGGGGGTTGTGTTTGTAAAAAAGTCATATAGGCAATATACACCAGACGCACATTTCTCAACTCCGACTTCTTGGAATGCTCTCTGTGAACACGTTTTGGTGGACGTCCATTTTGGGGAATCACGTCGACTATTCATGTCTACTCTTCCTCTCTTCGTTCCGTTTTCTTTATCATCAGTGTATGTTTCAAACAGTTCATTTTCAAAATAAATTCCATCACGTTGTCCAAGCCGTCTGTGTATTGCTTTGAAAATGTCAGTGCGTGTATCCTCCACACTTTGGATATCGTAGGCCGTCTTCCTTGCTGTGAGAACTGGTCAGTGCTTCAATGACCCTGCACGGGCTGCCCATTGTTTGTTGATTGCCTGGACGCTGGGTCAGTCAGCAGTGACAATACTTGTGTAGATTCGCCTTCACATTTGTTTACATTTTGGACACTTGATTTTAAGCAAAACGCTCAATAATGTTCATGATTCACTCACATATACCCATTCCGGGTTGCTTCAAGGTCAAATTACATTATTTTTGCACAACATCATCTCATAATTAACGCGATTGTGACGTAGCATTCTTTTCAGCGACATGCTATTCAGGCGCATGCGCATCCTGCTATGATCTACACTAACACCCAATGTGAATACGTACCAATATACATGTTGAACTCAATGTGTTAAATCTGATTCATTTAGGCAATTTCTAAAATGTCTAAATATTTTAGTCATTTTACAAATTAAGTGACAAATCTGTGCATTGTCCATTGACACGCTGACTGATTATACACATTGTCTGAAACATAATGTTCTGTGTTGACAACCGGGCTGTGCACATGTAGCACTTTAAAAAGCCACGACGCATACTGGCATCCAGGGTGTACATGTGCCACTATATATAGCTACGTTGTATACTGACATCCTGGGTGTACATGTGTCACTATATATAGCTACGTTGTATACAGACATCCTGGGTGTACATCTGTCACTATATATAGCTACATTATATACTATCATTCTGTGTGTACATGTACCACTATATAAAATTCTAGGTGTACATGTGACAGTATATATAGCTACGTTGAAAACTGACATCTTGGATGCGCATGTGTCACTATATATAGCTACGTTGTGTACTCCCGTCCTGGGACTGCATGTGTCGCTATATATAGCTACGTTGTAAACTAACATCCCGGGCGTGCATGTGTCACTATAAACAGCTACATTATAATGAATGAATGAATGAATGAATGAATGAATGAATGTGTACATGTGTCACTATATATAGCTACGTTGAATACTGACATCCTAGGTGTACATGTGTCACTATGTATAGATACGTTGTATACTGACATCCTGCGTGTACATGTGTCACCATAGATAGCTACGCTGTATACTAACATCCTGGGTGTACATGTGTCACTATAAACAGCTACATTATATACTAACATCCTGGTTGTGCAGGTGTCACCAGGTAAACCTATTTCATATACTGACACACTTGGCATGCACGTGTCACTGCATATAGCTACATTGTATACTGACATCCTCTGTGTACATGTGTCACTTTATATACCTACGATGTATACTGACATCCTGGGTGTACATATACTACTACATACAGCTACGTTCTTACTGACATCGTAGGTGTACATGTGTCACTATGTATAGCTACGTTGCATACTGACATCCTGTGTGTACGTGTGTCACTATATAAAGCTACGTTGTATACAGACATCATGGGTGTACATGTGTCACTATATATAGCTACGTTGTATACTGACATCCTGGGTGTACATGTGTCACTATATATAGCTACGTTGTATACTGACATCATGGGTGTACATGTGTCACTATATATAGCTACGTTGAATACTGACATCCTAGGTGTACAGATGTCACTATGTATAGATACGTTTTATACTGATATCCTGGTTATGCAGGTGTCACCAGGTAAACCTATTTCATATACTGACACACTTGGCGTGCACGTGTCACTACATATAGCTACGTTGTATACTGACATCCTCTGTGTACATGTGTCACTTTATATACCTACGTTGTATAATGCCACCCTGGGTCTACATGTGTCACTATATATAGCTACGTTGTATACTGACACCCTGTGTGTACATGTGTCACTTTATATAGCTACGTTGTATACTGACATCCTGAATGTACATGTGTCACTATGTATAACTCTGTTGTATACTGACACCCTGTGTATACATATGTACATCTACCACTACATATAGCTACGTTGTATACTGAATTTCCCTGTATATTTGTACCACTTTATAAAGCTATGTGTCACTTTATATAGCTACGTTGTATACTGACATCCTAGGTGTACATGTGTCACTATGTATAGCTACGTTGTATACTAACAACCTGGGTGTGCATGTGTCACCATAGATAGCTACGCTGTATAATAACATCCCGGGTGTACAATGTACCTGTGTCACTATATATAGCTACGTTCTATACTAACATCTTCGGTCTACATGTATCACTATATATAGCTACGTTGTATACTGACATCTTAGGTGTGCATATGTCACTATTTATAGCTACGTTGTGTACTGACATTCTTGGTGTGCATGTATTACTATATGTAACTGCGTTGTAAAATGACTTCCTGGGTGTGCATGTATCACTATGTATAGCTACACTACTGCCTTGAAGTTCATTCCCCTTACACGCAACCCGTGTGCACCCCGTTGGTCACTCGAACCCGTCCGCGACGTGTGTGATACCCGTGTGCAACGCGTGACACACTCATTAGAGGGAGAACAAACTTTTGTCCAAAGTAGGATCAATGTCTAGCTGAACCTGGACGTTCTCTAGAGTTTATTTCCTCCAAGTTTCAGGCCATAGGCCGATAGAACATACATGATATCAATAAAGTGTATGTATAAATACATGAAATTAATATAATACATAAATAATATATCAGTGAATTGTGAGTGACTCGCGTAATCTAAAAGCGTGGTAGATATATTGAGCAAGTTGTGTAATAGTGTATTTACATTTAGAAGACATAAGATTTACAAATTTTTCATATGATGGATTAGTGTGAAAATATGTATCAATAAAATGTAAACGTAATGTTGAATATGAAGTACAAATAAGGAGGAAATGATATTCATTTTCAATGTAGTTGAAGTCCAATTTTTGACATTGTGGGCAAAATCTTTTGTTTTCTTCTATATTGGTATGACGTCCAGTTTCGATCATAAGTTTATGGCAGCTGCATCGGAATCTTGTTAGGGTTTCTTTATAGATCTTCTTGTTTACTTCCTGAAGGTACATTTCTATTGTTAATACCGATTTGAAAGTTAAATATGTTTTAAGTTTTGATTTTTGAGATAGGTTTTCAGTCCAACGTTGTTGACCACAGTCCACGATACGTTGTTTGAATTGTGAAATGAATATTTGCGGATCTCCAACATCTTGAATTATCCAGGCGTAGCCAAATCCATACTTGAAAAGAATGTTTTTTTATATATTTTGCCCATGATATACGGCCAGCTTCATCTAATTTGTACATCGTTAAATACGTTTGCTTCGGTAGACGATCAGTGTTCATAGAGATTAATTTTGTCCAATATTTAATACATTTACTAATATAATACACATATAATCGTTGTCTTCCAGTTTCACCAAGAACAGCGTCATTGCTTGCATTATTTGGTAGGTAAAGAATCCGTTTGTAATATTTAGTCTGTACCATCTCTATAGTTTCGTAGTATTGGAAACCCCAAACTTCAGAGACATATGTTAATATTGGTAAAACCATGGATTCGAACATCTTGATTGCAGTAGTGATTGGTAATCCTCCACATAGATAGTTTATTTAATAGATATAATGACATACTTTTTCTGCTTGTTGTGAAAGTGTTGCCGTTGCTTTTGTCCATAGCAATTTAGCAGTGACAAATAGTCCCAAATATTTATAAGATGAAACAGTCTCTATCTTTTCTTCTCTGTAAGTCCAATTTTCATAGTTCCTTAAACGTCCACCATTTCTAAAAACGATTATCTTTGATTTGTTCATATTTAGAGACAGTCCCCATTTTTTACAAAATTCACTTATACATTTGATCTGTTGTTGTAATCTTCCAGTGGTATCGGCAGTGTTGGCAACATCATCGGCGTATAATAAAGAACAAATATTTGGTGCTTCTTCTGAGATGACTATTCCACGAGAGTCAGATTGAATTAGTTCGTTGACCAATTCATTTGTAAACAGGCAAAAGAGTGTCGGGCTGATCATGCATCCTTGTCGTGTTCCAATAAAACAGTTAAAATATTCAGTTAAACCATTATCAGTTCTCACACAAGCTTTTAGTTTCGAATACATATCTCGTAGAATTTTTAGAACGTTTCCATGGATACCATATTTCATAAGCCGATGCCAAAGCAAGTTATGGTGAACAGTCAAACGCTTTGCTGAAGTCAATGAAGAGACAATAAAATCTTCCACCGGTTGATTTTGATAGGTATTTCTGTATCATTCCATACAATGTGAAAATACTGTCGACTGTTTAGCGTCCTTTTCTAAAACCAAACTGGTTTTCATATAATATATTATTGTCATCACACCATAGCTGCAGGCGTTCGTTGATCATTTTTGTGAATATTTTCCCCAAAACGGGTAATAATGAAATGCCTCTATATATAATTATTCACACTGTTCGTATCTCCATCTTTATACATCGGACATATAACTGCTCTGCACCATGATTCCGGATAAACACCCGATTTCATTATCTCGTTAAACAGATGCACACATATAGGAACAATAATATCCAAAGAATTCAGAAATAGTTCAGAAGAGATCCCATCACATCCTGGTGCTTTATTTGATTTCATGTTGATAATGGCTGTCTTCACTTCATCACTTGATATCTCTCTGTTTACGTCTTCAGGGGATCCACGTTCACAAGCCTCACATACATCATTGTCATGCTGTGATATGTCTGATTTTACTAAATCTTCAGTAGATGACTTCGAACGGGGAGAATTTAATAGATTCTGGAAATATGAAAACCATCCCCAAGAACTGATACTGTTTGTTTTCCTGCAACATTTTATTTTCTTGATTTCCTTCCACAGTTTGTTGTTATCACTTTTTATCTCATTAAATCTATCTCTGAGTGAACGCTGAAATTCATCTTGTTTCTGTTTGCATAATTCTTTAAAGGTTCGTCTGTGCTGTTTATATACTTGGTAATCTTCATCTCTATCCGTGTCTCTGAATCTATCCAGTGCAAAATACTTCTCCGACTTCAGTCTATCACAATCTGCGTCCCACCATGCAGGCTGAACCTAGACGTGGTAACAAGGCGATAACGTTTCGATTTCCTGACGAAAAATGTTAACACACATTTTATTTTATGTACTTGCTGATGTCTCATTTTTAGATGTGATTTTGTTGGAAAATATGAGGAGTACTGTTGTGGCTTCTACATGATGTTTTCCGATGGTGTTAAGAGAATACATGATCCTGTTAAATGTTATTGCTATTCAAATGGGTTTTTTTGTGATTTGACATTAAAAGTCTGTTGTACGACTTTCAGTGATCATGTTTATGAGGTTTGGTGGAGCATTGTTTTCATTGGACCCTAATTATTTTATGATGGTTGGGTCTCTTTGTCTCAGCTCCATAGCCGTGACGCTGGGAAAGGGCAGCATTTAATTAATGAGAGTAGGTTATATCATGGAGGATACACTTGAGGGAGAGGGTTCTACTAATTACCGTACCACAGGAAGAGACCTGTAGACGTGAGCGCGGGGTTGTGGGTGTGCTCCCATTAGTCATACGGCCCATTAGTCATACGGGTTAAAACAACATATGGTTGACTGCACCAACAACTACCTTTGTAATACCCACAATTAAAGTGGAATGATCCAAGAAACACAAAATTACAACTTTTAATAATCTTTATTAAGATGTAAGATGGCCGTTGCATAATGGCCGCCAGGAGTGCTAAACATTGAGCTAAAGCATTGTTGTTTTCACGGGCCTGTTGAATAAATTCCCGGCGCTGCTGTCCATATATCTTCTACTTGATCCTGGATACATCATTTTGGCATTTTCAACGTACATTAATGGTTTACTAGTTATATCTTTTAGAGTATTTGTCAATTGTGTCGAACGTACAAGCAATAATTGTAATTTTTGGTGACATATAAATATAAAACGTCTCATTTAAAACATGAAGTAAGTACGATAGTAAATAATAATATTCAAATCGCATTAAAATACAATGATAACAAGATTCATATGTAACCCTAAAGCCTGTGTTCCACATTCATAGCCAGGAGGACAGCTGCTGACTAAACAAAGGGAAGAAGCTTGCCTTTACATATACTGAACCAAATTAAAAACTTCACAATCCTAAAATTTTAACATTTTGACCAGTTATCATTGTGGGCCCTTATTGTGTATTTAAACAGTAATGGCCACGTATTGTCTTCAGATAACAATATCTGTCAAGTGATCTTTTCTTGATTCCGAGCCTTGCGCATAACCATTGTCATGACCTGGTTGAGTGACTTCCTTCAATCAACGTGAAAGGATTACCCACAGAGAAAGAAAGGATTAAAATCCTAAAGATATCCTATCCAAATGGTATAAGTACTCACAACCAATTTCCTCTAATAGTAAACTGTCACCTTTGGTATCCCCAACAATCCTCACCATGGTCATTGGGCAAATGTAAAAATCACAAACCTTAACGAGATTCTGTCTACATGGTCACACCCGGTCATTGTGAAGATCTAAAATTCTATCAACAGTGAGACAACATGGCTGTTCATAATCATTTCCAATATCCTCTTAGAATTAGTGATAAATATGTTAAGTCCCACACTAAACATTCTCTTAATAATTCTTACAAAATACCAAACAGAAAGTGGGGTGTGGGAAAATGGGACATATTCCTACGTGAAATAATAAGACATAAGTAGTGATGACTGTTCTATCATAATTGTACTATCTAAAGCATGAATTTGGCGAACGAAAAACATTATATTCATAGTCACCTTCAATGACTAACGTGGGCAAAACTTAAAACGAATATGTCCGCAATCCACAAACAATCACTTCACAAATCATGCTAATGGCGAGCATTTACCAACCCGCGACAATCGTGTCAACTTGGGGATTCCCCTAGCAATAAACTCGCTTCTAAACTCACTGCTGTTCTACTGTCGGGTAGCCACGATGGCTAGACTGGACCCTTCTGGAATGGTTCATGCCATAAAAGTCCAACAACGGAACACTAATTAAGACGGGCCGACCTTGTGTTCATGGTCTGGTGAACACAGGTCAATGGCGGCTCGTTAACTCAAGATTCACATCTCACTGTTTTGATTTATCTCACTATTCTTTTAATATGTTTTCCAACTTCAACTGAAACCCGGTCCCGTGTTACACACATGGCACACGCGTGTGCAACGAGTGACTCACGCGTGCTCAACGGGTTGCACACGCGCTGCACATCCGTTGCACACCAGTGTCATATGCGTGTTACACGCGTTCTCAACGCGTGTTAGGGGAATGAGGTGGTGAAATGGGGTTTAACGTCGCGTCCAAGATTATTGCACTTATATAGCGACGTGCATGCACGTGTATGTGTGTGTGGCTGCTTGTACTAGTCCGGACTGATGCCGATTTATAGTGCTAGCTCACTGAGATACCATGCCGCAGTTTAACATGAATACCCCACTCAGACACAGTATACTGACTCCGAGCTGACCAGTCCTTGTTTTAGCCCCTTGATGCCGAGCGCCAGACAGGGTAACAACAAGTACCATCTTTTAACGTCTTTTGGTATGACGCGGCTGGGGATCGAACCCCGGACCTTCCGCTCTCCGGGCGGATGCTCTACCATTAGACCACGGAGGCGGTCGTTAGGGGAATGAACTTTTAGGCAGTAGTGTATGTGTGTGAAAAATAACACTGACAAATAACACAAAACTTCGCATTGAAAATATATTTATGTTTCCCATGTAAAATAAAACAGAAAACAATCTTGCATGTTATATTGTAAACACACTGGTGAGTGTGAGAGTATGGTATTACACAACTACAACATCCAAGCAGTATCACAGAGGGCCCCCGAGAATGAGCTCAGGGACCCTAATATCTTTTCAGTAACAACTTTAAAACATTAGCTTGTTTTCTCTTAATGGAGGTGCACATCACATTTGGAGCCCACAACATTTTTTTTTCACGACATGGAACAAATTTGTGGAACAAATTGTTTGAAAAATAAATCCCCTCGCCCTGTCTTTTATTTTTTAACACTCAATACATTCTAGTTTTGCTATTGTATCCTGGCAAACTGGCTGAGAAATCAGTTAAACAAGAAACTTGTTCGGGCTTAATACTATCTCAACTCACATTGGCAAAATGTTGGCATTTTTTCAATAGTATGCATCTAACTGTACACTTGACAAGCCCACAACAGATAACAGTTTGTTTTGATTTTGTTGAACATAATTTTGGCTAGCCAGATGTTTTTACATTAAGCATGTTTACATGACACTTTTTATGGATAACAACTTCAATTATTCTTCTTATTATCCATTAAAAGTGTCATGTTTTTATGTGCTTCCAACTTCTAAATGTCTTTCAAAAAATTCATTAACAATGTTATCAGCACAAAAGATTAACTCTGGTCCTATGAAAGAATTGGACGGTCCTTAACTTTTGAGTAGGAAATAACCATTGAAGGAATGCCCATGTTACGTCTACTTCTGGGGTGTTGTACTCTAGCAGCTATATACAATACAGATCACAAAGAAATCATTCACATTTGTCTCACCATGAAGTCACTTTATAACCTGCCAGGGGGGTCAGTTCTCCCATTGATAATGAACATCCTGATACAATGTCCACCACCTCCATTGGGGAGGCCTTCAAAGGCTTAATGTCAGATAAGAATGTTGATTCCTGAAGTGTTGGTGAGTGAGTGAGTGAGTTGGGTTTAACGCCGCTTTTAACAGTATTCCAGTTATATCACGGCGTGTCAGCTTAATGTGGGAGGAAAGCCCCAAGTGATGCAGGTCTCAGACGTTTACCACTTCTGTGAAACCCACGAGCACGGGTATGGTGCTGACAAACCTAGAAACATAATCGGGGCGAACCGGGATTCGAACCCACAATCATAGGTTTCTGGCGTGCCCAAGGGACGCAACTCTGCACAGCGAATCGCGGCACCTTAGACGACTGGGCCATCCGTGCCCTCCCTGAAGTTTTGGATTGGGTTAAAAGGTTTTCAAGTTTTCCCAAATCAACTTTTCAAGGATCGAAGATCAAGTCAATAAATGGCATCATCAAATGATTTTTTCTGAAAATGAACATTACACAATCCTTTGTAAGACGTGTTGTAATACAAGAAAGAGCATCAGTTGACCTTTCTTGGTGAACTGGTTTTCTCAATAATTTGTTATGCAACAGTGCTACGATTGTGTGCTTCCTGTTGGCAAGTTTCTAACAATTTAGTTGTAGGAGGGGTGTAAGGTATTTTTCAGAACTTCAGGAATTAAGATTTTTATCTGACCTCAAACAATTGAAGTGCTCCCTTTACACAATACATTGCTGAAGCTGATGGAACTTTATGGCAGGGGCCAGGGCCTGGTATTTTGAGACCAGTCTTCAGTCAGCTACAGCTGTGAAACCACATTTTTTAATTCTAATTATGAGCCTAAATATATGTTTGTCAATTATTGTGCGCAAAAAATGTCATTTTGTTGAGACAATTTCTTTCTTTTATAACAGTCTGAAGCATATTTATTTTTAAAGCATTTTCTGCAACAATGTTTTTGGCAATAAAAACCCAGCCCTCCTTAAGATCAGTCAGTCCCTTAGGTGTTGAAAAGTTCAAGGTCTTCAACATTCCAGCCTGTGTGATACTGAACCAAACCTGGTGACACATGGCCCTTCATGAACAGCACAAGCTGCAATGTCAGCAAAATCAATGAAAGCCCAATAAATGCAAATCCAGGACAACATGTCCAGACAAGGTGTAAATAAGTGAAACCTGTCTGACTCAAAACAATTGTAGTTTTCCATTCTTCGAGAACACTTAGAACCAATATTTGCTTGTAGTCAGATCACGGTATGATCATTAATATATTCTTCTCAAAAGAAGAACATCCTATTCTATAGTCATAGAATTCTATGTTTCATACTACTATAGCTAATCTGTCATGTTTCATATTACTATAGTTGATTTGTCATGTTTCATATTACTATAGTTGATTTGTCATGTTTCATATTACTATAGCTAATAAGTCATGTTTCATATTACTATAGTTAATCTGTCATGTTTCATACTGCTATAGTTAATCTGTCATGTTTCATATTACTATAGCTAATAAGTCATGTTTCATATTACTATAGCTAATCTGTCATGTTTCATATTACTATAGTTAATAAGTCATGTTTCATATTACTATAGATAATCTGTCATGTTTCATATTACTATAGTCAATCTGTCATGTTTCATACTACTATAGCTAATCTGTCATGTTTCATACTACTATAGTTAATCTGTCATGTTTCATATTACTATAGCTAATCTGTCATGTTTCATATTACTAAAGTTAATCTTTCATGGGAAGACAGATTAACCGTAGCCATATGAAAGAATCAGGCTTTCTTTTGAGTAGTATACATCACATCAATATGTCAAAAGCTACGTCAACTTACAAGAAGTGAACAAGGTATGTCTGTGCTACTTTTCTCGAACGTTTAGTCCGGATTCCTTGTCAACCAAATCTTCATTAACAAATAGGTGCTTACTGTGGCAGAATAAAAACATGTCACTCATAAAGAAATGAAATGTTGAGGTCAGAAGCACAAAACAAATGTGTATGCCTATCTGTGTTTGACCTTATGTGATATGTCCCAATAAACTAGGGAGGGTGGGAGGTGGCCCAGTTGTCTAAGGCAGTTGTTGGAGCTGTGTTCCTTAGGCCTGCCAGGATCCTGTGACCTTGTGTTTGAATCCCAGATTGGCCCTGATTATGGTTTGTCAGCAATATAATAATGCTCATGGGTGGTATATGCAGTCATTGACTTTAACCACTAGTCCAAAGGCCGCGTCTAGTAAATTTCGCATTGGTCCAATAAGTTCAGTTATAAAGAGTGAGTGAGTGAGTGAGTTGGGTTTAACACCGCTTTTAACAGTATTCCAGTTATATCACGGCGTGTCAGCTTAATGTGGGAGGAAAGCCCGAAGTGATGCAGGTCTTAGAGGTTTACCACTTCGGTGAAACCCACGAGCACGGGTATGGTGCTGACAAACCTAGAAACATAATCGGGGTGTACCGGGATTCGAACCGACAATCATAGGAGTTATAAAGAGTCCATGTGATAACACTAAAATGTAAAATGTAAAATGATGCTAAGAGCTGAGTTTGGGGTAGTAGACTCAAAAGTTGTTGGCACAGAGCAGAAAAGGTCGACGTCCTTCATCACTTTGTATTTATGTTCGCCCCTCCTTTCTACAAACACACTTCTACAACTACATAAGGTGGAGTGAGTGATATAGGATCTAGTCTTATTGAAGACGTTGGCAATGGCACATCTGGTCAAACTCATGGTCAAGGCCCGGTGAAGACAAACCAAGGATCATAACTGGAGTGATTCTCGGATTCAAACCAATGACGCTGGCAGCCAAGGGACACAATTCACACAGCTGGGATAGGAACTTAGATGAAGGTTTTGGATAATGATGGGTTAGGGTTAAGGTTAAGGTTAGTGTAAGGGTTAAGGTTTTTGGTAGTGGCTGGGTTAGGGTTGAGGTTTTTGGTAGTGGCTGGGTTAGGGTTGAGGTTTTTGGTAGTGGCTGGGTTAGGGTTTGTGGCTTTTGGTAGTTGCTGGGTTAGGGTTGAGGTTTTGGGTAGTGGCTGGGTTAGGGTTAAGGTTTTGGGTAGTGGCTGGGTTAGGGTTAGCTGGATGGAAGACACTCTGCACATGGCTAAACAGTTTTGGGTAGTGGCTGGGTAAGGGTTGAGGTTTTGGGTAGTGGCTGGTTTAGGGTTGAGGTTTTGGGTAGTGGCTGGGTTAGGGTTGAGGTTTTGGGTAGTGGCTGGGTTAGGGATGAGGTTTTGGGTAGTGGCTGGGTTAGGGTTGAGGTTTTTGGTAGTGGCTGGGTTAGGGTTGAGGTTTTTGGTAGTGGCTGGGTTAGGGTTGAGGCTTTTGGTAGTTGCTGGGTTAGGGTTGAGGTTTTGGGTAGTGGCTGGGTTAGGGTTAAGGTTTTGGGTAGTGGCTGGGTTAGGGTTAGCTGGATGGAAGACACTCTGCACATGGCTAAACAGTTTATACACTGCTGTCTGTAAAAACTGGTGATACCTATATCAAGTAACATTTATTTACACCAACTGCCACATGCAAAGCACAACTTACATTTCATTATCGTCATTATATATCAATAAAGTAAATGACATATTCAACATATTTGGCTATCTTATCATTCACAAGACATCTCAGTACAGTGAAAACTCATTAATATAGAAAGTACCTTTCCTTGTGAAATCATCAGGATTAATAAATTTCCGGATTAACGAATCATGGGTTCATGGGTGCAGAGTAATGTGACTATATATGTGATGGTGGGATTCCAGAACAACCGGTCCAGGCTTATGAGGCCTCACTTTAGCCATGGTAACGGAGCCTTGATGATACTTGGATCATAAGAGTAACTGAACAAGTATCCTGTGGGGACTGTGGGAGAGGGTTAAGGTTAGGGTTAGGGTTAGGGTTAGGGTTAGGGTTAGGGTAGGGTTAGGGTGCCTCATACCGTCCAAAGAGTCAACTAAAATGGTTCTTGGCCAATCATGTATCAATGTAGGGCATAGTCTTGTTTGTTTGTCATAGGAATAGCTAAAATATTGCCGACATAGGCATAAAACAAACATAATTACTGTATGTGACGTAATAAGCGCCCCACTCTAATAAGCGCCCATGGCGATATTTACTAATATATTGGCTAGTGAACAATCCCAATTAGCACCTCTTCCGATTGATCAATGTAAATTATTATGGGCAATTAAATTCTGGAAAAATATATCTGTCGTATAAAAACATTTCAGGCTGCCAGCATAAACTACAAAATTTATCTTCAACTCTGTTTTTTTCACCAAAATAATATTCTAATAAGAGCCCCCTATTTCTAATTTTGAGAGCGCCCTGGATGCTTATTATGTCAAATACAGTATAATTCAAATGTATCTTTCACAGAATCACATGATCTTCATGAATGTACAGATAATCTCAGTTTGTGAAACATGCTTAAATGGTGATACCATGCATCCTGTGACCATCACAGAAACTCCATATAAAAGACAGTGGATCCACTTTCAGAAACTCCATATAAAAGACAGTGGATCCAGTCTCAGAAACTCCATATAAAAGACAGTGGATCCAGTCTCAGAAACTCTATATAAAAGACAGTGGATCCAGTATCAGAAACTCCATAGAACAGACAGTGGATCAAGTATCAGAAACTCTACATAAAAGACAGTGGATCCAATATCAGAAACTCGACCTAAAAGACAGTGGATCCAGTATCAGAAACTCCATATAACAGACAGTGGATCCAGTATCAGAAACTCTATATAAAAGACAGTGGATCCAGTATCAGAAACTCCATATAAAAGACAGTGGATCCAGTATCAGAAACTCCATATAAAAGACAGTGGATCCAGTATCAGAAACTCTATATAACAGACAGTGGATCCAGTATCAGAAACTCTATAAAACAGACAGTGGATCCAGTATCAGAAACTCCATATAAAAGACAGTAGATCCAGTATCAGAAACTCCATAGAACAGACAGTGGATCCAATATCAGAAACTCGACATAAAAGACAGTGGATCCAGTATCAGAAACTCGACATAAAAGACAGTGGATCCAGTATCAGAAACTCCATATAACAGACAGTGGATCCAGTATCAGAAACTCTATATAACAGACAGTGGATCCAGTATCAGAAACTCTATATAACAGACAGTGGATCCAGTATCAGAAACTCCATATAAAAGACAGTGGATCCAGTATCAGAAACTCCATATAAAAGACAGTGGATCCAGTATCAGAAACTCTATATAACAGACTAGGGAGCCAGTATCAGAAACTCTATATAACAGACAGTGGATCCAGTATCAGAAACTTCATATAACAGACAGTGGATCCAGTATCAGAAACTCCATAGAACAGACAGTGGATCCAGTATCAGAAACTCCATATAAAAGACAGTGGATCCAGTATCAGAAACTCTATATAAAAGACAGTGGAATCAGTATCAGAAACTCCACATCAAAGAAAGCACCAGATACTGTTCACAGAAGCCGATGGCTCTAACATGGACGAGGATGCCATCCACGAGCTGAGTTTATACATCTGTACCAACAATCAACCATACATGTAGTCACCCATGGTCATTTATACTCAAGGTCAAGTTTATCACAAGTATTTTCACACGTTGTTCCCGATATCATAACAACACAGATACTCCGAGATCTTCCGGTAGAAATACTACCAGGTCAAATAGAATATTAGTTGTCAGCTATCATTGTCAAGTAAGGTCAAGGTTGTAATGGACGTGCTCAATAACAACCGTCTGAAGATCACAAAGTTTGTTTCCACTTGGAAACATGTGTCGTTGTCAGCAAAGCACAGGTATTCTCCGAGAAGACAAGCCATCAGGTCACATCACTTCATCCGTTTGTATGCCACAGTTTGCTGAATCACAAAAAATACTGAATCAAATGACATTTGATATATGATTTTATGAGAACGGGAAACAGGATATTATCATATTCTTACAAATGGGGAGTCATAACAGCTATGTGAGTGAGTGAGTATGGTTTTACGCCGCTTTTAGTAATGTTCCAGCAATATCACGGCAGGAAGACACATTGTACCCACGTGGGGAATTGAACCAATGTCTTCGGCTTGACAAGCAAATACTTTAATCATGAGGCTACCCCCCTCTCCCCCCCCAGAAACAACTTACACCCAGCACTTGGTAACTGCATGAGTGAGTGAATGTTGTTCCAATAAATCAAGTCTGTGCCCGACAAATCAGTCGTTGATATTTTTAGCAATGGATCATGTTGTCAGGGTACAATGACAACCAGAGGTGGGTGAAATGGCGTTTAACATCACGTCCAAGATTATTGCATTTATATAGCATGTGCATGCACATGTGTGTTCGGCTGCTTGTAGTATGGACTAATGCCGATTTTATAACACTAGCCCACTGATTATAAGACCCGTGAAGATTCCGGGGTAGAATAGGTCTTCAGCAACCCATGCTTGCCGTAAAAGGCGACTGTGCTTGTCGTAAAAGGCGACTAACCAGATCGGGTGGTCAGGCTAGCTGACTTGGTTGATGCATGTCATTGATCCCAATTGCGTGGATCGATGCTCATGATATTAATCACTGGATTGTCTGGTCCAGACTCGATTATTTACAGACCGCCGTCATATAGCTGGAATATTGCTGAGTGCGGCGTAAAACAACCAACCCACTGATTATACCACTACCATGCCACAGATTCACATGAATACCCCACTCAGACACAGTATACCGACTCCGAGCTGACCAGTCCTTGTTTTAGCCCCTTAAAACCGAGCGTCAGACAGGGTAACAACAAGTACCATCTTTTAACGTCTTTTGGTATGACGCAGCCAGGGATCGAACCTCTGACCTTCCGCTCTGCGGGCGGATCTCTACCACTGGACCACGGAGGCGGTCAATGACAATGAGAGGCTGGCCAATCAATCACTGTTTTAGTGGGCTCCTAATCTTTGCTCAAAATCAATAGGCAGAGCTCAGCCATTGGTCTCAACAGGCCTGACAAACACAAACCAGTATGGCTCGGTCCATGCTTGCCGTGAATACCCTGACCATGTCTCAATTGTTTGATTCAGGTAAATCCGGGGTAGAATAGGTCTTCAGCAACCCATGCTTGCCCTAAGAGGTGACTATGCTTGTCGTAAGAGGCAACTAATGGGATCAGACTCGCTGACTTGATGCATGTGATCATATCCAAATTGCGTTGATCGATGCTCATGATGTCAATTACTGGATTGTCTGGTCCTGCCTCAATTATTAACAGACCGCCGTCGTATAGCTGGAATATTGCTGAGTATGGCGTTAAACATCAAACAAACAAACATGACATGGCACACCACGGTCATTGGTTTCAACAGCCAGGTAAATAAAAGTGACAGAAACCCTTTCCATAAGCATAAGAAAGTCCATTGTGCCATTCCAACTATATCACTCACCGGCATTATTCGGTCCTTGGTTTCTATGGGCAGGAGAAATGCCGTGATGGCACAGATAAAGCAAAGCAAGCCGTACAGCCATGTTGCTGCAATGATGGATGCTGCCAGGAGGACCTGTGCTACAAATGGGGTGATCATCGCCCCGACGCGGGCCCAGGAAGAGGCTGTGCCCATGCCCAGCGTGCGTATAGACGTCGGGTACACCTGGAACATGTCACAGCGCTTGTACAGTCGTAGACAGAAACAGTGAATATATGCCTAACAATAGGTGGAGGAGGAACACTTGTGATGATATTGAACTTTTTACAGGGCTATTTCCATGACCATGACTATTTCAGGATGCAACAACTAAGTGAGTGAGTTGGCTTTAACACCGCTTTTAACAGTATTCCAGTTATATCGCGGTGTGTCAGCTTAATGTGGGAGGAAAGCCCCAAGTGATGCAGGTCTCAGACGTTAACCACTTCGGTGAAACCCACGAGCACGGGTATGGTGCTGACAAACCTAGAAACATAGTCGGGGCGAACCAGGATTCGAACCCACAATCATAGGTTTCTGGCGTGCCCAAGGGACGCAATCTGCACAGCGAATCGCGGCGCCTTAGACGGCTGGGCCACCTGTGCCCCTTGCACCAACTACGAACCAATAGCAGTTACAATGTCAGTATATACAGACTAGTTAGCTTGAGTACAGGTGTATAAGCATGCTCCGATCTACATTGCTGCTCTTCCAATCACATCCACTCGGACAACCTCGGGCAAATCCCTGCTACTTTGCTTCAGTGTGCATCTTGAATTGGCCAGATGCACTGTGTAGCGTCAGGTAAGTATAAAAACATTGCATTTAATCAGAAATGCTCATGTGTATTAGGGCTGGAACGAGTCCAAATTTACCATATAGTTCTAGATCATTTTTGTCATTAAACAATATATCAAGTGACTAACCACGGGTTGGGGTAGTCCTGTGGGACCCGGGTCATTCTCAGTTCCCACCTGACCAGTGTACCCAAGTACACATCCCAACCCCAGCACCAACTGATTACTAACAGTGAATATACATATCTCTCTCAGTATTTCTAATTATTCAAACATTCTGCTTGATTCAAAGTATACTTATCCTGAATCTTGATCACCGTCTACTGACCTCCTTAATATGCTGTGCCTTGACCTCGAACATTACTGAGTTTATAGTTTCTTACTAATTATATGACTAATTAGTTGACCAATGAACTCACCTACGATGAGTATATATTTGACCCCTCACCTTTCATGAGTATATGTGACCCCTGACCCCATCTCTGCTGAGTGTATATGAGTGACCCCTGACCTCATCTCTGATGACTATATATGTGTGACCCCTGACCTCATCTCTGATGACTATATATGTGTGACCCCTGACCTCATCTCTGATGACTATATATGAGTGACCCCTGACCTCACCTCTGGTGACTATATATGTGTGACCCCTGACCTCATCTCTGATGACTATATATGTGTGACGCCTGACCTCATCTCTGGTGACTATATATGTGTGACCCCTGACCTCATCTCTGGTGACTATATATGTGTGACCCCTGACCTCATCTCTGATGAGTTTATATGAGTGACCCCTGACCTCATCTCTGATGAGTATATATGAATGACCCCCGACCTCAGCTCTGATGACTATATATGAGTGACCCCTGACCTCACCTCTGATGAGTATATATGAGTGACCCCTGACCTCAGCTCTGATGACTATATATGAGTGACCCCTGACCTCATCTCTGATGACTATATGAGTGACCCCTGACCTCATCTCTGGTGACTATATATGTGTGACCCCTGACCTCATCTCTGGTGACTATATATGTGTGACCCCTGACCTCATCTCTGGTGACTATATATGTGTGACCCCTGACCTCATCTCTGATGAGTTTATATGAGTGACCCCTGACCTCATCTCTGATGAGTATATATGAATGACCCCCGACCTCAGCTCTGATGACTATATATGAGTGACCCCTGACCTCACCTCTGATGAGTATATATGTGTGACCCCTGACCTCATCTCTGATGAGTATATATGAGTGACCCCTGACCTCATCTCTGATGAGTATATATGTGTGACCCTTGACCTCATCTCTGATGACTATATATGAGTGACCCCTGACCTCACCTCTGGTGACTATATATGTGTGACCCCTGACCTCATCTCTGATGAGTATATATGTGTGACCCCTGACCTCATCTGATGACTATATATGTGTGACCCCTGACCTCATCTCTGATGAGTATATATGAGTGACCCCTGACCTCATCTGATGACTATATATGAGTGACCCCTGACCTCACCTCTGATGAGTATATATATATCCAGTTGAAGGTGGCGGCAGAGAAACCTCGGACAGCAAACATGAAGCCGGTGAGGACGCTCCTGGACACGGGGATCTGGAGGAGGATGAAGAATAGACCGCACCCAGATAGGTTCACTGTTCCTGTGATCCGACGACCAACCCGGTCAATCAGCAGCCAGTTCACTGGCAAACCTATAACAAAACAGGGTCAATCAGCAGCCAGTTGACTGGCAAACCTATAACAAAACAGGGTCAATCAGCAGCCAGTTGACTGGCAAACCTATAACAAAACAGGGTCATTCAGCAGTCAGTTGACTCAGGTACTCCGCTACATCTACAAGACAATCAATAGTCCGTAAGCGGGAGCCCAAAGTAAGGTTATTCATACCCATTTCAATCACGAGATTTGGCTTGGGCTCCAAATATGCCTCGACAGAAAGGTTGTCCAAACCTTTAGAAAGCTAACCTACATGACATGTTTATTTCGACCAGATCAGAGGCCATATTCGACCACAAATCTCCAGCAAATGACAGTAAAATTTCCAATTTAACCAATATTGTGATTTCCCCTCAGTTTGCCTGCCAACTTAAAGGCACATAGTTTTGAATCCTGAATAAATCCCTCATACATGAACTCTGCTAGACATATACTTACATATGAATTCTCCTAGTGTTGATATAATCATCGTCCTGTAATCATCAGCCGTCAGGTAATTGCACGAACACACATCACTATCTGAAACAGGAGACAACATTCACTGGCACATCACACATCACTCTCTGAAACAGGAGACAACGTTCACTGGCACATCTCACATCACTCTCTGAAACAAGAGACAACGTTAACTGGCACATCCAACATCACTCTCTGAAACAGGAGACAACGTTCACTGGCACATCTCACATCACTCTCTGAAACAAGAGACAACGTTAACTGGCACATCCAACATCACTCTCTGAAACAGGAGACAACGTTCACTGGCACATCTCACATCACTCTCTGAAACAAGAGACAACGTTAACTGGCACATCCAACATCACTCTCTGAAACAGGAGACAACGTTCACTGGCACATCACACATCACTGACAGATTTTGTTGATGATAGTACATTGTATAACTACATTTACAAATCTGGCAATTCAAAAACATGAGTGAGTGAGTATTGATTTATGTCATTCTTAGCAACGTCACAACAGGGGAGGTGATAATAGGCATGCAATTCAGTGTGCACAGAGTAATGTCCCTTGGGCACACCAGAACCTTATGATTGAGGGTCTGAATCCCAGTTGCCCAAATTATGTTTCTAGGTTTGTCAGCACCATACCCGTGCTCATGGGTTTCACCGAAGTGCATCACTTTAGTACACGCTGTGATATAACTGGAATACTGTTCAAAGCGGCGTTCAAACCAATTCACCCTCAAGTTGTAGTTACATTTTTCATTTTCTACTCGCAGGATCTCAGCGCTTGCTAGCACCATGCCGTAGTATGAGAAGGCCGTCCCAAACCACAGCAACCAGAGCTGCAGGGTCGAGCGGAGGTAGTTCTTGTTGAACAGGTCAGAAAACTTGCCACGCTCCACCTGAAACATGGCCACATTGTATGCTCACTACAGTGCATCAGTTGACATCTATTTTTGGCAAGAGAGTTGCAGACGTAAGGTTTTTTTACATTGTCACTCTCAACATGAGAATACTGCACACAAGGCCGTAGTTAACTTTTTTTGACAGGGGGGGGCAAATATTTGAACAAGTATCACTTGTCCACAACTTGTATTTTCAAGTCAAATAGAACTGTTTTCTATAAACAAAATCAAATTCAAACAAATCTTCCATTTGTTTTAATTCTTTTACAATGGCAGATTAAAACATGTCGGCAAGATAAATTTGTTGTATTAAACCACATATGCCTCTCGTGATACTGCTACAACTTATACTTGTTTTTTTTGGTTTGACAGTGGTCTGGAAATAACTGACTTTGGATAAGACAATCCAGTGATGGTTAATGCCAGCAATTATCCATGTCTTCAGGGTACGATGACACAAAATCAACCAAATCACTGAGCCGGACCATCCAATCCACATGGTTGCCTCTTACAACAAGCATTGGGGCGGTCGGGTAGCCTAGTGGTTAAAGCGTTCGCTCGTCACACCGAAGACCCGGGTTCGATTCCCGACATGGGTACAATGTGTGAAGCCCATTTGTGGTGTCCCCCGCTGGGATATTGCTGGAATATTGCTAAAAGCGGCGTAAAACCATACTCACTCACTACAACAAGCATAAGTTGCTGGGGAATAATTCTATCCCAGAATCACCAGTGTTCCTCATATGTACTAAGGGCAGTGTTTAAAATACCCGCTGACCATCAGTCCAAGATGGTCTATTTTGCTGACGGATGGTCAGTTTTGAAAAGTTGCATGCCCAATGGTCAGGAGTTTAATAAAGTTACCAAGTTACCAATCCACCAGTTTATTTATATTGACTGAGAACTAGCAGAACTCACATTAAACAGTTCTATTCTTAAGTTTGCCCTTTTGTAAATTTTATTCATCAGCCTAGAAAATTCCTGACTGGCAACATTTTATTTGGTCCAGTAACTTAGCAATGTCTCCAGTCCAGTTGCCTGACTGAAATTGTGGGGAATGTTATACACTGCTTAGGTCCTTGCTTTAGTAAGCAGCCACCACTGTACTCTGCCCTCCCTCACACATACACATGCTTTATTTTATGTCCCATACTTATATAACACTTACCTAATTCCTCCCTTTGTTGTTTATCAAAACTATTTTGAAGCCTAACTAGTCACAATTAAGCTGGTCAAAGAAAACATAGTCCTTAGTAACATCATACAGTGATCGCTCGCTATTGCGCTCTTCGATAAAGCGCTACTTTGGTTACTATGCATGGTAACGCATGGCTCCCATAATTTATGTACACTTTTAATACTGAGAGTTTTACACAGACATGATTGTATCGTTGTTCGTTGTTCATTTGTACCTTGAAAACCTCTTGTGCAAGGGCAGATCAAGCATTCTTTAAAGGGAGGGGGCCTAAATATAAAATCCTCTCTCCGATAATTTTACTGCCAGACACCCCCTTTTGAAAACCAAATGTAGTAGCCTGTAGTAGCCTGTAGTAGCCTGTACCCACCTCCACAGCTTCTGTTTGTACTAATCTCCCCTTGGGTAGAGATGTTTTGTTTATTTTGGCAGCTCGCTGTAACGCTGCTAGCGCCTCGTCATGCCGACCGGCTGCAACCAGGAACCGGGCAGACTCAGGGATAAACTGTAACAGAACAATACTCCACAGGTAACAGAACAATAGTCCATATTAACAGAACAATACTCCATATGTAACGGAACAATACTCCATATGTAACAGAACAATACTCCATATGTAAAGGAACAATACTCCATACGTAACAGTACATTACTCCAAATGTAACAAAACAATACTCCATATGTAAAGGAACAATACTCCATATGTAAGAGACGAATACTCCATATGCAACAGAACAATTCTCCATATGTAACAGAACAATACTCCATATGTAACAGAACAATACTCCATATGTAACAGAACAATACTCCATATGTAAAGGAACAATACTCCATATGTAACAGAACAATACTCCATACGTAACAGAACAATACTCCATATGTAACACAACAATACTCCATATGTAACAGAACAATACTCCATATGTAACAGAACAATACTCCATATGTAAAGGAACAATACTCCATATGTAACACAACAATACTCCATACGTAACAGAACAATACTCCATATGTAACAGAACAATACTCCATATGTAACAGAACAATACTCCATATGCAACAGAACAATACTCTATATGTAAAGGAACAATACTCCATATGTAACAAAACAATACTCCATATGTAAAGGAACAATACTCCATATGCAACAGAACAATACTCTATACGTAAGAGAACAATACTCCATATATAACAGGACGATACTCCATATGTAACAGAACAATACTCCACATGTAACACAACAATACTCCATATGTAACACAACAATACTCCATACGTAACAGAACAATACTCCATATGTAACAGAACAATACTCCATATGTAACAAAACAATACTCCATATGTAAAGGAACAATACTCCATATGCAACAGAACAATACTCTATACGTAAGAGAACAATACTCCATATATAACAGAACAATACTCCATATGTAACAGAACAATACTCCATATGTAAAGGAACAATACTCCATATGTAACAGAACAATACTCCATATATAACAGAACAATACTCCATATGTAACAGAACAATACTCCATATGTAACACAACAATACTCCACATGTAACAGAACAATACTCCATATGTAACAGAACAATACTCCATATGTAACACAACAATACTCCATATCTCATAGAACAATACTCCATATGTAACAGAACAATACTCCATATGTAACAGAACAATACTCCATATGTAACAGGAACAATACTCCATATCTAACAGAACAATACTCCATATGCAACAGAACAATACTCTATATGTAACAGAACAATACTCCATATGTAACAAAACAATACTCCATATGTAAAGGAACAATACTCCATATGCAACCGAACAATACTCTATACGTAAGAGAACAATACTCCATATATAACAGGACAATACTCCATATGTAACAGAACAATACTCCACATGTAACAGAACAATACTCCATATGAAACACAACATTACTCCATACGTAACAGAACAATACTCCATATGTAACAGAACAATACTCCATATGTAACAAAACAATACTCTATATGTAAAGGAACAATACTCCATATGCAACAGAACAATACTCTATACGTAAGAGAACAATACTCCATATATAACAGAACAATACTCCATATGTAACAGAACAATAGTCCATATGTAACAGAACAATACTCCACATGTAACACAACAATACTCCATATGTAACACAACAATACTGGATGTCACAGAACAATACTCCATATGTAACACAACAATACTCCATATGTCATAAAACAATACTCCATATGTAACAGAACAATACTCCATATGTAACAGAACAATACTCCATATGTAACACAACAATACTCCATATGTAACACAACAATACTCCATATGTAACAGAACAATACTCCATATGTAACAAAACAATACTCCATATGTAACAGAACAATACTCCATAGCTCATAGAACAATACTTCATATGTAACAGAACAATACTCCATAGCTCATAGAACAATACTTCATATGTTACAGAACAATACTCCATATGTAACAGAACAATACTGGATGTCACAGAACAATACTCCACATGTAACACAACAATATTCCATATGTAACACAACAATACTCCATATGTAACAGAACAATACTCCATATGTAACAGAACAATACTCCATATGTAACAGGAACAATACTCCATATCTAACAGAACAATACTCCATATGCAACAGAACAATACTCCATAGCTCATAGAACAATACTTCATATGTAACAGAACAATACTCCATAGCTCATAGAACAATACTTCATATGTTACAGAACAATACTCCATATGTAACACAACAATACTCCATTGGAACAGAACAATACATAAAAAACGACTCAACATAAGAACATAAGAAGCATGTTCAGCGCATCTCACGCACTCACTCACTCACTCACTCTGGACGTCTCCTGAATGTGTGAACACACAGGACTACTTACACAGAGAAAGAACAAGGCCATAACAATGGGAATAGCAGACAAAACCAGCAGCCATCGCCAGCCCAGCGTGGGGATCACCACTGACGCGAGGAACATCTCAAACATGCTGCCAGACGCCCAGAATATCTGCAGACACGAAACACAGAATATCTGCAGACACAGAAACACACTCAGTTGGATATTTTCAATTATGATATATACTTACAAGAAAAATAACATACAATGTTACCATACAGGTAGAAAGATTAAATGTAAGAATTTTACGACACTTTCACATGCGCACTTTACGGATTCTCAATGCTGATTGGACAGCTGAAGAAAGTTCACATCATTACACTATTCATTCATTTGGGACTCACCAGTGAGGTACGAGGAATTACGGATAGAGTCACCAGTGAGGTACGAGGAATTACGGAAAGAGTCACCAGTGAGGTACGGGGAATTACGGATAGTGTTACCAGTGGGGTACGAGGAATTACAGGATAGAGTCACCAGTGAGGTACGAGGAATTACGGATAGAGTCACCAGTGAGGTACGAGGAATTACGGATAGAGTCACCAGTGGGGTACAAGGAATTACGGATAGAGTTACCAGTGGGGTACGAGGAATTACAGATAGAGTTACGAGGAATTACGGATAGAGTTACCAGTGGTGTATGAGGAATTACGGATAGAGTTACCAGTGAGGTAGGAGGAATTATGGATAGAGTTACCAGTGAGGTACGAGGAATTACAGATAGAGCTACCAGTGAGGTACGAGGAATTACGGATAGTGTTACCAGTGAGGTAGGAGGAATTACGGACAGAGCTACCAGTGAGGTAAAAGGAATTACGGATAGAGCTACCAGTGAGGTACGAGGAATTACGGATAGAATTACCAGCGGGGTACAAGGAATTACGGATAGAGTTACCAGCGGGGTACCAGGAATTACGGATCAGAGAGTTACCAGTGAGGTACAACGAATTACGGATTAGAGTTACCAGCGGGGTACAGGGAATTACGGATTGGAAAGTTACCAGCGAGGTACGAGGAATTACGGATTAGAAAATTACCAGCGGGGTACAAGGAATTACGAATTAGAGAGTAACCGTCGAGGTATGAAAAATTACGGATTAGAGAGTTATTGCAAGGTAAGATGAATTCCGGATTAGACAGTTACAAGCAAGCAATAAATAGAATGGGAATTACCTTGAAGTGTTATTCCCCAAGCTAAACCAATCAGATATCTATGTTTGTTGGAACCTCCAAAGGTTATTGTAGCTAACACAGTTTGGTATGTTCAATCTATATGATGTCAATAAAAAGAATTATTGACCAAATAATGCAATATGAATAAAGCCTATGCTTCCATACAGTCTAAAAGTGTCTGTGTGGGTACAGCATGGACACTCATAGGTCATGGGCTACCAGTCATGGCTACTCACCTGGCCTGATATAAGCAGTCTGGCTCGATACTTGGATGGGACGTACTCCGCCAGCAAGGCAAACCTGCAACATGGTGGGACATCATCAAACATGGGGTCGTGAGCTTCTCACAACTCATAGCCGTATCCTGAAGTGGAGCCAGTTTGTTGAACATCTACCATTTGGAGCCAATATGTTAAACACCAACCCTTTGTAGCCAGTTTCTTGAACACCAACCCTTTGGAGCCAGTTTGTTGAACACCTACCCCTTGGAGCCAGTATGTTAAAATCATGCCCCTTGGAGCCAGTATGTGAAAAAGCTGCCGCTTTGAGCCAATATGTTAAACATCTCCCCCTTGGAGCCAGTATGTTAAACACCCACCCCTTGGAGCCAGTGTGTTAAACACATGCCCCTTGGAGCCAGTATGTGAAACACATACACCTTGGAGCCAGTATGTTAAACACATACCCCTTGGAGCCAGTGTGTAAAACACATGCCCCTTGGAGCCAGTATGTGAAACACATGCACCTTGGAGCCAGTATGTTAAACACATACCCCTTGGAGCCAGTGTGTAAAACACATGCCCCTTGGAGCCAGTGTGTGAAATACATGCACCTTGGAGCCAGTATGTAAAACACCTACCCCTTGGAGCCAGTATGTTAAACACATGCCCCTTGGAGCCAGTATGTTAAACACATGCCCCTTGGAGCCAGTATGTGAAACACCTACCCCTTGGAGCCAGTATGTTAAACACATGCCCCTTGGAGCCAGTATGTTGAACACATGCCCCTTGGAGCCAGTATGTTAAACACATGCCCCTTGGAGCCAGTTTGTTAAACACCTACCCCTTGGAGCCAGTATGTTAAACACAGGCCCCTTGGAGCCAGTATGTTAAACACCTACCCCTTGGAGCCAGTTTGTTAAACACCCACCCCTTGGAGCCAGTTTGTTAAACACCTACCCCTTGGAGCCAGTATGTTAAACACCCACCCCTTGGAGCCAGTATGTGAAACACATACCCCTTGAAGCCAGTATGTGAAACACATGCCCCTTGGAGCCAGTATGTGAAACACCCACCCCTTGGAGCCAGTATGTGAAACACATGCCCCTTGGAGCCAGTATGTGAAACACCCACCCCTTGGAGCCAGTATGTGAAACACATGCCCCTAGGAGCCAGTATGTGAAACACCCACCCCTTGGAGCCAGTTTGTTAAACACCCACCCCTTGGAGCCAGTATGTGAAACACATACCCCTTGGAGCCAGTATGTGAAACACATGCCCCTTGGAGCCAGTATGTGAAACACCCACCCCTTGGAGCCAGTATGTGAAACACATGCCCCTTGGAGCCAGTATGTGAAACACCCACCCCTTGGAGCCAGTATGTGAAACACATGCCCCTTGGAGCCAGTATGTGAAACACCCACCCCTTGGAGCCAGTTTGTTAAACACCCACCCCTTGGAGCCAGTATGTGAAACACATACCCCTTGAAGCCAGTATGTGAAACACCCACCCCTTGGAGCCAGTTTGTTAAACACCTACCCCTTGGAGCCAGTATGTGAAACACATGCCCCTTGGAGCCAGTTTGTTAAACACCTACCCCTTGGAGCCAGTATGTGAAACACCCACCCCTTGGAGCCAGTTTGTTAAACACCCACCCCTTGGAGCCAGTATGTGAAACACATACCCCTTGAAGCCAGTATGTGAAACACCCACCCCTTGGAGCCAGTATGTTAAACACATGCCCCTTGGAGCCAGTATGTTAAACACGTGCCCCTTGGAGCCAGTATGTGAAACACATGCCCCTTGGAGCCAGTATGTGAAACACATGCCCCTTGGAGCCAATATGTTAAACACATGCCCCTTGGAGCAAGTATGTTAAACACGTGCCCCTTGGAGCCAGAGTGTGAAGTGCCTACCCCTTGGAGCCAGTATGTTGAACACCTACCCCTTGGAGCCAGTATGTTGAACACCTACCCCTTGGAGCCAGTATGTGAAACACATACCCCTTGAAGCCAGTATGTGAAACACATGCCCCTTGGAGCCAGTATGTTGAACACCTACCCCTTGGAGCCTATACTTTACAGACCTACTCCTTTGAGCCAGCATGATAAGCACTTTCCCCTGATAGAGAAACCCAGTGTGTTGAACACTTTCCCCTTTTGGAGAAACCTAGTATATTTAACACTTTCCCCTAATGGAAAAACCAAGTATATTTAACACTTTCCCCTAATGGAGAAATGCAGTATATTTAACACTTTCCCCTAATGGAGAAACCTAGTATATTTAACACTTCCCCTAATGGAGAAACCTAGTATATTTAACACTTTCCCCTAATGGAGAAACCCAGTATATTTAACACTTTCCCCAAATGGAGCCACCCAGTATATTTAACACTTTCCCCTAATGGAGAAACCTAGTATATTTAACACTTTCCCTTCTTGGAGCCACCCAGTATATTTAACACTTTCCCCTAATGGAGAAACCCAGTATATTTAACACTTTCCCCTCTTGGAGCCACCCAGTATATTTAACACTTTCCCCAAATGGAGAAACCTAGTATATATAACACTTTCCCCTAAGGGAGAAACCCAGTATATTTAACACTTTCCCCACATGGAGAAACCTTGTATATTAAACACTTTCCCCTAATGGAGAAACCTAGTATATTTAACACTTTCCCCTAATGGAGAAACCCAGTATATTTAACACTTCCCCAAATGGAGAAACCCAGTATTTTTAACACTTTCCCCAAATGGAGAAACCTTGTATATTTAACACTTTCCCCTAATGGAGAAACCTAGTATATTTAACACTTTCCCCTAATGGAGAAACCTAGTATATTTAACACTTTCCCCTAATGGAGAAACCTAGTATATTTAATACTTCCCCAAATGGACCTACTCAATGTGTTGAACATTTTCCCCTCTTGGAGCCACCCAGTATATTTAACACTTACCCCTAATGGAGAAACCCAGTATATTTAACACTTTCCCCTCTTGGAGCCACCCAGTATATTTAACACTTTCCCCAAATGGAGAAACCTAGTATATATAACACTTTCCCCTAAGGGAGAAACCCAGTATATTTAACACTTTCCCCACATGGAGAAACCTTGTATATTTAACACTTTCCCCTAATGGAGAAACCTAGTATATTTAACACTTTCCCCTAATGGAGAAACCCAGTATATTTAACACTTCCCCAAATGGAGAAACCTAGTATATTTAACACTTTCCCCAAATGGAGAAACCTTGTATATTTAACACTTTCCCCAAATGGAGAAACCTTGTATATTTAACACTTTCCCCTAATAGAGAAACCTAGTATATTTAACACTTTCCCCTAATGGAGAAACCTAGTATATTTAACACTTCCCCTAATGGACCTACTATGAGTTGAACATTTTCCCCTCTTGAAGCCACCCTGCACATTGAACACTTTCCCCTCTTGGATCCACCCAGTATGTTGAACACTTCCCCAATATAGGGCCACCCTCGTATGTAACAAACCTACCCCTGGGGTGAGCCCCCCATTCCGGCGCCGACCAAACTCCGTAGAATGAGGATCCAAGTGTAGCTGGGACTGGCAGAAGTCAACATCCCGAAGTATCCAATCCACACCACCACTATGAACAGAGTCTGTGGAAACAAGCACACGTCAGTTATATATCACGTCAGTTGTCACGTCAGCAATATCACATGTCAGTTATATATCACGTCAGTTGTCACGTCAGCAATATCACATGTCAGTTATATATCACGTCAGTTGTCACGTCAGCAATATCACATGTCAGTTATATCATGTGTCAGTTATATCACATGTCAGTTATATCACATCCGCTATATCACATGTCAGTTATATCACATGTCACTTATATCATGTGTCAGTTATATCACATGTCAGTTATATCACGGGTCAGTTATATCACATGTCAGTTATATCATGTGTCAGTTATATCACATGTCAGTTATATCACGGGTCAGTTATATCACATGTCACTTATATCACTTCAGTAATATCACATGTCAGTTATATCATGTGTCAGTTATATCATGTGTCAGTTATATCATGTGTCAGTTATATCACATGTCACTTATATCACTTCAGTTATATAAGGTGTCAATTATATCACATGTCACTTATATCACATCCGCTTTATCACATGTCAGTTATATCATGTATCAGTTATATCACATGTCAGTTATATCATGTCAGCTATATCACATGTCAGTTATATCATGTCAGTTATATCACATGTCAGTTATATCATGTATCAGTTATATCACATGTCAGTTATATCATGTCAGCTATATCACATGTCAGTTATATCACGTCAGCTATATCATATGTCAGTTATGTCATGTGTCAGTTATATTACATGTCACTTATATCACATCCGCTATATCACGTGTCAGTTATATAACACATTAGTTACATCACATGTCACCTATATCACATGTAATCAGTAATATCATGTGTCAGTTATATTGCATGTCTGTTATATCATGTGTCAGTTATATCACATGTCAGTTAATCATGTCAGCTGTATCACATGTCAGTTATATCGCATGTCTGTTATATCATATGTCAGTTATATCACATGTCAGTTATATCATGTATCAGTTATATCACATGTCAGTTATATCACGTCAGCTATATCACATGTCAGTTATATCATGTCAGCTATACCATATGTCAGTTATGTCATGTGTCAGTTATATCACATGTCACTTATATCACATCCGCTATATCACGTGTCAGTTATATAACACATTAGTTACATCACATGTCACCTATATCACATGTAATCAGTAATATCATGTGTCAGTTATATCACATGTCAGTTAATCATGTCAGCTGTATCACATGTCAGTTATATCGCATGTCTGTTATATCATGTGTCAGTTAAATCACATGTCAGTTATATCATATGTCAGTTATATCGCATGTCAGTTATATCATGTGTCAGTTATATCATGTGTCAGTTATATCACATGTCAGTTAATCATATCAGCTGTATCACATGTCAGTTATATCACATGTCACTTATATCATGTGTCAGTCATATCATGTCAGTTATATCATATGTCAGTTATATCACATGCCATTTATATCATATGTCAGTTACATGATGTGTCAGTTATGTAAGCTGTTAGTTACATCATGTGTCAATTATATCACATGTCAATCATATCACATGTCACTTATATCACATATCAGTTATATCACATATCAGTTATATCACGTCAGTTATATCACATCAGTTATATTATGTCAGTTATATCACATGCCTGCTATATCATGTGTCAGTTATATCACATGTCAGTTATATCATGTTAGTTATATCACATGTCAGTTATATCATGTGTCAGTTATATCACATGTCAGTTATATCACATCAGTTATCTCATGTCAGTTATATCACATCAGTTATCTCATGTCAGTTATATCACATGTCAGTTATATCATGTGTCAGTTATATCACATGTCAGTTATATCATGTCAGTTATCTCATGTCAATTATATCATGCCAGTTATATCACGTCAGTTATGTCCTATGTCAATTTTATATCATGTATGAGTTATATCAAATAGCTTTCCAAAATCTTACCATTTTCCTGCCAATCTTGTCTCCAGACATTCCAAAAATTGGTGACATTATTCCCATGCCAAGAAACACCACCTGCAGTGAATGATGAACACAGATCTACAATACCACACAAACAATGATACATGCATAACAAATATTTGGCCTGTCGTCTTTGATAGGCATTTAGAAGTTGGGAGAACATGAATGCATCACACTTATTTATCGATGAACCTTCATTCCCCTGATGAAGGAACAAGAATTAGCTCTAAAACGTCATACAAAGAATAAAAAAAGTTGCTGTCCGTAAAAAAAGTGTCATGCATTCAATTGGCATGTCATATAACATAAGAGCCAAAATATTACATTAGCCAGTTATGAATAGCTGCATGAGCTTAATAAACAGAAGGAAGCTTTACTAGCTCTGGGCTAGCTGCTATGTGAATATGTTCAGTGTAACTAGTCTTATCATAAACAGATATAGTAGCAGAATCATGCAAATTAGTTCACAAGAAGACAATTGCGAAGTAGTGCACCAGTCATGACAAAGTAGATAATGTATTTTTCATAGAACACACATTAAAGAGCTTTAGTATATTGATTATCATAAATAATAAAGACTGTTTTTACGTAAAAGGCATTCATAAATCAATCATAAATAAATAAACCAGACAAATAAAGATGGCTGCATTACCGTTGTGAGCAGTGCCACCTGGTAGTGTTCCAGACTCCACTCACATCTCAAGGCAGGGGAGAGAACTGCAAGAAGCAACATTTCCAAGGCATCTGCAGCCTAAAGATAGAACACATACATAAAATAAGATACATCGGAGTACATACAAGGCAGATAACTGATCTCAGACATATAATGCAGAAGGGAAATAACTGGTGCTACCGAGAAGGGGAGACAATAGGTGCTACACAGAAGGGGAGAAAACAAGTGTTAAATAGAAGGGGAAAAACCTAGTGCTACATAGAAGGGGAGACAACAGGTGCTATACGGAAGGGGAGATAACTAGTGTTATATAAAAGGGCAGACAACATGTGCTACACAGAAGGGGAGATAACTGGTGTTACATAGAAGGGGAGACAACAGTTGCTACCAGGCTCCTCACAGTGATAGCCTTTTCATGGAGCTCTCTATACTATCGCTGCCACCAGTCAAAACTCCCCACTGTAATAGGTGGCCCCAACCATGCTTGGAGTTGAACTCCAACCGAATGACCATTATGTTTACAAACAAGTGACAACTGTCGTGATGCCGAATACACTAACCGCTGCTAAATTACTGTTCTTTGCTTGTCAATTTGAATTTCTATTTCATTAAAAATATCATGTAATTGATATAGTAAGAATGTAACGGAGACGTTGGTTGATTTTCCGTTAGTCTGCAATCTCAAACCAATCTGATTATACAAACAACAAAGTAAATTCATCTGGAAAACATAGTCAGTCGTAAACTTTTTCAAAATAAAATATGATGGCTTTCCCAAAGACATAAAAGTATAAACGTTACTACATTTGGGGTTAGAGGGCAAATTTCAAGATTCTTGTAATGGCCACGCCCACACTGGTGGCAGCGATGTAACTGAGAGTGTAACAAAGGTGTCAAGCGCTGGGAAGGAGCTTGAGTTGCTACATGGAACGGGAGACAACAGGTGCTACACAAAAAGGGGATAACTAGTGCTACACTGAAGGGGAGATAACTAGTGCTACATTGAAGGGGAGATAACTAGTGCTACACAAAAAGGGGATAACTAGTGCTACACTGAAGGGGAGATAACAAGTGCTACATTGAAGGGGAGATAACTAGTGCTACATTGAAGGGGAGATAACTAGTGCTACACTGAAGGGGAGATAACTAGTACTACATTGAAGGGGAGATAACTAGTGCTACATTGTAGGGGAGATTACTAGTGCTACATTGAAGGGGAGATAACTAGTGCTACACTGAAGGGGAGATGACTAGTGCTACAATGAAGGGGAGATAACTAGTGCTACATTGAAGGGAAGATAACTAGTGCTATGTTGAAGGAGAGATAACTAGTGCTACATTGAAGGGGATATAACTAGTACTACAATGAAGGGGAGATAACTAGTGCTACATTATGGGGAGATAACTAGTGCTACATTGAAGGGGAGATAACTAGTGCTACATTGAAGGGGAGATAACTAGTGCTACATTGAAGGAGAGATAACTAATGCTACATTGAAGGGGAGATAACTAGTGCTACATTGAAGGGGAGATAACTAGTGCTACACTGAAGGGGAGATGACTAGTGCTACATTGAAGGGAAGATAACTAGTGCTAGGTTAAGGGGAGAAAACTAGTGCTGCGTTGCAGGGGAGATAACTAGTGCAACATTGAAGGGGATATAACTAGTGCTCAGTTAAGGGGAGATAACTAGTGCTACGTTGAAGGGGATATAACTAGTACTACAATGAAGGGGAGATAACTAGTGCTACACTGAAGGGGAGATAACTAGTGCTACACTGAAGGGGATAACTAGTGCTACATTGAAGGGGAGATAACTAGTGCTACACTGAAGGGGAGATAACTAGTGCTACATTGAAGGGGAGATGACTAGTGCTACACTGAAGGGGAGATAACTAGTGCTAGGTTAAGGGGAGATAACTTATGCTACATTGAAGGGGAAATAACTAATGCTACATAGAAGGGGAGATAACTCGTTCTACATAGAAGGGGAGATAACTTGTGCTACATAGAAGGGAAGATAACTAATGCAACATAGAAGGGGAGATAACTAATGCTAGATAGAGGGGGTTACTAATGCTACATAGAAGGGGAGATAACTAGCGGTACATAGAAGGGGAGATAACTGGTACTTTATTCAGGGGTCACCAGGGCCGACTTACCGTGATGATTCCGCAGACAACAAAGAGTCTTAACTGGAACCAGCCGATTCCAATTGACTCCACCGCCTCCTCCACAGTGAATGTGTCCTTGACCTTTTCTTTCTTCCCATCATCCTCCTGTTCTTCTGTGTACTGCATATCAAACAGCACCTCGTCATCCGAGTCGGTAAGTCCGTCCTCACACAGGAAGGCAGTAGTCTCAGGGGAAGCTGAAGGATAACAGTAATTACTCTAAAATATGTTTTCATTCATAAAAAACAGATGATGAGCACTGCATATATATACCAAGTTTCATTGAAAAAGATTGAAGAGTTTATAAGTTACGGCTCAGAATAAGATAGGATTGCCCAAATCGCCAAAGAGTTGTGTCCCTTAGGTGAGCAAGGATGTGTTCATATCCCAGATTAACCCTGAATGATAAAAATCTTTGTTTCGTCAGCACCATATATGAGCTCACTGGTTTACCACAGTTGCAAATGTCTAAGACATGCATCACTTTGGGTTCCATCCTGTATGATAGAACTGAAACACTATTCAAAATGGCATTTCAACCCATCCTGCTACCTCACCTGCTCACAACTGAAGATGTTGTGGTAACAACAATACATTTATTGACCTCTTTCAGAAGCTGCAGTCAATAATCAAAACCAAAATATTTTGTTAACTGACCTCAGATAAAACACATAGTTTGAGAGATCTTACTTACATGGAAAGAATTTCCTTACTCCAAAGTTTTTTAACATTTGAAACAGTCAGTTCAAAATTAATCAAATAAATACTCGGTAACATCTGCAAGTTTGCAAACTCATAATAAGGGTCTTGTTCAATAAAGCTCAACAACAGTTGTAAGTCTATGTAAAATACGGGAGGTACGATCACCTTAGCGCTACGATAACTTTTGTGGAAGGGACCCCTTGTCTCAGAAATGTCAAGCATTATGATGACATCGCCCTATTGTTGTTGCAGTTGATTCTGAGTCAGTTGGGTGGATGAGTTGGGTTTAACACTGCTTATAACAGTATTCCAGTTATATCGCAGTTTGTCATCTTAATGTGGGAGGTAAGCCCGAAGTGATGCAGGTGTCAGACGATTACCACTTTGGTGAAACCCAAGAGTACGGGTTGGGTGCTGACAAACCTAGAAACATAATTGGGGTGAATCGGGATTCAAACCCACAATCATAGGTTTCTGGCGTGACCAAGGGACGCAACTCTGCACAGCGAATCACAGTGCCTTAGACGACTGGGCCACCCGTGCCCCCTAAAAGTCTGGATGGCAGACAGTCGATATACAATACAATGGGGTTAAACAATTGGGATTAGCATCTTATAAATAACGGCAATTAAGAGTTTCAAGGCATATAGATGACATGGCTCCAGGATAATTAGCCTTTGGAATTAAATGTTCATTCAGACAATGGTTGTCGTAAATCAGTCACAATGACACCACTGTAGGTCATAATGCAGAGTTTTAGAGAAATTATCTATCAACCATAGCATGGTTAATTCAGAGAAATCACTTGAATCTCTTGATTCCGGGAGTTGAATCAAGTCGCCATACAGGGCTCGTTGATTCTCATCACAGAATCAGATTCAAGTGATTTCTCCACTACAAAAGTTGTAGGCATTTTGTCCTAGAGTTAGTCTGAAACTCATCAACATCTCTGCAGCCTAACTAGAGACTATGACATTCTATTCCAGGCAGTTAGACACACAATGTTAATTTGCTGGGTCAGGAGCACCCCCAGGGATGACCTGGTTGTGGTGACCCCAGGTCTGGATATCCCTAGGCTGGGTCAGGAGCACCCCCAGGGATGACCGGGTTACGGTGACCCTAGGTCTGGATATCCCTAGTCCGGGTCAGGAGCACCCCCAGGGATGACCGGGTTACGGTGACCCCAGGTCTGGATATCCCTAGTCCGGGTCAGGAGCACCCCCAGGGATGACCAGGTTGTGGTGACCCCAGGTCTGGATATCCCTAGGCTGGGTCAGGAGCACCCCCAGGGATGACCTGGTTGTGGTGACCCCAGGTCTGGATATCCCTAGGCTGGGTCAGGAGCACCCCCAGGGATGCCCGGGTTGTGGTGACCCCAGGTCTGGATATCCCTAGTCCGGGTCAGGAGCACCCCCAGGGATGACCGGGTTGTGGTGACCCCAGGTCTGGATATTCCCAGTCCGGGTCAGGAGCACCCCCAGGGATGACCGGGTCGCTGTGACCCCTGGTCCGGTAGATCCCTGGGATGACCGGGTGCCTGTGACCGCAGGGTCCGGATATCCCTAGTCCTGGTCAGGAGCACCCCCAGGGATGACCGGGTTGTGGTGACCCCAGGTATGGATATTCCCAGTCCGGGTCAGGAGCACCCCCAGGGATGACCGGGTCGCTGCGACTCCAGGTCTGGATATTCCTAGGCTGGGTCAGGAGCACCCCAGGGATGACCGGGTTGTGGTGACCCCAGGTCTGGATATCCCTAGGCTGGGTCAGGAGCACCCCCAGGGATGACCGGGTTACGGTGACCCCAGGTCTGGATATCCCTTGTCTGGGTCAGGAGCACCCCCAGGACAATGCAGAGGTCGTCCGGGTCTTCGACCCCAGGACACCGACACCTCTCTGTGGCTCTCTCTTCCTAAATCATCATTCTCATTAGCAGCCCCCATTTTGCCAAAATATTAATAAATTTGAATTTCTATCATACTACTTGTTTTGTTGTCATTGCACAAAATCAACTCTAGTTTAATTGACACTGCTCACTTTGTTTAGCTATGAACCCATTTTTTACAAATCTTGCACTCATCACAACTCCTGTACATATCCATGTCACATAATTGTGCGTTGACATATAGCCTACCATTACATGTAATACAGACTGATCAGAATAGTTCACAGTCTCGAAATATAGAAGTATAAGATGGGAGTTGTCTATGATTCAAAACTGAGTGCCCTTGTGTCATAGATTCCGCTCCCTAATGTACATCGAACATTCTCATACAATGTATGCTCCCTCTTGTAACAGCATGGTGATCATTCCAGTGATCAGCAAATGTGCACGCCAACCTTATGAACTATATAAACTGTTCTAAAGACTGACAGTGTTTGTTATGTGGAGGTACCACACCTTGAGAACCAAATTGAGAAATAATTGTTACTTTGTTAAAATTGGGATTTTTATCATTTCTTTTTTTTCAAATTTAACATTGTATATTAACACTTTATTCTATGCAAACAACTGAATTATGTAAAACTTATCATCCAAAACTGGCTCCCACAGGAGATATCGCTTGGGTTAGATCAAGCGATATCTACATTGTAGATATGTTTAGTCAGTTAACTCCCTTGCTTCAGGAGATGGAAATTCAACAGTGTTCAATTGGATGACTATTTGGCTATTGGAATTGTGTAATTCACATCTGAATGAAAATATTATGGCGAATGGGTCCAGGATATTTATCATAATAAAATGGAGATATAACGTGTACATAATACACTGGATTATCGAAGGAGAGGTCTAGTTAAAACCCTGGTCTCGTCATACAAAAGACTTTAAAAGATGGTACTTGCAACCCTGCCTGGCACTCAGCACTAAGGGGCTAATACAAGGACTGGACAGCCAGGAGTCAGTATCCTGTGTCTGAGTGGGGTGTCCACTAGGGCAGGGACGGGCAACTCAGGTACCCGGGTCAGCTGGGTCCTGAGTAGGACCCGGGTACCCACAGGACTACCCAGACCCGTGGTTAATCATGTGATATGTTGTTTAATGACAAAAAATTATCTGGAACTCTATAGTTACACAACAAGTCACTAATGCATTTCTTTCTGACTATACACCCATTCCTTTTGACTTTTCATATGGTTGAATAAAGATATAACTTAAATCAACTTCAGTGTATGAATGACCAGATTGTTTAATATATGTATCTAAATACGTTTTGCCAGGGCTATGCTAAAAATGTTCCCAATCGGACATTTTGAGACATCTCCTGAGACCTACAGTGGGTACCCGAGTAGGGTCAGGTAATAGGGGGGTGGGAACCCGGGTAGTAAATTTGGACTCGTCCCAGCCCTAGTAACCACATTAAAGCTATAAAACCAACGTAAGTCCAAACTCCTACCAGCAACCACACACACATGCATGTCGCTATATAAATGCAATAATTTTAAACGCAACATTAAACATGTTAAACCCAATTCACTTTCATCTCTGGGGTCATGGTAGTTAGACTGTAGATAACACTATGGCCATGTAGAATGATGCAGTTGGACAATGCATATGAAGCCCGGATGTTATGGGAGTATTGATATCTCAAGGACAAGTATATTGATTGTCTATGCACTTATTCCAACATCATAATAATACATTTATGATGGACAATTGATGCATTCAATGGACAGAGGCAATAAACCTCGCCTTCCTAACACAATAATCGCTTGTGCAAGCACCTGCTTCAGACTCAACATGAGACATTAAGGTAATTTGTATAGTTATAGTACATATGCATGTTCCTTTGGTTCTTTGCATAACGAGAGGGGGGCGGATGTCTATGTCTATGTCAGACGGTGAGTGCACGAGGACTGACGTAATACATTGTGCACCTCGGCATGCAGTTATCATATACACGGCGGAACAAGCCGATTGATCTCGGAATGTATTACAAATTGCAGCGCCACCTATGATCCTGGGTTCGAACCCCCAGTTCGCCCCAATCATGTTTGTTTGTAAACAATGCTCGAGTTAACATCTGAGACCTGCATCACTTCAGGCTTTCCTCCAACATCAAGCTGACACGCAGTGATATAACTGGAATACTGTTCAAAGGGGCATTAAAATCCAACTCACTCACTTACTCTGTATGGTGAGTGGGTGAGTGAGTGAAGTTTTACACTGCTTTTAGCAATATTCCAGCAATATCACGGCGGGGGCACCAGAAATGGGCATCACACATTGTACCCATGTCTTCGGTGTGACGAGCGAGCGAATGCTTTAACCACAAGGCTACCCAACCCCCCTCTCTGTATGATGAGTGAATGAGTGAGTGAGTTTGGTTTAACGCCGCTTTTAACAGTATTCCAGTTATATCACGGCGTGTCAGCTAAATGTGGGAGGAAAGCCCGAAGTGATGCAGGTCTCGAACGTTTACCACTTCGGTGAAACCCACGAGCACGGGTATGGGGCAGGACAAACCAAGAAACATAATCGGGGCGTACCGGGATTTGAACCCACAATCATAGGTTTCTGGCATGCCCAAGGGAGTAACTCTCCACAGCGAATTGCGGCGCCTTAGACGACTGGGCCACCCGTGCCCCCCTCTGTATGATGAAACATGTCAGGTAAATATCTGTACCAAACATTATGTGGCATCACATCCATTGACTGTTAATTTACACCTACGTCTTGGGAAAAAATAACAATTTTTTTAAAGAGCCTCCTATTTCACATTTTGAAGAAACCAAAATTAGTTGTGGCCTAATATTGACATTTTAGTCAACTCTCGGACCTTGTGCCCCAGAATCCTCACATGGGTCCACCCAAAGACATTATATAACACATTTTGGAAAAAGAAGTTTCTCAATTTGAATTCTCTTTTTTATCAAAATAATAATATGATAATTGTAACACCATGAACAAATCTTATTCCATGAAAGTGCCATCATGATAATCTCCACTTCACCAAGTTACCTAATGTTAAGGTATCTCAGTGAGCTAGCACTATAAATCGGCATCAGTCCGGACTAGTACAAGAAACCACACACTAGCTCGTGCATGCACGTCGCTATATAAGTGCAATAATCTTGGACGCGACGTTATAGCCAATTTCACCTCACCTCAGCTCACCCAATAGACAGCAAGAAAAAAAGGAGCAAATACATTTTACAGTATACAAAGTTAAACGCCTCAATCCGAATGGTTTAAATTTTGGAGTTTTGATATTTGAGGTCGTCTCATTGTAAAATAGATATCTCTTACTTTTCAATTTGGATCTGTGCACTTTTGCAGGGTTAATGTCTAGAATGTCAAAAACATCCTATACTTTGATATTGAATGATGGGTTATCACCAGCCATTTTTTATGGATCAATATGTAAGTTATCAATGTATTCATATGCATGTTTTTGTTGTGAAAAGGCTTAATTTTGAGGTATCAAATGGAAAATTGATACCTCATTTTAACCAATCAGAATCACATATTCTACAACTGCAAACTACTACCAAATAACAATTAACATCATAAAGAATAACTGATGAAATGCAATGTGCAGATATTCTTAGGCCACAGCAAACTTCAAAGATAAAAAACATCTCCGAAGTAATAACATACATGTTGCTAAACAAATGAACAGTCTGCAATTGAAACAGTATAAGTGCTTAGTTTTTCCAACAAAACGGACACACACAAAGAACTTCATGTTGAATAAAGTAAATTTTTATTTACTTTTACCAATTTAAGCTTATAAACCATGAAAGAACATTATTGTACACAAAAGAACACCAAACACTTGCGGTTGTCTCAAAGTAAGAGATGCTTCTTGCGTATTCCTTCTTTATTCATCATTTTCGGTTGGGTTGAACCTCGGAGAACTTGAAGTATTTACATAGGGCCCTTCAACTTCAACACATGGCGTTTGACTGTACTTTAAGCTGTCACGGGTTGCTGTGTATTTGCTGATGTATATACTACTCAACATTTGCTAAGGACCAGAAGTCATCTTTGGCAAAGGGTATCCTTAACAAATTGTGAATAGTATATTTTTGACAAGGCATGGGATATGCTGATCTATTTTTCAATGTGAGAGCGAAGTTGGGTTTAACTTAATTGTATACAATATTATGATTGCATTACTGACATACCTACTTACCAAAACAAGCTGTCTTCTTAAATACATAATACATGCCTAATTTATAAAAATAAAACAAATTTTGTTGAAATTAACATAGTGGAATAACTGATACTGACTTGATCTAGAGTATATATTTTATTCATTCTTCAACAGAATAATGTATTTTAAACAGTATATTATCAGAAATTAAAACAATGCGTTTTATTCAACATTTTTGTGTGGTTTAAAATGTGACAATATAAAACAAATGTCATCAGTTTTCCTGGACTCTAAGGGAGTAGGAGATGGGGTGGTGATCTGTCTGGCAAATACTTTCATTCAGAAACAATCAAAATGTACACCATGTCAAGCAATATAAATAAATACCTCTACTAGACGTTTAGCTATGAACCCATCTTTTACAAAACTTGCACTAAACTAGACGTAGCGAAAACATATACAAAGAGATTTTCATGAACAGTTCAAGGTTAAAGCATAAATATTAGGGCTGGGATGGGTAACTCGGGTACTCGGGTCAGTTGGGTACTGAGTAGGACCCGGGTACCCAGATGACTACCCGGACCCGTGGTTAGTCACATGATATCAAATCTTTTGGTTTGGTTTGGTTTGTTGTTTTACGCCGCACTCAGCAATATTCCAGCCATATGATGGCGGTCTGTAAATAATCAAGTCTGGGCCAGACAATCTAATGATTGACACATCGATCCATGCAATTGGGATACAATGACACCCGTTAGTCGCCTTTTACAAGCATTGAGTCATGCTTTGGAAATATAGACATAAAGATTTGGAATATATACTACCAACAAAAAATAAGGGAAATGATGAAATGATAGTGAAGGTGGAATGACAATAACGTCTGTAAAAAATTATTTCGGGCAGGTAGATCAATACCTGCTTCATCCACCATGTTGGGCTTTACATGCACACTGTTGATTAACCAATCTCATTAAAATCAGATCTTAGTTCTCGCTACCGCTAAACAAAGATCTGAGGACATCCCATTAGGGGTCACGTCAGAACAACCTTTCATCCGACCGTCCCTTACCAGATCATGAAAGTGACAGTCGGAATGTGATTTCTAATCATGCAGCCTCGAAAACGTTAAAACGGGGTATTCCGAACGATAGTTACGGGCTTAACGACTGAATCTATACAATCTAGACCATATATTAGCCATTCTAGAACTTTCTTTTGTTCAGGTTTCAAATTTTTATGCGAGAATTTGTCAAAATATGTTTCGAAGCATAGTCGCCAATTTGAAATTAGTGCCATAAAGCACGAGAAAGCTGCCTTCTGATTGGCTAATGTCGACTTCTTGTCAGTAATTCCATTGGTCGGTCAGAGTTTGCGAAAGGTTGGTCTGACGTGACCCGTAATGGGATGTCCTCAGATCTTTGTTTAGCGGCAGCAAGAACTAAGATCTGATTTTAATGAGATTGTTGATTAACTTGCGTATGGTTGCCCTTGGTATTGCCCGCCATTCCTCCTGGAGAGCTACCCCAAGCTTGGCCACATGGGCAGGTGCTTGGTCTCTGGGGAACACTCTCCGTCCGAGAAAATCAAACAGATCATCTACAGGGGACATGTCAGGGGACTTAGCGGGCAGTCCAATGTCCATTCACAATAATCAAATCAGTTTGCCTGTCATGTGTGATACCACCCCACACCATGGCACTACCACCCCCATGGTCACAAACTGTTAGCCTTGCATACCGATCATCAACACATCACCAACAATATTTTCTGCCACCTGTGAAGGCAAAACCTTGATTCTTCTGTAAACGTGGTTTAATGCCATTGGTGAACAGCCATCCCTGATGTTGCCTAGCCCATCCCAATCTTTGCTAGCTGTTAGGGTCACACACGCCATTAATGTAACAAGTATTTGTCACAGAGTGACGAAATATCCCCCGCCTGTACACCATAGTACCAAATATGAAGACAATCCAGCGATTAGTTCTTGAGATATTGTGGCAACACCGTTTTCCAACTCCAAAAGCAGATTTGCCTGCTGTGACCTTGAAAATGGGGTCAAGGTCACCAAATCTGACAGGTGTATGCAGTGTCTGTATATACACTATAGTTCCAAATATGAAGACAATCCAGCGATTAGTTCTTGAGATATCGCGGCAACACCGTTTTCTAACTCCAAAAGCAGATTTGCCTGCTGTGACCTTGACAATGGGGTCAAGGTCACCAAAACCGACTGGTGTCTGCGGTGTCTGTATATACACCATAGTTCCAAATATGAAGACAATCCAGTGTTTAGTTCTTGAGATATCGCGGCAACACCGTTTTCCAACTCCAAAAGCAGATTTGCCTGCTGTGACCTTGAAAATGGGATCCAGGTCACCAAAACCGACTGGTGTCTGCGGAGTCTGTATATACACCATAGTTCCAAATATGAAGACAATCCAGTGTTTAGTTCTTGAGATATCGCGGCAACACCGTTTTCCAACTCTAAAAGCAGATTTGTCTGCTGTGACCTTGAAAATGGGATCAAGGTCACCAAAACCGACTGGTGTCTGCGGAGTCTGTATATACACCATAGTTCCAAATATGAAGACAATTCAGTGTTTAGTTCTTGAGATATCGCGGCAACACCATTTTCCAACTCTAAAAGCAGATTTGTCTGCTGTGACCTTGAAAATGGGATCAAGGTCACCAAAACCGACTGGTGTCTGCGGAGTCTGTATATACACCATAGTTCCAAATATGAAGACAATCCAGTGTTTAGTTCTTGAGATATCGCGGCAAGAAACAGGTGGGACGTACGGACGGACGTACGGACGTACGGACGTACGGTCGTGAATACTATATCCCCCGCTTCGCGCTTTCGCGCGGCGGGGGATAATGAGACAATCTTGTATATGTGCCATTTTTTAGGCCTGCCACGCCAAGGTCTCACTGCTACCCCACCCTTTGACAGTTCTTGTTCCACAGTCGAGAAATTACAATTTTGATTTGCCAAACGACTTGGGATACAGTCGTCCCCCTCCACTCTCTATCATACCCACAATTCACCATTTTGTCTGTTCCTTGAGATTCTGTCTCGGCGGCATTCTAAAGCATGTGCTTAGCTCAAATGCATTAGTGATTTTCAGTTCCTCTATAGGCTGGTTGGTTGGTGTTGTTTAACGCCGCACTCAGCAATATTCCAGCTATATGACGGCGGTCTGTAAATAATCGAGTCTGGACCAGACAATCCAGTGATTAATATCATGAGTATCGATCCATGCAATTGGGATCGATGACATGCATCAACCAAGTCAGCGAGCCTGACCACCTGATCCCGTAAGTCGCCTTTTACGACAAGCATAGTCACCTTTTACGGCAAGCATGGGTTGCTGAAGACCTATTCTACCCCGGATCTTCACGGGTTTCCTCTATTGGCACCCACACTTTCACGTCTTGGTGCATCACATACTGTTCATGCATAACATGAAATTTCACTGTAATTAGAGGTTGCCTTCAGATGCAATGCCACTCCATTGTAAACATACAACGATTACTACATTCAAATCATTAGTTCCCATACTTATTGTCGATTGAATATCATCAAACATATCCGAATTTTGTAAATGTAAATTGATCCTTAACTGAGATCACATCAGAATATTAATTGCCTCTGTATTGATGAAAGAAATAGCAGAGCACTTGTTGTTGACACCAGAACATATGGTGCATGTAGACTTGGAGCCAGTCCACTTCTGTATGGGCAGGGGACAAAGCAGCTATTTTTGACCAATATTTGACCAACCTTTTTCAATTTATTCTGACCCATTGGATCTTTATTACAATTTGTCAGGTTTTCTTTTTTAAATTTCAATAAAAAAAGATATGAACCTTGATTTCATAACACGTCAAATAAATTATGTGGCTAACATCTGTTCAACAAATTTTCAGAAACAGAAGAATACCCTATTTTCACACTACCGCTTCCAAAGTGTAGTGGATTGAGCTGGAGTCTGCCCAGTGAGTGGCAGGTCAGAGGTTCCATCCCGGCCACATCAAACCAAACAACGTTAAAAGATGATACTGGTTGTTACCTTGCCTGGTGCTTTGAATTAAGGGGATGAAAAAAGGACTGGTCAGCTTAGAGTCAGAAAATTGTGTGTGTGGGTGAAATCCATAGTAAACTGCCACATGGTATCTCAGTGGGCTAGCACTGGGCAGACACACAGACAGACAGACAGACAGAAACACAGACAGACAGACACACACACAGACAGACACACAGACAGACACACACACAGACAGACACACACAGACACACAGACACACACACACACACAGACAGACACACACACAGACAGACACACAGACAGACAGACAGACAGACACACACAGACAGACAGACACACACACACACAGACAGACAGACAGACACACACACACACACACACACACACACACACACACACCACAGATACACACACCACAGATACATGAATGGAGCTATACTTGAGTGTTGTTAAACATCCTTTCACTTCACCTCTTTCTGTATATAGTAAGATAGTTTCCACATCAACACTTCTGTCTTCAAAGACTCTTGGCCCTTTTACCTGCCACAATCGGAGGAGCAATCATCCCTGGCCTGTTTTGTTACAGTGTGAAACAAATGGGAGGATACCAGGAGGACAGGATACGAGGAAGGACACCAGATTGTTGGTGACAGTGACAGATTTCTCCACACAGTTGGTTCTCTGAATGCCTTCATCTTAACGACATGGTCCCATGGACTGGCTACAACTGGGAAGATCCGTAAAGATCCGGGTAGAACAGGTCTTCAGTAGTCCATGCTTGCCGTAAAAAGCGACTATGCTTGTCGTAAGAGGCGACTAGGGGGATCGGGTATACAGACTCGCTGACTTGGTTGATGCATGTCATCGAATCCCAAATGCATGGATCAATGCTCATGACATCAATCACTGGATTGTCTGGTCCAGACTCGATTATTTACAGACCGCTGTCATATAGCTGTAATATTGCTGAGTGCGGCGTTAAACAACAAACAAACCAACAATGGGGGAGCTGATCAACACCCAGTCAGGCAATCACTCTCATACATAATGTTGATCATTTTCCAATGAGTGCAACTATTTTTCATTAATTAGCATTTCATTCCATGGCTGTGCTTAGTAATTGTCATACCAAATGTGCTGAAACATTGATCTTCAAAGCAAGACAAGGCCTTGCACCAGCATATATCAAGAACATGATTTGTGAGTATGAACCTAGAAGCAATTACTGTGCATACCCACGTCATGAACAACCAGATTTGGTGATCACTGCTTTGCGCGAGCAGCTCCAATGTTGGGGAACAGCCCACCACTTGACATCAGAAGTTCCCAAGACCTGGGCAGCTTCCAGAGCAGACTGAAGACCTACCTCTTCAGGATCACTTACTTGCAGTAGAACCCCATCTGTGTGAGAGTTTCCTGCCAGCGCTTTTGAGCAGTTTTCTTAACTGGATACCAGCGCTTAAGAAATGCTTAATAATTTTTTTTATAGTTATTTTTATAGAAGAACAGATACCCTTGACACAGTCTACTGAACTGCCACTTCAGTTAGGCAATGGAGAAACAAGCTTTATAATGATACCGAGTACAGCATCCTTGTAAATGGACCTCCAACAATGTTTAAATTTAAATCTCTGCACTTGTACACAGCAGACATTAAATTAATTCAAAATTAACATATCATTTTAAGTTTCAACAAAATCAATATATGCACTACCGTGACACTGAATTGTCTGGTCCATCACTTGATTGTCTGGTTTGCATACAAGCCACTGCCGCGAGGCAGAAGTACTCCTGTGCCATGTCAGGCAACAGACAAACGCTTACATTAGGGCTGGGACGGGTAACTCGGGTACTCGGGTCAGGTGGGTCCTGAGTAGGACCCGGGTACCCACAGGACTACCCGTACCCGTGGTTAGTCATGTGATATATTGTTAAATGACAAAAACTCACTCAAGCTCAGCGGTTACTCTACAAGTCGCTAATGTTCGCATTTCCTCCTGACGATGCACACATCAATTTGACTGTATATGTTTGAGTAAAGTTCAAGCTTCAAGCTTCAGTAAACTTCAGTGAACGCATGTTTGAGTAAAGATCAAGCTTCAATAAACTTCAGTGAACGCATGATTTGATTGTTTGATACATGTATCTATATAGTATCTGTATCTTTTAGCCAGGGCTGAGTTAAAACAATTACCAATCAGACATTTTGTTCCCAACTCTTTAAACTGAGGGTACCCGGGTAGGGTCGGGTAATAGGGGGTTGGGTACCCGGGTAGTTAATATGGACTTGTTCCAGCCCTAGCTTACAGTTTTATGCAAATTGTATGCGTGGCAGGACGGCTACCAGTGGAGCGGGACATGCTTTCCATTTTCAGTAGTCAATTCACATTTTTTGCCTTTTACACCCACTGTGGTCTGTTTCGTCAAATAATCAGGACTGGTTGTCCTCTGGCATAAACGTATATTAAAATACCAAGAGGTTGCAGACAAGGTGACACCCTCTCAACTTATTTATTTCTAATCTGTGCAGAATTCTTGTAAATGCTTAGAGAAAATGAAATAGTTAAATAATACTATAATTTTACTGAATGGCTCTAAAATGATTTTTAATACAACATCTGACACTCTAAATTGTTATGCCAGCTTTAATGGGCTTAAAGTAACGATTGAATTCGACAAGCGTTAATTTGGAGGTAAACATACTGGGTTTTCAATGTAAAGCTATGTTTACTGTAAATTTGATGGCATTAAACTGAATTTGTTAATTCAATGTTATACAAAGTGCTGTCAAATCTACAGGTAACGTAGTTCTATATTTAAAACACAGTATATTATCAACATTTCCCGTGCATGACAACATTAAACACACACGTTTGGGGGTAAACGTAGATTATAATTGAAGTGACATGGTTTGAGTACAATGTTTTAAGGTTGTGGATCTGAATTAAGGAATTTCTGAAAATAGTCTCCAAACTAAGTATTTCATTCATACTTTAAGTGAGTGAGTGAGTTAGGTTTAACGCTGCTTTTAACAGTATTCCAGTTATATCCCAGTGTGTCAGTTAAATGTTGGAGGAAAGCCCGAATTGATGCAGGTCTCGAAAGTTTACCACTTCGGTGAAACCCACGAGCACGGGTATGGTGCAGGACAAACCTAGAAACATGATCGGGGCGAACCGGGATTTGAACCCACAATCATAGGTTTCTGGCGTGCCCAGGGACGCAACTCTGCACAGCGAATCACGGCGCCTTAGACGACTGGGCCCCCCTTACCTTAAGATTGCTTTTAACACCATTATACTTTACTCCCATATGTGAGGCATTGGAAGTGTGTAGAATAGCAATTTTGTAAGTAAAGACACTTAAGGAAGTTGAAGGGAGCCTTGTAAGGGTTAGTTTGTTTTGGTTTTTTTGTTTGTTGTTTAACGCCACACTCAGCAATATTTCAGCTATATGAGGGATAATCGAGTCTGGACCAGACAATCTAATGATTGACACATCGATCCATGCAATTGGGATACGATGACATGCATCAACCAAGTCAGCGAGCCTGACCATCCGATCCTGTTAGTCGCCTCTTACAACAATCATAGTTGCCTTGTATGGCGAGCATGGGTTGCTGAAGACCTATTCTACCCCTGATCTTCCACATCGCACATCACTATTATGACACACCTCTCTCATTGTGCTACAAAGGATATAACATCAGAGTCGAACATAGAGAACTTCAATATTTCAGTGTGCATCACTATTTTACAAAAGATACGACGTCACAGTTGTGGGAGGGAGAGATGCCAAATTTCAAACTCTCTGTTGTCCCCAATAATTCATTACACACCCAAAGACAATTTTAGGAAACACTACGGGGCATTTTGTAACCTACAATTACATATTATATGATCATGTGGCTGTCAGATATGCTGTTTCAATAAGTGGTGGTTATTCTGATTTGAAACATCTAACTTACCAATCAGAATTGAGTATTTTACAGTCATGGCAAACATATATCAAAAGGGTGAAAACTCAAAATCAGGAAAATATTAATAAGCTGCTTCCTGCGTATTTTCCACAATGAAAACATTGTCATAACCCAGGAACGCAGCAACGCGGATCTACATAAAGACTACTCCACTAAACACTGTCATAACCCAGGAACGCAGCAACTGGGATCTACATTAAGACTACTCCACTAAACATTGTCATAACCGAGGAATGCAGCAACTGGGATCTACATAAAGACTACTCCACTAAACACTGTCATAACCCAGGAACGCAGCAACTGGGATCTACATAAAGACTACTCCACTAAACACTGTCATAACCCAGGAACGCAGCAACTGGGATCTACATAAAGACTACTCCACTAAACACTGTCATAACCGAGGAACGCAGCAACTGGGATCTACATTAAGACTACTCCACTAAACACTGTCATAACCCAGGAACACAGCAACTGGGATCTACATACAGACTACTCCACTAAACACTGTCATAACCCAGGAACACAGCAACTGGGATCTACATTAAGACTACTCCACTAAACACTGTCATAACCGAGGAACGCAGCAACTGGGATCTACATTTAGACTACTCCACTAAACACTGTCATAACCCAGGAACGCAGCAACTGGGATCTACATACAGACTACTCCACTAAACACTGTCATAACCGAGGAACACAGCAACTGGGATCTACATTAAGACTACTCCACTAAACACTGTCATAACCCAGGAATGCAGCAACTGGGATCTACATTAAGACTACTCCACTAAACACTGTCATAACCCAGGAACGCAGCAACTGGGATCTACATAAAGACTACTCCACTAAACCCTGTCATAACCGAGGAACGCAGCAACTGGGATCTACATTAAGACTACTCCACTAAACACTGTCATAACCCAGGAACGCAGCAACTGGGATCTACATTAAGACTACTCCACTAAACACTGTCATAACCCAGGAGACGGCCTCCGTGGTCTTGTGGTAGAGCGTCCGCCCGGAGAGCGGAAGGTCCAGAGTTCGATCCCGGGCCGCGTCATACAAAAAGACGTTAAAAGATTGTACTTGTTGTTACCCTGTCTGGCGCTCGGCATTAAGGGGCTAAAACAAGGACTGGTCGGCTCGGAGTCAGTATACTGTGTCTGAGTGGGGTATTCATGTTAAACTGCGGCATGGTATCTCAGTGAGCTAGCACTATAAATCGGCATCAGTCCGGACTAGTACAAGCAGCCACACACACAAATACACGTGCAAGCACGTCGCTATATAAGTGCAATAATCTTGGACGCGACGTTAAACCCAATTTCACCTCGCCTCACCTCATAACCCAGGAATCCAGCAACTGGGATCTACATAAAGACTACTCCACTAAACACTGTCATAACCGAGGAACGCAGCAACTGGGATCTACATTAAGACTACTCCACTAAACACTGTCATAACCCAGGAACGCAGCAACTGGGATCTACATAAAGACTACTCCACTAAACACTGTCATAACCCAGGAACGCAGCAACTGGGATCTACATTAAGACTACTCCACTAAACACTGTCATAACCCAGGAACGCAGCAACTGGGATCTACATTAAGACTACTCCACTAAACATTGTCATAACCCAGGAACGCAGCAACTGGGATCTACATTAAGACTACTCCACTAAACACTGTCATAACCCAGGAACGCAGCAACTGGGATCTACATACAGACTACTCCACTAAACACTGTCATAACCCAGGAACGCAGCAACTGGGATCTACATTAAGACTACTCCACTAAACATTGTCATAACCCAGGAACGCAGCAACTGGGATCTACATTAAGACTACTCCACTAAACACTGTCATAACCCAGTAACGCAGCAACTGGGATCTAAATAAAGACTACTCCACTAAACACTGTTATAACCCAGGAGCACAGCAACTGGGATCCACATTAGGACTACTCCACTAAACACTGTCATAACCCAGGAACGCAGCAACTGGGATCTACATTAAGACTACTCCACTAAACACTGTCATAACCCAGTAACGCAGCAACTGGGATCTACATTAAGACTACTCCACTAAACACTGTCATAACCCAGGAACGCAGCAACTGGGATCTACATTAAGACTACTCTACTAAACACTGTCATAACCCAGTAACGCAGCAACTGGGATCTAAATAAAGACTACTCCACTAAACACTGTTATAACCCAGGAGCACAGCAACTGGGATCTACATTAAGACTACTCCACTAAACACTGTCATAACCCAGGAACGCAGCAACTGGGATCTACATTAAGACTACTCCACTAAACACTGTCATAACCCAGGAACGCAGCAACTGGGATCTACATAAAGACTACTCCACTAAACACTGTCATAACCCAGGAACGCAGCAACTGGGATCTACATTAAGACTACTCCACTAAACATTGTCATAACCCAGGAACGCAGCAACTGGGATCTACATTAAGACTACTCCACTAAACACTGTCATAACCCAGGAACGCAGCAACTGGGATCTACATTAAGACTACTCCACTAAACACTGTCATAACCCAGGAACGCAGCAACTGGGATCTAAATAAAGACTACTCCACTAAACACTGTCATTACCCAGGAACGCAGCAACTGGGATCTACATAAAGACTACTCCACTAAACATTGTTATAACCCAGGAACGCAGCAACTGGGATCTACATAAAGACTACTCCACTAAACATTGTTATAACCCAGGAACGCAGCAACTGGGATCTACATAAAGACTACTCCACTAAACACTGTCATAACCCAGGAACGCAGCAACTGGGATCTACATAAAGACTACTCCACTAAACATTGTTATAACCCAGGAACACAGCAACTGGGATCTACATAAAGACTACTCCACTAAACACTGTCATAACCCAGGAACGCAGCAACTGGGATCTACATAAAGACTACTCCACTAAACACTGTTATAACCCAGGAGCACAGCAACTGGGATCTACTCCACTAAACACTGTCATAACCCAGGAACACAGCAACTGGGATCTACATAAAGACTACTCCACTAAACACTGTTATAACCCAGGAGCACAGCAACTGGGATCTACTCCACTAAACACTGTCATAACCCAGGAACACAGCAACTGGGATCTACATAAAGACTACTCCACTAAACACTGTCATAACCCAGGAACGCAGCAACTGGGATCTACATAAAGACTACTCCACTAAACACTGTCATAACCCAGGAACGCAGCAACTGGGATCTACATAAAGACGACTCCACTAAACACTGTTATAACCCAGGAACGCAGCAACTGGGATCTACATAAAGACTACTCCACTAAACACTGTCATAACCCAGGAACGCAGCAACTGGGATCTACATTAAGACTACTCCACTAAACACTGTCATAACCCAGGAACGCAGCAACTGGGATCTACATAAAGACTACTCCACTAAACACTGTTATAACCCAGGAGCACAGCAACTGGGATCTACTCCACTAAACACTGTCATAACCCAGGAACACAGCAACTGGGATCTACATAAAGACTACTCCACTAAACACTGTCATGACCCAGGAACGCAGCAACTGGGATCTACATAAAGACTACTCCACTAAACACTGTCATAACCCAGGAACACAGCAACTGGGATCTTCTCCACTAAGCACTGTCATAACCCAGGAACACAGCAACTGGGATCTACATAAAGACTACTCCACTAAACACTGTTATAACCCAGGAGCACAGCAACTGGGATCTACTCCACTAAACACTGTCATAACCCAGGAACACAGCAACTGGGATCAACATAAAGACTACTCCACTAAACACTGTCATAACCCAGGAACGCAGCAACTGGGATCTACATAAAGACTACTCCACTAAACACTGTTATAACCCAGGAGCACAGCAACTGGGATCTACTCCACTAAACACTGTCATAACCCAGGAACACAGCAACTGGGATCTACATAAAGACTACTCCACTAAACACTGTTATAACCCAGGAGCACAGCAACTGGGATCTACTCCACTAAACACTGTCATAACCCAGGAACACAGCAACTGGGATCTACATAAAGACTACTCCACTAAACACTGTCATGACCCAGGAACGCAGCAACTGGGATCTACATAAAGACTACTCCACTAAACACTGTCATAACCCAGGAACGCAGCAACTGGGATCTACATTAAGACTACTCCACTAAACACTGTCATAACCCAGGAACGCAGCAACTGGGATCTACATAAAGACTACTCCACTAAACACTGTCATAACCCAGGAACACAGCACTGGGATCTACTCCACTAAGCACTGTCATAACCCAGGAACGCAGCAACTGGGATCTACATTAAGACAACTCCACTAAACACTGTTATAACCCAGGAACGCAGCAACTGGGATCTACATAAAGACTACTCCACTAAACACTGTCATAACCCAGGAACGCAGCAACTGGGATCTACATTAAGACTACTCCACTAAACACTGTCATAACCCAGGAACGCAGCAACTGGGATCTACATAAAGACTACTCCACTAAACACTGTTATAACCCAGGAGCACAGCAACTGGGATCTACTCCACTAAACACTGTCATAACCCAGGAACGCAGCAACTGGGATCTACATTAAGACTACTCCACTAAACACTGTCATAACCCAGGAACGCAGCAACTAGGATCTACATACAGACTACTCCACTAAACACTGTCATAACCCAGGAACGCAGCAACTGGGATCTTCATAAAGACTACTCCACTAAAAACTATTGTAAAGTTTCAAGAAAAGTATGACAAAACTTCAATTGAGTATATACTACTCAAGAAAAGTTACAGAACACTACAAAAGTAGTGAAAAGTTGGAAGAATGATATTGGATGATAAATAAAATCTCACCCTTGTGTCTTTTGATATCAAATATATCAACACTTGTTGAAATATTTGATATCAAAAGACACTCGGGTGAGACTCTCCATATATATGACTGAGACTGCACATCTTCATCATGGACATGCAATACTTACTTCAAGCCATCCAAGCCAGTGTCTGTAAACATTACAGCAACAATCAAGTACCTACTCGACGCAATCCGATCCGGAGTCGACAAACGTTGCAGCAATAATGCAGGAATGTTAAGTACAAGCAATAATTAGATCAGTGAGGCTGGTGCTGACACCGTGCACATTGCCTCAACCAACATGGCGACAAGACTGACATTCAGCAAGGCAGTTGGTGACATTTTCACAAAGTCTTCATTTCCCGGTAATTGCTCACTTACCACTGGTCCATATGCAGTGCTGCACCAGCAAATCTACACAAGTTAATCACGCGCTGATTCAGATCCATCAGACACATTAACTATATCCAATTAAATAAAACTTCCTTCACCTTCAACTAAAACCATCATTACCACTATACCATCACTGTTTCTGGTTTTACAACTTTGCCTTAAATCTGGCGAAGGGACTGGGCGTATATTATTGGAGGGGGGAGGGGGGAGGGGTTGGCTGTATCATATTTTGCTGACTCACATAATCTGTAACATTTTGTCATGGCTCTCCAAAATACATGCAACATTTTTTCACGCCCCCCCCCCCCCCCCGTAATGACTGACTAGTCCCTAAATAATGTTCGAATTTATAACAATTAGATGATGTCATTTTTTCATTCCCCATCCATGTAGTCGTGATAAATTTCACACACCCCTTCATTGTGTCATTTTGCATGACCTCCTTAATCTCTCCTTCCCATCACCCACCCCACCCCACCCCTACTCCCACCTCCCACCCCATAATAAAAAGTGACTAGTCCCAAACGCATATCATGATCTTACTGGAAAACATATTTCTTGGTTTGTGAACTGATCAGGTTAGGAAATTTTTTGGTTTGTTTTGGTTTTTTTTAAAAACTTGCCATGTGAGCAGTGTTAGTAAATCATGTATTGTTTGTATCTCAGTTAAAAAACTATTTCATGCATTATTTTTTGTGGTAAACAAATGATACGGGCAGGTGTTAACAGTAGGTTTACCTATTTTTGCAAGCAACTGGTGTTATCCCTGATTTTCAGTGATCCATTCATACCATGTTGACTGCTATTTTGCCATTTACGCCCTAAAAACCTGTTTCGTCAGAAATTTAGACTGGTTATTCTCTGGCGCTGATGTTTAATATTTGCATACATTTGTTTTATCTTGCCTTAATACAGGTGAAAGAAATAAAACTTTTCAAAAACAAACATTCTTGATATAACTCAAATTAAAACTAATTCTCTCCTGCATCTTGCATAATGACCAAGAAAGGTAACTGATATTAAGTAAGCAATACATTCATTGTACCTTTTGACATGATTGAATGTATTATTCATACAGTTTGCAATTTGGTTTTTCAATTCATAATTCAATTGACAGAAATATAATAGTGAGTGAGTGAGTGAGTGAGTGAGTATGGTTTTATGCCACTCTTAGCAATATTCCATCAATATCACGATGGGGGACTTGGAAAATGGGCTTCACACATTGTACCCATGTGGGGAATCAAACCCGGGTCTTCTCTGTGATAAGCCAACACTTTAACCACTGGGCTACCCCATCGCCTCCATAAATATAATAACAATATTCAATCACGACAAGAGGCCCCTTAAAATAACAGATAGTATACACCAGCATTTTTAAGAAATTATAGTCACAAAAGCAAGTCAACTGCCTGTAAAAAACATGAGAATATGTGGCAGAAGTCAAATAGGGAATTACATCAAACATATTCTTTGTCCCTGATGAGTGACTTAGTTACTGCGTCATTTTTGTCACTAATTTCAACTTAGCATTTTAAGTTTGTTTGTTTGTTTTTTGTTGTTTAACACTGCATTTAGCAATATTCCAGCTATATGACAGTGGTATGTAAATAATTGAGTTTGGACCAGACAATCCAGTGATTGATAACATGAGCATCGATCTATGCAATTGGGATACTATGATATGCATCAACCAAGTCAGCGAGCCTGACCACCCAATCCTGTTAGTTGCCTCTTACAACAAGCATAGTCACCTTTTACGGCAAGCATGGGTTGCTGAAGACCTATTTTACCCCGGATCTTCATAGGGTTGCATCTAAAGTATTCTTTAACTTGTTTAAGAGCCAGTACAATATTAAAAATTCAAATTTCTTATTTCTTTATTTAGATTGAAAAGCCAAATATTATACAAGAATAGCTGGTGATTTACTCTGCAGCACCATGCAACACAATACAACGATGCATTTCAATCAAGTTGACCAAGATTCAAGCGTTCTCTAATTGTCCATCAACGCCAGATCAATACCTACATGATATATCTACAGCAAATACTTGTTTTGGTAACCAAATGAAAATACTGTTTACCTAAAAATGTATTCTTACCTTATCCTATGTGCTTAAGACATGTCCTGCGAATATGAGCAACAGTGCTGTGGTCCGACGTGTGCATTCACTGAATCTATCGCCAGGTGTTACAGCTAAACAATGATGCCCTCAATAAATATCAATACCTCCACATCCAACAATACATGCCATACACCCTCAACCACGGCCCCACAGCAATCTCTAGGCCTTCTATTGTAGCTCTCCTATGTTAGAAATGAATCAACAGTATATGCCCTAAGTTAGAAATACTCATATGAAGCATATACTGTGAGAGACAGACTAATAGTGTAGAACCAGTGAATGTACATGTCGGACCACGGCAATGCTGCTCGTACTTATATTGTACACATCTTATGTGATAAATATTTATACAGCCCATATCTTATGTGATAAACACCTATATTATACACATCTTATGTGATAAATACTTATATTGTACACATCTTATGTGATAAACACTTATATTGTACACATCTTATGTGATAAATATTTATACAGCACATATCTTATGTGATAAACACCTATATTATACACATCTTATGTGATAAACACTTATATTGTACACATCTTATGTGATAAGTATTAATATAGCACACATCTTATGTGATAAATATTTATATTGCACATTTCTTATGTGATAAATATTTATATTGCACATTTCTTATGTGATAAATTCTTATGTTGCACATGTCTTATGTGATAATTATTTATTTTGCACATATTTTATGTGATATATATATTGCATAATTACAGTGTACATATCCTTTGTTATAAATACTCATATTGTACATATTGTATGTGATAAATACTTACATTGCATATCTCGTATGTGATAATACTTACATTGAACATATCCTATGTCATAAATACTTACCGCTATATTATGAATATTGTGCACATCCTATTTGATAAATGCTTACATTATTAATAGCCTATGTCATAAATAGCTATATTGTATATCATGCTTACATCCCCTTTCAAATAATTATCATGAACAGTACTACGTTTATAACGAACACGCTTATAATAAACTGACGGATATAACAAACTTATTTTGGGGTCCAGACCATTTGTGTGTATATGCTGTATATATGCTTATAGCGAACTATGGTTATAACAAACTAAAATTATTGGTCCCATTTGAATTCGTCATTACCATAGTTTACTGTATGTACTGTTTTGGTACACACATCATGTGTGATCTTCATATACTGTGTAATTTTCCACGTGAGAAATACTAATATCATGTAGTTTACTGTGTGTACTGTTTTGGTACACACATCATGTGTGATCTTCATATACTGTGTAATTTTCCACGGGAGAAATACTAATATCATGTAGTTTACTGTGTGTACTGTTTTGGTACACACATCATGTGTGATCTTCATATACTGTGTAATTTTCCACGGGAGAAATACTAATATCATGTAGTTTACTGTGTGGTCTGTTTTGGTACACACATCATGTGTGATCTTCATATACTGTGTAATTTTCCACGGGAGAAATACTAATATCATGTATATTTACATATTTTATGTGGGAAATAGTTATTTTATGTATATTGTACATATTTTATATCGGAAATACTAATATCACGTACCGTATTCGACGTTATAAGCACCCCGCCCTAATAAGCCCCCACGGCGATATTTGCTGATATATTGGCAAGTGAACCATCCCAATTAGCACCCCTTCCAATTGATTAATGTACACAAGACTTATTTATTCGTGTTTGTTACGCACTCGTGTGTTATATGCACCCTTAATTATGGGCAATTAAATTCTGGAAAAATATATCTGTCGTGTATAATACGCACAGACTTTTCTTTTGTATCATTTCAGGCTGTTAGCATCAACCACGAAGTTTAGGATCTTTCAACTGTTTTTTTTTCACCAAAATTATGTTCTAATAAGAGCCCCTTATTTCTAATGTTGAGAGCGCCCTTGGCGCTTATTACGTCTAATACAGTATATGTACATATTCTATGTAAGTGAACAAATAGGTGGGGATTTCCACTAGGGCTGGGATGGGTAACTCCGGTACTCGGGTCGGGTGGGTCCTGAGTAGGACCCGGGTACCCACAGGACTCCCCGGACCTGTGGTTTGTCACGTGACATATTGTTTGATGACAAAAACTCACTATAGCTCAGTGGTTACACTACAAGTCGTTAATGTTCGCATTTCTTTCTGACGATGCACACATTCCCTTTGACTTGTAAATGTTTGAGTAACAATAAAGTCAACTTCAGTGAACGCATGATCTGATTGTTTGATACATGTATCTAAGTAGTTTTAGCCAGGGCTGCGGTAAAACAATTACCAATCAGACATTTTGTTCCCTACTCTTGAGACTTGCAGTGGGTACCCGGGTAGGTAATAGAGGGTCGGGTACCCGGGTTGTAAATTTGGACTCGTCCCATCCCTAATTTCAGTGCTCTTAACATCATCTCATGCCTCTTAGCTTGATGTTAGAAAAAAGCCCAAAGTCATGCATGAGGTAAAGGTTTACTACGACCAGGCGTATAATTAGGGCAAATCCGGAACTGAACTCAAGATATGCAGATCCTGGACAACCAAGGGACACAACTCTGTATAGTGCATTGTAGTGCTTTAGATTATTGGGCCTCCACATATCCAATGTAATTAATTCTAATATTGCATATTCCAAATAAACATGCCTATGTCATATTTTCCGAGGAAATTGGAAATTCACACACTGATAATTACTAATATGCTCTCTTAATAATAAAATACCTATGATCAATACATGCTAATACTATCGCACTTCCCCTTGCACTTAGTCATACAGTGTAGCTGTGATAGAAGACCAATTACACCTAACACCTGCTGATAAGTAGTAGATCAGTTCAATAACGTGTATTGATCAGCTATAACTACAACCTGTTGAAGAGAATTGTCTGTGTGGCTCAGTTCACTGGCCTGTGCAACACTCCATGGATTACAGATTTCCCAAACGATATCTTCACCCGGTAGGTCGTTCGAAATATAAATTAGCTGAATTTTCTTTTGTAGCCTTTAATATGTTTCATTTTAGCTTGAGCCAGTTTGATTAATGGGGAAAACCTAATGCTGATACAGTGTAACATGTTAGTGTGAGACAGTGCCATGGTGTGAGTGAGTGAGTGAGTGAGGTTTTATGCGGCTTTTAGCAATATTCCAGCAATATCAGGTCAGGGGAAAAGTGGTTAAAGCGGTCGCTCGTCACGCCAAAGACCCAGGTGCGAATCCCCACATGGGTACAATGTGTGAAGCCCATTTCTGGTGTCCTCCATGTGATATTATTGGAATATTGCTAAAAGCGGCTTTAAACCATACTCACTCACTCATTCTATTACCCACTCACCCACCCACTCACTCACCCAACAACTCACTCACTCACTCACTCACTCTATCACTCACTCACTGTCACTCACCCACCAACTCACTCACTCACTCACTCTGTCAGCCACCCACCAACTCACCCACCCACTCACTCTGTCAGCCACCCACCAACTCACCCACCAACTCACTCACTCTGTCACCCACCCACCAACTCACTCACCCACCAACTCACTCACCCACCAACTCACTCACCCACCAACTCACTCTATTACTCTATCACCCACTCTATACACTGGCCACACAGACCTGGTCCCAGCTGGAGGTGTCAAGGCCAGGAGTCAGGGCTGTCTGCAGCAGGGGTGAGGCGGAGACTGAGGGAAGAATCTTGTCCCAGCATCTGCTTACATCCTGTCCTTCCTCAGCTGCCCCTGACAGTGACCAGCATGTGTACACACAACGCCTCCACCAGCTATCACTCGATTATTCCACCTGAACAAACACTTCATGTACAGAATACATGTCCTGATGTAAAACCTAGTGAAGACATAACTTCGGAAATAGTCGATAGTTGGTCTGTTCCATAAAATCCTGTTTAATCAATCAAAAACAAAACTGAAGGTTGAGGTTGATGAATTTACACTGGCTTACACTGATATATTCCACATAACTGACATTGTTAATGGTCTGACCATTATTATTCTAGGGTGTGGGCCTGAGATTATAAAAAAAAATGTTTCCAAAAATACTGGAAAAAAATAATTTAGCCACAGGTATTACACTAAAAGCATAATCATTCTCTGTCAGGCTGAATGTTGTTAAGAAGAATAAAACATGAGTCAGTTCCTCTATTCAGAGTGAGTGAGTGAGTGAGTTGGGTTTAACGCCACTTTTAACAGTATTCCAGTTATATCACGGCGTGTCAGCTTAATGTGGGAGGAAAGCCCGAAGTGATGCAGGTCTCAGACATTTACCACTTCGGTGAAACCCACGAGCACGGGTATGGTGCTGACAAACCTAAAAACATAATCGGGGCGAACCAGGATTAAAACCCACAATCATAGGTTTCTGGCGTGCCAAAGGGACGCAACTCTGCACAGCAAATCACGGCGCCTTAGACGACTGGGCCACCCATGCCCCCTCCTCTATTCAGAGATCATGGTACATCCATTTACTTCCAACAGTTAATTATACAATCTCAATCCTGTATCTCAATCCGTTCCATCACTGGCAAAACCCACAGGCTCATGACCGGACATATGCTACGTGGAACATTTATCACAGCAACCTTATTGACAGCAAGCAAGGGTGGCTGCCCCGAGGATACTGGTGAATTCTCACACTGATGCTTTGATTGCCTGTGAATAAGCCCTGCCCAGGCCTCCAGCCTTAGAAACCTGTATTTTTCAAGATGAGTTCAGAGGATGAGTGCAAGTCCTCAAAGTTTGTTGTTGTTTTTTTTTTTGTTGTTTAATGCTGCACTCAACAATATTCAGCGGTCTGTAAATAATCAAGTCTGAACCAGTGACTGACATCATGAGATTCGATCCATGCAATTGGGATACGATGACATGCATCAACCAAGTCAGCGAGCCTCACCACATGATTCCTGTTAGTCGCCTCTTACAACAAGCATAGTCGTCTTTTACGGCAACATGGGTTGTTGAAGATCTATTCCAACACGGCGGGTCTTCACGGGTCCCTCAGAGTTTGTATCTTGTCCTGTAGACTGACATTTAGTCCCAGAAATAAAGTTATCTTATTTAAAAATATATATCTACAAAATAACAATTATAAAATCCAGAAGCAGCCAAGAGCAATTCTTAATTTCAGGCTAGAGCTGAGACAATTTAGACTTGCCCAATCATTCTAGACTTGAGATGGATTACTTTTTTAATTTATTTTCTAGGGTCTCGGAGACAGACTATTAGTCTTGCTGGACTGACTCGTAGCAAAATGAGTGAGTAAGTGAGTATGGTTTTGCACCGCTTTTAGCAATATTCCAGTAATATCACAGCAGGGGACACCAGAAATTGGCTTCAGACATGGTACCCATGTCGGGAATCGAACCTGGGTCCTCGGCGTGACAAGCTAACGCTTTAACCACTAGGCTACCAGACCGCCCCTTGTAGCAAAATGAAAGCATGGAGAACTGGTAAAGTATTATAGCTCTCAAATGTTACCACAGAGTTACCACCTGTCGAGTTTCACAGCGTGAACATACTGGTCATTGCGGGCTACCATCATTGAATTATTAGTTGTCCCAAGCACAGTATAGTAGTCTCGGGCTAGAGGACTAGCATGAATTCTGAAGGCTGGGCTTAATATGAGTGCAGGTCTGCAAAAGCAAGAAAATCTTATTTCTGTGTTGGGGAAACATGACATCTGCCACACAGTCAGTACAGAGCCATCTGGTGGAGTGACAGCGATACACTATGACCTGGAAACCTGATAACTGTCACACATATCCCTTGGATGATGCAAACAAAGCGGCACCTAACAAACTGAAAAGCTGAGCATGAATGCTCCCTAGCGCACCTGAATTATGTTTAAAGTCTGATTACAATTCTGTGCGCACATTTTAGATAAATTCTAGCTGAGATCATTCATAGAAAGTTTCCATAGGACTCGTGGTTTCGGAGATGTCGAAAATGCAGTAACAGAAAAACAGGGGTGTTGGTTGATAGAAAATCACAATCTGCACACCAAAAATACTACTTGTCATACAACATACTACATACTAAAGAATGATAAAGAAATGCATGGTCAATGGGGAAAATGACATTTTCAATAAGCCTGAAGTCAGATCGGAATTCTGTGAGCACTTTCAGAGACACACAAGCTAGGATCAGTCATAAAAGTATCAGCTCCATAAGACTTGTACTTTCCGAGCAGTTTCATGCAAAACATGTAAAAGTTAACAGATGGACGGACAACTGGACGGCAGACAATGCTCCACAGTATAAGGTCACATGACAGGCGAGCTAAAAGTATATGTGAAAGGTTAACACCAGCCGCAAACATAAATCAGTATGCACATAAGTTTGATATGAATAAACCTTGAAATTTGATAGCTGAATGCATTTCAATGATATAAATACACTGAAATTGTAACAAGAGTTTGCCACTAACGTGGCTATATCCCCCACCCCTGTTGCAGAATTTATGACATAATTAAATCTAAACAAACCCTAACCTTTTTTAACCGAGGTGGAACTTGTCATGGAAATTGTAAAAAAAGAAGAGTTTGGAACCGAAGTCCATCTTGTTGCCATGGAAAAGTACAAAATAAAAATTTCTAAAATTTCTAAATAGCAAAAGGCACCAGTTCAGCATGTACTTGACAGACCTGCAAAGTTTCATGAAAAAATATTGAATGGTTTCTGAGTTATGCTCAGGAAACGAAACATGACAGACGGACGGACGGAGCCCGTTTCTATATAATAAATAAATGAAGCAATATTTAAAGTTCCATGAATGGCGATGACATTCTGACGATTTACTCATACCTGTGTTTTTCCAGACCCAAAATATCATGTCCTGTATGCATAAAATTAAGAATGGACATGTTGGAATAATTGAAACGAATTAAATTGAAGCATGTGCACAGGGTTTCTCACTATGTTCACCTATTTTAATACAATCAATTTTCAGACATTCTGCCAATTCTTCCAACAAGGAGATCCCCATCTGTAGCCCTGGCCAGTAACACTATTTATCTCCCTTTAAAAGTTTTGGCAGAGTTGCAGTTCTTGGTGTCCTTCACTTCACTTGAAATTTATCAAATTAATCAAAATGGCATCACACAACCAAAGAATTTCTGAACCGACAACTGTTAACGTTGATAATGCAATCAAAGATTACCTGTATCAGGGTCAAAATATCAACTTGGTCAGTAAGTTAAAGGACCACAGAAAATCTGCCAACTCAAATGCAAGAGTCAAAAGTGTACCACTTTACCATTGGGGTGATGCCAAAAGTCCCCAGTGATGGTCTCGTCAATTATCTTGTTGACATTTTACAATGACACGCATTTTACACTGACAGACATTTTACACTGACAGACATTTTACACTGACAGGCATTTTACACTGACAGGCCTTTTACAATGACACGCATTTTACACTGGCAGGCATTTTACACTGACAGACATTTTACACTGACAGACATTTTACAATGACACGCATTTTACACTGGCAGGCATTTTACACTGACAGACATTTTACACTGACAGACATTTTACAATGACAGGCATTTTACAATGACAGGCCTTTTACAATGACACGCATTTTACACTGGCAGGCATTTTACAATGACAGGCATTTTACACTGGCAGGCATTTTACAATGACAGGCATTTTACACTGGCAGGCATTTTACAATGACAGACATTTACAGCACCGTATCATGACTCTCTGATAGGCTCATTCACCTTGCTGTGAAACAACATATGCTGGACTATCGGGTTTGGTTTCCAAGGTTACTGGGTGTATTCACGCTGCTGAATGTGAACGTGATGCCAGGTTGTAACACTATTTTATCTGTTTAAAAATATTATCAGCTTGAGTTACCTCATGTACGTGTTTTGTTTTTCACTTCCATTAAAAAAGTCTTCACTATTTTAAAATATGCATAAACAAACAAAATACATTATAAAAACAATACTTACAAAGCAATGTTCAAGACATTAATACCGACAAGGCAATGTGAATTTAGTTCACTGACAAAATTTCAAGTTTGATGTCTGTACTGAAAAATCTATACGATAGTGTACAATGTTTCAAGACCTGTTTTTATCATGAGATATTGCCCCACACCAAATCAATCACCAAAATTATGTAAACAATATACTATATATAAAAATTAAATTGCCATTCTTTACTTTGGAGGGGGGGTCGGGTAGCCTCTGTGGTTAAAGCGTTCACTCATCACGGCAAAAACACGGGTTTAATTTCCTACATCGGTACAATGTGTGAAGCCAATTTCAGGTGTCCCCCATTGTGATATTGCTGGAATATTGCTAAAAGCAGCGTAAAACCATACTTGCTCACTCACATTACTTCGGAACTCATCTGTAACCAAAATTTGTTGTAATGAATATACTCTTGTTCTCTTTGTTTATACGATGACCGATGCACTGAAGAAAAAGCATTCTGATTCAAGAGCAGTCAGTGAGCTACTGTTAAATAAAAGTTTCATATCAGTGTTAAATTAACTTTCCGTTTTTAAAATGAAATTCGGCTAGGCCCATGGTGACAGTGTTGTCAAGACAAAATCTTGCCAAAAGAAATTGTTCCATTGAGCAAGGGTGTGCATTCGTACCCCTGCGCAGATCCAGGTTAGAAGTGGACTTCAACAACACATGTTGGTCGTAGGAGGCGACTTATGGGATCGGGTGGTCAGGGTCACTGACTTGGCTGATGCTTATCCCAATTGCGTAGATTGATGCTCATGATGTCAATCACTGGATTATCTGGACCAGACTTATCATTTACAGACTGTCACCATACAGCTGGAATATCGCGGCGTGCGGTGTTAAGCAACAAACACACAAACAACGTTTGGACTGGTTGACATCACCAACAAGAAAAGAGTGAGTGAGTTGGGTTTAACGCCGCTTTTAACAGTATTACAGTTATATCGCGGCGTGTCAGCTTAATATGGGAGGAAAGCCGGAAGTGATGCAGGTCTCAGACGTTTACCACTTCGGTGAAACCCACGAGCACGGGTATGGTGCTGACCAACCTAGAAACATAATCGGGGCGAACCGGGATTCGAACCCACAATCATAGGTTTATGGCGTGCCCAAGGGACGCAACTCTGCACAGCGAATCGCGGCGCCTTAGATGACTCGGCCACCCGTGCCACCAACAAGAAAAGGAATGGCCCAGATGCTTCCACATCAAAAGAATACTAATGGAACAAACCACAGGCAAGAAGTCCTAAGTGAAAAAAGGTGACACATCTTGCTTTCAAGAAACAAAAGTTTAATGACAATGGAAGTCGTCATGTACCCAAAAAATAAAAAAGAAGCAATGTCAAGGATGAACACCAACCATCCCCATCAGAGTCTCCAATCTACAGGAATGTACTCCACAAATACACTAAAATATTGGTGTAAAAGGAACTTTTGTTGTTGAGTATATCATGAGACCCGTGAAGATCTGGGGTAAAACTGGTCTTCAGCAACCCATGCTTGTCGTAAGAGGTGACTAGCGGGATCGGGTGGTGGGGCTTGCTGACTTGGTTGATGCAGGTCTTCGTATCACAACTGTGTGGATCGATGCTCATGATGTAATGATTATCTCGTCCAGCCTTGATTATTTACAGACTACCGTCACATAGCTGGACTATTGCTGAGTGTGGCGTTAAACAACTAACAAGCTAACAAACAAACAAACAAATCTAAATATATCATGATAGATCAAATATCCTGAAATATTTTTATGGGTTTCCCTATGTTTGTATCAGTATATATACTACTCATAAGAAGTTAAAGAACACTCGATTCTTTCATATTACTATAGTTAACAGGTCATGGCATGGCAAACTTCTTTTGAATGGTATATATCGTCTTTCACACAGCCACTCCATTATGAAAATTTCAAATCTGAAATCTCAAATCAATACACAGCCCTGACAACATACGGTCACTTACCTTCCTGGCAAAAATGTGTTGATACACACCTTAATATGTAAACATTTACACCGAAGTTCAGAAATTCTGATAAAGCAGATAAGAATTCCAGGTACACATGAGACAATTCTGGTGATCTGAGCTCTACGATATCCGTCTGAGAAGGCACCAGCTGTCTACTGTGAAAGGGAGTATCAACTATCAGGAACATTAAAACATTGTCGGACTTGATGATACGTGTGATGATATCTATCAATGACAGATCATCAGGAAAAACATATTAATAATCCATGACAGATGATGCCTTCGGGACATAACATTACATTTATTAGTTAGTGGACCAATAAACTTACATAAGGATAAACAAAAAAATATTGTCTGTTTTATTGTTATTTTATTTGTCATGAAGTTGTTTAGGTTTGTTGGTTTAGTGGGAGAATGGAAATGTTTACAGGACAGGTTGTTATACAATACTATGTACCTTATAGTCTATAATAGGCGCCCCATGCGGCTCAGAATTGACAAAGGGGGCGCTTATTAAAACGATACACCACAACATGAATCTGTTTTCGTAGTCCACACTTAGTGAGCAAGCTTAGTTCCAACATTTTGAAACAAAAACATTTTTTTATGATAGTTACAAGAAATTATATATCCCTTTTGCTCTGCTGTAAACATTCTGTAATATACACAGGAAAATAGGGACTGTCCCATAAATTGTCGGTTTTTCAAGGGGCACTTATAAAGAGTACTTACAGATTGGTCTAGATGTTGATCACGGGGTGCTTATTGAGCAGGGTGCTTATTGAATTGAATTGAATTGAATTGAATTGAATTGAATTGAATTGAATTGAATTGAATTGAATTGAATTGAATTGAATTGAATTGAATTGAATTGAATTGAATTGAATTAGGAAACAGGAAACAAATTAAATAATGCTCTGGCCAATAGGTTTTTACATTGTAGTTACCATGATCAGTGCCATGTGCGAATCTGAGACATTACAGTCTCTGTCAAAAAGATTACCATATTCGACGTAATAAGCGCACAGGGTGCTCTTAAAATTAGGAATAGGGGGTTCTTATTAGAATATAATTTTGGTGGAAAAAAAACGTAGTTAAAAGATCATAAATTTCGTTGATTATGCAGACAGCCTGAATGATATAAAAGAAAAGTCTATGCGTTTTACACACGACAAACATATTTTTCCAGAATTTAATTGCCAGTAATTAAGGGTACATATAACACACGAGTGTGTATTATACACGAATAAATAAGTCTTATGCACATTGATCAATCGGAAGGGGTGCAAATTGTGATTGTTCACCAGGCAATATATTAGCAAATATCGCCGTGGGCGCTTATTATGTCGAATACGGTATCACTAACTGCTAACTTGATATTCATCCTAACACATCAAATAACCTGTTAAGTCATCCTTGAAAACAAAGGTAACTGGATACTATCAAACATGCTAAGGGGCGGTCGGGTAGATAAGTGGTTGAACATTCGCTCGTCCCGATTCCCGACGTGGGAACAATGTGTGAAGCCCATTTCTGGTGTCCCCCGCCATGATATTGCTGGAATATTGCTAAAAGCGGCGTAAAATCACTCACTCACTCACTCGCTCAAACATGCCAATCATATTCCTGTTATATTTGTTTGTTTAACTCGATGTTTAAATCATTGGAATCACGCACGTTGAGACGCCCAACTCTAACACCGTATTCGTGCATGATTCCCGTGCACCCTTTCGAGTTGAGTTGATTGGTTCAACTGTGTCATATGGCCCTGTGACGCAGGGGTAGCATTATGCAGATGGCTGTTACAATGAATGCTCGTTCCACCCGTGACAAACAGGTCTGGTTGTTGATGAAATATAGTGATAGCTAAATAGACAGATTTTTTATTCATGCATCGATCGTCTTTAAATGTAATATCCAGTTATGTATGACTGTTTAATAATCTCATACCAACTTTGACTGGAGTAGGTCCAATAGTTTTTCAGTACCTGGGTAGGGTCGGGTAATAGGGGGGGGGTACCCGGTTAGTAAATTTGGACTCGTCCCAGCCCTACACTCTATGCATTCCACAAAATGAACAAAATCATGTCATAGACTGACTGACATAATCCTCCAGTATTCAGTGTACCATATGTCCATTCTATTCTGATAAATACCATTATCATAACTCTATGTCAGAATGATGAGATCTGATTGGTTCATGTGACCTTGATAAAATACTGTGTAACCCTCCTAGGAGGGGAATCAATGAATCAGCGTGGGAATAAATCTCTTTTACCCCACCACGAGCAAATTGGGCTGCATGTGGATTTCTGAGAGACAGAATAAATCCCTTATACCTCGCTTCAAAGCGAAAAGCTGCACGCTTTTTCCAAGGCAATGGAAGTCACGTGACATAGTACAAGTTTAACCTCAGCTCAAGGGAACAGCTGTTTTCTATCAATTTTGAATTTATGTTAATTCTTTTACAATGCCACGTTAAAACATGTTGGTAAGATAAATTTGTTGTAACAGGATCAGTCAGGGTCAATGTTTTATTTTTGTGTACCTCGCTTGGTTTTATACCACTCACCTCCGGCTCATAGTATAAAACCTAATGCGGGACTCATAATTCTCCACGTACCCCTCGTGATCCTGCTACAACTTATATTACCATACCTCCATGTCAGAATGATGAGATCTGATTGGTCCACGTGATCTTGATAAAATACCATGTAACCCGCCTTGGAGGGTAATAAATTTCTCAGCAGGGGAATAAAATCTCTTATACCCCGCCTAGAGCACTACAGGCTGCACGTGCATTTCTGACCGACAGGATAAATCCTCTAAACCCAGCTTCAAAGTGAAAAGCTGCCCGCTTTTTCTGAGTCAATGGAAGTCACGTGACATAGCACAAGTTAACCTCAGTTCAATCGAACAGCTGTTTTCTATCAATTTTGAATTTGTGTTAATTCTTTTATCTCCGGCTCGTGGTATAAAACCTAACACTGAACACATAAAACCCATGTACCCTTCACGCTACAACTTATATTGATACATACAGGTAGTAGAAACATCTGGTAAACTATCTGGTAACAGATCACTTGCTGGAAGTGATCAGTGTATCAACACAATGGGCAGTATCCGTCAATGGCGTCCTAGGGTCGCTATACTCTCATATAACTCTCAGGTAAACTATCTGGTAACAGATCACTGGAGCATTGTCTTGCAGGAGACGGACACCCTTGGTCAGCATCCCACGCCTCTTAAGCTTGATAGCGTCCCGCAATTTCCGCAGCAGTGAAGCATAATAAGCTCCTGTAATTGTGGTACCCTTTGCCAAGAAATCCATCATCACTACTCCGTGCTGGTCCCAAAACACCGTGAGCATGACCTTGCCTGCACAGATTTGGACACGTGCCTTCTTTTTGGGCAGGTGACTCCACATGCTTCCATTGCATCGACTGAACTTTAGTCTCAGGATCATAGTGATGGACCCATGTTTCATCCTGTGTGATAAGTCTGTCAAAATAGTTTGCCTGTTTTTTTGGCACATGTCCAAAAGATCCTTTGAGCAATTGACTCGTTCCTGCTTTTGGAAAGGTGTGAGCAGCCTGGGAATCCACAATGCAGACACCTTATGCATGTTCAAATTGTCATGGATGATTTTTTCCACAGACCCTACAGACCCTATCTTGACATCTTGTGCTAACTGGCGAACAGTTATACGTCGGTTTGCCAAAATGGCGGCCTCCACTTGATGGATAGTGTCCTCATCAATGGCTGAATGGGGGCGACCAGGAATGGCAGCTGTTTCCACAGATGTCTGACCACACTTGAACTGGTGATGCCAGTGTTTAACAACGTCATATGATGGGGCATCTTCCCCATAAGTTGCTTTCATTTCATCGAAAGTTTCTTTTGGTGTGCAACCTTTCAAATATAAAAACCTAATCACTGCTCGGTATTCTACTGGCTGCATTGTCCCACCCTACTCGATCATAACACCTGTAAAAGTGGTAAGATTAATAGTTCGGTGCTGCAGACATAACCCATAGATACATGTATCATTACACATGTGAAATTTATGCTAACCCTAAGTGGTTTAGGGGAAATCTTTAATGAACACCCCTCGTATATGGGCCAGTACAAGCAGATCTTACAAGACTAGATCATACAAATTTTACTTGACACAGGCTTTGGACATACATGTTTTACCAAGTGTCTCAAATTGCAGACACCAGTGTTTGCACTGAAAATGTACTTGAAAAACATTGAACATGCTTATTATTTTCTTTTTTTATAAATACTGTACATTAATATTCCGATAAATTCCTGATACAATGTGCATATTTCCCATTTTCTGACTGACATATCATATAATACAAATATAACATAAAGTTTAACATATTATTTTTGAAATTTATGTCAATTTTCTGCTGAATTCCTCATAACATGTGCGCAGCTTTCATTCCCATGTTATAGGAAACAGTTGTTGCTCGGTTGTTTTTCTGGACTTCCCGCATTCGATGTAATAAGCACCCTGGGCGCTCTCAAAGTTAGAAATAGAGGGCTCTTATCCTGCTTATTGGAATATTATGTTGGTGAAAAAAAAACAGTTGAAAGATTGTAAATTTCGTGGTTTATGCTGACAGCCTGAAATGTTTGTATTCGACAGATATATTTTTCCAGAATTTAATTGCCCATAATTAAGGGTGCATATAACACACGAGTGCGTATAATATGCGAATAAATGAGTCTTGTGTACATTGATCAATCGGAAGGGGTGCTGACCATGCTGATTAGGATTGCTTTTATTAGCAGTGATTAGAGCGGGGCGCTAATTACGTCGAATACGGTATAAACCTCTGATGACAACACACTACAGTAACAAAAGGTTCTTCTAAATGTTGAAAGGCTAAATGTTACTTACAAGGCAGGCAATATAAACAATGCCTCAGGTGTTCGGGTGGAATGCCCAGGACCTGATGAATACATTTCAATTGTAATACCAAGGTTTTACAATTAATGTTTCATTAACTTGACTCTTGATGTGAACACAATTGTGTTTGATGATTGGTTAAAAGTCATACTTTTTTTAACAAGAAACCTCCATGACGTAAATCCAACCTGCAACCTCACATATCGTGTTAAGTTTTGTAACCCACTGTTTTCCCACTGAGCTACTGGGGCAGGTGATGAGAAGTTGTTCAGATCATCATGTCATGACTCCAGCTAGTCCATGTTGCACATGGCTTTTCTCTCACACGCTTAGAGCAAATTCCTTTTATACCACGATACACTGTATTGCTTCACTATAAGGTATGTTGATGTGTTCTTATTTATTCCGGTATTTCTTTCCAGGCCTCATCCCCTAGCCCCAATCCCCAGGCCTCATCCTCAACCCCCAGGCCTCTTCCCCGACCTCCAGACCTCATCCCCAACCCCCAACCCCAAGGTGCCCAGGCCTCATCCCTTAGTCCCACCAAACATTCAGGCCTCACCCTCTAGCCCCAACCTCCAGGCCTCATCCCCAACCCTCAGGCCTCATCCCCTAGTCCCAACCCCCAGGCCTCATCACCAAGCCAACCACCAGGCTTCATTTCCACCCCCAGGCCTCATCCCCTAGCCCCAACCCCCAGGCCTCATCCCCTAGTCCCAACCTCCAGGCCTCATCCCCTAGTCCCAACCTCCAGGCCTCATCCCCTAGCCCCAACCCCCAGGCCTCATTCCTACCCCACCGGGCCTTATCCCTAACCCCCAGGCCTCATCCCCACATCTCAATCTACTTATTAAAATGACAGGTTACTAATAAAATACCAACGGTTTCAAATAGCATCCTTACCTGTCCATCAGTTTCACACACAAGGCTTCCCAAGCTAAATGAGTGGTGACTTCATGAATAATTTTAAACCAGTAAATCAACTGTACAAAAAATACACAACATATTTCTTACCTTCGTCATATTCACTTGCAGCAGTCTTCAAAGCAGAATATCCCATCCCAGATAACCTGTTCCCGGTGCTTCCATTCCATAGTTTCCGTGACATCTTGCTGATTCACAAAGTCAGCATCCCACTTCTAATCCTCGTCCCACCAGCCACTGAGTACCTGCATGAATACAAACATGCATAGACATGACAGACAGTTTCATATTACACTACCAATATATGCCTATTCATTAGTTATTATCATGGACAGTGCAGCATTGATCATGGACATCATGTCCTGCTGTTGTCAATAACACTCTCAAAAACATTCTAAAACACTAACACATGAAGCTTTTAGAGGCAGGTAGAAAAAGATTACCGTATTCGACGTAATAAGCAACCAGGGCGCTCTCAAAATTAGAAATAGGGGGCTCTTATTAGAATATTATTTTGGTGAAAAAAGGTGAGTTGAAAGATCGAAAATGTTGTGGTTCATGCTGACAGCCTGAAATGTTTATATATGACAGATATATTTTTACAGGATTTTATTGCCTATAATTAAGGGTGCATATAACAGACGAGTGTGTATTATAGTGTCGTAAAGCTTGAGAAAGCTGCCTACTGATAGGCTAATGTCGATTTCTTGTCAGTCATTTCATTGATCGGTCAAAGTTCGCGAGAGGTCGTTCTGACATGACCCGTAATGGGATATCCCCAGATCCTTGTTTAGCGGTAGCGAAAACTAAGTTCTGATTTTAATTAGATTGGGACAACATGGCATTCTGTTCTTTGGTGCTGAAAATTTTTATCAAGAGGTTTGAACAGTGACCGTTAAAAGAACCGCAAACCATAGAATCATATAGAGAAGTATCTACGTTAAAAAGAGATGTTTTCAACGTGTACCAATTAATGACAAAACTAACAATCAGTCAAGTGTTGCCACAGTGTCTGTATTCTTATCACGATATGCATGTGATTTCCAAAGGTTTCACGCTAATCCTGCACGAGACACATGGTGCAAATCGAGTCATGGATCCATGACTTCACATGATGCGTTCATGAGCACCAGTTCACACAACATACCAGTATGTTCGTGTGTGCAGCCAACCAATCTAATATCTCTTAATTATGAGTCATATATTAACCAACATGTATGGTATTCGCATTTCTTTGGACAGTGAGTAAATATTTGTAATTTGAGGCATGACACAGTTCAACCAATACAGTCCCCTTAATCCGACATGGCTGGTTGCATATGATTATATCGGATTAACGAGTATGTTGGATAAACGAAATAAAGTACCAAAGTTCGTCGGTCATAGTTCGCAGACGGGTCTTCTGACGTGACCTGTAATGAGATATCCTCAGCGTATCTGATTTTAATGAGATTGAGGTAATCTAAACATGTGAATAATCCTGTTTTCTTTATTTAAAGCATAAATTGTTTATTGTTAAGCAAAGTTACTGCAGCTTTGTAATATGCAGCTACCAGCTGACTCGTCTCGCATCAAAACACTGGCTGTTTCCTGTGGAAATAATTTGACATGTGAAATCATTCTTATAAAACTATGCATGGCATGTCACACTTGAGCAAGAGAATTATTACAAACTCAACCATGGAAAACCAGTACAGACAAGCAGTAAATTTGTATGTACATATTTTAGTTAATTAAGTTGTCAGCTACCATCATTGGAGACTCAGTGCAATCGGTTACTACGGAAATGTGAGCTCTAAATCAAAGTAAACTGAGTCAAATTAAAAACTTCACATTTTTAAAAGTAATCCCATATATGATATACAATGGACAGATGTATCAGAGAAGGTAATTTCTAATCATTCATGTCCAAAGAAGGATTTTAATTAACGGTGGTAACCATAATTTGTTCCAAGCACCTACGGTATTCTGTAATATTATCAACAGTTTAAATCATAAGTCCCAAGCACAAGAATCTGATGGCACACAAGTTCAGTAGCATGTATGACCACCATGTGCGTTGACAACTGCCACACAACGCCTCTGCAAGGACCTTGTGATGCTTGTGAACACATGATTGGGAAGACGACGCCATTGTTGCTGCAAAATGGTGCCAAGATCCGCCAAGGGCATCCCAGACATGTTCGATGGGATTGAGGTCGGGAGACCTTGACAGCCAGTCCATGACGTTGACTCCTGCATTCTGAAGGAAATTCCTTGTCAAAATTGCTGTGTGGGGTCTGGCATTGTCGCGTTGGAAGATCAAACCGGGTCCATGTGCTGCCATAAAAGGCAGAAGTTCTGGTGCCAGTACATGGTCCCGGTAAGCAGCAGCGTTGATGTTGCCACGGATGACAAGAAGCCTGGAACGTGCATTGCCACAGAAAGCACCCCACATCATGACACTTCCGCCTCGAAATCTGTCAACTTCCTGTACACAACACTGGGCGTAACGTTCATGACGGCGCCTCCACACCCTCGCCCTACCATCAGCAAATCGAAGATTAAATCGGGATTCATCACTGAAGACGACTTGATTCCAATTCCTCTGAGTCAATCGTAAGTGTCGCTATGCCCACAATTGACGTTGACGTCTGTGTAATTGAGTCAGAATCGGCCCGCTGTATGGCCGTCGTGCTTGAAGGTGAGCAGTTCTCAGACGGTTTCAAACAATTTGCGCACTCAGTCTACCCCTAAACAGTTCATTTCTGGTTGATGTAGCCATCAAAAACGTTTACGGAGGTGACGTAAGACAATCTGACGATCCTCTGCATGTGGTCAACCTGGCTGAGGGCGATCAGCGGTGGTACCCGTTTGGTGTAGACGCGTCTGTAAAACATAAACAGTCCGTCGACTACAACCCATCGTCTTTGCGACTTCAGCTATGGACGTTCCCGTCTGCAACATGCTGATGGCACGTTCACGTTGCACATTTGAAAGGCGTGGCATGACAAATGGCCGTAAAGACTTTTTTTTGTGTGTTTTTTTTTTTAATGACTGCTAACAAGTATGGCTGAAAACACGTGCGGTATTATGGCCACGTGACTAGTTGCACGTGAAAAAGCACTTTTGCCACTATAGTGCTGTGCACATGATTTTGATCGATTCACCTGCACAAAAACGGGTGTTATCTGAAGACAATACGTGGCCATTACTGTTTAAATACACAATAAGGGCCCACAATGATAACTGGTCAAAATGTTGAAATTTTAGGATAGTGAAGTTTTTAATTTGGTTCAGTATATATAAAAATAGCAAACGTGAGAAACCCATTTCAGAACCGGTATGAAACATATGAATTCCAGGGCCGTGATTGGCTACTCCATGGTGAGGACCTGAGGTCAAATTATGACGGACTACTTTTCCTGACTGTAATTCATTGACAAGTTGTGCTTTGGTCAAATTCACCTTCGTCTGTGAAGAAACTTTACAGATTTAGAGTGTTAATAAATGTTTGTATTATCACCTTGATGATACACAGATATGGTGGACACTTTTATTGTGTAGGGTCACACTAGGTATGTGTAGTAAGCAGTAGGTCGGATGACGTCACAAATGACCGTTGTTATGTATTAATCCGCCATGAGATAATGATGAGAATAGACAAAATATGCATTGAATCGATGCTAAAATGGCGCTATCTTAGGGTGTGTAAGAAACGGTGTGTACTGCACTCATGCCTGTTAGATACAATGTATATCAAAACTTGTTTCAAAGCTCACATTCGCTCGTTAGATGCCTTTTCAAATAAATCATTTTAAGATAAATGGTTTCTGACAGACACTAGTGTAGTAATCTTTATATATAAAACCGCTTCATGTCTATGTAGCAGGGCGTGGCGTCATCCCACAGATGACATCCTTACCTTGTCAGCTTGCTGACGGTGTTAACCTCTTAGGTCATGTGGACAAGGTGTCCGACCTCGGATCAGAAGGTCCGTGGTTCGAATCCCATCAAGGGACTCGAAAATTTTATGGCCGTAACATCTACATGGTCTATATGTCAGACCTTGCAAAAATGCAAAAAAGTTAAAACACAACTCCGACATTTTGGTTGATAATGCAAAACCTCGAGGAGAAGGGTTTTAAGTAATTATGAACCATCTAAATTCATATAATACCAGAAAGAAAAAAAACAATGGCATACCTTATTAAACAAATTCGAAGACAGTAGACCATGAAAGAGAGAGAGACCATGTGCAACATGCATACAAATGAAGTCATGACATATGAGACTGAACACCCTTCCATCACCTGCCCCAGTGGCTCAGTGGGTTACAATGCTAACCTGTCAAAAATCAATATTAGATGCATATTAAATGGCTGTTTAAGCAATTGAACAGCAAAACCTAGGTCTTAAAATTCAAATATAAAATGTCTAAGAAGGCCTCATTTGAAAGTTGTACCTCTCTAGGTCACTATGAGATAGCCAGACACCTTTAATACTATAGACGAAAGGGCAGTGTATTATACTAAAAGCACACCAGACACATGAAGTGTGTTGAGCGATGAGCTGAACATATTATAAACACCTGTTGTAGTATCTCAATATCTCATACTCATAACACACAATATTAATTTCATATCAAGATGTGATGCTACAACAGAGCATCTATGTCTGAATAATAAAATGGTCTTCTATGAAATGACTTAAAATGTTCTTGAAAACTGTTTCTAGGATGGAGTGAGTGAATTGGTTTAACGATTGGGATGGGTAACTCGGGTACCCGGGTTGGGTACCCATGGACCCGTGGTTTGCCACATGATATATTTTATGACGACTAAGCATAACAACAAATCTGCCATGATTATCGCTACAAGTTGATGAATAGGTTTGCATGGCATCATTTCTGCCTTTTACATATTTGTGAAAAGGGCATTTTATCCATGTATTTGAATAGTTTTTGCCAAGGCTCCGGTAAAGAAATTCCCAATCGGACATGAGCATCAATCCATGTAATTGGGATACAATGAAAACACTTGAAAAATATGTTCACGCAGTTCTCGATTAAAATTTTGAAAACTGAGCAAACGAACAATCGGGAAAGTATAATATATGGTTGAGATTGTATGAAAGTGCTTCCCACGTACTGTGCAACGCCTCCTCCATTCAAATGTTTATCCCACGGAAGCGAAAGATAGACAATAATTTTGATGGAATCAGTCGTACGGGCCGTAACTGTCGTTCAGAATACCCCATGTTAACGTTTTCGAGGTTGCATGATTAGAAAACACATTCCGACTGTCACTTTTATGATCTGGTAAGCGAGGCTTCGATTGGTTGGATGAAACTACAGCGCCTTAAATGACTGGGCCTTCCATGCACCCCTCATCCCCGAAACAAAATATACGGACATGAAGTACACAAAGGATATTATTTGAGTGTTAATGAAATACCATGCTTCCGACTTGAATGTCTAAATTCTGGTATTTCCCGAAGTGATAGAGAGGGAAATACCAGAATTTAGGCACGAGTGTCGTAAACATAGTATGACATGAACACTCATATAATGTTCTATTTATTACTGAAGAAGATGTCTACATACAGAGACAAACTTAAGTGTTTACCAATAATAACAGCAAGTTTGTCCAATGACGTCAACAATCTTCAGCTATGAAGTCGTTTCTAGTGTGACACATCAATCCGACCTCATGTCACAATAAGATTCAAATGATGTCAACAATGCCATCTGGATGACTGAAACAATACAATGTTGCCTAATGACGTGATATGACCCTAGGGCACATATGATTTTTATGAACCGTGATATGTTTTCCGTTGTAGGTGATAAGTACATGTATGACATTGCAATCCTTCACTAAGTAACAGATTGAGTCTCTAACACAACATCTGTTGCTAATTAATACAGGATGGTTAGTGAGATACATCCGACAGATAGATTTATGCATCACCAGTGAGGCCTTCAGTAGACAGTACTTGATCAATTCATGGTCAGGAAATTGCAGCAACATGTGCTTCGCTGTACATTTTCTCCAACAAAATAACAACATGATGATGATCGATTCAGGAATTGATCTAGACCTGCATAGATGCCTATGTTCTGTTCCACGTCTGCAGCAAATGCCATTAAATCTTCGCAAATTGGAATTAAAACGCAATTTAAAGAAGAGGCTAAGAGCAATGAGTGAATTAACTTTTATTTGATACATACCGGGGCATTTGTCAATAATTTGGGGGGGGGGGGGGGGGGGGGGGGGGGATATCAAAACTCATTATGCGCACCCCTTCTACCCAGCTGTGTTTTTCAGGAAAAAAGTGTGTACTATACTCAAGAAAATACGGTATATGACAAAGGAAGATAATCTTTCAATTTGAGTTGCAAGTAGGTGATTCTAAATATCATCCAAAGTAATTTTCATCTGAGGAATGTGTGAAAAAAAAGTTGGTTTCGCAATTACAAATGGTGAAATCAGCTCAGTCAACTGAATGATATGGAACAATGTCACATAAAACTTATTATCATACCTCCCGGTCAGAATGATGGGATCTGATTGGTCCACGTGATCTTGGTAAAATACTGTGTAAACCCACCTTGGAGGGTAATAAATTTCTCAGCAGGGGAATAAATCTCTTATACCCCGCCTAGAGCACTACAGGCTGCACATGCATTTCTGACCGACAGAATAAATCCTTTATACCCCGCTTCAAAGCAAAAGCTGCACGCTTTTTCCGTGCCAATGGATGTCACGTGACATAGCGCAAGCTAACTTCAGCTCAATCGAGCAGCTGTTTTCCATCAATTTAGGATTTATTTGAATTATTTTACAATGTATTATTAAACCATGTGGGTAAGAAAAATTTGTTGAAGCAGGATTACGAGAGGTACATGGGGTTTTATGTGTCCCGCGTTAGGTTTTATACCACGAGCACGCCTTGGAGGGAAATAGCTTCTCAGCGTGAGAATAAATCCATTATACCCTGCCACAGGCAAGACAGGCTGCACATGGATTTCTGAGAGGCTGAACAAATCCCTTATACCCCGCTTAGAAGTAAAAAGCTGCACGCTTTTTCCGAGTCAATGGAAGTCACATGACATAACACGAGTTAACCTCAGCTCAATCAAACATCTGTCTTCTATCAATTTTGAATTTGTTTTAATTCTTTTTAAATGCCACATTAAAACCTGTCGGTAAGATAAATTCGTTGTTCCAGGATCACTCAGGATATATGGTGGTTTATGCGTCCCTCGTAATATTGTATGAAACCTAACGCGGGACACATAAAACCCAATGTACCAATTGTGATACTGCTACAACTTATACTGCGATGTCATGAACAATGGGTGATGTCACTAGGCTGTGACGTCATGAACAGTGGGTGGTGGCATCAGGCAGTGACGTCATGAACAATGGGTGGTGGCATCAGACTGTGATGTCATGAACAGTGGGTGATGTCATCAGGCCGTGACGTCATGAACAATTGGTGGTGGCATCAGACTGTGATGTCATGAACAGTGGGTGGTGGCATCAGGCAGTGACGTCATGAACAATGGGTGATGGTATCAGACTGACATCATGAACAATGGGTGATGGTATCAGACTGACATCATGAACAATGGGTGATGTCATCAGGCAGTGACATCTTGAACAATGGGTGGTGGCATCAGACTGATGTCATGAACAGTGGGTGGTGGCATCAGGCAGTGACGTCATGAACAATGGGTGATGGTATCAGACTGACATCATGAACAATTGGTGATGTCATCAGGCAGTGACGTCATGAACAATGGGTGGTGGCATCAGACTGTGATGTCATGAACAATGGCTGATGGCATAAGACTGTGACGTCATGAACAATGGGTGATGGCATCAGACTGTGATGTCATGAACAATGGGTGGTGGCATCAGGCTATGACATCACGAACAGTGGGTGGTGGCATCAGACTGTGACGTCATGAAAAGTGGGTGATGTCATCAGGCAGTGACATCATGAACAATGGGTGATGGTATAAGGCTGACATCATGAACAATGGGTAATGGCATAAGACTGACATCATGAACAATGGGTGATGGCATCAGTCTGTGACATCATGGACAATGGGTGGTGGCATCAGGCTGTGACATCATGAACAATGGGTGGTGGCATCAGGCTGTGACATCATGAACAGTGGGTGATGGTATCAGACTGACATCATGAACAATGGATGGTGGCATCAGACTGACATCATGAACAATGGGTGATGTCACCTGTGACAATGCATCACAATGAGCACTTCACACAAAATAAAACAACTGGCATGAACTAGTCAATCACCATGCACACACATTATAATACTCAGTAACAACTGCTGCCCCAATAGCCACGCCCCTTCAGGGGATATTGTGAATCACTCACCGGCGACGATGTATGTAATTACAATTTGTCCTACTTGAACTATTAAATGTTCATTATTAAGCTGTAAATCAGACCATCAGTTGTCAGATGGAGGCCTGATTATTTGCTGCAGCAATGGAATTATCAATTTTTAATAACTTACAGTCCAATAATCAACAGTCCAATCAAATCAGCAAAAGCAAATGACAGGTGACCAACAATACTGATTGACTGGGGTCTAGTAATATAACACACTAGGTTGTGGGAGACAGCTGTGGCAATATACAGTCATATTTAGCCCTCTTCCAAGTAAGACTAGTGAAGAATTGACTCAATATGTTTTGCACACAGCGGATTTACACAAAGTGTACACACTGGTTTTACGTCTATACTTCCTGTAAAGTCTGAAAGTATACCCCTCCCTTCAAAGTTTACCTGGGTAGATTCTTGGGCCTTCCAGAATCTACCCCCCTTTCCCAGAATCAACCCCCGGGGGTATACTCTGGGAGTTCCCAGAATCTACCCCAGGTTATAATCTGGGAGCTCCCAGAAAAAAACACAAGGTTATAACTATAATCTAGGAGTTCCCAGAAACTACGCCAGCCCTTTTTGATTTAAACATTTATATTTCGTCAATGTCCTTAAAACTGTGACAGTGACCGATTCAGGACAACCATTGTCAAATGAATATTTAATTTGAACATTTAATTCCAAAGGCTAATTACCATGGTTACCCTGAAGTCATGACATGTTCATGATGAGAATCACTTAATTGCCTTACTTCTCATGCTTACAAGATGCTTGTAATGGTCAAAATGCTCACTCTATTTCCTATCAGTAATGTTAACTCAATTGGTGTATGGAGGTATAAAATCTGGTTAATAATATTTCCACAAATTGTCAATTGCATATAACAACAGTATTATACAGTATTGAATAATAGTAGTAATGGGTAAGCTGTTTATATTAATTTCATGGTTTTGAATGTTATGTATCATTTTTTATCCTGTGCCAATTTTATGCCAACCTTAATAAGAGGGGAGATAATCACAGATTGGTGTGGTCAAATCACTATATATGTGGTTTGAGCAACATGCATGGGGAAGTCATGCGAGGAATGGAAGTGAGTTCTAAAGTAATAGTGGCACAATTATTCACTTATATGGCAATTCATAGATAGGAATTCGTTGCAAATGCATCTTCTTAATTTCTACCATACATAGTAACTTAATTCTTTATAATTTAGGGTTTGTGGTGATTTACACTAGGGTTGCGACGGGTACTCGAGTACCCGATAACGGGTCGGGTAGCTTAGGACTTGAGTCCAATTTTCAGGACTCGAGTACCCGTTCAGGGGAGATAACTCTAATCGCCTTTCGTAACTCGTAAGTCACTTCAAAATGGACGACAAAGCGGACAAACGTTCAAATGTTTTAGGTAAGCCATGCAGGCATATAATAAAAAACCTAAAACCTTAGAATAGATCAATAGATGTTTGATGACCTTTTATTCGCAAAAGCATTACAAACAAGTAGGACAACATTGAACTACGGGTACTCGAGTCCGGTTCGGGTATTGTCTGCCGGGTACTCGAGTTCAGTTTTTGTACCCGGTCGCAACCCTAATTTACACTTGGCTTATGGAAATATGGCCTACACTTCAACTTTTGTTATACATAAGTATTCTCATGGCCTAAAGTTGTTATGAAAGGTATATGAAATATTAAGCTTCCTGTTTATTTAGTGCAGTATTTTTGCAGATTTTATTGGGTTATCATGTACTTTGTGTAGTTTCCAAGTTTGTGCTGTAACTTACACTATTGTCAACCTTTGTGAAGAAAACAGACCAACCTAGTATAATATTGCTGTATTATGTAGTAAATGGGTTATATTAGGGAAAATAAAAGCCATACACACCATGAAGTTCTTTCTATCTGTTACAGTCAATTTAATGTTTGAACATGAGACACAAGAATAAGAAAAGAATAAAGAATCAAGAATTTGAAATTCATGTTGTGATCAACATAGCTAATACCAATTGTTAATCCCCATTCACCTGTACATTGACGAGCCATCCTGAACGAGCTGTGCAACTATGTCACTTCTCATTATTACTGATTATATTTATGACTTCATCTGTGTCAGATAACCTTGGATGTATAAGCCTTGGTCCAGGGATGAACAAAAAGAAGATCTTACCCTAAACCTAGCAAGGGTAGGCTAGGTGCTCCAGCACCAACACAACAATTACTACACTATGTGCTGACCTGGCACAAGTGCTTCTCATATACATACCTACTTGTATAAAGCAAACTTGTATATACTACAAGCCTACGACTCCATTTTGTCACATCCTACCAAGAACAGGACACCGAACCCTTGCATATAGGAATAATCAAATAATCATTATGAATATTAAGTGGGTCTCTAATAAATATGCAAAATGCAAGTTGTTAAAACTCAAAACTTACTGAAATCAATGCTTATATAAATAAATATATCAACAATAACTTCACGGACTGCATATTTCGTCAGTAAACACAAACAACTGTAGACAATAATACAAAATCAGTTTGGTTTATGGAAACTTAAACACAAAAACAGTTGCTCGGTTAGCTATTCAACAGCCACGGAACCAGCTGCCAATTTATTTAGTTTCCATTACAACTTCTGCATAAATAAACATACTTCATTATCGAGCGACCACCAACTATTCTATTGAAAATTATGTTAAAAGCTAATTTCGGCACAGATTCATCATATGAAAAAATCTGGTGTTCATAACTTTGTTTTAGCAGAAAAAATCTAAGAACTGATTATAATGTTACCGTATTCGACGTAATAAGCGCCCAGAGCGCTCTCAAAATTAGAAATAAAGGGCTCTTATTAGAATATTATTTTGGTGAAAAAAACAGTTGAAAGATAAATTTTCTGGTTTATGCTGACAGCCTGAAATGTTTATATACAACAGATATATTTTTCCAGAATTTAATTGCCCACAATTGAGGGTGCATATTACACAAGAGTGCGTATTATACACCAATAAATAGGTCTTGTGTACATTGATCAATCGGAAGGGGTGCTAATTGGGATTGTTCACTAGTCAATATATTAGCAAATATCGCCGTGGGCGCTTATTAGAGCGGGGCGCTTATTAGAGCGGGGCGCTTATTACGTCGAATACGGTACTTATATCAACCCTTACCCTTATTTCTGATTTTTGTTACTGACGATTACTGTAAGACATTTTGTGGGAAAGAATAATGGGGTATTTTTTGTTTGATTCAAACAGTGGTTAAAAACTCCATAACTGTCTGTACAAAGAGGGGCAGTGCATTGTCCAGCAAATGTACAGCCAAATCCCTGCCACACACATTAACCATAACCCATGATACAATCATAGAAGGACTTTTTAATATCAACAGGAACTAGCTGAAACAAGTAGAATTAATACTGTGTTAATTCTCAATTCTCAAGAATTTGCTGGAATTTTCAAATGGAGTTACTGACTTTGGTTCAATACAGGTGTTGCAACCATAACATTTCTGAGTCCCATGGAGCGGTCGGGTGGCCTAGTGGTTAAAGCATCCGCTCGTCACGCCGAAGACCCGGGTTCGATTCCAAACATGGTTACAATGTGTGAAGCCCATTTCTGGTGTCCCCCGCCGTGATATTGCTGGAATATTGCTAAAAGCGGCGTAAAACCACACTAACTCACCCACTCATACGATATCCTGTTTGTCAACCTGGACAGGGCGGTATGGTAGCCTAGTGGTTAAAGCATCCGCTCGTCACGCCGAAGACCCGGGTTCGATTCCTGACATGGGTACAATGTGTGAAGCCCATTTCTGGTGTCCCCCGCTGGAATATTGCTAAAATCGGCGTAAAACCTCCCTCACTCTGAATCCCAAGATGGAATTTGAACCACACACATTCTGATGTGAGGTCGGATGCCTTATCCACATGACCAAAGAGGTTAACCCCATCAGCAAGCTGACAGGGATTAGATGTCATCAATGGGATGACTACAAGCCCTGCTGCACAACGGTCGGTCGTATTCCAGCTATTCACAGCAGGAGACACCTAGATTGCACATATTGTAGAGTTTTTTCAATGTGTTAATAAAATAACTGTTTCAACTCACTGAGAACTCATTAATAGCACTATGAACAACAATAATTTAAATGTAATGTCTAATTCCTCTGATTGGACAATTCATGGGTGAGCAGCTGGATTATCTGCTAAAAGTTAGTTGTGGAAGATTTTGTAGAAATGTCTTCTCAGAGTAGAAATAACCTTATCTCGCAGAAAATCCCATTTTTTGCAAAACTCATAGAGAATTTTGTATCGGCCGCAGAATTCGTCGAATGCACTGCAGTATTTTAACATGTGAGTTGAAAGCTGGTTTTAAACGTGCAAACATGTTTTTAGGACGTGGACGTTTTATTGATGTGTTTGTAAGAAGTCAGATTTTTACCTTCCTCTCAATAAAAGTTTGAAATGTACCAAATTTTCTTGAGTTTAGAGGGCACTTTTTAAAAAAAAACAACACACCTTTGTCAAGGGAGGTGTGCATAATACACGCCATAATGAGTTTTGATGTTTACCGAGTGCACGTAACACTGGAAATACCAAACAACAAATCTGTACTGATTTACACAATTTATTCATATAATTACACTGTCTGAGTATAAAAAGTGCTCACTGAATATCAGGAATTATGTTTGTTATCTATTTTACTGATTTTATTAAAAATTTCATTCAATTTTGTTTACATTAATTTTTGCGAATTTTTGTGAAGTGATCGGTACATTGCTCAACCTCACTGTAGCAAAGCAACCACGGTCTGGTTTAGCAGAACAGGAAAGACGGTGTAAATGGTAAATCATCATGTCTTGTTATGTTTTATCTCAAATTTCAAAATTCTATTTACCAAATTTGTTATCGACTGTTCGTTTACCGTTTCGATGAAGGGATACGATGTTATTTTCTCTGAGCATAATACTTGAAAATTTGTTTTTATTTTCTTATGGTGTTTGTAAAATGATGGGGGTTTTTACCCGATACAAGCCAAGACTGTATCGATATATTGTTTTGGCATAAAGAACCGATATGTACCAGTGTACTGGATATTGATCCAGGCCTACCACAATCTATGCTGGTTGTAAGTGGCTACAATGGATCTGATGGTCCAGCCGGGTGACTTGGTTGATGCATGACATGATATCCGAATTGTAACATTGTTAAATTATAACTTTAGAAAATAGCTCATAGTACTGTGTTCTGAATATTGTAAATGTATTGGTTAGAGAAGTAGAAAGTAATTTTTTTTAAGGGGGAGAAATGTTGTGCATGTTAGGTATGTTTACATTGTAAGTGCGCCAATGCGCACGTGCAGTGACGTCACTTTAGATGTGACGTCATTATGTTGTGGTAACCTAGGCAGCTGTGTGAGGCAGTGCCAGTTCTACATTAAACAGTGATTGAGCCAACTACGGTTTTGTTATGTATTAAAGATTTGATGTTCCTCCAATGTGCGGGTCGGACAAATAACATAATACATACACAACAGATGCTTGTGACGTCAATCACTGGATTGTCTTTTGATTGTATTCGGTGAGATTATGATGATAGTTTGCAGTCTCAGCAGCTTCATTACCATGATTACAGGAGTGATAAAACAGGATCATTAAAAACATCCCAGTGAATATTGATTGTTTATAATTTCATTGTAGTTGTATTTAATGAAGGTCACAGTTGAGGTAGCATTTACACAAACATGACACAGCTGTCATGGTGACTAGACTGATGTCATGATCAGCGACAAAAACTAACATTTCCAGTCTATTAGTCCTCACATGTAATAATAGCATATAGCATTGTATAGCAAAGGCCTAAAATAAATATGACCAGTAACAATTTCTAGCTCTGATGATGACAAAAACACTGATGCTATAGTCAGTGGTAGAAACTAGCATTTTCAGTTCACTAGGCCTTATAATGATAAGATATAGCAAAGACCTAAAAACAATATATGACCAGTGACAATTTCTAGCTCTGATGATGACAAAAACACTGATGGCATAGTCCACTGAATTCCACTTATGTTGATACAGGAATAGGGGTAACTGCTTGTCATAAGAAACATTTACATTATCACGTTTCTTTTTTAGCACTATGGTATTAATTTAGTTGTTTTTTTTATCGACCACAGTCTCAAAGGTTGTGGTCAAAAAGCTTAAAGCACGTAATAAATCAAGAGCTTTTGAGCAACCAATCGATCACAGCTGTTATGTCTCGAATCTAGTATCTGGTACTTTAGATTGAGTGATCACATTCGAGGAAAGGATTTTCCATATGTTTCACCTACACCTGTGTCATCACGAGACTGTTTACGTGTGTACGGCTTCCTCAACCGGTAGAGACACGGCAACAATAACATCCCCTCCCATAACCACATCGCAGCATGTCCAGTGCTGTAGATCCCACCCATGGTGTGTGATAATATAACGCTTGTGTTCACCTTGTGTCGTCTCGAAACTGTCCGGTACCAATGACGGTGAACTTTTCAATCCGAGTTCGCTTTCGTGGCAAAGATAAGGCAAGTACGGTATATATCTTTTGGGACATAAATAGCTGACCCTGTCACGTGACCTACACACCGATATGTCACGCATGACTGTCTCATGTCTATGGAAACTGTCAGGTGTATGCATGCACGTTGCATATCAAAATACTACCTCGTGTCGGGCGAATATGCTTGCAAATATACATGCTTGGCGCAAGATAAAATTCCTTAATATCAGACAGCAAGGGATAAAAAATATATGAAATCATAATAGTCTGACACGTCATGCATACCCGGAGCTGGAGCCGTATTCGGGTGTGATTAACGTGACCATGGACTGATCCGCGGAAAAAGATCAGTTTGTAGACAAGAAATTTAGTGTTGACTTCAGTTCAACTTGATATCAGGCTTCAAATTCGCCCACACATAGTACATTTTTAATTCGACCAGGAGAGATCCGGGGTAGAATAGGTCTTCAGCAACACATATGTATGCTTGTCGTAAGAGGCCACTAACGAGATCGGGTGGTCAGTCTCGCTGACTTGGTTGATGCACATCATCGTATCTCAATTGTGTGGATCGATGCTCATGATGTCAATCACTTGATTGTCTGGTCCCGACTCGATTATTTACAGACCGCCGTCATATAGCTGGAATATTGCTGAGTGCGGCGTTAACCAACCAACAAACATGCAAAGTCGCTATATAAGTGCAGTATTCTTAAACGCAATGTTTAACCCCATTTCACCTCACCCACCTGTTGGAATAGTGTTACTATATTATAAGTCCTGGAATTGCTTATAAGGGGATACATTATCATCCATATAGTGTTACAGTAAATAAATACACGAGATGCCTTATCTAATACACAGCATAAAGCATCGACATCACCAGTAGATCAACTCCGGGATGGATATTCCAGGATATGGTATTTAGGTCCCCCAAACCTATGCTGGTCGTAAGAGTCAATTAATGGATCGAGTGGTACAGATCCGCGACTTGGTTGATGGTGGGTCATCGTATACCGACGGAGTAGACGGTTGCTTATTATATCAATCACTAGTTTTTCAGGCCTATTCGATTACTGACAGACCGCCGTCGTAAAGAAACAACTATAGTGGTACGTAAATACAGGGACACTGTATATCCAGTGATAACACTATCTTTTTTTAATTATATATACCTTTTATTCATGTTATCAATGCGATAAACGTTAAACTTGTAAATAGTCACCTAGCAGGAACTACTCTTGATCTCCATATACCGATTCAATGTCTGCTTGCTAAATAGACTATTGACTAACCTTATCGTTTCGATAAGTAGGCGTGGGTGAATAGTGGGTGATTAGTGATAGACGGTGAGATGCGTTGAAATGGGGTTTAACGTCGCGTTCAAGATTATTGCACTTATATAGCGACAACGTGCGTGTGTGTGTGCGCGCGCGTGCGTGCGTGTGTGTGTGTGTTCGCGTGCGTGAGTATCTGCTGGTGTTTCTCCGCCGTGATATTGCTAAAAGCGGTCTAAAACCATACTAACTCACTTACTAACTAACCACCCATGCACTCCATACGTCATCATAAAGAGAACCATACATTCCAAATTTCAGCTTCCTCATTCTGGTAATTTCAAAGACGTTTACAGATTCAAGACTGCGTTACTTATATAAAGATAATTTGATACCTAACATTACATTTTAGGCATAAATGATCCTTTTTTTCAATATGGCTGCTGTGGCCCTTTAAGTTTTTGAGAAAAAGATTTCTATTTTTGCTCTTGTTTTAACCAAAGATACCTGGATTACAATTCGAATATTTATGGCTTGAAGAAACTGCAACCTCCGTATAGTAACAAACATCCATACAATTTCAGCTGAATCTATCAAGCCGTTTCGGAGTAGTCGAAAAAGTCAAATGTTTGTGGACGACAACGACGGTCGGCTTGTGACGCCACTAGCTTACGTTGCCTATTTTTGGCAGGTGAGCTAATAAGTAGCGATTAGCCCAAAACCTTTGGAACAAGCGCCAGTGACATCTGTAAAGTTGGAAAATGCAAGCTTCATTGGTCTTGTTGTTTAAGAGAAGAATATGTTAAATGGCTTTTTGAATATTTATAATTTTTAATTCAGTTTAGGAAAAGCGCAACGATTATATCTAAATAATTTCAATAAATGGTAAGATCCAAAAACACAAGAGTTGAAAAAAATGAATTTAAACATACTGCATAAAATCACACTGTGATCGATAATATTTACATTGACACCTGTAAAGATAGGTGAGTAATAGTCCATTGTTATTTAAAATAACAATGCAGTTGTAATACCTTCATTGATCCATGCATACAATAAGCCCCAGAGGCTTCACGTGCGGTCGCTGAACCGTTCAGGTGAGCTAAGAAAATCATAACCGCGAGGGACCTAGAAATCAACCGTATAGACTCTATTAAGAGGCGAGGGCACGGGTCGCCCAGTTGTCTAAGCCGCTCAATTCGGTGTGCAGAGTCACGTCCCTTGGCACACCAGAAACCTTTGATCGTAAAAGAGGAAATACGGTAATGATAACGCCCGGGTGCTTATCACGACGGCGATCTTGTCAATATAGTACAGTGACACGTTTGCCGACAAACATGCTACATCCTCCATTTTATAATTATTACTGCTTAATATCTTTTTATTTCTGAAGCGTATATTGCATTCACAGATAAAAACTGGCTTATAAACTGTATGTTGGTTATAACCATGCTCTGAAACACTCTTCCCAAAAGCTCAATACTGTTCACGTTAGAACAAGCTCGACAGGTTTTGAATGGCGCTGTATTGGTAATATTCTGTCAAAATCACGACCGGGGTACACCAGAAATGTCCTTTACCTTCTTACATCAAACCCGGGCGTGACATATAAATATAAAAATGAGATTTCAATATCTATATAACGTACTGATGCTTAACAAAGGACACAGATGGTGCAAGTGGTTTTTTATGTTACATTATTTGCTCGCATTAATCCAGGAAAATCAATTACTCGCAGCTATGTTACTTTAACACTAATGGAGTCTTTGATGGGCATTTAGAAGTTGCATGGGAGAACATGAATACATGACACGTTTTTTTATGGGTAGCAACTTCTTTTATTCTTTATAATATGGATAGCAACTCCCTCATATACATTGTATTATACATATCTTAATATTTTATTCTTTATATTCTATATAAAGGATGCAAGAAGTTGCTATCCATAACAAAAGTGTCGTGTATTTAACATTAATGCTCTATTATATAACATGCTAAACCTGAGCAGTTGTATGATCTGCAATTCCTCTAATATTTCACATAAATTTCACCCGTGAGGTTCAGTTTGAACTAATATTCACCAACCCATGTTTGTCGGGGGCGACTAATGGCTCACTGATTCATGCATGTTGTCGTATCCGAATTGAGTAGATCGATGGCAATCACTGGATTGTCCGTTCCAGGCTCGTTTAACTTATTTCAAGACCGTCGTCTAATGAATCTCATAGAGTTGGAATATTTCTGAGTGCGGCTGTAACAAAAAACAAAACAAAACAAAAAACAAAAAACAAATACATACATTGTACTTCAAAACGTCGACGCTGAGGATTGTATAATGTCACGGTCAGTGTATACACATCTCAGTCAATTTACAAATTCTTTGATTCACTCATTCGCACTGCAAATTGCCTGAAAATGACACTGATGTACTGTATATTGACTGATTTCACGACTAACATTATCACGAATGAGTAAATCTCTATTTGTTTCAGAAATATGGGTAGAAATATCCAGGGATCGGACAAATAAAACGAGAAAAAATTAATGTTAGAGAAAACAATACCATATTTTCGACAAAAAGACAAACTAATAATATTGATTTCATTTATTTTAAGCACAAATTGTTTCCCGAATTATGCGGTAGTGTTTTGTCTCTCAAGTTCAAAATTTTGCTCAAACACGTCGAAATTTAGACAATTTGAAGGTTTCTTTATGTTTTCATTTTTATTTTATGAGCGCTTATGTCGTATCAGAAACGAAAACCAATGATACCGGGATATGTGAAGCAACAGAAGAATCGCCCTACGTGGATCGTCTGCTAGCGAGCACTTGTCAAGAGAGTTATCTCCTCTTGTTTATTTATGGACCAATCAAATCAACAGAAATCCGTCAAGCCCGATCCGATTCAGCATGGTTACAGGACGCTATTCAAGTTCCAGGTGACGTTAAGAAGTTTCCCAGGAAAGATATTATCGGACAACATGGGTTCTCGGATATTACATTCACAATAGCATGAGGTAAGCGGCATTCAGGCTTAACATTTTCACTTATTTCGCTATTCTTCTTCTGAGTTTAAATGTATAAAGAGAAGACTGAGAACTTCAAACAGTGCCTCGGTGGACGGTTTTGATCCGGTGGAGTACTAAATGTAAGGACAGCACATACTGGGGTAGACACTCGTAGATTAGGAAGGAAATCTGCTCCTTGAAAATGACTTCTATTGACCATTTTCGAAGGCAAGGGTATATTGCTCCAAACAAGTGAGCCCAAAATTCCAAAATCAACAATTAGTTTAAGTTCTGTCAGAATATTCTGAACAATAAATTAAAAGAAATACAAACACAATTGTCGAGTCTCTTAAGTTACCAAGTCATATTACAAAGTACCACTTACCAAATCTGGTGATAAGACGTGTTGACTGTACATCTGGCTTAATTTTTTTTATAATCTATTTTATTCGTTTTATTCAAATTTAATTAGATCTAAATAGTGTATATTGTTAACATAAAACATGAATGATATTATCATATTTTCTTGTGTATAATGTACTCATTTTTAAACAAATATTACAGAGCTCCAGATAAGCTTTTGGTGTTGTGGGTATTTTACCCATGCATTTTAAAATCATTGGGTATCAGTAATTCTATCTGGGTATTCAAATTTCTGTTACCCACTAGTTTTTACACATGTGGGTATTTAAGTAAAATATTTAAAAACACTATTCATCTAGTCCCTGCAAACTGGTGTCGTGTTGGTTTGAGAGCTTTATAGGACTCAAAAATATCACGATACTTCCACAAGAAAGTGTGATGGCAAATGATCATGATGTGACTGTCATCGTGGAGTTTGGCAAGGTTGACGGAATGCCCGTTTATAATTTCAAAATAAGTTGCTGATTTGCTAATCAAATACGCAGGGTTACTTCACAATATTTTGATGATACGCACAAGTTTTATTTTTGTAGCGTATCTGTAATGTTCGTTGCGTATTTGATACGCTTGGGTTTTATTTTACAGCGTATTTCTGCATTTCTGATGCGTATTTTATGCAGATACGCAGCTTATCTTGAGCTCTGATATTACCGTTGTGTAGAGTGGAATATGCCTCATACATGCAGACAATACGTTTTGATTACTGTCCCCAAGGAAAGACAGTTTTATAATAACCGCTAGCATAAAACATGGAAAATAGCATGTCAACAAATTTGTATTAAAGCACACAAATTTGTCCTGTTATTACACTATCTGGTGTTCACTGTACATCTGGATTTATGTTTTTTATCTTTTTTATTGATTTCATTTAAATTTAATTCAGTATTGGTGATGTTAATTATTCTAACCCAGATCTTTACGGGTGTATTCATTATACCAGTTATGGCAGCAATTTCAGTTGAGAAGAAGAGAAGAAATATTAAAAATCCACTTAATGTCAGCATTAACGTCAGCAATAATTATTGATATTTGTTTTAGCAACTTTTAAGTCAGTATTACAAATACACATATTCATGTATATTCTTCTGTTTTACAGCTGACTGAATACCACCATGTCTCGAACAGGAAATAAAGGCAAGGCAACTCGGCCTCTTGGATCACTCCGACACAATATCTCGGCACCAGACAAAATACTACACATCCCTCGACTGACAAGCAAGATAGATGGGACGTATCAGGGTATCCAAGGCAACGCAATGTCTGTACCCCCGCCAACATCGCGGGAATCAACTCAGCGGGAAAGTTCTGGAGATGCAGACAAGGGGAAGAATTCTGCCCGATCTACTGGATCATCCAGTGTCAAGTCACAGGACCTTGTGGATAGAAAGGAACTGAAAGATGCTTTAGTAAGTTCTGAAACCAGTATAGATGTATCACAGTATGAAAGATGGGATACAGTTTGTGGCACTTCTTATTCAGACTCGATTATCCAGTGTATTATTTTCCACTAAGCTTTGTTATCAAATGACATCTTCAATGATTCGTCCATGATTCAAACAAGCAATGATATCACCAGTGACACTTCTTATTCAGACTCGATTATCCAGTGATTTATATCTCCATTTTATTGTGATAAATACCTCAGACAAATTCTACACTAAGCTTTGTTATCAAATGATACTAAATTCTTAATTAGACCTGATTATCCGGTGTATTTCTTTTATGATGTCCCGGTTGGGTAGCCTAATGGTTAAAGCGTTCGCTCATCACTCCGAAGACCTGGGTTTGAATCTGGACATGGGTACAATGTGTGATGCCCATTTCTGGTGTCCCCCGCCGTGATATTGCTGGAATATTGCTAAAAGCGGGGTAAAACCATACTCACTCACACAAAAATGCAGGTATGGGAAATATTGAATGGTTGTTGATTGAGTGGGCGAAGGTCGGTGGGTTTTTTTGACGGTAAGCAAGTGAGATGGAGATGTTGATGTCATTTTCAAAGCCAAACTATTATTGATGAATGGGTCCAGGGTATTGATCATTATTGAATGGAGAAGAGTATGAGACCTGTTTAGTGTTGTCATCATCATGTTAACAATGTACTGGTATGCTGAAATGCAATTACTTTAAAATCAAGCCTTTTTCTCCAAATTGATACTTTTCTCTATGAAGATCTGACAGATCCTCCATAAGAGCACAAGTTCGGTGAATCCCTAGCTAACTGAAGGGTGCATAGCCAATCAGATGTCAACTCTCTAAAATTGGCATGCCAGACACCTATGATCCTGGGTTTGAATGCTGGTTCGTCCTGATTAATTTATGTTTCTAGGTTTGTCAGCAGCATTCCCATGCTCCTGGGTTTCCCCGAAGTGGTAAACGTCTCTGACCAGCATCACATCAGGCTTTCCTGCCACTTTAAGCTGACACGCTCTGATATAACAGGAATACTGTTTTAAGCTGTGTTAAATCCAACACACTCTTTTTGGAGAGGGGTTTTGAATTGGACTAAATTTGAATTGCATTGTGTTCTGTTCAACAACAAACACAAACACTCCATATCAACCAACATAGTTTACAACTTGTTTTGAATTGTGTTATGTCGATGAAATTGTTGACACAACTTGTTTATGAAAAAGACACAAGAAAGAAAAATACCCAAATCATATCTATTTTGCTCTGTGTGAAATGTCTTGGTGTATTGTTAGGCAAGAGAGAAGGAACTAAAGCTGATGATTGCAGACCTAGAAAAAATCATTGAGGAGTTACGGGCCCTGCTGGCCTTGCGAGACCAGGAGATAGCTGATCTTCAGGACAAGATCCGGACACAGGTTAGACATTATCAGATGATATAGCATTGATTAGAAGGCTTATAAGGGTCTACTGGAGTCAAATGATTTTATAAGTTTTTGTTTTCCTTTAATCTATTTTTGTATTCAGCTAAAATTTACAATTTTAAATGCTTTGGCTGACAATGGTGTGTTTTCAAGTCCTAAGTGTATCAAGTGAGACTGAATATGCCCCCTTCTGGATCTGTTGCTGGACTTTTGCAAATAATACCTGCATCACTCATTATGAAAATAATGTGATAGGAAAGTTGCTGTGCAGAGTTGCATCCCTTTAGTGAGTCCAGGATCCTATGAATGTAGTTTCAAATCACAGATTTGTCCTGATTATGATCCTTGGTTTGACAGCACCATAGTCATGCTTTTCGGATTCTTCAAGGTGATAAATATCTGAGACTTTCATCATCTAGGGCTTAAATCCCACACAAAGCTGATGTACTGTCAAACAAATAAAATATTTTTCATGGCGACGCAAAACGCAACTCGCACACCAACTACACAGTATCAAGTAACACTGCGCATCACAGTAAAGTGAAACGCTCTCAGTCACTGTGATAACCGTTCAGTCATTCGAGTGAAAAACAATGAAGTTTGCACTCAAGTATATGAAAGTACTTGGGTGACTTCATTGAAAACTTTGAGCCACTTTGAAAATATTTGTTATTGCATAATTTGGGGAATAATTTCAGACATGTTACGGAACCCAGATGTTGATTTTGTAAAATGCTCTCTGATTTGACTATTGATATGTGCGGTAATCCTCTCATATTTTAGCACAGAAAAGATGACTTCAGATGGCAAGGATGGAAACTAGACTTTGATGTAGGATAGTGTACATTCTTTCCTCAGGAAAATGGTTTTCAATAAAACAAAGGGCTTACTTACTTACCTACTTATTTGCTTGTTCAGGGGGAAGAGCACAAGGCTATCCTGCAAAAAGAGAAAAGTAGACACGCAGACACTCAAGCATTACTGGAGGAGACTCGCTCAGAATTGGAGGATGCACAGGATCGGGTAGATGCAATACGCAGAGACATGTCCCTCAAACTCAGTGAACAGAAGACAGAGGTGAGGATGTGTCCCATGTGGCTGTACAATACTCGCTCATCTGTACCTTGTGGGATAATAATAATGATACTGCATATTAATATTTCACCATGTCCACTCCTTATTACCCTGGTCAATGGATCTGTTCACATTTTAATTTTTTCTCAGTTCCCTGGGAAGTGTTCAATGTGTGTAGCTGTCAGGCAGGTTTAGTCATGCATTTGGGAGAGTTGGCAGTGTGGCATTGGTGAAACACTTGCAGAAAGTCAAACATTTGACAACAGCATGGATAGTTGCTCATGCGCCCAGTCTCATTAAAATCAGACCTTAGTTCTCGCTACCGCTAAACAAAGATCTGAGGACATCCCAGTAGAGGTCACGTCAGAACGACCTTTCATCCGACCAATCAGAACGTCGCTTACCAGATCATGAAAGTGACAGTCGGAATGTGATTTCATGCATCCTCGAAAACTTTAACACGGGGTATTCCGAACGACAGTTATAGGTTTAACGACTGAATCCATACAATCTGGACCATCTATTAGCGATTCCAGAATGTTCTTTTGTTCAGGTTTCAAATTTTTGATCGAAAATTTGTCAAAATATGTTTCGAAGCGTTGTCGCCAATTTGAAAATAGTGCCATCAAGCACAAGAAAGCTGCCTTCTGATTGGTCATTCCATTGGTCCGTCAAAGTTCGCGCAAGGTCGGTCTGACGTGACCTGTAATGGAATGTCCTCAGATCTTTGTTTAGCGGTAGAGAGAACTAAGATCTGATTTTAATGAGATTGCTCATGCGCCCAACCACTAGTTTGCCTCGTCCAGACTTGGTTAGTTACTCATGTTATAGCTAGTATACTGTTGACTGCAGCCTGTCATTCACTCACTAACTGGTAACAAAACATTACTGTCATGGTCAATTTATTCCATTATGTGATCTATTGTAGTTGGAGAAAAAATATGCAGAGATGTTGACAGAGAAAGACAAAGAGATCTCGATACGTGATGTCAAACTCAACAGGCTTAAGCAACAGATGGCTGACACTCTGAAGGGAAACTCCTGGTAAGTGGAGTGGACAGGGAGGGGTAAATTGGGCATGGAAGGGTGATGTGGACAGGAAAGGGTCTTTCAGACAGGAGGGGTGTTGTCAGGAGGACTGGGAGATGTCAAATGGGAGGTGAGGGGTCCAGTGGTCAGGGATGGTCAGATGGAAAAGGAGGGGTCAGGAGGACAGCAAGATGTCAGCTGGAAGGGGAGGGGTCAGGAGAACAGGGAGATTGAAGGGGAGCTTGTAAGAAGGAAGGGGAGGGGTCAGGAGGACAGGGAAGGATCAGATGGAAGGGGAGGGGTCAAGTGGACAGGGAAGGATCAGATGGAAGGGGAGGTGTCAGGTGTACAGGGAGATTGTCAGAAGGAAGGGGAGGGGTCAGGAGGACAGGAAAGGATCAGATGGAAGCGGAGGGGTCAAGTGGACAGGGAAGGATCAGATGGAAGGGGAGGTGTCAGGTGTACAGGGAGATTGTCAAAAGGAAGGGGAGGGGTCAGGAGGACAGGAAAGGATCAGATGGAAGCGGAGGAGTCAAGTGGACAGGGAAGGATCAGATGGAAGGGGAGGTGTCAGGTGTACAGGGAGATTGTCAGAAGGAAGGGGAGTGGTCAGGAGGACAGGGAAGGATCAGATGGAAGGGGAGGTGTCAGGTGTACAGGGAGATTGTCAGAAGGAAGGGGAGGGGTCAGGAGGACAGGGAAGGATCAGATGAAAGGGGAGGTTTCAAGTGGACAGGGAAAGATCAGATAGAAGGGGAGATGTCAGATGGAAGGGGAGGTGTCAAGTGGACAGGGAAGGATCAGATGGAAGGGGAGGTGTCAGGTGTACAGGAGATTGTCAGAAGGAAGGGGAGGGGTCAGGAGGACAGGGAAGGATCAGTAGAAGGGGAGGGGTCAGGAGGACAGGGACGAATGAGATGGAAGGGGAGGTGTCAGGTGGACAGGGGGATTGTCAGAAGGAATGGCAGGGGTCAGGAGGACAGGGAAGGATCAGATAGAAGGGGAGGGGTCAGGTGTGCAGGGGGATTGTCAGAAGGAAGGGGAGGGGTCAGGAGGACAGGGAAGGATCAGATGGAAGGGGAGGGGTCAGGAGGTCAGGGACGAATGAGATGGAAGGGGAGGTGTCAGACGGACAGGGAGATTGTCAGAAGGACAGGGTGATGTCAAGTGGGCAGGGAGGGTTCAGGGAGACTTTCAAGGAGTTAGAGTTGTCATTTGACAGCAGAAGGGACTTTTGACACAAACAATTCGTAGTCTACCATTATCCTGATTACATGGTAACAAATTCCCTATCACCATGGTTACATTGAATCTTGCTGTAGGGAACGGCAACAACAGCTGGAGGAGCTGACCAAGGAACTAGCGCGTATTCAGGACGAGGCCGACCTCCTGAGGATGAAACTCAAGGCTTATGCCAAGAACAAGGCGGTACAGTGATTACCCAGTTGTAAAATGAATGGAAGCATTTTGTGCAATCTGATTTGTTGATAGTTGTTGTTGGGATTTCTAACCCCCAATCTTCTGGACTGGGAATATTTTTCTTGATAAGCATCTTTTACTTCTCAACCTCAGATTTAGAAACATGGTAACAGCTTGGTGAAAAGAGTACCACATTCATCATATACTTATTTTCATCAGTATTGATCAAAAGCAATTTTGATTTAGCAGATTCTTCCCTGCATTATGATGACCGCCTCCATGGTCTAATGGTAGAGCGTCCGCCCTGCCGCGCATACAAAAAGACGTTAAAAGATTGTACTTGTTGTTACCCTGTCTGGCGCTCGGCATTAAGGGGCAACAGCAAGGACTGGTTCGCTCGGAGTCAGTATACTGTGTCTGAGTGGGGTATTCATGATAACCTGCTGCATGGTATCCCTGTGGCTTAGTAGCACTATAAATTGGCATCAGTCCGGACCAGTACAAGGAGCCACGCACTCGTGCATGCACGTTGCTATATAAGTGCAAAAAGCTTGGGTGCGACGTTAAACCCAATGTCACCTCACCTCACCTTCCCTGCATTATGCCAACCAGTCATGTTAAATAGTCACGGAAGCATATGATGTCATCCATTATAGCATTTGGTGGGGACATCAGTTTTGCATGGTGATAAACATTTTAGATTTGCCGTTATGAGTTATGAGTATTTGAAGCAAAGATGTGGGGTTTAACATTGCATTCAGGATTATTGCACTTATATAGCAATGTGTGTGTCTGTGCAGGGGGAGGGGCGGTCGGGTAGCCTAGTGGTTAAAGCGTTCGCTCGTCATGCCGAAGACCCGTGTTCGACATGGGTAAAATGTGTGAAGCCCATTTCTGGTGTCCCCCGCCGTGATATTGCTGGAATATTGCTAAAAAGTGGCGTAAAACCATACTCACTCACTCACTCACTGTGCAGGGGGATACTCTATTCTCTAGATCATGGAGGCAGTATAGGCCAGGAAATTTTATTTGCAACAGATTGTGTATGCTCCTACAGGGTTTAACCTTGACTTACAAAAGTAGGGGTCCAGGAGACCCCCAATAATTAATGTTAAGGGTCCTTGCAGGCAATATGAGGGTCCTGAAGTAGTTTAGTGAAATGGTAGTGTAATGTATGTTTAGATAATTACTCTAGAGCCTGGAATGAATGGAAGATCATGTGGACAGTGGTCATAATTGATGGATGAAATGATAGACATTCGTAACTGTTCTTTATTCATTCTACGTCCAATCTTAACATTTGAGCATACTGGACGTACATTTGTGTGTTGCATAAAACCCTGCTCCCAACTTCTACCTCCTGGCATGTAACACTTAACACTTTATGTACAGCTTAATCCCTCTGTGTTTTCATATCTCTGAATTTAACTTGAAACTAGGTTTCAAAATCAGAGCAAATTGGTTGAAACCTGTATTAAAAATCACTTGATCAAACCATCGTGACTTGATACCTTCAGCGATATATTGTATGAGAACTGTTAGTCTTTGATGCAAGTTTGTGATTCAGTGAATGTTTTTTCATGCCAGTCAGCGCTAAAATTGAAATATCATGTTTTGTGACATGCAGTTATCTCCCCTTGTAACTTCTACTACTTTCAGCCTAGTCACCAACAGTCCTCTGCAGAATAGGTTACCCAGTACTACTGCTATTCTTACTGCTACTGGTGCTATAGTGGCTTTACTGCTGCTACAATTTACTATAACTGCTGCTAATACTGCTGCTGCATCTTACTACTACTACTACTACTACTTCCACTATTATTATTATTATTTTTATTATTATTATTATTATACTGCAGCTATCCAGGTACTTATTTTATTTTCATTATTGCTGCTACTATTCCTGCAACTGTTAATATCTATTACCATGACTGCTTCTCTTCTCTTCTGCTTCTGCTTCTGCTTCTGCTCCAACAATGGATGCTGTCATTACAATTCATCAATCCCTTCACGGTAGTCTGCAGTGTGTTGTCTCCCCTTGCAGGGTAGCTGCTCTAACTGCCCCGACATGATGGCCAAGCTGGACCGTGCCCACCTGATGGTGAAGGACAGAGATCACACTGTGAAGGAGCTGAAGGCTGTGTGCAGCAAGATGGAGAAACAGCTGACTCAGCAGGACCAGCTCCTCAAGTCCTGGGCAGACAGCAAGGGCTATAAGGTGCCACCTCCAAAATGACCCACACTGAACTAGTGATTATCAACAGGGACTCATTGCCAGGGTTTGCTGCATGGCTGACAGCATGGAGATATCTTTTGCCTGTCAGCTTGACCAACTCTGCACCAAAGGGTATTACTCACATTGAGATATCATAAAAACATAATATGGACATATTAAGACATGATATTTCTTTCAGAAAGAAAGTGACTTTTATTGAGACAGCTAAGAGGTTCAATATTTCTGTCTGTTGTCTAAATAGATGAACAGAGGAATGCAGAGATTACGTTTTCTGACATTGGTGCATCTCAGATACGTTTAGCAATGGACAATCTTTGATGTCGTTCATTATGCAGATCGCATGCTATATTCTAGCAAGACGTGCCAGCAAAACATGATACATAGATTTGAAAACGAACATGCTCATTCAAGTGAAAATCCTTTGCTTCCCAGATTCATCAGATGAAAAATATTTCTGCCATTGTTGACTCTTGACATTGACAGCTCACCACAGCCAATACATGTAGGTCACATCTACTCATACTACATACCTCCAGGACAGCACAGGGAAGACTTGCCTCCAAGCATGGGACCCATGTGCAGCTCTGTTACACAGACTTTACATACATTGGTTCAGTTTGTTTTATGTTTTCAAGGATATTTTTCTGTCTGCTTGATTCATCTACTCACTGATAGTGAAAACTATTTGTTGATGAATATTTGTTGAGTAAATCAGTTGAGCATTACATTATAGCACAATCATAATTATGTTTCATATTATGTTGGAAGTGAAGTTGAAGGTAATTCTGAGTAAAGTAACATAACCGAGATAAGTGGTTTTGATTTTGTTTGAATCCCAGAATTTATCACATCTATGTTGTATGTAGCTCATTAAATTGCAATTGTTGTATTAATATGTATGCAGTTTGAACTGCAGACTCAACTTATTTGTCGATATCATTTTACATGCCAGTATTTTCTTTGTGCCACATGGTGAAAGAACATTTCATTGTAAACCACATATTTATATGAAGAATGGCTAATACAGCCAACCTCTCCGCCACATCCGTTGAAAACTGTGAAAGATTTTTCATCCAAACTTGGTTCATTTATTACAATGGGCTGAAGTGGTGCCTATTGCTATTGTGGTGGTCGGGGGAATTATTCTGTTATAATATTTTATTGAGATAATTTAACAACTGTTTTTTTTCTGTAAAATATGTTCATTTCAGAGACTAGATGTTAGTCTACCCTCCTCTTTCTCCCCATAAACATTCTTTGCCCCTGTATCCTACCCCTCCCTTTTCTCCACCCATCCCATATTTTATCTGAGAATCTGCAAATGAGGACAAGTCTGGTTCTGGAAACTGGTGTTGGAAATCACAGAAACCACATTATCATGTATCTTCCCTCTAGTCTACAATCTACACAATGTCATGTAGCTAAAGCATGGGATCAGTATTCATGTGATGTATTCAGTGTGTGCCTGTTTGTGAATGTCTTTAGCATAAGTGACACAATACATTACCGGGGTAGTTAATGAAGGTACTTTTTGAAAAGACAGTCTTTGTAAACCAGGCACTGAGGCATCGTGAGGCTGTTTTCACACATCACATATCATCAAATGTTTACATCAACATTGATGCATGCAGGAGTGAATTAAATGACTCAGAACTTCAAACATTCCTCATGCCAAAACAGTTTGATGTGTTTTCTTTGTCATTGACAAAATGTTATTGATTGTTGTATATACCACCATACGTTATACAATTCATTGCAAACCAGTGGTATACTTCCTGTTGTACTTTGTTATAGTTATTTTTGTAAATGTAGTTTCGTTGCTATATTTTTATTGGCCTGGCAAACCTGGAGTAGTAAATAACAGAAACACAAACACCTGGAATATAATCAAGCACTGCTAACTACAGCTTTCGATATTAAATAGGTGGCTCTTAGTCTGGTAGGCATATGATCTTTGAAGTAAGCTGTGATATTATAATAATAATAATTTGTACAGCACTCAAATGTCGTGAAGTGCTCATTGGCACTTTGAAATATACTAGGGTCATGATTAGCAATTGGATATGCATAGCAGGTGGGTTGTGCGGATTTGAAGGCTGGTATTTAATGCTGAGGTTCTGATAGAAAGAGGAAGGTTGTTCCAAGGCATAGATCTGCTGTTGTCCTGATAGAAAGAGGAAGGTTGTTCCAAGGCATAGATCTGCTGTTGTGCTGATAGAAAGAGCAAGGTTGTTCCAAGGCATAGATCTGCTGTTGTGCTGATAGAAATATCTGGATCCTGGATTGTTGCAATTTTGACAATGTTGTCCTCAGGCTCTCAATAGTTCCCATAGTAACCATAGTCACTATAGTACCAGTAAGTTGTAAAAACAGTACTAAATAGTTATGTTTTAATCATGTCTTCTTGATTTATCATATGGTAATACATTTAATATATAACATAAGTAATAATGTTGCATTAATGGCTATTCATTCAGTCACAGTTACCATGCAGAGTTGTCTCCTAAGGAGCTCCAGGATCTGCTGATGTCGGTTGAAATCCCAGATCTGTGTCACTATGGGTTTTTTTCTCCCATATTAAGTTGACGCACATTGGTTCTGACTGCTTTCCTGTATTCAGAGTATCTAACATTTTCAAAGCTATCTTTTTCATCTTAATGTCCTTATAAAGAAAGGAGAGAGTCATTGTGTATTCTAGTGCACTTGTTCTTATCTGGTATAACATAAGTTCATCATTCCCAATAGAGGTGTATAGGGAACTCACTTCCATTGTCAACAGTTTGGCATAAAAGAATAACAAATAATAACAAACTACTTAAAACATTTCAACCTCAATTATTGATAAAACTTTTATGTATAAGAAAACATCCAAATTTAAGTTGCAGTATGCTAATATTTTCATGCACTTTTGACAGCAGTAGAAACTAAGAGTTTTAGCCAACTAGTCCTTATAATGGTAACATAGCAAAACCCTGAAAAAGGACAAATTTCTACTTGTCCTTAGGATACCTTGACTATTGGGCAGTTTGGCAAGGACTATAGGACTAGTGCCAGTTTCTAACACTGCTTTAATATTTCCCTAAGTTCTAACATGCAGTGACATTTAGTTGATGACATCACTCAAAACACAATGCACTGACATCATTGTTTAGAACATTGTGGTCCTACTCGCATTCCATCTTCCCGAGGCAAGAAAGTTAGCTGACTATAAAAGTCAAGTTTCCACCCTTGCCGAACTAGGCTGGTATTATGAAGTTAGATTATGGCTGGACTAATGAGTCCATGCATAGTCCAATCAAAATCGTGCAATGAAAACAAAATCTGGTTCGTAAACTGAAATGCAGATTTCGGTTGATTGCAGGGTTTGCAAAGCATGTGCACCGCCAACTTGTAATAGCCACTGGTGGCGCTTTGATCGAGCCCAGGAATTCCAGCCTAGTTCGGCAAGGGTGGAAACTGGACTTTTAAAATCAGTTAACCTTCTTGCCTCAGGAAGGTGCTCGCATTCACCCTAAAATTGATCTAAAATTCAATGTAGGAGCTCGGAGAAAAATAAAATTAATTTTCAACTTACACATTAGTATGTTTATTTGTTGTTTAATGCCGCACTCAACAATATTCAAGCTATATCACGGCAGTCTGTAAAAAACAGTCTGGACCAGACAATCCAGTGATTGACATCATGAGCATCGATCTACGCAATTCAACATTACTACTGCGAATGAAAAACAAACTCGTAGGTCCATCACAGAAGTATGATTGTGAGATGATACAGAAAGATGAGATTGTTTTTTCTCTCTTTAGAATAAACTTTTTAATACATATTAATCACCATTTCTTACAAATAGTAGTGTTAGAATTTATTCATTTCACTTATTTGTAAAATAGTGTACAACAAATAAAATTGAGTCATGTTATTTATATTTTCAGGAATTTTTGTCAGCTGGTCTTGTAAACCTACGACAAAATAACATAAGGCCTAAAAAGGTATTTTTACAAGTAAAATGATGAACAACACACTTTGTATGGAGACCAATGCATCCTTTACAGACTGCCAAGCACTGACATAAGCAGGCACTGTATCCAGATATAACTGAATACTGCAGAGGTTGTGTATGCTATATACTGCAGAGGTTGTGTATGCTATATACTGCAGGACTACATGAGCTAACGCTACTGGTGTCTTTAATTGGAAAATTTAGTATCGATTTATTGACTCAAAAGTATCACAATATATTGACTAATAAGTTTCATTATTCTGCATGTGCATAAATAAACATTACAAACATAGACCTACAAGTTAATTCTAAATATAAACCAAAATATTGCCTTCTTGTTGTCCATTTCAACAATGGTAATCATGAAGGTGAAAGTTTTCATGGCAGTGAATGATTAGTTTTTTATATCTATACATATATGAGGGCACGGGTTGCCCAGTCGTCTAAGGCGCCGCGATTTGCTGTGCAGAGTTGCGTCCCTTGGGCATGCCAGAAACCTATGCTCATGAGTCCGAATCCCGTTTCACCCCGATTATGTTTCTAGGTTTGTCTGCACCATACTCGTGCTCGTGGGTTTCTCCGAAGTGGTAAACGTCCGAGACCTGCATCACTTCGGGCTTTCCTCCCACATTAAGCTGATCACCACGATATAACTGAAATACTGTTAAAAGCTGCATGAAACCAAACTCACTCACTATTCATAAATTTGTATGGATACAGTATTAACATAATACCGAAAAAAATTGATATGATATACAATGACACTGTTACCTATGTTGTACTGTCATCATTCTGTGTAATGTACTGAAGTTGGTTCCACAAATTTGTGATGTTGTCAATTTTCCATTGCTTGCTTTTTATTTTATGGCCATCATAAACAATAGATTTTCATCCTCATATCACCACCCCATACCATTTTATTGTCCCCAAGTAGCGAAAGTCTTGACTCTTGACATGTTGTCTTTAGTCATTGGATGAAAATATTCAAATATGGTGTACACATAATTATGTCTTGATTATTTTGCTAACAAAAATAAATGCCTTAAAATTAAATAAAAAGGCTGCTACTACCGGTATATGTTGTGTTTCACTGAAAAGACACAGGCAGTAATTGGAAATTGAAAACATCACAACCACTAGCCAGTAATTGAACTGCTGTCCATCCGTCCATCCTAACAATTGGTACGTGGGTGTGCCTAACTGTGATAAATGTTGATCTTGTGTTCCTTAATCAGGAATTAACATGGTAAAGGATTGAACATATTTTAAGAATATTTACATTTTTACATTTACTTTTATTCATTTAATGATTCATTATTTCTGATTTCAACCATTTCTTAATTCATGAAATAAAGAAATACAGACTACAGGTACAGTGTTTTAATATCATATTTACAACCATATATACAGTGAATCATGTTACAGATGGCAATATGATAGGCCAGGACTCTGCAGGCTCCATATCCTGGCAAACCAGCGGCTCCAGTTCAACATCTGTTCTGTAGGAGTTATGTGGGACTCTTCGGGCGGACTGTCTCAATTGTGGCTGAATTAAAAAGCCATTGCTACATGGCATCATTTAGACAATAATTTCATGTAGGATATGACACCATGCCGACAGTGACATCATCAGGATAAATAGATGTACAGAGAAAACTAACAGTTTCAGTCTGGACATGTAGTAGTTTGGTAACGTGTCATACATTTGAGAATCTGCACTTGATATCTAAATGACATCATACAATTGACATGCTTTGCTTGTCTTAAGAGGTGACTAACGGGATTAGGTGGTCAGACTCGCTGACTTGGTTGAAGCATGTCATCGATCTCAATTGCATGGATCGAGGCTTATGATATCAATCACTGGATTGTCTGGTCCAGACTTGATTATTTACAGACTGCTGTCATATAGCTGGAATATTGCTGAGTGCGGTGTAAAACAACAAACCAAACCAAAATCATACAATTGACTTCAAAATCGGCCATGACAACGCGCTTTCTGAGTCTGGCAAATAAAAATAAAAATAACCACATGAGCCGACACTTGCAGCAAACATGCCCAACCTCTGTACAGGCATCATTCCTGAAGACCAGAAGAGCCGACACTTCAAGAAACATATCCATCCTGTTGTACTAGCTTCACTCCAGAAGAGCAAACCATTCCAGCAAGGATGTCCATCTTCTTGTACTAGCATCACTGCTGTAGACCAGAAGAGCCACCTCTCTTTCAACCTCATGCTGCTTGAGACACCATGCTCCAACTCACATCAAAATAGACACACACAAGAGAGCTTCTATTCTCCTTGGTCATACCCACTGTCCACATTCTCCTCCGCTGGGTCAAGGTCTTCTGGGTCCTGAAAGTAAAACAAGGAGCGAGTGAGTGCTGTTTTACGCCAAAGTCAGCAATATTCCAGCTATAACCCAGTGAACTGTAAACTAACAAGCCTGGACCAGAAAACCAGTGGTTGTAATGGAGAAACATCACACATCATCAGGATTATCACAAGCAACTAATCGGTTACTTAACATGAAATGGAATATGACTAGTGGAATTCTGTAAAGAACTCTGCATGGAGTGTAATAGCACACTGTCCAAACAAGCAACCCTGTCTCCAGCTTGTCCCTATACCATAAAATCAGCATCAACCTACAGACCTGGAACCTACAGACCGGTACCTTCAGACTGCCCACCTGCAGACCGGTACCTTAAGACTGGCCACCTACAGACTGGTACCTTCAGATTGGGCACCTACAGACCAGTACCTTCAGACTGGCCACCTACAGACCGGTACCTTCAGACTGGGCACCTACAGACCAGTACCTTCAGACTGGCCACCTACAGATTGGGCACCTACAGACCGGTACCTTCAGACTGGCCACCTTCAGACAGGTACCTTCAGACTGGCCACCTACAGATTGGGCACCTACAGACCGGTACCTTCAGACTGGCCACCTACAGACCGGTACCTTCAGATTGGGCACTTACAGACCGGTACCTACCCTGGGTTCTCGAGGCTCCAGCTCATCCCCGTACTGTATGGCCAGGTCTATCTGCAACAGGATGTCGTTGATGCTCTCCTCATCCGTGATGTCCAGGGGCAGGAACTTCACCAGGCTGTAGTCGTCCACCTGGTCAGTGAGTGAATGTTGTGTTACATCACAGTCAGCAATCTCACAGTTCTATCACAGCCTGCAATATTTGAGCCACAGCCAGGCAAACGAGAGACTGTCAGCAGTGAAGTGAATGTGTTGTTTTATGCCACACTCAGGAATAGTTTAGCAATATCACAGCAGTTTGTACAACAAACTCCAGGCTTGTTTGTTAGCATAAGCAAAGAACCATTGGTGGTATGATGACACATAACCAGCCTTGCCGTACTGTGATCCTTATAAACTTGTGAAACTAAATCACACTCAAATCAGATTTGATACCTCTCTCTGTCGAGATCTGACAAGACTCCCATAGGAGGTCATTTTGGGTGAACTTTTCATTCATCCAGTCAAGGCTTCGAAACTCCTTGCACATGCAAGCGAAGCATTCAGAGCAGTAAATCTTGCTTTTGTAGTTAAAGAAATTTAAGGAAACGGGCAGTTCAGAATGGATAATAATTGTAGAATTTTCCTATTCGGAATATTCTATAAGTAATACGTTACCACTGTTATACCGAGGCTGTTGTCTCCCACAACTGCTGCTATAGCGAAATCTACCACAGAGATCTCAATTACCTCATGCAGCACGTGCGTAGCCACCTAGCTGCCATGTGACACCCTTCACTCTTGTCTCCTGCGAGAGCAAGTGCTCGGGGGACGGACGGGCGGGCAGCAGCCCAGTGGTAACGTATTACTTATAGAATATTCCGAATAGGAAAATTCTACAAATTACATTAAGTAATACGTTACCACTGTTATACCGAGGCTGACTACCACAGTAGGCGGTGGGGAGCACCTACAACCCGAATCCTGACTGCTAGCGTTCCTTCCGACCAGCGGAAGTAAACACCAAGGCGGAAGCACTCGATGCGCATGCACCTAGCTAGGCGTTACCCTATAGGAATACCAAAGCACTGTCAAGCGCATACCGTAAGGCTCAATCGTCATTGCCAAAACGATTGGTGACTCCAAACGGCCCCACTGGATAGGTATTTCATCGCCGCAGCGGATGAGAACACTGTATCCGCGTGAGCTTAATCTTAGATCAGGTTAAACAGTCGAAAAGAGGGAAATTAATTTCATTCAGACCGTATATCCCAGAGCAAGCCTACTTAAAGTATGCATTAGGCGCGTGACCTAATTCCAGTATTTGTAAGCATGCATCACAAGGTTGGGATACACGACAGACAATTAAAGACATAATTGTCAAAATACAAATAAGGACAAAGCACACAAAAAGCCGCCCTCACCTGTGGTGTGAGTGCGCTGGTTTGCGGGACCCCAACTCCTGTACCCACGGCAGTGGGAACATTGGAGTAGACCCAGATTGACCACCGTGCAAGGTCAGACGCCTGAGGAGTTCGGAATTGCGCTGGGCACACCCCTTAGGTGCCCGCTTGCGCCGCGATCCGCGGGCCAAGACGGTGCACACTCTCCACGACGGCATCAGCGACCTGTTTGAGGTAATGATTGGCAAAAACCGAGTCAGAACGCCAGTAACAACCTCGTAATATTCTGCGAACAGAGATATTCGAGTGTAGGGCAAATGTTGCCGCTAGCGCCCTGATCTCGTGCGGGTTTGACCCCGCTACCGGTAACCCCCGAGACCGGTACGCCAGATTGATGACAGAACGAAGCCACAACGCAATCGAGTTGCGAGGTATGGCAACCGTGCGATTAGGGTTACACGATATGAACAGACGGTCACGCCCTTGTCTACGTTCATTCGAAGCCTTAAGATAATACTTAAGGGCCCTAACCGGACACAGCGCTCTGTCCTCAGTATCAGCAGGATGTAAGATTTCTTTGAGTGATCTTACAGTGAATTCTCTCTCCGTTTGCCCGACTCTCTGATTCTTGGCGACGAAGCCCATGAGCAGGCCCAGGCGGACCGCTCCTTCGTCACCCCTATCGAATCGTACCTTGGCGACATCGAGTGCATGAATTTTGGATACACGTGCCGCCGTGGCAAAGGAGAGGAGAAATGCTGTTTTCCAAGTCACATGCCGGAACGAAGCACTATGCAAGGGTTCATACGGAGCTTCCGTAAGTGATTGCAACACTAGGGAAAGATCCCAGGCCGGTGCCCGAAGGCGGCCCTTCTTAAGATCGTGCTGTTTGAAACCCTTGATAATACCCCGTATCACCGGCTCTTTGGAGAGACTGGTACCCATAGCAACGTCCCGTACCGTAGCAACGGACGAGACATAGTTGGCAATGGAACCCCCGGAGAGTTTCCGGGTCTCTCGCAAGTGAGACATGAAACGAGCAATATCCTGCACAGATACCTTATCTGGCGAATGAATGTGATGTTTACAACACCACTTCGTGAAAATAACCCAACGTGCATTATACACCTTCTGGGTAGAATCACGATGCATACTAACGTATGCCCGAGACGCCCGGCGAGAAAAAACTTTACTCCTCAGACGCTCGGTGACAACATCCACGCGTGCAGATTGAACTGCCCTGCGTTTGGATGAAGCTGACGGGTGTGAGGGTGGATCAAGAGATCCGGTCTCACAGGCAGTGGAAGTGGCGACTGCGTGACCTGGGTCAGCAAGTCGGGGTACCACGATCTGTTCGGCCACATGGGCGCGATCAGTAACATTCGACAGCGAACTCCTCGGAGCCGGCTTAGAATGTGTGGTATCAATGCTGTCGGCGGGTAAGCATAAGCGACCAAGCCCGTCCAGTCTAACGCGAGAGCATCGTGATCGATGGCCCTCGGGACCGGGACTGGTGATACAAACAACGGGAGTTGATTGTTGAACCGCGTTGCGAACAGGTCGACCATCGGACGACCCAAACGTTCGCACAGCCACTGAAACACTACTGGGTTCAGCATCCACTCTGTGGGGCTCGGATCCTGAGGCCTCGATAGAGCATCGGCCAGTACGTTCCGCACACCTGGGATGTGACGGGCGCGTATCTGGCACGGGACACTGTCCACCAGAGCGTAAAACTCGAACGTGAGATCGAGTAGCGAGTGACTGTGGGTTCCCCCCAGTTTGTTCACATAGGACACTACCGTCGTGTTGTCGGTCGCCAGCATGAGCCGGGCGTCGACGAGACGATGCTTCCAGTGATTGACTGCGTTGATCACTGCCTTGAACTCGAGACAAGTGATGTGAAGACCTAGTTCGTCTAAGCACCACAGCCCCGAGCTCACCTCCCCCTTTAGATGGGCGCCCCAGCCCACTAGAGAGGCGTCTGTATACAGGGTCAACGTGGCCCGGTAGGGCCGCATAGAGACTCCTGATAAGACAATGTAAGGGACCGTCCACCACTCCAGATGCGGTCGGAGCCGATCCGGGAGGGCGACGGTCGCACTGTTCACCTCCGTTGCTAACAACTGGATTAAAAACCGTTGCAGCGGGCGGAGTTGGAGACGACCCCGTGCGGTGCAGTCCTGGGCTGATACAAGTAGCCCTAACAGCAGTTCCCAAAAGTGAACAGTCTGTTGCACCGCTAAGACTTTGGCAATCATCGCCTGAATTTTGTGCCACCGGTCTGGGGGGACAAAGAGGCGATGGGACACCGTGTTGAACCGACCTCCGATGAACAGCAAGTTCTGAGAAGGGGTTAACTCGCTCTTGGGGAGATTGATAATCCACCCAAATTGCTCCAAGAGCCGACGTGCGAAATCGAGATGGCGTGACAGGGTGTCCGTCATTCGATTTGCTACTAGCGAGTCGTCCAGGTACGCGAAGTACCGGACACCCCTCCTGTGGAGGAACCCCACTATGGGGGTGGTTAACCGGGTGAACAGCCAGGGAGCGGACGTGTGAATCATTCTGAGTTCGGCACTGTCCTACTTGGGAACGAGAAATATCCTGGAGTAAAACCCCGGTGTTATTTCTGGTAGAGCTAACTCCCGTACTGCCCCTTCTCCACCAACCTGCCGATGGCATCGGCGAGGATGGGAAGATCGGTTTCCGAATCGAAACCTGCCAACGGGGCAACGGTGAGCGGCGGATTCGCTTTGAGATCAAGCCGATAGCCGTACCGAATCGTGTTGACCACCCACGGGTCGTCGAACACTTGTTCCCAATTCTCCCAGTAAGTCTGGAGTCTGGCTCCCACTGGGGAAGGAGAGGGGGCCCTGACAGGTTGCGACAGGCGCAACTGTCCAGGGCCAAGTGACTCGGGTTCGCCTAAGGGCCAACCGAAGTTGGCGCTGTCGGCATACGAACCCCTCCAATGAGAGTCACCTGGAGGGGCCCTTGCCGTCCGTCGACGACTTGGGCTTCCCCCAGTTCCCCGTCTTCCCGCGAAAGGGCAGCTGATTGCCCATACCGGAGCCCTCAGGGCGGGGCTACTTCCCAGAGGAAGAAGAACCCGACCCCTTAGACCTACAGGCCGCAGCAGCCTGGGGCGCGCTCCGGTTAGGAGCGGCACCCAGGCGCCTATGCAGGGACCTAACAAGAGCAAGTGTGTGCCGAGAGTCCTCGGCAACGTACTCCAGGGAAGCATTTAAACTGAGCAGGCAGTTGTAAAATGCGCTGGTCACGGTCCGTGGGAGAACCTTCGACCAGACGGGCCGCTGCAGCCAAGTAAGTGTCTCCGTGAGACATGGAGTGCCGAGCGAGGGCGTCCAGCTGGTGCAAGGTAGCTTGCGTTACCGTAGCAGCCGGTGGGGCACGGACACCCAACCGCTCAACATGGGCCTCCGCGGTAGGACCAGCCTCGGGAAAGGCAAGGTCATGTACCGGGAATAAACCCTTTCTCCACGACGTCGGAGGCAACGGGAGACCCCGACCGGAGGCCGCCGCGAAGGCGTTCTCCAAGGAAGGCTTGAAACCGCGCAGCAAGGTTGATGCGGGGAAAGCCGTGTCGGAAGACTCATCGTATACCTCGGAGGAACCCACAATCGTGGATTCCCCGCGGTACCGGCCGGGGCATGTCCTCAAAGAGGTCATAAACCATGGCCACGCGGTCCTAAACCGATAGCGGGAGCAACGGTTCGGGGGAAGGACCGGTGACCACGGGAGCCGCCGCCGTACCGGTGGACCCCGCGTCCGACCCCGCGGCCACCGAAGTGGCCGGGGACGGAACAGCCAGCGGCCTATCCTGAGATAAGGCCGCCAGCTTGGAGTCCACAAGTTATGCAAGTAATGCAGCGACGGAATCCCCGGACAGCACACGGGCCGCCAAGAGATCCGCCGCTTTACCGGTGGACCCCGCGTCCGACCCCGCGGCCACCGAAGAGGCCGGGGACGGAACAGCCAGCGGCCTATCTTGCGATAAGGCCGCCAGCTTGGAATCCACAAGTTTCGACAACAATGCGGCGACGGAATCCCCAGACAGCCCGAGGGCCGCAAGGGGATCCGCCGCAGCCGAGGAGGTGGTACCCGCACGGGGACCCCGACCGGACGAACCGGCCACCACAGGGGTGGAGACGGACTGTACGTACAGCCGGTACCGCTCAAAATCCGCAGGCCCCAGACCTTCGCACAGGATGCACCGGGTGTCCCCGCAAGGAACCCTGCACCGCGGGCAACGATCGTGGGGATCCCGGGACGACAAAAACTTTCTGCACACCCCATAACTCCGAGGAGCAGGGGTAGAGGGGGTGGATACTGGGGACATATCCATGTCAGACATTGATTGTTTGCTATAAACAAAGAACAAAACATGGTTACAACGCACGCACCACAATGATTCACAAACGAACATTTTCACAAGAAAATAAACGAGCAATGTGAACATATAACATACACATATAACTTTTATTAAAGAAATAAGTTATGTTAACCCCCAAAACATACAAGAACAGGGGAAACGTAAAACACAACGTGCATACGCGAACCCCGCAAGTATATAGAAAAAAGGGCGGGAAAAATTTTCCGTTTGGCGGGAAAATTATAACCAAGCGTAGCTACCGCAACGCCCCATAAAAGCACAGTTTATTAGAGAATAAACTATAATAAATATCACCAAATCTTCAAGGAACGCTTCAGCAGGAGAAAACACGTCTTGCTAAGCAGACGAAGGAGACAAGAGTGAAGGGTGTCACATGGCAGCTAGGTGGCTACGCACGTGCTGCATGAGGTAATTGAGATCTCTGTGGTAGATTTCGCTATAGCAGCAGTTGTGGGAGACAACAGCCTCGGTATAACAGTGGTAACGTATTACTTAATGTAATATAAGGCCACATTTTGCTGTGGATATTTTACACCCTGTCATTTCAGTTGCATCTTTCAATCATCAAAATTTCTTTTAGCTGTGAGTTTGATTTCCATACTCCCCAGGGAGCTGGGAATGAGTGCACACTGATCTACTAACTGGGGTAATAATGTATCGCTTTGAGCATGGTTTAGGGTGTGGACTTGGTGCATTATAAATATGCATATTATTAGTAGTATTACTCCAAACAGTAAACCTGCCCAAAGATGCTGTTCAGAGACAGATATCAAGGTATTTAATATCTGATTATGATGAGATTGATGAAACTAAAAGCTTTTCTTAGATATCAGATAAACTTTGTATCAGACAAAAATTGATAACATGGTTTGTTTAATGACTTCCATAAATTATTTTCTAATTTTCTTAAGTCTTGCAATTGGGATATCTGACAAACATCATCAGCAACTGGACAATATCCCTTATAACTCCCTATGTTAATCACCCTTACTCTTCGGCAATATCTTGGCGATGTATCACCAGATAGTACAGAAGATTACTCACCAGCTTCGCTACAGCTTGGTTGAGTTTCTTGAATCTGTGGCTGAATTTCTCGTCCATGAATTCTTCCTGAAGCAAGGTTTCCATGTCTGGGTCCAGGTACCTGCAGAATACACAGACTTGAACAACTAACAAAGAAATTACAATGAAGCTCTGAGGATTTGTGTTTGGGTCTTGTGACTTACAATCATGGGACTTGCTTAATTGTCTACTGTCTCAGTTTACTGTGCTCGTGGTAGAGACAACTAATGGGACTAGGTCGTCAAGCCCACTGACTTTATTGATCAACATCATCATTATCATATCCCAATTGTAGATCGATGCTCATGTCAATCACTGGATTGTCTGGTCCAGACTTGATTTTTTACAGACCGACGTCATATAGCTGGAATATTGCTGAATGCAGTGTTAAACAATAAAGAAGAACAACAATGCCCAACACTAAGGATGATATGTACCAAATTTCATTCCTCTGAACACATAAGCAGTTTGTAAATATTTTCAAGTCTGGACCAGACAATCCAGTGATTGACATCATGAGCATCGATCTATGCCATTGGGATATTATGACATCAATTAATCAAGTCAGCGAAACACAAGTCAAGTTCTCGCTAACATAATACAGTTTTTAGTGTATGAACTTGAGAGTGAATCTGATCTCACCTGTCCAAGTCTTTCTTGGCCTTCTTACTGAGCAGGTCCAGTTTTGTGAGGATATTGACGTGAGTGATCTCCATGTTCACCATCGTGGACAACGCCGTCAGCACACCTGATGTGAACTTGGACGCCTCTATCATGAACTGGGAGTCGATGAGGAACACGCCACACACACGGAAGTTCCAGTTCTGCAAGGCTTCCACCAACTGCTTCATGGCTGGGATGTGTGTGTACAATTCAATCTGACCTGAAAAGAATCAATGGATTGAAATTTTGATTCTCCAGGTACCTGGACCCCGATATAGAAATCTTGCTACACGAAGGATTCATTAACAAGTACACACCTCAAAGTTTGTTTGTTTTACTCTGATTTAGTTTGTTTGTTTGTTTGTTGTTTAATGTCGCACTTAGCAATATTTTAAGTATGTAACAGGGTTCAGTGAATAATCGAGTCTGGACCAGACAATCCCATGAAAACACAAATAACTGGCATGTTCTTAGTTACTTCTTCTGTAGCACAGTCCTGATAATATAAAAATTTATCCCATTAAAACAATCAATGCACAGAAGTCCAACACTGACTTAACACAGAGAAGATTGAGACACTAGAGTTGGACTTTTGAACATGAAGGGGTATAGACCACAATCTAGAGGTTAGAAAAGGAGGTGTCTCGTATTTGAATACGACTTTCTGGATTTGGACAATTTGGTTTGCGATTTCCAGGATATCTGAGCCTCTCACTTACCGGGACAGTCAAAGATGATGTAGTCGTCTTCGACGTCATCCAACTGTTCACGGAGCCAGTCCAGGTTCTGTACCAGGTACCTGAAGTACAGACATGTGCGATATAAACAGTCTTATCATACCTCCATGTCAGAATGATGAGATCTGATTGGTTCACGTTATCTTGATAAAATACTTTGTATCCTGCCTTGAAATGAAATAAATTTCTCGGTGTGAGAATAAATCCCTTATACTCCAACATGAGCAAGACAGGCTGCACATGGATTTCTGAGAGGATGAATAAATCCCTTATACCCCGCTTCGAAGCAAAAAGCTGCACACCTTTTCCATGTCAATGAAAGTCACGTGACATAGCACAAGCTAACCTCCGCTCAACCAAACAGCTGTTTTCTATCAATTTTGAATTTGTTTTAATTCTCTGTCCTATGAATACATGTCGGAAAGATAAATTCATTGTAGCAGGATCACTCAGGGTACATGGGGTTTTATGTGTCAATTGTTAGGTTAGAACATTGTTACAACATTGATCTACAATATACGAACGATTATAGTGAACAAGATATATCATATAGCATGTGACAGTCCATCTTCCCGAGGCAAGAGCGTTAACTGACTTTAAAAGTCCAGTTTCCACCCTTGCCGAACTAGGCTGGAATTCCTGGGCTCAATCGTAGCGCCACCAGTGGCTATTACGAGTTATGTCCTTTCTATGCCTCTCCTATTGACCAATCAGATTCAACCTCTTGTATCACTTGCATTTGCTTCAAACAAAACGGTGGCGCCCAGTCAAGACGATCTGGTCGATAATCAAGATCTATATTGTGATAAAACGCGTCTTACATCGCGAAGTGCATTAAATCAGGTGAGCACCTTGATTAAAAACATGAAAAGATTTAGAAAATATCTGTTGACAACGAGTTAGCGGTGCACATGCTTTGCAAATCCTGCAGTCGACCGAAATCTGCATGACACTTTACGAACCGGATTTCGATTTCGGTGCGGGATTTTGATTGGACTATGCATAGACTCGTTAGTCCAGCCAAAATGTAACTCCATAATACCAGCCTAGCTTGGCAAGGGTGGAAACTGGACTTTTATAGTCAGTTAACTCACTTGCCTCGGGAAGATGGTGACAGTCTAGATACAGAGGTGTACTTACTCCATACAGAAGATCAGGCCTCCATTTGGACCAAACTGGAGGGCTTCATCCTCCATGGCATCATCAATGTGAATTAGCTCACGCACATCTGCAAGGGGAGTAAAGACATTTAAAATTGTGTCAGCAATGTTGAAACTGATCAGAGATGACGAGCTGGGACTATGATCAGATGTTGTCTGAATGCAACTTAAAGGTAGCTCATTCAAAGTGCTGCTTAATCTCGTGATGGGAACCTATTGAATCAGTGCTATTTAGACCCGTTAATCCGACAGTCTCGCATTCCGCCTCCGACACACCGCATTTGCAACGAATTACCGAAACTTGCTTTACAATAAACAATTAATTCTTTAAATAAGAAAACAGGATTAATCACATACTTTGATTACCCCAATCTCATTAAAATAAGATACAAGTTCTCGCTATCGCCAAGGACAACACATTACAGGTCACATCAGAACAACCTTTCGTGAACTATGACCGAACGTTGATACTACTTAATTTCATATACTTGTTAATCCGACATAATCATATGCAACCAACATTGTCAGATTAACAGGACTTGACTGTATCTAGGTCACGTGTTACTGTTACTTTAGGTCTTCGATGCATTCTTTTAAGACATTGAGATAGTCACCTGCAAGGACTGGGTAGTCAAACTGTTCAGCAGCAGGGTCCAAGTTAACCACATGGACCGTCCGCCCCAACACCTCACAGTGCTTCACCATGTTGCTGCAGTACGTGGACTGGAACATAGGTTACAGGTTGCCATAGTTACTCCAGAGTTTCGACATCATAGCTATCAACATCAAAAACATATGTCAGTTTGGCTCAGCTCTTTGTTGTATACCATTGTTATTATATACAGATTCTCATTCCTCGATCCTTTGATAGGTGTTGCTTCGTGCAGCATAGTGAGAATAGTTTCTCTATCGACCTGAACTAGACGGTCTGCATATTCATGATGACAAACAAGGTAACGACGTGACGTTGTCAGCACAGTTTTCCCGCAATGTGGTCAAAAATGTTTAGGATATTTTAAGGGCCATAACGCCATACTTTGCAATACATACTTCAAAATACTTCATAAACAAATTTTATCAAGTTTTGTGGAGAAAATGATTACAGCGAATGCGACAAAAGGCAAACAATCAGGTGCTGATGACTTGGTAAACGAGAACTAGTTATTTATGATAGTGCGCATGGTCCCGTGGTACGGTGTTGACTAATTACACAAATTCATTAGACCAAATTAACTTTAAGCTGGTAACTTGAGGTCCATCCGCTACGCGGCGCTTATTGAAATCCGAAAGTTGTGCCCGGCAAAGTGCACTTCTCCCTTTATGTCTTGCTTACAGCATTTGTCATTGTGGTTTCGAATGATTTATAGTAAGCTATCTGAGGTTTGATAAAAAGGTAATAAAAATTAATATCTTCCAGTTCCACCTGTGTGGTCCAGAGGCCAGTGTAGATCTACATAGTTCTTACCTTACCACTTCCAGCCGGCCCCATTACCAGCTGAGCAAACCTTGTCATAATGGCGTGTTTGTCGTATAAAAAAATCTAAATATTCGATTCGATCATCACCATGTCTTCGTAAATTCGTCAACATCGGTTTCGACACACGCCTCGTTGTTTACTTGCTCGCGACATGTTCAACTTCCGTTCTCCATGCCCCATATATAATTCACAAACTATTGTTTTGGCATTGTACAATAACATTAGAGTTTTATTATTACAGATTATATACATGAATGATGTTATGAGCTTGTTCAACCATAATATCAATAACATTGTTTTCTTAACACATGGGCTTAAATCATTGAAAAATGTCACGTGATGAGCAGGAAGTAAGGTAAGCGGAAGGAAGAAGTGCTGCTTTGGGCGGAGGTGGGTCTCTGACTAATATTTCAACGTTTGTAGAAAGCAGATTTCAAGATGCCAGTAAGTATAAACATTCCATACAGGAACCAACTCTTTCTCTCATAAACTGAAGCGTATTCGTGTCCTGCCAATGATTGTGATCACTATTTCATTTCTCTGCAAATGGACGTTTACATGTTGTCCCAGGCCTACCAGGAAGACATTCATTCTTAATCTGTCAGTTTATCATGTTCATAATCATATTAACAAAGTTGAGTTTATCTTCCAACCATAATATTTGAATAAGCATATGAGGAATAATCGTCAAATATAATGATCAGTGAGTTATCGTATTCCGTGACATCTTTAGATATTGAAAGCATTTAAATAAATAAACTAACTGATAGGTTAGGAAACTTGAAGAATAATTGTATTAATAATGTCAGTTTACAGAGATTTCATATTTTCATGGAATACTGATATTTAGGACGGAAGAATTTGACTTAAGTTGAATTTATGTAATTGTAATCAACTGATGAAAAAAGTACCTTTCCCATATGACTTTTTGAATTGCATTAAGGTTGTCTTATAGCTTATGGTGCTTATTAGTATTTAAATGATATGTTACAACTTGATATGCATGATATAAAGCAAGTAACATTTGATATACTAAACTTGCGAAAGGGAGTGGGTCTGTAACTAAGGGAGAGAACTCATCACACCATAATGTCCCAACAGCAGAGCCTGCATGTCAAAGTATTCAAGTATTGTCTGCCCCTAGGATGCCTCATCTGGATTATTTGTCTCTGAAATAAAAAAAAAATTCTAACTTTTGAGCAATATATGGGTCTTCTCATGTCAGTGGAGGGAGCCTTGTCGTAACTCATTGGTAAAAGATTAATGAAGTCCATAGATTAGAATGTTATAAACAGTGAAGCAGTGAAGCAGTAAACCTCAGGGATCCATGGACCTCCTATTTTTTACACTGATGTATGCCTGAAACATGGTCAATTACCCCAATTATAGGTCACTTCAGTAGGTCAAAAGAGACAACATTGACTTTATTGTTCTTTTTGTTACAAATGGCTTTGTCTTAGCAGTCTATAATCTCCAAAATTTGTCCACATACCGGATTCGACGTAATAAGTGCCCAGGGCGCACTCAAAATTAGAAATAGGGGGCTATTATTAGAATATTATTTTGATGAAAAAAACAGAGTTGAAAGATAGATTTTGTGATTTATGCTGACAGCCTGAAATGTTTATATATGACAGCTATATTTTTCCAGAATTTAATTGCCCATAATCAAGGGTGCATAAACACACGAGTGCGTATTATACGTGAACTAATTAGTCTTGTGTACATTGATCAATCGGAAGAGGTGCTAATTGAGATTGTTCACCAGCCAATATATTTGCAAATATCGTGGGCGGTTATTAGAGCGGGGCGCTTATTACGTCGAATACAGTATGGGAAATATCCCTAAGTGACTGTTGAAGGGGAGGACAATCAGAGCTTCAGATAAGCTGAGTATCTGCGTAAAATACACATCAGAAATGCAAAAATATGCAGTAAATAAAATCCCAGCGTATCAAATACGCAACAAAAATTACAGATACGCTACAAAAATAAAACTTGTGCATATCATCAAAATATTGTGAAGTAACCCTGTGTATTCGATTAGCAAATCAGTAACTTAACAGGCATTCCGTCAACTCCATGATGACAGTTACATCATGATCATTTGCCATCACACTTTCTTGTGGAAGTATCGTGGTATTTTTGAGTCCTATGAAGCTCTCGAACGCACATGACACCAGTTTGCAGGGACTAGATGAATAGAGTTTTTAAATATTTTACTTAAATACCAACATGTGTAAAAACTAGTGGGTAACAGAAATTTGAATACTCAGATAGAATTACTGATACCCAATGATGTTAAAATGCATGGGTAAAATACCCTCAACACCAAAAGCTTATCTGGAGCTCTGGTAATACTGTTAAAAGCGGCGTTAAACCAGACTCACTCACTCAAATGGATGACTGCCTGATTATGGTTTCAAATAGTTTTTAAGATATTCATAAATTTTGACATCAAAGGATATCTGTAAAGTATGCAGAGGGATCCAACCACATTGTTCTCTGGAGAAAATGACGGTCCATTGTCGACAGATGTTTATGAACTCTAAATGTATTTACTTTTGATATATAAATTGGTCTTGTCACAAAATGGCTGAAAATTTGCCGATGTGACGTTAAATATTACCTCACTCACTCGGGAGATAATGTCAACTTCTAAGTTTAAAGCTTGCACACAGAGGAAGAGTTTGACATGTTTTTTGGGTGTTGCCAGGCATATCACTCCCAGTTCACCAACCCACCCAAGCTGATTGGGAACATGGCCCTACTCCCACTGAGGACGACATACAAGGGACCAGCACCCCGGGACAGTGAGTACACTCAAGTGTCTGTCCAGAAGGCTTTTATGATAATCGCAGTATTAACAATAATATCTTCAAGTCCATGATGTTGTAATTGGGTTTTATTTGGGTCAGAATAGGTTCCCAGCACCTGATGCTTATCTCAGAGGGGATTCCAGGTCTGAATAGGTCCACAGCACCTGATACTTATCTCAGAGGAGATTCCAGGTCAAAATAGGTTCACAAGATGTGATGTTTATCTCAGGAGATTCCAGGTCAACATAGGTCCACAGCACTGATGCTTATCTCAGAGGGGATTCCAGGTCAAAATAGGACCACAGCACCTGATGCTTATCCCAGAGGGGATTCCAGGTCAAAATAGGTCCACAACACCTGATATTTATCTCAGAGGAGATCCCAGGTCAAAATAGGTCCACAGCACCTGATGCTTATCTCAGAGGGGATTCCAGTTCAAAATAGGTCCACAGCACCTGAGGCTTATCTCAGAGGGGATTCCAGGTCAAAATAGGTCCACAGCACCTGATGCTTATCACATCATTAGCATTACCACTCCATGTTATAATTAATGTCTACTTACTTTGTATGTTGTCCTAATTAAGGCCTAACAGGAAGTAAAATTGATTGATTGAAACCCTTGTGTTTCAGCATCCGATATGGACATCATAGATGAAGCTATTTACTTCTTCAAAGCAAATATTTTCTTCAGAAATTATGAAATTAAGGTAAGTGGATGGTTTTGTTAGGAGATCAAAACATGTATTCAAGTTAAGTTGTTTCATCTGGATTCAATTCTGCATTGATATACAGAGTATGTGGACTGTATGATGTGAAATGTGTCCATTTCAAGTGACCTCTAAATGCCTATCTAGAGGAATGAGACCGCAGGGCTCTGCTATGATTTATATAATAGATCATGATAATAATTGATGTGAACTATTAATCTGGTCATGCAATAAGAAATTACTTTTTCGATTATCAACCCAGTCTCATTAAAATCAGATCTAAACAGCGGTAGCGAGAACTAAGATCTGAGGATACCCCATTACGGGTCACATCAGACCGACCTTGCACAAACTTTGGCCGACCAATGGAATGACTGACAATTAGTCGATATTAGCCAATCAAAAGGCAGCTTTCTCATGCTTTACTGCACCAATTTCGAATAAGCAACTACGCTTCGAAACAAATTTTGACAAATTCGCAATTAAAAAATTGAAACCTGAACAAAAGAACATTCTGGAATGGCTAATAGATGGTCTAGATTGTATGGATTCAGTTGTTAAGCCTGTAACTATCGTTTGGAATACCCAGTGTTAAAGTTTTTGAGGTTGCATGATTAGGAATCACATTCCGACTGTCACTTTCATGATCTGGTAAGTGACGCTCTGATTGGTCGGATGAAAGGTCGTTCAGACGTGACCCCAAATGAGATGTCCTCAGATCTTTGTTTAGCGGTAGCGAGAACTAAGATCTGATTTTAATGAGATTGATACCCCACCCAACTCTCATTGTGTTATTGAACTTTAAATCATGTTGTTTGTCACAGAGTGAGGCGGATCGGACTCTTATCTACATCACACTCTACATCAGCGAGTGTCTCAAGAAACTTCAGAAGGTAACAGTTGTTAGGAAGACATCATTAGCTGTCATATAAGAAGTGAAAGGAAAATAGTATTTGTTTTTATTTTAGTCACATCTGACTACTGGTTTAGTATACAGGTGTAGTTGCTAAAACAGTAAGATTCAATAAATAACTTGAGAAGTTGTGTAAATATTTGTATAGAAATACTATCAGATAAAGGAGAAAATATTTTTAGCAGTTTCAATCAAGGTACACCATACCACTGAAAGCTTTAGAAGTTGGGACCGCCTCCGTGGTCTAGTGGTAGAGCTTCCGCCTGGAGAGCGGAAGGTCTGGGGTTCGATCCCTGACCGCGTCATACCAAAAGACGTTAAAAGATGGTACTTGTTGTTACCCTGTCTGGCACTCGGCATTAAGGGGCTAAAACAAGGACTGGTCAGCTCGGAGTCAGTATACAATGTCTGAGTGGGGTATTCATGTTAAACTGCGGCATGGTATCTCAGTGAGCTAGCACTATAAATCGGCATCAGTCAGGACTTGTACAAGCAGCCACACAAACACACACAAGTACATGCACGTCGCCCTATAAGTTCAATAATCTTGGATGCGACGTTAAACCCCATTTCACCTCACCTTTAGAACTTGGTGATATTACTTTAGAAATCCATCAGAGAGCTACAAAACTTTGGAATATGTATACACTTTAATTAGAAATAGATACACAAATTACAAAGACACAATCCCGATAAAATTAACCGGCAGATTTTCAAAGTAATCGAATACAGTAAATCATGTAACCAGCTGTTGTGTTTGGATTCTTTGAAAATGTGCCAGGTTTGGGGATTGTGTCTTTGTTTGTAATTTGTGTGGCCATATCTGTTTCAATTAAATGTGTGTACATATTCCATAGTTTGTTAGCTCTCTGCTAGTTTTCTTTGGTAGGCCTGTGATTAATGCTCCACACAAAGCAGGCTTTTGGTTACACATGTAATATGATTGAACATATTGAAAGTTTACATTTTGATGTTCACATAAGTAGTTTCCTCAAGTGTAATTCATGTTCCTCAAGTTGTCCGTTCCCTCCACAGTGCACCTCCAGGAACCATGGAGAGAAGGAAATGTACACCCTTGGGATCTCCAACTTCCCCATCCCAGGGGAGCCCAAGTTCCCCCTCAACGCCATGTACACCAAGCCTGCCAACAGGGGAGAGGACGGTACATAGGGGCAGAGCGTGGGGAGGGGGTCTATTGAGGTGTCTATCACAGGATTGCAAGTGATTCTACGGCATTCTCTGATTCTCGGACTTGTTGATGATTGAATGGGCAGAGCTTGTCTCTCATTGTTGTGCAGATGATGTCGGATTTCTTATCGTGTACAGGTTTTTCTGTGTTAATGATCAAATAAGCATTCTGTGAAGTTTTTATTGTTGACATATTTATTTATATGAATTGACTTCAACATATTTTTGCACTTACGGAGTTATGAATGTATAAATGTGCACGCTTTGTGTAAATATGCCAAAGGATAGACATAGTATGTACACTGGTGTTTATGCAGTCTCATTAAAATCAGATCTTAGTTCTCGCCACCGCTAAACAAAAATCTGAGGACATCCCATTAGGGTTCACGTCAGAACGACCTTTCATCCGACCAATCAGAGCATTGCTTACCAGATCATGAAAGTGACAGTGGGTATGTGATTTCTAACCATGTAGCCTCCAAAAAATTTAAAACGGGGTATTCTGAACGATAGTTACGGGCTTAACGACTGAATCTATACAATCTAGACCATATATTACCCATTCAAGAATGTTCTTTTGTTTAGGTTTCAAATTTTTAAGCGAGAATTTGTCAAAATATGTTTCGAAGCGTAGTCGTCAATTTGAAATTAGTGCAGTAAAGCATGAGAAAGCTGCCCTCTGATTGGCTAATATCGACTTCTTGTCAGTAATTCCATTGGTCGGTCAGACTTCGCGAAAGGTTGGTCTGACGTGACCCGTAATGGGATGTCCTCAGATCTTTGTTTAGCGGCAGCGAGAACTAAGATCTGATTTTAATGAGATTGGTGTTTATACATCCAAAACGAAAAATATTGGAGTCTGTTCTTAAGTGATGTGTGCGGTGGGGATCTGTAGGTGTGGGTGGGATAGTGTGTGTTGTGGGGGTGTTGTATATTCTTAAGTCTATTTTAAGTGATTTATGTAGCTAACCATGCTAACGTAGGTATTCATGATTTGTGATTGTGTTTCTAGACACAATGCGAGCCTACTTGCAACAGATTCGCCAGGAGACGGGACTCCGGCTGTGTGAGAAGGTGTTTGATGCTGCCACAGACAAACCAAGCAAGGTGAGCGAACTGTCTACCATCGTTAGATATGTAGAGAATAACCTATGAGCTACAAGGAATTAGCGATATCTACTGACTGAAGGGATGCTGGTAGCCCTGAGGCTTTTGAGGGACTTGCAACATTCCTTCACGAGGGACAAACAATCCATCAGTCATTTTATTTTTTACTTATTGTCATTGAAGGTAGATATTTATGAGATAGAGATTCCCTATATCTATGCTGATTCTGGACTAGGATATATTACCAACAACATATGCTGGTCGTAAGAGGCGACCAAATAAATTGTGTGCTCAGACTCATTGACTTGGTTGATTGTATGTCATTGTACCAGATGGCATTAATCTTTGCTCACAATATCGATCACTGGATTGTCCGGTTCATACTCGATTTTTAACAGACAGCTGCCATATACCAGGATGTGAAATCTCTGCGGAAATGCGGAAAATCCCGGGGGGGGGGGGGGGGGGGGGGGGTAAAAATAGTCCTCGGAAAAAAATCTTCTTCCCCTTTGTGTAAGGGGGAGGGGGGGTGAAATTTATGGCAGTATTGCTCCCAGACCCGGCGGGTAGCTTGGTGCGCGAAAGCTATGCCTGATTTTTTCACTTTTACTGCTCCCGCCATCTTTGTTTATTTGACTTGACTTTTGCAATTGACTTATTACATTTCTTAGTGTGAATGTCTAAACTGCACGAAATTGCTTAAAATGCAATCACACACCCCTAGATTTTTCCTCATTTTGGGGCAAAACCTGCTCACATCCCTGCTTATAGCTGGAATTACAAGCCTCTACTAAACAAACAAAACATGTCGTGGCCATTGGTCACAACCAAGATTCACCTTGATTATGAGCCTTGGGTTGTCAGCACCATTTTGGACCGCCTCCGTGGTCTAATGGTAGAGCATCCGCCTGGAGAGCGGAATGTCCGGGGTTCGATCCCCGAACAACGTCATACCAAAAGAAGTTAAAAGATGGTACTTGTTGTTACGCTGTCTGGCGCTCGGCATTAAGGGGCTAAAACAAGGACTGGTCTGCTCAGAGTCAGTATACTGTGTCTGAGTGGGGTATTCATGTTAAACTGCGGCATGATATCTCAGTGAGCTAGCACTATAAATAGGCATCAGTCCGGACTAGTACAAGAAGCCACACAAACACACACACGTACCGGTACATGCACGTTGCTTTATAAGTGCAATAATCTTGAACATGACGTTAAACCCCATTTCACCTCATCTCAAAGCACCATATTGTATCCCTCCACCTGTTCATTGTTAATTATATTTGTCTGTCACTGAACTGGGGGCAATGGAGTGATCCGTCTAAAAAGAGTGCCAGTGTAGAATTTACAGTGCACTGTTTATTTAGTAAACCTATATACATGTACTAATCTCTTGCTCACTCACCTCCAAATACCTATACATTGGAGGTGAACTTTTTTAAGGATTTAATATCAAGAACAAAAATGCTGTGAGTGCTTTCATAGAGGTTCTCTTCTTGTTTTCCATCCTGGAATCCTTGTTCAAAGGAAGATTAAGCGAGGGACTAGTTTGAACAGTTTGAAAATATGTTTGTATCCAAATGTAAATGTGTGCTGTAGGTAGGGCTGGGACGAGTCCAAATTGACTACCCGGGTACCCACATCGATATAACCCGACCCTACCCGGGTACCCGCTACAGGGCTCAAAAGTTTGGTACAAAATGTCCGATTGGAAATAGTTTGAGTGTAGCTCTGGTAGAATGTATTTAAATATATGTATAAAACGATCTGGTCATGCATACACTGAAGTTGACTGAAGTGTTATTTTTATTCAAACCTATAAGGTCAGAAGCAATGGTGCTTAGGCTGAAAGAAATGCGAACATTAGTGACTTGTAGTGTAACCATAGAGTTCTAGATATTTTTTTATGTTTAAATAATATATCACGAAACTAACCACGAGTCCGGGTAGTCCTGTGGGTACCCAGGTCCTACTCAGAACCGGCCAACCCGAGTACCCGAGTTACCCATCCCAGCCCTAGCTGTCACAACATAAGTTTGTACGCTTTTCTAATTGGTCGACCTGGAACCTCCAGTATACACATAGAACGACTGATAAAAATGATGAAGGGATGCAGCAACTGCAGCTGCAGCAGCCCCGTGCTTGTGGGTTTCACCCAAGTCATAACAATCTGCAACATCATCACTTAAGGCTTTCCCTACGCAGTAGGCTGATAAGCCGTGATATAACTGACAATACTGTTGAAAGCGGCATTAATCCCAACTCACTCACTCACCCAATTACATGCTAAGTCCCTGATAATGACTATCACACAAATCCATGTGTAACATTAATTCCTCCATTAAGGGGGTGGTACGGTAGCCTAGTGGTTAAGGCGTTTGCTCATCATGCTGAAGGCCTAGGTTCTATTCCCCACAAAGGTGCAATGTGTGAAACCAGTTTCTGGTGTCATCCGCCGTGATATCGCTGGAATATTGGTAAAAACGGCAAAAAAACAACTCACTCACTCCTTAATTCACAATGTTGATATCTTTCTTTCCAGTGGTGGCTGTGCTTTGCCAAGAGGAAGTTTATGGACAAGAGTCTATCCGCTCCAGGATACTAAGACAACAACCAGACTATAATATGCCTTGACTAATGTATATCTGCTGTCACTCATTATTGTCACTGCCTCTTCCACTGCATCAGTTGCCATGGCAACATGCTTAATCCTTAATAGTCACAATTACTTTAACCAAATTAAGAAAATATATCATTGAAAGAAAATTATGGGAAATAATATTAGGTTATTTCATGTGGTTTTAGAAGGAAAATGTTTCTATATTATATAAACGATCCATGAAACGGTTATTTATGGGACTTGACAGAAGCAAGAACACAAGATGGAAATGTCTTTCATTCCTTGCATGTTTGTATCATACATGAGGTGTTTATGTCACATTAAACATTATTTGTAATGAAGCATTGTTGTTTTGTCATGTCAACATGGACATCAGAACTTCTGGTAGCTGGTCGGAGTTTTGTCACAGCATGGATTCTGCCCCTTGGTACAAGACAGATTAACTATAGTAATATGAAAGAATTGGGTGTTCTTTTATATTTCTTTTAAGTAGTACATGACTCATATGACACAGAAAAACACAAGGGTAATAATGTCTTTAACATATAATGTCATGCTTAAAATAATTGAAGTTTAAGACACATTGCTATTCACTGTAGTCACTTAAGTCAACAATAGTCTTGGTTCTCAGGCACCGCCCGCATCATCATAAAGTTTGCCGCACGTTCCGTTTTTATTTCAATCTTAAAAAAAGTAAAAAATCCTAATACTACAGTTGGATCCACACAGTCACTTCCCTTTACATGCACGCTGCTTTACTGCGCATCTAGAGTTATGGTCATGGTGGCAATAGGAGTTAGTATGCTTATTAATGTAGGGAGGCCCATTCCCAGGTTGAGGATACACAACTGTTTATTTGGTTACATGCTAGTTATTGCCTGAGTACCAATTCTTTTATTTTTTTAAACCCGGGAGAACAGCCCCAAATCATTGGAAGCGATGCCGGTCTACATAAACTCTCACACATGGGGAACCCATCGTCTAATGATTCAGGGAATGTAATGCAATAGTTTTTGAGCCGTTGAACACAGAATCAATGTACAGAGCCCACTAAAAGTACTTCCTCCTTGGTGTGGGGCGGTTGGGTAGCCTAGTGGTTAAAGCGTTCACTCGTCACGCCGAAGACCTGGGTTCGAATCCCGACATGGGTACAATGTGTGAAGCCCATTTCTGGTGTCCCCCGCCGTGATATTGCTGGAATATTGCTAAAAGCGGCGTAAAACCAAACTCACTCACTCACTCCTCCTTGGTGTCCTCATTTGCATATTTACAGGATTGAGGATTGCGCTCCCTATGTTAGTGGGCTCGAATCCCAGTTCACCCCGATTTTGTTTCTAGGTTTGGCAGCACCATACCCGTGCTCGTGGGTTTCACCAAAGTGGTTAACATCTAAGACCTGCATCACTTCAGGCTTTCCTCCCACATTAAGCTGACTCACTGTGATATAACTGGAATACTGTTAAAAGCAGCATGAAACCCAACTCACCCAAACCTTACTCTGTCAGAGATTGATGTGCAGGGTCTTCCTGGAAGCAAACTGCTGCATCCTATGTGCATACAAATAAAGAATGGACACAAATTATATCCACTGTAAGTCTCACACGATGCGGGCTGCCTCCATGGTCTAGTGGTAGAGCGTCTGTCCAGAGAGTGGAAGGTCCGGGGTTTGATCCCCGGCTGCAACATACCAAAAATGAAAAGACGATAAAAGATGGTACTTGTTATCCTGCCTGGCGCTCGGCATTAAAGCACTAAAACAAAAACTGGTCGACTCGGAGTCAATATACTATGTCTGAGTGGAGTATTCATGTTAAACTGCATGGTATCTCAGTGGGCTAGCACTATAAAGATTAGCCTGTACTAGTACAAGCAGCCACGCACGCAGCCACGCACGCAGCCACGCACACACAAATAAGTATGGATAGTGGAATGACATCTTCCCAGGGCAAGGGCGTTAACTGACTATAAAAGTCCTGTTTCTACTCTTGCAAAACCAGGCTTGAGTTTCCGAGTTACATTTTGGAAAGGAGTTTATGCATAGTCTAATGAAAATCACATAATGAACTAGACATCCAGATCATAAAACAACATGGACTTCAATGTACAGATTTCGGTCGACTGCAGGATTTGTAGAGTGTGTTTACCGCCAACTGGGCATCAACAAATATTTTCAAATCCTTTCATGTTTTTAATCAAGGTGCTCTTGAAAGTGATTTGATGCACTTCGTGGGGCAAGACCCATTTTATGACAATATAGATCTTGATTATCCATCAGATCATCTTGACTGGGTGCCACCATTTTTCTGATTGGTCAATAATATGGACATAGAAGGGACATAACTCATAATAGCCACAGGTGGTGCTACGATCAAGCAGAGACCATATAATAGAATTATATGGTCTCTGGATCAAGTCTGGAAATTCCAATCTTGTTCGGCAAGGGTGGAATCTGGACTTTAATAGTCCGTTAACTCCCTGGCCCCGGGAAGATGTGGAATGATTGAAGAAGAATACAGTCGATGCTCTGATGCTCTGTTAACTCCCTTGCCTCGGGAAGATGTGGAATGATTGAAGAAGAATACAGTCGATGCTCTGATGCTCTGTTAACTCCCTTGCCTCGGGGAGATGTGGAATGATTGAAGAAGAATACAGTCGATGCTCTGATGCTCTGTTAACTCCCTTGCCTCGGGAAGATGTGGAATGATTGAAGAAGAATACAGTCGATGCTCTGATCCTCTGTTAACTCCCTTGCCTCGGGGAGATGTGGAATGATTGAAGAAGAATACAGTCGATGCTCTGATGCTCTGTTAACTCCCTTGCCTCGGGGAGATGTGGAATGATTGAAGAAGAATACAGTCGATGCTCTGATGCTCTGTTAACTGCCTTGCCTCGGGAAGATGTGGAATGATTGAAGAAGAATACAGTCGATGCTCTGATGTTCTGTTAACTCTCTTGCCTCGGGAAGATGTGGAATGATTGAAGAAGAATACAGTCGATGCTCTGATGCTCTGTTAACTCCCTTGCCTCGGGAAGATGTGGAATGATTGAAGAAGAATACAGTCGATGCTTTGATGCTCTGTTAACTCCCTTGCCTCGGGAAGATGTGGAATGATTGAAGAAGAATACAGTCGATGCTCTGATGCTCTGTTAACTGCCTTGCCTCGGGAAGATGTGGAATGATTGAAGAAGAATACAGTCGATGCTCTGATGTTCTGTGAACTCCCTTGACGGGAAGATGTGGAATGATTGAAGAAGAATACAGTCGATGCTCTGATCCTCTGTTAACTGCCTTGCCTCGGGAAGATGTGGAATGATTGAAGAAGAATACAGTCGATGCTCTGATGCTCTGTTAACTGCCTTGCCTCGGGAAGATGTGGAATGATTGAAGAAGAATACAGTCGATGCTCTGATGCTCTGTTAACTCCCTTGCCTCGGGAAGATGTGGAATGATTGAAGAAGAATACAGTCGATGCTCTGATCCTCTGTTAACTCCCTTGCCTCGGGAAGATGTGGAATGATTGAAGAAGAATACAGTCGATGCTCTGATGCTCTGTTAACTCCCTTGCTTGGGAAGATGTGGAATGATTGAAGAAGAATACAGTCGATGCTCTGATGCTCTGTTAACTGCCTTGCCTCGGGAAAATGTGGAATGATTGTAGAAGAATACAGTCGATGCTCTGATGCTCTGTTAACTCCCTTGCCTCGGGGAGATGTGGAATGATTGAAGAAGAATACAGTCGATGCTCTGATGGTCCATGTCAGATATTCCAAGCTCAATCACCAAGTTTCCATTCAAACAACGAAATCCTTTTCTTTCTTCAGCATAAGATATCACACATTTGTTTAGTTTGCTGTTGGTATAGTGGTTCAGTGGTTATCCTGACGATATAAAGACCCAAGGAAAATCCCTGGATGTGATGGACAGAATAAACAAGTAGTTCGAGTAGCCAAACCTGTTGTGAGACATCCTCTTCAGTAGATGCCACACAGTCAAAGAAGAAAGATGCCTTGAACAGATTGTTAAATAAATAAAAGTATAGAAAAAGTACAATGTCTCCTGCCTGAGGTGTTTTTATCCCCCGCCCAACAAAGTTGGCGGGGGATATAGAAACGGGCTCCGTCCGCCCGTCCGTCCGTCACGTTTCGTTTCCGGAGCATAACTCATACACCGTTCAATATCTTTTCATCAAACTTTGCAGGTCTGTCAGGTACATGCTGAACTGGTGCCTTTTGCTATTTAGAAATTTTAGAATTTTTTATTTTTTTACGTTTCCATGGCAGCAAGATGGACTTAGGTTCCAAACTCTTCTTTTTTTTACAATTTCCATGACAAGTTCCACCTCGGTTAAAAAAGGTTAGGGTTTGTTTAGATTTAATTATGTCATAAATTCTGCAACATGGGCGGGGGATATAGCCACGTTAGTGGCAAACTCTTGTTAATGTTAGCATGAATATCGTGAAAATCTTGCAATTAATTTGTTGTGGCCTTGTGTTTTTTTGTTTGTTGTTTAATGCTGCACTTCACATTATTCCAGATATATGATGGAAGCTTGTAATAATCGACCAAACAATCCAGTGACTGAAGATGATGAGATGAGATGAGATGAGATTAGATAAAATAAGACTTTATTATCTCGAGGGAAATTCATATTGCACAGTTGATTAGCACTGAAATATGAAAAAGAAAATATATGATATTAGAATATGTACATAAGAAAATAGGACCTTTACTAATATATCCACGAGTAAAAACGTAGAAAATTGAACACTATCACAGTGACGACAAGGAAGGGTATTTTAAAATATATGTATTTATATCCCAGGAAGAGTAAACTTTGATAAAAGGGATAATGACAGGATAAAATTTGAGTACAGACAACTGTTAAAACGTATCAAACAGATTAACATTTCAAAGACTAATACTGGCTGGCATGAATGATATATGAGTGATAATCCACGCCATCACGTACAAGACCCTTTTGATCCGTTTGGTCACCTAAAGACCTAACATCTGATATGCCATGACATAACTGAAATACGATTAAGAGCAGCATTAAATTCAACTCACTCACTCACCCTCTTACACACTATTTAATATTCAAAATTTGTGAGAAAAGAAATTGATGATTTTGTACCACAGAACTAATACTATTTACATACCATTACATACATGAAATAATCAAGGTCATCTTAGTGCAATCTGTGAATCCTTGATTTAATTGTATGAGCCGCCATTTTAAACAAATGCAAAACATCAACAAAGCATGCTTTTCCAGAAAAAAATTGATTTACAGATCAGAATATTTTCAGAAAGAAACAAATACTAGAAACTCGATAGATCTAAGACTAGAATTATACATGAGTTCAGGTACAAAATGGCAAAGAATTATGTTTTGAAATTTAAACTAAAGGAAACATAAGCACATTGATGAAAAAAGTTTCTTTTCAATGATGGAGCTATCTTTCATTGTCTGTTCACTGTACTAAGATAAAAATAATAATATTGCTTTTCAAAAGTAAATAGGCATCATTAGTGTAGTGTTTGATTAGATTTAGGAAACTACACTTTCTTACATATGAATGTATACATGTAATTCTTTTTATGACTAGTGTCCAGTCTATATATTAAATTAAGTGTGTCTAGTAGTTCACGCATTCAAACAGGAAACCAGTTTAACATTTGCCGTTCAGCTCGCGTATTGTACTACACGAGCTTAGTTTTTACAAAAATTGCAACTCGTGTGTGGAAAATACACACAAATCCGTGCGTGACAATATATGTACCTTTGCATATATCTCGATCATTTGGCAACTGTAACATGTAATTGAATTTCAAAATGGCAGTGCAAGATGAAAACGCAGAGAACAATGATGACTTTGGGGGGAACAAAACTTTAGGAAATATGCGTTCCTGCAAAAGTAACAGTTTCAGTTTTTGTAAGAGAATATTATTGCACAAGTTGTCAACGTGGGGCCATCAGCTGGACGACAAGGGAACAAGATATATTCACCAAAAAACATCTAGTGACCAGTGACGGTAGGTAATGTTACTCGGGCGTTAGTGACCGCTGATTCAACGCTTTTAGTTCTGATTTATGAATTGTGTCCACAGAAGATCTGTTTCGTGGGGAGCAAATGCGAAGCCTACCATGCCGCGAAAGCAGACGAATCATTTCTGTTTGTTTGTTTATTTACGCCGCACTCAGAAATGTTACTGCAAAATGATCGAGTCCGGATCAGACAAACCATTGCTGATGTTGTGAACGACGGACTCGGAGTAAGATGACGGGCGATCAACCAAGTAATCAACCGGAGGTCCGATCAATTTGTAATTTGAAGCATGGGCAATATCAGCCTGAATATTGTTAATCGGCATCAAAAACATTATACACGATGTTGTACGCTTGAATAATACGATTTTTAAATGCTTTTGTTTTAAAGGTATTCGACATAATAAGCGCCCAGGGCGCTCTCAAAATTAGAAATAGGGAGGCTCTTATTAGAATATTATTTTGGTGAAAAACAACAGAGTTGAAAGATTGTCAATTTTGTGGTTTATGATGACAGCCTGAAATGTTTATATACGACGGATATATTTTTCCAGAATTTAATTTCCCATAATTAAGGATGCATATAGCACACATATTATACATGAATAAATAAGTCTTGTGTACATTGATCAATCGGAAGGTGTGCTGATTGGGATTGTTCACTAGCCATTATTACGTCGAATATGTTATGTTGGATAAGAAAGGGAGAAGACAGAGAAAATAGACAGTCATTTCACTGTTAAACTCTTAATAACATAGGATTTTATAAATAAAAGAGTACTGTGGCAATTGTTGATAAATAATTAGTCGATTAATCTTAGTCAATTTATTCTTTTTCACATCTTCATGAAATTATTGCCTGCCTTTCCCCAGTTCCTTATGTTGAGCCCATGAAAGCATATTTATTTTCAACATATTCTTGTTTTCAATGTCAGCTTAATATTCATGAATCTAATGGGATCATAAATTGGAACAAATATAAATATTATTTTTTCATTTATTCGTTTTCATTATTATGCAGTCAATTAGATATTTATTTATTCAGTTATGCTGCACTCAACCAATCATCACCAATCTGAACACTATCTATCTACTATGGTTCTGTTTGTAAGGACCAGGATGGATAAGAGCTGTTTAGGGGGTCTAAGGGACAGCATGGGAGCCTAAATGTTAAAAGCTTGCAAATAAATGTACTTGTCAGAGTATTCTTGTTCAATTTATTGTTTTCAAATTTTCGCTTGTATACATATTACTTACAGATTGGTATAGAAGTTGACTGGAGGGTGGTTATAGGAGCAGGGCGCTTAATCAGGCGAATAATATAGAATAAAATATCCTGTATCATATGTTTTAACTGCTCCCTAACAATAACAGTGTGCGACATTTGGAACTTTTGTACCTAGACTTCCTTGTCTGTGTCTGATGCATGCTCCCACTTGGTGACAAGGATTACCAGTACCTGTCTTTGTTATGACTTACTGTAGCATATAGTAGGGCAAGGACAGGTAACTCAGATACTCAGGTCGGGTTGGTACTGCGCAGGACCCGGGTACCCACAGGACTACCCGGACCCGTGGTTAGTCATGTGATATATTGTTTAATGATAGAAATTATCTGGGACTCTATGGTTACAATACAAGTCACTAATGTTCTCATTTCTTTCTGACTATGCACACACTGAAACATTGTGTATGTCTAGTAAGGACTTTATTATCCATAATGCCCGTAAAGGCTATGCTTGCTGTAAGAGGTGACTATGCTTGTCATAAGAAGTGACTAGCAGGACCAGACCACCATCATATAGCTGGAATATTGCTGTGTGCGGCGATAAACAACAAACAAATGAAATAATAAATGTTATCCATAATATTCCTTGTCATTAATAGAGATGCCCTTATTGACTACAGCATAAAACAACACCCACCCACTAATTTATGGGACTGCCTCCGTGGTCTTGTGGTAGAGCGTCTGTCCAGAGAGTGGAAGGTCAGGGGTTCGATCCCCAGCCATGTCATACCAAATGACGTGAAAGATGGTACTTGTTGTTATCCTGCCTGGCGCTGATCATTAAGGGGCTAAGGCAAGAACTGGTTGGCTCGTAGTCAGTATACTGTGTCTGAGTGGGGTATTCATGTTAAACTGCACTATGGTATCTCAGTGGGCTAGCACTATTAAATCAGCATTAGTTTGGACTAGTAAAGCATCCACACACACACACAAACACACAAACACACACACACATGCATGCATGCATGTCGCTATTATAAGTGCCATAATCTTGGATGCCATGTTAAACCTCATTTCACCTCACCTCACTAATTTATGTTTCCTTTCTATGAAAACTGTAAACAGCGTAAATTATCAGGCACATGTTTCATAAACTCATATTAATGCTGGCCCACACCAGCGACCGCCTCCGTGGTCTAGTGGTAGAGCGTCATACCAAAAGACGTTAAAAGATTGTACTTGTTGTTACCCTGTCTGGCGCTCGGCATTAAGGGGCTAAAACAAGGACTGGTCAAGCTCAGAGTCAGTATACTGTGTCTGAGTGGGGTATTCATGTTAAACTGCGGCATGATATCTCAGTGTGCTAGCACTATAAATCGGCATCAGTCCGGACTAGTACAAGCAGCCACACACACACACACACACACACACACACACACACACAAGCACGTCGCTATGTAAGTGCAATAATCTTGGACACAATGTGTAACCCCATTTCACCTCACCACATACACCAGCTGATGTTGTCAGTATTGTGTATCAGCTGGTAATGAGCACCCGTGTATCTGCAGACTGGGATGGCTGCACAGCTGCCGCCAACACTCATCACAACCAGGATGGGATGTTAATATTTTACATGTTGTGGAACAGATTGAGACCTTTGTTCTGTCTGATTGCCAAGTTAGATTATCATCAGTTTTATAATTCATTGGGCTTGACAAGGAACTAGTGATTTAAGAGTAATCAATAATCTGAAAGCATTTTCCTGTAGTGACGTTGACAGTCATACCTGGACATGCTGTTAATATCACTGATTCTTACAAAGTGGGCCTGCTACCACGTAAGTCTTTTTCAAGCAATTTATACCATAAAGTCGTGACACTGAGACTTCTTTATTGTTTGTAACAATGTTTCAGGGCTATGCTTGGGACTTTTTATCCCCCACCCCAACAAAGTTCGCAGGGGATATTGAAATGGGTTCAATCCATCTGTGCGTCGTGTGTGCGTCCCGAAATCCTTTCTGGTGCATAACTCAGAAACCTCTAAATATTTCTCTACGAAACTTTGCATGTCTATCAGACTAAACTGGTCTCTATTGCTATTTTGGAATTTTAGAAATGTTTTATTTTTTACGTTTCCATGGCAACAAGTTGGACTTAGGGTGGTGTTGGTTGCCGGAGCGTAATTAAAAAAACGTTAAATACTTTCTTACAAAACTTTGCATGTCTACCAGGTGCATACTGAACTAGGGTCAGTTACCTGGTTTGGGACAATAACGTGTTAAAATGGGCAGGGGATATAGATGACTTTGTTGACTCTACGCTTGTTGCTTTGATTTTTGCAGGGGGGCTGTCACCTAGCTGGCTTCAATTTGCCCTTTGCTATGTCCATTATTTCACCTATCAGTGCTAATTAGTGCTACATGTACATAGATGTCTCTCTGCCTCATGGCATTCATTCACCTGATGAAGGAGTAAGCATATACTCCAAAACATTGTGTTCCTCATAATAAAGAAGTTGACATCCATGTATTTTTCTTCCTTATATAGACAATATTAACAAAAACTTCTTCTTTTTCTCACTTTTTCACTGACTGACCCAAACAATTTCATGCCAAACTTTTAAAATATTGAGCTAGCCTTCCCAAATCTATTTGTTTTTGTATTTTTAATTTAGTAGTCTCAGGCTAGTGGACTAGCGTGAATTTCAAAGCCTGACATAGTAACTCAGCAGTATACTGACAATAATTCATGGCCGAAGTGTCGAAAATCTTTTATATGGTAGGACCCAACTATCTAATGGTGAAATTGTTACATTGTTATGTTCAGTACCGGATTATCAAAAAGCCAAGTTTCGCTCATTAGTGCCCAGAACCCAACTGTCGAAAATGTGAAGGGCTTAGTTGATTAACAAAGGTGAGGTGGTGAGGTGAAATTGGGTTTAACGTCGCGTCCAAGATTATTGCACTTATATAGCGACGTGCATGCACGTGTATGTGTGTGTGTGGCTGCTTGTACTAGTCCGGACTGATGCCGATTTATAGTGCTAGCTCACTGAGATACCATGCCGCAGTTTAACATGAATACCCCACTCAGACACAGTATACTGACTCCGAGCCGACCAGTCCTTGTTTTAGCCCCTTAATGCCAAGCGCCAGACAGGGTAACAACAAGTATAATCTTTTAACGTCTTTTTGTATGACGCGGCCCGGGATCGAACCCTGGACCTTCCGCTCTCCGGGCGGACGCTCTACCACAAGACCACGGAGGCGGTCGATTAACAAAGCAATTAGTGATCAGCTGATAATGTTTTCTGAGATGGGGGCCATGCTTTACTACTCTCTATAACCGAGCTGGCGCTTTATTGAAGAGCGCAGCAACGAGGGAACACTGTACCTAATTAACTTACGGCCTCGTCAGCATTTCTTTTCTTGATACTTCTCCCTACTAGATTATTAAAGTCAAAATATACATGGTTTTAAGATCAAAGTGATCAAAGTTACTTGCAGACAGGACAGAGGAGACCTACACTCATGTCCGGTTAGATTTAGAGAAAACTACTCACAAAACTATCCAATCTCATTAAAATCAGATCTTAGTTCTTGCTACCGCTAAACAAAGATCTGAGGACATCCCATTATGGGTCACGTCAGACCGACCTTGCGCGAACTTTGACTGACCAATGGAATGACCAATCAGAAGGCAGCTTTCTTGTGCTTTACGGCACTAATTTCAAATTGTGACTACGCTTCGAAACATATTTGGACAAATTCTCGATTACAAATTTGAAACCTGAACAAAAGAACATTCTGGAATCGCTAACAGATGGTCTAGATTGTATGGATTCAGTCGTTAAACCCGTAACTATCGTTCGGAAAACCCCGTGTTAAACTTTTCGAGGTTGTATGATTAGAAATCACATTCCGACTGTCACTTTCATGATCTGGTAAGCGACGCTCTGATTGGTCGGATGAAAGGTCGTTCTGACGTGACCCCTAATGGGATGTCTACAGATCTTTGTTTAGCGGTAGCGAGAACTAAGGTCTGATTTTAATGAGATTGAAAACTATCGGAACTGTGTTCCCAAACTCACACTGGTGCATCGTAAGTTTTCATGCCATGATACAGTTCCAGACACATTTTTTTCTGTATCTAAACAAGACGATATACATACTAAAATGAATTACTTACTCCTCCTTTCATGACCCCCAGAGTTTTTTTTGTCAAATATCGCAGAATGTGTTGTAATTTAGCGTTTCAAGTTCATTACTAAAAATATCCCCTACGAACATGCTTTTCATAGTGAACCTGCTCTGAAATATTTTCCATGAGATTTGACGTAAATATGCATTTCGTGATATGTATTGTATTGTGACCTATGTATTGTGATACTATCATATCGTGACCTTGCTATATCATTTCATCCTGAATTTCTCAATCATTTTACATTTCAGCTTCATTTCCAACGCCAGCCATGAGGAGACGTATATCTGTTCCAATCTGTGCATTCCTGTCTCTGTCCGACCTTGCCATCACAACCGTCATCTTTTCCCACGGAACAGACTTTCGCTATCACTTCCTAGTTGAGACTTATGAGTACAACATCAGCCGTTCCCTGTTCGATCTCTGGGCACTGACCCTAATCCGTGTTTCGTTCATTCTGGGACTGGTCACCGCAATAATACGAAATCCGTCCCCTTCAGTGTCCCGCAGTAAATATGTCAGTAAATACATCGCAGGGCTGTGTATAGCGATGTGTATGTGGACTGTCATCCGACTCCTCACCCTCGCGGACAGCAGCAGCAACCTGCACAACCCCTGGATGTGGGGCATGCTGGCCTGGGCCTTTGTGGCGGCCATCTTGTTTTATATACAATGGCGTATTCTGTGTCAAACAAAAGTCTGTGATAAACCAAACTTGCTTGGGGACGATGAAGAGAGAGAGCCATTGATTAATGACTCAAAGACTAAAGATAAGGATGATTCAAAGGAAGAGGACAAAGAGAAAAATGTTAAATTAACCAGAAAAAAAGTATTTCGGTTGTTTTCCTACATGCGACCTGATTGGCTCCTGTTATGCACAGGGTTCACATTTCTCATCTTAGCTGCCGTAGGTGAGAACTGGGTTATTTATTCATCCAAAAAACTAAGCCAGAGTTCAAATTCGATTTAGGCCTGACCAATTTTTTGTTCTTGTATTACAAATTCTTTCGAATAAATTGGTTGGATGGAAGAACGAAAATACTTTTAAAAATAGGCAGAAATGAATGTTTTTTATGTTGTGTTATGGTTTTATGAGGCCAAATTTTGTGGATAGAGGACCGAATAAACTTGACCAGGTTCAACGGTCTCTGCTTTTATTGTGTTTTGAGGTAACTACCCAATTCAGCTATGTTTTTATTTCAGTTTCATTTTTATTATTATTTTTAAAATCTGGAAAATACAGGAACAAAATTTGGGCTGGTCTGACTGATAAAAGCATTTCATTGTTATTATCATTTTTCAGACAAAATATAGTGTTGTAGCTTTTAGTCCATTTGATGATTTAACATTTGTTTACAGGATCTGCTTGTGTTGATGAATTCTTTTCATAATAACATTGTATTATTGAGGTGGTATGCCTCTGTAAGGCATCGCTGCTGCCACAGTTGGCTGCTCAACCACTTATGACAGATGTTAGAGAGTTCTTACCTGGTATCCTTCATTTTATTGTTTATTTCTTGTTTAACGCCTCACTCAGCAATATTACACACACACACACACACACACACACACACACACACACACACACACACACACACACACACACACACACACACACACACACACACACACACACTCCCATTAGTCGCCTTACATACACGCGCGCACGCACGCACGAACACACACACACACACGCACGCACGCACGCACGCACGCACGCACATACACACACACACACACACACACACACACACACACACACACACACACACACACACACACACACTCCCATTAGTCGCCTTACATACACGCGCGCACACACACACACGCACGCACACGCACACACACACACACACACACACACACACACAGAGCTTTATAAATGCAATAATCTTGGATGTTGCGTTGAACCCCATTCCCCCTCACCTATTAAGGTGACTAGAGGCATGGAGTTTTCTGTTTTAGAGTTTCACTGTGTTTTGACTTTTTCTGTTTCATAGTTTCACTGTGTTTTGACTTGTTATTAAGGTAGGACCATGTTGTAGTGCACTAAACAACATTAGGGATCAAAGATAAATAGAGATAGATATTGGTGAGGTAAACTGTCAACCGATTTGGGAAAGTGAAAATGGTTGATGATGCAGGTTTCTGGTGACAAAGTTTGGGGGCATTCAGGAAGTAGTGGGATGGGGCTGCTACTATGTTCTTGTTCCTAATTGTGAATGGTCATACAGGGTTGTGTACTACTGATGTATATATTCCAGCGAATGTCTTCATTCCATACTACACGGGTCTTGTGATTGATGGAATCGCCATCGAGAAGTCTCGGGAAAAGTTCACCCATGCCATCATCATCATGGCCTTAATTTCAGTCGGCAGGTAAGTTAATAAGAATAGTCATTATTTACTTGACCCGTGAAGATTCCGGGGTAGAATAGGTCTTCAGCAACCCATGCTTACCGTAAAAGGTGACTATGCTTGTCGTAAAAGGCAACTAACGGGATCGGGTGGTCAGGCTGCTGACTTGGTTGATGCATGCCATCGTATCCCAATTGCGTGGATCGATGCTCATGATGTCAATCACTGGATTGTCTGGTCCAGACTCGATTATTTTACAGACCGCCGTCATATAGCTGGAATATTGCTGAGTGTGGCCTTAAACAACAAACAAACAAACAAACAAACAAATAAACATTATTCACCTCAATTAAAACAAATAGACTGATAGGTAATTTATTGTAAACCACATTTATTGTAAACAGCAATTAATTAGCATAAGGTTACATTAATAATGTTATTTAAATAGATCAGGTAAACAGTTTAGTATACTGATTTCTAAGTAACATAAATTAGTTAGCAAGGAAGCAACAGTGTCTGTAGAATGTATAACCATGGTAGCAACCATTTCAGCCTATAGCAACGGGTGTGCAGGAAGGCTGCAGTATTTCTATACTGTATAACCATAGTAATGGAACCGATTCTCAAGGGCAATAGCAACAGGTGTGCAGGGAGGCTGCGGTGTGTCTCAATACTGTGTAACCATGGTAACAGAACTGATTATTCTGTGTCATAGCAACAGGTGTGCAGGGAGGCTGCGGTGTGTCTCAATACTGTGTAACCATGGTAACAAAACTGATTATTCTGTGTCATAGCAACAGGTGTGCAGGGAGGCTGCAGTGAATCTCTATATTGTGTAACCATGGTAACATAACTGATTATCAAGTGCCATAGCAACAGGTGTGCTGGGAGGCTGAAGTGTATCTCTATACTGTGTCACCATGGTAACGAAACTGATTATTCTGTGTCAGAGCAACAGGTGTGCAGGGAGGCCGCAGTGTCTCCATACTGTGTCACCATGGTAACAGAACTGATTATTCTGTGTCATAGCAACAGGTGTGCAGGGAGGCTGCAGTGTGTCTCTATACTGTGTCACCATGGTAACAGAACTGATTATTCTGTGCCTTAGCAACGGGTGTGCATGAAGGCTGCAGTGTTTCTATACTGTGTAATGAGCTAGAAACTAACATTTTCAGTCCACTAGTCTTTATAATGATACCATACAGCAAATTAAACCCTTAAAAAAGGCAAATTTCTGCTAGTCCTTGTGATACCCGAAATATTGGGCAGTTTGGCAAGGACTACAGGTCTAGTGCCAATTTCTAATGCTAGTAATCATGGTGACACAACTTTTTCTTCAGTGCCATAGCAACGGGTGTGAGGGGAGGCTGTCTGTTCCTGGCGCTGCAGAGACTCAACATCCGCATCAGGAACATTCTGTTCTCCTCCATCATGACGCAGGAGGTCGGTTTCTTCGACACTGTCAGGACAGGTGAGGCGCCGTCAAGTAATACAACCTAGTCTGTCACTGTGTCACATGACATACACTCACCTGTCGGGAGCTACCGTAATGTGCTCATAGGTTTCCATCATGACAAAGGAGGTCGGCTTCTCTGACACTGCCAAGACAGGTGAGGCGCCGTCAAGTAATACAACCTAGTCTGTCACTGTGTCACATGACATACACTCACCTGTCGGGAGCTACCGTAATGTGCTCATAGGTTTCCATCATGACAAAGGAGGTCGGCTTCTCTGACACTGCCAAGACAGGTGAGGCGCTGTCAAGTAATACAACCTGGGAACTAATGGTCTGTCACTGTGTCACATGACATACACTCACCTGTCGGGATCTACCGTAAGGTGCTCGTAGGTTTCCATTATGACGCAGGAGGTGGGCTTCTTCGACACTGTCAGGACAGGTGAGGCGCTGTCAAGTAATACAACCTGGTCTGTCACTGTGTCACATGACATACACTCACCTGTCGGGATCTACTGTAATGTGCTGGTTGGTGTCACCAATCTCATTAATATCAGATTTCGCTACAGCTAAACAAAGATCTGAGGCCTGCTTTCTGATTGGCTAATGCCCACTTCTTGTTAGTCACTTCATTGGTCGGTAGAAGTTCACGGAAATGTTGTTTTTACATGACCCGTAATGGGATGTCCTGTAGCGGTAGCGAGAACTAAGATCTGATGTTAATGAGATTTAGGTTTCACCAAAGTGGTAACCAACTGACATTATTTCCTCCCACATAAGCTGACATCATAGGCGGATCCAGTTGGGGAAGTCCAGGGAGTCCACACATTTTGAAAACCAAATGTAGTGTTGTAGGCAGTAAAATTATCTGAGAGAGAATTTTGATATATTGGACCCCTCCCTTTTAAAAATGCTGGATGCTGTAAAAGCCAGCTTACTCACTCATACAATATGTTAAGAGTTGTGTATTTTTATTAATGTATGGAACTGATGTTTTAGGTGACATCACATCAAGGCTGACATCGGACACGACGACCACAAGTGATGCCATCACACTCAACGTTAACATCTTTCTCAGGAGCCTCATCACAGCATGTAAGCCTCTAGTTTAAAACTGATGTATCACTGATTCATGAAGATAGCATATGTCTATAGTGAGTGAGGGACCAGGCACACCAAAGGGCTCACTCGACTCGACTCGACCTGACTAAATCACCCACCCACCCACCCACCCACCCACCCACCCACTCGACTCGACTCGACTAAATCCACCCACTGATTGTCATGTGCCATAACAACGGGTGTGCAGGGAGGCTGCAAGTCTCCATACTGTATAACCATGGTAACAGAACAGATTATCCAGTGCCATAGCAACGGGCGTGCAGGGTGGCTGCAAGTCTCTATACTGTATAACCATGGTAACAGAACTGATTATCCAGTGCCATAGCAACAGGTGTGCAGGAAGGTTGCTGTGTCTCTATACTGTGTAACCATGGTAACAGAACAGATTATCCAGTGCCATAGCAACAGGCGTGCAGGAAGGCTGCTGTGTCTCTACACCGTTTAACAATGGTTAAACTCATTCACTCACTCTCGACTCACTCAACCACTTACTCAACCACTTACTCAACCATTTACTCAACCACTCACTCAACCACTCAACCACTCACTCAACCACTCACTCAACCACTTGCTCAACCACTTACTCAACCACTCAACCACCCCCTCATGAGCCCAAAACATGGGTAACAGGCGATTACTCCTGACAACTATGTGTGTATCCATGGTAACTGTTTCCATGACAGGTGGGACAGTGTTCTTCATGATCAAGCTGTCCTGGAGGATGAGCCTTGTCACCTTTATTGGTCTCCCCATCGTCATCGGCGTTGCTCAAGTCTACGGTGACTACTATGAGGTAGGCAACATTACAGGGTGTCCCTACTGCTACCAGGCCAATTTAATGTCCTGTTTTGCAGCTTTCTTTGTCATTTGCAAATTCTAGGCAAATAAATAAGATATAGCTTACGGTGTCAGGAGATAAGAACTTTTAGCTTAGTGTTCGGTCAATCGCAAAAAAAAGAAACAAGAAACAACATACAATGTATTTGATCAATTATTTTTTAAATCGTTTGATAAATTATTATTTAAGAACTTAATAGTTGATTTTGTTGGAGTGTTGTTATTTTTGTGGCTTTTGGTACCCATCTCACAAATCCATTAACCAAACAATGAAAAAAAGTGTTACCTTGATACTAATACATAATCAAAACATAACATATTTTCATTTATACATTTATATTCATATTATACTTTTTTCAAAACTTAGAGTAGGCCTATCCATGGTATCCAGATTTCTATTAGTCCTAGCTTGATTACACTTGAGCAGTGACATATTTGCTGGTGAATTATGGGACTGAACTATGTATATGGTTCGCCACGTATCAGGGGTGTTCCCAACATACGTCATCACTTACTACACTTATCACACACGATGCACAGCCAAAAGATGAAATAACAACAAAGAGAGAAACAAAGATGTTTTCAGGGTAACAATGCACCCAATGACCAGTAGAATACAAAATTAATCTGTTGTGTTATTGTAACAGTAGTGGATAGCATGAAGTGCACCCCCACCTAATGTAAGTCACTACACCTATGTTAATCTAGACACCTATGTTAATCAAGACGCCTAATGATAATCTAGACACCTAATGATAATCTAGACACCTATGTTAATCTAGACACCTATGTTAATCAAGACGCCTAATGATAATATAGACACCTTATGTTAATCAAGACGCCTAATGATAATCTAGACACCTTATGTTAATCAAGACACCTAATGATAATCTAGACACCTTATGTTAATCAAGACGCCTAATGATAATCTAGACACCTTATGTTAATCAAGACACCTAATGATAATCTAGACACCTTATGTTAATCAAGACGCCTAATGATAATCTAGACACCTTATGTTAATCAAGACACCTAATGTAAATCAAGACACCTAATGTTAATCAAGACACCTAATGTAAATCAAGACACCTAATGTAAATCTTGACACCTTATGTTAATCAAGACACCTAATGTAAATCAAGACACCTAATGTTAATCTTGACACCTAATGTAAATCTTGACACCTAATGTCAGTTAAGACACCTAATGTCATTCAAGACACCTAATGTCAATCAAGACACCTAATGTTAATCAAGACACCTAATGTTAATCAAGACACCTAATGTAAATCTTGACACCTAATGTTAATCAAGACACCTAATGTAAATCAAGACACCTAATGTTAATCTTGACACCTAATGTAAATCTTGACACCTAATGTCAATCAAGACACCTAATGTTAATCAAGACACCTAATGTTAATCAAGACACCTAATGTTAATCAAGACACCTAATGTCAATCAAGACACCTAAAGTATATAATGACACCTAATATTAATCTCAACACCTTAAGTTTATCATGACACCTAATATTACTCTTGACACCTAATGTTAATCTGACACCACATGTTACTCTCGACACCTAGTGTTAATCATGACACCTAATATTACTCTCGACACCTGATGTTAATCTGGACACCCTGGTTTTCCTCCCCACCAGGTGCTGGCGAAGCAGGTCCAAGACAGCCTGGCTAAGGCCAACGAGATAGCAGAGGAGGCCTGTTCGTCACTGAGGACGGTCCGCAGTTTCGCCAACGAACGGAGCGAGGTGTCAAGATATAAGGTGTCACTGGGGGACACCTACAAGCTGTACAAGAAGGAGGCTATAGTGTATGCGGGCTACCTGTGGTCCAACCAGGTAACAAGATTTTTGTTTGTTGTTTTATGCCGCATTCAGCAATATTCCAGCTATATGATGGCAGGCTGTAAATAATTGAGTCTTGACCAGATAATCCAGTGATTGACATCATGAGCATTGATTCACGCAACTGGGATACAATGACATGCATTAACCAAATCAGCGAGCCTGACCACCTGATCCCATTAGTGGCCTCTTACGACAAGTATAGTCGCCTTTTACGGAAAGCATGGGTTCTACCCTGGATCTTCACGGGTCAACAAGATGCTGGGGATACAGTAGAATGCCATCTGACCCCGGAAGTCCCAGCATTTGTGAATTGAGAAAGGATACGGATCCTTTTTGGCCCGTTGTAAATGCCATTTAAAGGTCTTTGAGATATTGGTTTGAAAACTATCAGATATATATAGCTGGCAAATAATGTACTTTTATCCCCTAAACTTGTACCGGTATGTAATTTTGGAGGGAAAGTGGATTATTTAGGAAAAAGCAGTACCTGTGAATTTGATACAGGTGTTGATATGAAGTCAAATTCTTTTTCATATGGACCCGTAATGATTTCTGTGTATTTTAGGCATTTCTTAAATTTTGTTGACCCTGTGTTTGTAAAATGCCCTTATCTTGCCCATTGTTAATCCAGACGATGTGACAGGGAACTATCAGGGAAGTCCATTGTGTCTTGCAGGTGCTTGTTTTGATGACATTTGTTTTGTATGGCCTGTGTACCTATGTCAGGCTGGGAAATATTTGGGGGGCAATTTTCTGAGGTGTGTTCCTAAGGTGTGCCAGAAACGTCTAATCTTGGGTTCGAATTAGGTTTGCATCATGTGCATCATACCTGTTTTCTTGGGTTTGACCAAAATGGTGAACATCTGGGACTTGCATTACTTGATCTTTCTACATCATGCTGACACGCCGGGATATAACTGAAATACTGTTCAAGCAGTGTTAAACCAAGCCGACACATTAATTCAATCACTCAATCAATTTTCAACTAGTGTCCTCAATCATACCCGCTTGCGAACTAAAGCAGTGTCTGTATTTCAAAGAGTTTGTCAATAGTTGTGATTTAATTTAATTATTAGCTGCAATTCATAATGTGTAAGACATCATTGTTTATGCATTTACTGAGAAAATTAACAGTTTGGGGTGGTGCATGGGCTTAAATTTTTTTAAAGAATTGTTCCTCAGGCATTGGCTTTTGAAAATATAGTGTGGGCTGGCGGCCATTTGTTTTTTAACTAGTATGTTACCAAATAGACAGTTGTGTACAATCAACCAAAGAAGTGGCCTCCCTACATAAATGTATTCCTTGATGAGTAAAATACTGGAATACAGTATTTGACTATCGTCGAACTACCGGCAAATGCATAATACTCGCATACAATGAGCTTGATTCTATTTCACAATGCAAAAAAACGTTATCATGAGCACATAACACCAGAGGAAGCATGTCTGTTCTGAATCACGCAAGTTACTCCTATTATTACACATCTGGCTATAAAAGTGTTCATTGTGTATCTGGACTTGCGGGGGGCGGTCGGGTAGCCTAATGGTTAACTCGTTCGCTCGTCACGCTGAAGACCCGGGTTTAGATTCCCGACATGGGTACAATATGTGAAGCCCATTTCTGGTGTCCCCCGCCGTGATATTGCTGGAATATTGCTAAAAGCGGAGTAAAACCATACTCACTCACTCACTCACTCACTCACTCACTCACTCACTCACTCACTCACTCACTCACTCACTCACTCACTCACTCTTGACTTACGTTGTAATCCATTATATTACTTTTCTGCAAGATTTCCTTCAATTTCGGCGAAATCGTGTATGATCTGTTTGGCAGATCACCTCAACTCACTGTGAATGTGCCTTGAAATGAACATTAGTTGTTAGAGATGCAAACTTTTTGGCCTTCCTATCAATTTTCAATTTTCTTTTCAGTTGTGATATTGGCCATGACATGAAGCTGGTTACTATTTCTGGCTTAATTTTCAAGACAAATACACATGTAACCATATTCTCTGCCTATGAAACATTGTACACAGTACATAAATACGATTGAATTTGTAAATCATCATATCTAGTGATGTTTTATTAAGAATCCATACCGTATTCGACGTAATAAGCGTCCACGGCGATATTTGCTAATATATTGCCTAGTGAACAATACCAATTAGCACCCCTTCCGATTGATCAATGTACACAACACTTATTTACTCGTGTATAATATGCACTCGTGTGTTATATGCACCCTTAACTATGGGACATTAAATTCTGGAAAAAGGTACCTCTCGTATATAAACATTTCAGGCTGTCAGTATAAACCACGAAATTTATCTTTCAACTTTCTTTTTTTTTTCACCAAAATAATATTCTAATAAGAGCCCCCTATTTCTAATTTTGAGAGCGCCCTGGGCGCTTATTATGTCGAATACAGTATATATTTTTCATTGACCAAATTTGCAGGGCAATACAAGCACACAACTATTGTGATGCGAAGTGCATCAGTGTGCTTGTAAAGGGAAGTAACTCCACGCTGTATTGTTTCGTGTTGTTTAAAAGTAATATAGCACTTCACTGCCAGGGTTGTGTGTTAAAGACGTGGAATAGTTAAGGATTTTTATTTGTTTTGAAAATGGAAATATTAACGAAATTAACTTTGAAATGATGCGGCGTTGCCTGAGAACCAAGAATATCTTTTCTTTTAGCCTTATGCAATGAATACAGTATATGTATGAATAGGATGGTAGATGTTTGGCAGCATGTAAAGAATCTGTCTGCTGTTTCCTCCCCAGTTGTTTGAGCTGGCTCTCACTGTCGGGGTGCTGTACTATGGCGGCCATCTTGTGATAGCCAACTTGATCAGTGGTGGCAACCTTGTGTCTTTCATCCTGTACCAGATAGAGCTGGGCCAGTGTCTGGAGGTGAGTAGTGAATTAGTGTTACGAGGTGACTTCCAAATTGAAATGCAAAGGTTAACCACAAATCAGTGCGAATTGTGAAATCAGTAAACAACCATACAAGATCAATGTGCAATCAGTAAATGATAATCAAACACACAGTTTTAGGTTTACAATGAAAATAGGCAATACAGTAGGTCAAGTAAGAGGCAGCCGCAATAAGTAATGACCCTAGAGTATATATATCAGAGCACTCATGAATGTCTATTATTGCTGTCTCTGTTGAATGGGGGGAAGGGTGGCCCAGTCGTCTAAGGCACCGCTATTCGCTGTGCAGAGTTGTGTCCCTTGGGCAAGCCAGAAACCTATGATTGTGGGTTCGAATCCTGGTTCGGCCCGATTATGTTTCTAGGTTTGTCAGCACCATACCCGTGCTCATGGGTTTCCCCGAAGTGGTAAATGTCTGACACACCGTGATATAACTGGAATACTGTTAAAAGCGGTGTTAAACCCAACTCACTCACTCACTCTGTTGAATGCCTTGAAACAGGCCTGTCTCAATTGTTTCATCCAGAATAAAGCTGGCAGGAATTCAGTGTTGTAAGAAAGGTAACCAATCTGAACTTTGCAAGTAGGTAAGATGCAAGTCAGGTCAAAAAGGCCTTGAATCATCCATGTGTCACTCTTGGCACAGCCAGGCTTCTAGAAAGTATCCTATCACGAAACTTCTCAAACCATCAAGCTTCCCCTTGTTTGTCAACAAGCTCCTCCCAGCGATAGCCTATTCACGGAGCTCTCCATACTATCGGGAGTGTGAATTAAATGCGATAAAATGCGAGTGGTCTTTGCTCGCATTATTAAATATCGCATTTATATCAACAATAAGACATTTTGGATAGCAGAAATACCAACTTAGACATACGCTGAAAACAAACAACTATGTATTCCACATCACTGTTTATTGAGCAGCACTTGTAACAAATATATGAACAATGTCATTCAAACACTAATTATATCCTGTCAATTGTCACTGCTGGGGTCAAGACAAGAGTTTTACTCACTTATGTCATCACTGATCACACTTGCAAGTCCAGACAGACGCCACCCATGCAACATGCGACTGTGTCAAAGGCCAACACTAGCCAGCGCGCATGTATTGTTTTAGCGGAAGTACTCTACTCAGCGCTAATAAGCTGTGGTATTTGGTGTGTGATTGGATTAATGTAAGATTGGATGGTGAGGATTCTCCTGTAAACCTGACAGAATACAATTTGTTTAGATATAAATCCACTGATGCTTGAGAGGAGGGGGGTGTCGCATTCATATTGAGTCGCATTAATTTCACGATTTACAGTATCATGTAATTGACATAGTAAGAATGTAAGGTGGGAGTTGGTTGATTTACTGTTGCCTGCTCTCTCGAACCAATCTGATTAAACAAACAAAAAGATAAATTTATCCGGGAAATATGTTCAGTCATAAACTTTATCAAAATTCACTTTGATGGCATACCCAAAGATATAAACAAGAGTATAAACATTAATACATTTGCGGTTAGAGGGCATAACAGGTATTTCAATATTCTTGTAATGGCTGCGCCTATTCTGGTAGCAGCGATGTTACTGAGAGCGTAACGAAGGTGTCACGTGCTGGGAAGGAGCTTGGTGTGTCAATAACCAAGGGAGGTAATTCTAATTTCCTGTTAAATATGACCATGACATTACCAGACATATTACCAGCGTGTCTTTACCAATCATCTGCTGCCATTGCTCACTACAAATAAATCTACAATAATTTCCACATAACAAAAAAGAGCAGGGCCCACTTGCACAAAGCGATCTTAGCGCTAAGACTATCGTAAGCCTATGTTAAAGTATGGGAGTTATGATCATCTTAGCGCTAAGATAAGGTAAGTCCTCTTCCAGGTAGAGTTGGTTCAGTGTCTAGAGGGGAAAGCAGTTAGTGCTGAGCATTACTGTAATTTCTTTGTTTCTTGTATTTTTAGCATAATCAAAGTTACAAACTACCGAATGATATCACCTAATGAAATGTCCCACATGTGATGTCTGTTCTAGAGTATTGGTTCCGTGTATACTGGCCTGATGCAGGCTATCGGGGCCTCTGAGAAAGTGTTCGAGTACATGGACAGGAAACCAGTGATCACAAACACAGGAAGCTACGCGCCAGACAAGATGGAAGGTCATCTAGAGTTCCGGAATGTCAGCTTCTCCTACCCATCCCGCCCTGACTCTCTGGTGTTGAAGGTAGGTGGCGCTGTCTTTGTGTACTGATGAAGGCAAGTAAGGGAATAATGATTTTATATTCCGGGTGTAGGGGCTGGTATTTTTGTTACTCCTTCTATTCATAATATATGTGCTTTGGAATAATGACTAAAACAATTAGCATTTTCTACCCAAACTTTTTTCTGGGCAAAAAATAATTTTATTTTATATCTTTTAAATCTCCAAAATTACATTACCTTCAATTTAACCTCAGCACCTATAACTTTCTTAAAAGTCAGACATTTTTTAAAAGTTTGGACGAAATGGATGATTCAGTGTCATCTTCCACTTTCTGATTGGTCAGTCATAATGTTTGTTTGACTGGTGCTGATAGGTTAATTCTGTACTATATTATGTTTTGGGGTCTAGAATGTGTCGTTCAGTGTGCGTCCAGGGGAGGTGGTGGCACTGGTTGGTCCAAGTGGAGGCGGCAAGAGCTCCTGTGTCAACCTACTGGAACACTTCTACGAGACAGTTACTGGGGACGTCCTGCTGGACGACGTGCCGATACACCAGTATGACCACAAGTACCTGCACAGAAAGGTGAGGGACACAATATATTTTACTGTCTCTATGTTCTCAACACAGTTCCAAGTCCGAGGTCCCCTATGAAGTACTTTTTGGCCGAGTTCCAAGTTGAAAACCTATCATGAGGAGCTCTAAAGTAACAGAGAAATAGAGAGTCTCACCCGTGTGTCTTTTGATATCAAATATATTAACACGAGTTGTTTAAAGTGGAAAAACTCTGAGGCTTGCCGAGGTTTTTTTCCACTTTTATCAACGAGTGTTGATATATTTGATATCAAAAGACACTCAGGTAAGATTTTATTTATTATCCAACATCCTTCTTCCAACTTTTTTGTTTGTAGACAGTAATAAGCAGTGTCTTAAGTGTAAAAAGTACTGCTAACAGCTTCATTAGCAGAGCCATTAGTGATGTCATTTGACTGTGATGTCATGGTAACCAATGACATCACAATGGTCCGCAAAGCATTATGATGCAGTTTCATTGCAGTGATATCTACAATTTAGATATGATATGATACACAGTTTGGCGAAAAGGGGACTCACCTCTCAGGAAGGGGGAGTAACTCTTATTAAAGCTGTTTGTCACTGTTTGATGCTGTAGGTATCCCTGGTGGGCCAGGAACCGGTGCTGTATGCTCGGAGTATCCGGGAGAACATCGGGTATGGTTTGGACGATTGCACGAATCAGGAGGTCGAGCAGGCCGCCATCATGGCCAATGCTCACCAGTTCATTATTGAAATGTCGGACAAATATGATACACAGACTGGAGAGAAGGGGACACAACTCTCAGGTAGGGGAAGTCACTCCGATGAAGCTACATAAAACAGTTGTATGGTATGCATTCTAAGGGTAGTGGACCGCCTTCATGGTCTGGTGGTAGAGCTTCTTGCCAGAGAGCTGAAGGTCAGGGGTTCGGTCCACGGTTGTGTGATACCAAAAGATGTTAGACCATGATGCTACACACTTCGTCTTGGAGAAGTCACACAAAGTTAACAATATTATGCACATTCTATAGTTAGAAGAGTTAGAATGAATGTTTCAGGTGTTTTGAATTGTGCAGGAACTGGAGGGTTATAATTTGCCCAAAAGGTTTGCACATAGCAAACACATTTTAAGTAGACTATTGCAGATGCAATGTTTGGGCAAGGTGAATAACTACCAGATATTTATCATACATGATTCCACTTCTCTTAAACAATCAAATTCTGCCGATAAGGTCTAGTCATGGGGTACACATTCTGAGGATAGATGTTCAAACAGGGGAAATAACTGTCAGATAACCCTTTATCTGAATTACCTCCCCTGTTTTAGCGGCACAACCTGCTTACGCAAACAAAACGTTTTGATACAAATCTTAGAGTTCAATCGTTCTTGCTTTGATGGATAAATCTGAATAGAGTTTTTCAACCATGTTTAATGTGCAGGGGGACAGAAGCAGAGGATTGCTATTGCGCGGGCGCTGATCCGGAACCCGGTGGTCCTACTGTTGGACGAGGCGACGAGTGCTCTGGACTCGGAGTCAGAACATGTGGTTAGTGATGAGTTGCTGTGTTGGGGAGAAAAAGGCTGACATTTGATAAAGTGTAACATTTCAGTGTCTGCATCACAATCCTATGTTGAACTCTCAGTGTTCATACTCATTATGATATGGTTATGGGCAGTCTTGATTTTTCTAATGCTTTGTTGATTATGTTTGTCAGCACCATACCTGTGCTCGTGGGTATCACCGAAGTGGTAAACGCCTGAGATCTGCGTCACTTCGGGCTTTCCTCCCACATTAAGCTGACACGCCGCGATATAACTGGAATACTGTTAAAAGCGGCGTTAAACACAACTCACTCACTCACTCACTGACAGACTCACTCACTCACTCACTCACTCACTCACTCACTCTTACCATGGAATGACTTGTAATTTATTTATCTCTGTATGTTTCTGGTTGAAGTGTTTGTCCTTCTTTCCTCCAGGTCCAGCAAGCCCTGTACAGTAACGTGAAAGGCCGGACTGTGTTGATCATAGCTCACCGGCTCAGCACAGTTGAGCGAGCTCACCGTATCGTCGTCATCAACAAGGGTGCCATCGTGGAACAAGGAACTCACATGGAGCTACTCGCCAATAGAGGCATGTACGCCAACCTCGTCAAGAGACAGATGCTTGGTTTTGATGAGATGTCTTCTAAAAATGATACTCATTATCATTCCCCTCCACGAACTATGACGTCGCACGTGTCTGTCCATGCAGGGTCAGTGTCCCCGGACTTCCGATCGTGTAGCAGCACCCCTCCCCGAGCCTCCTTCCATGTTGGCTCAACTCTCTGACCCTTGACCTGTGTAGCAGACGCCAGTTTTACTAGTTGAGTTCGGATCTCAAAGGACCTGTGAAGAGCTTCAGGAATCAGTGAAGAGGATGCAGATGAGCTCAAGGTCGTTTTGGATACAGAAGGTTCAAGTTAACCTTGTGGAATTATAGCCAGGTTTAAGAAATATGGGATCACAGGACCTACTCAGGACCACACGACCCATTCAGAAGTGGAGAGTTATTTGTTTTATTCAAACCTCCTTGCAATCAGAGTGAGTGAGAGATTATGAACTTTTTGTGGCAACAACTTGAAATCCAGATGCCATCTGCCCATGTATCCATCCATGAAACCATTTCTGGTGTCCCCTGCCGTGATATTGCTGGAATATTGCTAAAAGCAGCGCAAAACCATACTCACTCACTCACTCTATCCATGAAGTGTCCCGGTATTGACTCTCACTGTGGATTCTGTGGAGGTTCCAAATGATTTTAAACTCCTGGTTCTCAGAATTGCCATTGTCTTTCAGTTTACCTACATATGCATCATGAGTACATGATAGTTATAAGCTACTGTTCAGGGAATGTTACAGCTTCAGGGTTTTACCTTGACCTTCACAGGTAGGGGCCCAGGGGATCCCAGTAATAAATTGTAACGGTTCTGTAAAGTCGTGGCAACTTCCAAACTTTTGGGAAGTTGTAATCAATCGGACCGTCATTCAGGCGATGTTTCTGACAGATCACAATCTGAAAAATAGTATCATGAAAGTGTATCCCGTGGATAAGCCGACCCCTTTATACAGAATTGTTTTTCTGATACTCAAAATTCGGCTTATACGTGGTCATATACGGTAATAAAATGGTGTAGTGTACTGTACTGTAAGATTTGATAATTATTTGATTACAGGACCTTTATATTCCTTGTCAAAAAATGGGTACAATTAATATTACTTCCTCGGGATATTTTTTGTTGATGCATCCATTATATACATTTGTGTGTTCTGGATGCACAGTTCTGTGCCGTGTAAGACCCTGAAGTTATAATTTTCTGTATTACATATTCAGCCCCAGAGTTGTATGCTGCCTGGTGCCAGGTGTTGCTATGGTGATTGTAGATAAAGACTTTTGTAGATATACAACTGATGATACACCCTTGTCGATATAGAGATACACTATAACTGTCGCTATTGTGTTTGATATTTAACAGTGTTCTCAGGTATATTCCATCTGTATCAGTGCAGCTTGTAGATAATCAATCTGGACCAGACAGTCCAGTGATTGATATTATGTGTAACATCCTGCGATGTGTTTGTGAGCCTTGTCTCACATGAAGAATATGTGTGTCATGATATTTGGAAAGTAACGTTATGTTGTTAAGATGTGTCACAATATTGCTGAGTGCGGTGTTAAACAACATGAAACATGTTGTCTCACATGAAGAATATGTGTGTCATGATATTTGGAAAGTAACGTTATGTTGTTAGGGTGTGTTTGTGAACCTTGTCTCACATGAAGAATATGTGTGTCATGATATTTGGAAAGTAACGTTATGTTGTTAAGATGTGTCACAATATTGCTGAGTGCGGTGTTAAACAACATGAAACATGTTGTCTCACATGAAGAATATGTGTGTCATGATATTTGGAAAGTAACGTCGTGTTGTTAAGATGTGTTTGTAAGCCTTGTCTCACATAAAGAATATGTGTGTCATGATATTTGGAAAGTAACGTCGTGTTGTTAAGATGTGTTTGTAAGCCTTGTCTCACATAAAGAATATGTGTGTCATGATATTTGGAAAGTAACGTCGTGTTGTTAAGATGTGTTTGTAAGCCTTGTCTCACATGAAGAATATGTGTGTCATGATATTTGGAAAGTAACGTTATGTTGTTAAGGTGAGTTTGTGAACCTTGTCTCACATGAAGAATATGTGTGTCATGATATTTGGAAAGTAACGTTATGTTGTTAAGATGTTTCACAATATTGCTGAGTGCGGTGTTAAACAACATGAAACATGTTGTCTCACATGAAGAATATGTGTGTCATGATATTTGGGAAGTAACGCCATGTTGTTAGGGTGTGTTTGTGAGCCTTGTCTCACATGAAGAATATGTGTGTCATGATATTTGGGAAGTAACGCCATGTTGTTAGGGTGTGTTTGTGAGCCTTGTCTCACATGAAGAATATGTGTGTCATGATATTTGGAAAGTAACGTTATGTTGTTAAGGTGTGTTTGTGAGCCTTGTCCCACATGAAGAATATGTGTGTCATGATATTTGGAAAGTATGGCTATATTGTTATTGGATATGAAATAAATAAAATCAGATCTTAGTTCTCACTACTGCTAAACAAAGATCTGAGGACATCCCATTAGGGGTCACGTCAGAACGACCTTTCATCCGGCCAATCAGAGCGTCGCTTACCAGATCATGAAAGTGACAGTCGGAATGTGATTCCTGATCATGAAGCCTCGAAAACTTTAACACGGGTTTTTTTTACCGAACGATAGTTACGGGCTTTACGACTGAATCCATACAATCTAGACCATCTATTAGCCATCCCAGAATGTTCTTTTGTTCAGGTTTCAATTTTTTAATTGAGAATTTGTCAAAATCTGTTTCGAAGTGTAGTCGCCAATTAGACATTAGTGCCTTAAAGCAAGAGAAAGCTGCTTTCTGATTGGCTAATGTCAACTTCTTGTCAGTCATTCCAATGGTCGGTCAAAGTTTGCAAAAGGTCGGTCTGACGTGACCCGTATTAGGGTGTCCTCAGATTTTTGTTTAGCAGTAGTGAGAACTAAGATCTGATTTTATTTATTTACAGATCACCGCCGTATAGCTGGAATATTGCTGAGTGCGGTGTTAAACAACATGAAACAAACCAAACACTGATATGACTCACAAATTCTTAAATTGGATGCCAGGGCAAATTAAGTGGTAAGCCAGGTTAGCAAATAAATATTTGAAAGCCTTCAAAGAATTTGGCCAGGACAGCCAATTTGCCTGAGGTCAGTACCTCTTTAATATCAGCTTGCCAAAGAAAATAACCCACTTTATCTCCACATGTAAAGCTCTACAGGATTTATGAGATTTATCATATATGTTCATCATTTGGTTACCATCATGTGTTCATTGTCCATTCTGGGGTCACAGGAGTCCCAGTGGTCTAAGCTGCTGCAATTGTTGTGCAGAGTGGTGTCCCTTTAATGTACCAGGATCTACAGATCATAGCTGACACATTTGCCTTGTTTGTGATCATTGTACTGTACTCATATTTGTAAGTTTCATTAAAATGTAATCATCATCAACTTCTATCATTTTGGGCTTTCGGGGTTTCCTACCATATTAACCCGTCAGTGATACAACTTAATTACTGTTCAAAGTGGTCTTGAAATCAACTTAGTCCGGCAGAATTATTTTTGCTGAACATTGTGTGTCAGAGGCAACCAGCATTTTTCTCTGAGCACATCTGAGTTCTTCTTACACTCAAGGTGAAGCCCATTTCTGGTGTCTCCCCTCCCCCCATGGTCAAACCCAACTCGGGGCGGTCGGGTAGCCTAGTGGTTAAAGCGTTCGCTCGTCACGCCGAAGACCCAGGTTCGATTCCCGACATGGGTACAATGTGTGAAGCCCATTTCTGGTGTCCCCCGCCGTGATATTGCTGGAATATTGCTAAAAGCGGTGTACTCACTCACTCACTCAAACCCAACTCACTCAGTCAGTCTTCCTACTTATTATATCAGCATTTTTACCAGATTTAGCTTGTCTCAACTATACAACTATCCCGAATAAAAAAACTGTTTATTTTCTACACTGATGGCAGTTTGTGCTATCTTGTTATTTGTTAGAAAAGTGTATACTACTCAACTTTTGTAAGAGATAATGAAATAAAAAATTGGATTTAAATATACACTTGACATATCATGAGAATCATTTTTGTTTATCATGGAAAGATTTTGATTTGTTTGATTTTCCTTTAAGGCCACTATGATATTCCAGCTATATGATTGCATTCTGTAAATAATCAAGTCTGGACCAGACAATACAGTTATTGATATCATGAGCATCAATCCATGCAATTGGGATACGATTACATGAATAAATCAAGTCAGCGAGTCTGACCACCGGGTCCAGTTAGTCGCCTCTTACGACAAGCATAGTCACCTTTTACAGCAAGCATGGGTTTCTTAAGACCTATTCTACCCCGGATCTCCACGGGTCTCATGGAAAGATGAAAACATCCCTATCAAAAGTGGAGTAGTATATTATAATGTGATAATACTGTATTCGACGTAATAAGTGCCCACGGCGATATTTGCTGATATATTGGCTAGTGAACAATCCCAATTAGCACTCCTTCTGATTGATCAATGTACACAAGACTTATTTATTCGCGTATAATACGCACTCTTGTGTTATATGCATTCTTTATTATGGGCAATTAAATTCTGGAAAAGTTTATCTGTCGCATATAAACATTCCAGTGTGTCAGCATAAACCACAAAATTTATCTTTCAACTCTCTTTTTTCCACCAAAATAATATTCTAATAAGAGCCCCCTATTTCTAATTTTGAGAGCGCCCTGGGTGCTTATTACGTTGAATATGGTAGTAATGTTTTTGCAATGTTTATGTATGTACATTTTGTAATTAATTTCTTGGCTGCTAACAACTTCGTTTAAAACAAGGTCACCAGGTACTTGGTGTTCACATCTTCATGGAACATCGCTATGGTAACCTACTGCTCAGTTTTTGTGAAACCACATAGATCTAAAAATAACCAGCCAATCGAAACTCTACTTTTGAAGATCTTAATCTATTAAATGTTGTTTATATATGTTTTACCATTTAAACGGAAATGTGTGCAAGATGTAAACTTTACTCCGTCAGTCAGTAGATCTGAATGTTTGTATGTACAGGGAGAGTAGCCTGTCTGTGATAAGGGTGTGTGTACATTGTTCAACCAACAATAAAAGTCTAAATCACTGCAGTTGTTTGTTACATGAGGTGACGGGCATTGACCCCCTCCCAGCATTTATAATTCTCCCACCATGTTTATGGCAATCTCATTGAAATCAGATCTTAGTTCTCGCTACTGCTAAACAAAGATCTGAGGACATCCCATTACGGGTCACGTTAGACCAACCTTGCGCGAACTTTGACCGTACAATGGAATGACCAATCAGAAGGCAGCTTTCTCGTGCTTTTTCGGCACTAATACCAAATTGGCTTCGAAACATATTTTGACAAATTCTCGATTACAAATTTGAAACCTGAACAAAAGAACATTCTGGAATGGCTAATAGATGGTCTAGATTGTAAGGATTCAGTCCTTAAACCCGTAACTATCGTTCGGAGTTAAAGTTTTGGAGGTTGCATGGTTAGAAATCACATTCCGACTGTCACTTTCATAATCTGGTAAGCGATGCTCTGGTTGGTTGGATGAAAGGTCGTTCTGACGTGACCCCTAATGGGATGTCCTCAGATCTTTGTTTAGCGGAAGCGAAAACTGAGGTCTGATTTTAATGAGATTGTGTTTATGGGTATTTCTAACACTGCACCCCAATGCCACACTTTTTTAATTTTATGTTTCACAGATTTATTCCAGCTTTTCCACACAAGGTCGGTTGAAATAAAAGTAAATAGCTATTTTTTATTTCTTCATTCATTCATTCATTCATTCAGTCTGCCGTGGAGTTAAAACTGCAGGTGGCCTCTTGAATCACTGATAGTGATGTAGATGTTAGAAAAATAATTATATTTATATTTATTTTTTTCCTGGATCGGCTGCTCTTGAGTAAGGGGGGCGGGCTCGTAAAACAAACAAAAAAATTGTGGCCTAATGCCATTTCTTGTATCTCCACAACAAATATGCCTGACTGCTGCCATCGATCATAATCTCATTTTGACACTTTCTCAGAGTTCATATGTGTATGTATATTTGTCACAAAACATTAATTGGAAGTATGGGTTATGAGTTTTTAAGTTTTCTTGATGTTTTGGGATTATTTTTCTCCAAATGTACATAAACAAGACAACATAGTGTTAAAATATTCAGTGGCAGCTTGATATCTCTTTGGATTGGTTTCTTGTATACAAGTGTTTCTCCAAAATATACTACTGAAGAGAAGTTAAAGCACACCTGATTCTTTCACTTCACTATAGTTAATCTGTCATGCCAGGTGTTCTTGAACTTCATTTCAGTAGTATACATTCATATACCCTGGGGGGGCACAGGTGGCCCAGTCTTCTAAGGTGCAGCGATTCGCTGTTCAGAGTTGCGTCCCTTGGGCACGCCAGAAACCTATGATTGTGGGTTCGAATCCAGGTTCGCCCCGATTATGTTTCTAGGTTTGTCAGCACCATACCTGTGCTCGTGGGTTTCACCGAAGTGGTAAACGTCTGAGACCTGCATCACTTCGGGCTTTCCTCCCACATTAAGCTGACACGCCTCGATACTGGAATACTGTTAAAAGCGGCGTTAAACACAACTCACTCACTCACTCACTATACCCTGGATTTTGGTCATAAAAAATCTCAGCTTATACCATGGCAGGTTTCCAGTACCTCGTACACTGTGTGTGTGCGCAAATTTTAACCAAAACTTTTATTAAAAGGGCCAAACACACAAAAAATTGAATATTTTCTTGTGACCTTGACCTGTTCACACTATGCACCAAGAGAATTCTCTAGGTCCTTTTGGAAGAATAATCTTGGAAGACCTTAATCTTTCTGTAGTAGTTTCTAGAAAGACCCGTAAGGTTATTGGCGGCAGTTAAATTCAAACCAAACTTTAAAGCAGGCCCATGCCATAGAGCTGCTAATAAGGTTACCCAGGCCGAAAAGGCCACTTTGGCCACATAGTTACATACAGAGTTGTATCCAATTACCCTTTCTTAAATATATGCATGTTTTTACGCAAAGATTTGGTTTTATCGAGAAACCTGTTTCTAAAAGGGGCATTCCCACAGATTTACGTCTGTTTTCAACATGAAGACAATATTTCCAGAATACTAAAGAGTGGTGTTCCTGAGTGAGTGAGATTTTGATTTTAAGTGTGCTTTTAACAGTATTCCTGTAATATTACGGCTTGTCAGCTTAATGTGGGAGGGGGTGGTCGGGTAGCCTATTGGTTAAAGCGTTCGCTCATCACGCCGAAGATCCGAGTTCGATTCCCGACATGGGTACAATGTGTGAAGCCCATTTCTGGTGTCCCCTGCCATGATATTGCTGGAATATTGCTAAAAGCAGCATTAAACCATACTTGCTGGAATATTGCTAAAAGCAGCATTAAACCATACTCACTCACTTAATGTGGGAGAAAAACCCAAAGTGATACAGGTCTCAAATGTTTACCACATCAATGAAACCCATGTGCATGGGTACTGGTGCTGACAAACCTAGAAACATAATTTGGGCAGATCAGGATTCGAACCCATAATCAGGGATGAGAACCGTATGCAAATTGTAGTGACCACAAATTTGTTAAAATCTGATGGCTTCCCACATAAACACCCCCAAATTATGGACCACTCTTCATTGCAAAGAAGTTTTAGCAGAAAAGGTGAGGTGAGGTGAGGTGAAATTGGGTTTAACGTCACGTCCAAGATTATTGCACTTATATAGCGACGTGCATGCACATGTGTGTGTGTGTGTGTGTGTGTGGTTGCTTGTACTAGTCCGGACTGATGCCGATTTATAGTGCTAGCTCACTGAGATACCATGCCGCAGTTTAACATGAATACCCCACTCAGACACAGTATACTGACTCCGAGCCGACCAGTCCTTGTTTTAGCCCCTTAATGCTGAGCGCCAGACAGGGTAACAACAAGTACCATCTTTTAACGTCTTTTGGTATGATGCGGTCGGGGATCGAACCCCGGACCTTCCGCTCCCTGGGGGGACGCTCTACCACTAGACCACGGAGGCGGTCCTCAGCAGAAAAGGAAAATATCCATTCTCATCCCTGCATAATACGTATCTTTCTGGCGTGTCCAAGGGAGCAAATCTGTACAGCAAATTGCAGCACCTTAGACGACTGGGGCCCCCGTGTTTCAACAGGAGCAAATAGAACATAACACAATATCACAAATAGATTTTTAATTTGAATGTAAAAGTTAATTAATTAGTTTGTAATTAAAAAGGACAACATTATACATGATTGTTGTCAGCCACGCTAGTAGTACATGTGACTAAATCATTTGTAAAAACTGTACAGCTGCGATCTAACTCATTGAGCAGAGAGGTTGGTTCACATGCCTTGAAAAATCGAAAATGATTACATCACGTATAAAACAAAATAAAACCACTAGTAAATCAACAGTCACATTTGTTTTAAGAATAAACTAAGAGATGAAATCCCTTGCATTATAAACATGACTAATGTCTACAGATATTGATGGACGATAATACTGATTACATCAACTTTCTTGATCAAATCATGCAGTAGGAACTGTTTTATACGAAAATCTTGAATACTCTTTAACATGCTAAGTTCTAGTTCATTGTAGTAAATCATGTCAAAGTCCTGTCACAATTGTGATAACATTCTGAATTCATTAGAATTATTTTTTTCAGCTACATGAATACTTAAGCTATATTTGATATAGGACAGATTCTTGTATTCACTGACTAGTAGAAATGATAAATGAACACGAGAGAGAACATGCAGGGTATCTGAATGATATCCATAAAATAATCTCAATTAAATGTTGACCTCCATAACTATCAACTACATCCAACAGCTCTACTGGTCCAAGGTGTGACTTAATGTTTCAATATTTTTCCAACAATATCTTCCACAAAAGAAAAGGCCTGCTCTACTTCAGAAATGTTTTGTATTTTACATGCACATTTAGCATGAGGATAGTTCACTTTTAGTATGTGACTAAGTCTGTGCTAAAAACTAGTCTACTTGCACAAACTTGTCTCTGAGCATCATTTTCAGTTGACTTATATGTTAAATGAACAATCATTAGTTGAGCTTACTAGACCGAACAGAATGTTCCTTGACTGGGGCTTCGGAATAGTCACTAAGGCTTAAAAAAAATAAAAGAATTGGTTCTCAGGCAATGACTTTTAAAAAATATAGTGCAGGCGGAAGGTGTTTTTTTTTTAGTATGTAACTAAATAAACAGTTGTGTGCACATGTTAAGGTAAGTAACTGTGTGGCTTCGACAATATTGGATTGCACTGTTTTTGAGTATTAGGATTTTTTTATTTTTTGAAGATGGAAATAAAAACGTAACGTGCAGCGGACACTTACACGATGCGGGCAGTGCCTGAGAAGAACGTCTATTATTTTTTTTAGTCTAAGACTTAAAAGGGGCCAATTGTCATACATGAGAATCAGGAGAGGACAAGTAAATATGAATACTTTCATAGCCAATATTGATATATATACAAAGAACTAGCTTTAAATAGGCTTACTAGTGACATAAAACAATAAAAAGCCAGTATATATCGTCATAAATGCTAATGGTTGACAGCACATGCTTGTGACCATGGTAACAGTGTATGCTCGTAACCATAGTAACAACTGCAACATGGAAAGTTGAGTATATGTGTCAAGTGAAGCCTCTGTGTGTCACACAGCTAAGTATCTTGTGTAAAGTTGATATAAGATGGATTCAACCTGGGTAGTGTCAGCTATAAGGATACAAACTGGATACATCATGTGGGGGTCCTGTTGCTTTTTTTCCCTATCCGACCAGCCAGTCCAAGTGTTCTAACCGACCAGCCAGTCCAAGTGTTCTAACCGACCAGCCAGTCCAAGTGTTCTAACCGACCAGCCAGTCCAAGTGTTCTAACCGACCAGCCAGTCCAAGTGTTCTAACCAACCAGCCAGTCCAAGTGTTCTAACCGACCAGCCAGTCCAAGTGTTCTAACCGACCAGCCAGTCTAAGTGTCCTAAACGACCAGCCAGTCCAAGTGTTCTAACCGACCAGCCAGTCTAAGTGTCCTAAACGACCAGCCAGTCCAAGTGTCCTAAACGACCAGCCAGTCCAAGTGTTCTAACCAACCAGCCAGTCTAAGTGTCCTAAACGACCAGTCAGTCCAAGTGTTCTAACCGACCAGCCAGTCCAAGTGTTCTAACCGACCAGTCAGTCCATGTGTTCTAACCGACCAGCCAGTGAACCTGTGGTTTGTAAACTAGCTTTACTGACCAACCCTTAAAAGGCAATAGGTTGGAGCCATTCTTTAATTCATCGCTAGTCATGTGTCCTGTTAAAAATATAAAATCTCACTGTTGAACAGACTGCCATGTAAATGATGGTCCAGAACAATACAGATGACGCATCTCCAGGCAAGACACATGAAGAATTCAACGTTGAAGCATAATCATAAATTATGAAATCATAAATAGTTTGTTCAACCAATAAACATTCATATGGCGACAACAAAGATTATCTCACAACATACTAACACACAAACTGATTCCATCTTTTCTAAAAAATTCACCTACAGCTGAGGCAAAATCACAACATGCAGAACTTCATCAAAAAGTTCAGACACTAATAGTATATCTCACAATTCAGAATATAAAACAAAAGTCGCAACCTGTATAAGTATCCAGTTACTTTGCTTGAATTTCTTGGATAAGATCCAATATATAAAATGTAGGAATAAACGTTCCTTCTTTCTCATCCGGTCTGGCAAGTGTCATCAGAAAGTCTCTCTTTGCGAAACAAAGAAGGAAACAGCTGTATTGCAAATTCAGATTGTCTCAATTCACTTCCTACTAGAACTCTTAAATTGTGGAGTTAATTCTAGCTTGTTAGACAATTGACCATTATAGTATTTGATGGTTGTTGTACAGCCCAATCTCATTAAAATCAGATCTTAGTCCTCGCTACCGCTAAACAAAGATCTGAGAACATCCCATTATGGGTCACGTCAGACCGACCTTGTGCGAATCAGAAGGCAGCTTTCTCGTGCTTTACGGCACTAATTTCAAATTGGCGACTACGCTTCGAAACATATTTTGACAAATTCTCGATTACAAATTTGAAACCTGAACAAAAGAACATTCTGGAATGGCTAATAGATGGATTGTATGGATACAGTCATTAAACCCGCAACTATCGTTCGGAGTTTAAGTTTTCGAGGCTGCATGATCATAAATTACATTCCGACTATCACTTTCATAATCTGGTAAGCGATGCCTTTGATTAGTCGGATGAAAGGTCGTTCTGATGTGACCCATAATGGGATGTCCTCAGATCTTTGTTTAGCGGTAGTGAGAACTGAGGTCTGATTTGATTGAGATTGTTATACAGCCATGCAGTGTCAGGCTGTCAGGGGAGGTAACTACGACTAACACAGATAATGAATGTCTGATGAAGAGGCAACACTGACGATGTATTGCGCTAGGATGAAGCTGACAATGTCGTCTCAGCAGGGCACCTAGGAACTCACGGTTGCTCCAGGAATCTTCGTCAGTACCTGAAACAAACAAGGAGAGAGTGAGTTCAAACTTTCTGTATATATGTTGATGGAAAGGGCGTCACAAGCTGGGCATCATTTTCCCAATCCATTTGACCTCTGAATGTCAATGAAATATGTTTGACAAAAACATACAGAAGAAGTAAATATCAACACACTTGAATTTGCTTGCATATTGTGTCTGTGGCAACGTCCAACTAAGGGCAAGGTCACAACCAGAATAAGTAAAAACAACCCTGATCTTCACACAGCATTTTACGCTAGACATCAATGGGGAATGTTATTGTTCACACCTGTGATATTTTGGACTACCACAAAAATCAGAAGAGAGTGTGTGTGATGACGCCCCCTGCAAAATGGGGTGTCAAGAATAAACAGACCTATAGGTGGGGCGTGGGGGCATGCAGAAATAAGCATTTCTGATTAAATGCAATGTTTTTATACTTACCTGACGCTACACCTAAAGCACTGTGTAGCGTCAGGTAAAGTAAAAACATGAGCATTTCTGATTAAATGCAATGTTTTTATACTTACCTGACGCTACACCTAAAGCACTGTGTAGCGTCAGGTAAGGTAAAACATGAGCATTTCTGATTAAATGCAATGTTTTTATACTTACCTGACGCTACACCTATAGCACTGTGTAGCGTCAGGTAAGGTAAAACATGAGCATTTCTGATTAAATGCAATGTTTTTATACTTACCTGACGCTACACCTAAAGCACTGTGTAGCATCAGGTAATAAAAACATGAGATTTCTGATTAAATGCAATTTTTTTATACTTACCTAATGCTACACAGTGCTATAGGTGTAGCTTCAGGTAAGGTAAAACATGACAGTTGTATTGATAAAATAATATTACATATTAAATGGGTGGTGGGGGTGGGGAGTGTGTGAGCAAAACATGATACAGTCCGAAGACCAATCCCAATGAACAGCTCTCCCCCTCCACCCCATCTCCCTACAATAAATAATTAATTGCAATTTGAGTAAGTAGTCTGACTAATAAAGAGGTGTTTGAGATGTCAGTTGGTCTAAACCCCAACACTCCAACCCTTGTAATGTTGGTTTTGTTCTGACCTTTGACAGATCGACCCCTGTAAGGGCCTGGACGGCTGGGGGCAGCTGGCTGACCAATCGGTTCACTTCGCTAGTGGTGCGGTCATCACCCACCATCACGATCTCGTCCGTCTTCGACAGTGGTGCAGATACCTCGGCTGCAATCTGTTAAAAGGAAGGAATGATCAAGAACATGGGAAGAAACATGTGCATGACATCTCATAAGTTCACATGAACCTCTGATTCAGGTGAGCTACTACAATTCAGGTTAAGATTTTGCAGAGAGTTTGGGTGAGAAGCTGTGGATTATCACGAAAACACTGCATAAATCCTACTTCAGGGAGAAGTTAGTTATGTACACCAATCTAAAGTTACAACACCAAATCGAAAATAATATTGATTCATTACAGATATAAATGTGTTCTTGATATTGTGTTTTGACAAAATTAGAAAAAGATTCTGGTCGCAGACAACAGCATATCCATGAAAACACACAGCATGAAGCTGTTTTAATGGGAAGAGAGCTGCACACACAAATCTAAAGCATCAATACATGAACATAACACTCAATAACATTCAGCTTCTAATAGAACCCTGCCACACTTCTGGTCTCTGAGGGGGGCACAGGTGGCCCCGTCGTCTAAGGCGCCACGATCCGCTGTGCAGAGTTGCGTCACTTGGGCACGCCAGAAACCTATGATTGTGGGTTCGAATCCAGGTTCGCCCAAATTATGTTTCTAGGTTTGTCAGCACCATACCCGTGTTGTGGGTTTCACCGAAGTGGTAAACGTCTGAGACCTGCATCACTTCAGGCTTTCCTCCCACATTAAGCTGACACGCCGCGATATAACTGGAATACTGTTAAAAGCAGCATTAAACCCAACTCACTCACTCACTCACTCTGGTCTCTGACCAGGAGACAAACGCTCTGAAATTCCATCAGTAACCAACAGCTTCAGGTCTTCCTTTCAGAGATGCTAACCCCATTTGAACTTTGGAGTAATCAGTGGGTTATAAAAGAGTTATTCCATGGGAAAAAGAGAAAATTTAACAGTACGAGTAGCTCTGTTTGCGAAAAAAATTGATCGATAAAATGACTTGAGTTTGTACTAATATAACAATCACAGATCTCATATCACTAGGTAATGGATATTGAACACTATGTGAACTGAAACTATGGCTCTAATTGGTCAGCATAGGCTCACTGTAGAATGCTAAATATGTCAATTGTGCTTTTACAATTACCTCTCCATGATATTTTATGTGATATGTTGAAAAAAATGACAAAAAGCATAATTTGGAGGACAAGCATAACAGTGTAATTTTAGGTTCAAGATTACGCCAAAATCGAAAAGGTGGGCATCTCTGACTTTCCCCCTTTCCCTTTCCTTAACTTAGGCTTTACAATTCCGAGCATAACCATGTCTTAACCTTCATGTAATCTACCCATTTGACTATTGACTACCTACATCTGTGAACAAATGCAGAGAGGCAACCAACCTTTGGTAGAGTCTCCAGAACAAGGTTCAACATGGCAGCCTCTCCGTACTGCTTGTACGCAGCAGCCTTCAGCCTCATTCTCTCAGCCTCAGCCTTGCCCACAGCCTCGATAGCCTCAGCCTCTGCTCCTCCAATCAGTTTGATCTTCTCTGATTCTCCTCTTGCAACCTCCACAGTCTGAGTCCTGGTGAGAAAGATATTTGAAATCAAGATATGACCGTGGTGCTTGCCGATCTACTATTGTAATAGTGTTTGTTTAATACAAGCCACTGTCATGTAACTGGTATAATTGTGCGAAGCATTATTAATTAGTATGATTCTCTAACTCTTAATTGATAGGACCCCACAGTATTACCTGTATACTGGTGTACTGCAATACGCTTTTCAAACTATACATATTGCAATATTTTTAACAGTGTCTTGGTTTATTAGGCAAAAAATACAAAACAAGTTTCATTATTTCTTCTATCATTTAACCTAAAATCGACACAGAAATATATTCACAAATGATGTTTCCCTTTGAATTGAAAGACAAAACGCCAGAAATGCAGAAGTGATTTCACTCTCACATTGTTATCTCCCCTGTATCCATGACTACAAAATAGCAGGGACTGATGATGCTGAGTAATATCTACTTCATTAGAAAATAGAATCTGTTTGTATAATAAGTGTCAATCACTTTACCTCTCATTTTATCGCAATAACAATTGTCTTGCCAATACACAGCCCTTGTAATTAACTGTGATGTACAGAATTTCTTTACTCACCTGGAACCCTCTGCCAGCTGTCCCATCTTATAGGCTTGAGCCTCGGCAGGGCGCTTCACGGTAGCAATCAGCTCCTTCTCCTTTCTCAGAATCTCCTTCTCTTCAACATCGATCTGCTTACGTCTCTCTACAACCTCGATCTCGATCTCCTCACTACGGATCTTCTGCTTCTCCTTAGCCCCTTGTAGCTCATAGGCCAGCTCTGCTTCAGCTTTCTGCAACAAACATGGCAGTCTATTACAACCTGAATATCCAGCTTGGAATTGGTCTTCAGTAACCTATGCTAGTCGAACGAGGAGTTCGTGTTCGTGTTCCTGTGCGTGTGCGTGTGCGTGTGTGTGTTTAATATAATTCTCACGCTCCTCATGACAATCATTATCACAGTCGTTACTACATGATCAAATATTGACTTGTCTCAAGCTACAGGTAGTTTAATATAATTCTCACGCTCCTCATGACAATCATTATCACAGTCTGGAGCAAAACATTGTAAAAAGGCTCTTGACTGTAAGCCCTGACAATACATACCCTTGCATTGACTTCCATGTCAAAGTTGCCCTTTTGCATCTGGTAGGCTCTGGAGGAGTCCGCGACCTTGGTGTCAGCCTGGAACTTGGCATCCATACGAGCCTTCTCACACTCGGCTTCCTGTAACATAGACAGGGGGTTAGAAACAACTACACCCAAACTGATCTGGGACAAAGGGGACAAACATGAAAATAAACACACAGAGCAAGGAGAAGTTGGATCGGAAACAAACACACCGACACAGAGCACTGTGTAAGGACACATAGGAGAACCTGCATTAGAAAGAAAAACACACTGACACTGCACACTGCTGAACTGGGACACAATGGATAAGTTAGATAAGAAAAAAACACGGACACTCAACAGGGACATAGGAGAAGTTGGATCAGAAACAAACACACCGACACTGACCTGACATGGAAAATGTTGGATCAGAAACAAACTCATCCACACTTTGTTGATTAATGCCACACCCAGCAATATTCCAGCTATATGATGGCAGTCTGTAACTAATCAAGTCTTTAATCCAGTGATTGACATTATGAGCATCGATCTACACAATTGGGATACGATGACATGCACCAACCAAGTCAGCGAGTCTGACCACCCAATCCTGTTAGTTGCCTCTTATGACAAGCATAGAAGCCTCTTATGGCAAGCATGGGTTGCTGAAGACTATTCTCTAGCCTGATCCAGACTGAGCTGGGGAAATATTGCCTCATTTGAGTAAAACTGAATGTAGTGACTGCTTTGGGCTTCTGCATAACCTTCCGCGGCTGAGTGGGTTATAGATCGCTGACTTTGTGTGCTGGCGATTAGGTGCCTCATTCTGGCAAGTGTGGTTTCGAATCCCGGACGGGACTCAACCCAAAAAAAGAACTAGAATCTGTACTTTACTAAGAAATTGTTATCCCAAATATAACATTTGTTACATTTGACCACTTTCTAAATGGCATTGTGTATTCATCTCTTTCGTCCATGGGAGCCGTGCCAATTTACACTTGTCAGAGGGGTGCTCAAAGTACGTTATCTAGACTACCAGTTGTCGGACTTTCATTTTTGTGGAAGCCTCCGTGGCTGAGTGGGTTAGATCGCTGACTTTGTGTGCTGGCGATTAGGTGCCTCACTCTGGCAAGTGTGGGTTCGAATCCCGGACGGGACTCAACCAAAAAAAAGTACTAGAATCTGTACTTTACTAAGAAAGTGTTATCCCAAATATAACATTTGTTACATTTGACCACTTTCTAAATGGCAACGTGTTTTCAATGTCAGTCTACTTTGAGCTGCTCTCTGTTCCCTTATGGTCATGGTGTACAGATCAAGAATAATCACGCAGTTCAATATTTCTACCCATTATTTCACTAATACCAACCCTGATGCCAGCATCTCTATTAGCCTCTGCCACGCCAATGTCAGCGTCTCTCTTGACGTTGGCAGTCTGGGCACGGCCGAGCGAGGACAGGTACTCCACATTGTCGAAGATGTCCTTGATGGTGAAGCTGAGGACCTCTATGCCCATCTTACCCACGTCAGGGGAGGCAACTTCACGCACCAGCTGGGCAAACTGATCCCTGTCCTGGTAGATAGCCTCCACGCTGAGGGTTCCTGAAACACAGCAAACACATGGTCAGTGTGGGTCAAGCATGACACACTAGAGGTCAGGCTTAAGACACTGGAGGTCAGGCATGACACACAGGAGGTCAGGCTTAAGACACTGGAGGTCAGGCTTGACACACTGGAGGGCAGGCTTGACACACTGGAGGTCAGGCTTGACACACTGGAGGTCAGGCTTGACACACTGGAGGTCAAGCTTAATCATGGCTTGTACCAAACTTCAGCCATCACATTTAGGGCAATGATCACACTTCTTAAGCCTGTACAAACCCTGTCAACACACTTGGAATCATGATAACACTGTTTGCTAAAACATGGAAGTCACATTTGCTTCAATACCCAAAGATTCTTCAGAAATACATATATTGCAGTAAAATCATACCAACATTTTCATTTCCAAAATTCTCACTTTTTGTAAATTTCTAAATAATTTAAATGTCTCAGCCATATACAGGGATGTGAAATCTCCACGGAAACGCAGAAAATCAATTGATCTAGATGTCATTGATTTATAGCAGTTGGTGTGATGAACAAGAACAAGTTCTGATGGGTAAACAACTTTTACAGGACATGAATAGGAATCTTTATTTCAGTTGCAGTGTAAAGCTCATCTTCCCCTGGTGAGGGAGTTGACTGACTGTAAAAGGTCCAGTTTGCACCCTTGCCGAACTAGACTGGAATTTCTGGGCTATTACGAGTTATGTCCTTTCTATGTCCCTTGTATTGACCAATCAGATTCCTCCTCTCATATCACTTTATAAGAAATGGCGGCACCAAGTGAAGACAATCTGACCAAAATCTGTATTGTAATAAAACGGGTCTTACTCTGCGAAGTGCATTAAATAACGTGAGCACCTTGATCATAAACATGAAGAGATCTGGAAAATATCTGTTTATATAAGTTGATGGTATGCATGCTTTGCAAACCTTGCAATTGACCCAAATCTGCACGGCAGTTTTACAAACCGGAAGTTGATTTCACGACGTGATTTTAATTGGACTATGCATAGACTCGTTTGTCCAGCCAAAATATATTCCATAATTCCAGTCAAGTTCGACAAGGGTGGAAGTGGACTTTCAGTCAGTTAACTCCCTTCCCTCGAGAAGATGTGCACAGCTATACTGAAAGCTTGCTTCAGTTGCAATAAAGAAGTTATTCATCCTTAAGCACATGTCCTTGTTCATCACACCAACTTCTAAATGACTCTCAAAGAAGAACCTATGGCAGTAAATGGGTCTACTGAATTTATACACTGGGTAATCGAGGATAAGTTCTTAGTGCTGGTTGAAGATAGGTTACCAAGGATAGCTCTCAGGTGGCCCTCCATTGTCTGCAGGATGACGCTCTGAATCTCCCGAGGATCTTTGCCGAGAAACTGTTCACAGGCATTCTTCAGGATGTCTGGCTCTCGAATGATCTTGCACTGTGCCACTCCGGTCACCGTGACTGGGACACCCTCTGAGGTTTCCACGCTCTCGCACACAGGGTTCAAGGTCATCACCTCCAGGGAGATCCTGGAAGAGGGTCAACATGTAGTCCCCAAGGTCTACATACGCATCACAATGAGTGAGGGAACATTGAATTATATTTAACTCCACAGTCAGCCCTAACACACTGGTCTGGAAATAATCAGAGCCAGGTTAACGAGTGATGGAAAACAAGTCATGTCATCGGGTCACAATGACACACAATTACAACCAGTAATAGAGTGCTGGCGACCTCTTTTATCACAGGTCCAGAGAAGTGCCCTTGGCACTATGGCAGGCAAATTGGGGAAAACTTGTGATATTGTTCAAAACTGGATTTATTCAGTTCTTTTTTTAGATATTTCTTAGGAATTAAGAAATTTTTCGTTCAAATTAAGAATTTTACTATGTTTACTGGCATTTGCTAAAGATTGGCCTTGGGGTCCATATAATAAAATCACAACATTATGATCAGATATCAGACTGAAGTCCAAAATGATGTACCGACATTTGGGTGTCTTGTCACGAACCCTCTTCCCAAGCCTACGGTGATGTACCTACTTTTGGGTGTCGGTCACCAGCCACCATGCCCATCCCCAGCCTCCAATGATGTATTTTCTGCCCTCGGCACCACAACAGCCACCTGAAACAAACACATCAAACACCAGATAACACAGTGTTGGAAAAATAATTGGCATACATGTTGCACACATATGAATGAGCATAAGGCTTAAAACAATAAAAGAATTGTTTCTCGGGCAATGCTTTTTTTAAATATATTGCGAATGGGTAGTGTCATTTATTTTATCTATTAATTCAAACAAGTATGTAACCAAATAAACAGTTTTGTGACAAAATAAACAGTTGTGTAACCAGATATACAATTGTAATAAACCTGGGAAAGGGCCCCGACATAAATGTATTCCTTGATCATGTTGATGTAAATGTATTCCTTGATGAGTAAAATACTGGAATACAGTATTTGACTAACGTTAGACTTGGAATATTTAAGGATTTTTTAATATTTTTTTGATAATAGAAATCAAAATGATGCGGGCGGTGCTTGAGAACCAAGACAATTTTTTTTAGCCTAATAGGTGTTTGTGAGAATCCTAGTAATTGATGTTGGTTGAATATTGATATGCCCCATACAAATCATAAAGTGGCACTAATGTAAACATTACTTGGTCTACATGTTGATGTCACTTTCATGTGTTAGTATGGTTGTCACACGCCATCATCAAACTTATATTTTTGCTCCTTCAATCACTATTGCACATGTCAAACTGAGAACTTTCAATGTTGTTTATCATCTGTTTATAAAATGCCTCAATATTTCATCATGTTCACTTCAATTGAAATAAGTAAAACAAAAAAAGGCATGCTGAAATGGTCAGCTACTTTTGCATTTGGTGCACCCACCTAGCGTTGATGTATGTAAGCTATCAAGTATCATGTGCCATGATACACATGTATTTGGAGCATCAAACAGACATAACAGATAGGTATCTGGCAAAGTGCATGTGTACATTGGACTGATGTGAGATGTATGTGTTCATTGCACAGTACATAACAGCTACACCTACAACCTGAACCCTAAGTCAGGACTAAACATACCATTCTAAGGGGAATGTTTACATTACAACATAGGCCAATATATTCATATATTAGAATGTTGTTGATGCAGTTGCATTATGCTTGCTAGGTCTCGGAACTGTATTTTATGCATGAAATACGCTTGAAAACATGAAATTAGGGAATTAATGATCGTAATCGGTGCACTGGCGTCGCATTTCGTGCAATTATCGTGACATATTTCAACATAACGTATGCAGGTTTCGCAATCAAAATTCCGCCGAAACATAAAAATCATAAGTAAATTTACGATTCAACAAGGAACTAGAACAATCAAGATACATACATGATGATTAACAAGATGTTCTTTGCATCATAAAAAGGAAAAACAATACATCAGATAATTAATGAGACTGGTTCATATTGTGAAATACTTAGAATATTTCCAGGAACCTCTGTCGAACGGGGAGGGTGTCGGCTGCAGCTGCATTCCTGACGATTCTGTTACAAAACTACGATTTCCAAGTAATGTCATTGCATAAAAAATACCCACCTGAAATAACAAGGGCTTCGTTGGGTCCTGTCGTGTATATATTCCCCATGATGAGTTAAAATGCCAACAGTTTGTTGCTGTTTTGCAGCTTTGTTTGGGAACTTCGCTTATCCAGGTCAATATGGCCGACCTTGAAATGTCACTCTCGGGATATCGAGAATTTGTTAATAATCAAAACAAATTAGCAAAATTTTATCCCCTCTTTTTTTATACATACAGAGTGCTGTCTCGCTGTGAATTATGAATAATTACAGAATATTAGTGTTTTTAAATGAAAATTTCGTATACCATATTGGTCGTACAACTAATCATATTTGGATATACTTCTGCTGGTTGGACGCACGAAATTCAAAGTGACACTGTTACATCATGATATAATCAAGTAATCAATTTTGTCCTCTGATAGGGAATATTTTCCCACTGTCATGAAATAAATACTCTAGATCAATACCTTTCTGTGGAGGAAATATTACGTGAGTTTTGGACAAGATGTGAGATCATTTTTTGTTTGGGAAGAATTGTTTGGTATGGAATAGTTTAGATGTGTGGTATCTTAACTTCACGTCTATACGGCTGCAATTGGTTACATATGGACAAGGTGATCCGGTCGTTTAGGGTGCCTCATTTAAGTACACAAAATTACGTCCCTTAGGCGTGCCAGCATCCTATGATCTTGGGTTTCACCAAATGGTACATACCTAGTTAACTAACACGCCGGGAAATAACTTAATTACCGTTCAAAGATCCGTTAAAGCACACTCACTTATTATCATAATGACAAAAATAGTTACAGGGGATTATATAAGTAGAATGGCGCGAAGAAGAAAATGCTACTTTTACTCTTGGGAGTACATTACCATCAGAAATCATCCCTATCTGCATCCGTGCGTGACGGGAATCGGCTTGTGTTCGATCAGACAGTTGGATGGTGAGGCTGCTATGTTGTCATTTAAGGTTTACATGGTTGACAGATTTTGACCAATTAGTTTGGTTCGATCGAAAAAAGGGAATTGAAAAAAGGTCATGTATTTCAATATGATTTTAATTTTATATAGCATGCAAATATCTTTATATAGCATGTAAAGATAAATGCTTATTCTCAGGATGTTTATATTATTCTTACGGTAACAAGTATCCTAAGCGCATTTGATTCTGATGAGGCATTGTTCTCCTTTACAGTGACCACAAAACATACAATGTACTGATCGGTTATTATCTAACAAGTTGATAGTTAGTTTTTGTAAGATTTCGGTGGTCGTGTGTTTTATTCAAACATAGAGCGGCCGAAAAAAATACAAAAAAATTTAAACAATATTATTTCAGTTATTGTTCCGATGTGGAATTTTGCGCCTATTAGTCGAACCCTCTCTTCCTATCATCTGACCCATACTTATGTTTATCATGATTCATAGGTATAGCCTCTTCTGAGTCAGGGTAGCGCGGGCGTATGGTGACTGATTTCTGCCATTTCGCACCTTCACGTTCTACTGAGACTTGCGATGCGGTGCGGTACGGTGCGGTGCGGTGCGGTGCGGTGCGGCGCGGCGCGGCGCGGCGCGGTGTGACATTGGCAGAAATCAGCCAGCATACGTACTTGTACTTCTGACAAAGCTGTCTCAGAGCAAAGTGATATTCGAACTAGCGTCTCTATCTTACTTTTTTTATTTTGTGTGTTCACATCAGTAGGTGTCACGACGTAGATGCCAAAGTCTTATTCAGTATACACTGTGAGACAAACAATCAAAAGTAAAGCATATGATGTTTTATGAAATCTTGGCCACGAGGTCTTTAATACTGAAATATCTCTCGTATCTTGTATTTGGAGTAGATAGAAATTACTCAATTATATAAGTAGGAATGGGTTTAGTATTTTAATCTTTGTCCGTAATTCAGACGCGTTTGTAATCTGTTTGTCTCATCACTGACACCTGTGAGAGTGACACCTGTGAGAGTGACACCTGTGAGAGTGACAGCAGGGTTTGTGACAGTCATATAATTTTATAATTATTTTACAAGACTGTATTATGCTATGATGATAGTGCAAAGAAAGGGATGTATGCGATTTTGTACCCAAGAATATACAACAATATATATTTCAGTATATAATAATGTATGACTTTACACGTATATTGTAATCAAGCAGAATATAGGGACACATTGTTACAATAAGTAAGTCACAAGCACTAAGCACCATATAAGCACTAAATTCAACACTTTTCTACACAGTTAAGCGGTCTGGCAGCTGAATCGCAGGCTCAGGTTTGGGTACAAAATCATGAGAGGTGTGGTGAAATGGTGTTTAACGTCGCGTTCAAGATTATTGCACTTATAAAGCAACGTGTATGCGCGCGTGTGTCCGTGTGTGTGCGTGCGCGCGCGTACGTGTGTGTGTGTGTGTGTGTGGGGGGGGGGGGGGGGGGGGGGGGGCTGCTTGCAACCCATGTTGATTTTATAGTGCTAGCTCATTGAAATACCATGCTGCAGTTTAACATGAATACCCCACTCAGACACAGTATACTGACACCGAGCTGACCAGTCCTTGTTTTAGCCCCTTAATGCGAGCGGCAGACAGGGTAACAACAAGTACCATCTTTTAACGTCTTTTCGTATGGCATGGCCGGGGATCGAACATAGGGCCTTCCGCTCTCTGGTCGGGCGCCCTGAACAACGCATTTTAAGACGTCAGAGCGAAATGTACTAATTCTATTTACATTGTCAGTACACAAAGAATACTATATAAAGGAACGTTAAAACTCAAACTTCACCGATAATGCTTTTCCACACACTTAGCGCAAAATGTGTGTCAAGTTCATCTCAGATAACTGACGCCTGCATTATGAACATTATTAGTTGTTAGGAATATACGGACAAAGCACGCGACTGCCAGGAACGGGGTTAGTCGTCCATTCAGGACTTGTTTCGACAGTAACCGGAGGGGGAAAATCGGTGATTCTTACGATCGGGATATCATATTTATCTGTAAGTGTTTTCTATTATGATACTAAAGATGATTTTATTTATCTGATGATTATTTCATAAAAATCTCACCACCTGTTGAAAATCTTGACCCGAGAATAGTTCCAGTTCACACAGGCGATGAGATATCGTCGACAGGAGCGCAGACACTTTGTCACCGTTTGACTTTTCAAGTGTTATGTGATGTCCAGTGTTTATGAAAACCGTAGGCTTAGTCTATGTTTTCATCGGTTAATTGCAATGGTTTAAGGTGCCTTGTTTGTTTAATTTTGCTGTTTGAAAGGCGTATGTGTGTTACGTGAGTGATCGCAGTGAAGATAAATGAATGAACTAGGTTACTCTTGACATGAACTTGATTTGGTGAAAGGGACGTCATCTCAAATCACAACAAAGTTCGCTTCCAACATTATCAGTGGATCAAGCCATACCGCAACCCCACAGACACTCACATGGTACAGTTGTTAGCTTGGAAGTCTAGAGTATAGCTTTGTTAATCCAAGACTTAATCCAAATCTTGAGGACTAGTTGTTTGGATTACTCTCAACATCATGAACATGCTCAAAATCTAGTTATTTTACATAGCCTTAACTAAAACTCCAAAATGAGTTGTGAATTAGTGGAGTGTTCAAATTTGAGTGGGATCCTGGGGACACTGATGTTTGCTCCTACAGTATTTGAATCAAGAACCCCCTCCCTCTCCTTACACAGTATATATTTTAAAACTCAACAAGACAGTTAGGCAGATGGCCTATAAGTGTTGCCTGCCCATCTTCAAAGTTATCTGCCTGCATTCCGACATTATAAATATTGAAAAATTGCATCTTGCTTCAGTTGAGATAATGCTAACAATCACTTGAGAATCTACAAGAAGTTGTAATAAAACTAAAAACATAAGTAGTCTTATCTGCAGTCTGATTAGTCTGCATCTGTGTCAAGTATGGCACAATGGATGAAAATATTTATGGTTTCACTACTAATTTTCACTACTACTTAGTATTTGGTGTAAAGAAAGAATATCAACTTATGATATCCAAGTACTGTATCGGAATATGAATCATATCGCACCTATAATCATGATAATATCTGGATACCTATATATCGCGTCCCAACTGTATCTTTACGCCTCTAAGCTGCGACTGTGATCGATACTTGTATCAACAAGTAAAAAATCACGATCCACCGATGCATCAGTGTATCGTCTTAGCACTAGTGTCTACCCCTGTGGACCTACCTAGGACTGGTTCCCAGTAACCAATGCTTACCTTAAGCAGTGTTTAAATGGATTGGGCGGTCAGGCTTGGTGACCTGGTTGACTGTGTAACATTGTGTGGTGTTGATGTAGAACTCTGTTCAGGGCCTGTTGCTCATAATATCAGCCTCTGGTTTGCCTTAGGTATTTGCAGACAGCTGCCACTGTGATATAGTTGTAATATTGCTGACTGCAGTGTAATACAACATTCAGTCCTGAAGAAAGAAACCCAGTTTGCCCAGTTTGCTCAGTTTGCTGAAGTGTGAGTGTTTGTTGTTTGATGCTGCTCTCGGCAATATTCCAGCGCTAAGACGGTGGTCTCTTCGAGTCTGGACCAGACAATCCAGGGATTGACACCATGGGCATCAATCTATACAATCGCAATACGATGACATGCATTGAGCAAGTCAACGAGCCTGAACACCTATCCTGCTAGTCGCCTCTTATGACAAGCATTGCTGAAAACCGAGTCAGAATCTTCACCATGTTCACTGGACTGAAATGACATGTGTATCAACAAGATCAAATCAGGTCAATGTAGACTTTGTAATGAACATGATGAAAGCTTGTTCATTGCAAACACTGCCTTATCATCATATTTCCTTTACTTATGCTACAACATAATCATGATAATGTATATCTCATGTTTTAAAATCCCACAAATTCTGTTTTGTATCAGTTGGGCTAAAAGTAGGAAATGTTCCTCTGGCATCATCGTGCCACTTCAGGTCCTGTGTGTCAGTCATTTTTGTTGCCTATAAAAAAATAGTTTTTATAATTCCATCCATAGCATACAACTGACATTGTACTGAAGGCCGAATTCAATGTGTGCATAGTTTTTGGCAGTTAGTGTTGGTTGGTATTGTTGGTTGGGGAAAAAATAGAAAGTATTCCTCATTTTCGCTTCTATATGCCATAATAAATAAAACTCAAGTCCTATCACTTTCCTCAATTTGGAGAAAAATGTGCCGAAGAAACATTTAATTTGTTTGATCATGTTGATAGGCATTACTTAGAAGTTGACAGATGACAAAGTAGACATAATTTATGGATAACAACTTCTTTCATACTGTAAAGGTGATGGTTCGGTACAGATCCTTACACCGTTATCAAGCAAGACTGTAAATACTGCTTAATCTATGCCAAAACATCACCTTTACAGTATGAAAGAAGTTGTTATCCATAAATTGTCTACCCCGGTACTTTAACATTTAATTTTTGTTTGTTTAGCCTTAGACCTGATCATGCTGATAGATTATGAAAAATATTATGGTAATTATTCTGAGTGTCCAGGCAAAACTGTGGACAAAACTTTAGATTTATCATTCCAAGGTAGACTCATTATATCATGAAGTCCTTCCACTCTTTCAACATGTTTAACTTTTGTTTAACATAGCTTGGGTTGTTTAGACAAAACACAATCCTTAAGACATGTGCAATATTTTCTCATTTTGCATCTTAATACTAATAATAGCTGGACACCTGTAAAAATATTTCAAGTCATGATGATATTATGATATCCTAATTTGACATTCCTGTGCAGCATGCTGAGACAATATGAGACCTATCACATGGATACATAGTATGACTTACTGTATTGGTACTGAGCAACTCACCATGCTCAGATCATACTGCATTGTCAGTGTTACTGTCAAAATCAGATTCTTGAAGGATATTTGTATGTTTGAAAAATATTGTGATTAACATGTCAGTCAAGGATTATCATGTTTGTTTTTATCACGATTAACTGGCAACTGTTGGACATTAGTAGATTTTTATCCAAATTAAAAAAAAATAAAGGCAGAAGGCAATTATGTTTATTTTTTCTAACTGTAAAAGCAACATCCCACACTATATCAGGTCTCCAGATAGATTTTTGAACCATTGAGAATTTACTCACCATTGTCACTAGTTAACGTTCATGTATTGATAGTTTTCTTTGTGTTTTCAATATATTTTTACTTTCTTGGGTTGAGTCTTTTGGGTATTTTTTCACCATTGAGTAGACAATGGGATATTCTGGCAGCATGAGAGATGGTTGACATTATCTAGTCATATTTCTTCCCATGTAATTTAAAGAGTCTATTTCACTGATACATTGATGTGGCTGCGCCATCTTGCTTGACAGTAATGAATTAATGTGGTTACCAAGGATATATGAGATCACAGGGGAGGTAATTTGAACGTTGCTTTGACATCAGCTCATTAGGACGTAACTCAAAAAGTGTACTTTATCCAGTTGGCGCCCTTGATCTTTTAGCAAAGCATGTTAGAATACATAAGATATGGGCTGTCCTGGGGTAGACACCAATGTTTGTATCCACCAAGTCCACAGCTCATTTCAGAATAGTGAGTTTGGGGAAATTACTTGATTTTGGGAGAAGACAACTTGTCCCTCTAGATTTTCATTAGTCGTGGGCTAAGAGACTTTTGGCTATGTCTATACTTGCTGTACCTTTTTTGGTCTTTGTTGGGCATTGGTATATATGTGAATAATTATAAGGATGTGGTCATTGGACATGTTTCAGGAAGAGTGAGTGAGTGAGTTTGGTTTAACGCCGCTTTAAGCAATATTCCAGCAATATCACGACGGGGGACACCAGAAATGGGCTTCACACATTGAACCCATGTCGGGATTCGAACCTGGGTCTTCGGCGTGACGAGCGAACGCTTTAACCACTAGGCTACCGGACTGCCCCGTTTCAGGAAGATGATGATGATGGATGAGTATGTGTTTTAGGTCACTTTTAGAAATATTCCAGCAATATCACGGCAGGGGACACCAGAAATGGGCTTCACACATTGAAGCCATGTGGGGAATCGAACCTGGGTCTTCAGCGTGACAAGCTAACACATGAACACCAAGGCTACCCCACCACCCCTCAGGAAGATAAATGGATAATTTATGTTAACCACAGACTGTCACTTGAGCTCAGGATAAAGGATGAAGTCATCCCTTTTGTTGTCATGGGAAACGGGTTGTAATATTACATATTGATTAGAATGCATTTATTTATTAATGCTCAAAACATACAAGGAATTCTATTGAATTCAATCAAGATTAAGCCAACTTTAGTGTTAGAAATTAGGGCTGGTTCTAGTTGAGTGAGTTAAAATTTAACATCAGATCAGCATTATTACAGCCATATAGTGAAGAAGACTGGTTCTGGGATAGGTTTCATCCTGTAGTATCTTAATATAGCTGTATGGGGGACACTCTGAACATGATGGTTATGACAAGGACACTCTGATTTTCATGCTTAGTTTTGAGCACTGTTAGTCTACAACTCATTTCAACCATATTAAACATGTTAAGACTAAAGCTTGATATGGAAATTGCAATTATTATGATTATATATTATGTCAGGTTCACATTCTTTGCATTCTAGTGCCCAAGGCACAGTTCAAATCACAATTTCAGGGTTGTTGTACAGTCGTAGAAGGGCACAAGACTAAACAGCCTTGTGGTGGGGTTTATTGTATGTAGCAGGTGATAGTTTACTTCATCACATGAACACTGCCTCCGTGGTCTAGTGGTAGAGCGTCCACCAGGAGAGCTGAAGGTCCGGGGTTCGATCCCCGGCTGCGTCATACCAAAACGGCAAAAGACGTTGAAAGATCGTAGTTGTTGTTACCCTGTCTGGCGCTTGGCATTAGGGGGCTAAAACAAGGACATGTCAGCCTTAGAAACTAACAGTTTTAGACCACTAGTCCTTATAATGATAACATATAGCAAAACCTTTAAAGAGGGCAAATTTCTAGTAGTCATTATGATACCTTAAGTATTGGGCAGTTTGGCAAGGATTATAGGACTAGTGCCAATTTCTAACACTGCATGTCAGCTCAAAGTCAGTATACTGTGTCTGAGTGGGGTATTCATGTTAAACTGAGGCATGGTATCTCAGTGGGCTAGCACTATAGATCGGCATCAGTTCGGACTGGTACAAGCAGCCACACACATGCATGCACGTCGCTATATAAGTGCAATAATCTTGGACGCGACGTTAAACCCCATTTCACCTCACCTCATCACATGAATAGTGTGATTAACAAAATATGCCTGGGCATTCAGAAATGAAAAGGAATCTCCATGTCAATGAAAGGCAAGGGAAAAACATTGTGTTATACAACCTCCTATATCTAGCTCTTGGTGATATCACATTCACAGAGTACAAAAGAAGAATCTTTAGATCCCAAAGGGCAGACCAAAACATCTCTATGAGTGCCCTATGGCACGCTTGATAAAAATACATTTATATCCCAATGATATCTTATATTGATCTTCTGATAACAAGCTTACAGCCCACCCTTTGTTGATGCAGTGATTGATTGGAAATAATCATCTTTTGGCGTGGAGAAGAAATAGTGCTGTATATTTTGGTTTATTATTTCAAATTCTGAATTGTTGATTACTTTATCAATGTTTATACTTTGAATTATTACACAAATGAACAGCGTTAGAAGTTCGCACTAGTCCTGTAGTCCTTGCAAAACTGTCCAATAGTTAAGAACAAGGACTTGTAGAAATCTGCTATTTTTGAGGGTTTTGTCATATGTTAATATCATTGTAAGGACTAGTGGACTAAAAATGTTAGTTTCTACCGCTGATGAACATGATTATCATGACTAATATGCAATCACTTCGGACTTTACTCCCACATCAGGGGTAGACACTGCCACTAGTCCGTTAGTCGGAGACAAGTGAAAAAATTCAGGGATTTGTTGATTTCTACAAAAATCTATCTTTCACATAAACTACTCATTCAAAATTAGCTGCAGACTAGTGGGATTTGACCAATGGTGTTTATCCTGTTACAATAAGCTGACAGTAACCATGGTAACATAATGGAAAATGTAGCAGAAGTAATGTCAAAAGCAGCGTGTAACCATGCTTGCTCACTAATATGCAACCAATATTAGACACCGTCAATGTCATTTAACAATTTATTAGATTTATAATTTATAAACTTTGACATGCAGTTTCTAGAAAGTACGCAAAATGTTAGCATGGTTAAGAGCCGAGTCTGATTATGTTCAGTGATTGGTACAAGTTGATGAATTATGCAGGTTACGAGCAAAAGATGAGAGCGTTTCAATATTTTCAATCTACAACATTCTCAAGAAGTTATGATACCTGATCCATTTCCTGGCAGTGGTACAGACTTTGCCTACACAAGACTGTTCCCCGTGTATGAAGTGTTGGGAGGGACTGTAGCTTCAGCCTGGGGTTACAGGCATGCTACATGGCTCTTGCAGAACATGCTGGAGTGGAGACTCAGCATGGGATCTCAGTTGGCTGCCACTAGACGTACATCTAGTCTCTGAAATGGACATATCGTACAGAAAAAAAAACAACAGTTGTTAAATTATCTTTAAAAAAATTAATAAAAAGGGGCCCAAAGACTCTTCATTTTCAGATACTGCAGAAATCTAGACTAGCCAAACATTATAGACTTGCATGGGCTGTATTTGATATATTTGTATCAGGGTCTGTAAGACAGACTAGGCTGGCATTATAAAGTCGGCATTAGACTGGAGTAGTACCAGTGCGCACATACGCACGCACACATGTGCATGAACGTCGCTCTATAAGTGCAATAATCTGGATGTGATGTTAAACCCCATTTCACCTCACCTTACCTGTACGTAGAATGTGGTTGATATAGCTATCAGCAAGTCAAAGTTTGTGAATTTCAATCCAACCACCTGACCAGGGCCCAGTGCCATAAAGCCATCTTAGCGCTGTGTGGGAGTTGTGATTGTCTTTGCACTAAGATCGCTTTGTGGAACTGGGCCCTGACAGACCACTACCGTATTCGACGTAATAAGCGCCCTGCTCTAATAAGCGCCCATAATATAGTGGCTAGTGAACAATCTCAATTAGCACCCCTTCCAATTGATTAATGTACACAAGACTTATTTATTTGTGTATAATACGCACTCATATGTTATATGCACCCTTAATCATGGGCAATTTAATCCTGGACAAATATATATGTCATATATAAACATTTCAGGCTGTCAGCATAAACCTCAAAATTTACAATCTTTCAAATTCAACTCAAAATAATATTCTAATAAGAGCCCCCTATTTCTAAATTTGAGAGCGCCCTTGGCGCTTATTACTTTGAATACGGTATGCTGCGCAGCTATCGTGTCACTTGTGTTGACATTTAAACAGTTACTATCCTACCTACCAATTAGTCAGTGATGCATCTATATGGCATGACTTCTACAGTTCCAGGAGGGTGTGTTGGGGTGAACCCTGCTTCCCCTTTCTGATGCATATGTTACATTTATCATCGTGATCATGTTAATACATTTGGAACTTACACCAATGAATGGACATTGTAAGTGTTATCATATTACTATAACAATAACAATAAAGATAACATGTCTTCCAAGCACAAATTGCTACATGAATATTGCAGGCGTCAACAGGTGTTGTGTTAACTTATGATCACAACATGAACCCTGCCTTTTACAAAAAGCTGTATCAATGAGTGTGTGAAACCCTCAATTTCATGCCTGAGTGCACCACAGAACATAAATATGGTGTTGTGGCTGTGCTTAGTGACCCAACTGATTTGTGATATATATATGTACCGGGTATGTGAGAGATTATTAGTTAACATGGTTATTAGCCAAGAGTGTTTTCATATAGAAAATATAAGGAATAAAAAGTGTAGTTTGTGATCTTGTGGCAAGTGTACATACTTTGTTTCCTAATGCATGACAATAAGAAAACACACATGGCTAATAATCTCTTTATCATATCATGTAATTCTTAAGCTTATCAGGGGGCGGTCGGGTAGCCTAGTGGTTTAAGCGTTTGCTCGTCACGCCGAAGACCTGGGTTCGATTCCCGACATGGGTACAATGTGTGAAGCCCATTTCTGATGTCCCCCGCCGCGATATTGCTGGAATATTGCATAAAGCGGCGTAAAACCATACTCATTCACTTGTGCTTATCAAAGACACATTTTGTTTCACCAGAGTAACTTTAGAATTTATACAGGAATACGAATGAGTTTACTAAAGGTAGTACCTCAGCGATAGACACGAGAGGTTTTTGTCCACTACTCCGTATAATGATAACATCAGGGTTTTACCTTGACCTACAAAATTAGGGGCCGAAAAACAGTCACTAATTTTCAGGTTCCTTACAGGAAATAAAGTAATGAAATGGTGTAGTTTACTGTACAGTAATATTTTATGTAATTACTTTATTTACAGGAACTATACATTTGTGCGTACTGGACGCACATTTCTGCGTTGTGTAAAACCCTGAAACATATAGCAAAACACTTAAAAGGGGCAAATTTCTACTAAACCTGATGATACCTTAATTATTGGTCAGTTTGGCAAGGACTATAGGACCAGTGCCAATTTCTTCTGCTGTACCTGCCTGCGACATTATTTGTATTGGTTTGCATCAATAGTCATGATAGTAAACATTATGTGATCAGGATGAATACGGTAAAGGTATTGTTTTGAAATTGTACATATAAGGAAACGAAATGTGTTATTTTGACATATTCTACTTAAAACTGAATAAAGAAGAAACCAAATAATGTTGAAATTTAACGGTTTTTAACCTTAAATTACTCAAAAATAAAATATGTTGTTTTTGTGCGAAATGGTCTGTTGTCAAACAAAATTAGGATACTCATGCTCACTGAGGAAGACTAGCTCCTTACATATATCACGTACATGTTGGCAGCAGATATATCTGGCTATGTGGAGTGTGGATTACATGGCGTTACTTTCTAAGTAGCCTAAGCCAGTCTGGCAGCCACAGCCCAATCAGTACATGAAATCATGCAATTAGTTACTGGCTCAGGTGAGGCATAATTGCTTACAAGGTGAATGTATACACTGGGGCATGAAGTTAGTTTCAATGTTTTGGAGATTACTGATATTAAATGATGCAAATCTGTGCTTAACAATTTTAAGTTGGTGTCTTTTGGCATCATTTTCTGCAGATTTTGGCATGTTTGGTGGGAGTATGTGGAATTACAGTATTATTGGCTGATCTTACTAGAATAGACAATTATTTTACAGGTCTCTGACCTCGGGCTAAAATCTAGGGATGTCACTGTATATTGCGATATTGATGTAATTGTTTTGTTGCTGCTGTATCGATACAAATTAATGAATATTTCTAAATTCAAAATTCTCTGCTGCAGAAATGTTTCAGTTTGTCAAGATTACCCTGGTTAAGAAGGACAATGAAGGTTGAAAAATCAATTTTTAGCATTTATTGGATCAGCCAAATTAACTTTTGGCCTTAATTTCCAGGTTTACATGGGAAACTTTTCTTTTCAGGTATATTTTCTAAATAAATTTTTGATTAATTGATATATTGTGATACTTTTGAGCTGTTGAGTATAAATAGTATTATTTCCAATCAATGACAGCCGTTTTAAAGTGGCAGATGATGTACTCCAAACTATGGCCTACAATATCATGCTTCTTCATGAGTCAATGATATATAATTGGCATCTGAGTCATTAAGTTAACCATGTTAGCTTGATGTAATCTTTCAAGTTATCTATGTGTTATCAAGCACATCTAGGTTATCAGCATGGTGTAGTATACAACGGACCAGCATTATATATGTATATGACATGCCTCTAGAATTTAGGTCAAACGTGATCTGGAACAAGTAAATATTGCTGTGACTAGAGAGTGAGTTGTCACTTTGGAGTGTCAGATATCAGCTACTATAAGCCTTTGTGAAGGGGTCAGTGGGCCAGTCTGCCTATCCCAGGTGTATTACTCAGTCAGTGATTACAGGTGTAGCTCCCCGTGGCCAGGTATAAATACACACACATCCATGTGGCCAGCAGTTGTCTGTTGACAGCCTGGGTACGAACACATTGCAAGAGGCTCGCCGGTTTCACACATTATCAAATTAGCCAATATTTACAGAGCATATACAGAGTGGGACGTCTCTAGGTGCTGCTTGGATCATACTTCTGGAAGTGTCGGTGTGTGAGCTTACGTGCTGTATCTGCGTTTACAGCAGGGATATCAGAGTTACATACCTTGTCTGACAATACCAAGTCATCTCGGAGTGGAAACTCCTAATAGCTTTTGTTGGAAAGCTGACAAGTAACGGAGTAAGAATAACAAATTTTAATATTTTTTCTGAGATAATCGTGTTGAACTGGTTAAAGGCATACATGTCATTGTTTACTCTTTTTCTGAGAACATTTCAAGAATGAAGTGATGGGTATGAGTTGCGTAAAATGTTTTTCGGTGTAAGATTTGAAGTGTTTGAAATGTAAAGTTTTCATTGTTATTTCTGAGGATACCCGTGGCTTTTGTTCTGACTACAATTTATTGACTGTTCATGTTGTAATCTGAATAATGGTGCATAATGATGATGCTACTGTATTGATAGTCACGACACAACAATATATTGGAATATAGGGCAGTAGGGTAGCCTAGCAGTTATGTGTTCACTCATGCTGAATGGGCCAGGTTCTATTCTGGATGTGTTCCTTCATAGGATACTGTAAATCTGGAAAGTTTTGCGAGCAGGAAAGTACTGCGAAAACTGCGAGTAACACACTCACAATCGTTTCATGATGCACTTTTTGTGGATCTAAAACAAGCAAAAAACGTAAGGAGGTATATTTCTTCTACTTCCACATATTTTTTTAACCAGCCAGTTGCATAATTAAATCAATAATCCATCACTTCCTGTTTCCCTAATTACACATGGTCACTCAGTGTCAGTGGTCTAATCAGGAAAATTCACTGACCTGCCACATTTCGTCAAGTTGCTTACTTAATCCAGAAATACCCAAGCCAATCTATACTGTTAGATAAACACGCTTCCGCAACCTTCCGTGCCAACTACAAAAACACATGTATACATAGTTAAAAAACCCACTGACTGACACTTAAGATACAATTTCATCATGCTGTTTTCTGCTTATAAAAACTAACATGTGCAGAAGTAGCTTTGATCTTTGGTCGTCTCATCAACAGAGTCTCGCAAAACTTTCCAGACACAATTAAGGTTAGTGGTACATACCTCCAGGAATTTCATGGTGCACAATTTTCCATATTAACTGTATTGTAAGAATTTTAGCAAGGTAGACACAATTTATGGATAACAACTTCTTTATTTCAGTTAATACTGTATTCTACACAATCATAATTAGAAATAGGGGGATCTTATTTGAATATTATTTTGGTTAGAAAAGAAACGGAGTTGAAAGATTTCGTGGTTTATGCTGACAGCCGTAAATGATACAAAAGAAAAGTCGGTGCATACTATACACGACAGATATATTTTCCAGAATTTGATTGCCCATAATTAAGGGTGTATATACACATGAGTGCGTATTATACACAAATAAATGTCTTGTCTACATAGATCAATCAGAAGGGGTGATAATTGGGATCGTTCACTAGCCAATATATTAGCAAATATCGCCGTGGGTGCTTGTTACGTCGAATACGGTATGCATAATTGTGTCTACCTTGTCATCCAACAATGCCTGTCAAACAATTCAAGAATTTTTGCACATAGCCACTCCCTCTTACTCCCTGATCCCTGGCCACAAAAAACATTAAATGATGGTACTTGTTGTTTTCCTGTCGATGTCATGGGTGGGTACCCGGTAGGATGAGATGGTAATGTGGCTGTTAACCTTCTAGCGCCTTACGGGCAGCTTGGGTTGTACACTTCCCAGGGAGCTGAGAATGAAAATCGAATGCTCGCCTCGGAGTCAGAATACTGTGTCTGAGTGGAGTATACATGTTAAACTTTGGCTCTTGTCTTGACCTCTGTCAAGACCAAGGTAGAGCACTCTGAGAATACAGTGATCCACTCCCCATGATGTTGCATGTCTGACAGTGCCCTTGCCCCCTGTTTGTACAAATGCATGACATGAAGTCCAGGTGATTGACAGCTGGAAGTCGGTCAGTAGGTCAAATGAGAGGCTCATGTTTACATCATGACATCAGGAGCATCATTTGATTTGCATGAGTGCGTGGGATATGGAGGCAGAGTACAAGCTGTCAAGTGCACGTTTGTCTCGCAGTACCAGCTGTGGATGTGGTGGGTGGAATACCAGCAGGGAAATACTTAAATATTTATCTATGCATTATGTTGGTGATATTGTATCTCTAGTGTCTGCATTCTGCAGGTCCACTGACAGCTGTTTGTGGAATACTGGTATACATGGATGCAATGTGTTCTAGCTTACAACCATGTCCTATGTCCTTACAACCTATGAGTCCTATATTCAACAGTAGGCTGTACCTGTCATATCACTTGTGTGTATTCTTTACCAAGGGTGTTTACCAAGGGTGCCAGTTTGGACCAATGCTGGCATGATTTGGGCCAATTTTCATATTGTGATTTATTACTATTTGATAAGGCCTTTCATGAGAATCTCTACTGCCGTAGTACATGATTTGGGTCAATTTTCATATTGTGTTTTACCGGTATTAGTATTTGGTAAGGCCTTTCATTAGAAAATCTATTTCCATGGTACATGATTTGGGTCAAGTTTCATATTTGTGATTTATTAGTATTTGGTAAGCATGGTAAGGACTTTCATTAGAATCACTACTGCCATGGTGTTATGTTATTATGGTCATCGTTCTGCCTTGATTCATTATGATGTAGATTTGCCAGTCATCCATTTCCTGGTTCATGTACATGTTGTAGTAAGGGAAAACTGTGTCACAAGACACACAGACTCTGGCAGTGGAGTATCTACAGTCATGACTAATAAGATGTTCAAGTACATCCGTGTGTTGCCTGTTACTATGTATCAGACTTTGTGGGATCTGGTTAGAGTGAGTCCCCAGTGAATGCTTGTCATAACAGGCGACCTAGTTTGATCACGTGGTCAGGCTCTGTGACTTAGTGATTACATGTACAGGGGTAGACACCGTGGGAGAAACCAACTAGTCCTTAGCTTACATCAGACTAATGGTTTATGCAAATTAATTAGATATAGGTTGAAAACATAGTTCCTCTGGATTTTCTCTGGCCCTGGACTAACAGACTATTGGCCGTGTCTGCATGTGTCATACGTCAAGATGGTATGTTGTATGTTATTTCAGTGACGGGTTTGCCGGGGGGCATGGGTGGCCCAGTCGTCTAAGGCACCGCATTTTGCTGTGCAGGGTTGCGTCACTTGGGCACACCAGAAACCTATGATTTTGGGTTTGAATCCCGGTTCGCCCCGATTATGTTTCTAGGTTTGTCAGCACCATACCCGTGCTCGTGGGTTTCACCGAAGTGGTAAACTTCCGAGACCTGCATCACTTCGGTCTTTCCTCCCACATTAAGCTGACACGCCGTGATATAACTGGAATACTGTTAAAAGCGGCATTAAACCCAACTAACTCACTTGTACGTTTTTTCAGTCACTGGTTTGCCTAGCCCATGCTTGATTACTTGGAGGCTTACATGATTATTGCTTACTATGGCTAAAACAACAAACAAATATTGATCAGATTCTATATTTTATGTTGTTTGTTTCAGGTCAAGATGAGTGACATGAGTGACCTTGACAGGTGAGTGTTAACCAGGGTTAGAGATCAACTCGATGTTAGTATGAAGAAATGCCCTGAGACATGAAATATTATGCTATCCCTTAGAATAATCTTGCCCTGTTCATTGGACAGGGATTTATCGAAACCTGCTCTGAACGATAATCAAACCCATATCTGCAAGAATTGTCAGTAAAAATTAAAAACATCTAATTCATGTTCATATAATTATTACTAATGTCATGGGTGGGTACCCGATAGGATGAGATGGTAATGTTGCTGTGAACCTTCTAGCGCCCTACAGGCAGCTTGGGTTGTAAGATCCCCAGGGAGCTGAGAATGAAAATCAAGTGCTCACTGATCCATTAACCGGGGTAATAATGGTATAGCGCCATGAGCATCCACTTGGTGAATGGAATCTGGCACATTATAAATGCACTTATTATTTATGAGGTGACTTCTATTTTGCTGAAAACAGGACAAATAAAGAGGGAGGTTTTAATGCACGGTTTCACATTAATGCATGAAATGCAATGTTACGATATACCTATGAATTTTAGAAAATTATGAGTTTGGAAAAAGCCAATTTTGAACAGGATTCTTCTTTCGTAGTATGTCCATGACCAAGTGTGTCGGTTGGTGCTGGAGATGAAGTGTCTTTGGTCAGTAGCCTGTAATGTTGTATTTCTCTGACAGACAAATTGAGCAGCTGCGTCGCTGCGAGGTGATCAAGGAGAGTGAGGTGAAGGCCTTGTGTGCCAAAGCGCGGGAAATCCTGGTGGAAGAGAGCAACGTGCAGAGAGTTGACTCCCCTGTCACGGTAAGGACTGTCGGGGTGGGGGTAGTTTTATTTTGGAAAGTGACTTAAACATGTTACAACCCATGTGATCGTTTGTCATTTTATATTATCATGATTAAAGCCACGTTAGCATAGGTCGACAGTAAGAGTGTTTATAACTGATGTGTCAGATACTGCTTGGTGTAAGAGGCGACTAGTGGGATCAGTTGGTCAGTCTCGCTGACTTGGTTGATGTATGTCATCGTATCCCAACTCGTAGATCAGTGCTCATGATATCAATCACTGAATTGTCTGGTTCAGCCTCGACTGTTTACAGACCTCGTTCATATAGCTAGAATATTGCTTAGTGTGGCGAACAAGAAACAAACGTTGAACTAAAGCTATTGCCACATCTATTTCAAAGCATTCAATACAGCTACACACTGTGATACCTTGTCCCCTGTGCTCTAGTCTGGGAGGTGAATCATTTGTTACTAAAGGTGTCATGTCTTGGTATGGCGCTTACTTCGACATGTGCCTCTGCTCACCAGCAAGTGGAGTACTTTGACAAATGTTTTATGATGTGATATTCCACACTCCAGAACAAATACGGAGGCATGGGTGGCCCAGTCGTCAAGGCGATACAATTTGCTGTGCAGAATTGCTTCCCTTTGTCACGCTAGAAACCTGTATCGTGGGTTTGAATCCCAGTTTTCCCTATTTCTGTTTCTAGGTTTGTGCTTGTGGGTTTCACCAACATGGTTAACATGTGAGACCTGCATCACTTCAGACTTTCCTCTCACATCAAGCTGACACGCCGGGATATAACTGAAACATTGTTCAAAGCAGCATTAAACCCAACTCACTCAATCACTAGAACAAATAAAGAATGATTTGGTTGGTTGGTTTGTTGTTAAATATCGCACTCAGCAATATTCCAGCTATATGATATATGATGGCGGTCTGTAAATAAGCGAGTCTGGACCTGACAATCCAGTGATTGATATCATGAGCATCGATCCATGCAATTGGGATCAATGACATGCATCAACCAAGTCAGTGAGCCTGACCACCCGATCCCGTTAGTCGCCTCTTACGACAAGCATAGTCGCCTTTTACGGCAAGCATGGGTTGCTGAAGACCTATGAACACTGTGATCCATAATAGAAATGTACTTTCATCTTGCATTCATTTAACAAGCAAGGAATCTGTCATGATCCTTTATGACCATCATTTTTATTGATGTTGCAGGTATGTGGAGACATTCACGGTCAATTCTATGACCTCAAGGAACTGTTCAAAGTTGGAGGTGATGTCCCCGACACAAACTACCTATTCATGGGGGACTTCGTAGACAGGGGTTTTTACAGTGTGGAGACATTCCTACTACTTCTAGCTCTTAAGGTATGTAACCATCAAGTCCAAATCTTTTCCCTTGCAAACCACTAAACTCACGCTTTTGATGTTCCAATTTCCTAACCAACTCGCCCAGGTTTATGAAACGGGTAATCACAATGCTATGTTGTTTAAGCAGCCTGTTTTGTCAGTGTTAAAGCTGACTCTTAATTGCCTGTCAAATCATTTTATTATTCGTCCAGGCAACATCTCAACAGCCCTGTTTGATTCCCAACAAGGGTACAATGTGTGAAGCTCTTTTCTGGTGTCCCGTGATATTGCTGGTATATTGCTAAAAGCGGCGTGAGACCATACTCACTCACTCACTCAACTGTCCTGAATTCAAAACACTTATTCAAGAATAAAAAAACAGTTACAGCAGGCACCCTTATTAGACTTGCTGTATTACTCTTATGACTTTCATGGTGAAAAGAAGTGTTCAGTGAAGAGAGTTTATGATATTCAGGCCGATCCCAGCAATGGATAGTGTCTGGAATTCATGTTCTTACTTGTATTTTACTGATTAACATGGGTATGTGGTAGTTTAGCTCTGCAACAGGTCTAACATTGATGTGCTCTGTTGCCAGGTCCGATACCCAGACAGGATAACCCTGATCCGTGGCAACCACGAGAGTCGGCAGATCACGCAGGTGTACGGCTTCTACGATGAGTGTCTCCGCAAGTACGGCTCCATCACCGTTTGGAGATATTGCACAGAGATCTTTGACTATCTCAGCTTGTCAGCAATTATTGATGGGAAGGTAGGTGTCTACCACCTGTATATTGTTTGTTTGTTTGTCTGTCAGCAATATCTCGGCTGTATGACAGTGGTCTGTAAATAACCAAGTCTGGACCAGACAATCCCGTGATTAACATCATGACCATCAACCTTGTCTGGAATCCCCACATGTTTTCAGCCTGCGTAGGTCTGAATAATTGTATCTCTGTCTGGAAAGAACGGTGTAGCTTGCTGCTGCACTTGGCTGCCATGTCAACCTGTTCTGATGTTGTAAGAGGCATTTGAGAACAGGATCTCATCCTGGATTCTGCTGAGAATGGGTCTTCCATAGGCTGTGTCACAAGAGCCCCCTACGGTGATGATCAGGTGGTTATTGTGTATGACCTGTCTGAATGTGTGTCATTAGACCCTGAAACCGTGAAGGTCCTGGCTAGAATAGGTCTTCAGCAACCCATGCTTGCCGTAAAAGGTGATTATGCTTGTCGTAACAACGACTAACGGGAATGGGTGGTCAGACTCGCTGACTTGGTTGATGCATGTCATCATATCCCAAATGGTGGATCGATGCTCATGTTGTCAATCACTCGATTGTCAGGTCCAGATTTGATTATTTACAGACTGCCGTCATACATCTGGAATATTGCTGAGTGTAGTGTTAGATAAAAAAAAAGATTGGACCCAGATGGTGTTGATCGTTTTTCCATGTTATCTGGTTTCCTGGCTCAGAGTGATGGTGGGGTAGCCTAGTTGTTTAAATGTTTGCTTGGGACGCCAAAGGTCCAGGTTTGATTCCCTTCATAGGTTCAATGTTTGAAGCCCATGTCTTGTTGAGTATTGATAAAAGACGCATAAAACTCTACTCACTCATTCCAGGCTCTGATCTGATTTTTTACCAGCAGAAATGATTATCAGATATATCTGGAGTAGAGTCAACTCTAAAATAACATTCCCTCACTCACTCAAGAGCATCATGTCACAACAGGATTTCATAATAAGCCATTGACCTCAAATGCTTAACAGATCTATCAGGCTGTGTTGCTAAAGAATTGTGAACTGTGGACCTGTGATTATCCGGGGTAGAATAGGTCTTCAGGAACCCATGCTTGCCGTAAAAGAGGCGACTAACGGGATCGGGTGATCAGGCTCGCTGACCTGGTTGATACATGTCATTGTATCCCAAATGCGTGGATCGATGCTCATGATGTCAATCACTGGATTGTCTGGTCCAGACTCGATTATTTACAGACCGCCGTCATATAGCTGAAATATTGCTGAGTGCGGCGTTAAACAACAAACAAACAAACAAAACACCAGCAAGTGGAGTACTTTGACAAATGTTTTATGATGTGATATTCCACACTCCAGAACAAATACGGAGTAGTGTATACAATCTTGTTTCCTATTTCAGATATTCTGCGTCCATGGTGGCCTCTCACCGTCTATTCAGACACTTGATCAAATCCGGGCTATTGATCGTAAACAGGAAGTGCCACACGACGGACCCATGTGTGACCTGTTGTGGTCGGATCCAGAAGGTAGGTCACAGATAGGATCACAGAAAAAAGCATGGTTTAATTCAACCACTTTTCAAATCTGTTCGAACCCTGTGTATAGTTGCAAAGGCTCGTAATGCTTCTAACACCTCGTGGATCGGGGCCCAGGTCCTTAACAACCATGTCTCTCAAACAGACTTCCTGGGTTATCTCATCTTGAAAATGATTCAACCAGTCTTAAGAAAAGCATTTCTGACTACCTTAAATTTGATTTTAAAATAATTAGTCAAATTAATGTTTTCTTGAAAACAATGAATATATTTAGTCTTTGAAAGGCATTTAGAAGTGATACATATAAGGAATATAATTTATGGATGTCAACTTCTTTATTATGACTAACACAACGTTTTGATGAATATACTTACTCCTTCAATATGTTCTGCTTCTGTCATTTTACCATCAAAGTGCTGGAAAAGTTCTTGAATTTTATTGACAGTTGTTGAAACGTCCTGGTCTAACTATAACAAAATTGCTACTGAAAAATATTAAACTATGAACAGTTTGTGGATTGGGACCCAGGTATGTTTAACGAATCAGTCTTTGTTTACACCACGTTTATTCATGAATGATTAGCTCTTGTATACAGAAAATGAAAGCTAGTTGTGCTGACCCAGTACTTTTTTCCCCCCAAGTTGTCACCTGGTTAAGGGCGGTTGGGTAGCCCAGTGGTTGAAGCGTTCGCTTGTCACGCCGAAGACCCGGGTTCGATTCTCGACATGGGTACAATGTGTGGGCCCATTTCTGGTGTCCCCTGCCGTGATATTGCTAGAATATTGCTAAAAGCGGCGTAAAACCATACTCACTCACTGTCACCTGGTTAGTGTATTAGGTACTGATGTGTCCCAAGAGTATTTGTCAACATGTTGAATGTCTCTCTTCAGACATGCAGGGCTGGGGGGTGAGTCCGCGGGGAGCAGGGTACCTGTTTGGCAGTGACGTTGTGGCACAGTTTAATGCTGCTAACGACATCGACTTGATCTGCCGAGCACATCAGCTGGTGATGGAGGGATACAAGTGGCATTTCAATGAAACAGTATTAACAGTGTGGTCCGCCCCCAACTACTGCTACAGGTACGTCTACAATAGTTAACTCTGTATGATCTAGATTTGGACTTATTTGGCTGCATTGGCCTTTAGAATTCACTTGGCAACAAATATTGATACCAGTCACTGCATGGACCTAAAGATGAAGTAACCTGCAGAAAACATCAATACATTATTTCCACATCATTAGGAATTGGCACTTGTCCTATAGTACTTGCAAAATTGTTCAATAGTTAAAGTATCCTAAGGACTAGTATAAATTTGGCCTTTTTAAGGGTTTTGCTATATGTTATCATTTTGAGGAATAGTGGACTAAAACTGTTAGTTTCTATTACTGTTTCCACCATCTATATGATAGTCAGTATTGATCATGACCTGTGAAGATCCGGGTTAGAAAAGGTCTTCAGCAACCAATGCTTGTAGTGACAGGCGCTGCTTGTCTTAAGAGGCAACTAACGGGATTGGGGGGGTCAGGCTCGCTGACTTGGTTGATGCATGTCATTGTATCCCAATTGCGAAGATCAATGCTCATGATATCAGTCACTGGATTGTCTGGTCCAGAATTGATTATTCACAGACCAACGTCATATAGCTTGAATATTGCTCTGTTACTTATATGTATTTTGTACATTTGGATCACTGTTGACTGATCGTTGGTGTGTTTGTTAGATGTGGGAATGTGGCTGCTATCCTGGAGCTAGACGAACACTTGCAGAGGGACTTCACAATCTTTGAGGCAGCACCACAGGTATGTCACAGTAACAGGCGACTATGCTCGCTGACTTGGTTAATGCATGTCATTGTATCCCAATAACATGGATCAATGCTCATGATGTCAATCACTGGATTGTCTGGTCCAGACTCGATTACTTACAGACCGCCGTCATATAGCTGGAATATTGCTGGGTGCGGCATTAAACAACAAACAAACAAAACAAACAAACATGACCATGCAGGATTTTGAATGTGGGGATGTTCTTGCAAGAGCTTGAAGTTGATGCAATCTATCAACTTTCCTTATCAACACATTTCATTTGGCAAAATAATTAATTAATTGTATCTTTCTGTTACATATGGCTTTATGGACAAACATGTTTTCATGAAATGTTCAGGGGTAGATTTAACAACAAATTTGTTTGTAGCCAGCATGGCTTGCTCCTTTTAAAGTTACTTGCCCTTCTCCAAACTTGCTGGCCTACAACTAAATGGTTGGGAATTGGCCGAACCTGTGGTAGCATAGCCACCAAGCGGGACTCTAAATTTTAGAACTCCTCAACGCTGAAACATTTTTTTCTGTTCTCTGAGATTAAATCTTGGCTTTCGTTTGCCTCATTTTGTGATGATTTATGAGCAAATAAAGAATTTCATGTACACAACATCACAAACTGGCAGCCGATTGTCATTCTACTGAGATGATCCAGTTTAAAAAATTAAGCATTCACGGAGAAGGGATGAAATTTTGACTTGCCAGAGAGGCCATCTTCTTTACGTTTCAGCAAGCTCTTTGTAATTTTAAGTGGCGATGGGCCAACTGGCCAGCAGTTAAATTGACCCCTGACTGTTTACAATTTAGAGGTATCCTCAAACTTCATATAACTATTTCACTGACATTGTGTGTGGTCACCTGTTCCAGGAATCACGAGGTATACCGTCGAAGAAACCACAGCCAGACTACTTCCTTTAACCAGCGTCATCTGTAGTCTCCATGTTCATCCCATTGTAAGATACTCATTTCACCGTCATCACATCATCAACACAGAGGACACAAGACAGTGTCAGCAGCCGAACTGGAGGTCTCTCCTGTCTCACAGTGTCATGACCTCCGAGACCGAGGTCAGGTCAAGTGCTGCGTGTTTGGGAGTCTGGATTCATGACAGCATCGCTGACACCTTGTACACTGCAGTCTGTGGAAACTGTGAAGAAATTGTGTGATTGTTTTCTGGCCTCTGTGGAGAAACACTTCAGTGTGTTCTCAGACTACTGAATCTAGCTACCTGTCATTTTACCTATATTTGTATTTTATTTTTTCTCCAAAATTGTTGATATTCATGTACAATAAAGAATTTGAACAAGTCCTGTTTACATTTTAGATGTACGAAATGATGACGATGATGAATTAGTGTATGTTTGATCATGTTGATGTCATTCCACATTGGAATGGAGACATAGTTACTAACATTGAAACAAGCTTGTGGAAGTGACTGTGTCGAACGCTGACATATATCACACTGATTTGGTCAGCAACACAGCCCCACTGTCCTCAGAGCTAGATTGAAGCTGACCCTTTGTGTGACATCAGGTGTGTGTGTGTCAGTTCTGTAAAGGATTTGTATTGTCTGTCAGTGTATGGCTGGGGGAGGGGTGGGGGGCTTCAGGTAGCAGGTATATAGCACTGTACCATGGCTTCAGATTGTTCAGATTGGTTGAATACTTGTGAACGATGGGCCCGGTATTCGACCCTCAGGCCATGGAGACCCTAGTTGCTCAGAAATAGAGGGTGATTTGTAATTTAAGGGATCAATGACCTGGTCTTTGGACAATCTGAAGCACTGCTGTGTTGTAGGTAAGATAGGACATATATCCTGATATTTTAGATTATATTTAATCTGTCTGCAGATAATAATATTTTGTTTGATTAGAGTGTGGATTTGTTGCAACATGCCAAGACAGAATAATATCCTAATATCTTCATTGGGTTTTGTCTTGATGTCCCAGGGTTCCAGCTACAAAATTTCACTTCTGATGTGTGATTTACTTAGTGTCTGAGATCAGGCTACAGTATGTTTCCACACCCTGGGTAAGACCAAAACAGGATTGGAATCTTGCCATTTCACACAGCTTTATTATTTTTGGATAAGACCCCTTTCATAGAACCTCCCGATTTTATGATAGGTGTGAGCTATTTCACTTACATGCCCCAGAATCGTCATTCTACCTGGTTCATATTGATGGGGCCAAGTCGTCTAAGGCTCCACAATTCACTGTGGGGAGTTTCATCCTTAAGGCATACCTTAAAATATTTTCTTGTGAGTTCATATCCAAGCTTAGCCCTGTTTCTAGGTTTTCAGCACCATACCATACTTGTGGGTAAATGTCAAGACATGCATCACTCCCACATCAACTGGCCCTCCGTTATGTAACTGACGGAAAACTGTTCAAGGTGATGTCAAACCCAGCCCACAGAGTTACTTCCTTGAACTGCCTGTTTACTGTGTGTTGAAGATATGAGCCCGTGTTAACTTCACCCTGTGTGTTTGTGCATCCTCGGTCATCCAGGGTGTTATATACTACTCAAAAGAAGTTCAGGAACACTGATTCTTTCATATTGCTATAGTGAATCTGTCAAACCATGACTGATTAACTATGTTAATATGAAAGAAACAGGTGTTCTTAAACTTCTTTTGAGTGCATATTTTGAACACAACATTTTGAATCTATAGCGGCAAAGGAGTGCCAGGTATGTATCCTGATACGGAGATATTATACCCTGGATAAATGAGGATGGTGTCTGTGTGAGTGTAGTCCACCAGCGGTACTTCCCAGCCGAGTTGCTTCACCTTGTCATATACCAGCACAGCATATCACTCATTGTAATATAATAGTTGACGCTCATCTCTTGTCATTGCTTCTGTGTTCTTGTGTTGACCATCTTTCCCCAGCTTGTATGTACATGTTTAAACTCTGCACATCATTGATGAGAGGTGTATATTTTTCTATGGCAATTTCATCAATATGTAACAATATTACAGGACCATTCTGTCCATGCATCTGTGAGTATCCCACAGTGCAACCCAACCTGTTGTATAGTTATCTCCCTTACATGTTCCTCTGGACACTGAATGGCAGTGGACTTTACCACACGGAATGTCATGTACTTGGACCAAACAGCCAGAAATGATTGTCAGTGCCTGCACAAAGGGGAGATAATTCATAGATTTTCCTGCCTCGGCTCAATAGGTTAGTTGATGACAGTGATGTGTGGATCGGCCCCCACTGTTGCTTCACACAGGACAATCATAGGAGCCGTCATTCAACAGCTACCTTTACAATAAGCATTACCACTGTGGAGGGGGAGCGTCAGGAGCTCCGTTCCCCACACTTGAATATACAAGGTCCCAGTGTTATGGAATATGGTATATCAGTTTCCATAGTTACAGGATATGGTATATCAGTTCCCATAGTTACAGGGTATGGTATATCAGTTTCCATAGTTACAGGGTATGGTATATCAGTTTCCATAGTTACAGGGTATGGTGTATCAGGTCCCATAGTTACAGGATATGGTATATCAGTTCCCATAGTTACAACATATGGTAAATCAGTTCCCATAGTTACAGGGTATGGTATATCAGGTTCCATTGTCACAGGATATGGTATATCGGGTCCCATAGTTACAGGATATGTTATATCAGGTCCCATGGTCACAGGATATGGTATATCAGTTCCCATGGTTACAGGATATGTATGGTTTATCAGGTCCCATAGTCGCAGCATATGGTATATCAGGTCCCATAGTTCTAGCATTTATCATATACAAGTCCCATGTGTGTGGAATACAAAATATACTCAGTTCAACAGATATGGGATAGGACTTATATCAAAACCCATGGGCATGAAACAGAGCTGTATGTCAGCACCAACAATATGGCACTTCTCAAAGTGTGGGCCCAGCAATGCACTGGGGAATACATGTAATGATTTTGCTGTTCACTATTTGAGTGCTGAAGGCTATAACTGGTTTAGAAGACGAGATACTTTTGGTATTTGTACAGCAGAATAATAATCATGTTTATAAACTTGTCAAACATGTACGTGGGTAAGTGGCGGACAATATGCATTTGGCTGACTGAGGCTCCTGTCATATTTTCATGTCTCAACATCAAAATATTTTTCTATTTTACACATAAGCCAATGTACACTTGTGTCCAAACTGTTTCATATTTACAGAATCAAATGACCTAATATATATGCTTCAACGTTTGCAAGGGATTGAGATATTTACATGCATATATATAATCAGTTTGGTGTAACATGGAAAAAATAAGATTGTCCCAACCAAATGATGAGTGTGCGAGAGTACAGTAGCATCATTCGCACTTTAGGCATCAGTTAGCTCATTAGATTAGCTTTACCTTCATCATCAAAGTGTCTATGGCTAGAAGTGGCGTATGTGTGTGTACCTTGTTTCTGGAGTGGCTTCAGCTGTCTTTCAGCAGTCTTTCAGCAGATCATACACAAGTGATGGAAGGACACCTGGACTTTCATGCCTAAGTAAAACATGGGTTCCCTTGATTCAATACTATAGCAGCACACTTCGAGGACCCCAGGGCCCCCTAAAGTTGGAATACTGCAGCAATATTGCTGAAACTAGTATTTGATAAACCATCATTTTTCTTTAACCTGCCAAGATCCTTTTACTTGATAGCCTTGTTGACAAAATCCAAAAGCTTCTGTTCATTTCCATCGTTGTTATACAAGGCTTTATAGGTAATCACTAGGATCTCGACAACAATTATGTCGCAGCTGTATCAGCAATAAGTGTATAGATCAGTCCCCTATTCCATATTCCAGAACTTGATCTGTTGTACATGGACCTGTGTTGGTCGTTGGTCTATGACAACCGTTTCACACTGAGGCCTCTCAGGTTTCCACCAGTTTCCTCTTGTACATATGTCATGCTGTACATTGCTGCCCTATTTTGATGCTGTGTCCAGTATGACTGTCTGTGCTCACACAAGTCTCTAACAATTGTATATTATTACATGAATGAATTATGACAATAAAACATGTCTGTTTCTTTGCTTGTTGTGTCATTACTGCAAGCTATGAGCTGTATCTGAAATGTTGGGAGTTTTGTAGTGAAGCCCAATGACATTGGACAGCAGTATTCACTGTATCAGGATCTGCGTGCAGAAGAAGGTGAAATGTGTGGATGCTTGTACAGATACTATGCCACAGGTTAACACTCAGACACTGACTCCGAGCCCACTTTCATGCTTAGCACCATCCAGGGATTGAACCACCAACTTTCTGCTCTCTGGGCCGACACTCCCTAGACCCTTGAGGCGATCCTGACAATATCATACAACTTGCAGATCCTCGCACTTCTGAAAAGTTAAATGTGCAAACTTCTGTCAGAATGTAGTAGTGTAGCTTCATGGTCGTTTCAGTTCATTGACAAGACGACGAAATATTTTTGTCATAATTTATTTGTGATGACTGGCATGAAGGTGGAGACACTTGATGTACAGGAATGTCACACACAATTCACTATATACATGGTGAACAGCTATTTCCATTGTCTCCTTTTTGATACAAATGTCAAAACACAGTACAAAACGTTGCATCCACTTTTTCATAAAGTTTGCAAATACGACCAGGCTGTATATGTGTATGTTTCTTAGCTAAACAGCTGCCGACACACACACTACTGGCAGCAACAAGCACCTGCTACCATTTACAGGGACACTAACTGAAATGTCACCCCGGGTATCTCTACTTATAAGAGTGCCAGTGGTCTAAATCCTAATAGTATGGTTAAAATAAACCTGGTGCCTAATCATCATTTTTATTTAAAACATTAAGACAGCTTATTGTATCGAGTATGTGACAAATGTACTTCTGCCATCCTCTGTGTCTCCAGGGCTAGCATTTCAGTAAACCTCCACTTACCCCTGGACCCATCCCCACGGTACTTGTAAATCACAAAATACCTGCCCCTTGATTTCCTTCGGCCAATTTGACTGGCTACGCTACTAGGTCTAACATACCAATCAGAATGCTAGTTACAAACCAGCCTCAATGTGGGGTTGGTGATATCAACAACATAGTGGGCAGTCTCACTGATTACGCTAGTGTTTGTAAGAAATTAAGAGCTGATACGCAAAAGAAAGCTCTCAAAAATATATTTGATGGAAAGGATGTCTTCATGTCCCTCAAAACTGGTTGTCTTTGGTGTCTTGGCAGTCTGAGTTGCCTCCCTTACCCATTTCCTTTTCTCAACGTTTGATTGGTCGATAAAATTTTAATGGAAATCAAGGACAGGTATTTTAAGATTGCGAGAACAACAGGGATGGGTCCAGGGGTTACTGTAGGTTTACCCAAATGCTAGTCCTGGAGAAAGAGGATGTTCTCAATAGAAGCAACATCAACAAACATATTATAAGTAAACACTGGAGTGTGAATGAGAGAGTTGGGTTTAACACAGCTTTTAACAGTATTCCAGTTATATCGCGGCATGTCAGGTTAATGTGGGGTGGGAGGAAAGTCCGAAGTGATGCAGGAGTCAGACGTTTACCACTTCAGTGAAACCCACGAGCACAGGTATGGTGCTGACAAACCTAGAAACATAATCGGGGATAACCGGGATTTGAACCCACAATCATAGGAAACTGAAAAGAGCAGGGTCATTCACTGAAAAGGTATGGGTGAACTTTTTCACCTAGTTTGAAGATAGGCTCCAGCCTATAGTTACCAGTAACAAGACAGTGTAATTCACCTGTACCCAAGTCAGGAGGTTAATACAAAAGCACATCATTGTGAAAATGCAAATGTGGCAGTTCTGACTTCAGTATGAACCCAAACGTTGTGTGCCGGTAAGAGGTCCACAGGTCTCCTTGAGGAACACGGGTCTACATGTCTACCTGTGACTGCATCTTTGGTTACTGTATCTACATCAGCAATTTGACATCGGTATGTAACCATGGTAACAAATAATAACGCTACAAACATGTAACATATTGAAATGATAAATATACAAATGTAAAAAATGTTAGTTAAAAAGTCAGTCAGATCATGAATCGGCCACTGGGTGACCACTGAGTGACACGGGTCATTGACAGTTCCGTCCAGCTGTCGTCATGGTTACTGAGATGACCCTTCTCCTCTTATGTCAGCCAACATGGAAGAGTCACCATGCATCTCCTTATTTACAATCATCCATACACAGGAATTTGTTAAAATTTGTCAAATATCACATTCTGTAGCAACCACAGAGGGTTTCAGCTTTCCTGTACCACTGTTCAGCCTGCTGACACTGACTGACACACAAGCCCACGGAGAGTGACATCATGGCGCTGCCTGATACACCCGGCTGGTACTATACTCCAGCAGTGATAGTGCAGTAACTAGAACACTTCTTCATCCAGGAACTTGTCTACCTGCTACCTTGTCTACGTGACTGGCGTGAGGTTTTAGAAGACCTTTGGGGTAAAAGCTGCCTACCTCCATGCTCAACATGGTGAACTTTCTCAGTGTTGGTTTCATTCTCTCATCTACATCTCTCACCATCCAGCTCGGTGTAACCTCAATGATGGTCACATCTCACAAGTCTGGAACTGTGAGTGCGACCATGTTGAGGAGTACTTCACTAAACAACACCCCACCCTACCCCATTGTCCCATCCCTGCTTTGACGTTCAGCATTTATGGTCGTCTCCTCACATCCCCGGTTTGGTGTACACCGTTCATAGTCGTTTCCTCCCATCCCCGGTGCGATGAACACCGTTCATAGTCGTCTCCTCGTATCCCCCCATTCCCCGGTGTGATGTACAGCCATGAAGGTCGTAACCCCCCATTCCCTGGTGTGATGTACACCGTTCATAGTCATCTCCTCACATCCATGCTTGTCTCCTCCCATGTTGCTGCAAGTGGAAGTAAAGCAAATATAATACATTATACAGTCGCCCATCGGTTGTGTCAATCTACTGAGGAATCTAAAGTATATTACCTCCCCTTGGGGTAATCTAATGTGTATATCCCCCCAATTACTTGTAACTGTGGTGTATATGTGCGATGTATATCACCTACCCATGGTGTATATGTGAAATGTATATCACCTACCCGTGGTGTATATGTGAGATGTATATCACCTACCCATGGTGTATATGTGAGATGTATATCACCTACCCGTGGTGTATATGTGAGATGTATATCACCTACCCATGGTGTATATGTGAGATGTATATCTCCTACCCGTGGTGTATTTGTGAGATGTATATCTCCTACCCGTGGTGTATATGTGAGATGTATATCTCCTACCCGTGGTGTATTTGTGAGATGTATATCTCCTACCCGTGGTGTATATGTGAGATGTATATCTCCAACCTGTGAAGAAATTTGTGAGATGTATATCACCTACCCGTGGTGTATATGTGAGATGTATATCACCTACCCATGGTGTATATGTGAGATGTATATCACCTACCCGTGGTGTATATGTGAGATGTATATCACCTACCCATGGTGTATATGTGAGATGTATATCACCTACCCATGATGTATATGTGAGATGTATATCACCTACCCATGGTGTATTTGTGTGATGTGTATCCCATCCCCCATGGTGTATATGTGAGATGTATATCACCTACCCGTGGTGTATATGTGAGATGTAGATCACCTACCCGTGGTGTATATCTGAGATGTATATCACCTACCCGTGGTGTATATCTGAGATGTATATCACCTACCCATGGTGTATATCTGAGATGTATATCACCTACCCGTGGTGTATATGTGAGATGTATATCACCTACCCGTGGTGTATATCCATGTATCTTCATCCTGTCAGTCTCATGACGAAGGATATCCTCGTAATTATCCACTGCTACCTTCTCTTCATTTAGTTCATCCTGGAGCCGATCTCTCGCTGACTCCTCACGATCTCGCCGAGCGGTTACCTGACAAATTACAAACATATCAGTTGTAACATAACGAGAGCTGTCATCTATTCACTGAACTATATAACTACATATCTCACCTGTTCAGCAAGTATTTAACTACATATCTCACCTGGTCAGCAAGTCTACATATCTCACTTGTTCAGCAAGTATATAACTACATATCTCACCTGTTCAGCAAGTATATAACTACATTTCTCACCTGTTCAGCAAGTATATAACTTTATATCTCACTTGTTCAGCAAGTATATAACTACATATCTCACCTGTTCAGCAAGTATATAACTACATATCTCACCTGTTCAGCAAGTATATAACTACATATCTCACATGTTCAGCATGTATATAACTACATATCTCACCTGTTCAGCAAGTATATAACTACATATCTCACATGTTCAGCATGTATATAACTACATATCTCACCTGTTCAGCAAGTATATAACTACATATCTCACATGTTCAGCAAGTATATAACCTACATATCTCACCTGTTCAGCAAGTATATAACTACATATCTCACCTGTTCAGCAAGGTTCAGCTTGAGCTCCTCCCGGGCTGCGTCCTGCTGCTCCAGGTCACGCCGAGTCAGCTGACTGGCGATCTCCATCTCCCTCACTAACTGCTCCCGCTGCTCCAGGATCTCCTCCTCCCGTTGCTGGATCACCAACATCTTATCTGAAATCTGGTCCTGCCTGCTCGCCAACACCTGCACAAAGCAACATAACACCAGTGAACCACAACACACCAGCAAGGCACAGTACACCAACATCATGGCAAGACACAACAGTCACAGTCTTTTTAGTTGGCACAGAAGAATCATCCATTAATTATCAATCTCATCAAACCAAGAAAGTTTGTGTGCCCAGGTAGTGACACATCTCCACAATAACTGACTGCATGCAGCTATCACCATGTAGCTATCACAAGCATACCGCAGGAAGTAACAGGATCCCTCCTCATTCATGTCCCTTCTCCACAGCCACCAGCGCCAACCTCCTTTATGAGAAAGGGGCACCCACCCCACACCAAGTTGCCACACATTCCCAACACATCCCCGTCACGTCTCTCACCCCAAGTCGGCCCCAACCCTACCCTGAGCCCCCACCAAGTCAGCACCTCACCCCACCCGACCCCAGCTCCCAGATTGTCGACACCCCACTCCATCACCCACCTCCTGCATGAGCCTCTCTCTGGCCTGCTTCTCCTTCTCCCAGTCCGCCTCCCGTTTCTGCCACATCCGTGCTGCCTCGTCCCTGCAACAGAACTGGCACTCAGTCTGCGTCTCCTAAAGCAGCTTGCACAAATGGTCTAAGTGCTATGTTTATACATTAATGCTCAGAACCCCCAAAATGTATTACTGAAAGTTCCTAGGACTGACCAGGAAAATCACAGAGCCTGATCACCCAATCCCATGTTCAGTCCACTACACAGGGGGACCTGCCCTAACCCAGGCACCCCACAGGGCCAACATGAAGCACTGGGGACCTGCCCTAATCCAGACTCCCTACAGGGCCAACATGAAACACTGGGGATCTGCCCTAATCCAGACTCCCTACAGGGCCAACATGAAACACTGGGGATCTGCCCTAACCCAGACTCCCCACAGGGCCAACATGAAACACTGGGGATCTGCCCTAACCCAGACTCCTCACAGGGCCAACATGAAGTAGTAGGGATCTGCCCCAACCCAGACTCCCCACAGGGCCAACATGAAACACTGGGGATCTGCCCTAACCCAGACTCCTCACAGGGCCAACATGAAACACTGGGGACCTGCTCTAACCCAGACTACCCATAGGGCCAACATGAAACACTGGGGACCTGCTACAGCCCAGACTCCCCATAGGGCCAACATGAAGTACTGGGGACCTACCCTCAACCAGACTCCCCATAGGGCCAACATGAAGTACTAGGGGACTGCTCTAAAACAGACTACCCATAGGGCCAACATGAAACACTGGGGACCTGTTACAGCCCAGACTCCCCATAGGGCCAACATGAAGTACTGGGGACCTGCCCTCAACCAGACTCCCCATAGGGCCAACATGAAGTACTAGGGGACCTGCGCCAGCCCAGACTCCCCACAGGGCCAACATGAAGTACTAGGGGACCTGCGCCAGCCCAGACTCCCCACAGGGCCAACATGAAGTACTAGGGGACCTGCGCAAGCCCAGACTCCCCATAGGGCCAACATGAAGTACTGGGGACCTGTCCTCACCCGACTCCCCATAGGGCCAACATGAAGTACTAGGGGATCTGCACTAACCCAGACTCCCCATAGGGCAAACATGAAGTACTGGGGACCTGTTCTTAACCCAGACTCCCCACAGGGGCCAACATGAAGTACTGGGGACCTGCTCTTAATCCAGACTCCCCACAGGGCCAACATGAAGTACTGGGGACCTGCCCTAACCCAGACTCCCCACAGGGCCAACATGAAACACTGGGGACCTGCCCTCACCCAGACTCCCTACAGGGCCAACATGAAACACTGGGGACCTGCTCTAGCCCAGACTCCAAACATGACCAAAATACAGAACAGAATAGAGTCCTATGCAGCCCCTGGCAACCTGCACCAACATACAGAGTCTCTTATTTTCAGTGAATTTTAGTCTTAGTACATGGACAAGTAGCAGCAGGACTTTTCTAGACTGGGGCTTTGGACAGAAGGCAGAACTCACTGGTACAGCATGTCCAGTTCCGCCTCTCTAGCCTTCTCCACTCTCAGCTGGTCCTCGATCACCTGAAATAACAAGTCAGAAAAATATATAAACTACATCATAACAAGTTGAAGATTTCAGATGCTGCCTTTGTGTATGTCCCTGATTTGTCATCTCCCAGTGGAATAGACTCTCATCATGGCAGGCAGTGATCAGAGTTGTTATCAGGCACAGCAACCAGTGAACAATGGTGACAGTTATTACACACATCTCCTCTTGTGCACTCTATATTTGAGTACATGTGTACCTGTTTCATCCAGGAAGCATCAGCTTTGGCCTTCTCCTTTCGGGCCGTGTGGAGGACGAGGTCAGCCTCCTCCTTCTCTAGCAGAGCCTCCAGCAGCTTATGGTCCTGTTCCTGAACACAGAAGAAACAGTCAGTCAACACACAGTATGTTACACCCTGTGTTATATCCCAGTATGTTACACCTTGTGTTATATCCCTCCCTGTATGGTAAACCCTGAGTTATATCCCCATCTGTTACACCCTGTGTTATATCCCTCCCTGTATGTTACAAACTGTGTTATATCCCTCCCTGTATGTTACACCCTGTGTTATATCCCTGTATGTTACACCCTGTGTTGTATCCCTGTATGTGACACCCTGTGTAATATCCCTGTATGTTACACCTTGTGTTATATCCCTCACTGTATGTTACACCCGGTGTTATATCCTTGTATGTTACACCCTGTGTCATATCCCTGTATGTTACACCCTGTGTCATATCCCTGTATGTTACAACCTGTGTCATATCCCTGTATGTTACACCCTGTGTCATATCCCTGTATGTTACACCCTGTGTTATATCCCTGTATGTTACACCCTGTGTCATATCCCTGTATGTTACACCCTGTGTCATATCCCTGTATGTTATACCCTGTGTTATATCCCTGTATGTTACACTCTGTGTTATATCCCTCCCTGTATGTTACACTCTGTGTTATATCCCTCCCTGTATGTTACACCCTGTGTTATATCCCTCCCTGTGTGTTACACCCTGTGTTATATCCCTGTATGTTACACCCTGTGTTATATCCCTGTATGTTACACCCTGTGTCATATCCTTGTATGTTACACCCTGTGTCATATCCCTGTATGTTACACCCTGTGTCATATCCCTGTATGTTACACCCTGTGTCATATCCTTGTATGTTACACCCTGTCATATCCCTGTATGTTACACCCTGTGTCATATCCCTGTATGTTACAACCTGTGTCATATCCCTGTATGTTACACCCTGTGTCATATCCCTGTATGTTACACCCTGTGTCATATCCCTGTATGTTACACCCTGTGTCATATCCTTGTATGTTACACCCTGTGTCATATCCCTGTATGTTACACCCTGCGTTATATCCCTGTATGTTACACCCTGTGTCATATCCCTTTGTGTTACACCCTGTGTCATATCCCTGTATGTTACACCCTGTGTTGTATCCCTGTATGTTACACCCTGTGTTATATCCCTGTATATTACACCGTGTCATATCCCTGTATGTTACACCCTGTGTCATATCCCTGTATGTTACACCCTGTGTTATATCCCTGTATGTTACACCCTGTGTTGTATCCCTGTATGTTACACCCTGTGTCATATCCCTGTATGTTACACCCTGTGTTGTATCCCTGTATGTTACACCCTGTGTTATATCCCTGTATATTACACCCTGTGTTATATCCCTGTATGTTACACCCTGTGTCATATCCCTGTATGTTATACCCTGTGTTATATCCCTGTATGTTACACCCTGTGTTATATCCCTGTATGTTACACTCTGTGTTATATCCCTCCCTGTATGTTACACTCTGTGTTATATCCCTCCCTGTATGTTACACCATGTGTTGTATCCCTCCCTGTATGTTACACCCTGTGCCATATCCCTGTATGTTACACCCTGTGTCATATCCCTGTATGAAACACCCTGTGTCATATCCCTGTATGTTACACCCTGTGTCATATCCCTGTATGTTACACCCTGTGTCATATCCCTGTATGTTACACCCTGTGTCATATCCCTGTATGTTACACCCTGTGTCATATCCCTGTATGTTACACCCTGTGTCATATCCCTGTATGTTATACCCTGTGTTATATCCCTCCCTGTATGTTACACCCTGTGTTATATCCCTGTATGTTACACCCTGTGTTATATCCCTGTATGTTACACCCTGTGTCATATCCTTGTATGTTACACCGTGTGTCATATCCCTGTATGTTACACCCTGTGTCATATCCCTGTGTGTTACACCCTGTGTCATATCCCTGTATGTTACACCCTGTGTTGTATCCCTGTATGTTACACCCTGTGTCATATCCCTGTATGTTACACCCTGTGTCATATCCCTGTATGTTACACCCTGTGTCATATCCCTGTATGTTACACCCTGTGTCATATCCCTGTATGTTACACCCTGTGTTGTATCCCTGTATGTTACACCCTGTGTCATATCCATGTATGTTACACCCTGTGTCATATCCCTGTATGTTACACCCTGTGTCATATCCCTGTATGTTACACCCTGTGTTATATCCCTGTGTCATATCCCTGTATGTTACACCCTGTGTTACACCCTGTGTCATATGCCTGTATGTTACCCCCTCTGTTACACCTGTGTCATATCCCTGTATGTTACACCCTGTGTTACACCCTGTGTCATATCCCTGTATGCAACTCACCAGCTCCTCCTGTATCTGCCGTGACCGCCGCATCAGCTGGGCCTTGTGTTGCCGCAACAGGATTCGCCTGAATCACATGACACACACAGTGCAAGAAATAACAACATTCTATTTCAGTGTTGCTACACAAGTTAGTTATACTGTATATCTCTATGTGAATTTGCTGTCGTAACTGCTTTCATTATTACCGAAATAGAATGTGAGTGCTCAATTGAACAAAATTATCAATCTTGTTTGTTATAACATGGTTATACAAAAACCAAAATACCAGCAAAACAGCATGAACCAGCCAGTGAACGCACCAGTGTGAACCAGCATGTGAACCCACCAGTGTGATCCAGCATGTGAACCCACCAGTGTGATCCAGCAAGTGAACGCACCAGTGTGATCCAGCATGTGAACCCACCAGTGTGATCCAGCATGTGAACCCACCAGTGTGATCCAGCCAGTGAACCCACCAGTGTGATCCAGCATGTGAACCCACCAGTGTGGTTCAGCCAGTGAACGCACCAGTGTGAACCAGCCAGTGAACCCACCAGTGTGATCCAGCATTTGAACCCACCAGTGTGATCCAGCCAGTGAACCCACCAGTGTGATCCAGCCAATGAACCCACCAGTGTGATCCAGCATGTGAATCAACCAGCGTGAACCAGCATTTGAACCCACCAGTGTGGTTCAGCCAGTGAACGCACCAGTGTGAACCAGCCTGTGAACCCACCAGTGTGATCCAGCATGTGAATGCACCAGTGTGATCCAGCATGTGAACCCACCAGTGTGATCCAGCATGTGAACCCACCAGTGTGATCCAGCTAGTTAACCCACCAGTGTGATCCAGCAAGTGCACCAACCAGTGTGATCCAGCATGTGAACCCATCAGTGTGATCCAGCATGTGAACCCACCAGTGTGATCCAGCATGTGAACCCACCAGTGTGATCCAGCATGTGAATCAACCAGCTAGTGAAGCAGCATGTGAACCCACCAGTGTGATCCAGCATGTGAACCCACCAGTGTGATCCAGCCAGTGAACCCACCAGTGTGATCCAGCATGTGAACCCACCAGTGTGATCCAGCATGTGAACCCACCAGTGTGATCCAGCCAGTGAACCCACCAGTGTGATCCAGCATGTGAATCAACCAGCGTGAACCAGCATGTGAACCCACCAGTGTGGTTCAGCCAGTGAACGCACCAGTGTGAACCAGCCTGTGAACCCACCAGTGTGATCCAGCATGTGAACCCACCAGTGTGATCCAGCAAGTGAACCCACCAGTGTGATCCAGCCAGTGAACCCACCAGTGTGATCCAGCATGTGAATCAACCAGCGTGAACCAGCATGTGAACCCACCAGTGTGGTTCAGCCAGTGAACCCACCAGTGTGAACCAGCCTGTGAACCCACCAGTGTGATCCAGAATGTGAATGCACCAGTGTGATCCAGCATGTGAACCCACCAGTGTGATCCAGCCAGTGAACCCACCAGTGTGATCCAGCATGTGAATCAACCAGCGTGAACCAGCTAGTGAACCCACCAGTGTGATCCAGCCAGTGAACCCACCAGTGTGATCCAGCATGTGAACCCACCAGTGTGATCCAGCATGTGAATCAAGCAGCGTGAACCAGCATGTGAACCCACCAGCGTGATCCAGCATGTGAACCCACCAGCGTGATCCAGCTAGTGATCCCACCAGCGTGATCCAGCATGTGAACCCACCAGTGTGATCCAGCTAGTTAACCCACCAGTGTGATCCAGCAAGTGCACCAACCAGTGTGATCCAGCATGTGAACCCACCAGTGTGATCCAGCATGTGAACCCACCAGTGTGATCCAGCATGTGAACCCACCAGTGTGATCCAGCATGTGAACCCACCAGTGTGATCCAGCCAGTGAACCCACCAGTGTGATCCAGCCAGTGAACCCACCAGTGTGATCCAGCATGTGAACCACCAGTGTGATCCAGCTAGTGAACCCACCAGTGTGAACCTTCCAGTGAACCCAGCAGTGTGATCCAGCCAGTGAACCCACCAGTGTGATCCAGCATGTGAATCAACCAACATGAACCAGCATGTGAATCAACCAGTGTGAAGCAGCAAGTTTACCCAACACTGTTTAGCCAGTGAACCCAGCAGTGTGATCCAGCCAGTGAACCCACCAGTGTGATCCAGCATGTGAACCACCAGTGTGATCCAGCTAGTGAACCCACCAGTGTGAACCTTCCAGTGAACCCAGCAGTGTGATCCAGCCAGTGAACCCACCAGTGTGATCCAGCATGTGAATCAACCAACATGAACCAGCATGTGAATCAACCAGTGTGAAGCAGCAAGTTTACCCAACACTGTACCCACACACTGAACAATCAAACCCAACGCAACCAGTCAGCTAAACTAGTGAACCTAACCACTGAACCAAACTGTTGAATCAAGTCAGTGAATGAGACAGTAACGCAGGACATGGATGGCGACTTACCCAAACTCCTGCTTCTTGCGAGCATCCTCTGTCCTCCTCCGAGTGTCCTCCAACTGCTCCAAATCCCACTGTTGTCGCTGAAGACTGTCTTGCTCCGACTTCAACATGGCTGTCTGTGGAGAGGACAGGCGCACTTACAGCTCTCTACACACACAGAATACATACAGCCTTCTTCATACCTCGACTGATAGATACTACCCCACTATCCTCAAACAATGTGACACAAGAGTGAATGAATGCCTTCAGCAATATAATGCTATATCACAGCCGTATCAAGCACCTCCCAGACAAAAACCACACCCTCAAAACCATCCACCTCCAGACACAAGCCCCTCCCACATTATCACTCACCTCCCAGACACAAACCACACCACATTATCATCCACCTCCAGACACAAGTCCCTCCCACATTATCATCCAACTCCCTGACACAAGCCCCTCCCACATTATCCTCCACCTCCCAGACACAAGCCCCTCCCACATTATCCTCCACCTCCCTGACACAAGCCCCAACCACAATATCATCTAACCGCCAGACACAAGTCGCAACCACAATATCATCCACCTCCAAACACAAGCCCTTCCCACTTTATCATCCATATCCCAGACACAAGCCCCTCCAACTATATCATCCGACTCCAGAAACAAACCCCTCCCACATTATCATCCACCTACTGAAACAATCACCTCCCACCTCCCAGACACAAGCCCCAACCACAATATCATCCACCTCCCTGACACAAGCCCCTCCCACTTTATTATCCACCTCCCTGAGACAAACCCCAACCACATTATCATCCACCTCCCTGACACAAGCCCCTCCCACATTTTCATCCACCTCCCTGACACAAGCCCCTCCCACATTTTCATCCACCTCCCTGACACAAGCCCCTCCCACTTTATCATCCACCTCCCTGACACAAGCCCCTCCCACTTTATCATCCACCTCCCAGACACAAGCCCAAACCAGATTACTATCCACCTCCCTGACACAAGCCCCTCCCACTTTATCATCCACCTCCCAGACACAAGCCCAAACCAGATTACTATCCACCTCCCTGACACAAGCCCAAACCAGATTACTATCCACCTCCCTGAAACAAGCCCCTCCCACTTTATCATCCACCTCCCAGACACAAGCCCAAACCAGATTATTATCCACCTCCCTGAAACAAGCCCCTCCCACTTTATCATCCACCTCCCAGACACAAGTCCCTCCCACATTATCATCCACCTCCCTGACACAAGCCCAAACCAGATTACTATCCACCTCCCTGAAACAAGCCCCTCCCACTTTATCATCCACCTCCCAGACACAAGCCCCTCCCCTACTCACCTCTTCCTCCCTCTTCCTCAGCTCCATCATCTGCTCCTTCAGGACGTCCTTCAACCTCTTCTCCTCCACCAGCTTCTCCTCGGCACGTCGTTTCTCTGCTTCCACAGCAGCCTGTCTTTCTAGCTCCATTTCCTCCTCATACTCCTCCTTCTCTCGCCGAGCACTCTCCATCCTCTGTCAACAGCCAGCCAGCCAGTGTAACTCACAGTACTCACCACGGCTCTTGCACCAAGCCATACAATACATACAGAGTTCTGTGATGCAGTTCGTATGTCACGTTATACAAATAACTACAGCCATATTTGCCACATTCCCACAACATATAAGACAGTAACATATCACTTTAAGAATGAAATCAAGGCTAGTATTATTTGACTGCAGCTACAGTTCAGGATAGTAAAAAACATGTGTTATTGCTTAAAATGTAATTACAGTATTCGACGTAATAAGCACCAAGGGTACTCTCAACATTAGAAATAGGGGGCTCTTATTAGAATATAATTTTGGTAAGGAAAAAAAACAGAGTTGAAAGATCATAAATTTTGTGGTTTATGCTAACAGCCTGAAATGATACAAAAGAAAAGTAAATTTTCCAGAATTTAATTGCCCATAATTAAGGGTGCATATAACACACAAGTGCGGATTATACACGAATAAATAAGTCTTGTGTTCATTGATCAATCTGAAGGGGTGCTAATTGGGATTGTTCACAAGCCAATATATTAGCGCTTATTACGTCAAATACGGTAACACATAAAAGCACAGGCCTGTACTGTGAAAACCTGTCAGTCCAATCTTGCAGGGGCAGTGTACACATATTACAGTCAGTGTCTAAATTCAGTCAGTTTACAAATTGTCTTAAAATGTTGTCATATTACAACTCTGACTGAAATTTCTTGGACTTACATGCAGATTGATCGAATTCAATTATTGTTATTTACAAATTGACTGAATTACACACTGAAACATGAAACAGATATCAGTTTGTACCCATGTTTTGTCACCAAATTTGTTAATTTGGACAATTCCACTTGGTAGGGTATATAGTCCAGGGATCAATTCCACAAAAGCAATCTAAGGGCTAAGACAATCATAACTCCCATACTCTTACGACAATCGTAGCTCTAAAAAATGAGGCCTAGATCACCACTGTTGTCCAGGGATCAATTCCACAAAAGTGATCTAAGGGCTAAGACAATCATAAGTTAACTCCAATACTCTTACGACAATCGTAGCTCTAAGAAATGAAGCCTAGATCACCAATGTTGTCCAGGAATCAATTCCACAAAAGCGATCTAAGGGCTAAGACAATCATAACTCCAATACTCTTACGACAATCGTAGCTCTAAGAAATGAAGCCTAGATCACCACAGCTTCCCTAACTATGACTTTGATGCTGTGGATGACCCTGAAGAAGGATGACCGGCTGACTGACCCACCTCTCTCTGCTCCTTGACCTGGTCCGGCCACGAGCTGACCACGTGCTCCTGCAGCAGGTTCTCTTCCACCTGAACAAAGAAAACAACATCTTACGTACTGGAGAAAACACGCTTACGAGGTTTTGGTAGACAGAGCATGCCCTGGGGAGGGGGAAAAACCAAGAGGGCGAAGCCCCCGCGGTTTTTCCTGACCCCCAGGGCATGCTCTGTCTACCAAAACCGAGGGAAAGTGTTTTTCCATACTTATACACCGTCTAAATTGATTAAATGTTATAACGAGCATCTATACATGAGGCGCTTCATTATAGCGCTTCCTTGAAGATGTGATATCATAACTTGCACATGAAATTCGCTGGCTTGCCAGGCGTTCAAGAGCACTTGGATGTGTCAACAACAAAACACAACTAAAATACTTACTTTTAAATGAAAGCGAAATCTTCGGTTTCTAAATGTTTGTGTTGCAATATTCCACTTCTTTCAAACAGAAAATTCGCAAATTTTAAAGGTGTTTTTTGCTTTACAAGATTTTCGACTTTAAACAATCCAACTGTTAAGTTGGTAGAGGTAGTTGTGACGTAACGGCAAGCAGTTACTGCACGTGCAAATTGTGCAGCATTGATAAGCACTTGTTTAAAAGCACGTGTTTTGAAACCTTGCTGTCCTTTCACCAGAGACTCTGAAATGATGTCGCTTTTAAATGTCCACGTGGAACTGTACACATTACATTCAATTTTAATTGAATTAAAATTTTGAATTGCTACTGGTTGTCATTTTTTCAGTTACTTGGTTAAACCTGGGATTTGAGGTTTTACATTCAAAGTAAAACCTCCCGAACGAAAATTAAACCTCATAATAGGTTTTACTTTGAAAGTAAAACCTCAAATCCCAGGTTTTACTTTGAAAGAAAAATCTCGCAATAGGTTTTAATGCCTATAGAAAGAACTTTCTTACTTAATAGAGATCCGTGAAGATTCCGGGGCAGAAAAGATCTTCAGCAACCCATGCTTGCCGTAAAAGGTGACTATGCTTGTCGTAAAAGGCGACTAACGGGATCGGGTGGTCAGGCACGCTGACTTGGTTGATGCATGTCATCGATCCCAATTGCGTGGATCGATGCTCATGACATTAATCACTGGATTGTCTGGTCCAGACTCGATTATTACAGACCGCCGTCATATAGCTGGAATATTGCTGAGTGCGGCGTTAAACAACAAACCAACCGAATGAATAGGTGTATAACTAGAGACCACAACCTTGTCAATTTACTATTCTTCTCACTTAAACATGCACCCATCAATGTCCTTGGTTATCCAGGTATTAAACATGACATTAGCAGAAACATCCTGGATTCATTTGCTATCATGCCTTCATTTTGAGTCGGGTTCGAAAAACACAACGCTTTCAAATTCAAAGTATGCTCTTCTTTACTGAATGAAATGATCAACTGGACTTTTGTGTGTATTTTCAAATACATCTGTCTTGTAGCGTAAGTATTTCCCTACTCCTGTCTTAGTAGTTTGTTTGTTGTATAACTATTGGTAACGCCACACTCAACATTTCAGCTCTATGACGTCACTTCCCTCCTCCGGCCTAAATATTCTGGATTGTAATTTCACTGAATATATCAAGGGGTGGCTTGGCTGCTGGTGATATTTTGAAAGATGTAGATCTTTGATGAACTCACATCAATAAGAAGCATTTTGATGGAGCCGGTTTTATCACAAGAATCATTTCCATAACCAGCGTCCAAAATAACTGCCTGCCTGCTTGCCCGTGGCTGGTAACTTTTCTGGCTGGCTGCATGAAATTTTCCTTTATCTTCTTGACTTTCTGGCAGATAATTTTAAGACTACTTACGTATTCAGTTTTATCATAACTCCTCGTACATTCTCAAGTAATTGTTAGCATTATTTCAACGGAATCAAGACATTATTTGTCTATTATTTTTAACAATTTTTCAATGTATATAATGTCTAAATGTGGCCGGTAACTTTGAAGATGGGCAGGCAACATTTATGAGTCAGCTGACCGACTGTTTTGTTGGGATTTAAAATTGTTTCAATCACTGTAACAAAACTAAGGTGGTGGATGGCCTCTAGATATATATCATAACAGATTGGTTGGTTGGTTTGTTGTTGAACACCGCACTCAGCAATAATCCAGCTATATGACGGTCTGTAAATAATCGAGTCTGGACCAGACAATCCAGTGATTATTATCATGAGCATCGATCCACGCAATTGGGACCGATGGCCCACCCGATCCCGTTAGTCGCCTTTTACGACAAGCATAGTCGCCTTTTACGGCAAGCATGGGTCATAACAGATTGGACATATAAAACACTGGAAAAATGAGGAGGACCTGTTCCTAACACGTGTTGGCTCACCTTCCTAATGTCAGGGTTGTTCTGCCTCCAGTGTTCATACAGCTTCTCCTCTGCCACCTGCACAGAACACCAATCATCACGTTTGTGTATCAACCCAGTTGTAGTGAGTCTTACTACAGGGCTACAGGTTGTATTGAGTCTGACTACAGGGGTACAAGCCAATCAGACACCTGCACAGAACACCACATCATCACGTTTGTGTATCAACACAGTTGTCGTGAGTCTTACAACAGGGCTACTAGCCAATCAGACACCTGCACAGAACACCACAATATCACGTTTGTGTATCAACCCAGCTGTAGTTAGTCTTACAACGGGGCTACTAGCCAATCAGACATCTGCACAGAACACCACATCATCACGTTTGTGTATCAACCCAGCTGTAGTTAGTCTTACAACAGGGGTACTAGCCAATCAGACACCTGCACAGAACACCACATCATCATGTTTGTGTATCAACACAGTTGCAGTTAGTCTTACAACAGGGGTACTAGCCAATCAGATACCTGCACAGAACACCACATCATTATGTTTGTGTATCAACCCAGCTGTAGTTAGTCTTACAACAGGGGTACTAGCCAATCAGACACCTGCACAGAACACCACATCATCATGTTTGTGTATCAACACAGTTGCAGTTAGTCTTACAACAGCGGTACTTGCCAATCAGACACCTGCACAGAACACCACATCATCACGTTTGTGTATCAACACAGTTGTAGTGAGTCTTACAACGGGGCTACTAGCCAATCAGACACCTGCACAGAACACCACATCATCACGTTTGTGTATCAACCCAGCTGCAGTCAGTCTTACAACGGGGCTACTAGCCAATCAGACACCTGCACAGAACACCACATCATCACGTTTGTGTATCAACCTAGTTGTAGTGAGTCTTACTACAGGGCTACTAGCCAATCAGACACCTGCACAGAACACCACATCATCACGTTTGTGTATCAACCCAGCTGCAGTCAGTCTTACAACGGGGCTACTAGCCAATCAGACACCTGCACAGAACACCACATCATCACGTTTGTGTATCAACCTAGTTGTAGTGAGTCTTACTACAGGGCTACTAGCCAATCAGACACCTGCACAGAACGCCACATCATCACGTTTGTGTATCAACACAGTTGTAGTGAGTCTTACAACAGGGCTACTAGCCAATCAGACACCTGCACAGAACACCACATCATCACGTTTGTGTATCAACACAGTTGTAGTGAGTCTTACTAGAGGGCTACTAGCCAATCAGACACCTGCACAGAACACCACATCATCACGTTTGTGTATCAACACAGTTGCAGTCAGTCTTACAACGGGGCTACTAGCCAATCAGACACCTGCACAGAACACCACATCATTACGTTTGTGTATCAACCCAGTTGTAGTGAGTCTTACAACAGGGGTACTAGCCCAAAATACCCCCTGGACCCCCCTTCTGGATCCACCTATGGTATTATGAGGTATCATGGATAATTCTGTCCTCAATGAATTAAGTCCCAAGTCTTGGCAACATTTCACAAGGGACAGATAATCTGTCATTCTGATTTGCGAGTAGGTTACATTACATCATTTGGCATGAAATCTTGAAACATGTGGAGAAAAAGTTCAGCCATATTAAAAGAAAATGTCTTACAATTTTTCTTTTCTCCTCACGAGCACTCTTCAGTCCATCTGCTCGACTCCTCATGTCCTCCATACGACTGTAGTTATCTCGCGAATACCCCCGCAGCTCGGCCTGAAGTAGCAGAGAAACAGACTGAGTGTATGAGTGAGAGAATGCATGAGAGAGTGCATGAGAGAGAATCCATGAGTGAGTGCATGCGTGAGAGTGCCGAAGTGAGAGAGAGAGTGCAGAAGTGAGAGAGATAGTGCCGAATGAGAGTGCATGAGAAAGAGTGCATGAGAGATAGAATTATGAGCGGGAGTGCATGAGAGACAGAATGTATGAGTGAGAGAGTGCATGAGTGAGAGAGTGCCGAAGTGAGAGTGCATGAGAGAGAGAATGTATATGTGAAAGTGCATCAGAGAGTGCATGAGTGAGAGAGTGCATGAGAGCTGTCTTTACAAGGCTTTTTCCAGTCATTCCTGAGGTAGCAGTCAAATAACAAGCATCAGAGAGAGAGAGAGAGAGAGAGAGAGAGAGAGAGAGCGTGAGCAAGTGCATGAGTAAGAGCATAAAGCTGATTTTCTTCAGTCAAGTCACAGCATGCCAGCTTAATGTGGGAGGAAAGACAGGGCACATCTCTATTCTATTACGATAAACATCCTGGATCTATTCGCTACCATAGCTTCATTTGAGAAGTGACACCTTCCATCTCAACTTCTCTTATCACTATCTTCCCATAGTATATCTCTCACACAACACTTTTTCTTCTCATCAGCTGGACCAATCACAACCACCTTTTCTGCTTTTGTAAGCAGTGAATGCATTAAGGCGTAATGCAGGATAAGTAAAAAAATGTGTATTTTTATATTCCCAGCAATTTTTTGGCATATTGCGAATCAAAATGAAGGTAAGCATGGTAAGGCAGTGCCTGGCTTGTAAAGTTTTATCCTAATTGAGTGTATATAAATCAACTGGATAATCGGGGATGAGCTGAGCTGTTTCTAAAACTGATCGAGAACCTGAGTGAGATAGTGAGTTTGGTTTTACACTGCTGTTAAAAATAATAGCATGGCAACAGACAGACACATTGTACCCAGGCCTAGCGTGACAAGGGATAAATCTCAATAGAATCAGATCTAAGTTCTCGCTGCCGCTAAACAAACATCTGAGGACATGGAGGGTCATGTCAGAACAACCTTTCACAGCTTTGACCAACCACTGAAATGACTAACAGGCTGCATGATCAGAAACACTTTCCGACTGTCACTTTCACGATCTGGTAAGCGATGCTCTGATTGGTCTGATGACCTGATGAAAGGTTGTTCTGACGTGACACATAATGGGATTTCCTCCAATCTCATTAAAATCAGACCTTGTCCAATCTCATTAAAATCAGATCTTAGTTCTCGCTTCCGCTAAACAAAGATCTGAGGACATCCCATTACGGGTCACGTCAGACCGACCTTGCACAAACTTTGACCGACCAATAGAATTACCAATCAGAAGGCAGCTTTCTCGTGCTTTACGGCACTAATTTCAAATTGGTGACTACGCTTCGAAACATATTTGGACAAATTCTCGATTACAAATTTGAAACCTGAACAAAAGAACATTCTGGAATGGCAAATAGATGGTCTAGATTGTATGGATACACTCGTTAAACCAGTAACTATCGTTCGGAATACCCCGTGTTAAAGTTTTCGAGGTTGTATGATTAGAAATCACATTCCGACTGTCACTTTCATGATCTGGTAAGCGGCACTCTCATTGGTCGGATGAAAGGTCATTCTGACGTGACCCCTTATGGGATGTCTTCAGATCTTTGTTTAGCGGTAGCGAGAACTAAGGTCTGATTTTAATGAGATTGGATGTCCTCAGATCTTTGTTTAGCGATAGCGAGAACTAAGATCTGATTTTAATGAGATTGGACAAGGGATTGACTTATGACCCCTTATGGGATGTCTTCAGATCTTTGTTTAGCGGTAGCGAGAACTAAGGTCTGATTTTAATGAGATTGGATGTCCTCAGATCTTTGTTTAGCGATAGCGAGAACTAAGATCTGATTTTAATGAGATTGGACAAGGGATTGACTTAACAACTTGACTACCTGCTGCTCAGTGAGATCCAGAAGTGATTCAGTCCCAGATCATGTACATGTAATACAGCAGTAACACTCTTCACCACGGTGTGGTACTGACAAATCAGCAGTGTCCAACATCATGGGAGCTGCGCATGCTGTTGCCAACAACATACCCAAGGCTAAAAAAAACAGTCTTGGTTCTCAAGCACTGCCCGCATCATCATAAAGTTCGCTGCACATTTCGTTTTTATTTCCAGTTTTAAAAAATATAAAAAATCCTTAAATATTCCAAGTCCAACGGTAGTCAAATACTATATTCCAGCATTTTACTCAAGGAATTCATTTCTGTAGGGAGGTCCTTTCCCAGGTTGATGGTACACAACTGTTTATTGGTTACATATTAGTTTGAAAAAAAAAACTATAAAAAAAAATCCCTTACTGCCATATTGGAATAAATGCTTATCTTGCTTTACCTCAAACTGGAGATTCTCTTGGTGTATGAGCTCTGCTAGTTTGGATCGGCGCCGCTTCAAGCTGAGAGCTTTGATATCCTTCTCTGTCCGTGACTTGTAGGCGTCCATGCTGCAATCAGGGATAGGATGACCACATTACATACACAGAGTTTCATAGCAGATAATCTGGCATTGAACTCATAGCTAAAGCCATCTTCCTGAGGCAAGAGAGTTAACTGACTATAAAAGTCCAGTTTCCACCCTTGCCGAACTAGGCTGGTATTATGGAGTTAAATTTTGGCTGGACTTAAAGAGTCTATGCATAGTCCAATCAAAATCGCGCACCGAAATCGAAATCCGTTTCGTAAACTGTCTTGCAGATTTCGGTTGATTGCAGGATTTGAAAAGCATGTGCACCGCCAACTCGTTGTCAGCAGATATTTTCCAAATCTTCTCATGTTTTAAATCAAGGTGCTCACATGATTTGATGCATTTCGCGATGTAAGACCCGTTTTATCACAATATAGATCTTGATTATCGATCAGATCCTCCTGACTTGGCGCCACCATTTTGTGCGAAGCAAACGCAAGTGATTCGAGAGGTGGAATCTGATTGGTCCATAGGAGAGGCTTAGAAGGTACATAACTGGTAATAGCCACTGGTGGCGCTACAATCGAGGCCAGTAATTCCAGCCTAGTTCGGCAAGGGTGGAAACTGGACTTTTAAAGTCAGTTAACTCTCTTGCCTCGGGAAGATGAGCGAAAGCAGGTGCCCAAAGAAGGTGCTGATTTATATCCAGTGGGAAAATTCAGATGGCACTATCTAATAGATTTATTTGTTTGTTTGTTGTTTAACGTCGCACTCAGCAGTATTCCAGCTATGTGACCATGGTCCGGGAAATAATCGAGTCTGGACCAGACAATCCAGTTTGACATCATGAGCATCAATCCACACAATTGGGATACAATGACATGCATCAACCAAGTCAGCGAACTTGATTCACTGATTCCGTTAGTCGCCTTTTACGACAAGCATAGTCACCTTTAAGGGCAGGCATGGGTTGCTGAAGACCTATTCTACCCCGGATCTTCACAGGTGAACTCATCAGTCACCTCTTACGACGATTCAGCCAAAATGTAACTCTGGAATTCAAGCCTAGTTCAGCAAGGGTGGATGCTGGACATATATAGTCAGTTAATGCCCTTGCCTCGGGAAGATGGGCACCGCTAAGGGAGTCAACTCTGGATAGTGACTTGTGATGCTTTCAACCACACAGCCACCTGTGGCCCCTGGATTCACAAAAACTCCTATAACATTTGAGTGAGATGGGATTTTACCCTGCTCTGAACAGTATTCCAGTTATATCACGGCGTGTCAGATTAATGTGGGATGAAAGCCCGAAGTGATGCAGGTCTCAGACATTTACCGCTTTGGTGAAAACTACGAGCACAGGTATGGTGCTGACAAACCTAGAAACATAATCGGGGTGAACCGGGATTCCAACCCACAATCAAAGGTTTCTGGCGTGCCCAAGGGATGCAACACTGCACAACTCCCCCATAACATTTGAATGCAGTATAAGCACTGGTAAGCAATATCAATCAGCTTTTACATTTCTTTAGAAATATTCCTGCTACTGGTAAACACCAAGAATTGCCTTAACACATAATATCCAAGTTGGAATTGAACCTGGGTCTTGGCGTGACAAGCCAATGTACAACCACTGAGCTACCCCGCCCCCTGAAGACAACTAGTTATGTACCACCTGTCTTGAAATGACTGATCAGACATCCATGTCTTCTTCTTGGAGGCATCGATGTCCATCTTGTTGAAGTGGTCAGATGTTTCAGACCACTTCTGTCTGAAATCTGTCTCATGATTCCGACGACTTACGATCGCCTGCTCGTAGATATTGCGTCTGCTTGTCCAGTAGCCAGGGATTGTGGGTAATGCCATATTTAAAATCTGAAATTTGTTTGAAAATACAATCACAATGAATCTATAAATAGACAAGTCATGCATGATAATATGATGAACTGCCCACGAACATTGTGCAGGACTCTTATGCCTGAATGAAATTTCCAGAGCCTTTCGTAATCTCTTTAACAATATGACTATGAGGCCATCAGTCCATGACACAAGTTTGAGTACCGTATATGACCGCGTATAAGCCGAATTCTGGGGACCAGAAAAAAGATTCTGTAGAAAGGGGTCGGCTTATCCACGGGATACACTTTCATGATAGTATTTTTCAGATCGTGATCTGTCAGAAACATCGCCTGAATGACGGTCCGATAGATCACAACTTCCCGAAAGTTTGGAAGTTGCCACGACTAGAGCAATTATTGTTATAAATTATCAATAAAGTTATTATTATACACCAATGTTGTCATTATTAAAAAAATGTTATGCATGTTACCACTTCCGATAATAAGTTTTCAATTGAATGTTCAAAGTTTATCGTTCTTCGTAAACTCCACAATCTTTACATGGGTAGTTCCTCCTGAAAATGCATGCTGTCACATGTGTACATCAACTTTGGGACAGTATGAATTGTATTGAGCTTTCTGTTGTTATTTGAGTGAAACCATATGTTCAGAGACATTCTGATGATATCTGATTTCTATACTATCTCCCTTTTGCCGGGAATCTGAGGTGAAATTTGCACATAAATATATCTTGAAGTTTTGACTTGTCTTGAGTCAGGGCTTGACTAATATGCTGGCAACAAAACAAGAGGTTGGGAAATTTTATTATTTTATATTTCTACTGGCCCAGATAGTCAATCTGTGGATAACTAGACGCGAGTGATAACTGCTGACTGTCAATAAATGTGATTAACTAGTTACTTCTTTGGAAATATTATCTGTAAATAATACCTTAAAATAATAAATACATTTTCAACTATGGTAACTAGTGCATATCATATATCATATCTAACAACAGTAATGTTTCACATTTGGCAAGCAGTGCTCAGACTTGGCTAGTAGATTCTTTACATATACAGTACTGGATAGTGTGACTTGTGCCTATGAATGTCAATCCCTGGAAGTGGAAGCTTAGTTGCTGTGAAGTTTATAAAAGGCAACCTTAAGCCATTGAGCTGGTGCATAACAAGGCAGAGAAAACACTGCTAGATTTGGCCATTATGTTAAATATCTCACTTCAGAGGTGGGATATAGGCCCATTCAAATGGCACATTTTGTCTGTATTTTCTGTAATTTTTTATAATACTCGTGTGTAAATCTCTCAATTCAGTCTTTCTTATTGTTATTAATTACTAGGGCTGTTACGATTCACTTGCGTATTCGGTGAATCGAACCGTAACATTCATGAATTGAATTCATTATTCATGGCCACTAGAATCGAATATTTATGAATATGCTATCATGTATATTTACATACCCTGTACCTAAAAATATCCATAACAACATATTATATGCATAGACTTCTTTCAATGACAACACTCTAATAATATTTAATTTTGATAGTATTGTTTTCACTGGTCATTGTCGCATTTGAGCGGGTACTAGTACCTGGATAAGTGCAGTAAATAAATGTATAATTTATTGATAATAAACAAACCATGTCAAATAAATTATGATGTTATTGTTTCACTGAATATAAATATAATAAATAATACATAAACTGCTGACTTGTTATTGTAATTCGCCTCATAGTGTATTCGTTGCAGCCCTATGTGTGTCTAACAGACCATTAAGTGACTCAGATTGAACAGAAACACTAGGGCAGTTTTGAGAATATAAAAAAGGTTCCAGGTCATTTAGAAACAATGAAAACAATATCGATGTCACAGCACTGGCATTACTTGAAACCCTACAAGACTGATCATGTTCTCAAACTATCCCCAAATCCCTAGGGCAAATATATCACACTTTACAACGTTACTTACATTTTTTTATTTACTGCCACGTAGTTAGATATTCCACGGATATATAACTTGTACTTAAACTTCCCTCACTTAACGCCCGAATATCGTAACATTATAATATTTTGGAGCATAAATTTCGTTTCGAATGACAACAACTCATTCATGGCGGTCGTGCGACGCATGCGCATATGTACTTCAAACAGTATTATTTGACAGACAAAATTCGGTTCTATTCAGGGTCGTATTCTACGAAGCAATCAAAATGCATTAAGGGTAAGTCCGGTGATGGACTTGGAATGGGCGGAAATGAAACCACGCGTAAGGACTTGTCTGGTTCAAAGACGTATATCCGTGTCTGGTTGTAGTAATATTGGAAAACGACTACTGACGTAGATTTGCGAAAAGAGACATAACATGTATGTTTGGGGCCTTTTTTAGTTTTTGTACATTTGTTTTAAACTACATAAGTCCTATGAATTTTATTATTTAATTTATTTGTCATTTTGTCATTCAAATTTGAAAAAAACAGGCTCTAACTTTTTTTTGCTGTAGCACCTCCGTTCCATCACAGACATGAAGGTCTTATTAAAATGAAATTCGACCATGAATTTGGTAAATATATTTGCTTCCGATGGGTCAATCAGAGTTTTCAAATCACAATAAACACCTGTGATTGAAGCAGCTGATTTGACGGCGTATATCAACGCGGTACCTATTATTGATAGAAATGTTCTTTCTCAGTCATAATCCACATCCATTTAGGGAATACATGTAATGTGCTGTCAATAAAACGCGTTTTAATTCTATCATAACATATCAAAATTAAACGCCAAACTCGTCGGGGTGAACGAAAATATTGGTGAAGCGGCATTGGTTGCGTCCAACAGAGCTCCAGATAAGCTTTTGGTATTGTGGGTATTTTACCCATGCATTTTGAAATCATTGGGTATTCAAATTTCTGTTAGCCACTAGTTTTTACACATGTGAGTATTTAAGTTAAATATTTAAAAACTCTATTCATCTAGTCCCTGCAAACTGGTGTCGTGTGGGTTCGAGAGCTTTATAGGACTCCAAAATACCACGATACTTCCACAAGAAAGTGTGATGGTAAATGATCATGATGTAACTGTCATCGTGGAGTTTGGCAAGGTTGACGGAATGTCCGTTTATAATTTCAAAATAAGTTGCTAATCGAATACGCAGGGTTACTTCACAATATTTAGATGATACGCACAAGTTTTATTTTTGTAGCGTATCTGTAATGTTCGTTGCGTATTTGATACGCTTGGATTTTATTTTACTGCGTATTTCTGCAATTCTGATGCATATTTTACGCAGATACGCAGCTTATCTGGAGCTCTGGTTCAACGTTTCTCCCACTGTGCCAACAGTAAGAACATGAGTGAGTGAGTGAGTGAGTAGGGTTTAACGCCACTTTTAACAGTATTCCAGTTATATCACGGCATGCCAGCTTAATGATGGAGGAAAGCCCGAAGTGATGCAGGTCTCAGACGTTTACCATTTCGGTGAAACCCACGAGCACGGGTATGGTGCTGACAAAACTAGAAATATAATCGGGGCGAAAACAGTATTCAACGTTGGAACATGTGTAATATAGAAGCGGCTAGGGGTTTCCGGAGCTTCTCACATTGCACTATAAATATAAATATGAGATAAAGTTATAAACTAGTCCATATTGAACGAAACAAGCAAGACACAATGGAAAACACTTGGGAAATAAAAAGCAAATATAATACACAATGAAAGTCACGGGTTTGTTATATATTTATAATGTGAAACAGACATTATGATAACAATAGTTTTGTTGATGGGAGTACTTTAACATTCAATCAAGTTGCAAATTTCCATAATAATTAATATTAATTAATAAAATTTCAATTTCGAATAATGAACTCAAAATACCAAACAAAACCAATGAACAAACATGCAAACAAAACACGTCTTGTGTAAAGAAAGAACAATATGTAGTGAAAAAAATCTTGTTCGAATAACGTTTATACCTTGTTTATGAGCGATATTGTTATACAGTACTAAACTTGTTTGTTATTACTTCCGTTTCCACACGCACCGACAGCTGTGTACGTATCTCCTGGAGGAATTGACATCAACTCAAAATGACATTCTTCGGCAAATGTGACCCCAAATTCCTACCTGTTCCAGAGGATAAACGTATCCTGACACAAGCATTTTTAGACGCTTCACGGCAGCTGTTGATATTCTTTGGTAAGTTTTGTCTAAACCAGCCTGACTACTGATTACAGGTGTGACACAGGTAGGCAATAACATCGTCTCCAGGTCGATAATAAATTCTAGGCTGTTGCTCCTTGTCGGGCACATTCCTTTCCCAAAACATGCAATTGTGATTTTGTTAAAGATGATAATAAGGAATATTTACCGGCAAACTTTTTGTGATGTAATCATTTATTTTGAAGAGCCGAGCCAATGTAGAATATGCTCGCCACTAGATCTATTTCTATTCAATGATCCAATGGTTATAGATAGATTTGGGGCTAATACCAATTTATGACACCAATTGGTGTCAAACAGATTCTATGATCGCACCAATATTGATGCTCCAATTAGAAGATACCTACCCCATAAATAGTTAATGATTTATCCTTATCCTGAAGGAGTAAATGTCTGATGAAGGGGTCCTACTCCTAAAGAGGTATACTTAGAGATGGATAAAGTAATGTATGGCCAAGATCTATGGAAGCTCTTTGATCAGTGGCAAGCATGATCACTGAGGCGTGAATCAATAATTGCTGTGACAGTAAGGTCGTCTTGCAAGTCTTATTATAGTAAAATTCATGTTGAAACAAAAAATGAGTTATTGGTTGTTACCAAAAGCTAATACCGTATTCGACGTAATAAGCGCCCCGCTTTAATTAGCGCCCACGGCGATATTTGCTAATATACTGGCTAGTGAACAATCCCAATTAGCACCCCTTCCGATTGATAAATGTACACAAGGCTATTTATTCGTGCATAATACGTTTGTTATATGCACCCTTAATTATGGGCAATTAAATTCTGGAAAAATATATCTGTCGTTTATAAACATTTCAGCATAAACCACGAAATTTACGCTCTTTGAACTCCAAAAATATGTTCTAATAAGAGCCCCCTAATTCTAATTTTGAGAGCGCCCTGGGCGCTTATTATGTCGAATACGGTAATATGCAAAAGTTGTTTCTGTTAACTTATATAAAGAATGAAAAACAGAAATTTGTTTATCTTAATTTCTTGTGTTTTTGTTTGCAGACAAGATGGGCAAAACCTTCATACTTGTGAAGAATGATGTTGCCGGGAATATTGAGGTAGAACCATCAACATTGTTAGAAATCTGAAGTGAACATTTGTACCATAACTTCATACAATGTGAATTTTATTGTAGCTATATTGGATTGTTGTTTGAATGATGTTATTGATATGGATTTGATCTTGCATTGTTATCGTTGCCAAAGTAAAATTAAATCAAAGGATCTGATTTACAAAAAAATAATTATTTGTAAATCTGTAAAAGTCATCCTCAAAGACATTAAAGGGTGAACTTGTTGTTACCCTGCCTGGTGCTTGGTGTTAAGGGGATAAAACAAGGACTGGCCAGCTTTAAGTAAAAATACTGTGTCAAAGTGGGGTATCCATCAGGGATGTGAAATCTCCGCGGAAACGCGGAAAATCGCGTTTTTTTAAACAGTTGTCCTCGGGAAAAATCATCTTCCGCGTAAAAAAAAATTAATCAAAAATTAAAAAAAGAACACTCCGAAAAATATGATCGAAAACCGGACAACCATCGCGGATTATCCTGTTTTCGATCAGAGCTTTCACCAGCATAGGTTTTCGGACATTATACGTTTTCTATCACAAATACTTGCACTATAACGTTGGGTGTGGCGTCACACAGAAATTGTAAATACTCAGAGTCAGCTGATGGTTTGTTTTTAAGATAAAGTTGTCTTTTAGCCTGTATGAGATGTTTTACAGTTGTTCATGTGATTAGCGAGAAAACTATGAATGTTTCTTCAGCGTCCAAAACCCCATGTCATGGGGATATATGTTGTATTGATGTCTTATGTTTGCAATAGAGTTTTGTTTTTTTCATCAAAAGGTAAGTACAAGGTAATTTTTTTTCAATATGCTTCAACATGGGGAAAGGGTCAGACATTGCACGCTTGTGACAGTTGTCCTTGTGTCTGGGGGATTGGGGTTGAAGTTTATGGCAGTATTGCTCCCAGACCTGCCGGGTAGCGAGGTGCGCGGAAGCTATGCCCGATTTTTTAAAAGTACTGATTTAACTTCGAAATTTTACTGCATCTGCCTTAATTGACTTTTGCCATTGACTTATTACATTTCTTGGTGTGAATGTTGTCAAAACTGCACGAAATTGCTTAAAATGCAATCAAATGTTTAAAAAATTCCTCCAGACCCCCCTACACTTTTCCTCTTTTTTTCGGAAAAACCTGCTCACATCCCTGATCCATGTTAAAAATGCGTCATGGTATTTCAGTGGGCTAGCACTATAAAACTGGAAAACACAGACACACACACACGCGTGTAGCTATGTCAGTGCAATGTGTCTTAAACGCAACGTTAAATCCCATTTCAACGCACCTCACCTGTAAACGATGTTATGTATATGAATCTCTCAGAGGAAAGAACCAAGTCGTTGAAGAGTTTCTTTATTTGTTTCAGAAAATTGACAAGAAGTTCCAGCAGGACACAGTCAAGTACAGCACACTGAATGCCATTTTGGAAGAGAGCAAAACTGGGGGGGATAAAGTCTTAGTGAATGCCCATATAGGTGCCATCTGGTTAGCTCAGTGAGTGAAAGTCACCTGGTATACATTTTCTTAGCATAGTTAGTCGTTAAGTGGTGGAGCCATCATGTCAGTATGGATAGTGGTGAGTAGTGGAGCCATCATGTCAGTATGGATAGTGGTGAGGAGTGGAGCCATCATGTCAGCATGGATAGTCAGTGAGTGGTGGAGCCATCATGTCAGCATGGATAGTGGTGAGTGGTGGAGTCAGCATGGTGAGTGGTGAGTAGTGGAGCCATCATGTTAGCATGGATAGTGGTGAGTAGGGGAGCCATCATGTCAGCATGGATAGTGGTGAGTGGTGGAGTCAGCATGGTGAGTGGTGAGTAGTGGAGCCATCATGTCAGCATGGATAGTGGTGAGTAGGGGAGCCATCATGTTAGCATGGATAGTCAGTGAGTGGTGGAGCCATCATGTCAGCATGGATAGTGATGCATGGTGGAGCCATCATGTCAGCATGGATAGTGGTGAGTAGGGGAGCCATCATGTCAGCATGGATAGTGGTGAGTGGTGGAGCCATCATGTCAATATGGATAGTCAGTAAGTGGTGGAGCCATCATGTCAGCATGGATAGTCAGTAAGTGGTGGAGCCATCATGTCAGCATGGATAGTGATGCATGGTGGAGCCATCATGTCAGCATGGATAGTGGTGAGTAGTGGAGCCATCATGTCAGCATGGATAGTGGTGAGTGGTGGAGCCATCATGTCAATATGGATAGTCAGTAAGTGGTGGAGCCATCATGTCAGCATGGATGGTCAGTAAGTGGTGGAGCCATCATGTCAGCATGGATAGTGATGCATGATGGAGCCATCATGTCAGCATGGATAGTGGTGAGTGGTGGAGCCATCATGTCAGCATGGATAGTGGTGAGTAGTGGAGCCAGCATGGATAGTGGTGAGTGACAGTCATCTGTTTGTTGTGAGTTATAGAGCCATCTGGTTAGTATATGAGATTGAAAACTTTGCTAATATCTTATGTGTTTGCTGATTACTTGTATCTATATGTGAGTGAGTGAGTGAGTTGGGTTAAACGTTGGTTTTAACAGTATTCCAGTTACATCACGGCTTGTCAGCTTAATGTGGGAGGAAAGTCCGAAGTGATGCAGGTCTCATACGTTTTCCACTTCAGTGAAACCCTGGAGCACGGGTATGGTGCTGACAAACCTAGAAACATAATCGGGGCGAACCAGGATTTCGAACCCACAATCACAGGTTTCTGGCGTGCCCAAGGGACGCAACTCACTGAATCATAGCGCCTTAGATGACTGGGCCACCCGTGCACCCAATATGTTATGTGAGAACTGATTGTTAGGTATGGGTTTATGTTAACATCTTCAGGTGTTCTGTTGCAGTGGGTTGGACTTTATACACGAAATGCTGAGGCTACTCATTGAAGATCATGAAAATGGAACTAAAAGTGAAAACGTCCGTGACTTTGTGATGGGAGCCTACAAACTTACATTGGATAAATATCACAACATCATCATGAGGACCCTTTTCAAGGTAAACCACTGTCAGATTGATGGAATGTTGCTGGGCGCGGCGTTAGACGGAAAACAAACAAACACATGCCCAATATGCCGTAGGACTGCGCAGCATGTACAAAATTACCGATATACCGGTATACTGCAATACACTTTTCAAACGATATGTATTGCAATATGTTTTCTGTATACCGGTATATTAGGTCAAAAATATGTTTTGTTATTGTTTGTATTAGGGCTGGGACAGGTACTTGGGTTAGATGGTTCCTGAGCAGGACCCGGGTACCCACAGGACTACCCTGACCCATATTTAGTCATGTGGTACGTTGTTTAATGACAATATTATCTGGAACTTCCACGGTTACACTATAAGTGACTGATGGTCGCATTTCTTTCTGACTTTATATGTTTGAATAAAGATAAAACTTCAGTCAACTTCAGTGTATGCATGACCAGATCATTTAATACGAGAATCTAAATACATTTTGCCGGGGCTATGGTCAAACTATTCCCAGTCGGACATTTGTACCTATCTCTGGAGACCTAAAGCGGGTACCCGGGTAGTAAATTTGGACTCTTCCCAGTCCTAATTTGTATCATTTAATCTAAAATGTACCTAGAAATTCTTTCACAAATGTTCCCTTCAAAATTGATTGAGAAATCAACGGAAACATGGCAGTGATTTTCTCTCACATTGTTATCTCCCCTGTATCCATGACTACAAAATGGCAGCGACTGACCATGCAAAGGCCTGGTTACAGTGTTATCGATGGCAGCTCAGACCAATGAGCACGCAGGATACATCACACAAATGAAAATGGTTTTCTTGACATGTGCCACATATTCAATAGCATTGTGATAGGAGGGTTTTTGATGCTCATCCTCACCGAGAATGAATTCTTAAATAGAGAAATCTCTTGTTGTGGACATTAGGTACATGATGTCATAGAGATAGATCCATAAAACCATGAGCAAATTACTTCGCTGTGACTTGACAGTAAAATATGCTGGGGTCCTAGACCTTTGGAAAATGGAGAGACATATGGACCGTGCAGTGATCGTGGTCTGTGTTTGCTTCAGCCACTATCTGCTGCTGCCCCATACAGGAGGGATCTGTTCAAAGTGCTGCGAGACTCTGACGACATCACAGACGACATGGTGAGTCAGTGACGTGTGTGCCCACCCACCCACTCATCCCCTGACACAACACACACCCTCTCACACAACACGTCTCTTTCCCCTCACACCCACCCACTCAACCCCTCACACAACACACACCCTCTCACACAACACAACTTCTCTTTCCCCTCACACCCACCCACTCATCCCCTCACACAACACACACCCTCTCACACAACACAACGTCTCTTTCCCCTCACACACACCCTCTCACACAACACAACGTCTCTTTCCCCTCACACCCACCCACTCACACAACACAGCGTCTCTTTCCCCTCACACCCACCCACTCAATCCCTCACACAACACACACCCTCTCACACAACACAACGTCTCTTTCCCCTCACACCCACCCACTCACACAACACAACGTCTCTTTCCCCTCACACCCACCCACTCAATCCCTCACACAACACACACCCTCTCACACAACACGTCTCTTTCCCCTCACACCCACCCACTCAATCCCTCACACAACACACACCCTCTCACACAACACAACGTCTCTTTCCCCTCACACCCACCCACTCAATCCCTCACACAACACACACCCTCTCACACAACACAACGTCTCTTTCCCCTCACACCCACCCACTCATCCCCTCACACAACACAACGTCTCTTTCCCCTCACACCCACCCACCTACTAAACCCCTCACACAACACACACCCTCTCACACAACACAACGTCTCTTTCCCCTCACACCCACCCACCTACTAAACCCCTCACACAACACAACGTCTCTTTCCCCTCACACCCACCCACTCAATCCCTCACACAACACACACCCTCTCACACAACACAACGTCTCTTTCCCCTCACACCCACCCACTCAATCCCCTCACACAGCACAAAGTCTCTTTCCCCTCACACCCACCCACTCATTCCCTCACACAACACAACGTCTCTTTCCCCTCACACCCACCCACTCAATCCCTCACACAACACACACCCTCTCACACAACACAACGTCTCTTTCCCCTCACACCCACCCACTCAATCCCCTCACACAGCACAAAGTCTCTTTCCCCTCACACCCACCCACTCAATCCCTCACACAACACACACCCTCTCACACAACACAACGTCTCTTTCCCCTCACACCCACCCACCTACTAAACCCCTCACACAACACAACGTCTCTTTCCCCTCACACCCACCCACTCATCCCCTCACACAACACAACGTCTCTTTCCCCTCACACCCACCCACCTACTAAACCCCTCACACAACACACACCCTCTCACACAACACAACGTCTCTTTCCCCTCACACCCACCCACCTACTAAACCCCTCACACAACACAACGTCTCTTTCCCCTCACACCCACCCACTCAATCCCTCACACAACACACACCCTCTCACACAACACAACGTCTCTTTCCCCTCACACCCACCCACTCAATCCCCTCACACAGCACAAAGTCTCTTTCCCCTCACACCCACCCACTCATTCCCTCACACAACACAACGTCTCTTTCCCCTCACACCCACCCACTCAATCCCTCACACAACACACACCCTCTCACACAACACACACCCTCTCACACAACACAACGTCTCTTTCCCCTCACACCCACCCACTCAATCCCCTCACACAGCACAAAGTCTCTTTCCCCTCACACCCACCCACTCATCCCCTCACACAACACACACCCTCTCACACAACACACACCCTCTCACACAACACAACGTCTCTTTCCCCTCACACCCACCCACTCAACCCCTCACACAACACAACGTCTCTTTCCCCTCACACCCACCCACTCATCCCCTCACACAACACAACGTCTCTTTCCCCTCACACCCACCCACTCATCCCCTCACACAACACAATGTCTCTTTCCCCTCACACCCACCCACTCAACTCCTAACACTACACAACACGCACACGCACACACTGACATGAGGATAAAGGTCTGGTATATACAATTTTTTTTCTATTTTTCAGATAATAGCAGATGCCAAGGAATACATTGTATCATTGGGAGACAATGTTAAGACTCTAGAGGCCACTATCAAAGACCTCGGAGTCAAGGAATAAACATACCTGTGTCACATGACCAACACATGCTCTCTGTCACAAATATACAATAGGAATACAAAAAGTGGCAGCTATATCCTAATCATGTAATACCCATGCTCATGGGTTTCACCAACGTGGTAAATGTCTAAGACCTGCATCACTTCGGGCTTTCTACCCACATTAAGCTGACACTTCGTGATATAACTGGAATGCTGTTCAAAGTGACGTTAAACCCAACTCACTCACTCAGTGTTTATCTGTGTGTCTTTGGAACTTAAATAAAACGTTTTTCGTATTCTGACCATTAATGTATAAGCCTAGCGCTGAGATCATTTTGTGAAAGTTGATTCAGGATGCCGAGACTAAGTGTCAGTTGTGTTACAGAGACGAGTCAGCGCGGATGTGAACTCACTCACTCACTCACTCAAGCACGCAATCACTCACTCACTCAATCACTCAAGCATGTAATCACTCAAACCTTACAATGGGGCGCTAACTTTCAGCCGCTTGCAATCGTACCAATCACTGACTGTGGTCGCTTCGCTCTCAAACCAAAATGGTAGCTATGTTCGATAGCGAAACAAGAAATTCTTGACTGCATTTTCTTTTCAAAATGGGCAAAGGCAGCAAACACTCCATCCTCCTCAGTCTGCTCCACATCTTCAAAGTAGTCATAACTTCATCAGCTCATCATAGAGCCTCTTCTGTAACATTCTTCATTAGGGCAAGGCAACCAAGCGGAAGTTGCGCCGCCATTTTGAAAGAGTGCACAAGCGCTTCGAACTGTTGCAGACCCAAGTATTAGCGAATAATTTGCTTACTCTAAGCGATTCGTGGCTTGCAAAACGCCCCTACTGTGAGTGATGTCATGTGACAGGTTTGGGCTCGTAGACTCAGGTTTGGGCACAGTCTTCAAACGCGTCTTTATTGCACACAAGGCACTGAATACAAAGATTAGATCTGCACTGCATAGGCGCAAGACCACAGAGCCGTGTCTCCCTTGAATTAAGAAAATGTTTTTGCAGGTAACTTGAATACTTAGATGTTTGTAGACGTGAGTGTCCTGACACTACACTGGCAGTATGTGGCTTATTGTTATCTGTGTAGAGAGAGTGCTTGTGGTCAGTGTGATGTGGTCAATTTGGGTGACACACTCTAATAGACATATTATGTTTGGGTGATTCTTTCTTATTGGGTTTATTTCAGTACAAAAAGAGTTAGACAAAACTATTTTTTATATTCCTGTGTACAGTTCGACCACTAATTTAACTGATGCAAATAACTTCTTCCTCATAAAATTTAAAAAATCAAGCTATACAATTGTTTTTTTAAATTATTTTGACTGGCCCAAGCTAAATATTTGACCATAAAAATGAAAATGAAAAAAGGGTTTTGTAAGTCTTTAAACCTTCATTAATAAAAGAAAGTGTATTGAGTTGAGTACATTTTTTAAATATACATGAATATTTTTGGGGTTATTTTTTTGTAGTGAAGACTGATATTTTATAAAACATCCCCCAAAAACTTTTTGGTTCAGTATATGATTAAATTCATGTTTACTTAGCTGTTACAATTCCATGTTTTCAGAACATGTCACCCAAATACATCCTTAGCTTTAGATATGGACTTCCACTACTCATCAGGTATATTTGCATCAAACAATGTACACTACTTGCAGCGCTGTCCAGGAAACTGGCCTTCACACTTATTAATCAACTGAATGATATTTGTTTGAGAGTATATCTTTATATTTGCTACTATTTGCATGGCCACTGTTTCAAATATTCTACAGAAAATATAATGTTTAGGGACTGGTCACTTGAGGGGGGTAGGACACTATCATATTTTGCTGCTGCTGCCATTTATTCATGGACACCCCCACCCTGCACCCAAAAATGACCAGTCCCTGAAGGATTGTGAATTCTTCTGTACGTTACTTGTTTTTTTTTGCAAATATATGTTAGTTACTATTTATGATCATGTGCACAATTTCTTCACTGCAGTGAAAACCTGTTATTCTGGACTCGACTTTTCCCAAAATAATTACTGTATTCTACATAATAAGCGCCCCGCTCTAATAAGTGCCCACAGCGATATTTGCTAATATATTGGCTAGTGAACAATCTCAATTAGCACCCCTTCCTATTGATCGATGTACACAAAACTTATTTATTCGTGTATAATACGCACTCATGTGTTATATGCACCCTAAATTATAGGCAATTAAATTCTGGAAAAATATATCTGTCGTATATAAACATTTCAGGCTATCAACATAAACCACGAAATTTATGGTCTTTCAACTCTGTTTTTCTTCACCAAAATATTATTCTAATAAGAGCCCCCTATTTCTAATTTTGAGAGCACCCTGGGCGCTTATTACGTCGAATACGGTATTGTCTGGATCATCAAATTTCCTGATTACAGAATCATTTGTATGACTTAATCCGGGTTCCAGATAAATTGTTATCATTCACATCAGGTAATATAAATATTTATTGTTTTCTTTGGGAATTCGGTATCTTGTTCCTCCCTTGGGTCCAGCCTATAGGCTATTTTTTCAACACTGAGTAGACATTCTTTCAAAAATAATTCTGCTAATGGTGATTAATATGCATTTTTAGCAAGTTCACAGTTTATCTGGAGCAAAAACCTATATACAGTCGTCTCGTTAATCCGTCCCTCGTTAATCCGACAATCGGCTATTTCAACTATTATGGGAAATGGTCAAATCAGTGCTATTTAGACCTGTTAATCCGACAGTCTCGCACTCTGACTCTGCCACACCTAATTTGCAACGAATTACCGAAATACTCATTAATGTCACGTTAATCTGACACAGTGATCAGCGTACTCCGTGGTCATACGCCCGTGAGTACACAACCCCATGTTTTGATGCAAGACAAGTCAGCTAGTATCGGCATATTACAACAGCTGCAGAGATAAACTTGCTTAACAATCAACAATTAATGCTTTGAATTAACAAAACAGGATTTTTCACATGCTTAGATTACCTCAATCTCTTTAAAATCAATACAAGTTCTCTCTACCCCTTTGGCAGGAGCTCTGCATAATTTTAGTTGTGTTGATATCAACAGAGAAAAGGAGGGTCTGTACCAACAGGGTTTTTACTGTAGATGATGACGTAGAGACAAGTCATCAGTGGGGCCAAGCAGCTGGTGTTTCACACAGAACTGTGTCCAGCTTTGTATATATATTTGATAACTTTGTGCTTGTACTGTTTGACAATGAATTGTATTTTACAGGGGTGTCACGATCCACTGATGTATCGATACACCCGATGATATGATACACAATATGCTGTCCACACAATGATGTACGTGTATTGATTAATATTGTAGTTTTGTAACTATTGTCATAAAGTATGATGTTATTCATTAACTCCATCTTCCCGAAGCAAGGGAGTTAACTGACTATAAAAGTCCAGTTTCCACTCTTGCTGAACTAGGCTGGTATTATGGAGTTTTGGCTGGACTAACGAGTCTATGCATTGTCCAATCAAAATCGTGCAACGAAATCCAAATCCGGTTCATAAACTGTCATGCAGATTTTGGTCGATTGCAGGATTTGCAAAGCATGTGCACCGCCAACTTGTCAACAGATATTTTCGAAATCTTTTCATGTTTTTAATGAAGGTGCTCATGTGATTTGATGCACTTCGCGATGTAAGACTCGTTTTATCGCAGTATAGATCTTGATCTCAGTCAGATCGTCTTGACTGGGTGCCGCCATTTTGTTTAGCAAATGCAAGTGATACGAGAGGTGGAATCCATAGAAGGGACATAACTTGTAATAGCCACAGCTAACTCTTTTGCCTCGGGAAGATGATTAACTCGGATTGATGGATACCGGGGGTACCGGGGGTACTCGGGCTACCATCAACCTTAGGCCAGACTTTATAAAAATTGGTTATGAATTCGACTCCAAATAATAGAAATGCGAAAAAATAAAACAATCACTTTATGAAAGCTTAAGTTTTTCTATTCCACCAACCAGAAGTTAGTACGATGTTAAAAAACCCAACTAGTATGCTGTTGCTATCCTGATAAATAAATTATTTTTGTTATAATTAAAACCTGTGGAAAATGTTTAAAAAACTATAAAAAAGCAACAAATTAGTGCAGATGAAAATACTGACGTGGAGTTTTGGGCCCAAATAATCTGTATTCATGGGTGATAGAGACACAAACCTGGAAATTATTGATGCTGCAAGTATTGCAATAAGTATCTATGGTTTGGAAGCTGGATCGTGATACCCCGAAGTGTTCTATCAATGTGTTTTATCTGAGAGTACATCTCACTATATCACAGAAGCTGAGTTATTATTGACATGAAATCTCCTATACTACTCAAAAGAAGTTAAGGACCGCCCGATTCTTTCACATTGCTATAGTTAATCTGGCATGGCATGGCACCCCTGATTAACTGTACTAATGTAGCAGAGTTGAGAATAATGTTATTTGGTGGTGGATTGTAAGTTCAACATGATTAATTTAGTACTTCCAAGATTAATGAATTCTTCCCACTACCCATTAAGGGCCCCTAGGCCATAGAGAGCCTCATTTTTTTACGAGAAATGTGTCATCACATTTGATTGGCTACAAGTTTCTGTAAACCAAGTAGAACCAGTTTGATTGGTTTGGTAATGAACTTGGGAGTGGGAACACCTTTTTCATGGATGGATGCATCCAGTACATAAATAAGAAGGAATTAGGTGGTCCTTACCTTAACACAAAAGAGCAGTATATTTATCATTACATGTGCTGTTTTATAATCTATTCTGAAGAGAATGAGGAGTAACTGGTTTTAACTTATGTATGTGCAGTTTAAATTACAGTTTAATGAAGTTGTAAAAAGATAAATTCATTATGTTATTATCACCCTGTAAATGTCAGGTACAGTAAACTATGGTTATAATGAACTCAAAGGGACCCCTTATTTCAGTTTGTTATAACAGTTGTTTGTCATAAGCATTTTGACTGTCAGACATCTTGGATCAAGTCATGTGACTACGTCATGCACAGTAAACTTTGATTACAACAACACGCTTATAACGAACTGACCGATGATCCATAAATATGCTTATAACGAGCTATGGTTATTACGAACTAAAATTAGTGGTCCCTTCGAGTTCGTTATAACCGTAGTTTACTGTAGTTGGAATTCATGTAAGTATCAATCCAAAGAGGCTTTAAAGTCTTAAGTCATTGAATGTTTATTCTGTATCTTGTTTATTCTGTTTTTTGCAAGGAATTCTTGTTTTACCAAATTGCTTGGAATGATCAAAACTGCCTCAAAGCTATAAATCACAGTATGGTGTTAAAACACTGTGGTCCTAGAACAAGTCTTTGGTCGCTTATTTTGTAATGACATGAAATTGATAAACTAATAATGAATTTATATCATCCATATTTTGTGTCAGCTTGTATCAATTCACATTTGTCCTGCTTATAATATGTTAAAAAAATGTTTACATTTTTTGGAAGAAATAATTTCATATTTGCTCATTCTGTAAAAGTCAATTATTTAGAACGGCTGTGATAGTAATCAAATTGCTTTAATCAGTATTCCTGGAAATTAATGAATTGTACATACAGAGATTAAAATCAGATCATGTACTTGAGTGATATCCTGTTGACTTTCTAGGGGACAGATGTGGCCCTAGGTGCTGTTGTACAAACCAACATTAGCACTACGCCTGTCGTATGTCTTGTTAAGGTATTAGAGTTACGATCACCTTAGTGCTAACATCGCTTTGTACAATGGCATCCTGTTATGTAAGGCATTGTAAGTGTCTTCGCAGAGTTGTGTCATTTCAAATTAGATTTGCCATGTATATGTTCATTATTTTATCAGCACACATGTTCATGGGTTTCCTGAAGATTTATGACTTATGTTACTATGGGCTTTTCATCTAACTTCATGAGGGGCTGTCGGGTAGCCTTGTGATTAAAGCGTTCGCTCGTCACGCTGAAGACCCAGGTTTGATTCCCGACATGGGTACAATGAGTGAAGCCCATTTCAGGTGTCCCCGCAGTGATATTGCTGGAATATTGCTAAAAGCGGTGTAAAACCATACTCACTTACTCTAAATTCATGCCGACACAAAGGACTACAATGACTGAAAACCCAACTTCATTCTACAATTATTTCTGACCAACATGCTGACCTCATGAGCTTACTAATCCTAAGGATGTGCACATGTTCAGTCTTTGTACTGGTATATTAAACAAGCCTGAATTAGTGTTACCCAAGATAATGACTGTCAAATCATACTTGTTCAAATCTTATCTCATTTGTCTGATATGCATGATCCACAGCAACCTGTGCTGTTCATAAGAGGTGTCGGGGCGGTCGGGTAGCCTAGTGGTTAAAGCGTTCGCTCGTCACGCCGAAGACCCGGGTTGGATTCCCGACATGGGTACAATGTGTGAAGCCCATTTCTGGTGTCCCCCGCCATGATATTGCTGAAATATTGCTAAAAGCGGCGTAAAATCAAACTCACTCTCTCTCATAAGAGGTGTCCGCATGGATCAGGTGCTCAGGCTTGATGACTTGGCTGGTTTGGGTGTCATACCTGAAGGTGTGGATCGTTGCTCACATTAATCACTGAATTGTCTGGTCTAGACTAAGTTATCTATAGGCCAGCCTCCTACAGCTGGAATGTTTCCAGGTGCTGCGTTAAACAACAAACAAACATTTGTCTGAGCTGACATGTTTATTTTCAGATTTGATCAAGATGTATCAGTTCTGAAATAGAAATCACAAAATTCTATATGCAGTAGGCTTATCTTCGAAATCCTGTGTTTTTGTCCAGAATGGTTTTGAAAGTCAAATACAGTAGATACATCATTGCCTTATTAGATAGACTTCATAATCTTGGCTAGGTAGTTTGTTTGTCAAATGAGGGTTCCTGTTGCCATTATGTGTTGGTTTTCTTTTTCTTTGTGGAGCATTTCTTCCTTTCATTCCAGTACACTGTTACTAGCTTGGTAGCACACTGCAGAGCTCCAAATAACTTTTTTTACTCTAGGGTTTCTATAAAATTGGGTTATAACATTTTTCATTGGGTAACCAATACTATTTCACTCATCGATTGATCACTCTTTTAGGTTTTTCCCAAAATTAGTGAACATTTTAAGATTTAAAAACAATGAAATCATGTTTCAGATGTGTATAACTGTTCTAAATATATAGACTCAGAAAGTAAATTAGTTCATAACTTCTTTAGTGTTAGAAATTAGCTCTGTTGTATGCATGCTGAAAAAGCTTCACTGGGTATTTAGGCATGCTGTTTTATACATTTGAGTTTTTCCTTTAATGCATGTGTTCTTGTACGCAAATTAATTGAAAGTAATTGGGTTTTGAATATTTTTGGGGAGTATTTTACGCAAATATGCAGCTAATCTGTAGCTCTGCACTGTAACTAGCATGGTAGCAGACACACAACACCATCCAATAAAGGGGATACTGATTTGCCTGGTGTTGTGTTATTTATGTACCCCACATCTTCCTTTGCTGATGAGCAGTGGCATCGAGCTCTAAGGTGCTGCCACTCGCTGTGCAGGGTTATGTCCCTTTGCTGGAGCTGGGTTGCCTGGTGAAATATGGTTGGAATCAAAGTTTTATCCTTGAGTCATAATTTTTAGCTCACCAGATTGAAAGTCATGTGAGCTTATGTCATGGTCTGCTTGTCAGGTGTCTGCGTCTGTAAACATCTGAAACATGCTTTTTCCCCAAAAATTATGACACCTGCCTTTGTTCAAGATTAAATCCGATTTCAAAAATGGCAGTCATGATGATGTCATGACATCATATTTCGTGAGTGTTAGTTTGTTCGTATTTATGCAGAAACTATTTGAATATAAAACGGTGACGGCAACTTTTGTTCAGTTGATGTATGGTTCTTTTACAATAATTTACTAAATATCTAGGTGAGCTACAGTGCGCTACTACTTGTGTCCAATATACCACAAATTGGAACTTAATGTCCGTGTGACCTGTGTAGATTCGGGGAAGAATAGGTCTTCAGCAACCCATGCTTGCCGTTAAAGGCTACTATGCTTGTCGTAAGAGGCGACTAACTGAATCGGGTGGTCAGGCTCAATGACTTGGTTGATGCATGTCATCGATCACAAATGCATGGATTGATGCTCATGATATTAATCACTGGATTGTCTGGTCCAGACTCGATTATTTACAGACCGCCGTCATATAGCTGGAATATTGCTGAGTGCGGCGTTAAACAACAAACCAACCAACCAATGTCCGTGTTTGTCACAATCATGGGGTTTTGTTTCATTAAAGGCATCAAACGTTGATCAATTATAAACGATGTGAAAAAAATGTATGACATAAGAAAGATACTTTCCCTTTAGAAGTCATAGTTTACAGAATCCAAGTTGAAATTTGTGTAGCATAAATATATCCATCTCAATATAGGCATATTCTCCAGTAGACGTCATACAAACGTTGCATTAATGAACAACCGCACACCACAGATGTCCAATATATACTCACACGCAAAAGAAACACAAGTAGAGTAGAGTATGCAGTATACATGTTATTTATTTTCAACATTAAAGACAAGAAATACTAATAGGGCAAGATTGACAAAAATTTGACTGAAGACAGTTTAATGGATTAAAAGGCAGATGACAATATTTTTTTCAAATGTTAAGGGCTTACAGAGTTTCGGGTCAATACCCAAAATGTCAGTCAATACCTGGTGTGGCCACCATTAGCATTGATCACTGCAACAATTGTTGACCAAGGAGTGGTAGGTCCAAGAATCGGCCACAGTTTTATACCCACAACAGTTTGTGACAGTTCGTGCATTTTCGAATTCGCAAGAAATGGGTGCATGATACCCACATATTCATTGAAATGGTGCGTTTTGGCGATTCGTTTTTTATGTTGCGTTTTAACACGGGGCTTCCAAAATGCAACCAAAAATATTGATACCACCATCAGGCTTCACTACATGCTAAAACTCGTATCAATTTAATGTTCCGTGTTTGTTACCTTTTTGCTTAAAACCACTTGCTTTTCTTTTGCGTGTGAGGATAGCTAAGTTATATAGAGATTACAGCTATATAATCAGAAAATACACAGCGTGCATGGCGAAGGCTACTCATGAAAGGAATTTTAAAGTGTTAAATAATTGCAACGCCTCTTGTTGTAAAAACAAATTTCCATCTGTACGCCAAAGCTGTATTTAACTATATTAACAATAAAAAGTAATTGTGCTTCATACAAAGTGGTGTAAATGTTATGTTTTTAAAATAACAATCCAATCGTCTGATCCATGTTTTATCTGACACAACCCATACCAGGTAACGGGAGACAGAGAGACACGACCTAAAAGAGGGGTAGTGAAACAACTCAATAAACAATGTCAATATCGGGTGTGAAGACCATTTGCGTTGATACATGCGAGGTAGCGGTGGATACATTGACGTCACCAGATGATTGAAAACTGCCTGTTGTTCCAAATGTCAACCAAAGATTGACCCCACTGAGCTAACGTTACCGGCTGGTTCTGGTTTTGTCGTAGGCGACGTTCCATCTCATCCCAGGCGTGTTTTATATGGGAGAGGTCTGGAGAAACAGTACAGCAATGTTATGCTGCCTCAAAAAGTAGCGTACACCATTCACGTTGCTATTAACAATGGTGGGCTATGGTCTCCCATGACTAGTGATGCCACCCCATACCATTACACTTCCAACCAACAAACTGACGAGGTTCAGTAACGCTAGCGTCGCTAAAACGTTGTCTTGGCCGCCTGTAGACCATTGCACGACCAACTGTGCAGTATACTGTCCCCATGTCTTGACTGTAAAACCCAATCGCTGCTCTCGGCTACACCAAGCTAGGCGTGCCTAGGTGTCTGACCGTCACATGGAAGCAAAAGTGGTGTATCTCTGGACGTCGGGGCCGAATGTTGTGCTCCCTCAACGGAGCCGTACGGTTTTGACACTAATTGGGCTCAAATCAGGAATTGTTTGAGCTGTTAATGTTGTAGTTTGGTATCGATTCCGTAGATGCTCCCAACCGAATATGGTTGTCTTGTTGACGTGACATTACACGTGCATGGACGACATGACCGTGGCAAGACACGAATCCTGCCCTGCTGAAGATAATCTCACCAAAGGTATGATATCGTGTTTCGAAGAACATTAAATGTCTGGCAGCCAATGTCCGTTTTGCGCCATTCCTGTTTGCAGCATATCCACGACGCCTATACGTTGATTTTCAGCAAGCCTTGGCATTGCCTATGGGTTATTTACGGTTAAACAAAAGTGTTTTTTATGAGAAACTGTATCATTGTGTGCTGTTCACTTTATAAAACACGTGTCTGAGTATCATGTTTCCAACAAACACACAAACATCCAAGTTGTGCGCGGTGCATAAACATGCACGTGCAAGTTGTGAATCACGACTCTTTTTTAAAGTCGAGGTTTCTTCATGAATATTTACATTTATTCTTATAAACGTTGTATTAAATGCTGGTATAAAATTTTATGTATAACAGATTCATGTTTACAAAAACAAATGGGATAATATAAGATAGCTACGCAATAAATCGCAAAGAACAATGCTGAACGAAGCGTATCTTACGAAGCGTGGTTTATTGCATGATGAAACATTGTTCTATCATGACGTCATTTCTGGAGATTCGAATTTGCGCTCGTAACAAAGCCACACAAACAACAAAATGGTGGGCGAAAAAGAAAGAAATCCCAAATTCTTACTGACACGTACGCCTGTCAAACGAATCTTGTTAGAAAAAAATACTAAATAAAATGAAAAGAAGAAACCAAAAACAAAAACAAAACGTCTGGCGTTTAAACAAAGGAAGAATTTTAAACCCTTTAACTGCGATTCTGACAGTGATTCTGATTCTGAAATGAACATTTGCTTGGTTTGTTTATAAGTTTTCTAATAGTCGTCCAGGTGAAGAATGGGTACAATGTTCTTCATGCAAGTATTGGACTCATGAAGAGTTAACACCAAAACAAAGATTTGTTGCGTTGTGGGATCTGTCCTCTACCATAATTATTCTTGTGAACTATTTCTTGATAACACAGACAACTAAACGCAGACGTCATTTTCTTACCGCCATTTTTATTCTCTCCAACCTTCACCTCTGCCCAAGGGCAGATAATCCCAAACGTCTTTTCATTGCAAACCATAAGAAATACACTATAGTATGGTTTTCCCAATGTGATATTTTACATTGAAATCTTCTTCAAAATGTACACAGTTTTGCTACGTCAATCAGATGACGATGAATGACGAATGTACAGTTGTTTCCAGTTCAAACAAAGTTATTCACATTCATAGTTCTATTTTAGAGTATTTTCAATATAAAACAGTTTGTTACATTTGACCCTTGTGTGTTACATTTGATCCATCCATCCGTTACAATTGAACCATGATTGGGTAGGATTGTAACACTTGCTAGCATCGCCTTTCATCCGAAATAATTATGTATCGACGGGACATGGAACCTCAAATGATACTGAATTTTAAAGCTACGATGATGATGTTTCATTTGGCACAAAAGAACTTGGCGAGAGTTGTTGTTTTTTTTATATTGATTTGCATTAATATAAGTTGCCCGTGTTAGTTTTGCCCCCGGTACACACGGTCTCCCTTATGCTATCTCCTAACTGTAGCTGATAGGGTCATTCTCGATCTGGGTACCATCGAAGTGTACCCTGGGTACAAATCGATATATTAAATTGTACCCAGACTTCGGTAACCATGTCGTTTTGTACCCTGTCCATATCTATTTGTACCAAGATTTCCAAAATCTCGCGACAGGCTATGTCGTAAACTCATACACGTCCGGTCTACGGCATTGTCCATCATGGCAGCTCCCGCACGTGTAAGACAAGAACTTGAAAAAAAAGACAATGGATTAAATACGACGAGTAACTCAGTAATATCCATTTTACACGTGACAAAAAGCCAAGGATACTAAATAATTAATCACAAGGACACGTGCAACACATGTACCATTACTATATATTAAATCAGTGCAGCCATGCTTTTTACGTGAATCCCATTCCTCCGCCATAAAAGAAGTTCGTCACTGATCAGCGGAAATCAAAGAAAATTGAAATCAGTCAGTGCACCAATGAAATGATAATGCAAATAGAATTTGGGACGGCACAGCAGGCAATGAATATTGATTTGAATTTCGCGCTTTTCTAATATGGAGTCGTTCCCGCGAGGGTACAGGGGAGATAACTCCATTTGCACGCTCAGATTTCGCGTATTCCGGTTCACATACAATAATGTCGAAAGAATTAGACGTAAAGGATAAGAAGAAGAAGCGGCTCTTGAAACCAGAGATTACATCTAGCAGCCCAGACATGAAGAAGACAAAGTCGATCGACAGCCTGGCGTCTAAGGTTGGATAGCTAAACGATTTTTATCAAAATTGCACAAAAGATAGTGTTCGGCATGAGTTGTCCTGTTTTCGTTCAACTTCATTGGAAGTGATGGAATGGCAGCAGTTATTATTGGACAATCTAAAAAACGGAACAACGAATTCTGGTCTCAACGGAACATGACATATATTATATCTTTTTTAATTAATTTGTATGACAAAAAAAAGTATTGATATCATGATTGGCATAATTTGGTCGGATGAACTACCCTCTAAGTGGAAGTTGTATTTTCACCTCATGTTATCACTAAAAAAAAAAAAGATTTACAAAAATATCAAGCAAACCTCACAATCAAGATCTTAAACATGTTAAATTACTGAATCAATGATTGTCAAAATGTTTTATCCATGGTGAGATCTATCATCATGGTATTGTAAAATTGTGTTGTAAGTTATGTGTCTAATTGTGTTTTAGCACAGGACCATGTAACTACTACTACTAATAATAATAACAAACTCGCAAATGAGGCCATCTACATGTTTTTGTGAGTTTGTTTATTATTATCATTAGTTACATGGTCCTGTGCTTGAGGTATGTAGATATGATATATGTTAAGCTGTTGAACAAGAAGCTATGTTGACAAGGCTGGTTGAGAGAACTCATGAAAATGATCCTTTGTGTAGACATATTAATGTGTTAGCACATCGGTGGCCATGTTACAGCTGTGGTTATCCTCTTGTCATGCTCCTCCCTTTATCATTTAGTGTCAGTTTTTATTGTGTCACTACCTGGAGCTACAAACCATCCCATAAGAAGTCTGCCAATGTGTAGAATTTACAGTGTACTTGAACTTCTCTGAGCACTCAATAAGGTGCCCTTGTCAGCAAATTGGGAGTTGTTTTGTTTTTCTTTCTTCCAAATTCAGGGATGTGAAATCTCCACGGAAACGGGGAAAATCACGTTTTTTAAAACAGTAGTTCTTGGAAAAAATCATCTTCCTCGTCAAAATATAATCAAAGATTTTAAAAAAATACTCCAAAAAAATATTATCGTGATTCCGGACAACCGTTGCGGATTGTCCTGTTTTCGATCTTTCAGCATCATATATGCCTTGATTATTAGTCTCTTTTTTTTACAGTTTTTGTTTTCCAAAATTCAGAGGTACTTTAGCATTGCATACAATTGCATACAATGCAATAATGTTTAAAACTGTACCCCTGTATTGGTCCTGTTATATGCATGATTAGTGAAATGCAAGTCACCCCTCCAAAGCCATAACATTATTACCATAAGAGTATGGACTGGGAAATGTTTAATTACAATTTAGGAATGTGTACTGACATTTGCTTCAGACGTGTGGACAAATATTGGCCTCTGAGCAGATCTAGATAAATTCCAGGCCTATAAGTATTTTAAACAATGCTTAAGATCCACATATCAATCTCTCCCTGAATCACTTGCCTCAGAATGTGTGTACTTATTTTCATCGGCACTGAACTTTAAACATGTTAAGTTATAAGGATCAAGATAAAAAAACAGTACAGGTTTTGGAAAACAAGATGAAAACAGCACTGGTTTTTGGTTTCAGTGTGGAATCTTTATTCAAAGACCCCAACTCACTCACTCAACATGTTCTAATGTTACCATGGTTACGTATATACCTGCAGGAGCCGATACTGTTCCACATGGAGGAGGAGGAGGAGGTGGACAGCCATGACCCACACGATGACCTCGGAGTCTTCAAGACCTCCTGTGACATCATGAGAGCTTCAGTCTCGGACATAAACAAACTGAAGCAGAACAAAGAGGCTGTAAGTTAGCCACTGGTAAACACCATGTGTTTGTTTGAATCCTGTGTTCAAAATTGCAATGTATTATGGTTGTAATGTCCTTTTTTTTCCCCATCATAGTTTGGATTTATTGATTTATATGGTGTATTTCCAATTTGTCTCAGGATTTCATACTATTTTATGTCTGGGAGCGTGGAATAGGTCTTAAGCAACCCATTCTTGCCATAAAAGGTGACTATGCTTGTCGTAAGAACGGGATCAGGTAGTCAGGCTCGCTGACTTGGTTGATGCATGTCATTGTATCCAATTGAGTGGATCGATGCTCGTGATTTCTATCACTGGATTGTATTTACAGACTGCCATCAAAGAGCTGGATTATTGCTGAGTGCGGCGTTAAACAAACCAACAAACAAACAAACACTATACTCACTATACAGATTCTTCAAAGCCTTAACTTTAGTATTACTGCATAAAATGAACATGATCTTGACAATGTGTTAGGAAATTTGTAATTCCTTTTCAAGTTTTTACGGACATTTGCTGCAGACTTATAAGCCTCTGATCAGGTCCCGATAAATCCCTGCTATATTTCATGCGTGACAGATGTTGCCATGACAACACAATGATAAATAGGTGTAAAGATATCAGCAAAGGAATAGCCATTAGACTCATACCCACATTAACACTACAGAACTCATCCACAAGACAGGCCACAGTTGTCTAAGGTGCCTCAATTTGTTGCACATGTGGCATCCCTTGTAGCATGCTATTATCCTGGGTTGGAATGCTAGATCCATCCTGTATATAATTCTTGTTTGTTGGTTTTCACCAAAGCCAAGGAGTAAACATCAAGACTGGGCTTTCTTCCCACATTAACATGGGGGAGGTCGGGTGGCCTAGTGGTTAAAGCGTTCACTCGTCACGCCAAAGACCCGGGTTCGATTCCCGACATGGGTACATTGTGTGAAGCCTATTTCTGGTGTCCCCCAGCCGTGATATTGCTGGAATGTTGCTAAGAGCGGCGTAAAACCCTACTCACGTTAACATGATTCAGCTGGCAACCATGCTATCTATTACTGAATTACTGTTCAAAATATCATTGTAAAACCGTTTGTGTTTTGCCTAGTTTATAATACCTGGCAAAAGAAAGTACATACATGTTTGATGGTGGCTAAAATGCAACAGAAAAGAAACGGTTATTCAATGGTGTTGTGTTTGATATGGGTATCATAGTTGTGTTTCCTTTACTCACTTTACAGATTCTATAAAGCCTTAACTTTAGTATTACTGCACAAAATGAAAATGAACATGATCATGACAATGTGTTAGGAAATTTGTAATTCCATTTTTCAAGTTTTTACTGACATTTGCTGCAGATTTAGGGCTGAATAAGAGCCTCTGATCAGGTCCAGATAAATCCCTGCATGACAGATGTTGCCATGGGTATCATATTTGTGTTTGTATCTTAAGTTTGCAGTGTTTCAGTGACTGTTACCAGCCTAGTATTGTTTTGATAATATTTGTAATGTTTTGGTCGAATCTGATTTTCAAGAATATGCTTTCTTTTGCCCAGCAGTTTATTTTGATTGTCTGGATATTTACAGAATGCAGAAGAATTAGAGGAGAAGAGAATCAATGCAAGTCTGCAGTTTGTTGTCCTGAAGAAACTGAACCGTCTTGCTCACTTCCGTTGTCGCAAGGTCCGAGAGGGGACCAGTGAGGTCAGTTCTCATAGAACACAGGATAGTTTCTCAATGTTTGCGTTATTTGATATATACTGATTATTGACCTGTACACTATGACTTGGACTGGTAAATTCAACATCTGTCGGTCCCTGTGTCTTTGCCTCAGGGACTAATGCTTGCTGTGAGGTCGGTTGGTCACAATCGGTGAATTGGTTGATTTTGAGCGGGTGGATGATTGCTCATTATGTCAATCACTGGATTGTCTGGACCGGACTTGATTGTTTACAGGCTGCCTTCATATTGTTGGTCTAGTGGTAGAGCGTCACACCAAAAGACGTTAAAAGATGGTACTTGTTGTTACCCTGTCTGGCGCTCGGCATTAAGGGGCTAAAACAAGGACTGGTCGGCTCGGAGTCAGTATACTGTGTTTGAGTGGGGTATTCATGTTAAACTGCGGCATGATATCTCAGTGAGCAGGCAGTTATTTCAGACACTGCTTCAACCCCAGGATTGTCCTGGATGCATCTTGTCTGTGTTTGCGGGTTGCACAGGACATTATACCTGGGCCTTGTTCGTCTTTCCTGTCACATTATGCTGACATAATTTAAAACTATCTCAAGCAATATTATAAGTGGCGTTAACTCCATATTTGCTGTTGTGTGTGTGGCAGGCCAAGCAGAGGATCGACCAGTACCACCTGCAGCTGCAGAACTTGCTGTATGAAGCCATGCACCTCCAGAAGGAGATCACCAAGTGTCTCGAGTTCAAGTAAGTCACCACCTCCAGAAGGAGATCACCAAGTGTCTCGAGTTCAAGTAAGTCACACCTCAAGAAGGAGATCACCAAGTGTCTGGAGTTCAAGTAAGTCACCACCTCCAGAAGGAGATCACCAAGTGTCTCGAGTTCAAGTAAGTCACACCTCCAGAAGGAGATCACCAAGTGTCTCGAGTTCAAGTAAGTCACACCTCCAGAAGGAGATCACCAAGTGTCTCGAGTTCAAGTAAGTCACACCTCCAGAAGGAGATCACCAAGTGTCTTGAGTTCAAGTAAGTCACCTCCAGAAGTTGATCACCAAGTGTCTCGAGTTCAAGTAAGTCACACCTCCAGAAGGAGATCACCAAGTGTCTCGAGTTCAAGTAAGTCACACCTCCAGAAGGAGATCACCAAGTGTCTGGAGTTCAAGTAAGTCATCTCCAGAAGGAGATCACCGAGTGTCTGGAGTTCCTGTGTTGAAAGGTGCAGACTGACAATTGTAGATACATGCCAGCGTAATTTACTATAATCATTAAAATGTTTCACAGATTTACTTTATTGTGTCAGTTTGAAATGAAATTTTTAATTGGGCAGGTAAGAATAAATTTTAACAGAAATGTCAGCCAAGGGATAGTCATGATAGTGGGCAGGCAGCTATTTTGGACACTGGGATGTGATCACCAAGTGAATTTGAGTTAAAAAAATAAGGGTTGGTTAGGGATATAGTGGATATGTCAAAGCCGACATTGTATTTTACACATTGTGTGCACCTGTACTTCAACATAGGCCTGCATTGATACTCATACTTGGCTCACATTGTGTGCTCCTGTACTTCAACATAGGCCTGCATTGATACTCATACTTCGCTCACATTGTGGAGCAGGAGTTTTGTTGGAGGTTATTGTTTTGCTTCAAGACATACTCTTTTCATTTGTAGACACAACACATTTTGTTAAAGGTCATCCATTAAATGTCCAGTGAATAATTGTGTTGTTTTTGTGGAACTGGAAGCCAAATTATTATTTGTTCGTGTCCATGTTACACGGCTACTTTGTCTTGTACAGGTCAAAGGACGAGGAGATTGAGCTGGTATCAGTGGGAGACTTCTACAAGGAGGCGCCTGCAGACATCTCCAAACCAGTCAGTAGCTTATGTCCTGCGTTCAAAATATTTGATTGTTTAACACTGCACTTGGCAAAATTCCAGCTATATGACATCAGTCTGTAAATAATTGGGTCTTAACCAGAAAGTGCTGTGATTGTGAAAAACAATGATCCACACCATCAGGGTACGATGTCACGCCATCAACCATGTCACCAATTCTGACCACCCGATCGTTTTTGTTGCCTCTTGCCTCATAGCCCGTGATGCCTTTGATGACGATGAAATAACTTGTATTGGATGATTATTATATAAAGCCAGTGAAAATCCACCCTTGCACAAATAAATTAGAAAATGAGTATGAGTATGCTTCGTGTACAGTTCAGAAATTGAAAATGGTTTTGTCATTGTGTTTCTAGGAGCTGACTAAGAAGGACAAACATCAACGGACCCTGGCCAGGCTAGACTGGGAGCTGGAACAGAGGAAACAGTCAGTGTTCTGTTTATATGTGTGTCTAGTTGTCAGGAAACACTCAGTGTTCTGTTTATATGTGTGTCTAGTTGTCAGGAAACACTCAGTGTTCTGTTTATATGTGTTCTAGTTGTCAGGAAACTGTGTTCTGTTTATATGTGTGTCTAGTTGTCAGGAAACACTCAGTGTTCTGTTTATATGTGTTCTAGTTGTCAGGAAACACTCAGTGTTCTGTTTATATGTGTTCTAGTTGTCAGGAAACTGTGTTCTGTTTATATGTGTTCTAGTTGTCAGGAAACAGTTAGTGTTCTGTTTATACATGTGTCTAGTTGTCAGGAAACACTCAGTGTTCTGTTTATATGTGTTCTATATGTGTGTCTAGTTGTCAGGAAACACTCAGTGTTCTCTTTATATGTGTGTCTAGTTGTCAGGAAACACTCAGTGTTCTGTTTATATGTGTTCTAGTTGTCAGGAAACTGTGTTCTGTTTATATGTGTGTCTAGTTGTCAGGAAACACTCAGTGTTCTGTTTATATGTGTTCTAGTTGTCAGGAAACAGTTAGTGTTCTGTTTATACATGTGTCTAGTTGTCAGGAAACTGTGTTCTGTTTATATATGTGTCTAGTTGTCAGGAAACTGTGTTCTGTTTATATATGTGTCTAGTTGTCAGGAAACTGTGTTCTGTTTATATGTGTTCTAGTTGTCAGGAAACTGTGTTCTGTTTATATGTGTTCTAGTTGTCAGGAAACAGTTAGTGTTCTGTTTATACATGTGTCTAGTTGTCAGGAAACACTCAGTGTTCTGTTTATATGTGTTCTAGTTGTCAGGAAACTGTGTTCTGTTTATATGTGTTCTAGTTGTCAGGAAACAGTTAGTGTTCTGTTTATACATGTGTCTAGTTGTCAGGAAACTGTGTTCTGTTTATATATGTGTCTAGTTGTCAGGAAACTGTGTTCTGTTTATATATGTGTCTAGTTGTCAGGAAACTGTGTTCTGTTTATATGTGTTCTGTTGTCAGGAAACTGTGTTCTGTTTATATGTGTTCTAGTTGTCAGGAAACTGTGTTCTGTTTATATGTGTTCTAGTTGTCAGGAAACTGTGTTCTGTTTATATATGTGTCTAGTTGTCAGGAAACTGTGTTCTGTTTATATGTGTTCTAGTTGTCAGGAAACTGTGTTCTGTTTATATATGTGTCTAGTTGTCAGGAAACTGTGTTCTGTTTATATGTGTGTCTAATTGTCAGGAAACTGTGTTCTGTTTATATATGTGTCTAGTTGTCAGGAAACAGTGTTCTGTTTATATATGTGTCTAGTTGTCAGGAAACAGTCAGTGTTCTGTTTATATATGTGTATAGTTGTCAGGAAACACTCAGTGTTCTGTTTATATGTGTGCCTAGTTGTCAGGAAACTGTGTTCTGTTTATATGTGTGTCTAGTTGTCAGGAAACAGTGTTCTGTTTATATATGTGTCTAGTTGTCAGGAAACAGTCAGTGTTCTGTTTATATATGTGTCTAGTTGTCAAGAAACACTCAGTGTTCTGTTTATATATGTGTCTAGTTGTCAGAAAAACAGTGTTCTGTTTCTGTGTGTGTCTAGTTGTCTGGAAACAGTGTTCTGTGTATATATGTGTCTAGTTGTCAGAAAAACAGTGTTCTGTTTATGTGTGTGCCTAGTTGTCAGGAAACTGTGTTCTGTTTATATATGTGTCTAGTTATCAGGAAACAGTGTTCTGTTTATGTGTGTGTCTAGTTGTCAGGAAACAGTGTTCTGTTTATTCATGTGTCTAGTTGTCCGTTTACTGCTGTGTCTAGTTCTGTTAGACAACTGTTCTGTACACTCAGAGTTGAAGTATGTTGTGTGTTGTCAAAGCTGTTGCAGGGGTGTATTCTTGTTTTTTGTTAAGCCTTTTGTACATGCATGTTGTTGAGCTGTGTCTGTGTGTAATGTGTTACAAGCATGTATGTTTATGTGTTGTTGAGTGTTGTTGAACTGTGCCATTGAGCCTGTTGTGTTGTTGAATCTGTCTTGTGTTGTTGTTGCATGTTGTTGTATGTTGTTGATCAGTATTGATGACGTATGTTTTGTTGTTTAAATTGTGTTTTGTTGTTTAGACTATTGTGTTGTTGATCCATGTAGGGTGTTGTTTAGCATGTTGCTAAATGTTGTTTAGCATGTTGTTATGTGTTGTTTAAACTGGTATTGTGTGTTGTTTAACCTAGTATTATGTGTTGTTTAACTTGTTGTTGTGTTGTTGCTGCAGACTGGCCTCCAAGTTGAAGGAGGCTCAGACTCAGAGAGAGGACATCACGCAGGAGATCAAGACCAAGCAGGACCACCTCGAGAGTCTCCAGCCCAAGCTGCAGTCCATACTACAGGTAACCATGGCTACACATGAGCTGTTTGACAAGTTGGGACCCACCTTGGAGACTACTAGCCAAGGCCCTGTTCCACAAAGCGATCGTAGCGCTAAGATGATCGTAACTCCCATTCTTTAACATAGACTTACTGCAGTCGTAGCACTACAATTGCTTCGTGGAACAGGGCCCAGGGGCCTGTATCATGAAGCAATCTTAGTGACTGTCACAAGCCTTTGTTTGAGTATGGGAGTTATGATCATCGTAGCGCTGTGATTGCTGTGGAAGAAAGCCCTCAGCATCAGTCTTTTGTCATCTTTTTCTGAAGACTTTAAGTGTTGTTAGGGAGCGGCTATTTATTATATCGGGTTGGTGGGTGAGAGGGAATCAGGGCTGGTATCCGAACAATATGACAATCTCTAGGTGAGGGTCATTAAAAATAGTACATATATTTATGGAGGGTAATGAAAAATATATATAGTGCTTTTGCATTTTGTCTTTTAAGGACTTTGGGAGGGCCATCCAAAACTATGACTACTATTAGTGGAGGGTAACTAATACAGCAGTGCATCAACACCTCTGGGAACCACCTCTCTGTAATAAATGACCGGTCCCTTATATGAACTATTATTCCCTGACCTACTACACTGAAATGGATCTTACTGCACTTGGACTTCTGACTCAAGTTATGGAGTGTTTACTTATAACTACATCATAAACTCTTTGTGCATGCTTAATCATGTGATGATTATCATGATCATTGTCCAGTGTGAACATGAGGAATTATAGAGGTAGATTGAGGCTGATGATGTTGGATGCTGTTCCTGTTGTAGGCCACAAAGCCAGTGCAGGGCTACCTTGGGATGCAGTACGATGAAGTGTGCGAGCAGCACGAGACAGCATACCACCTTCCCCGACCACTGTATGTCTTGTACATGCAGGCCAGCGCCTACAAGGAGGCTTGTGGTGAGTATGGGTGTTATCTCCCTGTACATGCAGGCCAGCGCCTACAAGGAGGCTTGTGGTGAGTATGGGTGTTATCTCCCTGTGCATAAAGGCCAGTGTCTACAAGGAGACTTGTGGTGAGTATAAGTGTTATCTCCCTGTACATACAGGCCAGTGTCTACAAGGAGGCTTGTGGTGAGTATAAGTGTTATCTCCCTGTACATACAGGCCAGTGTCTACAAGGAGACTTGTGGTGAGTATAAGTGTTATCTCCCTGTACATACAGGCCAGTGTCTACAAGGAGGCTTGTGGTGAGTATGTGTGTTATCTCCCTGTACATACAGGCCAGTGTCTACAAGGAGGCTTGTGGTGAGTATGGGTGTTATCTCCCTGTACATACAGGCCAGTGTCTACAAGGAGGCTTGTGGTGAGTATGGGTGTTATCTCCCTGTACATGCAGGCCAGTGTCTACAAGGAGGCTTGTGGTGAGTATGGGTGTTATCTCCCAGTTCATACAGGCCAGTGTCTACAAGGAGGCTTGTGGTGAGTATGGGTGTTATCTCCCTGTACATACAGGCCAGTGTCTACAAGGAGGCTTGTGGTGAGTATGGGTGTTATCTCCCTGTACATACAGGCCAGTGCCTACAAGGAGGCTTGTGGTGAGTATGGGTGTTATCTCCCTGTACATACAGGCCAGTGTCTACAAGGAGCCCTGTGGTGAATATAGGTGTTATCTCTCTGAACATACAGGCCAGTGTGTACAAGGAGGCTTGTGGTGAGTATGAGTGTTATCTCCCTGTACATACAGGCAAGTGTGTACAAGGAGGCTTGTGGTGAGTATGAGTGTTATCTCCCTGTACATACAGGCAAGTGTGTACAAGGAGGCTTGTGGTGAGTATGAGTGTTATCTCCCTGTACATACAGGCAAGTGTGTACAAGGAGGCTTGTGGTGAGTAGAGGTGTTATCTCCCTGTACATACAGGCCAGTGTCTACAAGGAGCCCTGTGGTGAATATAGGTGTTATCTCTCTGAACATACAGGCCAGTGTCTACAAGGAGGCTTGTGGTGAGTATAGGTGTTATCTCCCTGTACATACAGGCCAGTGTGTACAAGGAGGCTTGTGGTGAGTAAGAGTGTTATCTGCCTGTACATACAGGCAAGTGTGTACAAGGAGGCTTGTGGTGAGTATGAGTGTTATCTGCCTGTACATACAGGCCAGTGTGTACAAGGAGGCTTGTGGTGAGTATGAGTGTTATCTGCCTGTACATACAGGCAAGTGTGTACAAGGAGGCTTGTGGTGAGTATGGGTGTTATCTCCCTGTACATACAGGCCAGTGTCTACAAGGAGGATTGTGGTGAGTATGGGTGTTATCTCCCTGTACCTACAGGCCAGTGTCTACAAGGAGGCTTGTGGTGAGTATGGGTGTTATCTCCCTGTACATACAGGCCAGTGTCTACAAGGAGGATTGTGGTGAGTATGGGTGTTATCTCCCTGTACATACAGGCCAGTTTTTACAAGGAGGCTTGTGGTGAGTATAGGTGTTATCTCCCTGTACATGCAGGCCAGTGTCTACAAGGAGACTTGTGGGTTTGAATCCCGGTGTGGCTCCAATTCTGTTACTAGTTTTAGCACCACCTCATGGGTTTCTCCAAAGTGATAAACGTCTCAGACCTGCATCACTTCGGGCTTTCCTCCCACATTAAGCTGACACACTGTGATATAACTGCAATACTTAAAAAGTGGTGTTAAACCCATCTCACTCTCCCTCCTGTTTAGAAAACTTGAGATTATTGTGTCTTTATCATCTTCTTTCTGTTGCCAGACACACAGCTGAAAGTGACCATAGAAGGAGATATTGATGCTGCAAGGTCTCTTGTTACCACGGCGACACCAGACCTAGGTATGTCACACTACTTATGTTGATAATGTGTGAAAGCGGCATCATTAGTTGATGAAGAAAGGTGTCTTTGTTTCTGAAGTTTCACATCTTTTTTGGTGCTTTTATCGTGTTAAAAGTATATTCTAAGCCAGGTATGTTTGTTACATTTAAGTGTTTGACCTTGTCCTTTAGATGAGGAGAGTGACAGCGATCAAGAGGAGCAGGAGACATCGAAATCGGTGAGTTCAATGTCAAGTACATTCAAGGTCAACTATATGTAAGGTTTTTCTTGATGTATGTTTGTTTGTGTTTGTTGTTTAATATCACACTCGGCAGCGATCTGTAAATAATTAAATCTCGACCAGACAATCCAGTGACTGACATGAGCATCAATCTACACAGTTGGGATACGATGACATGCATCAACCATGTCAGTGACCACCTGATCCCATTGGTCGCCTCTTTCGACAAGCATTGGTTGCTGAAGACCGGTTCTAACCCCGATCTTCATGGGGAGGTTCAACTTAAACTCAATTTGGGGCTTTGTGATAAGTTGGCTACAAGACAATATTACTCATAAGCTTGGAATGAGCATGTGTAATGAACTTTCCGATATTTGCGCATGTGCATTTTCGTGATTCTGAATGTTGATTTGCCGATTGAAGCCATGTACGTTTTCATGATTCTGAATGTTGATTGGCTGATGGAAGCCATGTGACATCACAGTGATTCATTGTTGAGAAAAATACAATATCACATGATTCATTGATTGTGTCATCACTGATTACGTGACGTCATCTGAACAATTGGCTGCCTTCACTGAAGTTTCTCTGTAGGGTTGACATTTCTTATGTTTTGTTCATTTTCTCTTTTAAAATGTCAACGAGTTTGTATAGAATAACTCAGAATTTAAAATGTCAACAAGTCATATATAGAATAATTTGGAATTTAAAATGTCAATGAGTCATATATAGAATAACTCATAATTTAAAATGTCAACGAGTCATATATAGAATACTCGTAATTTAAAATGTAAACAAGCAATATATAGAATAGCTTGGAATTATAGATAATCTGCCCCTTGTAAATGAATGCTGTAAGTCACTCGCCAAGGGCTCGGGATTAAATACCATTCATTCACTCAGGACAGATAATCCTTAATTCCTCATAGGTCATGGGTTCTTCTCTGAGTGTAATCCGAAACCTGCATATGTGTTGTCAAACCATCAGCCACATTCAGACTGTCGACAAGTCAAAGTCCACTGTAAAGTATAGGCGTCCCCCTATGGTGACAGTCTTAGACTTCGACTTCGGAAAAAATTTACTGAGATCGTTTCATGCTCCAGTCTGAATCTGAACTGAATTTTCCTTGAAATCTTCATAACCAAGCACGAATGTTGGTCCATCAAACTGTTTGATATGGATGTTGCGGCCAATGTTGCAGAAGCGGAGGAGGAAGACGGTGGAAGCAAGGCAGACAGACAAGAAGGCGAAAGTTCTCCGCAAACACCCGCTGTCTGTCATACTGGATGTCACAACAAGAGGTTGGTGGATCCACATAACCAAGTTCATAAAAATTGTATTTGCAAATATTCACTTCATGTGAACCAGTGTGTTGTTGACGTCATCCGGACAGGATTGTTGACGTCATTCCAAATTTGTTGTGACATAATGTTAGAATGACGCCACGCTAGAAACGACATTATAGCTGAAGACTGATAAAGGGAAATCCCGACAGAATTAAGAAATAATTGGTAATAAAGAAATGATTACACTCACATGTGTGTCAAATTGATTTTATGAAACTCATGTAAGAATTCATGTATTACCCTTCCTCCCGCCTGGGAAATACAGAAGTTCTGACACTCATTTTGTAAAATCGGAATGACACACCTGCTTGTATAAAAAACTTGAAATGAATGTTTAAGATGTAATTAGACTCACTGATGTATCTTTAGAGAGTGCTGATGAATGCAATGCTGGGATTTAACCACACAATATATCACATAGTACCAAATATTGTGTAGCCATGTTTAGAAGGGTGGGAGTGAGTGAGTATGGTTTTATGCCGCTTTTAGCAATATTCCAGCAATATCACGGCGGGGACACCAGAAATGGGCTTCACACACTGTACCCATGTGGGGACATGAACCCGGGTCTTCGGCGTGAGAGGTGAACGCCTTAACTACACCACCGTCCTTCCATGTTTAGTGACAGAAATGCACACAACAAGAAACCCTTGTGCAAACTGGGAACATGAGGCAGCAGTATAGTGAGTTAGCAGATATTGTATCTATGTCTGGTGCTTAGTAAAAGTTGTTCCTGGTAGTGTTTTTGTTCACTGTGACTGGGGCCGTGTGCTGCCCCTATTTTCCAAGAGCATGGAGTTCTTCTCCATGGTCTATTGGATAGAGCATCTGCCCGGAGCCTAGGCAAGTGGTTCAGTCCCCGGCCACTTCATACTTAAAGACTCTAAAAGATGGTACTTGTTGTTACACTGCCTGGCGCTTGGCATTAGGGGGATAAAACAACGAATGGTTTTCTCGGAGTCAGTACACTGTGGTTTATCCAAGTTAAACTGCGGTATGGTATCTTAGTGGACTAACACTGTAGGACTGACATTTGTCCGGACTAGTACAAGCAGGCACGCATGCACTATGTAAGTATATGTCAAGAACCTGACCCCATTTACACCTCACCTCACCTCTCCACCCCTCCCATCCCGTCATCTCACCTCACCTCACCTCACCTCACCCCCCACATAACATCACATTACCTCACCTGCCTCTGCAAGGTGTTGCTGTGTGAGGATTGTGTCATGTATATACCTGTTTACCTCCCTTGTCTCCCACCAGATGGCAGCAGTCTCCACCTGACCTTCCACTACCTACTGGTCCTCCAGATCATCACTGTCAATGTCAAGGTCAACTGTGGTCCGGACACCATCACCAACTCCATATCAGGAGGGTAAGCCGGACATATGTCACCTCTCAACAATACTTCTATTTCAGTTGAAACACACGAGAAGGCTTATGCTGGCTTTTATGAAATCACATGGCCAACATGACATTACTCAATGAGTCATTTGTCTAGGGGGGTCCCCTCTCTTAAGCTGACTCAAATTTGAAGCTTGATTTCCCATTGAATGGCGATGTTTCCAACTTGGTTATGGGGCAGTGTAGTAGCCTAGTGGTCTGCCCAGAGAGTAGAAGGTCGGGGGTACTATCCCCGGCCAGGTCATACCAAAAGACCTTAAAAGATGTTACTTGTTGTTACCCTGCCTGTTGCTTGGCATTAAGAGGCTAAAACAAGGACTGGTCGGCTTGGAGTCAGTATACTGTGTCTCAGTGGGGTATTCATGTTAAACTGTGGCGTGTAACTGTGGCCTGTGGACTTGCATGCACGTCACTATATATGTGTTATAATCTTCAACGTGGTGTTAAACCACATTTCCCCTCACCACCTATTGAGGTCATTTTTACTCTGCAAAGTTGTACATTTTGTTTCTTCAGGGACCTGCTGTCTCTGGACTCCATCTTAAATGAACTCTACCCTGGTGACCATGGCAAAACCACGCCCAATCAGGCCAACCAGTATGAACTGGTCAAACAAGGGTAAGTCACAATTAATAGTTACATGGATAATTCATCAAGAAGCCGTTGGGGCGGTTTGGTAGCCTAGTGGTTAAAGCGTTCGCTTGTCACGCCTAAGACCCGGGTTCGATTCCCGACATGGGTACAATGTGTGAAGCCCAATTCTGGTGTCCCCCGCCGTGATATTGCTGGAATATTGCTAAAAGCAGCGTACAACCATACTCACTCACTCACTCAAGAAGCCGTTTTAACAGTGTCTCATCCAAGGAGAAGGGGCACAGGCGGCCCATTGGTCAAAGGTGATGGAATTCACTAAGACCTGTGATCATGGGTTCGAAATTCACCCTGATTATGTTTCTTACTCTATTTGCACCAAGCCTGTGCCTGTGGGTTTCACCAAGGTGGTAAACATCAACAACTGACTGACCGACTGACTATACTGAACCAAACATGTTTGGGGCTATCTTTTTTAAATTGTGTGGTCAGTGTTCACTACTGTTTTTGTTCAAGACTGCCTCCGTGGTGTAGTGGTAGAGTTCCACCCGGAGAGTGGAAGGTTTGATCTCTGGCTGCGTCAAACCAAATGGGGGCGGTCGGGTAGCCTAGTGGTTAATGCGTTCGCTCGTCACGCCGAAGACCCGGGTTTGAGGCTACCTCTGTAAATCAGTATCAGTCCAGACTAGGACAAGCAGCCACACATGCATGCACGCCGCTATATAAGTGCAATAATCTTGGACATGACATTAAACCCCATGTCACCTCACCTCACATTTTTTGTTCAGAAAATGTACTGCTGAAGGATATATCTCATTATAATCAGGTCTTTTACTACATCTTTCTGTGACAAGATTTGAAGTGAAACCTGGTCAAATTATGACCGTGCCAAGGGGGTGGTGGGGTAGCCTAGTGGTTAAAGCGTTCGCTCATCACGCTGAAGACCCGGGTTCAATTTCCGACGTGGGTACAATGTGTGAGTCCCATTTTATATGTCCTCTACTGTGATGTTGCTGGTATATTACTAAAAAGCGACGTAAAAACGTACTCACTCACTCACAATGACCGCCCAATCTAAATGAAGGATGCATGGGTTGTCAGGCCAATCATATGTCAGTTTCTAAAACAATTCAGCTTCATTTCGCTGCCACCTCGATTTGGAAATTTTCATCTTGGCAAAAAGAAAAATGTCACAGTTCTTACATGCAGAATTGTATCGGAGTAAAAGATCCCTTTGTAATTATATTGTGTGACAACCCTACAAGTTGGCGCAGTGGCTGGGGGGTCTGTAACATTAGGGTACATCACTGACTATGTTGCAGGATGCATGAGTTCAGTGAGTACCTGTGTGAGGTGGGGCGGCCCTACATGTGGGCGCAGTGGCTGGGGGGTCTGTAACATTAGGGTACATCACTGACTATGTTGCAGGATGCATGAGTTCAGTGAATACCTGTGTGAGATGGGACGGCCCTACATGTGGGCGCAGTGGCTGGGGGGGCTGTAACATCACTGACTATGTTGCAGGATGCACGAGTTCAGTGAATACCTGTGTTAGGTGGGACGGCCCTACATGTGGGTGCAGTGGCTGGTGGGTCTGTAACATCACTGACTATGTTGCAGGATGCACGAGTTCAGTGAATACCTGTGTGAGGTGGGACGGCCCTACATGTGGGTGCAGTGGCTGGTGGGTCTGTAACGTCACTGACTATGTTGCAGGATGCATGAGTTCAGTGAGTACCTGTGCGAGGTGGGACGGCCCTACATGTGGGCGCAGTGGCTGGGGGGTCTGCAGTTCCTGGGAGACAACGGCTTGGAGAAGGCCAAGAGTTCTGTGAGTGCCAGCTACATGCAGCAGACCATCAAGAAGCTACGGCGTCGGATCAAGTCACGTTTGTCACTGCTGCAACAGCTGGCTTCCCTCGGTGAGTACCAGCATGTTCCTCTAGGGTTGCAAACATTTGTTGGTGCCTTGGTAACTAAACAATCCAGTCTAACTCAACTCACATATTTTACTCCTATGCAATACCTATGCAATACTTCTCTCCCCTGTGAAGTCAACCGATGTTAGTAAGAGGCGACTAATGGGATGGGGGGTCTGGTTCGATGATGTCAAACACTTGATTGTCTGGCCCAGACTCTATTTATTACAGACCGCTGTCATATAGCATAGAGGCATATATAGGATTATTGCCTTGTGCAGCGTTTAACAAACAAACAAACAAAAAATAAATCTACAAAAGGGTCTTAGCTGACAAAGGGTCATGAAGATCTGACAAGCCTTCCCTTGATCACATCATGTGGACACTAGTTATCTGGTTTTAAGTAAACGAGGTTTGACTCCATGTATGGTGACAAAATGAATCACAATAGTCCTCATTTCTAAATGGTTTCAATCGTAACTGGCCACTACTTTTATAAGACCCCAACAAACATTTTAAGTGGTTGCAGTGGTTCAGTGGTTATCCTTACAGAGCCTATTCTACATGGCTGTCATGTTCTTGTGTTCTTTGTGTCAGAGCGGAACTCTATCCCAGTCAGCAGTGATGTCTTGAAGAACTTTCCTGCCAAGATTCTGTCCCATGTGACGTCATGGCAACGGTCGACATTCGAGGACTTTGCATCCTTGCCATATACACGGTCAGCTATTTCTACCGACATGGCGCGAGAGACGGACATGTTCTTCACCCTGACTATGGAGCGGGGATCAGGTTAGTACTGGTTGTTTTGTGTGGAATATTCACATTTATAATCCCCCCTAGGGACAGTTTCCAAAATAACTGCCTGTCTGCCTGCCGTGGCTGGTCACATTTCTGTCTGGCTGCATGAAATTTTCCTCCACCTGCCCAACTGTCTGGCAGACAATTTTAAGACTACTTACGTATTCAGTTATATTATTATGCCTTGTAGATTCTCAAGTAATTGTTTGCATTATTTCAACTTAATCAAGACGTTATTCGTCTCTTAGTTTTTGTTATTTTTCAATATTTATGATGCCTGAATGCGGGCAGGTAACTTGGAAGGTGGGCAGGCAACACTTAAATTTTTTTCAAACACTGCCTAGTCAACCAAGTCAGCAAGACTGACTGCACAATATCGTTAGTCGCCCCTTACGACAAGCATTGGTTGCTGAAGACTAATTCTAACGGGGATGTTCATGGGTCAGTCAATATTATAGGCTGGACTTGTGAGTGTGTGGATTGGACTCAAAATTACGCCATGCTATGGAGGTAAATTGATCCGAGATAAGAAGCACAACAGAATAGAGTGAGTGAGTTGGGTTTAACGCCGCTTTAAACAGTATTCCAGTTATATCACAGCGTGTCAGCTTAATGTGGGAGGAAAGCCCGAAGTGATCATGGTGATGCAGGTCTAAGACCACTTTAGTGAAACTCATGAGCACGGGTATGGTGCTGACAAACCTAGAAACATAATCGGGGCGAACCGGGATTCGAACCCACAATCATAGGTTTCTGGCATGCCCAAGGGACACAACTCTGCACAGCAAATCGCGGTGCCTTAGACAACAGGACCACCCTGAATAGACACAATAGATAATTGAGGACCTTGAAGCATCCCCAACATATTTCTGTCAGCACTACTGACCGAGATAAAAAGTTTCTGCTTCTTGGAGTTTATGTGTTTTTCGAGTCCATTTTGTTGTTGAATGTTTTCAGTTTTTATTGTGAAATGCTTACAGCCAAGCTGACTTCGCAAGTGATCATCACGCCCGACTACCCCGCTGTGGCACCCATGTTTGTTGTCAACATCACCTGGCAGACGGACCGCAATGCTGGCAATGACATTCATGTCAAGGTAACATCCCACAGAGATCCAGATAAGCTGCGTATCTGCGTAAAATAAGCATCAGAAATGCAGAAATACACAGTAAAATAAAATCCAAGCGTATCAAATAAAATACCCACAACACCAAAAGCTTATCTGGAGCTCTGATCCCAACCACATCAGTAATCAAGGGGAAATACCATATATGTAGCTGTGTGTTGATAGGCTTGTCTTTCTTACTTGTAAGTCCCTGTTGGGATACTCCCTTGGGCACGCCAGAAACCTATAATTGTGGGTTCGAATCCCAGTTCGCCCCAATTACGTTTCTAGGTTTGTCAGCACCATACCCGTTCCTGTGGGTCTCACCGAAGTGGTAAACGTCTGAAACCTGCTTCACTTCGGGCTTTCCTTCCACATTAAGCTGACACGCCGTGATATAACTGGAATGATGTTAAAAGTTGCGTTAAACCCATCACACCATGCTTGTCTAGGAACTGATTATATGAGGATTGGGTGTATGTAATATCGCTGTCATTGTCCTCAACAGATTGCCAATCAAAGTAATCAAAGTATGGAAGTTACGATTGTCTTAGCGCAAAGCTTGCTTTATGGAACAGGGCCCAGGTGGTCAGGCTCGCTGACTTGCTTCATGCATGTCAGTGTATGCAAATTGTGTGGATTGACGCTGATGATGTCGATCACTAGATTGTCTGGTCCAGACTCAATTATGTACAGACGGCAATCATATAGCTGGAATATTGCTAGTGTGGAGTTAAACAATAAACAAACACTTAGTAACCCACCCAAGGTCTCACTCACTCACTCACTCACTCACTCACCGTGTCTAGGAGCTGGAGGAGGAGGTCAACATCCACTACGAGGAGCTGGTGGGAAGGAAGTCACAAGGTCAGCTGCTGTCCAATCAGCTTCAGCGTCTCCTCATGTGTTTTGACGTCTACCTGGAGACCGAGTCACATGATGTGTCCTCACCTGTGGAGATCCCCAAGGAGAAGGTGTTCCCCCGGACAGCTAGGTGAGATATTTCATGGGATTGAGACAGGCATGGCTCTGGACAACAACATGAGAGACTCGAGGATACCTTTGGGTTGTCCAAAGATGATTTCCGGGGGTGAGCATGGCTAAGGCTTGCCCCCAATGAAGTCAAAAATCGCAAAAATGGCCATGAGGGGGCCATGAATCGCTATTCGGCTTGTCCCGGAATAACACGAGTTGGTCACGATTGGAGTCAATAGGGACCAAATTTGAACATGGTTAGAATGAACAGGCAATGACTACAGATTTGTCTAATGACATATTTTCTGCTTATCTTTTCACAGAGGCCCCAACAGGAAGAAGCCCTATCGCTACATGCCGGATCTCAGCATTTTTATACAGCGGTAGCTTTCCAGCCAATTCCACTGCAGGCTGAACCAGAAACACCGCAGGGTGTCACAAGACACAGAAACTGCTAATACAGTTCAGCAGAGACATGGAGATTGTTTAGACCAATGAGGTCAAAGCCTACAACCAACAACCCTTTTAATACTGCAGCTGCAACTGTCGGATGTATTCAATTTGTTTCTTTCATATTATGTTTGTGACATGAGTGGTATTACAAGAGAATGATGTCTGGAATCTTGTACAGACTATTTTGTAACCATGTAACCATGGTATCGGACCGTGCTTATTTGATGTGAAATATGTCTGGAAAATAAAACTTACCAAAAGAGATGTGAGTTTTTTTAATACTCATTTAAAATCAAAAGTGTACGTGATACCGATTCTCCGAAATGAGACAACGACATGTGAAGCAAGTGATGATGTCATGTGATGTCATTTGGTACCACCTTAATAATTTGCCATTGTTGGAATCAACAAAAAGCAGCAACGTCCAATTGTGTTTGTTTGTTGTTTAACGCCGCACTCAGCTATATTCCTGCTATATGGTGGCGGTATCTAACTAATAGTCTGGACCAGACAATCCAGTGATTGACATCATGAGCTTAGATCCATGCATTTGGGATACGATGCCATGCATCAACCAAGTCAGCGAGCCTGATCACGTGATTCCCTAAGTTGCCTCTTATGACAAGCACAGTCACCTTTTAGGGCAAGTATGATTTGCTGAAGACCCCTGATCTTCACAGGTGTCATGTTATGACACCACGTGAGGACCACAGATCTGCACATGTACATATTCTGCATGTGAGGCACATAAATGGGTCGACTCTACAAAACTGATGGGTCTATCAGCAGCGGAGAAACTGATACACAATGGAAAAACTTCAGCACACGATTGGAAGCAGGCGAATGTCATTTGGCTTTGGTGGCAGCGTAATGGTGTGTGCGGTAATCACCTACACTGGTTGAACAAACCTGCTTCAACCAGGGATATAAATTTGTTGCAGGGCAACAAAAGCTCGGGGACATCGAGTGACGGGCTGCCTGGGATGCTTCATACGGCTGTGCCTTTTGCAACAGCATCCTCTACAACAGCAGTAATTTCTGTATTGTGAAGGAAATAATACCACACAGGGAGGGACTGCCATCATGAGGAGGATGTCCGAGCCAGACATCCTGTTAGAGGTGTTGTTATGATGCAAGAACATGGTCAGCTTGTTTCACCTGAAAAGGATGTACAGAAAATGTCCTTGAATAAAAAAACAATTACTGTGCAATTGTCAAAGCTGATGATATAAAGCTCTCTTCTTGTCCAACATTTAGAACGGCAATGATCCATGTGCTCACATTTTGATTACTTTGTAACCTGTGGAACAGAAGTTGTAAATCCCACTGCATTCAGGGTCGTCGGACAACGAACTTTGCTTTGATTTCTCGAACTCTACTTTACTTACTCTACTTTACTTTACCGACAGTGTTTAGTGTTCCACTGATTGTTCAATATTGAGTGTGTAATAATGTTTGTAATAGTCATTTATTACATAACATGCTATGATTATGCTGTCAAGAATAAATCTCTTCACTTACTTTACATTTTCTTTGTGCTGTCAGCCTTGAGTCTGATTATAGTATTCCTACTTTCACTTTTGCAAACCTTGCTTTACACGTGACCGGTTTTCCAGTGTATCTTTACAATATTTTTTAGGCATTGTTTACAGCAACAGGGACAGATACTAGCCCGAATAGTGATAACATGTAGCATCTCTCTCTCTGTTCAAGCATAATCTGTATAATAAATGTGCTAGACCCCTGTAGACTGCAGTACATGGTCATCAGATGTACACACGTTTACATCAACTTTGACAGTACTTGTTAGACATTGGTTAAACAGCGTTAGGTGATTATATATTGTACACACACCAGTACCAGTAGAAACTAAGCTATTGTTCGTCAGATGACCGACGACACTTTGAACCACAGACTTATAAGCCCTCTTTACCGACGAATGTATGCGCTTTTCTAATCGTTATGACTGAGTTGAGTCCTGAGCTCATTCATCTAATAAACTAAAGATTGTGCTTTGAAAATAAGCTGTAATTATATAAGAACGACAATGCGACATAGCGATATTTCATCAAAATGTCGGGCTTTAGTTCATTTTGACACTTTATGCTTGTTTTTGTAAGGGCGACAACATTCCTTCTAGTATTCCATAAGTTCCAGGATGTTTGCAGGTTTGCAATTTAAAGGGGCAAATATCTCTGGCTTCTTCTCGGCTGTGGGGGCACGGGTGGCCCAGTCGTCTAAGGCGCCGCGATTCCCTGTGCAGAGTTGCGTCCCTTGGGCACGCCAGAAACCTATGATTGTGGGTTGGAATCCCGGTTCGCCCCGATTATGTTTCTAGGTTTGTCAGCACCATACCCGTGCTCGTGGGTTTCCCCGAAGTGGTAAACGTCTGAGACCTGCATCACTTCGGGCTTTCCTCCCACATTAAGCTGACACGCCGCGATATAACTGGAATACTGTTAAAAGCGGCGTTAAACCCAACTTACTCACTCACTCTTCTCGGCTGTCTGACACTGGCCGCTGGGGCTTACCAGCTGCCGTGAGTCGATTTGCAACTGAGCGTGACAAGAGACTGGGCTACCGCCTGCAAGGACAGCTAAATAAACTTGGAGGCAATATTTGTTGTTTTTTTTAACACTGATTGGTTCGTGATCTATGAAGATTTCGACAAAGGGCGCATGTTAATTACTTTCTTCAGCCTAAACAAACAGACAAAAAGAACGTCGGAAGCTCATCGGATGTCGTTATTTGGAAATACCCCTGATGTTTTTTTTGCACACTCGTAAATCCAGCCAAAATGTAACTCCATAATACCAGCCTAGTTCGGCAAGCGTAGAAACTGGACTTTAAAAGTCAGTTAACTCTCTTGCCTCGGGAAGATGTAAGACAAACTCTCTCGAAATGTCTGACAGTAGTTTTCTGCCATTAATGTCTTCCTGCGTACTTCTAAACCACACGTGTGCATTCGAGTCACAGACCCCTTGCTGCATTGAACCAGTGTTATTCTATTCATCTTACGCGTATTATTTAATATACATGATTTATCCGCCGCCTCAAAATCTCACAGGGGTAAGGGTGGCCCAGTCGTCAAAGGCGCCGCGATTCGCTGTGCAGAGTTGCGTCCCTTGGGCACGCCAGAAACCTATGATTGTGGGTTCGAATCCCGGTTCGCCCCGATTATTTTTTTTGGTTTGTCAGCACCATACCCGTGCTCGTGGGTTTCACCGAAGTGGTAAACGTCTGAGACCAGCATCACTTCGGGTTTTCCTCCCACGTTAAGCTGACACGCCGTGATATAACTGGAATACTGTTAAAAGCGGCGTTAACCCAAACTCACACTCAAAATCTCACAATTGTGGAATAAAACATATGTTTAACAAAACACGTATGTTTTCTCGCATGTACGCAAAGTACATCTAACCCATTAAACTCTTCAGTTTTCTGTCGTCATAATTATTTGTATGATATATTTTGGGTTTCGAAAATATCAAACAACTTGTGAATATCTAGTTGTGATACCTATGTCCACCCTAGCAGACAAGCCCCCTTAGTACGCGTATAAAGAGGCGTTGCTTCGTCTAAAATGGGGGCGGTCGGGTAGCCTAGTGGTTAAAGCGTTCGTTCGTCACGCCGAAGACCCGGGTTCGATTCCCGACATGGGTACAATGTGTGAAGCCTATTTCTGGTGTCCCCCGACGTGATATTGCTGGAATATTGCTAAAAGCGGCGTAAAACCATACTCACTCGTCTCAAATACATTGATTGTGTACAAACTCCCATTTGTTTTTGAACGAGGCGCCAATTAACTTATCAATGGACAAGGAACATGACTGGGATCCTCACAACGCAGATCAGCAAGAGAACCAGTACAATTCTACCATGACAGTCTCGCGAGATTTATGACGTCGTCATGACGACAGTTCACTCTTGATATCGCCATTTTGTGTGACTATCATACTGCTATCATATTGCTACATTTTGCTGCTGTTTGCTTCGTATTTTACTCAACTGCGCTTCTAATCACTATGAGCTCATACACCCAAGGTATTTCTTTATTTCTAAGTTAGTTATTTTGGCTTTTTATGGTTTCATTTCTGATTATTTAATTTCAATCTAGGCTAGATCTATGGAAAAGAAGAAACTTCTAGAAAAAATTGCCATCAAATATGACCATTTGTCATACGTTAAGGTCTTTTTCACGTTAATCGAGGCGTTTTCAATTTCTTAGTCTTTTTATTAATAACATATTAATGTTTTAGCGTGTTTTTTTCGATGTATCTTTTCAATTTCAAACAACGAGCAACCAAACAAACACAAAAGAAACATCTTCAGCTGATAATCTAAGGCTGATATAGGCCTACCTATTTTCGGGTGGAATATTTTTAGTACTCGTAGGTCAGCTGGTTAGGTTGGTGATTCTTGATTACCTCGATTAAAAATTTGTATTCACTTCTCAAAAACATTTATGTTTTTTTTAATTATCAGCAGGATAGCCCCCTTTTCTTGTAATTGATTAGATCTAGTAGCCTTACAGTTACATATTAGTACTTAGTAAGTAGTATTAGTGATTTGTTTGCCTGTTCAAAATGTAATTTAGCCCTTACTACCAGTTAGTAGTGTCGGTTACTGGCCACTTTTTAAACTCTATAGCCATGTTTATGCTCAGGTATTGTAACAGTTAGTGTCAGTAATTGTATGTTAGCCAGCAGGCGAGTGATCAACTATTTGTAGTTATATTTAATGGTAAATTGGTACAATGACAGAGTAAGCAATTCGTGCTTGAATAACTAAGATTCCACAATACTGAACCAAAGTAACTAACTTTGGGTTCCACCCCAATCCCACACCCATTCCATTGCCCACATTTATAATGGTCAACTGTTTTCAGAAAAAGGGCCTTTGACACATAATTGGTGCTTCTTGGATATCTGTCCTAGGACAAATTTGAAGTTACCTCAATGTTATCATCAGTTATAATTGGGAGGCAGCCGTCACCAGTAATAATATCTGAACAGTGATCACTGTGTCATGATGTATTTTTGACTGCTTGCCTGCCTTGGTTGGAACATTCAACAGTCTACGACTAGGACATTAGAATAATCTATGAATATCTGGAATAAAATCTCTATAGTTACCACTTCTACCAAATATTATGCTGTGACTGTACACCATACGGTCCATTTAAACAAATATACTTTTTGAGTATTAATCCCAGGAAGACAATACATATATAACGGTGTATATAGACTCCCTGGTGTAGCATTAGGGGACGAGTATATTGTTTCCAACGTTAGAAATTGGCACTAGTCCTGTCGTCCTTGCCAAACTGCCCAATAGTTAGGGTATCATAAGGACTTGTAGAAATTTGCCTTTTTTAAGGGTTTTGCTATTATCATTATAAGGACAAGTGGACTAAAACATGTTAGTTCTAACGCTGGTTTCGGGCGAGTGACAAGTATTTTCCCAACAAAACCCCTCAAAACTACATATCATTGTAGTCCACGTCTGAAAGAAAACATGGTTCTTTTTATTGAATAAAGAATACTTTCATTTAAAGCACTTTCCTTCATTTTTCACGTTCCCCTGTGTAAGATAGACCTGTGGGAATACGGGTAAGAATATAGGTCCCCACCAACCTGTGCTTGTGGTAAGAGGCGACTAAATGGATGGGTGGCCAGGATGGGTGACTTAGTTGACTGCATGTGGTGGTATCCCAATATTGCATTGGTCACCTGCCCATGGTGTCAATCGCTAGATTGTCTGGTCTTGACTCATTTATTTAGAGACAACCGTGGTATAGCTAAAGTATTACCGATTGTGACATTAAACAACTAACAAGCATATAATCGTATACCATAACTTCTTTTTATGTAATGCGTTATATTACTAAGGTAAAGCAAATCCCAATGCTTCAAAGATTTATCGAATAATAAAATCTGTGTGTATTATCTACCAAGTGGTTGTGTAAGTTTGTGTAAGTTTACCTCAGCACTGGGAGTGTATCTTTTGTCTATCACCTGTATATCCTGTTTTGTTTTTCTTCAAATCAATACTTTCAGTAATTCGTATTGATGATCACTCACATTTCTTCGAGGTATTAATAATTCATTCAAGGTAGCCCATCACTTTTTACAAATATGTTTTTAACACATGGATCAGCAGGATGACTTAAAACGTTTTCAAACTCGTTTACATAATGTCCAGTATACTGCAGGGCTGCAACGAATACACTATGAGGCGAATAAGATTCGTATCATGAATATAGGGCAACGAATACGAATATATATTAACTAATACAATAACAAGTCGGCAGTTAATGTATTTTTTATGATATAGAGTGAAACAATAACAACATAAATTATTTGACATGGTTTGTTAATTATTAATTTATTATACATTTATATACTTCTCTTATCCAGGTACTAGTATCTGCCCAAATGCGACAATGACCAGTGACTACAATACTATCAAATTAAATATAAAAGAGTGTTGTCTTTGATGAAATCTATGCATATAATATGTTCTCATGGATATTATAATGGTCAGGGTATGTAAATGCACATGACTGCATATTCATAAATATTCGATTCTAGTGACCACGAATAACGAATTCAATTCATGAATGGATACGGTTCGATTCACCGAATACGCGAGTGAATCATAACAGCCCTAGTATACTGTCTCTATATCACTTTTTAAGACTCTCCTTCTTTCTTTCCTGACAGCTGTTGACCTCGTGATCAGGTTCCCCTTGAACTTTGACATCTGGGCCCCTCCTCGCCAAGTGGGTGTCTTAGACAATCAGTAATTAACTGGAGTTATTGTGACACTGTAATTGTGTGGCTTGTGTTCCACGAGAATATTACAACCACTGAATCAGTTTCTAACACAGCGCCCTGCCAACACATCATGCTTGTCGTAAAACGCGACTAACGGGATCGGGTGGTCAGGCTCGATGACTTGGTTGAAACATGTCATCGTGGATCGATGCTCATGATATTAATCACTGGATTGTCTGGTCCAGACTCGATTATTTACAGAACGCCGTCATATAGCTGGAATATTGCTGAGTGCGGCGTTAAACAACAAACCAACCAACCAAAGCCAACACATCTACTACTGACTTGGACATTAATGCACGCCGGCAGTAATAGACACTTATCTTATTATCAACGTTCTACTGAGTTACTAACGTGATAATAATAGCTTTATCAATTAATTAAGTAAGTAATCCATTTCAAACAACTACCCTCCTCTTTCTTTACTTGCCTCTTCTGTCACTCTCTACATGTCCTTCTCTCCCTCCCTGCCAGCGTCCTACTGGGAGATACATGACCATCCTTGAACCCTTGTCAGAGCTGCCCATCCCTCCCACCTCTGTCCCCGCCCCTTTCTCTACCCCGGTCCTCCGCGATGCCCCTCACTTCGTCGATATCAACCTCGATGATGACAACGCCCCTACCCAGTCCCTAGTTCGAGTCCTCCTGTCACGTGTGTCTGGATTCCTGAGGAGAGTGTTCCGTGTCAAGATGGACGCTTAGAGTGACTTCTTGCTACCACTTGGAACTTGTGTTTCGTAATAATTAATTTCATAATACGTTTTAAATCCAAATTATATGGTGCTTTTTGGACATTTGGGACATTTTTTTAGTTTTCGGACATTTTGATATTTTTTTTAATCCTTAGAATAAATGCGTTCATGAATACTTCCGGTTTATCTATTTGGACCCTTTCATAGATTTAGGCCATTTTGGATAACCTTTAAAAGGTGTGATATGCCGTTTACTTTTTGGCCTTTTCGGACCATTTTTGGCTTTTAATTTTCCCTTTATTAAACAATAATGAATCTTTATGGTTGTTTTCTTTCTACCGTTTTTCTTTTCTTTATATGGTCACGTTATTACATACACTGTCCTTGGTTTGTCAGTACCATACCATTATTAATCGTTCTCGTGGGTTTCACCGAACTTGTGAACATATACTGGGAAACACAGTTTGAATGAGTGAGTATGATTTTACGGCTCTTTTAGCAATATACCCGCAATTTCACAGCGGGGGACACCAGAAAAATGGGCTCGCACTTTGTACTCATGTGGGGAATCGAACCCAGGGCCTTCCGCGCGACGAGCGAACACTTTACCAGTAGGCTACACCACCACCTCCGGTAAATACAGAAGAGATTGCAAGTGTGAGTGAGTGAGTTGGGTTTAACGCCGCTTTTAACAGTATTCCAGTTATATCACGGCGTGTCAGCTTAATGTGGGTGGAAAGCCCCAAGTGATGCAGGTCTCAGACGTTTACCACTTCGGTGAAACCCACGAGCACGGGTATGGTGCTGACAAACCTAGAAACATAATCGGGGCGAACCGAGATTCGAACCCACAATCATAGGTTTCAAGGGACGCAACTCTGCACAGCGAATCGCCGAGCCTTAGACGACTGGGCCACCCGTGCCCCCAGAGATGGCAAGACATGCATTGAGAGAATAATGAACAAGTCACATAAAGATTATTTATGTAAAAGTTAGGCGGATATACCCTGCCGGACTCGTCCGATCTGGATGTCCATATGTTTATGTCTGGAATTTTATATTCAATATTCCTACAGTTTGTGTTAAGTGTCAGGGGACGCCTTTCCTTTAACCTAGAATATGACATAGAAATTGGTAAGTTTCTTAAACTGAAGCTGCACTTTAATTTATATTCATATTTCTACATATTCTGAAGTATTTTTACTTCCTCCCAGTCAACTAAACTGCAATAATCAATGTCAACAATCAAGAGTGAGTGAGTGAGTATGGTTGTACGCCGCTTTTGGCAATATTCCAGCAATTTCACGTCGGGGGAGACCGGAAAATGGGCTTCACACATTGTACCCAAGTGGGAATCGAACCCGGGTCTTCGGCGTGAGCCAAAGCTTTAACCACGAGGCTACCCCAACGCCCCTCAACAAACAAGAACAAGTATGGCCAGAAATAGAAAGAACATGTTTGGGGGCTGTTCTTTGATTAAAATGAACATTGGTATGTTGGTATGCGGACAAAATCATTAATATTTACTCCAAATCGTTGGAATATTGCTGAGTCTTGCGTTAAACAACAAACAAGAAACCTATTTTGCCGGTGGACTGACGACAGTGTCTGTCTCTGAACTATATATGTCGGTAACTAAAATTATACGAAGATTGTATTCCTAGGTCCCGCTCTTAATCGTGTATTGAACAGGCACATTGCGCGTATTATCACACTGTTGTTAAAACTATCTGCATTTAATTTTTAAATTCTCAATTTTCCCTTTTGATTTAAGGCCTCAGCAAGATTTCAAAACGTTTTATGGTACAAATGTGGTTTAATAAAAAACACCAGGTGTACGCAAAAAGGTGAGCGTATCTTGCTCCACAGGTGGCATGATATTAATCACTGTATTGTCTGGTCCAGACTCGATTATTTGCAGACCGCCGTCATACAGTTGGAATATTGATGAGTTCGGCGTTAAACAACCAACCAACCACAGGTGGCAAAGTCAAGTGTTCACCCCAACAAACACAGGGGGCACGGGGGGCACGGGGGGCACGGGGGGCACGGGGGGCCCAGTCGACTAAGGCGCCGATATTCGCTGTGCAGAGTTGCGTCCCTTGGGCACGCCAGAAATCTTTGATCGTGGGTTCGAATCCCGGTTCGCGAGGATTATGTTTCTAGGTTTGTCAGCACCATACCCGTGCTCGTGGGTTTCACTGAAGTGGTAAACGTCTGAGACCTGCATCACTTCAGGCTTTCCTCCCACATTAAGCTGACACGCCGCGATATAACTGGAATACTGTTAAAAGCGGCGTTAAACCCAACTCACTCACTCACTCACCCAACAAACACGGGAACATCTGGTACGTAAATGTAGGAAATGGCATCGGATATAATTTTTGCCACTGGTGTCCTCCACACTTCTACCCCAAAACGTTTGGAAATCTTGATTGGCCTTGGATGTTGTAACCCTGATCAAACAGCTTTTAAGTCGTATGGCGTTCTTTGAAATCTTGGTAGAACGAGCATGTTCGATGGTTCCTCAAAAGTGAAAGGTGGACACCAACGGCTGGAGCTGCTGGAATAATGCTCGCCATAAAATTGGGAAATTAAAGTCATCGCTCTTGTCATACAGACTTGTGGACTTCTTTCTTTTATTTCTCCTCACAAAAGCATGGCGCAAGTTATATTTGAATTCAGACTGTTCGCATGGTGATTCCAGGTAAGGATATAGGTCCCCAGCAACCTATATCGTGCAAGAGGCGACTAAATAGACAGGGTGGTCAGGCTCGGTGACTACGTTGATTTCATGTCATCGTACCCCAATATCACTTGATTGTCAACTTGGATATTTACTAACGGTATACGGGCTCATATGGGGTCAGTGGTTCTGCTCTCTGATTGGTCAGTCTTACTTGAGTCATAATAATAATAAAAAAAATTACTGACCAATAACGAGTTACTGTGTTCCCACGTCTTCACCTAGATAGGTAAAGCCTGTCTTTCAGAGATTTGTACCTTGAAGCGCCTGGAACAATGTTTCTGCCGCAAGTTAATATCTGTAAACAAGTCAAGCACTCTATACCTATATAAACTAACGAATTTGTCAAGCGCTGGGGCGGAATGTACACAACCAAGGGAGGTCACTACCATAGCATAACGTTTTACGAGCGCCTCAATCAATTTGCCACTTATCATCATCAGAATACTGATATAAAGTTACAATATATAGTACCACAAAACATTTGTGTTTCCTTCTTCGTACACAATGGCTCTACTGGAATTCAACCCAAGAGGATGTAGGATTGAGAATTATGAATAGTATGACCCCGTGGATGTTCTGAGTCAGGCTATACTCCACCAGCAACCTCTGTTTGTCGAAGATGCAATCTAAACTATCAAGTGTTTGGCAATGGGTCACTGTTGACATTTCTGTCGCCTAAAACTTGACATCTTTAGATTGTATTAATGTTTGCACCCATGATGATCCAGGTTAGAGCAGGTCTTCAGCAACCCATGCTTGTCGTAAGAGGCGACTAACGGGATCGGGTTGTCAGGTTCGCTGACTTGGTTGATGCATATCATCGTATACCAATTGCTTGGGTCGATGCTGATGATATCAATCACTGGATTGTCTGGTACGGACTCGATTATTTACAGATCGCCGTCATATAGCTGAAATATGTCTGATATGCGTTAAACAAGAAACAAAACAAACAACCGAACAAACCAGGAGGGGGGTCAGGGATGTATGCTTTAAAAAAATACGGATTTCCCCAATTTTTTAAGAACCATCATCGATGAAATCAACAGTAGTAATTCACAAAGATACACGTGGTTGTTAAGACTCTAATGTCGGGTCTAAACACCAATTGGAATATATCAGACTTTATAGAATTTACAATAAACAGCGAAACCTCGATATTTCAAACTCGATGATAAATCACTTACGACGATACAGCTTTATCGTCCCGGCAGAAACTTTAAGCCACTTGGATAAAAAGAAGTAGGGAAAGTATAACGTTCCGCATTCGTGGTGAAGTGTAAGAATGTGTTGGGATGCTGTCCACACCCAATGTGACCAGTTTATTAACCAGAAAGGCAGTTGTAGCGTCAGCTGAGGCCGTCTTGAAGTCTGGTCTGTGTGTGCTCATTTAACTGCACATACGAGATAGCTATTTGCCTTAGGTATATTTTGCAATGAGTGCAATTCAATCTCGGGTTGCCCGTAAAGTTTGCTCAGTAGTCAGTGCAAAGACAGTGAAACCTCGTTAACTCGATACATATTTACTCTGCATAAAAAGAAATTCAAAAAGTGATTTTAGATGCATCTTTTATATATCATATAAATAATCATCAGGTGGTAATCGATTGTTCAAAATTGGCACACTCCATTGTCATCTACTCAGGTTCCTTATGGCACACATGGAACAGTAGACTTTCAAGGTCAAGGTCATCTGTTCTCAATATCTTGTATGACCACCATTAGAGTCCAAAACTGACTCGTCGTCCCATGGAAGCAATCAGATCCCGAACTGTGGCTTGGGGAATGTTTATCCACTCTGCCTGCAGCGCTTGTGCCAAATGTCGGAGGTTCTGTGGTTGTTGCTGACGTGCTCGCAGTCGTTGGTCCAGTGCAGGCTGTTGTCAGTCTTTCTGTGTGAGGTCGGGCGTTGTCTTGTTGGAAAATGACGTTAGCTTGTTGTATAATAGGAAGGACATGTGGCCGAAGAATCTCATCCGTGTAACGTTGTGCTGTTAAATTCCCTAGAACTTGCACCAGACTAGAACTTGTCTGTTTCACCAGTTTAAGACATGGCTGCCCACATCATCACACTTCCACTACTAAATCTGTCCACTTCCTGTCTTCAGATTTTGCATAACGTTCCCCGAGACGCCTGTAAACACGACGTCCACCATCCGCGCCGCGAAGCATAAAACGTGACTCGTCCACACTTGCCGCCATCGCAGTTGTGGCCATAGTGTGTGACCTTGACATGATATTGACGTCGCAGCCGACGATGCAGGACCGTCAATATGACACCAGGAACTGGTCGTCAAGCGCGAATACCTTCAGCGCATAAACGGTTCCTCACTGTCTTGGCTGATATCCTACAATCCTGGTATTGGCGTAGGTGGCCGCATGAATCGGTCCTGTGCTCCAGTAGTGATACATCGTCGACAGGATCTGTGTTGTCCCTTGTGTCTGGTAACAGTTCCACATCCGTATGATAGTGCTTGGTGCTAAGGCGGAAAATCCTGGTTAGAGCTGAAGATGCTGAAGATGCTGATGATGATGATGACAAGTCCCCAATAGAACCAAACCAAGACCCTTTAAAAAGAATGGCGACGTTTCCCACGTGACTCGTCGGACTGACTTTTACTGTGTGCCTGAGACTTTTTGCGCGTCTTGTAGCAATGGGTGGTCATACACGCTATTAATGTGAAGTGTCATTGAACTTGAGCGATTTTAGATGTGTATGCACTTTGTACATTACGTTGAAAGCTTGTTTTTGCTACCCAGCCTCATTTCGGGCAACTGTCATATCAATATGGGATGCTGTGTGAGTCATTTTCAATGTTGATTTCGTTGAGGTTGTGATCGTTTCAATACATTTTACTTTATCCATATATTTTTTTGTGTTTTTTAAACTGGAGTGATTTAAAACTATGGTTAAATTTCTTTTGGTCTTCAGTTTATGTTGTTTTTTTATATTTTTGCAGTACTTTGATTTTAAATAGCACCCTTTTATGACCAAGTAACGTGTTCTATAGGTTTTCGTCTGCTTCCGGCATACGTCATTGCATTCTTGACTCATTCGTGACCAACTCGTGTCATTCCGGGACATGCAGATGCGACGTTAAATTTAACTCACTCTCTAATTCCGTAAGACGTGCCCCTCTTGAATGTTTCCATATTGGCCTATGAACACAAGAACTGCTTCAAACCCTTATTCTACCCACACCTACAGTAAAATTTATCGAACCTCTCTGATTTAAATATAGATTTTATCATTTTGGATTTTTTTTTATTTATCAAGTCATTTATTCTCAGGTGTCTTGAAGGACAACATTTGTCCTTTCATGGACTACGTTAACAACTACTATACCCATTCTAAGTGTTCATTACAATAGCTTTATAAAGGAATGTCAGATTCGCCATTTCTAGAGTTGTATAGAAGTATTTCTAAATACACACAAACATCATGGTGTGACCATTTTAATATTCAAACCCTTTGGGGATTCCCAAGTAGCCTTTGTTTGCCGTTATGGGTGGGGTGATCAGGTCTGTTGAAATGGTTGATTGTGTGCCATCGTACCCGGACGGCCTTGATAGTTGCTTACAGAATCAATTACTTGTTGGCCTGGTCAAGACTCGATTATGTACTCAAGTAAGCTGAATACAAAATATATACTCAACAACAAACGTTCCTGTGACACTAATATTTGTATTTTTGTATTTTTCAAACAAGTAAAGTTTGGTTTTCAATATTGTAGTACATGTATGGAATCAAGTCACAAAAACGCAACTGCTATAGAAAAGCATGCATTCCATGCAAAAGTTGACTTTTATGCAAGCCCCATGCATTTCACTACCCAAAATGGGTACAAAACATATGCGTTAACGGGATTCCATATGCATTGTGTAGCATCGTGCTGACAACAACCACTCAGAAAAACAACAAGATTACGCAATTACTCAATATTACGAAATGCCACGCCTGTCCGAAAATGAGCGTCTGCGAGCCATTGGTATGCTTGAAGCAGGATCGAGTCAACGTGATGTTGCAAGACAATTTAACGTCCACAGAAATACCATTTGGTGTTTATGGCAACGTTGGGAACAGACGAATGCAGTCAGAGGCCATCCTCGGAGTGGCAGGCCACGCGTAACCAATAATCGACAAGACAACTGGATTCGAACAACACACCTACGAAATCGATTCCAGCCAGAACATTGACAGCGCCAGACGTCCCATTTTGACAGGAAACCACCGTCAAGCACGTCTACAGTGGTGCAGACGGCCATGCAGTGGGGACAAGTTCTATTCACTGACGAGTCTCGTTTTCACCTCAGCCTCAGCGATGGACGGATTCGAGTGTACCGACGTCGAGGTGAACGTTACGTCAATCATTGTGTCATAGAAGAAGATCGGTTCGGGGGACGGCAGCGTTATTGTATGGGGTGGGTTTACAGCAAGACAGAGGACCCGTTTGATAGTGTTGAAGGGAAATCTCAATGGACGGCGCTCCCGCGACGAGATCATCGCCCCCGTTGCTCTACCGTTTTTGCGTCGTCATGGCCCAGGTATTACCTTTCAACATGACAACGCCAGGCCTCATATTGCTCGACTTGTTCAGGATTCTCTTCAACAAAACAACGTGAATGTCACCCCCTGGACGGCTCGCTCCCCCGATCTCTCACCAATCGAGCACATGTGGGATGAGCTTGGCAAAACTGATCATCAGCTGACTCCCTCTCTGCCATCTGCTGTTGAGAAACAGTAACGGCTCTCGTCTGAGAAGTGTACTCCTCTCCACTGCTGGTGGCGCCAATGCTGGTGACGGTCCCGGCGGTGACGTGGTGTCAGAATGGGTCCTCGGTGTGGTCTGTGACAGTGGAGGTGTCTGCTCGTCAATCGTCGACGCACGGTGTCCGCACTAATGTGTCTGTCGAGCAGTTTCCGCAGCAGTAAAAAAGCGATTGAACAAAGCGATTGAAGATGCTGTCGCACAATCTGACGAACCTGACGTCGGGTGATAACCCTTGGTCTTCCACTACGTGGTCGGTCATCGGTAGTTATGGTGGTCTGGTACCGTTGCTGGAGCCTGTATATGGGCCTTACGTGGCCTTGAAAGGCATTGGTTACTTGCCGGGCAGTTTGTCTAGCCTTCAATCGCCCAAGGGCTTGGTGTCGCTGATTTCTTGTCAATCTTGGAATGTGGTAGCAATTCAATAACGAATGAATGTTATCCGATCTGGGTGGATATTTATAGGGCAAGAATTGGGGGAACGCATGTGCATTTCAATTTGCACGGAACTCACGTGCATCGGGCGATCGGTTTTATTGTCATCTGCTTTGTTTTTTATCATCAAATTTCATTTTTCCGGACATGGAACTGTTAAATTTGAGAAACTTTGACAAAATTATCCAGATATTTAAATGACAACTTTTCATGCAGTGTTACTTGGGGTGACGTTTCTTTTGCGGTTCAGTATAAAATAGCAAGTAAATCTGTTTTAAAGAAATCTTTCATATCACTAAATTTGATACTTAGAATCCATCCACAGAAATCCACCCATTAACAGGCTAATATAGCATCATTGCTAACATGCCTGTTATAGAAAAATGGATTGTTTCTATCCATGGTTGATTTCATGACCTTTTTATCGTGTTCTTGGAGGCAACACAAGTATAACCAGTTAAGGGGGTATGTGAGGTCAAGTTTGTAGCTTGATTAAAATCAAAATATGGCAAATGACATCATATTTTGCACACTACGCACTTGCTGCATAAGAAATGACATAACGATACAAGTATAAAAAATGCCTGATATATGGCACCATGGCAGCCATTTTAATTTCTTTTGTTTGTTTGTTGTTTGTTGTTTAACGCCGCACTCAGCAATATTCCAGCTATACGGTCTGTAAATAATCGAGTCTGGACCAGAATCCAGTGATTGAAATCGTGAGCATCGATGTACGCAGTTGTCAAAGTCAACGAGCTTGACCACCTGGTCCCGTTAGTCGCTTCTTACGACAACCACCGTCACCTTTTACAGGAAGCATGGGTTGCTGAAGACCTATTCTAACCTGGCAGTGGATCAAATGTACTACTAAATATCTTGATTGTATTAAAATACAAAATGAAATTTACCGCATGTAAACTTTGTCATAAGAAGAGCCCCTTCTCCCTTCCCTTTATATGTGCTGTGTTTGCTATTTGAAGTGAAGTTCTGATGTCGTAGATACTGGAGCGTCCATCATGGAAGAGCCTCTCCCCACAGGTGAAAGGGCAGTTATTGTCTTGCAGTGAAACAAACACTGAGTGAGTTAGTGAGTGAGTGAGTTGGGTTTAACGCCGCTTTTAACAGTGTTCCTGTTATATCACGGTGTGTCAGCTTAATGTGAGAGGAAAGCCCGAAGTGATGCAGGTCTCCACATTTACCACATTGCAATGGTGAAACCCACGAACACGGGTATGGTGCCGACAAACCTAGAAACATAATCGGGGCGAACCGTGTTTCAAACCCATAATCATATGTTTCTGGCGTGCCCAAGGGACGCTACTCTGCACAGCGAATCGCGGCGCCTTAGACGACTGGGCCAACCGTGCCCCCGCACACCGCAAGAAAGAACCGCCCCAGAAAAAGGGGAATCCCTATACCCTTTACACACTACAGGATAAATTGTCGTTCAGGAACATTGTCATTATATACAGCATAGTTATAGGGATCATATTCTGGAGACAAAGTATAGTTAGAAGCAGATTAACATCGTCTCAGGTTCAGAAACAACTGTATGACTTTGACATGAATATTTGTATTTGAACGGTCGTGGAACAATAAACAAATAAACGTCAAATATCTGGCCCTATGTCCTTGACCTTGCATGTTTTCAAAAAGCAGCGACTGACGTCGATGTAGATTCTATCAAAACCTTCTCCAGTCCAGACGTCTTCCCCTGAACTTGCTCCCCGTTCCAAGGTGTCCCCTACTCCCCCTCCTCATTCGGGACATCCTCCTCACTCCCAGCACTATCCAGATTTCGAACTTTCCGGTCGACGGGTCGGCGTACCCTCTTATAGGAGTCCCAAAGCACAATGGGCAGCGTTTGCCAACTTTCAAGATCCTCGGTCGCTTCTTTTTCGGTAATTGTCTCAATGAACTCTGCCACTGTATGATTTGATGACTGATTCTGTAACGCCTCCACGTGAGGCTGCTGATCACATATGTCCTCAAACTCGGTTCCCAGATTGCCATACGGCGGAGAAGAATTGTCTCTTCTTTTCTCCAGCTTCCCCCCTGCGTTTTGGGATGAGTCGGATTTTTCTTGAAGCAACGTCGGATCATCAGGGTCTGGTATTAAGCGTATGTCGACAGAAGAGTCTTCTGAGAACGCGCTTCTCTTTGAGGACTTGTTCGACGCTTGTTGGCGTTTGCGGGGAGACGGCGTTTGGTTCGTTTCACGATTCTCCCTCTCATCGCTGAGTTCGCCTCGTTTGAAACACCGATCCTCAGCCGAGTTCATCTTGTTGATATGCTCAAGAGACATCCTAGCAACGGATCTAGCCGTCTTCGTCAGGCTGTGGGCGATTTGCCCCACTGATTCCGCCTCCGCAGCGGCCCGGTCCGCCATGTTGATCGCGTAGTTCGCCCTCATGTCAGCTTCCTGGGCCTGACATCTCGCGAAGTGAGCGAGAGCGTTCATCTCCTTCACGTGACTGAACAGTTCCTCGGCATCAACCTCATCTTCTTCATCTTCTCTCTTCATCCTGCACATTGAGAGAATGCTAATGTCACGGTTTTCTACATGTTCGATATCATTACCAAGATGGTTAACGGTATGACGTCATCGGGTTCTGACGTCATAGATTTCGATAATCGTGTGTGACGTCACACCCTGGCTTTCGGGTTATTTTTCTAACGCTTCTGTGTATTTCTCTTAGTTCTGTAATTTGTCAAGTGTCGCCTTTCGCGATAATCTCACCGTTTCCCCTGTCATTCGATGAGAGGAACGTGATGTTTCACTCGACACATGGAATATCCTATTTTATTGTATACGTTTTATGTAGTTGTCAACCAGAAATAATAATAATAAAATTATTTCATTACCAATGAAAATGTAAAAGCTTGATCCGTAAGTTCTCCCTACCTAACACACAGGAACGGTTCGCCATCCCTTGTATTTGCGACTTCAAAAGTAGTTTCGTGTTTGCAAAATCTTAAAAATCTTACAAAAGTAGACCTATCAAAAATTATTTAGGCTCACGAAAATTCTTCATCATACAAAAAAATATGCTTGAAATCAACGAGACCACTGTGAAAGAATACACGCTGGTCAAGCAATAAAAAATTGCGCTTTGCGAAACGAAGAGTCTCGATTGACGGTTAAATGAGAATTTTACAGTGTATAACGAAACATTGAATAACAGAGAGTAACAAACGGCAAAAAGCGATACTAACTCTTTAAATGATCATCTGTCATTGTTTTGCCTTGTCAATTTGAAACACGTGACAAGCCGGGCGTCAACAGTTTGTGTTCGGGCTAGACACTTACGATAAAGGGAGACAATTTGCAGGGAGGTAACTCTTGTATGACGTGCAATCTAAACATGTTAAAGGGGAAGTGTACACGCAAAAATCACTTTCTTTCTTTTTCTAAACAAAACGCAATTTTAGAATTAGTTAGTATCTGTGTTTGAAAATATACGCTCATTTTTTTCACAGTGAAAGTAGGAAGCTCACAATAGTGTTAAAATGATATGTCGTTATGAGGCCTTCGTTTTACGAGCGAAATAGGCCTGAGTTATCCCCCTTAGATTATGACGTAATTGGTGCCAATTCAACTGGGTCCCTGTCTATTCTCAACGCAAAAGATATCAAGGACCAGTTTGCCGTAAAACAACATGGTCTACGACACACTCCGGCGCAGTGGTGACTCAGCATAACACAATTCTGGCTGGCATCTGAGACGCTAGAATCACAAAACTGTACCTACACCACGTGAAGCGGCTCTAACAAAGCATGATGACGTCATAATGTTTATCAATTGGCACCAATGACGTCATATTGCAAGGGGCATAAGCCATGGTGTTTTTGTTATGGAAATAGAACACTTGGTAAATGTGAAAAATATAAATCGTTTTAATGCAAAAAATATGTTAATTAAATATGATGTTTTTATATTTTTGTCTATGACACTTCTATGTTAACACTTTTAATGTGGAAAAAGTACAAGAAAAATTGGTTCATTTCCGTGTGAACTTGCCCTTTAAATGTTTTAATCATAAGTACATTAAGTCCAACATGGAAAATATATCTTTAAATTTGATGTGCCAAGTTCACGGGCATTGGCATAACGATACGCCACGGGGACTTACAACGACTTCAGTATTAACATAAATATGTTCGAGTGAGTGAGTGAGTATGGTTTTACGCCGCTTTTAGCAATATTCCAGCAGAAATAGGCTTCACCACAGTGTACCCATGACGGGAATCGAACCCGGGTCTTCGGCGTGACGAGCGAACGCTTTAACCACTAGGCTACCCGACCGCCCCTAAATATGTTCGAACAAATGAAGCTAATGGTGACTAAGGAAATTGACATTTGTGACGACAGCAGCCTCCGTAGCAGAGGACCCGGAGCTCAGAAGGTATCAAAACCACTGTTTGGTAAATATATACACACTGTAAAATAGTTGCACGCTGAAGAAATAGCATACAAAATATTAACTTCAGATATATATTTATTTTAAATAATATAAATATCAATTTTTGTTTGTTAAGATTACGTCAAAATATGTATTTACGGTATGCCGTCAAAGCATTTGACGCTGTGTAAATGAAGCGTTAAAAATGTTTTATCAAAGGAATACCTTTGAGCTGTTATCCATTCGATATTTTATCTTGAACATAAGGCCTTTTAATTGTTGACGGGTAAGAAGTGTCTGATATTCATTAAAATGCCGTTGCCGTTGCTACGCTAGCGTTTGTAGTGATATATTATTTTCCTAAATACTTTCTTTGTATGCAAAATATCAAGCGGACCCTCTGTTGGATCCGAATTCACACTTCTGGTTTTTTTCACCTATGTAAACTCTTACATTTAAATGTAGTAATAATTTGGATTGATTAGTTATTTATATTTACACATTAGTAATAGAATGATATAATTAATCTTAGATTTTATCAGATTTGCAGTTGCCAAAATCCGCTCATCTTTAGCACAACAATGCCCTAGACACACCTTTATAGGTAATTATTGGGTTTTATTTATTAAATGTTTCAATGTCATGAAAAAACCTCTTGATTATTCAGTGAATTATATTGAAACATTGTGATTTTAGTATCAATGAATTATCATTTCTTTTCAGATTTGTTGTTGCAAAAAGCTACTCATCTTTAAATTAGCGCAACAATGTCGTAGACACAGCTTTGTAGGTAATTATGTTTATTAAACATGTACATGTAATTATGTAATAAAAACCATTTTTGATGAATAAGTTAATAATATCTAAACATTATTATTTAGAATAAAAGAAAGATATGGCACAGCCTTTTTTCATAAATCTATAAATTATATCATTATCATTTCAGAGTAAAATAAATTAAATGTGAACAAAATTAGAAGGAAATCAATAATCTTTTGTAATGAAGATGAATACATTACAAAACGTTTAATTGAATATGATGTTTATGTTCGGCTAAGATTTTAATATTTATGAATTATTTCTTTTCAGATTTGCTGTTGAAATAAGCCACTCTTAAACGGCACAATGCCTTAGACACACCTTTGTGATTTATTTATTTAGTTATTTGAAGAAAAATTTGAAGTTCCGAGCGAATTTTAATAAAGCTTCATAAATATATATACAATGATATTTCCTGTTGGGAAATTGTCTTACAGTTTTGGGTTTACAAGGAAACACCTCTAGCCATCTACATTGTGTTTGTTCTTCATAAACAGACAAGACACCGAGATCTTGTTGACAAGATTTATCAACTTGGCCTGTGCATCTCCTATGACAGATTGATGCAGTTATCAGCTGACAGTGGCAACAGTTTGTGTAATAGGTCTTTGAAAGGCATTTAGAAGTGATTAACATAACGAAGAGAATATATGGATGTCAACTTCTTTAATATGAGGAACACAACGTTTTGGTGTATATGCTTATGGCATTCATTCACCTGATGAAGGAGTAAGCATATACTCCGAAACGTTGTGTTCCTCATAATAAAGAAGTTGACATCCATATATTCTCTTCCTTAGTTTGTGTAGGTATGAGGAAGATGAATGTGTTTGTTCACCATAGGCTGTGTTGATAATATCGATCACAATCCAAGCTCAAGAACCTCAAAAGACTAATTTCATGGCACAGCAATAACTTTAATGCAGCAGGCAAATCAGAATGATGACTCCATTTCAAGGGAACCTTTTCACATAGAGTCAAACTGTCAAGGTACAAAATGGATGGTTACAGCACTTCCTCGTTCATGCAGTTGTGTGAAACCTGTTGCTATGAAGACCAGGGACATATTTGTTCCAGTTTCTAACTCTCAAACTGACCTCATTACCTCAGGAATGGAGACAGAGAATGACTGGTTGACAACAGATGCCCGTGAAGATTCCGGGGTAGAATAGGTCTTCAGCAACCCGATACTTGCCGTAAAAGGCGACTATGCTTGTCGTAATAGGCGACTAACGGGATCGTGTGGTCAGGCTCGCTGACTTGGTTGATACATGTCATCGATCCCAATTGCGTGGATCGATGTTCATGCTGTCACTCACTGGATTGTCTGGTCCAGACTCGATTATTTACAGACCGCCATCATATAGCTGGAATATTGCTGAGTGTGGCGTTAAACAACAAACAAACAAACAAACAGATGCAAACTGTATGAAGAAACCTCATCTTGATCCTAATGACAACAATCACTGGTCTGCCTACTACGCTGCTCTGATGCCGAACACCTACCAACATCTAGCTGTTACATCACCGCTTCCCTTGTTCTATGAACATGCTCATTCATCAGCCATGATCCAACATATTCCATGAGCGTCACTAGAAGATCAGTTACATTTCTGAATCAAGGACAAACAACAATTATATGCATGGATCAACCATTATTTGCAATTGCTAAACAGATCCAATGGTGTAAGCTAGTTGACTTTGGAGAGTTTGTTGTGATGATGGGCAGTCTTCACATTGAAATGGCTGTCCTTAGCGTACTAGGTGACTTTCTAGCAAACAGTGGATGGACCACTTCACTAGTTGATGCTGAGATTACAACGTCTTGGAAGGCTGAAGCAATGCTAAGGGCATCTCATGTACCACGGATCCGTGACAGCATGTGCACTGTATTGCATGAAAAGAAATGCTTTTCTCAGTCATGTTGGCAGCAGACATGATGATATCATCAATCAATTTGAGTTCAATATTTGGTCTTCAGAGATGTGTGAAAAATGTCCGCAAGTCCTGCTTTGGAATACAGTTCTTGACATGGAAATAACAATGCTGGAATATGTGAGATCGTTACGAAGTGGAAACTTCCTCCTTTATGTTTAGACAATGGAGCAGTTGGTACCATGGATGTGTGCCTTCGATCACAACAACTATGCAAGATGGATCCGTGATATGAAGATGCTCAAAGAAAAACATCCACTACTTTTTGAGGAATTCATGTCTGGCAAGTTTGTTGTCAAGAAATCACAGCGTTTATTCTCCAGTATAGCATTGGATCACAACAATGAACAAGAAAATGCTTCTATCAAAGGTGAAGGTGGTGCTATTGGGCTAACTGAAAACCATACTGCTCTGAGGCGTTCGATGATTTCAGGACCTGAAATTGCAAGAATTGTAAAGGAATTCGATGCAACTTTCACTGTAAAAAACACAACAGAATTGAAACACCATGACCAAACTCCTCGTGTCCACACTGTTTTTGTCAAGGATGTGAAATGACTTCATCAGATCCCTCTTAGATTAGGTAATCCATTTGAGGAAAGCGACATGGGTACATTGTGTGAAGCCCATTTCTGGTGTCCCCCGCCGTGATATGGCCGGAATATTGCTAAAAGCAGCGTAAAACCATACTCACTCACTCACTCACTCATTTGCGGAAAGGACAGAAGACCTGTTCTCACTTGACACAAAGGAAATTATGCCAAAATGTGTTGTTTCATCAATACAAAAAACATATGATATTGGAAAGACACAGTACATGTCATTTGTTGAAGAAATACTTGTGAAGTGCGCAACTGCTATAACAGATACCATTCACAAGAATAAATTATCGCATTTCAGTGGATTTCAAAAGTAACAACAAACAACACCAAGCAAGTTAGCAACAATGCGGAATGACTGTCACTTGTTTTCAAGACTTTACATTGCTTGTCAAGCGAGAGACGGGGATCTTCATGAATTATTTAAACATGAAAACCATCTTTACCCACCATCATTGTCCATGCTTGGTAGGCTGAAACAAACCAGATCTGCTGACATGTTTTGGAAAGGAAGAAGTTTTGGTTCATCCAGAAGTGGAAGTAAAGCTACTTGATGGTGCTGCAATATTAACCATGTTGAAGCCAGGAGCAGCAAAAACCTTTGATGAATATTCAAAGAATGTATTTCTACCATACATTGAAGGACAGATGGTTGGTGTGCACAGACTTGGCGTCGTCTGGGATTTGTATGTTGACAACAGTTTGAAAGAGCGCACTCGCGTGGTCAAGGGTCAAGGGTCAAGGTGACATGATGTCATGACAACAAACTGGCAAAGCTTCCTTAGGATGAATGAGAACAAGAAACTGTTCCTATTTTTTGCTGCAAACATCAAGAAACTTCATTGCTTTGAACAGACTGTAGTCACCACCATCAGTGACGACATCTGAGAAAGCCAGCATTTCTCCTTGCAACCACGAGGAAGCTGATACCTGCCTTCTTCTCCATGCATCAAAACCTGGACACAGAAATATTCTAATACGAACAGTTGACACAGACGTCGTTGTTCTAGCAATTGCGAATGTTCACAAGCTAGATGTTGATGAACTCTGGATTGCATTTGGCGTTGGGAAAAGCTTCACGTGCATTGCAGCTCACAAAACTGCGGAGGAAATAGGACAGATTGCTTGTAAAGCCCACCCTTCTTCCACGCATTCACTGGATGTGATACTGTATCCTACTTCTGTGGACGTGGGAAGAAAACAGCTTTTGAAACATTGGTTTCTTTTCCTCAGGTAACAGAAGCATTTACTTGTCTGTCACAGACACTTACAACACTTGACACAGACACATTGGATGTCATAGAACACTTCACTGTTCTTCTCTACAGCCGGACATGTTCACAGACAACAGTCAACGGTGCCAGACATGGCACATGGAAACGGGAACATACAGAACATTCCACCATCACAAGCTGCCCTTCATGAGCACATTAAGAGATCAGCTTTTCAAACTGGACATGTGTGGGGACACTCTCCTACCCAGAGTTCCATGCGGCCGGCAGCCAGCTAGCATAGTACCTCTGCCACAGGCCAGCGCCATGTGACGATTCGTCACATCTTTCACAGTCCATTCAAGATATTGCATATGCTTTTCATCCGTTTCATGTTTGACAAGTCTACACATTTTCATAAACAAATGTCAAAGAATGGTTAACTTTCATTGAGAAAGTATGCAAATACGTTAAAATCTACTTGTTTTTGCGTAGTTATCCTATGTTTACATTGGTTGTACGGCTCCACGTGCTGTCATCGAAGCCCAACGGAGAGCTGGCGATACGGCCACTTTCAGGCATAAATATATATTGACATGCAACTCACTGTCGCAGTTCTAGTAGCATATCTATATAATTATGCCAAACAATATGTAAAGGGCCCCCAAATACTTGCATTAGTCCGTTCTACACTGATTTCTGAAAAAGCGCGTTTGTTTACAAACAAGAGAAAAGTCCGGTCACGTGATATGCAAATTAGCCTGTGGCAGTGGTGTTATGCTGAGTCACCACTGCGACGGAGTGTGGTGTGGGGACAGACATTAATATGCTACCAGGATCTCCGCAACCCAACAGAATGGGGCTGGTGCAATACACCTGGATGCTGGTTACCACACATCTTCACGGGGCAAGGGAGTTAACTGACTACAAAAGTCCCGTTTCCACTCTTGCCGAACTAGGCTGGTGTTATGGAGTTAAATTTTGGCATGACTAATGAGTCTATGCATAGTCCAATAAAATTCGTGCTCCGAAATCAAAACCCGGTTCGTAAACTGTCATGCAGATTTCAGTCGATTGCAGGATTTGCAAAGCATTTGCACCGCTTACTCGTTGTCAGCAGATATTTTCTAAATCTTTTCTTGTTTTTAATCAAGGTGTTCACTTGTTTTAATGCACATCGTGATGTAAGACTTGTTTTATCACACTATATAGATCTTGATTATCGATCAGATCGTCTTGACTGGGCACCGCCGTTTTGTTTGAAGCAAATGCAAGTGATACGAGAGTTTGAATCTGATTGGTCCATATGAGAGGCATAGAAGGGACATAACTCGTAAAACTGGACTTTTAAACTCAGTTAACTCTCTTGCCTCGGGAAGATGGTTACCAAAATGGACAACTCCAACAGAGGCATCTCAAGCCTGTCAGGAACTAATCCACTGCAATTGTAAACAAGCATGTTGAGGACAATGCAAATGCTCAAAAGCCGATTTGCCATGCACGGCGCTGTTTATGTGCGGGAAGCTGTCAGCAAGAAACAGTCTAAACTTTTATTGATATTTCAATAGTAAGGATTTTAGGAACTCATTGGTAAAATTAAAGTTTTAAAATGAATTAATATTTGTAAAGTTTCTGTTCTGCTATCATTTTTGAGACATATGAACTAAAAGAAGGTCAACGCTGCTAGATTTACTCAATATTTCATAAAAACAGTTGATGTAACTTTTTCAAAGTTAAATATCATTAAATATTCTTTTGAATACAAACCTTGTTTCTTATTTGTAAGATTGGGCAATAAATTCAATTTCAAATAAACTCAATTTTTCATCAAAGGAAATTTTAATCACCGAATAGGAGGAATTCAAACACTTAATGAAAGTTTCAGAAGACGCCATTTGAAAACAAATATGGCCGCCATATAAATAGAAATAACAAAACAAAGCACAAATATAATAGAATATACTAACAATATCAATTTGAAATATATTTTTAAAAAGTATTTAATTTAATGATTATTCAGGTACATTACACAAGACAATTTACAAAACAAAAGCAAATTTCAATGGCGACCCTCTTGAAATTCAAGATGGGTCTTGCTTTTATTTTAACTAGGGTTACAAAATGGACCTATATACCAAATTTCATGCTTTTATCACGATTTGAACTATTTTGATGTTTATCCGCTGGACTATAACGGGATCGTGTGTGGTCAGGCTCATTGACTTGGTTGATGCATGTCATCGTATTCCAATTGCGTAGATCGTTAGTTATTCTCTTTGTTTGTTAGTTGTTTGACGCCGCACCCAACAATACTCCAGCTAAATGACGGTGGTCTGTAGGAACAATCCAGTCTGGACGAGACAATCCAGTGATTGACATCATGAACATCGATCAAGAAATTGGGATACGACGACATGCATCAACCAAGTCAGCGTGCCTGACAGGGTGCCGTTCCTCAAAGCCACCTGAGCGCTACGACTGTGTTAAAATGTCGGAGTTAGCGCGAAGTAGCTTTCGTGAAACGGCACCCTGGGAGGCCGGAATGTGACGTCATATCGCTTCAACTGACCCACCACCGAGAATCGCTGAAATACACATGTGCATTTACCGGAAATTTATTACACTCGATCTGTCGATCTTGTCTACACTAATGGGTACTACACTGACGGGAAAAAGAAAGCAAACACTTGACAATTGGATTTGAGCAAGAAATAGACAAACGTTATAAAAACATTACTTGGCTGACCTGTTGTTTGACTTACTGATGCGATGCCTGTTGTGTCTCCTGTGCTACCCGTATCAAATACATTACCATCGAATAATAATAATAATAATAATAATAATAATAATAATAATAATAATAATAATAATTTCTTATTTGTTTTATTTTTAGCCATCGTCAAACATTTGACCATCAGTCCCCGAACTAAAAGTTACATATACGGCCAATGAACTAATATCATCATGGAACCCTAGATTTGGCTCAGACCTGAGAAGGGGGCGCGGATAAGAGTGAGATGAGGATGTGACTGTTTATAATTAAGACTTTAAGAGGGACTAACGTTTCTCGTCTCAGCGACTAGATCAACCATGGAGAGACTTACAGTAAGTAGCCTTAGCGCTAAGCTCGCTTTGTGGAACGGGGCTCAAGGAATATAGGGAAAGACAATGCGAATTAACAGTTAATACACACCATGGAAACAGTGAATTAACAAATCCCGAATCAAGAACGAAATAAGGGCTCTGTATCCATGTTAAGGAAGATATGTGTAAGTATATAGAAAATAGCTTCGCGATAAATCGCAAAGAACAAAGAAGAACGAGGCGTAATTTATTAAAAAAGAAGTTTGCCCTACTACATTTGTACTGTAATAAAGTATAGTTTTGCCCTGAACTATCATACCTAAAGCACGAGGTCACTGCCCCCCCCTCGATCTATTCTCCCTGCGGTGTTTCATTGGACGATAAACAACTGTCCCTCTTCGTTCGTGTCTTTAAAGGGGCGGTGGGGTAGCCTAGTGGTTAAAGCGTTCGCTCGCCACGGCGAAGACCCGGGTTCGATTCCCGACTTGGGTACAATGTGTGAAGCCCATTTTGGTGTCCCCCGCCGTTATATTGCTGGAATATTGCTAAAAGTGGCATAAAACAATACTCACTCACTCATGTCTTAAACACCAAATAAACTTACAGACGACCCTCTCTCGCCAAACAGCACTTGGCAGTGGGGACAGGCGTGTCTATATAGCTGTTGTATGTCGTGAGTTGCAGTTATGGACAGTTTGACAAGAAAGTTGGAAGTACAGTCATAAAAAAACACTTTAATCCCAACATCCCCCACGCCCTTTTCGATCATCATCATAACACACCGCATGCTGTCGTATACTGTGTTGCCGTTGAACACTTATGTTTTGTTTTGTTTGTTTGCTTTTAAACTCGGCAATATTCCAGCTATATCACGGCGGTCTGTTGATAATCGAATGTGGACCAGACAATGCAGTGATTGATATCATGAGCATCGATCCACGCTAGGGTTGGGACGAGTCCAAATTTACTACCCGGGTACCCAGCCCCCTATTACCCGACCCTTCCCGGGTACCCGCTTTAGGTCTCAAGAGATATGTACAAATGTCCGATTGGGAAACGTTTGACCGTACTCCTGTCAACATGTATTTAGATACAGATAGATTTAGATACAGGTATAAAATGATATGGTCATGCATACACTGAAGTTGACTGAAATTTTATCTTTATGCAAACATATAAATTCAGAAGGAATGTTTGCATAGTCGGAAAGATATGTGAACATTTGTCACTTATAGTGTAACCATAGAGTTCTAGATAATTTTTGCCATTAAACAATATAACCACGTGACTAACCACGGGTCCGGGTAGTCCTTGGGGTAATCCAAGGGGTCCACACACACAAACACAGCTAGAGTGGGTATACCGAAAAATCATATCAGCGTTCGTTAAACGTAAGGCGAAATACATGGGTGATATTCGGTCATGACGACCTGCTGCGCCTACGGTAATTAATATATCTGAAGGGGAAATGCTATGGTTAATTCCGACCAGTTATGACTGTAATGTTTAGCAAATACCAATATATTTCTAAAATACAGGAACCATTATGAATCTGCAGTAGAACGCATGCACAGCTCTTGTTCATTCAGACAAGAAATGTCGGCCGATTTGTGGGTCATCTCAAGATCACGCAGTGCTGTTAGATTGTGACCTCAACAAGGGCTGGTAGATAAAGAGGCATGGCCCTAAATGTGTTTGTATAGCACCGATGATTACGTATGACTATACCTGTACTGTTAGTCAGCCAATCAAATTGCTCGTTGAGACACACCTTCACTGAAGGCCCGGAAGGCATTTATAGCCTAGTTCAACATTGTAGAGAAATCAATGCCAGGTTGATGCCAATAGAGAGATTCTTGTGGTGGCTTTTTTTCTTAGATACATAAATGGTGATAAAAAACCCCAACAACATAGGGTCGAGCAGGGATGGGACTGAAAACACGGCTGTCAAATTTGTTGAAGCAAAAAATTATTTTTCATGCTCAAATCAGGTTCAGGGAAAAACAAAAACACACAACAGACTTTTGTCTTGCATAATATATGTATAAAACTCATGGATGACGTTATGTAATTGTACCATTTATGTACAGATGAAATATTGAAATTGTTACATGACTGGCTGTAATACTGAGTATCAATCAATATCAAACAAGTATCCGAATTTTGGTATTTCACGAGATAGACAACACATAAATGTCCACATGAGTCTGGTAAAATCAGCCAGACACAAACGCGAGGCATACTCTCTTTGTTATTAATATTAATTAATACTGCGGTGAAAAAACATGTACGAGAAGTTAACATTGCCCAAAGGACGTCTACATTGATACGCGGTGACGTCATTTACTCGCTCTATAACAAGGGGTGTGGCGTCACACAGACATTGTAAATATTCAGATGATGACCAGTTTTTAAGATAAAGCCGTCTTTTCTAAGTGGGTGGGATGCTTTAAGTTGTTCTTGTGATTAACGCGAAAAGTTTCTTAAGCGTCCGAAAACCCATTACACGGGGATAAAAATATTTCTGAATCTTCTTTCTTTAATAATACATCCCCGTGGGAATTCTCTACAAATTAGATTTTACATTTGTTTGTCAAAGGACCTTTACTTATACATGATGTCTTTACTCATGGCTTATTCACATTTCACAGCAGTTTTGTCAGTAAAAAAATGGAAGCAGTTTTTATTTTCGTGACCCAGTGAAAAGCCCAATGCGATGGCAGAGGCACAAGCCGAGTGGATCCGAGAGCCCAAGTGATATGAAACAGACTTTATTACGTACTACATAAACAAGCTGGTTACCTCCCTTGGCAGTGTTGACTAGTGAATGGTGATGAAATGGCGTTGAGGTATATATCGCTACTCTCTAAATTTCGACCAGGAAAATGGAACGTACGAACAAATGTGACCAAATCCGGGGTGGACCTAAAACCAGCCTCATCAACGCAAATATTAGAAAAAAATGGCAACGTAGAAAAGCCGACTGAATCATATAACGACGGTCACCCTGTCGTAGATTTGACTTTCGAAAATGCAAGAGAGGCCTACAGAAGTAAAACGACATCGGAACTCGCGCGGGCCCTGCTTGTATTCAAGCTCTGCTCCGTCAATTATCTCGTTGATAATCAAATAGTAGTGAGTATGCTTCCTTAATTGTTTATTTATAATTAATAGTATATTGCCGACAGCACTAGATCTATGACTTAGTTAGTATCTGTGAGCCGGTCGGTAAGTCCCAACTCCAAGAAAACATGACGAGTCATATTATTGAAACAAGCTTAATTAGGCCTAATGATGAAAGAATTTAATTTCACCACGAATTTCGTAAACAATTGATTGATCAATCAGGGGTATCAATTCACAATAACCCCCCTCTGATTGAAACAGTCGATTTGACGGCCAAGTCATCACGGAACCAAATATTTTTAAAATAATAGATCTAGAATCTACTTCTTTTACAGTAACTGCAGGCAGGCAGGTATACATTGTCATATGTACAGTTATAGACAACAAAATGCAAAGTTGCAGTTCAATATTCAAAGGATGTCTGGCAATACATTTTGTGCAGAAAACATGACAGAAATCTACAAAGAGAATGTATTTCAAGTTTTGAGGACCACAGAGACCTTCATATATGACACTTATCTTTATTATATACTTCAGTGTGAAAGACTGAGTTTTCTGAAGTTGAGAAAAGTGATATTTTCATGGCAGTGAACATAACAGTTGATATTTAACTGCAGTGAACATAACACTTTCACTGGGGAAAAGGAGACATTTTCACTCGAGGCTACGCCATACGTAAAAATATCTCCTCCTCCCCCCCCCCCCCCCCCCCCCCCCCAGTCACTCAATGAGAGAAACATGATATTTCACTTGACACATGAAATATCCTCTATATATATCATGTGTATATGACTGTGCAGTGTTCCCGGTTACCGTAATTACCAGTTTTTTACCGGTAAAAATTAGGCTTGGACCGGTAATTCATGTTACTGCCAGTCCCTGTGGACCGGCAACTGTAGCATCTTATAAATCTTTGTTGTTGAACAAAACATTGACGATATTCATATAAGTATATATTTCGAACAAAGTCAACTTGCAGTTGACTTCTTGGTTCCCCTTGTGTTTTTAGTGCTATTAAATAGCATTTCGCTTCAAGGTTAAATATATATTTGCAGTGATTTGCACCATAACTTGTTTAAAGCAAGTTTAAAGTCTGTTGAGGTGAATCCGTCAATTCTGATCAACAACCCACTCAAAACATTGGCATCAACCCATGCGCTTCACTAAATATATTTGCAAACACTAACAAGTTTGTTTTATTAAGTCATGGTAGAATGGAGATAAACTTATTGTGTTTTCAATGTAGAGCTTATTTACTTGTAGATTTTACCGCTCTAAATTGAATTTGGAACCAACTGCATTTTCTGATAACATTCATCTTCCCGAGGCAAGAGAGTTAACTGACTTTAATAGTCCAGTTTCCACCCTTGCCAAACTAGGCTGGAATTCCTGGGCTCGATTGTAGCGCCACCAGTGGTTATTACGAGTTATGTCCCTTTTAAGCCTCTCCTATGGACCAATCAGATACAATCACTTGCATTTGTTTCAAACAAAACAGTGGCGCCCAGTCAAGACTATGTGATCGATAATCAAGATCTATGTTGTGATAATACGGGTCTTACATCGCAAAGTGCATCAAATCGTGCGGGCACCTTGATTAAAAACATGAAAAGGTTTGGAAAATATTTGTTGACAACGAGTTGGCGGTGTACATTATTTTCAAATACTGCAACTGACCGAAATCTGCACGACGGTTCAGAACCGAATTTTGTTGCTCGATTTTGATTGGACTATGCATAGACTCGTTAGTCCGGTCAAAATGTAACTCCATAATACCAGCCTAGTTTGGCAAGGGTGGAAACTGGACTTTTATAGTCAGTTAACTCTCTTGCCTCGGGAAGATGGATATCATTTTGATCATGTACTTCTGTAGGTCATTGCGTACAGCTGTTCTGCTTTGCTACTCTGGGTGGATGATTTATTAGTTTGTTGTTTAACGCCGCAATCAGCAATATTCCAGCTATATGACATTTGATGATGTTGGTGTAACAGTTGGCAACATCTGTTTCAGATTAACAGTTAGTTTATTTCCCAATTCTTCCTAGCTTAGAATATTGTTTTAATAGTTTGATTAAGGTCTTTTTGAAAAAAATAAAATATGTTCAGCTAAATGCTTCACACAACATAAATTTGAAAATAATAACAAGAAATATAGTCTAGTTAATTATGTACAGAAATGTTTTTTGGTTTGTAATTGAAAATCATTTAACCCTTTCATACATATATCTTGACTGCTTTATCAGGCTGTACATATTAGCCTTGAAATTACTAAAACAGCAGGGGTCAAAACCAACCAACTACAATGAACTAGTCTACAGCTACATTTGTCAATTCCTATCATGGGTACAATGTGTGAATCCCTTTTCTGGTATTGCTGGAATATTGCTAAAAGAGGCGTAAAACAATACTCACTCTTTCACTCACTATGTCTTAATTCAGACTAGTTATATATGTGTCATTTGGTGAGAAATCGTCTCGTCCTCTTAAATTTCAGAAGTCTCGGACTAACAGACTTGTGTCCGTGCCTAACCCTGAAATATGAAATAATATTTGTGTGGCTTTAACGAATAATGTCATGTGATAATACGGTGATATTCTTTCATCTTACAGTAGCAATGTTAAGTCACTAAACATTGGTGAAATTCTATTTTTTAAGAATAATGAAAAATTAGAGTATTGTCATAAATTTTGTCCCACTGATTTGCTTCATCGAATGATAGACGGAAATACAGTTTGTATGTGTGGTGTCTCAACCATGTTGATATGTAATAGGCACGGCACACAGGTCACAAAATCAGGTGAAGTTAACCAATGTCTGTTGCGGAGAGTCTTTCGATGGGTGAGACTGTCTCCGCGGTCTAGTGGTAGAGTGTCCGCCCGGGGAGCGGAAGGTCATGGGTTCGATCCCCGGCCACGTCATACCAAAAGACGTTAAAAGATGGTACTTGTTGTTACCCTGTCTGGCGCTCGGCATTAAGGGGCTAAAACAAGGACTGGTCGGCTCGGAGTCAGTATACTGTGTCTTAGTGGGGTATTCACGTTAAACTGCGGCATGGTATCTCAGTGAGCTAGCACTATAAATCGGCATCAGTCCGGACTAGTACAAGCAGCCACACAAACACGCACATGTACATGCACGTCGCTATATAAGTGCAATAATCTTGGACGCAACGTTAAACCCCATTTCACCTCACCTCACCTCACCTTCGATGGGTGACAGTGTTCGACAGCTTGGCTCCTGAGAGTGTCTAGGGCTTTGGTCCTGCCCCACACTGTAGCACATGTGGTGTCTCCTTGGGCGAGTGACCTTGTTCGATTTGTGCCTCTGTTCACCCAGCAGTGAATGAGTACCAGGGAGGGTGAGATGGCAATGTGGTTGTTAACCTTCTACTGCCTAACAGGCAGCTTGGGTTGTATACTCCCCAGGGAGCTGAGAATGATTGTTGAGTGCACACTGATCCACTGACCGGGGTAATGAATGTCTAAGCGCTTTGAGTTTGCTTATGCAGGGAATACGTCATATAAGTGGACTATTATTATTATTATTAATAGCAAAAACAATGACGTTTATCATGTATTGACCATGATAGCTGATAAATATATATATCATATGTAGTTGCCTGTTTTTTGTCCAAACAAGTCATTCAATACCAGGCACATTATTTTGAGTGAAACTATGTATTATAGTGTTGAAATGCATTGTGTTGCACAAATATGTTATTGTATGTATAGGGAGCGTACAGTATCATCATTTACCTGTGAAAATCCCGGGTAGATTTTATCGTCAGCAACCTATGAGGCGACTAATGGGATTGGGTGGTTAGCCTCGGTTGATGCATGTCATCTTATCCCAATTGTTTAGATCTATATCATTGTATACCAGTGGTAGAAACCAACTGTTTAAGTCCACTAGTCCTTATAATGCATATAATAATAACATATAGCAAACCCCTTAAAAATGGCAAATTTTTTCTAGTCCTTATGATACCTTAACTATTGGGCAGTTTGGCAAGGACAACAGGACTAGTGCCAATTTCTAACGCTGTATGCTCATGATGTCAATCACTGGATTGTCACCCCACCAAACATCAAATATTGGCCCAGCCTGCACCCCACCAAACATCAAATATTGGCCCAGCCCGCACCCCACCAAACATCAAATATTGGCCCACCCTGCACCCCACCAAACATCAAATATTGGCCCACCCTGCACCCCACCAAACATCAAATATTGGCCCACCCCGCATCCCAGCAAACATCAAATATTGGCCCACCCAGCACCCCACCAAACATCAAATATTGGCCCACCCCTCACCCCAGCAAACATCAAATATTGGCCCACCCAGCACCCCACCAAACATCAAATATTGGCCCACCCCTCACCCCAGCAAACATCAAATATTGGCCCACCCAGCACCCCAGCAAACATCAAATATTGGCCCACCCCAAACCCCACCAAACATCAAATATTGGCCCACCCCAAACCCCACCAAACATCAAATGATTGTCACCTTAGATGTTCAGCTCCAGGACAAAATTATCAATTTCAATCACAATTAGGAAAATCCTAATATTAGCTTGTGTTTAGGTTGGCAAAATGGACTTGCATTTCAAAGATAATAAGACCAATAAAAAAGAAAAGTCCATATGGAACTTTGAAGTATTTATTGGGGAATATTATGTTTCTTGCCTGTATGGGCACATTGTTCAGCTTCCTGGAGTGCCCTAGGGTAAGATATTGTCCTTGACACTCTATTTTTATCCATTGTCACCTTGAGTTGAATGTCTAATGGATCAGGAACAGCTTAGAAATTACTGGAGTGGAAAAATGGGTCAGCCTTTGTTACCTCAGATTGTATAAAAAATATCAAGAACAGTGTGGTGTGCATGGACACAACGATGTGGTCCCACTCCCACTCATGGTGAACACTGGTTGCATTGCTGTTTGGGGGGATTCAGGATTTAGCCTTACAGGGCCTGAGAATATTAAATAGTCAGTCCCAAACATGCCAAACAACTGGTAACAATTACTACAAATTGTTTTATGATAATAATAATAATAATAATAATAATAATAATAAAAATAATGATGTCCTTATTTATTATGTGCAAATTCACACCCTCAAGTATGATCAAAATGCTACATTATTACCCAGATTAAACGATCAATGTGCACTCGATTTTCATTCTCAGCTCCATGGGGAGTATACAACCCAAGCTGCATAAACATGGCTGCCTCTCCATCATTGTTTTTTCCCACTGTGTATATTTTCATTAGTCCTGATGGGTAGGCAGTGATAATCTTACTTAATTTTGATGCAACAAATCATGCAAATAGGTGTCAAAAATATATTTGTCCATTAATGGAGAACTCAGTAATCATGGTAATATTATTTGTTCTATTTTTTTTCTTTTATGGTATTTTTGTTTTACAAAACAATATCATTATGTAACATTTTTACTAATTTTTATAATAATTAGATCCACAGCAGGTGCTTTTATCAGTTATCATGGTGTAACATTTATACAAATTTTCATATAATTATAGAACAGTAAGTAATATATTTTAGGATCCAGGTAAAATGCAGATACAAAATATTAATAGTTTCAATTTACACTTGTCAAAGGGGTACTCAGAGTACGTGATCTAGACTACCAGTTGTCGGACTTTCATTTTTGTGGAAGCCTCGGTGGCTGAGTGGGCTAGATCGCTGACTTTGTGTGCTGGCGATTAGGTGCCTCACTCTGGCAAGTGTGGGTTCGAATCCCAGACAGGACGCACCCAAAAAAAGTACTAGAATCTGTACTTTACTAAGAAAGTGTAATCCCAAATATAACATCGGTTACATTTGACCACTTTCTAAATGGCATTGTGTATTCATATGTCTAAATAGTTTAATAGATTTAAAGCTTTTAGATAAATACTTGCCTAAGGTAACAAGAACCCATCTCCCACACATACTATTCAAGACGACAGAAGTACTTACTTTCTTAGGGGATTTAACGTGCGCTTTCCGACTGATGCGTATTTTGCACACGGGCCCGGCCAGGCCATTTAATGTGTTTCCGAAAGGGGCAAACAGAAGTTATGTCTACATAGTTTTATAGATGCCTTGAACTATTTTATTTAAGTAAATCTGTCATCACCTATAGTAGAATAACATTCAGCAAATACTTCAATTAAGACTCATTAAGATTTAGCCCCCATACAACCTTGTCTATTGTGATATCATAATCTCTTTCCAAGCGCCCAGTAAATATATCAACAAGATTAGTGCCAGTCCAACAAGATTAAGTATTCCCATTTGTCTAGCCATTAAGTAACCATAGAGCACACCCCATCATATATCAACAAACAATTATATTTCTTTTATTGTTTTAATTTTTGTTAAATACATACAGAAGCAAGATGTTAGGCAGTAGGCGTTTGCTGCTCTAATCAAGCAGACCTCTCACCCACAGCCCAGAGGGCTGTACCAACTCTCTGTGGCACCCTCAGGTATATTTTAAAATATTGTTCATTGTTTTTGTAAATAAAATTGTAATTAGTCTCGTGTGACTCAGGCTCTTTGCTGACTAATTCCCCACGAAAACCAGCACGCCATTTGGAAGGTTTTGTACATCAGACACAGAACCATAATAACAACTTGGACTGTTTTGTTTGTTTGTTTGTTTGTTGCTTAATACCTCACTCTGTAATATTCCAGATATATGATGGCGGTCTGTAAACAATCTCATTAAAATCAGATCTTAGTTTTCACTACCGCTAAACAAAGACCTGAGGACATCCCATTACGGGTCACGTCAGAACGACCTCTCGCGAACTTTGACCGATCGATGAAATGACTGACAAGAAATCGACATTAGCCAATCAGAAGGCAGCTTTCTCGAGCTTTCACTAGTTTCAAACTGGCGACTACGCTTCAAAACATATTTTGACATATTCTCGGTTAAAAAATTTAAAACTACTCGTAAAAAGAAGAACATTCTGGAATGGCTTACAGATGGCCTAGATTGTATGAATAAGATCATAAAACCCGTAACTCGTTTGGAATACCCTCTGATAAATATTTCGTGGTTGCATGATCAGAAAACATATTCCGTCTGTCACTTTCATGATCTGGTAAGCGACGCTCTGATTGGTTGGATGAAAGGTCGTTCTGATATGACCCGTAATGTGATGTCCTCAGATCTTTGTTAAGCGATAGCGAGAACTAAGATCTGATTTTAATGAGATTGGTCTGTACATAATCGAGTCTGTACCAGACAATCCTGTGATTGGCATCATGAGCATCGATCCACGAAATTGGGATACGATGTCATGCATCACCCAAGTCAGCGAGCTTGACCACCAGATCCCGTTAGTCGCCTCTTACGACAAGCATAATCACTTTTTTAATTTTAGGCAAGCTTGGGTTGCAGAAAACCTATTTTACTCCGGATCTTCACGGGTTCAACTTGGACTGACCCCCATTTCAAAGTTATTAATAGCAGTGCACTATTACTCATTCACTGCACTATAGTCATGATAATGTGCTATATCATCATCATCATCATCATCATCATCATATCTAGACCTGAATCAGAATATATGTCATGTTCACCTCACATGAAAATATCTGTATAGAATATATATATGGTCATCAGAAATCTTAGTGTCATGAAATATGCCACCTTAATATGATTATAAATGATATCAGTTGCGAATGATATTAGTATTTCCAATTATCACAAACACTTTACTATGCTGGCAGGTGTTTTCAGATTGTCACAGTTCTCTAAGCAGGTACACTTGGGAGATATAGAGTCAGTTTCACAACAAATTTAGTCATTTGTCTTGTATTACACAGGGCGTCAAAACTCACTGCATAATTGTTTGTGTGCCCTCAACACAATTGTGTATATTGTGTGTTTAACTTTAAGTCTACACGATATTTATAACAAACAGTAATTACTAGCAAACATGTGGGGGCACGGGTGGCCCAGTCGTCTAAGGCGCCGCGATTCTCTGTGCAGAGTTGCGTCCCTTGGGCACGCCTGAAACCTATGATTGTGGGTTGGAATCCCGGTTCGCCCCGATTATGTTTCTAGGTTTGTCAGCACCATACCCGTGCTCGTGGGTTTCACCGAAGTGGTAAACGTCTGGGACCTGCATCACTTCGGGCTTTCCTCCCACATTAAGCTGACACGCCGTGATATAACTAGAATACTGTTAAAAGCGGCGTAAAACCCAACTCACTCACTCACTCACTAGCAAACATGTGAGTCATTGCCAACATGGAATTTCTTAAATAAAAATGTGTAATAATGCAAAATTAATCATTTCTCTTGTCATGGTTACAGTCCATAAAACAAATGATCCGGAGTATTTGGATTAAAAACGTGTCTAAAATATCATCTTTCAAGATAACTTCAACATATTCAATGTCACTGGTTCTTTTTATCTGATTTTATCATCAATTATCAACTGTTTAGACTGGTGGTAGCAGAGAGCATAACTGTCTAGACTGGTGGTAGCAGAGAGCGTAACTGTCTAGACTGGTGGAAGCAGAGAGCGTAACTGTCTAGACTGGTGGAAGCAGAGAGCGTAACTGTTTAGACTGGTGGTAGCAGAGAGCATTACTGTCTAGACTGGTGGTAGCAGAGAGTGTAACTGTTTAGACTGGTGGGAGCAGAGAGCGTAACTGTCTAGACTGGTGGTAGCAGAGAGCATAACTGTCTAGACTGGTGGTAGCAGAGAGCATAACTGTCTAGACTGGTGGTAGCAGAGAGCGTAACTGTTTAGACTTGTGGTAGCAGAGAGCATAACTGTCTAGACTGGTGGTAGCAGAGAGTGTAACTGTCTAGACTGGTGGTAGCAGAGTACGTAACTGTCTAGACTGGTGGTAGCAGAGAGCGTAACTGTTTAGACTGGTGGTAGCAGAGTACGTAACTGTCTAGACTGGTGGTAGCAGAGAGCGTAACTGTTTAGACTGGTGGTAGCAGAGTACGTAACTGTCTAGACTGGTGGTAGCAGAGAGCGTAACTGTTTAGACTGGTGGTAGCAGAGAGCGTAACTGTTCAGACTGGTGGTAGCAGAGAGCGTAACTGTTTAGACTGGTGGTAGCAGAGTACGTAACTGTCTAGACTGGTGGTAGCAGAGAGCGTAACTGTTTAGACTTGTGGTAGCAGAGAGCGTAACTGTCTAGAATGGCGGTGGTAAAACTGGTTTAACACCATGAACACTATTATATATTCGACTACAGCTAGCACAGAGTGTAACTGTTTAGACTGGCGGTAGCAGAAAGCATAACTGTTTAGACTGATGGTAGCAGAGAGTGTAACTGTTTAGACTGGCAGTAGCAGAAAGCATAACTGTTTAGACTGATGGTAGCAGAGAGCGTAACTGTTTAGACTGATGGTAGCAGAGAGTGTAACTGTCTAGAATGGCAGTGGTAAAACTGGTTTAACACCATGAACACTATTATATATTCGACTACAGCTAGCACAGAGTGTAACTGTTTAGACTGGCGGTAGCAGAAAGCATAACTGTTTAGACTGATGGTAGCAGAGAGTGTAACTGTTTAGACTGGCCGTAGCAGAAAGCATAACTGTTTAGACTGATGGTAGCAGAGAGCGTAACTGTTTAGACTGGTGGTAGCAGAGTACGTAACTGTCTAGACTGGTGGTAGCAGAGAGCGTAACTGTTTAGACTTGTGGTAGCAGAGAGTGTAACTGTCTAGAATGGCGGTGGTAAAACTGGTTTAACACCATGAACACTATTATATATTCGACTACAGCTAGCACAGAGTGTAACTGTTTAGACTGGCGGTAGCAGAAGGCATAACTGTTTAGACTGATGGTAGCAGAGAGTGTAACTGTCTAGAATGGCGGTGGTAAAACTGGTTTAACACCATGAACACTATTATATATTCGACTACAGCTAACACAGAGTGTAACTGTTTAGACTGGCGGTAGCAGAAAGCATAACTGTTTAGACTGATGGTAGCAGAGAGTGTAACTGTCTAGAATGGCGGTGGTAAAACTGGTTTAACACCATGAACACTATTATATATTCGACTACAGCTAACACAGAGTGTAACTGTTTAGACTGGCGGTAGCAGAAAGCATAACTGTTTAGACTGATGGTAGCAGAGAGCGTAACTGTCTAGAATGGCGGTGGTAAAACTGGTTTAACACCATGAACACTATTATATATTCGACTACAGCTAACACAGAGTGTAACTGTTTAGACTGGCGGTAGCAGAAAGCATAACTGTTTAGACTGATGGTAGCAGAGAGCGTAACTGTCTAGAATGGCGGTGGTAAAACTGGTTTAACACCATGAACACTATTATATATTCGACTACAGCTAACACAGAGTGTAACTGTTTATAATTGTAATAGCTGAAAGGGTTACTGTTTTAATTTGTAGTAGCACAGGATATGAGTGCACTGTGTCTGTCGTTAAGTTGATAGTTTCAACATCACCTGCCATACATCACTTGGCAGGAATGTTGGCGTATGTTGAATGGTATGTGGTCACATGCTGTATTCAGACAGCATAGATCATGCTGTCATTAGGTAACTGGGCCATCTAACTCACAGAGTCACTGTGTCTGAGTGGGGTAAAGCTAGCACTATAAATTTGCATCAGTCCGGACTAGTACAAGCACGCACACACGCACGCACGCACGCACGCACACGTGCAACCCCATTTCACCTCACCTCACCTGTGTGTCCTGCTTGTAGCAGAAGATGCTTACTACTCATACATACTTTTGAGCCTAGTAACTTGCCCAAGGCATGGAGATCCAAGGCATGCTATATGCAACTGGATGTCATGTTGTTGCACCTGCTCAGAAGCCTGTAGCCTGTTATGGATGGGGATTGCAGCTTTAGACTGATGAAAATCTACCTGTGACAAATATGTTTGATCGGAATACTGTATTAATCTACAACTCTGGGAACAATAAATATTAAAAAAGAAATGACCGAGAGCTGAAAGGTATGTGAGGTTGCAGGTTCGATTTTCGTCGTGGGATATTTTTGCATGTAAAAATTGTTACTTTTAACCACTCAAAAATCATCATTAGATGCATATTAAATACAAAACTTTGGTGATGTAACACTCTTCAGTTAAGTTAGAAAGTCTCTGAGAATGCCTGGGGCATGGATTCTAGCAACTGAGTTTGTGAGCTTTCCACTCTTTGCGGAAACCTAACAATAGGATGACGTCACTGTTGGTTTATAAGTAGCATGTAGTCTTCAGTTTTAATTACATTTATTTGATTCAAACAGCCAATTATTTTTTAAAAACCCTGGTCTGTAAATAATAGAGTCTTGACCAGACAATCCAGTGTTTGACAACAAGAGCATTGATCTACGCAATGTGATACGATGACATGTATCAACCAAGTCAGCGAGCCTGACCACCCGATCCCGCTAGTCGCCTCTTACGACAAGCATAAATTTCGTGGTTTATGCTGACAGCCTGAAATGTTTATATACGACAGATATATTTTTACAGAATTCAATTGCCCATAATTAAGGGTGCATATAACATACGAGTGCGTATTATACACAAATAAATAAGTATTGTGTACATTAATCAATTGGAAGGGGTGCTATTTGAGATTGTTCACTGGTCAATATATTAACAAATATCGCCGTGGGCGCTTATTAGAGCAGGGCGCTTATTACGTCGAATACGGTATAACAGTTTAAGTTTCAATGGTTGTTGTTTTTAATTTAGTGTCTACTTAAATGAAAGTAGACATGTATGCCGAAATGTTTCGAAATGGTTGTATTACATTATGAACTAACGAGAACAAAATAGGATATTTTCATGATTTTTGTACAATCCACACACATGGCAATTTTTACGGAAGTCGATGTCAAAAGTCTTTTTTTTATGACAGCACAAGTGTATCCTATAGAATTGTAAAGGTCATTTTTCTCCCGGGATGGTCATAAATATGAAATAATAGACACATGACAATGTGTGTTTCAGCTGCTGAAATGGTCGCGGAAGCTTCTGGGTGGGCCATTGTTCAGGAAGATGATGAAGTCTACCTTCTACGGTCACTTTGTTGCTGGGGAGGACCACGACGCCATCAAGCCGCTGATTAGCCGGAACCGTGAGTTTGGGGTGAAGTCCATCCTGGATTACAGTGTGGAGGAGGACCTGAGTAGTGACGAGGCCAAGGAGGCAGAGATGATGTGAGCCAATCCCGTTGTTTGTAGGGCTGTGTATTGGCCATTGCTTGTTTGTTTGTTTGTTTGTTTGTTGTGTAACGCCGCACTCAGCAATATTCCAGCTTTATGATGGCAGTCTGTATATAATGGAGTCTGGACCAGACAATCCAGTGAATAACATCATGAGTATCAATCCAGGCAATTGGGATCGATGACATGCTTCAACCAAGTCAGTGAGCCTGACCATACGAACCTGTTAGTCGCCTCTTACAGCAAGCATAGTCGCCTTTTATGGCACGCATAGGTTGCTTAAGACCTATTCTACCACGGATCTTCATGGGTCTGTATTGCGATATGTATTGTGATATATTGGGAACTAAAGTGTTTGACAGTGATTGACACCGATTAAACATGTAGATTCAATTTTCTAAGTACTGAAGTAAGCATGGTCAGTCGTGGCCATTTTGTAGTCATGGATACAGGGGAGGTAACAACATGAGGGAAATATCACTTTGCTGTTGTGTCAATCAGTTTTGAAGGGCACCATGATTTGTGAACACGATTTGTGTAGATTTTAGGTTAGCTATACAAAAATAATAATGAAACTTGTTATATTTGTTTTACCCAATATCCGGAACACAGAATAATAATAGATATTTTTTAAAAGCGTATTGCAGTATTGCAGCATACTGGTGATACTGTTGTACAGTCCTACTTGTTTGTTGTTCACACTGCACTCTGCAATATTCGCTGTGTGGCGGTTGCCTGGAAATAATTGGATTTGGTCCAGAAAATGCAGTGTGATATGTTCCAGTGAATGTTTCTTTGATTACAGTTTGTTAACTCTTTCAACACCGTAGGCCGGTTATCCGGCCAAGAAGCATTGAGTCCCCAGACACCGCAGGCCGGTTATCCGGCCAAGCCGTAGTCACGTCAAAATAGTATATATTTTTATGGACCTACCTGTAATGTCATTCATTTATTAAATCTATCACATTTCACAATGTCTGAAATACATATTCCATATCAATTTAACATTTTTTATCGTTAAATTAAAAAATTATTCACTATTTCTCGCGATGTTATTGAAAATAAAATTCTCGGACACACATTTCGACAACGGGTCCACATCGAACACGTCAAAGAAGAAAATAAAGACGTTTTAAACAAATCTTTAAATATATTATACAAAGTAATAAATAAAATCAACAAAAATATATCTTAAAGTAATCAAACTTACATCTAAGTTATTATTTCCATCTTTTCGTGCGATCGCGTGTAATGTGAGTCAAATGACATCTCGGCTTTCGTCGCCTTGAATTCTCGGCTCGGACACGATGTTTAATGCAAAAATATATGCATGAAAAATCTTTGTCACAGCTCGTAACCTAGCACGATACATTCACGAAGTTCTATATTTTTAATATATATCGTGATTTCCTGCTAAAAACGTTCAGAATAACACGATTTAACAAAATTCTTTCGCAAACTTCTGTAATTTGTCGACCACGAGCTTGGTATCACAGCTGTAATTTGATTGGCTGCCTTAGGTCACGTGCTCAAAATTGACCAATCACGAAACTTGTAGCAGATTTCAGCAAGAAAGCGTCATTAGAAACCAATTTTAATCCAATGAAATCGCTTGTTATAACTACGAAAAAAAACCAGTCGATGTTACGTGCGTGTAGATGAAGGAATAAGCTTTCCAGCGATGTGTCATATGCCATTCTTCGACGAACGTGTTATTCATACGAAACCTCGAAAACGGGGGTATTTCTTCATTTTACTGAGCGGACAGTCGCTGTTATCGGGAAATGGGTGATGACAGAAACTGTCTATAATTCTTTTTAAAATGATTTTCCAATTACGTAAACAATGAAAATTAAACAGAAATAGGTACGTGGATATTTTGAAATCATATATTTGCCGAAAATCGTCAAGTTTTCGCTTCCTTGGTCCTTAATCTGGATGTTAACAACGTGTTAGCGTACATTATTTTATTTACAACGAATTTAATTAAGTTGTAAATGCATTATTTTAAATAATGTGAAAAACATAACTTTCATATTTATAAACCATAGGATCAGACCTTTCAAATGGTGTATAACATGTAGTACCAAATATATTTTACAAGCAGGTATTTTCTTTGATAAATGTTGGCTTCATCTATCACACAAGAGTCTCTGGGAACTCGGTGTCCCAGCAGTAAACACTTCTGGTTGACTGGTGTTGAAAGAGTTAAGAAAGTTCATTCCATGCTGTAAAAATCTTTTTTCATTTTTGTTTCTCATGTTTGACTGAACACTGATTGCCTGGAAATAATTGGATTTGGTACAGAAAATGCAGTGTGATATGTTCCAGTGAATGTTTCTTTGATTACAGTCTGTTAAGAAAGATCATTCCGTGCTGAAAAATCTTTTTTCATTTTTGTTTCTCATGTTTGACTGAACACTAATCATATATGCTGATGAAAGACTAAAAATAAACATGTAATCAGCAACTTGGCCTGACACGCATTGACAGTGTAAACATCTGGATGAAATATGGTGTTCCCTTATCATGCCATTTTTTGTTTGTTTGTTTGTTTGTTTGTTGTTTAACGCCACTCTCAGCAATATTTCAACTATATAATGGCTGTCTGTAAATTATCAAGTCTGGACCAGACGATCCAATAATTGACATCATGAACATTGATCTATGCAATTGGGATATGATGACATGCATCAACTGCCCACCTGATCCCGTTTGTCACTTCTCACGACAAGCATGGGTTGCTGAAGACCTATTCTAACTTAGATCTGCATGGGATTTATCATACGACAGAATCATGGAAAAGAGTGGTTATTTCTGTTGTGCTGTTGAAGTTGACCTGTGCTTCTCTCTGTTGTGCTGTTGAAGTTGACCTGTGCTTCTCTCTGTTATGCTGTTGAGGTTGACCTGTGCTTCTCTCTGTTGTGCTGTTGAGATTGACCTTTGCTTCTCTTTGTTATGCTGTTGAGGTTGACCTGTGCTTCTCTCTGTTGTGCAGGAGCTGTGTGTCAGAAACCGAGACTGAAGCTGCGGCAGGTGAGAGCAAACCTCGTATACTCACGGATGGATGGATGGAAGGGTGGATAGATGGATGGATGGATGGATAGATTATGGGTGGATGGATGGATGGGTGGATGGATGGATGGATTATGGGTGGATGGATGGATGGGTGGAAGGGTGGGTGGGTGGGTGGATGGATGGATGGATGGGTGGATGGATGGATGGATTATGGGTGGATGGATGGATGGATGGGTGGATGGATGGATTATGGGTGGGTGGATGGATGGATTATGGGTGGGTGGATGGATGGATTATGGGTGGGTGGATGGATGGATGGATGGATTATGGGTGGGTGGATGGATGGATGGATTATGGGTGGATGGATGGATGGGTGGATGGATGGATGGGTCGATGGATGGATGGATGGGTTATGGGTGGATGGATGGATGGATTATGGGTGGATGGATGGATGGATGGATGGATTATGGGTGGATGGATGGATGGATTATGGATGGATGGATGGATTATGGGTGGATGGATGGATGGATTATGGGTGGGTGGATGGATGGATTATGGGTGGATGGATGGATGGATGGATTATGGGTGGGTGGATGGATGGATGGATGGATTATGGGTGGGTGGATGGACTGATTATGGGTGGGTGGATGGATGGATGGATGGATTATGGGTGGGTGGATGGATGGATGGATGGATGGATTATGGATGGATGGATGGATGGATTATGGGTTGATGGATGGATGGATGGATGGATGGATTATTGGGGGGTGGATGGATGGATGGATTATTGGTGAATGGATGGATGGATGGGTGGATGGGTGGATGGATGGATTATGAGTGGGTGGATGGATGGATGGATGGATTATGGGTGGATGGATGTATGGATGGATGGATTATGGGTGGGTGGATTGATGGATTATGAGTGGGTGGATGGATGGATGGATGGATTATCGGTGGGTGGATGGATGGATGGATTATGGGTGGGTGGATGGATGGATGGATGGATTATCGGTGGGTGGATGGATGGATGGATGGGTTATGGGTGGATGGTCGGATGGATGGATGGATGGATGGTCAGATGGATGGATGGGTGGATGGATGGATGGATGGGTGGATGGATGGGTGGATGGATGGATGGATGGATGGATGGATTATGGGTGGATGGATGGATGGATGGATGGATTATGGGTGGATGGATGGATGGATGGATGGATGGGTGGATGGGTGGATGGATGGATGGATGGATTATGGGTGGGTGGATGGATGGATGGATGGGCAGTTTAATTAAATGATTGATGAATGTTTAGAATTTCAGATGTGAAATTTTGTATGCCAAAATCTTATTTTTGGTGAACATGTTGACATATATTCTCTATTTGCTTATTCTGTTTTTCCTGCAGGAGGGGGTAAGTGTTTTATCCTCCATGTAATGTGTAATTCTGTATCTCTCCTGAAGACAGCACAGAAGGCAGTCAATAACTAATCTGGCACCAGGGCTAAGTAGGCAAGCGGAGTTTTCTATTGCTTTGGTGGAACTTGATTTGGGGAATATCAGACTGTTGTTTATCACTATTATAGCGGTCAAGTCAACCATCAGGTCTGTGCTAACACTGACACTTAGAGTGAGTCTGTGAGTTGTGTTAAACAGAAATACTTTAATAGTATTTCAGTTATGTCAGTTCATATCCCTTAATGTCGGAGGAAAGCCCCAAGGGATGCAGATCTTATACATTTACCACTTACCCATGTCGTTATATTGTGTGAGCTACAGAGAGTCCCAATCGCTGATTGTTACGAAGTAATATTCTTCCCAGCTGTTAGAAAAACGTAATGTGAGTGTAGAGGTTGGCAAAGGGTTGGTGAATATTTATGAGTCGGTTATTGTATCCTCCAGAATTCATAGCATGACACGTTGCAATAAGCCTAATACTTTTATTTCAGCAATTGACGTGACCTCGAAAATTATGTTTTTAGTTTACCTTTGCATAATATATTTACTGAAATGGTTCATAATTTACCATCACGCTGTTGTTTGCGGAGAAACAAATACGAATATCATCTCAGTTAAATTTTAGATTTTGGAGATATGATTATTGAAATCAGTTAGCACAAATTTAATGATTTAAACACGTTCCTCATATGAAACACATTTCATATTCAATCCCGTAATTGGATATGTTCAAGAAATTAAAAAAAAATTATGTTCGCTTTGCTCTCAACTTCTGTATGGTGGAAAATATCAGGATATCTTTACATAGCAATCAATCTCATTAAAATCAGACCTTAGCTCTTACTACCGCTAAACAAAGATCTGAAGACATCCCATTAGGGGTCACGTCAGAACGACCTTTCATCCGACTAATCAAAGCAGTGCTTACCAGATTATGAAAGTGACAGTCGGAATGTGATTTCTAATCATGCAAAACTTTAACACGGGGTATTCCGAACAATAGTTACGGTTTTAACGACTGAATCCATACAATCTGTTAGACATTCCAGAATGTTCTTTTGTTCAGGTTTCAAATTGGTAATCGATAATTTATCAAAATATGTTTCGAAGCGTGGTCGCCAATTTGAAATTAGTGCCGTAAAGCACGAGAAAGCTCCCTTCTGATTGGTCAATCCATTGGTCGGTCAAAGTTCGCGCAAGGTCGGTCTGATGTGACCCGTAATGGGATGTCCTCAAATCTTTGTTTAGCGGTAGTGAGAACTAAGATCTGATTTCCATAGCAATGTGTATTTTTTTATCAGTAATAAATGTGCGAAATATTGATTCATTCGTCCCATGTTTAATGAAACCACGACTGTTTGAATTCACCCACCCTCTTTAGAGCGCCTTATGCTAAAATTAATCAAGCAGGCAGGGGTAAGAGTGAGTGAGTGAGTTGAGTTTACACCGCTTTTAACAGTATTACAGTTATATTGTGGTGTGTCAGCTTAATGTTGGAGGAAAGCCCAAAGTGATGCAGGTCTCAGACGTTTACCACTTCGCTGAAACCCACGAGCACGGGTATGGTGCTGACAAACCTAGAATCATAATCGGGTCAAACCGGAATTCAAACCCACGATCATAGGTTTCTGGCGAGCCAAGGGACGCAACTCTGCACAGCGAATCACAGCGCCTTAGACGACTGGGTCACTTGTAAAAACAATTCAGCAGGCTAAAGGTTAAACTGGCCCAGGCAGCCTTACCATGATCAATACATATTAAAATGGGTTACCAATGTTATTTTTTAATCATTTGTTTATTGTTAAATTCATTTGATAAATGGAAAATTAAATAGAATCTGTGATGCTTGTCATACTGTCAGCTAATGGTTGCACTATGGTGGAGGGTCGGTGGGATAGCCATGTGGTTAAAGTGTTAGCTTGTCATTGCAAAGGCCTGGATTTGATTGGATACAGTGTGTGAATATTGCTGCGACCTGTGAAGATCCGGGATAGAATAGGTCTTCAGCAACTCATGCTTGCTGTAAAAGGCGACTATGCTTGTCGTAAGAGGCGACTAATGGGATCGGGTGGTCAGGCTCGCTGACTTGGTTGATGCATGACATCGTATCCCAATCCGTGAATCAAAACTCATGATGTCAATCACTGGATTGCATGGTCCAGACTTGATTATTTACAGACCGCCGTCATTTTCCTGGAATATTGCTGTGTGCGGCTATAAACAACAAACAAACAACACAGAATATTGCTGGAGTTTTGATGAGAGTGGTGTAAAACCATGCTCTCTCACAACACAGTGGTGGGTGCAGAATTTACGAAATGGGGTTTAACGTCACGTCCAAGATTATTGCACTTATACAGCGACATGCATGTACATGTGTGTGTTTGTGTGGCTGCTTGTACTAGTCCGGACTGATGCCGATTTGTAGTGCTAGCACACTGAGATACCATGCTGCAGTTTAAAATGAATACCCCATTCAGACACAGTAAACTGACTCCGAGCCGACCAGTCCTTGTTTTAGCCCCTTAATGCCGAGCGCCAGGCAGGGTAACAACAAGTACCATCTTTTAACGTTTTTTGGTATGACACGGCCGGGGTTCGAACCCCAGACATTCCACTCTCCGGGCGGACGCTCTACCACTAGACCACGGAGGCGGTCCCAGTGAGCAACTGAAACATGGTTCGGGTTGACATACAGTGTAATGAGTACACCGTGCACCATCCCACCTCTGACCCGTGAAGATTCCGGGGTAGAATAGGTCTTCAGCAACCCATACTTGCCGTAAAAGGCGACTATGCTTGTCGTAAAAGGCGACTAACCGGATCGGGTGGTCAGGCTCGCTGACTTGGTTGATGCATGTCATCGATCCCAACTGCGTGGATCGATGCTTATGATATCAATCACTGGATTGTCTGGTCCAGACTCTATTATTCACAGACCGCCGTCATATAGCTGAATATTGCTGAGTGTGGTGTTAAACAACAAACCAACAAACCAACCAACCATCCCACCTCTGGATGCTCCAGTGATCGCACTGTGTCATTGTTAACATGCATGATTGTTCAAGCTACAAACATCTGCCTCACCCAGATTTATTGCTGTTTGATATGCTGGAATAATCCTCACAACTACAGCAGTAAGTGATCGAGTATAGGTTAACATTTACACCGCTTTTAGCACTATTCAAGCAATATCACGGCGGGGATACCAGAAATGGGCTTCACACATTGTACCCAGGTGGGGAATCGAACCCGGGTCTTCAGTGCAATGAGCAAACTCTTTATCCACTGGGCTACCCCACCACCCACAACAACAACAAACAACAACAACAAACAATAACAACAAACAATAACAACAAACAATAACAACAAACAACAACAAACAATAACAACAAACAATAACAACAAACAACAACAACAAACAATAACAACAAACAACAACAACAAACAACAACAAACAACAACAAACAATAACAACAAACAACAACAACAAACAATAACAACAAACAATAACAACAAACAATAACAACAAACAATAACAACAAACAACAACAACAAACAATAACAACAAACAACAACAAACAACAACAACAAACAATAACAACAAACAATAACAACAAACAACAACAACAAACAATAACAACAAACAATAACAACAAACAATAACAACAAACAATAACAGCGGGATATATGACTAATAAAGGCCTTGAGCTTTTCAAATATTATGTAGCTATTCTGCCATTTTGTTGATTCAGGAGAAATACAGAAGTAAGATTGTACAGGATTGTTTCATCTTTTTCACATTTTGGCACTATTTCCCTCTTTTATTTAGTCAATTTTAGCAGTTAATTACAGAAGCCTTAAAGGGCCATTTGTTTTTTTTGTTTTTTTTCGATACTATCTTGAAATTTCAAGATACTAACTTGAAATTTCAAGTTATTAAAAAATAAAAATACCAAATGGCCCTAAAAGGCTTAAGTAGTTTATACTTAATGCAGGAGGTTTATTATAGATTTGACACTAATTTTTATTTTCCTAGACGTGAAACTGATGACAGTGTGCACACACAGCTGGTAGTCACACTTTCTAATACTTAGCTTGCTGCACATCTCACCACTTTTTAAAAAATGTATTGTTATATATGTTATATATGTCGGTAAGTAGTTTCACTTTTTTACATAAAAATTATATTTTTGTATTCATTGTATGCCATTGGAATATTCATTGTCATAAATAAATAATATTAGCATACTATGTATAAATTTACAATGTGCTGATAAGAAGCTGATAAAGTATATGTTACATTTTATTAATCATGAAAGTCATGCACAGACCTTTGTATGAAAGCCATAGCCCTAACACATGAACTGCATATAATACAGTACAGGTCAATTTAGATATAGATTTACAAGTTCCATTTCAGTACATTTCTGCTCTTGAAGGCATATTTGTAATATGCCATACTGTATATGACCATGAAAAGCCAAATTTTGAGGACCAGAAAAAAGATTCTGTAGAAAGTGGTCGGCTTATGTTACACTTTCATCAAACTCTTTTTCTGTTGGTACAAAAACTACATTGCATCGCTTCAGGTGAATGAACAACGCTATGACAAACTTTGTCAATGAAAATCACTACTGGGGATGATTTACCATTTCGATTGTATTTCTTGTCATGCTAGGCATTGTTTTATAGATAGGGATAAAGATTACCGTGTGTAATCACGGGTCATAAAGTGATAGATGGGAGGTCAAATTATATATTTATTTGGTATGTATTTCTGTAGGATGTCATTTAAAGATTGAAATATAAAGGTGAAATGATACAGACTGACTTTATTGGAATAGAGTCTATGTTTTTTTTAATATGATACATATATTTTCACAGTTCTAGTCTGATATAATTTAGCTGTGGAATTTTGTAAGAAAAGTTATCTTGGCACTGCAATTATCATAAATCTAAGTATGGGATGTACTTTAGTCCACGGAGCTGCGAGACATGGCCCATTACATAAAGTGAGCCGTAGTCAGTGGTAGAAATTGGCACTAGTCCTTTACTCCTTGCCAAACTGCCCAATAGTTAAGGTATTATAGGGACTAGTAGAAGAGACATGACCCATTACATATAGTGAATTAGCATGGCATCAAATGTAAGTCAATGTTAGAGTATGGGACGTTGCCCATTACATAAAGTGAGCCGTAGTCAGAGGTAGAAATTGGCACTAGTCCTTTAGTCCTTGCCAAACTGCCCAATAGTTGAGGTATTATAGGGACTAGTAGAAATTTGCAATTATTAAGCATTTTGCTGTATGTTATCATTAGAGAAATAGTCTACTAAAACAGTTTCTAAAACTGGTAGTGCTGTCATGGTATCATCTATCTATTTTGTGACCGCTATCAGGAGCAAATAAGATATAAAGTATTTGTGAAGCTTTATGCTTATGATAGATGGCAATTTCCTTGTTGGAAGCATAACTTAGATGAGACAGTCTGAGCGGGATTCTCCGAACTGTCATTCTATCACTTAACAGAATATAACAATTTAGTCTCACCTGCATGCTACAATTGAATCAGTGTCTGTGATTCAAATGCGCCGTTGTATTGCATTGATTCAGTAGTGCATACTGTATTCGATGTAATAAGCACCCCACTCTAATAAGCACCCACGGCGATATTTGCTAATATATTGGTGAGTGAACAATCCCAATTAGCACCCCTGTCAAATGATTAATGTACACAAGACTTATTTATTTGTGTATAATACACACTCGTATGTTATATGCACCCTTAATTATGGGCAATTACATTCTGGAAAATATATCTGTCGTGTATAATACGCACTGACTTTTCTTTTGTATCATTTCAGGCTGTCAGCATAAACCACAAAATTTAGGATCTTTCAACTTTTCACCAAAATTTTATTCAAAATAAGAGCCCCCCTATTTCTAATTTGAGAGTGCCCTGGGCGCTTATTGCGTTGAATATGGTACTATATGTTTACATTCTCTGTTTTTATGAGTATTGGATATAATTTTTCCTTTGATAAAACCAAGTTATTAATATTATTATGGAACATCAGGGTCAGAATTGGTATTCAGTAACTCATGCTTGTCTTAGGAGGCGACTGACGGGATCAGGTGGTCAGGCTTGCTGACTTGGTTGATACATGTCATCTCATCCGAATTGCGTAGATCGATGCTATTGATATCAATCACTGGCTTGTCTTGTGCAGACTCGATTATTTACAGCCCGCTGCATATAGCTGAAATATTGCTGAGTTCAGCGTTAAACAATTGTCACTCCCATGGATTAACATACCCGTGAAGATTCTGGGGTAGAATAGGTCTTCAGCAAGCCATACTTGCCGTAAAAGGCGACTATGCTTGTTGTAAAAGGCGACTAACGGGATCGGGCGGTCAGGCTTGCTGACTTGGTTGATGCATGTCATCGTATCCCAATTGCGTGGATCGATGCTCATGATGTCAATCACTGGATTGTCTGGTCCAGGTTCGATTATTTTACAGACCGCCGTCATATAGCTGGAATATTGCTGAGTGCGGTGTTAAACAACAAACAAACAAATAAACAAATAACAACAGTGTAGAACACAAATATGCAAGAGTTCTCTGGTCCAGACTTGATTATTTGCAGATTGCTGTCATATAGCTGGAATATTGCTGAGTTCAGCATTAAACAATTGTCACTCCCATGGATTAACATACACTGACAACAGTGTAGAACACAAATATGCAAGTGTTCTCTGGTCCAGGAAACAAGGAAACATGTGACAGCAGGATCAGCAGGACTCACGACTTTGTTTCCTTTGTCAGACTGATCCTGCTGTGTGACTCGTCATGAATCTCCCTTGTCATGGGTCACATCGTCCTTGGTTGGTATACCATTACCAGCGATAGACCTTACACTTCAGACCAATCTAAACACTTGTTTTACATACTGTAACCCATTCTTGAAGGGAGCAACCATTTGATTGTCAGGGGGGTCCGGGATATGGTCTGAGGTAGCCTTTTTTATTTTTAGGAACTCAGTTATTTTTAGCAACAGGTACTCAATTATCCGATTTTTTAATGAATGATAGTAACAAACTGCATTCAATGGACACTTTGATTAGGTTTAACGTGTCTAGGTATTTGGGTTGTTTACCATTTCTTATATCTGTGGTTTAACACACACGCACGCGCACGCGCATTACTTTCTAATACCTTTGATGTTGGAGCAAGTTCGGTAGGAATGTAATGGAAGGCATCTATGTTTGATGAACATTAATAATTGTAAATAAACAACACAAGGCTGCTGTGAATGAGGTGGTCGTTCAAGAATCTTACGCCATCATTATAACTAGGCCTTTTGGTGGTCATATCAAGCCATGAATGATACCAGCATAGCATGAGATATATTTTCTTGTTATTATGTTGATAAAACTGCCCTGGAGGGTTGTGTAATTTCATGCTTAAGATTCAGTTCATGCATACATAACACTCGCTGAAAAGTTAAGGATTATGTAAACACAGAATTGGTGAAACGCTTCCAGTATTTTAAGTTACCATGTGTGACTTTGTGTGTTGTCAGCTGAGCGGGACATCCGGTATCGAGCACACAAGGAGTTCGGTGACCGGCGCGAGAAGGTGATCAGTGCCAGGACGTACTTCTATGAGGACGAGGCCCACTGTGATGAGAACCTGGAGACCTTCATGAAATGTATAGATGCTGTGTCAGGTAAACACTCACCTGTAACACACCTGTAACATACCTGTAACTGTATAGATGCTGTGTCAGGTAAACACTCACCTGTAACACACCTGTAACATACCTGTCACTGTATAGATGCTGTGTCAGGTAAACACTCACCTGTAACACACCTGTAACATACCTGTCACTGTATAGATGCTGTGTCAGGTAAACACTCACCTGTAACACACCTGTAACATACCTGTCACTGTATAGATGCTGTGTCAGGTAAACACTCACCTGTAACCTACCTGTCACTGTATAGATGCTGTGTCAGGTAAACACTCACCTGTAACCTACCTGTCACTGTATAGATGCTGTGTCAGGTAAACACTCACCTGTAACACACCTGTAACATACCTGTAACTGTATAGATGCTGTGTCAGGTAAACACTCACCTGTAACCTACCTGTCACTGTATAGATGCTGTGTCAGGTAAACACTCACCTGTAACCTACCTGTCACTGTATAGATGCTGTGTCAGGTAAACACTCACCTGTAACATACCTGTAACATACCTGTAACTGTATAGATGATGTGTCAGGTAAACACTCACCTGTAACTGTATAGATGCTGTCTCAGGTAAACACTCAGGTAAACACTCACCTGTAACTTACCTGTAACTGTATAGATGCTGTCTCAGGTAAACACTCAGGTAAACACTCACCTTTAACCTACCTGTAACTGTATAGATGCTGTGTCAGGTAAACACTCACCTGTATTCTACCTGTCACTGTATAGATGTAACTTACCTGTAACTGTATAGATGCTGTGTCAGGTAAACACTCGCCTGTAACACACCTGTAACTGTATAGATGCTGTGTCAGGTAAACACTCACCTTTAACTTACCTGTTTGAGTGCTATGTAAGATAGATGTTAGTCCAACTGTTAGGTTAACTAATTTCTCTGGGCCCCATTTTACGAAGCTACATTAGCATTCCGACTGTCATGACTGCCAAATTTAGACATAGATTTACTACTGTTGTGACTACCACATTTAGACATAGATTGATGACTGTTGTGACTACCACATTTAAACATAAATTTATGTTTGTTGTTGTTAAACGCCGCAATCAGTATTCCAGCTATGTGACGGCGGTCTGTAAATAATCAAGTCTGGACCAGACACTTTAGTGATTGACGTCATGAGCATTGATCCACGCAGTTAGAATACGATAACATGCATCAGCCAGGTCAGCGAGCCTGACTACCTGATCCCGTTAGTCGCCTCTTACGACAAGCATAGTGGCCTTTAACGGCAAGCAAAGGTTGCTGAAGACCTATTCAAACCTGGATTTTCACGGGTCCATAGATTTACGTCTGTCGTAGAGCTAAGGTCACCTTGTAAAATGGGACCTGGCTTTAAAATGATTCTGATTAAGGTGAATAATGGCAATATCAGATAACTGTGATGTTAAATTTATGTCGTAGATGCAACGGAAAAATCTGGTCTGGCAGCAGTGAAGCTGACAGCTCTAGGTCGACCACAGCTTCTGGTAGGTCAAGGTCTTCATGTGGCCGCTGTATTGTCAGCGTAAACAATATGATGGGTAGTAATATATCAGTGTGTCAGTTTAATTATTTTTTGGGATTAGCCCCTAAAAAAAACGCACACAAATTATAAACAAGATGTCAAGTTGAATCTAAAATGCGAAATCATCTCTATGCAAATCCAGATCTACAGTCATGGGGACAGCTTATTCTGTTTTTTGTTTCATTACAGCAATTAATTTTTTGAAAATACACTGACCGTTTTTTTTTGTGTTGTTAAATCTAGTTTTATTCAACTTTTATTAGATTTTAGTGTGATTGCAATAAACAGTAAAGGTTTAAATTATGCTGCGCAATTATTTATGAATTTAAATATAATATATCCCATGAGGAATATAGGATAACACTAGGAATACTTGTGTGTTTCTGTTTGCAGCTGCAGATGACGGAAGTGTTGGTGTCAATCCGCAACATCTTCGACAGCATCTGTGGGGTGGAGGGGGACATCTGCACGAAGAGTGTGAAGGAGGAAAATTTCTTAGAAGCATTGCAGAAGATGAACATCCGTATCAGTCAAAACGAGTCTAAGAAGTGGTTCTCTGTGCTCGACGTCACCAAGGATGGGTGAGACATAGATACCGCGTGGCTGGAAACTTTGTGGGATATGGGAATCTTGTTTGTGTTTGTCATCCCAGAGTCTTCAGGTTCAATGAGCATGATAAATGTTGCTGCGAACAAGTCTCAGACCATATTGCAACAATTATTGCCTCAAGTGGAAAGATTGGGAAAGGGAGTAACTCTATGACATGTCAGTAATGGAAATTAGCTCTAGCCCACCAGCGAGGACCAGTTTTGTCAATGTCAAGGAATTTCAAACATTTTGGGTGTTATTGCTGCATGTGTGGGCTTCTGGACTTCCTTGGTTAATTTCCATCCCTGGATAAAAGCAATGTTTCTTTCTGTTATCAATTCTTAAAGAGAATTATTATAGAAATATATATATTTAGTTCATATTCTGTTAAGTAGTGGATAATTCCATCACAATAGATCAATTGATGGAAAACTGATGTAAATGACTGATCTCTTTATAGTGAAGTGGATCTGCTGGACTGGGAGAATCTTCTTGAGATGAACATGGGACTGTCCAAACTCCTCATGGTGTCAAACATCAAAGTAAGTCATTCAAGGCTTCAACGGCAAATGGCAAAAAACACACACTCCCTTCTCTGTAATTAGTTGATTGAGTTTACAGTAAAGTGTCAATGAAACTGGGAGAATATGTGTCAGATGGGAGTGTCCACTATTAAACAAGGTTGTTGTGTGTTCAAGATGGGAAAGTCCACTATTAGCCATCTTCCCGAGGTAAGGGAGTTAACTGACTATAAAAGTCCCGTTTCTACCCTTGCCAGACTAGGCTAGAATTCCTGGGCTGGAACGTCCCATGGACCTCCTATTAGCCAATCAGATTCCACCTTTCATATCACTTGCCTTTTGCTTCAAATAAAATGGTGACGCCCAGTGAAGACGATCTGTTCGATAATCACGATCTATATTGTAATATAACGGGTCTTACTTTGTGCAGTGCATCAAATCACATGAGCTCCTGGATTAAAACATAAAACCATTTGGAAACAAAAGTACACATACTTTTCAAATCCTTCAATCGACCGTAATCTGCACGGCAATTTACGACCGGATGTCAGTTTCGTTATGCTATTCTGACTGGACTATGCATAGACTCAGTAGTCCAGCCGAAATATAACTCTGTAATTCCAGCCTACTTCCAGACATCTTCCCGAGGCAAGAGAGTTAACTGACTTTAAAAGTCCAGTTTCCACCCTTGCTGAACTAGACTGGAATTACTGGCCTCGATCGTAGAGCCACCAGTGGCTGTTACCAGTTATGTCCATTCTAAGCCTCTTCTATGGACCAATCAGATTCCACCTCTTGTACCACTTGCATTTGCTTCAAACCAAATGGCAGCGCCCAGTCAGGACGATCTGATCGATAATCAAGATCTATATTGTGATAAAACGGGTCTTACATGGTGAAATGCATCAAATCACATGAACATTTTGATTAAAACATGAAAAGATTTGGAAAATACCTGCTGACAATGAGCTGGTGGTGCACATGCTTCACAAATCCTGCAATCGACCGAAATCCACACAACAGTTTATGAACCGGATTGTACCGAATTTTGATTGTACTATGCATAGACTCTTTAGCCAAAACGTAACTCTATAATACCAGCCTAGTTCAGCAAGGGTGGAAACTGGACTTTCATATAGTCAGTTAACTCTCTTGACTCGGGAAGGTGACTTCCAGATGGGAGAGTCCACTATTAAACAGGGATGTTGTTTTGTTCAAGATGGGAGAGTCCACTATTAAAAAGGGTTGTGTGTTCTAGATGGGAGAGTCCACTATTTAACAGGGCTGTTGTTTTGTTCCAGATGGGAGAGTCTACTATTAAAAAGGGTTGTGTGTTCTAGATGGGAGAGTCCACTATTTAACAGGGCTGTTGTTTTGTTCCAGATGGGAGAGTCTACTATTAAAAAGGGTTGTGTGTTCTGGATAGGAGAGTCGACGTTAAACCCAATTTCACCTCACCTCTAGATGGGAGAGTCCGCAATTAAACAGGGTTGTTGTTTTGTTTCAGATGGGAGAGGCTACTATTAAAAAGGGTTGTTGTGTTCTAGATGGGAGAGTCCACTATTAAACAGGGTTGTTGTTTTGTTCCAGATTGGAGTCTACTATAAGACAGGGTTGTTGTGTTCTAGATGGGAGAGTCCACTATTAGACAGGGTTGTTGTGTTCTAGATGAAAGAGTTCAGTATAAAAAAGGGTTGTGTCACCTAGATGGGAGTTCTCCATTGAACAGATTCGTATTTTTAGACATGGAGAGTCCACTATTAAACAGGGTTGTTGTGTGTACTATATGGGAAAGCCCACTATCAAAAAGGGTTGTGTGTTCTAGACGGGAGAGTCCAAGTCCCTGGTGATGGCGCTGAGTGCAGAGGAAGAGAACCAGATGAAGAACATGCTGCGCAGGATCAACACCCTTGTACAGGTGGGCCAGACACTCGTGTTACATTCACATCACAACACGAACGGGTTCAACACCCTTGTGCAGGTGGGCCAGACACTCGTGTTACATTCACATCACAACACGAACAGGTTCAACACCCTTGTGCAGGTGGGCCAGACACTCGTGTTACATTCACATCACAACACGAACAGGTTCAACACCCTTGTGCAGGTGGGCCAGACACTCGTGTTACATTCACATCACAACACGAACAGGTTCAACACCCTTGTGCAGGTGGGCCTGACACTTGTGTTACATTCACATCACAACACGAAAGGGGTTCAACACCCTTGTGCAGGTGGGCCAGACACTCGTGTTACATTCACATCACAACACTAATGGGTTCAACACCCTTGTCCAGGTGGGCCAGACACTCGTGTTACATTCACATCACAACAAGAACAGGTTCAACACCCTTGTGCAGATGGGCCAGACACTCGTGTTACATTCACATCACAACACGAATGGGGTTCAACACCCTTGTGCAGGTGGGCCAGACACTTGTGTTACATTCACATCACAACACGAACGGGTTCAACACCCTTGTGCAGGTGGGCCAGACACTCGTGTTACATTCACATCACAACACGAATGGGGTTCAACACCCTTGTGCAGGTGGGCCAGACACTCGTGTTACATTCACATCACAACACGAACAGGTTCAACACCCTTGTGCAGGTGGGCCAGACACTTGTGTTACATTCACATCACAACACGAACGGGTTCAACACCCTTGTGCAGGTGGGCCAGACACTCGTGTTACATTCACATCACAACACGAACACCCTTGTACAGGTGGGCCAGACACTTGTGTTACATTCACATCACAACACGAACACCCTTGTGCAGGTGGGCCAGACACTCGTGTTACATTCACATCACAACACGAACGGGTTCAACACCCTTGTCCAGGTGGGCCAGACACTCGTGTTACATTCACATCACAACACAACGGGGTTCAACACCCTTGTCCAGGGGGGCCAGACACTCGTGTTACATTCACATCACAACACGAACAGGTTCAACACCCTTGTGCAGGTGGGCCAGACACTCGTGTTACATTCACATCACAACACGAACGGGTTCAACACCCTTGTGCAGGTCGGCCAGACACTCGTGTTACATTCACATCACAACATGAACGGGTTCAACACCCTTGTGCAGGTGGGCCAGACACTCGTGTTACATTCACATCACAACACGAACGGGTTCAACACCCTTGTGCAGGTGGGCCAGACACTTGTGTTACATTCAGATCACAACACGAACGGGTTCAACACCCTTGTGCAGGTGGGCCAGACACTCGTGTTACATTCACATCACAACATGAACAGGTTCAACACCCTTGTGCAGGTGGGCCAGACACTCCTGTTAAATTCACATCACAACACTAATGGGTTCAACACCCTTGTGCAGGTGGGCCAGACACTCCTGTTACATTCACATCACAACATGAACAGGTTCAACACCCTTGTGCAGGTGGGCCAGACACTCGTGTTACATTCACATCACAACATGAACGGGTCCAACACCCTTGTGCAGGTGGGCCAGACACTCGTGTTACATTCATATCACAACACGAACAGGTTCAACACCCTTGTGCAGGTGGGCCAGACACTCCTGTTACATTCACATCACAACATGAACGGGTCCAACACCCTTGTCCAGGTGGGCCAGACACTCGTGTTACATTCATATCACAACACGAACAGGATCAACACCCTTGTCCAGGTGGGCCAGACACTCGTGTTACATTCACATCACAACACAACGGGGTTCAACACCCTTGTGCAGGTGGGCCAGACACTCGTGTTACATTCACATCACAACACGAACAGGTTCAACACCCTTGTGCAGATGGGCCAGACACTCGTGTTACATTCATATCACAACACGAACGGGTTCAACACCCTTGTGCAGGTGGGCCAGACACTCCTGTTACATTCACATCACAACATGAACGGGTTCAACACCCTTGTGCAGGTGGGCCAGACACTCGTGTTACATTCACATCACAACACGAACGGGTTCAACACCCTTGTGCAGGTGGGCCAGACACTCGTGTTACATTCACATCACAACACGAACGGGTTCAACACCCTTGTGCAGGTGGGCCAGACACTCGTGTTACATTCACATCACAACACTAACGGGTTCAACACCCTTGTGCAGGTGGGCCAGACACTCGTGTTACATTCACATCACAACACGAACGGGTTCAACACCCTTGTGCAGGTGGGCCAGACACTCGTGTTACATTCACATCACAACACGAACGGGTTCAACACCCTTGTGCAGGTGGGCCAGACACTCGTGTTACATTCACATCACAACACGAACGGGTTCAACACCCTTGTGCAGGTGGGCCAGACACTCGTGTTACATTCACATCACAACATGAACAGGTTCAACACCCTTGTGCAGGTGGGCCAGACACTCCTGTTAAATTCACATCACAACACTAATGGGTTCAACACCCTTGTGCAGGTGGGCCAGACACTCCTGTTACATTCACATCACAACATGAACAGGTTCAACACCCTTGTGCAGGTGGGCCAGACACTCGTGTTACATTCACATCACAACATGAACGGGTCCAACACCCTTGTGCAGGTGGGCCAGACACTCGTGTTACATTCATATCACAACACGAACAGGTTCAACACCCTTGTGCAGGTGGGCCAGACACTCCTGTTACATTCACATCACAACATGAACGGGTCCAAAACCCTTGTCCAGGTGGGCCAGACACTCGTGTTACATTCATATCACAACACGAACAGGATCAACACCCTTGTCCAGGTGGGCCAGACACTCGTGTTACATTCACATCACAACACAACGGGGTTCAACACCCTTGTGCAGGTGGGCCAGACACTCGTGTTACATTCACATCACAACACGAACAGGTTCAACACCCTTGTGCAGATGGGCCAGACACTCGTGTTACATTCATATCACAACACGAACGGGTTCAACACCCTTGTGCAGGTGGGCCAGACACTCCTGTTACATTCACATCACAACATGAACGGGTTCAACACCCTTGTGCAGGTGGGCCAGACACTCGTGTTACATTCACATCACAACACGAACGGGTTCAACACCCTTGTGCAGGTGGGCCAGACACTCGTGTTACATTCACATCACAACACGAACGGGTTCAACACCCTTGTGCAGGTGGGCCAGACACTCGTGTTACATTCACATCACAACACTAACGGGTTCAACACCCTTGTGCAGGTGGGCCAGACACTCGTGTTACATTCACATCACAACACGAACGGGTTCAACACCCTTGTGCAGGTGGGCCAGACACTCGTGTTACATTCACATCACAACACGAACGGGTTCAACACCCTTGTGCAGGTGGGCCAGACACTCGTGTTACATTCACATCACAACATGAACGGGTTCAACACACACACACAGTTTTTCGTGTTATTGCATTGCCATTGATGATCAATTGATGTCAGTTCCCTCTGATTTTGCTAAATGTTAGGCTTAAAAAAATAAAAGAATTGGACTTGGGCAATGGCTTTTGAAAATATTTTGTGGTCAGGTAGTGTTTTTTTGTTTATTTTAGGTGGGGTGGGCGATTGTTCAAATTAGTATGTAACCAAATAAACGGCCATGAAACCAACTAAACAGTTGGTTTGTATGTATTGTCCTATGTATGCCAGACGTCTCTGAACTGTGTGATATGCATCTCTCAACTATGTTACAGTATGCAACAGAGAAGGAGGTTCGAGTGATGATTGACGCAGAGCAGACGTACTTCCAGCCAGCCATCAGTCGTCTGACAATGGAGATGATGCGCAAGTTCAACAGAGAGAGGGCCGTCATCTTCAACACATACCAGTGCTATCTGAAGGTAAGCAACACTAGAGTCAGGCTTCAACACATACCAGTGCTACCTAAAGGTAAGCAACACTAGAGTCAGGCTTCAACACATACCAGTGCTATCTGAAGGTAAGCAACACTAGAGTCAGGCTTCAACACATACCAGTGTTATCTGAATGTAAGCAACACTAGAGTCAGGCTTCAACACATACCAGTGCTACCTAAAGGTAAGCAACAGTAGAGTCAGACTTCAACACATACCAGTGCTATCTTAAGGTAAGCAACATGAAAGGCAGGCTTCTCAGGTAATATGGACAGCAAGGAGATTTGTTCCATCTGTCACATCTGGTGTCCTGACTTTGGCGTACCCAACTGAGAATGCCTCCCTCCAGTCCACCAAGTGATTTTGACACATTGACTGATGGAACTCCCATATGTGGACATAAACTCACTGGAGCCTTCCTTGCAACCGTCCACTTTATGTAGATACAGTGAATCTGAATTCGAGGTTTTGTTGAACATCCTTTTACTTCATTTATAGGATTGTTTTCTCAATGTATCTCCTTTTTGACATAAAATGTTTTTCTTACTGTGTTTTTTTTAGGTATATTGGTGTTAGGGTGACTCATACAATGAAAAAAAAAAGATGTTTCTTGAAAATTGCTTCATCGCTACTATTAATGTACCCTTACCAAGAGTTCTTTAAACTTTTTTTATTACTGAAAAAAGTTAATTGAAAATACTTGGGTCATGACATGTAATAATTAAAATATACCTTCCCGATCTCATTATGATAATGTTCATAGTGACAGTATCACACACATGCCAACCAGTATGATTATGGTGTGATAGTTATGATTTTGAAATTAAAATTAACTATTTATAGGCTTGTCCTCCCCAAAATTCTGATTATTTTTATCAAATTATTTACCTGCATCAAATATCACAGAGAGCAAGTTGTTAATGCACTGGTGATGTGAAGCATTCTACACTAAGACCATGCTGACCAATGAGAGCCATGCTTTCAATTCACTTAGTGTTAAAGTATCCATTACTCAGTAAACCAATATCTCTGATTGGTTGTTATATTAAAACATACTCAAGTGAACTCTTATAGTCATGAGTGAGTTTGGGGGCTTGGGATGCCCAGTCGTCTAAGGAGCTGCGATTCGCTATGCAGAGTTGCGTCCCTTGGGCACGCCAGAAACCGATGATTGTTGTTTCGAATCCCGGTTCGCCCGAATGTTTCTAAGTTTGTCAGCACCATCCCCATGCTCGTGGGTTTCACCGAAGTGGCAAACGTCTGAGACCTGCATTACTTCGGACTTTCCTCCCACATTAAGCTGACACGCCGCGATAAAAGCGTCGTTAAACCTAACTCACTCACTAACTCACGTTCCATCAGCTTTATTTCCACCTTATACTCATATGGCCACTGTGGTAATGATTACAGTCATAAAATTGTTTGTATCATGTTATAATGAAACTTGAATACAGTAGACATTATTTGAGTATTGATAGGATTCTGTTTCTTTCCAGTCGGCATTCAGCAATATTTTCATTGACCTTGACCTTTCACGAAGAGAAAACTTTTACTTTGGTGCAAAGCTGGTCCGAGGTGCTTACTTGGAACAGGTAAGTCTGGCATGCACTAGCTGTAATATCAGTGTAACTGACCTATCAGTGTTATTGGGGAATGATGGAATATTGCTAAAATTGTCATGTGTCCTTGATAGACGCCCTCAACTTTAATTTCCCCAAATTAAAACGTGTAAAGTCCATTGCATGAATATTGGTAAAGGGAACATGAAGCTCTTGGTATATGCATTGTGAAGTCCTACTATGGACATTTTGTGATAGGAACGAGAGAGAGCTGCTACCCTGAACTATGAGGACCCCATCAACGATGACTACGAGGCGACGACGGCAATGTACCACTGCGTCCTGGAGGAGGTGTTCCGTCAGATCCAGTCCCGCGATCGCGGCAAGATCGCTGTGATGGTGGCAAGTCACAACGAAGGAACAGTCAAGTTCGCTGTCGAGAAGTGAGTTGGGCTCACTCGAACTTGTGAAACAGTCTCTTTAATTGTGAGGGTGAGATCAACAATGTTCAATGAATGAAATGTCACTCGGTATTAGCAGTGTGGATAAAGGGCCAACTTGAGACACAGGTAGGCCTTTTATGCCAGGTGAAGAAATTTAATGCTTGGAGTTAAAAATTTATTCACTTTTTTTAAATTATAGAATTGCAAGTTGGTGGGAAGAAATATAAAACAATGCTGTTCAACATTTGTGGAAATTGGCATCAGTGTATCGGCAAACCCATTAAAAACGCCTCATTAGGCAGTATTTATACATCCGTCCATCTGATTGGTTTATCCAGACATTGCCCTTAGTGACATCACAGACAGTAATGAGTTGCATGTGTTGCCAGGATGAAAGAGTGGGGTGTGAGGCCGGAGGATCGACTCATCTGTTTCGGACAACTTCTCGGCATGTGTGATCAAATCAGCTTCCCTCTAGGTAAGTGGGCCAACTACAGCCAACCAATTCAAGGATGTCATATGATCACAGCAGTTAGTCAGCATCATGTTCGTGCACACAGGTTTCCTGAGAGTGAGTGAGTATGGTTTTACGCCGCTTTTAGCAATATTCCAGCAATATCACGGCAGGGGACACCAGAAATGGGCTTTACACATTGTACCCATGTCGGCAATCGAACCCGGGTCTTCGGCATGATGAGCGAACGCTTTAACCACTGGGCTACCTGACCGCCCCTCCTGAAAGTGGTAACAGCACAAAACCTGTGACACTTGGGCTTTCTTCCTTCACAGAAATGGAAGTTCACACAATCCTGAAGCTTATCTACTTTCATTGTTTGACGATGAAACAGATTAACCTCTTTGACATAATGTGTAAAATATGTAAGTACAGTTATAACTTAAGTGACTTTAGGCAGTAATAAATTAATTGCTATATTATCATCTGCTTATTTTTCAAAAGTGGGGAGGGAGGCTTTTTATCTTTTATTTTTTTATTTTCTATCAAAGTCGTCAAGTTATGGACTAGACACCTTGGTATGAACAATAGATGACTGAAAAAACAAAGACAATAAATAAAAATTGATTTCAACGGAAGCAGTCGGATGTATCTGTGTCAAACCCTATTTTCGTTTTCCCTGTCCCAACTTGTACACGTGCGTTTATGAATTTATCCTCAATTGACGTTAACTTGTCAAGTTCCTCACATGCAAACTTGTTGAAGATTTCCGTAGGAGTCATAGACTCTGACAAAGGACAGGCATACCAGTCTTTAATGGTTTGCACACCCTCTCATATTTTCAAATTGGCGAGCACCATCTTGACAGTTGACAGCAAGCAGACGATAGGCAGGCAGCACCGAGAGTCAGTTGTAGATCAGTTTACGACATGTTGTAAACATGAAATAGCCGTTTGACAGCCGATGTTGTTACAGTGCTTTAAAATTTCACCCGGGCAAATATAATTTCATATGTCAGGGGTTTAGTCTCTAGTTGGATGGGGCGATAACCTAACAATTAATTTATTATGGCCTTATAGATTTCATTTATTAAAGGAGACTTTTGTTAGCCAAGTGGTTTAAGTTTTGCTCCTCATGCTAAGACTGGATTTGATTCCCATATGGGTACAATGCATAAAGCCCATTTCTGGTGTCCCCTGCTGTGATATTGCTTAAATATTGCTTAAAAGAGTGTGAAACCCAAATCACTCAATCGTATTTTGCAAGAATTTGAACTAAATAAAAAAAGTACCCTGGCTTGTTATCTCCCTTTATTAATGACGTAATTTATGGTGTCAACTGTGCTCAAAAACAGCATTTTTACACGTGAGTAGTGTCTGTCCTGCGCCGCTCAAGGAATTTTGTGTTGTCAGGTTTCAGCAGCTGTGTGCCCACTTTCAGAAATAATGTATGTAGATGTTGTGCGGCATTGAGAGCTTAACAGGGGACATCACTCTCAAATTATTTTGTGTTTGACTTTTCTACATACCACATTACAGACCATGCTATAACTGAAATACTGACCATGTGATAACTCCCTCACTCACTCCATGTTCTGCAGGTCAGGCGGGTTACTCCGTGTACAAGTACGTTCCGTTCGGCCCAGTGGAGGAGGTTCTCCCTTATCTGTCCCGCCGCGGCATGGAGAACAGAGGTGTCCTCAAGAAGGTCGTGAAGGAGAAGCGCCTCCTGGCGGCCGAACTATCTCGGAGAATCAGGAGCGGACAACTCTTCTACAACCCTCAGACCAACATACCTTCGACTGCAGGTGTGCGGTCGTCGTGAGTGGGAGACGGATGTGAGAGTTGAGGACTAGATCGCCATCACGTCAGATGGCCCTCACGTGTAGATAACACTGCAGTATAGACTATCGTATCATCACTCACAAGAACAATTTTAAGTTTTAATTTATTTATAAGAGAACAAAATGAGCCTGTGAACATTATTTAAGCCAAACTGTTGTCATGACTACTGATGTATGTGTCATCCAGTTGTGTAACGAGACAGATAATTAACTTTCATTGTCAAAAAATATTTTGTTGAAATATTTTTTATATGAGCAACAAAATGACTTGTTTCTGCTGGAAATCATTGATGTGATATCAAGGATATACTAAATTGCATGTCGAATTAATATATTTTTAAAGAATCGAATAATTAAAAAAAAATTTAATAAAATTTTAATATTTGCAATTGTATTGAGTATCAGGCTGTTCTGAATTTATGTACCATCACTTCATAATCTTTATGTCCAAACTTGAAAGTTTGTCCGTGCACTTTCCTAGAACAAAGCACTGATTGTAATGGTGCAGTGATATGTTGTTTTTATGTGTATGCTACTCGAAATTTGACACGGATAACCAGGTTTTTAGCGTTTGTCCAAATGGAAAAATGTTCTGTACAAATATTCTGTACAAATGTTCTGTACAAATTTGTCATCTTGGTGCAAGTGTATATCCCTATCAATCGTAGAGCTGTTGTTTGTACATAGACCAAGTTCAACATTGTGAATCTCATTTCTTTGGTTGTTTGTTAAAGAAATGTGTAGTTTGCCATGTTTTGTCATGCATATTTCTTTATCTGGCACCTTGTTTTTGTGAGTGAGTGAGTGAGTTGGGTTTAACGCCGCTTTTAACAGTATTCCAGTTATATCACGGCGTGTCAGGTTAATGTGGGAGGAAAGTCCGAAGTGATGCAGGTCTCGGACGTTTACCACTTCGGTGAAACCCACGAGCACGGGTATGGTGCTGACAAACCTAGAAACATAATCAGGGCGAAGTGGGATTCGAACCCACGATCATAGGTTTCTGGCGTCCCCAAGGGATGCAACTCTGCACAGCGAATCACTGCGCCTTAGACGACTGGATGTGTCACTGTCTTACAACACCCAGCACTCACTGTGCTGAGCTGCCACAACATGCTGTGCAGAGTTGCGTCCCTTGAAGCCAGGATACACAGGTAGTGGGTTCAGATCCAATATTCGATAGATTGTTATGTTTGTATTGTCAGCGCCATTCTTGTGCATACTGGTTTCACGTATGGGATCAATGTGGACATGGATCACCTTTGACTTTCCTCTCACTTGGAGGTTAAATGTCTGTTGATCACATCGATTGTTCCAGCCTGGTGAATGTGCTGTTTTATACATGACAAACATGGAGGACTCACTTGTTTTGTACAGCAGCTGTTCCCGGTATATCTCGTTTTACTTATAAGCCTTGTGTGATGTCATCTTATTGTACTCCAGTGGTATTAAATCTCATACACTGGGATGTTATAATATCCCTGTGATTATATATAATATCCCAGGGATATTTGCTATATAATATGTTATAATATCCCCATGATTTTATATAATATCCTAGGGATATTTGCTATATAATATGTCATAATATCCCTGTGATTATATATAATATCCCAGGGATATTTGCTCTATAATATGTTATTATATCCTTGTGATTATATATAATATCCCAGGGATATTTGCTATATAATATGTTATAATATCCCCATGATTTTATATAATATCCTAGGGATATTTGCTATATAATATGTCATAATATCCCTGTGATTATATATAATATCCCAGGGATATTTGCTCTATAATATGTTATTATATCCTTGTGATTATATATAATATCCCAGGGATATTTGCTATATAATATGTTATAATATCCCCATGATTTTATATAATATTCCGGGGATATTTGCTATATAATATGTTATAATATCCCTGTGATTATATATAATATCCCAGGCATATTTGCTGTATAATATGTTATAATATCCCTGATTATATATAATATCCCAGGGATATTTGCCATATAATATGTTATAATATCCCTGGGATTTTATTAATACAACTTCTGTTTAGATTGTTACATATATATGTTTCTCATGAGAAATTTATTTTGCATTTGAACACAATCTAATGAAATGTAAAATCAATGACAAATACTTTCTTTTTATTCTTGAGAATCGAACACACAACCTTTGTTTCTGCTGCCCGGTGAGTGGGCTGATGAATCACAATTCTTTTAAGAATGTCTTTTTCAAGTTCTGTACCCCAGCAACAGATATTTTATGCAATGTAGATAAATGTTGTTTTAAGTTTCTTTTTTCGTTTTTTAATTTGGATAAAACACTTCCCCTCATGTTTTTATGATATTTAAAACCCTTATCCTTGGTATAAAACCTCAGGGCTAACGCACCTCCATTTTATCTTGCGGATGGGGTTTTAAATATCATAAAACCCCTCGGACGTGTTTTATCCTACACTTCCTGATAAGACATTACACAGCACAAAGGGGTAATTACTTGGGTAGATCATCATTGAGCATATCCCAGCACACTCGGGCAGTGTTGCTTATCTAGGATGAGGTGAGGTGAGGTGAAATAGAATTTAGTGTCATCTTTGAGATTATTGCACTTATATAGTGATGTGCATCCATTCATGTGTGTGTGCGTGTGAGTGCTTGTGTGCTTATACTAATGCCGAGTTAATAGTACTAGCTCACTGAGATACCATTCTGCAGTTTCCACTCAGACACTGTGTACTACTTAGCTGACCAGTCTGTTTTATGCCATTCATGGCCGGGAATCCAAAACGACCTTCTGTTCAAGGCACTATCTCAATCCACTAGACGACAGAGGCGGTCCTGACATTGGTGAATATACTGGCGATGGAGAGTAGGTTGATGGGTGACATTGCTTGGCAAGCATGACTCTCGAGTGTCCAGTTTTGTCTTCGGTCATGTGAAAAATTGTGTTTCCAAAGATGAATGACTTTGTTCTATGTTCCTCCAGCAGTGAATGGGTACCCGGTAGGATGTAATGTCAATGCCTTCTTTCTATTGCTTTTAGGACAGCTTTGGTTGTGGCCTCCTCAGGGAGCTGAGTTTGTATTATCACTGTACCATGGTCCCATGAGCAGGGTATTGTGTAGCTTTGGCTGTACACTCCTCAGGGAGCTGAGATTGTTTTAGGACTGTACACCAATCTCGTGACCAGGGTAATTTGTATTACCACTGTAAACTGATCCTATGACCAGGGTATTGTGTAGCTTTGGCTGTACACTCCTCAGGGAGCTGAGATTGTTTTAGGACTGTACACCAATCTCGTGACCAGGGTAATTTGTATTACCACTGTAAACTGATCCTATGACCAGGGTATTGTGTAGCTTTGTCTGTACACTCCTCAGGGAGCTGAGATTGTTTTAGGACTGTACACCAATCTCGTGACCAGGGTAATTTGTATTATCACTGTACACCGATCCCATGAGCAGGGTATTGTGTTGCTTTGGCTGTATACTCCTCAGGGAGCTGAGATTGTATTATCACTGTACACCCACCTCAAAATATATATATGCATTTTTATTGTTGTTATTATTGCTGTCCTTATCTGCGGAGTATCATAGTTAGCTGATGGCTGTGCAAGCTTCATACTGGACAAGTAGATGTCCCCAGAAGCTGAATTTGAAGGGGAAATGTTTTAATTTTCAACAAATTTTTATGAAGTTGCATGCAGTCACTTTCTTTGGTGATATGGTTCTTGCTCTTGATATGTCAAACCACCTGCAAATCAGACCCGCGAAAGATCCGGGGTAGAATCGGTCTTCAGCAACCCATGCTTGCCATAAAAGGCGACCAACAGCATCTTGGGTCAGACTCGCTGACATCATTGTATCCCAATTTTATGGATCAATGCTCGTAATGTCAATCACAGGATTGTCTGGTGAGGATTGTCTGGTCTAGATCTGATTATTTACAGACCGCAGTCATATAGCTGGAATATTGCTGTGTGCGACTTTAGACAACAAACAAACAACACAGAATATTGCTGGAGTTTTGCTGAGTGGTGTAAAACCATGCCCACTCAAAACACAGTGGTGGGTGCAGAATTAGGAAAAGTGGGAGGTGCTCTGTAGGACTGGGACGGATAACTTGGGGACTCGGGTACATATATCTACTGCTACTATGGTCTTCATATTGATGCAAATAGTGTATAAAGGTGCTATATCATTCAGTTCAAATTATGTGAAAATACTCAATTTCAAAAGTTGCCACTCTTTGATTAGGATGTGAATCTTGTGTGAAGAATGATACAGACTTTTAAGCTGAACAATATATATTTCTTTATGTTTCTTTTCCTATGGCGTTCATATGTTGTTTTGAAATGTGCAGCCACAAGACAGGTCTCAAAACCTCATTCTATATGTACGTGAAAAAAACATTAAGCACCACTGCTTCAATCTCATTAAAATCAGACCTTAGTTCTCGCTACCGCTATACAAAGATCAGAAGACATCCCATTAGGGGTCACGTCAGAACGACCTTTCATCCGTCCAATGAGAGCGTCGCTTACCAGATCATGAAAGTGACACTCGGAATGTGATCTCTAATCATACAACCTCGAAAACTTCAACACGGGGTATTCCGAACGATAGTTATTGGTTTAACGACTGTATCCATACAATCTAGACCATCCATTAGCCATTCCAGAATGTTCTTTTGTTTAGGTATCAAATTTGTAATGGAGAATTTGTCAAAATATGTTTCGAAGCGTAGTCTCCAGTTTGAAATTAGTGACATAAAGCACGAGAAAGCTGCCTTCTGATTGGTCATTCTATTGGTCGGTCAAAGTTCGCGCAAGGTCGGTCTGACGTGACCCGTAATGGGATGTCCTTAGATCTTTGTTTAGTGGTAACGAGAACTAAGATCGGATTTTAATGAGATTGCCACTGCTTTAACTTTTGGAATATCTATATACAGCATTAACCTCATTTGTATCAATATCTAAGATACAACAGACTCAATAAAACACTGCTACAAGAACACTATGTACCCTCAGATGGTCTCAAGGACTGGGTCATATAAAACAGGTTAACGAACACTCACAATTGGAAGGCTGTGTGTTTTAATACACACCTTCCATGACCAATTAAATACAGTCAAGTCTCCTTAATCAGCCAATCGTTAATGTGACAATCTGCTTTATCCGACACAATTGATCGGAACCGATTTAATCGGTGCTATTTAGACCCGTTAAGCTTAGTCTTGCACTCCAACTCTGACACACCTAATTTGCAACAAATTACCGAAATCAGTCACTAATCTGTTTCCTTAATCCAAAGCAGTAATGATGTGTTGGTATCATTGTCTATCGTGTAGTCTGATTTTCAATCACAAACGTTGATACGACTTAGTTTCGTTAATCCAACATAATCATATGCAACCAACCATGTTGGATTAACGGGACTTGACTGTATAGTCATATGATAAAAATGGTGTTCTTTAACTTTTTTTGAGTAGTGTATGATGTGAAGAAGTACCATCTTCCTGAGGCAAGGCAGTTTACTGACTGTTAAAGTCCAGTTTCAACCCTTGCCGAACTAGACTGGATTTTCTGGGCTCAAACGTAGCCCCACCAGTAGTTATTACAAGTTATGTCCCTTCCATGTCCGTCCTATTGACCAATCAGATTCCAAATCTCATATCACTTGCGTCAAATTAGATGGCATCCCCCAGTGAAGACGATCAAATTGATAATCAAGATCTGTAAAGTGCATCAAATCATGTAAGCACTTGATTAAAAACATGACAAATTTTGAAAATATCTGTTGATGCTAAGTTGCCTGCATGCTTTGCAAATCCTGCAATCGACCGTAATCTACACAGCAGTTTACAAACTGGTTGTCGATTTCGTTACGCGATTTTGATTGGACTATGCATAGACTTGTTAGTCTAACCAAAACATCACTCCATAATTCCAGCCTAGTTTGGCAAGGGTGGAAATTGGACTCTGTTAACTCCCTTGACTTATGAGGATGGAGTACAGGAAGCAGCTCAATGGGTTGTCAAATAATTACTGGCATTGAATTGTTACAAAATACGTCACTACATAATCAATTTCCCACTTTGTACTTCAGTATTTCACTTTATAAATAAAATCTAATGTGTTTTGTCAGAAAATACAGTAAAATATGTTTATAACGAATACGCTTATAATGAACTGACGATTATCACAAACTTAAGTTTTGGTCCTTGACATTTGCTGTATAGATGTTCTATATATGCTTATAACGAACTATGGTTATAACAAACTAGAATTAGTGGTCCATTTGAGTTTGTTATAACCATAGTTTACTGTAAATATAAGGCACATTTTTTTAATATATGCTACTTTTTATGCTAATATAAAGTAAGTAGTGGTTAATTATTTTCGAGGTGTATTTATGATGCAATGACCTGGCTGTTCGCTCCAACAGGTGCTGTTTGTTGATGCTATGTGTAAGCGTTGTTGTAGAACCACTAAAGGTCAAAATAGATGTACATATGCACATTTTAAGCCAAGAAAACAAAGTGACAGTCTTCAGTTTGTGCTATATAAATATTCCTTATTCAGGGTGGTCAATCTCTGTACTTAATTTTTGTTTTGTCTTGAGATATGGTTTACATGGCTCTCTCTGGGGTTATATTGTTTCAACATAGTGTAACAGTATCTGACCTATGGTATTGGGCAACAAATCCGGTGCCGACATGTTGTGTCATGAGAAGCCCCATCTTCCCGAGGTAAGCGTGTCCACTAGCCCATATCAAAGCCTAGTTTCTAACCTTGCCACATCAAGGCCACTTTTCTTGGCTCGACACTGGTGCCACCTCGTGTAGATCACAAGTTGTGTCCCTTGTAATGAAAATGTGATATCCAATCAGCTTGCTGTTCATATCTTGTATAGCTTCACAAAGATAGCGACTACCATAGGCGTTGACCTAGTCGAATAGATAACGAAAACATTCGCGATTTCATCCATGACACAAAAACACAGGCAATCGTCGGGGGGTGTAAAAGATGAAAAAGACATATTCGTGTCAACAAAGACAGGCAACGGTAAATTACCGTATTCGACGTAATAAGTGCCCAGGGCGCTCTCAAAATTAGAAATAGGGGGCTCTTATTAGAATATTATTTAGGTGAAAAAAAGCCAGAGTTCCAAGACCTTAAATTTCGTGGTTTATGCTAACAGCCTGAAATGTTTATATACAACAGATATATTTTTCCAGAATTTAATTTGTTTTAATTAAGACACATATAACACACGAGTGCGTACACGAATAAATAAGTCGTGTGTACATAGTTCAGTCGGAAAGGGGTTGTTCACTAGCAAATATATTAGCAAATATCGCTGTGGGCGCTTATTAGAGCAGGGTGCTTATTACGTCGTATACTGTACTTTCATAAGGTGTACCAGTCATGGATGATTTTGTGAAACATTCTCTGATTGGACTATCGATATGTGGGATAGTCCAATCATATTTAGCACAAGAATGTGGTTTTGATGTGACAAGGGTGGAAACAAGACTTTGATAAAAGGCTAGCGGAAGCTCTTGCCTCGGGAAGATGGAGACGCCTATGCTTAAAGCTGTATTGGAAGAGGAATACCATTTCACTCAAAGCTGCATATGTTTGAGTTGCACACACCTCATCCCTCTGGTAATGTTTTAATCCCATGCCCGCTACCAATCCTCTCACACTGCTATGAGCCTAATGCTCTATGCCACTCCTCCACCAATATTAAAGGGAAAGTATATCGACCATTCCAAAGCATTGTTTGTAAACAATAGCTTACTTGGCTCTGCAAGACTTTTTCCGTGAGAAGAAGTTTCTGCTCCAGTGATCACACCGCTGATGTAGGCTTATCACGTGACCAGACTTATCTCTTGTTTGTAAACAAACACACTTATTCTGAAATAAGAACAGATGGGACTAATGCAAGCATTTTTTGTGGGGCTTCGATGACAGCATGTGGAGGCCAAAAATGCAAATGGAAATAGTTTCTCATGTTTTACGATATTTCGTCCATGAAAGTTAAACATATTTTACATGTTTATCTAATTGAGTAGACTAGTCCAAAGTGAAACCGATGGAAAACGCAAGAAAGGAGTATTTTGTAACTCATCCGTAAGAAAACCACACAAACTTTCTCTTCAATTTGCCTTTAATAAAACACATGACTGAAGCCTGTTTACTCTGTGCAGCGCTTGCGTTGTTAGCTTCGCTGTATGGAGCTGTAATTGTTTGAGAACTGAATCGGACGTGAACTAAAGGTGTTATGTCATACTTGGAAATTATTTCATGCATGATTTAAAAATTCACCAGACCATCAACGTACTGTCCCTTTCTATATTACATATTAAATATCAGTCTATAGTGCCCTCTCAAGCCCAACCCTACCGCACCAGTGTCAGTTGGGGTATATGTAGTATTACAATGTTTGAGATGACCCCCAGGTTTGACCGACATGTGTCAGAGCTGCTGCTTACAGTGATACTTAGAGTTTGACCATTTCATCAATTTTATCACAGATTATCTTTATTATTTTCTTAATAATTTTTGTCATATTTTCCTTTTGGTGATATTTTGTTTTGTTGTCTTAGTCAAATAAAATTTATTATGATATACATGGATTTTGTGTTCAGGTCTTTGTTGCCATGAAGACACATCCAAATGAATTTGGCATCACCTATGGAGCACCATACTAACTACACATACCGTATTCGACGTAATAAGCGCCCTGCTCTATTAAGCGCCCATGGTAGTATTTGCTGATATTTTCAGCTTAACCTTGTGATAACCGGTACTTCCTGTTTAGAACAATGGGCAATGACGATGATTTTTACTCATTGTTTATGTGGACTTTGGTTGTCACAAATACGTAGATGTGTAAGTCAATATGTGCAAGCATGCACGCGGATATTATTTGTAAGAGACATATACATTGTATATCTAAAGGGGTAAAATACTGAGGGTGATTGTTTTCTGTGTTCAACAAACCCACGAAATTTACGATCTTCCAATTCTGTTTTTTTTCACCAAAATGATATTCTAATAAGTTCCCTCTATTTCTAATTTTGAGAACGCCCTGGGCGCTTATTACGCCGAATACAGTATTCCAAATTTCATTACATTTTGAAAAAAATGGCCATAAACAAGTTTTTTCAATATGTCTACCATGGCATCATTGGTTGGATGATGCAGGCCAAGTTCCAGCTTCATCAGTGAAGGCCATAAACTCAGGTGAGCTAAAAAAGTAAATTCCTCACTTGTGGTTGAACTTTTTATCCACTGACATGATTGAACATGGTTTCTCTGTTGCATGGACTTATATTAGTGTAATGATAATTTGTTGTGCTCTTGTCGGGCCTTGTACTGTTTTTTAGTTGGAAAACAAACAATTTGGCCTAAAATTCAATGTAAGTGGTTGGAAATAAATCAATAATAACATTCAAATTCAAGATTAGTACTGCAGCTAACAAATGAAAAACAAACAAGTTTCAACATGGCAAGATACCATTACAGTGAGTGGGTGAGTCTGGTGTTACGACGCTTTTAGCAATATTCCAGCAATGGACACCAGAAATGGGCTTTGCACATTGTACCCATGTCGGGAATCGAAACTTGGTCTTCAATGTGACGAGCAAACGCTTTAAACACTAGGCTACCCGACCACCCCAGATACCATGAGAAAATTGATTTTTGTTGTTGTTAGTATAAAGATTTTATGCAGATTATCCATGATTTCTTGTGAACAGTTGTGATAAAATCTTGTGATTTTTTCATTTCACCTTATTGCAAAACAGAGTCATAAAAAAAACCCTCAAAGTATGTTTTCCCCTAATGATTTTGTTGTTGGTCAGTCTTGTAAACCAACTAAAAAAACATACAAGGCCTAATGCCTAGTGCAGATGACAGAAGCTTCCCTACAATATGGAAACACTGATTGATGTAGAGGAATGTCTGACAAAATATTTATCATGACGACAGGAGAGGTGGTGGGGTAGCCTAGTGGCTAAAGCGTTTGCTCGTCCTGCTGATGGCCCTGGTTTGATTCCCCACATGGGTAGAAATGTGTGAAGCCCATTTCTGGTGTCCCCTGCCATGATATTGCTGCGTTAAGTCAAACTCACTTGCTTACTCACTTACTTGATGTTGGGAATCCACACCACACTATAAAGCTATAGACTAACGCCTAGTCTCTGAAAATAAATAATTTTGATAGAAACAAATAACTCCATTTAGATTCAAAAGGAGCCCGAGTGGAGAAATCCTAGACTTGCTTGAAAATGGATCAATCATCACAAGTAATAATATTCTTTCATTTATGATATTTAATAGGATTTGTTCTTTAACAACTAAAACTATATCTATTACAAATGTCCAAATGTTTAAAGTATTATAACTAATTAAAATATAGTTATTGAACTGACCAATTTCATGTTAATACATTTAGTATCCATGTTAATATTCATAAAAAAACAACAAACAAATTTCAGTCATCACCTCAAGTCTCAATCAGATCATTTCCAATACTTTCTATTCAACACGTTTTAGGTAAACAGAGCGCTACTGATGCTAAAAGTTTTACAGACAAGCCAAAAATAAAGGGTATCTGGCAAGAAACATACAAGCGAAGCAAACCCAGGCATAAACCAGGCTGATCCAAAGCTTGCATAGCAACTCAATGATTTCTCCCTAAGACTCTCTAATAATGGAGGAAGAATTTCTAAATGAGTGGTTCGGCTGTAGACATACGCTCTAAAATATAGTTTTGTGTAAGTTATGTCCTTTACATTCAGATATAATATTTTATTTTTACCCGTTGTACATAAAGAAAATATAAAATATATTTTCCCATCATCTCCGTTTAAAGTAGACCATGAGCACACTCTTGGAAGTCGAACTACTTTCTACTTTTCACATATTCCTTCACTTCAAGCTTGTCGCAGCAAGGTCAAACGATCCGAAGCACGATGTCTCTCGTTTCGAATGTGTACCAGAGAGTTTTCCGGCGGACATCTACGTTCGCATTGTCAATTGTCGTAGGGGCATTCTTTTTCGAAAGGGCGTTTGATCAGGGAGGCGACTTTTTATTCAACTACATCAATAGGGGTGTAAGTATCACACGTCATTGACAAATTTCCTGTCACGTTCAGCAATAGCAGTGACCTATCGAACACTTCAAGTCGCCTGTGCCAGACTACATGGCAGCAAAATGTGCGATTTAGGTCCATTTAATAATTTTCATGGAAAAAACAGTTGAAGATTTACCCCTAACGACAAAGGTCAAACTTGACTAAAACTGAATTCAGGTTGTTGGGGTCGTTTTCGGCAGTTACTACAGAAATGTAGCCCATTGACATAATATCAGTGCTTACTTACTTGGCAATATGTTCATTAGAGTCACGAGGTGTGATATTGTTGACAATATGGAAAGTCAACAGATCTAATTTACTGTTTGCTGTCTTTGAGTCATCTGCTTTTGCAGAACTGTCAAATGTTTTGAGTTGACAAGTCATGCCATATCCACAAACACTGTGTTAGTGTGACTCTTTCAATGTTTACATTTGTCAGTGCAGTCTCTATCGTGTTGAAAAAATACAGATTTGGTGGTCTCTTAGGCTACTGATCAACGTGTTGGAATCAATGTCTGCCAGTGAAAATACGTGAACTAGTACAGTTTCTTAAGTAAATTTGTGGAGTCTTGTCTTAGATTGTATATAGCATGGTATGCTATATTATCGTGATAGTTAAATTGTAATGGCGAATGCTTACTAACACATTAACTATGTCATACGCAAAATGTTTCTTGTTCTTTATTCAACTTGAGTTTGGTAAACAAAGAACTTGTCATTCATTTGTGACTCAAGTGGGGTGGGGGGTCAACTCTTGTTATCTTATCACTATTTTGTGTGTGATAGGTGTGGATTATGTGGTTTACATCACTTCCTGTTTGGGATTATGCATAATCAGTATTCATACTCGTTTGGGTTGTGGTCAAAGAACATAGTCCAAACAAGTCTTTTCTACCTTTCGATTGGAGGTAGGGGTAATTCCACACAATCTTGTTTTTAGTTTTACCTAAGTCGACAGGGTATGTAGAATACAAGATTTGCCGTCATACTATATTATGGATGCTGCCATTGAGCATGTTGAGTTACCTTCTTGGGCTTGCCTGACTAACGTCCCGGGGTTCATGGATGGCAACCCCTCAAGCACCACATGCATTAGCACACTAGGTTTATAAATGCAATTCCCATCACTTTGTGATGGTGACAAAACACTACCCTCAGTGTTGTGCCACTGGGTCATACCTTTCTGAGTTAAACACATTTCTACATAACTATGTTTGTAGTAAGAGGCAACTAACATGATCAGGTGGTCACGCTCGCTGACATGGTGGTGCATTGCTGACTTGGTTGATGCATGTCATCATATCCCAATTGCGTAGATCGAAGCTCGTGTTGTCAATTACTGGATCGTCTGGTCCAGACTTGATTATTTACAGACCACTATCATATGCTGGAATATTGCTGAGTGCGGTGTTCACCAACAAGCAAACATTTCTGAAAAAGTGATTTTATTTTGCCCCATGCGTTCTAGGATGGTCAAGGTCAGATGCCAAATTGGTATCGGTAATAATGTTTCTTTGTTTCTATGTGATAGTAATCATTTTACCATGACTTCGGAAATACCCGAATCTGATCAGCTGATTGGTATTTATAGAAAAATACTTTTTTCCCAATAAGGTTTGGTAGGCATTTTGAAATAATGATAAGGATGATAAGGACAGTATTGTTTATATTTTGTTTCAAAATGCAGTGTTATGGTTACTATATGCATGTATAGCATGGTATAGTATTCAAAATATTTTTGGAAGATGGAAATACATTTTGTGCAAATGTGTGACAGAAATACACAAAGAGTTTATTACAAATCTCAGACAACAGAGCTTGAAATTTGGTGCTTTCGTATGACCAACAATGATACTATATCTGTTGCATCACAATAAATGTCCTGATGTCATAGTTCTGACTACTTTTGTAGTTTTCTTGTGACATGCCCAAACTGTAGTTATGTTTCATTAACTAGTCCAAATTGAATTGTCATTCAAACCTACGGTGTCACCCATGCTTTAAAAAAATCATATTCTAATCTGTTAGTTATTGTTGATTGCAGTGTTCATTCTAGAGCACAGCATTCCCTCATATGTTTCATTATTGACTCAAGAATTAGCGACGTGAGGCAGTTGCAAGGATGGTTTCTACTATTAAGGAATCCCATATACCTCACATGTTATTATATGACATTAAAATGTCATCATGCGACCTATTTATGCGGAAGTGAGCTGTGTGCAATGTTATGAAGCAAGCTCCTTTACAATGAGCGAGATCTTCATTACACTCTCATATCATCATGATCATAAGACAGGGAAGGAAGTATCACTGTTGGGATCTTTGTTGCTGTATCTGAGATGTAAAACAGGCTGTTTGATTGGCTTTCACATTTACAAACATAACTTGAATCTTAACAGCAAATTCTTAAGATTTGATTTTTGAAGATTAGGATATTTATCCATGTGGACATTATTTTCATTAATGATGATTCTGTTTTCTTCAGAAACTATATGACGACATTAAGGACAAATTCGCAGCTGCGGAGGAATAAACATCGTCCTGTAGGAATGTGTTATACAGACTTGTACATGCTAAACTGGGTCATGGTGACCTGACAGTGACACTGTGACCTTATCTTACCTTCTGCTTGGATGTACACACTGGATGCTGAAGAAAGTACCACCCGTTGCAAGACATGTTGCATCCTATCAACACCATGGCACATCTGACCAACTTGCTGTTCTCCATCTGAGCTGGAAGTGCTGACCAGTTCATCATTAATGCCTTGACGTAAGGACTGGTTCTTGATTGTCAGTTTGTGAAAACACCAGTCCTGATGATAATCACATATCTTCAGCAAACCCAGTGTGTATATTTGACCACTTGAATGAAAATGTGAATGAATGTTAGCATACAATTTTTTGAGTGCCACAGCTGAATAAATTATATAAAAGTTTGTCTTGCTTACTCTTGTTTGTGGTAGACATCTATGACCTGGATCACGTTGCACCTCCTTCACACAGGGGGGGCACGGGTAGCCCAGTCGTCTAAGGTACAGCGATTCGCTGTGCAGAGTTGCGTCCCCTGGACACGCCAGAAACCTATGATTGTTCGAATCCCAGTTAACCCTGGTTATGTTTCTAGGTTTGTCAGCACCATACCCGTGCTTGTGGGTTTCACCGAAGTGGTAAACATCTGAGACCGGCATCACTTCGGGCTTTCCTCCAACATTAAGCTGACACACCGTGATATAACTGGAATACTGTTAAAAGCAGCTTTAAACCCAACTCACTCATTCACACATACTGACATGAACATGATGAAATACATACCCACGCTTCATTTGATGGTAAAGTCTAGTGGTTACACCTTTTCATTGACTTGACTTTATCCCATAAGATTTGTTGAACAGAATCGTCTTGTGCTCTGGGGGCGGTTCGTGATCCTGTTGTTTAAAGCGTTCTCTTCTCACGCCAAAGACCCAGGTTCAATTCCCCACATGGGTACAATGTGAGAAGCTCATTTCTGGTGTTGCCTGTGATCTTGCTGGATTAATGCTAAAAGGGTCGTAAAACCATACTCACTACCCCACTCAGGCCCTGAACAACAAGGCTCTTGGCTAAATATCACCTGTGTATTGAACTTGGGGTGCATGCATGGGGTAGAGATTTCCAGTGGCTGTTCTTTTTCCACTGCAAGGTATCCAGTCAGGTGATGCTAACGGTTACTGCATGCAAGTTAGCCCATCAACCTACACTTGTTATAAGATGTGGATGGTATTGTCATTATTTTGACTTGGTTGCTGGTGTGTCATCGTACCTAACATGTTACAATGTCAATCACTGGTTTGTCAGGTCAAGGTTGATAACTTGCAGGCAGCCGTCACACCATGAAATATTACAGAGTTCGTTGTAAAACGCTTTCTGTTCAAATCGCCATATATTGAGAAGCACACGTAAAATACTAAGACGTTCTGCTATTCCTTATGTGATCATACAAATGTTGGTTGTCAACCGACCAGCTTTGTGAGAATTACATAACTGAACAGCTAACAAGTCAAATCCGACTACTCGTATATTAAATTTGTAGTGTGCACAGTCTATTTTTCTATTTTTAAACATTAAGTTGAATTCAAACTATTAAACCACTGTACCAAGTGGATGTGTATCTCCATTCTATTGTGATATGACCGCCTCCGTGGTCTAGTGGTAGAGTGTCCGCCCGAAGAGCGTCATTCCAAAAGACGTTGAAAGATGGTACTTATTGTTACCCTGTCTGGCGCTCGGTAGTTAGGGGCTAAAACAGGGACTGGTCACCCCGGTGTCTGTATACTGTGTCTGTGTGGGGTATTCATGTTATACTGCGGCATGGTATCTCGGTGGGCTAGCACTAAAAATCGGCATCGGTCAACATGAATAACCCACTCAGGCACAGTATACTGACGCTCTACCACTAGACCACGGAGGCGGCCTGCCTCACGTCGCTAGAATGAGTGGTAGTGCTTGGGGAGCGGTTAGCCAGGTTTACATTCACCTTTGTGTCCATGGTACAAACGTAAATGGTACTTAACTTTATATATACAGTGACAGTATGTTTGTTTGTTCATGTTCATGATTTCAATAACTGGATTATCTGGTCTAGATTCGGTTATTTACAGACCGCCGTCATATAGCAGGAATATTGCTGAGTGCCGCGTTAAACAAGAAGCAAACAAACAATACACAATATAAATTCTAATATGTCAAGTGTATAATTAATTATCCCTATCAAATGTTGAGTAGTATAATTAACACAATATCACTTTCCCATCTTACTGGTATCATTTATTGACAGTTTAAAGTTTATTTTGTTCGTAAGTAAGGCATATGTTCGGACACCTGGTTACTTACACATGTATTGAGTGATCACACATGACGTTGTGTTCGGTGTATTATCTATGTTACAAACCAGTTTTTCTTCAATACGGTTAACTACGTTTATAACGTACACGCCTATAACGAACAGACGGATATAACGAATTGTTTTTTTTTGTCCCGGCCACTTGCTGTATATATGCTTATGACGAATGAACTACGGTTATAACAAACTTAAATTAGTGGTCCCTTTGAGTTCGTTATAACCGTAGCTCACTGTGTTTCTTTCAGCCCCATATCAAGAAGTGTGTTTGTGTCTTCATCACTCAAGGGAACGTCACGGCCTCGACGTCTTCTGCATGTATTATTTTGCACAACCGATCGCCCCGAATGTACAAACGTAAATTTATAACATCCACCACACATTCACACCAGACACGTACTCTCCGCCAAAAGAAACGCGAACTATAGAAACACATAGTGAAGTATGTACGTTAAGAAGAGGTGTTTCCAATGTGTACCACTTAAAGACAAAATTAACAATCAGTCAAGTGTTACCACAGAGTGTCTTTATTCTTATCACGATATTTCAAAACAAGATTTCAAAACTTTATACGCTAATCCTGCACGAGACAAATGTGCATCTCGAGTCATGGATCTATGACGTCACATGTGATACTTTCATTAGCGTCGGTTCACAAAACATACCAGTATGTTCGTTTGTGCATCGAACCAAATTAATGTCTCTTAATATGAGTAATTCTTCATATTTTAACCAACATGTATGGTATTTGCGTTTCTTTTGTCGGTGAATATATAATAAATATTTCTCTAAACTGAACACATACTCACGTATTTATTTTTTCTGCGCATTCATATATGTGCAAGAACACATTTACACCACCTCTTGACTAGGTGTAAATGTACACACCTGGCAAATGTACTCACGTATGGAATTTCGTTCATATGTACCATTTACACACCTGTGTAATTTTACATACCGAAGTAAAATACATGTATGTATAAACGTGTTTCTTAAAACACTATTCTTAACTCTATCACCCCGAGAAATAAATCGCCCGAACGAACACAGGACAAGGATGTTGTATATCACAATGGAGGTCACCGATAACGGCATTTTGGAAATGGAAGCCGAGAGTTTCGAGTGAACACTTTCCCCTCGTCACCTGTGAAGATCCGGGGTAGAATAGATCTTCAGCAACCCATGCTTGCCGTAAAAGGTGACTATGAGGCCACTAACAGGACCGGGTGGTCAGGCTCCCTGACTTGCTTGATGCACGTCATCGATCCCAATTGCGTGGATCGATGCTCATGATGTCAATCACTGGATTGTATGGTTCAGACTCGATTATTTATAGACCGCTGTCATACAGCTGGAATATTGCTGAGTGCGGCGTTAAACAACAAACCAAACCCCTCGTGGACTCTACCGTTAAGTCTGTCCTCAGATTATCCAACCGTTAGTGTAGCGCGATAGGCAATAGGCAATGAGCTACGATTTCTTGAACAAACAAGACGCGAAGACACACAAACCGAGAGAAATGTAATTTTGTAAAATACTTATACACCGTTGTATCGAACCTTGGTGTGCCGAAATTGCGCTTGTCTCGAAGTAAAAGCTTGGCCCGTGCGTATTCCTTTTTTCTTTATCATTTTCGATTGTGTCGAATGGATAACTCGAAGTATTTACGTTTATTTATGTCAATTCAACTTCGACACAACGGCGTGTGATTGTAAAGTCGGACAAGAGAATCCGCGACAGTTGATAGTTGAGAATCCGCGACAGTAAATAAGGAAGAAAAGAATCTATACCACCCAGTTGATTTTATATGGTTGGTTTTCAAATGTAAATACCTTAAGTTAGCGATATTATATAAAAAACAAAACAACATATTTCCGCACAACACCCAGCTGCTGATGGGTATCATGGTATCTTAGGGGTCATTTCAAAAGTTCCATGTCGAATAAAACTTTATTTGTTAAGTTTTGAAACATACACCCCACCCCATCCACAACGACGTGTGTATTTTATAACGTAACGCGTGATGTTGTTTGTTTCTTTGTTGTTCAATGCCGCACTCAGCAATATTCCAGCTATATGACGACTGTCTGTAAATAATCGAGTCTGGACCAGACAATCCAGTGATTGACATCATGAGCAATTGGGATACGATGGCATGCATCAGCCAATCCAGCGAGCCTGACCACCCGATCCCGTAAGTCGTCTCTTACGACAAGCATAACGCGAGATGTATGTCTATGTTATCAAATCATGATGATTATTAATCAAGCAGGAGAATACACGACCGCATGCAGCCTGGTTCCCTGGGTATGCTGCGCTGGCGCTACACTGACCCAGGCAATGACTGCACAATGGCCGCCTCCTCTAGACGAACAGACATGGCGGACACATCTTCTCGAGGCAAAAAGTTGCTTGACACACATTATGTCATTGTTGTGAGACGTTAGGTCGTCTGCTCTCACTCCCCGCTACAAGGTCATGTCAAGGTCACAAATTTGTATGATAACAATGAAGAAAATATACATGATATATTACAAAACTGGTATTTGTAGTTAGGTCAATGATTATTAATCGATAATAACCAACTTTCGTTGCGTGATTGTGTGTTTAATGGGAAATATTTATGAAAAACCGGCTGCCAAAATGATGGTTGACGGACAATAGTTCATCTTCCCTAGGCAAGTGAGTTAACTGACTATAAAAGTCCAGTGGAAACTGGACTTTTAAAGTCAGTTGACGCTCTTGCCTCGGGAAGATGGGCGGACATGACATGTATTTACTATAGAAAAACGCTAGAACGGCTGGTTAAAATGGCGGACACGACACGTTGACCACCACAGCACTATACATGCACGTGTGAAAGTAGAGGAGTTGTGTAGAGTGTGTTGATATATACAAACATAAATCACAGTTTTTGTAATCAGTATTGGCAATTTTGGTCGAGCCTCTCCGTTGCTTTTTGCAGATAAAGCAATGAAAGTGTCCCTAGAAGCTTTCAGTTATTCTTCCCAGTTCAATATAAGACCTTGCTGAAATAGAACAAACTGGAAAACCACAATATCACTTCCTCACATATACGTTGATAGCGAACATGTACACTTCCGTCCCACCAGAACGAGACTACCTTCCTACAGCAATCGAGTCTGAAGTTGTTAAATATCAGCTATTAGTGCTGAAGTTGTTCAATATCAGCTGGTCACAAGCTCTGTCTCAAGACCACCCACGAAAACTCCAATTCAGTCATGTCAACAGTCGCAGATGAAATGTCAATGAAGCTTATTGTGTTAGTTCAAACGTCACACTGTTTCCACCCGGAAGTCTTTGAGCGAGGTTTTGATAAACACTGCAGACAGACACTCCGAGCCGACCAGTCCCTTAATGCCATACGCCAGACAGAGTAACAAGTACCATCTTTTAACGTATTTTGGTATGACACGGCCTGGGATCAACCAAGACCTTCCGCTCTCCAGGCGGACGCGCTACCACTAGATCACGGAGGCAGCCCAAAACTATGGCGTTGTAAAATATTAAGACAGGTTTTGGCTAAAAAAGATTTTTATTGTACATTAAACATATATATTGTTATAAAAGTGGTAAACTATAAAAACAAAATGTAATTAGGTAAAATACATGCAAGAAATGACTAAAAGGTATAACCTCACACACTGGATAACATATAGATAGATGTTTACAATTTGAAACATACACTTCGTCCTCCACAACACTGTTTTTAGCATATAGTTTACGCATGCTGATATACGGAGAAAGAAAATCAATTCCATTGTGGCGTATTTAGGTCACATGTTACTTCAGGTCTTCCAGTCTTTGGGTGTCGCTCAATGGTTTCCTCTAATATATTTCTTTTAGTATTGACTGGGCCAAGAAAACTTTACACTGGGGATGATACTGAGCCCGCTATGGGGAAGTCCTTAAGCCCGTTTTTTTTACTGATGTTTGTTGTCACATGTTCTGGTAATGCATTATGGGAGCGACGTACTCGCCCCCGTCCGGCCACCGCCTCGTACACTTCATCCGGTGGCGGAGAGGGCTGGGCTATACTTTTGTCTGAAATTAATGGAAAGTAACATTTAGAAACGGAACGGAAACATCGCGAAATATTACACATAGGCGCAAGGTTATCGGCTCAATTATTTTCAGTAATTCCCAGTGAACATTATTATTTCTGCTTCCTCAAAATAATTAACTCGGGATAGATAATCCCTACTTCCTCAGTACTCCAGGGTTTTTCCCATTGCTCTAATTATTCTCATTGCCATGTTTTATTAATCTCCTGTACTGAATTCCTGGAACAAATACTTTTCTAGAAGCTAATGCATGTCATGAGTTACGATTACACATACCTTTTAGAAAGTGGTCAAATGTAACAAACGTTATATATGGGATTACAATTTCTACTGTTTTCTTGGGGGTTCTTATCTAACCCACCAGCGATCTAACCCACTCAACCGCCGAGGCTTCCACAAAAATGGAAGTCCGCCAACTGGTAATCCAGATCACCCTTCTGATATATCATACCCGTGAAGATCCGGGGTAGAATAGGTCTTCAGCAACCCATGCGTGCCGCAAAGGGCGACGACTCTTATCGTAAGAGGCGACTAACGGGATCGGGTGGTCATGTAGATCGATGCTCATGATATCAATCACTGGATTGTCTGGTCCAGACTCGATTATTTACAGACCGTGTGCGGCGTTAAACAACAAACCAAATAACAAACAACTCTGATAATTCACTGCAAACTGACACGGCTACCATGCTCCAGAAAGCTAGGAATACACGATGCCTTCTAGAAAGTGGTCAAATATAACAAATGTTATATTTGGGATTGCACCTTCTTAGTACAGTACAAAATTGTAGTACTTTCTTTGAGCTGAGTCCCATTCGCATTTCGAACCCTCACTCTCAGAGTACTAAATATGTACTTTGAACAGAAGCAAGAACCCAAAAGGAACGTGACTCCGAATGAGCCCCAATAGTGCCCCGAGTGGAACGTGGCTCCCAATAGTGCCCCCAGTAGAACGTGACTCCAAATCCTTACCCCAGATGAATTCGAACTCGACTCCCAGTCTTGACCACAGGGAACTCGATTACCAATCTTAACACCCCCGGGAACTCGACTCCCAGTCTTGACCACAGGGACCTCGATTACCAATCTTAACACCCCCGGGAACTCGACTCCCAGTCTTGACCACAGGGACATCGATTACCAATCTTAACACCCCCGGGAACTCGACTCCCAGTCTTGACCACAGGGAACTCGATTACCAATCTTAACACCCCCGGGAACTCGACTCCTAGTCTTGACCACAGGGAACTCGATTACCAATCTTAACACCCCCGGGAACTCGACTCCCAGTCTTGACCACAGGGAACTCGATTACCAATCTTAACACCCCCGGGAACTCGACTCCCAGTCTTGACCACAGGGAACTCGATTACCAATCTTAACACCCCCGGGAACTCGACTCCCAGTCTTGACCACAGGGAACTCGATTACCAATCTTAACACCCCCGGGAACTCGACTCCCAGTCTTGACCACAGGGAACTCGATTACCAATCTTAACACCCCCGGGAACTCGACTCCCAGTCTTGACAACAGGGAACTCGATTACCAATCTTAACACCCCCGGGAACTCGACTCCTAGTCTTGACAACAGGGAACTCGATTACCAATCTTAACACCCCCGGGAACTCGACTCCCAGTCTTGACCACAGGGAACTCGATTACCAATCTTAACACCCTGGTCCCTGGTCCAGGGATGTTAATTCAGTCAGTGACAGTATCAGGAATGTCCATCCATTGGAGGTAGGTATCTAACTGAAAATGTACCTTGTTAAGTTTTCAACTCACAAAAACTATTTTAAATACTTCTAATACAAACAAACAAAAATAATCTGACACAAGCACCTCTGAGGCAATAAGGAAATCAATGCCCTATTCAGTTAGCTGTCAAGAGGTACACGTGCTGTTACGTACAACAATGTACAACAGAATAATCAATACGAACAATGAATAGACCCGGAAGTGTGCACTGCATATACGATCTCACTTCCCCCTCAGACAGAACGTGTCAGTGAGACATTGACTGTTCTAACCTTCTACAGATTGCCCGTTTTCCTTTTCAACAAATAGTCGTTAACAAAGCTTTGTCGACACGGAACGAAACACAAATTTATAACTGGAGTCATTAAAACGAATCACACATGTAGATCTACCCATTCTGGCTGCAATCTCATTAAAACCAGATCTTTTACTACAATACGACACCTCTCAGTGCGATGAACTGACATTCTTAGGAGGCTAATTTTTGGATCAGCCAATGAACTACGTGCTGTGAATGTTTTAGGGACATACTATTTTATCAAGAGGAACCAAACAATTTATTTGGGGTCCTATAACACATTCCTTCAAGGACACCAAGGAACCAGTAGCTCGCCACGCCAAAGAAATTGGTTCCCCACATGTCCAGTCCATGTCTGGTGCCACCGTCCACCATGACATTGCGGGAGTATTATTAAAAGCGGCGTACAACCCTACTCACTCACTCACTTAAGCGAACTGTCACACAATTGATGATCTTTCCAGGTAGACAGGTCAGGGAGTAATCAATCTCATTAAAATCAGATCCTAGTTCTCGTTGACTCTCTCATAGATCAGGTAGGTGAGTGAGTGAGTGAGTGAGTGAGTGAGTGAGTGAGTGAGTGAGTGAGTGAGTGAGTGAGTGAGTGAGTGAGTGAGTGAGTGAGTGAGTGAGTGAGTGAGTGAGTGAGTGAGTGAGTGAGTGAGTGAGTGAGTGAGTGAGTGAGTGAGTGAGTGAGTGAGTGAGTGAGTGAGTGAGTGAGTGAGTGAGTGAGTGAGTGAGTGAGTGAGTGAGTGAGTGAGTGAGTGAGTGAGTGAGTGAGTGAGTGAGTGAGTGAGTGAGTGAGTGAGTGAGTGAGTGAGTGAGTGAGTGAGTGAGTGAGTGAGTGAGTGAGTGAGTGAGTGAGTGAGTGAGTGAGTGAGTGAGTGAGTGAGTGAGTGAGTGAGTGAGTGAGTGAGTGAGTGAGTGAGTGAGTGAGTGAGTGAGTGAGTGAGTGAGTGAGTGAGTGAGTGAGTGAGTGAGTGAGTGAGTGAGTGAGTGAGTGAGTGAGTGAGTGAGTGAGTGAGTGAGTGAGTGAGTGAGTGAGTGAGTGAGTGGTTTACGCCACTTTTAGTAATATTCCAGCAATATCACGGCGGTGGACACCAAAAATGGGCTTCACACATTGTAACCATGTGGGGAATCTCTACAGGATAAACATTTGAAACGGAAAAGACTTTTCATAGGAAGTACTGCCATGCGATATCGGCCATTTATTAGACCTTCCGGAATTATTTTTTCTCAGTTATGTAATTTTGAATAGAAAACTTTCTCAAAGGATTTGTTCTAAAGCGTCGGAATGGAAATCACGAGTTTGAAACTTTTGAAGTTAGCAAAAGCTGCTTTCTGATGTCGATGTTAGTCATTTCACTGGTGGGTCAATTTTCGAGAAAGGTCGATCTGACGTGACTTCTAATGGGGATTAGCGGTAGCGAGCACTGAGATCTGATTTTGATAAGATTGGAGAGTCATGACCAGGCCAGTTAGCCATTGTTTCCAATCGATCCTCATCCCAGTAGAGAGAGAGGAAGGTCGTTGGTTCGATCCCCTGACCGCGTCATACCAAAAGGATGGTACTTCCCAGATAGCATTCAGACGTTGGCCCAACGTCGGCAATGGTTGGCAGTGTCGCGGTCGGATTTTATACGTTGGCCCAACGTTGTTACAACGTTAGGTCGCATTTCGGAAATTATTTCCAAGGGGCGCTACTCGTAATTGACAGCTTCACTAAGAGGGCGCTTCGTTTTTTGCGCCTCTCAACGAGCAGACGACGAGACACAAGCACACGTTCGATCATCGGAATACTGTTTTCCTCGAATATATGGAGGTAAGTGTTTAATCAATATCTAATATGATGTACAAACAGTACCCGAGAATAAAACAACCATTGTTCATTCAGAAATATCAACACGAGTAATTATTTTCCAGAAATTGAAAACACCACAAACTTCATGACCCGAAGCCAAATAGGAATATGTCACTCTGATTGCTTGCAAATATATAGCTTACTATTACTAGCATACCCCCAAAAAAGTCGCGCTTGTCCGTGTCATAAAGTTTGTCGTGATCGTGAGGACAAGTTAGTGCAAAGAAATGTGCACCGTGTCGCGTAAGTTCAGATGGAGTGTCGATCTCAGCTGTTTCTAACAGTTGGTGGTCACCGGACAAAACACTGCCTGTGGTATTTGTAAATGAATACTGGTTGTTTCTATTCTCGTGGAAGTTTAAAAATAACAAGCAAACTCAACTGAAAAGGTCAATTTCGTTCTCGCTTGTGAAATTTTACGGTCAAAAAGATCAACTAAACTGAACAATTCAGAACGAGGCTTCCAAAACTCAAAGCATTCCGTGTACATGATAAAATAATACCATGCAGACTCCTACTGATCAGTGTACGGAGCTTTTCCCTGTTGTCGGCAACATCGCGAGTTCAGTTTTCGATCACAAATCAGTGGCCGTGGGATTGTGTTCGTTGTTATTTGAAAGGGATTGATAATGGCATAATCGCTTTTTTATTTGTGCATACCGCGGGGGAGTAATGGTTAGAACGAAGGGAACGTATTGGATTAGATTGGGTACGAAATAGTCATGAAATCATTTCCGATTGAGAATAATATATTTCAATAAATATTTACAGAGCTGTTTCAGCTTCATCTGGTGTTGTCTCCGATATCGCATTTTGTTAATTTTTCCAACGTTACTATCTTTGTAAATGTTAGAACTTAGATATCATGGCATATTTATATGGTAAATATTCATATTTATATTTTTAAAATAAAATAGAATCTAAAATCACGATTTTAATTTAATACCAGTGTTAACACTTCTATTACTTATTGGAAGGTCAATTCATAATCTTATTCAACATTCATGCTTCCAACTTTGGAACTCTTTATTTGGCAATATTTAATTTTCATTTATTTGTTTATTTTTCACATCAGATTTTAGAAACTTTGCCAACATATGCATGCTATTTTGCATTATTTTTTACTTGATCACAAGTTTGTGAGGTACAGCAGAAAGGTAAAGTTATTGCTTTTGAATAATTACAGTTGATTTCTATTGGCTGATAAAACTATTTGCCAAAAATAACACCACTCACATCATACTGTTAGTAAATCAGATTTATCTCTACTGATTTATTTGAGAATGTGATACTTTGAGATTTCTATTTTTCTTTCAGGTGGAGTTTACAGTATTGTGGAAGCATATTTGTTTACATCACATCACAGCCAGAAAGGTATACATGATGCAATAATATATTTCAAACATCTTCAATAATAAAAATTTAGATGATTCTTATTTAATTACACCCCCAATCTAAAAGGGCGGGTGATCAAGTTTATCTGTCCGTCCTTCCTTCCAAAGACATTTTTGTGTGTGAGTGCAGTGCAAAGTAAAGTTTGATTTTGATATGTATATTTTCTGAAAAAAATAAGATTCTTTAAATGTTTTTGACTTCAAATATTTCTTTTTATTTCAACCTTTGTGCGACCTATCACTTGAACACTACTTCATGGATTCTTTTCCAATTATGGGTACAGTTTCTACACCCACAGGAGAGGTGCAGTGTGAAGTTTGGTTTTGATTAGTGTATTTTCTAAGAAAATATAGCTTTTGTTATGATTTGAACTTAAAATATTTTTTATTTCAACAATTGTGCTACCTATAACTTGAGATCTACTAGAGAACATGGATTCTGTCCAAATTTAACGAACACTTTTATATTAAAAAATGGGATGCACAGCAAAGGTTGATTTTGATATGTGTATTTTATTAAACAATATAATTTTTGTACATGTTTTGAACTTAAAATGTTTTTTTTTTAATTCAACATTGTGCGACCTTTAACTTGAGAACTGCTGCATGGATTCTTTCCAAATTTAAGAAACACTTTCTATAGTAATAAAAGAGGTACAGTGAAAATGTTGATTTTGATATGTGTATTTTCAGAAAAAAATATGATTTGTTTCATGTTTTGAACTTAGAATTATTTTCTTCAACATTTGTGAGACCTATAACTTGATGTGCAGTGCAAAGTTTGATTTTGATAATTATGCTTTTTCTATGTTTTAAACTTTGGAAAATGAATGAGTCTTTACTCTTGTTCATTTAGTGTTAATAGCTTTTCTGCCTATCTATGATTCAAGAGCATCATGGTATTACTGTCTATGCTACCTTCCCAGTTGTAGCAGTTTTTAACAGTTTTATGACTTGGATGGGTGGAGGTAGCACTGCTGAGACTTTTTTTCATACATCAAATTATTATTTAGGGGAAGGCAACCATTTTGTATGTAAAAAATGTCCCTTGCCTTATCATTATAATAATTGTGTCATTGTTTTAATCAGTTACCAAGGCACACGGACCGTGGATACAGTTGAAGATCATCCCTGTGTTAAGTTCTTCTGACATCTGAGGATTGAAAAGGCTCCTCAACCACTCAGCCCAAGTTCTGATTTGTCATGTAACAAATAAATAAAGGTCACCGAAACCAGAATTCTATTGTCATTTTGTTGCTGTTATCATATTTTTTAATAGATCAAGTATATTGATCATAGGACATCCTATGCATGGACTATTTTGCTTGTCTCAGCGTTGCCCTAATGCTGAATGTATGGGGTAAGGCCAAGAAAAATTAAACGTTTCAATTTGTGGCAGGCTTATTGTCTGATGGTTTTTAATTTGGAAACTTGTGGGAAAATCATTTATCTTTTAATAGTGTTGAAACATTTGTGAACAATTTGCACATAGTCTTGAAAATGGTTTTGGAAAGTAAATATTATAGCACGAAATTGCACGTGTAATTTGAAACATTTTGAATTTTTTCTTGGCCCTATTTCAATCTATGTATGCTGAGGTACCCTGCCAGAAGAGAGCGCATTTCATTGGCATGTTCTTTCATGGAAAGAGTTCAGAGTGAATCTAACTTGCAGAATGTATTGCTTGTTACCTGATGTCTTAACTACCTTGGTACAAACATTTCAGGCTGCCTGGGAGGTATAGTGAGGAATAAAACAGACGTAATCCAACGTTGGCCATCAACGTTGGGCCAATGTTGGCTATCAACGTTGGCCCAACGTCATTCTGACCGGCGGCCCAACGTTGGGCCAACGTTGGCTGAACATTGTTGTCCCAACGTTGGGTCAACGTTGGCCCAACGTTGGCAAAGAAACGTTGGCCCAACGTTGGGTCAACGTTGGACCAACGATGTTCGGCCAACGTTGGCCCAACGTTGGGCCGCCGGTCAAAATGACGTTGGGCCAACGTTGATAGCCAACGTTGGCCCAACGTAAGTGATAACGTTGGCCCAACGTTGGCCCAACGTCTGACTGCTATCTGGGTTGTTGTTACCCTGCCTGGCTCTCGGCGAAGCGTTCGTTTGTCTCCATTTTGCCAGTTGAGCTCCAGACAACTCGTACAATGTTAATTTACATTAAGCGACGCTATGATGAGAGGTCGGAAAATGAATGTTGGCATGACGGCACATGTATATCATTTAAAAAATTTAATCAAATGTTACTCAATGACCGATTCATGATAGAACACACGATGTCTCGAGTTTACATAACCAGTAATGTTTGAAACTAACTAGACTAGCGCTAAAATAATATCCAGTTTTGATAGAAACAATTTAGCAACTCCATTTAAATAGAAAAGGAGACCCAGTGACATGGGATAACCTGTGGAAAATCTAGACTTGCTTTATATAGAGCTATAGCATTAGTGTAAGGGCTGGGCGGGATGGGAAAAATATGGTTCAAGGACTGTAAGCAGACTAGCGCCATCGGACAACGCACAGCTTTTACCAATGTAAAAAAAACTAATGGTGGACGACTGTACGCTTCCCTACCTTTTTTCCTGGAGTTGGCTGTAGGGGGGAGGGGTGCGGCAGAGCGAGGGAGGCTGGGTGTGTGGGGAGCATGGCTGCCCGGCACAGGTGGTCTCGGCATTGAGGGTCGGGTCACACTTGGGCTGAGGGGGCAGACTGGGTTCGGCTTCTCGGTAGCATTGTACGGGTTGCTGTTTTTCCTGGGCTGTGATGACAACGTGCTGTTCTGTGTCGGCAACGCGATAGCAGATCTGGAAATAAGAGCAGTAAAATATGACTTTGATCTAATACCTGTTTTCATAAAAGAATGATTTGTTGGGACTTTCATACACTGTATAAGAAAATTGCTTCTTGTTTCGAGTTTATGTTGTACGTTTTGCTAAATAGATTAGTTCACACACACACACATGCACACAAACATGCATATACACATATACACATAAGCCCGCATACATGCATATATATATATATATATATATATATATATATATGTGTGTGTGTGTGTGTGTGTGTGTGTGTGTGTATACACACACAAACAGAGAGGTACACACACACACAGAGACACATATACACACACATACACATACATGCAATTTACACACACATACACATATATACTCACATGCACACACACACACACACACATGCATACAAACATGCACACACATATACACATATACACATAAGCCCGCATACTTGGTCAGGTTCGCTGACTTGGTTGATGCATGTCATCGTATCCCAATGGCGATGCTCATGCTATCAATCACTGGATTGTCTGGTCCAGACTCTATTATTTACAGAGCGCCGTCATATAGCTTAAATGTTGCTGAGTGCGGCGTTAAATAACAAACAAACAAACTCTCTCTCTCACACTCACACACCTCGCACACACCACTAATATACAGGAACAACACAAGAGATCACCTGCATTCTGGGTTCTTCAAAAGGGGGTCGTTTGTACCTGAAATGCAGAAAGAACACCCCGGTTAGCATGTGCCATGGTTCAACACACATGGTGTCATCACACTTGTCATGTTCTACTCGTGCTGTGAACTTGCTTGGTAAAGTTCCTAACGTCTGTTAAGCCGCATTTGAGATTGTTGAAAGTTCATTTGTAGTGATTATCAGTAGCAGACTCAAGTGCTCGTCTAGCAAATATCTGGATGTCAAGATCGTCACCCTGGGAAGAAAGGAACTGCGCCAGCGCTCTGAAGATGAGCAGGATGACGATCCTGTAATTAAAGCACTCCCTAGACAACCGACCCGTGAAGATTCCGTGGTAAAATAGGTCTTCAGCAGCCTATGCTTGCCGTAAAAGGTGACGATGCTTGTCGTAAAAGGCGACTAACGGGATCGGGTGGACAGACTCGCTGACTTGGTTGATGCATGTCATCGATCCCAATTGCGTAGATCGATGCTCATGATATTAATCACTGGATTGTCTGGTCCAGACTCGATTATTTACAGACCGCCGTCATATGGCTGGAGTACTGCTGAGTGCGGCGTTAAACAACAAAGCAACCAACCAACCCTAGACAACCGCTTTCTTTGGCTGAGGCTCCCATTGACAATCACAACAAATACATAAATCAATCTCAGCTGCCACAGGGAACACGGGTGGCCAAGTCGTCTAAGGCGCCGCGATTCGCTGTGCAGAGTTGCGTCCCTTGGGCACGCCAGAAACCTATGATCGTGGGTTCGAATCCCGGTTCGCCCCGATTATGTTTCTAGGTTTGTCAGCACCATAACTGTGCTCGTGGGTTTCACCGAAGTGGCTAACGTCTGAGACCTGCATCACTTCGGACTTTCCTCCCACATTAAGCTGACACGCCGTGATATAACTGGAATACTGTTAAAAGCGGCGTTAAACCCAGCTCACTCACTCACTCTGCTGCAACAGAACAGAACGTTCACAGAAAAAAAGATGTAGAAATCCATGTCAATTCGGTCTTCACGTTAATGTTTGCCGATAGAGGAAGAGAAGTTACCCCTTGACTTGGTTCTGAAACAAATGCGTCGACCGAATATTGTTAAAATTATATATTCCAAATATTTATCATTCTAAATTAAAATTTCAGCACTGACACATCTTATCACTTACTGCTGTTGATGAAAATCAACAACAGTAAGTGAAAACCATACATGTCCCATTTGAAAAAAATATATGTGTGCATCATAACAAATATTATTTTGAGTTTTTAATTCACTGTATGTATTTTATATACAACACCAGGTGCGTTCAATTGGTAAACGAGTAAATGAACAATCAATAAAAAATTATTAGGCTCAACCGATGCCACATCACTAATGATTTCCGCCATAATTATTTTTATAAAAGTTCTCTAATGATGGATGTTAGGTCTGTCTACAAGCAACTGTATACATACGTTTTGTCCGCCACACGTAATACCCTGCCAGACACAGCCCCGCAACGACAAGGAGGGCCACGGTGATGCCAATCCCGATGCCGGCCCCCACTCCAATGTCAGATGACGTCACAGGATCTAGAAGGTGTTCAAATGTGTATAGCAATATTATAACTCACCCGCACTAGGGCGGATACAACGACGTTATAGATCACGCACAGGGGCGGATACAACGACGTTGTAGATGACATACAGGGGCGGATAAAACACAGTGATAGCTCATCCATAAAAAACGGATACAGCCCCGTGACAGCCTATCCACTAGAGAAGAATACACCGTCGCGACAGCACATTCACAGAAATACGAATACAACCCCGTGCAAGGCTTACCCACAAGAGACAATTGCAGTGTCGGTATAGCCTATCCACGAGAGAAGAATACATCATCGCGATAGTTCACTTAAAAAAAAAAAAAATCAAAGCAAATGCAAGTAATACGAGAGGTGGAATCTGATTGGTCACTACGAGAGGCACAACAGGGACATAACTGGAGGCGCTACGATTAAGCCCAGGAATTCCAGCCCAGATCGGCAAGGGTGGAAACTGGACTTTTAAAGTCAGTTAACTCTCTTGCCTCGGGAAGATGACAATAGTTGTGCGTTCCAGAATACACGCGGCTTCTTCTCCTGACAGCCATAATACATGTATACATGTAGTACATTATAGTATGGCATCTGAGGGTTAATGCGTTATGTTTCCGGTGCTGCTCTAGCATTGATTGACACTGGTCAAGTCGGGTTGAATCTGGTCATCCCACTTTGACAGAAATGTGGTCATCTCAGTTTATTCAGGTCAGTCACATAAGATTTTAGTAATCGAACGCCTGCCGTGCTATTGGCAAATAAAGCCAAAGGTTTGTTTGTTTGTGGTTTAACGCCGTACTCTGCAATATTCCAGCAGCATGACGGCAAAGAATCGACCAGAATGGACCAGACAATCCAGTTCTTGCCATCATGTACATCGATCCACGTGGGTCACGATGACATGCATCAACCAAGTCAGCAGCCTGACCACCCGATCCCGTTAGTCGCATCTCACGACAAGCATAGTCGCAATTTACGGCAAACATTGGTTGCTGAAGACATATTCTAACCCGGATCTTCACGGGTAATAAATCCAAAGGGCATCTGTTGATTTACTGGGATTTGTCCTCCCTGAAGTATAGCTGAATACCGCTAGATTTGTCGTTGTGTTTGCATTCTCAGAAAAGTTCAATTATGTCCAAACATTTGAGTTTTCTTTGTACACCACGATATCACACAATAAAGTAAAGGATCGCTAGGGCATTTGTTCCTAAACGTGGTGTCCATAGATATAGTAACATGCCTATCTTCAAAGGTCCAGGACAATTTGTCAACAATCTGATGTTTACTGAGGAAACAGTTTGTGTAATCTTGCACTTCCTCACCAATAACGATATGTGTTATTTGGGATAATGTCTGTATGCATACCAGGGACTTGATGTGGCAAGGGTAGAAACTAGGCTTTGATATAGGCAAGTGGACACGCTTGCCTCGGGAAGATTTTTTGTTAACAATATATTATTATTAATAAAGATTTTCTTTGACACTTTTCTAATATTTGTTTAACTTATATTATCGTTGGTTTCACAATGAGAAAATTACCGAACATGTCCCTAAAAGTCTCATGAACGTTAACATTTGTGTGCAAAAGTCAGGGTTAAGGTGTAGGACGTCAAACACGTCGCCAAAAACAGCCGATATTGTTCCGATATCGAACGTGTACAGTTTTGATGGGGTATCCGCAGCCATTGTTATATGTAGGATATGGATATATCGGTGTACTCATACGCACAACTTTTGTGTGAAAAGGCTTCCATCATCAATGGACTTTGATACCCGATGTTAATCCAATTTAGACCATTCAGGCATTCTTAATAGTCACGGTAAAATGGAGTACGAACTTTCATAGAGTGACGTCCAAATATTATATGGATGTCGTCGTAAGCTCCCAGGACAAATATACAGTCCGACTAAATGAACACACAGGGTCATGTAGATTGAATACTGCTGGGTGCGACGATACACAACATACAACCAAGGTCTGACTTGTTGTAGACCGTCCGCCCGGAGAGCGGAAGGTCCGGGGTTTGATCCCCCGCCGCGTCATACCAAGAGACGTTAAAAGATAGTACTTGTTGTTACCCTGTCTGGCGCTCGGCATTAAGGGGCTAAAACAAGGACTGGTCGGCTCGGAGTCAGTATACTGTGTATGAGTGGGGTATTCATGTTAAACATCGGCATGCTATCTCAGTGGGCTAGCACTATAAATCGACATCAGCCCGGACTAGTACAAGCAGCCACACACACACACACACACACGCACGCACGCACGCACGCACGCACGCACGCACACGTGCACGCACGTCGCTATATAAGTGCAATAATCTTGGACGCTTCATTAAACCCCATTTCACTTCACCTCACCTGAATTCGTATTAATTGGCATCTTAGTAGGCTTTGTTAAAGTAATACCCCAAGTTTAAATCTTATGAGGAACTCTCAACACGAGTAGGGTCCTTTATCACTTTGGTGAACCCCAAGGAATGCATCTGGTCCCGAGATGCCACGGATCATAATATAATCGGGTCGAATCTCGGATTCAAACCTACGACAGTGGGTCTTCTTAATCGTTCTTGACACCAACTTCAGCCGGTGCACACATATGTACCCATGTCCTCGTGGACAATATTACAGTATGAAGGAGCCCCGACTAGCCTAGTCGTCTAAGGCGCCGTCTCCTATGACATAGTGGTTAAAGCGTTCGCTCGTCACGCCGAAGACTCGGGTTCGATTCCCGACATGGGTACAATGTGTGAAGCCCATTTCTTGTGTCCCCCGCGGTGATATTGCTGGAATATTGCTAAAAGCGGCGTAAAACCATACTCACTCACTCACTATGAGATTGTGGTTTCGATTCCAAGATTCGCCCTGATTATGTCACTAGGTTTGGCAGAACCACACTCGGTTTCGTAATTCAATGTTTAGAAACATTCACCACAACGTCTGATATAATTGTGTTAAGAAATGGATGAAAGTTTCACAGCATTCTTGGATCACGGGTAACCCGGCCGTTAGGTGCCGGAATTCGCCGTGTAGAGTTGCCTCCCTTGGACATGCGCGTGGGTTTCGCGAAAGTGGTAAACGTCTAGGACCTGCACCACTTCGGACTTTCCTCTCACATAAGACACATAAAGCTGACACGCCGTGATGTAACAAAATACATTTCAAAGCTGTTAAAACAAATTTACTCAGTCACACAGAGTAAACACATCATCACATATGCATAAAAATAAAATCATATTATTCACATAGTAAATCATGAAAGTGTAAGTCCACAATAGCATGTCTTACCTTCAACAAACACAAACAGCTCCTCTGTAAAATTTGATTTTAGCGAATCAGTTTGCGTGCTGATGGCTTGTACTCTGACGTCATATCCGGTATTCTTCACGAGACCCGATATTTGGGCATAAACAGTATGTCCGACTCCAGGGTCCTCGTCGATCTTCTTGTAGACCCAGCCTCTGGCTGTTGAGTCCGAACGTTTGTAGGATACCTCGAAACGTTGACCCCCTCCCCCGTTGAACTGTGACCTCCACGTGAACCAGAAGCCATCTGTGAAGTTGTCAACTACTTGGAATTGAATGGGTGGCTGCGGTCGAGCTGAAAGAAGACGGACGCCGAATACTACTACTACTACTACTACTACTACAACTACTACTACTACTACTACTACTACTACTACTACTACTACTACTACTACTACTACCATTACTACTACTACTACTACTACTACTACTACTACTACTACTACTACTACTACAGATGTCACCCACCACTCCACCCAGTTACAACTGACTGACGTACCCAGCTGCTTCAGCTCCATGACTGTAGATGTCACCCACCACTCCACCCAGTTACAACTGTCTGACGTACCCAGCTGTTTCAGCTCCATGACTGTAGATGTCACCCACCACTCCACCCAGTTACAACTGACTGACGTTCCCAGCTGTTTCAGCTCCATGACTACAGATGTCACCCACCACTCCACCCAGTTACAACTGACTGACGTTCCCAGCTGTTTCAGCTCCATGACTACAGATGTCACCCACCACTCCACCCAGTTACAACTGTCTGACGTACCTAGCTGTTTCAGCTCCATGACTGTAGATGTCACCCACCACTCCACCCAGTTACAACTGACTGACGTACCTAGCTGTTTCAGCTCCATGACTACAGATGTCACCCACCACTCCACCCAGTAACACCTGACTGACGTACCCAGCTGTTTCAGCTCCATGACTACAGATGTCACCCACCACTCCACCCAGTTACAACTGACTGACGTACCTAGCTGTTTCAGCTCCATGACTACAGATGTCACCCACCACTCCACCCAGTTACAACTGACTGACGTACCCAGCTGTTTCAGCTTCATGACTACAGATGTCACCCACCACTCCACCCAGTTACAACTGACTGACGTTCCCAGCTGTTTCAGCTCCATGACTACAGATGTCACCCACCACTCCACCCAGTTACAACTGACTGACGTACCCAGCTGTTTCAGATCCATGACTACAGATGTCACCCACCACTCCACCCAGTTACAACTGACTGACGTTCCCAGCTGTTTCAGCTCCATGACTGTAGATGTCACCCACCACTCCACCCAGTTACAATTGACTGACGTACCCAGCTGTTTCAGCTCCATGACTGTAGATGTCACCACCGCTCCACCCAGTTACAACTGACTGACGTACCCAGCTGTTTCACCTCCATGACTGTAGATGCCACCCACCACTCCACCCAGTTACAACTGTCTGACGAACCCAGCTGTTTCAGCTCCATGACTGTAGATGTCACCACCACTCCACCCAGTTACAACTGACTGACGTACCCAGCTCTTTCAGCTCCATGACTGTAGATGTCACCCACCACTCCACCCAATTACAACTGACTGACGTACCCAGCTGTTTCAGCTCCATGACTACAGATGTCACCCACCACTCCACCCAGTTACAACTGACTGACGTACCCAGCTGTTTCAGCTCCATGACTACAGATGTCACCCACCACTCCACCCAGTTACAACTGACTGACGTACCCAGCTGTTTCAGATCCATGACTACAGATGTCACCACCACTCCACCCAGTTACAACTGACTGACGTACCCAGCTGTTTCAGCTTCATGACTACAGATGTCACCCACCACTCCACCCAGTTACAACTGACTGACATACCCAGCTGTTTCAGCTTCATGACTACAGATGTCACCCAGCACTCCACCCAGTTACAACTGACTGACGTACCCAGCTGTTTCACCTCCATGACTACAGATGTCACCCACCACTCCACCCAGTTCCAACTGACTGACGTACCTAGCTGTTTCAGCTTCATGACTGTAGATGTCACCACCTCTCCACCTAGTTACAACTGACTGACGTACCTAGCTGTTTCAGCTTCATGACATCAGATGTCACCACCCTTCACCCAGTTCCAACTGACTGACGTACCCAGCTGTTTCAGCTCCATGACTGTAGATGTCACCACCACTCCACCCAGTTACAACTGTCTGACAAACCCAGCTGTTTCAGCTCCATGACTGTAGATGTCACCACCACTCCACCCAGTTACAACTGACTGACGTACCTAGCTGTTTCAGATCCATGACTACAGATGTCACCCACCACTCCACCCAGTTACAACTGACTGACGTACCCAGCTGTTTCAGCTCCATGACTACAGATGTCACCCACCACTCCACCCAGTTACAACTGACTGACGTACCCAGCTGTTTCAGATCCATGACTACAGATGTCACCACCACTCCACCCAGTTACAACTGACTGACGTACCCAGCTGTTTCAGCTTCATGACTACAGATGTCACCCAGCACTCCACCCAGTTACAACTGACTGACATACCCAGCTGTTTCAGCTTCATGACTACAGATGTCACCCACCACTCCACCCAGTTACAACTGACTGACGTACCTAGCTGTTTCACCTCCATGACTACAGATGTCACCCACCACTCCACCCAGTTCCAACTGACTGACGTACCTAGCTGTTTCAGCTCCATGACTGTAGATGTCACCACCTCTCCACCTAGTTACAACTGACTGACGTACCTAGCTGTTTCAGCTTCATGACTTCAGATGTCACCCACCACTCCACCCAGTTACAACTGACTGACGTTCCCAGCTGTTTCAGCTCCATGACTACAGATGTCACCCACCACTCCACCCAGTTACAACTGACTGACGTACCCAGCTGTTTCAGATCCATGACTGTAGATGTCACCACCACTCCACCCAGTTACAACTGACTGACGTACCCAGCTGTTTCAGCTCCATGACTACAGATGTCACCACCGCTCCACCCAGTTACAACTGACTGACGTACCCAGCTGTTTCACCTCCATGACTGTAGATGCCACCCACCACTCCACCCAGTTACAACTGTCTGACGAACCCAGCTGTTTCAGCTCCATGACTGTAGATGTCACCACCACTCCACCCAGTTACAACTGACTGACGTACCCAGCTCTTTCAGCTCCATGACTGTAGATGTCACCCACCACTCCACCCAATTACAACTGACTGACGTACCCAGCTGTTTCAGCTCCATGACTACAGATGTCACCCACCACTCCACCCAGTTACAACTGACTGACGTACCCAGCTGCTTCAGCTCAATGACTACAGATGTCACCCACCACTCCACCCAGTTACAACTGGCTGACTTACCCAGCTGTTTCAGCTCCATGACTACAGATGTCACCCACCACTCCACCCAGTTACAACTGACTGACGTACCCAGCTGTTTCAGATCCATGACTACAGATGTCACCACCACTCCACCCAGTTACAACTGACTGACGTACCCAGCTGTTTCAGCTTCATGACTACAGATGTCACCCAGCACTCCACCCAGTTACAACTGACTGACATACCCAGCTGTTTCAGCTTCATGACTACAGATGTCACCCAGCACTCCACCCAGTTACAACTGACTGACGTACCCAGCTGTTTCACCTCCATGACTACAGATGTCACCCACCACTCCACCCAGTTCCAACTGACTGACGTACCTAGCTGTTTCAGCTTCATGACTGTAGATGTCACCACCTCTCCACCTAGTTACAACTGACTGACGTACCTAGCTGTTTCAGCTTCATGACATCAGATGTCACCACCCTTCACCCAGTTCCAACTGACTGACGTACCCAGCTGTTTCAGCTCCATGACTGTAGATGTCACCACCACTCCACCCAGTTACAACTGTCTGACAAACCCAGCTGTTTCAGCTCCATGACTGTAGATGTCACCACCACTCCACCCAGTTACAACTGACTGACGTACCTAGCTGTTTCAGATCCATGACTACAGATGTCACCCACCACTCCACCCAGTTACAACTGACTGACGTACCCAGCTGTTTCAGCTCCATGACTACAGATGTCACCCACCACTCCACCCAGTTACAACTGACTGACGTACCCAGCTGTTTCAGATCCATGACTACAGATGTCACCACCACTCCACCCAGTTACAACTGACTGACGTACCCAGCTGTTTCAGCTTCATGACTACAGATGTCACCCAGCACTCCACCCAGTTACAACTGACTGACATACCCAGCTGTTTCAGCTTCATGACTACAGATGTCACCCACCACTCCACCCAGTTACAACTGACTGACGTACCTAGCTGTTTCACCTCCATGACTACAGATGTCACCCACCACTCCACCCAGTTCCAACTGACTGACGTACCTAGCTGTTTCAGCTTCATGACTGTAGATGTCACCACCTCTCCACCTAGTTACAACTGACTGACGTACCTAGCTGTTTCAGCTTCATGACTTCAGATGTCACCACCCTTCACCCAGTTCCAACTGACTGACGTACCCAGCTGTTTCAGCTCCATGACTGTAGATGTCACCACCCTTCACCCAGTTACAACTGACTGACGTACCTAGCTGTTTCAGCTTCATGACTACAGATGTCACCAAGCACTCCACCCAGTTACAACTGACTGACGTACCTAGCTGTTTCAGCTCTATGACTACAGATGTCACCCACCACTCCACCCAGTAACACCTGACTGACGTACCTAGCTGTTTCAGCTCCATGGCTACAGATGTCACCCACCACTCCACCCAGTTACAACTGACTGACGTACCCAGCTGTTTCAGCTCCATGACTACAGATGTCACCCACCACTCCACCCAGTTACAACTGACTGACTTACCCAGCTGTTTCAACTTCATGACTACAGATGTCACCCACCACTCCACCCAGTTACAACTGACTGACTTACCCAGCTGTTTCAACTTCATGACTACAGATGTCACCCACCACTCCACCCAGTTACAACTGACTGACTTACCCAGCTGTTTCAACTTCATGACTACAGATGTCACCACCACTCCGCCCAGTTACAACTGACTGACGTACCCAGCTGTTTCAGCTTCATGACTACAGATGTCACCTACCAATTCAACAGGTTATAAATGACAGACGTACCCAGCTGTTTCAGCTCGATGAATGCAGATGTGCAACCACCTCTTGTGCACGCCGTCACGTAGTAGTATCCAAAGTCAGAGGACATTGTCATCCACGTCCTCGACAAACGTGACCCCGAGACGTTAACTTGGTGGCTGTGCATGCGGTAGCCAATTACCTGGCCCTCCGTGCGCTGTCCGACTGGATCCAGTTCTTTGCCATCCTTGCTCCATTTGCTTCGCCACATCGTAGACACATTAAGGAACGTAGCCGACAACGCCGTCCTCGTGTCCACCTCAGCATACACGACGACATGGGCGGCGGACATCAACCTCGGTGCCATTTCGACTGCAGACGAATCAGACAAAGTAGTGCACCCAGCAACTACTCCTACTACTACTACTACTACTACTACTACTACTACTAGTTGGTTGGTTGGTTGGTTTGTCGTTTAACGCCGCACTCAGCAATATTCCAGCTATATGACGGCGGTCTGTAAATAATCGAGTCTGGACCAGACAATCCAGTTAATGACATCATGAGCATCGATCCATGCAATTTGGATCGATGACATGCATCAACCAAGTCACCGAGCCTGACCACCCGGTCCCGTTAGTCGCCTTTTACGACAAGCATAGTCGCCTTTTACGGCAAGCATGGGTTGCTGAAGACCTATTCTACCCTGGATCTTCACAGGTCTACTACTACTACTACTACTACTACTACTACTACTACTACTACTACTACTATCGTCGGATCATAGGTTTTCGACGTCATACGTTTTCGAACGGCCATGTTTACTCACGCTACAACGGGGGTTTACATTGTAAATCCTCAGATGATGGCTGGTTGTCTTTTAAAAGTGAATGAGATGTTTTACAGTTGTTGGTGTAATTAGAGAGAAAACTACGAATATTTCTTAAGCGTCCGAAAACCCATAGCACGGGGATACTGCTACTACTACTTCTACTACCTCTACTACTACTTCACACATACACAAACAGACACATACACACATACACACACACACACACCAGTGGATGATCCAGGGTTTTTGAAAAATGGTGTGTGCGCATAATAATCAAGTGAGTGAGTATGTTTTTATGCCACTTTCAGCAAAATTCCAGCAATTTCACGGCGGGGAAAACCAACAATGGGCATCACACGTTGTACCCATATTGGGAATCGAACCCGGGTCTTCGGCGTAACGAGCGAACGCTTTAGCAACTAGGCGACTCCATCGCCCTTTAAACCCAAGTCATGAAGTGACTTGGCCGCGTGCGGAGCTAACACTTACTGAAAAAGAGATGGTGCCCTACCTGGCACTCCCTCTGTATCCACCAGTGCGCACGCACGCACGCACGTACGCACTCAGACACAGAGCACAACTACCCCCTCTGATACAATTAAAATGACTGCCATCTTCAAAATGGTAAAAGTTCAGTTTTCTTGACAACGAATTACCTTCCTGAGAGAGGTCGATGGATTCAACAGATTTGGTTTGTTCCACTTGACATTCATAGATGCCAGCGTCCTGCAGAGTAAATCCATCCAATTGAAGAGTTGAAACAGAATCTGCAACTTCTTTTGAGATGGACTGAATTGTCTTCCCTTGCCAAGTTTGCGTAAAAGTCACGTTGCTGACGGAAGTGAAATTGGTCAAGGTGCAGTTGAGACTCACGTTGGATAATTCCTTCAGTTCGACAGACGCAAGTACTATGTTTAACCTTTGAGCATCTGAAAAAAACCACACACGTATTAGGTGGAACATACAGGGGAGGAAGATGACGGAGAGGAAGATGATGGGGAGGGAGATGACGGAGAGGAAGATGATGGGGAGGGAGATGATGGGGAGGCAGATGATGGGGAGGCAGATGATGGGGAGGAAGATGATGTGGAGGGAGTTAATGGGGAGGAACTCTATGGGGAGGAAGATGATGGGGAGGAGCACGATGGGGAGGGAGATGATGGGGAGGAAGATGATGGGGAGGAGCACGATGGGGAGGGAGATGATGGGGAGGGAGATGATGGGGAGGAAGATGATGGGGAGGGAGATGATGGGGAGGGAGATGATGGGGAGGAGCACGGTGGGGAGGGAGATGATGGGGAGGGAGATGATGGGGAGGGAGATGATGGGGAGGGAGATGATGGGGAGGAAGATGATGGGGAGGAGCACGATGGGGAGGGAGATGATGGGGAGGGAGATGATGGGGAGGGAGATGATGGGGAGGAAGATGATGGGGAGGAGCACGGTGGGGAGGAAGAGGATGGGGAGGAAGATGATTGGGAGGAGCACGATGGGGAGGGAGATGATGGGGAGGGAGATGATGGGGAGGAAGATGATGGGGAGGGAGATGATGGGGAGGAAGATGATGGGGAGGAACACGATGGGGAGGGAGATGATGGGGAGAAACATGATGGGGAGGAAGATGATGGGAAGAAAGATGTTGGGAAGAAAGATGATAGGGAGGAACATGATGGGGGAGGGAGATGATTTAGCACAAACAAAAACTCAAATTAACTGAAAAGTTATCATTAAAACTCAAATCAGCATCTTACAGAGGTAAATTTCTAAATATAATATTTAGATCAATACTACAATCAAACGGATATAATTCTCGAGGTGCTGAAAGTAAATCAACACATTGGTTTGGCTGCCTACTTATATAACAATATTTATATAACAATAGGTTGTTAATCCCTCACCTCTTATCTGACGTACAGTCAGGAAATATTTACTGATCAGGGGGAGCAAAGATCACGAATATCGCAATGTTAATTTTGTTCCTTGAGCCACGTAGGATTGCCCAACACATATCTCACAACAAACATATGATCAGGGACATGTGTCATCTTGTTAATCTACTACGTACAGGAGACACCCAGTCGGGTCAGAAAGGTCATCTCGGTAATACATTACACAACACACGCGCAGTTGGATCATTGTACCAGAAAGGTCAGACCCGTGAAGATCCGGGGCAGAATAGCAACCCCGTCTTAGCAACCCATGCTTACCGTAAAAGGCGACAATACTTGTAAGAGGCGTCTAACGGGATCGGGTGGTCAGGCTTGCTGACTTGGTTGATGCATGTCATCGATCCCATAGGATCCCATGTGTGGATCGATGCTCATGTTGTCAATCACCGGGTTTTCTGGTCCAGACTCGATTATTTACAGACCGCCGTCATATAGCTTGAATATTGCTGAGTGCGGCGTTAAACAACAAACCAACCAACCAAGTGGATAGGACAACTTACTTATAGTGAGGTTGCCTTACGCCAGATTGTGCCTGGATAAGCGCACCAAATTTTGCCTGTGGATGTCTTTTATCGTTATAAGAAGGTTTAGGACAGTAGACATCAAAAATATTTTCTGCTGCACGTGCTGTGCCACAATATCCAATAGGGCCGATAAACCGTTTCTGTTAAAACTGTAAAATTTTCTAAATTTATTGTAATATGTCATGTCATGTATCAAATGAAAGCTTTTTTGTGTTCTTTTACCTACAGGTGCATTTTGCGTGTGAAACACAAGTTTGCCCTGCATAGTGTCCTTTTTTCTTGTCTGCTTGAAAAAGAACGTTCACAGTTGAGGCGCTTGGTAACGTTGAACACAATTCTAGTTCGGCGACTTCAGTAACCTCATTTCATGGAACTGGCATAAGCTTATTTCATCACCACGAGGGGGCACGGGTGGCCCAGTCGTCTAAGGCGACGCGATTCGCTGTGCAGAGTTGCGTCCCTTGGGCACGCCAGAAACCTATGATTGTGGGTTCGAATCCCTGTTCGCCCTGATTATGTTTCTAGGTATGTCAGCACCATACCCGTGCTCGTGGGTTTCACCGAAGTGGTAAACGTCCGAGACCTGCATCACTTCGGGCTTTCCTCCCAAATTAAGCTGATACGCCGTGATATAACTGGAATAATGTTAAAAGCGGCGTTAAACCCAACTCACTCACTCACTCATCACCATGAGCAAGGGCTTTCCGCACAGGAAACATTTCGGAAGCTGGTCCAGAGCATTTCCGATACGACCAGACAACTGAGAAATCCTTCCATGGATGATTTTGGCAACCTTATAACTCTTGATAGCGACACTGCACGCAAGAAGCAGTTATAACCCAGTAAACACACTGGAGGATGTTGGAAATAAGCAGCATAATGCATCAAAAGTGTGATCGAAGATGGGACCCAGTCTGTTCATGAACCTCTCAAGAGATATTCTCTTACATTATTCAGCCTTCCACCCAGCAAGTCATCTTCTAAACAAGGACTGTGAACGTGAATTAAAAGAATTACTTGCTCATGAGATCCAGGCATTCCAACCTTCTCTCTATGATTTTGGCAAATTGGCGTTACCCGGTCCAACGTCTGATCGTTTCCGATGCTTTGAGCAGTCAAATTAACAGGAACAATCAGCTTCTTATGAATACAAAGCTCCTGTCCATTCCTGGCCTAGTACAGGAATTCACACCCTCGATGATTTGGGTGACAGTGTTTCCATTCCACATCTCATGGGTCAGCTTCAGCGACATTTTGTGGGAGTCTTACATTCGGAGCAGTCTAAAAGAATCAACTTTTGAAAAGAGGAACATGTGTGCGTCGAAAGGTATACCAACAGGCAAAGATACTAGTCAAGTGGATGGATGTCCTGTCTGCTTCTCGGGATAGGGAAGAATTATTTCAGTTCTTTACTTCAAATGTTGCAGAATAGCCATAGCTGTCCATAAGACATCACGAGCAGCTGTGACATTCAAGGGGATGGATTCCCTCACCTTCCGACCCGTGAAGATTCCGGGGTAGAATAGGTCTTCAGCAACCCATGCTTGCCGTAAAAGGTGACTATGCTTGTCGTAAAAGGCGACAAACGGGATCGGGTGGTCAGGCTCGCTGACTTGGTTGATCCATGTCATCGATCCCAATTGCGTGGATCGATGCTCATGATATCAATCACTGGATTGTCTGGTCTAGACTCGATTATTTACAGACCGCCGTCATATAGCTTGAATATTGCTGAGTGCGGCGTTAAACAACAAACCAACCAACCAACCCTCACCTTCTTGACAAATTGCAATCACGAGGAGGCAGACCCAAGGACTGCCACTCGTTCTGTGCATGGTACGACGTCACTGCAGACGCGCACAGTGGATACAGATGGTTTGTTCATCTTTACTGGAACATTTCATGACCTAGTTGTACTACAATCCCAAGCGGATTTTACGTTGCCTTTGGAATGGGAAAGACCTTTGTCTACTTTCACATCAATAAATGTGTACATTCAGGAGAGCTGCATTCTCGTGATTTTCAAGTCATGCCTGTTCGAGGTGTGACATAACATCAGCTTTTGTTGGGAAAAGTAGACAGTTATCTTGACAAGCTTGGCGGGTTGTAAATGAAGTCATGGAAACCTTTGTGCAACTAGCCCACCATTCATTTCAAGTGCTGAACATAGATTCTGGTCACTTCCAAATGCTTGAGCGTTTACTGTTGTCATGTTCGAGAAGACATGTTCTCTGCAATCAATCAATGAGCTGAGAATTGGTCTCTTCTGCCACAAAATTCGACCGATTGCCAAGCGTCTTCCATCTCAAGAAGCATTGTTACACCATCCAATGTCCATCCCCTGAAGGTTTTGAGTGGAACAAATTTGTTACATCATCCAGTTTGAATGGATGGAACTCACCAAATGAATATGCAAACCAAAATGCATTATTTGCAACTGTATTAAAGCTCATGTGGACTGCACACCACTTTGCAGATGCAAATGTTCTGAACTATAGTCATAAACTTGTGTTACCTTAACATCAATCTGACTTAATGAATGACATTATCTGTCCCCATTAGTTTTAGATTTTAATATATTTTGTAAACCTTAATCGCATTCCCAGAGTATGAAAATACCTTTCATTTGATATGTAATATGTCTCAATAGTGAGTAAGATTAAAAGTTTCACTATTTTTTACATTGCTGGGAAAGTGAAATGGCGGCCATATTGGATTTTAGTGGCTACCGGAAGTTATAAATATATTTTACGGTGGCTCCTACCCCATATTTATTTAGTATGGGTGTCTGTATCAGTGTGTCATATTTGATGCTTTTATTTCACCTTGTGAAAATAATTTGGTTAGAGCCCCATGACTATAATTCCCTGCCAATCAGCCACACTATCGGGCCATTGTGCCATCTATCGATCCATCCACAGATCCACCCATCTATCAACTGCCATCGATCATTGCAACCATCATCAGTCTTACTTCATCTATTGAATCATCGGTCCGCTAAACAGTAGATACTTCCGTTCTCCATCCATCGGTTTACGCATCCATTGGTCCCTTGATCCATAAATACTTCCATTTTCCATGCATCGGTACACACGCCCATTGGTCTCTTTAAAAGTAGATACGTCCGTTCACCATCCATCTGTTCAGACATTTCCTTTAATCCGTTTTCAATCGATCAGTTCACACATCCATTGGTCCCTTAATTCGCAGATACTTTCGTTCGCCATACACCGGCTAACACATCAATTGTTCCCTTTAACCAGAGATACTTCCGTTCTCCATACACCGGTCCACACATCAATTGGTCCCTTTAACCAGAGATACTTCCGTTCACCATACACCGGTCCACACATCAATTGGTCCCTTTAACCAGAGATACTTCCGTTCACCATACACCGGTTCACACATCAATTGGTCCCTTTAACCAGGGATACTTCCGTTCACCATACACCGGTCCACACATCAATTGGTCCCTTTAACCAGGGATGCTTCCGTTCTCCATACACCGGTCCACACATCAATTGGTCCCTTTAACCAGAGATACTTTCGTTCTCCATACACCGGTTAACATATCAATGGGTCCCTTTAACCAGAGATACTTCCGTTCTCCATACACCGGTTCACACATCAATTGGTCCCTTTAACCAGAGATACTTCCGTTCTCCATACACCGGTTCACACATCAATTGGTCCCTTTAACCAGGGATACTTCCGTTCTCCATACACCGGTCCACACATCAATTGGTCCCTTTAACCAGAGATACTTCCGTTCTCCATACACCGGTCCACACATCAATTGGTCCCTTTAACCAGAGATACTTCCGTTCTCCATACACCGGTTCACGCATCAATTGGTCCCTTTAACCAGAGATACTTCCGTTCACCATACACCGGTTCACACATCAATTGGTCCCTTTAACCAGAGATACTTCCGTTCACCATACACCGGTCCACACATCAATTGGTCCCTTAAAGCAGGGATACTTCCGTTCTCCATACACCGGTCCACACATCAATTGGTCCCTTTAACCAGAGATACTTCCGTTCACCATACACCGGTTCACACATCAATTGGTCCCTTTAACCAGGGATACTTCCGTTCGCCATACACTGGTTAACACATCAATTGGTCCCTTTAACCAGAGATACTTCCGTTCACCATACACCGGTTCACACATCAATTGGTCCCTTTAACCAGGGATACTTCCGTTCACCATACACCGGTCCACACATCAATTGGTCCCTTTAACCAGGGATACTTCCGTTCTCCATACACCGGTCCACACATCAATTGGTCCCTTTAACCAGAGATACTTTCGTTCTCCATACACCGGTTAACATATCAATGGGTCCCTTTAACCAGAGATACTTCCGTTCTCCATACACCGGTTCACACATCAATTGGTCCCTTTAACCAGAGATACTTCCGTTCTCCATACACCGGTTCACACATCAATTGGTCCCTTTAACCAGGGATACTTCCGTTCTCCATACACCGGTCCACACATCAATGGGTCCCTTTAACCAGAGATACTTCCGTTCACCATACACCGGTTCACACATCAATTGGTTTTTAACCAGAGATACTTCCGTTCACCATACAGCGGTTCACACATCAATTGGTCCCTTTAACCAGAGATACTTCCGTTCACCATACACCGGTTCACACATCAATGGGTCCCTTTAACCAGAGATACTTCCGTTCACCATACACCGGTTCACACATCCAATGGTCCCTTAATCCATAGATACTTCCGTTCTCCATACACCGGTTCACACATCAATTGGTCCCTTTAACCAGAGATACTTCCGTTCACCATACACCGGTTCACACATCAATTGGTCCCTTTAACCAGAGATACCTCCGTTCTCGATACACCAGTTCACACATCCACTTCGGGCTTTCCTCTCACATTACGCTGACACGCCGTGATATAACTGTAAAAGCGGCGTTAAACCCAACTCACTCACTCATTCATCCGTAGAGACCGCCTCCGTGTTGTTATTGATAGAGCGTGTGCCTGGAGAATGGAAGGTCGCTGATCCGACCACAGACCTCGTTAAAAGACGTTAAAAGACGGTACTTTTTTCCACCCTGTCTGGTGCTCACATGTTCGGCTTGGAATCAGATTGATAATTCAACAATGATCCACCCAACCATTAATCCATCAATCCACCCACCGATCACAACACAATTATTCACGATGTTTCGTCAGGTGGGCTAACTAGACATAGATTCTCTTCACGAGGAATATGTTCAGTGACCATTGTCTACATTCAGAGAAGGAACGTCATATGTGGGTATACAATTGATTTTCCCCTCTGCCTTCTAAATCAATATTGAATACAGGATACGAATAACAAACTAGCCTTAACAATTAGGGCCGAAGAAATGTAAAATCGTTAATCCACGTTTTCAAAGCTACCCAACATAACTAATCATTTACACTTTGGTTGTTCCCAAAAAACGATATGTAGTTGGTCAAGACAAAATTGTTTGGCTTCTGTCAGGGAAGAAAATGTACGGTTGTGTCTTAAACAAAACTATCGCCGTTTAACCCTCTACATTCATGTACTTTCTTGTTAAGGCCACACTTAGTCCAGCCTTGGCTCAAACTGTGTGTTTGTCCACATATGGGCATTCTTACCGGTGTTGTGTCCCAGTCCAACAATGACAGCTAACACGAGATAAACCGCAGCAGCCATAACAGCATCCGACGTTGTCTGGTGTTGTCGTTGTTGCTTCTTGGCGGCCTCGCCCAACCAGGAAGTGAACTGCCGAGACAAGGGTGGGACAGCGACGCCACAGAGCGGAACACATACCTGTCGTTATTTCCGTTATTGAGGGTAACTTGTGTCAAACTTTAGATCCCTAAACCTCAACTCTGGGCAGGTGAAATACTTTATCCTGATTTTACGATACAATTCATGCGGATACGGACAATTGACTCATATTAATAGTATGTTTTTTTGCGATCCTTGATGCACTTATACTCGTTTATATGAACATATGTTCTGAGTAATATTGCTATGAGTGTGTGAGTGAGTGAAAGTGAGTGAAAGTGAGTGAGTGAGTATGGTTTTGCGCCGCTTTTAGCAATATTCCAGCAATATCAGGGCGGGGGACACCAGAAATGGGCTTCATACATTGTACCCATGTGAGGAATCGAACCCGGTATTCGGCGTGACGAGCGAACGCTTTAACCACAAGGCTATCGCAGCGCCCAGTATTGTTATGAAAGTTGTGTGGTGGAATAACTCAACTATACAACGAAGACTTGGAGTTGTTTCTGCTGAAGTAATGTGTTTGTTTGTTGTTTAACGCCGCACTATTTCAGTTTTGTGATGGCGGAGCGATTTAATAAACAACTTGCAACTACACACAACTCTGGAACTGGTGTCCCTTCCGCAATACAGTGAGTGTGTGAGTGAGTTGGGTTTAACGCCGCTTTTAACAGTATTCCAGTTATATCGCGGCGTGTCAGCTTAATGTGGGAGGAAAGCCCGAAGTGATGCAGGTCTCAGACGTTTACCACTTCGGTGAAACCCACGAGCACGGGTATGGTGCTGACATACCTAGAAACATAATCGGGGCGAACCGGTATTCGAACCCACAATCATAGGTTCTGGCGTGCCCAAGGGACGCAACTCTGCACAGCGAATCGCGTCGCCTTAGACGACTGCAATACATATATTACGTCATTAAACGTCTAGTGAGTGAGTGAGTTTGTGGAAACAGCATCTTCGGCGTAATGAGTGACCGCTTTAACCGTAAGCGAAGTCACACCCAACCCACACCCACAGCGTCAAGACCTTGACCCACTTAGCGCTAAGATGATCGTAACTCCCATACTTTAACAAAGGCTCACACTAGTCTTAGCGCTAAGATCGCTTTGTGCAAGTGGGCCTTTGTCTACAATGGACTGTTGAGTTCAGTCTCAATTTGAGTGTATGTTTAATGATATTGTTAACAAATATATTGTAATTTCATCCGACATATTCATTAATTCATATTCATGCTCTAAGCGATATATGAAACACGCTTTGGATGCACACATACACGCACGCACGCACGCACGCACGCACGCACGCTCATGTATGTAGTTATCGGCATGTCCTGGGGAGGTCGGGTAGCCTAGTGGTTAAAGCGTTTGCTCGCCACGCCTAAGACCCGGGTTCTGTTCCCCACATGGGTACAATGTGTGAAGCCCATTTCTTGTGTCTAAAGCCGTGATATTACTGGAGTATTGCTAAAAGCGGCGTAAAACCACACTCATTCACTCGCTCTGCATGTCCTCATTCTGTCAGCACAGCAAACAAGTTGTATCCACATTCAATCGACGTCGTTTTAGCGTTTACATACATTTATGCGTAACTGGGCCATGAGACCTGAAAGAAAAGACACTTAGACACTATGCAGTGTTTGTTTGTTGTTTAGCGCCACAATAAACAATATTCCACCGATATATGACGGCGGCACGTAAATAAACATACCCCGTGCTAAGCCGACAAGAGCCATACGCTGTTCATGTTCGTAAGGTTGAATCGGGTGTTTAATCTCTGCAGCTGTGACGCATCGGGGACGTATTAAAACCAGATTAATAAGTCCACAGCACGCTGTTTTGGTTACTAAAATGGATCAGGTACTCCGGGCCGACATGCGTTCAGCGTCCAGGCAGGTCCCACGTTAACATCGGATTATGTGAACAATGGCAATAGGGAACTACTGTCGGGGGCCATTTCAATATTTTTAGATTTTTTCAATATTGTCTGAAGTATACTTAATAGTAAAATAGGGGCGGTCGGGTAGCCTAGTGGTAAAAGCGTTCGTTCTTCACGCCGAAGACCCGGTTCCATTCCCGTTATGGGTACAATGCGTGAAGCCCATTTTTGGTGTCCCCCGCCGTGATATTGCTGGAATATCGCTAAAAGCGGCGTAAAACCATACGCATTCACTAATTGTAAAATATAAATATAGAGTAAAATCTCAATCAATATTTTCATAAATTGTACAACTGATTTAACTTACACCAGCATACAAGTCAATGCAGTACTAACAAATAATATTTGGTATATAGCACATAATGTTCAAGTACTACCAGTATGTTTGAAGTGTCGCGCCTAACAGGGCATGTTATCTATGTATATGTGTATGTGAATACATTGTAAATCAACGGTGATGATATATAACTTTAGTTAAGATGTCATTGGTTGAGGACACTCCTGCAGGACCCCTTTTCTTTCTATATTCCCATGACTGGCAAGCATATCTCTTCTTGTTGGATTTGAGGATGTATCCTTGAAACCATGGGATACGTGCTCCACGATGCGATGGGATGAATGCATCTATTATTGATGATTGATTTGTTATTGTAACCATGTCTTAGGTGTCATAACGTCAACAGACCTGCGAAGATCCGAGGTAGAATAGGTCTTCAGCAACATATGCTTGTCGTAAGAGGCGACTAACGGGATCGGGTGATCGGGCTCGCTGACTTAGTTCATGCATGTCATCGATCCCAAATGCGTGGATCGATGCTCATGATGTCAATCACTGGATTGTCTGGTCCAGGCGTGATTATTTACAGACGCCGTCATAAGGCTGGAATATTGCCGAGTGCGGCGTTAAACAACAAACAAACAAGACCTGTGCCTCGGTTAACTTCTTTTATCTACCAGGAAGCGAAATCCTCAACTCATGTAACACGTCAACCATATATTATTTACCCGGGACAGCGGGGAATCGAGTTTGTAAACATGTCATTTCTGTTGGCGAAAGATTTATTCTCAATCTTAGATGTGTACGCAGGTACTTCAACCACAAGGCAACTCGAAGGTAAAATCAAAGCATTTTATCATCTACAGTAAATGTGGCAAAGGCCAACTTAGAGATAAAGGTACATATTCTATATTAAGATCAAATTTGATATATCGCTGTCTTTTTATCTCGAATTCGAGATAAAAAAGCTAATTTATATGTATTTATATAGTGAGGCGGTCGGAACAGAAGAATACATGTATGTTCGAGATATCGGTACATTAGAGATAACAGGGTTCGACCTCATGCCATGTTAGCAGTATATATCACACGAGTCCGGGTAAGATTATCATCACCAGAAACCTATGCTTGTCGTAAGAGGCAACTAATTTGAGCAGGTAGTTTTTAAAGCCGAACGCCGCAATATTCCAGCGGGAGGACTGATGCTAATAAATAGTCTATCTGGGCCAGACAATCCAGTGATTTATATTACGAGCAGCAATTCAAGCCTCGGGGTACTATGACACGTGACCAACCACGTGACCGAGCCTGACTATCCGATCCATTTTGCTGGGAAACCTTTCTTTAACCTGGAATCATCTGCGTATCCAATCTCAATTGCGTGGTTTGATTCTCATGATGTCAATCACTGGATTGTATGGTCCAGACTATTTCTATTTACAGGCATTCGTTATAAAGCTTGAAACATTGCTGTGTGGCTTTAAACAAAAAAGAAGAAGCAGTCAATGCTTTGTGTGATGACTTGGGCGGTGGGGTAGCCCAACTGTCATAAGGTTCGCCTGTCACGCAGTTGGCCTGGGTTCGAGTCCCCCCATGGAAATGTGTGAAGCCCATTTTGTGTGTTCCCCGCTGTGATATTACAGGAATATTGAAAAATTAACTATATAATAACACTATAAACATCCACTCTTTAGTGTCTGTCAGTGAGATTAGATTTATTTTTCTTTAGTTGTCAGCAATATTCCAGCTTTATCATGGCGGCCTGAAAATAAACCAGGCAAGTGGTTGATATAATGAGTAAAGTTCCACGCCGCCAGATACGCAAGCTCCCAAGTCACATAGCCTCACCACCTGATCCAGTTGTCAGTGGGGGGACACGGGTGGCCCAGTCGTGTTAGGCGCCGAGATTCGCTGTGCAGAGTTGCGTCCCTTGGGCACGCCAGATACCTATGATTGTGTTTCGATTGTGTACGATTATGTTTCTAGGTTTGTCAGCACCATACCCGTGTTCGTGGGTTTCACCGAAGTGGTAAACGTCTGAGACCTGCATCACTTCGGGCTTTCCTCCCACATTAAGCTGACACGCCGAGATATAACTGGAATACTGTTAAAAGCGGCGTAAAACCCAACTCACTCATTCACCAGTTGTCAGTGAGTGAGTGAATAATACTTCACGCCGCATCAGCAATGACGCAGCTGTTCTGGGTACGGGTGGCCCTTCGTCTTAGTCGCCGCAATTCGCTTGGAAGAGATATGTCCCTTGGGAACGACAGAAATCTATGATTGAGGGTTCGAATCCCGGTTCGCTCCGATTATATCTCTAGGTCTGTCAGCGCCATACCTATGCTCGTTGATTTCACCAAAGTGATGAACGGCCAAGACTTGCATCAATTCCTACTTTCCTCCCACATTAAGCTGTCACGATGTGATATAATGTGGAATAATGTTAAACCAAACTCACTCACTCACTCACTCACAGCTCTTCGCATTGTGACGTGTATATTCCTGACATATTGAAACAATAAAAGGGACACTGAAGATCACTAATCTCAGTCACACTGAATGGTAAAAGCTGACTGTTCAAATTAAGATCTACATGTATATTTTGTCATAGGGATTGATTTCTTTCAAAAATGCTAAAATCAGGTTGTTAGAAACTGATCCATTTATGTCATCGATTGCAGGCAATGGAGGGTGCAAACGTGACAGGTTTACTCCAACGGGGCAGTTTTATTCTCACGGGACAGATTGAATCTCGCGGGACAGATATAATCTCGCGGGACAGATTTAATCTCATGGGAAAGATTTACTCTCACGGGACAGTTTTAATTTCACGGGACAGATTTAATCTCACGGGACAGATTTAATGTCACGGGACATATATAATCTCACGGGACAGATATAATCTCACGGGACAGTTTTAATCTCACTGGACAGATATAATCTCACGGGACAGATTTAATCTCACGGGACAGATATAATCTCACGGGACAGATATAATCTCACGGGACAGATTTAATCTCACGGGACAGATTTAATCTCAAGAGACAGATTTAATCTCACGGGACAATGCTTTTACCCATACAACCTCGGACCGGAAAATGACTACAAATGCAGAACCGTAACCGAATTCAGCATGACAATTAAAAACGTTATCAAAACGTTAAGGCTGAACACTAAGGTTAAAAAAACTATGATACCCGTATCAAATACATCGCTATCGAATAACCATGACATTACCTTGTTTGTTTCATCATTCTCAGCCACCATCAATCATGGGTGTGTACGGTCTTTTTGCCCGGCAGTTTATATGGACTTAAGGTAATAAACACAAAGGGATCATGAAGTATCTGTTTGATCAGGTGTCTCTGACGACTTTTCCTGCTTGTAAACGCAGGTCATTGTCAGTGGCCATAGCATGATCCCTCTCCACACGTCGACAGTATAAATACAACTATGTATTTATTAAATGCGGAAAATATCCTGTTTTGTCTCCTTGGTTGACGGAACCTCAGTACAATAATTCACGCATGTAGAATAACAATACTTCTTTCCTCTCCTTTATTCTTCCTGGGCCAGTGTACAGCGTGGTTATCATGGTGTTTATTATGGGCGGCCATTCGGTCAAAAGATCAAAAGTTGAATAAACGGAAAAAAGTACGCAATAAAGGTCAATATTTGGAATAAAGTGAGTGAGTGAGTGAGTTTGGTTTTACGTCGCTTTTAGCAATATTCCAGCAATATCACGGCGGGGGACACCAGAAATGGGCTTCACACATTGTACCCATGTCGGGAATCAATATAGTTCCAACTGAAACCTGTTTCTTATACAGTACCATAACTACATATAGGGAAAACAACAATTGCCTCCTCAAATGTTTCTACTTGCCTTTAGCGGTTATCCCTCTCTCTGCCCGCTAGAGTAACTGCCCTTTATCAAAGGGAAGTTACTCTAACCCTAGTCTATGAGACGTTTGGATATCGTTTTTTATCCGTTGGCTAAAACTTAGCTACCCATTATTGGATGAATGATTTTAATAATCATAATGAGAAACCCTTTTACCCCACGCACCACGCTTTAGTATTTACATATATTTACCGCGCCACCAAAATTTGTAAAGGGAAGTAACTAGGTTCGTTGGCTTCGTCTGCTGGCTGTTAAAATGGCCGAATCAAAGCAGTTTACTCAGTGAAACTTCGTACATATGTTCCGGGTCTGTATACATGAATGTCGGTGAAATAAATTCGTTGTCAACCGATCCATCGGGGCAATTGGTGTGATGTTTTTGTACAGATCGACTTATAACTCATAATGTAGACCAACGTTTAGTCTCTGAAAATATATAACTTTCATAGAAACAAACAACTCCATTTACTTTGAAAAGGAGCCCAAGTGAGAAAGTCGGCTCATATCTAGACTTGCTTCATTTCGAGCATTTATTTTTATTATAGTATTACAGTATGGGTCGGTCGGATATGCGAATATGTATCGTCTGAGGCGCTGCAATTCGCTTTTGCACCCCAGATTGTGGGTTCGATTCCCATTTCGCCTTGATTCTGTTTCAATGTTTGTCAGCACCATATTCATGCTCGTCGGTTTCACCAAAGTGGTAAACATCTGAGACCTGAATCACTGCCTTCTTACAAGAGTTCGTCCATTTGATTTTCCTTTGACAATTGCTTTTTAAAAAAGATGTCTGAAAGCATGGCAGCGAACAATTTTGTTTGTTCAGACAAGGGTTTTTCATGACAAAGTATCTTTTTAGAAGATACCATGCCGCAGTTTAACATAGATACCCCATTCACACACAGTATACTGACCCAGACCCGACCAGTCCTTGTTTCTTTGCTCTTAATGCCGAGCACCAGGCAGGGCAACAACAACGACAACTGCCATCGTTTAACGTCTTTTGGCATGGCGCGGGTCGACCTGGCAAGGCTGTAATATTCACTATGACCTTACGCTCTCCGGACAGGCGCTCTATCCACTAGAGTCGCAACAATGTGTAAGCAAGGTTTAATCATCTTCCCGAGGCAATAGAGTTAACTGACTATAAACGTCCAGTTTCCACCCTTGCTGAACTAGGCTGGTATTATGGAGTTACATTTTGGCTAGACTAATGATGCATAGTACAATCAAAATCGCGCACCGAAATCGAAATCTGGTTCGTAAACTGTCGCGCAGATTTCGGTCGATTGCAGGATTTGCAAAGCATGTACACCGCCAACTCGTTGTCAGCATATATTTTCCAAATCTTTTCATGTTTTCAGTCAAGATGCTCACGATGTTTGATGCATTTCGCGATGTAAGACACATTTTATCACAACATAGATCTTAATTATTAATCAGATCATCCTGACTCGGCGCCACCATTTTGTGTGAAGCAAACGCAAGTGATACAAGAGGTGGAATCTGATTGGTCCATAGGAGAGGCTTAGAAGGGACATAACTGGTAATAGCCACTGGTGACGCTACGATCGAGCCCGGTAATTCCTGCAAAGTTCGGCAAGGGTGGAAACTGAGATTTAAAGTCAGTTAACTCTCTTGCCTCGGGAAGATGAGTTTAATAAGTACAGTCGAGCAAGGAAAGAGTTTTAATTATAAAGAATAAACAACCCGGGTTTTCGCAAATCTTTTACACTGGAACTGGATCAAGACTGATAATCGTCGAAGAGCCAAGTAACCTTGTCACAAGGAATTAACTCGCATAAAAGTAATGTGTGACAGTAGATATGTTTACGTCACGGGATTACACTTCAAACTGTGGTCTAAAGAGTTGTCGCCCTTGATATCACTATCCCCTTTAAATTAAATGTACATCTTGCCAGCACTGATTTAAACACTCATCGAACTCTTGCCTTAAATATTGGAGAGCCTTTGATATTGTTTTGACGATATTCACTATCTATGTTTATTCACCACAGTGACTGAAATAACAATCTCCACCAATCGATAGTTAAAGTTCCGAATATCCGTAAGCGTTCAGTCGAAACACATCCACGCACGTACGCAAGCACTTAAGTCAGGTACGCACGCACGCACTGAATGTATTTTTGAATCAAACGATAAGCAGGAATGACCTCAAATACGCCACATGATGTTCACTGACAATTGTAATACAATTTACATTGGTTTGTTTTTTCGTCATCGACCAAGATTTATTTCTTATTTTTCGACAATGCTTTTGGTGAAATTCCAGTCCGCGTGAAATTACTGCCAGATAAAAATATCTACAGTGTACCATATAAAACAACAGTGAATCGTGATAGTTTGTGATGCGTCGTATAATCACAACGAGGGTGATCAAGTATCAGGGACTCGTGACACAGCCTGTCAGTATGCTATCGTCTCTACCCGTAACTGTTACCTCCATGTCGTCACCAGTATGAGACCACGAACATCTGTATCCCGTAGTCTCGCCTCTACCCGTAACTGGTACCTCCATGTCGTCACCAGTATGAGACCACGAACACCTGTATCCTGTTGTCTCGTCTCTACCCGTAACTGTTACCTCTATGTCGTCACCAGTATGAGACCAGGAACACCTGTATCCTGTAGTCTCGTCTCTACCTGTAACTGTTACCTCCATGTCGAGACCAGTATGAGACCACGAACACCTGTATCCTGTGGTCTCGTCTCTACCCGTAACTGTTACCTCCATGTCGAGACCAGTATGAGACCACGAACACCTGTATACTGTGGTCTCGTCTCTACCCGTAACTGGTACCTCTATGTCGAGACCAGTATGAGACCACGAACACCTGTATCCTGTTGTCTCGTCTCTACCCGTAACTGTTACCTCTATGTCGTCACCAGTATGAGACCACGCACACTTGTATCCTGTAGTCTCGTCTCTACCCGTAACTGTTACCTCCATGTCGTCACCAGTATGAGACCACGAACACCTGTATCCTGTGGTCTCGTCTCTACCCGTAACTGTTACCTCCATGTCGTCACCAGTATGAGACCACGAACACCTGTATCCTGTAGTCTCATCTCTACCAGTAACTGTTACCTCCGTGTCGTCACCAGTATGAGACCACGAACACCTGTATCCTATAGTCTCGTCTCTACCCGTAACTGTTACCTCCATGTCGAGACCAGTATGAGACCACGAACACCTGTATCCTAAAGTCTCGTCTCTACCCGTAACTGTTACCTCTATGTCGTCACCAGTATGAGACCACGAACACCTGTATCCTGTAGTCTCGTCTCTACCCGTAACTGTTACCTCCATGTCGTCACCAGTATGAGACCACGAACACCTGTATCCTGTAGTCTCGTCTCTACCCGTAACTGTTACCTCCATGTCGAGATCAGTATGAGACCACGAACACCTGTATCCTATAGTCTCGTCTCTACCCGTAACTGGTACCTCCATGTCGAGATCAGTATGAACCCACGAACACCTGTATCCTGTGGTCTCGTCTCTACCCGTAACTGTTACCTCTATGTCGTCACCAGTATGAGAGTACGAACACCTGTATCCTGTAGTCTCGTCTTTACCCGTAACTGGTACCTCCATGTCGTCACCAGTATGAGACCACGAACACCTGTATCCTGTAGTCTCGTCTTTACCCGTAACTGGTACCTCCATGTCGTCACCAGTATGAGACCACGAACACCTGTATCCTGTAGTCTCGTCTCTACCCGTAACTGTTACCTCCATGTCGAGATCAGTATGAGACCACGAACACCTGTATCCTATAGTCTCGTCTCTACCCGTAACTGGTACCTCCATGTCGAGATCAGTATGAACCCACGAACACCTGTATCCTGTGGTCTCGTCTCTACCCGTAACTGTTACCTCTATGTCGTCACCAGTATGAGAGTACGAACACCTGTATCCTGTAGTCTCGTCTTTACCCGTAACTGGTACCTCCATGTCGTCACCAGTATGAGACCACGAACACCTGTATCCTGTAGTCTCGTCTTTACCCGTAACTGGTACCTCCATGTCGTCACCAGTATGAGACCACGAACACCTGTATCCTGTGGTCTAGTCTCTACCCGTAACTGTTACCTCCATGTCGAGACCAGTATGAGACCAGGAACACCTGTATCCTGTGGTCTTGTCTCTACCCGTAGCTGGTACCTCCATGTCGAGATCAGTATGAAACCACGAACACCTGTATCCTGTAGTCTCGTCTCTACCCGTAACTGTTACCTCCATGTCGTCACCAGTATGAGACCAGGTACACCTGTATCCTGTAGTCTCGCCTCTACCCGTAACTGGTACCTCCATGTCGTCACCAGTATGAGCCCACGAACACCTGTATCCTGTGGTCTCGTCTCTTCCCGTAACTGTTACCTCCATGTCGTCACCAGTATGAGCCCACGAACACCTGTATCCTGTGGTCTCGTCTCTACCCGTAACTGTTACCTCTATGTCGTCACCAGTATGAGACCATGAACACTTGTATCCTGTGGTCTCGTCTCTACCCGTAACTGTTACCTCCATGTCGTCACCAGTATGAGACCATGAACACCTGTATCCTGTGGTCTCGTCTCTACCCGTAACTGTTATCTCCATGTCGTCCCCAGTATAAACCCACGAACACCTGTATCCTATAGTCTCGTCTCTACCCGTAACTGTTACCTCCATGTCGAGATCAGTATGAACCCACGAACACCTGTATCCTATAGTCTCGTCTCTACCCGTAACTGTTACCTCCATGTCGAGATCAGTATGAACCCACGAACACCTGTATCCTGTAGTCTCGTCCCTACCCGTAATTGTTACCTCCATGTCGAGATCAGTATGAGACCACGAACACCTGTATCCTGTGGTCTCGTCTCTACCCGTAACTGTTACCTCCATGTCGTCACCAGTATGAGACCACGAACACCTGTATCCTGTAGTCTCGTCTCTACCCGTAACTGTTACCTCCATGTCGAGACCAGTATGAGACCACGAACACCTGTATCCTATAGTCTCATCTCTACCCGTAACTGGTACCTCCATGTCGAGATCAGTATGAACCCACGAACACCTGTATCCTATAGTCTCGTCTCTACACGTAACTGGTACCTCCATGTCGAGATCAGTAGGAGCCCACGAACACCTGTATCCTGTAGTCTCGTCTGTACCCGTAACTGTTACCTCCATATGGTCTCGTCTCTACCGGTGTCATCTGGTCTTCATCTTCCACTGGCAAAATGCACATCAAGATGGTATCCATCTTTAACTGGCCAAGTACACATGTGTTTAAGAACCGACGTTCATACAGTTATGCCCTCACTCTATGAAGGTTCATACACCAATGAACTCACATAAAGTGAAAGTAAATTCTTATAAGTTTTTATATCACGTTTTTATACCTAGAGGGATGAAGCGCTATAAAGCGATAAACGTGACGGGAGAGATTTCGGAGTTGTTAATGAACCTGTGGATGTTCCATCTGTTGGTCAACATAGATCAGTTGGCCGATCATTGAAAGGTGATTATAAATATGTGTGAAATAAATACAAAGGTTAATTCATAGATTGACGTGGACTGTCAGTCTAGACACGGAACGAGTTGATACTACGATAGTGGATGTGCATTTCTACGTTTTGCTCACTTCGGTGGGTAGTAGCGGCGATATTCGTGAACGATCATGCAGTTTGAGTTTCTAAATGTATGCTTAAACGCTGAGTTCAGAATTAAAGGGTCTAAATGATCAGAAACAACTCTTGTTTCCCCAGGAATGTGGAAGTAGTCCGTCAGTGTTTACGTCATTTCAAGAAAACAGTCTCGTTAAAAACAACTACTTCAACATGGTCTCCATCTTTTACTGGCCAGGTACACATATGGTAAATGGTAAAGTTAGTTTGAAAATATATAACGAGATCTCACAAGAGCGATGTTGCCAGGATAACTCGTTTACTTGGTTGGTTGGTTGGTTTGTTGTTTAACGCCGCACTCAGCAATATTCCAGCTATATGACGGCAGTCTGTAGATAATCGAGTCTGGACCAGACAATCCAGTGATTAATATCATGAGCAACGATCCACGCAATTGGGATCGATGACATGCATCAACCAAGTCAGCGAGCCTGACCACCCGATCCCGTTAGTTGCCTTTTACGACAAGCATAGTCACCTTTTACGGCAAGCATAGGTTGCTGAAGACCTATTCTATCCCGGAATCTTCACGGGTCCTTTACTGGAAGTAATGGTCTGTGATTGTACATGTGACGTAAGTGAGGTAGGTTACAAGGGAAAGGACCGTTACTAGGGAAAGTGCTCCAATGTGCGCATGTACATGTCTGTAATTGAATGTAACTGAATAAACGACATTGACGCAAGACATCGTCGTGTCATCACTGCATTTTCCCGATCTAACAGTCGTGGGATACTTTCATTATTGACGGAGACCAGAATTCGTTGCAACCAGTGGCTATGAGACGTTTTCAGGACGACAACATTAGTACCAATTGTGAAAGATGATGGCATTGAGTTTTGTTTGTTTGTTTGCTTGTTTGTGTGTAGTTTAACGCCGTACTCAGAAATATTCCAGCTATATGACGGCGGTCTGTAAATAATCGAGGCTGGACCAGACAATCAAGTGATGTGCACCACTCGTGAGCATCGATCCACACAATTGGGATACGATGACGTGCATCAACCAAATCAGCGAGCCTGACCACCCGATCCCTTTAGTCGCCTCTTACGACATGCATAGTCGCCTTTTACGGCAAGCATGGGTTGTTTAAGACCTATCATACCCCGGATCTTCACGGGTCAGAAAAGTTTGTATACTCTCTTTGGACAGGCGTTAGTCTGGTTGAGAGTCCAGTTGTGTGCGCACGTAATGTCTTGTAACCGCGTAAACATTGACTCAGAATATCACTGTTGTGTCATCTGGGCCATATTTCGATCTATCATTGGTGGCAGCGGTGAGACTGTTTCGTTATAGAAGGGTACCGGAATTATATGCGCCCAGTGGCTATGCCGGAAACGTTTTCAGGACGAGAAACTGGGAGGAATGGTGGGAAGAGTTCGAACTCTGTGCGAAATGATTAACTGGGACTGTGACAAGAAATCCTAGTTCATGGCCTTGTGTTTAAAGGATGAAGCAAAATCAACCTACCACAGTTTTACAGCAGCGCAAAAGAATGACTTTGCTTTTTTTATATGATGCCTTATTTCACGAGTCATATTTCTCTCCAGAAGAATGAACGCGATGTTGGTTTTAATCATAAAAGAGAGCTGAGATTTTTCCAGTCGCTCTTCAAATTATACACATGGACGGAATGTTGAAATTTTCTCACTATCTACTTAAATATAATTTAACAGTATAGACAGATGTGCTTTTAAAACAATCCACGTATTTCTGCGTAAAAAAAGAATTTGATTGATTTATGGCCCTATTTAGCTATTGGATCCCCCGCCCCCGGGCCAAGTTATCAAAACAAATAGCAAATCACACCGCTCAATGGCGCTGAGTAGTACGTACTTCCTAAAAAGCAATAGTGTTTTCCTAAAAACAACGCTTATATCAATGTTTATTCTGTTTGCGGAGTAGATGTCATCAAAGTGGAAGTCCTCACCCAAGCAGTGGTAATACTACCGGACGTCCATTATGTAATTTCTAGTTTTTGGATGACATATTGTTCTCAGTAACCGTAATGTGGAAATAGATAGCTGATTGGTTTTATATTCAAGTTGGTATTTCCGCTATTCAAAGTGTTCAGTGAGGCCGTCTTATCAACAGTCATTTCTGAGACATAAATGCAAAGTATTCGACGTAATAAGCGCCGCGCTCTAATAAACGCCCACGTCAATATTTGCTAATATATTGGCTAGTGAACAATCCCAATTAGCACCCCTTCCGATTGATTAATGTACATAAGACTTATTTATTCGCGTAAAATACGCACTCCTTATATGCACACTTAATTATGGGCAATTAAATTCGGGAAAAATATACCTGTCGTACATAAACATTTCAGGCTGTCAGCATAAACCACGAAATAAATCTTTCAACTCAACTTTTTTTTCACCAAAATAATATTCTAATTTTGCGCCCTGAGCGCTTATTACGTCAAATATGGTAATTAAGTCTACGCTCATTATTTTGCATTTATAATTAACTCGAAGGGATAGAGCGAGAAAGCGATAGAGCGATAAAGCGATAAAGCGATAGAGCGAGAAAGCGATATTTCCCATAATGCCGTATATTAAAACGGTTTTTGCTGATATTTAGTGATCCTGTAATTCTCACCGCTATTTTGCCTCTTAAGATTAGATTTTTGAAACATCTTGTAGTAGATAAAAATGTTACAAAATACACACGTAATTTTTCTCGTTTAGCTTGCATATTCTCTTGTAGTGTAATAAATAAGCAGGATTCAAAGAATACAGATAGTCACTGTTCATATTTTCATTTTGTTCATAGTACCCCCATACTACATTGTAGCCAGTTTGTATTGTTTGCAACGTCCAAAGAATTATTTTTTTCGGCAATTAGATTTGGAATTGAAGCCGAATATGTGCTCGTCCGATTTCGGGATCACAATTATGTTCATAAAGTTGCATGTACATTATGCATACATGTACACAGTTATGTTTCCCTTACAAAATACAGATGAATTAGATATATGTCTCTACCTTAAGTCACATATACGACTTTCGAGAGCGTCATTAACCCGTAACCCCATTCCTTGGACAATAGAAATGAAATGCGTTGTAAATATGTTTTAAAAACAACTCGTTTCTTATAATGACTTTCGATCAAACTGTCTTCGGGAATTAAATTTAATGCTAAAGTGCTTGTAAAATAAGCCAGGCGAGACTAGATATCCAATTATAGTATAGACTCAGGCAGGAATATACATATTTATGTAGCAATTATCTATCCATTTAAACTGTATGGTTGACAATTGTGCGTTCCGATGTGAGTTATGTTGTTATCTATTACCTTTTTACACAGACAATGAGTCGGACACACACACAAACACACACACACACAAACACACACACACACAAACACACACACACACACACACACACACACACACACACACACACACACACACACACACACACACACACACACACACACACACACACACACACAATTTTGACAAAACTATACTTAAGATATACATAACATATCACGATGATAGCTGATTTAATATATGTTATAGATAATCATAGTAAAGCATTTCATATTGTTATCAACCTTAACTATGTGGCCACACTAATTATGTCTCTCCATATGTGTAGTTTACACAAGTACACATATCAACTGTGGTAACGCCACAGCGATAGGGGCAGTGGGGTAGCCGACTGGTTAAAGCGTTCGATCGTCACGCCGAAGACCCAGTTCGATTCCTCACATGGGTACAATATGTGAAGTCCATTTCTGGTGTTACCCGTGATATTACTGGATTATTGTTAAAAGCGACGTGAAACCATTCTCACTCACTCACAGCGGTGTTTATCAAATTACTATATGCAAGTACATATATTTGTAGATTTGCACAAGACAAGAAACACAGTTCAAGTTAAACATACATCAAATGTCAAAAAGAACATTTACGGACAACCTTATGACAAACTGTAACATCATATACTACCGAAAACAAGTTATAGAACACCCACAATTATAATATTGTATTTTTGCAAAACAATCAGCCATGACTAATTAACCATAGTCTTCTTAACTTCTTTTGAAAAATATATATGTAGATTTTAACCTGATTTATTAAGAGCGTATCGCCATGATCTGCCACGCGCTTTCGGCATGATGGTCACATACAACTGAATACGGCCATAAATAAATCAATTACATTTTACGCAAAAATCGGTGGATTGTTTTAAAATCACCTACGTCTGTACAGTTAAATTATGTTTTAAGTAAATAGTGAGAAAAGTTCACCATTAACTCCAAATTGCAGCAGATACCACATGCGGCCCCTGTCCTGGTCGAGGGGATATTGCTTAACCGCGAGAAAGCGATAAAGCGATAGAGCGATAAAGCGATAAAGCGATAGAGCGATAAAGCGAGAAAGCGATAGAGCGAGAAAGCGATGTCCCCTCTCGGCCACCATAAATAACCCAATTAAAATAGAAACCTTCGAGTCAAAACACAATTGCTCCAAAGGAGCTCTATTGTCATAAAGAATTAGGACAACACGTGCTATATTTGGAGGCAAGTCAAGAACTTTTGTAATGTGGTTTTGTTCATTATGGAGGAACCCAACAGAAGTATTTCCTTCTGAGTGACAGTGACACGTTAATGGGTTTAATCTGCACAATGCAACTACTGAGTGAGTGAGCGAGTTGGGTTTAAAGCCGCTTTTAACAGTATTCCAGTTATATCACGGCGTGTAAGCTTAATGTGGGAGGAAAGCCGGAAGTGATGCAGGTCTCAGAAGTTTACCACTTCGGTGAAACCCACGAGCATGGGTATGGTGCTGACAAACCTAGAAACATAATTGGGGCGAACCGGGATTCGAACCAACAATCATAGGTTTCTCGCGTGCCCAAGGGACGCAACTCTGCACAGCGAATCGCGGTGCCTTAGACGACTTGGCCACCCGTGCCCCCAATGCAACTACTGAACGACGTTAGAGGACTCGGACATGTGTGACTGTTAAACCTGATGCTTCCAGCAACCTATGAGGTTCAACGCCTCTTCGAACAGTATATACGATATTTCAGGGTGTGAAACCAACGAGCTAGGGTTTGATGCTTACAGATCAAATGCCACATTGGATCACAGCATGGCTTCGGGAGGTAACTGTACGCAGCGAATTGCTATCCGTCACAAGCAAATTAGAGCAATATCACATATTTGAAGATACTTATTACAAAACAGTCATCAGAGAAACACCCAAATGAGTTAAAGAAAAGAAAGTCTAATTTATTGGGTGCCGAACAATACAGTACTTTTGACCCAAGTGAATGTATGAAAACTAAATTCCAGCAATTAAACTCTTTCCATAACCATAAGATTTTTTTCTGGTAAAAGTAGACTCCATAATGCGATAACAAATATATTAGAGCGGGGTATATAGTTCTACCTTGGAATTCCGTCCGTCCGTCCTTACGACGGTTGTCATATAGCTGGAATAGTGATGAGTGCGGCGTTAAACAACAAACCAACCAACAACCAACCGTCCTTACGATGACATTGTTTTGTGTGACCTAGCTATAACTTCAAAACACTGCATAGATTATTCAAACTTGGTAAACACGAGGTGCCGTGAGAGGTTTGATTCCAATATTTGTATTTTCTGAACTCCTGAACACCTACACCCAAACGTCGCTCCTAATTGGAATAAAGAAGTTGTTCATCCATACATTTTATCCTTACTGATGACAAAGACGACATATACTTATTTTTACCTTGTAGATATATTTGAGAGACGCACACGAGAAATATGAATAAACAAGCATGAAATACTCACATCCCCCGCCAATATGACATGTCGGGTGTGTGCAATGCATGAGCTCCTGTGAACTATGTTCACTGGGCCTTTTTAAAGAAATATAGTACGTTTTTCAAGATCTGCTCCGGAAACGAGGACTACCGCCATTTTCAGTCTAAATCAAAGTCGTTGCCATGGAAACTCGAATTTAAAAAAAATAATAATAATCCCAAACTATCAAAAGGCACCAGTTCACCACTAGATCTATCTATGTGCCAAGTTTGGTGAAGAAATATGGTACGGTTTTCAAGATCTGCTCCGGAAACGAGGGCTACCGCCATTTTCAGTCTAAATCAAAGTCGTTGCCATGGAAACTCGAAAAATAACTTTTTTTAAAAATCCCAAACTATCAAAAGGCACCAGTTCACCACTAGATCTACCTATGTGCCAAGTTTGGTGAAGAAATATGGTACGGTTTTCAAGATCTGCTCCGGAAACGAAATGTGACGGACGGCCGGGCGGCCGGCCGGACGGACATCACCCATTCCTATATTCCCCCTTTCACTTCGTGGCGGGGGATAATAACTGTTAAATGACCCCAAAGCAATTACAACACCGAAACACACATGCATACAACACATATCTACAGAACCAGTGTTTTAACCAAACCAGAGTACTGTAATATGGACGTATGCTTGTCGTAAGAGGCGACTATGCTTGTCGTAAAAGGCGACTATGCTTGTCGTAAAAGGCGACTATACTTGTCGTAAAAGGCGACTATGCTTGTCGTAAAAGGCGACTATACTTGTCGTAAAAGGCGACTAACGTCATCGGGTTGTCAGGCTCGCTGAATTGGTTGATGCCTGTCATCGATCCCGATTGCGTGGATCGATGTTCATGGATTGTCTGGTCCAGACTTGATTATTTACAGACCGCTGTCATATAGCTGGAATATTGCTGAGTGTGGCGTTAAACAACAAACAAACAAAACTGTAATATGGTTAACATTGTCTACAGCCGTCGATTGCTAAAGCGATCACGTAAATCCTTGCTGGGACATAAAAGCAACAAAACACTTTCCACAATCTTGAGGAAACACTTGCTAAATGCAGAGTCTACTTTTTTGTCAACGCGAATGTTGACGGGAATATTAGCTCAGATTGAAGACGAAGAATACGTTGAGTCCAAACTTCTTTAGTCAGCTATAAAACAAACAAATACAATTACTCTAAGGAATATGTCGAGCGGAGATTCCAACAACTACAAGAGAAGAAAGAAGAAGAAAAATAGTTTATTTAAGTGTCCAGCGGTGTATACATAAAATTACATCAATTTATACAAGAGGTAAAATATATTAAAAGATATACATCGCCCGGCCAGCGCGGACCTATTAGACACTAATGTTCTTAAAAGCACCGCAAGTGCTAAAATAGTTATAGTGGACAGTGGTTTATTTGTTAATGGTGCACAAAATACGAGATAAAAGTGTAATGCTCGTACATTTATGACAAGCATTGCCATACAATGACATGTTTTATAAAATATGAAATATACAGAGGCATGCAATACTGGAATGGGTTTATGACACGTTGTTATATAACCTACGTTTGTACATGGATTTAATTAGTGCAGCTACAGAATAGGATAAATTATCGCAATTCATAAGGAATGTGGTTTGATCTATAGAGGTCATGAGACAAAAGTTTGGGCAAAGAGACGAGGCATAACCCCAAACATATCCTCGTTGATCTGCATAAAGATTACACGTTGTTAAGAAATGAACCTCGTCTTCGATACTGTTTGTATTACAGTGTTTACAAATACGATTATGTAAGGGAATTTTTGGTTTCAAGAAACGACCGAGTTCAATTTCCAGAAGGGAGGGTACCACATCTAAATTTAGCAAATATACCACGATGTTCTCTGTTGGCTAAATCAATGACATATTTGGAGGTGCTTAAAGACGTTTTAAACAGTCGATATGTTCTTAACTTAATACCATTTGTTAATCCTCTGTCATCCCAGAGCTGTTCCAACCATAATTCCTTATCCTTATTGATGAGTATATTTCTAGCATGGTCGAAGTCACAAGATAATAGATTAGTTATAACAGAAGTAATTTATTTCACATCGAATAATTTCTTAACTGAATTATCCCATGACTTACGAAATTTAGATGACCATCTTTGCACTATATGCATTAGCCTGTTTTTATCTGCCAATCTCAGCCTTTTCCAGAAACGTACTATCTCAATTTTTTGCTTTGTATAGTTAAATGACCAGCCCATTTCCCCCCTTACTGCCAAATTAGGTGTTTTGTTGCCTACTCCCAAGAAAAAGCGGCAAGCTCTATTTTGGATAGCGTTAATACAACTAAATTCTTTGGTGCCCCAAATAGCTGAACCATATGATAAAATTGGTTGAACTAAGTTATTGTATAAAGTAGTGAATACATCATAATCCATGCCGCCCACCGCTTTAAACTTACTGATAATTACCCCAAGTGCCCTACTGGCTGATTTAGATATTTCTTTTGCTGTATAATTCATATCTAAGTTTTCATGTAACCAAAGCCCAAGATACTTATATGAATAAACAATTTCTATATTTTATACAAGTCAAGTCGAGCAAGCAGGCTGTACATACAGATGCTGTCGGAATACCAGACTAACTAACAGTAAAGATGTAAACATATATATGTTACAGGGAAAATGTATAATCATGGAATATGTATAATCCCTGACATTTTCAGGGAATATATTTAATGTCTGATTCACTCAGGGAATATACATAATCCCTAAAATTTTGAGGTATTATACATATTCCCTGATTTAACATCAAGTTGTTAGACATTTTCCCTGAAATTACTTTTTGAGGCTCTCATATGGTCAAACTTGATAAAAAAATCGAGAAGGCAATTTTTTTTGACATGATAGCAAATACCTTTCACTTAACTTAACAATTAGTCTTAACTGTAATCAAAACATAGGATAGAAATGAGATTAAAATACTGTTGGTTTGACATCCTCAAGTCTGCCTCACGAAGCTATCACAGCTTCAGAGTGAAGATGACCTACTGGCAGTGCTTGCTGCACAACTGCCATGCCAAGTGAGCCACCTCAAGATGCAAGTGAATACATTATTGGACAGCAATGGACAGACGAAGAGACAATGGCGTCACCCTGGACATAGGTCTTATGTAGAGGGGAATGTCCGAGTAACTCTCCATTCCTTAAAAATAATGGAGTAGATGCCCCGCAGGGGCCGAGGCCCATTATTTTTAAGGAATGGAGAGTTACGAGGATATTCCCCTACTTAAAACTCATCCCTACTTTTACACTTTGACAAAATATTCTGTAGTTGAAAATATTTGAAAAATTCAAATGCTGCTTCAAGATCATGTACAGTTGACAAGCAACTCTCCATTCCTGAAAAATAATTGAGCGTTCAAACAATAGAATGACGTCACAGATGTGTTTTAAGGATGTGATCATAGACACGATCCAGGGGAAATGGATTAACGCTGTTAATGTCATAATGGGAAATGCTTTGTTGACAATGGCACAACTGACCGCTGTTACGCATGGATTACATCATGTTAGATAGTCCAGACTTCCTGAACGATATGATACTGTACAAAAGGGGAGTAGTTAAGAAGCTATAGTTCATCAAAGACAACACGTTGTCCAAACAGAGTGCTATTACGCCACTCTGTGGCAGAATAATTCCGACTATATCATGAGCATATGTTTGTGACTCGATGTCAAATATGCTAAAATATGTTTGAGAGATTGGTTTTAAATATAACTTTGATGTATAGATTACATGGATTTAAATCCTTTACGTGTTCCCTTTGTTACACGAACCGCCTCCGTGGTCTAGTGGTAGAGCGTCCGCCCGCAGAGCGGGAGGTCCGGGGTTCGATCCCAGGGCGCGTCATACCAAAAGACGATAAAAGATGGTACTTGTTGTTACCCTGTCTGGCGCTCGGCATTAAAGGGCTAAACAAGGACTGGTCGGCTCGGAGTCAGTATACTGTGTCTGAGTGGGGTATTCATGTTTAACTGCGGCATGGTATCTCAGTGTGCGAGCACTATAAATCGGCATCAGTCCGGACTAGTACAAGCAGCCACACAAACACGTGCATGCACGTCGCTAAATAAGTTAAACGTTAAACCCAATTTCACCTCACCTCACTTTGTTACACGACTGAAACAGTAGCGACATGAAATTGAGGAAATGTCCAAATTCGTGACGCATCGTGACCTTTTGGTGAACACTTTATATAATCCCTATTGGACAGTAATTCTGAAACACATGCCAATGCCACAACAGGAATCGTAAATGTACTTCAGCAGACATTTAAGACCCGTGAAGATCCGGGGTAGAATAGGTCTTCAGCAACCCATGCTTGTCGTAAAAGGCGACTATGCTTGTCGTAAGAGGCGACCAAGTCGCTCACTTGGTTGATCCCAATTGCGTGGATCGATCCTCATTACATCAATCACTGGATTATCTGGTCCAGACACGATTATTTACAGACCGCCGTCATATAGCTGGAATATTGCTGAGTGCGGCGTTGAACAACAAACCAACCAACAACCAACCAGACATTTGGAGTATGGAAAGTGTCGCTTACATTTTCATTCACTCCCACAGTATTCTAATGCACTTCTAATAATGTAATAACACAATGTTTTGACATTTCTATCGTCAAATGTCAAAAAAAGTGGATATCATGTGTATTTGCTAAAATAGGTAGTGTATCTTAATAGTTGATGTGAGTAAAGTGAGTGAGTATGGTTTTACGCCGCTTTTTGCAATAATCCAGCAATATCACGGCGGGGGACACCAGAAATGGGCTTCACACATTGTACCCATGTCGGGAATCGAACCCGGGTCTTCAGCGTGACGAGCGAACGCTTTAACCACTATGCTACCCGACCGCCCTGATGTCAGTTAAGAAAGATAGTGAAATCTAACAGTGGCGTGTGGGCAATAATGAATATGCCTGTGTTTATTTATTCTCGTATATTTGTAGACCATCATACATTTCTTCGCGGGTGTCCGTTAGAGCATCATACACTTCATTGGGTGTGGTTCCTCTTCCCGGAGGCAGGGGAGGGGTCGCCCTTGTAATGCCTCCTGGAACAACAAACATAACATGAATCAATTTGTCATCCCAAACAGGGACCATAAAATAATTTATTTTATTTATTTTATGTTCTCTGTCCCTTGTGGGGGCGGTCGGGTAGCCTAGTGGTTAAAGCGTTCGCTCGTCACGCCGAAGATCCGGGTTCGATTCCCGACATGGGCACAATGTGTGAAGCCCATTTCTGGTGTCCCCCGCCGTGATATTGCTGGAATATTGCTAAAAGCGGCGTAAAACCATACTCACTCACTCACTGTCCCTTGTGACCTGTTAAAATGCTTTTTTGAGGAAATATGAGTTACTTAATATTTTCGCCAAAATATGAAACCTCACCCTTCCTCGGCGCCGGCATGTTCCCATAAGGCTGTGCAGCATCTTTGCCACCGGCTACAGAGTCGTCCATCTTGTGAACATCCCTGAAGGAAATGTGAAGCAATATGGTATTTTCTGGATGATTTTTGGTTAATGAAAGCTTGACCTTTTGTATGTACAAAAGTTACTTTTTTTGTACAACCAAACTAAAGTGAGTCAGTTGTATTTACCGTCGCTTTTAGCAGTATTACAGCTGTATCGCGGCGTGTCAGCTTAATGTGCGAGGAAAGCCCGAAGTAATGCAGGTCTCAGACGTTTACCGCTTCGGTGAAACCCACGAGCACGGGTATGGTGTTGACAAAGCTAGAAACATAAGCGGGGCGAACCGGGATTCGAACCCACAATCATAGGTTTCTGGCGTGCCCAAGGGACGCAACTCTGCACAGCGAATCGTGTCGCCTTAGACGACTGGGCCACCCGTGCCCCCCACAACCAAACTAAAAAGAATATTGCATTCTTGCTAGTCCAAAAGAACCCTTCAAGATGAACCCCATACACGCAACACCAAAGACATTTCCGTGTTCTTCCGATCAAGGTTTGTGCATAATCAACGTCAATGCCAGACAACAACCAGTCTCTATTATCCGCCGAAACAGGCCATGTACATGTTCAATGTGAACACATGGTGTTGTGTGCAATTCTCAAAGACCCTAACAGTACATGGTCTAATTTTTGAGTGAGTTAAAATCTTACGTAACATCGACATTAATGTATCGTATTATAACAAGTTACATATGGATACCATCATGTTCGCAATGGACAGTAATACCGTTTCACAAGTATCACAGAAGTCACTTAAAAAAATATACATGAGATGTACAACAAATTACCTTTACAATTCTATGAATGATAATCACAAGCGGGCTATATATATTACCGGTGGGGCGGTCGGGTAGCCTAGTGGTTAAAGCGTTCTGTCGTCACGCCGAAGACCCGGGTTCGATTCCCGACATGGGTACAATGTGTGAAGCCCATTTCTGATGTCCCCCGCCGTAATATTGCTGGAATATTGCTAAAATCGGCGCAAAATCATACTCACTCACTCACTATACTACCAGTATTCAGGGCTTGACCACCTACATGGTCACATGGGGTCTGACCTGCACGTCCTTCCTGCATGATGTCAGTGCAGTATTTGCATGCAGTTTTACCAGATACATCCATCAATATTATAAATATAATACTCAAAGCCTGAATCCGTACCTCAAACGAAATTAGTATTATCAAGCCTCAACTGAAAATTTAAATAAGATTTGTGATTCAACACATTCGTGTGCACTAAACATTGATTTTTGTGTTTTGTTTGTTGTTTATCGCCGCAATTTACAATAATCCTGCAATATGACGTCGGTCTGTAAATAATCGAGCATGGAACATACAATTCAGTGATTGACATCATGAGCATCAATCCACGCAATTGGGAAAGGATGATATGCATCAACCAAGTCAGCGAGCCTGACCACCCGATCCCGTTAGTCGCCTCTTAAGACAAGCATAGTCGCCTTTTACGGCAAGCATGGGTTGCTGAAGACCTATTCTACCGGATCTTCACGGGTCACATTGATTTTTAATTAAGAGTGACAAAGTCGACGGTTATTGTCTTTTTTGTCGCTTCGTTTAGTCAATAAAAACATTCTGACATCCCGAAAGGGAAAATTAACCTCACTACGTTAATTTCAACGTATATATTACGCAAACCACTTCTGAAGTCCTATGAGATTATACATTCACCAACGATAAGGAAAAGAAATAGCTTTTAGAACTGAAAGCATTCTTTTTTGTTCTATAAATTATGCTGCCCACCGATTCATGACAGAAATGACGTTCTTACCTTCTTTCCTCCGTAGCTTTGACAGGTCTATGGCGTTCTGCAGGGAAGGATTGCAACAAGTCAGTGTTAACGAAAACTGAGGGCGCGCTTTTTTGGCTCACCCCATCTTCTACCCTAAGTATTTCTACATTTAACACTTGTTTAACAACTTTGCATGGTGAATACACACGGTAATTCCCAAAAAGTATATACACTCTTCAAAAAAAGAAACGCAGCATGTTTTTTTTATTGAAGCTGGCTAGACAAAAAGTCCGGGATATAAATTGGATATATGTCATTGGAAAATGTTGGTGACCTTACATTCGACAAAAGGTGCGTCAAAACGCAGTCACTGTCGATTTGCAATGTCTTAACGGCATTGTTTTCACACCTGTTCAAAAATGACAAGGAGGAAAACAGTAAAGCAAAAGGCACGTTCAAGTTATGGCATTCGTAACTCGTGGTAGTAGCTATAGAAAGGCAAGCATTTGTCATTCAATTGTCAACATTTTTCAAGTTCGAAAATGCCGAGACTCAGCGCTGCCGGTCGGAACATCGCCATAGGACGTATCCAAAGAGGGGAATCGCAGTCTTCTGTTGCACGCCTCTTCAACGTCCACCACAGCACCATTTGCGGCCTTTGGGACCGATACACACAGTTCAATTCCCCTGCAGACCGTCCGAGAACTGGCCGACCAAGAGTTACCACCCCTGCACAGGATCGCTACATTCGACTGTTCCACCTACGTCATCGCAATGCCACAGCTACGGAGACTGCAGGACGCATCCCTGGTTTGAAGAGGATATCGAACCAGACTGTCAGGAACCATCTTCGCGAGAATAGAATCCGACCCAGAAGACCAGTTATCGTCCCTGTTATGCAACAGATCAATCGACAGCGACGCTTGCGTTGGTGCCACATCTTACAGCTTTGGAATTTGAGAAACTGGAGACGAGTGTGGTTTAGCGATGAATCACGATTTCTTCTTCACCGGTGAGATGGAAGACAATGTGTTAGTCGTCCCGGAAGTGAGCATATTGCCCCACATTGTCTACGTAAATTCGACAAATTCGGTGGCGGTAGTGTCGTGGTGTGGGGGCCATATCCTACGCCACGAGATCTTACTTGGCTGTGGAAAATCGCGACATGAATAAAATTGTTTCAAAAAGGGCAACGCTCCACCGCACACAGCTCGTGTCATGGTAGACTTCATAATGCCACCATCAACGACTTTCCCTGGCCGTCGAGATCTCCAGATCTCAACCAAATCGAACACCTCTGGGATGAACTCGATCGACGTGTACGTCATGGTCAGAACACGCCGCAGACACTCCCACAACTGGCCAACGAGTTACAAGCAGAATGTCGCAGAATGCGTACACGTATCCAGTCAGTGCCTTGGAGATGCAGAGCCGTGATTGCTGCCCGGGGCGGTCACACGAGATACTGAGTTCAGTGCTACCCAGTGACCTTATGTGACATGACAATGAACAGTTTTCAATGCCTTTGTACAACGACAACATTTTACGATCGAGCTCCAGAATTTCATATTTCTATATATATATGATATTAAATCAAATATATATCGACTTTATTAGGTACAATTAATTTACAGAAAAACTACCTGTGCGTTTCTTTTTTTGAAGAGTGTATTGTTGGTAAGATGTGTTGGTGCATATTGCATGTGCATAATTATAACTTGCACCATTTCATGTCCAATAGAAAGAGTGAAAAACGATAATTTAGATAATTATGAATTCAAGTGAACATATTCAATGTGAATATGTATTACTATAATTACAATAATATATTTCATAAATATAAAACGTCAAAGCAAGAGAATAAGCAATGTCGATTATCTGTCGAAAGAGATTCCAATAAGCGTAAACAGGAAAATAGTGGTGAACATTATGCGAATGGATCACTGATAATCTAAGACACCAGGTGTTCGCGGAAAGGAATTTGGGTCTTACTTCGTGCTCGTTTCAATCCCAGGACCATCAGTACCACGAGTATGGACACGAACACGCCTGATGCCGACCCGATCCCAATACCTTTGGCCAGGTCTTGCGATTCTGAAACAATATAAACTGGGGTTGATTCAGACATTATCACCCTCATAAAGTAGAATTGGTCGTCAGCAACCCATGCTGGTCGTAAGACGCGACTAACGGGATCGGGTGGTCAGCCAATTGCGTTGATGAATGCGCAGGATGTCAATAACTGGATTGTGTGGTCCAGACTCGATTACTTATAGACCGCCGTCAGAAAGCTGGAATATTGCCGAGTGCGGCGTTAAACAAAAAACCCAGACACGATTAATTCGTAGCTTAAACAAGCTCCCTGTTTTCTTCCCCTTTTAAATGCATCTAGTTAATATGAAGTTCATACCTTAATACAGATATGTTTATCTTTGATATACAATACCAAATATTAAAGTGATCTACGTTTTAGAGCTATCGTACATGCGGAAACTGACTTGTGTTTTAATATATTACCTTGGAATTGTATGTGAAGTTCCTCAGTGAAAGGGCTGTTGTAGTCCTTGCCATCAACTGTAGTAACACTTTGAACTCTGACGTCATATCCTGTGTCAGTGCGCAGGTTCGAGAGGAGATAGTACACCGGAAGTAGGGGACAAACACTTTTCACGGGGCGGAAGTTCCAGGTCTCGTCTCCTGACAAACCTGACATTCTGAAGGTCACATAGAACATGTGCGGCTGCCCACGGCCCTTACTGCCATTGTGCCCCGACTCCCAACTCAGTAACGCTCCGGCAGGGAGGGGAGCTGCGATGCGGAAGTTCACAGGGACAGATGGCGGTTCTGTGTTGATAAAACCCCAATGTGTGAAATTTGGATAGGTGTACGGTAAGATATATGTTTGTGAATCAAGCATATGTAATTTCCACCCTCATTTAACAAATTCAGAGAGAGAGAGAGAGAGAGAGAGAGAGAGAGAGAGGGCACTCAGCAATATTACAGCGCTACATGTCTGTAAATAATCGAGTCTGGACCAGACAATCCAGTGATTAATATCAAGCATAGGCACCCGAGAGAGAGAGAGAGAGAGAGAGAGGGAGGGGGGGGGGGGGGGGGGGGGGGCTGTTATTGTGTTAGGCTACCTCACCGCCCGTCACATAATGAACTAACTTGGCGTAAAATATCATTTAATTCTACAATGTATATTTATTAAATACTCTAAATGAATGACAATTCATTCTTCGCTTCACACTTCTGGGACTGAACTATGAATGAATTGAATATTTGGATAATCACCAATTCGTGGTTCAGCTGTAAGACCTATGGTTGTAGCTGCACAGCCACCTTGAGTACATGCCGTGACGTCATACAGTCCGTATGCATGATCATCAACCCTCACGTGAAGCCGCGTCAGAATACCCCGTGACGTCACATTCTTGCCGTACACTCGGTACACTCTCTCTTCAGTTTCCAAGCCGGGTTGTTGGTCTGTGAGGGCCTGTCCGTCACGTGACCAGCGTACGGTGACGTCAGACGTGTTGAGGAATGTGGCAGTCAGGACAACATTCGCTCCCTGGTGAGCCAACACAGTGGTGTGGGCGTGGTCAGCGCGTGGTGCAGCTGAATTGAAAGGAAACTTGTGGCGTGAACTAGGAACTACATTTTCAAACCCTTTGTATACATTGAATACAATAAGGAAAAGTAGAAATAATCTCGATAAGTATGTGAAATTTGATAGACCTGCTTTGTTAGCAACAATATAATATGAACACTAAAATGTAAAAGTGTCACCGAGATACCTTTTATTAAGCCATAAGCAGGAACAGTTCGCCAACACAGTGCCAGGTATATTTGTTTGTTTGTTGTTTAACGCCACACTGGGCAATATTCCAGCTTTATGACGACCGTCTGTAAATAATCGAGTCTTGACCTGACAATCCAGTGGTTGACATTATGAGCATCGATCCACGCAATTGGGATACAATGACATGCATCAACCAAGTCAGCGAACCTGACCACCCGATCCCGTTTGTCGCCTTTTACGATAGCATAGTCGCCTTTAACGGCAAGCATGGGAAGCGGGAGACCTATTCTACCCCGGATCTTCACGGGTCACCAGGATATGTAGTCGTTCGAGGAACGTTTGAAGCATAACAATAACGTGGTTTTGAAAGTTATTTAATCTTTTAATCCGCGTTCTTCCAACTTTAACACGGCAATTGTAAGTGATCAAATCTTGACAGGATAAACCAGTGTTTGACCCAGGTACGACACACAATCACCTGGAGTTCAAAACAGGAACCACCCTGTCGTGATTCCGGGTCATAATAGGTCATTAGAACTTCATGATTGTCGCTCTCACACACTGTCACGCACATGCACGCACTCACGCACATGCACGCACTCACGCACACGTACACACGCAGACACACAAAGGCATGCATCCTGCTGTCAACTGTAGCTGGTTAGTGTTGGTTTCGTGACACGTTTTCTATCGTTAACTCTTTAACGTTCATATGTTCAATACATTTTCAGCTTGTTAAATAATTCTGAAATCGTTCTTTTATTGTAGGAAATAATGGGACTTACTGACCATCTTTTGTTGTATCTCGTTTACACAAAGTGTAATAGACATTTTATTACCAATGCTCTTCGAGCTTGCTACAAAATTGCGACTTAAAAATATCACGTGACATAATTCTATTGTCGAGACGCCTTTGATTTACAAAGAATAAATGTCACGTGGTATTCTTAAGTCGGCATTTTCCTGCAATGTTCAATATTCGGTACGAAACGCCTATTGTCTTTAACCATCTTCCCGAGGCAAGGGAGTTAACTGACTGTAAAAGTCCAGTTTCCACCCTTGCCGAACTAGGCGTGAATTTCTGGGCTCGATCGTAGAGCCACCAGTGGCTATTACGAGTTATGTCCCTTCTATGTGCCTCCTATTGACAAATCAGATGCCACCTCTCATATCACTTGTATTTGCTTCAAACAAAATGGCGGCGCCCTTTCAAGACGATCTGATCGATAATAAAAATCTACATTGTAATATGACGGGCCTTACTTCGCGAAGTGCACCTCTATCGAACACAAAAAAAGATTTGGAAAATATCTGTTAAAGCCGAGTTGGCGGTACACATGTTTTGCAAATCCTGAAATCGAGCGAAATCTGCACGGCAGTTTACGAACCGGATGTCGATTTGGTTACGCGAGTGTGAACGGACTATGCATTGACTCTTTAGTCCAGCCAAAATACAACTCCATAATTCCAGCCTAGTTCGAGAAGGAAACTGGACTTATATAGTCTTTTAACTATACTTGCTTTGGGAAGATGCCTTTAACTCACCAAGACAATAATGCAATACATCTGGCTGACTCGACCAGGAAGTGTGTTTGTGTCGGATAATATTTGATAGGCATTAAGTACTTGTTACACGATCCACGTTCGCCATTTCTGTAGAGCAGTGTAGATATAGTGTTATGAAAATAGGTTCACAAAGCATACATGTTTCCATTCACACGAACAATGACTCATTCTTTCAATCGACTTTGAAGCGGAAGTGCGATATTTACTCATTTATTGTTCACAAGGAATTCTTAAGCAGCACATGATTCATAATTTATAAAACCCTTTTCTAAAATCTATTTTATTATATAAACACGTGTCTGTTGTCGTTAACTACTAAGCCAAATATGATCAATATTACTTTGCGATACACAGAGCTCCAGATAAGCTTTTGGTGTTGTGGATATTTTACCCATGCATTTAAAAATCATTGGGTATCAGTAATTCTATCTGGGTATTCAAATTTCTGTTACCCACCAGTTTTTACACATGTGGATATTTAGGTTAAATATTTAAAAACACTATTCATCTAGGCCCTGTAAACTGGATTCGTGTGGGTTCGAGAGCTTTATAGGACTCAAAATTACCACGATTCTTCCACAAGAAAGTGTGATGGCAAATGATCATGATGTAACTGTCATCGTGGAGTTTGGCAAGGTTGACGGAAAGCCCGTTTTTAATTTTAAAATAAGTTGCTGATTTGCTAATCGAATACGCAGGGTTACTTCACAATATTTTGATGATACGCACAAGTTTTATTTTTGTAGCGTATCTGTAATGTTCGTTGCGTATTTGATACGCTTTGATTTTATTTAACTGCGTATTTCTGCATTTCTGATGCGTATTTTACGCAGATACGCAGCTTATCTGGAGCTCTGGATACATAAGTTAAAATAATTGTTTAACAAATGAAGCATACATATAATTATGTTAAAACAAAAAAGGTAAATACTGATGCAAATGCTTACCAAGATGGTATGACCATGAATGCTGTTAGTCGGGGCCATGTGAGTGAGTGAGGGAAGGTCGAAGTGATGCAGGTAACAAGACGTTACCATCTGCTAACCACGCTAGTGTAAAGTGCTGACCAAGCAAAGTTCGGGCCTTATGTTTATATTATTTGGTTTAAAGAGATTTTCTCTCTAAGCTTTAAGTCGGTGGTCAAACAAAAGAAACAGCGCTATATGTATTTCTTTTAATCTTTCGTGTAAATTATGATCGGTAGATTAAAAATAAAAATGATGGCGAACATCCAGATCAATTATTTAAACATGCTATCGTGGTTTAAACAGTATTTCATTTATATCACAGCATGTTCGATTAATGTTGAGGAAACCAACGAGCACCGGGATTAGACCTTAAACAAATATGTATCGGGCGTGCTCAAGGGCCACAACTCAATTGTGTTGTACAAAGGATGTGAAATACGTACCCTGGACGGGCACCTGCTCAGTGACGGTATGGTTGACACTCCCATCTGACGCCTCTTCCCCTGTGCTAGCAACACACTCATATCGTCCTCCATCCTGGAAACTGGCGCGATCAAGACGAAGATCTAGTTTCCAGTTACTCTTCACCCCTCGCTCCTGAATGTACTGGTGCCCCCAATACTGTCGCATCCAGTGAATGGTCAGGTTGGTGGGCGTTGTCTTGGGCGTGGCAATACAGGTTATCTCAGCAGGAGCCGATTCCCTTGTCGTCTTAAACCTCAGGCTAAGTTCAAAGGGATCTGGAAGAAAAATATAAATACAGTTCTTCATTATTCCATATTCACTCACTCACTCACTATGGTGAACCCGTGAAGATCCGGAGTAGAATAGGTCTTCAGTAACCTATGCTTGCCGCAAAAAGCAACAATGCTTGTCGTAAGAGGCGACTAACGGGATCGCGTGGTCAGGCTCGCTGACTTGGTTGATGCATGTCATTGTATCCCAATTGCGTAGATCGATGCTCATGATACCAATCACCGGACTGTCAGGACCAGACTCCCGTAACACCCGGTTCAAATCATTGTTTGATTTATCTTCATAACCACACTAGGCGCGGTCGGGTAGCCTAGTGGTTAAAGCATTTGCTCGTCACGCCGAAGACCCGGGTTCGATTCCCGACATGGGTACAATGTGTGAATCCCATTTCTGGTGTCCCCCGCCGTGACATTGCTGGAATATTGCTAAAAGCGGCGTAAAACCCAACTCACTCACTCACTTATAACCACACCTTGTAACATCAAAGACCGTTAACAAAAATATACTTACAGATAACGCCTATATCCTTATCTTCATTGTAACCTTTCTTGGTGAATTGGAAATTCCACGTCCTTCGATTGTACAAGTCAACTGCTGTTTTTGTCACATTGATTTCCAGCCTGAACTGACTCGCAGTATACCCACACACGCACTTAAAACCATAATTGCCTGTGGAGGAAGGCAGTGTTGGGTGTGTGAATGGTATTGAGCACACCGTCTTGTAAGAAGGATTCGTAGCACTGGTATTCCGAACGTTCAGCGTTTCAGAGAACGATCCGGTATGCCACATAACTACTTGGATGGTGAAAGGTTCTCCAACTACGGCTCTCTTTGTGAGTTTGGTGATCTGAATTTCATATGCTGCAACACAAAAGTGGTCCATTAGATCGTACTAACACAGATAAAAACATCTGCTAACTGAAGGCTATAAGGAATGCCAGAGCCTAAACACTCGATCCGCATTTTGGTCACAAGGTCTTGTGTACATTGATAAATCGGAAGGGGTGCTAACTGGGATTGTTCACTAGCCAATATATAAGCAAATATCACCGTGAGCGCTTATTAGAGCGGGGCGCTTATTACGTCGAATACGGTAATTCAAATGTTGCTGATCCCTGCATGGACAACACAAGGCAATTGCTAAAGTTAGTTAAAACTTAAACTGAATGAGTTACTGGCTTATCAACCAAGTAAGTTGGTTGGTGGGTTGGTTGTTGAACGCCGCGCTCATAATATTCCAGCCATATGACGGCGGTCTGTAAATAATCGAGTCTTGACCAGACAATCCAGTGATCGATATCATGAGCATTGAGCCACGCAATTGGGATACGATGACATGCATCAACCAAGTCAGCGAGCCTGACAACCCGATCCCGTTAGTCGCCTTTTACGACAAGCATAGTCACCTTTTACGGCAAGCATGGGTTGCTGAAGACCTATTCTACCCCGGCTCTTCACGGGTCTCCAAGTAAGTAATAAAAGGCCCGTTCATCAATGTACCTACCGTTAAGGCTGTAAATAGTAATAAAAAGCAGGTGAAAGAGCAATCTGTAACGAGTTGCACCTTCCATGACAACTTTGCCTCGGTGCTCAGTGCGCACTGACTGTCGTTACACTCGAAGGTGTTTTGTGTTTTGTGTTTTACCTGTCACACAATCGATTATTATTATGTATATCACGGCTTATCTAAGGAGGAAATTCCGGCTTCTTTGAGTTTGTAGCTTGGTACAACCGTATTTGTTTGTCAGCAATATACCAGCTATATTTATATTGTAAATTATTAAGGTCTGGTTATAGATATCATAACAAGCGTCCAAAAATATCTTGGGAATAGTGACAGACATTCAGGCCAAGACACCGAGTCCGACCACTTGATAAGTAAAGTCCTTGACTAAATGTTGTTAATCGCCGCACACAGCAATATTCCAACTATTTCACTGCCGGCTGTGAGTAATCAAGTCTAGACCAGGCAGACTAGTCTTGGAAAGCTTGAGCTACGATACACGCTACTGTGTACGAAGACTCGAAGTCCTGTGTACGAAGACTCGAAGTCCGCCAATGCAACGATGACTCGTAGTCCGCCAATGTAACGATGACTCGTAGTCTGCCAATGTAACGATGACTCGTAGTCCGCCAATGTTACGATGACTCGAAGTCCGCCAATGTTACGATGACTCGTAATCCGCCAAGTCAACGATAACTCCAAGTCCGCCAAGTCAACGATAACTCGTAGTCCGCCAATGCAACGATGACTCGTAGTCCGCTCCAAGTCCGCCACGCCAGTGTGTCTGCCCACCCATTTACCAACTGAGTCCAATCCGAGTTGCATGACACGCCCTATTTATTATAAGGCAAAACCTGAATTAGCAAACTATTCTGGCTACTGGGCCTAAACGCGTCACAGTATTTCTACAACTACGACTTACATCTATTTTCTTCTCAAGCCTAAGTGGCCGAAGTAGTTTTGGGTTGAAAATAACAAAGGAACTAAGCAATATGTAAGCAGTAGTAAAGTTGGGTTTAACGCCCCTTTTAACAGTATTCCAGTTATATCGCGGCGTGTCAACTTAATGTGGGAAGAAAGCCCGAAGTGAAGCAGGTCTCAGACGTTTACCACTTCGGTGAAACCCACGAGCACGGGTATGGTGCTGACAAACCTAGAAACATAATCGGGGCGAACCGGGACTCGAACCCACAATCATAGGTTTCTGACGTGCCCAAGGGACGCAACTCTGCACAGCGAATTAGACAGCTAGGCCACCAGTGCCCCCATCTAAGCAGTATGTATAAGCGCGAGTAGGTTTTGACACTGCTATAGCCAGATCGAGCAATATCTGGACGGGGGACACAAATACTGGGCTTCACACATTGTTCCCATATGTGGACTCCAGCCCAGGCATGCACGTGTATGTGTGTGTGGCTTCTTGTACTAGAGACCGCCTCCGTGGTCTAGTGGTAGAGCGTCCGCCCGGAGAGCGAAAGGTCCCTTGTTCGATCCTCGACCGGGTCATACCAAAAGACGTTAAAAGATGGTACTTGTTAAGTTGTTACCCTGTCTAGCGCTCGGCATCAAGAGGCTAAAACAAGGACTGGTCGGCTCGGAGTCAGTATACTGGTTCTAAGTACTAAGGGTATTCATGTTAAACTGCGGCATGGTATCTCCCTGGGCTAGCACTATAAATCGGTATATGTCCGAACTAGTTCAAGCAGCAGTTTACAAAGATAAGCATCATTCATAGAACGTCAGTCAATCCAGTGATGAATATCATAAGCATCCATCTACGCAATTGGGATCGATGACATGCAACCACCAAATCAGTTAGTCACCTCTTACAACAAGCATGGGTTGCTGAAGACCTATTCTAACACGGATCTTCACCGGACAGACGGCCGAACTTCGTTCCTACATCCGCCGCCCCACATCGGGGATGGATGTAAAAGACCAGTGATGTTTCATATTGTTCCCGGGTATAAGGACGTGTTTTGTCTGATCAATCCGGAGAACAAGTGTATCATGCAAGTTTCTGCAAGTGCATTATGGTTGGTTGGTTGGTTTGTTATGACGGTGGTCTGTTAATAATCGAGTCTGGACCAGACAATGCAGTGATTGACATCATGAGCATCGATCTACGCTTGGTTGGTTTGTTGTTTTACGCCGCAGTTTAATGTATCACAGCGTGTACAAGGAGGAAAATCTGGCTTATTGGTTGGTTGGTTTGTTTGTTGTTTAACGCCGCACTCAGCAGCATTCCAGCTATTTGACGTCGGGCTGTAAATAATGGAGTCTGGACCAGACAATCCAGTGATTGACATCATGAACATCGATCCACGATCCCGTAAGTCGCCTTTTACGACAAGCATAGTCGCCTTTAATGGCAAGCATGGGTTGCTGAAGACCTACTCTACCCCGGATCCAATTGGGATCGATTACCTGCATCAACCAAGTCAGCGTGCCTGACCACCCGATCCGGCAAACACATTATGGCACAGGCAAGTTTCCCGTCCGAATTTTGAAACAGCTTTGTCACAGATATCGTTATGAACAATAAGGGATATGCAAATGAAATCATTAAACCATGAAATCGTTTTTGAACATACACTCATGGCTATTTCGATAACGGTGTTGCCAGAGATAAACGTATTTTCCAGACGGGTAAGTACCAATTAAATTCGTTGTCAACTGGAAGTTTTCGAGGAAACATTTACACACACACACTGCGTTTTGGTTTTGAAGGGGATGTTAATCTATTGACATGACAATGGTGAATTTACAGATGGTGTTTCCGGGTTGTAATACGAGTCATTTGTTTTGAAGGGAATGTTAATATCTCGACATGACAAAGGTGAAGTTATTGTTATGTTTTCCGGGTTGAAAAACGGATCGATATATACCATAATTTTGAGTAACAAAGAGAGTGAATACTGTTTAACACTACATTCAACAATAGTCCAGCTATATCGCAGCTGTCTACAAATACATAATTGGACAAGAAAAAGTGGCGGTTTTTAATATGGGTCAACCCAGAGCATAGCCGAGTGTGTGTGTGTGTGTGTGTGTGTGTGTGTGTGTGTGCGCAATATTTCTCATTCGTTTGTCATGTCGTTCACATAGACGCAGCCTCCGAGTGTGAACGGATAAAATGAACTCGAAGCTGCAGTAAAATCATTTTGTCACCAAGCCCCGTTTTCACCGAAACTTTCGGAGTAAGCTTGTTTTCACCGCATTAAAGGACGAAAACAAGGACTGGTCGTCTCGGGGTCGGTATACTGTGTCTGAGTAGGGTATTCATGTTAAAATGCGGCATGGTATCTCCCTGAGCTATTGTGGAATCTGTGACACCACCTCTGATCCCACATAGTGATTATAAACCTGTAATTGGATGTTACACCCGAGCAGATATTTACAAATTACATGCATTAAAGCTCTGTAATGGTTACGACCGCCTCCGTGGTCTAGTGGTAGAGCGTCCGCCCGGAGAGCGGAAGGTCAGGAGTTCGATCCTCGGAAGGTCATACCAAAAGACGTTAAAAGATGGTACTTGTTGTTACCCTGTCTAGCGCTCGGCATTAAGGGGCTAAAACAAGGACTGGTCGGCTCGGAGTCAGTAAACTGTGTCTGAGTGGGGTATTCATGTTAAACTGCGGCATGGTATCTCCCTGAGCTAGCACTATAAATCGGTATCAGTCCGGACTAGTACAAGCAGCAGTTTACATAGATAAGCATCATTCATATAACGTCAGTCAATCCAGTGATGAATATCATAAGCATCGATCTACGCAATTGGGATCGATGACATGCATCAAACAAGACAGCGAGCCTGACCACCCCCCTGACCACGCTCTGATTGGTCGGATGAAAGGTCGTTTTGACGTGACCCCTAATGGGATGTCTTCAGATCTTTTTTAAGCGATAGTGAGAACTAAGGTCAGATTTTAATGAGATTGTGAAGCTCGAGAAAGCTGCCTTCTGATTGGCTGATGTCGATTTCTTGTCAGTCATTTCATAGGTAGGTCAAAATTCGCGAAAGGTCGTTCTGACATGAGTGAGTGAGTTAAGATTTATAGTCACATCGGCAATATTTCAGCCATATCGTGACTAAATCAAGTTGTACAGTAATAATACATAACTATAAACTATAAAATCTGTCGGCAAAGGACAGTAAAATAACTAGAATATCACAGCTATAAATATAAAACTAGTAAGTAACTATAAAATTTGGACTAATCAATACAATACAATATAAGAGTTGGCTAGAGATCACCAGCAACCAAAGTTAGGCCACCACACAAGGGACCATAGGGACTTACGGCGCATCTGCTTCCTGCATGGTACCCCTGCAGGATTTACACCATCCCTCTGGTCACTGGTGATTAGTAGTAAGTTTAACCCAAAGCATTTAAAAACAAACAAGTATTCTGCGAATAAAACCAAGGAAAATGAAAAATACTTTGAATGAAATAGGACTTATGTACCCTCTCAGGGGGACAATTATTTTACATTACTTCAACCCCCTTTGAAGGTACAGCCACTAACAATCTCAGTTATTAATTCATTCTTCCAAATTAAAAATATACTTTTTACAACAATACATATCAAAATTTATCAATCAAGTCTATTTCTTTTAAAAAACCAATAATTAAATGAGTTCCTACATTAAAAAGATCCTTCATAGATGAAACCTGGAAATAATTATCCCTTGTGATGGAAAAATCAACACAATCAAGCAGGACATGCTTGACGGTGATTCTTTCATCACAAGGGATACAAAATGGAGGATCCTCACCTTTTAAAAGATATTCGTGTGTATACCTGCTATGGCCAATACGACATCGTCGCATGATGACCTCTTCAAATCTGGAGTGAGTGAGTGAGGGAATGCTTTACGTCACATCGGCAATATTTCAGCCATATCGTGACGAGAAATTAGACATGAAATATACATATATTTAAACTTTATAAAAGTCTGTCATCGAAGGACAGTATGAGAACTAGAATATCACAGATAAGATTTTAAAACTAGTTGCGGAACATTTAAAAGAATTAAGTATTAAGGAACAAAGCAATATAAAAATGGGCTATAGATCGTCAGTAACTAAAGGGAGATCACCACACCAGGGACCATGGGGACTTACAGTACCTTTGCTTCCTGCATGGACCCTGGCAGGATTTACACCATCCCTTCAGTCACTGGCGATTATATGCAAGTTTAGCCATTGAATAAAACTAACAAATATACTACGATTTAAAAGTCTGGTATGCATAAAAATACTACGAATGGTTTGGGACTTACATACCCTCTTAGGGGGACAATAATTTTACGCTACTTCAACCCCCCTCGAGGGTACAGCCACTCACAATCTAAGTTATTTATTAGCACTACCAATTTATAAAATAATACATTAAGCACATCAAAATTTATGGACAAGTTCTATTTCTTTTAAAAAACTTAATATTAAATGAGAATTAACATCATTAAAAAGGTCCTTAACTGTTTTGACATTGAAATATTTATCCCTTGTGATGGAAAAATCAACACAGTCAAGCAGGACATGCTTGACCGTGATTCTTTCATCACAAGGGATACAAAACGGAGGATCCTCACCTTGTAATAAATATTCGTGCGTATATCTGCTGTGGCCAATACGACATCGTCGCATAATGACCTCTTCAAATCTGGACTGACAGCCCAAGTAGGTGTAACCGATATTTGGTTTAATTTCATGTAATTTATTGATACCGACTTGGGAGTCCCACTTCTTTTGCATAAGATCACAAATATAAGATCTGATTACAGGTTTATAATCAGTATATGGGATAAGAAGTGGTGTCACAGATTTGTTGAGTGCTGCTTTTGCAGCAGCATCAGCCATTGAGTTGCCTTTGATACCCACATGACTGGGCAACCAACAAAAGACGATGTCGTATTGGCCAGTAGCAAGTTCATTAAATAATTCAATAATTTTGATTAAAAGTGGATGTTGACATGAGATGTTATGGATAGCCTGCAGGCAAGAAAGAGAATCGGAAAATAGGATAAACTTCTGATATTTTGACTGTTTACTGATATATTGTAAAGCTGTTAAAATGGCATTGGCCTCAGCTGTGAAAATAGAACTATTGTCGGGTAATCTGGAGGAGATAGTCCTGGATCCAATGACAGTGGCGCTAGCAACAGCGCCACTATCCTTGGATCCGTCAGTAAATATAGATTTGTAAGTATTATATGTGTTTCTTAATTCATTATATTTTTGTTGATAAATAAGTTGATTTGTTTCCGATTTCTTTAATTTAGTTAATGTCAGATCCACCTCTGGCTTTACCAACTGCCAAGGTGGAGAAGACAAAAGCTGCGTGGGGGCTATAGCATCAAGATTAATTTTAGCGGCAGAAATATCAGATTGAAGTCTTATTCCAAGTGGGGGGAGAACCGATGATTTTTTATTATAGAGATTTTCATAAAGGGGGTGAAAAACACAGTCATATGCTGGATTCGAGTTATTAGAGCGTAATTTAGTGACATATTGTAAGGATAATTTAATTCGGCGTTGTTTGAGGGATGGTTCATCAGCCTCAACGTACAGACTGTCAATAGGAGAAGTTCGGAAAGATCCAAGACAGAGTCTCAGACCTTGATGGTGGATAGAGTCCAAAAGTTTAAGATTACTTTTGCAGGCTCCACCATAGATGATGGAGCCATAATCAAGTTTAGAGCGAATAAGTGCTCTGTACAGTTGAAGGAGGGTTTTCTGATCCCCTCCCCACTTGGAATTTGAAACAACTTTTAGCAGATCAAGGGCCTTCAGGCATTTATTTTTCAAATATTTTATGTGAGGTAAAAACGTTAAATGGTGGTCAAAAATAAGACCCAAGAACTTAGCCTCTTTGACAACTTTAATCGGAGTGCTATCTAAAATTAAATCAGGGTCTTTATGGGGTTTGTATTTCCTACAAAAGTGGATACAATTTGTTTTGGATTTTGAAAATTTAAAACCATTTTCTAAACACCATTTATTTATCTTATTTAGACATAATTGTAATTGTCTTTCGATAGTATGCATGTTTTTACCACGACATGATATGTTAAAATCATCCACGAATAAAGATCCATCAATGGAGTCATTTAAAACCTTAGAGAGACTATTTATCTTAATACTAAATAGTGTAACAGACAAAATACTGCCCTGTGGGACACCCTGATCCTGATGATAATGATCAGACAGGGTTGAGCCCACGCGGACTTGAAATTGTCTGTCAGTTAAAAATCTGGATATGAATTGAGGCAAACGGCCTCTCAATCCAAAATCATGTAAATCTTTTAAAATCCCGTGTTTCCAGGTAGTGTCATACGCCTTTTCCAAGTCGAAAAAGATAGACACTGCATGCTGGTTATTAATTATTGCATTTTTTACAAATGACTCTAACCGAACTAAATGGTCAACAGTACTTCGATTCTTTCTAAAACCACACTGAATGTTTGTAAGTAAATTATTTGATTCCAAGTACCATGTTAATCTATTGTTGACCATACGTTCCATGGTCTTGCAAACGCAGCTGGTCAGTGAAATGGGTCTATAATTTGATGGATCAGTATGATCCCGTCCAGGTTTTGGTATGGGTACAACTATGGCATCACGCCAGGAAGAAGGAAACTCACCTGACGTCCAGATTTTATCAAAAATCATCAAAAGGGTTTCTAAACAGAGTTGCGGTAAATGTTTTAAGAGTTGATAATGTATATTATCAGACCCCGTAGCAGTGTCATGAGCTTGCCCAAGGGCAGTATTGAGCTCATGAATGGAAAATATTTCATTGTAATCCTCCCCATTGTCTGAATTAAAATTTATTGGTTTCTTTTCTTGCTGCTTTTGATATTTTTGGAATTTAGGGGCATAGTTCGAGGAGGAAGAATGTTGAGCCAGAGTTTCACCAAGTTTATTAGCAATATCAGAAGTATTTGTTAATAATTCATTCCCATTTTTAAGGTGGTGAACACTAGATTTAGAACCCTTACCTTTAATTTTCTTAATCATGTTCCATACCTTCGATATCGGCGTACGTGAATTTATCTTGGAGACATAAGTTTGCCAAGACTGACGCTTGTTTTGTTTAAAAGTACGCCGTGCCTTAGCGTTTAATATTTTAAATTTATTTAAATTGTGGACCATAGGATGGCGACGGAAATATTGTTCAGCTTTTTTCCTTGCCTTCTTAGCTAGTTTGCAATCATTGCTGAACCATGGCTTACGTATGTGAGGATTTGAAGAGGACTTCGGAATACATTCATCAGCTATTTGATTTAGTGTATCGGAAAAAAGTTTTATGGGATCAGAAACATCAATAAAACCATCAGGTTTTAGATGATTAGAGCAAAGGTTTGCATATAAAGCCCAGTTCGCCTTAGTAAAATTCCATCGTGATGACGGAGAAACATCAGATGGTGTCACAGATTGTAAAATAGTAGGAAAATGGTCACTTCCACTTAGGTCATCGTGGACTGACCATTCAAATTCCTGAAGTAAACTAGAATCTACAACTGACAGGTCTAAACAAGAGTAAGTGCCAGTTGCAGGATGTAGATATGTGTGAGTACCATCATTTAAAATGCACAAATCATTATTGAAGAGAAAATCTTCAAGTACTTTTCCTTTAGTATTAGTGGCATGACTACCCCAAAGTGGGTTATGGCCATTCAAATCTCCCATGATAACACAGGGCTTAGGGAGTTGATCATATAGTGTCTGAAGATCAGACTGTCGGAGAGAGTACGATGGTGGTATATACAAAGAACATAAAGTAAAAACAATATTTAGTGTTATACGTACTGCAATGGCCTGAAGAGGGGTATTGAGAGGAACAGGACTGTGAATGACGCCCTGCCTCACCATAACAGAAGATCCTCCAGTAGCTTTCTCACCTGGAGGAGAAAAGCAATGGTAAGAAACATACTGTCGTAAATCAAAATTATCTGTTGGTTTAAGAAAAGTTTCTTGTAGGCAAATTGCAGATGGTTTGAAATCCTGAATTAATAGCTGAAGATCATTGAAATTGTTCCGAAGTCCTCTACAATTCCATTGGATTAAATTGGGGGAGCAACTCATGGAGGCTCAATTGGAGAACGGGAGCGTGGGGAAGGTCCTCTATGCTGCAATGGCAGCGATGGAGTGACCTCCATATCTAGAGGTTCAAAAGAGTTATGAACCTCCAGTGGGGCTGTCAATGTAGAAGGCACCTCAGTGTGTTTAAGGGCCTTAGACTTTTTCTTTTGTTGTTTATTTGCTTTTCTGGTAACAGTAACATTTTGTTTCAATACAGCCACAGGTTCGGGGGGAGTTGCAGGGTTAGGCACAGTGTCAGTCTCTGGTAGAGGTTCTGCTGAAAGCTCAGTTTGTGAACCTGATGAAGAAGAGTGAGTGAGTGACGGCATCATCAATTTTGTATAACATGGTCTGTACATCGGAGACCCAGGTAATTGCCGTTTGGCACCCATGATCGACTTTGAGAGTGGAAGAGGAAACTGCTGCAGAGTAAGATAGAGTCGAAGGGGATGACTCCTTCTCTAGTAATTTCTTTGCATCAGCAAATGAAATGTCATTGCTGTACTTGATTTTAAGAATCTTAGTTTGTCTGACAAAAGAGGGGCATGATTTTGAAAAGGACATGTGTTCACCACTGCAGTTGGCACATTTGATGGATTCTGTGCACTCAGTACCATCATGGTTTTGACTGCAGCGGGAGCAAACTTGTTTGTTGCGACAGGATTTTGCGCCATGTCCGAACTGTTGACATTTAAAACATCGGAGTGGATTGGGGATGTACACATCCACCCCGATGTTGAAATACCCGGCTTTGATGGAAGAAGGGAGCTTTGTCAGCGCAAACGTAAAAAGGTAGGTATTCGTTTTAATGAATGTATCACCATCCTTCCTAGAGAATCTTTTGACAGAAGTAACGCCTTGATTTTTAAGCTCTGCAGCAATTTCATCTTCAGACATATCTGAAAGGCATTTCGCATAGTCGCGAACAATACCTCGACAGGAATTCAGAGTCTTGTGAACTGAGACAACAATCTCAGTATCAGCAAAATGATGTGCCTGGAGCAGATTTTGAGATTGTTGTCTCCGAGCACATTCAACAAGTAATGAACCGGACCGGAGACGAGTAACATTTTGTACAGTTCCACATATTCCTTCAATAGATTTTGATACTACAAAGGGGTTGATTTTGAGGGGTTCACCATCAACACCTTCAATAACCAGAAAACGTGGCCAAGAATCAATATGTGGTACAGAATCCTCATCTGAAGATACTGCAGGATCTGAATCAATATGCCTGCGTTTACTTTTTGAGCGAGAACCAGATAAGTTTGGGGTAGCCATAATGAAAGAAAGTTTTTCGACACCCCTGATCCCCACCCACCATGGAGTGTCAAAAAGGACGGTGATGTAGTGGAAGCCGACTACAAACACCAGGGCTACAAGGGTGTTATACTCAAGCAATAAGGACACAGGTAGCTATTTTTGTCAAACAGGGTTAAAAGTCAGGCTGGTTCTGCCCTAGACAGTTATCTGATGACAAATAGAACCCGGAGGTCCGTAATGCCAGATTGGCCCATGAGCCACCGCCTTCTGGCGTAAGACTCTAGGCAACTTTTCAATACAAAATTGATATTTCACACGAGTTATGTACGGCCAAGACCAAAATATACATAAAAATACAACACAGGTGTGCATATATACAATATTACGCACAGGGCCTGGCATGACCAGCCGATTGATAAGACCGGGCCCATCTTACCACCCGTCTAGGCGAAGTAAGGGTCGAAGTAGTGTGTTGGGCAAAGGAACACAGTTCCAGGAACCAATGCCCTCAACTACCAGACTCCCGTCCTCCGCCGACACAGGGACGCAACCCACGGCAAACAGGTTGCCCATTTTAGTCGCCTCATACGACCAGCAATGGGAGGCTGTGGAAATATTCTACCCCGGTTCCACACGGGGGAAGAGCTATTAGCGTTACCCAGCACTCACCACGAGGAGGTTGCTCTTCACGAGTGCCCGTTCTGACATGACCCGTAATGAGATGTCCTGAGATCTTTGTTTAGCGGTAGCGAAAACTAAGATGCGATTTTAATGTGATTGCTGACCACCCGATCCCGTTAGTCGATTCTTACGACAAGCATGGTTTGCTGAAGACCTATTCTAACCCGGATCTTCAGCGGACAGACGGCCGTACGGCCGAAGTACGTTCCTATATCCGCCGCCCCACATCGAGGAGTGAGTGAGTGAGTGAGTGAGTGAGTGAGTGAATATTTATAGTCACATCGGCATCGTGACTAAATCAAGTTAGACAGTAATAATACATTAATTTTTTATTATAAAACCCGTCGTCAAAGAACAGTAAAATAACTAGAGTATCACAGATGTATAGTTTAAGACTAGTATGGAACCATAAAAAGATATCACGATAAATAACAATACATTATAAAAACGGGGCTAGGGATCGCCAGCAACTAAAGGTAGACCACCATACTGGGAACCGTGGGGACTCACAATACTTCTGCTACCTGCATGGTTCCCCCGCAGGATTTATGTCATCCCCTAGCCGCTGGCGGTTGTCATCAAGTTAAGCCCAAATTAAAACAAACAAGTATACTGCGACTAAAACGGTAGTAGGAATAAACTGACTTCAAATGACGTAGACTTGCATTACCTCTCGGGGGTACAATAATTTTACAGTACTTCAATCACCTTTGAGGATACAGCCACAAACTATGAGTGAGTGAGTTAAGATTTAACGTCACATCGGCAGTATTTCAGCCATATCGTGACGAGAACTACATTAATAAAACATATATTGAGACGAAATAAAAACCTGTCAACGATGGACAGTACAATAACTAGTATATCACAGTTTTGATTTAAAACTATAAAAACGGGCTATAGATCGTCAGTCACTGAAGGGTGATCACCATACTAGGGACCATTGGGACTTATAGTACCTTTGCTTCCTTCATGGACCCCGGCAGGATTTATATCACCCTACAGTCACTGACGATAATTGCCCAGTTAAGCCTAAGATTAAAATGACAAAAATACTACAATTAAAAGCCTGGCATGCATAAAAATACTTCAAATGATTTGGGACTTACATACCCTCTTAGGGGGACAATAATTTTACGCTACTTCAACCCTCCTCGAGGGTACAGCCACTTACAATCTAAGTTATTAATTAGCACTACCAATATCTAAAAACTTATTATGTACATCAAAATTTATGAATTAATTCAATTTCCTTTAAAAAGCACAATATTAAATGAGAATGTACGTGATTAAAAAGGTCCTTTACTGTTTTTACATGATAGTATTTATCCCTTGTGAGGGAAAAATCAATACAATGAAGCAGGACATGCTTGACTGTGATTCTTTCATCACAAGGGATGCAAAACGGAGGATCCTCACCTTTCAATAGATACTCATGTGTATATCTTGAATGGCCAATACGACATCGTCGCATAATGACCTCTTCAAATCTGGACTGACAAACCAAGTAGGTGTAACCGATAGTTGGTTTAATTTGATGTAATTTATTGATACCTACTTGGGTGTCCCACTTCTTTTGCATCAGATCACGGATGTAAGATCTAATAACAGGTTTATAATCAGTGTATTGGATTAGAAGTGGTGTCACAGATTTGTTGAGTGCTGCTTTTGCAGCAGCATCGGCCATTGTGTTACCAATGATACCAACATGGCTTGGTAACCAACAAAAGACGATGTCATATTGGCCAGTAGCAAGATCATTAAATAATTCAAGACTTTGGATTGAAAGCGGATGTTTCGAAGACATATTTTTAATCGCCTGAAGGCACGAAAGTGAATCTGAAAAAATAGTGAAAGCTTTATATTTGGATTTCTTCTTGATATATTTTAGTGCTGTTAATATTGCGTGTGCTTCTGCTGTGAATATGGAACTATTATCAGGTAATCGTGAAGATACTGTTCTAGATCCAATGACTGTGGCACTAGCAAATGTGCCACCATCCTTGGATCCATCTGTAAATATAGATTTATTAGTGTCATAAGTGTTTCGTAATTGATTGTATTCTTGTTTATAAATAAGTGGATTTGTATCAGATTTCTTAAGTCTAGTTAATGTGAGGTCTACTGTCGGTCTTACCATCTGCCAAGGAGGCGATGAAAAAAGTTGTGTGGGAGCTATATCCTGAAATTAAAGTTAATGTTCGCAGCAGAAACGACTGATTTAATTCTTATTCCTAGTGGTGGAACAAGAGATGTTTTCTTATTGTAAATATCTTCGCAATTAAAACCTGGATTTGACTGATTAGAATAAAATTTAGTGATGTGGTGTAATGACAGTTTCAGACGGCGTTGTTTAAGAGAAGGCTCATCTGCTTCAACAGACAGACTTGGAATAGGAGAAGTGCGAAAGGCTCCAAGGCAAAGCCTCAGTCCTTGCTGATGGATAGTATCTAGTTTTTTTAGATTACTTTTACAGGCTCCACCATAGATGATGGAGCCGCAATCAAGTTTTGAACGGATTAGTGACCTGTATAAGTGTAAGAGGGTTGTCTGATCCCCTCCCCACTTTGAATTAGATACAACTTTTAATAAATTGAGCGACTTCAGGCATTTAGCTTTAAGGTATTTAATATGTGGAAGGAAAGTTAAATGGCTATCAAAAATGAGTCCCAAGAATTTGGCCTCCTTAACAACTTTGATAGGGCGGCCATTCAAAAATAATTCAGGGTCTTTATGCAGCTTATATTTTCTGCAGAAGTGTAAACAGTTAGTTTTAGATTTAGAAAATTTAAAGCCGTTTTCTAGACACCACTTGTGAATTTTATTGAGGCAGATTTGTAACTGCCTCACTATTGGATGCATATTTTTCCCACAACAAGATAGATTAAAATCATCCACAAAAAGTGATCCATCTACTGAATCATTTGAAAACCTTGGACAGACTATTTATTCTAATACTATTATTCACGATTCGTTCCATGGTTTTGCAAACACAACTAGTTAACGATATAGGTCGATAATTTGAGGGATCTGTATGATCCCGGCCAGGTTTTGGTATGGGGACTTCAATGGCATTATGCCATGAAGGAGGAAAATTCCCTGAAGTCCATATTTGGTCAAAAATGTCTAAAAGTGTCTCAAGACATGATTTAGGCAAATGCTTTAATAACTGATCGTGGATATTATCATCACCTGCTGCAGTATCATGAGCTTGCTCAAGAGCGGTATGTAGCTCATGCAGTGAAAATACTTCATTGTAATCTTCACCATTGTTTGAGTCAAAATTAACATTTTTCTTTTCCTGTTGTTTCTGATATCTCTGAAATTCAGGAACATAATTTGAAAATGAAGAATTTTTGGCAAGAGTTTCGCCAAGTTTATTTGCAATATCAATTTTATTAGTTATACAGTTATCACCGTCTTTAAGATGGTGTACAGACGATTTGGAACCTTTGCCTTTTATTCTTTTAACCGTGTTCCATACCTTGGACATGGGTGTCCGTGAATTGATATTGGAGACATAGTTCCTCAAAGATTGGTGCTTATTTTGCTTATAAGCACGTCGCGCTTTGGCACTCGTAATTTTGACATTCTTCAAATTATGAACAGTAGGGTGTTTGCGGAAATACTTTTCCACTTTCTTCCTACATTGTCTTGCTTGTTTGCAGTCATTAGTAAACCATGGTTTAAGAATATGCGGATTTGCAGAGGACTTTGGAATTGTTTGGTGAGCAATATTATTGAGTTGAGTCGAAAACAACTGCATGGGATCCGGTACATTCCTGAAATTGTCAGGCTTTAATTGTTCGGTACATAATAGTTCATACAAGGAATACGTTCCTGTGGCAGGATGTAAATAAGTGCTTGAATCGTCACTAAATATACATAAGTTATTATCAGATGCAAAATCTTCATTGACTTTCCCCTTGTTGTTTGTACTTGCACTTCCCCATAGAGGGTTATGCCCGTTTAAATCGCCCATAATGATGCAGGGCTTTGGGAGCTGATCATATAGCTTCTGAATATCAGACTGTTGAAGAGCCGATGAAGGTGAAATGTACAAAGAGCACAAAGTAAGTGTTATGTTCAAAGTTAATCGTACTGCACAGGCTTGAAGATAAGTATGAAGTGAAACAGGGCTGTGGATCACTCCCTGCTTCACCAAAATCGTAGATCCTCCAGTAGCTTTATTTCCCGGTGGAGAAAATGAATGATAAGACGTGTACCGACGCAAATCAAAGTTGTCTGTCTGTTTTAGATAAGTCTCCTGGAGACAGATTGCTGACGGTATATAGTCTTGAATTATTAGCTGTAACTCATTAAAATTTGTCTGAAGACCTCTGCAATTCCACTGAATTAGATTATGTGTGTTACTCATCAAAGTGGAGTAACAGGGGATCGACTCCTGTCTTTCTTTTTCGGAGAGTGGCCACGTGTATGACCACTAAGGAGTGAGTGAGGGGATACTTCCGTATCCATATCCTCAAACCCAAACTTGTTGTAAAGTTGGACTGGATCTTTGAGTGCCTTGGACACTCTGTCAGTTTGAATTTTCTTTTTTGGACTTTTTACAGTATTTGATGCTACAGTTTGAGGGGCTGGTTCAGGTGATGTTGAAGTAGATGCTTCTTGCATGGATATTGGAGCATTGACTGAGTTTGTTTTGGGATGGATAGTTTCGATGTCAGTAACCGGCTTTGGTTTTTCTCCCACTGTCCATGACAAATCTGTTTGACAGTGAACTGATGTTGTTGGAACGGCTGTAACTGTTTTAACTACAGAGGTATAAGAATGCCCTGTAGTGTTAGCGGACGTGACTGCTTTAGCTTGTTTCCTGGCTTCGAAGTAGCTGATATTTTGTTCATATTTTATTTTTTGTACCATGGACTGAAACTTGTATTCACCGCAGTCAACTGAAGATGACATATGATCACCTTGGCAGTTTGAACATTTCAATGGCTGAGTACAGGTATTTCCATCATGATCAATCCCTCCACACCTGAAGCAAGTAGCCTTACGTGTACAGGAATTCTGACCATGTCCAAATTTCTGGCATTTAAAACAGCGAGTTGGTCGTGGGATGTAAAGGTCCACAGTCATAGAGAAACAACCAACTTTAATTGAATTTGGTAGAACAGTAGTATCAAAAGTGAGGAGATACGTGTTGGATGGAAAAATACGGCCATCTTTTCGATATGTGAAACGTTTTGCTTTGATCACACCTTGACTGCGAAGTTCTGACACAATTTCCTCAATGGACTCATCAGCTAGACGATCACGGATTAAGCCTTTGCAGAAATTTAGGGTCTTGTGTGCAGAGCAGGTAACGGGTATATCTGCTAATTTTGTGGAAGTCATTAAGTTGATGGCTTGTGGTTTTCTTGAACACTCTATCAAAAGAGCACCAGAACGTATTTTTTTTACATCTTTGAGTTCACCAGCTTTACCTTTTTCTAAAAGAAAGGGTGAATATGAAGCTAGGGTACGGTCACCCTTAGCTTCCATGACAAGGAACCGTGGCCAAGTATCCCTTTCGGAAAACAATAACCTTGTCATAGTTTCATCATCCGATGAATCAAGGTCAGAATCTGAATCTGATAGTTGACGTTTTGTTTTTTTGGATTTTGCTTTTCGATGGTTGTAATTAATGTGGTTCAGCAAACCTGTTCCCTGCCCACCATGGAGCGCCAGCAAGGGCGATGCCATACGGAAGCGGTATTCCAGCAAACTAACATCAGAGGGATACAGGAATGTTATACTCCAGCAGAACAATAAAATCCACCAGATTGGCCCATGAGCCACCGCCTTCTTGGCATATGACTCTAGGCAAAGAAGAAATTGTAACTATACATTGGGAATTTATCAAATATCACATAGCCAAGACTCAAACAAAGTTTTCAAAATTTTGATAAACAAGTGCAACAAGATAATATTGACGCACAGGGCTTGGTATGACCAGCCGATTGATAGGACCGGGCCCATCCTACCATCCGTCTAGGCAAAGTTAGGGTCAAAGTGGTGTGTTGGACTGAGGAACACTATTGCCGGCTCCGGCGACCTCAACCACCAGAATCCCTTCCTCTGCCTACAGGGGCGCAACCCACGGCAAACAGGTTGCCCAATTCGGTCGCCTCATACGACCAGCAATGGGGTGCTGTGGAAATATTCTGCCCTGGTTCCACACGGGGGAAGAGCTATTAGCGTTACCCAGCACTCACCACGGGGAGGTTGCTCTTCACGAGTGCCGCCACAAACAATCTCAGTTACAAGTTAAACACTACTAATGCAGTAAAATGGTAACTATGTACACATATTCAAAATTTATCTACCAGTTCAATTTCTTTTACAAAGTCAATTATCAAATGAGACAAAACATTATTAAAAAGATCCATTATTGATGTTGCACTGAAATATTTATCCCTTGTGATAGAAAAATCAATACAGTGAAGCAGGACATGCTTGACTGTGGTTCTTTTATCACAAGGGATACAGAATGGAGGATCCTGATCACCTTTCAATATATATTCATTAGTATATCTTGTATGGCCAATACGACATCGTCGTATTATGACCTCATCAAATCTGGACTGACAACCCAAGTAGGTGTGACCAATATTTGGTTTAATTTCATGTAATTTATTGATACCTACTTGGGTGTCCCACTTCTTTTACATCAGATTTCGGATGTAACATCTGATCACTGGTTTATAATCACTGTATGGAATTTGAAGTGGTGTCACAGATTTGTTGAGTGATGCTTTTGCAGCAGCATCGGCCATCGTGTTACCAGTTATGCTAACATGACTGGGTAACCAACAGAAAACGATGTCGTATTGGCCAGTAGCAAGAACATTATAGAATTCCTAATTAAAGTGGATTATGACATGCATTATTTTGAATGGCCTGAAGATATGACAAATTGTTTATTTTGGGATGGTTGATTAATGTATTCAAGTGCTGTAAAAATTGCTTTAGATTCTGCTGTAAAAATGGAACAAGCATCTGGTAATCTTGACGAGATTGTTTTCGAGCCAATGACTGTGGCACTAGCCACTGAACCACCATCCTTGGATCCATCAGTAAATATAGATCGATAAGTATTGTAGCTATGTCGTAACTGATTATATTCCTGCTGATACTGGATTTGATTAGTTTAGGAATTCTTTAGTTTTGTTAATTCAAGATCAACCTGTGGCTTTACTAGTTGCCACGGGGGAGACGGCAATAATTTGGTGGGAGATATGTTAGAAAGTTCAATTTCTGCAGCAGAAACGTCAGGCTTTATCCGTATGCCAAGAGGTGGAATAATGGATTGTTTCTTGAGATAGAGATCCTCATACAGTGGATTCAATACGCAGTGATAAGCTGGATTATATGGATTAGAAAACAGTTTCGTAATGTATTGTAAGGATAGTTTTAAGCGACGGTGTTTGAGGGATGGTTCATCAGCCTCAACATACAAGCTATTGATAGGACAGGTTCGGAAAGCACCAAGACAGAGTCTCAGACCTCTTTACTAGGAGTGTTATCCCAAACTAGTTCTGGGTCGTTATGGGGTTTGTATTTTCTACAAAAATGTATACATTTTGTGTTTGATTTAGAAAATTTAAAACCGTTTTCTAAGGACCATTTATTTATTTTATTTAAACATAATTGCAATTGTCTTTCAATAGTATGCATATTTGTACCGTGACAAGATATGTTAAAATCATCCACAAAAAGTGATCCAACAATCGAATCATTTAAAAACTTGGAAAGGCTACTATTTTAATACTAAACAAAGTGACAGACAAAATACTGCCTTGTGGGACACCCTGATCCTGACTATAATGATCAGACAGGGTAGAACCCACACTAACTTGAAATCCACAATTGACAAATCCAGGGAGGAGTATGTACCTGTACCCGGATGTAAATAAGTGTAGGAATTATCATTAAAAAGACATAAATTGTTGTTGGAAATGAAATCTTCCAGGACTTTACCTTTACTGTTAGAATGTGCACTTCCCAATAGGGGGTTGTGTCCATTCAAATCACCCATAATGATGCAAGGCTTAGGTAGCTGGTCATAGAGGGCCTGGAGATCAACATGCTGAAGAGATGAAGTCGGAGGAACATAAACAGAGCACAAAGTAAACACAATGTGCAACGTCACACGGACAGCAACAGCTTGTAGTGGAGTAATCAGTGGAACAGGGCTGTGGATCACGCCCTGCTTCACTAAGATTGAAGACCCTCCAGTGGCTTTTGGCCCTGGAAGAGAAAAGAAATGATATGAAATATATTGTCGTATATCAAGTTGATCTGTATCTTTAAAATAGGTTTCCTGTAAGCAAAATGCTGATTGTTGAAAATCCTGTATCAATAACTGTAAGTCATTGAAATTATTCTTTAGTCCTCTACAATTCCACTGAATAAGGGTATTTGAGCTGTTCATGGCGGCTCAACTGGAGATCGCGAGCGGGATGAGGGTCCACTCCCATGAACTGTGAGTGAAGGAATGATCGCGAGCGGGATGAGGGTCCACTCCCATGAACTGTGAGTGAAGGAATGACCTCCATCTCCAGAGGTTCAAACTGATTGTGAACCTTTATAGATGTTGACTGAGTAGAAGGCACCTCCAAATGTTGAAGGGCCCTGGCCTTTTTTTTTTCAATTGCTTTTTTTTTAAAACATGTGGGCTTCGCCCTGTACTGTTTCAGGGACAATTTCATGTTCAGATAATGGATCTTCTGCAGGTGTTACAATGTCTGTCTGCGAGGATGATGTGGAAACATTTGACAGATAAAGAACAGACTCGGTATGGTTATCGAGAATGATCTGTTCACCCACCCAAGATAACGTTGTTTGAGACGATGTTGTTCCCATGGTAGGTTTGGCAACAGAAGCAGGAGAGGAAACTGCAACTGAATAGGTTAGAGTTAAATTAGTAGGAAGAGGCACCAACGTTTTAGCTTCAAAGTATGAAATATTGCTAGTGTGTTTGATTTTTTGAATCTTTGCCTCACGATCATATAAGGGACAGGATTTGGATGAGACCAAGTGTTCTCCGTTGCAGTTTGCACACTTGATGCTGTTGGAGCACTCAGAGCCCTCATGAGCTCCGCCAGAACGGGAACATACCGAGCTATTACGGCAAAACTTGGCCCCATGACCAAACTTTTGACATTTGAAGCATCGGAGTGGATTTGGTATGTATACCTCCACTCCGATGTTGCAGTATCAAGCTTTTATATTCTTTGGAATTGAAGAAAGTGAAAATGTAAACAGAAAAGTATTTAGTTTGGTAATTGTGCCATCATCTTTCCTTTCGTAAATCGCTTGACAGCAATTGTTCCTTGATTTTTCAGCTCAGCTGCAATTTCCTCCTCACTCATGTCAGAAAGACAACGAGCCTTGTCTCTGACTATGCCTCTGCAGGAGTTCGGTGTCTGGTGCACTGAGACAACAACTGGAATATGCACAAACTGTTTTAATTTCAAGAGATTGTCAGATTGCTGTCTCCGTGCACATTCCACTAACAGTGAACTGCTTCGGACTCGTGTTACGTTTTTCACCTCTCCACAGACGCCTTTAATGCCCAAGGAGATAGCAAATGGGTCTAGCTTTAAAGGTGTCTCATCAGAAGATGAGATCACAATAAACCTTGGCCACGAGTCAACAATTTCAGACGAGTCAACAATTTCAGACGAGTCTTCATCGGACGAGAAAGACTCAACACGTCTCCGTTTATTCTTTGATGAACCAGATGGAATTGGAAGAGCCAAGGTGTAAGTAAATGTTTCGACATCTCTGCTCCGCACCCGCCATGGAGTGTCAACAAGGACGATGGTGCAGTGGAAGCCCGCCTGCACCACCAGGGCTACAGGGATATTATACTCCAGCAAATAGAAACTGGAAAAGCAATGGAATCTGACAGAAAAAATGCCAGGCTGGTTCGCCCATGACACTTTTCTGGAGAAACACAGAATTCAGAATCCTGATCCAAATCTGGTTAATATATCTCGAAATTATTCAATTCAAGTATTCCATGCACAGGGCATGGCGTGACCAGCCGATTGATAGAAACGGGCCAATTCTACCACCCGTCTAGGTGAAGTAAGGGTCGAAGTGGGGTGTTGGGCAAAGGAACACTGTTCCTGGCTCCAGTGCCGTCAACCACCAGAATCTCGTCCTCCACCGACACAGGGGAGCAACCCACGGCAAACAGGTTGCCCAATTCGGTCGCCTTTTACGACCAGCAAGGGTGCTGTGGAAACATTCTGCCCCGGTTCCACACGGGGGAAGAGCTATTAGGGTTACCCAGCGCTCTTCACGAGGAGGTTGCTCTTCATGAGTGCTCCTCACATCGAGGATGGATGTAAAATGCCAGTGATGTTTCATATTGTTCCCGGGTATAAGGACGTGTTTTGTCTGATCAATCCAAGCCGGAGAACAAGTGTATCATGTCTGCAAGTTTCTGCAAGCACATTATGGTTTGTTTGTTTGTTATGACGGTGATATGTTTAAATAATCGAGTCTGGACTAGACAATGCAGTGATTGACATCATGAGCATCGATCTTCGCTTGGTTGGTTTGTTGTTTTACGCCGCACTCAACAGTATTCCAGCTATTTGACCGCGGTTTGTAAATAATGGAGTCTGGACCAGACAATCCAGTGATTGACATCATGGACATCCACGATCCCGTTAGTCGCCTTTTACGACAAGCAAGGTCGCCTTTAATAGCAAACATGGGTTGCTGAAGACCTATTCTACCCCGGATCCAATAGGGATCGATTACCTGCATCAACCAAGTTTGCGTGCCTGACCACCCGATCCGGCAAGCACATAATGATACAGGCAAGTTTCCTGTCCGAATTTTGAAACAGCTTTGTCACAGATATCGTTATGAACAATAAGGGATTTGCAAATGAAATCATTAAACCATGAAATCGTTTTTGAACATACACTCATGGCTATTTCGATAACGGTGTTGCCAGAGATAAACGTATTTTCCAGATGGGTAAGTACCAATTAAATTCGTTGTCAACTGGCAGTTTTTCGAGGAAATATTTACACACACACTGCGTTTTGGTTTTGAAGGGGATGTTAGTCTCTCGACTTGACAAAGGTGAAGTTATTGTTATGTTTTCCGAGTTGAAAAATGGATCGATATATACCATAATTTTGAGTAACAAAGAGAGTGAATACTGTTTGACACTACATTCAACAATGGTCCAGCTATATCACAGCTGTCTGTAAATAAATAATTGAGCAAGAAAAAGTGGCGGTTTTTAATATGGGTCAATCTAGAACATAACCACCTGTGTGTGTGTGTGTGTGTGTGTGTGTGCGTGTGCGCCATATTTCTCATTCGTTTGTCATGTCGTTCACATAGACGCCGCCTCCATGTGTGAACGGATAACATGAGCTCGAAGCTGCTGTAAAATCATTTTGTCACCAAGCCCCGTTTTTACCGAAACTTTCGGAGTAAGCTTGTTTTCACCCCATTAAAGAACGAAACAAGGACTGGTCGTCTCAGGGTCAGTATACTGTGTCTGAGTAGGACATTCATGTTAAAATGCGGCATGGTATCTGGCACCATAAAATTGGTATCAATCCGGACTAGTACAAGCAGCCACACACAGGTGCATAATCTTGACGCTAAACCAAATTTCACCACACCTCTTCAACCAGTTGCGTTTGCAAAATCATAGAACGATTGGTAAACAATAGATAAGTTTCGTATCTGGAATCCAATAATCTTATTACAAATATTCAACTCTGTTTTTAGGAGAGATTCATTGTAATTATGGAATCTGTGACACCACCTCTGATCCCACATAGTGATTACAAACCTGTTATTGGATGTTACACCCCAGCAGATATTTACAAATTACATTAAAAGCTCTGTATTGGTAACGACCGCCTCCGTGGTCTAGTGGTAGTGCGTCCGCCCGGAGAGCGGAAGGTCAGGAGTTCGATCCCCGGCCGCGTCACAGCAAAAGACGTTAAAAGATGGTACTTGTTGTTACCCTGTCTGGCGCTCGGCATTAAGTGGCTAAAACAAGGATTAGTCGGCTCGGAGTCAGTATACTGTGCCTGAGTGGGGTATACATGTTAAACTGCGGCATGGTATCCCAGTGAGCTGGCTCTTTAAATCGGCATCAGTCAGGACTAGTACAAGCAGCCACAACACACACACGTGCATGCACGTCGCTATATAAGTGCAATAATCTTGGACGCAACGTTAAACCACATTTCACCTCACCTCACCTGGTTACACCTACTTGGGTTAACGTTGTCAGTCCAGAATTGAAGAGGTTATAACGCGACGATGTCGTGTTTGCCACCGCACACATACACATGAATATTTATCAAAAGGTAGGGATCATTCATTTTGGATCCCTCGTGATGAAAGAATCACAATGAAGCTGGTCCTGCTTGACTGTTGATTTTTCTATCACAAGGATGCTTGCCGTAAAAGGTGACTATGCTTGCCGTAAAAGGCGACTATGCTTGTCGTAAAAGGTGACTAACGGGATCGGGTGGTCAGGCTCGCTGACTTGGTTGATGCATGTCATCGATCCCAAATGCGTGGATCGATGCTCATGATGTCAATCACTGGATTGTCTGGTCCAGACTCGATTATTTACAGACTGCCGTTACATAGCTGGAATATTGCTGAGTGCGGCGTTAAACAACAAACCAAACCAAACCAAATCCATCACAAGGGGTACATATTTCGATGCAAAAACAGTCAGGGCCCTTTTAAGGAATATTAATTCTCATTTAATATTGTGCTTTTTACAACAAACAGAACTAACTCAAACTTTTTGATGTAGAAAGTTATGTATTATATATTGGTAGTATATAATTATTAACTAAGACTGTTGGTGTGCTTTCGACGGCGTTTGAAGTAGCGTAAAATGATTGTCCCCCCGAGAGGATATGAAAGACCACTTCTTTCAAAGTGTATATATATCTACCTCTACTTTAATCGCATCACATTTGTTAACTCCGGCTTAACTTGCATTAAACGCCAGTAACTAAGGGAAAGGTGTAAGTCCTGCTGGGGAACGATGAAATTAGCAGAGGTAGCAAAAGTACTGCGAGTCTCCATGGTCCCTTGGTTGGTGACCTTATCTTTCTTGCTGGCGATGTATAGCCCCATTTTTACATATTATCGTTGGAAATGTAACAGCACTGTTATCAATTGTTCAACAAAGACTTAAGAAAACGTTTTGATTACCATTTTTAGAAGTTGGTAAGTAAAAGTAAAAACAATGTTTTGTTTTGTTTTGACAACTTCTTTATTCTATTATAATGACACGTTTCAGGTATTGATCCTTATGCCGTTGTCAAGCAAGAGTACACTGTCATTCAAATTATATTATTCATACCATAGTTGTAATCGTGTATATTTGTAAATTTTATTTGATGGCTAAAAATGCGTACAATCGTCAGCAGCTGAAGGGATGGAGTATGTCCTGCTAGGGAACCATTCAGGTATCAGAAGCATGTTAAGTCCCAACGGTCCCTCGTGAAGATCCGGGGTAGAATGAGTCTTCAGCAACCCATACTTGCCGTAAAAGGCGACCAAGCTTGTCGTAAAAGGCGACTAACGGGATCGGGTGGTCAGGCTCGCTGTCTTGGTTGATGCATGTCATCGGTCCCAATTCCGTGGATCGATGCTCATGATATCAATCACTGGATTGTCTGGTCCAGGCTCGATTGTTTACAGACCGCCGTCATATAGCTTGAATATTGCTGAGTGCGGCGTAAAACAACAAACCAACCAACCAACCTCGTTATGGTGGTCTAACTTTGGTTTCTGGTAATCTATAGCCCGTTTTGAAATTGTGTTGTTGTATCATTCTTTTTCATGCTCTCAAACTAGTGTTAAATACAATCTATCATTATTGTACTGTGTTACGTGTCGATTCCTAAATTGAAAAAAATATACAAACCCAGATATCTGAACATAAACGAATTTAGTGTGAAACCAAAAAACAAACAACAAGTGGTATACAATCAACTATTGCATAACAAAAATAACTAGGTTTACAAATCAATACAAATGATTGCAATAGCAATTACAATGGCAGTACACAATAGAGTGGTAGTACAATATTCAGTGGCAGTATAAATTTGTGACAGCACTTGAAATGACAATGACAAGAATAATAATCATCTCCCCGCAACAGTGGTCAAGCTTCCGAGATAGAGCTTGGCTGGGAATCCAGGGTGATGAGTGTTCTTCACACGAATGCTGGTCTTGATGTAATGTGAGATGAAGGGTGAGATGAAATGTGAGATGGGATAGGGACATACATGCAGAACATTATCTAACGCTCCACATAAGTCCACGCTGTTTACACTTCACACCAGCGTCTAAATCACCACTGATTACATTAATTGTCCAAATACAATGTAATACAGTTTAACAATAAATTACACTGACAATTACACCTGTCCTTGGCGAAAGGTTTGTATTCGGTTTAATAATATATGTTATTGGTGTAAAACTTTCTCTGGTCGTGGTATTGCTGATATATTATTCAAGCATTTGCCTGATTCATTTCTTGAGACGCTTTTAGATATATTTGACCTCGTATGGACTGACGGAATTTTCCTACTTTGTGGTATAATGCCATTGTAGTCCCAATTCCAAAACCTGAACCTCAAATTACCGCTCTATATGGCGATCTATAGCCCTTTTTATATTGTATTGTTACATATAGTGATAACTATTTATGGTTGTATGCTAGTTTTAAATATTAATTTGTGATATTCTAGTTATTTTACTGTCCACTGATGACAAGTTTTCTGCAGTCAAGAAATTTACGAAAAATTTGAAATGATTAAACACGAAGCCCCTCGCATAGTAAAAGGTCTCCCTAAATTCTCCCCAAGATCGAGTTTATATTTTGAGACAGGATGGAAATCACTATCTTATAGAAGGAAAAATAAAAACACTTTGTACAATCTACAGTATTGTTAATAACCGTATTATTTACATGACACGTTAACACCCAAAGTGTCAACTATTAGTAGATATGAGTTACGAAATCAGAACAATATGAATTTGCCACATGCACGAACAGTTACATACCAACAATCATTTATACCTTCTTCAATCAAACTATGGAATGAGTAACCCCCTGAATACAGAAGTGGAACATCATTATCAAATTTTAAACATATGATTAAAACAACCATTGCAGCTCCACCTCCATACTTCTCAACCGGCAACCGAAAAGCTAATATTTTACATACATGCCTAAGGCATTCTTGCAGTGTCCCTAAATGCAGACCTCTTTAAAGTAAATTTATCTGATACTTTGTCCTGCTCTTGTGGAAACCCATGTAAATAACAACATACACTTTTTTCTTGAATGTCCCAATTACACTATTCCAAGAAATATCATGTTCGCTAACATTATAAAAGCTGGAACTACATGTACAATACAAAATATTCTCTACGGTGATGTATCCCTCTTCAACAGCGTTCAAAAATATATACTGTCGACTAATAGATTCGAGTAAACCTGATCAGTGGTATCAGTCCGGACCAGTACAAGCAGCCACACATACGTGCATGCACATCACTATGTAAGTGCAATAATCTTGGACGTTACGCTAAACCCAATTGCACCTCACCTATTCAACCGGTTGCGTTTGCAAAATCATGGAACGATTGCTAAACGATAGATACGTTTCGTATCTGGAATCCAATAATCTTATTAAAAATATTCAATGTGGTATCCAGAAAAAGAGAAGTACTATTGATAATTCGATACGATTAGAATCCTTTGTTAAAATGCAATAGTAAATTAACACCAAATTGTATCAATTGTCTTTGATGTTAAGAAAGCATACGACACTACCTGGAAGCATTGTATTTTACAGGAATTACATGATTGTGATTTGAGTGAGTGAGTTAAAATTTTACGTCACATCGGCAATATTTAGGCCACATCGTGACGAGAACATTAATACAATATAAAGTTAGATTAGAATAAAAACCTGTCAACGACGGACAGTATAATAACTAGACTATCACAGTTTAGAAGGAAAACTAGTTGCGAACAATTAAAAGAATAAGCTATGATTCGACAATACATTATAAAAACGGGCTATAGATCGCCAGCAACCAAAGTTAGGCCACCATACTAGGGACCGTGGGGACTTACGATACTTCTGCTACCTACACGGTCCCCTAGCAGGATTACAACCCAAGTAGGTGTAACCGATAGTTGGCTTAATTTGATGTAATTTATTGATACCTACTTGGGTGTCCCACTTCTTTTGCATAAGATCTCTAATGTAAAATCTGATCACAGGTTATAATAAATGTATGGAATTAGAAGTGGTGTCACAGATTTGTTGAGTGCTGCTTGAGCTGCAGCATCAGCCACTGTGTTGCCTTTTGTGCCCACATGACTGGGCAACCAACAAAAGACGATGTTGCATTGGCCAGTTGAAAGATCATTATAGAGTTCTAAAATGTTTAAAATTGGATGATTAGAAGAGACGTTTTTCAGTGCATGAAGACGAGATAGAGAATCAGAAAAGATGATAAACTGTTTATATGCAGACTGTTTCTGAATGTATAACAAAACTGTAAGGATAGCATTGGCCTCAGCAGTGAAAATAGAGCTATTGTCTGGTATTCCAGATGATAAATGTTTTGATCCAAGGACAGTGGCACATGCTACTTTGCCACCGTCCTTGGATCCATCAGTAAAGATTGAACGGCGAGTGTCATATTTAATTCTTAATTGTACATATTCCTGTTGATATTTAAGTTGGTTTGTGTCGGATTTAATAAAACGGGTTAGAGAAACGCCTACTTCTGGCCTTACCAGCTGCCAGGGAGGAGTAGACAAGAGACGATATGGTGAAATAATATCTAGATCTATATTTGCAGCAATAATATGTGATTTCATCCGAATTCCAAGTGGTGGAATCAGCTTGGTTTTTTTCTGAAACAGCTCTTCATAGAGGGGATGAAAAACGGAGTCATAAGCAGGATTAGAAGGATTAGAGTGTAATTTAGTGATATATTGAAGAGACAATTTAATACGGCGTTGTTTCAAAGAGGTTTTGACATAGAGGCTGTCAACAGGAGAAGTTCTAAAAGCACCAAGGCACAGTCTGAGTCCTTGATGGTGGATTGAATCTAGCTTTTTTAAAATTACTCTTGCAAGCTCCAGCATACACAATGGAGCCATAGTCCAGCTTAGAGCGAATTAAAGATCTATATAAGTGAAGAAGGGTTTTCTGATCCCCTCCATACTTTGAATTTGAGACAACTTTCAATAAATCTAGGGCCTTCAGGCATTTTGTCTTTAAATATTTGATATGTGGCAAAAACGTCAAATGGTGGTTGAAAATTAATCCCCAAAAACTTTTTTTTTTACGCTAAACAAGGTAACAGACAAAATACTGCCTTGTGGAACCCCCTGATCCCGATTATAATGATCAGACAGGGTTGATCCAACACGAACTTGAAATTGTCTGTCCGTTAAAAACTGATACAAATTGAGGCAAGCGGCCTCTTAAACCAAAGTCATGTAAATCTTTTAAAATACCATGCTTCCAAGTGGTATCATAAGCTTTTTCAAGGTTGAAAAAGATAGATACAGCATGCTCTTTATTTACAAATGGTCAATTGTACATCGGTTTTTACGGAAACCGCATATTACTAATCAGATTGTTGGTTTCTAAAAACCAAACTAACCGATTATTTACCATACGTTCCATGGTTTTGAACACGCAGCTAGTTAGTGATATTGGACTTTAATTTGATGCATCAGTATGGTCCCTACCAGGTTTAGGTATGGGAATAACTATTGCATTACGCCACGAAGGAGGAAAATTTCCTGATGTCCAAATGTTATCAAATATAGTAAGTAGTGTCTCTAAACATGAATTAGGCAAATGCTTCAGGAGCTGATAATGAATATTACCATCTCCCGTAGCAGTATCGTGCGCTTGACCTAATGCAGTATTTAGCTCATTATAAACTTCTTCATTTTGAGAAGTAAAATCAACCCTCTTCCTTTCCTGTTGTTTCTGATATTTTTGAAACCTATGATCATAGTTTGATGATGAAGAGTGTTTGACAAGCGTTTCACATAATTTAATTGCAATATCCAATTTATCTGTTAATAGATGGTCATCTTCCTTGAGATGGTTGACACTCGATTTTGATCCTTTACCTTTATTTTTTGCGATCATGGTCCACACCTTGGACATTGGAGTACGAGAATTAATTTTGGAGACATAATTTCTCCAAGACATACGCTTATTTTGTTTGAATGTACGGCGTGCCTGAGCATTTGTGATTTTAACATGATTTAAGTTATGGACAGCTGGATGTCGGCGGAAATATTTTTCCGCCTTTTTCCTGCACTTCCTAGCCTGTTTGCACTCTTTATCAAACCATGGTTTTCGAATGAGTGGATTTGCAGAGGACTTAGGAATGGTTATATCAGCAATTTCAATCAGCTTATCTGAAAAGAATTGAATAGGATCAGGAACAGTCCTGAACATATCAGGTGTTAATCTATCTGTACAGAGTTCCTCGAAGGAAGGCCAGTTAGCCTTGGCAAAATTCCACCTTGATATAGGAGGAACATCGGATAGATTATTTGCTGTTAATATTGAAGGAAAGTGGTCACTTCCACACAAGTCATCGTGGACTGACCACATAAATTCGTTCAAAAGATTTGAATCTGTTAGTGACAGATCTAGAGCGGAATAGGTTCCAGTAGCAGGATGTAAATAAGTATTTGATCAATCATTGTAAATGCATAAATTGTTATCAGAAATAAAATCTTCAAGTACTTTCCCCTTAGGATTAACGTTAACTCTTCCCCACAATGGGTTATGTCCGTTTAAATCACCCATGATAATGCAAGGCTTAGGGAGCTAATCATATAAGGATTGAAGATCTGATCTCTGAAGCGCAGAGGAAGGAGAAATATACAGAGAACACAAAGTAAAGGTTATGTGTAAAGTCAGTCGGACTGCGACAGCTTGAAGATTAGTATGAAGTGAAACAGGGCTGTGGATCACTCCCTGCTTCACCAAAACAGTAGATCCGCCAGTAGCTTTAACACCTGGTGGAGGAAATGAATGATAGGAACTGTACCGACGCAAATCAAAGTTGTCAGTCTCTTTGAGATACGTCAAGACAGATTGCTGATGGCGTAAAATCTTGAATTAAAAGATGTAATTCGTTAAAATTGGTCCTGAGACCTCTGCAATTCACCTGTACTAGTGGATGGGAAATGTTCATGTTACTGGTGGGTGAACAGGAGATCTATTTCTCCCACTTCGTGGCGACTTACTTCTGTTGCGCCCTTGGAGATGAGGAGAGACATCCATATCCTCCAGAGTCTGAAAACGATTGTATATGTGAATCGGGTCACGATGACCCTTTGAGACAAAAGTTTCTAAAGTTTTGGAATAATCAACCTTTTTGATGGCATTTTTAACAACAGGGGATGGATTTGGAGCCGGAGTGAGTTCCGATGCTGTTGCCATTAACGGTGTTGACACAGTTGCTGATGGTAATGAAGTAACAGTTTGAGAAGAAGAACTGGATTGAATCAAGGAATACTGTGCTGTGGAAACCCAAGTGATGTCTGTTTGGCATTGAACGGATGCTGAGGATTTTGGATGTGTGCAAGACACAGCTGCTCACTTTTTATGATCATTTTCTCCACATTGGTGACATATCTTTCGGTTGTTACATGATTGTGCGCCGTGTCCAAACTGCTGGCACTTGTTACATCGAAGTGGATTTGGGATGTACCTGTCCACTTCGATGTTAAAATGTCCTGCTTTTCTATGTTTTGGAGGAGCTGATTTTGAAAATGTCATCAGATAGGTTTTGGATTGAAAGATTGATTCTTCTCTTTTGTATGTGAAGCGCTTTACTTGTGTCACACCTTGATCTTGTAATTAATCTGCAATTTCATTTTCTGTCATGTCATAGAGACAACGGTCCCTATCTCTGATGATCCCTTTGCTTGAGTTGAGAGTTTTATGAGGTGAAATGAAATAAGAACAGCAGTAGAAACCAAAAGTTTAGCAGCTTGTAATGTTGTAGACTGTTTTGGAGTTTTGCATTCAACTAGCAGTAATCCAGACCGAAGTTTTTTAACATCTTGGACATTCCCAGCAATGCCATAACGTGCCATGGAAATGGCAAAAGGATTGAGTTTCAATGGTGAACCATCGGCAGTGGAAACAACTAAAAACCGAGACCAACTATTTGAATTATTCTTTGGAGTGGCATGTACCTCATCAGAGGAATCATCTAAAGCACTTTTTTTTTTTTTGGTTGAGCAATGGTGAAGTTGTATATGGTTCACCATCCCAGCTCCCCACCCACCATTGAGTATCACAAGGACAATGCTATAAGCCAGTGGATTTCGAACTGGCAGCACCAAGGATACTTGGATGGTATACTCAAGTAGATTAACGAAAAATCAATTAATCCATCAGATTGGCCCATGAGCCACCGCCTTCTGGGCATACGACTCTAGGCAGTTTATATTTTCCACAATCAAAATACCAGATTTGTAACAAATATTTAGGCCAAGTCCTAAAGTAGAAAGTTGAATCAAAAGTGATATAAGTACAAACACAATAAGTGAGTGAGTGAGTTAATATTTAACGTCACATCGACAATATTTCACGAACACAATAAGTGCTCAGGGCTTGGCATGACCAGCTGATTGATAGGACCAGGCCCATCCTACCACCCGTCTAGGTGAAGTAAGGGTCGAAGTGGTGTATTGGGCAAAGGAACACTATTCCTGGAACCAGTGCCCTCAACCACCAGACCACCGTCCTCTGCCGACACAGGGGCGCAAACCACGGCAAACAGGTTGCCCAATCGGTCACCTTTTACAACCAGCAATGGGGTGCTGTGGACAAATTCTAATCCGGGTCCACACGGGGGAAGAGCTATTAGCGTTACCCAGCACTCACCACGGGGAGGTTGCTCTTCACGAGTGCCTGCGGTTTGAGAGGTCGTTAACTTCAATTTAGAAAACAATTTTAAACAGACAAATTCATGACAATACATTATTTCAATAGGCTACAGTAAGGCTACCCTACGAGGGACCATGGGGACTTACGCTACATCTGCTTCCTGCTTGGTACCACAGCAGGATTTACACAATCCCTCTGGCTACTGGCGATTGTCAGAATGTTAAGCCCCTCTGGCTACTGGCGATTGTCAGAATGTTAAGCCAATCATTTAAAATCGACAAGTGTACTACAATTAAAAGCACTGAGTGATGAAAAATACTTTGAATGATATGAAACAATTGTTTCAACCCTCTTGAAAGGCACAGCCACTAACAATCTCAGTTATTTATTCATTCTACCATATTAAAACTCATCTTCTTTTTACAATACCCATTTTAATCAAAATTTATTAATTATATCAATTTCTTTTAATAAACCATGATTTAAATGCCATCTTATATTAAAAAGAGTGGATGTTTACCATATATTTTTAGCGAGTGAGTAAAATATTAACAGCAATATTTCAGCCATATCATGACTATCAACGGTTAAACATAATAAATACATTGAGACCTATATAAAAGCCAGCCAAGGAAGGACGGTTAAATAACTAGATTTATCACAGAAAAAGATTTCAAACTAGTATGAAAGCATAAAATGGATAGCAGTATACAGAACAATACATAATAAAAAGGGGCTTTTGATCGCCAGCAACTAAAGGTAGATCACCATACAAGGGACAATGGGCTCTTACAGTATTTTTGCTACCTGCATGGACCCCAGCTGGATTTACATCCCTTCAAATGTTTGCGATTATTGACAAAATAAGACATTAAAATGACACATTCTACGATAAAAAACGTGATAGTTCTAAATTTACTTTGAAAGATGTGGAACGTATGTAACCTCTCAGGGGGGACAATAAGTTTACAGTACCTAAATCCCCTTCAAGGATACTGACCCTAACAATCTCAATTGCTAATTTAATCTACCAAACAATTCAAATGTTTCAAACAAATGAGACCGCCTCCGTGTTCTCGTGGTAGAGCGTCCATCCAGAGAGCGGAAGGTCCGGGGTTCGATCCCCTGCCGCGTCATACCAAAAGACGTTAAAAGATGGTACTTATTGTTACCCTGTCTGGCGCTCGGCATTAAGGGGCTCAAACAAGGACTGGTCGGCTCCGAGTCAGTATACTGTGTCTGAGTGGGGTATTCATGTTCAACTGCGACATGGTATCTCAGTGGGTTAGCACTATAAATCGGCATCAGTCTGAACTAGTACAAGCAGCCACATACACACACGTGCATGCACGTCGCTATATAAGTGTAATAATCTTGGACGTGATGTTAAACCCCATTTCACCTCACCTCACCTTTAAACAAATGAAATTCCTTCAAGAAAAAATATAATTAAATGAGTATTGATATTATTAAAAAGATGCTTCACAGAATATGTTTTGAAATAGTTATACCTTGTGGTGGAAAAATGCTTGACGGTGATCCTTTCATCACAAGGGATACACAACGGAGGATCCTCACCTTGCAACACATACTCGTGTGTATATCTGGAATGGCCAATACGACGCCGGCGCATGATGACCTCTTCAAATCTGGACTGAGTGAGTGAGTTAATGCTTTACGTCACATCGGCAATATTTCAGCCATATAGTGACGAGATCAATTTATACATCAATAATAAATACATTTTGACAATATAAAAACCTGCCGACAAAGGACAGTAAAACAAACTAGACTATCACAGGTATGAACATAAAACTAGCATGGAACTGTAAAAAGATGTAACAATACACAAGATATGATAAAACCGGGCTATTGATCGTCAACCACTGAAGATAGATCACCATACTGGGGACCATGGGGACTTACAGTACCTTTGCTACCTGCATGGACCCCAGCAGGATTTATACCATATCCTCAGTCGCTGGCGATTGTGCGCATTTTTAGCCAAAATTAAAAAGACAGATATGCTACGTTTAAAAGACTAGGAGAAATAAATATTAATCGAATGAAAAGGGATTTACAATATCCTGTCAGGGGGACAATAATTTTACAGTACTTTAACCCCCTTTGAGGATACTGTCACTAACAATCTCCGATATAATTTAATTCTACCAATTCTAAAAAGCTATTTATTCATACAAAACATATTAACAAAACTTATGGTACAATTCGATTTCTTTTAAAAAGGCAATAATTAAATGAGAACTAATCGTAGTAAAAAGATCCCTTATAGATGAAACCTTGAAATATTTATCCCTTGTGATAGAAAAATCAACACAATCAAGCAGGACATGCTTGACGGTGATTCTCTCATCACAAGGGATACAAAATGGAGGATCCTCACCTTTTAATAAAAATTCATTTGTATACCTGCTATGGCCAATACGACATCGTCGCATAATGACCTCTTCAAATCTGGACTGACAACCCAAGTAGGTGTAACCGATATTTGGTTTAATTTCATGTAATTTATTGATACCTACTTGGGTGTCCCACTTTTTTTGCATCCGATCACGGATGTAAGATCTAATGATAGGTTTATAATCACTATATGGGATGAGAAGTGGTGTCACAGATTTGGTGAGTGCTGCTTTAGCAGCAGCATCAGCCATTGTGTTACCAGTGATACCAACATGGCTTGGTAACCAACAAAAGACGATGTCGTATTGGCCAGTAGCAAGATCATTATGTAGTTCTATAATTTCACGTAAAAGTGGATGTTTACAAGATACATTCTTAATTGCCCGAAGACAGGAAAGTGAATCAGAAAAGATAATGAACCGTTTATGTTTAGATTTATTATTGATATATTTGAGAGCAGTTAACATTGCATCCGATTCTGCTGTAAAAATGGAACTGTCATTCGGTAATCTAGTTGATATGGTTCTGGATCGAATGACAGTGGCGCTGGCAACAGCGTCACCATCCTTGGATCCATCTGTAAATATGGAATTGTAAGTATCATAAGTGCTCCTTAATTCATTATATTGTTGTTGATAAATTAGTTGATTTGTTTCAGATTTTTTTAATTTGGTTAATGTGAGATCAACTACTGGCCTTACCATTTGCCAAGGAGGTGATGAAAACAGTTGAAAGGGAGCTATGTATTGCAGTTTAATATTAGCGGCAGACATGGCAGACTGGATTCTGATTCCAAGTGGTGGAACAAGAGACGTTTTTTTATTATAAATATCTTGGTAAAGAGGATTAAAGATGCAATTAAAAGCTGGATTTGACTGATTTGAATATAATTTAGTGACATATTGTAATGCTAATTTCAGACGGCGTTGTTTAAGAGAAGGTTCATCCGCTTCTACATACAGACTGTGAATTGGTGACGTCCTAAAGGCTCCAAGGCAAAGCCTTAGGCCCTGATGATGGATAGTATCGAGTTTTTTTAAGTTACTTTTGCAGGCTCCACCGTAGACGATGGAGCCATAATCGAGTTTTGAACGGATCAATGACCTGTACAAGTGTAGGAGGGTTGTTTGATCACCTCCCCACTTAGAATTTGAAACTACTTTCAACAAATCGAGTGCCTTCAGGCATTTAGCTTTAAGGTAATTAATATGCGGAAGGAAAGTTAAATGACTATCAAAAATAAGGCCCAAGAACTTGGCCTCTTTAACAATTTTGATATGGGTGCCATCTAAATAGAGCTCAGGGTCCTTATGCGGCTTATATTTTCTGCAGAAATGTATACAATTAGTTTTTGATTTCGAAAATTTAAACCCGTTTTCGAGGGACCATTTATGAATTTTATTGAGACAGATTTGTAACTGCCTCTCTATTGTATGCATATTTTTTCCTCGACAAGAAACATTTAAATCATCCACGAAAAGTGATCCATCTACTGAATCACTTAAAACCTTTGAAAGACTATTTATTTTTTTATACTAAATAAAGTGACAGACAAAATAATGCCTTGTGGGACACCCTGATCCTGATGATAATGATCAGACAGGGTAGAGCCCACGCGGATCTGAAATTGTCTGCCAGTTAAAAACTTGGATATAAATTCAGGCAAACGGCCTCTCAATCCAAAATCATGTAAATCCTTTAAAATCCCGTGTTTCCACGTTGTGTCATACGCTTTTTCTAGATCGAAAAAGATAGACACTGCATGCTGGTTAGTAATGATTGCATTTTTCACAAATGATTCTAACCGTACTAAATGGTCAACGGTACTTCGATTCTTTCGAAAGCCACACTGAATATTTGTAATTAAATTATTTGATTCCAAGTACCATGTTAATCTATTGTTGACCATGCGTTCCATGGTTTTGCAAACGCAACTGGTCAATGAAATGGGTCTATAATTTGAGGGATCACTGTGATCCCGTCCAGGTTTCGGTATGGGTATTACTATGGCATCACGCCAGGAAGAAGGAAACTTACCTGTTGTCCATATATCATCAAAAATCAACAAAAGGGTTTCTAAACACGGTTCTGGCAAGTGCTCCAGGAGTTGGTAGTGTACATTATCAGCTCCTGTAGCAGTATCATGAGCTTGTCCAAGAGCAGTATGAAGTTCATGGATCGAAAATATTTCATTATAATCTTCCCCATTATCGGATTTAAAAGTTATAGTTTTCTTTTCCTGCTGTTTTTGAAATTTTTGGAATTGAGGGACATAATTTGAGGAAGAAGAATGTTTTGCTAACGTTTCACCGAGTTTATTTGCAATATCCGATTTATTTGTTATAAGGTCATCCCCAGACTTAAGATGGTGGACACTACTTTTAGAACCCTTACCTTTAATTTTCTGTATCATGTTCCATACCTTGGACATGGGCGTTCGTGAGTTTATTTTGGAAACATAATGTTGCCAAGATTGCCGTTTATTTTGTTTAAACGTACGCCTGGCTTTAGCATTTAAGATTTTATATTTATTCAAATTATGGACCATTGGATGGCGACGGAAATAGTGTTCAGCCTTTTTCCGTGCCTTCCTAGCTTGTTTGCAGTCATTGTTGAACCATGGTTTACGGATGTGTGGATTTGTAGAGGACGTAGGAATACATTCATCAGCGATTTTGTTTAATTCATCAGAAAATAATTGCACAGGATCAGTCACGTCAATAAATAGGTCAGGCTTCAATTTTTTGGATGCAAGCATTTCAAATAAAGGCCAGTTGGCCTTAGTGAAGTTCCATCTTGTTGAAGGTGGAACATCTGAAGGTAAGACAGGTTTTAAAATGGTAGGGAAATGATCACTGCCACAGAGGTCGTCGTGGACGGACCATTCAAATTCGTTTAATAAATCAGAGTGAGTGCGTGATAAATCAAGAGCAGAGTAGGTACCTGTACCGGGATGAAGATATGTGTTTGAACCATCATTATGTATACACAAGTCGTTGTTTGAAATGAAATCTTCCAAAAGTTTACCCTTGTTATTTGTCTGAACACTACCCCAGAGTGGATTGTGCCCATTTAAATCACCCATAATAATACAGGGCCTGGGGAGTTGATCATAAAGAGCCTGAAGTTCAGACTGTCGAAGGGAAGAAGATGGTGGAATATAGAGCGAACACAAAGTAAAAACTATGTGTAAGGTTACACGGACGGCAACAGCTTGAAGAGGAGTAGCAAGTTGAACAGGGCTATGGATAACGCCGTTTTTCATGAATATTGAAGAACCTCCAGTGGCTTTTGCCCCTGGAGGTGAAAAGACATTGTAGGAGGTATAACCTCTTATATCGAATTGATCAGTGTCTTTGTAATATGTTTCTTGAAGACATATCGCCGATGGTTTGAAATCCTGAATTAAAAGTTTTAAATCATTATAATTATTCTTAAGTCCTCTACAGTTCCATTGTATTAAATGTGATGATTGATTCACGGTGGCTCAATGGGAGATCTCTCACGTGAACGTGAGGAAGAAGAACTCCTTTCGCTACTGTCTGACGATGGAGTCACCTCCATGTCTAAAGCACTAAAGGAGTTGTGAGTAGTTACTTCCGAAGAAGAGGGGGTACTGGGTGATTGATTTCTATTTAACTTTTTTCTTTGTTTTTTAGATGATTTTCGTTCCAGAGAAGATGGTTCTTCAGGAGATGTTTCAGGCAATGCTGCAGGAGAAGTTTCAGTAGCAGCTTCAGGAGATGCTTCAGACGAAGTCTGAGTTTCAGCCTGAACACCATATGTGGAGTTACGTTCAGTGATAGCAGTGACAGAAGTACTTGGAACAGGTCGATTTGAATTGACCCATGTCAAATCAGTCTGACACAGTACAGATGAGAATTTTTTAGCAGATTTGGTCACTGCAGCAGAATAATTCAGAGTTGAAGGAGATGTTGATTGACTGGCAACAAGCTCCCTAGCCTCTGCAAAAGAGATGTTTTTTTCACATTTCAGTTTTAGTATTTGGGTTTCTGTTTGATAGACAGGGCAGGATTTAGAAGAGGCCATGTGTTGGCCTTCACAGTTTGAACACTTTAGATCCTTAGTACAATCCATACTCTCATGGTTGCCACCACAACGATGACAAACCATGGGGCGTCTACATGTTTTCGAACCGTGACCAAACTTTTGACACTTGTAGCATCGGAGTGGATTGGGGACATACACATCCACTCCGATGTTGACATAACCTGCTTTTATTGATTGTGGAACCGATGGACGGGCAAAGGTGAACAAATAGGTGTTTGTTTGAATGATATTTGACTTGTCATCCTTACGGGTAAAACGTTTGACAGATAGTACTCCTTGATGTTTGAGTTCCGAAACAATCTCATCTTCAGACATGTCTGAAAGTGAACGTGTCCTGTCGCGAACAATGCCACGACAAGAGTTCAATGTTCTATGCTTAGAAACAGCAACCTCAACATTAGCAAAGTGTGTGATTGATAATAAATTTAGAGATTGCTGTTTCCTCAAGCATTCAACCAGAAGAGATCCAGTACGCAGTCGTGTGACATTTTTTACTTCTCCACAACATCCATGAATTGCTTTGGATACAGCAACGGGATTTAGTTTTAGTGGTTCATGATCTGTGGCTTCGATCACAAGGAATCGAGCCCAGGAATCAGGAAGAGTATCAGCTTCATCAGAAGAACGAGTCCAAATGACGTCTTTTTGAACCAGAGTGTGAGTTAGCCATGATTATGTTGAAGTGATTCAGCAACCCTGCTCCCCACCCACCACGGAGTATCATAATAGACAGTGTTGCAAAGCACCGGATCTCCAAGATGCATACACCAGGGCTCCAGAAAATATGACACAAACAGCAATATCTGTATACCAAAATAGATGCCAGGCTGGTTCTGCCCATGACAAGAAATTGGATACATACTGAGTTTGGAGGTCAACATTACCAGATTGGCCCATGAGCCACCGCCTTCAGGCATGGGACTCTAGGCAAATTTGTACATATAATTTTCAATGAAAACATTCATTTACAGTATTCAAAAATACAGAACATAATTAACATAAAGGTGTACCATACACAGGGCAGGGCATGGCATGACCAGCCGATTGATAGAACCGGGCCCATTCTACCACCCGTCTAGGTGAAGTTAGGGTCAAAGTGGTGTGTTGGGTAAAGGAACACTGTTCCTGGAACAAGTGCCCTCAACCACCAGAATCCCTTCCTCCACCGACACAGGGGCGCAACCCACGGCAAACAGGTTGCCCATTTTAGTCGCCTCATACGACCAGCAATGGGAGGCTGTGGAAATATTCTGCCCCGGTTCCACACGGGGGAAGAGCGATTAGCGTTACCCAGCACTCACCACGAGGAGGTTGCTCTTCATGAGTGCCTCTCTGATGTTGAAGTTCCTGGAAGAGTGATAATAGGAACAGGGATGATCTGTTGATCAGTTACCCACGAGATCGATGTCTGACACTGAACAGATGTTTTGGTTGGTGAGGGAGAGGAAGCTGCAGCTGAATAAGTTTTAGCCAAAGGAGTTTGCGTTGGAAGAGGTATTAACTTTTTAGCTTCATGATAAGAAATATTATTGTTGCATTTGATTTTTAGGATTTTTGTTTCACATTCAAACTTTGGGCAGAATTTGGAAGATGCCATATGCCCTCCGTTGCAGTTAACACAATTGATGGTGTTTGTGCATTCGGAGCTGTCATGAGCTCCACCACAATGGAAGCATGCTGCATTGTTACGACAATACTTGGCACCATGTCCAAATTGCTGGCATTTGAAACAACGGAGCGGGTAAGGTACATAGACCTCTACTCCGATGTTGAAGTATCCGGCTTTAATGGAAGTTGGAAGGACTGATAGAGAAAAGGTGAAAAGCTATGTATTCGTTTGTAAGATTGTTCCATCTTGCTTTTTCCTCGTAAAACGTTTAACATCAGTTACTCCTTGGCTTTTCAGCTCATTTGTAATTTCCTCTTCGCTCATGTCAGCCAGACAACGAGCGCGGTCCCTGATGATGCCTTTTTTTGGAATTCAGTGTCTTGTGCACTGAGACAACAACCTTTGTTAACAAACTGTTGTAAGGACAACAGATTAACAGATTGTTGTCTCCTTGCACATTCAACTAACAGCGAACCTGAACGAAGGCGTGTGACATTTTTAACTTCTCCGCATGTACCTTTGATACCAAGGGATATAGCAAAAGGATTGATTCGCAATGGATTACCGTCTGCAGAAGCAATGACGATAAACCTTGGCCAAGAATCTTCAGAAATATCAGGAGATATGTTTGTTTCTTCATCAGAATGAGTAGAATCTACATGTCTACGTTTGTTGTTTTTGGCTGAACCAGATTGATTGTTGTGAGACATGGTGAAAGGGAAAGTATTCAGCACCCCTGTTCCCCACCCACCATCGAGTGTCAACAAGGACGGTGTTCCAGTGGAAGCCAGCCTGCAACACCAGGGCTACAGGGGTGCTATACTCCAGCAAATATAAACTTGAATAGCTATGAGAACTAAAAGAATAAGTGCCAGGCTGGTTCGGCCCATGACACCTCTCTCAAGAAGCACAGAATTCAGAGGTCTATATCACCAGATTGACCCAGGAGCCACCGCTTTCTGGCATAGGACTCTAGGCAAAATACAGATATACATAAATAGGGTACATAAATCTTATATCGTGATTTCAAACTGTTTGATATAATATTTCGACTTCCAATTATTCCAAGCACAGGGCATGGCGTGACCAGCCGATTGATAGAATCAGGCCAATTCTACCACCCGTCTAGGTGAAGTAAGGATCGAAGTGGTGTGTTGGGCAAAAGGAACACTGTTCCTGGCTCCAGTGCGCTCAACCACCAGAATCCCATCCTCCACCGACACAGGGGCGCAACCCACGGCAAACGGGTTGCCCAATTCGGTCGCCTTTTACGACCAGCAATGGGGTGCTGTGGACACATTCTGCCCCGGGTCCACACGGGGGAAGAGCTATTAGCGTTACCCAGCACTCACCACGGGGAGTTTGCTCTTCACGAGTGCCTCAAATCTGGACTGACAACAAGTAGGTGTAACCAATAATTGGTCTAATTTCATGAAATGTATTTATACCTACTTGGGTATCCCACTTCTTCTGCATTAGATCTCTGATGTTACATCTGATGACAGGTTTGATATCGTTGTAGGGGATAAGAAGTGGTGTCATAGGTTTGTTGAGTGCTGCTTTAGTGAGTGAGTGAGTTAAATTTTAAGTCACATCGGCAATATTTCAGCCATATCGTGACTATCAATAGTTAAACATAATACATATATTGAAATTTGTATAAAAACCTGTCAACGAAGGACAGTAAAATTACTAGATTCATCACAGAAAAAGATATAAAACTAGTACGGAATTATAGAGAATAGCACTATACATAACGATACAAGATAAAACCAGGCTATAGATCGCCAGCAGCTGAAGGTAGACCACCATGCTAGGGTCCATGGGGACTTACGAGTGCTGCTTTGGCTGCCTTACGAGTGCTGCTTTGGCTGCCTCAAAGAGTTACCAGTAATTCGACATGACTGGGTAACCAACCGAAAGGTGACTATGCTTGTCGTGAGGTGACTAACGGGATCGAGTGTCAGGTTCGCTGACTTGGTTGATGCATGTCATCGTATCCCAATTGCGTGGATCGATGCTCATGATGTCAATCACTGGATTTTCTGGTCCAGACTCGATTATTTACAGACGGTCGTCATATAGCTGGAATATTGCTGACAAAAAACAAACAATTAAGATAATGTTTGCCCCACATTAAGTATTTAAAGAATAGATGTCTGAAGGCCATTCGTCTATGTTTTTCTATGTGAAACTGTAGAGAACTTTGGAATAATTATAACGATTTAAAACTCATAATTCAAGATTTTAACCATCAGCCATGTGTTTACAAGAAACATACTATAAAGTGGCACATCGGCATGTAAATGATTATTCAAACAATTCAATCATAAATATATACTTCCAAGCCAAATAGGAAGGGCAGAGAGAAAGCAACGTAATGTGCCCAGGGCTTGGCATGACCAGCTGATTGATAGGACCAGACCCATCCTACCACCCGCCTTGGTGAAGTAAGGGTCGAAGTAATGTATTGGGCAAAGGAACGCTATTCCTGGAACCAGTTTCCTACTATTTGAAAACCAGCGACTGTTTCAGATGTTCCTCCTTCAACAAGATAGAACTTTACTAAGCTCATAATATTACTACAAGAACTGATAATATACACTTCTGAACTTCTGAAGCTCTTACCACAACCATGTTTAGGAACCCTTCTGCTACTTTTTGATGAAAAATAAAACACAGATAGATTTGATTTAAGGCAGTATAGTTCATATCATTCCTTCTCTCCAGAGTGCTAAAGCTACTGGAGACTTAAATGGTCACAATCCCTCATGGGGTTCATCTACGCATGATAATAAGGGAGAAGTGTGGTCTATGTCTGCTTAATGATGGAAGTATCACCTACCTTCATCCAGCAACAGGTACATACTTAGGGTTGGATTTGTCCATTTCTGACCCACCACTTTTCAATGAATTTTCTTGGTCAGTTCATGGTGATTTGTGCGGCAGCGATAACTTTCCTTCCGTGCTTAAAACTATAGCTCCTTGTGTGGATAGTTCCAATTTCAAATGACAATTTTCCAAGGCGGGATTGTCTGTCTTTTTAGTTCTTTGTTCTGTACTTAATTGAAAGTTGATCAGATAATAGATCATAACCAAATTAAACTGTTTTGTGATACATTTCCAAACATCGACACTGAAATAATCACTAAAACCTCGACAACTCCATGTGTTAGAGAACCATGGTACAATGAAGATTGCAAAAAAACCCTAGAAAAACCAGGAAAAAGGCTGAAAGAGATTTCAATAGACATCCGACTCAAGATAACTTAAAACACTTCAGGATATCAAGAGCAAAATCTCGTAAAACCATAAAGCAAAATAAATGTAGAGGCTGACTGCTACTAAGTTTCCTTCTTCTTGGCATGAGGCTACTATCATTCCTGTGCCAAAACCAGGTAAGGATCATACGAATCCTTCTAATTACCGGCCAATTGCATCTGTATAAGCATGGAACGAATGATCAACACGCGTCAACACAATCTAATAACCTGATAACTGATATATTCAATCTGGTTTCAGACATCAGAGGAGCACCATCGATCATCTTGCTAGATTAGTCATTTGTACATAATGGATTTATTAATAAACAACATGTTGCATCCATCTTCTTTGATTTAGAGAATGCGTATGATACAACATTGAAATATGGGACTTTGTGGTCGTATGTCTGATTTTATTACACGACTTTCAGAAGAAAGAAAATGTAAGTTGGCTCCACTTAATCTGAGATATATGATCAAGACATGGGGGTCCCTCGGGTAGTTCTTTATCAGTGACACCTTTTAGCATAAAAATCAACAGCCTTGTAAAAGTTTTAAATGATAACATTGATGGTTCGTTTTTTGTTGATGATTTTAATTTATCATGCTGTGTTGCAAATATGAATACCACTGAAAGACATAAATGGTCTCTAGAAAACGCCTTAAAGTTCTCTAAAACTGATACCTGCTGTATTCATTTTTGCAATAAACGGAAATTACATAAAGACTTTGGGGTATTACCTTGGATCATAAGTTATCTTTTATACCTCATATATCTTACCTCATACACCTTAAAGTTTGATGTTTGAAAGCAGTTGACATACTTAAGGTGGTATCAAATGCTAAATGTGGGTTGAGATCAACAAACTCTGCTACATCTCTACAGAACATTGATTAGATATTAACTTGATTACAACTGTTTCATATGTGGTTCAGCTCGTAAATCGTACATTCAAGAGCTTAACACCATTCACCATAAAGGTCTTAGATTATGTCTGGGTACAGTTCGAACTTCTACTGTTGAAAGTTTACATGTTGAAGCTAAACTGGCACTGCAGTACGTTACTAAACTTCATTCGAATCCATCAAATCCCGCATTTAACACCGTTTGTAATCCTCCTTATCAACTTAATTCCTCAATTTGGTGTCCCTATTCAACAACAAATTACAGATGCGGATCTAATATTTCTTCAATTGCAACTTGGTCATGCCAAGCCCTGTGCATGGAATTATTTCTGCACATATTTGATTTTCAGAAATGTATTATGTGATCTTTGAATTAACTATCTTTGATGTATCAAACTGCCTAGAGTCTCATGCCAGAAGGCGATGGTTCATCGGACAATCTGGTGATGTTGACCAGCAAATTCAATATGTATCTAATGTATTTCCATAGGCCGAGCCAACGTGGCATTAAGTTTGGCATACAAATATTGAACGTCTTGAATGTGACATTTCAAATGAAAATTTACCTACAAAATCACAAAATATAGATTCCCCGTCTGGGTTCCTGATGATTGAGGTTCTGGTCATGAACAAATAAAACTAAATCCCTTTGCTGTCTCTAAAGCTATATCTGGAATTTGTGGGGAAGTAAAAAATGTTACTCCCCCTTCCTGTGGCCCCCTTCTTTTGGAGTGTGACCGAAGACAACAATCTCTTAATTTTTATCTGTGACTACTAATTCAAATGTTGAGGTTGTTATGTCCGCTTACAGGACACTAAACTCATGTTGGGGCATTGCTCGAGACAGAGCTTGTTGCCTGTCTGACATGTCTGAACTGGATATACAAGCAGAGCTTTAAGATCATAGTGTAACATCAGTGAAACGTTTCACCAAAAGAATTGATGGTATTATCACCAATTCCATGGTCCACTAAGGGTCATTATTTCAATATCGGAGTGGATGTTTATTGTTCCCAATCCACTCCACTACTTTACATGTCAGCAATGTGGAGCCACTATTATTCAATCGATGAATGTGATCCAATGGCATTGCAGACGACTCAGAAAGCATTTTAATGAGATACACTTATTAGTTCAAGTTTATTAACCGTCAGCATTATGTCTCTAAGAGACAAATCTTAAAGAAACTCATTCATTTTCTCCTCCAGGTGACAAAGCGACTGGAGGTGCTGCTATATTGGTCAGGAAGGACGTCATTCATAGTGCTGTTCATCTGAATACTAACATTCAAATTGTTGCTATCCACCTTACCTTGCACATTGCATTTATTTTGTGCTCTTTATACATACCACCTTCATCTGCTCTTCGAAAGTTTGATCTTCAGAATCTATATGATCAGCTCCCTAAACCCTGCATCATCATGGGCTATTTAAATGGGCATAACCCAGTCTGCAGAAGTACAATTACAAACAAATATGGAAAAGTCATTGAAGATTTGATTTCTGATAATAAGTTTTGCGTATTTAATGATGATTAAGACATCTATTTACATCCTGTAACTGGAACGTATTCTGCCCTCGATCTGTCCCTGGCAGATTCAAAGGTTTACAATGAATTTTAATAATCTGTGCATGTTGATCTTTGTGGAAGTGATCACTTTCCAACTGTACTAAAAGCTGTAAAACCGGATGATGAACCACCCTCATCTTGGTGGAATTTTACTAAAGCCAATTGGTCTTCGTATAAAATACCATTTGGTGAAAAATTGAAATGTGATAATTGCAGAAATGTACCAGAACCAATCCAGCTGTTTTCAAGTCAACTCCATGATATTGCTGACCAAACAATTCCTACGTCCTCTGCAAACCATGGCTTACCAATGAATGCAAACAAGCATGAAAATGTAGGAAGAAAGTGGAAACATATTTCCGCAAACATCCTACATTACATAACTTGAATTACGTTAAAGTTACTAGCGCAAATCTTTGAGGAACTATGTCTCCAAAATTAATTCACATACACCAGTGGGTGTGGAACTTTGGGTGTGGAACATGGTTCAAGAAGTTATGGACAAAGGTTCAAAATCTTCTGTACACCAACTTAAGGAAGGTGATTAATTGCAACCTGATAAAGCTGACATTGCAAATAAACTTGGCGAAACTGTTGCCAAACATACTTCATCGTCATTATGTTCCTGAGTTTCAGAAATATTAGAAACAACAGGAAACGGAAAAGGTAACTTTTGATTCTAATAATGGTGAAGGTTACATTGAGGTATTTCCATTACACGAGCTCCATACAGCTCTTGAACAAGCTCAATTGACCACTATCCAACAATACCAAACCCTCTTACTCATTTTGATCTCACCCCAAATAGACACACGACATTCTCTGTACAGCGAAACGAACACCGTATTGCTTTACTGACTTACCCTATAAAATGCTTTCCGGATGAACTCAACAAAATGGCAGAAGAATGTGTTCCAAAGTCCTCAGCAAATCCCCACATACATCAACCATAAACAAGCTAAGAAGGCGAGCACAAATGCGGAGCGTTATTTCCGTCGCTATCCTATGGTTCACAATTTTAATAAATAAAGTTTTTTACATGCCAAAGCAAGGCAAGACAATTATGTCTTAAAAGTAAATTCACAAAAGCCTCTGTCCAAGGTATCGAACATGATCCAAAAACTCAAAGGTAAGGGCACTAAATCTAGTGTTCACCATCTTTAAAATGGGGACCATTTACTAACTTTATCATAAATCAGATATTGCTAATAAACATTTTCGTTATAAGATTATAATGAACTATTCTCTATTCATGAACTCCTCTTCATCCTCTTTAGAAAGTTTGGGCGGTCAAGTAGCCTAGTGGTTAAAGTGTGAGCTAAAACAAAACAGTGAGATGTGAAATTTGAGTTAATGAGCGGCCATTGAGCTGTGTTCACCAGACCATAAATACAAGGTCGGCCCGTCTTAATTAGTGTTCGGTTGCTAGACTTTTATGGCATGAACCATTCCACTAGGGTCCAGTCTAGCCATTGTGGCTAGCCGACAGTAGAACAGTAGTGAATTTAGATGCGAGTTAATTGCTAGGGGAACCCCCGTGTTGACACAATTGTCGCGGGTTGGTAAATGTTCGCCATTAATAAAATGATTGTTTGTGGATTGCGAACATATTCATTTTGCCCACATGAGTCATTCCACTTGATTGCAAATATAACGTTTTTCGTTCGCCAAATTTATGCTTTAGACAGTACAATTATGATATAGCCGTCACCACTACTAATGTCTCATTATTTCACGTAAGAATATGTCCCATTTCCCAACACCCCACTTTCTGTTTTGTATTTTGAAAGAATAAATAAAATAAAGTTTTGTGTGGGACACATTTATACTAATTATAAGAGGATGCTGGAAATGAATATGAACAGCCAAGGCATGACCAAGAGGCATCGGAAACAAAAGTACGTTTACATGAGGAAAGAATTCGACAGGTGCGTGCAAAGAGAGAAGAGAAAGTATAGAAGCAGGATGCATAAAGAACTTGAAGATATGTTGGACGAAAATCGGGAAGAATTCTGGAAAAAGATAGGAAAAATCGGCGTAGGAAGTGAACGAAGAAAGGAAATTCCTATGGAAATAGTGCTAGAGGACGGTTCAGTATGCGGGGCCAGAGACAAAGTTCTTGAAAGGTGGAAATGTGCCTATGAGAATCTCCTCAATAGTGACGTCACAATTAAGGATGACGTAATGGAAAACAAACAGAGGTCAGGCGGTGCTGATACATTAATGACGTTTAATGAGGACATATCTATGACAGAGGTTAAATCTTCTATTAGGAGAATGAAGGACGGAAAGGCACCAGGAGTCGATTGCATCCCCGCCCAACTACTAAGAGGTGAGTTCCTAGCGAACTGGTTACATAAGCTTTTTAACGTGTGTTTCCAGACTTCAAAAATTCCAGTATTGTGGTCAAAAGGCATCATAAATCCAATTCCTAAATTGTCGTCATTGGATGTAAGAGATCCACTTAGCTACAGAGGAATCACACTCGCTCCTACCATCTATAAAGTCTACTGTGGTATACTGAACGCACGTCTAACGACCTGGGCCGAGAGGAATGAAATTCTATCTGATGTTCAGAATGGTTTCAGAAAAGGAAGGTCAACCATGGATCATGTCTCATCTCTTACTTCTATAATTGAGAACAGAAAATTAGCCAGAAAACCCACCTTCACTGCGTTCATTGACCTTAAGAAGGCATATGATGGGATCGATAAACAACTATTATGGGGAAAGTTGGAGGATTTGGGAATAGGAGGGAGAATGTTTAAGGCGATAAAATCCATGTATCACAATGTGAAATGCTCTGTGCGGATCAATCAATTCCACACAAACTGGTTTTCTGTGAACAGAGGCTTGAAACAAGGATGTCTATTGTCGCCGTTACTTTTTAACCTATACATTGACGATCTCTTAAAGACACTTAATAATCTTGGAAAGGGCATTCAAGTTGGAGAAAATAACGTCTCAGTACTAACGTATGCTGATGACATTGTTCTGTTAGCAGAAGAGGCAGAAGAACTACAGTTTCTACTCTCTGCTCTTAGCGGGTGGTGTAAGGGCAATAAAATGAATATAAACGCAGATAAGTCCAAGATTGTTCACTTCAGGGGTTCTAGTATTGCCAGGACTTCGGTTTCTTTCTACTGTGATGAACTTGTGTTAGAATTCGCAGATTCTTATAACTTTCTGGGTGTGTTTTAACAGAACATTTAGATTTTAACTCTATGGCCAAATGTGCAGCAAAATCAGGATGTAGAGCCCTTGGTCTTTTAATCTCAAAGTACAAAAGCCTTGGCGGTATGCCATTTAAAGTATTTAGCAAACTTTACGACACAATGGTTTGGTCTTGTCTGGACTATGGTTCGGCAATATGGGGAACGACAGAATATTCGACGATAAACGCTGTTCACCACCGTGCTATCCGCTTTTTCCTTGGACTGGGGAAATACGCACCAAATGTTGCAATAAATGGGGAGGTTGGCTGGATCCCACCTTGTGTCAGATCGTTGACCACAGTCTCAAGGCACTGGGCCAGACTTGTCAACACGCCAAACAGGAGAGTCACTAAGAAGATGTTTTTATGGGCCAGTAAGTTCAAGAAAAACTGGAACTCCAGGGGGACGTCGTGTCTTGAGAGAATAGACCTTGGGCACTTAACATCTACTAGCTCACACATTGAGCCGAGGCCCCTTGCCGCGGCAGTAAGAGAAAGACTGTGGTCAGTGTATAAAACAAAGTGGTGGGACAAGCTACAGTCAATACAAGGGGCGAGGGGAAGAAATAAACTGAGAACCTACAGGCGTTTCAAACACCATTACGATACGGAAGATTACGTTGAGAAACCACTGAGTCGTTGCCACAGAAGTGCGCTCGCTAAATTTAGATGCGGGGTACCCCTATTAAAGTTAGAAACTGGCCGCTATTCTAATATTCCTGCAGAAGAGCCATTTTGTTTTAACTGTAGAAACTGTGTGGAGGACGAGATACACGTCTTACTTTTATGCCCACTATATAATGATGTGAGAACAGATTTTCTTAAACGATGTACTTTTACCGATCCGTATTTCAAAGGCTATTCCTACTGTGAGCAATTTACATCCAGCTCCGATCTCACCTTTTACGTGGCCAAAACCTGCTATGATATTTTATTGAAGCGCCGATCTATTTTATATTCATGATGTATATATTGTATGTATATTCTTTTTAGTATATAAGTTGGTTTTATGAGCATTTCGTCTCTCATAAGTCGTTTTACGACTGGCCGTAAGTTTTAAGCATGTTTTGATTTATATGTATACTGTACAATGTACCTTATGGGTGAGACGCAAATAAATTATTGTCTGTCTGTCTGCCATGCTGTCTGACTGTTGATAGAATTTGAGATCTTCACAATCACCGGGTGTGACCATGTAGACAGAATCTCGTTAGGGTTTGTGATTTTTACATTTGCCCAATGACCATAGTGAGTATTGCTGGGGATACCAAACGTAACAGTTTATAATTAGAGGTTGTGAGTACCTATACCACGTAGATAGGATATCTTTAGGTTTTTAATCCTTCTTTAAGAGGCATTTAGAAGTTGGAGTACTACGTTAGGATAAGAATTTGTGGGTGACTTTAATCCTTTCTTTCTCTGTGGGTAATCCTTTCACGTTGATTGGAGGAAGTCACTCAACCAGGTCATGACAGGTCGTGAGTTTACTCACTAACTACTGTGAGCGTTTTGGGCATGACATCTTTTCTTGTATAAACATAGTAACGATGCTCACTCACTCACTCGCTGTTAATCTGCTGCAGTTTGCTGGCAAAGTGGGGATAAACCTCAGTGTCAAAGACGATCAAACTTAGTTCGAATCCTTGTTTATCTGTGACATCTCCCAACTGGTGACATTTTCATAAACTTGGCAAGTGATGACGAATTTTAATATTAATATTATTATAGTTTATGAAATTGTTAATAAAAATTTAATAAAATTGTGCTTCACTCTCACAAAAAATATATTGTCTGTGAGTTAGTTTATATGTCACGTTACATCGGCATTTTTCAGTGATATTGCGAAGAAATAATTACCCGATTTTGGGACTACATGAAACATGGCTGGTTTTACATTTCTGATACAGGTGCTTGACTGACAGTAGTTCATGATCAATTAGATATTTTTAAATCAGTCAAGTTTGCAACAATAGATGAATAAGTTGATACATTTGGACCGCAGTTACCGATTAACAACTTAAGACATAGAGACAGGGAGGAGATACATGTATATAACCAAACCTATGGTCCTGTTGAGACAGTTGACAGTTAGAACGTTGGATTAAATGACAGTAACTAATTTGAACATTCCCCAGTAAAATCATTAAATACATCATAACTCATAACAGTTCGAGAGACAGCTTCTAGCCATGACATATAACACGGGTTATAATATCCGATACATTTAAATAACGTTCAAAAACGATATATTTAAATATTTTCGAATAAGTATTTTTGTACAGCTGCATACGCAATGGATATTGTTCCTTTATGTTGATATTCCCGGATACATTATAGCTTTGGTAGGTTGTAATAATGATATTTGCATTTTGTTTTCATTCATTCGCTGCAGCTTTGAACAGAATTATTCTTGTTCCTTTCCGTTTGGTTTGGAAGTTTTTCGATGCGCGATAGACGTTGTTTTCACAAGTATTTTCTTTTGTAAGCGTGTATATGTTACAGTCAATGTGTAAAATATGATTCACTCAGGCAATTTATTAAATATCTAAATATTTCAGTCATTTTACAAATTGACTGAATAATCTGTCCATTTATTTAACCGACTGACTGAAAATGATAAAGACGATCAAAAAAGATAAAACTCATCACAATATATTAATTATGCTAAGAAAAGAAGCCAAACAATACAGAACTGTACTTGGTGATGATATTAAACATAAACAAATATTTGGAATTCGTTATCATATTAATAAGATGGACATATTTTTCAGTTAATTTGTAAAGTAACTGAATATTTAGTCGTTTAATAAATTTCCTTAGTGAAATCTGTTTACATTTTGAGTGTAAACATATACACACGGTAAAATAAGCAATGTTCAGATGAAATATTTACTTTGTGTTGCAAGTCAAAATAGTGTACACGAAGATCGCACAATTACCAAGCAAGTGACTTATCAAAACTTCATCACCATTACCGATGCTCCCCACAAATATACCTACATTTCCAAAACTGTATTTCATTTTTGTTGATCAATGTGACCATACGTCCTTCTACTATCAATAAAAATGCGCTTACGAATAGCGAGCACAGGTCGCGAACAAGTCTAGATTTCTGCTATATCATCCGGGTACTCACTGGAAAAATACAGTAATGCACAGGCAACAACTACTCCCGCGGAATTGCTTTAGATCAGTGCTCCTTTGTACGTTGAAATACTATATATTGTGAATGCCAAAATGATGTATCAAGGATCAGGTAGAAGATACATTGACAGTAGCGCTGGGAGTTTATTCAACAGACCCGTGAAAATAACACTGCTGTATCTTATTATTTTTTTTAGATGTCGCAGTCAAAGCTCACTTCTCTTGGCGGCCATTATCGAACGGCCAGCTAAAACACGACCCCCCGCGCTTACGTCTACAGGTCTCTTCCCGTAGTACGGTAATTAGTATTCTCTCCCTCAAGTGTATCCTCAATGATATAACCCACCCTCATTAATTACATGCTGCTCTTTTCCAGCCTCACGGCTATGGAGCTGAGATAAAGAGTCCAAGTCATCATAAAGTAATTAGGGTCCAATAAAAACAATGCGCCGCCAAACCTCATACATATTATCACTGAAAGTCGTACTACAGACGGTTAATGTCAAATCACAATAAAAGCATTTCAATGGCAATAACATGTTCCAGGACCATGTATTCTCTTAACACCATCGGATTTAGAAGCAATGGTCGTATAAAACAAGACAGATCTATTTAATCACAACAGTATTCATGTTATTCCCACAAAATCACATAAAGAAAGGAGACGTTAGTAAATACATGTGTATTATCATTGTATTCTCTCCTTGTTACCACGTCCAGGTTCAGCTTAACACGGGTCCTCCTTTGGTCAAAAGTTTGTTCCCCCTCTAATGAGTGTGTCACGCGTTGCACACGAGTGGCGAACGGGTTGCACACGGGTATCACACGCGTGGCGGACGGGTTCCACACCAGTGACCAACCCGATGCACACTGGTTGCGTAACGCGTTGCCCATGCGTGTAAGGGGAATGAACTTCTAGGCAGTAGTGTATTGTCAAAAAGACTTAACATTACTTCAAGATATGTGTCAGGTAAATGCTTTAGTAATTGATAATGGATATTATCAGCCCCTGTAGCTGTATCATGAGCTTGCTCTAAAGCAGTGTGTATTCCATGGAGGGAGAAAAGTTCATTGGAATCCTCACCATTGTCAGAAATAAAATTAATTTTCTTTTTTTTCTTCACGTTCTTTAAGTCTCTGAAATTTCAATGTATAATTTGACGAGGAAGAATGGTTAGCTAAAGATTCTCCAAGTTTATTGGCAATATCAGATGTATTCGTAAGCAATGTGTCACTTTCCTTTAGATGGTGAACACTAGATCTTGAACCTTTTCCTTTAATTTTTTGCACCATATTCCACTTTGGACATAGGAGATCTTGAATTAAAATTAGACACATACCGGGACTGCACGTATTTAAGCCCCCCCCCCCCCCCCCCCCCCCCCTTCCCGGTTATTTAGCCCATGGGCCTATAAAGACGGAAAAATAAAACTTTTTTAAGCCCATGGGCTAAAATTAAATTTTTAACTTGAGTGGAGTGATCTCCCTTTCAGGATATTCCTCAACACGTGTTGTAGCAGGCCTATATATGGCTAATTTGCACCAATTTTGCACCTTAAGCGCTGTTAGAGGTTTCCACATATACAAGACGCATTAGACCCCTAACGTAGGTGACATTCTTGAAACTAAGTGGCACTCGTGAAGAGCAACCTCCTCGTGGTGAGTGCTGGGTAACGCTAATCGCTCTTCCCCCGTGTGGAACCGGGGCAGAATATTTCCACAGCCTCCCATTGCTGGTCGTATGAGGCGACTAAAATGGGCAACCTGTTTGCCGTGGGTTGCGTCCCTGTGTCGGCGGAGGACGGGAGTCTGGTAGTTGAGGGCACTGGTTCCTGGAACTGTGTTCCTTTGCCCAACACACTACTTCGACCCTTACTTCGCCTAGACGGGTGGTAAGATAGGCCCGGTCTTATCAATCGGCTGGTCATGCCAGGCCCTGTGCGTAATATTGTATATGCACATCTGTGTTGTCTTTTAATGTATATTTTGGCCTTGGCCGTCCATAACTTGTGTGTATTCTCAATTTTGGATTGAAAAATTTGCCTAGAGTCTTACGCCAGAAGGCGGTGGCTCATGGGCCAATCTGGTACTTTCGACCTCTGAGTTCTGTATGTCTTCAATTTCTTGTCATGGGCCGGACCAGCCTGGCATTTTATTTGTTAGACAAATGCAGCTATTCATGTTGTTCTTACTGGAGTATAACACCTCTGTATCCCTGATGTTTGCATGTTGGAGATCCGGTGCAGGAAAACATCGCTCTTTGTAGCACTCCATGGTGGGTGGGGAGCAGGGGTGCTGAATCAATTACTTTCATCATGGCTCACAATCATTCTGGTTCAAACCGCACTGACAAGAAGAGACGTCTGGAAGCTGAGATTTTCTCATCTGACGACGATGCTTCTATTTCACAAACTTCAAATTCTTGGGCTCGGTTTATCGTAGTGGAATCACATAATCAACTACCTTTGAAAATCAATCCCTTTGCAATATCTAAAGCCATTGAAGGTATCTGTGGTGAGGTGAAGAATGTTTCACGGCTCCGGAGCGGCTCTCTTTTGGTGGAGTGTGCACGGAGACAGCAGGCTATTAATCTTTTAAAATGTACTTGCTTTGCTAACACAGAAGTTGTTGTTTCTGAACACAGAACGTTGAATTCGAGTCGGGGGATCATCCGCGACAGAGCTCGTTGCCTGGCAGAAATGTCAGAAGATGACATTTTGGAAGAACTTAAATCACAGAATGTCACATCAGTGAAACGTTTCAATAGAAAAGATGGTGAAAATATTGTTCCAACCAATACATATTTGTTCTCCTTTTCTCTTCCAACAATTCCACAATCTATTAAGGCGGGCTATTTTAACATTGGAGTGGAGGTGTATGTCCCCAATCCGCTCCGATGTTACAAATGTCAGAAGTTTGGGCACGGCTCCAAATCATGTGATCGTCCAACTGTTTGCCACCGTTGTGGTGGAAATCATGATGGTACAGGCTGTACAGCAGACCTGAAATGTACAAATTGTAAGGGTGAACATGTAGCATCATCTAAATCCTGCCCTTTTTGGACACGTGAAAAAGACATTTTGACAATCAAATGTCAAAACAACATCAGTTACTTTGATGCCAAAAAACTCTTTGATAGCCGGACACCTTCATCCAAACAATCTTATGCTGCTGCTGCTGCTGCTGTCTCTCGCCCTTCAACCAGTAGATCTATAGAATGTCAGACGGACTTGACGTGGACACATTCTGAACACCCGCTGCCTCTGACTACATCATGTGACAGTCAAACAACTCATTCTGTCAGCCCAGGTGAAATGTCTCCAGATTCTATCATTGTGACTCAGGTTGTGGCCCCATCTTCACCCACTCCTGATATACCAGCTACCAACAAACCATCAACTGAAATGGCAAAAAAACAAAAGAAAAAACAAAACAGAAAAATCACAACTAAGATCCCTACTCTCACTGACACATCTACAGATGTTCATAATTTCTTTGAGCCTCTTGAGATGGAGGTCACCCCATCTTCACACCACGACAGTGGTGACTCCTCTTCACGTTTACGTGAACGATCTCCGGTAGAACCACCATGAATCATTCGAATCTAATTCAATGGAATTGCCGAGGACTTAGGCACAATTTTAACGAACTGCAATTATTATCAACAGATATTTGTCCATCAGCAATTTCTTTACAAGAAACGTACCTTAAAACAACAGACAAATTTGATTTAAGGCAGTATAGTTCGTATCATTCCTTCTCTCCTCCGGGAGATAAAGCTACTGGAGGAGCTTCTATTTTGGTGCGGCGGGGCGTTGTTCACAGTCCTGTTCCGCTTGACACGAATATGCAAGCTGTTGCAGTTAGACTTACACTGCATATTGCCTTCACACTTTGCTCCTTATACATTCCTCCATCTTCAAATCTTCAGCGTAATGATCTACAAAAACTGTACGACCAGCTCCCAAAGCCCTGTCTCATCATGGGTGATCTAAATGGGCATAATCCTTTATGGGGAGGTTCTATCATTAATCAAAAGGGTAAAGTCATCGAGGATTTTGTTTCTGATAATGACCTCTGCATCTTTAACGATGACTCGGACACCTACTTACACCCTGCAACTGGTACGTATTCATCATTAGATCTGTCTTTGACGGATTCAGTTTTGTTGAATGAATTCTCATGGTCCGTCCATGATGACCTATGTGGGAGTGACCATTTCCCCACGGTGCTTAAACCAATTAATCCCGCTGATGATCCACCTTCACCTCGATGGAATTTTGTGAAGGCTGATTGGCTTTTATTTCAATCTTTATGCAAAGATAAATTACTACCTACGTCTTTTCAAAATGTTACTGACCCGATTCAGTTGTTCTCAGATCTACTGAATGAAATTGCTGATGAATCAATACCTAAGTCCTCGATCAACCCACGTGTTCGTAAACCGTGGTTTGATGACACTTGCAAACAAGCTAGGAAATGTCGTAAGAAGGCGGAGAAGTACTTCCGTAAACATCCCACTGTCCATAATTTAAATATTGTAAAAATTTCAAATGCCAAGGCAAGACGTCTATTTAAGCAAAATAAACGTCAATCCTGGCGGACCTATGTCTCCAAAATTAACTCTCGTACCCCTATGTCCAAGGTATGGAATATGATTAAAAAGATCAAAGGCAAGGGATCAAATTCTACAGTTAACCATCTGAAGGATGGCGATACTTTGTTAACTGATAAATCTGCCATTGCCAATAGCATTGGTGAAACTTTATCTCATCATTCTTCTTCATCTAATTACGCTCCTGAATTTCAAAAATATCAGCTTCAACAGGAAAAGAAAAAAGTAAATTTTACATCTGATAATGGTGAAGATTACAATGAGGTATTTTCACTACATGAGCTATATACTGCCTTAGGGCAAGCTCATGATACAGCAGCAGGCGCTGATAATATTCATTATCAGCTGCTGAAACACTTGCCCGAATCATGCCTTGAAACTATGTTAAATATATTCGATGATATTTGGACATCTGGGATGTTTCCAGCTTCATGGCATAAAGCCATTGTTATCCCCATTCCCAAACCTGGGCGGGATCATTCTGATCCATCAAATTACCGACCTATCTCTTTAACTAGCTGTGTTTGTAAAACGATGGAACGCATGGTAAATAATCGATTAGTGTGGTACTTGGAAACAAATAATCTTCTTTCCAATATACAATGTGGTTTCCGGAAAAATAGAAGTACTATCGATCATTTAGTGCGTTTAGAATCGTTCATTAAAAATTCCATTGTAAATAGACAACATGCTGTATCGATCTTTTTCGATTTAGAAAAAGCTTACGATACAACATGGAAACATGGTATTTTAAAAGATCTTCATGATTTTGGATTAAGAGGCCGTCTGCCTCATTTTATATCCCAGTTTTTAACAGACAGGCAATTTCAAGTCCGAGTGGGTACAACCCTGTCTGATCATTATAATCAGGATCAGGGTGTCCCACAAGGCAGTATTTTGTCTGTCACTTTATTCAGTATAAAAATTAACAGTTTGTCAAAAGTTTTAAATGATTCAGTTGATGGATCACTTTTTGTGGATGATTTTAATCTATCTTGTCGGGGTAAAAATATGCACACAATTGAAAGGCAATTACAATTATGTCTTAATAAAATTAACAAGTGGTGTCTAGAAAACGGGTTTAAATTTTCCAAATCAAAAACTAATTGCATACATTTCTGCCGAAAATATAAACCGCATAAGGACCCTGAACTATTTCTGAATGGCACTCCTATCAAAGTTGTTAAGGAAGCCAAGTTCTTGGGACTTATTTTTGATCATCACTTAACTTTTCTCCCGCATATTAAATACCTCAAAGCTAAATGCCTGAAGGCACTCGATCTATTAAAAGTTGTTTCTAATTCAAAGTGGGGAGGGGATCAAACAACCCTCTTACACTTGTACAGGTCACTAATTCGTTCCAAACTTGATTATGGCTCCATCATCTATGGTGGAGCCTGCAAAAGTAATTTACAAAAACTAGATACGATACATCATCAGGGTCTGAGGCTTTGTCTTAGAGCCTTCAGAACGTCTCCCATTCACAGTCTCTATATAGAAGCAGATGAGCCTTCTCTTAAACAACGCCGACTAAAATTATCTCTACAATACATCACTAAATTATATTCTAATCCGTCAAATCCAGCTTTTGAATGTATATTCCATCCTCTCTACGAAGATCTTTACAATAAGAAATCGGCACTCCATCCACCACTCGGAATTAGAATAAAATCTGCAATATCAGCTTCAAATATTAAACTCCAAGATATAGCTCCTACTCAACTTTTCTCCTCTCCTCCTTGGCAAATGGTAAAGCCAGAGGTAGACCTGACATTAACCAAACTTAAGAAATCAGATACTAACCAATTAATATACCAACAAGAATACCACCAACTTAGAAACAATTATGACACTTATAAATCTATATTTACCGATGGATCCAAGGATGGTGGCACAGTTGCTAGTGCCACTGTCATTGGATCCAGAACAATCTCTTCCCGTTTACCTGATAACAGTTCAATATTCACTGCAGAAGCAAACGCCATTTTTACAGCACTTAAATATATCAGTAATCAATCTAAACATAAACAATTCATACTGTTTTCAGATTCTCTTTCATGTCTTCAGGCAATTAAAAATATGTCTTCAAAACATCCACTTTTAATCCAAATTCTTGAGTTATTTAATGATCTTGCTACTGGCCAATATGACATCGTCTTTTGTTGGTTACCAAGCCATGTTGGTATCAAAGGTAACACAATGGCCGATGCTGCTGCAAAAGCAGCCCTCAACAAATCTGTGACACCACTTCTGATCCCATACACTGATTTTAAACCCTTGATTCGATCTTACATCAGAGATCTTATGCAACAGAAGTGGGACGCCCAAGTAGGTATCAATAAATTACATGAAATTAAACCAAATATCGGTTACACCTACTTGGGCTGTCAGTCCAGATTTGAAGAGGTCATTATGCGACGATGTCGTATTGGCCACAGCAGATATACGCACGAATATTTATTACAAGGTGAGGATCCTCCGTTTTGTATCCCTTGTGATGAAAGAATCACGGTCAAGCATGTCCTGCTTGACTGTGTTGATTTTTCCATCGCAAGGGATAAATATTTCAATGTAAAAACAATTAAGGACCTTTTTAATGATGTTAATTCTCGTTTAATATTATGTTTTTTAAAGGAAATAGAGCTTTTTCATAAATTTTGATGTGTTCAATGTATTGTTTTACAAATTGGTAGTGCGAAATTCATAACTTAGATTGTTAGTGGCTGTACCCTTGAGGGGGGTTGAAGTAGCGTAAAATTATTGTCCCCCTAAGAGGGTATGTAAGTCCCAAATCATTCGAAGTATTTTTCTGCACACTAGGCTTTTAAACGTAGTATCTTCGTTATTTTAATCTAAGGCTTAACTGGTACACTGTCGCCAGTGACTGAAGGGATGATATAAATCCTGCCGGGGTCCATGCAGGAAGCAAAAGTACTGTAAGTCCCCATGGTCCCCAGTATGGTGATCTCCCTTCAGTTGCTGACGATTTCTAGCCCATTTTTAAATTGTGATGTTCATTAATGCTTACTGCCTTTTAATATTCTCAACTAGTTTTAAATCAAGTCTGTGATATTCTAGTTATTCTACTGTCCTTCGTTGACAGCTTTTTATTCAGTTTAAATATATGTATCATAAATGTATCATAAATGTAATTTCTCGTCACGATATGGCTGAAATATTGCCCATGTGACGTTAAATAATAACTCACTCACTCACACTTGAAACTAAGTGTGACAGTTTAAACGCATATGACAGACACGCCGTGTCGGTACTCGATAATAACGTCATTGTGGGTCACGTTCCCGTTCAACAGAGTAAATTGTGCAACTACTTTCTTCTTCAGGGAGGTGTCATTCAAGTAGAAATTCTGTCACATAACACGTTCTAATCTACTGTAAGGTGGACTTGAAATCCTGCATTGTTTATATTCATTGGCAGAGAAAAGGACATTAACAAATTGCCTAACATTTTACAGGAAATAACTGTTCAAGTTTCAAGTTAGGTAAAAAAAAAAGAAGCTGTACAGAGAGTTAAAAATGAGTTTGTAGGTAATTTAAGCAGGGCTGCCAAAGAATTAAATATTGATCGAAAAAATCTCAGAAGATGGATGTCGGAGGAACAGGTCATGTGAAATAATGACGGCAGAAGGAACAAATGTCGCATGGGCAATCCTGGGCATAAACCGCAAGAACCAGACCTCGAAGAAGCATTGTTTGTGTGGTTTAAAGAACAAAGAGCTGAAAAGCACGTTGTGAATTACATCAGTATGAGGGACCGGGCATTAACGCTGATGAAGGCAATGGGAATTAGCGAATCGCTAAAAATTAGTGATTCTTGGCTCCGTAAATTTTGCAAACGCCATAACATTTCATCCAGGAAGATCACCCATCACGGACAGCAGGACAAACGGAACTTAATGATTCAACAAATAGTCAGCTATGATCATCTCCGTGGTGTGCAACAGTTGGCAGCAGAACTCGACAAGACCAAGATATTTAACATGGATGAAACGTTCCAAAGAACATTGAGTTGTTTGTGTCCAAATGAGGTTCAATGAATGAAACAGAGCGCTGATGCTTTCTTGGATAGAAAGCGTGTTCAAATCCCGTGGATCGTATTTTGCGAATCAACCATCTCTATTCTTGATGGACAGTCACAGAAGTCATTACACTGATCCTGTGGTAAAGTCACTGAAGTCCCTGAATGTCTCCACTAAACTTATTCCTCCAAAGACGACATCCTATCTCCAGCCTCTTGATGTGTCAGGTGGGGTCAACGCTCCATTCAAGGCTGCAATGAGAGAGCTTGGCAGGATTGGTTGATCAACAGGGACAACGAATTCACCCCAACGGGAACAGAAAGAAGCCATCTTATGATGTTCTTCTCCAGATGGTTTCTGAGTCGGTGGAATCTATCCCATCTTCTGTCGTCATCAATTCCTTTCAGCTGTGTGGTGTTGCTGAGTTCGGGAATGACGTAACAATGGAAATTCTGAACTCCAGACTACGAGACATCCTCCAATCCTCTGAAGGCTTTGTTCACTCGGATGAGAACAAAGACGACGATCCCTTTGAATCTTCCACCTCAGAAGATGAAGTAGAAGACTGATTTACAGTCATTAAAGAACTCACATCGAGTGTCTAAGCTGTCTTGACAATTTTGAACTTTTTGAATTTGAAAAAAATAATCATTTTTTTATGTTAAAGTGTAATTGTTTCATTCCAGTTGTGAGTATTGTTTCATTAAACTTGAGATATTCATTTTTCGTAGCGTGTTTTTGTCCAAATGTTACCTTATTTAAATAGGCAAAATCCGTTATTAAGCCCAGAGCTTAAATACGTGCAGTCCCAGTAGGTTTGCCAAGATTGGCGTTTAGTTTGCCTAAAGATGCGACGGGCTTTAGAATTTGATATATTAAATGTGTTTAATTTATGGACTGTATGGTATTTGCGGAAATATTTTTCTGCCTTCTTCCTTGCTTTTCTAGCTTGTTTACAGTCATCAGTGTACCATGGTTTCCGTATATGTGGATTTGTAGAGGATTTTGGAATACATTGACCAGCAATTTTCGTTAATTCGTCAGAAAACAATTGAATAGGGTCAGTAGCATTAACAAATAAATCAGCTTTTCGTGTGCTTTTGAATAAGGTTTCAAACAAAGACCAGTTGGCCTTTATAAAATTAAATCGTGACGAAGGCGGAACATCAGCTGGATGAACAGGTGAAAGTATTGTTCCACACGGGTCATCATAGACTGACCATTCAAATTCATTATACAATCTTGAATCTGTGAGTGTCAAATCAAGTGAAGAGTATGTACCAGTACCAGGGTGTAGATAGGTGTGTGAATCATCGTTCGAGATACATAAATCATTATTTGAAATAAACTCTTCCAGGATTTTCCCCTCAGAGTTTGTATGTCTACCACCCCAGAGCGGGTTGTGACCATTTAAGTCGCCCATGATGATACATGGTTTAGGTAGTTGATCATATAACGCCCGAAGATCCGATTTTTGCAGATTGAAAGAAGGGGGGACATACAAGAAGAGCACAGTGTAAAAGCCACGTGTAATGTAAGCCGTACAGCAACAGCTTGAAGGTTGACGTTTAGTGAGACAGGGCTGTGGATCACTCCCTGCCTCACCAAGATAGAAGAGCCCTATCACCTGGAGGAGAAAAAAACAATAGTAGGAGTTGTACTGACGTAAGTCAATTTTATCTGTTTGCTTTAAATAAGTTTCTTGCAGACAGAATGCAGATGGTTTGAATTCCTGGACCAATAGTTGTAAATCGTTAAAATTTGTTTTAAATCCTCTACAAATACACTGAATCAATGATCAAGAAGTATTCATCTCTTAGGGGGATTGATAGGAGATTTTCCCCGCCCATTTCTTGTAGGCGACAAGTTCTACGATGGTTGCTTTCAGAAACATCCATCTCTTCAAGAGATCCAAATTTATTAAAAAGTTTGACAGGATCATCTGATCCTTTTGGTAGTCTCCGATTCTGTTTTTTTCCGCCATGAAGTAGAGTCTATTTTACATTTGTTGTTGACTTTTCGTTCTCGTTCAGATTGTGCTAATGGCACCGAGTCATGCTGTGGACTTGATTTGGAGGCTGATGTGGAAGGTGTCATAGGAGTTAAAGGTTCAGATATCTGCGCAGCTGGTATTTGATCAACAGCCTGCGTTGAACATTCAGAAGGTAAAAGAGGCTCAGAGTTTATGGAAGTTATCCATGTCAAATCAGTATGGCATTGAATCGATGTTTTTATCCCCCGCCGCGCGATATAGTATATAGTATTCACGACCGTCCGTACGTCCGTCCGTCCGTCCGTCCGTCCGTACGTCCCACCTGTTTGTTGCCGCGATATCTCAAGAACTAAACACTGGATTGTCTTCATATTTGGAACTATGGTGTATATACAGATTCCGCAGACACCAGTCGGTTTTGGTGACCTTGATCCCATTTTCAAGGTCACAGCAGACAAATCTGCTTTTAGAGTTGGAAAACGGTGTTGCCGCGATATCTCAAGAACTAAACACTGGATTGTCTTCATATTTGGAACTATGGTGTATATACAGACTCCGCAGACACCAGTCGGTTTTGGTGACCTTGATCCCATTTTCAAGGTCACAGCAGACAAATCTGCTTTTAGAGTTGGAAAACGGTGTTGCCGCGATATCTCAAGAACTAAACACTGGATTGTCTTCATATTTGGAACTATGGTGTATATACAGATTCCGCAGACACCAGTCGGTTTTGGTGACCTTGACCCCATTTTCAAGGTCACAGCAGGCAAATCTGCTTTTGGAGTTGGAAAACGGTGTTGCCGCGATATCTCAAGAACTAAACACTGGATTGTCTTCATATTTGGAACTATAGTGTATATACAGACTCCGCAGACACCAGTTGGTTTTGGTGACCTTGATCCCATTTTCAAGGTCACAGCAGGCAAATCTGCTTTTAGAGTTGGAAAACGGTGTTGCCGCGATATCTCAAGAACTAAACCTCTCGATTGTCTTCATATTTGGAACTGTGGTATATATACAGACACCACAGACACCAGTCGGTTTTGGTGACCTTGTTGATATTGAACTGTGGGTGTTTTGGCGACTGATGCATAAGTTTCATTTTGGTCAGAATTTGGTACAAGTTTCCTTGCTTCAGTGTATGTGATGTTCCTGGTACATTTTATTGTGCTGACTTCAAATTCCTTTTCCAAACTGGACATTTTTTACTGTATGAAGAGTGAGCTCCAGAACAGTTTTTACACTTTTTGAAGTCACTGTTACAGTCCTCTGTGACATGTGATGTTTCACTACAATGTCCACATGTGATTTGGTTTTTGCAAGAATTTATCCCATGGCCAAACTTCTGACATTTATAACATCTTAATGGATTTGGGATATACAACTCTACATCTATTTTACAATAACCTGCTTTTACCGATTTGGGTGATGTTGGTGAAGAAAAGGAAAACAGGTAAGTATTAGTTGGGATAGTTTCGGTGCCTTGACGCCTCGTGAATCTTTTGACATATATAACCCCTTGTTCTTTCATTTCAGAAACTATATCCGTTTCTGACATATCTTCAAAGAGTCGATCACGATCTCTGATGATGCCTCTGCTAATGTTGAGGGTTCTGTGGGGAGATACATTTACTGATACTCCAACAAGTTTATTGATTGACATCAGGTTTGTTGCTTGTTGTCTTTTAGTACATTCAATGAGTATTGATTCTGTTCTTAATCCTTTGATATTTTTAACGTCACCCGCTATTCCACAGATGCCCTTAGCGAGTGCAAAAGGGTTCAATTTAAGTGGGCTCTTGTCAGGTGTGTCTACAACCAAGAATCTTGGCCAGTACTCTACTGATTTTGAACTGCGATTTACATCAACAGTCTCAAGATCATGGTGGTGGTGGAAAGCCATGTTTGTAAGAGTAAAGGTTCAGCATCCCTACTCCCCACCCGCCACCGAGTGCCAACAAGGGCAATATCTTAATGCCTGAGTATATCCTACAGACAGATACTAGGGATATAGGAATGGTATACACCAGTAGTAAAATCCACCAGTTTGGCCCATGACCCACGCTTTGTATGTATGTATGTATGTATGTATGTATGTATGTATGTATGTATGTATGTATGTATGTATGTATGTATGTATGTATGTATGTATGTATGTATGTATGTATGTATGTATGTATGTATGTATGTATGTATGTATGTATGTATGTATGTATGTATGTATGTATGTATGTATGTATGTATGTATGTATGTATGTATGTATGTATGTATGTATGTATGTATGTATGTATGTATGTATGTATGTATGTATGTATGTATGTATGTATGTATGTATGTATGTATGTATGTATGTATAAACAGATACATCAATAACAATTCTTTGAGCAATGAAAGTATAGTGCTCAGGGCTTGTCATGACCAGCCGATTGTTAAGACCGGGCCCATTCTACCACCCGTCTAGGCGAAGTAAGAGTCAAAGTAGTGTGTTGGGCAAAGGAACACTGTTCCTGGAACCAGTGCGCTCAACCACCAGAATCCCGTCCTCCACCGACACAGGGGCGCAACCCACGGCAAACAGGTTGCCCAATTCAGTCGTCTTTTACGACCAGCAATGGGGTGCTGTGGAAATATTCTGCCCCAGTTCCACACGGGGGAAGAGCTATTAGCGTTACCCAGCACTCACCACGGGTAGGTTGCTCTTCACGAGTGCCCACGACTTAAAGAGTGTTAACAAAAGCCAAATATTACATCATAACAATGTAACTATTGCACACTGACACAGTAAGCACAAGTATCTTCTAATATATAAATTCACATGTACACAAGTGAGTGAGTGAGTGAGTTAAAGTTTACATCGCATCGGCAATATTGCAGCCATATTGCGATGAAAACAAGTTAATTTTTATTAAATACCCGTCGACAAAGGACAGTAAAACAGTAAGTCATGTATCACAGCTAAGGTATAAAACTAACCAGTTTACTGTAAAAACAAAGAATTCTTCAGTAGATTTGGTACAAGATAAAACTGGGCTATATACCACTGGCAACCAAAGCTAGACCACCTAACTGGGGATCATGGGGACTTACAGTGCCTTTGCTTCCTGCATGTGTTCATCTTCAATGCTAACCAATATTAAAAGATCAAACCATAGTCAAGCAGTTAAAACACTAGTTGATATTATACACTTTTATTGAGATTGACTTGCGTGCCAGAGTCAAGAGGACAATAATTTCATGCTACTTTAACCCCCTGAGTGGCACCACCTTCAATAATATCAGTTGTTAATAATATAACACTAATTTAAAACGATTCAAAATTCAAAATTTATCAAATAACTCTATTTCTTTTAAAAAACCGAGAATTAATGAACGTTGATATTATTAAAAAGATCCTTTAAAGACTTTGAATGATAATAAGTATCCCTTGTGAGAGAAGAGTCTATACAATCAAGCAAAATATGCTTGATTGTAATTCTCTCATCACAAGGGATGCAAAACGGAGGATCTTCACCTTTAAGCAAATATTCATGGGTATAACGGCTATGGCCAATGCGACATCGTCGTAAAACAACTTCATCGTGTCGTGACTGGCAACCCAAGTAGGTATATCCAAGAGTAGGTTATATTGCATGCAGTTTGTTCATACCTAACTGGGTATTCCACTTTGTTTGCCTTAAATGTCTGATATAATCTTTTATACAAGATTTAAAATCAGAGTGTGGAATCAGAATATTAGAGTGAGTGAGTGAGTGAAAATTATCATCACATCGGCAGTATTTCAGCCATATCGCGACGAAACAGTTATAATAATTACATTTTGAATTAATAAAAGGCTGTCAACGATGGACAGTAAGATAACTAGAATATCACAGGTTCAATTGTAAAACTAGTTGATAACAGTTAAAACAATACATTTATAATCAACAAGACAATATAAAAATGGGCTATAGATCACCAGCAACCAAAGTTAGGCCACCTAACAAGGGACCGAGGGGACTTACATTACTTTTGCTACCTGCACGGCTCCCAAGTAGGATTTACACCAACCCTTCAGCTGCTGGTAATGGTATGCAATTTTAGCCAACCATTAAAAGAAACAAATATACTACGTTTTAAAACCGAGGTAAGAATAAATGTACTTTGAATGATGTGGTCTTACATAACCTCTCAGAAGGAACAATAATTTTATGCTACTTCAACCCCCTTTGAGGATATCGCCACTGACAATCTAAGTTACAAATTATACATTACCAATATAAAATATAGCTATGTACACAATTCAAAATTTATCAAAAAGTTCAATTTCTTTTAAAAAACCTATGATTAAATGAGAATTAATTCTATTAAAAAGATCCTTAATTGATAATGATGTAAAATATTTATCCCTTGTGATGGAAAAATCAACACAGTCAAGCAGGACATGCTTGACAGTGATTCTTTCATCACAAGGGATACAAAATGGAGGATCATCACCTTTCAACAAATAATCGTTTGAATACCTGCTATGGCCAATACGACATTGTCGTAGTATGACCTCCTCAAATCTGGACTGACAGCCCAAGTAGGTGTAGCCGATAGTTGGTTTAAGTTCATGTAATTTATTTATACCCACTTGAGTGTCCCACTTCCTTTGCATTAGATCAGTGACGTAAGATCTAATTATGGGTTTATAATCAGTGTATGGTAGAAGGAGTGGTGTCACAGATTTGGTGAGTGCTGCTTTTGCAGCAGCATCGGCCATTGTATTACCAATGATACCAACATGGCTTGGTAACCAACAAAAGACGATGTTGTACTGGCCAGTAGCAAGATCATTTTGTAGTTCAATTATTTCAAGTAAAAGTGGATGATGACAAAATATATTATTAATTGCCTGAAGACAGGAAAGTGAATCAGAGAAGATAATTAACCGTTTATGTTTAGATTGGGTATGTATATATTTAAGAGCAGTTAATATTGCCTGCGATTCCGCTGTAAAAATAGAACTGTCATTCGGTAATCTAGATGATATGGTCCTGGATCCAATGACAGTGGCACTGGCAACAGCGGCACCATCCTTGGATCCATCTGTAAATATGGATTTGTAAGTATTATATGTGTTCCTTAATTCATTATATTGTTGTTGATAAATTAGTTGATTTGTGTCAGCATTCTTCAGTTTAGCTAAAGTTAGATCCACCTCATGCCATGGTGGAGAAGAGAAAAGCTGAGCGGGGGCTATATTACCAAGGTTAATGTTAGCAGCAGAAATATCTGCTTGTAGTCGTATTCCTAGTGGTGGAATAAGAGAAGATTTTGTTTTGAATAGATTACCGTAAAGGGGATTGAAAACACAGTCATATGCTGGATTGGAGTTATTGGAACGTAATTCAGAGATATATTGTAGAGCTAATTTAATGCGACGATGTTTTAGGGAAGACTCGTTAGCTTCCACATACAAACTATGAACAGGTGAAGTTCTGAAGGCTCCAAGGCAAAGCCTCAGGCCCTGATGATGAATGGTGTCAAGTAATTTTAAATTGCTCTTACAGGCCCCACCATATTTGATAGAGCCATAATCAAGTTTCGAGCGGATAAGTGTTCGATATAGTTGGAGGAGGGTTTTTTGATCCCCTCCCCACTTACAATTTGAGACAACTTTTAATAAATCTAGGGCCTTCAAGCACTTATTCTTTAAATATTTAATGTGGGGCAGAAAGGTCAAATGATGATCGAATATTAGACCTAAGAATTTGGCTTCCTTTACAACTTTAATGGGAGTGTTATCTAAAATTAATTCTGTATCTGTATGGGGTTTATATTTCCTACATAAATGTATACAGTTGGTTTTAGATTTTGAAAATTTAAAACCATTTTCGAGACACCATTTCTGGATTTTATTTAAACATAGCTGAAGCTGCCTTTCAATAGTATGCATGTTTTTGCCACGACAAGAAATATTAAAATCATCCACAAAGAGCGATCCATCAATCGAATCATTTAAAACTTTAGACAAACTATTTATCTTAATACTAAACAATGTGACAGACAAGATGCTTCCTTGTGGGACACCCTGATCCTGATTATAATGATCAGACAGGGTAGAACCCACGCGGACCTGAAATTGCCTGTCAGTTAAAAATTCGGATATAAATTGAGGCAAACGGCCTCGTAATCCAAAGTCATGTAAATCTTTTAAAATACCATGTTTCCATGTAGTGTCATATGCTTTTTCTAAATCGAAAAAGATAGACACTGCATGTTGTTTGTTTATTATTGCATTTTTAACAAATGATTCTAAGCGAACCAAATGGTCGATGGTACTTCTGTTTTTCCGGAAAACACATTGTATATTAGTAATAAGATTATTGGATTCCAGGTACCATACGAGACGATTGTTTATCATGCGTGCCATGGTTTTGCAAACGCAGCTTGTCAATGATATTGGTCGGTAATTTGATGGGTCAGTATGATCTCGACCGGGCTTGGGTATCGGGACAACAATAGCATCACGCCACGAAGGAGGGAACTTCCCTGAGGTCCAAATGACATCAAAAATATTCAATAGTGTTTCTAAGGATGATTCGGGTAAGTGCTTCAGGAGTTGATAATGTATGTTATCAGCTCCTGTAGCAGTATCGTGAGCTTGTCCAAGGGCAGTATGGAGTTCATGAATAGAGAATAGTTCATTATAATCTTCCCCATTATCTGAATTAAAATTAATAGGTTTCTTTTCTTGCTGTTTTTGAAACTTTTGGAATTGAGGTACATAGTTTGATGAGGAAGAGTGTTTTGCCAAAGTTTCACCAATTTTATTAGCAATATCTGATTTATGAGTTAGTAGTTGGTCCCCATCTTTAAGATGGTGAATACTAGATTTAGTGCCCTTACCTTTGATTTTTTGGACCATGTTCCTTCCATACCTTGGACATGGGCGTCCGAGAATTTATTTTTGACACATAATTTGGACAAGATTGGCGTTTACTTTGTTTAAATGTTCGCCTTGCCTTAGCATTTAATATTTTAAATTTGTTTAAGTTATGGACCATAGGATGGCGACGAAAATAACGCTCAGCCTTTTTCCTCGCCTTCCTAGCTTGCTTGCAGTCATCGGTAAACCATGGTTTACGTATGTGGGGAATTCCAGAGGACTTAGGAACACATTTTTCAGCTATATTGATAAGTTCATCAGAAAAATATTGTATTGAGTCAGTAACGTCAGTGAAATGATCAGGTGTTAGTTTTTCTGTACAGAGAATGGCATATAGAGGCCAGTTGGCTTTTGTAAAGTTCCATTGAGATGATGGAGGAACATCAGATGGGGTAATAGGGTTTAATATGGTGGGAAAGTGGTCACTTCCACAGAGGTCATCGTGGACCAACCACTCAAATTCATTCAGCAGGTTTGAATCGGTAATAGACAAATCCAAAGAAGAGTATGTGCCTGTACCAGGATGTAAATATGTGTTGGAATTATCGTTAAAAAGGCATAGATTATTGTTGGAAATAAAATCTTCTAAGAGCTTGCCTTTACTGCTTGTACGATCACTACACCAAAGTGGATTATGACCGTTCATATCGCCCATGATAATACAGGGCTTAGGAAGCTGGTCATAGAGAGTTTGAAGATCGGTTTGCTGAAGAGATGTAGATGGAGGAATGTAAAGAGAGCACAGAGTAAAAACAATGTGCATAGTGATACGAACTGCGGTAGCTTGTAGAGGGGTATTGAGAGGAACAGGGCTATGAATAACACCCTACCTCACCAAGATTGAAGAACCTCCAGTGGCTTTAGCCCCTGGAGGTGAAAAGAAATGATAGGAGTCGTAGTGTCTAATGTTTAGTTGATCAGTAGTTTTAAAGTACGTTTCCTGCAAACAAAAGGCTGATGGCTTGAAATCTTGTGTTAATAGCTGCAAATCATTAAAATTGTTTTTTAGTCCCCTGCAATTCCATTGTATTATCAGGTTAGAACAGGTCATGGTGGTTCTACTGGGGTTCTGGAGCGGGAGGGAGGTCCACTCCCATGGCCTGTTGGAGAAGGAGTGACCTCCATCGCCAAAGGTTCAAATTGATTTTGAACCTTAACAGGTGTAGGCTCAGAAGAAGGGCACCTCCAAGTGTTGGAGGGCCCTGGCCGTTTTTTTCAGTTTCTTTTTTTCAGTTTTAGTTAAAGGTATGTCTTCAATAATTGTAGATGATTTTGGGTCTGTTCTGCTGGATTCCACTAGCTCCGTCTGTGAAGCTGAAGTTGCTCGCGTTGTTGCACTTGAAGATGTTTGAGCTGTATTGTCCTGTAGCATCTGCTGATTACAAACCCAAGAGATGGTTGTTTGGCATCCTACAGATACTGTTGTAGCCTTGACAACAGGAGTGACAGTTGCTGCTGCTGAGTATGATTTTGTTGAGTTATTCGGAGATTGTGACTGAACTAGCTTTTTAGCATCATAAAAAGAGATATTGTTGGTGTGTTTAATTTTTAGTATTTGAGATTGAAGGTGAAAGTGTGGACAATGTTTGGATGAGGCCAAGTGGTCCCCATCGCAATTTGCACACTTAATGGCATCAATGCACTCAGTGTTCTCATGAGAGCCACTGCAGCGCACACAGACAGTTCTGAGAGTACAGGTCTTGGCACCATGTAAAAAATGATGACATTTATAACATCGGAGTGGGTTTGGAACATAAACTTCCACTCCGATATTAAAGTACCCAGCTTTGCTAGATTTTGGAATTGTTGAAAGGGAAAAAGTAAAAAGATAGGTGTTTGTCTGGATGATGTTATTATCCTGTTTTCTGGTGAAACGCTTGACAGCTGTAACACCTTGTTTGGTTAGTTCTGTCACAATCTCATCTTCACTCATGTCAGCTAAACATCGGGCTCTGTCTCTCACGATGCCTCGACACGAGTTCAATGTTCTATGTGCTGAAACAGCAACCTCTACATTTGCAAACTGGCTGATGGACAAAAGGTTTAGAGATTGCTGTTTCCTGGCACATTCCACAAGTATGGAGCCATTACGGAGGCGGGTAACATTGTCAACCATACCACAACAACCATTGATGGCCTTAGAAATAGCAAATTTGGTTCAATTTCAAAGGCTGATGATCAGAAGCCTCGATTACAATGAACTGAGCCCAGGAATCTAATTGCAGATCAGTTTCGTCATCAGATGAGCTAGCATCTAGATGTTTCCTTTTCGAACCAGAGTGTTTTTTTTACATAATGAAAGGAAGTGGTTCTGCACCCCTGCTCCCCACCCACCAGCGAGTGTCAACAAGGACGGTGTCTTATTGCATTGGATATCCAAAATGCAAACACCAGGGCTACAGGGGTGTTATACTCCAGCAAATATGACATGAATAGCTATATTTGTCTACTAAATTTATTGCCAAGCTGGTTCTGCGAATAACAATAATTTAGAGACATACAGAATTCAGCGGTCAACATTACCAGATTGGCCCATGAGCCACCGCCTTCTGGCGTAAGACTCTAGGCAATTTATTACATCCAAACGTGTTAATTCATACAAAGTATGCATGGCCGAGACCAAAATATACATTATAATACAACACAGGTGTGCATACACAATATTACGCACAGGGCCTGGCATGACCAGCCGATTGATAAGACCGGGCCCATCTTACCACCCGTCTAGGCGAAGTAAGGGTCGAAGTAGTGTGTTGGGCAAAGGAACACAGTTCCAGGAACCAGTGCCCTCAACTACCAGACTCCCGTCCTCCGCCGACACAGGGACGCAACCAACGGCAAACGGGCTGCCCACTTTGGTCGCCTCTTATGACCAGCAATGGGGTGCTGTGGAAATATTCTACCCCGGTTCCACACGGGGGAAGAGCTATTAGCGCTACCCAGCACTCACCACGAGGAGGTTGCTCTTCACGAGTGCCCAGAATATTAGAGATTGGCAGCCTTAGCTGCAGCGTCAGCTTTTGTATTGCCCACGATGCCAACATGGCTTGGTAACCAACAAAATATGATGTCACATTGGCTAGTAGACAGATCATTGTATAATTCTAAAAAGTCAAGAATATATGGATGATTTAGAGAGACATTGTTTAGTGCTTGAAGGCATGAAAGAGAATCAGAAAATATAATAAAATGTTTACTGTTAGACTGATGTTGAATGAAGTCCAATGCTGTTTTTATAGCGTTTGCCTCAGCAGTGAAAATGGAGCTATTGTCTGGGATTCTAGTAGATATGGTTTTTGATCCAATGACAGTGTCACTGGAAACTTTGCCACTATCCTTGGATCCATCCGTGAAAATTGAACGATGGGAATTATATTTGCGTCGTAATTGTAAATATTCCTGTTGCTATTCTAAATCATTTGTGTCAGATGTTTTAAATTGAGTGTGTGAAAGGTCCACTTCTGGTCTGACCAACTGCCAAGGAGGAGTAGAGAGTAGTTGATAAGAAGTGATTAAATCTAAATCTATATTAGCAGCAATGACATGCGTTTGGATACGAATCCTGAGTGGTGGAACGATATTTGGCTTACGATTGAACAGTTCCTCATAAAGAGGATTGAATACACAGTCATATGCTGGATTTGAAGCCAATTTAGTTATATATTGTAGTGATAATTTAATACGGCGTTGTTGAGTGAGTGAGTTAATATGTAAAGTCACATCGGCATTGTTTCAGCCATATCGTGACTTGAGCAAGTTATGCATTTATATAATATCTTAAGACCTGTCGTAGAAGGACAGTATAACAACTAGCAAAATATCAGAGATTCTAATTGTAAAACTAGTTTCAGAACAAAAAAAAAATCAGATTATAACAGACGACACAATATAAAAACGGGCTATAGATCGTCAGCAACTGACGGCAGACCACCATACAGGGGACCATGGGGACTTACAGTACCTTTGCTACCTGCATGGACCCCAGCAGGATTTACATCATACCCTCAGCAACTGGCGATTGTTTGCAAAGTAAGCCAGAAGTCAAAATACAAATATTCTACGTTTAAAACACTAGTAGCCAGAAATATTCTTTGAATGACATGGACTTACAATATCCTCTCAGGGGGACAATAATTTTACACTACGTCAACCCCCTTTGAGGATATGGCCAGTAACAAACTCAGATATAATTTCGTTCTACTAATTTTTAAAAGGTCAATCATGTTATACAATACATATCATCAAAATTTGTTAAACAATTCTATCCCTTTTAAAAACCCAATAACTAAATGAGAATTAATATTATAAAAAAGATCCTTGAGAGATGATGATTTGAAATATTTATCCCTTGTGATGGAAAAATCAACACAGTCAAGCAAGACATGCTTGACCGTGATTCTCTCATCGGTTACAGGCCGGCAAAGCCACATTTCGAAAATAGATAGCCCAAATTGATGTGGCTCTCGCGGCAATGGTTATGGTTGCGTGATTGTATAATGTGGCTCTCGCGGCTATGCTGTCAAAACATGCTTTGTGATTCTAACAGGTTACCGTATATAACAAAACAAGTCTTGTTTTCTCATTTTTTATTCAACAAGGATAATATATTCATCAAAACTTTACATTGATGAATATGAATAGCATATGAATATCATAATGGATTTAATGTCATTACTGCAGATGAAGGAGGTCGCCCACGTGGTCAGCATATTCCATCTCACTCAGGTGTTGGTTCAGGAGCTGGATCTTGAGGGACGCAATACGTGCATCGATTGCCTTGTACTCCTTTCTTCGTGAAGGTTCTGACCACTGGTGAGAGAGTCTCAGGACTTCAACCTCTTTGAGTGACTGCTCTCGCTGAAATAGCTTCACTACCTCATAGATGTTCGGGTGGCACTTCTTGGCAAGTTTCTTTATCTTGTGGCACTCGTGAAGAGCAACCTCCTCGTGGTGAGTGCTGGGTAACGCTAATCGCTCTTCCCCCGTGTGGAACCGGGGCAGAATATTTCCACAGCCCCCCATTGCTGGTCGTATGAGGCGACTAAAATGGGCAACCTGTTTGCCGTGGGTTGCGCCCCTGTGTCGGTGGAGGATGGTAGTCTGGTGGTTGAGGGCACTGGTTCCAGGAATAGCGTTCCTTTGCCCAATACACCACTTTGACCCTGACTTCACCTAGACGGGTGGTAGAATTGGCCCGGTTCTATCAATCGGCTGGTCATGCCAGGCCCTGTGCATTCTATTTTCATTTTGCACAAAGTTGTTGTATTCAATTGTTTATATTTTGGGTCTTGGTCAAACTGTTAATTGTTTTTCAGTACCTTTTGGCTGTTAATGAATAAAAATTATTGCCTAGAGTCAAAAAATGCCCAGAAGGCGGTGGCTCATGGGCCAATCTGGTGGATCTATTGATCTTGCATTGATATTTCTGCTTGAGTATACCATCCCAGTATCCTTGGTGCTGTTAGTTGGAGAACCACTAACACATAGCATTGTCTTTATGATACTCCGTGGTGGGTGGGGACCTGGGATGGCGAACCACTATAAACTTACCATGATTCCACCAAAACAACTCAAACGTACTTTAGATGACAGTTCATCTGATGATGACTCTGTTACAAGAAATAAATCTGAATTTTGGTCCCGTTTTTTGGTCATCTCTTCGTCTGATGATGGACCTCTGAAATTGAATCCTTTTGCGCTTTCTAAAGCTATTTACGGTATTGCTGGAGATGTTGTGACAATGAAAAGGATTCGTTCCGGCTGTATCTTGATTGAATGCAAATCAGCATCACAATCAGCTACGTTGTTGGCTGTCAAACATCTCGTTTCTGTGCCAGTCATTGTCTCCCCGCACAAATCACTAAATAGTTCAAAAGGCATTGTCAGAGATCGGGAACGTTGTCTTTCAGACATGTCTGAAGATGACATAACGTTTGAACTGAAAGACCAAGGTGTTACAGGTGTAAAACGTTTTACAAAGCGACAGAATGGTCAAATTGAAAAGCTGAATACCTACCTTTTCACATTTTCTCTTCCTGTTCCACCACAATCTATCAAAGCAGGCTACTGTAATATTGGTGTGGATAAGTACATACCGAATCCACTACGGTGCTACTCCTGTCAACAGTTTGGGCATGGAGCCCAATCGTGTAGAAACAGAAAGAAATGCCATCGCTGTGGAGAACCTGCTCATGAGACCATAGAATGCTCTAATGATCCAAAATGTGCAAACTGTTCTGGGAATCACGTTGCATCATCCAAATCTTGTCCTGTCTGGCAACTCCAACACCAGATAATAAAAATGAAGCATGACAAGAATATTTCTTTTTCTGATGCCAAACGTTTAGTAATGACGTCCACCACTCCTACTGCAGCTCTGTCATATTCTGCAGTTGTCACTCGTACGCCTCCAAAATCTTCTAAATCATTTGCCTCTGTTGAATGCCAGACGGATGTTACTTGGGTTAACTCCGACAACTTTTCTTTGGTCCAGTCAAGCTCTTCTTCTCAAACAGAAGATACATCTACATCTCCATCACCATGTTTGTCATCACCTATGACAGCAGCGCCGACATTATCACTGGCATCAACACCAAACCCATCACCGACCGTGACAAATGCCAGTAAAAAAGTAGACTACTCCAGAAATTCTGATCGTGTGTCAAAGGGTCAACGTGACCCTATCCAAATTTACAATAGGTTTCAAAACTTGGAGGACATGGATGTTTCTCCTCATCCTAATGGGCGCAACAGAAGTAAGTCGCCTAGAAATGGGAGACGTAGATCTCCTGTTCATCCACCGGTAACTTGAATATTATGAATCCACTGATTCAATGGAATAGCAGAGGTCTTAGGACCAATTTTAATGAATTACATTTATTAATACAAGATTTTAACCCATCGGCAATCTGTCTCCAAGAGACATATCTCAAACAGACTGACAACTTTGATTTACGTCGGTATAGCTCCTACAACTCATTTTCTCCTCCAGGTGTTAAGGCTACTGGGGGATCTTCTGTTTTGGTGAAGCAGGGAGTGATCCACAGCCCTGTAGCGCTTCAAACCAATCTACAAGCTGTTGCAGTCCGACTGACTTTGCACATAACGTTTACACTGTGTTCTATATACATTTCACCTTCTTCTGTGCTTCAGCGTTCGGATCTTCAATCTTTATATGACCAGCTCCCTAAGCCATGCGTGATCATGGGTGATTTAAACGGCCATAACCCATTATGGGGAAGTGTTACCATTAATCCTAAAGGTAAGGTCCTTGAAGATTTTATTTCCGATAACAACTTATGCATTTTCAATGATGGATCAAGTACATACTTGCATCCTGCTACTGGTACCTATTCTGCTTTAGATTTGTCACTTACAGATTCCAATCTCTTGAACGAATTTACGTGGTCGGTTCACAATGACTTGTGTGGAAGCGATCATTTCCCTTCCATCCTAACAGCAAATAATCCATCTGATGTTCCACCCACATCAAGGTGGAACTTTACCAAAGCCAACTGGCCTTCCTTTCAGGAACTCTGTACTGATAGGTTGAAGCCTGATGTGTTCAGGAATATCACTGATCCTATTCAGCTGTTTTCTGATATTTTAAACGAAATTGCCAACATAACTATTCCAAGGTCCTCTGCAAATCCACACATTCGAAAACCATGGTTTGATAAAGAATGCAAACAGGCTAGGAAGTGCAGGAAAAAAGCGGAGAAATATTTCCGCCGACATCCAACTGTACATAATTTGAATCGTGTTAAAATCACAAATGCCAAGGCACGCCGTACATTCAAACAGAATAAGCGTAAGTCTTGGAGACATTATGTCTCTAAAATTAATTCTCGCACGCCGATATCCAAGGTGTGGAACATGATTGCCAAAATTAAAGGTAAAGGCTCTAAATCGACTGTCCACCATTTAAAGGAAGGTGACCATTTATTAACTGATAAAGTGGACATTGCCAATAAATTGGGCGAGACGCTGGCCCAACACTCTTCATCGACAAATTATGATCCCAAGTTTCAAACATATCAGAAACAACAGGAAAAGAAGAGGGTTGATTTTACTTCTCAAAATGGAGAAGATTATAATGAGGTATTTTCACTCCATGAGCTAAATACTGCCCTAGGTCAAGCGCGTGATACTGCAACGGGAGCTGATAATATTCACTATCAGCTCTTGAAGCATTTGCCTGATTCATGTTTAGAGACACTTCTTAATATATTTGATCAGATCTGGACGTCAGGAAATTTTCCGCCTTCATGGCGTAATGCAATAGTTGTTCCTATACCTAAACCTGGTAGGGACCATACTGAGGCATCCAATTATCGACCAATATCACTAACCAGCTGTGTGTGCAAAACCATGGAGCGAATGGTAAACAATCGACTGGTGTGGTACTTAGAAACTAATAATCTTATTAGTAACATACAATGTGGTTTCCGTAAGAATAGAAGTACCATTGACCATCTGGTACGTTTAGAATCCTTTGTCAAAAATGCAATTGTCAATAATCAGCATGCAGTTTCAATCTTTTTTGATTTAGAAAAAGCGTACAATACCACTTGGAAGCATGGTATTTTAAAAGATCTACATAATTTGGGGTTAAGAGGCCGTTTGCCTCATTTTATATCTCAATTTTTAACAGACCGACAATTTCAGGTTCGTGTGGGTTCCACCCTGTCTGACCATTATAATCAGGATCAGGGTGTCCCACAAGGCAGTATTTTGTCTGTAACTCTGTTTAGTGTAAAGATTGATAGTTTGTCAAAGGTTTTAAATGATTCCATTGATGGTTCACTTTTTGTGGACGATTTTAATGTTTCATGTCGTGGTAAAAATATGCGTACCATTGAGAGACAGTTGCAGCTATGTCTCAATAAAATCGAAAAATGGTGTCTTGAAAATGGTTTTAGGTTTTCAAAAGCTAAGACCAATTGTATACACTTTTGTCGGGAATACAAATACCACAAAGATCCAGAGCTATTTTTACATGGCACTCCTATCAAGGTTGTAGAAGAAGCCAAGTTCCTGGGTCTCATTTTCGATCATCATTTGACTTTTAAGCCCCATATTAATTATCTTAAAACTAAATGTCTGAAGGCTCTAGATTTGTTGAAAGTAGTTGCTAATACAAAGTGGGGAGGTGATCAGACAACACTCCTACACTTGTATAGGTCTCTGATCCGCTCTAAATTAGATTATGGCTCCATCGTTTATGGTGGAGCCTGTAAGAGCAATTTACAAAAGTTAGATTCCATTCACCATCAGGGCCTACGACTTTGTCTAGGCGCTTTTCGAACATCTCCTGTTGACAGCCTATATGTAGAAGCTGATGAACCATCGTTGAAGCAACGTCGTATCAAATTATCACTACAATATATTACTAAATTACATTCTAGTCCATTAAACCCCGCATACAAATGTGTTTTTCAACCACTTTACGAACAGCTTTTTCCCCGTAAGTCTACGTTAGTCCCACCACTAGGCATTCGGATTAAACCTCACATTACAGCTGCACATATTGAGTTAGATAACATTTCTCCTTTCAGGCTTCTGTCTTCTCCTCCTTGGCAACTTATCAGACCAGAGGTGGACTTGACTCTCACACAATTTAAAAAACAAGACACAAATCAATTAATATATCAGCAAGAGTATATTCAGGTTAGAACCAGATATGAAACCCACCGTTCCATTTTTACAGATGGATCCAAGGACGGTAGCACAGTCTCCAGTGCTGCTGTCATTGGATCAAAAACCGTATCATCCCGCTTACCAGACCATAGCTCAATTTTCACCGCTGAAGCCAAAGCCATATTAACTGCTTTGGAATATATCCAACAACAGTCCAGTTGTAGACGGTTCATCATCTTTTCAGATTCATTGTCATGTCTACAGGCGATCAAGTCTGGCTCTTCACATCATCCATTTATTTTAGATATTTTAGAATTATATAATGACCTTGCTACTGGCCAATGCGACATCGTCTTTTGCTGGTTGCCCAGTCATGTTGGAATCACGGGTAACACTATGGCTGATGCTGCAGCAAAGGCAGCTCTCAACAAATCTGTGACACCACTTCTTCTACCATACAGTGACTACAAACCTGTTATTAGATGCTATATCAAAGACCTAATGCAGAAGAAGTGGGACACTCAAGTGGGTATAAATAAATTACATGCAATCAAAGCAACTATCGGTTATACCTACTTGGGTTGTCAGTCCAGATTTGAAGAGGTCATTTTAAGACGTTGTCGTATTGGCCATTCTCGTTATACCCATGAACATTTACTAAAAGGTGAGGATCCTCCATTCTGCATCCCTTGTGATGAAAGAATCACAGTCAAGCATGTCCTGCTTGACTGTATTGATTTTTCCATCACAAGGGATAATTATTTCCAGGTTTCATCTATGAAGGATCTTTTTAATGTAGGTACTCATTTAATTATTGATTTTTTAAAAGAAATAGACTTGATTGATAAATTTTGATATGTATTGTTGTAAAAAGTATAGTTTTAATTTGGAAGAATGAATTAATAACTGAGATTGTTAGTGGCTGTACCTTCAAAGGGGGTTGAAGTAACGTAAAATAATTGTCCCCCTGAGAGGGTACATAAGTCCTATTTCATTCAAATTATTTTTCATTTTCCTTGGTTTTAATCGCAGAATACTTGTTTGTTTTTCAATGCTTTGGCTTAAACTTACTACTAATCACCAGTGACCAGAGGGATGGTGTAAATCCTGCAGGGGTACCATGCAGGAAGCAGATGCACCGTAAGTCCCCATGGTCCCTTGTGTGGTGGCCTAACTTTGGTTGCTGGTGATCTCTAGCCAACTCTTATATTGTATTGTATTGATTAGTCCAAATTTTATAGTTACTTACTAGTTTTATATTTATAGCTGTGATATTCTAGTTATTTTACTGTCCTTTGCCGACAGATTTTATAGTTTATAGTTTATAGTTATAACACGTCCCATTTTAATTCTGGAAACCCAAAAGTCCAGAAACTCTACGGTCTTTGCCGACTCTCGGTTAAAGGTATTTACAAAATTAAACATGCCGTTTTCATGGGAACATACCAAGGAAGAAAAAATGAAAAAAAAATTGTTTAAAAACTCAATATTTAGACTATGTCGCCCATGGGCCTGCCCATGGGCGAAGTCTTGCCCATGGGTAGGCCCATGGGCAGGCCCATGGGCGAGAATATGTTCCTTTACTTAAAACTCATGTTTTTGTTTCGCAAATACATTTAATGTATTCATTCAAGTACCATGACACAAAATTTAACTCATTTTAACTTAATTCAACGATTTTATAGCGATATTGAAATATTTCGCCCATGGGCGAGAAAAAGGTTTGGCCCATGGGCGAGAATATGTTCCTTTACTTAAAACTCATGTTTTTGTTTCGCAAATACATTTAATGTATTCATTCAAGTACCATGACACAAAATTTAACTCATTTTAACTTAATTCAACGATTTTATAGCGATATTGAAATATTTCGCCCATGGGCGAGAAAAAGGTTTGGCCCATGGGCGAGAATATGTTCCTTTACTTAAAACTCATGATTTTGTTTCGCAAATACATTAAATGTATTTATTGAAGTATCATGACACAAAATTTAACTCATTTTAACTTAATTCAACTATTTTATAGCGATATTGAAATATTTCGCCCATGGGCCAGAAAAAGGTTTGGCCCATGGGTAGGCCCATGGGTAGGCCCATGGGCAGGCCCATGGGCGGGAATATGTTCCTTTACTTAAAACTCATGTTTTTGTTTCGCAAATACATTTAATGTATTCATTCAAGTATCATGACACAAAATTTAACTCATTTTAACTTAATTCAACGATTTATAGCGATATTGAAATATTTCGCCCATGGGCGAGAAAAAGGTTTGGCCCATGGGCAGGCCCATGGGCGAGAACATGTTCCTTTACTCAAAACTCATGTTTTTGTTTCGCAAATACATTAAATGTATTTATTCAAGTATCATGACACAAAATTTAACTAATTTTTACTTAATTCAACTATTTTACGGCGTTATTAAAATATTTCGCCCACGTTTTCGTCAGTCCCTTTTAAGCATCAACTAACTGTTTGCAAAGTATATTGTATCATGTGAAATATACTTTGTATTATATCATTACATTACTATTTAAAAAGGGCATTTGGTTGGATGTTTCTTTTAGTTCTACAAATTTCACCTGTTTTACATATTGTAGCGATCTTTAATGAACCCGGCCTGACCTCTCAAAACGTTTTGACAGTTTATCATACGAATTCATGTGCGTGTACTCCAATTCTTTGGAGTTATTTTCCGCAACATTAAATTTTAGTTAGTTTCTATTTCATTTCCCATTTTCTGTCCCGTTGATACATCACACTGGGCAATTACGTGACACTAGGTATGCAATATACAGGTACGCGTGCGCGTATTTTAATGAAAAAAACTATTCGTCTTTTATTGCATAACGTTTGGCTGAATATCTTACATTCTAACGATATCTCGAAATAATTATTTAATTACATGCGGTTTCGAACTGACCAGTAGGAATTATGTTTCAATGCGATTGAGGAAAACGTGAGTGAATATTGTGACACTAAAGCAACTTTTAACTGCATTGTCACTTTTGGTATGAAAATGGTAACAGTTCAGAAAAAACAACAGCCTTCTTATGATAATTCTCATTAGGACGTTGTATCTAATTACAGTGTCGGCCATATTTACAGGTGATTCTACAATACCTGCTTTCGGTCAATTACGATCTACCACACCACGCGTGAATAAACAGTTATGCAGGTGTTGCTGTGGGCAAATACCTAGCCTGAAAATGTTTGTTTTTTTAGGATACATGTTTTACAAATGTTCGTTGATATGTGGATATATTAAGCACAAAGACAAAAAAATGTTTATGAAAGATGAATTAGTGCCTTGATATATTCATCGAGATGCGTATCATCGTTTAATGGGGTCATTCAATAAACGTATGTTTGGAGGAGATATCAAAGGAGCCGCCCAATATACACAGTGTCGTCCGGTGAACTACCACCCCACCCTGTCCATTAGAGTTATGTAATCGGTACACAAATATATTTGCGGTGTCAGTGCGGAAGGAGTTTGAATTACGTCCGCCACTTGCCACAGAAATCCTCAAAGTATAGAAACAATAAACAAGGTCAATCCGTACTTATTACCTAGTGACGCACGTAACAACGACTGTCAATAGGGAAAATGGTGAAAACCAATTGAAATAGATTTTAATAAAACATTATTGTACTATATAACTCGCAAAAGCGGTGCCTAAAATTGTTTGACCGTGTTATGTGTGTTGTAAACTGACGAATAGCAAGTAATTGTCATGCTGTACGCATGGTTCCATATACAAATTCAACCGGTATGAAACTGAGAACTGAGATACAAAGTACAACCTGCATTCACACACGGAAGCAATATACTTGTGTGTATGCCCTCTCCTCTAAAAAATGTATCACTAAAGTATTTGCATTGTAATAAATATAGTAATGATAAAACTTGGTAATTTGGTAGGTCTCCGACAGATATGATTTTCAGTTTTTTTACACCTTTGATTGATACGGATTACGTACCTGTAGTCTAGTCACTGTCTCTAATGTATCTGCTTGTTAGAAATTTCAAATGTCTTGTTATAGCACTGTTCCTAAAATACGGCAGTTTCTTTTATCGGGTATAAATAGTTGATTCGTCTTGTCACGCAGTCATTTTTACTTGATCGAATGATTTCCACAAAAAATTACGGCAAAGAGTTTTGTATTTTATTATATTTTTAGAAGATTTTAGAAGATGCTTACATCACTGTATCTCAGAACGTAAAACTGATAACATTCAAACATGTAATTAGTACACTGTTAATTGTTACATATAATTTCCTGCATATTCCTTTTTGAACAAAAAGCCTACATGTATACTGATATCGGTGTCCAATGTTAAAAGGGTATTAGTGCAGTCAGCCATGGTAAATGGAGAGACAATAATAAGGTGCTTAATTATAGTCTGTTGCAGAATATGCGGTATAAGTGTAGTCATTGATACATATACACATTACACATATGCAGATGAAATACACGATATGATGCAGTGCAAGAACAAATTAAGATACGGTTTCTATTAAAAATAATTATACGATTTTGGATTTAATTAGCATGTTTAAATTTTCAGGCCAACACGGCTGAGATACAGCATCGGCATACTCAACTGGAGTTGTTTTCTGCCGGTCGTAAGTTCATTGTTTGACTGAGCACACTCGTGTCGGGGTTGAGATATTTTCTTCTCTTTGTTGGAAGCCTGCCACCGGTCTGAATTTTGAGAAAGGTCTCAGCATGGGACTGTTAATTACTTCTTAATGATGTCTACAATCTTACAAACTTGTAGATGTTGGGTGCGGTTAGGACCAAACTTTTTCAGCTCAGAGTGTTAGTGGTCCTGGAACCCATAGTGTCAAACAGGTTCTGCACAATACGTCCATCAGATTCTACTGTTCAGCAACATTGTCACTGAATTTCAGAACTCTGGCATGATATAATAATCAAGGATTTCGAAGGTGAACGAGGGGAAAGGCAGACGCACGTGGATTTACCCTCAGGTTATTATTGTCTGGAGTTCACATTTTGGGGCATTTCATATACTAATTGAACAGAGTTCACCTGCACATGTCTACTTTAGTGATACAGACTGTAACCAAAAATGCTAATGCTTAATCCCTTATAACAACGGTAACAACCAGGGTGAGGACACAGTAAGGTTAAACCGTGTCCAAAAGACAATCTGAGGTGGCTATCTCCCATCAAGTCAGCTCTGTTTTTAAGATCATAGTTATGTTTTTACATATTGAAATAAAAGGAATTTAAAATATTATATTTAACAAACCTACACATTACCAAATACAAAACTTTATAACCCTTTCTAGACTTCGTTCCAATTAACCTGGATCATTCAACTCGCTCGCGAAGGTCGTATGCGACTTTAAAGTGAATACGTCTACAGTGTACAAGTAACTTTTAACTGTGTCATATATACTCATGATAAGCAATTATTTTCGTTCCTAATTCGAATGAGCACATTCTGAGGCTAAATCTGCAAAAGGACAGATAAAATATTTCTTTGTACAATGCAAACGATACAAACGTAGCGGCTGATAATAGAGACAATGATTTAATAATCTGCAATATATCAAGTGTTCTCGTTCAATCTATTGTACATATTGAAGTGATTGTAAAGTTTCAAGGAGTACTAAAATGTTGTGGTATTATGAATGTATTTAGAATATGAATAGCGAAAAACAGTCACCATATCGGATGTACATGTATAACTTGTCTTACAACACCACGCTTGTGCCGAGGCCCATGGTCATAAAACTAATCGGTCCCATAAAAGGAGCAAATAGTTTCGCAGATACTTCTTGCTATGGTTCACTCCCAATTGTCAGACGACCTAATCATCAGTCAGACCAGTCAAGTGTGACCAGCGTACCTGCCTGGTTTTGGCTCCTAATTACTGAACTGCCCAATACTGTCATACTGTGGGCAGAGTAAGTTGCGTTTAATCTGTGTCGGGTTGCAGTTGTTTTATTAGTCAAGACTAGGGGTAGTTTTTTCAATGAAACCTTTTAGCCGTTAAGTTTGTTTTGCATTCATTTCATTCAATACATTGTTAGGTAGAATAATAACACGTTATATGGATTAAACATCTCCCTAATCTGAGTATAATCTCACATGTACTCTAAGTACCGTACTATATTACTTTGCGGAGACACTGAGTATAATTTTTTAGTTGGCATTGTATGCTGTCTGAATGACTTTACACAAATCCCTGCATTCAATAGACCCGTGAAGATCTTCAACAAACCATTCTTGGCGTAAAAGGGCGACAGCGCTTGTCGTAAGAAGCGACTACCGGGATCGGGTGGTCAGGCTCGCTGACTTGGTTGATGCATGTCATCGTATCCCAATTGCGTGGATCGATGCACATGATGTCAATCACTGGATTGTCTGGTCCAGACTCGATTATTTACAGACCGCCGTCATACAGCTGAAATATTGCTAAGTGTGGCGTTATACAACTAACAAACAAACAAAACACAAAAAGAGAAAGTGTATGAGTACTAAAACTTGCAATAGATATGCGTACCCTACGTACACACATGAGTCCCATTCGACAGTCTACAACACACGAATAACTGTCAAACAAGTTTGGGTACCCCTTCTGTTCAGGCAAGTTATTTAGTTCGATAATTTTGTATTAAAATCCTTTTCAATTTGTTTTCATCCTTTTTCCCTATTCCATGCGTGTTTATGTTGCTACATCTTATTGCTCATGTTTCCAAGTATTGTAAAACACTTTAATGTTTCTCCTTCTTAATCTAACGTTATAACATTTCCGGTCATTGCCATCATCAAATACACAAGAGATATACCAAGACATATTTTATTCGGTTTTATGGTCTATGCGGTCTTACAATTGATTTTATTAGTCTTTAAATCTTATGTCTAGTAAATATTTTCACAAACAGGGCTGTTAACTGATATAAGGAATGTAACATCCAGTTGAGGACTGAATACGACGTACGTTAGTCTGGTAACGACATTTCTACAATTAATATTTTGAATAAGCCGTTAATACGCCAGTTGTGACAGGGATGATGGTATGGTAGATGTAGCAGACATATTGACAGCCGTTGTTACGCGAGTCACTAGGTTATTAGTACGGCATTGGCCTTGTTGATTGGTACTATACTTTCTGTGGCCACTGGCGGACGTAATTCAAACTCCTTCCACACTGACATCGCACCAAATATATTTGTGTACCGATTACATAACTCTTACTGACAGGGTAGGGTGGTAGTTCACGCGAAACGGACGACACTGTGTATATTGAGCGGCTCCTTTGATATCGCCTCACAACATACTTTTAATGAATGACCAATTAAACGATGATACACATCAGGATCGCGGAGAAAATACAAGCTTCGTTCGCGTTGAATATATATATCAAGGCACAAATTCATCTTTCATAAACTTTTTGTGTCTTGGTGCTTAATATATCCACATATCAACGAAAATATGTAATACATGTATCCACAAAAATATACATCTACAGGCTAGGTATTTGCCCACAGCAAAACCTGCATAACTGTTTATTCACGCGTGGTGTGGCAGATTGTACTTGGCCGACAACAAGTATTGTAGAATCACCTGTAAATAAGGCCGACACTGTAATTAGACACAACGTACTAATGAGAATATGAGAATTATCATAAGAAGGCTGTTACGTTTTTCTTAACTATTACCATTTTCATACCAAAAGTGACAATGCAGTTAAAAGTTGCTTTAGTGTCACAATATTCACTCACGTTTTCCTCAATCGCATTGAAACATAATTCCTACTGGTCAGTTCGACACTGCTTGTAATTAAATAATTATTTCGAGATTTCGTTAGAATGTAAGATATTCAGCCAAACGTTATGCAATAAAAGACGAATAGATTCTTTCCATTAAAATACGCGCACGCGTACCTGTATATTGCATATCTAGTGTCACGTAATTGCCCAGTGTGATGTATCAACGGGACAGAACAGGCCCATGGGCGACATAGTCTAAATATTGAGTTTTTGAACTTTTTTCATTTTTTCATTAAATTTTGTGTCATGATACTTGAATGAATACATTAAATGTATTTGCGAAACAAAATCATGAGTTTTAAGTAAAGGAACATATTCTCGCCCATGGGCCTGCCCATGGGCCTACCCATGGGCCAAACCTTTTTCTCGCCCATGGGCGAAATATTTCAATATCGCTATAAAATAGTTGAATTAAGTTAAAATGAGTTAAATTTTGTGTCATGATACTTGAATGAATACATTAAATGTATTTGCGAAACAAAATCATGAGTTTTAAGTAAAGGAACATATTCTCGCCCATGGGCCTGCCCATGGGCCTACCCATGGGCCAAACCTTTTTCTGGCCCATGGGCGAAATATTTCAATATCGCTATAAAATAGTTGAATTAAGTTAAAATGAGTTAAATTTTGTGTCATGATACTTCAATAAATACATTTAATGTATTTGCGAAACAAAATCATGAGTTTTAAGTAAAGGAACATATTCTCGCCCATGGGCCAAACCTTTTTCTCGCCCATGGGCGAAATATTTCAATATCGCTATAAAATCGTTGAATTAAGTTAAAATGAGTTAAATTTTGTGTCATGGTACTTGAATGAATGCATTAAATGTATTTGCGAAACAAAAACATGAGTTTTAAGTAAAGGAACATATTCTCGCCCATGGGCCTGCCCATGGGCCTACCCATGGGCAAGACTTCGCCCATGGGCAGGCCCATGGGCCAGACTTCGCCCATGGGCAGGCCCATGGGCGACATAGTCTAAATATTGAGTTTTTAAACAATTTTTTTTTCATTTTTTCTTCCTTGGTATGTTCCCATGAAAACGGCATGTTTAATTTTGTAAATAACTTTAACCGAGAGTCGGCAAAGACCGTAGAGTTTCTGGACTTTTGGGTTTCCAGAATTAAAATGGGACGTGTTTTATGTATTATTACTGTACAACTTGATTTAGTCACGATATGGCTGAAATATTGCCGATGTGACTATAAATCTTAACTCACTCACTCACTCTTTATCTTGTTGTGCCACCCTTCCAGGTGATTGTTGGTACGGTGGCCTTGGTTTTCGAAATGGTTCCAAATCTCTGGCATGAAGGCCCATCCTTGAACCCAACTGGTTGTCACGTAGTCCATGAAGGCAGTCACTTTAGGGCCAGCAGGAGAGTCAGCAATGGCATCAAGTCATACATCATCCACTTTGTCACGAGGTACTAGAAGGAGGGCAGCAGCTCTTCTCACCAGCTTCTTCACCTCCTCATCTTCCTTATAGTCCATCACCAGACCTTCTTTCTGCACCCTCCTCCAGATACATGATACAATGTTCTTGTCTGTAGTGAAGATGAGGATGTCGTCACTAACACGGTGTAGGAACTGGTCGCCTCCCTCAGTCTGGGAGTACTCCTCCTCCAGCTGGATCTGGGGTCTGCTGTCAGGAGGGGCAAGGTCTCGTGTCTCTGGCGGTAGAGGATAGTGGTGAGAGACTTCAGGGCTGGTATCTGCTTCAGGAGGTCATCTGAGACATTGACGTGATGTTGGCGTAGTCTGGATATCTCCTCTCCGTAGATAGTGGGTATAGGTGTCGTTTCTGTCCTCGCTCTCTCCATCAGTCTAGCCTTAAAGGCATCCACCTCAATGGCGTGGAGCAACTTAGACTGCTTTTAGACCAAAACTTAAAGCCATCATAGTACAAATGTACGCCTCCTCTGACACTTTCAATGAACTTTATTTGAATTTGTGCGTTTGCCATGGTTCTGATATGGAGTGAACACGACGTCACTTAAATATGTTATGAATAACAGGATGAACTCAATGCCAATTAAGACCGCCCTTGATCTCTAAAGAACACCACGCTTAGTAATTTAAATGTGGGACACTCATATAAAGGTATCGGTAATCGGATTAATTAATTACCCGCTAGAATAGGTGAAATGCACTCAGCTGAAAATGTGGCTCTACCGGCAATAGCCATTTCTGAAATGTGGCCCTCCCGGCTAGACACCCTCTCATCACAAGGGATACAAAATGGAGGATCTTCACCTTTCAACAAATATTCGTTAGTGTATCTGCTATGGCCAATACGACATCGTCGTAAAATGACCTCCTCAAATCTGGACTGACAACCCAATCAGGTGTAACCGATAGTTGGTTTTATTGCATGTAATTTATTTGTACCTACTTGGGTGTCCCACTTCTTTTGCATAAGGCCTTTGATATAGTATCTAATTAAAGGTTTGTAGTGGCTGTATGGTATAAGAAGTGGGGTCACAGATTTGTTGAGAGCTGCTTTTGCTGCAGCATCAGCCATATGTTACCCGTGATTCCAACATGACTGGGTAACCAGCAATAGACGATGTTGTATTGGCCAGTGGCAAGAGTATTGTGTAATTCTAAAATATCAAGAGTGAGTGGATGATTTGAGCGGACATTTTTTAATGCATGTAGGCATGACAAAGAATCAGAGAGGATGATGAAGTTTTTGCAGATATTTTGTGTCTGAATATATTCCAAAGCTGTTTGAATAGCCTTGGCCTCAGCAGTAAAGATAGAACAATTGTTTGATAATCTGGAAGAAATAGTTTTTGATCCAACGATGGTAGCACTGGCAACTTTGCCACCATCCTTGGATCCATCAGTGAAAATGGAGCGGTGAGAATCGTACTTTGATCTCAACTGGATATATTCTTGCTGAAAGACTAACTGATTTGTGTCTGATTTTTTAAAATTAGTAAGTGTGAGGTCTACAACGGGGTGGACTAGTTGCCAAGGAGGTGTAGACAGTAAACGGTAAGGTGCAACAAAATCAAGGTCAATATTTGCTGCTGTTACATGAGGTTTTATTCTAATCCCTAGTGGAGGAACAAGCTTCGGTTTTGTATGGAATAAGTCCTCGTAGGGAGGATTAAATATGCAATCATAGGCTGGATTGGACGGATTTGATTTTAATTTTGTGATATATTGTAAAGCAAGTTTTAAACAGCGTTGTTGAAGGGAAGATTCATCAGCCTCTGTGTATAAGCTGTCAACAGGTGATGTTCCAAATGCTCCAAGGCAGAGCCGTAGTCCTTGATGGTTTATTGTATTTAACTTTTCTAAATTACTTTTACAGGCTCCACCATAAACAATGGAGCCATAATCAAGTTTCGACCGGATAAGTGAACGATATAAATGTAGGAGTGTTGTTTGATCCCCACCCCAATTCGAATTAGAGACAACTTTCAGTAGATCAAGAGCCTTCAGGCATTTAGCTTTAAGATATTTAATGTGTGGTAGAAAGGTTAAATGTCTGTCAAATATTAACCCCCAAAATTTGGCTTCCTCAACAATTTTGATGGCAGTACCATCTAAATACAGCTCCGGATCCTTGTGGGGTTTATATTGACAGCAGAAATGTATACAGTTTGTCTTGGATTTGGAAAACCTAAAACCATTCTCAAGACACCATTTCTGAATTTTGTTGAGACACAGTTGCAGCTGTCTCTCAATGGTATGCATATTTTTACCAAGACAAGATATATTAAAATCATCCACAAAAAGTGATCCATCAATTGAATTATTTAAAACCTGTGAAAGACTATTTTTTTTAATACTAAATAAAGTGACAGACAAAATACTACCTTGTGGGACACCCTGATCCTGATTTTAATGATCAGACAGGGTAGACCCCACACGAACTTGAAATTGTCTGTCGGTTAAAAACTGGGAAATAAAATGAGGCAAACGGCCTCTCAAACCAAAGTCATGAAGATATTTTAAAATGCCATTTTTGATGAAAGATTCTAAACGTACTAGATGGTCAATAGTACTGCGATTCTTTCGGAAACCGCTTTGAATATTTGTAATCAGATTTTTAGTTTCCAAAAAACCACACTAACCGATTATTGACCATTCGTTCTATAGTTTTGCAAACACATTAGTTAATGATATTGGTCGGTAATTAGATGGATCTGAATGATCCTTGCCAGGCTTAGGTAAAGGGATAACTATTGCATTATGCCAAGAAGGAGGGAAATTTCCTGAAGTCCAAATTTCATCAAATATTTCTAAAAGTATGGCAAGACCGGATTCGGGCAAATGCTTCAAAAGCTGATAGTGAATATTATCAGCTCCTGTTGTTGTGTCATGAGCTTGCCCAAGGGCTGTTTGTAGCTCATGTAGTGAAAATACTTCATTATAGTCTTCGCCATTTTCAGAGTTGAAATTTATCCTCTTCTTTTCCTGAAGGTTCTGATATTTTTAAAATTCTGGGTGATAGTTTGATGAAGAAGAGTGTTTAGCTAACGTTTCGACAAGTTTATTTGCAATATCTGAATGATCTTCCAAGAAGTGATCACCTTCCTTAAGTTGATGAGCACTTGACTTTGGGCCTTTGCCCTTAATTCTTTGGACCATATTCCACACCTTTGATATAGGTGTACGTGAATTAATCTTGGAAACGTAGTTTCTCCACGAATGACGTTTATTTTGTTTAAAAGTTCGTCGTGCCTTGGCACTAGTAATCTTAACATTATTCAAATTATGTACAGCAGGATGTTTTCGGAAATACTTCTCCGCTTTCTTCCTACATTTTCTAGCCTGTTTGCAATCAGTATTAAACCATGGCTTACGAATGTGTGGATTTGCAGAGGACTTAGGAATGGTATCATAAGCAATTGCATTCAGTTCATCGGAAAAAAACTGAATGGGGTCAGCAATATTCCTGAACATTTCCGGTTTTAGTTTATTGGTACATAGAGTTGTGAATTGATACCAATTGGCCGTTGAAAAATTCCATCTTGTTGAGGGTACAGCAAATTACAATCTTAGTTATTTATTAGCACTACCAATATATAAAAACTATTTTATAAATATTAAAATTTATGAATCAGTTCAATTTCCTTTAAAAAGCACTATACTAAATGAGCGTTGACATGACTGGAAAGGTCCTTGACTGTTTTGACACTATAATATTTATCCCTTGTGATGGAAAAATCAATACAATCAAGCAGAACATGCTTGACTGTGATTCTTTCATCACAAGGGATGCAAAATGGAGGATCCTCACCTTTTAATAAATAGGGATAAGATAAGATAAGAAGTGGTGTCACAGATTTGTTGAGTGCTGCTTTAGCAGCAGCATCGGCATTTGTGTTACCAGAGATACCAACATGGCTTGGTAACCAACAAAAGACGATGTCATATTGGCCAGTAGCAAGATCATTAAATAACTCAAGAATTTCAATTAAAAATGGATGTTTGCAAGACATATTTTTAATAGCCTGAAGACACGAAAGTGAATCAGAAAAAATAATGAATTCTTTATATTTGGATTGATTTTTAATATATTTTAGTGCTGTTAAAATTGCGTTTGCTTCAGCAGTGAAGATTGAACTATTATCTGGTAATCTTGATGATATTGTTCTGGATCCAATGACAGTGGCACTAGCAACTGCGCCACCATCCTTGGATCCATCTGTAAATATAGATTTATAGTGAGTGTCATAAGTGTTTCGTAATTGGTTGTATTCTTGTTTATAAATTAGTGGATTCGTTTCAGATTTCTTCAGACAAGGAGGCGATGAAAAAAAGTGGGAGCTATATCGTGAAAGTTAATGTTCGCAGCAGAAACGACTGATTTAATTCTTATTCCTAGTGGTGGAACAAGAGATGTTTTGTTTTCTTCTTGTAAATATCTTCGTAAAGTGGATTAAATACGCAATTAAAAGCTGGATTTGACTGATTGGAATATAAGTTAGTGATGTACTGTAAAGAATGAGTGAGTGAGTGAGTTATTATTTAAGGTCCCATGGGCAATATTTCAGCCATATCATGACGAGAAGTTATACATTTATGATACATTTATGATACATATATTTAGACTAAATAAAAAAACTGTCAACGATGGACAGTAGAATAACTAGAATATCACAGACTTGATTTAAAACTAGTTGAGAATATTAAAAAACCGTAAGCATTAATGAACACCACAATATAAAAATGGGCTAAAAATCGTCAGCCACTGAAGGGAGATCACCATACCAGGGACCATGGGGACTTACAGTACCTCAGCTTCCTGCATGGACCCCGGCTGGATTTATATCATCCCTTCAGTCACTGGCGACAGTGTACCAGTTAAGCCTTAGATTAAAATAACGAATATACTACGTTTAAAAGCCTGGTATCCAGAAAAATACCTCGAATGATATCGGACTTACGTACCTTCTTAGGGGGACAATAATTTTACGCTACTTCAACCCCCCTCGAGGGTATAGCCACTAACAATCTAAGTTATTAAATTGCACTACCAATTTTTAAAACAATACAGTAAGTACATCAAAATTTATGAACAAGTTCTATTTCTTTTAAAAAACATAATAGTAAATGAGAATTAACATAATTAAAAAGGTCCTTAATTGTTTTAACATTAAAATATGTATCCCTTGTGATGGAAAAATCATCACAGTCAAGCAGGACATGTTTGACCGTGATTCTTTCATCACAAGGGATACAAAACGGAGGATCCTCACCTTTTAACAAATAATCATGAGTATATCTTGAATGGCCAATACGGCATCGTCGCATAATGACCTCTTCAAATCTGGACTGACAGCCCAAGTAGGTGTAACCGATATGTGGTTTAATTTCATGTAATTTATTGCTACCTACTTGGGTGACCCACTTCTTTTGCATCAGATCACGGATGTAAGATCTAATTGCAGGTTTAAAATCAGTGTAGGGGATCAGAAGTGGTGTCACAGATTTGTTGAGTGCTGCCTTTGCAGCAGCAGCAGCCATTGTGTTACCATTGATACCAACATGGCTTGGTAACCAACCAAAGACGATGTCATATTGGTGAGTGAGTGAGTGAGTTAATATTTAACGTCACATCGGCAGTATTTCAGCCATATCGTGACGAGAACTGATATAAAATACAAATATTTGAATGGATTAAATATCTGTCATCGAAGGACAGTAAAAATAACTAGAGTATCACAGTTTTGATTTTAAAACTAGTTGAGAACATTAAAAAGCATACATTTTCAATCAACAATACAATATAAAAATGGGCTATAGATCACCAGCAACCAAAGTTAGGCCACCTTACTGGTGACCGTGGGGACTTACAATACTTTTGCTACCTGCACGACTCCCCAGCAGGATTTACACCATCCCTTCAGTCGCTGGTGATTATATGCAATTTAGCCAATACTTAAAATAAACAAATATTCTACGTCTAAAACTGTGGCAAGAATAAATGCACTTTGAATGCTGTGGTCTTACATAACCTCTCAGGGGGACAATAATTTTACGTTACTTCAACCCCCTTCAAGGATACAGCCACTAACAATCTCAGTCATCAAATTTATTTTACCAAGTATAAAAACTATATTATATACAAAACATATCAATCAAAATTTATGTAACAATTCAATTTCTTTTAAAAAGGCAATAATTAAACGAGCATTGATACTAAATAGATCCTTTAAGGATGAAACTTTGAAATATTTATCCCTTGTGATGGAAAAATCAACACAATCAAGCAGGACATGCTTGACGGTGATTCTCTCATCACAAGGGATACAAAATGGAGGATCCTCACCTTTTAAAATATATTCATTTGTATATCTTGAATGGCCAATACGACATCGTCGCAGAATGACCTCTTCAAATCTGGACTGACAGCCCAAGTAGGTGTAACCGATAGTTGGATTAATTTCATGTAATTTATTTATACCCACTTGGGTGTCCCACTTCCTCTGCATTAGATCTCTGATATAACATCTTATAACAGGTTTATAGTCACTGTAGGGTAGAAGAAGTGGTGTCACAGATTTGTTGAGTGCTGCTTTTGCAGCAGCATCAGCCATTGTGTTACCAACGATACCGACATGGCTGGGTAACCAACAGAAAGCGATGTCGTATTGGCCAGTAGCTAGATCATTGTATAATTCGACAATTTCGAGTAAAAGTGGATGTGTACTGGACATATTGTGAATAGCCTGAAGACATGAAAGAGAGTCTGAAAATATTATGAACTTCTTATGCTTAGATTGATTTTGAATGTATTTAAGAGCTGTTAAGATGGCGTGTGATTCTGCTGTGAAAATTGAACTGTCATGTGGCAACCTGAACGAGAGTGTTCTGGATCCAATGATAGTAGCGCTAGCAACCGCGTCACCATCCTTGGATCCATCGGTAAACATAGATTTGTATGTATCATAGTTAGTTCTCAGTTGATGGTATTCTTGTTGATAAATTAGTGGATTAGTTTGTGATTTCTTTAGTTTTGTTAGTGTCATGTCTACCACTGGCTTTATCAGTTGCCAAGGGGGTGAAGACAAAAGGTGGTAAGGAGAAATATTTTCAAGGTGTAAATTCGCATCAGAAATTGCAGTTTTCAATCTTATTCCAAGAGGGGGAATAAGAGAAGATTTCTTTTGGTAGAGGTCCTCATATAGGGGATGAAAAACGCAATCATATGCAGGGTTTGACTGATTTGAAGATAATTTGGTGATATACTGTAAAGATAATTTTAGACGTCTGAGTTTTAGTGATGGTTCATCAGCCTCTACATATAAACTGTTAATGGGAGAAGTTCTGAAGGATCCAAGGCAGAGCCGTAGTCCTTGGTGATGTATAGAATCCAGAATTTTAAGATTGCTTTTGCATGCACCCCCATAAACGATGGAGCCATAATCCAGTTTTGAACGAATGAGAGATCTATATAGTTGGAGGAGGGTCTTCTGATCACCTCCCCACTTTGAATTGGAAACGACTTTTAACAAATCAAGTGCCTTCAGGCATTTAGCTTTAAGGTATTTGATATGGGGTTTAAATGTCAAATGGCTATCAAAAATAAGTCCTAGGAATTTGGCTTCCTTTACAATATTGATAGGCGTGCGATCCAAATACAGTACAGGGTCTTGATGTGATTTATATTTGCGACAAAAATGTATACAATTTGTCTTGGCTTTAGAAAATTTAAAGCCATTTTCAAGTGACCATTTTTGAATTTTATTAAGACATAACTGTAATTGTCTTTCAATTGAATGCATATTTTTACCACGACAAGACATGTTAAAATCATCCACAAAAAGCGACCCATCTATGGAATCATTTAAGACCTTAGACAGGCTATTTATCTTAATACTAAAAAGTGTAACAGACAAGATACTGCCTTGTGGGACACCCTGATCCTGATTATAATGATCAGACAGGGTTGAGCCCACGCGGACTTGAAATTGTCTGTCAGTTAAAAATTTGGATATAAATTGAGGCAAACGACCTCTCAATCCAAAATCGTGCAAGTCCTTTAAAATACCATGTTTCCATGTAGTGTCGTAAGCTTTTTCTAGATCGAAAAAGATAGACACTGCATGTTGATTGTTTATAATTGCATTTTTAACAAATGACTCTAATCTAACTAAATGGTCAACAGTACTCCGGTTTTTACGAAAACCACATTGAATAGTTGTGATTAAATTATTGGATTCCAAGTACCATGTCAATCTATTGTTGACCATGCGTTCCATGGTTTTGCAAACGCAGCTGGTCAGTGATATGGGTCGGTAGTTTGAGGGATCGGTATGATCACGTCCAGGTTTTGGAATGGGAACAACGATGGCATCACGCCATGATGAAGGAAATGAGCCAGAGGTCCAAATGTCATCAAATATATTTAACAAGGTTACTAAACAAGGTTCTGGTAAATGTTTCAGGAGTTGATAATGTATATTATCAGCTCCTGAAGCAGTATCGTGAGCCTGCCCAAGGGCAGTATGGAGCTCATGAAGAGAAAATACTTCATTATAATCTTCCCCATTATCTGAATTAAAATTAATAGTTTTCTTTTCCTGCTGTGTTTTGTACTTCTGGAATTGAGGAACATAGTTAGACGAGGAAGAATGTTTAGCTAAAGTTTCACCAAGTTTATTAGCAATATCGGACTTATCAGTTAACAATTCATTCCCATTTTGAAGATGGTGGATACCAGATTTAGATCCCTTACCTTTAATCTTTTTGATCATGTTCCATACCTTCGATAGCGGCGTACGTGAATTTAGTTTCGAAACGTAAGCTTGCCAAGACATGCGTTTATTTTGTTTAAATGTACGTCGTGCCTTGGCATTTATGATTTTGAATTTATTTAAATTATGAACCATAGGATGACGACGGAAATAATTCTCAGCCTTTTTCCGTGCCTTCCTAGCTTGTTTGCAAGTATCATTGAACCATGGTTTACGGATGTGTGGATTTGCAGAGGACTTTGGAATACATTCATCAGCTATATTATGGAGTGCATCAGAGAAACATTTGACAGGATCAGGAACATCTAGAAACAGTTCAGGTGTAAGTCGGTTTGCACAAAGATTTTCATACAAAGGCCAGTTAGCCTTATTGAAATTCCATCTTGATGATGGAGTAACGTCAGATGGGGTCACAGACTTAAGAATGGTAGGGAAATGGTCACTTCCACAGAGGTCGTTGTGGACTGACCACTCAAACTCATCAAGCAAATCTGAATCTGAAATTGACAAATCAATGGACGAGTATGTCCCAGTACCAGGATGAAGATATGTTTTTGAATTATCGTTGAAAATACATAAATCATTATTTAACATAAAATCTTCCAGCAACTTTCCTCTCGTGTTGGTATGTGCACTGCCCCATAAGGGATTATGCCCATTTAAATCACCCATTATGATGCAGGGCTTTGGTAGTTGGTCATAAAGGGCTTGGAGATCAGTTTGCTGAAGAGAATATGACGGAGGAATATAGAGCGAGCACAAAGTGAGTACGATGTGCAGAGTCACACGAACTGCAACAGCCTGAAGAGCGGTATTAAGGAGAACTGGGCTGTGAAGAACACCCTGCTTTACTAATACTGAAGAACCTCCAGTGGCCTTAGCCCCTGGGGGAGAAAAGAAATGGTAGGAAGTATAGCCTCTTATGTCAATTTGATCTGTAGTTTTCAAGTATGTTTCCTGAAGACATAAAGCTGATGGTCGAAAATCTTGATGTAGTAATTGGATATCATTATAGTTATGCCGTAGTCCTCTGCAATTCCATTGAAGGATATGACTTGAGCAGCTCATGGCGGCTCAACCGGGGATCGTGAGCGGGAGGAGTGTCCACTCCCATGGACTGGCTGTGTGGGAGTGACATCCATCTCCAGAGGTGCATAGGGGTTATGAACCTCAACAGATGTTGTAATAGAAGGCATCTCCATGTGTTGGAGGGCCCTGATTTTTCGAAGTTTCTTTTTTTCGCTGTTAGATAAGTGGGCTTTGCCCACTGGTTGGCTGTCGGGTACTAATTCTGGTTCCGTCTGAGACGAAGCTGTGGCAATCAGTGGATCACTATTGGACCTATGATGTAAAGTATCAAGGGTAACCTGGTCATCCTTGATCCACGAGATGTCAGTTTGACAAGAAATAGATTTTGTCGAAGGTTTAGCAACTGGAGTTGGGGAGGATATTGCTGCTGAGTATGTTTTTACAGGAGCTGGAGCTACAGATTGTACTAATTTCTTTGCTTCTAGGTAGGTGACATTGTTTGTATGTTTTATTTTCAAAATTTTGGACTCAAATTCAAAAGTTGGACACGATTTGGAGGAAGCCATATGCTCACCGCCACAGTTGGAGCACTTCATGTCACTAGAGCAGTCTGATGTGTCATGAGCTCCACTACAACGGCAGCACACGACTGCCTTGCCACGACAGAATTTGGCACCATGACCAAACTTTTGACATTTGAAACATCGAAGTGGATGAGGTACATAAACCTCCACTCCAATGTGAAAGTATCCAGCTTTTATAGAGTTAGGGATTCTAGGTAGGGAGAAGCTGAAAAGGTAAGTTTGAGTATTTACAATGTTGCCTTCTTGTGTTTTCCTTGTGAAGCGTTTAACATTGGTGACTCCTTGGCTTTTCAGTTCAGCAGCAATCTCTTCCTCGCTCATGTCGGAAAGACAGCGAGCTAGGTCCCTGACAATACCTCGGCTAGAGTTCAGTGTCTTGTGCTCGGAAACAACAACCTGAGTATTAACAAACTGCTGTAAGCCCAGCAGATTGACAGATTGCTGTTTCCTTGCACATTCCACCAAGATGGAACCAGTCCGAAGGCGTGATACATTTTTCACTTCTCCGCAGGCACTGTGAATGCCCTTAGAGATAGCGAACGGATTTAATTTCAATGGAAGTCCATCAGAAGAAGATATGACTATAAACCGAGGCCAAGCATCCTTTACTTCAGGCGAAACTTCATCATCTGACGAAGTTGACTCTACATGTCGACGTTTGTTTGTTTTGCTAGAACCAGAAGTGTTTGTGTGAGACATGGTGAGATAATATGGTTCAGCACCGCAGCTCCCCACCCGCCACCGAGTGTCAATGAAGACGGTGTCGCAGTGGAAGCCAGCCTGCAACACCAGGGATACAGCGGTGTTATACTCTAGTAAATATCGACTTGAATAGCTATGAGATCCAAAAGAAGAAGTGTCAGGCTGGTTCTGCCCATAACACTGTTCCCAAGAAACACAGAATTCAGAGGTCTCTATCACCAGATTGGCCCATGAGCCACCGCCTTCCGGCATAGGACTCTAGGCAAGTTAGGATATCAATACGTAGTTTATTCCAAGTCCAAAATATAACATTCTTGAAAATCCAGGATGTGCAGAAATAATTCTATGCACAGGGCTTGGCATGACCAGCCGATTGATAGAACCGGGCCCATTCTACCACCCGTCTAGGCGAAGTAAGGGTCGAAGTGGTGTGTTGGGCAAAAGGAACACCGGTTCCTGGCTCCAGTGCCCTCAACCACCAGAATCCCGTCCTCCGCCGACACAGGGGCGCAACCCACGGCAAACAGGTTGCCCAATTAGGTCGCCTTCTACGACCAGCAATGGGGTGCTGTGGAAATATTCTACCCCGGTTCCACACGGGGGAAGAGCTATTAGCGCTACCCAGCACTCACCACGAGGAGGTTGCTCTTCACGAGTGCCAATTTCATATTGGCCAGTAGCAAGATAATTAATTAATTCGAGAATATGGAATAAAAGTGGATGTTTGGGTGACATATTTTTAATCGCCTGAAGGCACGAAAGCGAATAAGAAAATATTAGGAATTGTTTATGTGTAGATTGATGACTGATATATTTTAGTGCTGCAAAAATGGCGTTTGCTTCTGCAGTGAATATGGAAGTGTTATCAGGTAATCGTGAAGATATTGTTCTGGATCCAATGACAGTGGCACTAGCAACTGCGCCACCATCCTTGGATCCATCTGTAAATATAGATTTATAAGTGTCGTAAGTGTTTCTTAGTTGATGGTACCTGTTGGTAAATTAATTGGTTAGTATCTGATTTCTTTAGTTTTGTTAATGTCAGGTCTACCTCTGGCTTTACCATTTGCCAAGGTGGAGATGAGAAAAGTTTAGTAGGAGCTATATCTTGGAGTTTAATATTAGAAGCTGATATGGCAGATTTTATTCTGATTGCGAGTGGTGGAGTGAGTGTTGATTTCTTATTGTAAAGATCTTCGGAGAGAGAATTGAATATGCATTCAAAAGCTGGATTGGACTGATTAGAATATAATTTAGTGATGTATTGTAAAGATAATTTTAAACGCCGTTGTTTAAGAGAAGGCTCATCTGCTTCTATATAGAGACTGTGAATGGGAGACGTTCTAAAGGCGCCAAGGCAAAGCCTCAGGCCTTGATGATGGATGGTATCGAGTTTTTGTAAATTACTTTTGCAGGCTCCACCATAGACGATGGAGCCATAATCAAGTTTTGAACGGATTAGTGACCTGTATAAGTGTAAGAGAGTTGTTTGATCCCCTCCCCACTTTGAATTAGAAACTACTTTCAATAAGTCGAGTGCCTTCTGGCATTTAGCTTTTAGGTATTTAATATGTGGAAGGAAAGTTAAGTGGTTATCAAAAATAAGTCCCAAGAACTTGGCCTCCTTAACAACTTTGATAGGAGTGCCATTCAGAAATAGTTCAGGGTCCTTATGTGGCTTATATTTTCTGCAGAAATGTAAAAAATTAGTTTTTTATTTGGAAAATTTAAACCCGTTTTTTAGACACCACTTGTGAATTTTATTTAGACATAATTGTAATTGCCTTTCTAATGTGTGCATATTTTTACCACGACAAGATATATCTAAATCATCCACAAAAAGTGATCCATCAACTGAATCATTTAAAACTTTTGACAAACTGTTAATTTTTATACTGAATAAAGTGACAGACAAAATACTGCATTGTGGGACACCCTGATCCTGCTTATAATGATCAGACAGGGTTGTACCCACTCGGACTTGAAATTGCCTGTCTGTTAAAAACTGTGATATAAAATGAGGCAGACGGCCTCTTAATCCAAAATCATGAAGATCTTTTAAAATACCATGTTTCCATGTTGTATCATGGGATCAATACAGCATGTTGTCTATTTACAATGGAATTTTTAATGAACGATTCTAAACGCACTAAGAGATCGATAGTACTTCTGTTTTTCAGGAAACCGCATTGAATATTGGTAAGAAGATTATTTGTTTCCAAGTACCACACTAATTGATTATTTACCATGCGTTCCATAGTTTTACAAACACAGCTAGTGAGAGATATAAGTCAGTAATTTGATGGATCAGAATGATCACGCCCAGGTTTGGGTATAGGGATAACAATGGCTTTATGCCATGAAGGTGGAAACGTCCCTGGTGTCCAAATATCATCGAATATAGTAAACATAGTTTCAAGACATGATTCTGGCAAGTGTTTAAGTAGCTGATAATTAATATTATCAGCGCCTGCTGCTGTATCATGAGCTTGCCCTAAGGCAGTATGTAGCTCATGTAGTGAAAATCTTTTTAATCATGTTTTATGCCTTGGACAGAGGAGTACGAGTGTTTATTTATGAGACATAGTTCCTCCATGATTGACGTTTATTTTGCTTAAATAGACGTCTTGCCTTAGCATTTGAAACTTTAACAGTGTTTACATTATGGACAGTAGGATGTTTACGGAAGTATTTCTCCGCCGTCTTACAACATTTCCTAGCTTGTTTGTAAGTGTCATCAAACCATGGTTTACGAACACATTCTGAAAAGACGTAGTTTGTAATTTATCTTTGCATAAAGATGGAAATAAAGGCCAATAAGCCTTAAAAAAATTCCATCGAGGTGAAGGTGGATAATCAGTGGGATTAATGGGTTTAAGTACAGTGGGGAAATGGTCACTTCCACGTAGGTCATCGTCGACTGACCAGGAGAATTCGTTTAACAAAACTGAATCCGTCAGAGACAGATCTAGAGTTGAATACGTGCCAGAAGCAGGGTGTAAATACGTGTCGGAGTCATCATTAAAGATGCATAGATCATTATCGGAAACAAAATCCTCGATCACTTTTCCCTTTTGATTAATGATTGCACTTCCCCATAAAGGATTATGCCCATTTAGATCACCCATACACAGGGCTTTGGGAGTTGGTCGTATAGTATTTGTAGATCATTTTGCTGAAGATTTGAAGAAGGTGGAATGTATAAGGTGGAATGTATAAGGAGCAAAGTGTAAAGACAATATGCAGTGTAAGTCTAACTGCAACTGCTTGCAGATTTGTGTCAAGCGGAACAGGACTGTGAACAAATTTGTGCCTAAGTCCTCTGCAATTCCATTGAAATATATTTGAATGGTTCATGGCGGTTCTATAGGAGATCGCTCACGTGAACGTGAAGAAGAGTCACCACTCATGGAAGATGGAGTAACATCCATCTCGAGAGGATCAAAGAAATTATGAACATCTACGGATGTTTCAGTGAGAGTAGGTATCTTAGTAGTAATTTTCTTGTTTTGTTTCTTCTTTTGTTTTTCGGGCATTTCAGTCGATGGTTTGATAGTTGCTGGTAATTCAGGAGTTGGTTTAGGTGGGGCCATAGTCTGAGTCACAACCTGAGATGCTGGAGAGATGCCACATGATTGATTATCTGAATCATTTGTCTGACTCTCTGATGTTGTTACCATAGGCACAGGGTGTTCAGAGTGTGCCCATGTCAAGTCAGTTTGACATTCTATCGATCTTGTGGTAGAAGGTCGAGGGATAGCAGCAGCATAGGCTTGCGCTGATGGAGGTGACCGGCTGGCAACGACTTTTTTAGCCTCCTGAAAAGAAATGTTGTTTTGACATTTGACTGTTAGGATTTCCTTTTCATGATTCCAAAGAGGACAAGATTTCGAAGACACAACATGTTTACCTATACAATTAGCACATTTGGGGTCAGATGTACAATTTGAGGCGTCATGATTTCCACCACAACGGTGACAAACAATCGGCCGATCGCACGATTTGGAGACTTGTCCAAACATCTGACACTGGTAACATCGGAGTGGATTGGGGACATATACCTCCACTCCGATGTTAAAATATCCCGCCTTAATTGATTGTGGTATGGTCGACCGTGAAAATGTGAACAAATAAGTATTTGTTTTGATAATATTATCTCCGTCCTTTCAAGTAAAACGTTTCACTGAAGTGACATGTTGATCTTTGAGTTCGTCAAGAATATCATCTTCATTCATTTCCGCCAGACAACGGCCTCTGTCGCGGATGATCCCCCGACTCGAGTTCAACGTTCTCTGCGCAGAGACAGCAACTGCAGTGTTTGCAAATGTAGTACATTTCAAAAGATTGACAGCTTGCTGTCTCCGTGCACACTCTACCAAAAGAGAACCGCCCCGGAGCCATGAAACATTCTTAACTTCACCACAAATACCTGCAATGGCTTTAGATATGACAAAGGGATTTATTTTTAGTTGTAATTCATTTCTTGATTCAACTACCAAAAACGTGCCGAAGAATTATTATTTGGTATAACTGAAACATCATCATCAGATGATAAAATCTCAGTTTCCAAACGTCTCTTATTTTCATTTCGGTTCGAACCAGAGTGATTGTGAGCCATGATGAAAGTAATTTATTCAACACCCACCATGGAGTGCCACAAAGAGCGATGTCATATTGCACCGGATCTCCAACATGCAAACATCAGGGATACAGAGGTGGTATACTCCAGTAGAAACAACATGAATAGCTGTATTTGTCTATCAAATAAAATGCCAGGCTGGTCCTGCCCATGACAAGAAATTGAAGACATAAAGAACTCGAAAGTACCAGATTGGCCCATGAGCCACCGCCTTCTGGCATGGGACTCTAGGCAAGTTGATAACAAAGAATTTTCATTTCCAACATTCATATCCATTGAAAAATTATAAAATGAATGTGTTGCATACACAGGGCATGGCGTGACCAGCCGATTGATAGAATCGGGCCCATTCTACCACCCGTCTAGGCGAAGTAAGGGTCGAAGTGGTGTGTTGGGAAAAAGAAACACCTGGTTCCAATGCCCTCAACCACCAGAATCCCGTCCTCCGCCGACACAGGGGCGCAACCCACGGCAAACAGGTTGCCCAATTCGGTCGCCTTTTACGACCAGCAATGGGGTGCTGTGGAAATATTCAACCCTGGTTCCACACGGGGGAAGAGCTATTAGCGTTACCCAGCACTCACCACGGGGAGGTTGCTCTTCACGAGTGCTGTACTGTAAAGATAGTTTCAGACGGCGTTGTTTTAGAGAAGGCTCATCCGCTACAACAGACAGACTTGGAATAGGAGAAGTGCGAAAGGCTCCAAGGCAAAGCCTCAGTCGTTGGTGATGGATAGTATCAATTTTTTTAAATTACTTTTACAGGCACCACCATAGACGATGGAGCCATAATCAAGTTTTGAACGGATCAGTGATCTATACAAGTGTAAGAGGGTTGTCTGATCCCCTCCCCACTTAGAATTAGAAACTACTTTCAATAAATTGAGTGCCTTCAGACATTTAGCTTTAAGGTATTTTATATGCGGTAAGGAAGTTAGATGGCTGTCAAAAATAAGAACTTGGCCTCCTTTACCACTTTGATTGGGGTGCCATTCAAAAATAGTTCAGGGTCTTTATGCGTCTTATATTTTCGGCAGAAATGTATACAATTAGTTTTTGATTTAGAAAATTTAAATTCATTTTCAAGAGACCATTTGTGAACTTTATTGAGACAGATTTGTAACTGCCTCTCTATGGTATGCATATTTTTACCACAACAAGAAATATTAAAATCATCGACAAAAAGTGATCAATCCAATGAATCACTTAAAACCTTGGACAGACTATTTATTTTAATACTAAAAAAGGTGACAGACAAAATACTGCCTTGTGGGACACCCTGATCCTGATTATATTTGTCAGACAGGGTGGTACCCACTCGGACTTGAAATTGTCTTCTGTTAAAAATTGTGATATAAAATGAGGTAAACGACCTCTCAAACCAAATTCATGTAAATCTTTTAAAATGCCATGCTTCTAGGTAGTATCGTATGCTTTCTCAAGATCAAAGAAAATTGATACTACGTCTTGCTTATTTACAATAGCATTTTTAACAAAGGATTCCAAATGGTCGATAGTACTTCGATTTTTTCGGAAACCACATTGAATATTGGTACGAAGATTGTTGTTTCCAAATACCATACTAATCTATTATTTACTATTCGTACAATGGTTTTGCAAACAAAACTGGTTAACGATATAGGACGGTAATTTGAGGGATCTACATGACCCCGGCCAGGTTTTTGTATCGGTACCACAAGGGCATTTTGCCATGAAGCAGGAAAATTCCCTGATGTCAATATGTGGTCAAATATATCTAAAAGCGTCTCAAGACAAGATTCAGGCAAATGCTTGAGTAACTGATAATGGATATTATCATCCCCTGCAGCAGTATCATGAGCTTGCTCAAGAGCAGTATGTAGCTCATGCAATGAAACTACTTCATTGTAGTCTTCACCATTATTTGAATCGAAATTAACTTTTTTCTTTTCCTGTTGTTTCTGATATCTCTGAAACTCGGGAACATAATTTGATGATGAAGAATTTTTGGCAAGTGTTTCGCCAAGTTTATTTACAATGGCAGATTTATCAGTTATTAATTTGTCACTGTCTTTAAGATGGTGTACAGACGATTTAGAACCTTTACCTTTTATTTTTTTAACCATGTTCCACATCTTGGACATGGGTGTCCGTGAATTAATTCTGGAGACATAATTCCTCCAAGATTGACGCTTATCATGTTTATAAGCACGTCGTGCCTTGGCACTAGTTATTTTAACAGTATTCAAGTTATGTACTGTATATAGGATGTTTACGGAAATATTTTTCCGCTTTCTTCCTACACTTCCTTGCTTGTTTGCATTCATTGGTAAACCATTGTTTACGAATGTGAGGATTTGCAGAGGACTTAGGAATTGTTTGGTCAGCAATATCACGGAGGTGACTCGAAAACAACTGGATGGGATCTGGTACATTTGTGAAATGGTCTGGTTTCAATTTTTCAGCACATAATGTTTCATACTAGGACCAATTGGCCTTTGTAATATTCCACCGTGACGAAGGTGGGTCATCATTCGGTTTCATTGTTTTTAGGATAGTAGGAAAGTGATCACTTCCACAAAGGTCATCATGTACAGACCATTTCAACTCATTGTAAATATTTGAATCAGTGAGGGATAGATCGAGTGCAGAGTAAGTTCCTGTGGCAGGATGTAAATAGGGGCTGGAATCGTCATTAAATAAACATAAATTATTATCAGATGGAAAATCCTCAATTACTTTCCCCTTATTGTTTGTAGTCGTACTTCCCCATAGAGGGTTGTGCCCATTTAAATCGCCCATGATGATGCACGGCTTTGGGGGCTGATCATATAAATGCTGAAGATCAGACAGTCGAAGTGCAGATGAAGGTGGAATATACAAAGAGCACAAAGTAAATGCAATGTGCAAGGTAAGGCGGATAGCAACAGCTTGAAGATTAGTATTTAAAGGAACAGCACTATGTATGATGTCCTGCCTGACCAAAATAGTAGAGCCTCCAGTGGCTTTGTCACCCGAAGGAGAAAAAGAATGATGACAATTATACTGCCTCAGATCAAATGTATCCGTATGTTTAAGATATGTCTCTTGGAGACATATAGCTGACGGCTTAAAATCTTGAACTAGTACTTGTATCTCATTAAAATTCTTACGAAGTCCTCTGCAATTCCGTTGTATTAAATGTTGAGAGCAACTCATGGAGGCTCAATTGGAGAACGTGAATGGGGTGAAGGTCCCTTACGCTGTAACGACAACGATGGAGACACTTCCATATCGAGAGGTTCAAAGGTGTTAAGAACCTCGACAGGGATTGTTGAAGGCGCCTTCAGATGTTTCAGGGTCCTTAATTCCTTTTTACGCATTTGTTTTCTCTCTTTCCTTGTTAACAGATGAGGTTCAAGCTCAGTCTCAGACTCAGGCTATGGTTCAGTCTCAGGCTTAGGCTGTGGTTCAGGCTCAGGCTGTGGTTCAGGCTCAGGCTGAGGCTCCAGAGAGGGAGGGGTTAATTGGATATCAGTCTGTGTTTCAGATAATGACGTTAATTCCTCGGTTGTGGAATATAACATTGTCTGTTTATCTGAGACCCAGGAAATAGCTGTCTGACAAGCATGATCAACAGTTTGCTTAGGAGAGGAGACTATGACAGAGTAAGATTTCGATTTTGAACTGTTTTGAGGATGTTCCTTTACCAATTTTTTTGCATCAGAAAAGGAAATATTGTTTGTGTATTTGATCTTTATAATTTTGGTTTCTATTTCAAAGACTGGACACTGTTTGGAGGTGGACATGTGTTCACCGTTGCAGTTCGCACATCTGATGTCACCTGTGCAATCAGAGCTGTCATGATTCTTACTGCAACAGGAGCAGACTGCAGAGCCACGACAGGACTTGGCGCCATGGCCAAACTGTTGGCACTTGAAACATCGCAGTGGATGTGGTATATACACATCCACGCCGATGTTAAAATAACAAGCTTTGATTGAGGTTGGGAGCTTAGAAAGAGCAAATGTAAATAAATAGGTGTTAGTGTTTACAACACTATCATGATCTTTTCTTGTAAAGCGTTTAAGAGCTGTTTCCCCTTGAGATTTTAGTTCCTGAGCAATCTCCTCTTCTGACATGTCAGACAGGCATTTTGGTCGGTCGCGGACAATGCCCCTGCAGGAATTTAAAGATTTATGAATAGATACTGTTATTGCAGTATTGGCAAAATGATGAGCATTTAACAAATTAATGGATTGTTGTGACGTTTTTGACAAGCACTTCATCCAAATCAACTTCAACATCACAAACTGAACCTCTCCCTGAAACTGAAGCTCCCTCAGCCACTATCCCTGATCCAGAAACTCAACATAAGCCAGTTAATGAAGTAGACAGCTATGCACTACGTGTCGGAAAAGAAAGGAAACAACAAAGAAAAAAAGAATCCAAGACCCTTAAAAAGGCCCTTAAACATATTGCGATGCTTTCGGCATTGACAGTCCCTCTAGAGGTTCAAAACCCCTTTGAGCCTCTAGATATGGAGGTCACTCCATCGCTGCCATTACAGCGTAGATGACCTTCTCCCCGCTCACGATCTCCAATTGAGCCTTCATGAGTTGCTCAAACCAATTTAATACAATGGAATTGTAGAGGACTGCGGAATAATTTTAATGATCTTCAGCTTTTAATTTCAAGCCATCTGCATTTTGTCTTCAGGAAACCTTCCTCAAGACCACAGGGCACTCGTGAAGAGCAACCTCCTCATTGTGAGTGCTGGGTAACGCTAATCGCTCTTCCCCCGTGTGGAACCGGTGCAGAATATTACCACAGCATCCCATTGCTGGTCGTACGAGGCGACCAAATTGGGCAACCTGTTTGCCGTGGGTTGCGCCCCTGTGTCGGCGGAGGACGGGATTCTGGTGGTTGAGGGCACTGGAGCCAGGAACAGTGTTCCTTTGCCCAACACACCACTTCGACCCTTACTACGCCTAGACGGGTGGTAGAATGGGCCCGATTCTATCAATTGGCTGGTCATGCCATGCCCTGAGCATGGAATACTTACACATTTCGACATATATCAAACTATGTTTGATCAGAATATTTTATAACCATGATTATGTGAATTTCAGTTTTGCCTAGAGTCCTATGCCAGAAGGCGGTGGCTCCTGGGCCACTCTGGCATTATAAACCTCTGAATTCTGTGTTTCTCCAGAAAGGTGTCATGGGCGAACCAGCCTGGCATTTCTTCTTTCAGATTCCATAGCTATTCGAGTTTCTATTTGCTGGAGTATAACATCCCTGTAGCCCTGGTGGTGCAGGCGGGCTTCCACTGCACCATCGTCCATGTTGACACTCCATGGCGGGTGGGGAGCAGAGATGTCGAATCCTTTACTCAAACCATGGCTCCTCCCCTTCTATCTGGTTCATCAAAGAATAAGCGTAGACATGTTGAGTCTTTATGATCCGATGAAGGCTCGTCTGAAATTGTTGACTCATGGCCAAAGTTCATTGTGATTTCATGTTCTGATGACACTACTTTGAAACTAAACCCATTTGCTATCTCCTTGGGCATTTAAGGCGTCTGTGGAGAGGTAAAAAACGTAACACGTCTCCGAAGCGGTTCACTGTTAGTGGAATGTGCACGGAGACAACAATCTGACAATCTCTTGAAATTAAAACAGTTTGTGAATACACCAGTTGTTGTCTCAGTGCACAAGACACTGAACTCCTGCAGAGGCATAGTCAGAGACAGAGCTCGCTGCCTTCATGACATGAGTGAGGAGGAAATTGCAGCTGAGCTGCAAACTCAAGGTGTTACTACTGTGAAGCGATTCACCAAAAAGACAGATAATGGTACTATTATAAAACTGAATACATACCTTTTTACATTTGCTCTTTCTTCTATTCCAAAGAGTATAAAAGCTGGATACTACAACATCGGAGTGGAGGTATACGTACTAAATTCACTCCGATGCTTCAAATGTCAACAGTTTGGTCATGGGGCCAAGTTTGGCCATAACAACACGGCGTGTTCCCGTTGTGGTGGAGCTCACGAGGGCTCTGAGTGCACCAGTATCATCAAGTGTGCTAACTGCAACGGAGAACACTTGGCCTCACCCAAGTCCTGTCCTAGATATGAACGTGAAAATAAAACACACAAACAACATATCTTACTTTGAAGCAAAGTTCCTGCTCCAAATATTTCAACTGTTATGTACTCAGCTGCAGATTCCTCCCCAGCACCTGTTGCCAGACCTACCATGACATCGACATCGTGTCAAACTTCGATATCATGGATAGATGAACAGATCATCCTGGATGACCATACCCAGTTTGTTCCTTCTCTGCCTAATATCTCCACGTCAGCTTCACAGACAGACATTGTTTCACCAGAGCCTTCAGTAGATAAGTAATCTGAACCAGAAATTGTAAGTGAATCAGTACAAGGCAAATCCCACATGTCTGCAAAGAAAAAGAAGCAATTGAAAGAAAAGGCCAGGGCCCTCCAGCATTTGGAGGTGCCTTCTACTCTACCTGTGAAGGTTCATAATCAGTTTGAACCTTTGCAGATGGAGGTCAGTCCTTCACTCCCAGTCCAGGGGAGTGGACCCCTGTCCCGCTCACGATCTCCCATTGAGCCACCATGAACAGCTCAAATACTATTATTCAGTGGAATTGTAGAGGACTAAAGAATAATTTTAATGACTTACAGTTATTGATACAGGATTTTCAACCATCAGCATTTTGTTTACAGGAGACCTATTTTAAGGATACAGATCAACTTGACATCAGACAATGTACGTCATATAATTTCTTTTCTCCTCCAGGGCCAAAAGCCACTGGAGGGTCTTCAATCTTAGTGAAGCAGGGCTTGATCCACAGCCCTGTTCCACTGATTACTCCACTACAAGCTATTGCTGTCCGTGTGACCTTGCACATTGTGTTTAGTTTGTGCTCTGTCTATGTTCCTCCGAATTCATCTCCAGGCCCTCTATGACCAGCTACCTAAGCCTTGCATCATTATGGGTGATTTGAATGGACACAACCCTCTATGGGGGAGTGCACCTTCTAACAATAAAGGTAAAGTCCTGGAAGATTTTATTTCCAACAACAATTTATGTCTTTTTAATGATAATTCCAACACTTATTTACATGCGGGTACAGGTACATACACTTCCCTGGATTCGTCAATTGTTGATTCTGATCTATTGAATGAGTTTGAATGGTCAGTCCATGACGACCTGTGTGGAAGTGACCATTTTCCAACCATTCTTAAACCAGTTCTTCCATCTGATGTTCCTCCATCGTCAAGATGGAACTTCACCAAAGCTAACTGGACTTTGTTTGAAATACTTTCGTCCAACAAGTTAAAACCTGACCTGTTTACCGATGTCCCTGATCCTGTACAACTGTTCTCTGATGAACTAAACAAAATAGCTGATACATGTATCCCTAAGTCCTCTACAATTCCACACATATGTAAACCATGGTTTAATTCTACCTGCAAATAGGCTCGGAAGGCTCAGAAAAAGGCAGAGCATTATTTCCGTCGCCATCCTATGGTACATAATTTGAATCAATTTAAAATTTTAAATGCTAAAGCTCGGCGAACGTTTAAACAAAATAAACGCCAGGCTTTTCAGAGTAACGTTTCAAAGATAAACTTGCGTACGCCAATGTCAAAAGTATGGAACATGATCCAACGAATCAAAGGTAAGGGTTCTAAATCTAACATTCTCTGATGAACTAAACAAAATAGCTGATACATGTATCCCTAAGTCCTCTACAATTCCACACATATGTAAACCATGGTTTAATTCTACCTGCAAACAAGCTCGGAAGGCTCAGAAAAAGACAGAGCATTATTTCCGTCGCCATCCTATGGTACATAATTTGAATCAATTTAAAATTTTAAATGCTAAAGCTCGGCGAACGTTTAAACAAAATAAACGCCAGGCTTTTCAGAGTTACGTTTCAAAGATAAACTCGCGTACGCCAATGTCAAAAGTATGGAACATGATCCAACGAATCAAAGGTAAGGGTTCTAAATCTAACATTCGCCATCTTAAAAATGGGAATGAATTACAAATTGACAAATACTTCAGATATTGCAAATAAACTTGGTGAAACTTTGGCTAAACATTCTTCCTCATCTAACTATGTACCTCAATTTCACAAATATAAAAAACAGCAAGAGAAGAAAACTATTAATTTTAAATTAGATAATGGGGAAGATTATAATGAAATATTTTCTATTCATGAGCTTCATACTGCCCTTGGGCAAGCTCATGATACTGCCACAGGAGCTGATAACATACATTATCAACTCTTAAAACACTTGCCAGAATCATGCTTAGAAACCCTTCTATTATTATTTGATGAAATATGGACATCTGGCAACTTTCCGTCTTCGTGGCGTGATGCCATAGTTGTTCCCATACCAAAACCAGGACGGGATCATACTGATCCCTCAAATTATAGACCTATTTCATTGACCAGCTGCGTTTGCAAAACCATGGAATGCATGGTCAACAATAGATTAACATGGTACTTGGAATCTAATAATTTAATTACTAATATTCAGTGTGGATTTCGGAAAAATCGAAGTACTGTTGACCATTTGGTTAGATTGGAGTCATTCGTTAAGAATGCTATTATAAACAAGCAGCATGCAGTGTCTATCTTTTTCGATTTAGAAAAAGCATACGACACTACATGGAAACAGGGTATTTTAAAAGATTAACATGATTTTGGGTTGCGAGGCCGTTTGCCTCAATTTATCTCCAAATTTTTATCAGACAGGCAATTTCAAGTTCGTGTGGGTTCCACCCTGTCTGATCATTACAGTCAGGATCAGGGTGTCCCACAAGGCAGTATTTTGTCTGTCACATTGTTCAGTATTAAAATAAATAGCCTATCTAAGGTTTTAACTGATTCCATCTATGGATCTCTATTCGTGAATGATTTTAACATTTCATGTCGTGGTAAAAATATGCATACTATTGAAAGACAATAACAGTTATGTCTAAACAAAATCAATAAATGGTCATTAGAAAATGGTTTTAAATTTTCAAAATCTAAAACAAATTGTATACACTTTTGTAGAAAATAAAAATCACATAAAGACCCAGAACTAGTTTTGGATAGCACTCCTATTAAAGTTGTAAAAGAAGTCAAGTTCTTGGGTATTATTTTTGACCACCATCTGACCTTTTTACCACAATAAATGCCTGAAGGCTCTTGACCTTCTGACAGTCGTTTCAAATTCAAAGTGGGGAGGGGATCAGAAAACCCTCCTCCAACTGAACAGAGCACTTATCCGCTCTAAACTGTACTATGGCTTCATCATCTATGGTGGAGCCTGTAAAAGTAATTTAAAAATATTAGATAGTATTCATCATCAAGGCCTGAGGCTTTGCCTTGGAGCCTTCAGAACCTCCCCTATCGAAAGTGTGTATGTGGAGGCTGATAAGCCATCACTTCATCAACGTCGGATAAAACTCTCATTACAATATCTTACAAAGCTTTATTCAAATCACACTAATCCTGCATATGATTGCGTTTTTCATCCTCTCTATGAGGACATATACCTTAAAAAGCCTTCCCTTATTCCCCCACTCGGTCTGCGCATCACACCTGCTATTTTTGCTGCTAATATCGATCTTAAAAATATAGCTCCCACTCAGCTGTTGTCTTCTCCACCATGGCAGTTGGTACAGCCAGAGGTTGACCTGTCATTGACTCAACTTAAGAAATCCGAAATAAACCTACTAATCTACCAACAAGAATTTAATCAGTTGCGGACCAAATATGAAACTTACAAAACTATATTCACAGATGGATCCAAAGATAGTGACGCGGTTGCCAGCGCCACTGTCATTGGATCCAGGACTATGTCTTCACGACTTCTAGATCATAGTTCCATTTTTACAGCGGAATCCCATGCCATTTTAACAGCTCTAAAATATATTGGTCAACAATCTAAGCATAAGCAATTTGTAATATTTTCAGACTCTCTCTCGTGTCTTCAGGCTATTAAAAATATATCATGTAAGCATCCACTTTTAATCCAAATTATTGAATTATATAATGAACTTGCTACTGGCCAATATGACATCGTCTTTTGTTGGTTACCCAGCCATGTTGGAATCACTGGGAACACAATGGCCGATGCTGCTCCAAATGGGGCACTCAACAAATCTGTACATGTGACACCACTTCTGATCCCATACAGCGATATCAAACCTGTTATTAGATGTTACATCAGAGATCAAATGCAACAGAAGTGGGACACTCAAGTAGGTATCAATAAATTACATGAAATTAAACCAAATATCGGTTACACCTACTTGGTTTGTCAGTCCAGATTTGAAGAGGTCATTTTACGACGATGTCGTATTGGCCATTCAAGATACACACACGAATATTTATGAAAAGGTGAAGATCCTCCATTTTGTATCCCTTGTGATGAGAGAATCACAGTCAAGCATGTCCTGCTTGACTGTATTGATTTTTCCATCACAAGGGATAAATATTTCAAATCATCATCCATAAAAGATTTTTTTAAAAGTATTGATTCTCATTTAATTATTGGTTTTTTAAAGGAAATAGAGTTGATTGAGAAATGTTGATTGATACGTGTTATAAAATATGAATGTTTTAAAATTGGTAGATTAAATTAGCAACTGAGATTGTTTGTGGCAGTATCCTTGAAGGGGGTTAAAGTAGTGTAAAATTATTGTCCCCACGAGAGGATACATAAGATCCACATCGTTCAAAGTAAATTTAAGCCTACCACGATTTTAATCGTAGTATATTCTTTAGTTTTAATTGACGGCTAAACTTGCATATAATCGTCAGCAGCTAAGGGATGGCGTAAATCCTGCTTGGGAACCGTGCAGGTAGCTGAAGTACTGTAAGTCCCCACGGTTCCTAGTATGGTGGTCTACCTTTAATTGCTGGCGATCCCTAGCCCCGTTTTTATACTGTATTGTTATTTATGGTGATATCTTTTTATTGTTCAAAACTAGTTTTAAAATATACATCTGTGATAATCTAGTTATTTTACTGTCCTTTGACGACAGGTTTTATAATAACATTGTATGTATTATTACTGTCAAACTTGATTTAGTCACGATATGGATGAAATATTGCCGATGTGACTATAAATATTCACTCACTTTAGATATTATATAAATGCATACCTTGCTCAAGTCACGATATGGCTGAAACAATGCCGATGTGACTTTAAATATTAACTCACTCACTCACTCACTCTGGTGATCGAGGCTGCTGACAAACTACCGTTAAAATTGAATCCGTTTGCTATATCAAAAGCTATTAACAGACATTGTGGAGAAGTGAGAAATGTCACTCGTCTCCGTAGTGGATCTATTCTTGTGGAGTGTCTGAAAAAACAGCAATCTTAAATCTCTTGTCAATTAGTCACTTTGTCAATATTGAGGTTGCTGTTTCAGCAAACAAGACTCTAAACTCAAGTCGAGGCATTGTTCGTGACAGAGCTCGATGCCTTTCTGACATGTCCAAACAAGAAATTATTTCAGAATTGAAGGATCAAGCTGTAACAGGTGTGAAACGTTTCACCAAAAAGGTCAATGGTGTTATCACTCCCCTGAACACGTATCTCTTTACATTTGATCGACCAAATATTCCTCGTTCAATTAAAGCTGGTTATGTTAATATCGGAGTGGAGGTGTATGTCCCCAATCCACTCCGATGTTATACTTGCCAAAAGTTTGGCCATGGTTCCAAATCCTGTGATCGACCAAAGGTTTGCCAGGGTTGTGGTGGTAAACATGACAGCACTGAATGCAGATGTCAAGTGTGCCAACTGTAATGGCCAACATGAGGCCTGGTCAAAGTCCTGTCCGCTATGGAAAACTGAATCCCAGATATTAAAACTGAAACATCAAAACAATATTTCATATCTGAAAGCCAAAAAGCAAGTAGCTAATCAGTTGCCATCAACTTTAACGTATTCTGCTGCAGTGTCTCGTTCTGTTGCCACTTCATCAATAGAATGTCAGTCTGAGTTGACATGGGTTCACTCCGTTTAACCAGTTGAAACAACATCTGTCATTCAGCCCAAGAAATGAGATTGTCAGCCCACTACATCATCTTCAGAATCACAGACTGATTCACAATGTTTACCTATTATTGAAAACCAGAAAATGTTCACATTTCAAAGACTAAATAGACAACATCTTAGGACACCCTCTACTTCAGAGGTGCCTGTCCATAACTCCTTTGGACCTTTGGATATTGAGGTAACTCCGTCTTCACAGGCCAGTATTAGGAGTTCTTCACGCTCGCGTGTGAGGTCACCCATTGAGCCGCCATGACTCAAACGCCTTATTTGATTCAGTGGAATTGCAGAGGACTCAGGAAAACATTTAATGAGATACAATTGCTAATTCAGGACTTTACACCATCAGCACTGTGTCTTCAAGAGACTTATCTTAAGGACAGTATTTGATTTACGGCAATATAATTGTTTTCATTCATTTTCACCTCCAGGTGAGAAAGCTATGGAGGTTCTACTATATTGATCAGGCAAGGCATCATCCATAGTACTGTTCCCCTCAATACAAATCTTCAAGCTGTAGCTGTCCGACTTACTTTGCACATTGCACTTACTTTGTGCTCCTTGTATATTCCTCCTTCGAAAACTCTTCAGCAGGCTGATATTCAGAATCTCTATGATCAGTTACAAAAGCCCTGTATCATCATGGGCGATTTAAATGGGCATAACCCTTTATGGGGAAGTCCAAACACAAACAGTATATGCTTGAAGACTTTATTTCGGACAACAATCTCTACATATTTAAGGACGATTCAAACACTTATTTACATCCTGCTACAGGTACATATTCAGCACTGGATCTGTCAATCACAGATTCAAACCTTTACAACGAATTCGAATGATCAGTTCATGATGACCTTTGTGGGAGTGACCATTTCCCTACCATCCTTAAAACTGTTAACCCTACTGATCGTCCACCAACAACACAGTGGAATTTTACAAAGGCGGATTGGTCATTATATGAATTATTATCCACTGAAAAATTAACACCTGACATTTTTCAACATGTTCAAGATCCGATACAGTTGTTTTCGGACATGCTGAATGAAATTGCTGATGAAACAATTCCAAAGTCCTCTGCAATTCCACATATTCGTAACCCATGGTTTAACAACGAAGAATGCAAACAGGCACGAAAATATAGGAAGAAAGCGGAAAAGTATTTTCGCCGCCATCCTACAGTCCATAATCTAGATAAGGTCAAAATTACAAATGCCAAGGCACGACATGCTTTTAAACAAAATAAGCGTCAGTCTTGGAGGAACTATGTCTCCAAAATAAATTCCCGCACGCCCATATCCAAGGTGTGGAATATGCTGCAAAAAATAAAAGGCAAAAGTTCAAAATCATCTGTTCACCATCTTAAGGAAGGTGACACGTTATTAACGGATAAAACTGACATTGCAAACAAACTTGGAGAAACGTTAGCAAAACATTCTTCAACAATTAATTATGATCTGGAGTTTCAAAAATTAAAGACATAACAGGAAAAGATAAAAGTAAATTTCACTTCTGATAATGGTGAAGACTATAATGAAGTCTTCTCATTACATGAGCTACATACCGCCCTTGGGCAAGCTCATGACACAGCAACGGGAGCTGATAACATACACTACCAGCTTTTAAAACATTTACATGAATCATGTCTGGGTACACTTTTAGATATATTTGATCAAATATGGACATCAGGGAATTTTCCTCCTTGATGGCATGGTGGCATAATGCCATTGTAGTCCCAATACCAAAAGCCTTGCCGGGATCATACAGAACCCTCTAACTATTAACCTATATCCTTAACAAGTTGCGTATGTAAAACCATGGAACGAATGGTTAATAATAGATTAATTTGGTATCTGGAAACCAATAATCGAATTACAAATATCCAATGTGGTTTCTGAAAAAATAGAAGTACTATCGACCATTTAGTACGATTAGAATCCTTTGAAAAAATGCTATTGTAAATAAACAACACGTAGTATCAATTTTCTTTGATCTTGAGAAAGCATATGATACTACTTGGAAGCATGGCATTCTAAAGGATTTACATGATTTTGGTTTGAGAGGCCGTTTGCCTCATTTTATATCACAGTTTTTAACAGACAGACAATTTCAAGTCCGAGTGGGTTCCACCCTGTATGGTTCCACCATTATAATCAGGATCAGGCACAAGGCAGTATTTTGTCTGTTACCTTGTTTAGTATCAAAATAAATAGTCTGTCCAAAGTTTTAGGTGATTCAGTGGATGGATCACTGTTCGTGGATGATTTTAATATATATTGTTGTGGTAAAAATATGCATACCATAGAGAGGCAGTTACAGATCTGTCTCAATAAAATTCATAAGTGCTCTCTCGAAAACGGGTTTAAATTTTCTAAATCTAAAACTAACTGTTTACACTTCTGCAGAAAATATAAGCCGCATAAAGACCCTGAATTATTTTTGGATGGCACCCCAATCAAATTGGTAAAGGAGGCCAAATTCTTGGGACACATCTTTGATAGTTATTTAACTTCCTTACCACACATTAAATCATTTAAAGCTAAATGCCTGAAGGCGCTTGATTTGTTAAAAGTTGTATCCAAATCAAAGTGGGGAGGGGATCAGACAACCCTCTTACACTTATACAGGTCACTGATCCGTTCAAAACTTGATTACGGCTCCATCGTTTATGTTGGAGCCTGTAAAAGTAATTTAAAAAAACTTAATACTATCCATCACGAAGGACTGCGGCTTTGCCTTGGAGCCTTTCGCACTTCTCCTATTCCGAGTCTGTCTGTTGAAGCGGATGAGCCTTCTCTTAAACAACGCCGTTTGAAACTATCTTTACAATACATCACTAAATTATATTCCAATCAGTCAAATCCAGCTTTTAATTGCGTATTTAACCCTCTTGACGAAGATATTTTTCAATAAGAAAACATCTCTTGTTCCACCACTTGGAATAAGAATAAAATCAGTCGTTTCTGTGGCGAAGATTAACTTTCACGATATAGCTTCCACACAACTGTTTTTATCGCCTCCTTGGCAAATGGTAAGACCAACTGTAGACCTCACGTTAACTAGACTCAAGAAATCTGATACAAATCCACTAATTTATAAACAAGAATACAATCAATTACGAAACAATTATGACACTTATAAATCTATATTTACAGATGGATCCAAGGATGGTGGCGCAGTTGCTAGTGCCACCGTCGTTGGATCCAGAACAGTATCTTCACGATTACCCGATAATAGTTCCATATTCACAGCAGAAGCGCACGCAATTTTAACAGCACTAAAATATATCAAGAAGAAATCCAAATATAAAGACTTCATTATTTTTTCAGATTCACTTTCGTGCCTTCAGGCTATTAAAAATATGTCCTGTAAACATCCATTTTTAATTGAAATTCTTGAGTTATTTAATGATCTTGCTACTGGCTAATATGACATCGTCTCTTGTTGGTTACCAAGCCATGTTGGTATCATTGGTAACACAATGGCCGATGCTGCTGCAAAAGCAGCACTCAACAAATCTGTGACACCACTTCTAATCCCATATACTGATTATAAACCTGTAATCAGATCTTACATCCGTGATCTGATGCAAAAGAAGTGGGACACCCAAGTAGGTATCAATAAATTACATGAAATTAAACCAACTATCGCACAAGACCAAATAGCGTCTATCCAATTTGGAATGAACGTTGGAATGCTTTGGAAAGATCGCTCATTCCAAACTTTCCAAAGCTTGGAAGGATCGATCTTTTCAGAAAATCCAAAATTGGAATGGCAACATTTCAAAACATATTTCCAACACAGGAAATGTTTGGAATGACTTGGAATGGTTTGGAATTGTTTGGAAATATGGTTAGAAGGAACAAGTTAAAATATGTTTTATCAGTAATTTGAACAATAAAAAGACTATGAATTATTTATGGAGTTTAAACTATATATAATAAATAATAAATTTATCCCAAACATTCACTACTTGTCTGTCTAGCGAGGGGCTTTTACAGTCGCATTCTCCCTGCTTGACTCGAAAGGACACTTACTTACTTACTTATATTGGAGATTTAACGTGCGCTTTCCGACTGCAAGCGTATGTCGCACACGGGCCCGGCCAGGCCATTTAATGTGTTTCCCAAAAAGGGAAAAGTGAGTTTGTGCAACCCAGGAGGGGGGGCTTTAGGGGTTGCTTATATAGTAATTTTGAAATTTTGAGATTTGGAAAGAATGCCAAGAGTGGGTGGGGGACGAACTAAGGGAGCTGTGTGTGTTGGGTGGTTGTTAGATAAGGTAGTTTTGGTTTTATTATTTTATTTGGGGTTTAAATGCGACTAATTAGTCCTGTTTTAATTAGGTATAAACCTAAGGCTTTGAATTTTTCTCATTTATTTTGTGGATTTAGGATTGATTCTAGTGTAAGTCCAGTTTTAAGATTTAGGGTGGTCTGTAGTGTTGTTCGGTGTGTTTGGTAGTGTGTGCAGTGAATGAGTACGTGTTCTGGTGTTTCTTCTTGTTTGCAATGTGGGCAGTTTCCTGTTGTGTGTAGATTAGCTATTTTACGGTGATTATTTAGTTTGGTGTGGCCTGTTTGTAGTTTAGTAATTATTTTGTCGATTTTTTTGGATGGGTGTAGTATTTTTGGTTTATTAAGGTGTTTTTTAGTACTTTCCTGATTTGGCTATTTAAGTTTTGGTATATATTTTGCCATTTGTAAAAAAAAAATTGTTTAGAGAGACTTTTGATTTCTGATTTTGAGCTGGGTAAGTTTAAGCTTATTTCTGGGAGTTTAAGGGATAATTTTGCTGCTTTATCTGCCTTTTCATTTCCAAAGATTCCTACATGGGCGGGGGTCCAAATGAACTCTATTTGTTTACCTGTCCTAGTTAAGTTGTTTGAGCTATTGAGTATTTGATTTATTAGTTTGGGGTGGTTTTTAGTGTTTTCATTTTTGAGGGCTTGTAGTCCACTGAGGGAGTCGGTTAGGATGAGGATTTTTTGTTGTTTTTTAGATTGCTGATTGTGTAGTGCTGAGACAACTAATAGGTCTCAAGATTAAGTATTCGGCTGGATGGCAGCTGCCATTTAATTACAAAACAGACAGTCGTCTCGACGGCTCACATGTAAGTGCGCCGACATGTGCCTAAGATCATAAAATGGACAATCTTTGGTAACATCTAATTTATCGTTGTCTCACGCCAGAGCTGTGAATAATTCTTTTCATTGAACAATTGGAATTCAGGAAGTTATCAATAATTGTTTTACTTAACATAAGATAAGATAAGTTGTTTACAACATAATATTATGATGTCAGGACGTATTACAGTCAAAACCATATATTTTAAAATCAATTTAATGACAGACTATGATTTCCAAGTCCCGATTAGCAAATCAATGAGGTATCAGTTTCACCACATGTGCACAGAACGCCTATACTTATATATATATTTTTCATAACTATTCTCCAGTTAAAGTCCTATCCTCTTATAAAAAAATCTGTGAGAGTGATCATCATCAACGAAACTCATTCTCGTCAAAGAATACAGAACAAATGAAGAATCAGATGCAAACATTTATTGCCATGCTTCATTCATCACGAAGTAGATTTACATACATTTGTGAATAGCACTTTAACTGTGATAATGAATTTTACCATTGTCCATATTATATTATAAATATTAACCATAATATGGATTTCCGAATATATAAACGACTCCAACGTTGATATTTCAGACAAAAACAAAGTCAGCTGTCTTTTAACGTTCAGGGGAAAAGGGTTTGCTTTCACAATTGAACATTTGTTTTCACCAAAGGACAATCAAATCAAGCCAAAAACACGAAAATACACATATATGGTTAGCGACCGTAATTATACAGCGAGGGGGGAAATTCGTCTGCTCTAACTGCTTTCACAAAAATATTCCAGCCCTTCATTACCGTGTCAATAATTATTGATTGATTCCGTCAAACAACTGTCAAACCATTTATTGCCATGTACGTACATTTACACAGGAAGTCGGCGCTGTCGGAGGCTCCAGGTAAATAAACATCGTGGTTTTATGACCGGGAGATCAGACGAACCGTGAACCAGGGGCATGCGACGTAATTACACCTAAAGGTGGTAGAACCAGGGTATTTTCTCTTGGACTGGCTAATTGACCGTACATATAATTGGTAAATATATTCGTTTTGACACCCGTGTTTCATGCGCATCCCGGCTCATAAGCAGAATACAGACAAATGAGGCCCCGTGATCAGCGGAGCGTGAAAAACATGTATGCCGCCTTTCGGCCGTACCGAACAGTCAAGCTGCGATCTCGGAACTGAATCCAATGGCAAGCGGAGACAAGATTACTTCCCTTACCCAAACATGATCGTTGCTCAGAAATGTTCAAATCTATCTTCAGTAAATCATGAAATTAATGCGAGCATGACATTTATGCGAAAAATGCGATCGTCAGTTCCTCTGATTATTTTAATATGTTTCATTTCATCATGATAAAAAAGTTAGTCACTTATAAGGTTACCACGTTGAAAATGGAAACGATCGTTAAAAACAACAACAAAATGTATTCTCTCATCACTCAGCCTAACAGTGATATAACTACAAATTAAACAATCAAGTACGCTAAAGTATTACACATGGTGGGTGGAGGACCAGGGGCACTTTGAGTTTGACAGGTGTCATCAACTGGTCAAGTAACATCACGGTTTGTATATTCACGTTGATTGGACAGTCTAGACTGGCGCCAACTAATCATGACGGCGTCTTCAGAACAGAACAGAACTTTATTTCTCCCAGGTTTAAGCTTATGTTGATAACGGAAAATTTTGTTTAAGTGATAGCACATTTGTAATTCAATCTAGATTCCTAGATTGATTATATGGCTGCGGTGTTAGATCCGGATGTATCTAAATATGCTCAGTATATACACAGGGTTTATTGTTATACTATTAGGATTAATAGATACAATTGAGTATTTATACCCTTGATCATAAAGTTAGTCACTACGTTCACATTTTGATTTGTATGATTTGTGTTATGATGAAATTGACAAAATAAGAAATCATTCCGTGTATATATGTATTATATATTGTACCCCAATACGTAATTAAATTGTGTATGAATAAGGACACTAGGTTAATTACTGTAATTGATTATTTGATAAACATATTCACATTTAGTTGCGTGATATGTCACAGAGGTAAGGCTAATTCATAACAACTAATTATCCCATTTATTTGGCTTCTATCTTTTATATGAAACAAATGCTATAACATGGGGTGATAAACTTCATTGGCAATAGACGTAGCATATAATTGTCCGCATGAACAGTCTACTCTGTTCCAGATATGTTTATTCATTTTGTCAGCATTTAAATCGTTGCATTCCTGGCTCAATGATTCATTTGACGAAATCTTGTTCCCTGTTTTGAATTACCGTCAGATAGTTCCAGAACAATTATAAAATTTCCAGCCCTATGTGTTGCACATAATTCCGAGATAATTCGAAGTTCATATTCTTGTACGAACACTTATCAAAATTCATTTATACCTAGTACTATTATGTACATATGTATATTAGTTCAAATTATAATAATGAGGCCCTCTATATTCTCGAAACGGTCTTTGTTCTACGACAACCGTAAGTCGGTATGGGAAAACAAAATATTTGTTTAATTGTTCAAAGTTCATAGTCAATGTCATATGATTATAGACAAGGAAGATAAGAAATTGAATATAAAGAGTAGCCACTTTAAATGACAGAAATTCTTTTAGTTAAATTTGCTCATGATTTGGTCTTTTCGTGGTTCATAGTGCCAAAATAATTATTAAATTATTTACTTTCATGTCATTACTAATCTCACATAAGGTCAAAAGTTGTACAACGTTTAACATATATGATATTGACATGTTGTATCCAAACATTTCCAAACAAATCCAAGCTTGGAAATATGACCTTGCCAAATATTGGAATGGTCATATTTCCAATTGGAATGGTGGTATTTCCAAGTTTTGGATTTTTTGGAATGGATGATATTTTGTCTCGTGTCGGTTACACCTACTTGGGTTGTCAGTCCAGATTTGAAGAGGTCATAATACGACGATGACGTATTGGCAATAGCAGGTATACACATGAGTATTTGTATGAGTATTTGTTACCTAGGTGGAATTTTACCATGGCAAACTGGCCTTCTTTTCAGGAACTCTGTACCGACAGATTGACACCGGATATGTTCAGAACTGTTACCGACCATATTCAATTGTTCTCGGATAAGTTGAATGAAATTGCTGAGATAACCATTCCTAAGTCCTCTGCAAATCCACACATTAGAAAACCATGGTTTGAGCCTAGAAAGTGTAGGAAAAAAGCGGAGAAATATTTCCGCCGACATCCAACTGTACATAATTTGGATCGTGTTAAAATCACAAATGCCAAGGCACGCCGTACATTCAAACAGAATAAGCGTAAGTCCTGGAGGAATTATGTGTCTAAAATAAATTTTCGCACGCCGATATCCAAGGTGTGGAACATGATTGCAAAAATTAAAGGTAAAGGCTGAAAATCGACTGTCCACCATCTCAAGGAAGGTGACCATTTATTAACAGATAAAGTGGACATTGCTAATATTTTGGGCGAGACGCTGGCCAAACACTCTTCATCGACAAATTATGATCCCCAAGTTTCAAACATATCAGAAACAACAGAAAAAGAAGAGCGTTGATTTTACTTCTCAAAATGGAAAGATTATAATGAGGTATTTTTGCTCCACAAGCTTAATACTGGCCTAGGTCAAGCGCACGATACCGTAACGGGAGATGATAATATTCATTATCAACTCCTGAAGCATTTGCCTGTTTCATGTTTAGAGACATTTCTTGATATATATGGCACTCGTGAAGAGCAACCTCCTCGTGGTGAGTGCTGGGTAGCGCTAATAGCTCTTCCCCCGTGTGGAACCGGGGCAGAATATTTCCACAGCCTCCCATTGCTGGTCGTATGAGGCGACTAAAATGGGCAACCTGTTTGCCGTGGGTTGCGTCCCTGTGTCGGCGGAGGGCGGGAGTCTGGTAGTTGAGGGCACTGGTTCCTGGAACTGTGTTCCTTTGCCCAACACACTACTTCGACCCTTACTTCGCCTAGACGGGTGGTAAGATGGGCCCGGTCTTATCAATCGGCTGGTCATGCCAGGCCCTGTGCGTAAAATTGTCTCCGCACACCTGTGTTGTATTTTAATGTATATTTTGGTCTTGGTCATGTTAAACTTGTATGTACTCACAATTTGTGATGGAATTAATTGCCTAGAGTCCTATGCCAGAAGGCGGTGGCTCATGGGCCAATCTGGTGATGTTGACCTCCGAGTAATGTATGTCTCCAATTTCTTGTCTAGGGCAGAACCAGTCTGACATTGAATTGGTAGATAAATATAGCTATTCGTGTCTTATTTGCTGGAGTATAACAACCCTGTATCCCTGGTGTTTGCATTCTGGATATCCGGTGCAATGTAACACTGTCCTTGTTGACACTCCATGGTGGGTGGGGAGCAGGGTTGCTGAATACTTTTCTTTCACCATGGCTTCTAATCATCCTGGTTCAAAGCGTAGACATATAGAATTAGGCTCATCTGATGAGACAGTTGCAAATATTGATTCTTGGGCTCGTTTCCTTGTGATCGAGGCTAAAGATCATGAACCCATCAAACTAAACCCCTTTGCCATTTCTAAAGCCATTCAAGGATATTGTGGAGAGGTTAAAAACGTGACACGACTTCGCTCTGGCTCCCTTCTTGTTGAATGTGTAAGGAAACAACAATCAATCAATCTGTTATCAATCAGTCAATTTGCCAATATTGAGGTTGTTGTTTCTGAACACAGGACACTCAACTCCTGCCGAGGCATTGTCCGTGACAGGACTCGTTCTTTGTCGGACATGTCTGAACAAGAAATTGCTGAAGAGCTTCAAACTCAAGGAGTATCTGCTGTTAAACGTTTCTCCCGCAAGAAGGACGATTCAACTTTTGAACCAACAAATACGTACTTGTTTACGTTTGCCAGATCTTTTATCCCACAATCAATTAAAGCTGGATACGTCAACATCGGAGTGGAGGTGTATGTCCCCAATCCACTCCGATGCTTTAGATGTCAACATTTTGGCCATAGCTCTAAGTCCTGTAATCGTTCTGTGGTTTGTCAATGCTGTGGCGACAACCATGAGAGTACTGATTGCCAACAAGCCCTCAAATGTGCGAACTGTGATGGCAAACATATTGCTTCCTCCAAATTCTGCCCTATTTGGCAAAATGAATAAAAAATACTATAGATAAAGTGTGAAAAAAACATTACTTTTGGAGAAGCAAGACAACTGTTTAAGTCTCAATCACCACCTCAGTCGACACTAAATTACTCTGCTGCTGTCTCAAAGCCAGTCCAGTCTTCATCTGTCTCGTGTCAGACAGAGTTGACATAGGTCAAATCTGATCGACCCCTGGCAACTGCTCCTGCCATCGAGCATGACAAATCTGATGCAAAATCAACAGCACCACCTTCAACTTCTCAGGCAGCGAGTCAGACTCCACCTGAACCAACAACAACTGCAAGTGTCAAGCGGTCAAATCGGGAAAGAAAAAGGTTAGGTAAAAACAATTACCAAGGAATCCCTCTCCTTCAGAGGTACCTCTTCAAAACTCCTATAGTGCTCTGGACATGGAAGTAACACCATCGTCTGAGAATTCTGGTAGGAGTTCTTCCTCCTCACGTTCGCGTGAGAGATCCCCTATTGAACCACCATGATTCATTCGCCTAATATACTTCAATGGAATTGCAGAGGACTAAGAAAGAAATTTAATGACTTACAATTGTTAGTTCAAGATTATAACCCGTCAGCATTATGTCTCCAAGAGACATATCTTAAGCACACTGATACGTTTGATCTCAGGCAGTACAACTGTCATCATATTCATTTTCTCCTCCAGGTGATAAAGCGACCGGAGGCTCTACTATTTTAGTCAGACAGAACGTCATTCACAGTCCTGTACATTTAAATACTAATCTTCAAGCTGTAGCTATCCGTATTACTTTGCACATTGCATTTACTTTGTGCTCTTTGTATATCCCACCTTCATCTGCTCTTCGACAGTCTGATCTACAGAATCTATATGATCAGCTCCCTAGGCCCTGCATCATCATGGGCGATTTAAACGGGCATAACCCTCTGTGGGGAAGTGCAAGTACAAACAACAAGGGGAGAGTTATTGAAGATTTTGTTTCTGATAATGGTTTATGTCTATTTAATGATGATTCAAACACCTACTTACATCCTGCTACTGGAACCTATTCTGCCCTTGATCTGTCCCTCACAGATTCAAACATTTACAATGAATTTGAATGGTCTGTGCATGACGACCTATGTGGAAGTGATCACTTCCCTACTGTCTTAAACACTGTAACATCGGATGATGACCTGACTTCATCACGATGGAATTTTAGCAAGGCCAACTGGTCCTTGTATGAAAGTTTAAGTGTTGATATATTACAACCTGACAACTTCATACATGTACCTGATCCCATCCAGTTATTTTCGAATCAACTCAATGATATTGCTGACAAAACAATCCCTAAGTCCTCTGCAACTCCTCATCTTCGTAAACCATGGTTTACCTATGATTGCAAACAAGCAAGAAAGTGTAGGAAGAAAGCGGAAACATATTTTCGCTTGTTAAAATTACTAATGCCAAGGCACGACGTGCTTATAAACAAAATAAGCGTCAATCTTGGAGGAACTATGTCTCAAAACTTAATTCACGTACACCCATTTCCAAGGTGCGGAACATGGTTCAAAGAATAAAAGGCAAAGGTTCAAAATCTTCTGTACATCATCTAAAAGAAGGTGACAGATTAATAACTGATAAATTAGATATTGCAAATAAACTTGGCGAAACTCTTGCCAAAAATTCTTCATCAACAAATTATGTCCCTGAGTTTCAGAAATATCAGAAACAACAGGAAAAGAAAAAAGTTATTTTTCATTCTACTAATGGTGAAGATTACAATGAAGTATTTTCATTGCATGAGCTACATACCGCTCTTGAGCAAGCTCATGATACTGCAGCGGGTGCTGATAATATCCATTATCAGTTATTGAAGCATTTGCCTGAATCATGTCTTGAGACACTTTTAAATATCTTTGACCAAATATGGACTTCAGGGCATTTTCCTCCTTCGTGGCATAATGCCATTGTGGTCCCCATCCCAAAACCTGGCCGGGATCATACAGATCCCTCAAATTATCGCCCTATATCGTTAACCAGTTGTGTTTGCAAAACCATGGAGCGAATGGTGAATAATAGATAAGTTTGGTATCTGGAAACCAATAACCATCTCAAAAATATTCAGTGTGGTTTCCGGAAAAATAGAAGTACTATTGATCATTTAGTACGGTTAGAATCCTTTGTTAAAAATGCTATTGTTAATAAACAACACGTAGTATCCATTTTCTTTGATCTTGAGAAGGCATACGATACTACCTGGAAGCATGGCATTCTGACGGATTTACATGATTTTGGCTTGAGAGGTCGTTTACCTCATTTTATATCTCAGTTTTTAACAGACAGGCAATTTCAAGTCCGAGTGGGTTCCACCCTGTCTGGTCATTATAATCAGGATCAGGGTGTCCCACAAGGCAGTATTTTGTCTGTCACTCTATTCAGTATAAAAATTAACAGTTTGTCAAAAGTTTTAAATGATTCAGTTGATGGATACCTTTTTGGGGATGATTTTAATATATCTTGTCGTGGTAAAAATATGCACACAATAGAAAGGCAATTACAATTATGTCTCAATAAAATTCACAAGTGGTGTCTAGAGAACGGGTTTAAGTTTTCCAAATCAAAAACTAACTGCATACATTTTTGCAGGAAATATAAACCGCATAAAGACCCTGAGCTATTTCTAAATGGCACCCCTATCAAAGTTGTGAAGGAGGCCAAGTTCTTGGGACTTATTTTCGATAGCCATTTAACATTTTTACCACACATTAAATACCTTAAAGCTAAATGCCTGAAGGCACTCAATTTATTGAAAGTAGTTTCTAATTCTAAGTGGGGAGGGGATCAGACAACCCTCTTACACTTGTATAGATCACTGATCCGTTCAAAACTTGATTATGGCTCCATCGTCTATGGTGGAGCCTGTAAAAGTAATTTTAAAAAACTTGATACTATACATCACCAAGGACTGAGGCTTTGCCTTGGAGCCTTTCGCACTTCTCCTATTCCAAGTCTGTCTGTTGAAACAGATGAGCCGTCTCTACGCCGTTTGAAACTTTCTTTACAATACATCACTAAATTATATTCCAATCAGTCAAATCCAGCCTTTAATTGCGTATTTAATCCACTTTATGAGGATATTTACAATAAGAAAACATCTCTTGTTCCACCACTAGGAATAAGAATTAAATCAGTCGTTTCTGCTGCGAACATTAACTTTCAGCATATAGCTCCCACACAACTTTTTTCATCGCCTGCTTGGCAAATGGTAAGGCCAGAGATAGACCTTACATTAACTAGTCTGAAGAAATCTGAAACGAATCCACTAATTTATAAACAAGAATACAATCAATTACGAAACACTTATGACACATATAAATCTATATTTACAGATGGATCCAAGGATGGTGGCGTAGTTGCTAGTGCCATCATCATTGGATCCAGAACAGTATCTTCACGATTACCCGATAATAGTTCCATCTTCACAGCAGAAGCGCACGCAATTTTAACAGCACTAAAATATATTAAGAAGAAATCCAAATATAAAGACTTCATTATTTTTTCAGATTCACTTTCGTGCCTTCAGGCTATTAAAAATATGTCATGTAAGCATCCATTTTTAATTGAAATTCTTGAGTTATTTAATGATCTTGCGACTGGCCAATATGACATCGTTTTTTGTTGGTTACCCAGCCATGTTGGAATTGTTGGTAATACAATGGCTGCTGCTGCTGCAAAAGCAGCACTCAACAAATCTGTGACACCACTTCTGATACCATACAGTGATTATAAACCTGTCATTAGATCTTACATCAAAGATCTAATGCAGAAGAAGTGGGACACCCAAGTGGGTATAAATAAATTACATGCAATAAAAGCAAATATCGGTTATACCTTCTTGGGTTGTCAGTCCAGATTTGAAGAGGTCATTTTAAGACGATGTCGTATTGGCCATTCCCGTTACACTCATGAATATATTTTAAAAGGTGAAGATGCTCCATTTTGCATCCCTTGTGATGAGAGAATCACAGTCAAGCATGTCCTGCTTGACTGTGTTGATTTTTCCATCACAAGGGATAACTATTTCAAGGTTAAATCTATGACGGATCTTTTTAACACTATTAGTTCTCATTTAATTATTGCGTTTTTAAAGGAAATTGAATTGCTTCATAAGTTTTGATTATTATGTTTTGTAAATAAATAAATGCATTTCATAATTGGTTGAATAATCAATAACTGAGATTGTTAGTGGCTATATCCTCGAAGGGGGTTAAAGTAGTGCAACATTATTGTCCCCCTGAGAGGGTATGTAAGACCACGTCTTTCAAGGTATATTTACTTCTTCCACGTTTTTAATAGTAGTATATGTGTAATTTTACTGTTTGGCTAAATTTGTCAGTCATCGCCAACAACTGAAGGGATGATGTAAATCCGACTGGGGTCCATGCAGGTAGCAAAAGTACTGTAAGTCCCCATGGTCCCCAGCGCGGTGATCAACCTTCATTTGGTGGCGATCTACAGCCTGTTTTTATAATGTGTTGTTAAATGATAAGTTTGTTATCTATTTTTACTTGTTCTCTAACTAGTTTTACGAATGTCTGTGATGTTCTAGTTATTATACTGCTCTTTGTCAGCAGAATTTTAAATAGTTTAATATATATTGTTCATATCAAATTTTGTTTCATCACGATATGGCTGAAATATTGCCGATGTGACGTTAAACTTTAACTCACTCACTCACTCTTGATATATATGATCAAGTTTGGACATCAGGTAGTTTTCCTCCTTCTTGGCGTAATGCAATAGTTGTTCCCATACCTAAACCTGGTAGGGACCATAGTCATGCATCTAATTATCGACCAATATCACTAACTAGCTGTGTGTGCAAACCATGGAACGTATGATAAATAATCGACTGGTGTGGTACTTGGAAACTAACAATCTTATAAGTAACATTCAATGTGGTTTCCGTCAAAATAAAGTACCATTGACCATCTGGTATGTTTAGAATCCTTTGTCAAAAATGCAATTGTCAATAATCAGCATGCAGTTTTCAATCTTTTTTTATTTAGAAAAAGCGTATGATACCACTTGGAAGCATGGTATTTTTAAAGATCTACATAATTTGGGGTTAAGAGGCCGTTTGCCTCAATTTATAAGAGACTGACAATTTCAAATTTGTGTTGGTTCCACCCTGTCTGACCATTATAATCAGGATCAGGGTGTTCCCCAAGGCAGTATTTTGTCTGTAACTCTGTTTAGTATAAAGATTGATAGTCTGTCAAAGATTTTTAATGATTCCGTTGATGGTTCACTTTTTGTGGACGATTTTAATATTTCATGTCGTGCGTACAATATGCGTACAATCGATAGACAGTTGCAGCTATGTCTCAACAAAATCGAAAAATCTGTGTCTCGAAAATGGTTTTAAGTTTTCCAAAGCTAAGACCAATTGTATACATTTCTGAAGGAAATACAAACATCATAAAGATCCAGAGCTATTTTTACATGGCACTCCTATCAAGGTTGTACAAGAGGCCAAGTTCCTGGGTCTCATTTTCGATCACCATTTGACTTTTAAGCCACATATCAATTATCTTAAAACAAAATGCCTGAAGCGCTAGATTTGTTGAAAGTTGTGACTAATACAAAGTGGGGAGGTGATCAGACAACCCTCCTCCACTTGTTTAGGTCTCTGATCCGCTCTAAATTAGACTACGGCTCTATCGTTTATGGTGGAGCCTGTAAGGGCAATTTACAAAAGTTAGATTCGATTCACCATCAGGGCCTACGACAGTCTATATGTAGAAGCTGATGAACCTTCATTGAAGCAACGCCGTATCAAATTATCATTATCATTAGCCCCGTGTGGACTTGGGGTAGAATTTGTCCACAGCACCCCATTGCTGGTCGTAAAAGGCGACCGAATTGGGCAACCCGTTTGCCGTGGGTTGCGGCCCTGTGTCGGCGGAGGACGGGATTCTGGTGGTTGAGGTCATTGGAGCCAGGAACTGGTGTTCCTTTTGCCCAACACACCACTTAGACCCTTACTTCGCCTAGACGGGTGGTAAAATTGGCCCGATTCTATCAATCGGCTGGTCACGCCATGCCCTGTGCGTGGAAAACATATCTCAGAAATATCATATTAAAAACTGGTTCATTCTGAAATATGATATCGTTATTAATGCATATATGTCTATTATTGCCTAGAGTCCTATGCCAGAAGGCGGTGGCTCATGGGCCAATCTGGTGATACGGATCTCTGAAATCTGTGGTTCTTGGGAATTATGTCATGGGCCGAACCAGCCTGACATTACTTCTTTTAGTTTTCATAGCTTTTCAAGTCCTTTTTTCTAGAGTATAACATCCCTGTAACCTTGGTGTTGTAGCCTGGCTTCCACTGCACTCCGTCCTTGTTGACACTCGATGGCGGGTGGGGAGCAGGGATGCCGAAACTTATACTTACAACATGTCTCTAAATCTGCACTCTGGTTCTTCAAAAACAAACAAGCGTAGGCATACAGATTCTGTCTCGTCTGATGAAGATGTCTCTCCACAAGTGGCCGATTCTTGGCCTAGGTTCATCGTCATTTCATCCGCTGATGGTTCTCCTTTAAAGCTCAATCCTTTTGTCATCTCCAAGGGAATCCAAAGTACCTGTGGGGAAGTCAAGAATGTCACACGTCTTCGTTCTGGCTCAATCCTTGTTGAATGTGCACGGAGACAACAATCCGTTTATCTGCTGGGTCTCCAGCAGTTTGTTAACACAAAGGTTGTTGTCTCAGTGCACAAAACACTGAATTCTTGCAGAGGTATTGTGAGAGATCGTGCTCGCTGTCTGTCAGACATGGCAGAAGAGGACATAGCAACTGAATTACAAAACCAAGGCGTCACTGCAGTAAATCGATTTACCAGAAAGACACAGGATGGTAAGATTGTCAACACACAAACTTATCTTTTCACTTTTGCAATGTCAACTCTTCCTAAATCAATTAAAGCTGGTTACTTTAACATTGGAGTGGAGGTTTATGTCCCAAATCCACTCCGATGTTATAAGTGTCAAAAGTTCGGCCACGGAGCTAAATTTTGCACTGCTAAGACAAGATGCTCCCGTTGTAGTGGAACTCATGAGAGTTCAGACTGCACAAATGACATCAAATGTGCAAACTGCGACGGAAAGCACTTGTCCTCGTCTAAATCCAGTCCTATATTTGAACATGAAGCCAAAATATCAAAAATCAAAGTCACAAACAGCATTTCTTACACTGAGGCCAAAAAGTTACTTCCATTGCAAACCCCGTCAACCAAAACGTATTCAGCTGCGGTGTCCTCTCCAAGTCAAGTAGTGAAAGTATTGACAATCTCTACACAAACCGATATCTCTTGGGTTCAGGATGAACAGATTACCATTGATGAAACCTAGACATCTCACATAGTTCCGTCAAAAGTAACATCTGCTTCCCAAACAGAGACCTTGCTAGTGACACCTAAAAATACTGAACTAATAGAAATGCAAACAGTTTCAGGTGAAGCCCACTTGTCAAAACAGACTAAAAAGCAATTGAAGAAGAAAGGCAGGGCACTCCAGCACTTGGAGGCGCCTTCTCCTATAACAACACCTATAGAGGTTCATAGTCCTTTTGAGCCTCTGGAGATGGAGGTTAGTCCCTCAGTCCCAGTCGATGGGAATGGACCTCCCTCCCGCTCACGATCTCCAGTTGAGCCACCATGAGTAGCTCTTCTGACATTATCCAATGGAATTGCAGAGGACTAAGGAACAACTTAAATGATTTACAATTATTAATTCAGGATTATAAACCATCAGCACTATGCTTACAAGAGACGTACTTAAAAAATACTGATTTAATTGACATCAGACAGTATGATTCGTATCATTTCTATTCACCTCCAGCTGCTAAAGCCACTGGAGGCTCTTCTGTCGCGGTGAGGCAGGGTATTATACATAGCCTTGTTCCTGCTAATATGCCGCTTCAAGCTGTTCCTGTTCGGTTTACTTTAAACTTTGTTTTCCCGTTATGTTCTCTTTATGTACCTCCATCTTCGACTCTTCAAATAATTGATCTTCAAGCCCTATATGACCAGCTCCCCAAGCCATGTGTGATCATGGGAGATCTCAATGGACATAATCCACTTTGGGGTGGTACTGCTACAAACTATAAAGGGAAAATATTAGAAGACTTTATTTCGAACAATGACATGTATTTTTAATGATAACTCTAAAACTTATTTACATCCCGGTACAGGCACATATTCATCTCTTGATTTATCACTCACAAACTCTGAACTATTAAATGAATTTGAATGGTCAGTTCACGACGATTTCTGTGGAAGTGACCATTTCCCGACTATTCTTCAAAACATAACTCCATCTGATGTTCCTCCATCATCAAAATGGAACTTCAGTAAAGCTGACTGGTCGTTGTTCGAATTACTCTGTGAAAACAAGTTACATCCTGGTCGTTTTATTGATGTTCCTGATTCAATACAAATGTTTTCTGATGAACTAAATCACATAGCTGATGAATGTATTCCTAAGTCATCTGCTAATCCACACATCCGTAAACCATGGTTTAATGATACTTGCAAACAAGCTAGGAAGGCACGGAAGAAAGCTGAAAAGTATTTCCGTCACCATCCTTTGGTACATAATTTAAATAAATTCAAAATTGTAAATGCTAAAGCATGCCTTACGTTTAAGCAAAATAAACGCATGTCTTGGCAAGCTTATGTTTCAAAAATAAATTCACGTACGCCAATGTCGAAGGTATGGAACATGATTAAAAAAATCAAAGGTAAGGGATCTAAATCTGGTATCCACCATCTTCAAAATGGGAATAAATTATTAACTGATAAAACAGATATTGCTAATAAACTGGGTGAAACTTTGGCTAAACATTCTTCCTTATCAAATTATGTGCCTCAATTCCAAAAATACCAAAAACAGCAGGAAAAGAAACCTATTAATTTTAATTCAGATAATTGGGGAGATTACAATGAAATATTTTCTATTCATGAACTACATACTGCTCTTGGACAAGCTCACGATACTGCTACTGGAGCATACATTATCAACTCCTGTAGCACTTACCAGAATCATGTTTACTATCTCTGTTAAATATTTTTGATGAAATCTGGACGACAGGAAGTTTTCCACCTTCATGGCGTGCGGCTGTTGTTGTTCCAATACCTAAACCAGAACGTTATTACACCGATCCATCTTATTATCGTCTAATTTCATTGACAAGCTGCGTTTGCAAAACCATGGAACGCATTATAAACAATCAACACTGCAAAAAAAATCCATATATACAAGCTTTTATATCCTTTGGAAAGATGATATTTCCCAAGGATATACAAGATTGGAATGATGATATATACAAAAATATACAAGTTTGTATATACGACATATACAAAAATATACAAATTTGTATATATGGTTTATCCAAATTTGTTTTCTTTGTATATATTGGTAAAGGGAGATAATTGTTATGTATTTGTGTATAATTATTATATATATATGCACATTGAAGTGTTTAAAGTTGAGCACTGTGTTTCGTTTTGTATGTGCAAAATAGTATCAGCAAGTTACCAAAAAACTGATATAGTGGTGTGTAACATTACTGGAATGTTTAATTAGTACTCCACACTGTTAGCGGGAGTACATACTCTCCTTGCAATGACATTGACGGGTAAGCGATTGAGGCGTCTGGTACTTTTCCTGGCGCGGTGCTTGGTATGTGAGTAGAATTTATGGTCAAATACACAGAGAGGATAAGGGGAGGGAGGCGTCACACAGAAATTGTTAATAATCCAATAATGACTTTTTTTATGATAAAGTTGTCTTTTATAAGTGAATGAGATGTTTTACAGTTGTTCATGTGAAAAAACTATGAATGTTTATTCAGCGTCCGAAAACCCATAACACGGGGATATATGTTGTATTAATGTTTTATGTTTTACAAAAGATAATAAGTACAAAGGTATGCTTTTCTCAATATGCTTCAACATGGGGAAAGGGACATTGCACGTTTGTGGCAGTATTGCTCCCAGGTGGCGTCCTCGTCCACTAATGCCTACATCCACTAATGCCTACGGCCTACAATAAACAAAGTCATGCACCAGTGATTTTCAGCGACACCTACTATCAGTGCAACATTTCAGCATCATTGCATTAGTTCTTATAGTATATACACCAGCAGATATTTGATGATTTCAAAGAAATTTCAAAGAGTTCATTCCTAGCATGGGTAAGTTGTTTTCGTTGTGTAGGATTTATTCCACACTGTTTTATTTATTTGTAGGCAAAAGTGGACTTTGGCATTAGTGGCTGGAACCCAGGTGGCCGGGTGCGCAGAAACTATTCCCGATTTTTTAAAAGTACTGATTTAACTCCGAAATTTTACATCCGCCAACTTTGTTTTTTTTAATTTTGCCACTGTTACATTTGTTGGTATGAATATTGTCCAGACGGCACAAAATAGCTTAAAATGCAATCAAATGTTCAAAACATTTCTTGGGGCTCAGCCTAATATTGTTAGCAAAGTCAACAAACTATGACAAAAAATGTAATGTACAACAGGCGCAAGAAAATTAAAAAAATTCTTACAAATACAAATGATAAGAAGTCGAATATGAATACTTATACCTGTACTTTTTAGAACAAGACATTGACACATTGAGGTATTCAGATTAAATTGATATGTTCTTTACTTATGTAAATGCAAATGATAAAAAAATAATTAACAGTGAGATACTATCGCTATTGTGCAAAGCATCCAGTCCCAATGAAAGTGAACAGCATGCCGATGTTATACAAAGCAATCATATAACATATCGCGACTGATAGTTCTAAACAATCAGGCAGTCAACATAATGACGGTATCAGTGGGCACATCGTGATATTTGAAGATAAAAAATGATAACACATGTCATCAGTCTGGGAAGTAATACACAGCATCTTGACAATGAACAAAAAGAAGAAGAAGAAGAAGAATAGTTTATTAAAGTGTCACTATTTAAACAACCAACCATTTTGGCTTTTGAGACAAAATACGCATCACCCCCCCATAGAAGTACAAGGAACACACACATCCGCAAATTCAGTCACTAACCCACCAACATATATTACGTTACACACACCACACCACACCACACCACACCACGGGATTACATACTCGGTATTGACCCATGACATATCCATCTTCATGTCAGGGAATGGGTTTTTTGATGGTGGTCAATGGACACGTCTTGCCTTAGGGAAAGCTGCTGTACTGTACAGCTTCTTAATGTATGTCTCATCTGCGAGCCTCTTCGCCATCTGCAGTTCCGTCGACTCGCAGTTCTTTGGTCGTACTGTAAAAAATCTTTATGCCGTCTTCGTCATAGTTACTTTCCTCGGAGGGCATCAACTGAGCTATCTTTAATGCGTCCTCGTACCTCTGTTTCTTCTGGACGGGAAGGTTGCGATGGCGTATCCCGAGGACTCGGTTACAACTCTTCTGAAGAAAAACAACAACATTATTTACAATTGCATTTCAAATTTATAATGCATATGTATGTATATCCATGTATATGCTCATGAGCAATGGAGGAGAATATGTGAAAATCAAATTCAATTTTATTCCGATAACCCTTAAGCAACGTGTCAGTATTATAGCTTGATGTATTAGAACAACACTATTTGGGAATGCCAGGTGCTACTGGTAGTGTTGGGTATGCTTACCCTTTTTGAAGATTCACTCTTTGTAATTCGACATCGAACGGATTACATCACACTCTGAGTAAACAATCTCATTTAACCCTTAATTAGTTAATTAATCTGCAGTATATTGTATCACTTAGTATTGCCTTAACGAGGAGTAATCCCTTGTCAGTTGTTGGTGAGTGATCAATTTTATTAATTTCAATTTTACAGAATATTGAACTGCTAAGTATATGATAAAGTGTTGAAGTAGCATTAGATATGTTTGAGATTACAGTTTTCAATTAACTGTATAATGTAGCTTGCTGTCTTTGGGAGAGTCAGTATCTGTAGAGCTGGCTTGGTCTAATTGGTATTCAGGCCCTGGGACACAAATATTGTTTAATAGCATTGTTTTGTGAGCAGCCGGATGCGTAAATGATATGTAATATATTTTCGTATTATATTTTATAGTACTTGTTTTAATATTGTTAACAACAGAGAGAACGAAGATTTTTCTTTTGAAAAACCATAACAGCATGCATATGTTCTAGCAAAAGGAAACTTGATAAATATTCATTTTGCTTAATTTCTACTTTGGAAAACTTATTTGGAGCTCTGAAAGCTTAACGCTGTATAATTTGGGACGCGCATGGTTGGATGCAAACTAAATGTTTAATTCTCGCAAATTAAGACACCAGCGGCGGTATAGGAGCATATATCTAATGTCATTCAATACAGAATAATACATGAAGATGTTTCAATGTTAAGATTAAATATGTCTAACGATATGGAAATTAAATCTTGATAACTGTTTTTAATCTTTGATCTTTTGGGAAAATAATAGTGGAACTGGTTGAGTGACTGACGTATTCTACATTAAAAAGTGACAGATACGTGATTTACATCATTAAAATTTAAAGTGATACAGTGATACAATTATAAGTGAGGGTTGTGATTTATTTAGGCACGAAGTCAGTATTTGGGGATTTAACTTGCGCTTTCCGACATTATGCGTATTTCGCACACGATTAAGAAAATAATGTAATTCATTTATTTATATGAAGTACAAATGCATCAATCCTTAATCACCCAACTTGTTGAATGTTATTTCGTGAATACACAAATTGCATAACACATTCCCTGAGGACAAACCCAAATGGCCCGTCCCTTTGTGACAGGTGTTAATTAGAGAATGTATTGCCACCACATCATGTCCCGGCACTTTTATTACATGTAATGAACCTAGTCGGTCCCTGAATCTGTAACAACAACATTGGTCTTATAAAATCAAAGTAGCATAAATGTAAAGTAATTCGTATTAAAAAAATGACTGGTAAATATAACATGAATATAACATGAATATAATATGACCGACTTCACACAAACTGATTAATTAAACATATGTTTAAATAGCTATAATTACATGCATGACACCTACATTATCATGAAATACTAATGTTGGTCATGTTTGTTAATTTGTACATTTCGTTGTTATTGGTATCCTGGGGATGTTGTAATTATACACGTGGTCTGATCTTATTTGACGTAGAATACATGAAAAACGATTGGTCAACAGTTTGGTGCGGTCGATGGAAAGGTGTTCAATTACTAAGAAAAGCTATTTAACTGTTTAATACTTAATACGTGTCTTAAAATATGAATTAATTCTTAAGTTATAACATTAGTGCAAATTCACCCAAACGTAGGAAGTACATGGACCGATTTCAAAATAGCTAAATTGACAAATTGTTCCCATAAACCACTGAATATAAATTCACTTAGCCTTTAGAATAGAAAGGCGAATCGTTTCTTAATTAATGTCTTTTAAGCCGATGGAAGTTTAAATCACTACAACCGAGTCCGAGGCGATAAAGGATTATGTGACAAAATCTGGTATCATGGCTTAACTGTATATAAGTCACACTGTCCAAGTTTAATAATCCTCTATATCAGATGACTATTCCAATTATTAATGGTATCAGGTAGGAATAACTTAGCAAAGCATTCTGTTCTACAACATATAGCCTGTATATTGGTTTGATTTCTATAAATGTAATTACTAACAGCAAAGATGTTTTCCATCTTGTAAAAAGGTGTAATGGCTGTGTTAGTTTCTCTATATATTTTCTCGTGGCCTGTACCCATTATCACCCCACAAATAGTCCGTATAGTCCGTATTGAGTGAGTGAGTTAAAATTTAACGTCTCATCGGCAATATTTCAGCGTCCGGAATGAATCTTAGTGGAAACATTCTAGGATTATTTCTTGTTCTTGGTACAATTATCCCAAATATGGGCATTATATGCTTGTTCATAACTTCTAACGATTTATGTGAAAGGAGTTATTTAACTGAGTGAGTGAGTATGGTTTACGGCGGTGGACACCAGAAAGGTATCTAAGACTTCTAAGGCAATTAATCATAGGGATTTCCTTTTTAACACGTCAATATCAGAATCTGACTGAAATATTATTCCCAAAGTCATAAATATTAATTCCTTTCATTTTAAGATTAGGTTTTGCACTTGGGAAGACTTTAATTTAACGTGAAATAGAAAGCTTCTGTTTTCTCTGGATTCAATTTTACTTACTTTCATCCATTTGGTAATTTTCTCCAAATCAGCATTAATATTTTACGCAGTAGTATTTGGAATTGTCCCTTTGGGGAATTGTCTGGACCCCACCGCAAACACAGTAAACAGAAATTCCAATGTGAATAATATGTACAATAGTTTGTTGGCTCGACATGCAAGACTCCATAATTTTAGTTATAATGTAAAACTCATAGTAATATTAAATCATATTTAAAACAAATAATTAATGTATTTTACATGGGAGACGAAGCGACACACATTGTATTTTATAATAATGCACAATTTTGAATGCTTTAAACCTGTTGCATTAAACAAATACTGGATTTGATGTAGTGAATCAATATGTGTCTAGTCTTCCAAATGTTCTATTGCGAACATATATAGTGTCAGCGCTCATGATCGCCATATCTATGAATGAATAAAAATATCATCATTAATAAACTCACCTGAGCTCGCTGTGTGTTCTGAAGACAAATCGCTGTTAGGCATCCTGCACGGCTTCGTTCACGTTCACCCTCAAATGTACCATAGAAATCTGCGATTGTGCGTGTTCAATGTTCGAATGCATTTTTGCGACAGGCGTTCGTTTATTTATTAAAATTCCACTAATTCATTAATCACATTGAGTTGCTCGCCTCTTCTCCAGTTGCTCACACTCTCAACTGATGTAGCTGATTAACTGGAGTCCGGATGTACCTAATTACAAACTCTGTTCTAATTATGCTAATCGTGGAAGTGCATTATACTGGATGACAAACTTAGTAATCCTTTCACACTAATGATCCTTGTTTACAATGAACGCATGCCAATTGACTAAACAAACATCCTTAAGTAGAAGTATCACAATGGACGGTGTGTACAACTGTTTGACAAACAATATCAACCAATATTTCATATTTAGAATGACCATTACATGAAATCACAGAAACATATATATTAAATTTTACTTTGAAAACTCCAGAACTAATGTCGTGAACGTAATATAATAGGAATTTATTCCAACGATGTGTTTCCTATATATGTTTCCTTGTACAATTTTAAATTCATGGATTTTTTATCTATTATTTTGCAATGATCGTGACAATCGCTAAAAGGCTACTCTCTTGCTATTCCATTTAGTGGTTATTCTAGTTTAGACAGCGACAGCCTCTCGTTATACAAGCAATGCTTTTCTAAGCCCGATTTATTTAAGACAGCGTCTGTCATTCGCTATACAAACAGTGTTTTTTCTAACCCCGATTTAGTTAAGACAGCGGCAGCCTTTCCCCATACAAACAGTGCTTTTCTAACCCCGACCTAGTTAAGACAGCGGCAGCCTTTCGTTATACAAACAGTGCTTTTCTAACCCCAATTAAGTTTATACAGCGGCAGCCTTTCGTTAAACAAACAGTGCTTTTCTAACTCCGATCTAATTAAAACAGCAGCAGCCTTTCGTTATACAAACAGTGCTTTTTCAAACCGTGATCTAATTAAGACAGCGGTATTATTTACATTATCTGTAACTAAAATCTGCACAAATGTTCTATTTCTTATGTAAAATGCTGTCAACATAAAGAAATAAAAATTATTTCATAACACTCAAAATATAGTTGCCATAATGAAATAGTATTAACGTGTTATTGTCACGTGCAAAAATACTGTTCGGTAACATTAGTTTCAAACCCCAAGAAAACCTCTTACGAGTTCAAAACATTCAATGAAGCAGTGGTAAAATCTATCCATATATACAAAATTGTATAGTTTTGGAAATACCAACTATACAAAATTTTATATTTTGGAAATACCAAATATACAAAATTGTATATTTTGTATATATGGGTATTTTTTCTTGTGCAACTTGTTTGGTACTTAGAAACCAATAATCTCATTACCAATATACATTGTACAATGTGGTTTCCGTAAAAACAGAAGTACTATCAATCATTTAGTACGTTTAGAATCATTCGTTAAAAATGCCATAATAAACAAACAACATGCAGTGTCTATCTTTTTCGATTTCGAAAAAGCATATGACACTACATGGAAACATGGTATTTTAAAAGATTTACATAATTTTGGATTGCGAGGTCGTTTGCCTCAGTTTATATCCAACTTTTTTTACAGACAGACAATTTCAGGTCCGCGTGGGTTCCACCCTGGCTGATCATTATAATCACGATCAGGGTGTCCCTCAAGGCAGTATTTTGTCTGTCAAATTATTCAGCATAAAGATAAATAGTTTTTCAAAAGTTTTATCTGATTCGATCGACGGATCACTTTTTGTGGATGATTTTAACATTTCCTGTCGTGGTAAAAATATGCATACTATTGAAAGGCAACTTCGATTATGCTTAAATAAAATTAATAAATGGTCTCTTGAAAATGGTTTTAAGTTTTCAAAAGCCCAAACAAACTGCATTCATTTTTGTAGAAAGTAGAAACCCTAAGGACCTTGATATAGTTTTAGATGGTGTTCCTATCAAAGTTGTAAAAGAGGCCAAGTTTCTTGGTATTATTTTCGACCAGCACATGACTTCTGCCACATATAAATTATTTAAAGAATAAATGCCTGAAAGCATTGGATTTATACAAAGTAGTTTCAAATTCAAAATGGGGAGGGGATCAGAAACCCCTGCTCCAACTGCACAGAACGCTTATCCGCTCTAAACTTGATTACGGCTCCATTCTCTATGGTGGAGCATGTAAAAGCAATTTGGAAAAACTTGATTCTATTCATCATCAGGGCCTGAGGCTTTGCCTTGGAGCGTTTAGAACGTCTCCGGTTCATAGCCTATATCTGGAAGCTGATGAACCATCACTTCAACAACGTCGCATAAAGTTATCTTTACAGTACATTTCTAAATTGCATTCTAATAATCCCCTCTATGAAGAACTCTACATTAAAAAATCATGTCTTACTCCATCCCTTGGACTAAGACTAAAACATCATATTTCAGCTGCTAAAATACATCTTGACAATATAGCTCCCACAGAACTTTTGTCTTCTCCGCCATGGCAATTGGTAATGCCAGAGGTGGATCTATCCTTAACTAAATTCAAGAAATCGGAAACAAATCAGCTTATTTATCAACAAGAATATAATCAATTAAGAAGCAAATATGATACTTATTAATCTATATTTACCGATGGATCTTAGGATGATGACGCAGTTGCCAGCGCCACAATCATTGGATCCAAGATTATATCTTCAAGACTTCCCGATAACTCTTCCATTTTTACGGCCAAATCCAAGGCCATATTAACAGCATTAGAGTACATAAGTAAACATTCCAAACATAAGCAATATAATATATTTTCAGTTTCTCTTTCTTGTCTTCAGGCGATTAAAAATCAGTCTTGTAACCATCCACTTTTAATTGAAATTATTGAATTATTAAATGTTCTTGCTACTGGCCAGTGTGATTATAAACCTGTTATTAGATGTTACATCCGAGATCTAATGCAGAAGAAGTGGGACACCCAAGTAGACAATAAATTACATGAAATTAAACCCACTATTGGTTACACCTACTTGGGTTGTCAGTCCAGATTTGAAGAGGTCGTATTAAGACGATGTCATATTGGCCACAGCAGATATACGCACGAATATTTATTAAAAGGTGAGGATCCTCCGTTCTGTATCCCTTGTGATGAAAGAATCACGGTCAAGCATGTCCTGCTTTACTGTGTTGATTTTTCCATCACAAGGGATAAATATTTCAAGATTACATCTATGAAGGATCTTTTTAATATCAGTTCTCATTTAGTTATTGGGTTTTTAAAAGAAATTGAATTGTTCCATAAATTTTGATTAATATGTTGTGTATATAATATAGTGTTTTATAATTGGCAGAATAAATGTGATAACTGAGATTGATAGTGGCTGTATCCTCGAAGGGGGTTGAAGTAGTGTAAAATTATTGTCCCCTGGAGAGGGTATGTAAGACCACGTCTTTCAAGGTAGATTTATTCTTACCATATCTTTTAACCGTAGAATATATGTTGTTTTAATATGGCTAAATGTGTTAATGATCGCCAACATCTGAAGGGATGATGTAATTCCAGCTGGGGTCCATGCAGGTAGCAAAAGTACTGTAAGTTCCCATGGTCCCGAGTATGGTGATCTACCTTCAGTTGTTGGAGATCAAAGCCTGTTTTTATACTGTATTGTTATGTATCGTAATATCAATTTTATGATTCCATACTAGTTTTAACTATTTCTCTGTGATAAGTCTAGTTATTTTACTGCCCATCGTTGGCAGGTTTTTTATACGTTTTCAAAGTATTTATAATATTTAACCTTTGATAGTCACGATATGGCTGAAATATTGCCGATGTGACTTGAAACTTAACTCACTCACTCACTCAAATTATCATTACAATATATTACTAAATTACATTCTAACCCATTAAATCCTGCATACAGCTGTGTTTTTGAACCACTTTATGAAGAACCTTTTCAGAGTAAGACTAAGCTGGTCCCACCACTAGGCATTCGGATTAAACCCCACATTACAGCTGCCAATATTAATCTTGATAATATTTCTCCTTTCAGGCTTTTGTCTTCTCCTCCTTGGCAACTTATCAGGCTGGAAGTAGACTTTACTCTTTCACAATTTAAAAAATCAGACACAAATCAATTAATATATCAACAAGAATATATTCAAGTTAGAACTAAATATGACTCCCACCGTTCCATTTTTGCAGATGGATCCAAGGATGGTTGCACTGTCTTCAGTGCTGCTTTCATTGGATCGAAAACAGTATCATCCCGATTACCAGACAATAGCTCCATTTTCACAGCTGAAGCCAAAGCAATATTAACTGCTTTGGAATATATCCAAAAACAGTCCAGTTGTAAACGGTTCATCATCTTTTCAGATTCTTTATCATGTCTACAGGCAATACAATCTAGCTCTTCAAGTCATCCATTCATTTTAGATATTTTAGAATTATATAATGACCTTGCTACTGGCCAATACGACATTGTCTTTTGCTGGTTGCCCAGTCATGTTGGCATCACGGGTAACACTATGGCCGATGCTGCAGCAAAGGCAGCTCTCAACAAATCTGTGACACCACTTCTAATACCATACAGTGACTACAAGCCTGTCATTAGGTACTATATCAAAGATCTAATGCAAAAGAAGTGGGACACCCAAGTAGGTATCAATAAATTACATGCAATAAAACCAAATATCGGTTACACTTACTTGGGTTGTCAGTCCAGATTTGAAGAGGTCATTATGCGATGATGTCGTATTGGCCATTTGCGTTATACACATGAGTATTTATTGCAAGGTGAAGATCCTCCATTCTGTATCCCTTGTGATGAAAGAATCACGGTCAAGCATTTCCTGCTTGACTGTATTGATTTTTCCATCAAAAGGGATAATTATGTCAAGGTTTCATCCATAAAGGATCTTTTTACTGTAAGTTCTCATTAAATTCTTGGATTTTTAAAAGAAATTGAGTTACTAGATAAATTTTGATTATATGTATTGTAAAAAGTATCTGATTTTAATTTGGTAGAATGATTCGATAACTGTGATTGTTTGTGGCTGTACCTTCAAAGCACAGGCACTGGAGGCAGGTGAGTGATAGGGTTAAAATACGACCTATATACATAAAGAAACAAGGTACGTCACCCGCCATATTGGCCAATTTATAAAATTACCATGTTGAGCAAAAACAATAAAATGCGAGGGAAGTAACGTTTGCAATATCTTAAGGACGATCTAATCATACCATCTACGTGCATCAAACCTGTTTGTTGTCCTATTTATTTGCATAATCTCATTATTTTATCGTCTAACCGGCGAAACGCGACTGTCGAGAACGGAAGTAAACAAACGACCACTTCCGGGATCCGCACTGAATGCCGTCCTGCTCACTGATTGGTCAGATCGATATGATCACAACAAACACACGTGTTGAATGTCACATTTTGATGAAATCATGGTTGTTTTGAATACTAGGCAAAATTTAGCTTTTAAGTTAGTGTGTGATGGTCACAATGTGGTAGTGCTTGGCCAAGCTGGTTCTGGCAAGTCATCCTTAATAAGGGAAATGCAGTCTCATCTCAAAAGTATGGGGAAAAGTGTATCTGTAGTGGCAAGCACAGGTATTGCTTCCACACAATTTACCAATGCCAAAACTCTCCACTCATGGGGGGGGGGTTTGCAAGATGGATATCTCAGCAATGATGAATGCCTTCAAAAGCTGACATCACATACTGTCAATGTGATTAAAGAGACAGATGTCCTCATAGCTGACGAAATGAGTATGACCAGTGCTAAAGTTTTTGAGCAGGTAAGGAATTTTGACTGATTAATACATTCATGATATTATATCTTAAATGGTGTTTCCAAATTTATAAGAGTACATATTACACCCTTTATAGCTAAAAAATACCAGTCATATAATTTAGGTATTTAAGTATCTCACTGTTGGTCCTGTAGCTATTTCAGGTTTATTTACAAACCAATATCCTTGATCATTAAATTTTATCATAGAATTCACAAATATGAATGAATGCATACTTACATTTCAAACATTTAATTATTTCCAATTGAAAATGATCATCTGTTTATTTTGTAATACTCAGCAGTACATATATAGATATTCAATACCTGCATAATGCATTTCTCTTTTAATGGACTCTGTTCTTTTAAGTACACAAAAAATAAAAAAATATCCTGGTCCTCAAAATTGTTAATATGCGTCTAAAAGCATACGCATTAAAGATATGTGTTTTAAAATAATCTGTCAACCTACTTCATGTTGAATGCAAATTAAGGATATTATTATATACATACAACAAGACATCAGTGAATGGTTAATGCAAATTTATTTGACATAACTACTGTATTTTTCAGCTGGAGTTTGTATGTGGCAGCGTAAGGGGAGGAAATATCTGCTTTGGAGGTCTTCAAATAGTGTGTGTTGGAGACTGGTTCCAGATTCCACCTGTGGCAAATAAGTCCTGTAATGACCCTGGAAAACATTGCTTCACCTCAAAGATTTGGAAATCAGTCATGAAGCACAAAGTTGAACTGACAGAGGTATTGAGGCAAACTGACATAGAACTAATTAAAGCTGTTAATGAGTTAGAGAGAGGAACACCTACTTCTGCCACAAACCTGTTTTTGAAGAAATTAGCTCGTCCTTTAACCCCTGGAGACAAACCTACAGTTCTGTATGGAACAAACTTTGATGTTGACTGGCACAATGCTGCAGAGATTAATCAACTGCCAGGACTAGGGAAAACATACAAGTCAGTTGATACTGGAAATGTGAAAACATTGAACAGTATTACTGCCAAAAAAACACTATTCCTGAAAGTAGACTGCCCAGTAATTCTAGTAAAAAATGTTGGCAAGGGATTTGTCAATGGGTTGCAAGGACTTGTTACGGAATTAGAAGAAGATGGGCCCACAGTTAAGTTCCAAATGGAACACTGAAACTCACAAGAGATACTTTTTCTGTCTTTAATGTGGTTCAGAATTCAAATGAAGCTCAACGTTGCCAGTTTCCTATTGCCCCTTCCTTTGCTATCACTATTCACAAGGCACAAGGATTGACCATACCTCGCCTAGTTGTTAACTGCAACCATATCTTCAGTCCGGGTCAAGTCGGTGTTGCCATTGGGCGTGCTGTTGACACAGAGGGACTGCAAGTTCTGCACTACTCCCCTGAATGCAGCAAGAAACATACAGATGAAGTTTATGACTTCTTCACAGAGCCTGGTATTCCATTGAATGAAGATATCTCTTGCTGTCATGATGTATGCATAAACATAACTAAAATGCCTATAAAATTGTAACGCATAAAGCATTTTGTAAAGCTCATTGTATAAACAATTACATCTATACATTCCAGATTACATTCTGGAAGTTTTCTGCTCAGAAAAAATAATTATGAATTGATATTTTCAGTTAAAAATTATTACATTCAGAAAAGTATATTTTAGAAGTCACTTTATACTTACTACTACAACATGAATGGTCAACTGAACTTTGTAGATTCCATTTATTGCTGGTGATGCTGGTGATGCTGGTGATGCTGCGGTCCATATCGCCTTCCCAGATGATGATGACTTCGATGATGATGACCTGCAGAAAATAGCGAGATGGGAAGATGAGGTTGAACATGATATTCAGCATCAGGTGAGTACTACTAATGCAACAAATCTTTGACAATTTTGGAAAGTTTAAACATGCATTCTTTACATGGTTACATGTACATGGTAGCAAATGGTGTTCGTACAGTCATGTTAATTTTGAGTTTGAGCCTAATTTGTTTGTGGTACTTTTTATTATGAGCTGTAATACTAAATAGTAACATACCTTTAATATCATGATATTAATATATACCTTATAGTCTCTGTGTTATTTTTGCAGTCTGCAGTTTCAGAGACATCCAACAGTGAACATGGTGAAGCCTACAATAAATACACGGTAGAAGAAGTAATAAAAATAGTAAATTCCTTCAAGTGTGACTTGACCATGTGTGAGTGTGTGTGAGTTTAAGTTTAACGTCACATCGGCAGTATTTCAGCCATATCGTGACGAAACAAAATTTGATATGAACAATATATATTAAACTATATAAAATTCTGCTGACAAAGAGCAGTACAATAACTAGAACATCACAGAATTTCGTAAAACTAGTTTGAGAACAAGTAAAACTTGAGAACTAACTAATCATTTAACAACACATTATAAAAACAGGCTATAGATCGCCACCAACTGAAGGTTGATCACCGCGCTGGGGACCATGGGGACTTACAGTACTTTTGCTACCTGCATGGACCCCAGTCGGATTTACATCATCCCTTCAGTTGTTGACGACGAGTGACAAATTTAGCCAAACAGTAAAATAACACATATACTACTATTAAAAGCGTGGAAGAAATAAATATACGTTGAAAGATGTGGTCTTACATACCCTCTAAGGGGGACAATAATTTTACACTACTTTAACCCCCTTCGAGGATATAGCCACTAACAATCTCAGTTATTGATTAGTTCAACCAATTATAAGATGCATTTATATATTTACAAAACAGAACAATCAAAACTTATGGAGCAATTCAATTTCCTTTAAAAAAGCAATAATTAAATGAGAACTAATAGTGTTAAAAAGATCCTTCATAGATTTAACCTTGAAATAGTTATCCCTTGTGATGGAAAAATCAACACAGTCAAGCAGGACATGCCTGACTGTGATTCTTTCATCACAAGGGATGCAGAATGGAGGATCTTCACCTTTTAAAATATATTCATGAGTGTAACGGGAATGACCAATACGACATCGTCTTAAAATGACCTCTTCAAATCTGGACTGACAACCCAAGTAGGTATAACCGATATTTGCTTTTATTGCATGTAATTTATTTATACCAACTTGGGTGTCCCACTTCTTCTGCATTAGATCTTTGATGTAAGATCTAATGACAGGTTTATAATCACTGTATGGTATCAGAAGTGGTGTCACAGATTTGTTGAGTGCTGCTTTTGCAGCAGCATCAGCCAGTGTGTTACCAACAATTCCAACATGACTGGGTAACCAACAAAAGACGATGTCATATTGGCCAGTCGCAAGGTTATTATGTAGTTCTATGATATCGAGTAAAATGGGATGCTGACACGAATTATTTCTAATAGCCTGAAGACAGGACAAGGAGTCTGAAAATATAATGAATTCTTTATGTTTAGATTGTTTATTTATATATTGTAAAGCAGTTAATATTGCTTTTGATTCAGCTGTAAAAATTGAAGATTCATCCGGTAATCTAGTTGATATAGTTCTGGATCCAATGACGGTGGCGCTGGCAACAGCATCACCGTCCTTGGATCCATCAGTAAAAATAGATTTATAAGTATCATAGTCACACCTTAACTGATTGTATTCTTGTTGATATTGTAATTGATTATTGTCAGACTTCTTTAGTTTAGATAAGGTAATATCCACCTGTGGCTTTACCAATTGCCAAGGAGGAGACGAAAGCTGGCGGAAAGGAGATATAATTTCAAGTTTAATATCGGCAGCAGAAATGAAAGGTTTTATTCTTATTCCGAGAGGCGGAATAAGAGAGGACTTCTTACCGTACAGATCCTCATAAAGAGGATTAAATACACAACTGTATGCAGGGTTAGACTGATTAGAATATAATTTTGTGATGTACTGTAGACATAGTTTGATACGGCGTTGTTTCAGGGATGGCTCATCGGCCTCAACATATAGACTGTCAATCGGAGAAGTTCTGAAAGATCCAAGGCAAAGCCTCAGACCCTGATGATGTATGGGATCAAGTAATTTAAGATTACTTTTACAGGCTCCACCATAGATGATGGAGCCATAATCGAGCTTAGAACGGACAAGTGATCTATATAAGTGAAGGAGGGTCGTTTGATCACCTCCCCACTTGGAATTAGAAACAACCTTTAATAAATCTAGTGCCTTCAGACATTTAGCTTTCAAATATTTAATATGTGGTAAAAAGGTAAGATGATGATCAAAAATAATTCCTAAAAATTTAGCTTCTTTGACAACTTTAATTGGTGTTCCAGCTAGATGTAAATCAGGGTCCTTATGCGGTTTATATTTTCGACAGAAATGAATACAATTTGTTTTTGATTTAGAAAACTTGAATCCGTTCTGCTCTGCCCAAACATTGATTTTATTCAGACAAAGTTGCAATTGTCTCTCAATCGTGTGCATATTTTTACCTCGACATGATACATTAAAATCGTCAACAAACAAAAACCCGTCAATAGAGTCATTTAAAACCTTAGCTAAACTGTTAATTTTTATGCTAAACAACGTTACTGATAATATGCTACCTTGTGGGACACCTTGATCTTGATCGTAAAAATCAGACAAGGTGGATCCCACACGAACCTGGAAATTTCTATCTGTTAAAAATTGAGACACAAAATTGGGCAAACGCCCTCTCAAACCCATGTCATAAAGATCTTTTAAAATTCCATGTTTCCAGGTGGTATCATACGCTTTTTCTAGATCGAAAAATATTGATACCGCATGTTGTTTATTTATTAAAGCATTTTTCACAAATGTTTCCAGTCTAACCAAATGGTCAACTGTACTTCTATTTTTTCTAAAACCACATTGAATATTTGTTAAAAGATTATTAGTTTCTAAATACCATATAAGTCGGTTATTTACAATTCTTTCCATGGTCTTACAGACACAGCTAGTAAGCGATATCGGCCTATAATTGGAAGGATCAGTATGATCACGGCCCGGTTTTGGAATTGGAATAACGACGGCATTTCGCCAAGATGAAGGGAAATTCCCAGTTGTCCAGATGTGATCAAAAATAGTCAATAAAGTTTCTAAGCATGACTCGGGTAAATGTTTGAGTAACTGATAATGAATATTATCAGCACCCGTGGCAGTATCATGAGCTTGCCCAAGGGCGGTATGCAGCTCATGGACGGAGAAAACTTCGTTGTAATCCTCACCATTATTAGTATGAAAATTAATTTTCTTTTTTTCTTGTTGGTCTTTAAATTTTTGAAAATTCGGTGCATAATTTGATGAGGAAGAATGTTGAGCAAGAGTTTCTCCCAATTTATTCGCTATATCTCTTTTATCGGTTAATAATGTGTCACCCTCCTTAAGATGATGAACACTAGATTTTGAACCTTTGCCCTTAATCCTTTGTACCATATTCCAAACCTTAGATATTGGAGTACGGGAATTTATTTTCGAGACATAGCGTTGCCAAGATTGGCGTTTATTCTGTTTAAATGCTCGACGAGCTTTCGCAATTAACATTTTAAATTTATTTAAATTATGGACAGTAGGGTGGCGTCGAAAATATTTCTCTGCCTTTTTCCTCGCTTTTCTAGCCTGTTTACATTCGATGTTAAACCATGGTTTGCGTATATGTGGAATTGTAGAGGATTTAGGTATGCATTCATCAGCAATTTTATTTAACACGTCAGAAAAATCCTGAATAGGATCATTAGCATCAGTAAAACATTCGGGTTGTATTTTAGTTAGGCACATTGTTTGAAACAAAGACCAGTTTGCCTTTGTAAAATTCCATCTTGTAGAAGGTGGAACATCAGTCGGATTAACAGTTGATAGAATAGTTGGGAAGTGGTCACTTCCACAAAGATCATTATGGACAGACCAATCGAAATCGTTTAGAAGATTAGAATCAGTGAGGGACAAATCCAAAGAAGAGTAAGTGCCGCTTGCAGGATGCAGATACGTATGGGAGTCATCATTAAAGATACACAGATCATTATTAGATATAAAATCTTCAAGTATTTTACCTTTGGTATTTGTAGTTGTACCACCCCAGAGTGGGTTGTGGCCATTCAAATCACCCATGATTACACAGGGCTTAGGGAGCTGATCGTAGAGAGTCTGAAGATCAGACTGCTGGAGAGCTGATGACGGCGGAATATACAGAGAACACAATGTAAATGCAACGTGTAAAGTAAGTCGCACTGCAACGGCTTGCAGATTAGTGTTGAGAACAACAGGACTGTGTATAACGTTCTGTCGCACAATGATGGAAGATCCTCCAGTGGCCCTATCCCCTGGAGGAGAAAACGAATGATATGCACTGAACTGACGTAAATTAAAATTGTCTGTCTGCTTTAAATAGGTTTCTTGTAAGCAGAATGCTGATGGATTAAGATCCTGGACTAATAGATGTAGTTCATTAAAATTAGTCTTTAATCCTCTACAATTCCACTGTACTAAATTTGTTGAAGACACTATCTTTTAGGGGGATTGACTGGGGACCTACCCCTCACCTTCCTTGAGGGCGACAAGCTATGTGCCCTGTGATGGCTCATGTCGGACACATCCATGTCCTCAAGAGATCCGAACTTATTAAAAAGTTGGATCTGGTTATTAGCCCCCTTTGAGGCTCTTCCACTTTGATACTTTTTACTTTGTTCTGTTTTTGGTCTAGATTTGTACTGTGCATGTTGTTTGACAGGGATTTCTGATTTAGACTGTTCAGATACTTTAGGTGATGACGTCGACTGATCCTGAGATGAAGCTGCAACTTCATCACAAGATGCCATTGACTTACTCAATACTGGTGATGTTTGAGAGCTGGAGTTCTCCTGTGGGTGTCTCATCTGGGCTGCTGCAGATAATAAAGTAGGACCAGATGTTTTGGTCCACGTATAATCGGTCTGGCAACCTGTGGAATGAGAGGTAACATGTTTGGTCTTGGAAACCTGCAGTGAAGCGGAAACAGCAGAAGCAAAAGATGGCCCTGGTTGTTCCTCAGCAAGAACAGCCTTCTTTGCTTCGAAAAAGGATATGTTTCGCTCAAATTTTACCCTTGAAATTTTTGATTGAAGTTTCCAAGTAGGACATTCCTTGGATGAAGACGGATGGTTACCAGCACAGTTGACACAGTGAGGAGTTTTGCTACAGAGGGCACAGTCTACGCATGTTCCAGCACATCTATGACATGCAGCTGGATCATGGCATGACTTTGAGCCATGTCCATACTTTTGACACTTGTAACATCTCAAAGGATTAGGGATAAAAGTATCCACCCTTAAACTGCAGTAACCAGCTTTAAGGGATTCTGGACGCAGTGGGAGACAGAATGTAAACAAATATGTGTTTGTTTTTATCACCTCATTATTTCTCTTTGCTGTAAAACGTTTGACAGCAGTTACTCCTTGGGAGTGTAACTCTGTCACGATTTCCAGTTCCGTCATATCAGAAAGGCATCGTCCCATATCACGAACGATGCCTTTACAACTGTTCAGTGACCTGTGAGGGGATACCTCCACAGGAACAGTAGCTAGTGATTTCGTCGAGAGAAGAATTTGTGACTGGATTTGTTTATTGCATTGGATCAGGAGAGAGCCAGATCGTAACTTTTTGATTTCCTTAACTTGGCCAACTAAACCTTCAATACCCTTTGATATAGCAAAGGGGTTAAGTTTAAGTGGATCACCATTTGGAGCATTCATCACTAGAAAACGAGACCATGCCTCAGGATTGACTAGAGGTTGAGGAGAATCTTCATCCCCAGAAGAGAGCGAATCATCTGATTCGTGTGAGCGTTTTTTGAGTGGGGGTGCCATGGTAGTTTTAAATGTGATTCGCCCTCCTAGCTCCCCACCCACCATGGAGTGTCTACATAGACGATGCCACACGTCTGTGGATCTCCAGCAGACGGCACCAGGGATACCAGGAGGGTATACTCAAGCAGAAGAACCGATCGAAGATCAATAAATCCACCGGATTGGCCCATGAGCCACCGCCTTCTGGCACTGGCATCTAGGCAAATTTTGAATTTATAAAGTATTGCAAAATTCAATAATCATGTATATTCAAACAATTCAATGACAGATATAAATTTCCAAGCCGGAATAGTGAGTGAGTGTGAGCAAAATAAGTAAGTTGCTCAGGGCTTGGCATGACCAGCCGATTGATAAGACCGGGCCCATCTTACCACCCGTCTAGGCGAAGTAAGGGTCAAAGTGGTGTATTGGGCAAAGGAACACTATTCCTGGAACCAGTGCCCTCAACCACCAGACTCCCGTCCTCCGCCGACACAGGGACGCAACCCACGGCAAACGGGCTGCCCACTTTGGTCGCCTCTTACGACCAGCAATGGGGTGCTGTGGAAATATTCTACCCCGGTTCCACACGGGGGAAGAGCTATTAGCGCTACCCAGCACTCACCACGAGGAGGTTGCTCTTCACGAGTGCCGTGACTTGACCATGACTTCAGAACAGAAAATGATGAATGAGAGCATAGATGTCATCATTCAGTTTCCAGAAAAACTTAAGTTGTTTTTTGATATGCAGTTCAAGAAGCTGACTGACTTGAAAGGGGAAGGAAAGGGTACATTGGTCAAGGAGGAAACTGCCTTCCTACAGAAGTACCACTCTCATCTAAAATCAGAATTCTATCAGACATGCTGCAGAGAATTGTTTTCACCCATACCAGTTTACAAGCTGCTGGCTGGACGCATGATGACCTATGTCAGAAAATCTGTCGAGGATGAGGCCAAGTCTACCAACATACAAGAGGAGCTCACACCACGTCAAGTTGACATCCCGGAATCTGGAAACAGTAAAATTAGATATGTTGGGGGATATGCAGTGGCTAAAGTCAAGAATAAGTACATGAACCTAGTACGAAGTGCCCTTTCCTCTTACACAGTGTTGGATACGAGCAGTAAAGCCAAGGTGGATCTCTTACAGTCAATGGTGGTTCCTCATGCAGAAGTCATTAACAGTACTAAATATCCTGCCAGTCTAACTGAAGTGTCAAGGAAGCAGAATTTAACTTTTGGTCTTACAAATATTTCTGATGAAGTTTTTGAATTTTTCATGTCTGTTGAAAGGAAAAGGGTTCCACTGTATGAGGACAAATACTTGCAGAGGTACAAGTCAGAGCTTTTACAGTATGTCCATACCACTGTGAAGTCAGACAAGGACTCACTAGAGCAGTTTTGCAAACTCTTTCAGGAACTTGGCATAACCTGGCTTCATACACTAAGGATGGACACTCCAGATGAAGCTGAAGAAGTCATACACTATATGGCACAGGGCAGCGTGATTTTGGTAGAGCTTTATGGTGAAATAATTGACAAGTACCTGAGTGTTACTGATGCAGAGTACAGGAGGAATCTGTTGGCAGAACGAGGAAGGAAGAAGACTATGGAGCACCGTAAACAGGTTCTTTTACATCAGTCATCAAAAGCATCATCTTCGTTACTTTCAATGTCAACTCTGCAGCAAGATGAAACACCTGGATGTGCATCATCACACTGGAAACTAAAAGGTGCAGTTATGCAGGACAGAAAACAGTTGTCAAGCTTCACCAAGGATGAACTCCTCCATCTTGGAAATGCTTATGGAGTAAAACTAAACAAAGTCAAGAAGAAAGACATGTTAATTGAATCACTTTCAGAACGGATACTAGCTGCAGAGTGCATGACACATCCAAATATGTTAAACAGTGACAGTCAACAGTCAGACACGTCAAAACTGGTACTTACCTCGCAGGTTAGCGCAGATGTTCCTTGTCAGTCTACCCTCATGGATGAACCTCTCCCAAGTACAAGTGACCAGGCAATATCAGCTGCAATTCAGACCGAACCAGACACAGCTAAGTCAGTCCTACCTGAAGAGAAACAAGAAAAAATTAAAGGAAAAGGGAGTGGAAGGGGGAAAGGGAAAGGAAGAGGAAAAGGAAGAGGAAAATCAAAGGGAAAGACGAAGAGAAGCAGTACGAGGAAGAAAGCTGATGAGGATGCTGAAGGAATGTGAAGGAATGTATCATGAGGAAGATGAGGAGCCTTGGATTGGATGTTGTATGTGTGGTAAATGGTACCATCGGTCATGTGGTGGATTGAGTGACGATAGGAAATGGGCAGAGTATTCAAAGGAGGGTGTGACATGGCACTGCCGTTTGTGTTCATATGAATTTGGGGAAATATTAATGGGACATACTAAACATATGCTGTTAATCTTAACTAAAAAGACTAAATATTTCATTACTTACTTACATCAGACTTTAAATTTTTTGCAAAGGTGACTGAATGGCATTGCTCCTGTACTTTGTAAGGTGTTACGCCTGGAAGCATTAGATTTGTTAGAGATTGTGCTCTGCCCATGAATTATGCTATTGGTAGCTGTTCGATACTGATTGTAATTTGGGTTGGCTCCTGATCCATGATATAATCCTCTCTGCTGGGAAAAGTGATTTTCAACAATATCACTGTTGATGTACAGAGGTGTCAAAGTGATTTTCAGATCTTGTGTGGCCACATGAGCAAGCTTGCAGAATCCAGAAAGCAGGAATTCTACATCCTCTCGTGTTTCCCATGACATAAGTTGTTGCCTAGTTTCACTCTCTTCCCATTTCCGAAACCATTGAAGAATAGTTCTCAGTTGATGAAGACGGATGTCTGTGAGATCTCTTATTGGTCTCCTGTCATGGAAAATACTGATTAGAGTACTGGTTTGTTCCAGAAGATCCACAGCTCCTTCAAGGACGGATGAACCATGTCCAAGATTCTGCTTGTACGACCTCATTAGAGATAACATGTTTGAGTCAAGAACTTCTTCAGCTAGATGGTTGCGCATTAGGTCAGCTTTGTTAGGATGAATATGATCATTCCCAAGCTTGTGATGTATGGAAAGCCCATGTTGCTTATCCCACTCATAACTGTCTATCCACATTTTCCACACAATTGGATGGCCATTGATGGTAAGCTCCCTTGAATGCCACTTTTCTGGACCACTCTTCAACAAATTATTTCTGGTTTTTTTGAACAGGTGACTTGGATCTGCAAGAAAGATTACAGGATTGTCACTGAAGGGATTATGTGTTGCCATGTCAAATTGTCCTGGTGATCCATCAAAGTGAAGTTTGATAAAACTTCTATTGGTTGATGCTCCATCAATGGATACATAGAGAACATGAAATCCCCAACTTTCTAAAGATGAGATTATGTCCCAGAATGATGAATATAGTTGAGGAGCATTTGCCTGAGTTGTTGGGAAGTGAGCTATGGGAAATCTAAATCCAGTAAACCCGTGGAATACATATTGCAAAACATGATTAGCAAACGAAGTATCTCCATTTGATGATTTTACAATATTTGGAAATCCAACAAGTTTGATTTGGCCTCCTTTCTTGACAATTTGTAAGTCCTCTTGAATTGACATTTCATCTAGGACAAGACTACCATAGTAACCATGTTTCGGTAAGTTCCTGCTACATGCCTCCATGTACATCCACTTAAAGACATCATTATTGGTGCCTGCATGTTGCTCAACAACATTTTTATATCTTGAGAGAGTGGATATTGAGGGCAGTACGAGGCATCCACTTTTGAGTAAGTGTTCATAGGTTTTTGGACTCCTTGTCCATAGAGAGAGAGTCAGCTGAATGATATCGCTATCCCACCTCCTTGAGTGCTTGTCATTCACACTTGAATTTTGTAGCTGTGCTTGTATCAGCTTTAGCTGACTTGAACTCAAGTAAGGAGCCTTTTCCATGAGTATGGATATGACATCAGACTGTGAAGCATTAGTTTGTTGATTTTCATAATTGGGCACATCTATATCAGTAGAGGTAGGTTCATGACTTACCAGGTTGTCAGGTACACAAGTAGCTGCATTATGTGACAAATGTCTGACTACTGTTCTGACTACTGTTCTGCAGTTTGTGCATGCTGTGGTGGATTTGAAACAGTTAAAGTTAAGAATCTTGTGACAAGAAGTAGAATAAACTACATATTCATTGTCACTGTTTTTTTGTATCACATTATTCTCTTTTTGTTCTGTGGGAAATGTCTTATGGACAACACCCTGACAAAATCTAACTGCACTTAAAGATGCTAGTAAACCATCAATAGAAACTCTATCCATACTAACTTGATCACAAATTCCAGAGTGAGAGATAACACTTTTACCTCCCAGAAAAATGTTAACTTGTCCAACATCTGACAATTCAACTTCCATAATGACCCTGTTTCCATTACATTGTAAATCTGTGGACTTACCAAATCTTAACAAATGATCAAAACTTTCAAGCACAAAAAATCCACTAGGTAGATAGGATGAAATTTTGGTAAAGGACATTACTGTTTTGTCAGTATTATGATTTCTTTTGCCCAGTCCCTTGTAAACATACTGATACTTAGTCCAGTCACCTGTCCTCCTTTGCTTGACCTTTGTCACTGAAGGGAAGGAAGATATGACATATCTTCCGATAGCTTTTCTGTCAATGGTTGTGTTGCCAAATTTCTCTTGACATGCACTTAAAAGATCATCAGTCAATAAAGATTCACTTTTATCTTCAGTGTAATTTTGATGCAACCTAAAAATAATTTAGAATAGATGATTTGATGTATAAATAATGACTAACATGTTTTGTCAAGACAATTGAAGTATAAGTTGAAAATAAATGTATATGATTATGGTAAAACAAGTTCCTTTTAGTATTTTAATCATTTAAAATATACTTTTGACATGGTTTACTTGTAATAAATGACAGAATAATTCATAAAACAAATACTAAAAATGTTTTCTTTATCAGTGTTTTTGATAATGTTCACATTAAGTATTTTGTTGAACTTTAGTATCAAAAACTGATACTTTAATAGAAATAGACCAGAGATGACTGTATACACATATCAAATAGAGTAAGCCAAAAAATATAACGTTATTATACTTACCAAGAAAATAATTTTGATTCTGTCATTTTCGTGGATGGCAACAGTGACAAAACTCGCACATGTGGGTTTGTTATGGGTTTCAAATTTCCCACCAATATTGCACAAATATGTCGATCTGACCAATCAGTGAGCAGGACGGCATTCAGTGCGGATCCCGGAAGTGGTCGTTTGTTTACTTCCGTTCTCGACAGTCGCGTTTCGCCGGTTAGACGATAAAATAATGAGATTACGCAAATAAATAGGACAACAAACAGGTTTGATGCACGTAGATGGTATGATTAGATCGTCCTTAAGATATTGCAAACGTTACTTCCCTCGCATTTTATTGTTTTTGCTCAACATGGTAATTTTATAAATTGGCCAATATGGCGGGTGACGTACCTTGTTTCTTTATGTATGTAGGTCGTATTTTAACCCTATCACTCACCTGCCTCCAGTACCTGTGCTTCAAGGGGGTTGAAGTAACGTAAAATAATTGTCCCCCTGAGAGGGTATGTCAGTCCTACTTCATTCAAAGTATGTTTCATTGCCATGATTTTAATCGTAAAATTCTTGTTGTTTTTAATGATTTGGCTAAACCTTTCTTACAATCACCAGTGGCCAGAGGGATGGTGTAAATCCTGCTGGGATACCATGTAGGTAGCACCGTAGTACCGTAAGTCCCCATGGTACCTAGTATGGTGACCTACCTTTGGTTAGTGGTGATCTATAGCCCATTCTTATTGTGTACTGTTGTGAATAGTTCAAATTTTATGATGATATGCTAGTTTTAAATCTACATCTGTAATAGTCTAGTACTTTTACTGTCCGTTATCGACAGATTTTGATGTTTATATGTATTAATATATTACTTGATTTAGTCACTATATGGCTGAAATATTGTCGATGTGACTTTAAATATTAACTCACTCACTCACTACCTTATCATCTGTTAAAACATTTACCGCAATCATGTTTAGAAACCCTTTTAACAATATTTTTGACTTTGGATTGCAAGGCCGTTTGCCTCAATTTATATCCGGGTTTTTAACTGACAGGCAATTTCAAGTCCGCGTGGGTTCTACCCTGTCTGATCATAATAATCAGGATCAGAGGGTCCCACAAGGCAGTATTTGGTCTGTCACTTTGTTTAGTATTAAAATAAATAGTCTCTCCAAAGTTTTAAATGATTCACTTTATGGATCGCTTTTTTGTGGATGATTTTAACGTATCTTGTCGAGGTAAAAATATGCATACCATTGAAATGCAACTACAATTGTTTTTAAACAAAATCCATAAATGGTGTAGTGAATAAATTTTCAAAAGCCAAGACCAACTGCATTCATTTTTGTAGAAAGTATAAGCCGCATAAGGACCCTGATTGGATGGTGCTCCTATCAAAGTTGTCTAAGTAAAGTACTATAGAAAGACAATTACAGTTATGTCTAAATAAAATACATAAATAGTCTTTAGAAAACGGTTTTAAATTTTCGAAATCTAAAACAAACTGCATTCACTTTTGTAGGAAATACAAGCCTCATAGAGACCAAGAATTAGTTCTGGATGGCAATCCTATTAAGGTTGTCAACGAATCAAAGTTCTTGACAGACATTTGACATTTTTACCTCACATCAAACATTTAAAAAATAGATGTCTGAAGGCCCTAGGCTTGCTGAAAGTTGTTTCCAATTCAAAGTGGGGTGGGGATCAGAAAACTCTACTCCACCTGTACCGATCGCTGATTCGGTCTAAATTAGATTATGGCTCCATCGTCTATGGTGGTGCCTGTAAAAATAATTTAAAATTGCTTGATACCATTCATCATCAAGGTCTGAACTTCAGAACCATTAGTAGTCTGTACGTGGAGGCTGACAAGCCATCCCTGAAACACCGTCACTTAAAATTAGCGTTGCAATATGTTACAAAACTTTAATACAATCCAACTAATCCTGCATTTGAATGTGTTTTTCACCCATCTTATGAGGATTTATATGGAAAAAATAGCGCTTCTTCCTCCACTTGGAATAAGAATAAAACCTGTCATTTCTGATGCTAACATTAACCTGACAGTTATATCTCCTACTCAGATTTTGTCTTCTCCTCCGTGGTAGTTTATAAAGCCATAGGTCGATCTTACGTTAACCAACTTAAAGAAATCAGATACAAATCAGTTACTTTATCAACCTTATTAAATTTTACTGCAGAATCTAAGGCAATTTTAACAGCTCTCCAATATATACATTCACAATCTAAACATAAACAGTTCATCATATTTTCTGATTCCCTTTCCTGTCTTCAGGCCATTAAGAATATTTCCTGTGATCATCCACTTTTACTTGAAATAATAGAATTACATAATGATCTTGCTACTGGCCAATATGACATCGTCTTTTGTTGGTTACCAAGCTATGTGGGTATTATTGGTAACACAATGGTAACACCTGTGCATTCAAAATTGTATTTGCACAAATTCTATTTCAGAATTACATTTTACTTGAGGTTTGGCCTTGTTTATTACAACTGATGTCTTAGTTGAATTTCAAATGTATGTGTTTCAAGTATGAAATTTGCCTAGAGACTTATGCCCAGAAGGCGGTGGCTCATGGGCCAATCCGGTGGATTTATTAATCGTTGATTAGTACCTCTGCTTGAGTATACCCTCCTGGTATCCTTGGTGCCGTCTGTTGGAGATCCACAGACGTGTGGCATCGTCCACGTAGACACTCCATGGTGGGTGGGGAGCCAGGAGGGTGAATCACATTTACTACTACCATGGCACCCCCACACGAATCTGATGATTCGTTTTCTTCTGAGGATGAAGATGCTACTAAAATTGTCAACAATCCTGATAACTGGTCTAGATTTCTGTCTGCTCCAGATGGTGGTCCTATCAAACATAATCCGTTTGCGATAGCAAAGGGAATAGAAGGTTTGGCTGGCGATATGAAGGAAGTTAAAAAAACTAAGATCTGGTTCGCTACTCATTGAATGCCGAAGACCAATGCAATCCCAAATTTTTTTATCCAGCAAATCACTGGCAAATGTTCCTGTTGAGGTTTCTCCTCACAGGACTTTGAATAGCAGTAAAGGCATTGGTCGTTGCCTTTCAGATATGACAGACTGACATTGTGACAGCTGCACTCACAAGGAGTTACTGCTGTTAAACGCTTCACAGCTAAAAAGAACAATGAAGTCATAAAAAACAATATATATATATTCACATTTTGTCTTCCGGTGCGTCCAGAATCACTTAAAGCTGGTTATTGCAGCTTAAGGGTCGATACATTTATACCAAATCCCTTAAGGTGTTATACTTGCCAAAAGTACGGCCACGGATCAAAGTCATGCCATGTACCAGCTGCCTGCCATAGGTGCGCTGGAACTTGTGAAGACAGTAACCTCTGTGATAAACCTCCTCTCTGTGTCAACTGCTCTGGCAACCATCCATCTTCTTCGAAGGAATGCCCAACATGGAAACTGCAATCCAAAATTTCTAGAGTAAATCATGAACAAATCATCTCCTTTTTCGAAGCAAAGAAGGTTGTTCTTGCTCAGGAACAACCAGGACCCTCTTTTGCTTCTGTTGTTTCCGCTTCTCTGCAGTCATCAAAGAACAAACATGTTTCATGGCATTCTGTTGGTTGCCAGACCGACTACACGTGGGCTACGACATCTGCCCCTGCCTTGCTGTCTACAGCAGTCCAGATGAGGCCCCCACAAGAGACCTCTAGCTCACAAACAGCCTCTACATCTCAAACTCTCACTCAATCACAGGCATCTGGTGATAGGGATTCGTCTCTATCTCGAAACAATCACCTAAATTAGCTGAAGCACCACAATCAAAAACAAATGTGAAACAATCTGCATAAAGCAAAAGCAAACCTAGACCAGAATCGTCACAAAAAATATCTCAGTGGCAGAGCCTCAAAAGGGGACAACCAGATACAACTTTTTAATAAGTTTGGGTCCTTAGAGGACATGGATGTATCCGATAACAACTATTATCGGACACATAGCTTGTCACCCTCAAGGAAGGTGAGGGGTAGATCCCCAGATAGTTTCTTCACCTGATATTGTACAGTGGAATTGTAGAGGCGTAAAGACTAATTTTAATGAACTACATCTATTAGTCCAGGATCTTAATCCATCAGCATTCTGCTTACAAGAAACATATTTAAAGTGAGTGAGTGATTTAAAGCCACATCAGCCATATAGTGACGAAACAAAATTTGACATTAACAATATATATTAAGCAGTGTAAAATTCTGCCGACGAAGGGCAGTATAAGAACTAGCATATCACAGATTTTCGTAAAACTAGTTTGAGAATATTGTAAAATAGATAACTAACTTAATCATTGGACAACACACTATAAAAATGGGCTATGGATCGCCACCTCGCTGGGGACCATGGGGACTTACAGTACTTTTGCTACCTGCGTGGACCTCAGTCGGATTTACATCATCCCTCCAGTTGTTAGCGACGACAGACATAATTTAGCCAAACATTAAAATAACATATATGCTACAATTAAAGAGTGGAAGAAATAAATATACTTTGAAAGACGTGGTCTTACATACCCTCTCAGGGGGACAATAATTTTACACTACTTTAACCCCCTTTGAGGATATAGCCACTAACAATCTCAGTTATTGATTTAATCAACAGATCATAAAAGTTATTCATTTACAAAACATAATAATCAAAATTTATGAATTAAATCAATTTCTTTTAAAAAAGCAAGAATTACATGAGAACTTACCTGATAAAAAAGATCCTTGAGTGATGGAACTTTGAAATATTTATCCCTTGTGATGGAAAAATCAATGCAGTCAAGCAGGACATGCTTGACCGTGATTCTTTCATCACAAGGGATACAAAATGAGGGATCCTCACCTTTTAACAAATGTTCATGAGTATAACGTGAGTGACCAATACGACATCGTCTTAATACAACCTCTTCAAATCTGGACTGACAGCCCAAGTAGGTGTAACCAGTATTTGGTTTTATTTCATGTAATTTATTGATACCTACTTGGGTGTCCCACTTCATTTGCATCAGATCACGGATGTAAGATCTAATTATAGGTTTTTAATCACTGTATGGTAAAAGAAGTTGTGTCACAGATGTGTTGAGTGCTGCTTTTGCAGCAGCATCAGCCATTGTGTTACCAGTGATACCAACATGGCTTGGTAACCAACAAAAGACGATGTCATATTGGCCTGTCGCAAGATCATTAAATAACTCAAGAATTTCAATTAAAAATGGATGTTTACAGGACATATTTTTAATAGCCTGAAGGCACGAAAGTGAATCTGAAAAAATAATGAAGTCTTTATATTTGGATTTCTTCTTTATATATTTAAGTGCTGTTAAAATTGCGTGCGCTTCTGCTGTGAATATGGAACTATTATCGGGAAATCGTGAAGATACTGTTCTGGATCCAATGATGGTGGCACTAGCAACTGCGCCACCATCCTTGGATCCATCTGTAAATATAGATTTGTAAGTGTCATAAGTGTTTCTTAATTGATAGTATTCTTGTTTATAAATTAGTGGATTTGTATCAGATTCCTTAAGTCTAGTTAATGTGAGGTCTACATTTGGCCTTACCATTTGCCAAGGAGGCGATGAAAAAGGTTGTGTGGGAGCTATATCCTGAAAGTTAATGTTCGCAGCAGAAACGACTGATTTAATTCTTATTCCTAGTGGTGGAACAAGAGATGTTTTCTTATTGTAAATATCTTCGTAAAGAGGACTAAATACGCAATTAAAAGCTGGATTTGACTGATTTGAATATAATTTAGTGATGTACTGTAAAGATAGTTTCAGTCGGCGTTGTTTAAGAGAAGGCTCATCCGCTTCAACAGACAGACTTGGAATAGGAGAAGTGCGAAAGGCTCCAAGGCAAAGCCTCAGTCCTTGGTGATGGTTAGTATCAAGTTTTTTTAAAATTACTTTTACAGGCTCCACCATAGACGGTGGAGCCATAATCAAGTTTTGAACTGATCAGTGACCTTTATAAGTGTAGGAGGGTTGTCTGATCCCCTCCCCACTTTGAATTTGATACAACTTTCAACAAATCGAGTGCTTTCAGGCATTTAGCTTTAAGTGATATAAGGTGTGGTAAGAAAGTTAAATGGCTATCAAAGATGAGTCCCAAGAATTTGGCCTCTTTTACAACTTTGATAGGGGTGCCATTCACAAAAATATTTCAGGGTCCTTATGCGGCTTATATTTTCTGCAGAAGTGTACACAGTTGGTTTTTCATTTAGAAAATTTGAACCCGTTTTCGAGAGACCACTTATGAATTTTATTGAGACAGATTTGTAACTGCCTCTCTATGGTATGCATATTTTTACCATGACAAGATACATTTAAATCATCAACGAACAGTGAACCATCCACTGAATCACTTAAAACCTTGGACAGACTATTTATTTTAATACTAAACAAGGTAACAGACAAAATACTGCCTTGTGGGACACCCTGATCCTGATTATAATGGTCAGACAGGGTGGAACCCACTCGGACTTGAAATTGCCTGTCTGTTAAAAACTGTGATATAAAATGAGGCAAACGGCCTCTCAAACCAAAATCATGTAAATCCTTTAGAATACCATGCTTCCAAGTAGTATCGTATGCTTTCTCAAGATCAAAGAAAATTGATACTACGTGTTGATTGTTGACAATAGCATTTTTCACAAAGGATTCTAATCGTACTAAATGGTCGATAGTACTTCTATTTTTTCGGAAACCACAATGGATATTTGTAATTAGATTATTGGTTTCCAGATACTAAATTAATCTATTATTAACCATTCGTTCCATGGTTTTACATACGCAACTTGTTAAGGATATAGGTCGATAGTTAGAGGGATTTGTATGATCCCGACCAGGCTTTGGTATTGGGACTACAATGGCATTATGCCATGAAGGAGGAAAATTCCCAGATGTCCATATTTGATCAAATATGTCTAAAAGTGTCTCAAGACATGATTCAGGTCAATTTTTGAAAAGGGGGTAGTGGATATTATCATCCCCTGCAGCAGTATCATGTGCTAGCCCAAGGGCGGTATGTAGCTCATGTAATGAGAAGACTTCATTATAGTCTTCACCATTATCAGAAGTGAAAGTAATTTTTTTCTTTTCCTGTTGTCTCTTACATTTTTGAAACTCCGGGGCATAAGAAGATCTTGAAGAATGTTTGACTAACGTTTTGGCAATATCTGTTTTATCCGTCAATAACGTGTCACCTTCCTTAAGATGGTGAACAGACGATCTTGAACCTTTGCCTTTTATTTTTTGCACCATATTCCACACCTTGGATATGGGCGTGCGGGAATTTATTTTGGAGACATAGTTCCTCCAAGACTGACGCTTTCTTTTGTTTAAAAGCACGTCGTGCCTTGACATTTGTAATTTTGACCTTATCGAGATTATGGACTGTAGGATGGCGGCGGAAATACTTTTCCGCTATCTTCCTATATTTTCGTGCCTGTTTGCATTCGTTGTTAAACCATGGTTTACGAATATGTGGAATTGCAGAGGACTTTGGAATTGCTTCATCAGCAATTTCATTCAGCAAGTCCGAAAACAACTGTATCGGATCTTGAACATGTTGAAAAATGTCAGGTGTTAATTTTTCAGTGGATAATAATTCATATAATGACCAATCTGCCTTTGTAAAATTCCACCCTGTTGTTGGTGGACGATCAGTAGGGTTAACAGTTTTAAGGATGGTAGGGGAAATAGTCACTCCCACAAAGGTCATCATGAACTGACCACTCAAATTAGACTAAAGATCTGAATCTGTGATTGAGAGATCCAGTGCTGAATATGTTCCTGTAGCAGGATGTAAATAAGTGTTTGAATCGTCATTAAATATGCTGAGATTGTTGTCCAAAATAAAGTCTTCGAGCATTTTTCCCTTACTGTTTGTATTTGGACTTCCCCATAGAGGGTTATGCCCATTTACATCGCCCATGATGATACAGGGCTTTGGTAACTGATCATGAAGATTCTAAAGATCAGCCTGCTGAAGAGTATTCGAAGGAGGAATATATAAGGAGCACAAAGTAAGTGTAATGGCAATGTAAGTCGGACAGCTACAGCTTGAAGATTTGTATTGAGGTGAACAGTGCTATGGATGATACCTTGCCTGATCAATAAAGAAGAACCTCCAGTAGCTTTATCACCTGGAGGTGAAAACGAATGATAGCAATAATACATGTATGTCCTTAAATCAAATATATCGTTGTGCTTAAGATAAGTCTCTTGGAGACACACTGCTGATGGTGTAAAGTCCTGAATTAGCAATTGTATCTCATTAATTTTTTTCCTGAGTCCTCTGCAATTCCACCGAATCAAATGAGGCGTTTGAGTCATGGCGGCTCAATGGGTGACCTCACACGCGAGAACTAACACTGGCCTGTGAAGACGGAGTTACCTCCATATCCAAAGGTCCAAAGGAGTTATGGACAGGCACCTCTGAAGGAGAGGGTGTCCTAAGATGTTGTCTATTTAGTTTTTTGAAATGTGAACATTTCCTGGTTTTTCAATTTCTGGTTCTGTGAATCAGTCTGTGATTCTGAAGATGATGTAGTGGGCTGACAATCTGATTTCTTGGGCTGAATGACAGATGTTGTTTCTACTGGTTGATCAGAGCGAACCCATGTCAATGCAGTCTGACATTCGATTGATGAAGTGGAAACAGAGAGAGGCACTACAGCAGAATAAGTAGTAGTTGACGTTAACTGGTTATTGACTTGGCTACTGACTTGCTTCTTGGCTTCCAGATACAAAATATTGTTGTTGTGTTTCAGTTTCAATGTCTGTGACTCAGTTTTCCATACAGGACAGGACTTTGACAAAGCTTCATGTTGGCCGCTACAGTTGATACACTTGGCATCTGCCCTACATTCGTTGCTGTCATGTTTACCACCACCACGTTGGCAAACAGCTGGGCGATCACAGGACTTGGAACCATGGCCAAACTTTTGGCAAGTATAACATCGGAGTGGATTGGGGACATACACCTCCACCCTCATGTTAACATAACCAGCTTTAATTGAACGAGGAATGGTTGTTCGATCAAAAGTGAACAGATAGGTGTTCAGAGGAGTAATAACACCAATGATTTTTTTTTGTAAAACGTTTTACAGCTGTCACTGCTTGATCCTTCAACTCTGTGACGATATCTTGTTCTGACATGTCAGAAAGGCATCGAGCTCTGTCACGAACAATGCCTCGACTGGAGTTTAAAGTCTTACTTGCTGAAACAGCAACCTCAACATTTGCAAACTGACTGATGGACAACAGATTCAGAGATTGCTGCTTCTTCACACATTCAACAAGAATGGAACCACTACCGAGTCGCGTTACATTTTTTACTTCTCTACAATGTCTGTTAATAGCTAATGAGATAGCGAATGGGTTGAGTTTTATAGGTTGTTTGTCAGCAGCCTCGATCACCAGGAATCGGGCCCATGAATCATATTTGTTGGGAATGTTCCCAGAATCATCATCTTCAAGACGTCTTTTTTGTCATTGCGAATAGAACCAGGTTGTTGGGTAGACATAGTGAAAGAAAAGTGTTTCAGCATACCTGCTACCCACCCACCATGTAGTGTCAACAAGGACAGTGTTGTAGCGCATCGGATGTCCAGCATGCAAACACCAGGGATACAGGGATGTAATACTCCAGCAAATATGACTTGACATGACGTGATGTCTTCCGAAATACAAATGTCTTTCAATATTTATACTACGAGATAGTATTCTTTCTTGTTTGATGACACACAATATACCAGGTCGAAAATCATGGATCCTCATTTTGAGAATCAAAGTTCATATGCTAATCCATCTGCGAATACCGTCCCGCTCAAGATGACCTTACTTGTTGCTAAAACTATCATCTGTACCCCACTCTCAGCCCCCCCCCCCCCCCCCCGACACACACACACACACGGACCTAAGTAACCTGGACAGGAAATACTGCTGATAGCCTCTGGTCAACTCAGCCGAGCTACCGCAGGATGTTCGTCCAACTCTGCAGGGGGCATTCTTAGTGGCTTCAAACGCGCTGAAACACCTAAATAACCTGGACAGGAAATACTGCTGATAGCCTCTGGTCAACACCGCGTCAACCCATTATCCAATAGAGGTAACTGTGCATAGCGGAGGGATATGTTATCACAATAAACTTGGTAACATGGTTTGGTTTGACTTCTTGGCGCGTGTCTGAATTCCTTTAACATGTTACATATCCTAAAACTGGCTTATCAGCAAATCTCGCTGCACAACGCGCGACAGATACTAGAGCAAGGCATGCCAGAAAGACGAAACCTAATGCTTCCGAAAGGAACCATAGGCATCACGTGCGTCGGGGGACCGGCCGTTAACAGTTGTACAAGGCGGGGCAAAAAGCATCGTTTTTCCGTCCATTTTACGCTTGAAAAACTCGACCCTTTTCCGGACACTTTCTAGACGCTCGCCAATTAATCAATTTTAATGAATTTTAAGTCGTTTTTCCGTCCAATGACCATATACGGAAAAAAACGACGTTTTCGTGTTTGCAGTGTGAATAGCTATATTTATCCACCAGATATAGTGCCAGGCAGGTTCAGTCCATGACAAGAAACTGGAGACATACAGAATACAGAGGTCAACATCACCAGATTGGCCCATGAGCCACCGCCTTCTGGCGTAAGACTCTAGGCAATTTATTCCATCCAAAATTGTTAATTCATACAAAGTATGCATGGCCAAGACCGAAATATACATTATAATACAACACAGGTGTGCATATACAATATTACGCACAGGGCCTGGCATGACCAGCCGATTGATAAGACCGGGCCCATCTTACCACCCGTCTAGGCGAAGTAAGGGTCGAAGTAGTGTGTTGGACAAAGGAACACAGTTCCAGGAACCAGTGCCTTCAACTACCAGACTCCCGTCCTCCGCCGACACAGGGACGCAACCCACGGCAAACGGGCTGCCCACTTTGGTCGCCTTTTACGACCAGCAATGGGGTGCTGTGGAAATATTCTACCCCGGTTCCACACGGGGGAAGAGATATTAGCGCTACCCAGCACTCACCACGAGGAGGTTGCTCTTCACGAGTGCCACACACTGCAAACACGAAAACGTCGTTTTTTCCCGCATGTTGTCATTGGACGGAAAAACGACTTTATTTGGACGTTTTCAAACCAATCGCTAATACAGATATAACGTTTTTGAATGTTTATACTAAAGACAAACACTCATTATTTTTGCAGTGACGATATAACTCTTATACACGTTTATTGGTAACTTTCGTCAGTTTTGCTCTTCATTTTAATAACTTTGTTTTCACATATACATGTAGCAATACCCGACAAGCCTGTCATACATAATTATGAGGCAGTTTTCAATCTTGTACTGACTTACTCTGGTGTTCCTGAGCGAAGCTTATTGGCTTGGGTGTTACACCCCGTTTTTCTCGTAATCCTATTATTACTTAGTTTATTTTTTATGTAATGAAACCCTGTACACTGGATCACGGCTCCGTGGCTATCCATAACAATCAAGATGAACATTCAGTTCAAGCAAATGATGAGTTTGTTTTGATGCCACAGTCAGTCAAAACCCAATGCTGTGAGGTTTGATTACACACTTCTACCCAAGGCACCCAATCGCCAGGAAACAAGTCAGCGTTCTAACCCATTCTCAGTAAACTACATATTCTCGTAATTTCTAAGGTTGAGATAATAGACGTTGATGGACAAATTAAAGCCAAAACTTAACTTATGAATGATTGGTAATGGGCAATGGACAATGAGCAAACGGGAGGCCGGGGTAATCAGCGCTAATTATTTGTTGGCTTCCCTTGTTACGTTTCCTTCTTTGCTATCTTTTCACTTTTGTTGTTCTTACAGGTACATATATATGTTCTCTGCCCCATAGCATTTATAACCTGATGAAGGAGTGAGTATATACACCGAAACGTTGTGTTCCTCATAAAAAAGACGTTGACATTCATATTTTTTTCCTTATGTGTATCACTTCTCAATGCCCTTCAAAGACTCAATCTAGCTTTGTTTTTAAATGTGGAGATATTTGCTTAGAATATAATATGGTCATGCCTATAAACATTTGGGTCTTTGTCTACTTGAGCATTTAGAGATACATTTTATAGCTGATGACATTGCTAAATCTGCAGGAATGCAGTACACGTTATAGCAAGCTGTGATCTTTATTCACACTTTAGATTTTCGAAATGGAGATCTGTAAGTTTATCGTAATCTTCCGCAACTCTCACCTCCTGACCATTTGAACTTCTTAGTGCATTCTGATGCCATTGGGAAATTCCAGGCTGCCCTTCTTTCTGTGATGTTTTGACGGATGAAATCTATTGCATTATAATAATCTCTGTTTGCTGATATATAATATGTACATGTTGTAAAATATTTACGATATTTTAAACGTGTAATTCGATGCATGCAATGCAATGTAAACATAAGTGCGGATGCACGAAGGCGGTTATAGTCATAGTCATGCGATGGATATAGGGGAATGGTAGGAGGGTAGGAGGGTGAATATATGTAAGCACGAATACCGATACATGAGGGCGGATATTGTTATTGTTCGATGGATGTTGGGGAATGGTGGGAGGGTGGATTATGTATGCAAGCATGCGCATTGATCCAAGATGGCTGACGTAGACATAATGGTGGGGAAAGAAGAATGCGATGTGTGTGCGTGCGTGCGTGCGTGCGTGCGTGCGTGCGTGCGTGCGTTGTGATACGAGGGTTGGCGAACATGTTGTGAGATGATTGTGTAAGTAAGTTAAGTGGGTGAGGATGTGGCAGGTATGAGTATTGATACATGCAGACTAATTCTTCTACTTCTTCTTCACACACACACACACACACACACACACACACACACACACACACACACATCCACATTAATTGTTTCATTAAATGTATCACATCGAGTATCAGTAAGAAACTAGAACTAACTGCCTTTGTTCTGTAAATATCACCAAGTTTCAGCTTTCGCCTCTTCCTTTGTGGAATGAGGTTTCACATTTGTAAAATGATCTCTCTTATCTGTCTGTCCCATCAGCTTAACTGCCCTCACCCCCTGCAGTTTTCCCGTCTCATATTGCCAAGCAGGTCACCCACAAGGAGGAATACGGCCCTCCCTCAGTCCAGCTATAATGTGCCTAGCACAATATGTTGTGAATACGTAGCCCTGCTGTGGCCAAACATTTTGCAACAATTTGGCAACAGAATATATATTCAGTTTTATTTCAACAAAAACGGAAAAAATCGGATCCTACTTATTTTGTGGATACCCTAAAAATAAACCAAACCAATGGATCGTTTGGGCTAGCATGAATATAAAAACAGTAATTAGCAAGTCGATAGTCATAGTTCCCTCTGTTGGTCCCACGTGAAATGTTCTTCATATATAATTTAAATCATGAAATTAATGCAATAATAAGTCAGCACATTAATGCGAGTATAGAACCCTGGCCTAAAATGCGTCATGACATTTATGAGAGTAGCCTTGCAAAATCCCTGTGGAGTCACAATTCAATAATGTAGTATTGGCTGATTTGCTAACTTCAACTGTTCATCTAATTTCAATTAATGTATGTTACATAGTTAATATGTTCATGGGCTTCTTCACTGAATGTACAGTGTGTAGGATAAGTAACATATAATGATGATATTATTATGATAGTATTGCCATTATTATTCCTTCAGATTATTAAAACAAAGTTATTATGTTTTCATATTTAACATAGAGAAAGAGGTATGGAGATTATGGAGATTATTTTTTAGCATCGGCATTGTTAACATATTTCTTAAAGATATTAAGCTTTGTTTGTTTGTTGTTTAATGTCGCACTCAGCAACTTAATGATATTACAACGTACATACATTGAGGTTCAGTTGCATTTTAAATTTTTTTGGGGGGTATTATTTTGCAAATGTTACAGAGATCTGATAAGTGATATAATAATGTATAGTCGCTATTCTTAAAAGTAAGAATATTTTAGATTTATCAACCAGAAATATTGCACACCAAAGGATAATCATATTTCATGACACTATTCTACGTCGAAGTCAACGAATTCAACGAATGTCATATGCAATTCTCTGCCTTTTCGGGTGAACAATTGGCTTGCCTTTGGATGTGTTTGTGGCGGGTGCCACTAGTGGATCGGAATGAGCTCGCGTTTTTGCGAGCATCCAATGTCATCATTTATTATGATGAATCATGAAACATGCTCCTGATGTTGTCGCAATGGTGCAGTTGGCGCTACTTTTGGCATGGGTTTCTCATGATAATGGAAATGTCGCTTTTGTTGACCGATAAACATGAAAAGATATAATGTTAGTGTATATGGTCATGTAATTAAGAAACAAACGACGAGTGGGAGTTGTTTATTGTACGATAAACAACGACCGAGACTCGTTTATTTCTATATGAGATATCAACATTACGTACAGCCTCTTTTAGGGTGTTATATTAGGAAAAAATACACGCTTTACAATATTTACCCGTACTTAAATAATGATGATTCCTTGAATAGAATCCGACAGCGGCCATGCTAGATAAATCCATTTTAGGATTTGAGTTGGGTCCCGCATATTCTCACAATTTTCTCGTCAATCATCTGTACTTTTTCTCCCAATACTGATTGTCATATCACTCTCACTTTCGGATTCTCCAGCAACATTTATTGGGAACAACTCACTAGACACATACCTCTCAAAAATAAGGTCAAATTTACAAATTTTACTTTTCAAGTTGCGAGTGCATGTTTGAATCTCAATAAATGACGTCATGATAGAACAATGTTTTATCGTGAAATAAATATCGCTTCCTTCTTTGTTCTTTGTGATTTATCGCGTAGCTATCTTATATCATCAAATGCCAATTTCTAATTGCTTTATCATGACGTATCCGTGTCATGTAGCAATAACATACACAAATATCGTTGACTTCGACGTTGAATAGTGTCATGAAATATGATTATCCTCTTGTGTGCAATATTTCTTGTTGATAAATCTAACATATTCTTACTTTAAGAATAGCGACTATACATTATTATATATCCCTTATCAGGTCTCTGTAACATTTGCCAAATGATACAAATATAAAAATACAACTGAACCTAAATGTAATGTTTTAATATCCTTACGTTGCTGAGTGCAGCATTTAACAACAAACAAACAAAACATAATATCTTTAAGAATTATGTTAACAATTCCGATGCTAAAAATAATCTCACAATCTCCATACCTCTTTCTCACTATGAAAACATAATAACTTTTTTTTTAATAATCTGAAGGAATAATAATGGCAATACTATCATAATTATCATCAGTATTTATGTTACTTATCCTCAAGTGAAGTAGTCCTCCACACTATACATTCAGTGAAGAAGCCCATGAACATATTAACTATGTAACATACATTCATGGAAATTAGATGAACAGTTGAAGTTAGCAAATGATATTATTCGGTCGAACGTCTATCAGCCATCTATTCTATTCATGAAGAACATTTCACGTGGGACCAACAGAGGGAATTATGACTATCGACTCGCTAATTATTTTTTATATTCATGCCAGCTCAAACGATCTATTGGCTTGATTTATTGTTATGGTATCCACAAAATAAGTAGGATCCGATTTTTTCCGTTTTTGTTGAAATAAAACTGAATAATATTTGCTGTTTACATATCAAAGTTTGCCAAATTGTTACAAAATGTTTGCCCACAGCAAGGCTACGTTTCCCCAACATATTGTGCTAGGCACAGTATCACTGGACTGAGGGAGGGCGATATTCCTCCTTGTGGGTCACCTGCTTGGCAATATGGGACGGGAAAACTGCAGGGGTTGAGGGCAGTTAAGTTGATGGTACAGACAGATAAGAGAGATCATGTGAAACCTCAGTCCACAAAGGAAGAGGCGAAAGCTGAAACTTGGTGAGGTTTACAGAACAAAGGCAGTTATTTCTAGTTTCTTACTGACTCTCGAAGATACATTTATTAAAACAATTAATGCGTGCGTGCGTGTGTGTGTGTGTGTGTGTGTGTGTGTGTGTGTGTGTGTGTGTGTGTGTGTGTGTGTGTGTGTGTGTGTGTGAGGTAGAAGAAGAATTGTACACCATAAAAATGGCTACGTATGTAGTTGGGGTAGATATGTTGAATGCCCCGCCAGTATGACCTTTGAGTCACTACAGTTTCAGTCATTAAAATGCGTAAAACAGTATTTGAGTGAAAGAAAACACTATAAGTGAGTGAAACAAAAGACCTCAGTACAGGCACACCCAGTCCCCCAACCCCAAGTCTGCATGTACCAATACTCATACACACACACACACACACATCACATTCTTCTTTCCCCACCATTATGTCTACGTCAGCCATCATGGATCCATGCGCATGCTTTCATACATAATCCATCCTCCCACCATTCCCCAACATCCATCGAACTATAACTATATCCGCCCTCATGTATCGGTATTCGTGCTTTCATACATACATACATACACCCCCCTACCATTCCCCTACATCCATCGCAGTATAACTATGACTATAACCGCCTTCGTGCATCCGCACTTATGTTCACATTGCATTGCATATGCATCGAATTACACGTTTAAAATATCGTAAATATTTTACAACATGTACATATTATATATCAGCAAACAGAGATTATTATAATGCAATAGATTTCATCCGTCAAAACATCACAGAAAGAGGGGCAGACTGGAATTTTACAATGGCATCAGAATGCACTAAGACGTTCATCTGGTCAGGAGGTGAGAGTTGCGGAAGATTACGGTAAACTTCAGTTACAGATCTCCATAACGAATATCTAAAGTATGAATAAAGATCACAGCTTGCTATGACGTGTACTTCATGCCTGCAGAATTAGCAATGTCCTTAGCTCTAAATTGTATGTCTAAATGCTTATGTAGACAAAGACCCAAATGTATATAGGCATGACCATATTATATTCTACGCAAATATCACCACATTTAAGACAAAGCTAGACTGAGTCTTTGAAGGGCATTAAGAACTGATACACACAAGGAAAAATATTTATGGATGTCAACGGAGGAACACTGCGTTTCGGAATATATACTTTCTCCTTCATCAGGTGCATATTATTAAATGCTATGAGGCAGAGAACATATATTTGTACCTGTAAGAACAACAATAGTAAAAAGATAGCAAAGAAGGGAACGCAACAAGGGAAGCCAACAGATATCTGGCATGGCGCTGATTACCCCGCCTCCCGTTTGCCCATTGTCCATTTCCCATTACCAATCATTCATAAGTTAAGTTTTGGCTTTAATTTGTCCATTGATAATCAACCATCAACGTCTTTTATCTCCACCCTAAACATATGTAGTTTACTGAGAAAGTGGTATCCAAATATAATGTGTATTACTGTTGACCACTTTCTTAAAGGCATTGTTGGTTCAAAGCTTTCGGTCATAGAAGCCGTGCCATTTTTCTCTTGTCAGAGGAGTACACAAAGTATACGTCATCTGGCCTAACAATTTTGGTTCGGTGGCTGGGTTAGATCGCCAACTTTGTGTTCTGGCGATTGGGTGCCTCACTCACAGTGTGGGTTCAAATCCCGGACGGGACTCAACCCAAAAAAGTACGAGAATCTGTACTTTACTCAGAAAGTGTTATCCCAATTATAACATTTGTTGTCAAGAAAACACAATAAATGTATATTCGGCTTTGGATGGGTAATGATATCACAGACATATACGGATATTGATGATGACTTGGGGGAGCTTCGTAACGCACGTCTTCTCAATTCAGGGATTGGTAAATCCAAATATGTGTGTGCGCGTGCGTGCGTGCGTGCGTGCGTAAATGTGGGCCTGCTGGATGTTACATAAAACATTCATCTTGAGCGGGATGGTAGTTCGAGTTGGATTAGCATGTTAACTATATGATCTTCTTTAGGCAGAGAATGAGTGAGTGAGTTAATATTTAACGTCACATCGGCAATATTTCAGCCATATCGTGACGAGAAGTACATTAATAATACATATATTTATACAATATAAAAAGCTGTCAACGAAGGACAGTACAATAACTAGAATATCACAGAATCTATTTAAAACTAGTTGAGAATATATAAAAGTCATAAATATCAGAGAACACAACATAAAAATGGGCTAGAGATCGACAGCAACTGAAGATAGATCACCATGCTAGGGTCCATGGGGACTTACAGTACCTTTGCTTCCTGCATGGACCCCGGCAGGATTTATATCATCCCTTCAGTCACTGGCGACAGTGTACCAATTAAGCCAAACTAAAATGACGAATATTCTACGATTAAAAACCTGGCATGCAGAAAAATACTTTGAATGATATGGGACTTACATACCCTCTTAGGGGGACAATAATTTTACGCTACTTCAACCCCCCTCGAGGGTACAGCCACTAACAATCTCAGTTATGAATTTTGCACTACCAATCTTTAAAACAATACAACAATTACATCAAAATTTATGTATAAGTTCTATTTCTTTTAAAAAACATAGTATTAAATGAGAGTTAACTTTACTAAAAAGGTCCTTCACTGTTTTTACACTGAAATATTTATCCCTTGTGATGGAAAAATCAATACAGTCAAGCAGGACATGCTTGACCGTGATTCTTTCATCACAAGGGATGCAAAACGGAGGATCTTCACCATTTAAAAGATACTCATGTGTATATCTTGAATGGCCAATACGACATCGTCGCATAATGACCTCTTCAAATCTGGACTGACAGCCCAAGTAGGTGTAACCGATATTTGGTTTAATTTCATGTAATTTATTGATACCTACTTGGGCGTCCCACTTCTGTTGCATAAGATCTCGGATGTAAGATCGAATCATGGGTTTAAAATCAGTGTATGGGATCAGAAGTGGTGTCACAGATTTGTTGAGGGCTGCTTTTGCAGCAGCATCGGCCATTGTGTTACCAATGATACCAACATGGCTTGGTAACCAACAAAAGACGATGTCATAGTGGCCAGTAGCAAGATCATTAAATAATTCAAGAATTTCGATTAAAAGTGGATGTTTGGATGACATATTTTTAATCGCCTGAAGGCATGAAAGAGAATCTGAAAACAGTATGAATTGTTTATGTTTAGCTTGATTACTGATATATTTAAGTGCTGTAAAAATGGCGTTTGCTTCTGCAGTGAATATGGAACTGTTATCAGGTAAACGTGAAGATATTGTTCTGGATCCAATGACGGTGGCACTAGCAACTGCGCCACCATCCTTGGATCCATCTGTAAATATAGATTTATAAGTGTCGTAAGTGTTTCTTAGTTGAAGGTATTCTTGTTGGTAAATTAATTGGTTTGTAGCTGATTTCTTAAATTTTGTTAATGTAAGGTCAACCTCTGGCCGTACCATTTGCCAAGGAGGTGTTAAAAACAGTTGAGTTGGAGCTATATCTTGCAGTTTAATATTGGAAGCAAACAAGGCAGACTGGATTCTGATTCCGAGTGGTGGAACAAGAGATGACTTTTTATTGTAAATATCTTGGTAAAGAGGATTGAAGACGCAATTAAAAGCTGGATTGGACTGATTAGAATATAATTTAGTGACATATTGCAAAGATAATTTTAGACGGCGTTGTTTAAGAGAAGGTTCATCTGCTTCTATATAGAGACTGTGAATGGGAGACGTTCTAAAAGCTCCAAGGCAAAGCCTCAGGCCCTGATGATGTATCGTATCAAGTTTTAATAAATTACTTTTACAGGCTCCACCATAGACGATGGAGCCATAATCCAGTTTTGAACGGATGAGTGACCTGTATAAGTGTAAGAGGGTTGTTTGATCCCCTCCCCACTTTGAATTAGAAACAACTTTCAATAGATCGAGTGCCTTCAGGCATTTAGCTTTTAGGTATTTAATATGCGGGAGGAAAGTTAAGTGATGATCAAAAATAAGTCCCAAGAACTTGGCTTCCTTACCAACTTTGATAGGAGTGCCATTCAGAAATAGTTCAGGGTCCTTATGCGGTTTATATTTTCTGCAGAAATGTATGCAATTAGTTTTTGATTTGGAAAATTTAAACCCGTTTTCTAGACACCACTTGTTAATTTTATTAAGACATAATTGTAATTGCCTTTCAATTGTGTGCATATTTTTACCACGACAAGATAGATTAAAATCATCCACAAAAAGTGATCCATCAACTGAATCATTTAAAACTTTTGACAAACTGTTAATTTTTATACTGAATAAAGTGACAGACAAAATGCTGCCTTGTGGGACACCCTGATCCTGATTATAATGATCAGACAGGGTTGTACCCACTCGGACTTGAAATTGCCTGTCTGTTAAAAACTGGGATATAAAATGAGGCAGACGGCCTCTTAATCCAAAATCATGAAGATCTTTTAAAATACCATGTTTCCATGTTGTATCGTAAGCTTTTTCTAAATCGAAAAAGATCGATACAGCATGTTGTCTATTTACAATGGAATTTTTAATGAACGATTCTAAACGCACTAAATGATCGATAGTACTTCTATTTTTCCGGAAACCACATTGGATATTGGAAAGAAGATTATTTGTTTCCAAGTACCACACTAATCGATTATTTACCATGCGTTCCATCGTTTTACAAACACAGCTAGTTAAAGAGATAGGTCTGTAATTTGATGGATCAGAATGATCCCGCCCAGGTTTGGGAATGGGGATAACAATGGCTTTATGCCATGAAGCTGGAAACATCCCAGATGTCCAAATATCATCGAATATATTTAACATAGTTTCAAGGCATGATTCTGGCAAGTGTTTCAGCAGCTGATAATGAATATTATCAGCGCCTGCTGCTGTATCATGAGCTTGCCCTAAGGCAGTATATAGCTCATGTAGTGAAAATACCTCATTGTAATCTTCACCATTATCAGATGTAAAATTTACTTTTTTCTTTTCCTGTTGAAGCTGATATTTTTGAAATTCAGGAGCGTAATTAGATGAAGAAGAATGATGAGATAAAGTTTCACCTATGCTATTGGCAATGGCAGATTTATCAGTTAACAAAGTATCGCCATCCTTCAGATGGTTAACTGTAGAATTTGATCCCTTGCCTTTGATCTTTTTAATCATGTTCCATACCCTGGACATAGGGGTACGAGAGTTAATTTTGGAGACATAAGTCCGCCAGGATTGACGTTTATTTTGCTTAAATAGACGTCTTGCCTTGGCATTTGAAATTTTTACAATATTTAAATTATGGACAGTGGGATGTTTACGGAAGTACTTCTCCGCCTTCTTACGACATTTCCTAGCTTGTTTGCAAGTGTCATCAAACCACGGTTTACGAACACGTGGGTTGATCGAGGACTTAGGTATTGATTCATCAGCAATTTCATTCAGTAGATCTGAGAACAACTGAATCGGGTCAGTAACATTCTGAAAAGACGTAGGTAGTAATTTATCTTTGCATAAAGATTGAAATAAAAGCCAATCAGCCTTCAAAAAATTCCATCGAGGTGAAGGTGGATCATCAGCGGGATTAATTGGTTGAAGCACCGTGGGGAAATGGTCACTCCCACATAGGTCATCATGGACGGACCATGAGAATTCATTCAACAAAATTGAATCCGTCAAAGACAGATCTAATGATGAATACGTACCAGTGGCAGGGTGTAAGTAGGTGTCCGAGTCATCGTTAAAGATGCAGAGGTCATTATCAGAAACAAAATCCTCAATGACTTTACCCTTTTGATTAATGATAGAACCTCCCCATAAAGGATTATGCCCATTTAGATCACCCATGATGATACAGGGCTTTGGGAGCTGGTCGTACAGTTTTTGTAGATCATTACGCTGAAGATTTGAAGATGGAGGAATGTATAAGGAGCAAAGTGTGAAGGCAATATGCAGTGTTAGCCTAACTGCAACAGCTTGCATATTCGTGTCAAGCGGAACAGGACTGTGAACAACGCCCCGCCGCACCAAAATAGAAGCTCCTCCAGTAGCTTTATCTCCCGGAGGAGAAAAAGAATGATAGGAACTATACTGCCTTAATTCAAATTTATCTGTATTTTTTAAGTACGTCTCTTGTAAAGAAATTGCTGATGGACTTAAATCTGTTGTTAATAATTGCAGTTCGTTAAAATTGTGCCTAAGTCCTCTGCAATTCCATTGAAAAATATTTGAATGGTTCATGGCGGTTCTATAGGAGATCGCTCACGTGAACGTGAAGAAGAGTCACCACTCATAGTAGATGGAGTAACATCCATCTCAAGAGGATCAAAGAAATTCTGAACATCAACAGATGTTTCAGTGACAGTAGGGATTTTAGTAATAATTTTCTTGTTTTGTTTCTTCTTTTGTTTTTTGGGCATTTCAGTCGATGGTTTGTTAGTTGCTGGTAATTCAGGAGTCGGTTTAGGTTGAGCCATAGTCTGAGTCACAACCTGAGATTCTGAAGAGATGTCACATGATTGACTATCTGAATCATTGGTCTGACTCTCTGATGTTGTAACCATAGGCACAGGGTGTTCAGAGTGTGTCCATGTCAAGTCAGTTTGACATTCTATAGATCTTGTGGTAGAAGGTCGAGAGACAGCAGCAGCATAGGTGTGCGCTGATGGAGGTGACCGGCTGGCAACGACTTTTTTAGCCTCCTGAAAAGAAATGTTGTTTTTACATTTGACAGTTAAGATTTCCTTTTCATGATTCCAAAGAGGACAGGATTTCGCAGACGCAACATGTTTACCCATACAATTAGCACATTTGGGGTCAGCTGTACAATCTGAGGCGTCATGATTTGCACCACAACGGTGACAAACAATCGGCCGATCGCATGATTTGGAGCCATGCCCAAACTTCTGACACTGGTAACATCGGAGTGGATTGGGGACATACACCTCCACTCCGATGTTAAAATAGCCTGCCTTAATTGATTGTGGTATAGTCGACAGTGCAAATGTGAACAAATAAGTATTTGTTTTGATAATGTTTTCTCCGTCCTTTCTAGTAAACCGTTTCACTGAAGTGACATGTTGATCTTTGAGTTCGTCAAGAATATCATCTTCATTCATTTCCGCCAGACAACGGGCTCTGTCGCGGATGATCCCCCGACTCGAGTTCAACGTTCTGTGCGCAGAGACAGCAACTTCAGTGTTTGCAAATGTAGTACATTTCAAAAGATTAACAGCTTGCTGTCTCCGTGCACACTCTACCAAAAGAGAACCGCCCCGGAGCCGTGAAACATTCTGAACTTCACCACAAATACCTGCAATGGCTTTAGATATGGCAAAAGGATTTATTTTTAGTGGTAATTCATTTCTGGATTCAACTACCAAAAAACGTGCCCAAGAATTATTATTTGGTACGACAGAAACATCATCATCAGATGATAAAGTCTCAGTTTCCAGACGTCTCTTCTTTTCATTGCGGTTCGAACCAGAGTGATTGTGAGCCATGATGAAAGTAATTGATTCAGCACCCCTGCTCCCCACCCGCCATGGAGTGCTACAAAGAGCGATGTTTTATTGCACCGGATCTCCAACATGCAAACATCAGGGATACAGAGGTGTTATACTCCAGTAAGAACAACATGAATAGCTGTATTTGTCTATCAAATAAAATGTCAGGCTGGTTCGGCCCATGGCAAGAAATTGAAGACATACAGAACTCAGAGGTCGAAAGTACCAGATTGGCCCATGAGCCACCGCCTTCTGGCGTAAGACTCTAGGCAATGTATACAATCAAAAATTGAGAACATACACAAGGTATGCATGGCCAAGACCAAAATATACAATAAAATACAACACAGGTGTGCATTTACGATTATTACGCACAGGGCCTGGCATGACCAGCCGATTGATAAGACCGGGCCCATCTTACCACCCGTCTAGGCGAAGTAAGGGTCGAAGTAGTGTGTTGGGCAAAGGAACACAGTTCCAGGAACCAGTGCCCTCAACTACCAGACTCCCGTCCTCCGCCGACACAGGGACGCAACCCACGGCAAACAGGTTGCCCATTTTAGTCGCCTCATACGACCAGCAATGGGAGGCTGTGGAAATATTCTGCCCCGGTTCCACACGGGGGAAGAGCTATTAGCGCTACCCAGCACTCACCACGAGGAGGTTGCTCTTCACGAGTGCCTAGGCAGAGAATGCCGCGCATGAATGTATTGATGAAATTCCTAGGTACATGGGGCCTTTTCGTCCCCAGGAATACCCACAGTGGAGACTTCAATGGGGATAGGGTGTACACAATGTGCTACCTGGTAGATTGTGTGTCATCAGACCGGACAACGTTGGTCTTTGACTGATTGTGGCGTAAAACACACTTATTCATTTACTTGTATCGGAAATTGAATGTTCATCTTAATTGTTATTGTTGAACATGTAATATATTTTTAAAGAAATAAAACAGTGACATAATAACTACAACTTTATGTGAGCGCGAGTAGCTTTTTTGGAATGAGATGAATAAGTCTTATAAAGTTGTAAGCTTCTTCACAACCGTGTAACTATGAATTGACTTTATTGGGTAATCAAAAAAGAGATAGGACCTAAAATAGCCAAATTTCATACGATTTCACTTGTCCACCATCTTGGATGCAAGGCGAAAACATTTCAGCGCGTTTGAAGCCACTGAGAATGCCCCCTGCAGAGTTGGACGAACATTCTGCGGTGGCGCGGCTGAGTTGACCAGAGGCTATCAGCAGTATTTCCTGTCCAGGTTATTTAGGTCACGTGTATACGTGTTATATCGTCACTGCAAAATAATGATTGTTTGTCTTTAGTATTAACATTCAAATACGTTATGTCTGTATTAGCGATATTGTCTTTGTTCCACCGGTGAGTCAGCGTTAGCCGTACTATCTCGTAGTATAATTGTATTTCTGAAGACATCACGATACAGTTTTTACGATGCATCACGTCTGCACTAGCGCTTGATAACAGCCTTGTGTTTGGGTGTTTCAGTGGTTTAAATCGCTGCTCTTGATATTGTTGATTAAACTTTGATACTATGAACAGTATAATGTTATGTGAGAGGTTGACTTTAGAACGGTAACATACTAATAGTATATAGGATGACATAAACAGAACAATGAGAAGTTCGTCCAGATTAGTGTATAGGCAACATTTAATAATTAAAATAATTACATTTAACAACTTCCCTTTTAAGTCCATTTTCCTGACTTATAGTAAATGCAAGAACAATCGGCCGGAATACAATGTATAGTTCTTGTCCACTTCCATATGACTATATAGCATACAATAAGCTATCGGGTCCCGTTTAGATCGGTTTGGGTGGCAGCCTAGATAGCCATAGAATAGTTTCATCTTGGAATCTCCCATATCACTGGGGATCCTCTTCAATTTAAATGGAGTTACTCGTTACGATTCCGAACCTTCACGTGACTGTGTTTATGAACCATTGTCAAATAGTGGTGACATTAAATCTAGGAAACAATACGCGAAATCGCGCATGCACAGAACGGAAAATTTGGTCAAGGCATTAAGTAATCCGCATGCGCAGAACGATTGATTTCAGTACTTCCGCTAAGCGCTTCGAGTGCAGCGTCAAACGCGGGCCTGTAATCTAACACGCGGGGACTGACCAATGAAATCTGAGAAGTAGAAATACCGGTAGACGCTGTTGCTTCATTGACAATGTCAATCAAGAAAGGGAGGAGCTTAACGCAATCGTTTTCTCCCAGTAAATTCCGATGTCAAATAACGACGTTATTTGGACGGAAAAACGATGGTTTGAAAACGTCAAAATAACGTCGTTTTTCCGTCCAATGACCATATACGGAAAAAAACGACGTTTTCGTGTTTGCAGTGTAACTTGAATCAATTTAAAATTTCAAATGCCAAGGCTCGTCGCACATTTAGGCAAAATAAACGACAGCCATGGCAAAGATATGTTTCTAAAATTAATTCACGAACGCCTATTTCAAGGTTTGGAATATGGTTAAAAAAATTAAAGAAAAGGGTCCAAATCCAGTGTTTGCCATCTCAAGGAGGGTGACACTCTTTTAACAGATAAATCTGATATTGCTAATAAATTAGGTGAAACATTAGCTCAACATTCCTCATCATCCAATTATGTACCTAACTTTCAGAAATATAAGGAGCAACAAGAAAAAAAGAAACTTAATTTTCACTCAGATAACGGTGAGGATTATAATGAAGTATTTTCCATTCATGAGCTCCATGCTGCCCTTGGGCAAGCTCACGATACTGCTTCGGGGCCTGATAATATTCATTATCAGCTCCTTAAACATATACCTGAATCGTGTTTAGAAACAATACTAAATATCTTTGACAATATTTGGACTTCTGGAAATTTTCCATCATCATGGCGAAATGCTACTGTCATTCCTATACCTAACTAAGCCTGGTCGAGATCATACCGATTCCTCGAATTAAAGACCAATATCCCTTACTAGCTGTGTTTGTAAGACTATGGAACGGATGATAAATAATCGTTTAGTTTGGTACTTGGAAACCAACAATCTCATTTCTAACATTCAATGTGGTTTCCGTAAATCTTTTATTAAAAATTCCATAATAAATAAACAACATGTTGTATCAATATTTTTCGATCTCGAAAAGGCATATAATACCACATGGAAGTATGGTATTTTAAAAGATCTACATGATTTTGGTTTAAGGGGCCGTTTGCCTCTATTTATATCTCAATTTTTAAGTGAGTGAGTGAGTTAATATTTAACGTCACATCGGCAGTATTTCAGCCATATCGTTACGAGAACTGATATAAAATACAAAGATTTGAATGGATTAAATATCTGTCATCGAAGGACAGTAAAAATAACTAGAGTATCACAGTTTTGATTATAAAACTAGTTGAGAACATTAAAAAGAATACATTTTCAATCAACAATACAATATAAAAATGGGCTATAGATCACCAGCAACCAAAGTTAGGCCACCTTACTGGGGACCGTGGGGACTTACAATACTTTTGCTACCTGCACGACTCCCCAGCAGGATTTACACCATCCCTTCAGCCGCTGGTGATTATATGCAATTTAGCCAACACTTAAAATAACAAATATTCTACGTCTAAAACTGTGGCAAGAATAAATGTACTTTGAATGATGTGGTCTTACATATCCTCTCAGGGGGACAATAATTTTACGTTACTTCAACCCCCTTCAAGGACACAGCCACTAACAATCTCAGTCATCAAATTTATTTTACCAAGTATAAAAACTATATTATATACAAAACATATCAATCAAAATTTATGTAACAATTCAATTTCTTTTAAAAAGGCAATAATTAAACGAGCATTGATACTAAAAAGATCCTTTAAGGATGAAACTTTGAAATATTTATCCCTTGTGATGGAAAAATCAACACAATCAAGCAGGACATGCTTGACGGTGGTGATTCTCTCATCACAAGGGATACAAAATGGAGGATCCTCACCTTTTAATAAAAATTCATTTGTATACCTGCTATGGCCAATACGACATCGTCGTATTATGACCTCCTCAAATCTGGACTGACAACCCAAGTAGGTGTAACCGATATTTGGTTTAATTGCATGTAATTTATTGATACCGACTTGGGTGTCCCACTTTTTTTGCATCCGATCACGGATGTAAGATCTAATGATAGGTTTATAATCACTATATGGAATGAGAAGTGGTGTCACAGATTTGGTGTGTGCTGCTTTAGCAGCAGCATCAGCCATTGTGTTACCAGTGATACCAACATGGCTTGGTAACCAACAAAAGACGATGTCGTATTGGCCAGTAGCAAGATCATTATGTAGTTCTATAATTTCACGTAAAAGTGGATGTTTACAAGATATATTCTTAATTTCTGAAGACAGGAAAGTGAATCGGAAAAGATAATGAACCGTTTATGTTTAGATTTATTATTGATATATTTGAGAGCAGTTAATATTGCATCCGATTCTGCTGTAAAAATGGAACTGTCATTCGGTAATCTAGTTGATATGGTTCTGGATCCAATGACAGTGGTGCTGGCAACAGCGTCACCATCCTTGGATCCATCTGTAAATATGGAATTGTAAGTATCATAAGTGCTCCTTAATTCATTATATTGTTGTTGATAATTAGTTGATTTGTTTCAGATTTTTTTAATTTGGTTAATGTGAGATCAACTACTGGCCTTACCATTTGCCAAGGAGGTGATGAAAACAGTTGAAAGGGAGCTATATATTGCAGTTTAATATTAGCGGCAGACATGGCAGACTGGATTCTGATTCCAAGTGGTGGAACAAGAGACGTTTTTTTATTATAAATATCTTGGTAAAGAGGATTAAAGATGCAATTAAAAGCTGGATTTGACTGATTTGAATATAATTTAGTGACATATTGTAATGCTAATTTCAGACGGCGTTGTTTAAGAGAAGGTTCATCCGCTTCTACATACAGACTGTGAATCGGTGACGTCCTAAAGGCTCCAAGGCAAAGCCTTAGGCCCTGATGATGGATAGTATCGAGTTTTTTTAAGTTACTTTTGCAGGCTCCACCGTAGACGATGGAGCCATAATCGAGTTTTGAACGGATCAATGACCTGTACAAGTGTAGGAGGGTTGTTTGATCACTTCCCCACTGAGAATTTGAAACTACTTTCAACAAATCGAGTGCCTTCAGGCATTTAGCTTTAAGGTAATTAATATGCGGAAGGAAAGTTAAATGACTATCAAAAATAAGGCCCAAGAACTTGGCCTCTTTAACAATTTTGATATGGGTGCCATCTAAATAGAGCTCAGGGTCCTTATGCGGCTTATATTTTCTGCAGAAATGTATACAATTAGTTTTTGATTTCGAAAATTTAAACCCGTTTTCGAGGGACCATTTATGAATTTTATTGAGACAGATTTGTAACTGCCTCTCTATTGTATGCATATTTTTTCCTCGACAAGAAACATTTAAATCATCCACGAAAAGTGATCCATCTACTGAATCACTTAAAACCTTTGAAAGACTATTTATTTTTATACTAAATAAAGTGACAGACAAAATACTGCCTTGTGGGACACCCTGATCCTGATGATAATGATCAGACAGGGTAGAGCCCACGGGGATCTGAAATCGTCTGCCAGTTAAAAACTTGGATATAAATTCAGGCAAACGGCCTCTCAATCCAAAATCATGTAAATCCTTTAAAATCCCGTGTTTCCACGTTGTGTCATACGCTTTTTCTAGATCGAAAAAGATAGACACTGCATGCTGGTTAGTAATGATTGCATTTTTCACAAATGATTCTAACCGTACTAAATGGTCAACGGTACTTCGATTCTTTCGAAAGCCACACTGAATATTTGTAATTAAATTATTTGATTCCAAGTACCATATTAATCTATTGTTGACCATGCGTTCCATGGTTTTGCAAACGCAACTGGTCAATGAAATGGGTCTATAATTTGAGGGATCACTGTGATCCCGTCCAGGTTTCGGTATGGGTATTACTATGGCATCACGCCAGGAAGAAGGAAACTTACCTGTTGTCCATATATCATCAAAAATCAACAAAAGGGTTTCTAAACACGGTTCTGGCAAGTGCTTCAGGAGTTGGTAGTGTACATTATCAGCTCCTGTAGCAGTATCATGAGCTTGTCCAAGAGCAGTATGAAGTTCATGGATCGAAAATAGTTCATTATAATCTTCCCCATTATCGGATTTAAAAGTTATAGTTTTCTTTTCCTGCTGTTTTTGAAATTTTTGGAATTGAGGGACATAATTTGAGGAAGAAGAATGTTTTGCTAACGTTTCACCGAGTTTATTTGCAATATCCGATTTATTTGTTATAAGGTCATCCCCAGACTTAAGATGGTGGACACTACTTTTAGAACCCTTACCTTTAATTTTCTGTATCATGTTCCATACCATTTTTCAAACGTTTAATGGAATTCAATGTACAGCCGTAGCTCTGGTCATTCATATATTTTGTGTCCCATAGCTCAAATCTATTTGCGTCTGTACCGTGTTCCACTGACCTCGATAATCTGTTGGATGAAGGCACAGCTCTCTACAGCCACAAAGTTAACACCGAAGGTTATGAGGAGTATTTAGGTCATAATCAGTCCCCAGCAGCCACTGCCTCAAGCCATATTTTCTACATAACAGATCAGTTTTATGGCTCCGTCACAGGTGCTCCAAATATTGAAGCAGGGAAAACAAATTTCATAGAATCATTTCAAAAAGCAATATTGATATCCACGTCACTTTTGGTAACTTTTAATGATGTCTCCATTGCAATTTTTACGGATTTCGATTCGTATGCATTATTTGACTGTCATCAGCGGAATGGTCGTGGTCAGATTGATCCGAATGGACAAGCGGTTTTACTTCTGTTAAGTAGTATGGATGAATTGTCATGTTACATCTTAACAGTATATATATATCAGGCTACTATGCTTGTCGTAAGAGGCGTCGATCCCAATTGCGTGGATCGATGCTCATGATATTAGGCACTGGATTGTCTGGTCCAGACTCGATTATTTACAGACCGCCGTCATATAGCTGGGATATTGCTGAGTGCGGCGTTAAACGACAAACCAATCAATCATCATCATATGAACTCAAACCAGTCATTGTTACAAGTAAACCACATTCCACAACAGTTACTGACACTGGATAAAAGACAGTATATAGAAAAAAACCAAGTAACTCAACTCATCATGATCACAATTACTATTCTTTGAAAGAAAGAAATACAAAAAAAACTGACCAAAAAACGTAAAACAAGGGATCTCCGTTATTGATTAGTCCCGGTATTGAAATGTTCTCCAACTACGTGATAATATTTTGAGTATGTGCATCTGTGGTTGTGACAAAAGACCTTATCTAGTATGACTTTTTTTTGCCATATGGAGCCCTTAGTATTTTCATTTACATTATTATAACCAAATGCTAAGTGTAAAAAGAATGTGATCTATTTTTTGAGTATGTGCATCTGCCAATGTTGTTGGCAGTTTTGATACTATTTCCACATGTTTACATTTGTGCAAGAAATTGCTTCCATTTCCTTCGATCTACTTTTTAAATAAAGACCCAGGTAAGAATAGGTCTTCAGCAACCTATGCTTGCCGTAAGAGGCGACGAACAGGATTGGGTAGTCAGGCTCGCCGACTTGGTCGATGCATAACATCATATTCCAATTGCGTAGTTCGATGCTCTTGGTGTCAATCACTGGATAATCTGGTCCAGACTGGATTATTTACAGACCTCCGTCATATGGCTGGAATAATGCTGAGTGCGGCGTTAAACAAGAAACTATTTTTAAATAGACCTACCCTACCCTATGCAAATGTATCAACTGTATTGCCCAATACTCAAAATAAATAATATTTTTTTCCACAACAGCGTTGTGTTATTTGTGGTTAATATAATTATGCTCCATCATGCCTTTCAGTAACATCATAATTATGCGTTTGTGAGGCATCACATATGGCGGTGAACTTTGATGCTCTGCATCAATGTTTTCTTGTATTTATTCAAATTATGGACCATTGGATGGCGACGGAAATAGTGTTCAGCCTTTTTCCGTGCCTTCCTAGCTTGTTTGCAGTCATTGTTGAACCATGGTTTACGGATGTGTGGATTTGTAGAGGACTTAGGAATACATTCATCAGCGATTTTGTTTAATTCATCAGAAAATAATTGCACAGGATCAGTCACGTCAATAAATAGGTCAGGCTTCATTTTTTTGGATGCGAGCATTTCAAATAAAGGCCAGTTGGCCTTAGTGAAGTTCCATCTTGTGGAAGGTGGAACATCTGAAGGTAAGACAGGTTTTAAAATGGTAGGGAAATGATCACTGCCACAGAGGTCGTCGTAGACGGACCATTCAAATTCGTTTAATAAATCAGAGTGAGTGAGTGATAAATTAAGAGCAGAGTAGGTACCTGTACCGGGATGAAGATATGTGTTTGAACCATCATTATGTATACACAAGTCGTTGTTTGAAATGAAATCTTCCAAAAGTTTACCCTTGTTATTTGTCTGAACACTACCCCAGAGTGGATTGTGCCCATTTAAATCACCCATAATAATACAGGGCTTGGGGAGTTGATCATAAAGAGCCTGAAGTTCAGACTGTCGAAGGGAAGAAGATGGTGGAATATAGAGCGAACACAAAGTAAAAACTATGTGTAAGGTTACACGGACGGCAACAGCTTGAAGAGGAGTAGCAAGTTGAACAGGGCTATGGATAATGCCGTTTTTCATGAATATTGAAGAACCTCCAGTGGCTTTTGCCCCTGGAGGTGAAAAGACATTGTAGGAGGTATAACCTCTTATATCGAATTGATCAGTGTCTTTGTAATATGTTTCTTGAAGACATATCGCCGATGGTTTGAAATCCTGAATTAAAAGTTGTAAATCATTATAATTATTCTTAAGTCCTCTACAGTTCCATTGTATTAAATGTGATGATTGATTCACGGTGGCTCAATGGGAGATCTCTCATGTGAACGTGAGGAAGAAGAACTCCTTTCGCTACTGTCTGACGATGGAGTCACCTCCATGTCTAAAGCACTAAAGGAGTTGTGAGTAGCTACTTCCGAAGAAGAGGGGGTACTGGGTGATTGATTTCTATTTAACTTTTTTCTTTGTTTTTTAGATGATTTTTGTTCCAGAGAAGATGGTTCTTCAGGAGATGTTTCAGGCAATGCTGCAGGAGAAGTTTCAGTAGCAGCTTCAGGAGATGCTTCAGGCGAAGTCTGAGTTTCAGCCTGAACACCATATGATAGTGATGTGGAGTTACGTTCAGTGATAGCAGTGACAGAAGTACTTGGAACAGGTCGATTTGAATTGACCCATGTCAAATCAGTCTGACACAGTACAGATGAGAATTTTTTAGCAGATTTGGTCACTGCAGCAGAATAATTCAGAGTTGAAGGAGATGTTGATTGACTGGCAACAAGCTCCCTAGCCTCTGCAAAAGAGATGTTTTTTTCACATTTCAGTTTTAGTATTTGGGTTTCTGTTTGATATACAGGGCAGGATTTAGAAGAGGCCATGTGTTGGCCTTCACAGTTTGAACACTTTAGATCCTTAGTACAATCCATACTCTCATGGTTGCCACCACAACGATGACAAACCATGGGGTGCTACATGTTTTCGAACCGTGACCAAACTTTTGACACTTGTAGCATTGGAGTGGATTGGGGACATACACATCCACTCCGATGTTGACATAACCTGCTTTCATTGATTGTGGAACCGATGGACGGGCAAAGGTGAACAAATAGGTGTTTGTTTGAATGATATTTGACTTGTCATCCTTACGGGTAAAACGTTTGACAGATAGTACTCCTTGATGTTTGAGTTCCGAAACAATCTCATCTTCAGACATGTCTGAAAGTGAACGTGTCCTGTCGCGAACAATGCCACGACAAGAGTTCAATGTTCTATGCTTAGAAACAGCAACCTCAACATTAGCAAAGTGTGTGATTGATAATAAATTTAGAGATTGCTGTTTCCTCAAGCATTCAACCAGAAGAGATCCAGTACGCAGTCGCGTGACATTTTTTACTTCTCCACAACATCCATGAATTGCTTTGGATACAGCAAAGGGATTAAGTTTTAGTGGTTCATGATCTGTGGCTTCGATCACAAGGAATCGAGCCCAGGAATCAGGAAGAGTATCAGCTTCATCAGAAGAACTAGAGTCCAAATGACGTCTTTTTGAACCAGAGTGTGAGTTAGCCATGATTATGTTGAAGTGATTCAGCAACCCTGCTCCCCAGCCACCACGGAGTATCATAATAGACAGTGTTGCAAAGCACCGGATCTCCAAGATGCATACACCAGGGCTACAGGGTTGTTATACTCCAGAAAATATGACACAAACAGCAATATCTGTATACCAAAATAGATGCCAGGCTGGTTCTGCCCATGACAAGAAAATGGATACATACTGAGTTTGGAGGTCAACATTACCAGATTGGCCCATGAGCCACCGCCTTCAGGCATGGGACTCTAGGCAAATTTGTACATATAATTTTCAATGAAAACATTCATTTACAGTATTCAAAAATAAAGAACATAATTAACATGAATGTGTACCATACACAGGGCATGGCATGACCAGCCGATTGATAGAACCGGGCCCATTCTACCACCCGTCTAGGTGAAGTTAGGGTCAAAGTGGTGTGTTGGGCAAAGGAACACTGTTCCTGGAACCAGTGCCCTCAAACACCAGAATCCCTTCCTCGCACCGACACAGGGGCGCAACCCACGGCAAACAGGTTGCCCAATTTCGTCGCCTTGTACGACCAGCAATGGGGTGCTGTGGACAAATTCTACCCCGAGTCCACACGGGGGAAGAGCTATTAGCGCCACCCAGCACTCACCACGAGGAGGTTGCTCTTCACGAGTGCCTCAATTTTTAAGAAATAGACAATTTCAAGTTCATGTGGGTTCAACCCTGTCTGACCATTACAATCAGGATCAGGATATCCCACAAGGCAGTATCTTGTCTGTAACGTTGTTTAGCATTAAGATTAACAGTTTGTTGAAGGTTTTAAACGATTCACTTGATGGATCATTATTTGTGGATGATTTTAATGTTTCTTGTCGTGGTAAAAACATGCATACCATTGAAAGGCAACTGCAATTGTGTTTAAACAAAATCCATAAATGGTGTATTGAAAATGGCTTTAAATTTTCAAAAGCCAAGACCAACTGCATTCATTTTTGTAGAAAGTATAAGCCGCATAAGGACCCTGATTTAGTTTTGGATGGTGCTCCTATCAAAGTTGTCAAAGAGGCCAAGTTTCTTGGTATTATTTTTTACCATCACTAGACCTTTTGTGCCACACATAAATTATTTAAAAACTAAATGCCTGAAGGGTTTTGATATAATAAAAGTAATTTCAAACGCAGAATGGGGAGGGGATCAGAAAACCCTCTTCCAACTGTACAGAGCAATCATCCGCTCTAAACTGGATTACGGCTCCATCGTCTATGGTGGAGCATGTAAAAGCAATTTGAAAAAACTGGATTCTGTTAATCATCAGGGCCCGATGCTTTGCCTTGGAGCCTTTAGAACTTCTCCAATTCATAGTTTGTACGTGGAGGCTGATGAGCCTTCACTTAAACAACGTTGTGTTAAATTATCCTTACAATATGTTTCTAAATTATGTTCTTTGAAATCCAATCCAGCCTATGACTGTGTTTTTAACCCTCTTATTAAGACCTCCATACTTAAAAATCATCACTCACTCCACCCCTCGGACTAAGAATACAATCGTCCATCTCGGCTGCTAAAATAAATCTCGAAAATATAGCCCCCACCCAACTTTTGACTTCCTCTCCATGGCAGTTAGTGAAACCAGAGGTGGATCTAACCTTAACTAAATTTAAAAAATCTGAAACAAATCAACTAATTTTTCAACAAGAGTATGATCAGTTAAGAAACAAATATGATACTTATAAATCTATATTTACCGAAGGATCAAAGGATGGTGACGCAGTTGCCAGCACTACCATCATCGGATCCATGACAATATCATCTAGAATACCAGATAACTGTTCCAGTTTTACAGCACTAGAATACATTCGTAAACAATCAAAGCATAAACAATTTATCATCTTTTCAGACTCTGTTTCCTGTCTTCAGGCAATTACAAATCAATCTACCAAACATCCAGTTTTAATCGAAATACTTGAATTATATAATGAACTTGTTACTGGCCAATACGACATAGTTTTTTCCTGGTTACCAAGCCATGTTGGCATCAAAGGTAACACAATGGCCGATGCTGCTGCTAAAGCAGCAGTCAACAAATCTGTGACACCACTTCTTGTTCCATACACTGATTACAGACCTGTGATTGGATCATATATACGAGATCTGATGCAAAAGAAGTGGGACACCCAGGTAGGTATCAATGAATTACATGACATTAAGCCAACTATCGGTTACACCTACTTGGGTTGTCAGTCCGGATTTGTAGAGGTCATTTTACGACGATGTCGTATTGGCCATTCGCGTTACACCAATGAATATTTATTGAAAGGTGAGGATCCTCCGTTCTGCATCCCTTGTGATGAAAGAATCACGGTCAAGCATGACCTGCTTGACTGTGTTGAATTTTCCATTACAAGGGATAACTATTTCAAGGTTAAATCTGGTGGAAAATTTAAGCTTTTAATTTTTCTACTTGAGTATATCATCCGGGTATCCTTGGTGCTGCAAGTTGGAGATCCACTTGTTATTAGCATCGTCTTTATGACTCTCCATGGTGGGTGGGGAGCTCAGATGATGAAATACAAAAAAACTCAACATGGATTATGAAACCCCCTCCAAAAAAAACCAAATGTCCACTCGATATTTATTAAGAACGACCATCCAAACGACTGAACACTGGTCACGCTTCCTTAGTGATTGAAACTGAAGACAAGACTCCACTTAGACTTAACCCATTTGCAGTGTCAAAGGGTATACAGGGTATAGCTGGTGATGTTAAAAACATCAAACGATTACGTTCAGGCTCATTACTTATAGAATGTCTGAAAAAACCACAGTCAACCAAACTGTTATCCACTAAATTGCTTGTCGGGATCCCGATCTCAGTCTCTCCACACAGAACCCTTAACACCAGCAAAGGAATTGTGAGAGACCGGGATCAGTTGTTTGCTGAAATGTCTGAGGATAAAATCATCTCTGAAATGAAAGATCAAGGTGTCATTTATGTTAAAAGATTTACAGCCCGTAGAAACAAAGACACTTTCAAACAAACACGTACCTATTTTCGTTTTCATCTCCAAGTGCTCCCAAATCAATCAAGGCAGGTTACTGCAATATCAATGTTGAAATTTATATTCCAAACCCTCTCAGGTGCTTCAAATGCCAGAAATACGGCCATGGTGTTAACACTTGCACATTGTCTGTAACGTGTGCTCACTGCAGTGAGACAACCCATACAACAGAAGATTGTGAAAGTACCTTTAAAAAATGCACCAACTGCACAGGAAGCCACTCATCTTTTTCCATTGCCCAGTTTGGAAACAGCAAGTTGAAATCAACAAAATAAAATTCACAAGAAACATCAGTTTTGCTGATGCAAAAAAACTTGTTCAGACATCAGAACCTAAGGAAACTTATGCTTCCATCACCAGGACACCTTCAGACAAAAACACTGGCTTAACAAGTTTGCCAGTAACCAAATCATCAATAACCTGTCAAACAGACTTAACATGGGTAAAAACAGAGTCGCCCCAGATTTTTTCACCTGAACAGTTCACTCAAACTGTAGAATCACTTCCGAGCACCTCTCGAATTCAGTCAGAATCATCTTGTGATCAGAAGCAACCACAAACTCAGACAGCTTCAATTACCAAAATCTAAAACACATGTCAAACAAATCGTGAAAACTAAGATCAAATCTCGAGCAGAATCTTATCAAAGTAGCAGAGCCCCCAAAGGGTCTGAAAATCCAGTCAAACCTTATAACAAGTTTGGATCACTAGAGGACATGGATGTGTCTGAAAACAGCCATCATCGGACACATAGCTTGTCGCCCTCTAGGAAGATGAGGGGTAGCTCCCCAGTCAATGCACCGAAGAAATAGTTTCTTCTGATAGTATTATACAATGGAATTGTAGAGGACTTAGGAATTTTTTTAATGAATTGCAGCTTTTAGTGCAGGATTTGAAACCAGCTGCCTTTTGTCTGCAGGAGACTTATCTAAAACAGACAGATCTTTTTGACTTACTCCAACACTTATCTCCATCCTGCAACTGGAACGTATTCTTCTCTAGATTTATCTCTAACCGATTCTAACCTACTCAACGAATTTGAATGGTCAGTCCGCAATGACCTTTGTGGAAGTGACCATTTCCCTACTATTATTCAAGCAATAACTCCATCTGATATTCCACCTTCAACGAGATAGAATTTTTCAAAGGCTAACTGGTCTCTGTTTCAGACATTATGTTCACATAAACTAAAACCTGAGGTTTTCAGTGCTGTTGGTGATCCTATTCAAGTGTTTCCTGACGTGTTACATGAAATTGCAGACGAATGTATACCAAAGTCCTCTACAAATCCACATAAACGTAAACCATGGTTTAACACCAATTGTAAACAAGCTAGGAAAGCTAGGAAAAAGGTCGAGAAGTACTTCCGCCTTCACCCAACTGTCCATAAGTTAAATAAATTTAAAATTTTGAATGCTATACATTCTTCATCATCTTATTATGTACCAAAATTTCAGAAATTTAAAGACCAACAAGAAAGAAAGAAAATTAATTTTAACTCTGATAATGTTGAGGATATAATGAAGTTTTATGAGCTATATACTGCCTTAGGGCAAGCTCATGATACTGCTACAGGTGCTGATAATATCCACTATCAGTTACTTAAACATTTACCTGAATCCCGTTCAGAAACACTATTAAATATATTTGATAATATCTGGACAACTGGTAATTTCCCTTTGTCATGGCGGAATGCTATTATCATTCCAATCCCAAAACCTGGACGGGATCACAGTGATCCTTCAAATTATAGGGCCAATGTTGCTTACTAGCTGTGTTTGTAAGACCATGGAAAGAAAGGTCAATAATAGATTAATATGGTACTTAGAAACAAATAATCTAATAACACATATTCAATGTGGTTTCAGGAAAAATAGAAGTACTTTTGACCATTTAGTTAGATTAGAATCATTTGTTAAAAAAGCTATCATCAATAAACAACACACCGTATCTATATTTTTCGATCTAGAAAAATCATACGATACGACCTGGAAACACGGAATTTTAAAGGATCTTCATGAGATGGGGTTGAGAGGCCGTTTGCCTTTTTTATATCTCAGTTTTTAACAGATAGAAATTTCCAGGTACGTGTTGGATCCACTTTGTCTGATTTTTACGATCAAAATCAAGGTGTCCCACAAGGTAGCACCTTATCAGTGACGTTGTTTAGTATAAAGATAAATAGTTTAGCTAAGGTTTTAAATGACTCTGTTGATGGGTCGTTATTTGTTGACGATTTTAATATATCATGTCGAGGTAAAAATATGCATACGATTGAAAGACAGTTGCAACTTTGTCTAAATAAAATCATTGTTTGGGCAGAGCAGAACGGATTTAAGTTTTCTAAATCTAAAACAAATTGTATCCATTTCTGTCGAAATTATAAACCTCATAAGGACCCAGAATTACATCTAGCTGGAACTCCAATTAAAGTTGTAAAAGAAGCTAAATTTTTAGGACTAATTTTTGATCATCACCTTACTTTCTTACCACATATCAAATATTTGAAAGCTAAATGTCTGAAGGCACTAGATTTATTTAAGGTCGTTTCTAATTCCAAGTGGGGAGGAGATCAGACGACCCGCCTTCAAATACATAAATCAGTTGTCCGTTCTAAACTCGATTATGGCTCCATCATCTATGGTGGAGCCTGTAAAAGCAATCTTAAACTTGTAGATTCCATCCACCATCAAGGTCTAAGACTCTGTCTTGGATCTTTCCGAACCTCCCCTATTGACAGTTTGTACATTGAGGCCGACGAGCCGTCTCTTAAACAGCGCCGTATAAAACTTTCGTTACAGTACATCACAAAGCTATATTCTAATGAGTCCAACCCTGCATACAACTGTGTTTTTAATCCCCTTTATGAGGACCTGTATAGTAAAAAGTCATCTCTTATTCCACCTCTCGGAATAAGAATTAAACCTTTTATTTCTGCTGCTGATATTACACTTGAAAATATATCTTCTTTCCGTCTGCTTTCCTCTCCTCCTTGGCAATTTGTAAAGCCACAGGTGGATCTTACATTATCTAAACTAAAGAAATCTGACACGAACCAACTAAAACAAGCATGAAATACTCACATCCCCCGCCAATATGACATGTCGGGTGTGTACAATGCATAAGCTCCTGTGCACTTATGTTCACTAGGCCTCTGCTCCGGAAACGAGGACTACCGCCATTTTCAGTCTAGATCAAAGTCGTTGCCATGGAAACTCGAAAAATAACTTAAACCCCCCCCCCAAACTATCAAAAGGCTTTAGTTCACCACTAGATCTACAATGTATCTATGTGCCAAGTTTGGTGAAGAAATATGGTACGGTTTTCAAGATCTGCTCCTGAAACGAGGACTACCACCATTGTCAGTCTAAGTCAAAGTCGTTGCCATGGAAACTCGACAAATATTTTCTTCTTTAAATCCCAAACTATCAAAAGGCACCAGTTCACAACTAGACTTATATATGTGCCAAGTTTGATGAAGAAATATGGTACAGTTTTAAAGATCTGCTCCGGAAACGAGGACTACCGCCGTTTTCAGTCTAAGCCAAAGTCGTTGCCATGGAAACTTGAAGAATAATTTCTTAAAAAATCCCAAAGTATCAAAAGGCACCAGTTCACCACTAGACCTATCTATGTGCCAAGTTTGGTGAAGAAATATGGTACGGTTTTCAAGATCAGCTCCGGAAACGAGGATTACCGCCATTTTCAGTCTAAATCAAAGTCGTTGCCATGGAAACTCGAAATATAATTTTTTTTTAAATCCCAAACTATCAAAAGGCACTAGTTCACCACTAGATCTATCTATGTGCCAACTTTGGTGAAGAAATATGGTACGGTTTTCAAGATCTGCTCCGGAAACGAAATGTGACGGACGGAAGGACGGCCGGATGAAAGGACGGCCGGACGGACGGACAGCACCCATTCCTATATCCCCCTTCCACTTCGTGGCGGGGGATAATAAAAAAAAGAATATAATCAGTTAAGAAGCGAATATAACACTTACAAATCAATATTTACAGATGGATCCAAGGATGGAGGTGCTGTTGCCAGCGCAACCATCATTGGATCCAGAACTATTTCAACCAGATTACCCCTCAATTTTTACAGCAGAATCAAATGCCAAATTAACTGCTCTAAACTATATCAATAGACAGTCAAAACATAAGGAATTTATCAGTTTTACTTGAAATAATTGAATTACACAATAATCTTGCAACTGGCCAATACGACATCGTCTTTTGTTGGTTACCCAGCCATGTTGGGATCGTTGGTAACACTTTGGCTGATGCTGCTGCTAAGGCAGCACTCAACAAATCTGTGACACCACTTCTTATACCATACAGTGATTATAAACCTGTCATTAGATCTTACATCAGAGATCTAATGCAGAAGAAGTGGGACACCCAAGTGGGTATAAATAAATTACATGCAATAAAAGCCAATATCGGTTATACCTACTTGGGTTGTCAGTCCAGATTTGAAGAAGTCGTATGTAAAGGCTACAGATCGCCAGCAGCTGAAGGTAGATCACCATGCTAGGGTCCATGGGGACTTACAGTACTTTTGCTACCTGCATGGACCCCAGCCGGATTTACATCATCCCTTCCGCTGTTGGCGATTAATGACAATTTTAGCCTGATTAAAGGAACATATATTCTACTATTAAAAAAGTGGCAGAAATAAACATACTTTGAAAGACGTGGTCTTACATACCGTCTCAGGGGGACAATGATTTTACACTACTTTAACCCCCTTCAAGGATATATTAGTTATTGACTTATTTAGCCAATTATAAAATGAATTTATTTATTTACAAAACATTACAATCAAAATTTATGAATTAATTCAATTTCTTTTAAAAAGTCAATAATTAAATGAAAACTAATAGTGTTAAAAAGATCCTTCATAGATTTAACCTTGAAATATTTTCCTTGTGATGGAAAAATCAACACAGTCAAGCAGGACATGCTTGACCGTGATTCTCTCATCACAAGGAATGCAGAATGGAGGATCTTCACCTTTCAATAAATGTTCATGAGTATATCTAGAATGGCCATTGCAGTCAGGCTAACCTTACATTTTGCCTTCACTTTATGTTCTCTTTACATTCCTCCTTCTTCCTCTCTTCAGCAGTCAGATCTTCAGGGACTCTATGATCAACTCCCCAGGCCCTGTATTATCACAGGCGACTTGAATGGCCACAATCCACTTTGGGGTGGTAATAAAACAAATGCTAAGGGGAAAGTGCTTAAGGATTTCATCTCCAATAATGATTTATGTATATTTAATGATGATTCACATACTTATCTGCAATCCTTGAACTGGCACATATTCTTCACTGCATTTATCCCTTACTGACTAAAACTTACTAAACGAATTTGAATGGTCGGTCCACGATGACCTGTGTGGCAGTGACCACTTTCCCACTCTTCTTTCAACCGTCAATCAATCAGATGTTCCACTTTCATCTAGATGGAATTTCACGAATGATAACTGGTCTATATTTGAATCATTATGTAGAGATAAACTTAAGCCTGAATTATTGAACTGTGACATTGATCCTATTCAAGTGTTTTCAGATCAATTAATCGAGATTGCTGATGGTTGTATTTCGAAGTCTACTACAACTCAACATATCTGTAAACCATGGTTTACCACAACTTGTAAACATGCTAGAAAAGGTCGAAAGAAGGCAGAGAAATATTTCCGCCACCATCCCACGGTCCACAATTTAGATAAATTTAAAATATCAAATGCTAAAGCTCGTCATACTTTTAAGCAAAACAAACGGCAGTCTTGGCAGAATTATGTTTCAAAAATTAATTCACGAACCCCTATGTCTAAGGTTTGGAATATGGTGAATAAAATAAAAAGGAAAAGGCTCCAAAGCAACTGTTAAACATCTTAAGTAGGGTACTAACTTACTTACAAATAAATCTGATATAGCAAACAAATTAGGTGACATTTTAGCTAAACATTCCTCCTCATTAAATTATACTCCAACATTTCAGAAAGTTAAAGAACGTCAGGAAAAAACTAATATAAATTTTAATTCTAATAACGGGGATGATTACAATGAAATATTTTCCCTTCATGAAATGCATACTGCTTTGGACCAAGCTCATGATACGGCTACAGTGCCTGATAATGTTCATTATCAACTTCTCAAACATTTGCCTGATTCGTGTTTAGAAACTCTCTTAAGTATATTTGACAATATCTGGACAATGGGTAACTTCCCTTCATCTTGGCGGAATGCTGTCGTCATTCCAATACCTAAACCTGTCCGGGATCATACGGATCCTAATTACAGGCCAATATCTTACGAGACCATGGAAAGAATGGTCAATAACAGATTAATATGGTACTTAGAAACAAATGATCTTATTACAAGTTTTCAATGTGGTTTTAGAAAAAACAGAAGTACAGTTGACCATTTGGTTAGATTGGAGACATTTGTAAAAAATGCTATCATCGATAAACAACACACTGTATCAATATTTTTCGATTTAGAAAAAGCCTATGATACAACCTGGAAACATGGCATTTTAAAAGACCTTCATGACATGGGATTGAGAGGCCGTTTGCCTAATTTCATATCACAGTTTTTAACAGATAGAAGTTTCCAGGTACGTGTAGGGTCCACCTTGTCTGATGTTTATGATCAAGATCAAGTGTCCCACAGGGTAGCATATTATCAGTAACTTTGTTTAGTATAAAAATAAATAGTTTATCTAAGGTGTTAAATGACTCTGTTGATGGGTCATTGTTTGTTGATGATTTTAATGTATCCTGTCGAGGAAAAAACATGCACACGATAGAGAGACAGTTGCAGTTTTGTCTTAATGAAATCAATGATTGGTCAAAACGTAATGGCTTTATATTTTCTAAATCAAAAACAAATTGCATTCATTTCTGTCGAAAATATAAACCACATAATGATCCAGACTTATATCTAGCGGACACTCCAATTAAAGTTGTAAAGGAAGCGAAATTCTTAGGAATAATTTTTGATCACCATCTTACTTTTCTACCACACATTAAATATCTTAAACCAAAATGCCTAAAGGAGCTTGATCTATTAAAAGTTATTTCCAATTCCAAGTGGGGAGGGGACCAGTCAACCCTTCTTCACTTATATCGATCACTCATCCGTTCTAAACTGGATTATGGCTCCATCATCTATGGTGGAGCCTGCAAAAGCAAACTTTTAGATTCTATTCACCATCAAGGTCTAAGACTCTGTCTTGGATCTTTCCGTACTTCTCCAATTGACAGCCTGTCTATTGAGGCTGATGAGCCATCACATAAAAACCGCCGCATTAAACTTTCTTTACAGTACATTACAAAGTTATATTCTAATGAATCCAACCCTGCCTACAACTGTGTGTTTAATCCCCTTTATGAGGATCTGTACCATAAGAAATCATCTCTTATTCCCCCTCTGTGAATAAGAATTAAACCTTCCCTTTCTCCTTTCTGAACTCAAAACTATATCTCCTTTCCAACTCCTGTCTTCTCCTCCTTGGCAATGTGTGCAGCCACATGTGGACCTGTCTCTGTCCAAACTAAAGAAAGCAGAAACAAATCAACTTCAGTACCAACAAGAATATAATCAATTACGAGCTTCATACAATACGTACAGCGCCACCGTCTAATCACGGGTTTATAATCGGTGTACGGGTTCAGAAGTGGTTTCACAGATTTGTTGAGTGCTGCTTTTGCAGCATCATCAGCCAATGAGTTGCCAACGATTCCAACATGGCTGTGCAACCAACAGAAGACGATGTCATATTGGCCAGTAGCAAGCTCATTATGTAATTCAATGATGTCAAGTAAAACGGGATGCTTACACGAATTATTTTTGATAGCCTGAAGACAGGACAGAGAGTCTGAAAAAATAATGAATTGCATATGTTTGGATCGTTGTATAAATCCAAGAGCTGTTAAAATAGCTTTTGATTCTGCTGTAAATATATACGATCACGGCAGACTCATCACTAATTAGGAATTAAGTTGTCAGCTTTCTCGAGAGAAATGATGTCAGCCAGAGTATGCCTGGGAAACAAGATGCCTTGAAAGTTGACGGAGTGAAACGCCAGACTCGGATACTCAATGATTACCTGTCAAATCTCCATGATCGGTACACAGCTGAAAATCTGACAATTAAGCTTTCATTTTTCTGCTTTTTGTAAGCTGCGTCCGCGAAATATCAAACTGACATGTGCTTTGTCTAGAAACACATGCCTTTGCACAAAACACCAGAACATGGTTCTTAAACTGAAGGCTCTGACATGTGTTGGCATTCAGATCTCTTCACACCCAGAAGTAGTCAGTAGAAATGTATCACTAGAACAAATGAAGGAGAAGCTATCTCAGGTTCCTGATGGAGAGATTGAATATAATGAATGGAGCCTGATTGAGGTTGAAGGAAAAAAGGTCGTGTGTGGTGTAAAAAACTTTGGCCAAACCTGATTTTACTGTTATGATGTCAGAAGAATATTAAAGGTTTCTAGAACATGTCATCAGAGTCCGAACACAGTACAAAGCACTTTGCGACCTAAAGGCACGGCTTCCTGGTGGGGAAAGGATTGTCCAGATGGATTTTGCCGTAAATTTTACATGTCAGACAATGGACGAAATACAATCTGCATACTACATGAACAATGACACCATGGAACACAACAACTATGTATTTATTTCAGATGTCAACAGTCACAATGCAAATGCTGTTTTTGCCATCATAGAGAAGCTGGTCCCCATTCTGAAACAAGATGTCCCGATCTGAAGAAAATACATTACTGGACTGACAGTCCTTCTTCGCAATACAGAAATCGATACATTTTTAATGTAATCGCCAACCACCAAAAGCTCTCTGGCGTTTCCGCTCAATGGAATTATTTTGAGAGTGGATATGGGAAGGGCCCATGTGATGGAATTGGTGGAACTGTCAAGCTCATGGCATCGGAAGCTGTAAAGCAGGGAAAATGTATCATTCAGGATACAAAAGATCTCTTTTCATGGGCTGAAAAGAACCAGAAGTCAATCAGATATTTCTTTTTTCAAGGGAAGATTATGACGCAGCAGCCAACTACCAGTCAAGCCAAACAGTGAAACCAGTCAGTGGTACAATGAAAGTGCATGCTGTACTGAGTCAAGCAGCTGGGGAGATCACTGTCCAGGATACCTCTTGCTACTGTAGCGGTTGTCTTGAGGAAACTCAGCTTTGCGATGGCTGGACAAGACGTGTCATCTGTGTTGGTAACACTCAAAACCATAATGAGGTTCTTATGACTGGTTCTTCACAGGAGAAAGAAGCATCTGCAGATGAGGATCTTCCAGTTCCTGGGTCACCACAGGACCGCACTGTTCTGGATGCTGATAGTCCAAGACAGGTACCAGATGTTGAGTCTTTCATTGCTGCAATGTATGATGACAAGTGGTACGTTGGACAAGTTCTTGAAGTCGATGAAATAGATGGAGAAGCTTTTGTTTCCTTCATGGTCAGTCCAGCAACAAAAAGTCAGAAACAGTTCAAATGGCCTGATGAACCTGATGAGATTTTGGTTCCATTTGAGGACATCATCTGTTTATTGAAACCAATTCCAGTCGGTCGCTCCAGAAGGTCCTACAGGTAATCCAGTGAGGATAACATGAAAGTTCAGGACAGTTTGGCAATGTTCTTTTCACGTACAAAGTAACAAACATGTCAAGCTTGTCCAATTGTAGTTAATTTGAAGTTGGATTTCATTGTTAACCCTAAAATTGTTAATAGTTTTGTTAACAGATACGTTACCGCACATGATTCCTCAGCAAAGAGAGACTCATAATATTTTTATTTGTGATAATGAAAAATATTATTTGTTCTTTTAGTTGACAATAACATTTAGTGTTTGAAAAGTATATTTGGTAAGAAGGAACCAAACTAGCAACTGATATGTTACTATGAAAGTATATATCTTTTGCAAAAATATTCAAAAGTTTATATTTGTCCTGAAACAATGACTGCAATCTGAAGGGCATCATTTGAAGGAAAAGTCATGACACTTCGTTGAAAATAAATGTTTGTGTTCTTCAAAATATACGTTGTTTTTTGTTGCTTTGAAAATTTGACAAATATGTTACTTTCTCCAACCCTATCAAGAAACATATTTCTTGCATCCCAGGCAACATATTTTGAAAACTATGTCTTACAAAACATGAGAATAAATAAAACAGCTTTCTCTAGAATAACACAAGACATGTTTACTCTTACAACTGAAAAACTAGTTCATCTGCACTCGGATGAAAAAGTATTTAGGACAATGTCAGGAAATAAGAAAATATTTTACTGTGTGACACTAAAGTCAAAAGTTATGCTTGATACCAAGGTTTGTAATGAATACATTTCAATTGCGAGAGAAATGTAAAACATAAAAACTTGACATCATTCTGGCATACTAAATGTAACGCACCTGTCACATTACAAAATAATTGGTCTGTTTGCGAGTGTCCGCATCAAAATATCTAGAACTGCCTGAGGGAAGCCGTTTTAACATCATATCTAGGCACTATCCAACTTTGATTTAAGACATATTTTGAAAGGAAAATTTAAAGTTTATTTTTAAAAGTTTACGAAAGTGGATTGGCGCCTGTTAGTGGAGAATGAACGTAATATAATCAGGATCAGGGAGTCCCACAAGGCAGTAATTTGTCTGTAACTCTGATTAGTATAGAGATTGAAAGTCTGTCAAAGGTTTTCAATGATTCCATTGATGGTTCCCTCTTTGTGGACGATTTTAATATTTCATGTCGTGGAAAAATATGCATACCATCGAGAGACAGTTGCAGCTTTGTCTCAACAAAATCCAAAAAATCGTGTCTCGAAAATGGTTTTAAGTTTTCCAAAGCCAATTGTATTCATTTCTGTAGGAAATACAAGCATCATTAAGATCCAGAGCTATTTTCACATGGCACTCCTATAAAGGTTGTTAAAGAGGCCAAGTTCCTGGGTCTTATTTTCGATCACCAATTGACTTTAAAGCCACATAATAATTATCTTAAAGCTAAATGCCTAAAGGCTCTAGATTTGTTGAAAGTTGTTGCTCATGCAAAGTGGGTAGGTGATCAGACAACCCTCCTCCAATTGTATAGGTCTCTGATCTGCTCTAAATTAGATTATGGCTCCATCGTTTATGGAGCAATTTAAAAAGGTTAGATTAGATTCACTATCAGGGCCTACGGCTCTGTCTTGGTGCATTTCAAACATCTCCTGTTGACAGCCTATATGTAGAAGCTGATGAACCGTCATTGGAGAAATGCCGTATCAAATTATCACTACAATGCATTACTAAATTACATTCTAACCCATTAAACCCTGCATACAACTGTGTTTTTCGACCACTTTACGAACAACTTTTTCACAGTAAGCCTAAGCTGGTCCCACCACTAGGCATTCGGATTAAACCCCAAATTACAGCTGCAAGGCTTTTGTCTTCTCCTCCTTGGCAACTTGTCAAACCGGAAGTAGACTTTACTCTTACCCTATTTAAAAAATCAGACACAAATCAGTTAATATATCAACAAGAATGTATACAAGTAAGAAATAAATATAAATCCCACCGTTCCATTTTTACAGATGGATCCAAGGATGGTAGCACAGTCTCGTGTGCTACTGTCATTGGATCAAAAACGATATCATCCCGATTACCTGACCACAGCTCCATTTTCACAGCTGAAGCCAAAGACATTTTTACGGCTTTGGAATATATTCAAAACAATCTAGCTGTAAACGGTTCATCATCTTTTCAGATTCACTTTCTTGTCTACAGGCAATAAAATCGAGCTCTTCAAGTCATCCATTCATTTTAGATATTTTAGACCTTGCTACAATGACCTTGCTACTGGCTTATACGGCATTGTCTTTTGGTGGTTGCCCAGTCATGTTGGAATCACGGGTAACACTATGGCTGATGCTGCAGCAAAAGCAGCTCTCAACAAATCTGTGACACCACTTCTTATACCATACAGCAACTACAAACCTTTAATTAGATGCTATATCAAAGACCTAATGTAAAAGAAGTGGGACACTCAAGTGGGTATAAATGAATTACATGCAATAAAAGCGAATATCGGTTATACCTACTTGTGTTGTAAGTCCAGATTTGAAGAGGTCATTATGTGACGATGTCGTATTGGCCATTCGCGTTATACACATGAATATTTATTAAAAGGTGAAGATCCTCCATTCTGTGTCCCTTGTGATGAAAGAATCACAGTCAAGCATATCCTGCTTGACTGTATTGATTTTTTCCAGCACAAGGGATTCCGGGTTAGAATAGGTCTTCAGTAACCCATGCTTGCCGTAAAAGGTGACTATGCTTGTTGTAAGAGGCGACTAACGGGATCGGGTGGTCAGGCTCGCTGACTTGGTTGATGCATGTCATCGATCCCAATTTGGTGGATCGATGCTCATGATAATAATCACTGGATTGTCTGGACCAGACTCGATTATTTACAGACCGCCGTCATATAGCTGGAATATTACTGAGTGCGGCGTTAAACAACAAACCAACCAACCAACCAATCCAGGTTTCATGCATCAAGGATATTTTTTTTCAGGTAAGTACTCATTTATTGCTTGGTTTTTTAAAAGAAGTAGAGTTAACAGATAGATTTTGATAATATGTATTGTAAAAGTATGACGCGCAAGATGGCCGACGAGTAAGACGTGCACTGAGAGCTCCGGAAAGAAAATCAAGTTTTGAACTATTTTCTTAAAGATTGCACACCATCGTGAACAAGGTATCAATATTCTAAACGTCTTGACATGTTATTTACTCAAAAGCGCAATATGAACTAACAGTTGGTATATTTTTGTCAATACCCCAACACAACGAACAACACGGTGCCGGAGACCACTTATTGATCATCACAAGTCTGCCTACACCTGGACTTAAGAGAGTTTATGGCAACCCAGCTACAACAAATACAAGGTACCAGGCACTGGAACCAGGAACCGGTGTTCCTTTTGCCCAACACACCACTATGACCCTAACTTCACCTAGACGGGTGGTAGAATGGGCCCGATTCTATCAATCGGCTGGTCACGCCATGCCCTGTGCATGGAATGCTTGATTATTTAAAAATGTCATCTCAGACCATTTTTGATCAGGATATCTGATGACCTTGATTATGTACATTTAAATTTTGCCCAGACATTCATTCTCAGCTAAATGGTAAATTACACAGTTGTGTTGTCCCCTGCTTAAAACTTGGTTAATATCTTAGCTGAAAATATATTTTCTGTTACAAATCATTTAATGCAAGCTGGACGGCTAAATGAATACACATGTTGATGTACTTCGTTCAGTTTGTATCTTCACCAGTCTATATTGTTGCTCATAAAGTCGTTCTGAGCCTTGTCCCCGTGCTCAGTGTGTGACTTCACGACTGAATAATTAAATATTCTGTACATTTTTACTGCACTTTACATTTTCTTTTCATGCATAATGATCATACATCATCATTACCATCAGTTTTCAAGCAATGGTTCCGCTAAAATATCTTTGGCAGGAATATTCTATTGTTCCCGATTTTACCATCAGATACGTTGGTCACTTTTGTGTGAAGAAGTCACACACCAACTAAACAAACATTATATCACAATGTGTCAGACATGATTTGTTCAAGCATAGTCTTATCACTTTTTATCTTCAATTTTTGAAACAACTTAAAAAGACAACATGAATCACAAAATCACAAGATAATACCAGCTGGGTACGATACGATACGTTAGCATGATTCATTGCCGCACACGCCTGATAAACTACAATACATCATGTTGTGTTTGTTACTTTCATAAAACAACATGTCACCTATAAGAAATGTCCATCCCAAACCTTGACATGAGTAAACTTTCGAAATATCTGACCAATTCGCAAAGTTGTCATCAGATACAATTTAGTCAGATACGTTAGATAACACCAGCACCATCGGAAGATGGTCATCGAACTTCAGTAATCTCAATAAGTTGAATCTTACTAATGCACATGCGCGCCATGCCACCTCTCTACTTCAGATTTTCAGCCAAGAACGTCCTGGAACCTGGTTTCGGTTCTCAACAATCCATCACAAACTGGTAAGTAATCTTTGCAATCTTAGTAAATGGGTGATCTGAATTGAAAGCCACCCCACGGGTGATATTTATTTGATAAAATAGTTACTGTTAACTAGGATGGACAAAATTATTCCCTTACTGTAACTTAGCATTTCCCAAAGAGCATGTTTTCCAACCTAACGTATCTGATGCCAACATAACGTAGTTTACGAATGTAATTTAATGATTAGATATTTTTCTTAAGCGAAGACCACACCATTCTACTGATGTTTTCTGTCGGTATGCATTTCATTTATAGGCTAAGTACTATATTTTACTCAAGCTCCTGTCTAAATGCCTAAATAGCACCTAACGTATCTGATGATTTATATAACGTATCTGATGAAATTAGCATATTTCACAAAGAATAAAGTATGAAAATTATTAAAAGGTGGCTATTTCATAAGTGCAAACATCTCTTTCACTTCGACGACTGTTTCAGCATGTTTTTTTCTGTGCTTGATTTTAGAAAATGGCGAAAACAGACGCAAAAAAACAAAAGGCGTATCGGGAAAGAAAGAAACGAAATGACAGTCAATATCTAGCCAAAGAACGTGCTCGAGTCAAAGGTTACAGAATACCAATTGATCAAATGCAAACAAAAAAGAAAAAGACAGTTAGAGAAAGGAATAAACTCTATAGTAAAGCATACCGTGATCGAAAGAAAACCCAGAAACAAGCACAAGATGCCACCGTAGTTAAGGTCACAGATGTGGTCGTTGATGCAGAAACTGACCAGGTCGACACAGTATCAAGCAGTACTGATGCATTTCGGCACTCAAGGTCACGCCCAGGTCCTTTCTTGGTCAAAATGACTTTTCCAAATAAACAGAGAAAACCAAAACGCTCGTGTGCACTGAAAAGAGCAAATACAAAAGTAAAAGAGTTGACTGAACAACTTTCTAGCTACAAAAAGAAGCAACAGAAATGGAAGAAACGATATCAGAGGATAAAGGCGAAGTATGGGACACCCAAACAGACTAACCGCGAAGGGAACAATACTGAAAATGGCTCGGATCAGGCGACAGACAGTCTTCAACAACAGTCTGAAGCAACACCTTCAACAAAACCAGAAATGATCTCCGGGAAAACGGTGTGAGTCACAGTCACTTGCCAGCCACTGTTGTGAGACAATTAACAATGGCTGATGTACTTTTGGGAGAAATTAAAGAAAGTGTCACAGGCAACAAAAAGCAAAGCAAAATGAATGTGATGACATCTCTTGTTGGAGGGAAAGTACTTAAGAAGTACAGATGTGTGTCGGGTTTGAACAAGGCTACAGGCTTGTCACGAAGAAGTTTATCTCGGACTTCCTCTAAGGTAATAGAGATTCGAGGAAGAACCTGTCTCACTCTCGTAAGAGAGCAGATTAAGAGACAAGTTGTCTCATTCATGGAGAGAGATGATATGAGCGTATGTATGCCAGGCAAAGCAGATTCCAAGAGCCTAAATGGTGTTAAACATCAAACAAGAATAATGAATGGTTATCTGTCTGAGGTATATGCCAAGTTCAAGATTGAAAACCAGAATATGAAACTGTCATTTGCATCATTCTGTAGGCTACGGCCCAGATACATCTTGCTCACATCACATATTTCAAGAAACACTTGCTTATGCAACAAACATCAGAATATGGCCATGAAACTCAAATATCTGAAAAGTGTTGGATTACAAGTTCCGAAATCACCGGATATGGCGTATGACAGTGTATCCGTGGACGCAATGGGTCAGATGCTGGAAACCATTCAGGGTGACGTAGAATATGATGAGTGGAAGCGTGTGGATGTTGAGGGAAAAAAGAAAATGAAAGTGGTCAAGATATCAAAAAATGCCAGTGACTTCAAGAATTATATGCTTCTTGAATATGCTGAGTTCCGTGACCAGGTTGGAAGAGTAAAGTCGCAATATGCAGCTATCCATGAGTTGAAGGACACACTCCCAGATGGCCATATCATCATACAAATGGACTTTGCTGAGAACTTTACCTGTTCCAGTATGGATGAATTCCAAAGTGCATACTGGAACCCAACAAATGTCACGCTTCACCTTGTAGTGGTATACCACAAGTCGGACAAACTGGAACACAAAAACTTTATCTATGTGTCTGACGTCAATCAGCACAACTCGACTGCGGTACTCACAATCCTCAAACTGATGTTACCTGAACTGAAAACCACTTTCCCTTATGCAACGCATGTTCACTATTGGACTGATAGCCCGTCATCACAGTACCGAAATCGGTACATGTTTGATGTCATTCTGAAACATAAGGAGCTGTTTGGGCTTGAGGCACGTTGGAATTATTTTGAGTGTGGCCACAGGAAAGGCCCCGGTGATGGACTAGGAGGTGTATGTAAACGCCAGGCATCCGACGCAGTAAAACAATGCAAAGCGTTAATTCAAGATGCCCACGATTTTTATGAGTGGGCGAGACACAATAAAAAATCAATCCAATATAGATTCTACTCTACTGCTGAAGTAGAGAAGGCTGTGCAGGACATATCTACTTCTAACGCAAAGGTTGTACATGGTACAATGAAGTTGCACGCAGTCATGCAACAAAATGGGGTTCTTTTTTTAAGAACTGTATCATGCTACTGTACAGGTTGTCTAAGCGGCAATGATTTATGTGATGATTGGTGGCGTCACCCTGTTGACAAAAACCATATCCCAGGAAACACATATACTGCAGCCCACACAGGCTTCTGTATCCCCTGTACCTGCTGCAACTGCTGTGCCTGCTGCACCACATGTACTTGCTGTCCCAGTTGTTGGCAGATTTCTGGCTGCCATATATGATGGCAACTGGTTCTTCAGGAAGGTTCTCGAAGTTGATATAGATGACGGCGATACAAAAATAACTTTCATGGAGAAAACACAAGACAAAGGCAAGACTTGTACGTACAAGTGGCCATCTCGTCCTGATGAAATTTGGATAGAATTTGACGATGTGCTCTGCTTTATTGATGAACCGGTCGCTATTAGCAAAACAAGGCGCCAGTACAACATAGCTGCACGTGACGTCGCCCGTATTGAGAAGGCATTCAAATGATCATTCACTTTGTATTTTTACAAATTTCCCAGATTTCAACCACAATGCCTCAAAAAGCATCAGATACGTTATGTTATAGTTTGTGCTTAATGTCATATGGAGGAAATATAAACCTCATCTTTCATATAAATGTTTAAACTTCAGACGTTTTTAAGCCAAAGATCGGGCACTTGTGAACTGTTGTTGTTGATTCAGGTTGACATCAGATACGTCAGATTTTGCAGTTGAAGATTATTGCTGTGTTCTCAGTAGACCAATCCTTGAAGGCCAGGGAATTGGCATGTAGTTTGTTCGATATTTGTACCAATGTTTGTAATCAAGTTATTTTTGCAAAATGAACAACCTTTCATAGCCAACACGTGTCTGTTATTATTTGCTAATATCTGTAGAAAATGTGTTTCTTGAACAGGTGTCAACGACACTGTCCTATTTTGAGACAAATGATCCTTAGGCAATGACTTCGTTTGAAAATAATATAATATGTAGTCCTATTCAAATGACAATGCAACTTTTTGCAAGTTAATAAATGCTGTGTGATATATTTTGATTGCAATGATAACATGCAGTCTAACGTATCTGACTGCAGGACATTTGACATATGTTATTTCCGTTATCATTAGAAACAACTCTGATGTGATTTGGGTCCCCAATGATTGATTCTGAGAGCCTGAATACTTTTTTTACTGAAAATAAGTTAAGTTTTTCAATATCAAGAAATATATCTATTAACATTTGATATGTGAAATATACCATTTAGCCGAGAATCAGTGTAGAGTCCTGTGCCAGAAGGCGGTGGCTCATGGGCCAATCTGGTGATACAGACCTCTGAACTCTGTGTTTTTATAGGAAAATACCATGGGCCGAACCAGCCTGACATTTGTCCTTTTATTAACAACAGCTTTTCATGTCTTTATTTCTGGAGTTTAACATCCCAGTAACCCTGGTGTTCCAGACTGGTTTCCACTGTGGCACTGTCCTCGTTGACACTCGATGGCGGGTCGGGAGCAGGGGTGCTGAAATATTTTCTAACATCATGGCTTTCAACCCTCATTCTGGTTCATCTAAAACAAACAAACGTAGGCATGTAGATTCTCTTTCTTCTGATAAAGATGTCCCTTCACAGGTAACTGACTCATGGCCAAGGTTCATTGTCATCTCATCCGCGATGGCAATCCCCTAAAATTGAACCCTTTTGCAATTTCAAAGGGAATACAAAGTATTTGTGGAGAAGTCAAAAACGTCACACGTCTCAATCCTTGTGGAATGTGATCGGAGGCAGCAATCGGTTAATCTGCTGGGTCTCCAGCAGTTTGTTAACACACAGGTTGTTGTTTCTGAACACAAATCATTGAATTCAAGCAGAGGCATTGTGAGAGATCGTGCCTGCTGTCTCGCAGACATGACAGAGGAAGACATTGCAGCTGAATTGAAAAACCTAGGTGTCACTACAGTCAAATGTTTCACTAGAAACTGCCAACTGTGATGGAAAGCACTTGTTTTCATCCAAATCCTGTCCGGTTTTTTTAACGCGAAACTAAAATACTAAAACTTAAATGTACAAACAATATTTCTTACACAGAAGCAAAAAAGCTACTCTTTCCATCCCTGACAACAAAACCTATTCAGCTGCTGTGTCTTCCTCAAAACCAGCTCCCACAATGTCCACGGCATCTACTCAAACAGACATCTCTTGGGTACAGGCTGACCTCATAAACCTTGTTGACCAATTGACAACTGCTTCTCAAACAGAGAATCTAACCCCATCTACAACACAGTCTACAATACAGTCAGAATCAGACAAGATACATGAAATTGAAAATGTTTAGGGTAAAGCCAATTTGTCAAAAAAAAAAGCAAATGAGAAGTGCCAGGGCACTTCAGCACTTGGAGGGGCCTTCTCCTACAAATACCCCTGTCGAGGTTCATAACCCGTTTGAACCGTTGGCGATGGATGTTGTTCCCTCAGTCCAAGTCCATGGGAAAGGTCCTCATCTCGCTCACGATCTCCAGTTGAGCCACCATGAACGGCTCTAATAAAATTATTCAGTGGAATTGCAGAGGGCTAAAGAATAATTTTAATGATTTACAATTATTAATACAAGATTTTAAACCATCAGCATTTTGTTTACAGGAAACATATTTTAAGATACCGATCAACTCCAGATAAGACAATATAATTCATATAACCATTTCTCTCCTCCAGGACCTAGAGCCACTAGAGGTTCTTCCATATTGGTGAGGCAGGGTGTTATACATAGCCCTGTTCCTCTAAATACACCCCTTCAAGCTCTTGTTTTCCGGTTAACTCTAAACATTGTATTTACATTATGCTCACCTCTATGTTCCTCCATCCTCTCCTCTTCAACAAACTGACCTTCAAGCACTATATGACCAGCTCCCCAAGCCCTGTATCATTTTGGGCGACTTAAATGGACATAATCCACTTTCGGGAAGTGCTGATTCCAATCAGAAAGGGAAGATACTAGAAGACTTTATTTCTGATAATGCTTTGTGCATTTTTAACGATAATTCTAAAACCTATTTACATCCTGGTACAGGCACCTATTCCTCACTTGACTTATCACTTACAACCTCAGATTTGCTAAACGAATTCGAATGGTCAGTCCACGACGACCTCTGTGGAAGTGACTATTTTCCAACTATTCTTCACACAATAGCTCCCACTGATGATCCTCCATCATCAAAAAGGAATTTCACAAAAGCTAACTGGTCTTTGTTCGATTTACTCTGTACGAGCAAATGAAATCCTGATCGTTTTGTTGATGTTCCTGATTCAACAAAAGTGTTCTCTGATGAACTAAACGAAATAGCTGATGAATGTATCCCCAAGTCCTCTGCAAATCCACACATTCGTAAACCATGGTTTAATGATACGTGCAAGCAAGCTAGAAAGGCGCGGAAGAAATCTAAACATCATTTCCGTCGCCATCCTATGGTGCATAATTTGAATAAATTTAAAATTCTAAATGCTAAAGCCAGGCGTACATTCAAACAAAATAAACGCCAATCTTGGCAAAATTATGTTTCAAAAATAAATTCACGAACACCCATGTCCAAAGTATGGAATATGATACAGAAAATTAAAGGTAAGGGTTCTAAATCTAGCATCCATCATCTTAAGGATGGAGACGAACTATTAACTGAGGAATCTGATATTGCCAATAAGCTTGGAGAAACCCTTGCTAAACATTCTTCTTCTTCTAACTATGTTCCAAAATTCCAAAAATACCAAAAACAGCAAGAAAAGAAAACTATAAACTTTAAATCAGACAATGGTGAAGATTATATCGAAATCTTTTCAATACATGAGCTTCATACTGCACTTGACCAAGCCCATCATACTCCGACGGAAGCTGATAATATACATTATCAACTCCTGAAGCATTTACCAGAACCATGTTTAGAAACCCTTCTGCTAATATTTGATGACATGTGGACATCGGGTGAGTTTCCTTTCTCATGGCGTGAAGCCATTGTTGTACCAATACCTAAGCCTGGACGTGATCACACACATCCTTCAAATTATCGACCCATTTCATTAACTAGCAGCGTTTGCAAAACTATGGAACGCATGGTAAATAATCGATTGGTTTTGTTTTTTGAAACCAACAATCAAATCAGTGACATCCAATGTGGTTTTCGTAAAAACCGAAGTACAATTGACCATTTGGTTCGTTTACAATCATTTGTTAAAAATGCTTTTGTGAATAAACAACATGCGGTATCTATCTTCTTCGATCTTGGAAAAGCTTATGATACCACTTGAAAGCATGACATTTTAAAAGATTTACATGACTTCGGTTCAAGAGGCCGCTTGCCTCAATTCGTATCACAATTTTTAACAGACAGACAATTTCAAGTTCGTGTTGGGTCAACGTTGCCTGATCATTATAGTCAGAATCAGGGGGTTCCACAGGGCAGTATTTTGTCTGTCACATTGTTTAGTATAAAAATTAAACAGTTTATCAAAAGTATTAAATGACTCAGTTGATGTTGATGATTTTGATATTTCATGTCATGCCAAAAATATGCATACCATCGACAGACAGTTGCAGCTATGTCTCAACAAAATCGACAAATGGTGTCTTGAAAATGGTAAATTTTAAGTTTTCAAAATTTAATACCATTTGTATTCAATTTTTGTAGGAAATACAAGTATCATAGAGATCCAGAACTGTTTTTAGATAGGACTCCTATCAAGCTTGCAGAAGAGGCCAAGTTCTTGGGACTCATTTTCGATCGTCATTTGGCTTTTAGGCCACATATTCGGATTAAACCCCACATTACAGCAACCAATATTGATTTAGATAATATTGCTCCTTTCAGGCTTTTGTCTTCTCCCCCTTGGCAACTTGTCAAACCTGAAGTAGACTTTACTTTTACACAATTTACAAAATCAGACACAAATTAATTAATGTATCAACAAGAATATCTACAAGTTAGAAATAAATATAAATCCCACCGTTCCATTTTTACAGATGGATCCAAGGATGGTAGCACAGTCGCAAGTGCTACTGTCATTGGATCAAAAACCATATCATCCCGATTATCAGACCATAGCTAAATTTTCATTGCAGAGGCCCAAGCAATATTAACAGCTTTGGAATATATTAGAAAACAGTCCATCTGTAAAGGTTCTTCATCTTTTCTGATTCATTATCTTGTCTACAGGCAATAAAATCGAGCTCTTCAAGTCATCCATTTATTTTAAGTATTTTAGAACTATATAATGATCTTTCAACTGGCCAGTATGACATCGTCTTTTGTTGGTTACCCAGCCTTGTTGGTATCATTGGTAACACAATGGCTGATGCTGCTGCAAAAGCAGCTCTCAACAAATCTGTGACACCACTTCTTTTTCCCTACAGTGACTATAAATCTGTTATCCGTTCTTACATCAGAGATCTAATGCAGAAGAAGTGGGACACCCAAGTGGGTATAAATAAATTACATGCAATAAAACCAAATATCGGTTATACCTACTTGGGTTGTCAGTCCAGATTCCATGAGGTCATTTTGCGAGATGTCGTATTGGCCATTCAAGATATACTCATGAATTTATACTAAAAGGTGAGGATGCTCCATTCTGTATCCCTTGTGATAAAAGAATCACAGTCAAGCATGTCCTGCTTGACTGTGTTGATTTTTCCATCACAAAGGATAAATATTTCAAAGTGTCATCAATAACGGATCTTTTTAATCAAATAAATGTTCCTTTAATGATCGTTTTTTAAAAAAGAAATAGAATTAATTAATAAATTTTGATGTACAAAGATATATAATTTATAAATTGGTAGTATATGATTATCAACTGAGATTTCAGTAGCTATATCCTCGAAGAGGGCTGAAGTAGCGTAAAATTATTGCCCCCCTGAGAGGATATATAAGCCCACATAAATCAAAGTAATTTTATATCTGCCAGTGTTTTAATCGTAGAATATTTGTTTGTTTTAAATCCCCGGCTAAACCCTGTCATTGGTCGCCAGTGACCAAAGGGATGGTGTAAATCCTGCTGGGGTCCATGCAGGTAGCAAAGGTACTTTAAGTCCCCATGGTCCCCAGTATGGTGACCTCACTTTAGTTGCTGGTGATATATAGCCCAATTGTATCTGTTGTAATGTTCTGAATTGTCATATTTTATGTTTATGTACTAGTTTTAAACATATATCTGTGATCATCTTGTCGTTTTACTGTCCTTCGTCGACAGAATTTTATACAGTTTAGATATATATTATTAAAGTCAAATTTGGTCTCGTCACGATATGGCTGTAATATATTAAATGTAAATATTAACTCACTCTCACTATATTCTGAAAGTGACCACCATATCATTTCAGAGCTAACTACTTCTTTCTACTATACACATTAAGATGTTATTAATCAGATGCATCTTGGTCACAGCTAGTGCTGTACTTGCACAGTCCCATCCAAGCCAACAAAATCAATTTGTGGCAACACACCCTACTTGTCGCCATCATTATGTTTCACACTGTACGCTTTTGTATCATATTTCCTTTATTCATTTTGAACAAGACCCAGCTTCTTCCTGGATCTTTTCTGTTACTTGTACATACTTCATGTGTTTGTCCTTTGTCCACAAACAGACTACAGTTCAACACTTTTGAACAGTGTGTACTACACACTCAAGAAGAACTAAAATATTCATTATGCCTCTACAGCACGCTTAACATTCGATTAGTCTTATTCACCAAACCAATTATCAAACACTTTGAGAACACGTTCATCGTCGCCCTCACCTGGTTCAATATTTTCTCCAAATTAGGTTTCATCAATCAAGGATCTTTTTAATCAGGTAAGTACTCTTGGTTTGTTAAAAGAAATTGAACTTATTGATAAATTTTGATTATATATAAAGTAAAAGGTATGTTATTTATATTTGGTAGAATGATTCGATAACTGTGATTGTTTGTGGCTGTACCTTCAAAGGGGTTGAAGTAACGTAAACTAATTGTTCCCCTGCGGGTATGTAAGTCCCACTTTTTTCAAAGTATGTTTCATTTCCATGTTTTTAATCTTAGAATTCTTGTTGTTTTTAAATGATTTGGCTAAAACGTACTAACAATCACCAGTGGCCAGAGGGATGGTGTAAGTCCTGCTGGGGTACAATGCAGGAAGCAGATGTACCGTAAGTCCCCATGGTCCCTAGTATGGTGACCTACCTTTGGTTATTGGTGATCTATAGCCCATTTTTATTGTGTTTTGTTATGAATTGTTCAAATTTTATGATGATATGCTAGTTTTAAATCTACATCTGTGATAGTCTAGTGCTTTTACTGTCCTTTGTCGACAGATTTTAATGTCTATATGTATGTATTATTACTTTATAACTTGATTAAGTCACTATATCGCTGAAATATTGCCTATGTGACTTTAAATTTTAACTCACTCACTCTCTCTATCATCTATACAATTGAATTCGCCAAGTTTTTACCTTGCTGTCGCATATACTCCTAAATCATGACAATCATCTCATTCCAGACTTAATGTTTTCATTCACAATCCTGAATGTGACGTTAAACTTTAACTCACTCACAATCCTGAAATGTCCTTCATAACACCACTGCCATTGAAATGTTAATCTGTTTACATTTGATCCTAGTTTGACCCAATTTCCATCACAGCCGTACAGACAGTTCAGTCGCTGGCAGAGTGGGCTTGGTTCGCTGAAGGGGTGTCAAGGAATAAAGTGCAGGACTTGCTGACTCGCCCTGATTTAACGGGTAGGACTTTATCGCTTGTTAACATTATAATTTGTCATGAAAAGCAACTAACATTTATCGTTGTAATAACAACATGTAAAAAAATTTTTTTTTATGTACATTGAGATTTTCATAGCAGCACATGTACCCGTATCAAAATGGAGTCATCCACGTTTCGTTCTACGACTGTTTAAACTTAATTAAAGAAGGCAATTTGTGTTCTTTTCATGTCTGCTTTCCATCGTCAAATATTTAAAGGATAGCAATTTGAAATGAGATCATGTCAACAAGATTCAGCAAATTGCCAGTAAAAAAGTAAAGTGCTATTTTTTTCAAAATCAATTATTAATATTAAATTAATTTGAATAGCTATTTTTTCAAATAACAATGATTTAAATTAAATTGAATTGAACTAAATTAAAACATATATGGAGAGTCATTACTGAAAGTCCCATTAGATTCTATATGATTTAATTATGTACATTGATATTCACTAAACATTTATAAATCTTATCACAGGCCATAGAACAGATGGTATCTGGTCTTATTCATGTATTTATACAAGTATTTGATTATCATCACTTTGATCTGTGCATATTTAACATTTCATTTATTAAACTGTTTGAACAATGTCCTAGTGTGTGACTGTGTGATAATATTTTGACTTTGTGCTTTAAAACTCACTATGCATAATGTACCTAACAGTTGGCTGGAGTGGCGCAGAAACCCAAGCCTTGAAAAGACATATTAAATATTAATGTGATTAGGTTAGGCAAATCTACTTTTCCCAAAAATATAATATTTTATCATTACTAATGCCTGAATTTCTTCTTTTATCTGCCTTGATGCTAAAATGATATAAGTTCAAATGATTCCAAATATATGTTTCAGATGACTGGTCACGGGAGGAGGTCAGCCAACCTGTCTTCCGCTCCTTAGGCTTCTGGATGCTTGTTTGCCAAGTGATAGAAGACAGCCAGCACTTCACATTTAATACAAATTTGACATGTGCATTTGAAAATCTGTTGCAGTCATGCAAGTGTTTACGGACATTCCTTAAGGGAACTCCGTTACAAGTTGTTTTTTCCAAACGAGATTGGAACAATGAATCTTTAATGTGTCCGATTGTTTCTTAACCTGTTGATGAGTTCCCTCAAATTTTGAGAGAAATTAGTATCTCTAAACAACGGCTTGAAAACCATGTGCCTACTGATGTTAATCAAAACTCTGTAAACAAAGCTATTGTTTGTGTTCTTCACACATACAAGATTCGAAAAAAAATGTCTGTTCTCATAAATGTTCTATGTAAATGTTCTTTGTGGATTAAATACATTTACAACTTGGACAGAAAACCTAATCCTCATACACTGAGGTCTCAATGGGATTTTATACACAAAAAGAAACAAAACTTAAGTTGTCACAGAGCAACAAGAAACTCGTCTTGTGTCTTCTGCCTCTGAATCTACGCTTGGTTCAATATCAAATTCTAATGTAAGGCAGTCAGAATCAATGAAAACTCAAAATGATTAGCTTTAAGTTGAAAATGAAACCCTCAAAAATTATATTCAGTCTATTACCTACAAACATAAGAATGCATTATTACAGCTTTATGAGTGTGAAAAGAAAGTAAGATCTCTTGAATCACAGCATCAAAACACTATTGAGAAGATCACATCTTTATCAGTCAGAAATGTTAATAAACGAATAAAGAGGAAACTAAAGAAAACAAGAGTTTGCCACTAACGTGGCTATATCCCCAGCCCCTGTTGCAGAATTTATGACATAATTAAATCTAAACAAACCCTAACCTTTTTTAACCGAGGTGGAATTTGTCATGGAAATTGTAAAAAAAGAAGAGTTTGGAACCTAAGTTCATCTTGCTGCCATGGAAACGTAAAAAAATAAAAATTTCTAAATAGAAAAAAGGCACCAGTTCATCATGTCCTGACAGATCTACAAAGTTTCATGAAAAAATATTGAACGGTTTATGAGTTATGCTCCTGAAACGAGCCCTGCCCTCACAGAACCTAAGTCCATCTTGTTGCCATGGAAACGTAAAAAATAAAAATTTATAAAATGTATAAATAGCAAAAGGCACCAGTTCATCATGTACCTGACAGACCTGCAAAGTTTCATGAAAAAATATTGAACGGTTTATGAGTTATGCTCCGGAAATGAACCCTACCCTCACAGAACCTTTGTTGGGCGGGGGATAATAACAAGGGTATTATCTGAGAATAGTCATCAAAAACTGAAGCTGTGAGTGAGTGAGTTAAAATTTAACGTCGCATCGGTATTATTTCAGCCATATAGCGACGAGACCAAGTTAATATATTTACAATTTAGTTAATAGCAGCTATGATGTTAAAATGCAGAAAAATACAAAAAACCGTTATCAACGACTTCGTTCTTTAAAGACATACAATCCATTGCTAAGAATTCACAAGGTTGACTAATGTAGCAATAAAAGTGAAATACTAGAATACAAAGCGAAGGAATTAGAGTTGCAAAATGCTGAGTTAAATATTTTGATTGGGTAGTCTACAACCAGAAATGGAAACATTTATGAATGGCAGTTACACAGATGAGGTGAGAATTGTGTGCTATGAACTGTTGAATCATGGTGTTGGTTCCAAACACATCACAAGAACAATACAGACAGTTTTGAAAAAACTTGCAAATATATCTGTTGAGTTAGAAGATTTGCCTAAAGCTACATTGCTGAAGTACATGTCACCTGAGGCTGGAATCATAGCTAAGACCATAGCTGCAGTTAATAAGAAAAATGCTAATGTTTGCACTTTACAGACTGATAGTCCCACAAAAAACACAATAAATACGTAAACTTTATTTCTGCAACTAACACAGGGCAAACGTTTGGCCTAGCGTTACAGGATCACCACAGTGGGGAGCTAAGTCTCATGTGGAATGATTAGAACTTATGTTAGAGGAACTAGCTTCATGCACAGATGATAATGAAGACAAGGATCCCTTTGAAGGAAATCATGAGTTTTTGGTAAAGTTTAAGAACACAATGACAGACAGACATGTCAAGAAAAAAACTCAATAAACAATGGCTTTCCAGAATATTACCTGAATATGTTTTAAACTGGAAATCACTGTCAACAGCAAAACAGAAGGAAATGTTTCAAATTAATGATTTTTTAATGGATTTCATTTCATATTGGGTCTCCAAGACAACTTTGAGACAAACATTAGAATGGGAAAAGGTAGAATCTAATGGAATTAAATTTGGAAGGTTTGGTTTGTTTGTTGTTTAACGCCGCACTCAACAATATTCCAGCTATATGACTGCGGTCTGTAAATAATCGAGTCTGGACCAGACAATCCAGTGACACCTGTCATGAGCATCGATCCACGCAATTGGGATCGATGACACGCATCATCCAAGTCAGCGAGCCTGACCACCCGATCCAGTTGGTCGCCACATACGACAAGCATAGTCGCCTTTTACGGCAAGCATGGGTTGCTGAAGACCTATTCTCACCCGGATCTTCACAGGTAAATTTGGAAGGGAAGAAGTACTGAACTGGCACAGAAAAGGTACTGCTACCCTTGAATTCATTGGATCACCTTGTACTGCATTCAGTAAGGATGCTTGTGAAAAAAGTGGGAAACCATAGGACTTCTTTGAATTCAATGAAAAAAGCCAGTTCTGTTCGATTCATTCAGACACAATAGATTTAATGTATCATTTGTAAATGCTTCGTATGCATATTGCCACTTACAGGATATGCTTAATTTCATTGGAACCTCAGGTTCTGATAAAAACAAACTAATGAAAGCTATTGAATTAGATGCTAAAGATAAACTAATTAATGCCTGTGTCTTGGCTATGGGAATTCTTGAAAGACAAATTACGACACCACTGATGAAGCTAATGTTTAAAAATAATTTTACTGCAATAGATGTCTCATACTATTATACTATCCTTCAAAGTTTAATAAAAACAAAAATTGGTGAAGTGATCCCTTCGAATTACTTCATGGACGTTCACGTTTATTTGACAATATTCAACCTGTTCAAGATTATGTTTATGAGACCGCCTCCGTGGTCTAGTGGTAGAGCGTCCGCCCGGAGGGCGGATGGTCCGGTGTTCGATCCCCGGCCGCGTCATACCAAACGACGTTAAAAGATGGTACTTGTTGTTACCCTGGCTGGCGCTCGGCATTAAAGGGCTAAAAAAACAAGGACTGGTCGGCTCGGAGTCAGTACACTGTGGTTGGTCAGTTGGTTTTATTGTTTACCGCCGCACTCAGAAATATTCCAGCTATATGACGACCAGACAATCCAGTGATTGATATCATGAGCATCGATCCACGCAATTGGGATCGATGACATGCATGAACCGAGTCAGGGAGCCTGACCACCCGATTCCGCAGTATACTGTGTCTGAGTGGGGTATTTATGTTAAACTGCGGCATGGTATCTCAGTGAGCTAGCACTATAAATCGGCATCAGTCCGGACTGGTACAAGCAGCCACACAAACACACACGTACATGCATTTCACTATATAAGTGCAATATCCTTGGACGTCGTAAACCCCATTTCACCTCACCTTATGTTTATGTCAGTTTGTACATAAATGTTGAGGAAGATATTCAATCTCTAACTTGGCTGCACAAGTTTTCTTGTTGCAACTGACCGTATGATCAAAGACCATTTTCCTGCTGGAAGATTTCATTGTCCTTCGGCAATTATCATTCTAGAAACTTCAGGTGTCTCGAAACATAACCTTGCAACAGAAAGATTATTTTCAGACCTTGGTCGTTTAATACATAAAATGCCAAATCCAAACACAATTGCAATTTTACTTTGGTCACTGAATAAAAGTGTAGACTAGACAATCTTGACTCATTGTCACCTTCAGAGAGAGAAAGATTAATTCGGTTAATCCATTTAAAAAAGTCTATTCAATTAAGACACTGAACTGATTGGTCCACAATACAAATTGTTTACTTTATGGATGAAAGACAGTCTATTTTGTATTGCTTGATTTTCCTTAGCTTGTTGCCTCGTTTACTTTTTCTTTTCTTTCTCTCTACTTTACAAGTCACTCTGATGCAGCTGACCTGGCTTTTCAAATTAAGACAGTTGTCAATTCTGAAAGATTTAATTTAATACGAAAAAAATATAAACTATCCAAAATGTTTCATCAAGCTTTATCCATTTCAGAAAGACAATGAGAGGTTTTCTAGTATAGAGCTGCGTACAAATTTAGAAATTATTCTGAAAACAAGAAATGAACTATCAGTCTAATGTAAGTACTTGTACAACTGGACCCGTGAAGATTCCAGGGTAGAATAGGTCTTCAGCAACCCATGCTTGCCGTAAAAGGTGAATATGCTTGTCGTTAAAGGCGACTAGCGGGATCGGGTGGTCAGGCTCGCTGACTTGGTTGATGCATGGCATCGATCCCAATTGCGTGGACCGATGCATGATATTAATCACTGGATTGTCTGGTCCAAGCTCGATTATTTTACAGATCGCTGGAATATTGCCGAGCGCGGCGTTAAACAATCAACCAACTCGTACTACTGGCCCGTGAAGACGCCGGGGTAGAATAGGTCTTCAGTAACCCATGCTTACCGTAAAAGGTGACTATATGCTTGTCGTAAGAGGCGACTAACAGGATCGGGTGGTCAGGCTCGCTGACTTGGTTGAAGCTTGTCATCATCCCATGCTTGCCGTTAAAGGTGACGAACGGGATCGGGTGGTCAGACTCGCTGACTTGTTGATGCATGTCATCGATCCCAATTGCGTGGAAATTGGATCGATGCTCATGATGTCAATCACTGGAAAGACTGGTCCAGACTTGATTATTTACAGACCGCCGTCATATAGCTGGAATACTGCTGAGTGCGGCGTTAAACAACAAACCAACCAACAAATGCGTGGATCAATGCTCATGATGTTAATCACTGGATTGTCTGGTTCAGACTCGATTATTTACAGACCGCCGTCATATGTAGCTGGAATATTCTGAGCGCGGCGTTAAACAACAAACTAACAAACCAACTTGTACTACTGGTCCACCTGTTTTACAGGCAGAAAAAAGAAAACAACTAAAACTTTTACTGAAACCTCAAGAATGAAAGCAAAAATTACAAACTTATGCATACTGTCATTCATTTAAAGATTGGTTGGTTGGTTTGTTGTTGCAATATTCCAGCTATATGACGGCGGTCTGGAAATAATCGAGTCTGGACCAGACAATCCAGTGATTGATATCATGAGCATCGATCCACGAATTTAGGATCGATGACATGCATCAACCAAGTCAGCGAGCCTGACCACCCGATCCGGTTAGTCGCCTTTTACGACAAGCATAGTCACCTTTTACGGCAAGCATGGGTTGCTGAAGACCTGTAAGTTTTTTGATGCCGTATACAAGTAAGATTAATATGATTTAATTGCACTAACTAACAAACACTAAATGTTTAATGGTACAACATCCACCTGGTATAAAAATTCAAAAGATAGTGTTGAAAATGATGTATCATGACATGATACTTATTTCAAGATGCAAAGAATTTGAAAAAAACAGGCATCTCTTGGTCACACCCTGCCTGATCAGGCATTATCCAGATTGCCTGATCAATTCTGATACAGAATAAATTATATAATTCTTAATACATTTTATGTATGACAGTGGCCATTGAAATGCATTTAACCCAAAATTTAATTCTTTACCTTGATTTGAGGAGATTGCCAATGTTTGATAACTGAGCAAGAGCTAGTGTTTATTAAGGCTAGTGTTTATTAAGGATGTTGGTTATTTACATATTGTTCAAGGTTTGGTTATGATTATGTTGAAAATGAGCTTTATATTTACCAGGGTTCATACAGGCACTGACCTCCAAAATTCAAGCACTTTTCAAGGACCTTGGACAAAATTTTAAGGACAATTTTCAAAAACAACCTTACAATTTTAAAGGTGCATATTCAATTAAAAAAAAGTACACACCTCTGCAATCCACTTCATATACATGTTTAATGTTCAGAAATTTCACTGCTGTTACAAATACACAGAAATACACAATGTTTAGAAAGGTCATTTCAATATTCAAATTTTCTTTAATTCTTCATGTTTTGCATCCATTTTTTTTAAGTTCATCATTTAGTTCACTTTTTTCTTTTGCTTTTCTTCTTAGAGCATTGGACTCTGCCAACAGTTCCAGTCTACCTGTTTTCTCTGAGAAGCCTTTTCACACAAAACATATGCTTTCTTTAGTAAAAGACCATGGTCTCTTTCTGCTTCTTTTTTAATTTCTCTATTTCTTCTATTCCTTCCAATGTTGATTTTCTTTGCTCTCTTTGAGTTAATTTTTCCTGCCTCTGTTTTTCCAAGTATGTTTTGTACTTCATTCTTGCATTGACACAGCTGACCAACAAATGTGGTGTTATGATCACTTTTAAAACACCACCACAGGATCTGACCTTGTCACAAATGAGACCCTGAGAAATTATGGAATGCCCTTGCAGGTTTTCGCATTCTAGTTCTTTGTTGATGGAGAAACCTCGTTCTACAGTAGCTTGTACATGAGACAATACCAAAAGCATTCTTATAACACCAAGGACTTTTTCATATTTTACATCCTTCATATGAGTAATGAAAAAGAAAAACTCATCTAGTCTCTGTTGTTTCTCATTGTAATTTGAGAACAGGTCTGAACCATGTGAGGGTATTCCATCCAGGAAAACTCCATACTGGTGTATGATCTGATCCAGGTCACTTGCCATTAATTTCGGATTCAATGACACAATGTTTCTCACTAATGAGAAAGAAATGGGACACTTTTTAAGTATTTTTTGGAGATCAGCAATCAGAAATTTCTTACAAGACATCTTGAACTCTAAGACTTTTCACTCACTTTCACATTTTTTAACCCGGCCTCTGTCAGTATACCTATGTCAACCTTTTTGTAGTTCAAATGATGGCTCTGGTCAGAAACATCAAATTTCACTAACTTATTAGTTGTGTTTGCAGAATCCAACACGTCTGGCTTGATGAACTTTCTCATAAGACATCCAATAAAATTCACAAGGTCTGATTCTGAAAATGGAACCATGGGACTGTCTGTTTGATAGTTTGTCTAAAATTGTTGCAAAATTCCAGCTACAGATAAGAAAAATTCCAACTTAGCTGGTAACAAGAGATACTTTACTCGGTGGGTGCAGAAAAATCAGTACTTTTACAAAATCGGGCATAGCTTCCGCGCACCTGGCTACCCGCCAGGTCTGGGAGCAATACTGCCATAAACTTCACCCCCCCCCCCCCCCCCCCCCCAGACACAAGGACAACTGTCACAAGCTTGCAATGTCTGACCCTTTCCCCATGTTGAAGCATATTGAAAAAAACTTACCTTGTACTTACGTTTTGTTGAAAAAAAACCCCTATAAGTGCAAACATAAGACATTAATACAATATATATATATATCCCCGTATTATGGGTTTTCGAACGCTGAAGAAACATTCATAGTTTTCTCGCAAATCACATGAACAACTGTAAAACATTTAATTTACTAAAAGGCTAAAAGACAACTTTGTCTTAAAACAAGCCATCATCTGAGTATTTACAATTTCTGTGTGACGCCACACCCCACGTTATAGTGCAAGTAATCGTGATAGAAAACGTATAATGTTCGAAAACCTATAATGATGAAAGCTCTGATCGAAAACAGGTTGTCCGGTTTTCGATATGTTTTGGAGCGGTTTTTTAAAATTCTGATTATATTTTTAAGCAGAAGATGATTTTTTCCCGAGGACTACTGTTTTAAAAAAAGCGAGTTTCCGCGGAGATTTCACATCCCTGTCACTGGATCTAACTTACCTTAAAACTTTGATCCAAGATATCTTGTTTCAACTCTGTCATTAGCCCAATAGCGCACATGCAAATCCATTTGCTTTCCTTGCATTTTGTGGTTTAGTGATTCATCAAAACATATGATAAATGGTTCCTTGATGTCCTTAAGTAATTGTCTTTTGAAGAAGTCGGCAATTCCAAAAAAACGCACTCCCAAAATTCCTCTCCCCACACGTGAACTTTCTTGCAATCGCGCTAAAAAGATCTGAGATATTGTCAGTGGAATTATATGAAGAATGATTCACGACAGTTTGTAAAGTCCATAGAATTTCTGAAGCAAAATCATCCATTTTCTTCATTGACATTTGCTTGTAGAAGGCGTGTTGTCCGTTTTTGAGGTCTCATCAATTAAAACAAGTGCATCGCTGCACTTACCGTGTGTATCAGGCTGATTTTCACGTTTTAAAAATCCAAGCATATCGAAGCTGGTGTCCGGAAGTAGTGTCAGATTTTTGGAATGTTTCTCGCTTCGACCATGTGACTTGAGCGCACTCTCGCCCATCGCACCAATGTTTATATCTTTTCGGCAACGAATACAATGTGCCTTATAAATGTCAGATGTTTCGCGTATCCATCTATATTTGGAAGTCCAAGACTTGTTGAAGCAACACTTTCCGGGTATTTGGAAACCCCGCACATCAAAATCTTGTTGACCTGTTGAATTTCTCAAAAAAAGCTCACTCGCGCGAATCATTGCATTCTATTACGATTCGGTAATTTCCGTAAGCACACGTTTCTGAAATTCAATGCCGAAGTTATCCAATTGTACGGAACTGTCCGGAATCCACCGAGGGCATACGAATGACTTATCAATAATGACAACACACGGAAGTTAATTGTTAGAAACGTGACGCACGATTTATGTGTCTTGAATATATGAAATTATGAGATTTTGTTCTGAATTTGGACTCAAAACGAAATTCAAGGACTTTTCAGGTACCTTCGGCTAAAAATAAGTACTTTTCAAGCACTTTTGGTTAAATTTGTAAAAATAAGGACTTTTCATTTGAAACGCTGAAATTCAAGCACTTTTAAAGTCTTTGCGAACCCTGTTTTCCTCACAATGATTTTGCTGGCTTCATTACATTTTCAAGTAGGGTTTTTATCTTTTAATATGACTTTACCAAATTTTAGAACAACTTTAGGACATTATGGATGACAATCAGTCAGTATCCTAGAAAAGGAACTGGTCTGAATCCCTGCTTGTGTGTATTTTTTTTATTTAAGGAAAAGTCACACCAGTATTTGCGAAGCATACTTGTGATATATGTTTAAATATCTAATGAACTCCAGGTGTCCAGCAACCTGATATTTGCATTTAAATGTATGTTGTTTCCTGCATAAGTAATACTTGTTACTTCAGATGTGATTTTAAAAATGAAATATATATTATTTAGTGTTATGTCCTGTAGGCATGTGGTTTCTGGAGCAATAACATAATTATTTCTTCTTACTAAGTAATATATAACAGTCATAATGTCAACAGGTAATTTTGTTGATTGAAGCTTTGAACTTATGACATATTAAATCTTTGGATGGCAATTAGATTGGTTGGTTGGTTGGTTGTTTAACGCCGCACTCAGCAATATTCCAGCTATGACGACGGTCTGTAAATAATAGAGTCTGGACCAGACAATCCAGTGATTGATATCATGAGCGTCGATCCACACAATTGGGATCGATGACATGCATGAACCAAGTCAGCGAGCCTGACCACCCGATCCCGTTAGTCGCCTTTTACGACAAGCAAAGTCGCCTTTTATGTCAAGCATTGGTTGCTGAAGACCTATTCTACCCCGGAATCTTCACGGGTCGGATGGAATTTAGAAGTGCTACACATAAGGAAGAGAATTTAAGGATGGTGGTGTTCCTCATAATTAAGAAGTTGACATCCATAAAATCGCCTTCCTAATGAGATATGTGTTGTACTTAATTTACATTTTTAGTTGTTAACAGTATTCTGCGATTCATGACAAGTCTTTTGAATAAAAGATCATATATGTATTTTAATTTGTGTTGTAAATTTTATCAATGCAAGTTAATTTTTGGGAAGTACTGCAGACCCTGTCTTCAGATACTTTTACCATCGCAGGTTTCCCTTTTCTGGAACATGGATCCGATTGATTTGATATAACCATGGCAGTAACATGTGCTCATTTTATCTTGGATCCTCTCAATGTTTTCAACTGTTCTCACATCCATGTACCCAAATACTGGCAGTTTATTCAGTCCAATATTCTGGAAGTGTGACCAGGGATTTATATCTAAATTTAGAATTTCAAACAAGTGCCCTTGGCAAACAAATTGGGGGAAAAACTAATAATATAATTTCCTTACATTCTGCTTTATTCTAGGATGGCATAGATATGTTAAAACTTTGGAAGAGGGACAGTTTTCCGACATCTGATACAGATTTTGGGCTGAATATCCTCTGAGCAGGTCTAGACTTATCCCTGGTGACATGCCCGATCCCATGTTCCAGATGCCCAAATAAAATAGATCTTTATGTTATGATTCATTTATTATATAATAAAAACCAATATAGCAGTGAGGGGAAATAATGTACTGCTTTGATTTTATCAACTATTCTTTAATGTTTATTCATTAAAAAGACCCACTAACTCTATGCCTTTCAGGTTATTTTGGTTTTACTTAGAGCACCAGACAAAAATACGTGGGCAATGTAACTGTTGACAATCTATTTATAGATATCCACATGATTTGCAACTCGTGCTTGTGTTTACGGTTTCCAGTACTGTCCATACACTTAAATTACGATGTAAAGTAAGAACAAAATTTAGTTACTCCGCCCTTGGATAAATAATATATTATTGACATGCTGTAAATTGACAATAAAGTATGCTCTGCCTGACATGAGTGCTTCGAAGTAGTGCACGCTTCTAACTTCCAGCCATGGTGACTTCCTCATCGACCGATACACCATTACATCGGACTTACGACTCATTTTACCCCCGATATGCAATTTGACAACTAAAATAGAACCCAAAACAGATCATGTATAACTCTCTTTAGATATTTTTGACACACGACTGGTAACAAAGCATTCTGAGCCAAATTCATCCCCCGCGCATTCAAGTTTCGCCGGCTGTGACGCCATGGCGAATAGTCTGGTCGTCCCCCTAACGCCTAAAACGAGGACGACAGCTTGTAGGGGAGGCTTATCGGTCGGGACTGGATCGGTCTATTGCGTGGATTGATGCTCATGATATCAATCACTGAATTGTCTGGTCCAGACACGATTATTTACAGACTGCCGTCATATAGCTGGAATATTGCTGAGTGCGGCGTTAAACAACAAACCAACCAACCGACCAACCAGCCTTTGAGTGTGTTCGTGATGGGTGCCGTCGGTGGAGCAGGATAAGCTCAACTTCTCGCGAAAACCTGGCATCACCACTATTTGATAGTTACACATAAACACATGCTCATGAAATGGTCGGAATTGTGAAGAGAGTTCGCATGAATATGGAATGGCCTTGAAGCGTATATTTTCAGACAATGAGGGCTTTGGAAATTAGTAAGTGCTTGTCAATACAACATCACAGTCTTCTCCGTTTTCACCCAGCTTAGGGTGGTCCCCACAACTCTATTGATTGCCGAAAGAAGTTTCCTACCCGTGAAGATCCGGAGTAGATTAGGTCTTCAGCAACCCATGCTTGCCTTTAAAGGCAACTATGCTTGTCGTAACAGGCGACTAACGGGATCGGGTGGTCAGACTCGCTGACTTGGTTGATGCACGTCATCAATCCCAATTGCGTGGATTGATGCTCATGATGTCAATCACTGGATTGTCTGGTCCAGACTCGAATATTTACAGACCGCCGTCATATAGCTAGAATATTGCTGAGTGCGGCGTTAAACGACAAGCCAACCAACCAATTGATTGCCGTAAGAAGCCACAATATGTCATGGTTCTCAACGGCATGGGACGTTGCACATATCGACCACTGGTTTGTCTGACCCTTACGCGATTATATTAAGGCTGGAATATTACTGACTATGGCGTAAAATAACAAATGTACAACGATAAATCGTACGTACTAGCATATATGACATTAATGACATGACATGGTTCAATGTCACACCTTCGTCTTGAGATATATTCTCACACGACATATATTCTTCGTCCCTTCTATGACCTTTCATCCAACGCAAAATTAGACTATCGATCTTACTCGTTGTCATGGCAACTTGGTTATACGAGTAGGCCGCCTGCCTTTCCTGTTAAAAATCGATCTCCATCAATAGATCCCGCACAGCTGCAAGTCATTTGCTGTGAATACCACACATTTTAACGATCAGTAAAAACTAAGATTCATTGTGCTATATTTTGCCACCATCCCTTAGTTTTTTTATATATTGTCCATTGACAGCATCCTTTCTCTGATGGGGCGATGTCAAACACGACATGTACTAGTCATACTCTGGCTGAAACCGTCTGCGTTTCAAAACCAAATAACGAATGGTAAATAATAGAATAGTTTGCTAGTTGGAGATCAATAAACTTAAACAAATATGTAATGGGTTTCCGGAAATCTATCTATCATTAAGACGAGAATCATTTGTGAAACAATTGCTATTGTAAATAAGCAACACGTAGTATCAATTGTTTTCGATCTGAAGGAAGCACATGATTCTTCCTGGAAGCATGACATTTTTCTTAGATTAACATAGTTATAGTTCTATCATTGTGGTGGAGCCTGTTGGTTGGTTAGTTTGTTGTTTAACGCCGCACTCAGCAATATTCCAGCTATATGACGGCGGTCTGTAAATAATCGAGTCTGGACCAGACAATCCAGCGATTGATATCATGAGCATCAATCCACGCCATTGTCAGCTAGTTTGACCACCCGATCCGGTTAGTCACCTTTTACGGCAAGCATGTGTTCCTGAAGACCTATTCTACCCCGATGGAGCCTGTAAAAGTAACTAGACCAATGCAGTGTGAGGGTCTTAGCCTTTTTGTAGCTTTTAGGATCTCTGTCAGTGACAGTCTATACGTGGAGGCTGATAGGCCTTTTCAAAAATGTATAACCAGTTCAAATTCGTCGCATGATTTTGTTATTAATCTCAGCTGGTTCCGCTGCTAGTGATCAGAATGAAACCACATACAACGGCAGAAATTATGTTGATATTTTCTCATTACACCGATTACTGTTCACACCTCCTTGGGTGACCAGTGAAGATGCGGGGTAGAATACGTCTTCAGCAACCATGCTTGTCGTAAGAGGCGGCTGTGCTTGTCGTAAGAAGCGACTAACGGGATCGGGTGTCACATGTAGTTATGAACGTCAAAACATTTAGGAGAACTATGACGTCACAATACCAAGGCGACAATAGACAAATAACTTACGCCTTAACATTTAACTTAGGTGGGTATTTATGAATGAAATGTTGCTCTTTTTGAAATAATAATACAGTGGCTGCTGCTGCAGCAAAAGCAGCACTCAACAAATCTGTGACACTACTTCTTATACCATACAGTGATTATAAACCTGTCATTTGATGTTTCATCAGAGATCTCATGCAGAAGAAGTGGGACACCCAAGTAGGTATAAATAGATTACATGCAATAAAAGCAAATATCGGTTATACCTACTTGGGTTTTCAGTCCAGATTTGAAGAGGTCATTTTAAGACGATGTCGTATTGGCCATTCTAGATATACTCATGAACATTTATTGAAAGGTGAAGATCCTCCATTCTGCATCCCTTGTGATGAGAGAATCACGGTCAAGCATGTCTTGCTTGACTGTGTTGATTTTTCTATCACAAGGGATAAATATTTCAAGGTTAAATATATGAAGGATCTTTTTAACACTATTAGTTTTCATTTAGTTATTGACTTTTTAAAAGAAATTGAATTAATTCATAAATTTTGATTGTAAATAAATAAATTCATTTTATAATTGGCTAAATAAATCAAAAACTAAGATTGTTAGTGGCTATATCCTGGAAGGGGGTTAAAGTAGTGTAAAATTATTGTCCCCCTGAGAGGGTATGTAAGACCACGTCTTTCAAAGTATGTTTATTTCTGCCACTTTTTTAATAGTAGTATATATGTTCCTTTAATCTGGCTAAAATTGTCATTAATCGTCAACAGCGTGATATTCTAGTAATTTTAGTTTAAATATATGTATTAAAAATGTATAACTTCTCGTCACGATATGGCTGAAATATTGCCGATGTGACGTAAAGCATTAACTCACTCACTCATGATAAAAATTTAGCTTATATAGCGGGAAACTAAAAGGTTGCCGCTTCCACATGTATCTAAATGTTCACTGAGTGGAATCGTGCGGTTATGTGGCTGCTTTATTTGTGAGCGGCGAAGATTCATTCCTCTTTTTAATTTAAGTTCTTTCTTTCCGATATACTTTTCATAGCATCCACTACAAACAATCAAGTAAAAAACATTCCTAGTATCACAAGTCATATTTTGTTTTACAGTAAGTTAAGTGTCATTTGTAATTTGGACTGAACAGCCTTCAATTATATTACTGCAAGTAAGGTAAGGTTTGTCACCGCACTTAGAAACCTGTGGAGTGATGACAACAGAATCAAATTTAGAAATTGTCAAAATCTTTCGAAGTCTTTGTCTTTGGCTGTTGATAATTTTGTATTTTCTCAATATCTTCTCCATTTTTATACTTTGATTAAAAATAGGCAGTTATCATTGAACAATGGACAATGTTTTTTTCATGATTAGTGTTGACGGTAGATACTAGAGTTAAATTATTTCCCATAATGTTTCTTCAGACTTTTCTCTCAGTTTTAGTTGCTCAGATCTAAGCGCCTTCTGTATGCTATCTTCAATTAGATTTGTGGGATAATTTTGATGCAGTAGGAAACTCATAAGTACAGCAAGGCGGGAAGTTTTAACATCATTCCCGGAAACAATGGTACAAATACGTCTTGCGAGACAGTAAGGGCTTTTTTTGTATGATATGTTTTGTATGATACGGGTGACATGATCCAAAATCCAAATATTGGTGCGTATCAGTATTTTTATAAAAGATATCAGTTTGTACAAATCTCCCAGATATTAAATTGATTCTTACGTCGAGAAAGGTAAAACTGGATTTGCATTTTTCCACAGTGAAATTAAGTGACGCATTAAGTGAATTTAGAATTTCATGAATAGCTGTAAGTTGACTTTCACTTGTTCTAATTTGATAAAACAGTCGTCCAAAAACCTTTTCCGTGAATGTTCAATTTGTTTTCATGGATTCACGAAGAGTATCTCTCACCTTATCATAAAACATATTCTCTAAATATCCCAAAACAAGGGTTGCATGAGTAGGGGCTACCTTATTACCCATGGCTACTCCTTTCTTTTGTGAATAATAAGATCCATCAAAATAAAACATGTTATTGGTTATAACCAACTTCGATGCATCAATGATAAACTCATCCGAAAAATATGTCTGGTATTTCATGGCGGTATTCTTTCAGCCAGTATCTGATAGCTTCCAGTCCGAGCTCAGTTTCAACATTACTGTACAAACTAAAAACATAAAAACAAACTAACATAGATGCATCCGGTACCTCAGTGGGTATTTTACATAAAAATAAGACATCTCTGAGAAGTGAACAGTCTATCATCTTTGATACACTTAATAATCTCAATACACTGCTTATTGACATTTTAGAATGATATAATACTCGCCAATACGACATCGCTGGTTACGTCATTTTAGTATTGTTTGTGGCACGAAAGATGAGGCTGTAACTAAGGCAGTTCTTCATGGCTCAGTCTCTCACCTTTCAATTTCATTTTATCCCACTTTTAGGCAATATATCAACGAATATGTTCGTAGTTTTATGCTTGGAAGGTGAAACACCAAGTAGGTGAGTGACGTCACATCGGCAATATTTCATCCTCATCGTTATGAGAAATATATTTAGATTGAACAAAAACCTGACATCGATTGACAGTATAATGACTAGAGTATAATAGTTTCGACTTTTAACTAGATGAGAACATTTAAATGAAATTATAACACAATATAACAAGAGTCATCCGAAGATGACATATCCCCCCGACGTGGCATGTCGGTAAACTGTGTGTACCTTCAAATGTATTTAGATTGGCAAGGAAATCTTTTTCCTTGATGCCAAAACCAAGAATATAATGAAGGTAATTAAATATTGGTTCATGTAGCTCACTTTCTGATGATCTCATGACATTGTAATAACAATAACTTCGCAGATTCGCATATGAATAATTCTGTAGTAGCCTCATGACACAAAGGCAAAAAGAGAATGTACTAGGGATTGACAAAAAAACTAACCAAAACATCTTGTTTCATTATATGTCATGGAGGAACTATGTTTCAAAAATTAATTCCCGCACACCTATGTCCAAGGTGTGGAACATGATTCAAAAGATTAAGGGAAAAGGGTCAAAATCTGGAGTTCACCATCTCAAAGATGGTAATACACTTTTAACAACTAAATCTGAAATAGGCAACAAACTTGGTGACACTTTGGCAAATCATTCCTCATCATCAAACTATAATCCTTAATTCCAGAGGTTTCAAAAACAGCAGGAAAAGAAAACAGTAAATTTTAACTCTGATAATGGTGAGGACTATAACGAAACATTTTCACTCAATGAATTATATACTGCCCTAGGACAATCTCATGACACTGCAGCAGGAGCAGACAACATCCACTATCAGCTCCTGAAACACTTGCCCGATTCATGTTTGGAAACTTTACTTAATATATTTGATGAAATATGGACAACCGGAAATTTCCCTCCTTCGTGGAACAATGCTATTATTAATCCAATTCCAAAGCCTGGACGGGATCACACAGATCCATCCAACTACCGTCCAATATCATTAACTAGCTGTGTTTGCAAAACCATGGAGCGAATGGTCAACAATCGATTAGTCTGGTACCTGGAGACCAATAACCTCCTGAGTGACATCCAGTGTGGTTTCCGAAAAAACAGAAGTACCATTGACCATTTGGTGCGTTTAGAATCGTTTATTAAAAATTCCATTGTCAACAAACAACATACTGTATCAATCTTTTTCGATCTAGAGAAAGCATTTGATACAACGTGGAAACATGGTATTTTAAAAGATTTGCATGAATTTGGATTGAGGGGCAGATTACCTCAGTTCATATCTCAATTTTTAAACAACAGACAATTTCAAGTACGAGTGGGCTCTACCCTGTCTGATCAATTTGATCAAGACCAGGGCGTCCCTCAAGGCAGCATACTGTCAGTGACCCTTTTCAGCATCAAAATTAATAGTCTCACTAAAGTATTAAACAATAGCGTTGATGGTTCACTTTTTGTGGATGATTTCAATATTTCTTGTCGTGGTAAGAATATGAATACAATAGAAAGACAGCTACAGCTCTGTCTTAACAAAATTCAAAAATGGGCCAACGAAAACGGTTTCAAATTTTCTAAATCCAAAACAAACTGTATTCACTTTTGTCGTAAATACAAACCTCACAAGGATCCAGATTTATTTTTAGATGCTACTCCTATCAAGGTAGTAGAGGAGGCCAAATTCCTGGGCCTCATATTTGACCGTCATCTCACATTCTTACCACACATTAAATATCTCAAGGCAAAGTGCCTGAAGGCTCTCGACTTGTTAAAAGTCGTTTCAAATTCCGAGTGGGGAGGGGATCAGACCACCCTCCTTCACTTGTACAGATCGTTAATACGCTCCAAACTGGACTATGGTTCCATTGTCTATGGTGGAGCCTGCAAAAGCAATTTAGAAAAATTGGACACTGTAGACCATCAAGGCGTAAGACTCTGTCTTGGAGCTTTTAGGACCTCTCCTATGGACAGTTTGTATGTGGAGGCCGATGAACCTTCACTCGAACTGCGCCGCATTAAACTTTCACTGCAATATATCTCTAAATTGCACTCAAATAAATCTAATCCAGCATACAATTGTGTGTTCCACCCTCAATATGAAAACCTGTTTCAAAATCTCTCAAACCTGGTTCCACCACTTGGAATCAGAATTCAAACACACATCACTACAGCTAAATTGGATTTAAATATTATTTCACCTCACCGTCTTCTGTCTTCTCCTCCCTGGCAGATGGGGGAAGCCAGAAGTAGACCTCACTCTAACCAATCTAAAAAAGTCGGATACCAATCCTTTGGTATATCAACAATCACATAACCAATTACGCTCCAAATATAATTCTCACAGGTCCATTTTTACAGACGGGTCCAAGGATGGTGGCAAAGTTGCAAGTGCCACCGTCACTGGATCCAGAACTGTCTCCTCAAGAATACCAGATACTAGTTCAATTTTTACTGCTGAGGCCAAAGCTATCTTTACAGCTTTGACCTATATCAAACATCAAAACCAATCCAAAAATTTCATCATTTTCTCAGATTCATTATCATGCCTTCAGGCACTTAAAAGTATCTCCTCAAATCATCCTATAATCCTTGACATTTTAGAACTCTATAATGATCTTTCTACTGGCCAATGTGACATCGTCTTTTGCTGGTTACCAAGTCATGTAGGCATAACAGGTAACTCAAAAGCCGATACTGCAGCTTAAGCAGCTCTTGAAAAACCGTTGTCTCCACTCTTTATCCCGTACAGTGATTTCAAACCAACCATCAAATCTTATACTCGGGATCTCATGCAAAAGAGGTGGGACACCCAAGTAGGAAGCAATAAACTACACGAATTGAAACCAACAATCGGTCATAACTACTTGGGTTGTCAGTCAAGACATGACGAGGTCGTTTTACGACGGTGTCGTATTGGCCACAGTCGGTTTACACACGAATATCTGCTGAAGACAGATGAGGACGAACCTCCTAAGTGTATCCCTTGCGATGAAAGGTTCACCGTCAAGCATATATTGCTTGACTGTGTGGACCTTGCAATCGCAAGGGATTCACATTATCAAAGTGTAAATCTAAAAGATCTCTTTTCCCGTGTCAACGGGCATCTCATCATAAATTACTTGAGGGAAATTGGTCTGTATAATAAATTTTAAATATGTATGTGAATAATTAAATGCTTGTTTTTAAATTTGGTGTGATGCTATTAGCAACTGACATTATTAAAGGCTCTGTCCATTAATTGTCATCAATTGTTTTTAAATATGACATTGCATAAATAACTAAATTGTGTATATACTAGCTTGGTCTCGTCGCTATATGGCTGAAATAATGCCGATGCGACGTTAAATTTTAAGTCACTCACTCACTCATTATATGTCAGGGGCTACAAATTGAAAACATTAAAATCTATAAATAACAAACTGCACTACTAGTGAACATGTTTCATGACTATCTAATGATATCTTTTTATTGTTGTATGCTTGTTTTAAACATTCAATCTGTGATATTCTAGTAATTTTACTGTCCTTCGCTGACAGGTTCTTATTTGGTTAACATATATGTTTAAATATTGTATAACTTCTCGTCACGATATGGCTGAAATATTGCCGATGTGACGTTAAGCATAAACTCACTCACTCACTAGTGAACATGATTGATATTTGCATAAAGTTTGGTGAATCTCTGTCGCATGGTTTAGAAGATATGCTCCAGGATATTACCCTAAGTTCATCAATTTTCAATTTAAATTTTAAATAAAGAAAACAAATGGAAAAAAATCTGTTAATAGCAAAGGCACCACTACATAACCTGCTTGATAGGTGTAAAAACTTTTGAGAAGCTAAGTTGTATGGTTCGGGAGGTATGGTCCGGACAAGAGCACTACCCTCAAATTTCCTAAGTTCATCATATTTCAATGGAAACGACAAAAATAAAAAATATAAAAAATCTCCAAATAGCAAAAGGCACTTCTACTGAGCCTGATTGTGTACCAAGTTTTGGGAAGCTAGGTTGTACGGTTTAGGAAATATGCTCCGGACAAGAGCACTACCCTCAAATTTCCTAAGTTCATCATATTTCCATGGAAACGACAAAAATAAAAAATCTAAAAATCCCTAAATAGCAAAAGGCACTTCTACTGAGCCTGATTGTTAAGTGTACCAAGTTTTGCGAAGCTAGGTTGTACGGTTTAGAAAATATGCTCTGGACAAGAGCACTACCCTCAAATTTCCTAAGTTCATCATATTTCCATGGAAACGACAAAAATAAAAAATTCCAAAAATCTCTAAATAGCAAAAGGCATTACTACTGAGCCTGATTGGTAAGTGAACCAAGTTTTCTGAAGCTACGGTTGTACGGTTTAGGAAATATGCTCCGGACAAAGAATGATTACAGACGGACAGACGGACGGATAGACAGACATACTGATGGCTATATCAGTAAAAATAGGGCATTATACTAGGGACCGTGGGTACTTCTGCTACCTGGACGGATCCTCCCAAGCAGGATTAACAACTTCCCTTCAGCTGCTGGCGTTTGTATGCAAGTTTCGCAATCAAAGTTAAATGACAAATATACTACTTTTATAATTCTGACATGCTTAAACGTAATATGAATGACGTGGAACTAATATGCCCTAATAGAATACAAGAATTGTATGAGGTCACAGCCACTAACAATCTAAGTTACTAATTTATTAAATAACACAGTTTGTACATGAATAAAATATGAAGTAATTATATTTCATTTGAAAAGCACAATATCAAATGAGAATTAACATGACTAAAAACGTCCTTGACTGTTTTAACACTGATATTTTTATCCCTTGTGATGGAAAAGTCAAAACAGTCAAGCAGGACATGCTTGACCATGATTCTTTCATCACAAGGGATACAAAACGAAGGATCCTCCCCTTTCAATAAATACTAGTATTAATGAGTATATCTACAATGGTCAATACGACATCTTTAAATCTGGACTGACCGTATTAAGTGTAACCGATAGATGGCTTAATTTGATGTAATTTATTGATACCTACTTAGGTGTCCCACTTCGTGTGCATTAGATCATTGATGTAACATCTGATCACAGGTTTATAATGTATGGAATTAGAAGTGGTGTCAAAGATTTGTTGAGTGCAGCTTTACCCGTTTTGGTAGCAATGATTACAAAAAAAGGATGTCGTTTTCGCCAGTAGCAAGATCATTAAACAGTGCAACAATTTTGATTAACAATGGATGTGTTCAAGACATATTTTTAATAGACTGAAGGCAAGGAAGAGTACATGTATTAACTGTTTGTTTAACGCCGCACTCAGCAATATTTCAGCTGTATGACGGCGGTCTGAAAAATATCGAGTTTGGACCAGACAATCCAGTGATTGATATCATGCGCATCAATCCACGCAATTGGGATACGACGACATGCATTAACTAAGTCAGCGAGCCTGACCACACGATCCCGTTAGTCGCCTCTTACGACAAGCATAGACGCCCTTTACGGCAAGCATGGGTTGCTGAAGACCTAGTCTACCTCGGATCTTCAGGGTTTATGTTTAGATTAGTTATTGATATAGTTTAGAGCTGTTGAAATGCATTTGCTTATGCTGTGAATACAGTGTTTTCGTTAGCTTTTTTTTCAGCCGGTCATTGGACCGGCTGACTAAAAATATACCGGTCCTTATCATTTTGGGGCGGTCCCCAAAGTTACTGTGTAAAAACATACCTTTCGATCAGAGTTTTCTCTTTTTATTTCTGAACTGTAGATTTGCTGCAGGAAGGTGTTTTTCACCAGAATGCATATTCAAGATCATTGTTTCATCTTCGCTGGCAAAGTCGGTTACGACTTGCCGTATGTATGCGGTTTTGTAGACTGAAGCCGCGTTCGGCTGGTACGCTGCTGACAGGTATCGCCATGGCTACAGCTGCGAAAACAGCAAAATCTGGATATATATCATCATAACCAGCCATGATAACTTGACAATTCTGTTGAAGTGTGTGTGTACCAAGTCGCACAACTGTAGTTTTGTAGTTGGCGAAATCACGGTTGGCCCGGTCGCCATCTCTGATATATGTGAGGTGATTATTTATTGGACCAATCACAGGACTGAAATGGGTAATCAGCTGATTTAGGGAATCCCTTCCATAGTTATTCAATTCTTCGCGTGAATCTGGGAAGTGAGATGGGTTCAGGACTTTGTCAAGACAAGAAAGGGTAGACAGACTGTCTTCAGGAAATCTGGCATGTAATGTACTGCACAACTCATCGATGAAGCCTGCATGTGAATTTTGAAAAGCCTGCACCGAACGTGCATCTGCATATGTAACTTTCACTCCACGAAACACGCCGTTTGTGATGTCAATAAATGATTGCTCATTTTCTCCTGTTGGTTTTTAGCAATCTTTGCAATGAGTCGCAGGTTGAGTTCAAAACTGGCATTATCATGCCGAGATTCAGATTGTCTTTCTGAAATATTGTGACAAGTTTGTCCATATGATACAACACATCTGATAGCATGTAGGTTGTTGCAATAAATGAGTATGTTTTGATTTTTTTCTGGATGTTGACTGCTGCACCATTATTTCGCTCTGCTGCTTCTTCTTCTTTCCTTGACAAGTGCTGGCCAGTTATCTTTCGTCCCCTTAACAGCCCTCACTACGGACAGACAACGCACACTGCACGCCTGTTTTATACTTGAAAAATCAGAATCAGAAAGAACCTCTGACAGTTCACGTAATCTGGCATCTCGTCGCTGAATATTCGTACAGTTTGTAAATGCTATTCAGTGTTTCTCTATAATCAGCGATAGTCTTAGATACTTTGGCTGCATCAGCGGATGCTAAAGCCACCCTGTGGGCGATACAGTGGACATGAATCATGAAAGGGCTGCCACCTTGTTGTAGTCGTACACCGACCCCACTTCGCCGTCCAGTCATCACACTTGCGCCATCAGACCCTAGACCGATAACCTTTTCGATAGGAATGTTCCACTGTGCTAACACTTCTTTTACCTTCTCTGTGACACACTCGGCCGTCCCACTGTGTACCGTAAAATTACCAAGAAATATTGTCTCAGGTTTTCCGTTAAGCGCTACTCTGATGAACATAATCAGTTTTTTTTCCACAGTAACGTTTACTGTCTCATCGATGATTAAACCAACGAACCTGCTTTCCGTTATTTTTTCCTTTAGATCCTTAATAGTGCTTTCAACTAAAGCATGTTCCATTTCTTTCACTGAATCAGAATGTGTATATACCACACCACTTAAACTGGTACATCTATTTTTTTCCTGCAAATCCAAGAGAAAAATTAATTTTGGCAATATTTTCTTTTGCCATTAACAATACAGTTCTCATCATCATAGTCAATTTTTCATCATTTTTTTTCCGTTGCCGCATTCATATGAGTTGCCATGGAAGTTCTTTGATACTTCGTGGTAACAGCATGGTGATGTGCCGCGCTATCGCGATGCTCTTTCAATGCCGACTTCTTCACATTAATGCAACCTTTTGTAAATCCGTTTTGTTTACAAGCTGCCTCATATATCTTGCAGTACATCATAATTCTACCACATTCCTCTTCATAACGTAGCCATTTGAATACCTGCAACCATTCAGAATTAAATTTCCGAATTTTAGTTTGGCTGGCCTTTTGACAACTGACAGTTGACGTATCTGACCCCGTCTCAGACACTGAATCAAGTTTACGTTTTTGAGCAATATTTTGACTACAATCTCCAGTGCCCGTATCTTTGTCACCCTCTTTGTCAGTCTCTGAGACAACTTTCTGACTTTGAAAAGGTGATTTAGACCCTCCGTTCCCCAGCGTACTGTTTTTGCCCCCAAAGAATGATGACAGTGTCGGTTGCTTGCCCGCCATTATTACAGCAGTACACCCATGCTCAAGCTCCTCACAGCAACAGCCCCAATCACAATGTTACGTCACGAAGGTATCAGAGCTTGCAGTTACACGTGGTTCACCCTCCTACCCAGAGTTCATGCGGTCAGCATAGGTCCTTTCAGATGATTCGTCACATCTCCATTCAAGCAAAGACGTATATATAAATACGTCTTTGATTCAAGATTTTTTTGCATTTTTGACGAGCCTATCTATTTGGATAAACGTATGTCTTAGATTGTGTAAGTATGTTTCATTGAGAAAATATCATTAAATGTGAAAAACTATCACTATTTGCATATTTATTCTTTGTTCACATTGGATCACACTCCGGCGCAGTGGTGACTTAGCATCGATCCACTGCCACAGGCTAATTTGCATATCACTTCACCGAACTTTTCTCTTGTTTGTAAACCAACGCGCTTTTTAAGAAATCAGAAAAGAACAGACTAATGCAAGTATTTGGGGGCGCTTTACATATTGTTTTGCATAATTATATAGATACGCTACTACCACTGCGACAGTGAGTTGCATGACAATACATTTGATATTTACACATTGAAGTGACCGCATCGCAATAGCTTTTTTAGGTTTCGATGACAGCACATGGAGCCCAAAAATATTTTGTCATGCACCTTTTGCATTTGTGGTTGCATATCTAGATCTATATTATTTTGAAAAAACAATATCTAAAGCTCACCAAAGGCTTGCATTAGGCCAGTCTGTTCTGTTTTCAGAATAAGCGCGTTTGTTTACAAACACGCGAAAGTTCAGTCACGTGATTGTGATATGCAAATTAGCCAATGGCAATGGTGCAATGCGAAGTCATCACTGCGCATGAGTGTGCACGTGGTTCTGAACTCATTCGGAAAATATCGATTAAATCCGTAACTTGATTACTATAGCTTGTTGTGTCTAGATACCAAAGATATAAAGATGCAATCTGAATTAAACGAAACGAGTCGAGTTCAGTTTATTTTTAGAAAACTGGGATTTCCTTTATGTGTGGAAGTGAAACACGGACTGATTTTAGAGTTGAGTGAACGAAGTTTAAACACCTTGTTGCAGACACAGACTCAGTTGAAGTTATTTGTTTCTGACATTCTTTCTACCGGACACTGGGACCGTCACACTAAACATTTACCGGTCTTTGCCATTTTTTACCGGCCAAAAGCCGGCATATACCGGAGAACGGAAACACTGGAATATTGAACTAGTATCAAGTAATCTTGAAGATATTGTTCTGCACCAGCAACTGCGCCACCACCCTTGGAGCCATCTGTAAATAAAGATTTATAAGTGTCACAGATGTTTCTTTATCGATTGTATTCTTGTTTTTTTTAATTAGTTCGTAAGTATCTGATTTCTTCAGTTTTGTTAATGTAAGGTCTACCTCCGGTTATACCATTTGCCAAGTGGGAAGTATATACATATATTTAAGTTTTATATAAAAAGCAGAAATGATTCTGATTCTGAGCGGTGGAACAAGACGTGTTTCTTTTTGTAATATCTTCGTACAGAGTATTAAATACACAATTAAAGGCTGGATTTGATTGATTAGAATATAACATACAGACTTTGAATATGCGAAGCTTGAAATGCTCAAAGGCAAAGCCTCAGGCCTTGATGATGAAAAGTATCTAGATTTTGAAAATTAAGCCTTAATCAAGTTTATGGCGGATCGGTGACCTGTACAGGTGCAAAAGGGTTTTCTGATCTCACCCCCACTTTAAAATAGTCACGACTTTTAACAAATCAGGAGACTTTAGGTATGTAGCTTTAAGGTATTTAACATGCTGTGAAAAGGTTAAATGGCTATCAAAGATATGTCTTAAGAACTTGGCCTCTTTTACAACTTTGATAAGAGACCAAATACTGCCTCACCACGACTCACTGATCCTGATTCTAATGGTCAGACAGGGTCGAACCCTCTCGGTCTTGAAACTGCCTGACTGTTCAAAACTGTGATATATAATGAGGTAAACGACCTCTCAATCCAAAATCATGTAGATCCTAAAAACATTCCATACTTCCATGCAGTATCTTAGGCTTTTTCAAGATCGAAAAATATTGACACTTCGTGTTGTTTGTTGACAATAGCATTTCATACAAAGGATTCTAATTTTGCCGTGACGCACATTTAGACGATTTACGTTACTGGCAACATTGGAATGCAGTGACCCAATTGTATATTCTTCACAAAGTAGTTCCGGTTCCACAAATAAAAAAACTAAAATCATTGTTAATCAACGGCTTTTATTATCCCCCGCCACGAAGTGGAAGGGGGATATAGGGATGGGTGCGTTCCGTCCGTCCGTCACATTTCGTTTCCGGAGTGATCTTGAAAACAGTACCAACCATATTTCTTCACCAAACTTGGCACATAGATAGGTCTAGTGGTGAACTGGTGCCTTTTGATACTTTGGGATTTTTGAAGAAATTATTTTTCAAGTTTCCATGGCAACGACTTTGGCTTAGACTGAAAACGGCGGTAGTCCTCGTTTCCGGAGCAGATCTTTAAAACTGTACCATATTTCTTCATCAAACTTGGCACATATATAGGTCTAGTTGTGAACTGATGCCTTTTGATAGTTTGGGATTTAAAAAGAAAATACTTGTCGAGTTTCCATGGCAACGACTTTGACTTAGACTGAAAACGGCGGTAGTCCTCGTTTCCGGAGCAGATCTTGAAAACCGTACCATATTTCTTCACCAAACGTGGCACATAGATAAGTCTAGTGGTGAACTGGTGCCTTTTGATAGTTTGGGATTTAAAAAATATATAAAGGAAAGACGACTTTGACTTAGACTGACAATGGTGGTAGTCCTCGTTTCCGGAGCAGATCTTGAAAACAGTACCAACCATATTTCTTCACCAAACTTGGCACATAGATAGGTCTAGTGGTGAACTGGTGCCTTTTGATACTTTGGGATTTTTGAAGAAATTATTCTTCAAGTTTCCATGGCAACGACTTTTGCGTAGACTGAAAACGGCGGTAGTCCTCGTTTCCGGAGCAGATCTTTAAAACTGTACCATATTTCTTCACCAAACTTGGCACATAATGTCATCTCGCAGTATTGAATACATTTCCATTCTTGTTGGTAAGTTCTGCATTGCTTGTGTGTATGTTCCTTCAAAAGTGTCATGGACACGGTTGTTGCATTCATTGACTAACTTTATGCAGAAACACAACTCATTACAAATACAAGTGTAACTGATCTTAAACCTACTCAACTGTATAAACCCTGACTGCTATTCTGTATATATTCTTGTCAACCATACTCTGTACTTCACTTGCTTGATAACGGTGTTAGAACCTACACCGAAATCATCGATCCCAATTTAATAAAGAAGTTGTTTGTCCATTTGTCTAATCCTTACTCATTCCAATTACAGTTACATATTCTATCATAAACCGCAGATGGAAAAAAACCACCAGTAATAACCTTTTTTAGTGCTGAAAATTAGGCCATTTACAAAAAGGCCCAGTGAACATAGTTCACAGGAGCTAATGCATTGCACACAACCGGACATGTCATATTGGCGGGGGATATGAAAATGCTACACAGTGTAAACATTTTCCTTTGTTTACATTTCAAAGCACATCGTTCGTTTTCACACGTAATTTATTTCGCTTTAGTTCCTCTAGACAGTTGTTAGGTCTGTTGGTAACAAAGACCATTTATCATTTGATTCTAGAATGTATGAGGACTTCAGATAATATGAAGTGGCGTCACAGATTTGTTGAGTGCTGCCTTTGCAGCAGCATCCGCCATTGTGTTCCCAGTGAATCCGAGGGTAACCATAGGAAAAACCAGGTCGTATTGGCCAGTAGCAAGATTCTATTAAGAGTGGATCTGTTTTGAAGCCTGAAGGCAAGAAAGAGAACCTAAGAAATGATGAACTGCTTATGTTTTGTTTGGCTGTTGATATAATGTAGTGCTGTTAAAATAGCATTTGCTTCTGCTGTGAAAGTAGAACACTTATCTGGTAATCTAGTTGAGATAGTTCAGGATCCAATGACGGTGGTGCTGGTAACAGCGTCACCAACCTTGGATTCATCTTTAAATATGGATTTGTATCATACGTGCTTCGTAATTCATTATATTGCTGTTGATAAATTAGTTGATTTGTGTCGGATTTCTAGTTTAGTTAAGGTTAGGTTCACCTCTGGTTTCACTATCTGCCATGGTGGAGAATTGAAGAGCCGAGTGGGGGCAAGATTGATTTGAGCAGCAGAAACATCTGATGGTATTCTTATCCTTATTTCTTATATGAGATGTCTTTTTATTGTAGAGTTTTTATAAAGAGGTTTAAAAAACACAGTCATTGGATTGGATTTAGTAGAACGTAATTTAGGTATATACTGTAAAGATAATTTAATGCGGCGGTGTTTAAGGGATGGCTCATCAGCCTCCACATACAAACTATAAAAAGGTGAAGTTCGGAAGGCTCCAAGACAAAGCCTCAGGCCTTGGTGATGAATGGTGTTTAATAATTTGAAATTGCTCTTACAAGCCCCACCATAGATGATGGAGCTGTAATCAAGTTTAGGACCGGTAAGAACTCTGTTTAGTTGGAGGAGGGTTTTCTGATCCCCTCTCCACTTTGAACTAGAGACAACTCTTGACAAATCTAGGGCTTTCAGACATTTTTTTCTTGAAGTATTTTATATATGGTGAAACGGAAAAATGATGATCGAAAATTATACCTAAAAATTCCGCATCTTTTATAACTTTGATAGGGGTGTTATCTAACATTAGTTCTGGGTCTTTGAGGTTTGTATGTTCTGCAAAAATGAAGTCAGTTTTGAATTTGGAAATTTTAAAGCCATTTTGAAGACACCATATATGGATTTTAGTATATAACACAATTGCATCAGCCTCTCAATCGTGTGCATGTTGTTACCACGACACGAAACATTAAAGTCATTCATAAACAACGATCCATCAATTAAATCGTTTAAAACCTTTGATAAACTGTTGATTTTGATGCTAAACAAAGTGACAGACAAAATACTGCCTTGTGGGACACCTGATCCTGATTATAATGATCAGACAGGGTAGAACCCACGCGGACCTGATATTGCATGTCCGTTAAAAACTTGGATATACAAACGCCCTCGCAATCCAACACATGTAAATCCTTTAAAATACTGTGCTTCCATGTAGTGTCATATGCTAAATATTTCTATTTCTAAATAAAAAAAGATAGACACGTTTGTTTGTTTATTTATGATTGCATTCTTAACGAATGACTCCAGTCGAACTAAATGGTCCAAGGTTCTGCGATGTTTACGAAAACCACTTTGAATATTTGTGATTAAGTTATTGGATTCTAAACACCAAGTTAATCTATTATTGACCATGCGTTCCATGGTTTTACAAACGCAGCTAGTCAATGAAATGGGTCGATAGTTGGAAGGATCAGTATGATCAAGTCCAGCCTTAGGTATGGGAACAATGATAGCTTCACGCCATGAAGAAGGAAATTCTTCTGACGTCCAGATTTGATCAAATATTATCAAAAGGGTTTTCAAACAGGATTGCGGTAAATGATTTAAGAGTTGATAATGTATATTATCAGACCCTGCAGCAGTATCATGAACTTGCCCAAGTGCAGTATGGAGTTCATGAATGGAAAAGACTTCCTTGTAATCTTCCCCATTAGCTGAATTTAAAAAAATTCAATGTTTCTTTTCCTGAAACTTTTTTTTGTATTTTTGAAATTGAGGGAAACAGCAAGACGATGAAGAATGTTCAGCAAGAGTTTCACAAAGTTTATTTTCAATATCTGATTTATCAGTTAACAATTGATCCCCATCTTTGAGAGGGTGGGTGCTTGATTTAGTACCCTTACCTTTTATTTTCTGAATCATGTTCCATACATTCGGAAATATTTTTCAGCCTCTTTCCGTGCCTTCCCAGCTTGTTTGCAATCATTGTTGAACCATGCTTTACATATGTGAGGATTTGAAGAGGACTTCGGAATACATTTATCAGCTATTCTATTTAGTTCATCAGATGAACGTTCTATAGAGTCGGAACAAAGGACTGTATGTAACGCCCAGTTGGCTTCAGTAGAATTCCATCATGATGATGGAGGAACATCAGATGGTGTAACAGATTTTACAATGGTAGGAAAATGGTCACTTCCACAGAGCTCATTGTGGACTGACCATTCAACTCCCTTAAGTAAATAATAATCTACCACTGACAAGTCCAAACAAGAGTATGTTCCATTAGCAGGATGAAAATACGTGTGAGAACCATCATTAAAAAGGCATAAATCGTTATTTAAGAAAAAGTAATCTAGTAATTTTCCTTTAGTGTTGGTAAACTTACTTCCCCAAAGCAGGTTAGGACCATTCAAATTTCCAATGATGACACATGGTTTGGGGAGCTGGTCACACAGTGTCTGAAGATCAGATTGTTGAAGAGAAGAGGATGTTGGTACATACAACAGACACAAAGTTAAAACAATATTCAATGTAATACGTACTGCAACAGCCTACAGAGGGGTAAAAGGCGACTATGCTTGTCGTAAAAGGCGACTAACGGGATCGGGTGGTCAGGCTCGCTGACTTGGTTGATGCATGTCATCCATCCCAATTGCGTGGATCGATGCTCATGATATCAATCACTGGGTTGTCTGGTCCAGACTCGATTATTTACATAAAGCTTGAATATTGCTGGGTGCGGCGTTAAACAACAAACCAATAACAAAAGGTTCACCATCAATCCCTTCAACAACCAGAAATCGTGGCCAAGAATCAATATTTTGTACAAAATTCTCAGAAGATATTGCAGGATCTGGATCAATATGCCTTCTTTTATTTTTTTGTCGAGAACCAGTGATCTGTGGGGAAGCCATAATGGAAAAAAGGATGTTAGACACCCCTGCTCCCCATCCACCATGGAGTGTCTACAAGGACGGTGCTGCAGTGTAAACCAACTACAAACACCAGGCTTATAGGCATTCTACACTCGAGCAATACAGACATGGGTATCTAAGAGTGTCAATCAGAATAATGTCAGGCTGGTTCTGCCTGACAAGTTTCTGAAGACAAATAGAAACTTGTGATAAATAATGCTAGATTGGCCCATGAGGTCCCGCCTTCAGGCATGGGTCTCTAGGCAGATTAATAACACATACAACTGTTGATGTTTTCCAAAATAACTGTATGGAATATGAGTATATACTAGTATGTATTCAAAATCAAAGTGCATCATGCTCAGGGCATGGCGTGACCAGCCGTTTCTGGGACATGACAAAGCATGTGTCTGAACGAACGCAACGCCCCAACCATATTGATAAACAAGACTGGGGGGACTATTTCTCGTCGCTGTGTTCCGAACAGATGGGTATTCAGGATGATCTTGGTGAGGTGGAGGACATAGTGAAATATCCAGAATGTGTGCAAGAACCGACAATTGACAATTAGATTCTCCAATCACCAGATTCGAACTTTTTGAAAGCATCAGTGCCCTGAAAAATAATAAAACAGCTGGTCTTGACAACGTTATTATTCTTCGTGAATATCTTAAATATCCATCCGCTGTTTTAATACCTTATTTAGAAATCATATTTGACAGCATTTTTCAAAATGGTGTTTTTCCTGAATATTTGGCAACTAGGATAATTATCCCATTACATAAGAAAGGGGACGCCTCTGTTCCCGATAACTATAGGGCTATAAGCCGCCTGAGTATCCTCAGTAAAGTTTTTACATCTATTTTAAACAGAAGACTAGTTGGCTGCAGTCATTCAGCGTTATCTTTTACGTAAAGGGGATACATTTTATGTAGTATTTATTGATTTCTCTATTGCATTCGACTCCATTCAGCGTCATCTTTTATGGAAGCTATGGTACAAACATAGTTTAAGATCTAAAATGGGTAAAATGTTACATTCCATCTGCAGTTTTGTAAAAGCTTGTGTTCGTTCAAACAACAAAGTATCTGGTACATTTGATTGCTTCATGGGTGATAGGCAAGGATGTATGCTTAGTGCTTTTGTTTGTTTGTTTTTTATAAACGAATTGGTTACAGAAATGGAACATAATTGTTGTTTTGGTGTTCAGTTATATCCGGAATGTATTTTCATTCCATGAAACCATTTTCGCCTCACTTTTACTTCAATTTGTTTGATGCAAAGATAACACCAATACTCTTATACGGGGCCGAATTTTGGGGGTTCAGTGACACTAGAAAAAGTTCAATTGTATGCCTCAAATGTAAAGTTATCAACTTCAAATAATGGGGTGTTAGTCGAGTGCGGTAGATATCAGGTGCTTGCTGTTTTCAAATGTGTCAAATATTGGCTGTCTCTTTTTAAATATGCATGTATCCCGCTTACCCAAAAAATGTTACAATATGTTGTACTTATACGATGAACAAGGCCACGTAAATTGGGTAACGAAACTTAAAACTGTTTTTTTTAGAAATTTGGTGATGTCTGGTTCTTTTGAACATGTGGTAATAAAACCATATTTTTAAATATGTTACGTCAACGGTTAAAAGACAATGTTTTTCAGGTTTGGCATAGTGATTTATCAGAAAGCCCCCAAATGGCTTATCATTCACAGTTTAAAACATCCATTTTATGCGATAACTATTTGAGTAGTATTACTGTAAAAGAATTCAGAACCACATTGACACATCGTTTTCGGGTTAGTTCTCACAATTTAGAAATTGAACGTGGACAACATTATAATATTCCTCGGGAATTTAGAAAATGTAAAGTTTGTAACTTAAACCAAATCGAAAATAGATATCACTTTTTGTTAATTTGTCTAGCTTATAGCCATCTTAGACAAAGTTACATGAAATCTAATTTCTAAATATTCTGAAGTTTAATACACTACTGTCATTGCAAGACCCTATTATCAACATGAATACAGCAAAGTACTTGTTTTATGCCAATGCTGTAAGAACACAAATACTCCAACATGTATAATATGCAATTATGTTAAAACTGCTTTTGTAAAACAGCAAAGAAATGTATTATATCTTACACTGTTTGCACCCTAATTGTATTTCGTCTGTACAAAAAGGCCCGTGGCTTACAAGTACTGAAAAAAGTGAAGTGAAACCAGCCGAATGATAAAACCGGGCCCATTCTATCACCCGTCTAGGTGAAGTTAGGGTCAAGGTGGTGTGTTGGGCAAAAGAAACACTGTTCCTGGCTCCATTGCCCTCAACCACCTGAATCCACCGACACAGGGACGCAACACACGGCGAACAGGTTGCCCAATTTAGTCGCCACATATGACAAGCAATGGGGTGATGAGGACACCTTCTACCCCGGGTCCACATGGGGGAGAGATTTAGGAAGTTGTTTTTTAACCTGTGGCAGTTACATGTTTAAGTCATCATTGACCTTGCCGATCAATGAAAGGTGATTAAAGATGTGTCAAATAGACACAAAGGTAAATTCATAGATTGCTGTAGACTGTCAATGTCAGCCTAGACACGGATCGTGTCGATAATACGATAGTTTGGTTGTGGATTTCTTTGTTTTGTTCACTAGCATGGGTCGTAGCGAGGATATTCGTGAACGATCATGCAGTCAAATCCTCGGACGTTTCTCAATGCATACTAAAACGCTGATTTCAAGATTAAAGGGTCTAAATGATTAGAAAGAACGCTTCTGTGTGTATTCATGCTGGAGAATTCCCAGGTGTTTCCCCCAGTAATGTGGAAGTAGTCCGTCGGCATTTACGTAATTTCAAGAACACGGTCTCGTGAAAAACGTATGAACGTCAAATTGTGTCGTTCATACGCATATTTACGTCAATTTCGTGGTTATGTGACTGACCTCTCGTCCAGTGGAAAAACCGTATATCGTGTAAACTTCAAATTAAGAAAATATAGTGGAATACTTGTCACAAAGGACAGTATTAGCATGACATAAAAAATGTATTCTAAAAACTAACCATTTCAAATACTCCAAACATCGAATCACATACATGTACATCGATGTTACATTTCATACTATAAAGCAGTGAGTTAAAATTTAACGTCACATCGGCAATATTACAGCCATATTGTGACGAGTCAAACATTTGCTTACAAAGAAATTCCAACTTGTAAAATACCTGTCGCCAAAGGACAGTACAATTACTAGAGTATCACAGATTTTAATTTCATGTAAAACTAGTTTGAGAGTATATAAAAGAATAAGGTACAATTCAACAACACAATATAAAAACGGGTTATAGATCGCCAGCAACCAAAGTTAGGCCACCACACTAGGGACCGAGGGGACTTACGATGCTTTTGCTACCTGCACGGCTCCCAAGCAGGATTTACCCCATTCCTTCAGTCGCTGGCGATTGTAGTCAATATAAACCACCAATTGAAACGAACAAATATACTACGATTAAAAATGTGATAGCTATAAATTTACTTTGAAAGAAATGGAACTTATGTATCCTCTCTGGGGGACAATAATTTTACTGTACTTTAATCCCCCCTTCGAGGATACAGCCACTAACAATCGCAGTTGTTAATTTATTCTACCAAATTTTAAAACATAGTTTTTATACAATATTATTAATCAAAATTTTGCAAACAATTCAAAATGCTTTAAAAAATCTATAATTAAACGAGAGGTGATACTAGTAAAAAGATCCTTAATAGATGATGCTTTGAAATATTGATCCCTTGTGATGGAAAAATCAATACAGTCAAGCAGGACATGCTTGACCGTGATTCTTTCATCACAAGGGATGCAGAATGGAGGATCCTCACCTTTCAACAGATATTCATGAGTATATCGAGAATGGCCAATACGACATCGTTTTAATACGACCTCTTCGAATCTGGACTGACAATTCAAGTAGGTATAACCTATATTTACTATACAGCAACCAGTAATATTCACTCACTCACTCTTTGTATGATGTGTACCTGATGCAAATGTCATTTTAGTATCTTTAACATACTTAAATTAAACCAGTCTGCAAAACTGTGTGAATATGTAATGCACATATTAAAGATCCCCGGGTAGAATGTGTTCTCAGCACCCAATTGCTTGTCTTAAAAGGGTAATACTTTTGCCGTTGGTTGTGCCCTATGTCGGTGGAGGAAGGGTGTCTGGTAGAATATCACCCCTATATCCCTCCCTAGTGTTCGTATGCTGGATATCTCCTTGTTGACACTGCATGGTTGTCGTTGAGCAGGGGTGCTGAATCCTATTATCTACACCATGGCTCATACAAGCTCTAATTCCACTCGAAATGACAAAAAGGCGCTTTGAGGATGATCATCTTTCATTTAATGATGGTGTTTCTGTTTTAAAGCAACAACAAAACTTGGACAAGATTAATAGTCGTCTAATCTTCGAATGGTGAGCCTCTCAAGCTCAAACCGTTTCTGATATCAAAGACAAAGACGTCTGTAAGGCGGTTTGCTCCTTGTTGAGTGTAAGTGGAGACAGCAATCACTCGATTTATTACAACAACATCAGTTTGCAAATATCAGTGTTGCTGTGTCAGCGCAGAAATCACTCAACTCCAATAAAGGTATTTTTAGAGACAGAGCCCATTGTTTGGCTTACGTGTCTTACTTTCTCTCAAGCGCTTCACTTTCAAGAAACATAATTGTAGAACAGAACTGAACAACACATACTAGTTTACTTTTGCTACGTGTACTGTTCCCATATCAATAAGGGCTGGTTATTTTCATATTGGAGTGGAGGTGTACGTCCCCAATCCACTCCGATGTTAAAAAAATATTGACACGGTTCCATATCTTGCCATCAAGTTCAACGTTGCAGTAAAGATCCTAAAGGAGCAAATTGCGAAGATTCTTGCCCTGAGTTGCAGTAACAATAAAGAATCCTCATGTATCCGAATTCAATATTTCCTTCTTATAAGCTAAACAACGTATCCTCAACCAGACTCCATCAAAACACTCTCCTACTACCACCTACTCAGCTGCTGTCTAAAAAATCATGCCAAACTTATCTGACTTAGTGTGAGTGAGTTTTGGCTTTACGCCGCTTTTAGCAATATTCCAGCTATATCACGGCGGGTGACACCAGAAATAGGCTTCACACATTGTACCCATGTCGGGAATGGAACCCGGGTCTTCGGCGTGACGAGCGAACGCTTTAACCACTAAGCTACCCGACCGCCCCTAACTGACTTGGACTCAGTCAGACCAACCTTTGTAAATTTCTTTACATCTTCATATCTTAAGGATTTATTTGACCAGCTCCCTAAGCCCTGTAGGATGGACATAAACCTCTATGGGAAAGTTCCGATACCAACACTAAAAGGAACATTCTTGAAGATTTTATTTTAAATAGTAATTTATGCATATTCAACGATGGCTCGAGCACATATTTACATCCTTCAACTGGAAAATACACTGCTTTAGATCTTTGGATCACAGATGCAAACATATATAATGAATTTGAATGGTCAGTCCATGATGACCTTTGTGGCAGTGACCATTTTCCAACAGTAATTACAGCTATATATCCCACCAACAACACGATGAATTTTTTTAAAGGCCAATTGGCCATTATTTCTGATCGACTGTACTGACAAATTGAAACAAGACCTTTTTATAAATGTTCCTGACCCAATTCAGTTGTTGTCTGACCAACTGATTCACATAGCTGACGAAACTATTCCTATTTCTTCAATGAACCCACACATGGTTACTGACGACTGCAGACAGACTTTCTATGCCATTCTGAGGTTCATAATTCAAATAAGGTAAACAATACTTATGCCAAGGCTCGACGAACTTCTAAACATAATAAACGTTAGACTTAGAAACAAATATGTTTTTAGAAACCAACAATCTAATCAGTGATATCCAATTCGGTTTCCATATCCGGGCTAGAATAGACCTATGAAGGTAGCCGCCTGCGTGGAATACACCAAGCACAGGTCGAGTATACTGTGTCTGAGTGGGGTAGAATAGGTCTTCAGCAACCCATGCTCGCTGTAAAAGGCGACTAATGGGATTGGGTGGTCAGGATCGCTGACTTGGTTGATGCTTGTCAGCGTTCCGATTTGCGTGGATCGATGCTCATAATATCAATCACTGGAATGTCTGGTCCAGACTTGATTATTAACAGACCACCGTCATATAGCTGGAATATTGCTGATGGGCGTGTTAAACAAACACACACACACACAAAACAATGAAATTTCCGTAAAAACAGAAGTACAACTGACCATTTGGTTTGTTCAGAATTATTCATTAAAAATGCTACGGTCAATAAAAAACATGTTGTATCTATCTGTTTTCGATCCTTTAAAAGCTTATGATACCACTTGGAAGCATGGAATTTAAAAGATTTGCATGAATTTGGTTTGAGATCCCTCAATTGGTATCGCAGTTTTAAAAAGACCGACAATGTCCGGTTCATTTGGGATCAACCTTCATTTGGGATCAACCCTGTCTGATCATTATAGTCAGGACCGGGGGTTCAACAGAACCTCAATTGATGGGTCATTGTTTGTGATCAATTTTAATATTTCATGTCGTGTTAAAAATCTGCTTACCATGCAGACCAATTGTATACATTTCTGTCGAAAATATAAATCGAATTTCTCCAAGTGACAGCCTCTGATGTCCAGGCTGATGAACCTTCCTTGAAACAACGCGGTCTTCAATTGTCTCTTCAGTATATCACTCAATTACTTCCAATCCTTCCAATCCAGCTTATGATTCCCCTTTTCACTCCCTCTATAAAGAACTGTTTCCGAGAAAACCAAAGCTGGTTCCACCACTTCGAATTCGGATCAAATCACATATTATTGCTGCTAATCTAGGTCCAGATATTATCTCTCCCTGTCGGCTTTTGTCTACTACTAGTATTGTATATCAACAGGAATATGTACAATCAAGAAATAAATCCGACACTCTCCGTTCCATCTATACCGATGGATCCAAGGATGGTGACAAAGTAGCAAGTGCGACTGTCGTTGGATCAAACATTAATCATGTAGACTACCAGACAATAGCTCTATTTTCACTGCTGAGGCCAAGTCTATCCCTGCGGCCTTGGTCCACATTCAACGACTGTCTGTATGTAAACAGTTTGTCATCTTTTCTGATGCTCTATCGTGTCTTCAAGTACTGAAAAATGTCTTTCGTCTCCAATCCATTATTTTAGATATTTTAGAACTTTACAATTATCATTCAACTGGCCAATACGACATGGTCTTTTGTCGGTTGCCCCGTCATATGGGCATAAAAAGGTAAAACAATGGCTGATGCTGTAGCAAAAGCAACACTCATCTAATCTGTGACACCACTTCTTATCCCATACAGTGATTACAAACCTGTGATTAGATGTTATATCCGAGTTGCAAAAGAAGTGGGACACCCAAGTAGGAGTGAATAAGTTACGTCAAATTAAACCAAATATCGGTTACATCTACTTGGGTTGTCAGCCTAGTTGTGAAGAGGTCATTTTACGACGATGTCATATTGGCCATAGTAGAACGTGAGGATCCTCCATTTTGTATCCCTTGTAATGAGAGAATCACCGCCAAGCATGCCCTGCTTGACTGTTTCAATATTTTAAATCATCATCTATTATGGTTCTTTTTAAAAGTATTAATTCTCGTTTAATCATTGGTTTCTTAAAGGAAATAGGGTTGTTTGAAAATGTTGATTGATGTGTCTTATAAAACATATATGTTTTAAAATTGGTAGATTTAAATAGCAACTGAGATTGTACGTAGTTGTATCCTCGAAGGGGGTTAAAGTTCTCAAAAAGTATTGTCCCATTGAGAGGGTATGTAGGTTCCAAATCATTCAAAGTAAATTTAGGTCTACAACATTTTTTAATCGTAGTACATTTGTTAGTTTTAATTGATGGCTGAAATTGACAACAATCGTGGGCGGCTAAAGGGGTGGTGAAAATCCTGCCGGGGAACCTTGCAGGTAGCAGAAGTACTGCAAGTCCCCATGGTCCCTGGTATGGTGATCTACCTTCAATTGCCGGCGATCTGTAGCCCGTTTTTAATAATGTATTGTTATGTACAGTGCTATCCATTTTATGATTCAATACTAGTTTTAAATCCCGTTCTGTGTTATTTTATACGTCTCGTTATTTTACTGTCCTTCGTTGGCAGGATTTTATATAAGTATCTATGTATATATTATGTTTAACCCGTGATAGTCACGATATGGCTGAAATATTGCTGATGTGACAATTTTAACTCACTCGGCCCCGAGTATGGTGATCAACCTTCAGTTGCTGGTGATCAATAGACCGTCCGTTTTTAAACTGTGTTGTTTCCTGATAATTTATTCTTTTTAAATATTCTAAACTAGTTTTAAATCGAATCTGTGGTATTCTAGTTATTGTACTGTCCATCGATGACAGGTTTATATTTAAAATATTCTGAACTAGTTTCAAATCGAAATTGTGGTATTCTACTTATTGTATATATTGTCCAATGATGACAGGATTTTATTTAGTCTAAATATATGTATTATTGATGAATGGTTTTGTCGATAAGGCTGAAATATTGACGATGTGACGTTAATTTGTGACCCACCCAAGAATTGTTGCTATGGATGTGCATATTTAACACATCAAAGTACTTATCAGTACAGACAGACTTAATTTGAGAATTATTTTGAATAATTAAAATGTTAAACGTGACTGTTCAATCTCGACTCTGTATTCAATCAGCATCGGTTTGATGTATCAGTTCAGTTTAAATTCTTGGTTTCATTATTCGTGAAACGAAACCGTGTCAGTATTAAAGTAATATGCGGCAGCAAATGCGATACAATCTGCTGTACTGGGGTTTACTCACCTACATCTGTACAGTGTGTTTAATATACCCGTGAAGATAACGGGGTAGAATAGGTCTTCAACAACCCATACTTGCCGTAAAAGGCGACTATGCTTGTCGTAAAAAGCGACTAACGGGATCGGGCGGTCAGGCTCACTGACTTGGTTGATACATGTCATCGATCCCAATAGCGTGGATCAATGCTCATGATGTCAATCACTGGACTGTCTGGTCCAGACTCGATTATTTTACAGACCGCCGTCATATAGCTGGAATATTGTTGAGTGGCGTGTTAAACAACAAACAAACAAACAAACAAACAGTGTGTTTAATACGTTTTGTAGCACCAATCAAGCTTGGTTAAGCCTGTGTTTTGTCTTAAGCTTGTTTCATTAAATGCCAACCTACAACCAGTAACAATGCTTCTAGCTTTATATTTCCATTATCGTATGTCATTTTGTTTTGGTCTTGTTTGTTGGAGATCATTCATCATAGAGTGCAATAAATCCTAATGCTAAACTAGTGCTAAATCTAGTGCTAGATACTCAATCTATAAATATATAGAGCTAATTATGTTTGTATCCGGATACATTCCGAATGTTTGTAACTATGTAATGTGATTGTATGACCATTGATTAATGTTTTAGGTAAAAGTTATCATTTTCCGATAGGACGAAACCAATACTCAGTTTACCATGCAGTCAGCAAAGGTACCGTAAGTCCCCATGATCCTTAGTATGGTGATCTACATTTTTTGTTGCTGGCGATCTTAGTGCGGTCTTATAATAGTTATAGAATTGTAATGCTTTTATACATGTTTTAAATATAATTTGTGATAATCTAGTTATTGTACTGTGCATCAACGTTTACTGACGATAACTTATAACTCACCGATATTCAGTGCCTATGTCCAAGCAATTTTAAATTTTAACGTCAAATCAGTCAAATGGCAGTATTTCAGCCATATAGTGACGAGATCAAGCCATACAGTGACGAGAGCAGTTATATAGACAAATATATGTCACAAAGGATAGTAAAATGTTAGCACGGTATCACAACTAGTTGACTCAAAACTTACCATTTCAAATACCAAAAGATTCAAATTAACAAAGTCATCAAAATTTCGCTTTATACTAATACCTAAGTAAGGGTTAAAGACCACCAGCATTCAAAGCATGACCACCTTACTGGGAAGCACGGGGAGTACGTCTGCGTCCTGCATGATGCCCAAGCAGATTAAAACACAACATGAACAGAGGCTGAGTGGTATTCAATGTGCAGAAATAAATTATAAATTGTACTTATGAACAAAAAAACAAAACAAAAAAACCCCAAAACCGCCACTCTTGGAGGAACTATGTCTCCACAATTAATGCACTTTAAAAACATAAAAGGCAAAGGTTCAAAATCTTCTGTACACCTTCTAAAGGAAGGTAATAAATTACTAACTGATAATCTGATAATGATCTTGCCTAAAATTCATTGACAAATTATGTTCTGAGATATCAGAAACAACAAGAAAAGAAAATAGTATATTTTGATTCTAATAACGGTGAAGATTATAATGAAGTATTTTCATTGCATGAGCTACATACTGCTCTTGAGCAGGCTCATGATACTGCAGCAGGGGACGATAATATCCACTTTAAAGAATTGGAAACATTTACCTGAATCATGTGATCCTCCTTCGTGGCATAACGCCGTTGTAATCCGCATACCAAAACCCGGCCCGGACCAGACAGATCCCTCAAATTGCCGCCCAAAATCTTTGACCAGTTGCATTTGGTATCTGGAAACCAATAATCTTATTTCAAATATTCAATGTGGTTTCCAGCCTAGTGGTTAAAGCGTTCTCTCGTCACGCCGAAGACCCGGGTTCGATTCCCGACACGGGTACAATGTGTGGAGTCCATTTCTGGTGTCCCCCGCCGTGATATCGCTGGAATATTGCTAAAAGCTGCGTAAAACCATACTCACTCATTACTTAATGTGGTTTCCGAAAAATGGAAGTACTATAGGTAATTTTGTTGGATTAGAATCCTTTGTTAAAAATGCTGTTGTAAATACACAACAAGTATCAATATTCTTTGATCTTGAGAAAGCATACGATACTACCTGGAGGAGTGGCATTTTAAAGGATTTACATGATTTTGGTTTCTGAGGTTTCTACCTCATATAATCAGTTTTCAGCAGATCGGCAATTTCAAGTCCGACTAGGTTCCGAGATAGGGTAACAAGTACTATCATTTAACGTATTTTAGTATGACGAGATACCCACGACCTTCCTCCCTCAAGTAAACGCTCTACCACTAGACCACGGAGTCGGTCAGTCGGTATTTGAGTCTCTAGGGGTTCATGTACAGGGCCAACAAGACGTTTGTTTGTTTGTTTGTTGTTTAACGCCGCAATATTCCAGCTATTTGACAGCGGTCTGTGTAAATAATTGAGTGCGGGATCGATGACGTGCATCAACCAAGTCAGCGAGCCTGACAACCCGATCCCGTTAGTCGCCTCTTACGACAAGCATAGCCGCCTTTTACGGCAAGCATGGGTGCTGAAGACCTATTCTACCCCGGATTTTCACGGGTCGCCAACAAGACGAAAGGATATGCATCATCTAAAGACGTCTCCAAGCAGTCAAGCAACCATCCTACCCAAAATTTCATCACTGTAAATTTGGTATCATTATTCAAGTGTCTCTTTCTATGCTCAGGAAACATCACATACCTTGGAACAAAAGGCTTCAACATGTTTGAAACCAATGTCGTCTTTGATAGATGGAGCTTAGACAGACGAAGACGGGTCCTTGCTTGAAAAGACGCCAACGTATTACTATGTGGAGATTTAGCTATATGGAGCTAGACGAACGACCTTTCCACCAGTGCCGTACATAGAAGAGACGTTGTTGGCATACCCGGCAGCTTCCAGACAACCGTTTCCGGCGACCATTTTTTGTTGGTCAACTATGAGAATGAAGACAAAACCTTGGCTTAAGCATCAATGCCAACCTACAACACACGTGTGTTACAGAGGTCATGTGTGGCGATGGCTTTTTTATGTGTCTCCGAACGTCTTCCTTCAACTCTATAGCACCCATGAGCCCCGGCAAAATGTTTCCTTTAGTGCACTTGTGTGTGCCACACAAGACACAACGAAAAACATACACGTCCTCTGGGTGATTAGGCGGCAACCAGAGAACCAGTTGCTTTCACAGACAATATAAGCAATATAATAAAAAACAAACAAAACATATTGACATTGTGAGTGAATGAGGAACAATTTCATATTGAAGCCATATCGCAATGAGAACAAGTTGATTTTTTATTACATGCCTGTCAAAGGACAACAAACTTAGTACTGTTATTTGTTGTTTAACGCCGCAATGTGCAATGTGAGATATACTGTCCGTATCACCCTACAACCGCATTTTGGAATAAATGCAAATATATACAATTTCGTGTTTTATACATCCTCATTTCTGACTCGCCTTAGTTCCTGTAATCAAACCACCCATTGTTCGAAATTATTAGGAGCCATTAATTTCTCCCTGCAAGTCGGCATTGTTGTTTTAACATCCCTTGACAGGCAATAGATTTATGAACATCTTTATTAACAGTTTCTGAAGGAACACCTGGAATTCCTGAAGTCAGGATATAATCATCAGCGCTTGTATGATGTTAACGTTATGAAGGAATCAGTTCTTCCTGCCCTGTAGACATGTTGACGGTACAATGATTTCAACTCGTCTATCACGCCAGAAACCTATGATTGTGGGTTCGAATCCCGGTTCGCCCCGATTATGTTCCTAGGTTTGTCAGCATCATACCCGTGCTCGTGGGTTACACCGAAGTGGTAAACGTCTGAGACCTGCATCACTTCGGGCTTTCCTCCCACATTAAGTTGACACGCCGCGATATAACTGGAATACTGTTAAAAGCGGCGTTAAACCCAACTCACTCACTCACTCAACTCGTCTATACATTTATTCGAAATGAATAACTACTTGTATGACTTTCGCAAACCAACATATTATTTTTCAGTTGCACAAAAACGGTGTTCTCGTGAGCCATGGTAACACTGATATTATCTGTCTGTCTGTCTTTTAGTGTGTATTTGTGTGTAATGACGGTCAAATGTGTTTTCTATTTTTGAGACGACATATGTCACAGCCAAATCAAGTGCACGCTCAGACCCATTGTGCTGCAAGCTGACCCAAATAACGACCTGAACATTGGAATGTAGACAAGTAAGAACATGGAATGGATATGAGCGACTGAAAAAAACGGTGAAGATAAATGTCTTTTCACAGACAGATGCTTGCGACATAGTCGCAATCATACAACGGTCTCTGCATTAAGCAGATTTTTTCTTTTGATTTTGTGGAATCAGTTTTGTCGCTGTTAACTGAGTATGCATGTGGCGTACATGTTTGTAACCTTCAAGCTTCATTTAAGAAGGTGTGGCGGCACATCTCCAGACAATTGTCAGTTAGCATACTATGACATGTCAACATGTTATGAAAGATAACCTTGACACAGAGACATACTATTCGATCATGGCCAGGTAGGTCTATCGCAAATGCAGCATAAAAGCTATCGTTGAAATCTGAGACTAATCAGGAAAACATGTAACCTGACACAACTTAATTACGAAATACAATCGGAGTGAGCATAACATTTGGCAAACAAGACAGTTGCGCTAGCTAAAACGTGAGTTATGAATCTGATAAACAAATACTACTGGGCATGTTTTCTCATGCTAGGAATAAACATGAATGTAAAAATCGTACGATCGTCAGGTCATTTGGATGAAACCCAAGAGCACGGGTATAGTGCTTGACAAACCTAGAAACATGCTCAGGGCGAACCGGGATTCGAACTCACGATCAAAGGTTTCTTGCACTCTGCACAGCTAAGTGTGGCACCTTAGACGACTGGGCCACCTTTACTCCTCTGTTCACATATTTTATCAAGAGAGGTTTGAAAAAGAGCATGATCCGCTCCAACCAAACAGTTGTGAAATGTTGGTTGGTTTGTTGTTTTACGCCGCACTCAGCAATATTCCAGCTATATGACGGCGGTCTGTAAATAATCGAGACTTGACCAGACGATCCAGTGATTGATATCATGAGCATCGATCCACGCAATTGGGATCGATCACATGCATCAACCACGTCAGCGAGCCTGACCACCCGATCCCGTTAGTCGCCTTTTACGACAAGCATAGTCACCTTTTACGGCAAGCATGGGTTTGTGAAATGTGGACACCAAAGGCTTGAATATTTTGCTTTGATTTTTTACTGTGAATATTTATGTAGATATTTCAACAGAATTGTTGTTCGTTGTTGAACTCCGCATATAGCAATATTCCACGTATAAGACGGAGGCTTGTATATAATCAAAACTGACCAGACATTCCAGTGGCCGATATTGCGAGCCATCAACTATGTCACGGACAGAGCTTAACCACACGATCCATTTGGTCGCTTACGATGATTTCTTTCAATTTCATTGTAATTTTAATAAAAAAATAAATGAATTGTTACGGCTACCCGACATTTTAGTTTACCTTAAATCAAAACTATGTTACAGTTTGTGTTGTTATAGAGTAAAAACGGGTCTTATTTTCCTTTCATTATCCTTTATGAAGTCAACTTTCTTTATTCGCAGAAAGTATTCTCAAAATCTCATTGGATTTGCTTGACTTTTTGCTGTCTCAGAAAAGAACCAAGTTCCATTCTGTCAAAACATTTGATTTGTCACAATATCCCGCATGATAAACTTAAGGAAAAACTTCATTCCTTGATCCATGGGGCTTTTGTTACAAAACGTGGTTACGTATTTATATTCAGAGGTTCAGGACAATTTGTTAAAAATGAAAGCAAATGCTTTGATAACATCTACGTAAAATTTAGGGGTGAGACATTTAGGCAAGATGTAGGCATCCCCATGGGCACCAACTGTGCTCTCCTTCTTGTGGATCTGTTTCTTTAAGCTTATGAATCGGAATTCTGTTCGGATTGGCAAAGTTAAAACAAGGTAATTTGGCCTAGAAGTTTAGCCTTAGCTACAGGTATATCGATCATCTGATATCGTCCAAAACCAATCAAATAGCCAATACCCTTACACTGATTTACCAACCTGAACTAGAAATAAAGGATACCAGTGCTAAGTGTGGCGTTAAACAACAAACAAACAAATCATATTTAGATCTATGCATACAGATTCAGGGTGACAAAACACTCTCCACAAGACTGTATGCTTGAGGGCTAACTTCAACTTTCCAATAGCCTACTTTCCCTTCATGTCGAGCAATATTCAAGCATCTCCAATCTTTGGTGTTAACATTTCACAAGTTTTGAGATACAATCCAGCATGCTCTTTCTTCAAAGATTTCAAAGAGACTCTTGCTCAGAAGTTGTTTGATCAAGGTTACAACAGTCAAGCCTCAGTAAAGCTTTCAAAGCGTTTTAAGGTAGACATATGGAGGACATTTCTAAATTTGACGCATCTGAGTGACTAAAATTATGTCCGACGCAATTCCCTATTTTGACTTGAACCATATGTTCCCGTGTTTTTTCAGGTGAACAATTGACTGTCCTTTGCATGTGTTTGTGACGGGTGCCGCCGGTGAGGCAGGATACGTTAACCTTTTCGCGAACACCTGGTATCATTACTATTTTATATTTCATTAACACATTCTCATGATATAGTCGGAATCGTACAATCGACTCTGTTTTGTGCAGAGTTGTCTATTTGATATGGAAAAGGGTATTGTCGCTTTATTTATTATAATATGGAAAGGGTTTCGTCGCTTTTATTTACAGAGCTGCTGATAACTGCAGATCTCTGTGGAGGTCGCGATCAAAATGAAGGTAACTTGCCATCGAAATGTTGTTTTGACGAAACAGTGCAAGAAACTAGCACCAGGATTCAAAATAAACTGTCGAAGCTGTCATGTCATGGAAATGCAAGTATAACACAATATCTATACAAACATATCGTTTCTGAATATATGAAATCTCTTGTGATAGCAACTATTTTCATTGTTTTGTAACGCCGTATCAGGTTGGCTTCTTGCTCATTATTGATATAAGTGCAAAAAATAGTTATCCATAATAATTCACAATAAAAGTTTTATGTCATCAGATTCTGCCAACGTCTAAATACCAATCTAAGACTTTCTAATGTTGCAATACTGTTTGAACTAATTCTTGCAAAAAGCTACGATATAGGGTAGTTATCTCAATACCACACAATAAAAAATATATAGCTGCTTGAGACTAATTCATATCATTCCATCAATAAGCCTAATTAGCACAATCGATATGGACAAATAACAGTTTGGTTAATCTGCCAATTACGAAATTTGGCATGGCATTTCAAATTCAGGCCATACGCGAATAAACACGATAGTGATAAACGCTCAGATCACCTACAATAAATGCTTCCAATTGACGTGTTCTGAATGGCGACGGTTATACGTCGGTGCAGAATACACTGCAAACACGAAAACGTCGTTTTTTTCCGTATATGGTCATTGGACGGAAAAACGACTAAAAATTCATTAAAATTGATTAATTGGTCAGCGTCTAGAAAGTGTCCAGAAAAGGGTCGAGTTTTTCAAGCGTAAAATGGACGGAAAAACGATGCTTTTTGCTCCGCCTTGTACAACTGTTAACGGCCAATCAGATGGCGCTGGTCCCCCGACGCACGTGATGTCCAAGGCTTCCTTTCGGAAGCTTTAGGTTTCGTATTTCTGGCATGCCTTGCTCTAGTATCTGTCGCGCGCAGTGCAGCGAGATTTGCTGATAAGCTAGTTTTAGGATATGTAACATGTTAATGGAATTCAGACACGCGCCAAGAAGTCAAACCAAACAATGTTACTAAGTTTATTGTGGTAACGGCTATGTACAGTTACCCCTATCGGATAATGGGTTGTGTTTCATTTGGTTATAACAATAACTAATTTTTAAATGTGAAGTTTACAAGATTTACGACTTGGACGCGAGGTCGGTCACATGACGTTCTTCACGTGACTGTATTCTTGAAAAGGCGTAAACACTGACTACTTCCACATTCCTGGGGAAAACCCTTGGAATATCCTGGTAAGAATTCATACAGAAGCGTGGTTGCAAGCCCATTTAAGGATACCCTCGCTACAACCCATCCCAGAGAGAAAAAACACGAAAAAAATTCCAAACTGTCGCAGTGACAATTTACAGAAATCTATGAATTTACCTTAGTATCTATTTGACACATCTTCACAATCACCTTTCAATGATCGGCCAATTGATCAGTGATGCCAAAGGCTTGAAATAGCCACAGGTTAATTAACAACTTCGAAAATATCTCCCGTCACGTTTATCGTGTCGGCCATTTTGACGTATTGTACTTGATGTAAATGTATTACGACGCTCTGTCGTTGTAATTGACTTACTGAGGTAATTCTGTAAAAGATCTTCTCATCTAATGAGGATATTGTTTGGAATATATTTCTTGTAAACATACTAAAACATATGTTCCTCGCTTTGGGGGGAACTATTTTATTCCGGGGTGGCCCATTAAATCTAGTAGTAAGTCAAGGCACCATGCGTGATCTGTTATTTTATGTGTTTAAATTACGATTTGGGGCGTTAATAAAATACACTGACGCAAGTTTATTCTATTCAAATCAATTGGATAATTGAATATGCTTTCTTTTACATATTACATAACATCACTGCACAAAATATGAACAGTTGCAGTAACACACTACGGTAATCGCATTAAACATCATCTTCAACTGTACAGTATTTCAGTATTTCGGTTATATCATGGTGTATCAGACTGATGTGGGATAAAAATCCGAAGTGGTTCAGGTCATCCAATGGGTGTTCGGGAAAAGGTGAGCGTATCCTGCCACACAAGTGGCACCCGACACAAACACATGTAAGGACAAGTCAATTGTTCACCTGAACAAAGCACGGAAACACACAATGATGCCCGTCCTCAGTTTTACCGAGCATGTAAATTATTTTGTCCGTCAAAAACATGGACGAGTATAAACAATATGTTCATTCACGTAATACATGTCATACATTTGACAAAATGTATTGACTCGGAGCATTTTTGTTAATCACAGCGTATGCAGTTGAACTCATCACCCATCCCATTATTGATAACCCTTCTTGAAGATCTATGAAATCAGAAGCTGCAACACTCTATCTTTTAACCGGCATGTCAGACTTCTATTTCATTACTCAGTTTTATTTGCACGGATTACTATGGAAGGGACATTGTCGCGTTGTCGCATTGTCGCATTGACGCCTTTACAAAAACAAGCAAAACGTGTCAAAATTAACAAAAGCGCGACAATTGGCCATTTGTCGCATTGTCGCGTGTTCGCATTGTCGCTCTTTGATAATCCTTTTCTTTATTTTACAAAAGGGCGACGATGCCGTAACGCGACATTTTCAAGGTCAAAATATGTCTCGTTGTCGCATTGTCGCCCCATCACAAATGTGTATAAAAGGCGTAAAGTTCGGTTAATGTTACAGTTAGGAAGTTCAACCTGATAAATGTACGTCTTGAAATGAAAACACAAGTCCGTCCGCGAGTCCATAACGTTTTATTGTGAGCTCTTCTCTAAAAGTGCTTAGTGTTCAACTCCCAGTTCCAAACACGTAGTACCTCCTCAATAATCCACATACCTCCAATGCAGTGGTCTTCCGGAAGATCTTACTCTTGACCGTATTAGACAACTGACGAGTGCACGCCTGACATTTGACCTCGTTGCAACCCTCGTGATGTGTTTGCCGAAGGGAGAGGTGTAGGAAATGTGTGCTCCGGCCAAGCGCAGAGCTCGCGACACACTGTATACTGATGTATACAATATATTGCAGTTGATATACTGTATAATGCATGTGATACTTATTTGCGGAAATGTTACAACTTTCAAGATTCAAGATTCAATTTGCATATATTTCATATACAACAGACCGCCGTCATATATCACTGGAATACTGCTGAGAGCGGCGTTAAAACAAATTGTTTTCATAATGGATCGCTGCAGTCATTTAAAATAGAACCGTATACATATGTACATGTAGTAACAACTCACTCTATTTGTTTCGAATATTCAGCAGAAAATATATTATTAACCAGGTCTTTGGGAAAAGATATCAGATTTTTATAAGCAGCCACATAGGGATGATAAAGGACCCCTCGCTGATTAGGTTCTTGTTTACTTAAGAGCAGAGTTGGCCATGTTAGATGATATAACCAAAATCCGGGAGCTCCGGCGGGGGGCAAGCTGGTCATGTTAGTGTATGGTATAAGCTGTGACGTTGACCCAAGAGAATAATGTAAAACATGAGACCAACTCAAGTCTATAATGATTGGGAAAGTCTAGATTTCCACAGCTCTAGCCTGAAATTAAGAATTGTTCTATGCTCCATTTTAATTATATTATTTTCATTTTGTAGACATGGATGGACCAACCAGGAAAGAAATTGATGGAATATTAATATCACATTTTACCACTGATCCAGTTAAATTCATCACACAATAATAAATTAGTATTTGACATTACGGCATTTGATTATTAGGGCATGATCATGTACATGTTCACTGTAGTAATGTACACACCAGTCAACTTGATTATAATTTTTTATCAAAGTGTAGCGCGGCATCAACGATTACTTTATGATATCCTCACTTGTCATCGATGTATTGACATCGAACAATGGACGGCAATTCGAAATTCTTATGGATAGCTTCAATAGGGACAGCGCCGGTGTCAGTACAATTTTCCTAGTTAAAATAAGTATCTACAAAATATAATCTGAAGCAGACAAGAACAATATTTTTTTATTAATGCTTACTTTCATGGATAGAATTAAGGCAATCTAGGCTTGCCAAATTGTTCTAGACTTGAGCTGGATTCCTTTTAAATTTATTCTGTATGGTCTGGGAGACGAACGGGCGTCAGTATCGCATAGAGAACTGGGACAGCCTTAATCAGTGTAATCGGATATGTTGTGGAGTTTCGGTTTTGGGCTGTTTGCTGAATATATAGAATTGCGAGTTATGTATACTCTGTATTCTTTCGTCATGGTAGCATATATATTTTCTATGTTGCTTTTTTAATTATCCACAAATAATGAGAACTACAATGTAAACCTCTCACTGGAGATAAGCAATAATACTACTGAAGGGCATATCTGAAAAATGGGACTTCTCGACAAATATTTCTTTCTTAAATACTACCCGTTACAGGCATTCTGATCATTATATCATACTAAAGTCAAATAATGGCAAATTGTGTATCTTTCTACATTTTGAATTAATTATATTTTCTGAAATAAAACCTTAGCATCAGATAGTGATATACACGAATATGATCTATACTATTATAAATGAATTATCAATTTCGTATTATGAATTAGATAAACAGAAATATGATAGTAAAACAAATTATTCTAATCTATTCTTGTGAATAGGTAACGAGAGATCTAGGCAACTCACTAACGTAGCCATTTATGAAAAATGAAATATTAAAAGTTTAGGGGTTTGAACATGCACATTGAATGACAGGGAAGAAAGCAACGCAATAATTAAATTATGAATCAAATTATGTTATAAATATAACAGAATATTTAGAAAATATAAGTTTAATTTCTCATTGTTGGAAGGTGTTTAATAGTTATATAGATTTTGTTTGATTGTTTGTTGTTTAACGCCGCACTCAGCAATATACCAGCTATATGACGTGGTTCGTAAATAATCCAGTCTGGACCAAACAATTTAGTCATTATCATCAAGAGCACCGATCTATGCATTTGGGATACGATGACATGCATCAACCAAGTCAGCGAGCCTGACCACCCGATCATGTTAGTCGCCTTTGTACAAGCATGGGTTGTTGAAGGCCTATTCTTGTGATTGGTATCTGATGGGTGCAAACAGGTGTTCCCTTCCGCCCAGGCCTTGCGGCAATGCTATAGCCTAAAATGAAACAAGCCTTGTTGAACAGGTTCAGACTCAAATTTCTATCCCACTTGGGCTCCTTTTAAATTTAAATATAATTTCTCGTGTCGATATGTGTCAGAAGAAATGAAATTTACAGCATTGGTGAATAGGTTATATGGGCATGTCAGCGTCGATCCTATAATATCCTTTTATGCAAAATACATATATACTGATGAATTAAGGTAGTAATACTACGCAAATATATGTCCAGATGCATACATCAGTATCATCTCGTGATCTTAATTCGTGCTTTGAGCCCTTTTTCTACCGGAGATTCTGGGGTGTTACATCACACCAGAAAGCCAGGTCCAAATTCAAGTCATAATTTCATCGTCCGTCTTGTATGTTGGAAACCAATATCGCAATATGGCTAAATATTGCTGAACGTGGTATTAACCCGATTACTCACATAATTATTCCATTTTCTACAGTCATCTACGAACACTATCTTTAAGGAGGTATATCTGTATCATCCAAATGTCCATACATATATGTCCACATTTATATGTATAAAGCAAGTCGTCCTGCACTCTTCCTTAAAAGATAAATGTTAAGCATTTCCTCTGTATGTATTTATATAATGTAATATCGTTTTAATGTAATGCTGATGCAGTAAACGCACAACAGACCTAATGCTAGAATAACATCTAATTTCTGAAATGAACATATTTTACAGAAAAAAACAGTTGTTTAAACAATACTTATAAAATATAAGAACAAGGAACCAAGAGCCAAATATTGGGATGTGTTGGACAGATTTGTTTCGGGGTCTTATGACAGACAAACCTGATGCCTTTAAGTATAAAGATAAGTAAGTATAGATGTTGTACATATTCAAATATGTTCGTGATTAACCCAACCTTGAAAAATATTGAAAGATGAGTGGTAACTATTTATGCCATTACTTCAAATTAGAATGAGTGCACATCAGGAAAGCATGGTATTTTAATATACGTATCTTGTAAACCCAATATTCTTTTTTAAGTAAGAGCAGCATGTATATCGAGAGTATAGGTTTGGCGCGTGACTTATCACACAGTACTTTCAGAAAGTGTGCATATTCTGTTTATCGGCAATAAATAACATAAGACGATTCATACGGGTAAATACGATTTATTTCAGAACTAGTATAGATTATTTAAGGTTAGGGGGAAATGTATGTAATTAACAGAACTTTGGCCGGGTTTGAAGGATTTGGGTCCTGGCTTGGGCTTTGTGTTGGACGTGTAGACGGCATTTCCAGGTTTGACGTATCAGTGACAAAAAGGATGTCAGATGCAATTCTCTGCCTTTTCGGGTTAACAATTGGCTTGCCTTTGGATGTGTTTGTGGCGGGTGCCACTAGTGGATCGGAATGAGCTCGCGTTTTTGCGAGCAGCCAATGTCATCATTTATTATGATGAATCATGAAACATGCTCCTGATGTTGTCGCAATGGTGCAGTTGGCGCTACTTTTGGCAAGGGTTTCTCATGATAATGGAAATGCTTATGTCGCTTTTGTTGACCGATAAACATGAAAAGATATAATGTTAGTGTATATGGTCATGTAATTAAGAAACAAACGACGAGTGGGAGTTGTTTATTGTACGATAAACAACGACCGAGACTTTATTTCTATATGAGATATCAACATTACGTACAGCCTCTTTTAGGGTGTTAAATTAGGAAAAAAAACAGGCTTTACAATATTTACCGTTACTTAAATAATGATGATTCCTTGAATAGAATCCGACAGCGGCCATGCTAGATAAATCCATTTTAGGATTTGAGTTTGGTCCCGCATATTCTCACAATTTTCTCGTCAATCATCTGTACCTTTTCTCCCAATACCGATTGTCATATCACTCTCACTTTCGGATTCTCCAGCAACATTTATTGGGAACAACTCACTAGACACATACCTCTCAAAAATAAGGTCAAATTTACAAATTTTACTTTTCAAGTTGCGAGTGCATGTTCGAATCTCAATAAATGACGTCATGATAGAACAATGTTTTATCGTGAAATAAATATCGCTTCCTTCTTTGTTCTTTGTGATTTATCGCGTAGCTATCTTATATCATCAAATGCCAATTTCTAATTGCTTTATCATGACGTATCCGTGTCATGTAGCAATAACATACACATAATATCGTTGACTTCGACGTTGAATAGTGTCATGAAATATGATTATCCTCTTGTTTGCAATATTTCTGGTTGATAAATCTAACATATTCTTACTTTAAGAATAACGACTATACATTATTATATATCCCTTATCAGGTCTCTGTAACATTTGCAAAATGATACAAATATAAAAATACAACTGAATCTAAATGTAATGTTTTAATATCCTTACGTTGCTGAGTGAAGCATTCAACAACAAACAAACAAAGCATAATATCTTTAAGAATTATGTTAACAATTCCGATGCTAAAAATAATCTCACAATCTCCATACCTCTTTCTCTCTATGAAAACATAATAACTTTTTTTTTTAATTATCATCAGTATTTATGTTACTTATCCTCAAGTGAAGTAGTCCTCCACACTATACATTCAGTGAAGAAGCCCATGAACATATGAACTATGTAACATACATTCATGGAAATTAGATGAACAGTTGAAGTTAGCAAATGATATCTATTCTATTCATGAAGAACATTTCACGTGGGACCAACAGAGGGAATTATGACTATCGACTTGCTAATTATTTTTTTATATTCATGCCAGCTCAAACGATCTATTGGCTTGATTTATTGTTATGGTATCAACAAAATAAGTAGGATCCGAATTTTTCCGTTTTTGTTGAAATAAAACTGAATAATATTTGCTGTTTACATATCAAAGTTTGCCAAATTGTTACAAAATGTTTGCCCACAGCAAGGCTACGTATCCCCAACATATTGTGCTAGGCACAGTATCACTGGACTGAGGGAGGGCGGTGAGTGAGTGAGTTTATGCTTTACGTCACATCGGCAATATTTCAGCCATATCGTGACGAGAAGTTATACAATATTTAAACATATATGTAAACCAAATAAGAACCTGTCAGCGAAGGACAGTAAAATTACTAGAATATCACAGATTGAATGTTTAAAACTAGTATACAACAATAAAAAGATATCATTAGATAGTCATGAAACAGTACAATATAAAAATGGGCTGTAGATCGCCAGCATCTGAAGGCAGATCACCATGCTAGGGTCCATGGGGACTTATATTACTTTTGCTACCTGCATGGATCCCAGCCGGATTTACATCATCCCTTCAGCTGTTGGCGATTATGACAAATTGAGCCAAAGTTAAACGAACATATATACTACTATTAAAAATGTGGCCAAAATAAATATACTTTGAAAGACGTGGTCTTACATACCCTCTCAGGGGGACAATAATTTTACACTACTTCAACCCCCTTCGAGGATACAGCCACTAACAATCTCAGTTAACAAATTTATTTTACCAATTTTAAAAACTATACTATATACAAAACATATCAATCAAAATTTGGTCAACAATTCAATTTCTTTTAAAAAGTTAATAATTAAATGAACACTGATATTAAAAAGATCCTTTAAGGATGAAACTTTGAAATATTTATCCCTTGTGATGGAAAAATCAACACAATCAAGCAGGACATGCTTGACGGTGATTCTCTCATCACAAGGGATACAAAATGGAGGATCCTCACCTTTTAAAAGATATTCGTGTGTATACCTGCTATGGCCAATACGACATCGTCGTATAATGACCTCTTCAAATCTGGACTGACAGCCCAAGTAGGTGTAACCGATATTTGGTTTAATCTCATGTAATTTATTGATACCTACTTGGGCGTCCCACTTCTGTTGCATAAGATCTCGGATGTAAGATCGAATCATGGGTTTAAAATCAGTGTATGGGATCAGAAGTGGTGTCTCAGATTTGTTGAGGGCTGCTTTTGCAGCAGCATCGGCCATTGTGTTACCAATGATACCAACATGGCTTGGTAACCAACAAAAGACGATGTCATATTGGCCAGTAGCAAGATCATTAAATAATTCGAGAATTTCGATTAAAAGTGGATGTTTGGATGACATATTTTTAATCGCCTGAAGGCATGAAAGAGAATCTGAAAACAGTATGAATTGTTTATGTTTAGCTTGATTACTGATATATTTAAGTGCTGTAAAAATAGCGTTTGCTTCTGCAGTGAATATGGAACTGTTATCAGGTAAACGTGAAGATATTGTTCTGGATCCAATGACGGTGGCACTAGCAACTGCGCCACCATCCTTGGATCCATCTGTAAATATAGATTTATAAGTGTCGTAAGTGTTTCTTAGTTGAAGGTATTCTTGTTGGTAAATTAATTGGTTTGTAGCTGATTTCTTTAATTTTGTTAATGTAAGGCCAACCTCTGGCCGTACCATTTGCCAAGGAGGTGTTGAAAACAGTTGAGTTGGAGCTATATCTTGCAGTTTAAGATTGGAAGCAAACAAGGCAGACTGGATTCTGATTCCGAGTGGTGGAACAAGAGATGACTTTTTATTGTAAAGATCTTCGTAGAGAGGATGGAATATACATTCAAAAGCTGGATTGGACGGATTAGAATATAATTTAGTGATGTATTGTAGAGATAATTTTATTCGGCGTTGTTTAAGAGAAGGCTCATCTGCTTCTATATAGAGACTGTGAATTGGAGACGTTCTGAAGGCTCCAAGACAAAGCCTCAGACCCTGATGATGTATAGTATCTAGTTTTTGTAAATTACTTTTGCAGGCTCCACCATAGATGATGGAGCCATAATCAAGTTTGGAACGAATTAGTGACCTGTACAAGTGTAAGAGGGTTGTTTGATCCCCTCCCCACTTTGAATTAGAAACAACTTTTAATAGATCGAGTGCCTTCAGGCATTTAGCTTTGAGGTATTTAATATGCGGGAGAAAAGTTAAGTGATGATCAAAAATAAGTCCCAAGAACTTGGCTTCCTTAACAACTTTGATAGGAGTGCCATTCAGAAATAGTTCAGGGTCCTTATGCGGTTTATATTTTCGGCAGAAATGTATGCAATTAGTTTTTGATTTGGAAAATTTAAATCCGTTTTCTAGACACCACTTGTTAATTTGATTAAGACATAATTGTAATTGCCTTTCAATTGTGTGCATATTTTTACCCCGACAAGATAGATTAAAATCATCCACAAAAAGTGATCCATCAACTGAATCATTTAAAACTTTTGACAAACTGTTAATTTTTATACTGAATAAAGTGACAGACAAAATACTGCCTTGTGGGACACCCTGATCCTGATTATAATGATCAGACAGGGTTGTACCCACTCGGACTTGAAATTGCCTGTCTGTTAAAAACTGGGATATAAAATGAGGCAGACGGCCTCTTAATCCAAAATCATGAAGATCTTTTAAAATACCATGTTTCCATGTTGTATCGTAAGCTTTTTCTAAATCGAAAAAGATCGATACAGCATGTTGTCTATTTACAATGGAATTTTTAATGAACGATTCTAAACGCACTAAATGATCGATAGTACTTCTATTTTTCCGGAAACCACATTGTATATTGGAAAGAAGATTATTTGTTTCCAAGTACCACACTAATCGATTATTTACCATGCGTTCCATCGTTTTACAAACACAGCTAGTTAAAGAGATAGGTCGGTAATTTGATGGATCAGAATGATCCCGCCCAGGTTTGGGAATGGGGATAACAATGGCTTTATGCCATGAAGGTGGAAACATCCCAGATGTCCAAATATCATCGAATATATTTAACATAGTTTCAAGGCATGATTCGGGCAAGTGTTTCAGCAGCTGATAATGAATATTATCAGCGCCTGCTGCTGTATCATGAGCTTGCCCTAAGGCAGTATATAGCTCATGTAGTGAAAATACCTCATTGTAATCTTCACCATTATCAGATGTAAAATTTACTTTTTTCTTTTCCTGTTGAAGCTGATATTTTTGAAATTCAGGAGCGTAATTAGATGAAGAAGAATGATGAGATAAAGTTTCACCAATGCTATTGGCAATGGCAGATTTATCCGTTAACAAAGTATCGCCATCCTTCAGATGGTTAACTGTAGAATTTGATCCCTTGCCTTTGATCTTTTTAATCATATTCCATACCTTGGACATAGGGGTACGAGAGTTAATTCTGGAGACATAAGTCCGCCAGGATTGACGTTTATTTTGCTTAAATAGACGTCTTGCCTTGGCATTTGAAATTTTTACAATATTTAAATTATGGACAGTGGGATGTTTACGGAAGTACTTCTCCGCCTTCTTACGACATTTCCTAGCTTGTTTGCAAGTGTCATCAAACCACGGTTTACGAACACGTGGGTTGATAGAGGACTTAGGTATTGATTCATCAGCAATTTCATTCAGTTGATCTGAGAACAACTGAATGGGGTCAATAACATTCTGAAAAGACGTAGGTTGTAATTTATCTTTGCATAAAGATTGAAATAAAAGCCAATCAGCCTTCACAAAATTCCATCGAGGTGAAGGTGGATCATCAACGGGATGAATGGGTTTAAGCACGGTGGGGAAATGGTCACTCCCACATAGGTCATCATGGACGGACCATGAGAATTCATTCAACAAAACTGAATCCGTCAAAGACAGATCTAATGATGAATACGTACCAGTTGCAGGGTGTAAGTAGGTGTCCGAGTCATCGTTAAAGATGCAAAGATCATTATCGGAAACAAAATCCTCGATCACTTTTCCCTTTTGATTAATGGTTGAACTTCCCCATAAAGGATTATGCCCATTTAGATCACCCATGATGACACAGGGCTTGGGGAGCTGGTCGTATAGTTTTTGTAGATCATTACGCTGAAGATTTGAAGACGGAGGAATGTATAAGGAGCAAAGTGTGAAGGCAATATGCAGTGTTAGTCTAACTGCAACTGCTTGCAGAGTCGAGTCAAGCGGAACAGGACTGTGAACAACGCCCCGCCGCACTAAAATAGAAGCACCTCCAGTAGCTTTATCTCCTGGAGGAGAGAAGGAATGATATGAACTATAGTGCTTTAAATCAAACTTATCTGTATTTTTAAGGTACGTCTCTTGTAAAGAAATTGCTGATGTATTTAAATCACTTGTTAATAACTGCAGTTCATGAAAATTATGCCTAAGTCCTCTGCAATTCCATTGCATTATATTAGACAATTGAGTCATGGTGGCTCAATTGGAGATCGCTCGCGTGAATGTGAGGAGGAACTACTCCTCCGCCTGTCCTGTGAGGACAGAGTAACCTCCATGTCCAGAGGCCCAAAAGAGTTCTGTAAAGGAACCTCTGAAGGTGAAGGGACGATTGGTAGTTGTTTTTTCTTTAATTTCTTTTTTTCTTTATTTGACAATTTGACAATGACTGGTTGATTGACTGATGTTTGAGATTGATTCTCAGCCTGAATCTCAGTCTGAGAGCCTGAACTAGATAGACTGATGGTAGGAATATCCTGACTGATGTGAACTGTCGCAGCTGGTTGGTCTGACTTGACCCATGTCAAGTCAGTCTGACACGAAATAGTTGAAGACGCAACAGAGCGAGTGACTGCAGCGGAGTAGGAAATAGTAGAGGGAGTAGTGGTCTGATTTTTGAATATTTTTTTTTGCATCCAAGTAGGATATGTTTCGTTCGCATTTCAGTTTCATAATTTGTGATTCCATTTGCCACACAGGGCATGATTTGGAGGAAGCAACATGTGGTCCAGAACAGTTAGCGCACTTCAAATCCTTCTCACAGTCAGTGCTATCATGGCTGTCACCACACCGATGACATGCCACAGAGCTATGACAGGACTTTGATCCATGACCAAAACGTTGACACTTGTAGCATCGGAGCGGATTGGGGACATACACATCCACTCCGATACTGAAATACCCTGCTTTTATTGACTGCGGGAGGGTTGTACGGGCAAACGTCAGAAGATACGTATTTGTGTTTGTGATGACACCGTCCTTCTTGAATGTGAAGCGTCTAACTGCAGTTACAGCCTGGTCTCCCAACTCTGTAGTGATTTCGTCTTCAGACATGTCGGACAGACAACGAGCCCTGTCACGAACAATGCCTCGACAAGAATTTAATGTTCTGTGCTCAGACACAGCAACCTCAATATTTGCAAATGTAGAGATAGATAAAAGATTGAGAGATTGCTGTCTCCGAGCACACTCCACCAGAAGCGAACCACTACGGAGACGGGTAACGTTCTTCACCTCACCGCAAATCCCAGAAACAGCCTTAGAAATAGCAAAAGGATTGAGTTTGATGGGAAGGTTATCAGCAGCCTCAATAACCAGGAATCTAGCCCAGGTATCAATATTTTGAGCAATACTTCCAGGTGAAATATCGATTTCTTCTAATCTTCGCTTTTTTTCATTTCGAGATGAACCAGATTGTTGTTGAGCCATGATGAAAGAAAATTATTCAGCACCCCTGCTCCCCACCCGCCACCGAGTGTCACCAGGGACAGTGTTATGTTGCATCGGATATCCAGGATGCAAACACCAGGGATACAGGGATGTTATACTCCAGAGAATATGACGCGAACAGCTGTATTTGTTTACCAACTCGATGCCAGACTGGTTCGGCCCATGACAAGAAATTGAAAACATACATTATTCGGAGGTCAACATCACCAGATTGGCCCATGAGCCACCGCCTTCTGGCGTAAGACTCTAGGCAAGTAATTCAATTCACACAAGTTATGGATGACCAAGACCAAAATATACATTACAATACAACACAGGTGTGCATAGACAATATTACGCACAGGGCCTGGCATGACCAGCCGATTGATAAGACCGGGCCCATCTTACCACCCGTCTAGGCGAAGTAAGGGTCGAAGTAGTGTGTTGGGCAAAGGAACACAGTTCCAGGAACCAATGCCCTCAACTACCAGACTCCCGTCCTCCGCCGACACAGGGACGCAACCCACGGCAAACAGGTTGCCCATTTTAGTCGCCTCATACGACCAGCAATGGGAGGCTGTGGAAATATTCTGCCCCGGTTCCACACGGGGGAAGAGCTATTAGCGCTACCCAGCACTCACCACGAGGAGGTTGCTCTTCACGAGTGCCTGAGGGAGGGCGGTATTCCTCCTTGTGGGTCACCTGCTTAGCAATATGGGACGGGAAAACTGCAGGGGGTGAGGGCAGTTAAGTTGATGGTACAGACAGATAAGAGAGATCATTTTACAAATGTGAAACCTCAGTCCACAAAGGAAGAGGCGAAAGCTGAAACTTGGTGATGTTTACAGAACAAAGGCAGTTATTTCTAGTTTCTTACTGACTCTCGAAGATACATTTAATAAAACAATTAATGCGTGTGTGTGTGTGTGTGTGTGTGTGTGTGTGTGTGTGTGTGTGTGTGTGTGTGTGTGTGTGTGTGTGTGTGTGTGTGTGTGTGTGTGTGTGTGTGTGAGAGAGAGGTAGAAGAAGAATTGTACAGCATAAAAATGGCTACGTATGTAGTTGGGGTAGATATGTTTAATGACCGGCCAGTATGACCTTTGAGTCACTACAGTTTCAGTCATTAAAATGCGTAAAACAGTATTTGAGTGAAAGAAAACACTATAAGTGAGTGAAACAAAAGACCTCAGTACAGGCACACCCAGTCCCCCAACCCTAAGTCTGCATGTACCAATACTCATACCTGCCACATCCTCAACCACTTAACTTACTCACACAATCATCTGACAACATGTTCGCCAACCCTCGTATCACAACGCATGCACGCATGCACGCACGCACACACAAACACACACACACACACACACTCACATCACATTCTTCTTTCCCCACCATTATGTCTACGTCAGCCATCATGGATCCATGCGCATGCTTTCATACATAATCCATCCTCCCACCATTCCCCAACATCCATCGAACTATAACTATATCCGCACTCATGTATCGGTATTCGTGCTTTCATACATACATACACCCCACTACCATTCCCCTACATCCATCGCAGTATAACTATGACTATAACCGCCTTCGTGCATCCGCACTTATGTTCACATTGCATTGCATATGCATCGAATTACACGTTTAAAATATCGTAAATATTTTACAACATGTACATATTATATATCAGCAAACAGAGATTATTATAACGCAATAGATTTCATCCGTCAAAACATCACAGAAAGAGGGGCAGCCTGGAATTTTACAATGGCATCTGAATGCACTAAGACGTTCAACTGGTCAGGAGGTGAGAGTTGCGGAAGATTACGGTAAACTTCAGTTACAGATCTCCATTACGAATATCTAAAGTATGAATAAAGATCACAGCTTGCTATGACGTGTACTTCATGCCTGCAGAATTAGCAATGTCCTTAGCTCTAAATTGTATGTCTAAATGCTTATGTAGACAAAGACCCAAATGTATATAGGCATGACCATATTATATTCTACGCAAATATCACCACATTTAAAAACAAAGCTAGATTGAGTCTTTGAAGGGCATTAAGAACTGATACACACAAGGAAAGATATTTATGGATGTCAACGGAGGAACACTGCGTTTCGGAATATATACTTTCTCCTTCATCAGGTGCATATTATTAAATGCTATGAGGCAGAGAACATATATTTGTACCTGTAAGAACAACAAAAGTAAAACGATAGCAAAGAAGGGAACGCAACAAGGGAAGCCAACAGATAACTGGCATGGCGCTGATTACCCCGCCTCCCGTTTGCCCATTGTCCATTTCCCATTACCAATCATTCATAAGTTAAGTTTTGGCTTTAATTTGTCCATTGATAATCAACCATCAACGTCTATTATCTCCACCCTAAAAATATGTAGTTTACTGAGAAAGTGGTATCCAAATATAATGTGTGTTACTGTTGACCACTTTCTTAAAGGCATTGTTGGTTCAAAGCTTTCGGTCATTTAAGCCGTGCCATTTTTCTCTTGTCAGAGGAGTACACAAAGTATACGTCATCTGGACTAACATTTTTGGTTCGGTGGCTGGGTTAGATCGCCAACTTTGTGTTTTGGCGATTGGGTGCCTCACTCACAGTGTGGGTTCAAATCCCGGACGGAACTCAACCCAAGAACGTACGAGAATCTGTACTTTACTCAGAAAGTGTTATCCCAATTATAACATTTGTTGTCAAGAAAACACAATAAATGTATATTCGGCTTTGGATGGGTAATGATATCACAGACATATACTGATATTGATGATGACTTGGGGGAGCTTCGTAACGCACGTCTTCTCAATTCAGGGATTGGTAAATCCAAATATGTGTGTGCGCGTGCGTGCGTGCGTGCGTGCGTGCGTGCGTGCGTGCGTAAATGTTGGCCTGTTGGATGTTACATAAAACATTCATCTTGAGCGGGATGGTAGTTCGAGTTGGATTAGCATGTTAACTATATGATCTTCTTTAGGCAGAGAATGCCGCGCATGAATGTATTGATGAAATTCCTAGGTACATGGGGCCTTTTCGTCCCCAGGAATACCCATAGTGGAGACTTCAATGGGGATAGGGTGTACACAATGTGCTACCTGGTAGATTGTGTACCATCAGACCGGACAACGTTGTTCTTTGACTGATTGTGGCGTCAAACACACTTATTCATTTACTTATATCGGAAATTGAATGTTCATCTTAATTGTTATTGTTGGACATGTAATATATTTTTAAAGAAATAAAACAGTGACATAATAACTACAACTTTATGTGAGCGCGAGTAGCTTTTTTGGAATGAGATGAATAAGTCTTATAAAGTTGTAAGCTTCTTCACAACCGTGTAACTATGAATTGACTTTATTGGGTAATCAAAAAAGAGACAGCGACCAAAAATAGCCAAATTTCATACGATTTCACTTGTCCACCATCTTGGATGCAAGGCGAAAACATTTCAGCGCGTTTGAAGCCCCTGAGAATGCCCCCTGCAGAGTTGGACGAACATTCTGCGGTGGCGCGGCTGAGTTGACCAGAGGCTATCAGCAGTATTTCCTGTCCAGGTTATTTAGGTCAGTTGTTTGTGTGTGTGTGTGTGTGTGTGTGTGTGTGTGTGTGTGTGTGTGTGTGTGTGTGTGCGTGTGCGTGCGTGCGTGCGTGGGGGGGGGGGGGGGGGGGGGGGGGGCGTGGGGGGGGGGGGGGGCGTGGGGGTGAGATTAGGGGGATGATAGATTTAGCAACAAGTAAGGTCATCTTGAGTGGGAGGGTATTCGCAGATGGATTAACATATGAACTATGATTCTCTTTAGGCAGAAAATGAGTATCCACGATGTTCGACCTGGTAGAAGTGTGTTATCAAACCTCACAGCATTGGTTTTTTGACTGACTGTAGCGTCAAAACAAACTCATTCATTTACTTGAACTGAATGTTCATCTTAATTGTTATGGATAGTCACGGAGCCATGATCCAGAGTACAGGGTGTCATTAGATAGAAATAAACTAAGTAATAATAGGATTACCAGAAAAACGGGGTTTTACACACAAGCCATAAACTTCGCTCATTAACACCAGAGTAAGTCAGTACAAGATTGAAAACTGCCCCATAATTATGTATGACATGCTTGTCGGGTATTGCTACATATATATGTGAAAACAAAGTTATTAAAATGAAGAGCAAAACTGTTGAAAGTTAACAATAAACGTGTATACGTGTTATATCGTCTCTGCAAAAATAATGATTGTTTGTCTTTAGTATTAACATTCAAATACGTTATATCTGTATTAGCGATATTGTCTTTGTTCCACCGGTGAGTCAGCGTTAGCCGTACTATCTCGTAGTATAATTGTATTTCTGAAGACATCACGATACAGTTTTTTACGATGCATCACGTCTGCACTAGCGCTTGATAACAGCCTTGTGTTTGGGTGTTTCAGTGGTTTAAATCGCTGCTCTTGATATTGTTGATTAAACTTTGATACTATGAACAATATAATGTTATGTGAGAGGTTGACTTTAGAACGGTAACATACTAATAGTATATAGGATGACATAAACAGAACAATGAGAAGTTCGTCCAAATTAGTGTATAGGCAACATTTAATAATTAAAATAATTACATTCAACAACTCCCCTTTTAAGTCCATTTTCCTGACTTATAAGTAAATGCAAGAACAATCGGCCGGAATACAATGTATAGTTCTTGTCCACTTCCATATGACTATATAGCATACAATAAGCTATCAGGTCCCGTTTAGATCGGTTTGATAGCCTAGATAGCCATATAATAGTTTCATCTTGGAATCTCCCATATCACTGGGGATCCTCTTCAATTTAAATGGAGTTACTCGTTACGATTCCGAACCTTCACGTGACTGTGTTTATGAACCATTGTCAAATAGTGGTGACATTAAATCTAGGAAACAATCCGCGAAATCGCGCATGCACAGAACGGAAAATTTGGTCAAGGCATTAAGTAATCTGCATGCTCAGAACGATTGATTTCAGTACTTCCGCTAAGCGCTTCGGGTGCAGCGTCAAACGCGGGCCTGTAATCTAACACGCGGGGACTGACCAATGAAATCTGAGAAGTAGAAATACCGGTAGACGCTGTTGCTTGATTGACAATGTCAATCAAGAAAGGGAGGAGCTTAACGCTATCGTTCTCTCCCAGTAAATTCCGATGTCAAATAACGACGTTATTTGGACGGAAAAACGATGGTTTGAAAACGTCCAAATAACGTCGTTTTTCCGTCCAATGACCATATACGGAAAAAAACGACGTTTTCGTGTTTGCAGTGATAGGTATTCACGCTTGTCTACAATGGGAATGGGATGATGAGAATGCGTTACCTAGGTTTTTATACCAACCGCCTTGATATAGCTGTGATAACGCTAACCCACGAAAACAACATCCAATCTCTGTGTCGCCATAATGTGAATTCATCCTTGTGATTGGAGGGAGTTTGTATATACATGTACCTACATATTAAACGTTGGCTGTGGCAATATAATAATACTATCCATTATCAATATTGCGTGACGTGAGCACGATAAAAATGCAAAGTGGTGTGGATAGTGCAGCGTGACGGTTGTGTGTCTAATATATATCATGGTCACTTTCAAGTTTGTTTTCCTGGTTGATATATTCCTGCTTACTCATATTTACTATCATAAACACAAAATAGTTCTTTGTTTTAATTAAAATATTTCGAAGATATGCGTTAAACGGGGGTGGTTTTAGGAGTGTTTACACATAATAGAAATCACTGGTTTGTCTGGTCCAGACTCGAATATGAACAGCCTGGATGCTGCTGTTTGTGGCATTAAACGACACACAAACAATAATTACATGCTTTGTACATGACTACGTATCATAATTCCACATATAAAGGCATGAAAAAGTAAAGGTCACAAACAAAACGGCTATTTTCCTAACGTGAAAAGAACAAAGCTGTGTTTGTCTTATCAATGACCCTATTATGCTTTTTATTCAGAATTCAAGGGTAACTTTCGACGAAAGGTACAGACTACTACGGACTAGGTAGTACTTATAAATAAACATTCATAATTTTAACTGTCATAAAAACAATTTTTATGGCCATGGGATGCTGCGAGACTGATGAGGAGACAATAAACGTACTTGAAGACATTAAACAGCACCAGCGTGATACTCAGAATAAAAGCTCGTTTGTTTAGCTACAGTCTGGATGTTCCGCATTTACAACATATCAATTGTTCTATGCTGCTTGTGTGATGTATTCAAGGACAAACAGTCATTGTTCATCGGAGATATCACCGAGACAACCGTTGGGCATTATTGCACTGTTAACTGACTGCTTGATGTTGTGATTCACCGCATTTTGTAGTATTCTACTTATATCAAGGCAGGGGACAAAGGACTACGCTTCACACGTTACATTAATTTAGGAATCGAGTGAGTGAGTGAGTTGGGTTTAACGCCGCTTTTAACAGTATTCCAGTTATATCACGGCGTGTCAGCTTAATGTGGGAGGAAAGCTCGAAGTGATGCAGGTCTTAGACGTTTACCACTTTGGTGATACTCACGAACACAAGTATGGTGCAGACACACCAAGAAACATAATCGGGGCGAACCTCCGGGTAGGATGGGTCTTCAGCAACCCATGCTTACCACTTCGGTGAAACCCACGAGCACGGGTATGATGCTGACAAACCTAGAAACATAATCGGGGCGAACCGGGATTCGAACCCACAATCATAGGTTTCTGGCGTGGCCAGTTTAGGAATCGAACCTCGACGGTACAGGCGAACGCTTTAATAACTCCACTACCAACCTGCTTGATACTACATACGCTTCAATTAGTTTGACAAAGTGGCGAGGAATAAATACTGTTTCAACACCCATAATATAAACATAACTATGTCACAAAAGTGAATGATCATTTGAAAATTATTGCATCGACTCCGACATGATTCACTAAAGGAAGCAGATCTAGGTCCTTCTCAACGAAGCTTCCTGGCGAATGTTTACATCCAGCTTTATCGCCGCAAGGTACACTGTACTCTCCACTAATAAAGACGCAATTACAAACGGCGGACGTTGGCAAAGTGCCCGCCTCTGGTTCGTACACACGCCTTGTGTGGGAAGCCTTGAGCAATGTGAGTGACGTGACCCGGCCTGCTCGAGTCGGAGCTAGGTGCGGCTGTAATTTGACTCGTGAATATCGGCCACGGTACACTAGGTATAGAGTAACACCGCGCCTCGCACCTCTTCCAGTGTCAGCTGGGCTGGGTCCAACTGGATATATCGTATAACACTTCTATGACGCTGTAGCTTTCGCTTCTAATAATAGGCTTTAGTATGAAGCCAAATCCTAATCTCATTTGACAATCATCAACTCTATAGACAGCGCCAGTAATAACATAGGGCTTTAAATGTCTGCTTTACTAGGTTTAAAATACTGCTGCTATTCCCTCTATGCGAAAGTACTTCGAGCTGTAGGTGTCCCTAAGGACACATGTTTGTGTGAATAAACCTGTTTGTATACGTAAAATGCTGACAACGCCTCTATGCTATGTTCGTGCCAATGAAGAAAACATTTCCACAGCATGTAGCTGTGCTTATACTTTCACACTAAGTATATGTTCACAAACATCTCCTATATGCCATGCATTTGTTACACAGACAACACCTCGATGCGATGCATTTGTTACACAGACAACACCTCTATGCCATGCATTTGTTACACAGACAACACCTCTATGCCATGCATCTGTTACACAGACAAGGCCTCTATGCCATGCATTTGTTATACAGACAACACCTCTATGCCATGCATTTGTTATACAGACAACACCTCTATGCCATGCATTTGTTACACAGACAAGGCCTCTATGCCATGCATTTGTTACACAGACAAGGCCTCTGTGCCATGCATTTGTTACACAGACAACACCTCTATGCCGTGCATTTTTTATACAGACAACACCTCTATGCCATGCATTTGTTATACAGACAACACATCTATGCCATGCATTTGTTACACAGACAACACCTCTATGCCATGCATTTGTTACACAGACAACACCTTTATGCCATGCATTTGTTATACAGACAACACCTCTATGCCATGCATTTGTTACATAGACAACAGATCTATACCATGCATTTGTTACACAGACAACAGCTCTATACCATGTATTTGTTATACAGAGAACACCTCTATGCCATGCATTTGTTACACAGACAACACCTCTATGCCATGCATTTGTTACACAGACAACACCTGTATGCCATGCATTTGTTACACAGACAACACCTCTATGCCATGCATTTGTTACACACACAACAGCTCTATGCCATGCATTTGTTACGAAGACAACACCTCTATGCCATGCATTTGTTATACAGACAACACCTCTATGCCATGCATTTGTTACACAGACAACACCTCTATGCCATGCATCTGTTACACAGACAAGGCCTCTATGCCATGCATTTGTTATACAGACAACACCTCTATGCCATGCATTTGTTATACAGACAACACCTCTATGCCATGCATTTGTTACACAGACAAGGCCTCTATGCCATGCATTTGTTATACAGACAACACCTCTATGCCATGCATTTGTTACACAGACAACACCTCTATGCCATGCATTTGTTACACACACAACACCTCTATGCCATGCATTTGTTACACAGACAACACCTCTATGCCATGCATTTGTTATACAGACAACACCTCTATGCCATGCATTTGTTACACAGACAACACCTCTATGCCATGCATTTGTTACACAGAAAACAGCTCTATACCATGCATTTGTTATACAGACAACACCTCTATGACATGCATTTGTTACACAGACAAGGCCTCAATTCCATGCATTTGTTATACAGACAACACCTGTATGCCATGCATTTGTTACACAGACAAGGCCTCTATGCCATGCATTTGTTATACAGACAACACCTCTATGCCATGCATTTGTTACACAGACAAGGCCTCAATTCCATGCATTTGTTATACAGACAACACCTGTATGCCATGCATTTGTTACACAGACAAGGCCTCTAAGCCATGCATTTGTTATACAGACAACACCTCTATGCCATGCATTTGTTACACAGACAAGGCCTCAATTCCATGCATTTGTTACACAGAAAACAGCTCTATACCATGCATTTGTTATACAGACAACACCTCTATGCCATGCATTTGTTACACAGACAAGGCCTCAATTCCATGCATTTGTTATACAGACAACACCTCTATGCCATGCATTTGTTACACAGACAACACCTCTGTGCCATGCATTTGTTACACACACAACAGCTCTGTGCCATGCATTTGTTATACAGACAAGGCCTCAATTCCATGCATTTGTTATACAGACAACACCTCAATGCCATGCATTTGTTACACAGACAACACCTCTATGCCATGCATTTGTTACACCGAAAACAGCTCTATACCATGCATTTGTTATACAGACAACACCTCTATGCCATGCATTTGTTACACAGACAAGGCCTCAATTCCATGCATTTGTTATACAGACAACACCTCTATGCCATGCCTTTGTTACACAGACAAGGCCTCTATGCCATGCATTTGTTATACAGACAACACCTCTATGCCATGCATTTGTTATACAGACAACACCTCTATGCCATGCATTTGTTACACAGACAACACCTCTATGCCATGCATTTGTTATACAGACAACACCTCTATGCCATGCATTTGTTATACAGACAACACCTCTATGCCATGCATTTGTTACACAGACAACACCTCTATGCCATGCATTTGTTATACAGACAACACCTCTATGCCATGCATTTGTTACACAGACAACACCTCTATGCCATGCATTTGTTATACAGACAACCACAACAGAGACGGTCCCCACACTGGCCACCCACCAGTGGCATGCCCTAACCAAGATATATGAACCACGCATCTTGCAGGCAGCAACTCTCACAACTCGTACAACCCCTGACAACCGAGGCGTATCTGTAAGGACAATCCGACGGTATTTACGCATCTCGGCCCCAAGCCAGACGCTCAATCCTGGCGGCAGAACGTCAACGTCGTCGCCTTCCGGGTTGCAGAAAACCGTTGCAGTTGACAGCATATGAATAGAGAAGGGTCTTCAGAGCTTCTGGGTATGTTGGCACCAGTATCTGGCTCAGAACCATGTTGTCCTGGCCTGCAAGATCCTCGGATCTATCGAACATTTTTGGGATGAACTGGAACTACGTTTGCGACGTCTTCTAAATTCTCCAACACCGTTGCAGAAACTCCGGCTTAAACGTTCTCAGAAACAGAATGTCATTCCCCAAGCCTTGCTTCAACGTTAAGTGGCCTACATGAGGAGGAGGTGCGCCCAAAGTGGACACACTGGAACCCCTTCATGTACCTCATTTGCATATGCCATATGAACTGTTACTCATTACCGTTCCGTCAGGACCCGTGAAGATTCCGGGGTAGAATAGGTCTTCAGCAACCCATGCTTGCCGTAAAAGGTGACTATGCTTGTCGTAAAAGGCGACTAACGGGATCGGGTGGTCAGGTTCCCTGACTTGGTTGATGCATGTCATCGATCCCGTTTAAACTAGTCCGGACTATTGCCGTGTGTATGGTGCAAGCCCACTGAGATACCTATTCAATTAAACACGTATGCCTCACCCAGACAAAGTATACTGACCAGTCCTTGTTTTAGCCCCTCAATGCCGAGCGCCAGGCAGTTAAACAACAAGTACCATATTATAACATCTTTTGGTATGACGCTGTCGGGGCTCGAACTCCCGACCTCCCGCTCTCCGGGCGGACGCTCTATCCCCAGACCGATCTAATGCCTAGGTATGGGGTTTTCGTAGAAGTACGGTACCTACTGAAACACTGTAGCTTGGTCTAGCTGACCTAGAAATACGACTGTTTGATTAAATTGTCCATGCTGTAGTTTCCAACATCTTCTTGGAATTGCCTTTTGTATGCGCATCCACAAAATTCGCTGATGGAAAACTAACTCAGGAGAGACATTGTTCAGTTGCGTGTGATAGAAGGCGCTGAAGTGAAACAGGATTAATTGACTTTTTCCATTAAGATTGATGGCGATGCTGGAATAGTTGCACACCAACGTTATGTAACAGCGCTGCAATATGTAGTATGGATACAGTTAAAACTGACAAAGACGTCCCTGATTTTGGGTGAGTGAGTGAGTAAGGTATTACGCGTAATTGTAGCTGTAACAAGACAGAAGACTAATGTGACGCACAAGCAGCGACAGGTGCTGGTGAAATGTTTTTTAACGTCGCGACCAAGATTATTGCTTTTACATAGCGACGTGCTTGCACGTGCATGTGTGTGGTTTCTTGTACTAGTCCGGACTGATGCCGATCTATAGTGCTAGCCCACGGAGATACCATGCCGCAGTTTAACATGAATACTCCACTCAGACACAGTATACTGACTACGAGCCAGCCAGTCCTTGTTTTATCCCCTTAATGCCGAGCGCCAGACTACAAGTACCATCTTTTAACGTATTTTGGCATGACGAGGCCGGGGAACGAGCCCCGGACCTTCGCTCTCCGGGCGGACGCTCTACCACTAGACCACGGAGGCGGTTACAGGTGCTGATAAACAAAGAATCATAGTCAGAGCGGATCTTGGCGAATTAGAGTCCACGATCAACTGAAGGTCCCAACTCTTCACAGCATGTAACGGCTCCTTTGACCAATTGGTCACCAATACTTTTCAGTGCCAAAGAAATAGTCCTGTATCTTTGAAACAACTGTGCCTACAAGCAAAACGTTTCTACAAGAAACGAAAACAATGATAAACATTAGACTCACGAATCGTTCCAGTCATGATATTTGGTGTTGTGTAAGGCGAATATATGCACCTTACCAGAAGGTCGAAGAGATTACATTACAATGAACGGCTAAAAAACTTTACAACTATCTGCTTAACCCCTCGCAAGGCATCGAACAAAATCAGTTAATCTGCCAATTGCAATTTCCTGATTCCACGTTTATGGAAACCTTCTTCGACGTTCCCGTATATAAGAAGGGCAGTTTGAATGTACACCTACCAGATTACAAATACTATATAGCGCGGATGTAGCTGCTTTTGATAACTTCTAGTGGTCTTTCTGGCATATGATTTTACGTGAGTATAGTTTTACGCCGCTTTTAGCGATATTCCAGTCATATCACCACGGGAGACACCAGAAATGGGCTTCACACACTGCACTCATGTGGGGAATAGAACACAGACAGGCCTTTGGCGTGACGACAGAACGCTTTTACAACTCGGACAATCCTATCTATTCTTCTAAAGGCTGTCTTCGCTAATGCCAACTCATCCCCTTCTCCGCATCATCTAACGATATTTATCGCCTTCAGTCCTGTAATAAGTTAACTGATTTTGTTGTATTGATCTGCACAGAACCGATAGTCACACTCAATGCATAATCTATGGAGTGTCTCATATTTGTCACTCCATTAGTATAAACTCACAGTGATTGATGCAATTAACTCTCCTCTACATGATAAACTATGATAACTCTGCACACAGTTAACTATGGAGGGTTCATTTGCCGTCTGTTGTTCTTTGTCTGATGGTGAGTTCAAAACCATGACACTGTTTATCAGAGGACCGCCACCGTGGTTAGAACATTTGCATGCAGAGCGGAATGTCGGTGGTTTGATCGGAGGCCACGTAATTTAAAATATGGTATTTGTTGTTCACATGTCAAAGCAGACACAATTTATGGGTAACAACTTCTGTAAAGGCGGTGTTTCGATATAGATACTTATACAGTTGTCAAGCAAGACTGAATGACTCAATACCCTACTAAGAGCCAACGACAGGAACACAACCAAAACCCAAGAGCCTAAAGGTGTAGTTTACTAAATTAACTGCAACTGTGGACGAGCTTACGTAGGTGAAACATCCCGCCCCATCAACACCAGAATGAAAGAGCACAAAACCTAAACCATCCAATCAGCAATCTCGGACCATATCAGCAACTTTCCTAATCATAACATCAACTGAGACAACGTCAAAATCCTCTCCAACAACCTCCATTATTTCATTAAAAGAAAACAAAAGGTGTCCACATTCGCCGCCACAAGCCATCAATCAACAGAGATCAAGGCTATTTCAGCCCACCCGCCTACTATGAACTCATTAGGCACACCTATTCAAACTTATCCTGTTTATTTGGCTTCTTGTCCCATTGGCTTCCGCCGATGTGTCCTCTGTCCTTCAAATTAAGACAGTATTATCCTTCTGTTGTCATTACTGACTCATGTTATCCAACTCATGTAAGCAATATATATTCTGTACAATGTTCCTCATTCAGTCTTGCTTGACAACGGTATAAGGATCTATACCGAAACGTTGCCTTTACGGTTTTAAGAAGTTGTTATCCATAAATTGTGTCTGCTTTGTCATCCGTCAACTTCTAAGTAATGCCAATCAAACAATGTTTACATGGCGTGTGTTTGTTTGTTTGTTTGTTGTTTAACGCCGTACTCAGCAATATTCCAACTATAGGACGGTGGTCTGTAAGTAATCGAGGCTGGGCCAGACAATCCAGTGATTGACATGGGCACGTTGTCAACCAAGTCAGCGAACCTGACCACACGATCCCGTTAGTCGCCCCTTACGACAAGCATAGTCGTCTTTTACCGCAAGCATAGGTTGCTGATGACCTATTCTACCCCGGATCTTACTCGCCATAAATTGGGTAACACGAGGGCTGGTCGGTTTGGACTGGGTATTTGGTGTCTGAGAAGGGTATTCGTGTTAAAGTACGATGTGAAACCTACTCACTCACTGGTTTTCAACTGCGGCATGGTATCTCCTTGGGTTAGCACTGTAAAACAGGCAGTAGTCTAGACTAGTACAAACACACGCACACGCACACGCACACACACATGCACGCACGCACACACACACACACACACACACACACACACACACACACACACACACACACACACACACACACACACACACACACACACACACACATGCGGCATGGTATCTCCTTGGGTTAGCACTGTAAAACAGGCAGTAGTCCAGACTAGTACAAACACACACACGCACGCACACGCACACGCACGCGCACGCGCACGCGCACACACACGCACACGCACACGCAGACACACATGCGGCATGGTATCTCCTTGGGTTAGCACTGTAAAACAGGCAGTAGTCTAGACTAGTACAAACACACACACACGCAAACATACACACACGTTCAAGTTGCAATATATGTGCAATACTCTTGATTGCGACTTTTAAACCCATTTCACCCCTCCTCTTTGACCAGAAACAGTAAGGGAATCATGCAAAACAAAAAAGGAATGATGAATGAAATTGATAGCGTCGGGTTTTTTCTATGAAAACTTTGTAGGCAAACTTAGTTTTTATCAATAGAACTTCTGCCAGTTTTTCTACGTTGCTCTGGGTGCAAATATGCCTCAACTGTTCAAATTCGCATAAATGCTACCTCTTCTGACTAAATCCAAGTGAAATGAAAGCGACAAAATGCTTTCCTTCTTCATTAAAAAATTCTGCTACAAGCAGAGTCCATTACGCGATTCCTACTATATCATGGGCATGTGTTAATGAATCACTAGCAAATAGTGATGATACCAGGTGTTTGAGAAAAGTGCCCCACCGGTATATGCGAAGGCAGGACAGTTGTTCACCTGAAAAAATACGGAAACATTCTAGAAACGCCCATTCTATTGTACCTATGCAGATCTATCAGTTTTCATAAATATTTAACAACACTCATTCCAGCGCTATGTTCTATGGGTTTATAGTCGAATTCAACGACCCACATATTAATCAATGATTGCGTGACTGTATCAAGACACCGGATCCAATCACCTGAAACACTAACAGCTGTTATATATCTGTACATTTAGGACCACATAATGTACCTGCAACCCACTGCTAATTAGCCGCCTCCGTGGTCTTGTGGTAGAGCGTCCGCCCGGAGAGCGGAAGGTCCGGGGTTCGTCATACCAAAAGACGTTAAAAGATGGTACTTGTTGTTACCCTGTCTGGCGCTCGACATTAAGGGGCTAAAACAAGGACTGGTCGGCTCGGAGTCAGTATACTGTGTGGGGTATTCATGTTAAACTGCGGCATGGTATCTCAGTGAGCTAGCACTATAAATCGGCATCAGTCCGGACTAGTACAAGCAGCCACAGACACACACGTGCATGCACGTCGCTATATAAGTGCAATAATCTTGGACGCGACGTTAAACCCAATTTCACCTCACCTCATTGCTCATTAATGTTGTTCGTTGTGACAAAGATACGGATATCAGTAACCCCACAGGGCTCGACGGTCTTTTGAATTCTGTTACTGCTGGCAAACATAAAGAAGTAAGCATTGTCTGCACTGTCAACTGACAATGTGAAGAATAACTCCAGCGAGTGAGTGAGTATGGTTTTAACGCCGCTTTTAGGAATATTCCAGCAATATCACGGCGGGGGACACCAGAAATGGGCTTCACACATTGTACCCATGTCGGGAATCGAACCTGGGTCATCGGCGTGACGAGCGAACGCTTTAACCACTAGGCTACCCGACCGCCCCCAAACAGGACAGAGTTAATCATGTTTCGTGAACGTGTTTCAAAACTGAATACTTTTTCATGGTTGGCCTCGTGAGAAATGAATATATGGTATTAATATTTAATTTCAGTTATGACACAAGCATTGTTCATCTCCTTCTTTTAAATGGTGTCTCACCTGTGTTCGACTCGTAGAACCAAGCAAACAAACCATAACCCATGCGCTGAGAAAATATAGACGCTCAGTTTGAACAGCTCGTTGCCTCAGTAAATATATCTAAACTTGTATATTAGACATGGCTTGTTTCCATGACAACCGCCAGCAGATGTAAACTCCAGCGTGTAGATAAGGTCGTTAAAGTTTTACACTGGCCTCGAATATGCTTTATATGTCACAGTGTATTGGTCAGATCATGTATATATATTTCGTTAATATTTTAATTGTTTTGTGCATAATTAATAAATCTATAATAGTCTTTGTATGATAGTGCTCAGAGCTGTCATTGGAATACAGGTGAGGTGAAATGGGGTTTACCGTCGCGCCCAAGATTATTGCACTTATATAGCGACGTACATGCACGTGTGTGTATGGCTGCTTGTACTAGTCCGGACTGATGCCGATTTATAGTGCTAGCCCACTGAGATACCATGCCGCAGTTTTAACATGAATACACCACTCAGACGCAGTATATGTCGAGCGCCAGACAGGGTAACAACAAGTACCATCTTTTGACGTATTTTGTTATGACGCGGCCGGGGGTCGAACCCCGGACCTTCCGCTCTACGAGCGGACGCTCTACCTCTAAACCACGGAGGCGGTCTCCAGTAAGAAAGAACATTTAGTAACCATATTTATATTGTTTCACTTCATTCTTGAACACCTGAAATGATGGCAAGGTTTTGTTTAAAAGGTGAATGATATTGTTAACTGGATCGTTGTTTCTACTTGGATAAACGATCACAACAAGAATGAAGTTTATATTGATTTTGGTTTGACATTGTAAACATAGCGGTAAACACAAGTCCAGAATATATGAACAGAGGTTTCTGTGTATAATTATTGTAGAATGCCTATTGACACAAAGAACCGTGTGATCCCCATTTGTCCTAGCCTGAGACCCGGGTTCTATTTTTGATATGGGTGCCACGTGTGCATAAATATTTACAGGCGCCGCCGTGATTAAGTTGAAATGTTTTAAACGCAGCGTAAGACCTAGTTTGCAGAATTTTTTATATGCTTGAGCTTGTGTTTTTTGGTGAACCTCGCATTCAGTAATATTCCACCAATATGACGAAATCCTGTGAATATTCGAGTCCGGAGTGAGTGAGTGAGTGAGTTTGGTTTTACGCCGCGGCGTGACGAGCGAACGCTTTAACCACTAGGCTACCCGACCGCCCCTCGAGTCCGGACAATCGTGACAAACCGGTGCAAAGCCCTACGTCGTCGGGGTACGATGACACGCAATCAACCAAATGACCGAACCTGATCACCCGATCCATGTAGTCGCCCCTCAAGGGGGCGGTCGGGTAGCCTAGTGGTTAAAGCGTTCGCTCGTCACGCGAAAGAAACGGGTTCGATTCCTGACATGGGTAGAATGGGTAGAATGAAGCCCATTTCTGGTGTCCCCCCGCCGTGATATTGCTGTAATATTGCTAAAAGCGGCGTAAAACCATACTCACTCACTCACTAGTCGCCTCTCATGACCAGCACAGGTCGCTGGGGACCTGTCTAACCCCGAACACCAGAGGGCTGATAGTGTGACTGTACATATATGTCATTATTACAGTTAGAAACATTGATCTTAATTGCATTCAAAAGTGAGAGTGAGTTATGTATCGACATGGCGTAAATACCAGTACACGACGTAGAAATGTCAAGTGAACTTGGTATGTATACACAACGTGACAACATCTGTTGCATATATGTAGTTCGAATAATGGATATATGACGCGGCTATCGGTAGCCAAGCATTGCAACTGTTGTAACACACGACAGAAAAAGTCAATCCTACATGTTTCAGCACATATATGTCCTCATCAAAGAATAAGAATAGGATCAATAAATTGTATTGTTACTTTGTTGTTTAACGTCACACTCAGCACCATTCTAGTTATATAACGGCGTCAAGTAAATAATCAAGTCTGGACCAGACTAGCCAATGGTTGATATAACGAGGAACGTTCTTAGCATCGGGATACCATGAAATAGTGGGATACAATTTTTAGTCAAGTCATCAATATTTCAGCCACGTAGTGACAAAATAAAAAATGCATTTGTTTTGTGATACGTTTGTTATCGAAGGAAGTACAATTAGCAGTTACTTATCGCAGATTTACGTAAAGACTAGTTTGAAATACAAGCGACAAACCCCTCCATATTCATACGGAATCTCGGCCAAACAGTACTAAGATCGGCTTGTTAATCGACGACACAATATAAATGAGTGAGTGAGTTAATGCTTTACGTCACATCGGCAATATTTCAGCCATATCGTGACGAGAAGTTAGACATGAAATATACATATATTTAAACTTTATAAAAATCTGTCATCGAAGGACAGTATGATAACTAGAATATCACAGATAAGATTTAAAACTAGTTGTGGAACATTTAAAAGCATTAAGTATTAAGGAACAACACAATATAAAAATTGGCTAGAGATCGTCAGTAACTAAAGGGAGATCACCACACCAGGGATCATGGGGACTTACAGTACCTTTGCTTCCTGCATGGGCCCTGGCAGGATTTATATCACCCTACAGTCACTGACGATAATTGACCAGTTAAGCCTCAGATTTAAATGACAAAATACTACGTTTAAAGGCTGGCATGCATAAAAATACCTCGAATGATTTGGGACTTACATACCCTCTTAGGGGGACGACACAATATAAAACTCAGGCTATGAATAGGCAGCTACCAACACGGAGTACGATGACATGCAATGGCACAGGTTTCTGGGTGTTCTGTGATTGCAAAGCAGTGATTAGGACACAATTGGTCAGTGATACGACAATGTTGGTGAAAGGAATTGCACTTCAGGACATTGGTAATGGCGTCTTCATCTGTACATCGCAAACATGCAGATATGTTCAGATATGCTGTCCAATTTGACCTGCCATGTCACATGTCACAACAGTCTGTAGGATTTTTTTAATGAATATATTGCGTCCGTTGTTTGGTATTCATTGTAGTGGGTGAGTCCCCGTGAAGATCCGGGGTAGAATAGGTCAATATATGAATCACTATTAAATAGGAATGATACCAGGTGTTTTTGGAAAGGTGAGACTATCCTGCCCCCTCAGTGGCACCTGTCACAAGCACATGCAAAGGCAGGTCAGATATTCACCTGAACAAAGTTGAAAATATGTGGTAGAAGTCAGGTAGAAAATTGCATCGGACGTCAAGTTGAGACCTGCGAAGATCAGGGGTAAAATGGGTCTTCAGCAACCCATGCTTGCCGTAAAAGGCGACTAACGGGATAGGGTGGTCAGGCTCGCTGACTTGGTTGATGAATGTCATCGTGTACCAATTGCGTGGATCGATGCCCATGATGTCAATCACTGGATTTTTCTGGTCCAGACTCGATTATTGACAGACCGCTGTTATTTAACTGGAATATTGCTGAGTGCGGCGTTTAACAACAAACAAACAAACCAAAATGAAGTGGTGATGATACACTCAAGGTTTAGATTCACGAGCTGAGGGTAGGTAGAAAGAAATGGAATCGAATCCTGAAAAAGTCCAACAGTAGCAGCATTGGATAACATGTTTTGCCAGAGTCGGCTAAATATTACAATAACAACGTATGACACTCGTTGGCGTCATCGAGATAATTATTCTGTTAGTCCTGATTCCTAATAATTAAGACCTCACATCGATAATATGCGCATGGCGCATTCAATGTTAGTTGAAAGACGGATAAGAACGATAAGTCTTCAGTTGTGTTTTAAAAGCAGAATGAGTTGGGGCTGTCTCAAGATAGTCTGGAAGATTGTTCCACTTAATGGCAGCAGCAAGGCTGAAAGATCCTTGGCTCCGTTCCACAAAGCGATCGTGGCGCTACGACTGTGTAAGGAGTTACGGTTGTCTTAGCACTACGACCGTGTTTGGAGTTATGGTCGTCTTAGCGCTGCGACCGTGTTTGGAGTTACGGTTGTATTTGCGCTACGACCGTGTTTGGAGTTACGGTTGTATTAGCGCTACGACCGTGTCTGGAGTTATGGTCGTCTTAACACTACGAACGTGTTTGGAGTTACGGTTGTATTAGCGCTACGACCGTGTTTGGAGTTACGGTTGTATTAGCGCTACGACCGTGTCTGGAGTTATGGTCGTCTTAACACTACGAACGTGTTTGGAGTTATGGTCGTCTCAGCGCTGCGGTCGCTTTGTAGAACGAATACAGAAATATCCTGTAAAGTCCCCAGATGGGAACTCCAATCATATGATGCCAACTCATTTTGCCCTTAAAGCCCAACTGGAGAACGCATGTAGTGAGCAGAGCAGGCCAGCATGCTTGTTTGTTCGTTTGGTGTTTAACGCCGCACTCAGTAATAATCGAGCTATATGACGGCGATCTGTAAATATTCGAATCTGGACCAGACAAAGCAGTCATTGACATCATGAACATCGATCTACGCAAATGGGATACGATGACATGCATCAACTAAGTCAGTGAACCTGACTACCCGATCGGCTCTATCCGGGATCTTCACAGGTAGTCTATATAAAAAAATTATATACTAAACAGCATTGAAAACGCACCACCATGAAAATGGATGTATTTTTATCCGGGCTTAAGTCATATGAAAATATATAAGTGAATGAGTAATATACGACGTTCTGGACGAAGCATGAAGAAGAACAGCTCGTCAAAACACATTCCTATTTTTTTGTGAGCGACATCGCCAAAACGCAACAAATTGCGTGCACATCATGGAAAACGTGTTTTGATACGGGACGCATGCAGAATAGGGCTTTAAAAGACAGACTTTTAAAAGCCACATCACTTGTTGCTGCAGACGTAAAGGGAACTGACACAAAAAAAGCCAAGATTAACAGCAGAGGAACGTGAAGGTGCCTTGGGCATGCTTCAAGTTGGTACGTCAAGTAGAGTCGTTGCACAACGGTTTCAATGCCATCATTCAACAGTCCTCAGGCTACTGAGCAGATACCAGCAGACAAATCCACCAGAGATCGACCACGTCCGGGTCAACGTCGTGTAACTACACCACGTCAGGATCGCCATATTGTTCGTCGGCATCTTCGTGATAGTACACATGCGGCTACCAGGACTGCAGCAACCGTACAGGGCCGATGGGGTTTCATCAGCGCTGACACCGTACGTCGACGTCTCCGCTCAGCAGGGCTACGTGCTCGACGTCCATATGTTGGACCCATACTCACTGATCGACATCAAAATGAACGTCTGCGTTGGGCCAAAAGGCATCGTCATTGGAGATTGCGGCAGTGGCACGGTGTCCTCGTCGACTGCGAGTGTGGCGTCGACGTGGAGAACGTTACCAAAATGACTGCGTTGTACAGACAGATCGATGGGGTGGGGTGGGGGTGGGGGGGGGTGGGGGGGGGGGGGGGGGGGGGGTGTCATGGTGTGGGTCGGCATCAGACATTACCATCGAACAGAGCTCCCTGTTTGTCGTGGAAGAGTTAATGCCCTTTACTACAGGAATAACATATTGGCAAATCACGTCATCCCATTCTTTCATCAGCACCAGCTTCCAGCAAGATAATGCAAAAGCGCACACAGCACGTGTTTCAACACAGTCTCTAGCGAACAATAATGTGCCTCTGCTTCCATGGCCAGCCCTATCACCCGATCTATCGCCAATTGAACATCTATGGGATTACCTGGGTCAACGCCTCTCACGTCGTCCGCAAGTACAGAACCTGAGAGAACTTGAAGATACACTACGTCAAGAGTGGAATGCCCCAGAACACTATTCGCAGACTTATTCGATCAATGAGAAGACGTTGCAAGGCCTGTGTTGCTGCCAATGGCGGACATACCAGATATTGACTTTTCATTTTAACCCTATGTGTCTTCCTTACACTGATGCCGTAAATGTAATTACTGTGTGGTATTCCTGTTTCTTTGCCGTCTTTCTTAATAATCCGTCTATGTCTGTTCTGATTAAAATCGGTCATTGCTCAAGTTGTTTTTGTAATATTTCAAGATTTATTGCTGGTGCGTTTTCAATGCTGTTCAGTATATATGCTAGAGAGAGGTGTCTATACAAGGACATATACATAGCATAAATGTGTTGTCTATATATGATCATATGCACGGCATAGAGGTGATGTCTGTATAAGAACAAATGCATGGGTAGCTGAAGACTTATTCCAACCCGGATCTTCGTGGTTAGAATGATGAAGTAGATCACTAAAATTGAGTAACACATTAAGGGTACAGTAAAGGAATTATATTTGCAATCTTCATGTAGATGTAGTCGATTCGTCAGTGACACATTATATTGAGCTGTTAAGTGGAGTTGGGATTATACGGCAACTCTCAAACGAATTTGACAATGCATGAGAGTGTGTGACATTGAACGACACATCGAATGATATTTGTGGTTGCTAGGCATGTAATAAACGAGACAGCTATGGATAACGGTATACATAGATTACTATAGCTGTATTGTTTAACACCTGGTACATAATTATATAAACAGCACATCTGGTTGGCAGGTGTGTCGCGCAACATCAATTTTACAACAAACTCATTAAAAATACAATGTTCAATATTAATGTGGCAGCTTGTCCGCAATACCTTTAAATCGCAAAGGAGTGAGCCATTACTTTGCTCTGTCTGCATGACTTTGTATCTTGACGATGTTTACGAAAACTAGATATTAGTGCTTGTGTATTGTAAAGGTGGTTATATTCTATGTGCTGAATGTTCATTTACTGGAAACTCAGCATGACGCTGCTCGTCAACAACTATTTCGTGTGTTGGGCATGTTTTATTATTGACTGTATAGATACATGTTACATTCACAAAAGGACAGAACTATTTCACAGTCGTAGAAGAGGTGTACAGAGATGTATACATCATATTTGGACAATCTGATGGGCGACATCTATTGTTGAGGAACAGATAATCAATAGCAAATACGTTTTTCATATGTGACATTCACACGATATGTCCTTTTGGACGGAGAGGTCGGTCACATGACCGCGAAACTGACGTCCATATGTGTATGAGTGAGTGAGTGAGTGAGTGAGTTGGGTTTAGCGCCGCTTTTAACAGTATTCCAGTTATATCGCGCGTGTCAGCTTAATGTGGGAGTTAAGCCCGAAGTGATGCAGGTCTTAGACGTTTACCGCTTCGGTGAAACCCACGAGCACGGGTATGGTGCTGACAAACCTAGAAACATAATCGGGGCGAACCGGGATTCGAACCCACAATCATAGGTTTCTGGCGTGCCCAAGGGACGTAACTCTGCACATCGAATCGCGGCGCCTTAGACGACTGGGCCACCCGTGCCCCCCCCCCCCCCCATATGTGTATGAACGACACATTTTTACGTTCATACCTTTTTCACGAGGCTGTAATCGCATTTTAGGCGTTTTAGCATACAAGGAAAAGTCAGAGAGTTTGACTGAAGGCCATGCAAGAATATCCATGCTACGACCCATCCCAGTGAACAAAACGAAGAAATGCAAGCTATGGACTTGACCCGTGTCTAGACTTACAAGTGTAATTCAACTAAGTTCAGCATCCCTTTAAGATAGTAGTTGCATTGGTAGCCAGGTCGTCGTAGGCGTTGCAATTCGTTGGGCAGAGTTGCGACCGTTGGACACGCCAGAAACCTACGATCGTTTTAACAACGCGTGTCGGTCTGACGTTGATTAATGAATAATTTGCACATTCGTATATGCAAGGGGCCGACGTATGGTTCTAAGTAGGAAGTGACAACTTGGAGACGATTGCTTGCGGTATATACAGTTTTACTTTATACGTGTAGATGTATGCCAGGTCAGCACATAGTGGTAGTGGTTGTTGTCTAGGTGCCCTGGAGCACCCTGCCTAACCCTAGCTAGGCTAAGGGTAAGACCTTTCTTTTCTCTCTCAATCTCTCTGGACCAAGGCTTATATAGCCAAGGTCACTAGACATTAAGTAAGTAATAAATATAAATGTAAACAGTAATTCATCAGTGACATACTTGCACATCTCGTTCAGGATGGCAGACGGTCGATGTACACCAAAATGGGGATTAACAATTAGGATTAGCATCTTATAAATAACAGCAATTAAGTGTTTCAAGGCATATAGATGTCATGGCTCCAGGGTAAAGAGCCTTTGCAATTAAATGTTTTTCAACACAATGGGTGTCGTAAATCAGTCGCTATGACAGTTGGTTCTTATCGCGGTCCGCCCCGATTATGTTTCTGGATTGTGATATGTTTCACCAAAGTGGTAGACGTCTATGACCTGCATCACTGACATGCGATACAACTGTAATACTGTTTAAGGCGACTTTGGACCCAAATGGCTCACTAACACAATTACAGTTGGTGTCATCTGCTGTCACGTTACACTACATGTGAATTTGGACTCATTGCCGCTGGGATTATGTATTCGAGACGGGATAACAAGCATCACCGTTACACGTCATATATGCCACAAGTAGCAGATCTACCGTAAGTCCCCATGGTCCCTGGTATGGTGGCCTTACTTGGGTTGCTGGTGATCTATAGTTTTTATACTGTATTGTAGTATTGAGAAGTTATATATTATGGTTACCTACTGGTTTTGAATACAGGTTCTGTGATACTCTAGTTGTTTCAATGTACATTGTTTACATGTCTTCATATAGTCTAAATGTATAAATTATTAATGTATAAATTGTTCTAGTCACTATATAGCTGGAACATTGCCGATGTGACTTTTCAATGTGAACTCACTCACTCACTAATAGCATGACATTCCCTAAGACTCTGGAGATTCTTCAAAAAGTTTTTGGCACATTCAGGGGGGAGCCGTAAAACAAAGTTATTTGATGAGTAAAACAAATGTTAACAGAGTGAAACATTTTTGGAGGTCTGTTGTCATTGTAATCCAAGAATGTTATCATAACAGATTTAAGTAATTTTAAAGCAGTTGTTCCTGAATTCCTTGTCAATAAAAGCGATAATCGTGAGAAATATCTGCCGATAGCAGAGTCCATAATGCAATTTCGACAATATCATGAGCATGTGAATTACTATCAAAAAGTTGTTGGTTGGTTTGTTGTTTAACGCCGCACTCAGCAATATTCCAGCTATATGACGGCGGTCTGTAAATAATCGAGTCTGGAGCAGACAATCCAGTGATTAACATCATGAGCATCGATCCACGCAATTGGGATCGATGACATGCATCAACCATGTCAGCGAGCCTGACCACCCGATCCCGTTAGTCGCCTTTTACGACAAGCATAGTCGCCTTTTACGGCAAGCATGGGTTGCTGAAGACCTGTTCTACCCCGGATCTTCACGGGTAAATAAGGATGCTAGGTGTTTGCGAATAGGTGAGCATGTATTGCCCCACCAGTGCACGTCACAAACACTGACACAAAGCACGGCAGCAAACGACCGGGACCAAGAATAAGTTCATTTTATCCGTCAGTTCGTTATTAACGTGTTCCCAATAAGCGTAGCGTACTGTACAAAAAATTCGAAACACCCTCACTATTTTGTTATGAATCACCATCAAACAGTGATCACGCCAGGTGATCCTGAGACGTCAATAGCAACTGTCACAAACACATGCAAGGGTAAACCAGTTGTTATGGATACACACTGCGCGGCGAAACCGTGAAATTGTGGTCGGCATTGAATGACTTGACAGAAAATATTTCACCTGAAGTTGAACTTAGGCATTGATCCACGACATCAGGCCGCACTGTAAACTATAGGTTGGATACAGGTGTTCCTCGGTATATTAACAGCGATTCACAATAGCTGCACTGAAGACCAAGCCGTTCAGACGTTTCGTCTGTCAACCGATCCACTGACTATAAGGACAAAGAAGAGTTGTCAATAAAGACTTATACATTCAGAGAAACGCCCGTGGTCCTATTCCTGATATCAGTATATGCAATCAATATCGCTATAAAATAGTTGAATTAAGGTAAAATGAGTTATATTTTGTGTCATGATACGTGAATGAATACATTAAATGTATTTGCGAAACAAAAACATGAGTTTTAAGTAAAGGAACATATTCTCGCCCATGGGCCAGTCTTCGCCCATGGGCCACACTTCGCATATGGGCAGGCCCATGGGCTACATAGTGTAAATATTGAGTTTTTGAACAATTTTTTTCATTTTTTCTTCCTTGGTATGTTCCCATGAAAACAGCATGTTTAATTTTGTAAATACCTTTAACCGAGACTAGGCAAAGACCGTTTCTGGACTTTTGGGTTTCCAAAATGGGACGTGTTCGAATCAAATATCTTATGGCCTCATCTAAAATGTGGTTCACATCCTGCATCATCAATAAAGCGAAGAAGAAGCATAAACAGGTTGACTGCAGAACAAACGACATACAATTCGCTTCTGCATCAATGCTCACAGGGAGGCCATTAGTCTCAGGTACAAAAATACATTGATTGCTACAAACAGGTTTCACATACCATGTTCATATCAACGTCAGCAAATCTATGCTGGTAGAAAACAGATGTGATGACATTTTCTTCACTGAATACACACAGTTGGTTGTTTGGTTGGTTGGTTGGTTTGTTGTTTAACGCCGCACGCAGCAATATTCCAGCTATATGACGGGGGTCTTTAAAAATAATCGAGTCTGGACCAGACAATCCAGTGAGTAATATCATGAGCATCGATCCACGCAATTGGGATCGATGACATGCATCAACCAGGTCAGCGATCCTGACCACCCGATCCCGTTAGTCGCCTTTTACGACAAGCATAGTCACCTTTTACGGCAAGCATGGGTTGCTGAAGACCTATTCTACCCCGGAATACACACAGAGACATGTGTTTTCAATATTCGTAAAATGAACCGGTAATATCCTTAACCGTTTATTCGATTATGCAGGGCAGACACAGCCATCACAGGTACCCGCAGGGCTTCAACTGCTTGCCAAGTACCTGCAGCGTTGCCACCTCCTCCCTGGTTATCTGAAGTGTGAACAGCTCTTTGTTTTGTACCTACAGTGTGACCAACATCTTTCTGGGTACATGCAATGGTTCAACCCCTTCCCGGGTACCTAACGTATTCGAAGTATTTAAAAGATACCTGTAGTTCGAACACCTCAGTGGTGCATGTTATCGTATCCCAACTGCTTAGATCGATGCTCATGATTTCAATCACTGGACTGTCTGGTCAAATTATTTACAGACCGCCGTCATATAGCTGGCATTTTGCTGGGTGCGGCGTTAAACAAAATACAAACCTAGTCAGAATGTTATCATGTTTTACCTAAAGAACTACAATTAATTTTGTTGACTGCAATAAGATAATATTATGACGTATTACCTAAAACAGTATATTTAGTTGTTCTGTAATTAGTTTTATATCGTGATTTCCACTTCACAACAACTAGTTCTCTGCAAGTAGTTTTATTACGCCCTACCTTAGTCAATATACTTATGATGCAAATAGATTTACCATGTGTTACCTACTTCGCTATAATTACATGTAGTTGTCTGCAAGTATGTTTACGATGCCTTACTTTATTGACTTGGCTTCGTGACGGGTGCCGCAGGTGGAGTAGAATACGCTCACCTTATCACGAACACCTGGCATCATAACTATTTGATAGTGATTCATAAACACATGTTCATGATAAAGTCGGAATCGTATAATCGTAGATGTTCATTGAATATGGAAAGGCTTCTATTTACTAACTATACTTAGTTGTTTTGCAAGTATATTGATATGTTTAACATAACCGCTGTGTAGGTCTCGGTATTTCAAGGAAAGCAGTATCAGAGAATGTAAAGATGTTACTCTCCTGTGTTCCAGGTGTAATGTGTAATGTCTATGCGAGCATTGTTCATGTTGACCTTCAGTTGTGTGGTGAACTGTCTGGAGTTGTATCAATATGTGTGCCTCTGGCGTGTTAGCCATGGTCAACCGACAGCATGTCTCGCAATGTGTCCTTAAGCCGGGGCTTGATTAATTTCGTATGGCCTTGCGTGTTAAAGCTTTTTCTGAGGTTCCGGGAAACTCGAAGCACTGTTGATGTGGAATGGGAACTGCCTGGCAAAAGATAGTATGCACAAATGTTTGATTGTGGCTAAACAAGACACAAACAAGAATTGGTTATTCGGTGGTCCCCGTGGGGACCCAGGGAAGATAAACAAGAAGGTGTCCTCAGCACCCCATTGCTGGTCGTAAAAGGTTACCGAATTGGGCAGGCTGTTTGCCGTTGGCTTCGACCCTGTGTCGACAAGAATGGAGTCTCGTGGTTGAGGGCGACGGAGCCGACAATAGTGCTCCTTAGTCCAACACACCACTTCGACCCTAACTTTGCCTAGACTGGCGGTAGAATGGGCCCGATTCTATCAATCGGCTGGTCATGTCATGCTCTGTGCATAAAATTATTTTACGCACACTTTTGGTATTTAAAAATCAATGTATTCTAAATATCTTATATATTTCTCAAACTATAAAACTTGCTTAGAGCCCTATGTCCATAAGACGGTGGCACATGGGCCATTCTGGTGATGCTGACCTCCGAATTCTGTACGTCTCCAATTGATTGTCATGGGCCGAACCAGCCTGACCTTAAATTTGGTAGAATGCTACAGCCCTTCGTGTCCAACTTACTGGAGTATACCACCCCTTTATCCCCGGTCTTTGCAGCTTGGAAATCCGCTGCAGCATAAGACTGTCCTTGTAGACACTCCATGGTGGGTGGGGAAAAGGGGTGCTGAATCATTTTCCTTTCGACATGGCTTCCTAACACCCTGTTTCAAAAAGGCAATATATAGAGTCTGACAATTCACATGACGAAAATACCCCCAACCGATCTGACTGTTGGCCATGCTTTTTGATTATCGAAGCTTCTGACAAATAAACCCATAAAACTGAATCCGTTTGCAAACTCCAAAGGTATCGCCGGTATCTGCGGAGAAGTTACAAATGTCACCAAGCTTCGATCCGGTTCTCTCCTTGTGGAATGTGCACGGAGACAGCAATCCACCAACCCTCAGCTTTTTGAAAGAAATTGTTCTGTATAATACATTCTAAATTTGTATGTGGATAATTAAATGTTTGTTTTTAAATTTTGTGTGATGCTATTATCAACTGACATTATTGAAGGCTCTGTCCAGGGGGTATCGTAAAATTATTGTACCCTTGTGTGACACGTAATCCAATTATAAACGATAAACTATCATCACCCAGTGTTTTTAAGCCAACTCACTGATGAGTATTTTTGAATATTGGATATTATGCAGGAAGCCGAGGTACTGTAAGTCCCCATGATCCCCAGCCAGTTGGCCTAGCTTTGGTTACTGGTGGCCTGTAGCCCGTGTTTTAAAACTGTATATATAATATTGTTATTCTCAAATATGTTTCATGAATTGTTTTTAAATATTACTTTGCATTAATGACTAAATTGTGAATATATTAACTTGGTCTCGTCGCTATATGGCTGAAAAAATGCCGATCGACGTTATATTTTAACTCACTCACTCACTCATTTTTCGATGGAGATTTGATGCGGGTATCATCGTTGTTTTTGAACCTTAAGTTTGCAGTGTTTCGGTTGCTGTTTCCAGCCTGGTAACGTTTTGATACCGTGTGCAATTCTTTGGTCAAATCCAATTTTCAAGTGCATATTTTCTTTTGTCTGGGAGTTTTATATAATGATACATTCATTTTATAAATGATGGTCCTTTCTCTAAACTACTCGTTTAATATTTACTTTGCTCTTAAGGCGGTTATAGAAGTAGGCTGAACAGCCTTCAAATCTTACTTTCAAAGGGATTACCTCGTTTTATCCGATGTATTTCGTGTGTCATGGTTGTCTGACACAGGAAAACATTACATTTTCGACTTGCATTAAACAGTTCTAGCATGTTAGTGAGGAACCGTTTAATATTCAGGGCTCATGTAACACATAAATAGATAAACTAGAAATAACTTTCAAATATTGAAGTAACAATAATCGTTTATGTATCTTAATGTAGTCACTGTTTATTCTGGGCATAGGTATGATAGAGTTAGAGAGTGAGTATGGTTTTACGCCGCTTTTAGCAATATTCCAGCAATATCACGGCGGGGGACACCAGAAATGGGCTTCACACATTGTTACCATGTCGGGAATCGAACCCGGGTCTTGGCGTGACGACCGAACGCTTTAACCACTAGGCTACCCGACCGCTCCCAGGTATGATAGAAATAGATGGAACTAAATACAATTTGAACATATTCAAGTTGGGATATTTTGTAATATTTTAGGTAGTTTGCACAGTAGAACAAAAAGTCCAGTCTTGGTAAGAAGCTCGGAAGCGTGGTCTGTGCATTGGATGTTGGAGAGCACATTGACGATGAGATCTACGTTGGGTGACCAAAAGGTGTGTGTGGTAGGCTATTGGTGGTTGTTGGTACGCGTGGGGACCGCAGTTATATGGGCTATTTAATAATACCGATGTATGACTGCAATACGGACGGACTTCGGCTTGGTGTAACTGAAAGCGACGCAAACCTTTCCATCATGATAAGAATGAGTCCGCTGTACGATTCCGACCATGTCCTAAGCATGTGAAAACAGCCTCAGCCCCATCTCCAGTCTCACTGAGGATGAGAATCATACATGTTTGTGATCAGATTTACACCGTGGCCCAAGTCAGATTGGTTGGTTGGTTTGTTGTACAAGCGATTTGTTTGTTTGTTTCTTTCTTTCTTGTTTAACGCCGCACTCAGCAATATTCCAGCTATATGACGGCGGTCTGTAAATAATCGAGTCTGGACCAGACAATCCAGTGATTAATATCATGAGCATCAATCCATGCAATTGGGATCGATGACGTGTATCAACCAAGTCAGCGAGCCTGACCACCCGATCCCGTTACTCGCCTCTTACGACAAGCATAGTCGTCTTTTACGGCAAGCATGGGTTGCTGAAGACATATACTACCCCGGAATCTTCACGGGTCCCTAAGTCAGACTTTGTCATTTCTATTCTTGCTCCATTTTTCACTATCGCCGTTCACGTTCTTATTTATTAATGTTCTATACGACAAACGAAAGGGCTACCAAAGAGGAGAATAGAAAAAAAAACACATTTTAATAAAGTATAAAATGGATGAGCATTACACAAACTCGTAAAGCATAAACTGCTTGAAACGAAATGAATACCCAAAATTTGTAAAAATATGAATATCATAAGTTAACTGAGAAATATCTTAAATACTATTTACATTTTTGCAAAAGGTCAGTAGAAGTGAACATCCTGTTTTAAGATTAGCACTGTTTGCATCAGTTTGTCTACCACATGTTCGGAAACCGTGTCAGTGGCTGTCAACGAGGCCCGTCATCGTACGTCGTTAAAAACAGTTCCAATCCTGTCATCAGTTTGTGGTTAGGTCGGGTGACACAGCGACTGATCACCCACTTCCGACATATAGCGTGTCGGGCCTGGAAGCAGTATTTATATAATTGATGATTTCCTCAACTAAAATACAAAACTTCAGCTTAAGGATAGTCTCATATGCTAGCATGATGTGTATTTTGCCGTGTGTTACAACAGTTACATTACTAGCCTACCGATGTCCGCATCATATATCCACTAATCAAAGGCGACTATGCTTGTCGAAAAAGGCGACTAACGGGATCGGGTGGTCAGGCTCGCTGACTTGGTTGATGCATGTCATCGATCCCAATTGCGTGGATCGATGCGCATGATGTAAATCACTAGACTGCTGGTCCAGACTCGATTATTTACAGACCGCCGTCATATAGCAGGAATATTGCTGAGTGCGGCGTTAAACAACCAACCAACCAACCAACATATATGCGATGTTGTCACGTGGTGTATACATACCAACTTTATTAGACTTTATGCCGTGTATTCAGGTGAGGTCGGTGTCGTTCACATGTTACGCTCTTACTTTTTTATTTCAAAAGAGATTAATGCTTCTAACTGTACTAATAACACACACACACACACACACACACACACACACACACACACACACACACACACACACAAAAAAAAAAAAATGGTGAGGTGAGATGAAATGGGCTTGGGGTCCAAGATTATTGCACCTATATAGCGACGTGATTTACTGTCCTTGGCGACAGGTTTTATACACTCTAAACGTAGTCATTATCATTGTATAACATGTTCTAGTCGCCATATGGCAGAAAAATGATGATGTGACTTTAACTTTTAACTCGCTGACTTACATCCTCAATGATCTAAGGTGCCGAGAACCGCTTTGCAAAGTTTCTCGTATTGCCATTGCCATTGCCATAATCAACATTTTGAGAGAGAAGACCATGAAGACCTATCAGACATTGATCTGTGTATTTAGATGCTTTAATTTGTAGGGAGACATATTGTACATGCGGACAAGGTTAGTCTTCAACAGTCGACTCTCTCAGTAAAATCCTTTTTTAGTTTTCACTGTCAGTGGACCGTGTCCATCCATCACTGGATTGTCTGGTTTACTGCAGGCGCCGTCGCATGGCAACACACATTTACATTTGGTGTGGGTGTGTTTCGTAGTGCTAGCCCACTGAGATACCGTGCTCTGCAGCTTTATAGCACGGATACCCCACTCAGACACAGTATACTGACTCCGTGCCGACTAGTCCTAGGTGTATTCCACGGAGGCGGTTCCCTACTATTGTCACCCTAATGCGTGCGTTGACGTAGTTGGTGTCAACGCGTAGTGCATGTGGAGCCGGGGGATCTTGTCACAGGGAGGGGAGATCGGTAAATCTTGCACTGCGTGCCAAGTAGGAACTGGATGCATCCTCAAGTCGCATCGCTCTTGACAGATACGTCATTTCAAATATGCCATATGTTTCAAATATGACGTTATTGCATTCCATCTGCGTGATCGCCGCCTAAGAGGAGAATTTCATTTCGACATCAGAGTAGTGTGACTCATAGCAGTCCTTCTACCTCAGCGCCGGGGGGGGGGGGGGGGGGGGGGGTAAAAATGACTGACTGTTAAAGAAGTACAGCAATATGTAAACACAAAGTTTAAGCGAACCCAAACCCTGTTGCAAGCTGTGACAGCAAATATAAATAACCTATCACATGACACATACTGTCTGGGATATGATGCAGACAGCCAATGAATTTGGAACATACCCGATTCTGATTGCTGCGACTTTGGTTCCGGAGTCAATTTGCCCTTAAATCTACAGGTAACGAGGCCCCGTGCTAAAAGTGCAGTATGTGTGTCACCTAATTCTGCATTTTGCAATTATCTGCAGATATGTATGTAGACATTGTCTCGAATTCCAGTTTCACAACGGAACCAATATGTTGAAGGTTCATACTCCAATCAAAGTGTAAGTGAATTCTTATAATATTACATCTATATTTTGTACCTTGAAGGGTGTAAAGGCATCCAGAACATCCATTCAACAAGCAGGTGTATCGCGGACGAAATAGTTCCACAAAACGATAGATGACACGAGCGTATTGTTGCTCAAATTGCTCTACAGTATTGTCTGTTTGTTTGTTTAACGCCGCACTCAGCAATATTCCAGGGATATGACGGCGGTCTGTCAATAATCGAGCCTGGACCAGACAATCCAGTGATTGATATCATGAGCATCGATCCACGCAATTGGGATCGATGATATGTATCAACATAGTCTGACCACCCGATCCCGTTAGTCGCCTTTTACGACAAGTATAGTCGCCTTTTACGGCAAGTATGGGTTGCTATTCTACCCCGGAATCTTGCTCTACAGTTAACTCGTCTTGGTCACAACGAATAGGTTGATATTATATCAGCAGTAGGTGAGAATGTCAGTAAGATCGACCACAGTACGTCAGATACAGTGAGAGTACGCCGACATACCTTTACCTCAAGTACAGGACGTCAGATGGCCGATACGATCATATCGGGGAGATTTCCGAAATTGTTAATGAACCAGTTGCGATTAGATATTAGTCATCATTTGTCAAATGGACAATCTTCAGTGGTGATTTTGAAGGTACTGAGGAAAATTTATTGTTTGCTGAAGAATGTTGTTGGCTGTAACTGGCATTCGAGGCACGGATCGAGTTGGGGGGTGCCTAAGAACCACTAGTCCATGAACAAAATATTATCTTTTAATGGTATCCCTAGTCAAAAATTAACTAAGATATTACAATACATCTATCAAAGTCTCCGAGTGCGTAGTAAATTACTTACTAATAGTTAAACCGATATGTCCAGAAATAATTAGTTTTGAAATTTTCGCATCTAGATTAGGAGTATCTAAATTTCATTTTTTTTCTGTTTGTTTCTACTAGAAATGCATATACATCTAAATTGTCAAATTGTCTTGACATGATGAGTATATTACTGATAGATCCTTTTGTTTTGAACCTCGCGCTATGGCTGAAAGCCTTTGCGACGTAAAACTTCATATTTCCATTCCATTCCTTTTGTATTCCTTTTGTATTTTATACTTATACTGCTGCAACTGTGGTTATTACAATACCTCTATTACATGTCAAGCATCATAAAAGTTATCCAATAATTATATAATGCGCTGTACAGCTGTAAATGATATTGTTTATCTGTATGTGTTTATGGGCCAATGGCCCTTCATACAATAAAGATTGATTGATTGTTTCGATCACTAGGATGGGTCGTGGCAAAGTCACCGATCACGGGCACTAGGGTGGACCGTGGCAAGGTCACCGATCACGGGCACTAGGATAGGCCGTGGCAAGGTCACCGATCACGGGCACTAGGATGGGCCGTGGCAAGGTCACCGATCACGGGCATACAGTCAAGCACTCCAGGGTATGCAAAAGCGACGTGTAAAGTCCTAACCGAACGACGCTTCTGTATTTATACTTTTATGAATACAAGTGTAAGTCATGTGACCGACCTCTCGTCCAAAGCAGCAGAAAGAATAAACTTTACACCGAAAATATTATGGTACAAAGATATGATAATTTCACATTATCATATGTTTAGGGGTCACTTGGACATTTTACGAAACAGAAAGCAAAATCGATCATAGTGTTCGTACATGTATATCTTTTGTTATTGGCGAATATTTAGATTCGCTTAAAAAATACAAGTACTAAAGTTTAGGGTAACTGTTCAGCTAGATACTGTTTCCAAGGTTGTATGACAAAGCAAAAGTTTATAATTCCATCAAACGTATTTGTCGCAACGTTAGTATAACTGATAATGATCGAACTTTGATCTCTTGATAACCTATACGTGCCTATCCCACTATACATGCCAACATGAGATTGTCTTGGCCTAGGACTTTGACCTTAACTTGAATTAGTTGCATTCTTCCTCTCAAGCGTTATCATATACAATAGTATTGGATGGAGCTACCGGCGCTCACCTGTGTGGTGTCACGTACATGGATTTATGAAAACAAAAAATTACACAACACTCTTAACTGTCGATTGTTGACAAATATACACATTACAGTTTATTTCTACATAATATGAGTGAGTGAGTGAGTGAGTGAGTATGGTTTTACGCCGCTTTTAGCAATATTCCTGCAATATCACGGCGGGGGACACCAGAACTGGGCTTCACACATTGTACCCATGTCGGGAATCGAATCCGGGTCTTCGGTGTGACGAGCGAACGCTTTTACATAATATGAATGGCCAACAGATGAGTTGAGGGGCACAGCTGGCGAAACGGGCTAGATTTGAAGTTCTACAATAGATCTGAACACAACCCTACTGACAAACAAATATGGTGCGAGAGCGTCGGGACCGATCATATTCTTCCGAAAATGCTGGAAAAAAGTCGTCATATTTTGAAGATATCATTCATACTCCAATCTGAAGATGAAATTAAACATTACCTAATTAATTGAAAACAATATGGTAGAGTTTCTAAGGAGAACAGTGATTCCATGAACGAGTTGGGTTGAACCCCGCTGTCTGATTGGAAGATCTTGAAGGACGTAAATTAATGTAAAATTGATATGCAATATCAAAGTGAAATTTTCTTTAGTTCAAACAGTGACAAATGGAACGTTTTGATAAAAAATATATGACATAGTTATGTTCAGTATCACATCAAGATTCTACGCAAAATGGTGGATAGATTGGTTTGTTGTTTTACGCCGCACTCAGCAATATTTCAGCTATATGGCGGCGGTCTGTAAATAATCGAGTCTGGACCAGATAATCAAGCGAATTGTATCATGAGCATCGATCCACGCAATTGGGATCGATGACCTGCATCAACCAAGTCAGCGAGCCTGACCACCCGATCCCGTAAGTCGCCTTTTATGACAAGCATAGTCGCCTTTTACGGCAAGCATGGGTTGCTGAAGACCTATTCTACCTCGGATCCTCACTGTTCTGGTGGATAGACAGTCGATGCCAAAGTATAAATGGCATTGCCATTGCCATTCGAACAAATATGAACAATCATTAAAACATATGTACTCAGATATGTATCTTCAGAACTTCAGAGCGTATCAGCATGTACATATACCTTAAAAAACTTCATTAATACGACCAGATGTTACAATATGAATATACAGGAAGACATAGTCCACCGTCCGATTCCAACTGTATCATACGCTACCGTGTAATTTTATGTAGTTCCACTATATATTAGAGACCTCTTATTTTAGTTTGGACTTAAGTTTAGTTTCAACTGTATTAATAAGAGGTACTTAATCTTCCGTGGGAATACAGCAAGTTTATCTCCTTTCTATCATGATGACGAGAACGGCTTCAAAACGGCAACCTTTTGGAACGCGTAATTACACATGGTACATCGGTCAGCGATCTAAGTGACAAGAAGTGACACGTGTTTCATAGTAATCAAGTTCAATAAAGTTTACATTCATTCTTGAAAAGTTCAAAATAGTTGTTACATACATAGTTTTTCAAAAGCCGTAAAAGGCGACTATGCTTGCCGTAAAAGGCGACTAACGGGATCGGGTGGTCAGGCTCGCTGACTTGGTTGATGCAGGTCATCGAACCCAATTGCGCGGATCGATGCTCATGATGTCAATTACTGGATTGTCTTGTCCAGATTCGATTATTTACAGACAGCCGTCATATAGCTGGAATATTGCTGAGTGCGGCGTTAAACAACAAACAAACAAACAAAAGCAATCGACGAAACCCTCCTCAGAAATATATTAAATTTCATCGCAACCTGTTGCATATTTGCAACGACGTCATTCCTTTGAAAACAACGCGACAGTTCATTTTTTTGGAAATCACGATTACAAGCCAGTTCTTGGAAATCAACATGACATTTCCCATTGTGACAGGTTATAGAAATAGTGAAAAAAATAGCTGAACGACGATATGTCTCCAACAAACTTCATTAAATAACAGGAGGTTAGGTACTTCGAAGTTGTACTTGTGCAGAAGTTGGTTCTGAATATCTCCCAACTGTAGTGCATATTACCAACAACTATCTCTTCACTCCGAACTTGAACCTGGCTGAAATTTACTTCCGTTTCACTTCGATGTCCATGGCTGCCAAATAGGTGACAGTGCTATTTACAAACGATATTAACCAAGAGGACAATCCTGATCTGTAGTTATGTTCAACATTAAGCTGATGATATACTAGTATTTGCGGAAATGAGCCTTCTGGCACAGCCATTGCCAACAGAAATATCCTGAAATTAGGCTGAATACCGTTTTAAGCTGTGTACGCCGATATGAGAGAGACTGCTAATTTTTGTGACAGAAGATTATTTGACTCTGACAGAGTGGAAAGTGTGTATTTTACTTAAGTGTGTGTGCTCTGAAATAGTTTTCATCCTATATCATAAGCTGTTCTTCTGATATCAAACGTAGACAATATTCTAACATGTTTCCGGCAGCCATTGTTATATGCATCGATGCGTAAACTGTCGATAGATCGATGTTTTCATATGCACGTCTTGCATGTGAACACGCTTAATTTAAAAGAGGTATCAGTAGGGAAAAGGAGACCTCTTTTTAACCAGTCAGAATCAAGAATTCTTCTGTTGGTTATGAGAAACTCTGAAATAATGACAACATCTTGCAGCTGAAGTTGAGGGCTGACACTGTGTGTCCTCGCATCTGTTTATGGCATTGTATACGATATTTGATTTGAGTATGGAAATAGTCGGTAATTTCATACCCATTGTTCCGAACGATGTGTGTCAACATTAATGATGGAGCGTCATGTACGTGCATGTTTAACGATTTAATAGCAATTCACCAGTGGAACAATACATGCCCGGATAGCGAGGAAACCATTCTTCTTCTTGCAGTTACACAAATGTTTCGAAACCTCTATTCTAATCGATGCGGTACTTCAAACATCGGTTGCAATGTATTTACCCTCATTATCATGTTACTTGAAATTGAATGGCGGGTACTGCGGGAAGAGCTTGGTTGGTTGGTTGGTTTGTTGTTTTACGCCGCACTCAGCAATATTCCAGCTATATGACGGCGGTCTGTAAATAATCGAGTCTGGACCAGACAACCCAGTGATTGATATCATGCCCATCGATCCGCGCAATTGGGATCGATGGCATGCATCAACCAAGTCAGCGAGCCTGACTACCCGATCCCGTTAGTCGCCTTTTACGACAAGCATAGTCGCCTTTTACGGCACGCATGGGTTGATGAAGACCTATTCGGGAAGAGCAAGTATATGCTTGCTCTTTTCGCGAACGATTGGTGTCATCGCTCCTTTTCAGGGGGACCCGTGAAGATTCCGGGGTAGAATAGGAATCTATTCCAACCTTTTCAGGGGTCTATACATATAATTGTCCCCACTATTTCCCCCCTTACGCCCAATGGAATCTGTTTCGGCGGATAAACGAGAATGTTTGATTACCGGAGTTTTACGTTCTATTGTATGCATATCATGACGTCACTGTGACAGGGCTGTTTTGCCATTCTATGTGATTGAGGCATTTTCAGATGAGGGAACAGATATTGAACCTGATTAATGTTTGTCATCGCTGTGAAGGTCGTCTATATGTTTACTATGAGATCACTTTTATATGAAGTATTATGCAAACAGTGGAACTACATTTTCGATGACTTCTTGCATTGCCAGCATCAACCACGTTTATCGTCGACAGTTTGCAATTAGCTTCAAACACTTGAATAGGCATGGCTGGGAAATAAAGGCGCTATCTGACAATTGGGAAAATCGATTGAATGGTTTGATAATGAGAATAAGAACAATGCACTCAGGATTACAGATCAATAGTCAGACGGGTTCAGTTGGGTGAAATAACAAATCGCACAATACACTCCTATGGCACATGGTTACAGGTGTATGTACTCAGTATTCGAACACCTTGTGTCATCACTGTTATTGCATGGATTTGTCTGTGATAGGCCAAATTTGGTTTGGTTTGTTGTTTTACGCCGCGCTCAGCAATGTTCAAGCTATATGACAGCGATCTGACGATAATCGAGTGTAGACCAGACAATCCTGTGATTGACATCACGATCATCGATCCACGCAATTGGGATCGATGACATGCATCAACCAAGTCAGCGAGCCTGAACACCTAAGTCGCATCTTACGACAAGAATAGTCGCTTTTTACGGCAAGCATGGGTTGCTGAAGACCTATTCTATCCCGGATCTTCTGATAGGTCAGATGTTTTAGTCATGTCTTTTCTTTTCAACTAGGCATATGCCATGAAGCGGTCAACAGTACATACATATTCATATGCTGACACACGGATGCAAATCAATACTATTACCGTCAGAATACAAAAGGCTATTTCGAGTAGTTATTTCGAGTAGTTAGTGCCTTTGATAAAAGCAAAGTAGGTTGCCTCCTTGGGGACATTCATAATTGAAAAAATAAACAACTCATATTGATAAATTGTAAAGAACTTCGAACGTACTGGGAAGTGAGCAGATTATATTATATACCAGCAATGTACACAATTTCACACAGCATGTGTACAGTTCCAATATTTACGCATGGTGAATTATAGATGATTTGTAATCAATTGAGAATCTAAGATGCATTGTTGTAAAAGGAAAGGTAGATAGATGACTAACACTAACAGCATCAGCAAGTTGCAATTTGCAATGTCGTGCTGTGTATTTAGGCGTGATATAATCAAACAAAACAATGTCGTTGTACGAGTTCGAATCTTGTCCGATGTTTGAAAACATGATTGTGCGTTTTCATTCAATTGCCTGTCACTATATTATTCTGCCTGTCACTATATTATTCTGCCTGTCACTATATTATTCTGCCTATCACTATATTATTCTGCCTGTCACTATATTATTCTGCCTGTCACTATATTATTCTGCCTATCACTATATTATTCTGCCTATCACTATATTATTCTGCCTGTCACTATATTATTCTGCCTGTCACTATATTATTCTGCCTGTCACTATATTATTCTGCCTGTCACTATATTATTCTGCCTGTCACTATATTATTCTGCCTGTCACTATATTATGCATCCTTGTGGTAAGCAGGGGTTGGATGGTGGGGCGCTTTGGTTTTGCTGATTGGGTGTAATCGTGCCGCGATGGTTTGGATTTCAATCACTGGTGTGCCCAGTCCAGATCATATATGCAAGGGGGCGGTCGGGTAGCCTAGTGGTTAAAGCGTTCGCTCGTCGAGCCGAAGACCCGGGTTCGATTACCGACATGGATACAATGTGTGAAGCCCATTTCTTGTGTCCCCCGCCGTGATATGGCTGGAATATTGCTAAAAGCGGCGTAAAACCATACTCACTCACTATTATTTGCAGGACACTGGGATATTGATGGAATTTTGCAAACTGCATTCGGTCGCTATCATTTTCGACATCTGATGTTACTACTTCAGCGCTTATTTAAATAACAACAACAAAAACAACAAAACAAACAACAGCAGTTGTTTTTGCTACGGGAAATGTTTGAGAAAGAGGTCAAGTTTTTAGCCAAGCTGAACCAAATTCAGAACTGGAGACGCAGAGTGGAGCATCTCATACACAACGATTACTGTTGCAAACCTGAAGAAACGTGGTTCATATCTTGCCAATATTGATGTTTATATTTTCACGTCTTTGTATTTGTACATATTTTGTGTCTGCCTTTACATCGCATTAGCAATGACCCAGCAATATCACTACTGGAGTGTCATATTTCTGACTCGTATGTTATACGTGGAATCCGGATCAGAACGGATCCTGTGCTTTTACGTGGTGACTAAATGGATTTGTGGGGGCACGGCTGGCCCAGTCGTCTAAGGCGCCGCGATTCGCTGTGCGGAGTTGCGTCCCTTAGGCACGCCAGAAACCTATGATTGTGGGTTCGAATCCCGGTTCGCCCCGATTATGTTTCTAGGATTTTCAGCACCATACCCGTGCTCGTGGGTTTCACCGAAGTGGTAAACGTCTGAGACCTGCATCACTTCGGGCTTTCCTCTCACATTAAGCTGACACGCCGTGATATAAATGTAATTCTGTTAAAAGCGGCGTTAAACCCAACTCACTCACTCAATGGATTTGTGGTCAGGGTCGGAATCTTTGTTGACGACTTGGGGAGTTGCTCATATCAATATTTAGTTTGTCCGGTCCAACAACGGTTATTTACAAACCGTCGTCATACGCCTTGAAAATTACAGAGTGCAGTGTTAACAACAAACATACACCAAACTCGCGAATCAACAATCTGAAACGGTGTGCCAGAAGCCAAGTTTGTGATGCATTCAAGCACAAACATAGCATGTAAATGTCCCGTGTGAATGGGAACCTGAAACATACCTTCCAGTTTTGCATGCAAGAGTGAGTGAGTGAGTATGGTTTTACGCCGCTTTTAGAAATATTCCAGCAATATCACGGCGGGGGTCACCAGAAATGGGCTTCACACATTGTACCCATGTCGGGAATCGAACCCGGGTCTTCTGCGTGACGAGCGAACGCTTTAACCGCTAGGCTACCCGACCGCCCCTATGCATGCAAGAGTAACTGGCAACCCTGAATTTGACTTTGAAAAGTCCTTGGCGTTGTACCTGTTGGTATGGCTTATTTTAGTCCTGATTCTACTGAATCAATTACATGCAAGCACAGTCACTGATACATACAATACCAATGCATGTCAATGTGGATGGAGACCCATATATTTATAATGATGGCCATCAGAAGATATATACACGTACGTACTTGTGGTGCATCTATAACAAGATTAAACACTAAAAGTATATGTTTGGAGGCCGTAGTTCTTAGCCTGTTGCTCTTCCGTATCCACGGAATTAGCTCTTGTGGTGAAGGACGTGAACAGCAGCATTAAATTCCTGTAATATTTAATGAACATGTAAACAATACATTTATCAATTATTGACCATTCATAGGGGCAATATCAGCTTTTGTGAACCAAAGAAACTGATATTGATCGTGGCCGACGGCGATGAAAAACAAGAAATAACATGAAAAACAAGAATATTTCAATTTCAGTTTGTAATAACTGATGCTCATTGGCTGACAATGTTTATCTCCTTTCAGTCCATTTGCTTAATCACACAGGGCAATACAATGTTTGGCTGCACGGCAGGGTGGGTCACAGGGCAATACCACGTTCTAAAGAACGTCATTTGACCCTTTCTCAACCAATGATAAAACAGATATAATTTGAAAATGTTATGACTACAAATACACAATGAACGGAATCTAACTAAGGCTGTCGTGTGTATGCAAAATCAGAAACAGATCCTGTGCATTAGATGTACTGATGAAGCCTATCGCGGTTTGATGAATAACAATGCTTCGGATTCCCTGAGACATTTACACACCTTTCCAGTCTTCATATTAATATTCCCTGAACGCATATTCCCTGAACCGCATGTATACAAATAAGCTTATACTGTTAGAACCATATTCACGGTTTATGATTCCGAATTCATGTTAAACTGAAAGAGAATTGACGGAACAACGGACTTTTGCTTCCAATTCCAAGAAAGGAGTTCCGTCATTTAATTTTATCACAAATTTTAATACTTGTGCTTAAGTCGTTGAAACTGACAGTAACTCTACTTAGATATATCCAGATAACGCAAATATGTGAGTTGCTGTATTTCCTGATTGACAATATATTTGTCAAATTTAGAAATATAACATGGGTATTAACTGTATCTCACTTCATACGAATTATGCTTTATTACTTTAAATTAGATAAATCAAGGCAAGGACATGTTGCCAAGAAACAAGTTCAACCTCAGTTCCAGATATATAGATGACCTTATATCTTTCAGCAATGCCATGAAAAAAGGGTTATCTTTAAGTCATCTATCCATCAGATGTAGAAATCAGGGGGACAAAAACCCGACAAACCACATTCAATGTGTTTAAATGACTATTGGAAATGATAGCAACCTCTGTATCAAACTGTTCGAAAAGAGGGATGATTTCGATTTCCAATCGTGAACTTACCTTCATTTCGAGCAATATACCAGTATACCGAGCAACTGCAGTTTATGGCGACATTTGTCCGTTGCCTTGGTACATAGAACATGCACATTTTTCAAATTTTATTGAAAGGCAACTGGCATTGATAAAACTGCTTCCAACTAAGCTTTCTAATTCAGGCTCAACCATTAAAAAGCCTGTTTATGTCATTCCAGAAATCTGTACTGTAGACACGCCCTTGTCCGCGTGATGCGCGGCGCTGGCCCATAAGTAATGACATTTACATGGATTTTTCATCCCTCCTTACTCTTTGGCATTGACTTTAATGGGCCGGGTGTTCAGGCATGGTGACTGGCTTGATAGCTTGGCATCGTACTCGGCGTGGATCGTTCTATATTGTCTGGTCCAGACTTGATTATCTACCGCAGCCGCCGTCATTTGAATTTGTCACGACCATTTGGTTTGGCCCCTTTGTCCTGAGTGATATATTGACATAGAAACCTCTCAGGCAATGATGTCACTGCATCATGTCAGTAATGTGTTGACCCGTGAAGATTCCGGGGTAGAATAGGTCTTCAGCAACCCATACTTGCCGTAAAAGGCGACTATGCTTGTCGTAAAAGGCGACTAACGGGATCGGGTGGTCAGGCTCGCTGACTTGGTTGATACATGTCATCGATCCCGATGGCGTGGATCGATGCTTATACTGTCAATCACTGGATTGACTGGTCCAGACTCGACTATTTACAGACCGCCGTCATATAGCTGGAATATAGATGAGTGCGGCGTTAAACAACAAACAAACAAACAAACAGTAATGTGTTATAGACATACATGTTACATGGCTATTGTCATCATTTATAACAGGTATATACATCAATGCATAAGCCTGACAGTGTTTAAATCGTTTGTAATCAACAAGTTCCGTTTTGTTGTACTATCTTTTATTGCATCTCAGAATGTCAATCTGAATTAAATCAGATTGTAGTTGGTTGGTTGGTTTGTTGTTTAACGCCGCACTCAGCAATATTCCAGCCATATGACGGCGGTCTGTAAATAATCGAGTCTGGTCCAGACAATCCAGTGATTATTATCATGAGCATCGATCCACCAAATTGGGATCGATGACATGCATCAACCAAGTCAGCGAGCTAGACCATCCAATCCCGTTAGTCGCCTCATACGACAAGCATGGGTTTCTGAAGACCTAGTCAACCCCGGATCAAATCAGATTGTATGTCATCACTTGGTATAACAGTTGTTTGGAGGTGTACGCTTGATTTAAATCATCTGTGATAAAAAAATTCAACAGGAACATTGCTCTTAGAATATGTTATATAAGTGTAGAAAAATGGAAGCACTGTTTGAAACGTAATTGTTAATTTTATGTTGAATATGGATAATACGGCCAAATCCCATAACTCAAGGGAAAGAACGAAAATGTCGGTACATGTAACGTAATCACGATCTAGACAATATCTAGACAATATCTAGACAATATCTAGACAATATCTCAGATGGGATGCACATTCCTGACTTTCATTTTCATGTGGATTTCATGACCAATCTGCGGTTATTGTAAAATAATAAAACTGTTTCGAATCAACCAGTGTGGCCTAAACATATGAGATGCATTATCCTTCTCAGTGAAACTACATCTCCAACTCTGGACTAAACGAACAAGTGTCTATATATCCTAAATGTGACCCAGCGCAAATACGACAGGGAACAAGTCTGCGTAAGAATGCTTTATGTGTAGGTCTTACATGTTTATCAGTTGTGTTTTTATTTGGGAACGATGTGTCGCGTTAAATGGACAGATGAACATACATGTATGTGTATTTTGCGGATGTAAACACATCTTTAATCAGGGGTGTATGAGACAGATTCTTCTGATAGCAAAGGGTATGAACGTATTTGCCACTGAAACAAAATGTAAAGTTAATTTAAACAGCTATCTGACTAAAGGTATTTAGATTTACACTGAAAAGAGTTTAGCTGTATCACGGACAAGGATGTCTAATCTATATGGAGACGTTGTGACTGGTTGGGTCAATGTGCTTTGGGTAATAATTAGATTCCAGATAAATATACAGTAAACTACGTTTATAACGAACAGTTATAACGAACTGACCGATATAACGAACTTAGTTTTTAGTCCCTGCCATTTGTTGTATATATGCTGTATATATGCTGTGACTGGTTCGGTCAATGTGCTTTGGGTAATAATTAGATTCATGATAGATATACACTAAAATACGTTTATAACGAACAGTTATAACGAACTGACCGATATAACGAACTTATTTTTTAGTCCCGGCCATTTGTTGTATATATGCTGTATAGATGCTTATAACGAACTACGGGTATTACGCACTAAAATTAGTGGTCCCTTTGAGTTCGTTACAACCGTAGTTTACTGTACAGGTCAGAAAAGAAACACAATGGTGCTTGGAGCAAATGTGCCTGTCAGCAGACCACAGCCTGATGCCTCTTTCAAAGGCCGGGCTGTTCCTTCAGTGTGTGAACAAAGGATCCTGTTGTTGGGACGGAAACAGAAACCAATCTTTAGTTACAACCCGGACATGCAACAGGCAAGTTCTGACACACCAGGAAGTTATATCCTATCATGTGTAGTTTATACAGTACCACCGTGAATTTCCTTATTACACTTAATTATAATAACGTTATCTGTAATACGATATTAAACCATTACCATAAATCATCTTGGCGGTGGGTATCCCAGTGGTTAAAGCGGGCTTGATTCCCCACATGGGTACAATGTGTGAAACCAACCCATTTTTGGTGTTTCCCACAGTGATATTGCTTGAATATTGCTAAAAGTGGCTCAAAACCATACTCACTCATAAAACATATGAGTTGTTGTTCGAACTTTGATACGATTGAAGATATATTGAACATACTATCATGAGAGAAAACATATTTTCGTAAACTGACACCTGTCATCGACATGGGGGGCACGGGTGGCCCAGTCGACTTAAGCGCCGCGATTCGCTGTGCAGAGTTGCGTCCCTTTGACACGCCAGAAACCTATGATAGTGGGTTCGAATCCCAGTTCGACCCAATTATGATTCTAGGTTTGTCAGCACCATACCCGTGCGGTTTCACCGAAGTGGTATACGTCTGGACCTGCATCACTTCGGGCTTTCCTCCCACATTAAGCTGACAACGCCGTGATATAACTGGAATAATGTTCGGAGCGGCGTTAAACCCAACTCACTCACTCACTCACCGTTATTGACATGATTAATTTTGTTCACGTGATTTACGACTGCTTACACAATGTGGAATTTTGAAGCCGGCATACAAATTTTCAATGTTTAGAAACTCATCACCGACCCTGAAAGGTTACATAAGTCCTATTTCTTTCAAAGTATTTTTCATTTTCCATGTTTTTAATCGTAGAATTCTTGTTGTTTTTAAATGATTTGGCTTAAACTTACTGACAATCACCAGTAGCCAGAGCGATGGTGTAAATCCTGCTGGGTTACCATGTAGGTAACAGAAGTATCGTAAGTCCCTATGGTACCTAGTATGGTGACCTACCTTTGGTTATTGGTGATCTAAATCCCATTTCTATTGTGTACTGTTATGAATTGTTCTGAACTTTATTACGATATGCTAGTTTTAAAATCTACATCTGTGATAGTCTAGTGTTTTTACTGTCCTTTGTCGGCAGATTTTAATGTCTATATTTATGTATTATTAATGTACAACTTGATTTAGTCACGATATGGCTGAAATACTGCCGATGTGACTATAAATCCTAACTCACTCATCACCGACATATAAACCCTGAGGTTTTATGCTTATCGATGCTTTGATAAAGTTTGTAATTCGAAAATAGGATTGATCTTAAAAATGGTACACTGAAACGTGTCTGACAGTAAATGATACCTCCTCAACTTAAAGTCCTCTCGTCACGGAGGGAACAAGCCAGATATCCGCAGTTCCAGAGACGGGGTCAGTGGATCATAGGTCAATGTACCGATAAGTGTCGCCTCTTAAAAAATACATTATGTTAATGGAACTCCAACAGGCGGCGTTGTACTTATATAAATGTATAGGAAAAACGTAAAAACACGGGTATTCATATTCATAGAAACTAATAGAAAACACGCAGTCACGAATCACTGTAAACTTAAAATTGTGCGAAATTCCGGTTTAGAATAGGTTCCCAGCAACCTATGCTAAACTAAGTGTGGTAGTCAGGTCCACTGACATGATTAATTATGTGTTATTGTAACAAAATGCTCATACTATCAATCACTGGATCGCCTGGTCTAGACGCAATTAAATACAGGCTGTCGTCATGTGCGAAATGCGCAATAAGTTAGCGAACATAATGCTGAAAACATACCATCTTGTACATCTGTCTTGCTATTCCAGCTATATGTCTGTAAATAATCGAGTCTGGACCAGACAATCCAGTGATTGATGTCATTCGCATCGATCAACGCAATTGGGATCGATGACATGCATCAACCAAGTCAGCGAGCCAGACCACCCATCATAGTTTACAGTATTGGAACTACAAGAAACCGAACATGATCTCATTCCGCATGTTGAAACTCGTTAACGACATGGAGTTCATGAAGCTGAAGTGGTTTAGAGGTTGGCCCCCGATGTCTGATACCGATATCTGTCATTCGAATACGGAAGTCACAAGCATTTTCCGGGCGTTGTGTTCCTCGTCCGGGTCTCTTATCACAGAAGTACTTCCGTGAATGGACTACTTCAGGCTACGTCAATCATAGCAAGTCTTTGGTTCTCGCTCTTCTATGGTATCATCAAACTGTTCGCCCCTTGTTATTACCAGGTTTACGGATTTGTGTCTGAGATATATATAGTCTGTGGAAACACAGAAAAATAATCATTCAAAATCTCATTTACCAAAATGGCCATCTTTACAACAATTAAGCAAATATAGTGGCAGACTCGGCGCGAATATAATAAAATGACTGTCTTTATGATTTTAATTTTATTCAACATTTGGGCCGACGGATCCAAGCAAACCGATCAACACAAGACAAAAGCTTTATACAATAACTCGATGATAGATTCACGCATTAAAGAAAGGGCCCCTAAAGACCCGGGGTAGAATAGGTCTTCAGCAACTCATGCTTGCCGTAAAAGGCGACTATGCTTGTCGTAAGAGGCGACTAACGGGATCGGGTGGTCAAGCTCACTGACTTGGTTGATGCATGTCATTGATCCCAATTGCGTGGATCGATGATCATGTTGTCAATCACTCGATTGTCTGGTCCAGACTCGATTATCTACAGACTGCCTTCATATAACGGGAATATTGCTGAGTGCGGCGTTAAACAACAAACAAACAAACATAGGCTGCTTATATCATAATAATTATGCAAGTTATATTGTTTCTCATCTGGGTATTCTTCTTTTTGCTCTTTAAAAAGATTGGGGCAGAGTAAAAAACCTTCGTTTCGCTTCGTTTGTTGTTCAACGCCGCACTCAGCAATATTCCAGCTATTTAAGAATTGACTCACTCGATGGAGGTTCATACTCCAGTGAACTCACACAAAGTGAAAGTCAGTTCTTATAATTTTTTATCACAATTTCTTACCTCAAAGGTTAATGTTATTTGTTTAGTACGTGTGACTTCATGTTTAAACTGACAGCCATACAACAACCAGCTATATCGCGGAATAAAATAGTTCCTAAAAAAGAGAGGTGAAATGAGCGTATGGATGCACAACTTGCTCTTCAGAAATATCTTACGCAACACATGTATTCAAATAACATCACCATTAGATGAGTAAGGTATGTTAGAAAAACTACATCAGTAAGTCAGTCACAATGACAGCGCGTCGTAATACATTTACATAAAGTACAAGACTTCAAAATGGCCGACACGATAAACGTGACGGGAGATATTTCGGGAGTTGCTAATGAACCTATGGCGGTTACATGTTTTAGTCATCATTGATCAATTGGCCGATCATTGAAAGGTGATTAAAGATGTGTCAAATAGACACTTAGGTAAAGTCATAGATTGCTGTAGACAGTCACTGCCAGCCTAGATACGGATCGAGTCGATACTAACATAGTTTTGATGTGCATTTCTTCGTTTTGTTCACCAGGAACGGTCGTGCAGTCAAACTGTGACGTTTTCAATGTGTACTAAAACGCTGAGTTCACGATTAAAGGGTCTAAATGATCAGACACAACGCTTCTACATATTCGTGTTATGGAATTCTCAGGGATTTCCCCGGAAATGTGGAAGTAATCCGTCAGGGGTTACGTCATTTCAAGAACACGGCCTTGTGGGTCTCATCGAATGCACATACACAGTGTCTACATATGTGAGTCTCGACAAACGAGCTGAAACTGACATAATCAATGAAACGCCATGACCAAGTCAACTGTGAAACCGGATTATAATACTGAATAAGCCGAACATTGATTTTTCAGGATATGATCATTCGAGAAAGCATAAATTCGCACAGACCTCAAACGCATGAAGTATGCTCAAATATTATACCATAGCTTATAGATTATCAGCGACAAGTTAATAGTGCTTTGCGTTGCATAAGTTAGTTATACTCTATTGACTTGTCCATTTAATAGTGAAAAGCATCAACTTGTGGATCCCTGGTTATAATAGGTCCATAGCAACGTATGTTTGTCGCAACAGACAATCCGTGGATTGTTGCTCCTGGTTTCAGTAACTGGTTTTCCCGACCCATTACTTATTCCATTTATTACAGCCGCTGTCATATAGAGTGAGTAAGCGAGTTAATATGTAACGAATCATCAGCATTATTTCATCGAAAGAATAAATCAACAAACAAACAGTAATAACTTGTGCTTTTCATAAATAAATATGCGAGGGGTGGCTGAATGTCTTAACAGCTCAACTTAAAAGACTGCGTCGATGGCGTTGCTTGCTAATTATTATTCACCATAGTTCACACACTTCTTTTAACCTATTCTCCATGACGATTAGCCCTTGCAAACGGGTTACAGCATTTTGCAGTTGCCTGAACAGATTAGCCTAATAATTAACGGTCCGACCTTTCAAGGAAGTAGTCCACAAGTTCCTTTGGAATCCCAGAAAACCGAAACCATCACCTTGTCAGCTGATGGAACAGACTGTATGTCTTCTGTTTTCGGAGTGACGATGTTATCACTGTTTTAACTGTTGTTTAGTCTTTGACTGATAGAGAGGTGAGCCCACGACTCAACCATGGGTACAAATCACTCAACAAAATCAGTTGAGTCTGCTTCAAAACGACTCTCAAGTCTCACAAGAGATGCTGAATCTGGAACATAGCTGATCAAGACCCAGAAGCCTTGGAACTCAGCGTGCTGAAACCTTTGTAATGTTCAGTTCCTTTCCCAGAAAGTTCTGAGATCTCTCACGAGAAATATACTGGCTACATAACGTGTGTTGTGTCGTCGAGCAACCATCATCGTATCATGTATTTTATCAACATCCTCAGTGGTGGTTGTAGGTTTTCCTTATCTTCGAGGTTGTGTCTCTCTTGAACTCCTCTACCCACCTCTAACTGTGGAAAAGGAAGGAACATTATCCTAAAACGTTGACACCATATCCGCATGGATGCCTGTCGGTGAGAAAGCCTAGTGACTCTGATGCCTGCAAACATATGCTGCCAAAAAGGGATACAGGATTCAAGTTTTATGGTGGGACTTTTCCAAATTTCCAAATCTGACTTGTATGCTTCCCAGATTGTTTCAGGTGAACCAGCCGTAATGAACAAGTTTGTTTGTTTGTTTGTCGTTTTACACCGCACTGATGAACAAGTAATGATGTTTGTTGTTTTACACCGCACTAATTAACAAGTAATGGCGTACGACCGTTATTCTCTTTACAATGCGTAAATGTCATAATATTTCCATTGACAAATGACATTTGATAAGCACTAACATGCACATTGGAAAACATCCAAGGGGTTAATTTGTCCTTTGTGCTTTGTTTGAAGGACGCCACAATCAGCAGTAGTACAGCTCATGATGGCAGTCTGTCAATATTCCAGCATAAATGTATGTTGCTGGGGACCTGTGTTGTTACCCGGAATCTGCACGGCTTTCTAGGGCCAATAAACTTTCTGAGTAATGTTTACAGACCCGTGAAGATCCAGGGTAGAATAGGTCTTCAGCAACTCATGCTTGCCGTAAAAGGCGACTATGCTTGTCGTAAAAGGCGACTAATGGGATCGGGTGGTCAGGCTCGCTTACTCGGTTGATGCATGTCATCGAATCCTAATTGCGTGGATCGATGCTCATGATATTAATAACTGGTTTGTCTGTTCCAGACTCGATTATTTACAGACCGCCGTCATATAGCTGGAATATTGCTGAGTGCGGCGTTAAACAACAAACCAACAACCAACATAAACTGTTTACAAGTGTGCTTTTGGAGCAAAAATAATACAAATTGAACATGGATTAGGAATACGAATCTTTTCGGAAATGTAATTGTCACTTCCTGATTTAGTACTACTTCTTGGTAGTTAATACCAATTCAAATTCAGTCCCATGCTCATGTCCAGGCATATAGTCATCCTGTGATAACCATTTTTTGTATCATACAATTATTAAGCAACCCATGCTTGCCGTAAAAGGAGACTATGCTTGTCGTAAGAGGCGACTAACGGGATCGGGTGGTCAGGCTCGCTGACTTGGTTGATGCATGTCATCGATCCCAATTGCGTGGATTGATGCGCATGATATTAATCACTGGATTGTCTGGTCCAGACTCGATTATTTACAGACCGCCGTCATATAGCTGGAATATTGCTGAGTGCCGCGTTAAACAACAAATCAACCAACCAACCAGCCCAAATCACTTTGTTGTTCCCCCGATGTGGTCTACCTGGAATCTCTCATCGAACAGATTCACACATGTTCAAGCATATCATTATTAGGATTCGTGAATAGTTTACAACCATTTGTCTAGGTACGGTAATGCAGTCCATCGGACAGTTGCTGTAACAGCCTGTGATATTAATTTCTGTTGTACGCCTGTAAGCAGTGGGTCGTGAATAGTGCGTGACTGTGTTAGCTAGTATAACAATAGTAGTTGTCGTTTCGTAAGATTGGAGATATAGTGTGCAGCCCCATTTAGATATACTCGGTTACATGCTATAGAAATGGAATGCAGCTACTGACTTGTTTACATTTCGACCTGTTGCAAGGTCGATCGTTAACGAATGCCCTTCACGATGATAGATTTGTTTCCTATGTTTGGATAGCTGAGGGATCTGACGCTAATGAGATCGCTATATGTACGACCTAGAAAGGCTGGGTTGCAGTGACATGTGCACTTTTGAAGCGACCCCTTTCCCCATTGAAATGCCTGGCGCAATCTAATGTTGACAGTTCATTGATAAGTTGACCATGGTTACTGTTATTAGCAATTTAAATTATATTCAGATTATATAATGATGCACACTGGTGGTTATCATTCAAATTTCAATAATTATCGATGGATTAAAACCAGGACGTATTTTCATGAATCCCTGGAGTATATCATACCTGCAGATAAATACTTCCTCATTCGACAACTTTTGGGATACAGACCACGTAAAAACATAAACTGCCCCCGAAAATGCTGGAAAACATTTAGCCTCAGGTTTTACCATTGAAATATAACTGTTCATAAGACATGTTGAATGTCAAAAATAATGTCTTTTACATCTATGAAAACATATGTTTGACTCTCTTTTGCAGAGTGTGTGTGTGACTGTAGTTTCACGTGGCTTTCAGCAATATTCCAGATATACTATGGCAGGGGACACACAATGTACCCATGTTAGCAGTCGTATCTGGGTAGGGTATTTAGGTTACACTGCGGCATGGTATCACAGTGAGCTAGCCCAGACAGTGAACTGGTTGGTTGGTTTGTTGTTTAACGCCGCACTCAGCAATATTCCAGCTATATGACGGCGGTCTGTAAATAATCGAGTCTGGACCAGACAATCCAGTGATTTATATCATGAGCATCGATCCACGCAATTGGGATCTACCTATTCTACCCCGTATCTTCACGGGTTTTTTCTCAGTGTACTCGATTATTTACAGACCGCCGTCATATAGCTGGAATATTGCTGAGTGCGGCGTTAAGCAAAAGACAAACAAACTCATACATTTGTCATAACAAAACAAATTTTTCAATTGCACAGTTATACACAATTCCCTGCAGTGCAAACATGTAGGGATAGGCAACATAAAATGTACATTCTACAACTGAAATGTATTACGGAGAAATATTTTGGTTGGTTTGTTGTTTAACACCGCACTCAGCAATATTCCGGCTATATGACGGCGGTCTGTAAATAATCTAGTCTGGACCAGACAATCCAGTGATTGATATCATAAGCATCGATCCACGCAATTGGGATAGCGATGACATGCATCAACCAAGTCAGCGAGCCTGACCACCCGATCCCGTTAGGCGCCTTTTACGACAAGCATAGTCGCCTTTTACGGCAAGCATGGGTTGCTGAAGACCTATTCTACCAAACGACAAATTAAAGGATTTCATATTTTGATATTTGATACATCAAACAGTTTCTTTTCGTAAGATTCACAAGCATGGTTGGCAATCGTTTGCAAGAGCTATTCTGACTTTATACGTTCCTGCCATTGTGTCACATTAGGAATGATCCTTGTCTATTCCAGATATACAGAACACGAGCCTCGACTTCTACCAGGAAGCGCTGCTTAATTGAATCCACCAGGACTTCCTATCACTGGAGCCTTCCTCATTACTCAGACTGTCTGAAAGGCTGTGTTCCTCGCCTCATGCCCGGGTACTCTCAGTCAACAGATTGGGAGGTACTAAACCTAAGGCACCGAGGACATTGGGGCGTCTGATCACTTGGTACATGGGATGCAAGCATGAAATGTCGTAAGCGATATTTTCCATTTTTTTCTGAATCTTGTCAATCACATTAGTGTCAAAAGGAACAGAGAATTCAATAACATAAATGACTTTGGATTTATCAGAAAGATCAAGGCCAGGTTTGTTGGTCTGAGGGGCGGAAAACGAGCCTATTCTTAAGAATTTTCATTTTCCAAGATGAAGACGGCAATGAAAGGCTCGAGCCATGCCATCGTGTCGCTTAAGAGCCATGCCATCGTGTCGCTTAAGATACTGTGTCTGTGCCAAAGGTGAGCATCCACTGGCAATGTGTTTGACAGTGCGATTAAATTCAGTGCATAATCTTCATTTGATATTTACATTTTAATGCAAAATCACACATTGGCTGTTTCAGGTGGGAAGGGCTAGCCTTGAGCAGCTAACAGAAAGCCTTCTGTTTCACTTTCCAGGCCAAAGGACTTCATCCAAGCAAAGGACTCTGCAGGGTTGCTGATCTTCCCAACAAACTTCACACAAACACGATACATCGGTCGTTCAGAGAGCCTTACCTTGAAAAACCGAGCCTGTGCTGATGTGATATGGCTATTTGGTTGCTAGGCACTCATTTCTTTACCGTCAAGCAGTAAGAAACCATCCACAAAATCAACAATGACATTGAGATGAAGTTCCACAGCCTTGGCTCAATCCCACCGCGCTCTTTCCACCCCCATCCCCATTAAAATGGGTAAATATGAGTGATTCAGGGAAGTGCGAGGGTGGTGGGATCTATTGTCTGACATAAGAATTTATAGTTTCGTCCAATCAACACCAAAAGACTATGAAAGGACGGGTAATGATAAATATACGAGGAATATTTAAGATAAGAGCACCCCTGTCATTTCAGCTATAAGAATGAAAAGACCATCTTTGTTGCACTGGACACAGTGGCTGAACGCGAATAGCAAACTCGCTCAAACTTTGCAAATAGCACATGAATAGTATGCCGTCCACGGTCACACATAATGGTAACTGGCAGGCGCAAATCAACGTCACAACCACAGCGTTCATTGATCTAGTACAAAGAAGGAAAAGGCCCCCAAAGTGAATATGACAGAAAATGAAACTTTGTGAGCAATAGGCATGATCGAAGCTTGCCAATAACAGAATGCAGTTGCCAGACACTTTGGTCAATCTAAAAGTGTGATATACCAACTGATGGTACGATATCGGCAAACGGATTAGGGTACAGGAAAGGCTAGAAAGGCTACTCCCAGGCAGAATCTATATGTACGCAGCATTGCGCTGAGGATAAGATTCATGTCTGCAACAGAACTGAGGGACAACTTCAGGGCTGATGTAGGAATCCGACTTTCGACGTTACCGATACGGAACAGGTTGAAAACTGCGGGTCTGACATCAAGACGTCCTTCCAGAGACAACAATGGGCAGCTTCGAGGTCTTCAACACCGGCATGGCAGATACACCATATGTTTCTGATGAAACGAGGTTCTGTATACGCTTTACCGATTGTAGACAACGTATTTTGACAATTTTATATAGCGACGTGCATGCACGTGTATGTGTTTGTGTGGCTGCTTGTACTAGTCCGGACTGATACCGATTAATAGTGCTAGCTCACTGAGATACCATGCCGCAGTTTAACATGAATACCCCACTCAGACACAGTATACTGACTCCGAGCCGACCAGTCCTTGTTTTAGCTCCTTAATGCCGAGCGCCAGACAGGGTAACAACAAGTACCATCTTTTAACGTCTTTTTGTATGACGCGGCCGGGGATCGAACCACGGACCTTCCGCTCTCCGGGCGGACGCTCTACCACTAGACCACGGAGGCGGTCTCCATGTGTTTGGAGACTGCATGGAGAGAGGTACTATCCAGCAGCTGTTCAAGAGCACGATAAAGTGGTAACGGCATCACGGTCTCGTGTGGTAACGTATAAATCAGGGCGGCTCTGATCGTCCAAGGGAACATGACTGGTCAACGTTATGTAAACATAATGTTCTTCCCATTTTTGCAACCGCATAGGTCAGAACTTTGAGTTCCAGGGCGACAAATCATGTCCTCACTGAGCTCGTGTTGCTGTCGACTGTCTGAACCGCAAGTTGTCACAACACTGCCCTGGCTAGCCCAAGTTCCAGACATGTCAGCGATTGAACATGCCAATAGGACTCACCAATGATCATCTGTTATTATCAAGGATAATATATTATTATTAGTAAAGTAGTAGTAGGTTGGGTTTGTTGTTTAACGCCGCACTCAGCAATATTCGAGCTATATATGACGGCGGTCTGTAAATAATCGAGCCTGGACCAGACAATCCAGTGATTAATATCATGAGCATCAATTCACGCAATTGGAATTGATGACATGTATCAACCAAGTCAGTGAGCCTGACTACCCGATCCCGTTAATCGCCTTTTACGACAAGCATGGTTTGCTAAAGGCCTATTCAACCCCGGATCTTTACGGGTCAGTAGAAGTAGTAAACCATAGTACATATACACTAGTGTCGAATTACTTCATCGTGTGTTTGAAAACAGGTATGCCGTGTAAAAGAAAAAAATCTTGATGATAATATCATCCTACAACGAGCTGATGTGTTACCATGACAACCAGCAATAGCATTCCTTCTCACAATCGTCAAACAGAAAACACAGGAGACCAAAGTCAACGTTGGGATTTATTCATCAGCCGTCTGTCAGCGATGTACATTTATTTAGATCTGATGCATTATATATTTGTTCCATTATTGTAATGTGGGCGATGGATGCAACGCGAGGCTCGTGTTCTGTACATCTGGATTAGACAAGGATCATTCCTAATGTGACACAATGGCAGGAACGTATATTGTCAGAATAGCTCTTGCACACCATTGCCAACCACGCTTTTGAATCTTACGAAAAAAATCTGTTTGATGTATCAAATATCTAAATATGAAATCCTTTTATTTGTCGTTTTGTATTTTATTTTCTGAAGACGATAAACCACAAAAGTAGTCAGACAGTGAAGAAAATGCATATGCCTAGGTGAATTATTCAAACAGAAACAATATCTCGTATTAATTTCGAGCTATTTTAAACAACAAAGATAACAACTTATCTGAAAATCAGAATATCGTATAAACTGTAACTTGCATTATTCAACAAAAACATATTCTCGGGGGGAAATAATACGCACTTTCTGATATGCTGTATCTATTAATTGGAATACTTAAGTAACATACAACGCCGCCTGTGAAGTTTCATTGAAATTAAATTACATTTGTGACGTCACTCTATTGTTTAAGCACTCCATTATTTTTAAGGAATGGAGAGTTGCTGAGGCTATCAGTATCTCGATTCTACTACTCTTGGGAGTTTTAGAATGGGATTCGAATACAAAATCTTTCAAACGACAAAGCAACTGAACAAACGATTAGGAAAATAACAACATTTAATGACCAAAATATTTGTTTTTTAAAATTAGGCACATATACTCCTGATTACATTTTAATGCACATTCACATTTATGGTAATGTTCAATTTCTCGTTGTCAAGAGCGACTACACCACTGCGAACGCCGCTGCTAGCCGTCTCAGTCGAACCCTGAATGACACTGCTCACAGCCTTCTTCTGAGATTCTGCCTCATAAAGTCGGCTTGCTGCTGAGGCGCGCAGTGAGTGATTCGTACGGAATCCAGTAAGACCTGCTGTTTTTGCATAGTCTTGAAACACACCCATGTCTCCCCAAAGGTTGATCACAATACCACAGATCCTCTCTAAATGGCTTATCCAATGGTCGTAAGTAAAAGCTATCAGTTGTCGATGAAGATGGACACAGTGAGCAATACTTTGCAAACAAATTGACAATGCATCTACCAGGCTTGTCCACATTTGCGTACGCAACAACACGTTTGTTGTCCAGTCTGCGATGTTTCAGTCCACCACTGTTTGTTTTCGAAGTTTGTTCAGTGTACAGAAGATAACGTCCATGTTGACTTTCACAGATCTCAAATTGTGAAAATGGTCCTCTGCGCAAGTTTCTATGTTCCTGTCCACCACGTAGTGCAAAGTTGATACCAATCAGATATACCATTGTGTTTAGCAACTGGGAAGGTTTGTCACTTCCCAAACAGCTTTTTGACCATAAAACGTCTTCTTCCGGTGTAATAATCTGTGCTTTTTTTCTTCTGTTTGCAGGCTTTGCTATTGATTTTCATCACATTATCCACAGTATTCCGAATCTGGAAATACGAGTCATCAGTTAGTAGTTTGTAGCACTTGTCAAGCGTATCCAAGTACAGCTGAATGCAGATGACAAAACTGTACAGTGTATCTGGAGGATAGTCCGAGCCGTCTAACTTCTTTACCTCACAAATAAAACGAGTTACCGAGTAGTTCAGTTCATCGGGGGTCATAAATTCTAATGCTGCACCCACTGTGTGTGTGTGTGTGTGGGGGGGGGGGGGGGGGGGGGGGGTATAAGGATGTATAGTAATGGAAGTTTTTGAAAAAATGTGCGGTAGTAGAAACAAAACGAGCATTAAATACTACACCAATAACGTTCGGGCCTCCATACTGCTTCAGTCTGAAATGTGAACAAGTGGAATATATATATGTACATCATCCTAACAAATTAACCTAATTTCTTTAAAAAGCCATATTAATGATAAAATATGAACGAAATGCACCACGTGTTTGCTTGCTATTTAACGTTCCATATTTGCTATTTGCGCACAATTCTTTAAACATAACGTTCATATTAATAGAGTATTGTAATCATTCTATTACGACGACGTCATCGCCTAATACTTACAATATACTACGGTACTGAATAACGTTCCTTTTATGTCCAAAGGACATGATTTCTTCATCCGATTTAGGCACCCCAAACCTGCACCACGTACATGTAGCAGAAGGTACACTGTCCGTAGTCGTGGCAGCAGCTTCGCACGTGGCTGTCAGCTCATCCTCACTTATGTCAGAAAACTCGAAAGTTGGTTGTTCACAAATTCGTTCAGCCTTAAAGTTGTCACAAGTTTATACGAGTTCAGTGTCACTTATGTCCGAAAACAATTCAAAATACGGCCTCTCCAAACTAGTACTTCCACAAGCAGACAAAACCCCACAGTTGTCTGAACTACTACTGTCATTTTTGGGGACAGAGGTCCGACTCTGTGTAATAAAGAGATCCTTTTCGTCTGACATATCAACATTAACTACAGACCGGAAAAGGCAGAATTCAGCGCGAAAAGCAAATATATATCCACGGGTACATACGATACGATTACAGCCAGAGGAAAATAAAGAGCACATCAACCCCCTCAAACCTATATTTCTTAAAATTAAACATTCTCCCCATATATTCAGCAATAATAAACAAAACCCTTTGTCACACTAATATTATTATGTTATTAAGTCTTCATGTAATCATTGTAATAATCTGTCCACTACTCACCTGATTGTATCACCTTATGATAATAGTTTATCCCAAGTAATGGAGAGTTGTTGTTTAAGTGCACGTGTTACATGTTGTGTACATGTTAAGCGGGTACGGCCTACAGCGTGACACTGATTGTTGTGAGTCACTTAACGAGGGATCGCTTCTAACCGATTGATATTTTAAAATGTATACGATTTCGCAATAATTTTGTAGTAATGTCATCACATTCCTGCATTAGGGTGTAGGATATGTATCAAGACGCGTTATACCAAGTCACAAAATATAATTTAAGTAGGGGAATATCCTCGTAACTCTCCATTCCTTAAAAATAATGGAGCAGAGGCCCCGCAAGAGAGTTACTCGGACATTTCCCTGTACGTAATGATCCCTGGAAAACATAAGGTCTGATTTACAAATTATTACGTGACACTAGATGACAATAACAGCCTTATATACAAAATCAATAATAAATATGGGCGTGTCATCTTTGATTTTTTTTTATGTTAACTGTTCTTGTCATTGTAACTAAATTAAGAACTGAGTCACATTCCTGTGTTTTATACTGTGTGTGTCATGATCAGCTGTACATGTACCAGCTCATATTGCGCGTCTCTGTGTGTGATTTGTGTTTTTTAAGGGCTTGGCTATCATGGCCATGGAGTGGCAAACTAAGCCCAAATCACGATTTGTCCCTAATAAATCACTCCTGCGTACTCCTGTGCAAACTTTACTTGTGTTAAAGAGGGACTAAGCTCCACTACACGTTTTCAATGTAGTTCTCATGAACTGGTGAGCGTTTTCAGGCATGGGTTGCTGAAGACCTACCTATTCTACCCCGGATCTTCACGGGTTTTTTCTCAGTGTACTTAATTATTTACAGACCGCCGTCATATAGCGGGAATATTGCATGGGTTGCTGAAGACCTACCTAGTCTACCCCGAATCTTCACGGAATTTTTCTCAGTGTACTCAATTTTTTACAGACCGCCGTCATATAGCTGGAATATTGCTGAGTGCGGCGTTAAGCAAAAGACAAACAAACTCGTACATTTGTCATAACGAAACAAATCTTTCAATTGCAAAGGCAACATACAATGTACATTCTAAAACTGAATTGTAAAACGGAGAAATATTTTGGTTGGTTTGTTGTTTAACGCCGCATGCACGTCGCTATATAAGTGCAATAATCTTGGACGCGACGTTAAACCCCATTTCGCCTCACCTCCAGTTATATCACGTCGGTCTGTAAGTGATGACACCAGGTGTTCGCGAAAAGAGAAATCATGTCCTTCCCCACCGATACCACACACCTTCATGAAATCGCCATCTGTCCACTGTACGATTTCGACTATTATCATAAGCACGTGTTAATGTTCATAGTTTCTTGGGCCCTTAGAAGCTTGTAATAGTTGATCATATTATCATTTTATTCTTCATTATGTAGAGGGAAAACTTCAGGGATTTGCCTTAACACACCGCTATGATCACGGTGTAAACCAGCTGCAGTATCAGATATGATTTAATTTGGTTGTTGATTAACGCCGCACTCAGCAATATTCCAGTCACATATATGACGGCGGTCTGTACATAATCGAGTCTGGACCGCCCTCATATAGCTGGAATATTGCTGAGTGCGGCGCTAAACAACAAACAAACAAATCCAGAGATGGACATCACGAGTATTGATCCACGGAATTGGGATTCGATGACATGCATCAACCAAGTCAGCGAGTCTGACCACCCGATCCAGTTAGTCGCCTCTTGTGGCAAGCATGGGTTGCTGAAGACGTATTCTACCCCGGATCTTCACAGGCCAGATAATGTTGTCAGATACCTAAGCATGGTTCTCCTACGGTCAGTGTGTTCACAATCCGGTCAGCTACCAATGGATGTGCGCCTCAACATGGTTTTGCTTGTCTGTTGTTTGACCCCGCACGCATCAACATTCCAACTATGTGACGGCGGCCTGTAAATAATACAATCTGGACTTGACATCTAGTGATTGTTATTATTACGATCAACGACCCACAACGTCGAGGTACAAAGACACGCACTCAACCAAGTCACCAAGCCTGGCCACCCGATCCGATACGTCATGTCTTACGATCAGTATATATTGCATTAGGTCTTTTCTAACCGGGAAACACCACGGGGACTTCATACACCACGGGGACGGCAAACATAGTTCATTTGTTATGAAGATTCCGGGGTAGAATAGGTCTTCAACAAACCATGCTTGCCGTAAAAGGTGACCATGCTTGTCGTAACAGGCGACTGTCGGGATCGGATGGTCAGGCTCGCTGACTTGGTTGATGCATGTCATCGTATCCCAATTGAGCGGATCGATGCTCATGATTGCAATCACTGGATTGTCTGGTCCAGACTCCATAATTTACAAAAAGTCGTCATATAACTGGGACAATGCTGAGTTTGAATTTGGCTGACAACACCCCTCACTAACGTCACTGACCTACTTCTCCCTCTTCTGAATACGATTTTTAATGCAGAACCGCTGCCGTTCGTATCCGCTACTTTGTTATCGATGTTAGATCGTGTTTCACTCACCTCATGTATTATGTAACAGCAGCAATGACAGGTTCTGGAAAAATAACCCTTTTTGCATTTGATAACGGTCAGAAGTAGTTTTGTTCGATGGTATAGTTTCACCCTGTCAGTATGCATTAAGCGTAATGTGCTGCATAACTAACTGGGGCGTTGTAATAGCCAAGTCGTTAAAGTGTTTTTGTTTTTTTGTTTAATGCCTCCCGCTGCAGTATTCCAGCTGTATGAAGGCGGGCTTTAAGTAATCGAGTCTGGGCCAGAAACGTCCAGTGATCGACATTATGAGCATCGATCTAAGCAATTAGGATACGGTCACATGTTGGTTGGTTGGTTGGTTTGTTGTTTAACGCCGCAATATTCCAGCTACATGACGGCGGTCTGTAAATAATCGAGTATGGAGCAGACAATCCAGTGATTAATGTCATGAGCATCGATCCACGCAATTGGGATCGATGACATGCATCAACCAAGTCAGCGAGCCTGACCACCCGATCCCGTTAGTCGCCTTTTACGACAAGCATAGTCACCTTTTACGGCAAGCATGGGTTGCTGAAGACCTATTCTACCCCGGAATCTCCACATGTATCACTGCTTCGGTGTGCGACTGCTTTACGCCTAAGTGCTTTGGACGGTCACATGTATCATCCAAGTCACTTAGTCGTAAAGCAGTCGCTCGGCACACCGAAGGCACAGGTTCCATTTCCTTCATGGGAAGAACGTGTGAAGCTATATTCTGGTGCCCACTGTGATATCACTGGAATACAAACGTCGAAAACCATACTCATCCACCCAATTGATCCGGACGTCTGCAGTAATACGCAAACGCAAAAGAGCGATTGTTTTGTAGAAGCACATAATTAAAAACGGCTCCCGTGCGCAAGAGAATCTGAAGTGTTTTGTTTATATAGGCTGTAGATGAACTAGATAAGCCTTCTTAAGATTTTTTTCAAATAATAGTTTCAATAAATATCCTTCCAACTTCAAATTTCTGCCTGGGATCGTTTGCGTTCTTTGTGCGTGTCGTATTGAACTGTTTGGATAGCTTCATTCCCAACAAGAGATGAACATCGGCTTTGTTTCTTTTGGGCCCATAAACGCATCAAAATGGCATCAAACTACCACGTTTCGCCTTGAGTGATTTGGTGTGCACACAGAAGATTGATCAATCTGTAACGCCTCACGTCATCATAATGAGTATCGATTTGGGATTTTCAATAATTGATATGACCTTCGATACTGTTCTAAACATATTGCCATTAGCTGTTTGGACGTTTTTCACATTTCGTGTAACAAAACTAAGGGTGGGGTCGAATCATTATAATATGCTACATCTTTGTAACTATCATTGAGTTTCATGTGATGAATGAGATCAATGTTTACACCACGGGGAGATGATGTTCTGTTTTCCCCATTTCAGATACAACCACATTAATCACTTGTCTCATTAACCACCATTGGGAATAATGCCAAATACGGTAGTTGGTTGGTTGGTTGGTTTGTTGTTTAACGCCGCACTCAGCAATATTCCAGCTATATGACGGCGGTCTGTTAATAATCGAGTCTGGACCAGACAATCCAGTGATTGATATCATGAGCATCGATCCTCACACATGCATCAACCAAGTCAGCGAGCCTGACCACCCGATCTCGTTAGTTGCCTTTTACGAAAGCATAGTCGCCTTTTACGGCAAGCATGGGTTGCTGAAGACCTATTCTACCCCGGAATCTTCACGGGTCTAAATACGGTAGTAAAATATGGCAAAGAAATCAGTTAATATGCTCATATTCCATTCAAATTACACACAGGGCGTAAATTCGAAATCCGCTATACAAATGAATTTCTATTCAATGAAATAAAGTTCATTCAAATACATCCCGACTGTATCAATATTAACATATCAAAAGACCGCGCTATAAGGAAGAACTTAAATAATTCAATTATATATAAAAAAACACACAACGTTGGTTTTGAGACATACCCCACACGTCAAAGACTTTACTGTGAAATTTTTTATTAGCTCAAAGAAATTTTCGGAAAGAAGAAAACAGAAGTAATAAAAACAGTGCATAGCTTAAAGTCTACGCACTAAGAAGGATTTTCTTACTGGCACGATCCTTCTTGTATTTCTAGTCTTACCGACATCAGAGTACAAAAACATGACGATATCAGCTTTAATATTATCAGCCTGAAATTAAAAAGCTCTGGAAAGTCTCTTTTCTCGGAGGAAAAACTTGCAGACCAGTTATCCTGTCCTAAACTAAAGGAATCTTTTATCAGATACCGAAGTTTTGAACTGCTCCCTTACACTTCTCGCCGTATGAAAAGTGTATTATGCGACTGACAAGGAAGTAGTTTATACCGCAGATTGGACGTAGAACATGGTATAATCGACATGTGTATCCTTGTTTTGAAGATAATGCTGGCGCACGTTTTCCAACACGCGTTTTCCCGCTCAGGTTTGCTTGTCGTGAGAGGCGACCAACGGGATCAGATGGTCAGGCTCGCTGACTTGGTTGAAGCATGCTCATGTTGTCAATCACTGGACTCGATTACTTACAGACCGCTGTCATATAGCTGGAATATTGCTGAGTGCGGCGTTAAACAACAAACAAACAAACAAACCTATATCCGTGACTCTGTGGGTAACATTTTGATACTTTTTCCATATTGCAGTGATTAGAGGGTCTCCAATCATGTCCAGTTCGGTATTTAAATAATGATACGAAAATGCAAAATATGATACCGCTACATTCGTTTCTTCCTGGGTAGAACAAACCAAACCAAACCAAAACGAATTATGTCCAGTTCGGTATTTAAATAATGAAATGAAAACGCAAAATATGATACCGCTACAGCCGTTTCTTTTACTGTTCTCAGTCATTCGTAGTAAGTGTGCACGCTGCTGATCTGACGTTGAACAGCTTGTCCCGAGTTTATGTTGTGTTAATGATAATGTTAAGCATGACAAATATAGGACAGTTATGACATCTTTCATCGACTTTATTCGCATCCTTCCTCGAAAAAAAAAAAAAAAAAAAGAAAAAAAAAAGGCTTCTGAAAAGGTTATTTCGGACAGTGGAAGGAAGCAGTATTTTGAACGTATTTTAGTCAGGAACAAATCATTGCCATTGTCTTTTTCTGCTTTGCCTGGATATATTAAAAATAATTCTAGTCCAACTGAAAAGGATATGTTGATTGACATCTGACCTGTGCGTGCGCGTTCGTGTGTGTATGCTCCGTGGTCTTGTGGTAGAGCGTCCGCCCGGAGAGCGGAAGGTCCAGGGTTCGATCCCGGGCCGCGTCATACAAAAAGACGTTAAAAGATTGTACTTGTTGTTACCCTGTCTGGCGCTCGGCATTAAGGGGCTAAAACAAGGACTGGTCGGCTCGGAGTCAGTATACTGTGTCTGAGTGGGGTATTCATGTTAAACTGCGGCATGGTATCTCAGTGAGCTAGCACTATAAATCGGCATCAGTCCGGACTAGTACAAGCAGCCACACACACACATACACGTGCATGCACGTCGCTATATAAGTGCAATAATCTTGGACGCGACGTTAAACCCAATTTCACCTCACCTCGTGTGTGTATGTGTGAGTGTATGTGTGTGTGTGTGTGTGTGTGTGTGTGTGTGTGTGTGTGTGTGTGTGTTACTCAGACAATGGTTCTGTTTCTTTGTTTTAAAAGAACTGTATGAACAATGTAAGTTATCAAGTTGTATATTTTCAACCTTATGTATTTTTGTAAATTCAGATCGCCAGGTCCATAGCAAGGTGAAGAAATCGTTTCATACTTCCTCCATTCATCAAACATGCCATCGAAGTCAAGTGTTGATACGATGAAAAGTGCAACACAAAACCCTGTGGACAATCTACTTCCTCATGTGGAGCTCGTCCAGATATCTGACAAAGAACTTATGTAGATGTGTGTCTGTGTCAGGACGCACTGAAAGGATACATCTGCTTGATTCACGACTTCCTCATTCCAACATTTCTCGCCACGTGTCGATCCTGAACGCGTGATTAATCCTCACGCGACAGCTAGTCATGAATAGCAGATGCAGCTTAAAAAAAGGATCTGAACTGAACCGTATTCAATTACACCAAAGCCACAGACCGGTACATAATAATCACATTACATACATATATTATGTTACATACATGTAAGCCCAGAACGCATGTATAGAAGAGCTGAGAGGCACGTCCGGGTCCAGATAGTCACTTTGTCCACGGACAGATTGTAATATCATAGAAACTAACGGGATTTCAAATTCAAAGTGCTTGCTGGGTCGGGCTGTGACACGTGTTTTACGTGTTACCAAACCATACTTATCACATTCATATTGCTTCGTATGTTTGTTTGTTTGTTTGTTGTTTGTTGTTTAACGCCGCACTCAGCAATATTCCAGCAATATGACGGCCGTCTGTAAATAACCGAGTCTGGACCAGATAACCCAGTGATTGACATCATGAGTATCGATCCACGAAATTGGGATCGATGACATGCATCAACCAAGTCAGCAAGCCTGACCACCCGCAAGCATGGGTTGTTGAAGACCTATTCTACTATTATCTGTGGTTTGGTTTTGGTTTGTTGTTTAACGCCGCACTCAGCAATATTCCAGCTATATGACGGCGGTCTGTAAATAATCGAGTCTGGACCAGATAACCCAGTGATGGACATCGTGAGCATCGATCCACGAAATTGGGATCGATGACATGCATCAACCAAGTCAGCGAGCCTGACCACCCGATCCCGTTTGTCGCCTCTTACGACAAGCACAGTCGCCTTTTACGGCAAGCATGGGTTGCTGAAGACCTGTTCTACCCCGGATCTTCACGGGTCGCTTCGTATGTGTGGGATGATAGTACAATACGACAATCTAAGAAATGACCTTTTTAACAATTCACCCATTGAAATATTTATGTATATAAAAGACTATATAAATAATTGTTAAAGAGATTAAATGAATAAAATATGACTCATGACAAATGTATTGCAAAATATGTTATGTACAGATTTTAAACCTACTGATAGGCTGCTGCCCACGTGGCAAAAATATTGCCTTTTGGACCGGCCCTCTTTTTAAGTTCTGTTGTGGGTGAGTGAAGGCTGGGACTTATTTTTGAAGAAATGGCATTTCACTTTACTGTTATTCTGCATGGTTGACGGGTGGTCTGTAGTCCGTATATTAATACTATCAAGCAAAATATTGAAAAATATGTCGTTACGAATCTTTTAGTATTTGTTATGGTTATGGTTAGTTTAGTTGTGATAAGGTGCAGACACTTTACTGTCTATTGTGACAGGTATTTATCCATATAACTGTTCTAGTCACTATGTGTCTTTACCCGTGAAGATCCGAGGTAGATTAGGTCTTCAGCAACCCATGCTTGTAAAAGGCGAAAATGCTTGTCGTAAGAGGCGACTAACGGGATCGGGTGGTCAGGCTCGCTGACTTGGTTGATGCAGGTCATCGGTCCCAATTGGATCGATGCTCATGATGTCCATCACTGGATTGTCTGGTCCAGACTCGATTATTTATAGACCGCCGTCATATAGCTGGAATAGTTTCCCCACGACGTTTATCCTTGATATTCTCACGCAGTTACCTGTGAAAATTAGCATAATATTGTCCATTAATGTTCTGACCTTTTAGGAGATAGTCAACCATTACTGTCCGTTTGGCTACAAATGAGAACGATTGATTGCAAAATGACTCAAATTTGGGAATAGTATATTACATGTCAAAGAATACCCTATATACCAACAAGTTCTGCTGTTTTTTTTTTTCATTCCAATCATTGGAAAAAGTTGCTTAAGAAACTATCATGAAGTTATGTCTGCAAGTTGACATCTTCAACGGAATGGGGGGGGGGGGGGGGGGGACCGACGGTAGGAGGAACAGCGAAAACACGTACTGCACGTGCTGCAAACGGTACAGGGAATGACAGCAAAAGATTGGTGGTCTCATTATAATTTTAATCGCAGTCTGACTCACTCATGTCGGAATTGCTCGTGTCACTGCCGATGGTTTATAGGTGGGACTGTTGCTTGCTGTCCATCACGTGACCAGTATCTTGACGCTATCTCGTTGACTTTGGTAACGCAACGCTGCCATGTCGCCACTGTACTGATACCTGATTCATTAAGGGATTCATATAAAAGCTTTTCAACATCCCGCAATTTGAACGTTGTGTTCAATCGTCAAACGACTCCTTTGACGATACCCCTCATCACAAATTGTATTTTGTATCAATTAAATCATGCTCAGTTTCAGAGTATTTCTTCAAGAATCTTAGTGACATGTACTTATTATCTGAATGCTGTTTAACAATTGCACGTCTGAGTTGATTTTTCTGAAAGCTGACTTGCAAGATTGCAAGAGCCCCTTTTGACGGACAACATTTTAGCTCAGTAGAAGACATACCAAGAGCTTCAGAAGCCTGTTTCAAGTATTCACAAATGGCATAAAATGTTTTTCCTCTTTATGCTTCACATTACACATACAGCTGAGTAGCGCATCGTGTCTGTCAACAACGACGTATACTATGCCGCATATGCTGAACGTGTGTCCTGTTCCTCCTACCGTTGTGCCCCGCTCCGTTCAAGATGTCAACTTGTACACATAACAACATGACAACTTTTTCCTTTGACCTTGTTGGGTACAGGGTATTCATTGCCGTGTAACGTACTGGTATTTAATAGACTATTTAGGATTTTGAGTTATTTTGTATTTCATTGTTCTCATTTGAAGCCTGGGTACAATGTGTGAAGCCCATTTCTGGTGTCCCCCGCCGTGATATTGCTGGAATATTGCTAAAAGCGGCGTAAAACCATACTCACTCACTCACTCATTTGAAGCCAAACGGACTCTAGGTTTCCTTTGTGATCTCAGAAAACCGAAGCTAGTTCACCAGCTGATCGGACAGACTTTACTTTCCTCAGGGTAGAAGACGTTCGATGTTTCCACTGCTTTAACCGTCTTTGCTTTGCTGATAGTGGTTAAACCAAAGCTCATCCATGGTTACAAAACGCTAAAAAATCAGCTGGGTCTTCTTTAAGCGACGTTAATTCCCACGCGAGATCCTGAACCTGTAGCGTTTGTGACCAGGAGTCAGAAGCCTTTGAATCTAGCGGGATGAAACCTTTGTCATGCCTAATTCATTCGTCATACTGTCCTCTAATCTTTCGTTAAAGATGCCGACTGTATTGACTTTGTAACGTTTAGCGAGTCAACATCCATTATCATATCAACGTTTTCCCTTGGGGTGTCAAGTTAAGGTCTTCCGCTGAACTCCTCTTTCCAACAGTGGCAAAGGAAGGTGCATCATCTCCTAAAGTTGACACCATGTCTCCATAGGTGGCTGTTGGAGTTAGGGACTTTTAATTGGAGATACTTGATAACGGCGTGGGAGCCAATTTTGTCCATTCATTATCAACAGGGAATACATGGTAACTTTGATGACTGCAGACATATTCTTTCTGGTAATGTAGTTGGTTCTTATGCAGCCTGTAATCATGAAAATTATTGGAGTGAGTGAGTGAGTTTTGCAATATTCAAGCAATATCACGGCGGGGGAGACCAGAAATCGGCTTCACACATTGTACCCATGTGGGGAATCGAACCCTTGTCTTCGGCATGACGATCGAAGGCTTAAACCACAAGTCTACCCACCGCCCCGAACAGTATTGTACATGCAAGCTGTTAAGTGCGTACTATACATCCTTCGTGGTTAGGTTAAGAACATTTCAGCCAACCCCTGTATACCTACGTTATTTTTGACGTTACGGTATGTTCGGAAACATGTGTTAAAATGCATTATACAAAGAAAAACAATTTCTTGAACTAAGGTGTCTACCTTACGCCGTAGGTTCGTAATGGGATTTCCGGATCAAATACTTAATAACTACCTCAAATCTAAAACACAACACCCAATGTAAATCTAAATTACTAATTCAGAAACCAAAAAGTTTATTTTTACCTACGTTCTTCATTTTTGAACGACACTAAACTGATGGCATCTACACATGTCATGTGAAGGACACGCCTTCGAGTTGCCATAGTTACAGGCGAGTCACATTATCAAAAATGAATCTATACTTTCTCAATTTTAAACCAGATAATGACAGTATTGATTTGTCCTCAACATAAAATTAAAACATAAAAAGAGACAAACATAACAAAGAAGTCTTTCATAAAACAGTAATGACCTGCAGGTCCTGGCAAATTAATCCATAATTTCTCGTTAAACCTTTATACTTAAGACTAAAATGCCTGTAAACACACGACAATAACTGCGCGATCGTTTATACAAAGCTGGAACTATACACTGTCTTTCGGGGAAAAGGTGAAAATACACCCCAGCGACATGACGCCATAATGAAACGACGGTAACAACAATTGTCTTCGTCTGACGGTCCAATCATTTTATATTATTCAGTATTTGTTTTACTCAGTTGAACGTGATTGTAAGTGCATCATGATCAAGTTCATCAATAACAGAGTCAAAAACAAATTTTCAACCACAATTTGAGTGAATCTGGCAACCGTGTTTGGATAATATTTCCAGTGTCAAATAGCCCTTAATGTAATAAATTGTAAAATTGTTTCACGGTGTATCACTGTATTCGTAGTTAGAACATATTTTAGTTGAAATTGTATACCTTGGACATTACCCGCCTGCACAAAATTAACTACCTAGCCACGTGAATGATATGTGTGGTGCTTAACTGACGTTTCATCCATGTTGATGTTTTATTATCCTTACGTCTTTATGATATTGATTCATCGTAATGCGAATGTCTGCTTTCTGATTTGATGGATGTTAAGAAGCTACGATGCACGCTGTCCTTAAAAGCCCACCAATAATTGAAAAAAAAGTCATCAATCATTCATGTTGAAATGATCGTTCTATCATGGTTGTTATCTTCGTTGTTATCTTAATGGTCAGATTATCCAGCGATAGTACAAATCAATACACTGTTTTAGCAGACAGAGCCGCGAGACTGCTGCTCACATTGAGAGGATGTTCTGTAACCAAACTTTAATGCCGTACTTATCATCGTATACCTGCCACGTGTAATCTTTGAACGAGGGAGATTTCTTAACTTGTGAGCCTCACCATTGATTCTGCAAATGACCATATTCTATTTTGGAAAGGCTGCGATTATTATTATTTATAAAATACACTTTTTAATCAGAAACAATGTATTGTGAGGTGAGTGAGTTATGGTTTTACATCGCATCGGCAAAATTGCAGCCATATAGCCGATGAGATGACGGTGGGGGCGTTCGCTCGTCACGCCGAAGACCAGGGTTCGATTCCCTACATGGGTACAATGTGTGAAGCCAATTTCTGGTGTCCCCCGCCGTGATATGGCTGGAATTTTGCATTAAGTCCGAAATGCATCAATAAATACAAAAAAGTCATGTAAAACTGAAAATGTACAAATGTTGTTTTTAGTTGATGTATATTGCACTTACAGTATGGTATAACATTTAACTTCTTTTAATCGGGCTCTCATGTATGTCATAGCAGGCTGTCTTGATATACCTGAAAATACGTCTGAAAAGTAGACAGCATTTGGTCAAAACTCTCAAAAACAAAGACCCAGGGCCTTACCGTCATATTACCCTGTGATGTGCGCGTGCGTGCGCGTGTGCGTGTGCGTGTGCGTGTGGACAATTTTCAAGAAAGGACACAATGTTCCATTGACAAAATTATGTGTACAGCTGGGGGCGGTATATAACGCTTGGTGATGTGAACTCTGTGAAATCAATGTAAGAAATCGGTGTGTGCAAGTAGATTGAAAACGTTGCGAGTTATCTTGAGTGAGTGCGTGAGTTAGTTAAGTTTTACATCGCCTCGGCAATATTGCGATGAGAACAAGTAAATCATTACTAAATTCCTTTCAACAAAGGACAGTAAACCGGTAGGGTAACTATGACAATTAAAGGATGAAACAAACCAGATCAAATTTAAAGCAGCATTATTCTTTAAACTTAATTAAACGTCAATTACACCCTCAATTAAAAACAGGGTATGGTCCACCAGCAACCAAAGTTAGGCCACCTTACTGGGGATCACAGTGCCTCTTCATCCTGCATGATTCTCCAGTAGAATGTGGCCTAGGACGACTCACAATTAACCCCGATGAAATAGTCAAATTCGAACGATTTAGAAAACAGTCGAAGCCTAGATCTCGCATCGGCCGTGGTTTCAGAGCAATGAGTCATGTCGGGTTATGTTACTGCATCATACACAAGGCTTCCAAAGCAGCTGGTTTGAAAAAAGACGCGCGGTGATCTCCATTACTGTGACAGTAGCATACACAAACACTCCTGCAGATCCCTCTGTGGCTTTTCATATATATTTTAATTATCCGCGCAGCTGTCATAAACACCACGTGAGTAATGTGTCGGATGGGACTTGTATTTTTAAAAAATCAAATTCCATCAACGTTGTATCTCAGTACTATTACTGAATATATGTTGATTACATGCTGAATGTTTTGTTTCGCAAAAGATTAACTATGTATTTAGGATGTGCAGTGTGGTGTGGAAAATAGACACTAATGTTCCTGAAACCTAAAGTATTTCAATGAATAATTGAGTTATCTTGGACAACAACAGAACATGGAGCTATTGGACGAGATTATTGTTGGAGTGTTTGTTGTTTAACGCCGCACACAATATTCCAGCAATATGACGGCGGTCTGTAAATAATAAACTCTTGACCAGACAATCCAGTGATGGACTTCATGAGCATCGATCCACGCAAATTGGATACGATGACATGCATCAACCAAGTCAACGAGCCTGACCACCCGATCCCGTTAGTCGCCTCTTACTACAAGTATAGTCGCCTCTTACGGCAAGCATGGGTTGCTGAAGACCAATGTTCCCAAGCATCTTCACATGTACGAGTCAACTAATAATCAACTCATGGAACCTGGCCACCCGCTTCTCATTTTAAATTGTCGGCTAGAACAACTAGATGACATTTCATGCACTTGGGACCTATTCGAGCTAGAAGATATTACTAGAATCTAAATGATGACTGTGATCGCACGGCGGGTGTTACGGGATGAGCCTGACGTGCTGTTAAGAGAACTACCTATATCATGAACGTGATTGTAATTGCTTTTGTCAAGCTATTTTCTTTCAAATCCAAATTGTTTAAATCAGTGAAAAAAGAATTTAATTTGAGTTGGTGTTTAATTTTTTTATCTCAATATTTCATCGCGGCCATAAAAAAATGATTACATGTTCTCTTGAGTACAACATGGGTAAACTTTTTAGTTTTTTTTTTAACTTCACACTTAACTCCGGGCAGTTATTAGGAATGATTTTGCTTTGAGTGAATAAACATCAGATGACTGAAACACTAAAAAAATGCTATTCTGTAAGTATATATTTTAACAAAAGTAGAAATAAACAGGTACGATGTTCAAGTTTTTCAAACGATGCATCGATGTCCGGGAATATATCTGATCACAATTGTCATGGATGTAGGCACTCTGGATCTCCAGTTCTTGTGATTATGAAACATACAGAACATGATACTATTGCTGCCATCAAGTACATAAATGACAACTCAGAACAGTTTAGCATGAAAATCGTGCTTTCGAATGCTCACAATATGACACATATGCACTTGGGGCGGCAGATGTTAGGCTTCATATCAATACATCATTCTCAGCTGGCATGCAGCAGCAGGTGACACGTACTTTTGTGCCATAAAGCCACCTTAAAATAATCTAACAAAACTATCAATATTGTTGTATGTTAATTTCGTTTTGTTGGGGCCATAAAATGTGCATCCTATAAAAAAATCCTTCAGGAAACACAGACACATAATTTTGAAACAATATACGTGTATGTTGTTTCTAGTTAACATATCACAAATTCACTTCATTGCTATATTCAGTGTTACATCATATCGATTCATTTCGACCAGTGTGTAGCATAGTACATATGCGTATGTTGATTCGACATTCTAATGATTAAAGAAATGTGGAGAAGATACGTATCCTTATGGAATAGATTACCATTTATGGGTAGATCCGAATACTTGCTGAGTAGATAACTCTACGGGAATAGATCCGTTACATCTGGGAGTAGATTACCCTTATGAACAAGATCCGTACCCTGAATGAGTAGATCCGTACCCTATACTGGAGGCAATACATCATCGTCACGTTATGTGGTCAGGGGACAGATGACGTCAGACCATATTTAGCCTCCGTAAGTTTTACCATGAGCCGGAAGGAAAATAGGAGAATATAGTGGACTGTTCAGTCTGTGCCCATGTTTTTAGAGTGACTGGTGATAGCTCAAATGCAAGATTAGACTTTGTACTCTGTTGCAATCTTTGAGCCACAACCTGTACAAAGTATTGTCCCCAGCTCCCCATGACTTGACACAAAGCTGAAGGGCGCTGTGTGTGTTTCGGCTCGAAACATCCGGTGAGCATTGTTGACAGTGGTTACTGCTAAATCTAAGGGGTGGATCCAGGCCGATACTTTGTGGTTTAGGTGACAAGTTGCAGGTTGGTCAGCATGCAACAGCAGAACAGCCTACGACCGATATTAATAATGGTGGACTTTCATGTCACTGTAGATGGCAAAGAAGGAAAATAATTGTGGTCTGAGGCCAGATATTCCAGCTGCATGCCATACTGGTATCACAGAGCTGGGTGAACGTCAAGGTCACAATTGCACAGCTATCATCCGACCACCCGATTCCGTTAGTCGCCTCTTACGACAACCACAGTCGCCTTTTTCGTCAAGCATGGGGCTCCTTATTTACTACACTTGTTGGACAATTATTTTAGGTGAATTTACAAGATATCAAGTAGCTTCCGTTATTTCAATATATATGTGATTATGTCAATTGCAAAAAAACGCGACATGTAGACACCATTTAGGCCTGACGATTACGCTATCTTGGAAAAAAACGACGAGTGGGAGTTGTTTATTGTACAATAAAACACTGAAGAGAGAATATACCATGAGGGGCGCAGTGTTTTATTGTACGATAAACAACGGCGGCGAGTCGTTTATTTCTTATATGAGATATCAAGATAAGGATGATGATAAAATGTACAAGTTTTAAGTTCAAATATTTACTCGTAATTTAGTAATGATGACTCCCTCAATAAGATCCGACCTCGGCAATGTCGGACCAGTCTGTACAATATCTGAACCTTTTCTCCCAGTACCGATTGTCATATCTCTCCCACTTTTAGATACGATCGCAGGGCCACTGCGTTTATCTGCGTTGCTCAGCTAAATATATCGGGAACAACTCACAAGACACTTCCCTCTAAAATATAACGTAGTCAAGTATACGATGTCATCAAGGTGCGAGCGCATGTTCGAATCATCTCAAGAAATGATATCTCTTACGATTTGCGATTACACGTAAACGTATAAAACATGTTGATAATTGTATCCAAACAGTTTTGTTATTCGTGAAACAAACAATCCCAAAGACGATGTGCTTCACAGCGAATTCTCTCAAAGACAACAGAGTTACAGTGGCCTGCAGTTGTGCATCGCGGAGTTATGCCTTAAGCTTTGTACATGGGCGTACTTCTCAATCGTGTTAAGAAAGTCTGCAGCAAGGTGATTAAACAACGTTGCACCATGATATTTTAGAGAACTACATATTGATTTGTCCGCTTGTATATCTACGTTAGACCATGGTTTGGTTGACGACCGGAACCCCACTAAAAACGTTAGAATTACCCACCATGTAGGCAGTTTCAAATTCTAATCTTTTTTCATGTCCGCGGGCAGTTACCAGGTTGCCAACATTAGAATATATCATAGCATCATAATCAATTGCATGCTCTTTCTAAAAAAACTTCAAAGAACATCATACGCCTCGAAAGCTGTTTAAGCTTCAAAACGTTTAATGGTTGATATGGCGAGGACTTCCCAAATGTGACGCATCAGTGACAAAATGATGTGCAATTCCCTGTTTTGATAAATGTCATATGTTTCTTTCAGTAGAAGTTGTTTGTGATGTGTGCCAACTGTTGGGTATGATACGCTCATCTTTTCGCGAACTCCTGGTAGTATCACTATTTTCTTCTTCTTCTTCTTCTTCTTATTATTATTCACAATATAATAGTGAAATAAGATGTGAATCGGTTGGGAACAATGGTTACAGAGTATGAACAGCACAATACCAGATGATCAGAAGGAAGGCGACCCCTAAACCTGAACCTGGGTCACACTAAGAGGCTTGATCATTTTCAGGATATGAGTGCACATCATTAAACTAATTTCATTCACTCATCAAAGAAGCGATGATCGGTGTTTAGTCCTTCCATTGGTCGACTCTCTGGAACGATTATTTATGTAATACAAAAATCATGAGATATAGCTGCTATATTTTGGAATCAACAGATTTAAGTGACTTAAAACAAGTTATGATTATGCCATAACCATCTCTATAATTCTTGATAATGATCTATAGATATATACTTGTTAAAATGCACGATCAGAATACCCAGTGAACTCTTTGATCAGAATCAACTGCAGCAACAATAGCGTGACGTCGTCATAATGGTTTAAGCCCAATTGCCCCAGCACCAAAATGTCAATCCAACAAAAACGATTTGCCGCAGGTTACTTTGTTGTATCCTCGAAAATAATGTTCACTTTGAATGTTAACGGTAGGGTTGAATTTCCCCTTCATGTCGAGCAATATACCATCTGCTCCAGCTTATGTTGTCTACATTTCTCAATTGGCTGGGTACTTTAGAGCATGTACATTTTATTCTCATTTCACGGAAAGACATTTCGCTTTCAACTTAGCTTTTCAATCCAGGTGTCACAATCAAAGGCCTTCCAAATATAAGCGACAAAACGCTTTCTATATCATAAGAAAACTCATTCCAAAAATTTTATGAAAGAGAGTCAGGGGAATTTAATAAATATGACATGTCGCTTGTAACATAAAGTGAATGCTATCTCATGCTGTAACATCTCCGCACTAACTGGCACTTGCACTGTACGTATTAATGAAATTTATGAATGGCGGGGGTAGCTTGCGGTAAAGTAGGTCTTGCTTACTGTTTTCGCGAACACCTGATGCTATCAATGATTTACAGTGGGCCATTCGTATAAATGTCACAGCTATTTTGCCTTTAACGCACAATGTAATCAGTAGATATTCGAGGCTCTTTTATCTCTGGCGTTAACGTTTTGAGTTTGCGAACACCTGGATTGAGTGAGTGAGTGAGTGAGTGAGTGAGTGAGTGAGTGTGTATGCTCTTACGCCGCTTTTAGTTTTATTCCAGTTATATCGCGGCGGGGGACACCATAATTTGGCTTCATATATTGCCCGGAGTTTCAGCGTGACGAGCGAACGCTTTAACCACTAGGCTATCACACCTACCCCTCGGTTGAGTGACGTTGTTAGCAATAGTTCAGCAATATCTCGATGGGGGCACCAGGAAGGGCCTTCATGGATTGTACCCTTGTTTTGATTCGAACTCGGGCCTTTAGCGTAGGCTTTAACCACTTGTGTTTGATTATGTGTGACCACAGATAAGATACGGAATAATCTACGGCATGGACACTGATTCGTTGTACTGAAATAAGACAAGAATAACATACGGATCGACACTTACTCATTGAACACACATAAAATACGGAATAACCGAAAGATGGACACCAACTCATTGTACACAAACTGGACAAGGAATAACCCACGGATCGAGACCAACTGTGTTGTGCATAGATAAGACAAGGAATAACCTACAAATCGAAACACACACTCATTGAACACAGATAAAACAAAGAATAACCGAAGGATGGACACTAACTCATTGTACACAGATTAGACAAGGAATAACCGAAGGATGGACACTAACTCATTGTACACAGATTAGACAAGGCATAACCGAAGGATGGACACTAACTCATTGAACACAGATAAAACAAGGAATAACCGAAGGATCGACACTAACTCATTGTACACAGATTAGACAAGGAATAACCGAAGGATGGACACTAACTCATTGTACACAGATTAGACAAGGAATAACCTACGGATCGACACAAACTCATTGTACACATATTAGACAAGGAATAACCTACGGATCGACACAAACTCGTTGTGCATAGATAAGACAAGGAATAACCTACGGATCGACACTAACTCATTGTACACAGATAAACAAGGAAAGGGTAAAAAGGGACGGAAAAAGACTAGGAATAACCTGCAGCATCGACACTAACTAATTGTACAAAAAGTAACTTTATGTACCTCAAACTGTCATCAATGATGTCAACCTAGAGACACTGATTTGATTGATAGCCTAATAGAATGAAAATACAAGATATGTTTGCACGAAGACACACAATAATTATTTCTGTAGGCTGAAGAGGAATGTTTTGAAAAGAATGAAAGCCTACTTTCTTAATAATGCATCCATCCTCTGGTGAGCGTTTCAATCCGTCTCTGGTTGGCAGGCAAAATAGAACTTTTCAAGCGGAAAGATACCTATGAACACGTGCGTCTACAGACAAGCAATGTCACGTGTCACGCTTAACTGGATATACTTAATGCGTGACACCGATAGACTTCAGCAGCCAAGTATGACACTTAAGTTAAGGGTGAAGGTACAACCATAAACATATTGACGATAATATCACACAGCAAAACTATCAGCAACCAAGTATTCATTACATTATCACAGTCAATTATGACCTTAAGCCTGTCCTATGTTCGTGGTTTAATTCATATAGTTTTCAAAGCTATTTTGCCCTTTACGTCAAATAGAGTCTGTTTCGGCGGGTAATCAAGGTTATTATCTACCATTGACGTCTTACACTTTTGGAAGCTCCACGCATCTACGACCGGCGTCACTTGTGGAATTCAGCATTCTACAAAAAATAATTATTATTAACTGAAATAGACATTTGTTCAAAGGATTTTGTGCTAGGCGCGACGAGGACATTTCCTAATTTGACGCATCAGTGACCGAAATAATGTCCGATACAATTCTCTATGTTGACTTGTACCATGTGTTCCCGTGTGTTTGTGACAGGTGCACCGACAGGGCAGGATACACTCACCTGTCCCGAACACCTTGTATCCTCACTATTTCATAGTGATTCATAAACAAATGCTCGTGATATGGTCGGAATCGTACAATGGACTCTGCTTTTAGCAGAAATTTCCTATAATTATGGAAATGGTTTTGTGGCCTCCATGTGTCAGGACTATTTTATATCCATTTGAAAGGTTACAACATACAAATGCATGTCGTACCACGCTTTGATATTCTGCTTCTTCTTTTAGCAGAGGCAAGGAGTCCCTTCCTTCTGAAGATATTTGGTACACATTGTCATACTGACTAAAGTCGCCTTCATCACGCTAAATGAATAATTCACCGACTTGTACCGTGTTTCAATTTCCGAAGCCCACTTTTGGAGCCACGACGCTATTTGTGTTGTCAATTACAATGGCGTCTCAACAACGAGACAACAACTCTAGTTATATTAGGTGGGTCAGACCTTGAATTCCGTATTGGCATTTATGAATATCAAAGCGCTGTTGCTAGGTAGGGCGAATAACATGGTTTCTTCGTCCTCCCATAAGTGCACGAACAGAGTAAAACAAATTTCTTAATTAGCTTTCAGAGAGAAATATGAATTATGCGTGAAGCTGATTAGAAAATCGCCACCTCGTTTCCGATTGTTCTCAACATGATTCTAAATTGCTTTATTGGGTAGTGAATGAGTGAAATTTGCTAAACAGTTTCGTGTGACCAAAGTATTATAAACTACAATGTTTTCGCATAAACCAATACCATTAATCATGAAAATCGAAAGTTTAGATGACATAACTTCCCAAAATGAGCACACACTTGCGAATTTCAGAAAACGATGACGTCCTCCTGCTGCACAGTTGAGAAATAGAAAATCTCACCCGAGTGACTTTTGATATCAAATATATCAACGAGTGTTGGATAATCGAGGACAAATAGACCACTTTCCATATATTCTCTGAAATAACACAAATTCTTTCGGGATAAAATAAAAATCTACCCATAGTATGAATCTACTGGTGATGGAAACACTGACCGACCACAAGCATGCATTAGATTCAGTAAATGAAATTCCACCATGAATTTGGAATTTACTCGATTCTGATTGGTCAATCAGAGGCTATTAAATCACAATAAACCCCCTCTGATTGAAACAGCTGGTTTGACGGCCGCATCACCGCGGAACCTAATATTAATTGAATAGTTCTTTTTTCAGTCATTAACGGTAGGCATATTTAAATTATTATAACTACAATTACAGGTTACAAAATGCACAGATGCGGTTGCTACAATATTCAAAGGATGTGTGGCAATACATTTCGTGCAGAAAACACGATAGAAATCTACAAAGGGAATGTATTTACGTTTTGGAGACAACAGAGAGCTTGGGATTTTGGCGCTTTTCTATATACGACTGTGATATCATATCTTTTGCGTCACAATGAGCGAAATGACGTCATAATGGTGGCGTGCGATGTAGAGCGAAAGCCTTGCAAAGCTTGCTTTGTTTTCTTTAGGGATGCCCACCTCATGTAAGCTTACCAAGTTGCCGTGCTTATATGCTTTCATTGCCTGTCATATGAAGTCACTGAAGTATTACAGTTTAAACAAACTGCTTGAGTATATACAGCGCCATTTTTGTTCGGTGATTCCGTAATTCAGATTGATAACCCACACAAAACACTGGACTCAACCCATGCCGCTTCACTCAGTATATTTGCTGCACGTTCGGTTCCATGTTCAATTTAGCGCGGTTAAATCTACAGGTAGCCAGCCTAGCTCTACATTGAAAACACAGTATGTTTATCTCCTAATTATATATATATATATAAATATATTTATATTTATATATATATATATTCACGTTGTTTTGTTGAAGAGAATCCTGAACAAGTCGAGCAATATATATTGCTATATATATTGCTCGACTTGTTCAGGATTCTCTTGGATGAGATGTATCGGCGCCTTTCACGTCAACCACGTGTTCCACAGGCACTCCAGGAACTTCGAAACATGCTCCAGCAGATATGGACAGATATCCCACAGGACTTTGTGCGACGCCTGGTCCATTCCATGAGACGAAGATGTGTTGCTTGCATCGCAAGCAGAAGTGTACACACACGCTATTGATTTATAAATTGACATTTTGGCATGTTTATGTTTTTTTTATGAAATCACGCATTTTCAGTCAGTATGGCAAATTAAACCATTTGTACACTTACAGGAGTCTTTTATCTGTTGCAAACCGAAACTGTTTCAGATTTGGTAAAAAACATAACTTTGCATTGAATCTTACTGCCCAGGGTCTGCTCTTACCGCAAATACCATACGGTTTTCGACATTGATCTTGAAGTATTGAAGTATAAGGGGTTACTGACAGACAGTTAAAACTGTTTTTCTTACGTTCAAATGGCTGTAAAGTCATTATTTTGGTGTTGTTGTTAGTGATACTGTCGAATGCACATTTCCAAGAGCTTTCCATATATCTATAACACATTGTATGGTTTCCAAAAGGGATCACGTGACCAGCCCCCAATACATTTTGGACGTGCAGAGGACATGAACTATCAAATTTCCGAAATGAAATTCAATAAAACCAATGTTTTAAATGAAAAATCGACAGGGAATTAATAAAATGTACTAACATTTTTGTTTGAAGAAAAGGAGGTTCTTCCTTTCCCATACCGAACTAATATTTTGTTTTAATTAATTAGTATTCTTAACAGTCTCAGCGCTTACACAAGCCAGTTCTTAAAAGCAATTCTTAAAATGAAATTCAGAATGGGACATTATTGTTTTGAAGAAGACGAGTTTTCCTCCATACCGATCTAATTGGTATTTGTTTTATGAATCATTATTGTGAACACACTGAGCGGTAACAAAAGCCAGTTCTTAAAAGCCATTTTAATTTGGGGTCGGTTGCGAGTATTAAAAAATGCCGGATATTACATTTGTAATAAAGTAGCTCTCCTTACTTCATCGGTTCCATTTTGTTTCATGGTAAACAGATAACAGATACTAACATTGTGTATATAGATTGTACAACACTGCAGTTCTCATTCAACTGACAGATGAGAATTTTGTCCTATTATTATAACGCGAAACAGAAGCTAAATGAATATAGCTGCGAATTTCAAGAATACATGTGCGTGGTTGGAACATTAATGCTTAAACATACAGATGTTTCGTTTCTTTGTTACGTTATTAAAGCAATAAAAGCGGCAAAACCCTTTCCATAATCATAAGTGAGTAATTATTGCTATACGCAACATCAACAATCATGCGGCGATCCATAATAAAATGAGATCTCTGTTATGATTCCGACTATATCCTAAGCATGTGTTTATGAATCACAAGCAAACAGTGATGATACCAGGTGTTCGCGAAAGGCGAACGTTATTATGCCAAATGCACGCCTTGCTTCCAACAGTCAACACAAACCCTTCATTCTAAACATGTTTCGATACATTCCGGACGACTGCATGACGAATGAAAGAGGAAGGTGGAATAACACTCAAATTGATGAACGAATCTGTAACTAAATGATCAACGCCAATTGTACACACGAGGGCTGGTCAAAATGTTCTAAGCCTAACAAACAAAGCCAACAATTGTGAAAGTGAACAATTGACACTAATGTGATTGACAAGATTGAGGAAAAACATGGCAAATATGCGGGCCTCGCTTTCGAAATGACTCCCCATTGTTCCCAGTGCCTTAGGTTTGGTACCTCCCAATCTGTTGACTGACATTGGGAGAGTAGCTGGGTTTGCTGCCAGGAATACAGCCCTTCTGGCAATCTGTGTAATGCATAAGGCTGCAGCGTTGGGGCGTCTTCACATTCTCCAAAAAATGTCTGGGTGGGTTTGACTAGGCCGCGCTTCCTAGGAGAAGTCACAAGCGCTCTCTGGGCTGCGTGTAGAGGGGGCAAGGGCCCTGAGCTGATGATGAGCCTAACCAGCCTGACTCTGCCAGGATCACCCAAGCCCTCTTTGCTGCATTTTGAAAATTGTAAGCTGTCAATAATAATAATGGTGAGTATGGAGGCTGAGTAAGCTCTTCGAACCGACATTGTCGGACAGCAGCCTTTGCAATTCGAGATGTGTGAGAAGAGGCATTGTCATGAAAAAGTAGAACTTCAGCAGTAAGCATTCCTCGCAGCTTTCCTTTGATAGAATCTCTCAGGAGATGAAGCAAATCAGCACAGTAGGCACCGGCAATCGTCTTTTGACTTTCTAAGCAATCAGCAAGGACCATACCCTTTGCTTCCCAGAATATAACGGGCAAAACCTTCTTCACTGATCTTGAAGACTGATCTTGAATGTTTTGAGTGCAGAAGAAGTGGAATGCTGCCATTCCATGGATTGTCGTTTTGACTCGGGATCATAGTGGTAGACCATTGTGCCATCACTAATCTCTTTTTGAATTTCATGAAATCCTACTCAATTTGCTCTACATTTTCTCTGGCAATGTAATTTCTTTTTCATCAAGATCAGAATTTAGAAACCTCGGCGCTCATCTGTAAATGTTCATGAATAATAGCTTCATTGGATTCATACCTAAGATCTGTGTCTTCCTCAAGTTCAGCAATAGTTATACGTCTATCTGACAGTATAAGTTTTTCCATCTCCTTGATTGAATCATCATTGATGGAAGTTGAGGGACCTCCAGACCTTGGGTCATCATCAAGGCTTGTTCTCATCATAGCTGCCCAATGTTTAACAGTGGAATAGCCAGGGCACTTATCCCCATATACTTGGGACATGCTGTCATGGATTGTTTGGGGAGTACTTATCTCTAAAATAAAAAAAAATTGATGTACTCGTACATTTCCATTTCTGTGTCCATTTGGACCCTTATCACGTTCAACTGTCTGTCACTTATGTACAAACTGCCTCAACAGACCAAATACACTTGCAATGACTACTTCACTTTGTTTTGGCCCATAGTTGAATGTTAGTCAGGCTTAATACTTTTTGACCATCCCTCAAAAAGCAGCATACGTAAAGGCCTAAGATAGTTTCAGTTCCACACATATTTACCTTCTGAAGGTATCATTACTTAAAGTATGTAAAATTACAAATATGAAAATTCAAATACAAAATGCTGTGATAATTCCAGTTGACCTGTGACAGCCAATACAATTTCATTGTATTTTGTACCTCATAAGCCGCGGAGCGACATAACCTTCTAAACAAGTGCAGATGCGCCAATGTTGTCTGCGTGTTATGTGTACCCTGGTCTTGTTGTAGAACATATATTTTGAATATGAAACGAACGCAAGACGAGGCAATGCCTCTACAAAGGTATGTATATATCAGACAGACAATCAAAACAGTTTCGTTCAAATATATACCACTCAACAGAAGTGCAAATTAATTGTATTTTGTTCCTCAAATTCCGCAGAGAAAAATAAAGTTTTTTGGCCTTTTGTGTTCTGTCCAGATATCAGAGTGTGATGCAACGTGAGTGTGAACTCCATTCATGGTGACAACATGTACTCATGTTGCGTGACGATAAACATTACGTTTTGCTGTCCATGTCGTGACCGATGTTGCTAATGACGTCTCCGTATTACAGGCGTGATACCTTAGTCTTTGTGACAGTTAACACGAAATCCGCCATCTGTAAACACAATCAGAGATCTGCGTTGTCAATATTTCTTCGTTAAATAAAGATTCAACTTTCAACCAGACTAGCGCAATATGTGCTCTAAAATCCGTCGACATTGATTTTTTTGGAGGATATAAATTTGCTCGGTTAGCATTGCCTCAACGTGTTTGCTGAGTAAACAGAGCTATTCATGACCTCGGCCGTTACTGGTGTGTCGCTTAAATAGACCATGGATATTTGTATGTACTAAATGACGGCCTTACACAAAGCTCATACTATAGAAGAGCACAAATAGATCACGCGTTGAATAAGCTTATACAAACTGTTTCATCATAAATTTAACTGACGAACGAAACTGTTTCTTATCCTGACGACCAAATGACAACCTTTGTGAAGTGGCAATGTTATGCGTATATTTACGCATCAAAGTAATTGGAATATTGACAAGTGATTTTATTTATAAGCCCAGTCTGTTAGATTAAACAAATGTAGACATGCTAATGATGTCTACGTGTTATGTGTACCCTGGTCTTGTTGTAGAAGGGGCGGTCGGGTAGCCAAGTGGTTAAAGCGTTCGTTCGTCACGCCGAAGACCCGGGTTCGATTCCCGACATGGCTACAATGTGTGAAGCCCGCCGTGATGTTGCTGGAATATTGCTCAAGGCGGCGCAAAACGACTCACTCACTCACATGTTGTAGAACGTTTATAGTGGAGAGATCACATTAATAGACAGCGAAGCACCGTTAATCCGGCTACCCCATCATGTTAGTATAGACCGGATTACTGGAGTTTTACACTGTATATGTACAATACAGACATGCAGACAGTTTCATTCAATGAGACATGAACGGCAAGTGGGAGTTGAGTATCGTACAATAAAACACTGGAGGGAGAATATACCATGAGGGGCGCATGAGATATCAACATGGGTTACAGCCGCTTTGGGGATGATGATGTACAAGCGTATGGATAAGTTAAATAGCTATGGATATATCGCAAAGAACAATGAAGAAGGAAGAGTGGTAAAACATTGTTCTGTCATGACGTCATTTCTGGAGATTCGAACATGCGCTCGCAGCTTGATGACGTCGTAAATTGGACGACGTTATATTTGAGAGGGGAGTGTCTGGTGAGTTGTTCCCATAGATCTAGCTGGGCAAGGCATATAAACTCCATGGCCTAACGATCGCATCCAAAAGCGGGAGCGATATGACAATCGGTATTGGGAGAAAAGGTACAGGTAATCGACGTGAGGAATGTGAGAATATGCGGTATATACCCACCTGTGCATAAAACGGACTTGTCTGACATTGCCGAGATTAGATTCTATTGAGGAAGTCATCATTATTAAAATACGGGTAAATATTCTGAAAGGTTGTACAATATAGCATCACATTAAAGAGGCTGTATCATGTTTATATCTCATATAAAAAATAAACGACTCATGGTCGTTGTTGATCGAACAATAAAATACTGCAGGGAGAATAAACACGGACATCAACACCGTACCTTCTGGACCACGTGGAGATTCCTGAAAAAGGATAGGTGCCCACCATTCTCTGTCGTGATCAGGCATGCGTGTCATCTGACCCTGGCGGCGTGGATCGTGTTTCCTTTCCTTTGCGTACACCCGGTGTCATTACTGAATTTTATAGATCGATTCATACACTTTTCAGCGCTGTTTGGCCTTCATTCCCATTGGAATTTGTTCGGCGGATAATCGATCCTGGTTAATTTCTGGCGTTGTCGTTTTATCAATTACTGGTCTAGATTCGATTATTTACAGCCCATATATAGGTAATATAATGCTGACAAACAAACAATGTAATCCACGGTTGACGACGTATACTGTAGTGGGAATAGGCTTGATTCAGTCAAAAAAACAATAAGTCGAATTCAATCACATTCTGTTTTGGACAGGACAATAGAGTCATATTGTGTCGAACATGACTATTGTCCTGGAAATAATCGTGTTGCAACACGACAAAATCGAAACGTTCCAGAAGCTATGCAATTGTTTCTACACCCTCAGGATACATTTTTCAACATGTTTACTGGACATTGAGAATTTTGTCACTTAGAATTATTGCTTTTTAAATTTTCAGAACGTGTAACATGTGAAGGGAGGACATGGTAGCTCGCTGGTAAATGTTCTGGTTAACCCGTTCTTGGAAATTAAATATTTGGATGTTATTTCTTCATGTCTTTGATAGCCATATAAAAGTTGGAATTATATGTATACACATGTACATGGCACTTTGTTCTGGGTAACATCATTTTGTTGTTTGTAAAGACCACTGTGCTACGTATTTACCCTGCATCTGGTGAATACCGAGTGCATATACTCTGCAAAAAATGAAACGCAAAAATAATTTTTGGTGTATATTTTATATATCAAATTATAATCAACTGAAAACGTGTCATGGTTTTAATGTGTCAACAAATTAATGCTAGCTTCGACTATCAAGCGAAAATGTGTCATGAAATTTATGCGTCAACAAACGACCCTGAACCAAAAATGCATCATGAGATAAATACGAGTAGCCCTTCCTTTGAACTTGAAAACTCCATCTCATTAAACACCAAACAATAACGCCAAAAGGAATAGTAGTTTGGGGTGTAATTAGTTCGATAATAAGGCTTACTTATGCGACTGAAACACGTTGACACTGATAGCTTGAGAAGATATATACGTGTACATGTACGGTATGTGTAGGGCCTAAATCTATCAGTATAAGTCACTGCTAGGTCCACTAAACGAGTCTTGTAAATCAGTTAGTTAATGTTCTGTACACATGTACAAATGCAACTACGACGGTTTGCTGATGATGTCCTTGTATACCCGTGAAGATGCGGGTAGAAAAGGTCTTCAGCAACTCATGCTTGCCGTAAAAGGCGACTATGCTTGTCGTAAGAGGCAACTAACGGGATCGGGTGGTCAGGCTCGCTGACTTGGTTGTTACATGTCATCGATCCCAATTGCGTGGATCGATGCTCATGATATCAATCACTGGATTGTCTGGTCCAGCCTCGATTATTTACAACAGACCGCCCCCATATAGCTGTAATATTGCTGAGTGCGGCGTTAAACAACAAACCAACCAAACCAACCTTGTATCGTAGCCAATAAAAGACACACATTTATTTATTTAAGATCTACTTTCTGCTACAACATTGTGTTACGGATCTACACATTGTGGTACACATCCACAGCACTAGCACTACAGATCAACAAAGATTACGATTTTAATACAGGATCTAGAATAAATAAATCGAGTAAAAATGCTTGCACAAAGGATACCCAACAGCATTTCTATCATACCATTGTTACATGTTATGGCGATGGAGATATTGGATTTACCGCATAGAGGTAGCATTGTTTAATGCTTATCTTGTAAATATCCTTAACACTGTCGTGCACTGAGCGTACCATATAAATCAACATGTTTGTGGCGTTCAATGAAACTTCAAAGGCTCAAAGGCGAGAGAAATACAGCAGCAAATTAAGGAGTGAGTGCATCCTCTGTAACATGCCTAAAAGTTCACACACAAATACTCTAAAAAACATTATTCAACAACAACTGTTAACGTCAAATCATGATTTTGAGCCAGCCCTGTTTCTAACGTGAGCGTAATTTATTTGGAATATATCACCTATCTGGCCGTTTTTATACTTGTGCCTAACAGCACCCATGGAGCTTCCCAGCAGAAAATGTCACGAGAACGTATTGCAAGCCATAGTGAGATCAGACTAAACTCACTTTCGGGTGTGCACCAGGTAACCTGGACTATTGCGTGTCATTCTACACCGACGACAGAGGCCGTTGCTCAGGCTATCATCCACCAGTTTCCATTGCTTTGTAAGGTCGCCATGTTGTATCTGGATTGTTGTTGGCTGTGGCGCGAAATAGAGAATCTCACCCGAGTGTCTTTTGATATCAAATATATCAACACGAGTTGATAAAAGTGGTAAAATTCCGAGGCTTGCCGAGGATTTTTGCCACTTTTATCAACGATTGTTGATATATTTGATGTCAAAAGACACGAGGGTGAGATTTTATTTATCATCCAACATCATTCTTCCAACTTTTTCAATTTGTAGACAGTAATTAGCAGTGTCTTCAGTGTAAAAAGTACTGCTAACAGCTTCAGTGGCAGAGCCATTAGTGATGTCATTTGATTGTGACGTCATGGTAACCAGTGATGTCACAATGGTCTGCAAAGCATTGTGATGTAATTTCATTGCAGCGATATCTCCTGTGGGAGCCAGTTTTGGATGATAAACAACATTCAACCTCGACGCATGCCCAACCTTATAACGATTAAGGCCTCAATAAAGCTTTAAAAACTTTTATGGTTGACAATATGGTGGACATTTCCAAATTTGTCACACATCAGTGACAAGAATGATATCTTTGGTGCAATTTGCCACTTTGACTTGTACCATTATGTTCCCGTGTTTTTTTGCAGATGATCAATTGACTTGCCTTAAGTTGCAAGTGTTTGTGACAGGTGCCCCTGTTTGGCCAGGATACGCTCATCTTTTGGGGAACACCTGGTATCATCACTATTTGAGAGTGACCCATGAACATATATTCATCATATAGTCGGCATCGTACAATGGACTCTGCTTTTGGCAGAGATTCCTTTTGAGCTTGGAAAGAATATTGTCACTTTTATGTTATTGTTTGTTGTTGAGTTGGTGTGTCATCGCATCCCGTTTCATATGCTAAACGTCTTCATCCTTCATTGTAAACACCCAACATGAGAGTGAGTGAGTGAGTGAGTGAGTGAGTGAGTGAACAGTTTAACGCCGCTTTAAGCAATCCCCCAGCATTGTCACGGCGGGGGACACCAGAAATGGCCTTCTCACATTAGACCCATGTGTGGAATCGAACCCGCGTCTGACGTGACGATCAAACGCTTTAACCACCAAGCTACCCCACCGTCCTTCCCGCATTAAGCATTAACTGAGATATTCCAAGGAGAGCTTACCCTATCTCAGCCACACCTTCACTTGCCGTTACCGTGATGCATTCTAATGGAACACTGACCTTCTGGCTTGTTTCCCATTTGTAGTGTACGTCCAGACATTGTAATATGACTAGCGTCAAATTGAAACATGCACCTTTGCAATTGATCGAGATGTAATCTACGTTACCAAACGAATAAAGCGTGGTTTGAATGATCCCATGCCTACTTATAGCCATAGCTTCCCAGGAAACCACGCCCAAAGCTCAAGAACCACTGGGACCGGGACAGCGTAATCCGGATTTCGTTTTATTGCGAACGGCATAGGCAGAACAATTTCTCCTGGCTCTTAACCATGGCCCGTTAATTCACAGTCTAGACGTTGTAATATGTGCCTTGTGTAAAACTGCTACATTTCCTCTGTGTAAGTTGGATAGTCGTTAACTGTCAGATCGATATACATGATAACAGTTTGGTTTGGCATGAATCAACAAGCTGATTCTGATAAAAAGATGCCAGTTGATAATAAGGAAAAAGTCAAATGTAACAGACACATGCTTCATCATTATGTTTGTTATGTACAGATAAAAATATAAAATGTGGAAAAGATGCTTTGGGTGATCCTGGCTGCTTCAGGCTGGTTGGGCTCATCATCAGCTCAGGGTCCTTGCCCCGTATACACGTAGCCCAGACAGCGAATGGGACTTCTCAGGAAGCGCTGCCTGGTCGAATCCACTGAGAACTTTTTGGAGAATGTGAAGACTCCCCATTACTGCCGCCTTCTGCATTACCCATAATGTCAGTAAGGTTTTATTCCTGGCAGTAAACCCGGGTACTCTCCCAGTGTCAGTCGACGGATTGGGAGGAACAAACCTAGGCCACAGAACAATGGGAAGTCGGACAACTTGGTATTTTGGATGCAAACGTGACATTTCGAAATAGAGGTCCACATATTTGCCATGTTTTTTTCCTGAATCTTGTCAATCACATTATAATTAGTGTCAAAAGGGACAGCGAATTCAATGATATATATTTTATATTGGATTTATCAAAAAGGACAAGATGACAAAGGACGTCGTCAGGTACTCGGAAACAATTTCAGTTATATTTAGTGTGGAAATAAATTTATAACCTGAATTAACCCGTTTATGAAATTCATTTTCAGGCAGATGTGCTGTGAACTGTGAACTGTGAACTGTTAACTATAGGTCCCAACAAAACGTTTTTTAACAAGGAAACTTAAAGTCCGAATGCTGTTCCTCATTCGTTTATGATTTGTTTCGATTTTCGCTTTCACGACAAACTTGTTACAAATGCATATGAAATACTATTTTTTTAATGCAAGTAAATTCAAACACATTCTTCCGGGTATCCTAACCCAGCCTGTGCCACGCGTTTGTAGTTAATTATGTGTAGGGTCTATTGGTTTCATATGGGAAAAAAGATAATAAAGTTGTGAAGGCTTGCGTGACAACACAGAAATGGAAGTAATTTTTCATTGTGGAGACGCGTGTTGACTAGTCAGCACTGATCATACGGCGCAGATTGGAAATGAACAACGAAGCACTGTCCATACAACAGTGCTAATAATGATACACGGGTGGGATGTTAAATACACAGTGTTGATCATGCCACACGGGTGGGATGTTAAATACACATTGTTGATCATGCCACACGGGTGGGATGTTAAATACACAGTGGTGATCATGCCACACGGGTGGGATGTTAAATACACAGTGCTGATCATGCCACACATATGGGATGTTAAGTACACAGTGGTGATCATGCCACACAGATGGGATGTTAAATACACATTGCTGATCATGCCACACGGGTGGGATGTTAAATTCACATGCTGATCATGATACACAGATGGGATGTTTAATACACATTGCTGATCATGCCACACATATGGGATGTTAAATGCACAGTGCTGATCATGCAACACAGATGGGATGTTAAATACACATTGCTGATCATGCCACAAGGGTTGGATGTTAAGTACACAGTGGTGATCATGCCACACAGATGGGATGTTAAATACACATTGCTAATCATGCCACACATATGGGATGTTAAATACACAGTGCTGATCATGCCACACAGATGGGATGTTAAATACACATTGCTGATCATGCCACACATATGGGATGTTAAATACACAGTGCTGATCATGCCACACAGATGGGATGTTAAATACACAGTGTTGATCATGCAACACAGATGGGATGTTGAATACACAGTGTTGATCGTGCAACACAGATGGGATGTTGAATACACAGTGTTGATCGTGCCACAAGGGTGGGATGTTAAATACACAATGCTGGTCATGCCACAAGGGTGGGATGTTAAATACACATTGCTGATCATGCCACAAGGGTGGGATGTTAAAAACACAATGCTGGTCATGCCACACATATGGGATGTTAAATACACATTGCTGATCATGCCACAAGGGTGGGATGTTAAATACACAGTGCTGATCATGCAACACAGATGGGATGTTAAATACACATTGCTAATCATGCCACACATATGGGATGTTAAATACACAGTGCTGATCATGCAACACAGATGGGATGTTGAATACACAGTGTTGATCGTGCCACAAGGGTGGGATGTTAAATACACAATGCTGGTCATGCCACAAGGGTGGGATGTTAAATACACATTGCTGATCATGCCACAAGGGTGGGATGTTAAATACACAATGCTGGTCATGCCACAAGGGTGGGATGTTAAATACACATTGCTGATCATGCCACAAGGGTGGGATGTTAAATACACAATGCTGGTCATGCCACAAGGGTGGGATGTTAAATACACATTGCTGATCATGCCACAAGGGTGGGATGTTAAATACACAATACTGTTCATGATAAATGTGGGATGTTAAATACACAATGCTGATTCACACAGATGTGACGTTGAATACACAATTTTGATTCACACAGATGTGACGTTAAATACACAATTTTGATTCACACAGATGGGATGTTAAATACACAATATTGATTCACACAGATGGAATGTTAAATATACAATAATGATTCACACAGATGGGATGTTAAAAATACAATATTGATTCACACAGATGGGATGTTAAATACACAAAGCTGGTTCACACAGATGGGATGTTTAATTCGCAATACTGATCATGCCACACAAGTTGGATGTTAAATACACAGGTAGATAGTATTTTCGATACCACACATAAAGGATGACAAATACCCAACAACAGCTAAAAGACACAGATAAGGTGTTGGACACAGAAGAAACAGAAGATACTCAGCACTTCTCATACGACACAGAAAGGATATGAGATACTCAGCACTGACCATACGACACAGAAAGGATATGAGATACTCAGCACTGACCATACGACACAGAAAGGATATGAGATACTCAGCACTTCTCATACGACACAGAAAGGATATGAGATACTCAGCACTGACCATACGACACAGAAAGGATATGAGATACTCAGCACTGACCATACGACACAGAAAGGATATGAGATACTCAGCACTTCTCATACGACACAGAAAGGATATGAGATACTCAGCACTTCTCATACGACACAGAAAGGATATGAGATACTCAGCACTTCTCATACGACACAGAGATGACATGAGATACTCAGCACTGACCATACGACACAGAAAGGATATGAGATACTCAGCACTTCTCATACGACACAGAAAGGATATGAGATACTCAGCACTTCTCATACGACACAGAGATGATATTAGATACTAATCACTGACCATACGACAACGAAAGGAAATGATATACTCAGCACTGGCTATATGACACAGAGATACTCAGCACTTCTCATACGACACAGAAAGGATATGAGATACTCAGCACTTCTCATACGACACAGAGATGATATGAGATACTCAGCACTGACCATACAACACAGAAAGGATACGAGATCCACAGCACTTCTCATACGACACAGATATGATATGAGATCCACTGCACTGGCTATACGACACAGAGATGATATGAGATAATCAGCATTGACCATACCACACAAAAATTATATAAAATCAACAGCACTAGCCGTATGTCATGATGCAGTATCAAATCATCTGCACTGACCATACGATTCAGAAAAAATGTGATCAGATACTTAGAACTAACTGACACAGAAGGGTATGAAATTCCCAGCACTCACCACACGACAGGACACAAAAACATTCCACACATAAAGGAATTTAGCACTGACCGTACGACAAAGAAAGGATATAAAATACTCATCACATCTCATACGACACAGATAGATTTTAAACCTCCAACACTGGCCACACGACACAGAAAGGATATGAGATACTCTGAACTGGCCATACGAAACAGAAAGGATATGAGAAACTCAGAACTAACCATACGATAAAGAAAGAATCCGAGATACGAATGGAAACATCACCACTGACCATACGACACAGAAAGGGGATAAGATACTCAACACTGGCCACACGACACGGAAAGGATATGCGACAGTCTGTACTGACCATACGGCACAGAAAGGATATGAGATACTCAGAACTGACCATACGACACGGAAAGGGGATAAGATACTCAACACTGGCCACACGACACTGAAAGGGGATAAGATACTCATGATCAACACTGACCACACGACACGGAAAGGATATGAGATACTCAGAACTGACCATACGACACGGAAAGGGGATAAGATACTCAACACTGACCACACGACACGGAAAGGATATGAGATACTCAGAACTGACCATACGACACGGAAAGGGGATAAGATACTCAACACTGGCCACACGACACGGAAAGGATATGAGATACTCAGAACTGACCATACGACACGGAAAGGGGATAAGATACTCAACACTGACCACACGACATAGAAAAGATATGAGATACTCAACACTGGCCACACGACACAAAAAGGATATGAGATACTCAGAACTGACCATACGACACGGAAAGGGGATAAGATACTCAACACTGACCACACGACACGGAAAGGGGATAAGATACTCAACACTGACCACACGACATAGAAAAGATATGAGATACTCAACACTGGCCACACGACACAAAAAGAATATGAGATACTCAGAACTGACCATACGACACGGAAAGGGGATAAGATACTCAACACTGACCACACGACACGGAAAGGATATGAGATACTCAGAACTGACCATACGACACGGAAAGGGGATAAGATACTCAACACTGACCACACGACACGGAAAGGGGATAAGATACTCAACACTGACCACACGACACGGAAAGGATATGAGATACTCAGAACTGACCATACGACACAGAAATGGTGTCAGAAAATACACCACTGGTATATTCGACACAAATAGCCATGTTAAATACAAAATACTGACCAAAGGAATATGATGTAAACAACACATAACTTGTCATAGTAGAGGGATTGTAAGATACACAGCGAGATAGGATTATGGAAGTGTAATATGTTGTATTAAATTCTAGATGTTTGTTAGCGTTCGAAACCTTTTAAACATTTGTCAATCCCTACTGTCTATCTGGCTTCATTGCTTGTGTACTGTTTGCTATTTTCACTGTAGATCTGGATTCATCCAGTTATTTATGTGTTACCTGTTATCAGTTCAGTTCAGTTTAATTCTCTGAAAAACAACCAACGGCGGTACAAGAGTATATATATCTATATATCTATATATCTATATAATATACAATGCAGATCAAGATGGTAACAAGCCTTAATAAAATAAATAAATAAATAAAAATTTGACACTTTAGCGTAACATAGTGTTCAAATGTACACTGAATCTGGACAGACGTTTCAAAGTGGATATAGTTTTAGGTGACAACGTTTTACGGAGTTTACATATATTTGGCCGGATGTAACAATTCTTTGGGATGTAAAGAAGTCGTTGTTGGGGAAGTGCTTGACACCTAAACAGATAGTGAAATTTGTCTCCAACAGCAGATGAATTGCATAGTGTGCAGACACGGTCTTCTCTCAGTAACCCTCGCCATCGGTTTCAATATTAATGTGCAAATGATGATTGGATGTGGGAAATCTTACAATTTGGCAAGCAGATAGTTTTGGGAAGTAATAGAAAATTGTCGAATTTTGGTAATTCTTTTAAATGTTGGTATAGTATAAACCTTTAGAACTTGATAAGATACATTTTCGCCACTGTTGAATAAATTTGTCTTTAAGAGTTCTCTCGACCTTTGAAACCAGCCATGAAATAGGGCAAATAGACGGGTTTATGAATACTTCTGACAGTCCGACATCATTTAGTATTCTGTTTGTTAGTTGTTAATGTTAATCTGCTGCTTATTACAATATATCATGTATAGCATCTACATCGAGACGTCGCTAAATGCAGTAAATCGGAAGTTGTTATCTATAAAGTTGTATATATTCTTATATACAATTCACAGGTTGTTGTGTAGCAGTCCTTCGTGATACTAATTGAAAGCCCAACATTACATGTGTTATGTGGATATTTGACGCTAGATTCCTCCCAGCATTCTTAAGAAACAAAGCCATCTTCTACAGAGATGGCTCAGCACTTCCGTGTTACATTTAAAGAAAGTCTGTCTTCATTATAAAACAATAGTTCCCACAATATTCACGATCAGTAACTGTTTTTGTTCGGTATATATGTGTATCATCTGATATGTAAAATGTACACGTGAAATACGATATGGCATGAGATTCTGCTGCTGACAAATGAAATGGTTAGATGAGGAGCACACAATCTGATTTCCGGCCGCCGCTAGTTATGACCTCCACTGCGTCTTCTGAAGGACGCTATCACCTTCAGCCCAAGGATACAGCTGTAAATCTGTTCTGGAGACAACCGTTTGTTGAACATTTGGCTTCCTACCTTTTATTCCAGCATAACTATTCTAGTTACTTTGGCGTCTTAACAACCGCTATATTACCCATGACCTTATGGCCACACGAAGGGTGGTAGGCCAAGTATAATAAACTACACCACAGCTGCTGCCACTGAAAGGCGTGTGCAGTGATAGCAGATATTAGACGACTCGACGTGTATTGACCTTCGGTGAACCTACCACATGCTGTGACGTGGTTTTGATTATGGAAAGTTCAAACGTTGCAGAACAACTTCATTAGCTGCAACCAAGAGCATGTAGATGATATCACGTAAAGCAACAAAATATATGGCGACAATGCAAGAGAATAAAGGCTGTGAAAATCAAATGAATGACCACTGAATCTCAATGATGACACCAGATGTTCACCTTTCCATAATTAGTCATTTTTACGGTTCCAACTATATCATGAGCCTGTGTTTATGAAACCCTAGCAAGTAGTGATGATTCCAGATGTTGGCGATAAGGCTTACCTATGGCACACGTCACAAACACATGCTAACACAAGCCAAAATTACGAGGCCTTGAAATTTTTTTAGAAAGAATCGTACGAGCTCTTTAAAATCTTCGAAGAAGTTCAATTTTATAGCTAATCTCAAGTCATGGGAAGTGGACCTGTGGTTTAGACGTCTGTGGCACTGGAATCCACTGTGGAGTTGCGCCCCTTAGTTATACCAAGATGCGTTGACCATGGGTGGGAATCCACGATTCAATGGTTTTTCAGCTAAAAACCAACGCTCTTGGTTTCACCGAGGTAGTAAACATCTACGTCCTGAGTCACTTCAGCCTTTCCGCCCACATTAAGCTGACATCCTGTGATATGACTACAATCGTTGCCGGCGACGTAAACAACAAAGCAGTCCCCCACTCAATTTTCATACTCTTTCCAAATATACTCTAGTGGCCTTGCGAATCTAAAGTAAAATTTTATGTGTTCCAAAAAGTAAAAGAATTGAGATCTTGCGCAAATCACATCTAAACATATCACGTAATTCATTATGAAACTACATTTTTGCACACTCGTAACCTTGAGAAAACTTTTTTCTATTTTTGTATATAGAAATAGTGACTGATATATAAAAACGACTAAACTATTTCAATGGCTACCTATACATTTACATCCATATTTGGATCTTACTTAATATTTCTATGTTTAAAACGTGACATTTACAAGAATGAAAGAATATGATCATTAAGACGTGTATGTGTTGCATTAATACGCAGCTTTCGGTGAACATTTGGGACGTTCCGCTATGGAGAGTCCAGGTCGGAATAACTCCCAAGTAACTGATGTTTGTCGTGAGAGTGGGATCGTGATGTCGAGCTCTGTGATTGATTGTGTGTCATCCTCGACGACGTAGATATTAACCGCTGATTTGCTGGGTTATGATTGGATTGTTTATAGGTCGCCGTGACATAAGTGGAATTAGTGTAAAACAACAACTATATGTATTTGGCGTCTGTCGAGGAAATTAAGTGGGTGTGAAACGCAATGGGCTAAACTGTCGTGGCACAACCTCTACTGTGAAGTGTACCGTGTCAACTGAAATGTGTTGTACAGCCTAATGTTAAACTTAAACCACATTGTCAATACAGGTTTTGTATACACTAGGTTCTTCCATCTCCCTTGAATGCATGTGAATAGCTTTAAGTGCATTTGTGACGTGTCACTGCCTTAAAGGGGAAGTGTACACGCAAAAATCACTTTCTTTCTTTTTCTAAACAAAACGCAATTTTAGAATTAGTTAGTAACTGTGTTTGAAAATATAAACTCATTTTTTTCACAGTGAAAGTAGGAAGCTCACAATAGTGTGAAAATGATATGCCGTTATGAGGCCTTTGTTTTTTGAGCTAAACAGGCCTGAGTTATCCCCGTTAGATTATGACGTAATTGGTGCCAATTCAACTGGGTTCCTGTCTATTCTCAACACAAAAGATATCAAGTACCAGTATGCGGTAAAACAACATGCCTACGACACACACCGGCGCAGTGGTGACTCAGAATAACACCATGCTGGCTGGCATCTGAGACGCTAGAATCACACACCTGTACCTATACCACGTGAAGCGGCTCTAACAGAGCATGATGACGTCATAATGTTTATCAATTGGCACCAATGACGTCACATTGCAAGGGACATAAGCCATGGTGTTTTTGTTATGGAAATAGAACACTTGGTAAATGTGAAAAATATAAATCGTTTTAATACAAAAAACATGTTAATTAATTGTAATATTTTTATATTGTTGTCTATGACACTACTAGGTTAACACTTTTAATGTGGAAAAAGTACAAGAAAAATAGGTTCATTTCCGTATGAACTTGCCCTTTAAGTCAGCCAATGGCAGTTTTTAACCGAAATAGGCTCCATGCATGAACTCTGTGTTCGCCATGCCATACCGAGTACTGAAGCAATGTGCAAGGCAGACAAAGACTATATGGCACATATTGCACGAGACATTTTCCCGTTTGCGCGATGTAATTTCTCTCTCTTGTTTCGTTGGTTTCTAATGCAACTATGCGGTAAATATAAATATATGTACTGAACCGCAAAAGAAATGTCACCATTGATAGATATATGAGAAACCTTTTTTGTCCAAACACTGTAAACATACTTTGAGACATATTAAAGAGATGAAACTTGGCAAAACTGATCATCAAGGTTGAAATTAAAGTGTAAAAAGTTCTTAAAGTGAAACACAACACTATTCTTTGAGAAAATGGCACCACAAGTCAGTATCTCGTGTGTCCGCCATGTGCATTGATTAATGCTGCAACGTCGATACATGGAATGGATGAGGCGATTGATGAAGGCACTTGAGCCCACACTTTGAGGAACGTCTGACGCTGTTCAGCTGCAGTTGTCGGCCTTGGTCAGACGTCATTCAGCCGTCTTTGAAGCTCGTTCCACAGGTGCTCAAAATGATTTAAATCGGGACTGAGGGCAGGCCACTGCATAGTTCTGATGCCATTCTGCTGGAAGAAGTCTGTTGTTGTTCTCGCAGTGTGGGCACGGGCGTGATCATGCTGAAACTCGTGGTTGCGGCGACGTGCCAAATGAGGTATGGCGTGTGGTCTCAAGACTTGATCACTTGCTGTGACACCATTGCCTCTCCCTGGACCGATGTTCTTGAAGACCACAGTGCCGACCCTCTGTGAAAGACCAATTCCACCCCACACCATGATCCTCGGACCACCCCACGAGTCTCTCTCAACAACACATGTATCCGAATAACGTTCCCTCGCTCTGCCATATGCTGTTGAGAGACAGTAACGGCTCTCGTCTGAGAGGAGGACTCTTCTCCGCTGCTGGTGGCGCCAATGCTGGTGCTGTGTTGGCCACTGAAGACGGTCCCGGCGATGACTTGGTGTCAGAATGGGTCCTCGGTGTGGCCCGTGACAGTGGAAGTGTCTGCTCGTCAATCGTCGACGCACGGTGTCCGCACTAATGTGTCGCTGGTGTGTCCCTATGGTCTCTCGAGCAGTTTCCGCAGCAGTAACAAAGCGATCTTGAAGATGCTGTCACACAATCTGACGATCCTGACGTCGGGTAGTGACCCTTGGTCTTCCACTACGTGGTCGGTCATCTGTAGTTTTGGTGGTCTGGTACCGTTGCTGGAGCCTGTATATTGTCCTTACGTGGACTTGTAATGCATTGGCTACTTGCCGGGCGGTTTGTCCAGCTTGCAATCGTCCAATGGCTTGGTGTGGCTGATTTCTTGTCAATCTTGGCATGTGGTAGCAATTCAATAACAAATGAATGTTATCCGATCTGGGTGGACTTTTATAGGGCAAGAAATGGGGGAACGCATGTGCATTTCAATATGCACGGAAATCAGGTGCTTCGGGTTACCATGGCCGTTCCCGTGATGCTTTTGGGCGATCGGTTTTATTGTCATCTGCTTTGTTTTTTTATCATCAAATTTTATTTTTACGGACAAGGTAATGTTAAATTTTAGAAACTTTGAATAAAGATTACCCAGATCTCTAAATGACAACTTTTCATGCAATGTTACTTGGGTCGACGTTTCTTTTGCGGTTCAGTATATTTTTTAAAATTCTTAGACTATTAGCTGGGAACACCAGTTATTATGACATCAAGCGTGACGTCCACCAGGGTCTATCTTTGTCAACAAGTGAACAAGTGGAAGAACTTCAAGTGTCCAAATTACCAATACAATAATTCGATTCTGGATACAATTTCATTCCATTAAGACTATTATAAATATTTTTTGGAACAGTTTGTGTGTGGGCGGGGGTGATGGTGCATGTCAAATAGAAAGGCTTGACATAGCACTTAGAGTTGGATAAGATCAAGCCAATAAATGACAGCTCCTATAGTCATAACTTGCCCTGACTCTGAACAGTGTAAAAGCAGTCAAATTGACACACACGAACTCTCGCCAGCATTATTAACAGCTTAATTCGAAGTAGGATTCGCTTGGCAAAACATTCTCTTTGAGAATGTGGGGACATCCTCCTTTAGTAATATTTGTTTTGTCAGCTCCACGTTGCTCGTTATAAACAGCTACGATGCGTGTCACTTTTGAATTCCATCGTTGATGAAGCTGAGACTACTGTTCAAAACAGTCGTTACTGTCGGAAAAACTTGCTAACTAACGTTCTCAGTCACAGTCAGATGTTATGGTCCATACAACCGCCCATGTGAACACGTGAACATTTGTAAAGATGGTATAGAACCCCATTCGCCCATTATCTCTGTTTGTGCTTAATAACACACACACACACTGTGTTGCGATCAATGTGGCCCAGGGGTGTTGCAACATGTCAAGGTCGTGCGAAATTTGGCACAATAAATATAATAGAATACATAACTTTCTTATCGCATGAAAACCCTACATAAACAGCTATAGTAACTATTGATTAAATACAGGTATATACCACATCTGTGTGTACATAATCTAGGTCACATAAATCTATGGGTGAGCGGTTTTGTGAAAGAATATCCCGTGATGTCAAACATGTGGGATATATTTAGAACGATTTTTGAGAAAGCGTTTTTCAATAAGAATGGCATGTAACCTATGTGGGTTAAGCTTATCACTGAACGTTTCTAGACCTCTAACATTTATCTCGTTGATTCTCCAAATGTATATACAGGTTAGTCACCTTCAGATGCAGTATTATACGGTGATGTTGACAGATAACGGAAACATTTGAACGTGAATATAGTTTGATCTCGGCCAAACAGTTAACTTATAAAACACATTTATCTAGAAACATCCACGGGTAGTTGAACACGTAGTCTCGTGTGATTCATTATGTAGGTTCATGTGTGATTGTCTAGGTAGTGTAGTGTGTGTGATTGTTTGGGTGGGCTAGTTTGTGGGATTGTCTAGGTGTGTGGGATTGCCAAGGTAGGCAAATTTGTAGAATTGTCTGGGTGGGCTAGTGTGTAAGATTGTCTAGGTAAGCTAGTATGTGGGATTGTCTAGGTAGTCTGGTGTGTGGGATTGTCGAGGTATACTCATGTGTGTGATTGTTCAGGTAGGCATGTGTGAAGGATTATCTAGGAAGGTTGGTTTGTTTATGTGTGTCGTGGAACGCTGTTGTTGTCTCAGTTGGCCGGTATATGTGTTTGTCTAGCCACGAGTTGGTCTAAGTGTGTTATCTATAAATATAAAACCTCACCCTCGTATCATAGTGATTCATATGTACCAATATACTTTGATGTAAGTCACCACATCCTCGTCAAGTTGTGTCAAATCGTCGAATCCTACATTAATCAATTCGTTTTGACATATTTGATATTTGACACCCAAGAGTCATTGTCTCTTTGTCTTGGTAAACTGTTGTTTATAAGTACATCATGGGTGCCATACGTCTTATTTACTGGCATGAGGCACATGTTCCTGAGACTAGGCACATCCACGTGTGCGATTTAGCTGGAAGCTCTAATATTTCTTGGGGGATCACAACCCTGTAGACACTGTTATTGACACTACCAAAGCAGACTATTTGCATACATACGTCAAACCGATACATCTGTCACCAGATCATTTGGTCAGGGTCTGTTTAAGCACAACAATCTAGAATGTGATTACAATTGCACACACTGTGTTTTTTTATGTAATCGTTGTGGAATACATTCAATGATCCTTGTGATGTAATATTGCACAAATACGTTCGGCCTCCAGTCTGCCCTTGACATGTGAGCCCTAACTGCGTGTTATCATTCAAGCAATCATAGCTAGCTGAAATAAGCTTCACACAAGAAGCCCCTGCCAAAAATACCTTACTGTAACCATCCACAAATTCCAACTTCGTTGTAATCATAGCTACATATAATCATTCGAGTAGCTACTTGTTATCTACCAAGTAACCATACACGTAGTTACCCATCCAAGCAGCAGGACCTGTTATTATGCTACTGACCTTACCTTCCTTTAACCCTGGCATTGTCCTGGCCCTGATATCTTAAGTTACTTTGCCTAGGAATCAAGTTTGGTGGGGATATGTTAACGTCACGAAATGAAGTTGTAAATGCATAGTTTGAAACGTGTCTGATAATGTTTGAAACATATTAAGAAAAACGAAATCATTTTGAGTACGCTTTGTTTTCAGCATACATTCTTTTGCATTTGCACGCTATACAATAGAGGAGTGTCGATGACGATATGACACATACGAGGTTGGAAGATAAACCGTACATTCGTCCTTGATGAAATAGCACCAGCAAGGCTAGAAGATGTACTTTTCCTTTGACGTTGATGACCTTGATGACGTTCCACAAGCCAGGCTGGAAATATCTTTACATTTGTCCTTGGTGAAATAGCACCAGCAAGACTAGAAGGTGTACTTATCTTTTGACGTTGATGACGTTACACCAGCCAGGCTGGAAATATCTCTACATTTGTCCTTGGTGAAATAGCACCAGCAAGACTAGAAGGTGTACTTATCTTTTGACGTTGATGACGTTACACCAGCTAGGCTGGAGATATATCTACATTTGTCCTTGGTGAAATAGCACCAGCAAAACTAGAAGATGTAAGTTTCTTTTGACCTTGATGACCTTGATGACGTTACACTAGCCAGGCTGGAAGATGTACTTTTCTTTGGACGTTGATGACGTTACACCAGCCAGGCTTGAGATATCTCTACAGGTAGATATACTGTACTGTGTTGACGTGACACCAGTTATAGTGGGGCAGTTATAGTGCACACTTGCTTGTCCTTCAACACACATGGTTGATGGCTAATATCACGCAGTTTAGAACAGCATACGTCTGACCTTCACCTGATAGGAATATCAGGACATATATACCTGAGTTTTGGAACGAACCCAAAGGCCAAATGATATGACTATCAGTCATGATAAGACATCTGGCATCACATGTACGTTAAACGCAAAGTCCATATCTCTCCTTTCTGACATGTTAGTTGAATGAATGATAACTCATAAGTTTCTTATAATGTACGACTTCGAACACATTTGAGTTCATAAATAAAAATATTAATGAAAAAAGGCCAGTCTATGAACCGTCGCAATACCGGAGTATATATTGAGTGAATCAAGAATCATTTTCGACGAGAATATGTGATTAGAATCCGTTATCAGAAGATCCTGGTGCTTCAGGAGTTGCAACAGCTGATGCCTCCTCGGCCGACCGTGCCCTGCAATAAATGTAAAGTGTTAAAAACACCAGGTAGGATTGTTAGCCATGGTCCTATCCTGTGTTTAATGTGAAGTATTGGGTACAGGGCACCTGATCAGCCAAACAATTCCCACCTAATTATGACTAAACAAAACAACAAACCCTTCCATAATCACAAAAAAATCTCTGCTAAAAACAGAGTTGATTGTACGATTCCGACTATATCATGAGCATGGGTTTATGAATCACTATCAAATAGTGATGATACCAGGTGTTCCCGAAAAGGTGAGCTTATCCTGCTCCTACGGTGGCACCAGTCACAAGAAGAATTAACAGGAAAGTCGCATCTGTTGCAGTACATGGCGTTTATTTAACACAGTTGCCATTTCATATCGCAAAACTAAATAAATTATTATAACATACATGAAATTATTCCCCAAACTATGAATTCATTTCAGATTAAAATATTTAGTTAGATCAATTTGAGTGTGCTTGGACTGTGGATGAATCTCACAATATAATCGGTAAGGCTTAAAAGTTTGCTAAAGGTTCTAACCGGATGTTTTCAAAGGATGGATTGAAAAATCTTTGTGTTCACACAGAAGTGACCCTCGTACTTGTAAACAGTTTCTGTCCTGTCACGTATGTGTCCATCTGTATGCAAATTGTTTTGAGAGTAAACAGAAAAAATCCTCGAAGTTGACTATTTGTTTGTTGCTTGCACATGTATATACCCAAGACACTTGTTTTGCGAACTCCTGGTGTCTTTAGCCATCGAGGGTCTTTACCATTGTCTTTTGTTTGGTAAGATAATTACTGACAAGTATTTATGAATATTTTCTTTACCATTGTTGCTGTTACCACAATCAAGCAAAGATGTATTAGTTGGTCGCGTCAAGAGATGAGGTTAGGTGAAATGGGGTTTAACGTCGCGTTCAAGATTTTTGCACTTACATAGTGACGTGCATGCACGTGTGTGTGTGTGGCTGCTTGTTCTAGTCCGGACTGATGCCGATTTATAGTGCAACCCCACAATCCCGCAGTTTGACATGAATACCTCACCCAGACACATTATACTGACTTCGAGCCGACCAGTCCTTGTTTTAGCCCCTTAACAGGGGTAACAGCAAGTACCATCTATTAACGTCTTTTGGTATGATGCGGGCGGGGATCGAACCCCGGACCTTCCGCTTTCCTCTCTACCACTAGACCACGGACTCGCGTCAAGAGGCATGTTCAGGGAGGGCTAAAGCGGTGTCAGCTGTTCTTAACAGTTTCAACAAGGAAGCGTTAACGCAAATCTAACCTGCTTACGTGAATGTCTGAAAACATTGAAACAAGAACTGTCGTTATTTTCCCTATCTATCCATGGAATATGCTGCTGATGAAACAATTTCCAGAATCTATTATTGCATGAACATTATGGAATCGTACAAAAAATCCCATGGCAGACTAACATGTTCTCGCAAAGTATTTCTAATAAATAGGTTCACTAACGGGTATGTGGACATGTGTACTTTGTAGTTTTCCCACATGCAAAATACTGTGCATTTTTTAGGAGCACCCTTTGTCTTGTATGTTGAAATAACGCTGTAAGAGTGGTTATTATACATGACGTATAAATGCTAAAATAATAATGTTTGATTCACAGGAATGCGGAAATGACAGCTATTGCTTTCATAAGAATGCCAAGTACACAACTGCCATTTTCCTCGTGTGAATAAAATATGTACAAAAGAATTTGAAACTGCAAATAGATGCCAACGTAAAAACGCCACTTTGTCAATAAACGATGCTAGCCAAACCTTAGTTTTGAAAAATACAATGCATGCGTAACACAGAGTACAAACTACGGGAGGGGGAGGGTTGGGTGATGGGGAGAACGGTGGGGGCACGGTTGACGCAATCGTTTAAGGCTCTCAGGTTCGAATCCCGGTTCTCCCTGATGTATAGGTTTTTGATAAACGTCTAACAATCGTATCATCTCTGGATGTTCTCCCACATCTACCTTAACTCTTATTTTACTGATGCACTGTTAAAGACGGCGTTAAACTTACTCCATCACTGACTTCCTGTAAGGGTAAAGATTCTATCCGATGGCGTTAGTAGAGGATCAAGCAAAGTCAGGTCGACTCGGAGTTAGTATCTATTGTTTGAGGGGTATGCATGTTTAACAGCGGCATGGTATCCCAGTTAGCTGGCACTTTAAAACCGGCATAAGTCCGGGCTAGTACAAGCAGCCACAAACACACGTATTGCACGTCGCTATGTAAGTGCAATAATCTTGAACGCGCCGTACAAAAACACCTCATCATCAACGTGAAAATATCTGTGGCATAACCGTCCAAATTGTCTGTATTACGAGAAGTCAATGACATCGGATGCCTTGATATGCGAAAACCGGCGCTTAAAGAACACGTTTCCTCAGCATGTAGTGTCAGACCTTTTGTCAGATATTAATATTAAATGTGAAATGGAAATTTAATATTTGAAGATACCACAGTTACATAAATCACAAGACCCGTGAAGATCCGGGTTAGAATAGGTCTTCAGCAACCCAGGCCTGCCGTAAAAGGCGACTATGCTTGTCGTAAGAGGCGACTAACGGGATCGGGAGGTCAGGTTCGCTGACTTGGTTGATGCATGTCATCAATCCCAATTGCGTGGATCGATGCTCATGATGTCAATCACTGGATTGTCTGGTCTGGTCCAGACTCGATCACATACAGACTGCCGTCATATAGCCGGAATATTGCTGAGTGCGGCGTTAAACAACAAACAAACAAAACATAAATCACAAAACGTCAACGTAAAAAAATAATCAGTCTCGATTGTCTGTCGAAACATATGGCGTAAATGGCAAAATAGGGATGAAAACTATATGAATGGATCATTGAAAATCAGTGATGACACAAAGAGTAAACATCCCTGCTCTACCGGTAGCCCCGCCATGTACAGAAAAAGTAAGTGTGTGTTTATTGCCTAACGCCTCACGGCAATACTCCCGCCAAACGACGTGACACCTCTTAGAGCGTATATTCAGTAATAACTGCACAAAAGCGTTTGAAAGATGAATCACTCTTGATAAGGGAACTCTATTTCAATACTCACATTATGTGGATCCATATCCGTGTTAACTACATCAAATTTACGAACAAAGCCTTAGATATGCAGTTCTCAACATCTTCCATCAGCAGCGATAATTGAAATGAATATATTTGTGAACCATTTGATGTTTCCTTATGTATTTTAAACATTAAATTCCCAGCTGCAAATCAATCAATCCCCACAAATATAGTCATGCAAGAAATGAATATACATGTAACTTAGACCCTTCAGCTGTAACTTAGACCCTTAAGATGTAACTTAGATCCGTAAGATGTAACTTAGATCATTACGATGCTGCTAAGACATTCAGCTGTCACTTGCACCCTTCAGATGCAACTTAGACCCGTAAGATGTAACTGAGACCCGTAAGATGTAACTTAGACCCTTCATATGTAACTTAGATCCTTAAGATATAACTTAGACCCTTGAGATATAACGTAGCCCCTAACAATGTAACTTAACTCCTTAAGATGCAGCTAAGACATTCAGCTGTCACTTGCACCCTTCAGATGTAACTTAGACCCTAAGAATGGAATTTAGACCTTTGAGATGTAGCTTACACCCTTAAACGCAACCATAACGCCCCTATAATGGAATATTGCCTCATATAAATTTGAACAGGCAAACGCCTCTAAAAAAAGACATGACATCATATGTTTGTCATCCGTTCGCCTGAATTTAGCGACATGTTTACCCTCACAATGGCAAAGAATGATAATATATGAGCTATAGATGGCTATAACCCTCTTCCTGTCATGTCGACTGTTAGCCTGACGTGAGTGGGCACAGTGCCAGGGCCTCGACCGGCGTGCTAGAGCCACATTTGGCTGTACATATAGGATTCCTCATCCGCTCACAGGCACGCCATACAGGGCTGCTCCACACTGACGCTAGGCCCCGCACAGATATTTACTCGATCAGATATCTTAAAATAGTCCCACGTTACGGCTAGGGTTGTGATGGGGAGCACGATCGGGTATGATGAACGAGACTTTGAAGTCGTTGCTCAGATAATCATGATTATAGGCTAGGCGAGAGTTCAATATGCAGCCAAAATGTATAAATATTCAACCCCGAGCCTGTATATTGTTAATATTGTCTCCTATGTATATATGAATTGTATACAAGGCTGACACGCTATCTTGGCAATACTGAAGCATTGGAATGATCTCGATATTGATTGTGTGCAAGGCTGACATTTAAGAAAGTCCCCAGTTACAGAAAGCCAATATGGTGTAGAAGGGGCCTCCTCAATGCTGCGAGCAATATGGTTCTCACAAGAAACCAATACAAACGAAAAAGTGGCGGTTTGGGCGTATCGTGCATCTTCAGCAAGGACCACGCGTGAAGAATTTGATTGGCAAACAGTCCTGTGTTGACCTGTACTGTGTCGGTCTCAGCCAAGTCGCTACATCCAAATAAGGTCATCTCATATATATCCAGAGGTCATGTTATAATACAGTAATGTGTGTATGAATGTCGAGAAGGTTGATGACGTCAATACCATTATATATACATATTCATGCATTAATATTTATACAACAGTTGATGACCAGTCTGGCAAGACAATAGCTGTAATTGGCTGAAGCATTGTTCACGGAGATTTACACAACGGCAGTCACAGTGTTTGACTGTGTAGGTCATTAATGGTGTTGGTGTCATTTAGGCATAGTCTACACCTAGTAATGGTCCGCAGTCATGACGTTATGGTGTAATAATTAACATATATATCAGTAACGTACATTGTATACATTCATGAGCAACTGTTATCATGACGTCATTGTATAATAATAAACATAACATTCATTGTATACATTCATAGTATATCATATATATTTATACTGTCTATGTAGGAACTACAGTTATAATGAATTATAGATTATGATACATTTCTGCCCATGAACAAAATAAATAATGATGTCACAATTTATCTTATAGACACGACGTGGCATAACAGTCTACGTTTGTCTATATGCTATATTTCATGCTACACAGTGACGTCATAGTATATGCTTGTATCAATGTATGTAAAACATATTATACTCGCAATCAACATGTTTTGTGACGTTGCAGTATACGTTCATGTATATGCTGTATTTACTGTATATGCTGTAATAACCGTGTGAAGTCCGCTTCTGGTGTTCCCCGCCGTGTTATTGCTGGAAATTGCTACAAGCGGCGTAAAACCATACTCACACACTATAAACAACCGATACACCTACTTAGTATTAGTTACTTGCACACAGAACACACCCCGTGGGTATTGCAGATAATAGATCCCCACAAGCCTATTCAAGGAGCTAAGAGGCGATATCATGGGTCGGTTGATTGCAGTCATAGTATTCCGACGACTGGATCGTTGCTCATAATATCTATTTTCTGGTCCAAATTCGAATGTTTACAGGACGCCTTCACGCTGCGTGAATTAACAAACAAACAAACAAACACAGATTACGCTGACATTGTAAATAAAGGGGCTGACCAGTTGATATAGAGCCGAAATTGTTTTTGCATCAATGTTATTTTGTGGCAGACGGTTTCTTTATTTTCAAAAGTCTGAAGCATTTTCAGGGACAATTCTTTTTTTTCGATAAACGCTGTGGTCAAATGACTCTCCCTAAAATGCTACAGGAACATGCACTGAGTGTCTGGACGAATTTATACACAAATTGCCTGTTCAAAGAAGGCACTTAACGATGCTTTGACACCTTCTAAAGTGAATAATCGTGACCTATTATGTAGGTCTAAGGTATTAAGTATTTGAAAAAAGCTCTCGAACACAAGTGTTGACTGAATAGTGACACCGATTGTACACAATGACTGCTCCCCCTGGTGTCATCGTTTGAGTATTGAATGGCTGCATCCTTCCCTGTTGCGGTATATTATTACAATAAATATTTTGAATCAAACCTTAAAAATGTATCCCTGGCGTTCCAGTGAGAAGATATAATATATGAAGTAAATTCAAAACGGTAACGTCAGAGAACACATGTCGAACATCTGCCGAAATAAGGCGCACGAGCGGCCCAGTCGTCTGAGGCGCCGCGATTCGCTGGGCAGAGTTGCGTCCCTTGGGCACGCAAGAAACCTATGATTGTGGATTCGAATCCCGGTTCGCCCCGATTATGTTTCTAGGTTTGTCAGCACCATACTCGTGCTCGTGGGTTTCGCCGAAGTGGTAAACGTCTGAGACCTGCATCACTTCGGACTTTCCTCCCACGCCGTGATAAAACTGGAATACTGTTAAAAGCGGCGTTAAACCCAACTCACTCACTCACTCACTCTGCCGAAATAGATTCGATATGGAGTAAAGGGGGAACTGGTGCCGATAATTATGAGACTGGATGACTGAAAATCAGTGATGACACCAGTTGTCCTTTAGCACACACTACAAAACATTCATTACAATATTTGACATTAAGTAAGGAGGTGTATAAATGTTAATTGGATCTGTCCAAAGGGTCTGCGTTCATATAGATAGGATAATCAGATCCTGATATCATACTTGTTAATGGCGTGAATTAGTCTTTTCCTTATGCAAACACTGAGTGATTAATCTTCATTTTTATGTACAGAGCTTTGAAGTCGCAGATACCTTCTGCATCACACCGAGATGCTTGTAGACGTAAAGAAAACACATTAAATATACGAGTTCTACTAGATTATATGAATACCAATGCATTAGACAAGTAAATAAGTATATATGCCTACCTTAGAATAGATCCAAAACACTCTATTCTTGCAGTAAGAGGTGACTGAATTGGATCGACTGGTCAGGTTGGTTGACTGCGTTGATTGGGTGTCATCGTGCCCCGACGGTGCGGATGTTCTTCATGATGTCGTCCTCTTGTTTGTCTGGCCCATTTAGGAGTGCTTATCGGTCATCGTGATATAGCTGGACAATTGGTGACAATTGGACACAAAGAAAAAAATATAATTTAGAATTGTATGTAACAATATATTACCAATTTGGAACTTTGGAACATTGAAACATAACGCCACATCAACGCTACATCTCCTGTTGAAATGTGTGTGTTTATTAACATTTCTTTATTCTGAAACCCGGCGTCTTCTCGCGGGAGTTGCTGTTATGATCAGAGAACAAAACATTCCTCTGCGTTGTGAAGATCGCCATCGGGTGACCTTTGACCTTTGATACTTTCCTTGCAGTCATCTTTCAACTGATCCCAGCCTATTGCCCGCTCCAGTGTTTCCAAGAATAGCACAGCCGACAGCCCAAGGATGCTCTGCCTATTTAGCCTATACACTCGCCACACTTTGTAGTCTTCCTCATGTAAGTTGGGACAAACATAATTCCTGGACGTTGACGGTCAACCAATCTTTTCAGAGAGCGAACAATAGTAATCTTGATCTTCTTTCCCGACCGGTGGTACGGGACATGCTGATCGTTACACCCGGTGGTTCCTGAGTGTAGATTTCTTGAGTAGAAATACCACACGTTCTTGCCATTTGACTCTCTTCTCATTTGAGTGTTATTTGTCTCCCTCAAACATATAAAAAATAGGTAATAGGTTGTCTTTTCATTTGTGAAAGAAAACACTCCGTGATATATTTATGTTTTAATGTTTGACGTTTGATGTTAATACCCTGCCAGAACACCTGATTTTTTAATAGGACGATAGATTATAACTGGTGGATATTGCAACACAGCCATCCATTTGTGAGTGTCCTTTAACTTGTTTTGAGTAGTATATGACCAACCGTGAGAGTAGGTTCACAGTACCCCTGATTGTAAATAGGGCGGCTAAATCTCTCTTTTAGCATCTGTGGTGTCATTTAGCAGAGCCATTGTCACGGTTGCTCCAGGCCACCTTTCATACAGGGCAGATATTCATATAGAATCTTCTTCCTGGGTATTCCGGGTCCCAAGTGGATATTCATGTGGTCTCATTCGTCACCACTCGCCCCTTTCCGTAACCTGAGAGTCGTCCCCCATCAATGAATGTTGATGCGAAAATACATCAAACCAATCAGAATGCGCGTATGACTTCAGGTCAAAGAGTCCCTCAGTAATAGCTTTTTTATTTTGGATTTGTCTTGGATCTAAAATATACCCAAGATACAGGAAAATATCTTCAATCATACTGTATAATGCCGTAAGTCCCGATGTGTTTTCAATAGGATCTGGAATATATGGGATATATTGGAATACACATGTACATGAATCATTACGTAACGAGTTGAAAATTCTTCTAGCTATGCCCGTTTGCGTTTAAAAGGAACCCAGGCGCAAAAATGGCCACGAGAGGGGGACGAGTCGCTATTCGGCTTGTGCCTGACTAACACGAGTTGGTCACGAATGATGTCGTATGAGGCGACGACATTCATCGGGTGGTCAGGCTTCGTGACTTGGTTAATTGCGCGTCTTCGTGCCCTGGCGTCGTAGGATGCTGCTCATAATATCAATCACTTGTCCAGGTATCCACCATAAAGCTGAAGTATTGCCGAAAGCGGCATTAAACAACAAACAAATAAATGAATAAAGATAAATAAATAAAAAAGCACAAAGTCGTTCTAGTTGATCGGGGTACACTTTACAGGCTACCCATAACACTCTGTGTCTCAACATTAATGTAGTCTCCAAGGTTAAACCACATGATTTTATTTGTCAACGAACAAGTAGCTTTTACCTCCAGTAAACAAAACGACAATTCCATCCAGGTAAAATAGAGGTAAAGTATCAGTCAGGGTGAAACAAGAAATTTAGTAATAAATGCTGACTAATGTAAGTGACCTGTCGAGTCAAAACGGTGAGATGACATTATTGTTTAGATAATGTATGGGGTTGAAGAAAAAATTGATGCCAAAATAATTGCAACGAATGACATTTAAATATATCCAGTGCTGTTTGAGTTAAGGATATAACAAGACAAATCCTATTCCGAAAGCTTCTTTTGACAAGGTACTCGACAATATTTACTTAAATCTCTCCGACGCTCGTTGCAATCGGCTCGTCTCAGTCCAAAAGGGCCTCGAACAGCATTAGTAGGAATCCATATTGGAACTTTCGTGCATGTGACTATCACATGACATGACACAAACCGGTCATGAACATAATATAATTAATTAAATTGTTATCCGTTAGCTTTTATCTTCAAATGAAATAGTCTGCTGTATTTATGGTTAGCACAAAATTATCTTGAAACATAGTCTTTATAGTGTCAGGATATATGCTGGACGGGATTTGGCGTAACGCTGCCAACATGTATTAGCACTTCTGCCCGTGGCGTTATGTACTTATACAGAATAAGGCCTCGAGTGAAGAACTCTGTGTCGTCCTCACATGGGTATCATTCATGAAGCCATTTATTCATTATCCATGTCAATTCTCGCATTACGTTTAACAACGTTATACCATCACGCATTGGTGTATGAGAGCAATAACAAATCTCTTATGACAATCGTTAATATGATTGGATAACTATGCCTGCACGCAAGAACATTAACAACAATTTCTGCTGGATCAGTTTTTCAAATCTGAACTGCACATCATCCACGTATGGTACGTCAGTTGTAGTCATAAAAAACGTTCCACATAGCTCACCAGCCCTAAATAAATAATCTGGCGTTCATGGGGCCTAATGTTCAGATTATTTCATTTCAACTACAACAAAATCACCGCAATTTTCTTCTAAATCGTTAATACACATTTTGTAGAGATAGTACTACAAAACACACACAGTGGTTTTCACTCACAAAAGAACTTACGTATATGCACACACACACACACACACACACACACACACACACACACACACACACACACACACACACACACACACACACACACACACACACACACACACACACACACACACAAAATTATGCCTGTGCCCAAATGACAGTGTTCTGCTGCACAATAACTTAACTGTTGGGCTAAAATTGCCATATTCATTTATATAATAAGTGCTTTGTAAGTACTCACGTGTAGGCACATTTGGCCATACATTTCTGCAAAATGACTTCCCTGGTAGCAATACCTCCCTAGGCTTATGCTTTTTAATATTCTAGCCAGGGGACACCAAATAATGTTGGTTTTACACATTGCACCCCTGGGAGAATGGAACACGGACTTTCGGCAAGACGAGCCAACGCGTTAACCGCTAAGCCATCACATGTTTTGCCGCTGCCAGATTTATAATGATGTTTCTGTATATAATAGCATCATCTTAGCCCTATCGTTGCGTGACATCCACACACAATTAATACCAAAAATGAATAGGTATTTTCCGCATGGATTCGGATTTATTTGTGTAGAAAGAATGAGGTCCCGCAGAAATTTGGTGAAAAGAGCCTGGCAAGAAACACTGTTGTTGGGCTATACAAAAATTGCATGCCATCTCAATCTTACAGCAAGTGAACGGCGAAAACATGACACGACTGACGGAAGCCCAACGCAACAACGGCCGACTGCAAACAGGAAAATCATCTTCCGCTGTAGCCAGATTTTTCCACGAGCACCAATATCCATTACAAGACTTTTAAACCGTTATCAGACACACGGGACAACACGGGACCTTCCCAGATCCTGTCGACCACGTATTACTACTTGAGCACAGTACAGATACACACGTCTACATCATTTACGTGAAAGAACCACCACGGCCACCTCTACAACTACGGCAACACCATAATTGCGTAGGATATTAGCCCAGACAGTGAGGAACCGTTTACGTGTTGAAAGTATTCGCGCTAGACGACCAGTTCGAGGTGTCACTTTTCACTGACCTGCATCGTCGGCTGCGACGTCAATGTTGCCAAGGCCACAGTGTATGGCCACAACTGCGATCGAGATAAGTTTGGTTTAGTGACAAGTCACGTTTTATGCTACACGTCGTGTTTACAGGCGTCGCGGGGAACGTTACGCAAGAAACTGCATAGAAGAAGTGGACAGATTTGGTGGTGGTAGTGTGATGACGTGGACAGCCATCTCCTTCACCTGTAGAACAGACTTGGTGCAAGTTCTGAGGAATGTAACGGCACAACGTTACACGGATGAGAATCTTCGGCCACACGTCCTTCCTATTATACAACAAGCTAACGTCATTTTCCAACAAGACAGCGCCCGACCGCACAAGGCAAGATTGACAAAAGCATTTTTCAGGAATCACAACATCCAGGTCCTACCATGGCTTCAGGGTCTCCAGATGTCAACCCAATGGAACATTTCTGGGACGCACTGGATTAACAACTGGGAGAATGTCAGCAACAACCACAGAACCTCCGACACTTGGCGCAAGCAGTGCAATCAGAGTGAGTAAACATTCCCCAGGCCACAATTCGTGATCTGATTGCGTTCATGGGACGATGATACCAGTCAGTTTTGGACTCTAATGGTGGCCATACAAGATATTGGGAACAGATGCCCTTCACCTTGAAAATGTTCTGTTCCATGTGTGCCAGATTGAACTTGGGTCAATGGCAATGATGTGTGCCAATTTTGAACAATCAATTACCACCTGTTATTATATATGATGTATAAATTATACATCTAAAATCACTTTTGGGTTTCTTTTTTTTGCAGAGTATATAACACACAAACATTATTTCCAAAGAAAGAACTATTTGTCATTTGAAATTAATATCTAATTTCCCTCCACCTTCACCCTATTTTCCAAACAACACTGAAAGAAGGAATCAATATATCATGATGGCCTTTGCAGATAGTTTATTGATTGTACATCCCGATGACTCTCATGTGTGAATTTCTTCAATGACAATCGTGTTCGTAATGAGGAGTTTATTATTATTTAATAATGAACTATTCTTTAAAACGTAATGAAACAACATAATATTCCCATCAGGAAGACCTATTATTAGATAAAAAGCAGTTTGAATTTGTAATAACAATACACGTAGACCGTGAAGATCCGGGTTAGAATCGGTCTTCAGGAAACCATGCTTGTCGTAAGAGGCGACTAACGAGATGCATGTCATTGTATCCCAATTGCGTAGATCGATGCCCATGGTATCAATCCCTTGATTGTGTGGTCAAGACTCGATTATTTACAAACCACCGTCATATTTTGTGAATATTCCTGAGTGCGGCGTTAAACAATAAACAAACAAACAAACAAACAAACAATGCAATGCCGTGAATAAATCCCGTCGGTCAGTGGACAAATGACGGATGTCATCGAGATGTGTCGATATGATCAAGTTACCAGAATGCTTTACCATAGGAATAATCCATGAATATTTGGTTCTGTTTGAATAATTCACAATTAATACCTGGAATATTTGAGTCTATTTATGCAGCACACGTCAGGAATTTCCGGGAATATGAATAAAATATTATCACTGTTTCGGGGAAAATGTATACTTTTTCAAAAGTTTAAGGATGATCTATATTCACCGAAAATACATATATTTCCTGTATCATATTTAAGCTGTGAGATATTTCATAGCTATCTTATTCTATCAGTTGAAACATGCATAGCTTTCAAATGTTCCACATAATTGCATAAATGCTTTATTGTCTCCATACTTCGACTCCTTTCTTCTGCCATGGTTTTATTAGGGATCGGACGATGTCAAAGACGTGATATTACCTCAGTATTCCGAGAAACAGCTTATGATATCACAAAGGCACTCACTCACAGTAAGAGAAATTAAGTGAGCCTAAATATATCATCTATGCTTCTCATTCACTCGCTTACGGTCCGATCATTTAATGATTGTGTGTCTTGAAACAGTGACGAAAACATATTTTGTCTCCAGTCCTCCAAGAAACTATTAAATGGTCAGACCCTCACTCATTGATACAGAAGATCATCACAGCAACATCGCTGTACTACATCCCCAACCAAACACGCACATGGTTAATACCATTTCAGCATGCAGATAGTTATTTCTACACTGAATCGATATAAACAAACAAACAAACAAACAAACAAACTCGAGACTCAAACTCTATTGTTAACGTGAAAATGACATGTTGTGGTTATAATGATAACATGTTGATTGCAAATGAGTGTAATGAAACGTGAAATTACGCACGTTTGAGTACATGTCTCTGTTATCATCTCCCGTTTTTGTGCAAGCATTATCTACCGAAAAGATACCTTCAATGTTGATATGATACGTCTCGCTCTGCTGGTCGTTAAATATTCACCTAAATAACAGTCCTGAAATAGTCATAGGCGAACAATAGGATGGCAATAGGATACATCGAGACATTGTGTATCCTGTGTGATAGCAGGGACCGTATCGTCCCCATGACCAAATGCGTGATATTTCTTATGTGCGGACTAGACGCCTGTTAGCAGTTTTAGCACGTTTAATCAACAAATCGGCTGTATCTACAAACGCAAGCTGTATTAAGTATTTACAAGCGATAAAATCCAATTCCATAAGCTTAATACATCTCAACTGAAAGAAGAGTCAATTGTACGATTCCGACTTTATTTAAAGCATGTGTTCACCATCAAATAGTGATAATACCAGGTTTTCTCGAAAAGACGAGCCTATCCTTGTTGCATCCGTCACAAACACTAGCAAGGGAAAGTCAGTTGTTCACCTAACGTAAAAAGACACGAGAACATCTGGTTCAAGGCAAAATAGGGAATTGTATCGATTACGTCACTGAAGCGTCAAATGTCCACGTGTCTACCATAACACATTTTGAAAGCTTCAGCGAGGCATTAAATTTTGTCACCCTGATCAAACAACATTTCAACATGATTAATATTATTATTATTATCTATATTTATTTATTCCAACATTAATATGTATTTATTCCAACATTAGTATATATTAATTCCAACATTAATATTTATTCCATCATTAATTATTGAATACCTTAATTACACTTAAACGAAGTATCGATTTGGTATAAGGGGCAGACCTATTGATATTCTTTGATGGAGGGGGGAACATGTTGTTTTTAAAGTTTTCACATGACGTCCCCTCCCATAACGGAGAATAGTACTACTTAATATCTTGATCGACACATACGCACATGATAATACTAGGATTGGCTAAATAGTAGTGAGTCAGTCGTTGGTTTAAGAAGCTAAAATTCTCATGTAACATCGCACGTGTCTGATATATCTCATATCACAACTGGCTGAAGAGATGGACTTTGATCAGCTGGGTTTACAAGATTATGACAACTACAACCGGCAGTGTCATGTGATCACATTTACTACGTCAGCGTCACGAGCCGAGACACTTAGCTGATATCAGCGCTCAATCGTTCACACAGCAGACCTGGTTTCCATTTCCATGCTGAACAGGAAATTCACGGTCTCTTTGTGAAATAAACATTCTGTGTTTTCAATTTTTAGTTCTCGAACGCAGTTTCAATACATGTTAATTTCATTTGAAACCGAACGTGGAAGCCATATATGTATATTAGGTGAGAGGTTTCACGACCAACAGTACAAAGATTGTCTGTGCAGGGGCATGCGGTACAAATATTATACCTTGTCACATTATATCTAAATAAAAGTGAGAAAATCCTTTCCATGATCATGAGAAATCTCTGTTGAAATGAGAGTCCACTTACGCTTCCGGCTATCTCATGAGTTAATGAATCACTATCAAATAGTGATGATATCAGGTGTTCGGTTGGTTGGTTTGTTGTTTTACGCCGCACCTTATGGCAAGCATGGGTTGCTGAAGACCTATTCTACCCCGGATCTTGACGGGACGATTTCTTTTAAGGAATGGTATACACCCTTTATGTATTTTGCATAGAGAGTTGATAGCAGTTGAATATGTTTTCCTTTTGAACTTTTATATTTTTATTTATTTATTTGTTTAATGTTAGAATAAGAGATTTAACTTCCAGTCAATTTTCACTGACATCACCAACAGCTCCTCTTCTGGCATGTATGCAGTTATAAATGAGTCTTATGAAATGGAACCTTACATAGTTAATATTAAATAAAAACGAATAAGCAGTAGAATTCCTCAGTTGAGTATGAATACTGGTCGAGGGGAAGGTATACCCGTCATCTGAGAATATGTACGTGTAACATCTGTAGACACAATGTTGTTGAAGATGAACATCACTTTTTGTATATTTGTCCTGTGTATGCAGATTTACGTAATAAATATCGTAAGCATTTAACATTCCATGTTAACAGGGGTTGTTTAATATAAATTTAAAAATCTGGTAATTCGGGTATTCTTTGTATTTACAGTAACTATATCAAGGATGCATTAGGTATGCGTTCCTTGTACTTCTCTGTGCTACACACATGTAATATAATGAACATTTGCCACGCTCATATAAATATATTTTTTGTAAACAACACTTTTATACAAGAGATCAAGGCCTCAAACTGAATAAAGCTGATTGATTGATTGATTGATTGATTATATTTCGTTCAGGGTGGATGCATTTGAACGTGAATGTGTTAGGTTGAAAATATGAAAGTTCATGTCCGGTCTACCTTGGCAAAATAGGTGACTTTATGAATGAGGATCAGATATTGACGACATTAAGAAAAGGTCACAGTACAAGATAGATTGTAAAACGAAGCGGACCGTATACTGCAAATTGACTTGTTGAATGGAACTGAATACTATTCTTGATAAATATCCTTACTTTCACAATCCCCGACCGCCGTTATAAAGCTGGAATATTGCTGAGTGCGGCGTTAACAACAAACAAACAAAACACAATCCTAAACTTGGTTCCGGCATTCCGGCTAAAGACAGATCCAGGTGAAATCTCCAGGAATCAAATACCCAATAATACCCGCACATCTGACATATGATATCTGTTTCCTAAACAGCTCCAAATATAAAAATAAAAGCGACAGAACCCTTTCCACATTCATACGAAATCTCAGCTAAAAGCAGAGTCGGATATATCACGAGCATGTGTTTATGAATCACTATCCAAACAGTAATGATACCAGGTGTTCGCGAAAAGATGACCGTATTCTGTCCCATCGTTGACACCCGTCAGAAACATATGTTAAGGCGAGTCAGTTGTTCACGTGAAGCTATGTCAATGTTACTGAATGTTACACATTCTTGTGGCCTTTATAGCTTTTTATAGTCTCGTTTTCTGTCAAACATCTTGCAACGGTAATCAAGATATCAGGAAACGCAACAAGCAATTCAACGTTCATGAACTGATTCGCTACTTAATAGGGTCTTCCGGTCGCGTATCAAAGAGAAGTGCTTACAGTTATACATGATTTTTCTCAGTGATGCGACCAATTAATCACACAATGCGGACAAATTCCATGGTAATTCAAATGGTACTATAGAACTACCTATGCATACTCAGCCAATGATTGGTATACATGTATAGCGATTCCCCAAGTACCCTTCCATTGCTTCAGATAAATCGTTTAACTTCCTTGAGTGGCATTTAGAAGTTGGTGTGATGAAGTAAGACGAGTTCTATGGATGAACAACCTCTTTATTACAATTAGTGCCTGGTTGGCTTCGGTTTGGATGCTTCTGAGGGTGGAGTAGGTGTCAGCATGTAGGAGATTCTGGATATGATCTTGTTGTTTGGTGATACTGTGGAGAGTCAGGGTCTTGGTCTTGCGGTGATGTCGGATCCTCTCTTTGACGAGTAGTTGAGATGCTTTCTGTAGGATGTTGCGGGCTGCCACCGAGTTGACTTGGCTCCTTAGTCTGAGGCCATTCGGGATGAGCTGCTGGTCCCTGCATCTCATAAGGAAGGTAAGATGGTTGGAGGACTGGATGTACTTCTTGTCTAGGTTACTGAGTTTGTTGATAGCTGAGAGTGCCACGTCTCCAATTGTAATAAAGAAGTTGTTCATCCATAGAACTCGTCTTTCTTTAGATAAATCGTTGTCTACTATCTACAGAATAATGACAATCAGACATGATTTTGACGATACCCTTGGTGCTTGAAAGATTTGAAATAGAGTATTTTAGCTTGATCTTGTGGACAGGAAACATTACTCTGTTTATATAGCAAGATAAAAGGTATTTATTTATGTTTGTCAGACCTGTTGATTTATGATTTTTCGTTGTGTGATCACGATGTATCTGCTTGATAGTAATGATATTATAATATAAATGCATTGGAAGTACTGAAAAATATATCATTTACACAAAATAGCATGTAAGACCGGCCTGAGGCCGGATGTCTTAACAAGTTGTTTGTATTAAACGGTTAGAGAGAAACAAGTGTTTTCGCCTTTCACTAAGAATGTTGATAAATTTTTAGTGGATGTCTCAGCCTATATACCTTCCAGAACAAAATCGTCGCTGCTATTTGAACTTCTCATAAGACAGTTCAACACGCGTGTACAAAGTGATGGCTTCAGTGTTACAATCAATGGCACAAAACCTTCAATCTTCACTACAACACGATAAGAATTGACACAAAGAAATAAGTAGGTTTCCAAGTCAAGTGTTGCAGTAAAATCCATTCCTTGCTTGCTCGGCCCACTCCCACAACACTATTTAGTTTTTTAATTATTACTGATTTCACTCAAACAAATGGATCAAATTGAAGCAATGAAGAATACGTATGGGGATACAGTGTCAACTGAAAATTGCTGACTGAGTATTTTAAAAAAGGCAGTATGATATATTCCCAAGTCTCATAATTATATTTGTCAGTTATGTTACAGCATCTGCGCCAAGAAGCAGTGAGGGCATGTCGTCGTCAAGCATATCTTTTTACACACAAACATCAAGTTTATCATTAAAAGATGAGAAGACATTATTTTTGTCTAGATGATATTTTAGACAGTACATTGAAGATTGCTGATTATGCTAACCATTCGGCTTATATTAACATTAGCGTGGGCAGTAACATAGGCACAGACATCGTTGTTACAATCGTTATTAAAAATCCTTCCTAATAATTAATATCTACATTTGTTTAAATAATCGTTCATTGTCGACATTCCTAGATTAATATTTGAGTCTGTTCGGTGTCTTTTATCACACCCTTGTATGTGACGAGTGAAGTAACATTGCTGGCATTCGGTTCAAATACTTTAACATAAAATTCACAATTGACAGCCATAAAAGCTTGAAGATGGAATTCTTATTTTCCATATCTTCACGACATTGCAGGGCGGAAGTAAGAATAATTGCAAGTGATCGTAATGACTTACATTTTCTTTCACGTCATAACTTTTTCTTTAAGGACAAATTTCGGTATATGATAATTCCACCATATTTGACAGAGTCAGAATTATCAATAGTTGCATCACCAAACGGGTAGCTAACTTTATTTAGAGGCTAGGGGTAATTATATTAAGGTGCTTACGAAGAAGTCAAACCTACGGTCTGGAGGAATATACGTCTGAAACTGTGATGGACGTATTCATTCAATAATGAACATCAGAAGTGTAACGTACGTAGCCTGTATTTTATGATGGATGTTTGGAGAACATTTCGAAAAGTGACAAAAATGGTATCCTATGCAATTTTCTATTTGAACATGCACTATGTAGTGTTTTCGCTTGTGTTTAGGACAAGTGCCACTGAAGGGGAGGACAAGCTCACCTTTTCATGAACACCCGGTATCATCACTGCATGGTCGTGTTTCATAAACACATGCTTGTGATATAGTGAAAATCATACAATGAACTTTATTTTTAGCAGAGTTCTTAAGCTTGCTTTTTTCGCGACCATCTGGTGTCACATTACTGATTTCCAGTTATCCATTCATACAATTTTCACTACTGGTTTGCCTTTTGGGCCCAGTGTAATCGGTTTCGGCAGATGGTCGAGACTGATTGTTCTCTTGCGTTGACGTTTTAAATTTATGATTATGAAAATGAGTTTTGGTCGCTTTGATTTATGTCCTGTGGTCGATATATACTGTCGGACATCTGCCTTCAGCCGAATGAACAGCCATATATTAACTCAATGCCTTGTTGTTCACATTCGTATTCTGTCACAAGAAAAGAACCGTGAATAAAACCTCGAAAATTCGTGTGGGTAAAGCATTGTGATCATCGTGGAAGCAGAGAACCTCATCCATTTTTTATGACGTTTCAGCGTGACGTCATTTCACTATAAATGATGTCAAATCCTCATGCTAAGACTTACCAATGATTATTATGTGAAATTATGTTTGCTATGAGTGTGGGACTGTGAAGTTGTTTAATCAGGGTTACAACATTCAAGGCCTCAGTCAAGCTTTCAAACAGTTTTATGGCAGACATGTGGAGGACATTTCCAATTTTGACGCATCAGTGACAAAAATGATGTCCGATGCAATTCCATATTTTGACTTGTGCCACATGTTCCTATATTTTTTTTCAGATGAACAATTGACTTGCCTTTGCATGTGTTTGTGACTTGTGCCACTGGTGGAGCAGGATACGCTCACCTTTTCGCGAACACCTGGTGTCATTACTTTTTGACAATGATTCAAAAGCACATGTTAATGATAAAGTGGGAATTGTACAATCGACTATGCTTGATGCAGAGGTTTCTATTGGATATAGAATTGTTTTGTCGCTAAAGTTATTTTTAAAAAATTGTTTAAGAAACTATTTTGATTCAGGATTCACAAGAAAGGGTTACTGATATCAGGACATGCATAATTTAAACTTGTGTCATAAACTAAACTCAATGGTTCGACACCTCATTTCACAAATTTGGTGTGAGTTTTACGCCGCTTTTAGCAATATTCCAGCAATATCACGGCGGGGGACACCAGAAATGGGCTTCACACATTGCTCATTACATTGTTTCTGCGGAAATCTCCTTCATAAGATTCTCCAAGAAACCAACCCCAATGAAGGATGCTGATGTCACAATGAGTGAGTGAGTGAGTTTGGTTCTACGCCGCTTTTAGCAATATTCCAGCAATATCACGGCGGGGAACACCAGAAATGGGCTTCACACATTGTACCCATGTCGGGAATCGAACCCGGGTCTTCGGCGTGACGAGCCAACGCTTTTACCACTAGGCTACCCGACCGCCCCCAAATTTGATGTGTGGAACAGGGGACATGGTCGGTCCGTTAGGGCAGCTGATAACTGTTATATTTATATGTATCACAAAGTTTGAGCAAACACGAAATACAATGTGAGTTTCATATGTTCCCCTAGATTATTTCATAGTCAAATCCTTATTGCTCTTAACCCGTCGTACACTGACATTATTCATTGGCTTGCTTTGAACTAGATGAATATCAGTAGGACGCCATCACGTTCTAGTCATTTTGACCGATATTTGTCATCAACTGATTCTTGAGGACATTAAACCCGGAACACCAAATAACTTTCCTTCATATTCGAATTTCTGAAAGGAACAGACAAAGTCGCAGAAATTATCACTCCTGAATCCGTGTAAAGCTGCAACAGTAACACGGGTTTTGTGATATAAGTGTTCATATCCTGTCCTAACGGTAGTAGCCATCGTTTGAGAAGGTCAAGGTCATACTCTGCTTGCTATTGGCGCTCGTCTCTATTTTACGATCTATGCCTATTTTGTCTATGTTCAATGGCTACCTTACGTACGAATTTCAAACAGTGAATCTGTAGTTTGACATGTCTGTTACTATATTTTGAACAATTTCCTGGTAAATGAATTTTACTAAACAGGAAAAACAGTTCAAACGAAACAGAAATATGCTAATCTATTTCCTTATAGCGACAAAACTAGGCCTAGTGAAACGCATGCCTTGTTGACAGAACTTTGTATGACTTTATACATAATCACCGGGGCGTGGTGCATTTAGTTATGACAGGTTAAAATTGAAGAGCTAGCTATGTGCAAATAAGTATGTATGTAAACAGTTTGCGTTTAGTCCACGAAACCACATCACCAGTTAATTATAGTGTAAATAAATAGTTAAATGTAGAATCTCTGTACAGAATACGTAATTCAAAATTAACATATCGTTGTAGGTTTTAACAAAATCAGTAAATGCGCGCTATCGTGTGACTGGGTTTTCTTGTCCATCATTTTAATTGTCTGGTTTGTTTACAAGGAGCACGGCAGGAGTACTGTTGGTCGGCTCCAGCAACAAACACTAACTTTAGTGTGCAAATTGTGTCAGCGGCGAGTACACCGGTAGGGCAGGACATGCTTACCCAATGCGCCAATATCTGGTGTCATCACATTTCCAGTGATCCCTTCATATAATGATCACCGCTATTTGGGATTTTAGGTTCAATGGAATCTATAATTGATATGTTGTTCATAAATGTTTGAGGCGGTATGAGGCCAATTTCTGGCATCCCCCACCGTGATATTGCTGGAATTTTGCAAAAGGTGACGTAAAACCATACTACCTCACTCATGTTTAGTTGTCACGAAGAAGAGCGGGTGCGCACCCATTCGCCTCCACTTCCTCTGGATCTGCGTATGCTCTTGGGTTACATATTACATACCTAATCATATTAATCAACTTATAATTACACATTGAGCATTTTGTTGTAAATCTTGGTTAGTATCTAGATTGATGTAGTGAATCCTGCCTGGGTATTGTGCAGGATGCTGTGGAAGTATAAGTCCATATCATCCCCAGTAAGTAGGCCAAGCTTCCGTTGCTGCTGGCTTACAGCCTGTGCTTTAATTACAATGTTTCATGCGATTGCTACGCTGCAACATGTTTGAAAAATTGCTGTGATATATAACTTTGTATATTGGTCACATGTAATTTGTCCTGTTGCTATGAGGCTGAAACATTGTTGATGTGACCTTGCATTTAAACTAACTCACTGAAGGATGGCCACTGTCCACAAGCCCATTTTTTTTATGGCACCTGGGAATTGTAGCGTATAAACACCTCTGTGAAAAGAAATAGATACAGTACTCCCTTGTTATAATGCCCCTGGTTATAATCTGTCACTCTGTTTATAATGCTTTTTTTTCTCTCTCAAAACGGATTCCGCAGCGCAAAATTCCCTCGAAATAATGCCAATGCCAACGTTTTTCAGAGGAAACGTTCCAATTCCCTTGCCAAAATGCCAATTTCTTTTTAATTTTGACAAAAAAAATGGCGATGTGGTTAATTTCTTTGAAGATAAATCCTTCTAAATCAACACACAGCTGATTCTCACTCAGGAAAGTTAATACCTGAGCAATTGTCACATGTTAAGATTCATTTCCTGCCACTACAACAAGACACTACAGCCCATGATACCGTCATCACCCAATCATTAAAGTCCCCAAACCGTAAACCTGATATTGACAATAAACTGCCCCCAATGAAGATGATGTAATGACACTGCACCATCAGCGTCTAGGTGCAAACACGACATCATGGAGGCGATGAGGAGTCTTGAGGCCCAAGCCGGTCCACAAACAAGGGCTTTGGAGAAGCGCCCATACTTGATTGCCACACTGACACAATTATCAGCTGGCTCTTGCCAGACTTGTGTCAAAGACTTTTTACAAAATAAATAAAATGGTCAACATTGACAATGTATATAATGCAGTAATATTTGAAAAAATTGCTTGGATTAAATCGGTGTGTCATGGTTCTAACTTAGTCTCCTGTACATTATGTCATGATCAATTAGGTTTGATTTCCACCTTCCTGGTTATAATGCGAACCTGGCTATGCCAAATTTTCTGCTGGGCATAAAGTGTCATTATAACGAGGGAGGAGTGTATGTATAGACTTTGTACTGAACATATAATGTTTCAAATGCATTCCTGCTGCTACAAACCAATTGAAAAGTACACGTAAACTGAATTAATGAAATACCCAATATAAACTTATCATCTATGGGAAGAACTGTATCCTAGAACCGTGGACTTGTTGGTATGTACAGAAACAATCTAGACTATGAAACCACAATATACCCTTCACCATCCATGTAGTTAATACTAATTTATACTATTAACCATTATTCTCACCACTGTTGCATAAACACTAATTTCATCAATGGTATATTCCAAAAGCCACTAATTAAAAAAACCAAAACCCAATAAATGAATAAATAAACACTAGTGGTCATTGGTGCTTGGCTCCTTGTGTTGTCTCCTATGTTTCGCAATGTGTACGTTCGTGAACCCTCAGTGCACCTGACAGGAGATTACTTGATATGTTGTGTTGCTACTGCTGCAGTTTTCCTTGTGGGGCAGCAGCTTTATTTGCCTTCGTATTAATACTACGGAAGTAGCATTGTGATAACGCTGTTTACATGAGCATTTCACATTTTTAAATCAGTAACAAGAAAGAGGGAGAAACTAAATGGACTTTCAATCCCCAAACAAAGAGTTGGGCACCTCCACTCCAGTTGTTTGTCTTAAGGCTGTGGCGGAATAGTGCATGGTCTTTCTCATGTACGACTGTCGTATATATCTGACGTTATGCCCTTGTTGACCTCTAAAACAGAATACTTGATATGCTGTGTTGCCACTGCTACGGTTTTCCTTGTGGAGCAGCAGCTTTATTTGCCTTCGTATTATTACTACAAGAGTAGCATTGTGATAACGCTGTTTACATGAGCATTTCACATTTTTAAATCAGTAACAAGAAAGAGGGAGCGACTGAATGAACTTTCAATCCCCGAACAAAGAGTTAATGATAATAAAATCCACTTAGTCCAACATCTTCTATATAGTTTCAGGCCTAGTACTTTCACTGTCTCATGACAGCTCTTCTACCGTTCAATTTTGGTTTCATCAATCGGATAAACATTTGTGCTTTTTCCAGTCTTTGCTTCTTACTACTGGTATACAATTTATAAAACGGAAAAATAATAAATTTCCCGTTTCCGCAATCATCAATGTGTTTCCGTTTTATAAATTTTATACCAGTAATAAGCAGCAGAGGCTGGAAAAAGAACAAATGATGAACCCCAAATTGAACTCTAGAATGCATTGATACATTTGACATTTCAATCGTAAATGTTACACTGCTACTTGACAAATGCTGTAGATTTTAATTCAAATGTCTCCCTACAATTGTTAACTTACGTGGTGTCGTCGCTGGATTGTGTAAATGCATTATACATTCATATGTCATTGTCAGTTACACTGAAGAGCTGTCATGAGACAGTGAAAGCACTATGTCTGAAACTAGTGACGTGGACTTTATTACTTTATTATATATTACACACACAAACACACACACACACACACACACACACACACACACACACACACACACACACACACACACACACACATATATAAGAAATATAAGAAATTACATGTTTTAAATTCCTCTTGCTCTCTGTTTCAAAATGTTAATTTTATGCCAGTTCCCCTCCTTCTGTAAACAATTCCATTAAACATCTACAGTACTGCAAATGCCCATGCAGTATGGCTATTTCCCATTCACACTGCCATACTACTGTAGTGGAGGACATATCATGCAAGATGGCCGAAATGTAGCAACAATATTTACGATCGTGTTTACAGCCATGGCCTTGCACGGCAAAGATTACGTTTACCACTAAATCAATAACTAGACTTTCAATCCCCAAACGTAAAAATAAAATTTGTTTTCCCAACTTCAGAATGTTTTGACAAGACCCTCAAGTGGGGTGATGATGAGAGATGATTTATGTTTGAAACCAGAATCTTACCATCTTTACGGTTCCCTTCAAGGACATGAAGCAGTACAACTGGCACTAGGATACCACTCATTGATAACATTACGAATGATTTAAAGTGAGCGATTTAGTATGGTTTTACGCCGCTTTTAGCAATTTTTTACCAATATCATATTTGGGGACATCAGAAATTGGCTTCACATATTGTACCCATGTGGGAAACCGAACCCGGTATTCGGCGTGACGAGCGAACGCTTTGAATGATTTAAAGAGGGTAATTAGCCAGTAAAGTGAGTGAGTGAGTTGTGTTTAACGCCGCTTTTAACATTATTCCAGTTATATCGCGGCGTGTCAGCTTAATGTGGGAGGAAAGCCCGAAGTGATGCAGGTCTAAGACGTTTACCACTTCGGTGAAACCCACGAGCACGGGTATGGTGCTGACAAACCTAGAAACATAATTGGGGCGAACCGGGATTCGAACCCACAATCATATTAGCCAGTAAAGACAGTCATGACATTTCTCTGTGCATGTTTCAATTCTCTTAAAACAGCGTCTGTAAAACAACTGAGAAAATCCCAATAAACCATAATTTACCTATTTTACATTTTGCATTCCAGTAAATATGTCATCGTTACTGTAACAAGATTTCTATTAAATTCTCATTGACCTTCAAAAGGCGTTTGCGTTTCTTCAAAATTCGAAATCAAGGCTGACGTCAGACTGTCTGCCCCTCTTTGATTTTCACCACACTATACTTTGATTCTGATGGGTATCAACTATTTTGATCAATGTAATGTGTTTGCAGATGTTAAAAAAACGTCATAAATGCATTTTACATCAAAATAACATCACCATAGAAAATACACCCATACATGTTTTGGTACATGATGAATGTATGACGCAGGTTGGTTGGTTGGCTGGTTTGTTGTTTTACGCCGCACTCAGCAATGTTCCAGCTATATGACGGTGGTCTGTAGATAATCGAGTCTGGACCAGACAATCCAGTGATTGATATCACGAGCATCGTTCTACGCAACTGGGATCGATGACATGCATCAACCAAGTCAGCGAGCCTGACCACCCGATCCAGTTAGTCGCCTCTTACGACAAGCATAGTCACCTTTTACGGCAAGCATGGGTTGCAGAAGAGCTATTCTACCCCGGATCTTCACGGGTCAAATGACGCAGGCGTTGGGTGTTTATTAAACAATTCAGTGGCAAGATTTATATTACATATATCCATGTTAAGTCCAAACCGCCAAAGCCATAGAATTATTATCAGTCTGAGATACCTGCTTAAATAGATATGTCGTTAAAATAGATAAAAATGTTACATTTTATATAATTATACACAGGTGACTTGAATTCAAAAGACTAATGATGAGCAAATTTCGAATTTCATCGTTCACATATTTTAGCTGAAAATGGTTCGTTCACCGGCATCATTGTATTAACCTCCTTTCTTACAAGAGTCCATACACACGTTTAAGTTGACCTAACTGTCAAATTAAGTCTTTGTAAAACCATTCATTTATTCACAAACAAATCGGTTATTGTGTACATTTTTTATTTATGTCTTGCTTTGAATCCACTACAGCGTTGATGAGAATCACTTTGGAAGCACTGCTCTTCATAGCTAAACAATACTTAGTTTCTGTAAATAAGAAATGACTCGTATAACCTTCAAATAATGTTTATCAACTAATCCACAGCCACATCCACGAAAGACAACTGTGAGCTACAGTACCTCTCTGGCGTCACTAAAGCATACGGTTAACAGTAGTTAACACAACGTTAATAGTATACGTTCTATTGCATGTTGAAATCAGTATACTGGGGAAACAACACTAATAACATATTGCCCAAGGTAAAATGTTGCATATTGTTCAAACAAACCCACAAGTCCCACAAACGTGAACAAAATACCCAGCAGTAAAAATGTGTTTCGATGTAAAAGGAAACATTGACTCGATCTTGTTATTACTCTAAATGGAGTATAGATTCCATTAATCCGGGATTTTTCCTCGGGAATCGGTCCAGTGAGAGGTAAAAAGAAAGCTTTCTCAAAGAAAAATGTTTTTTTCTTTATACATGTTCACATGCATTGTTTCTTTTGTTGGAAAGATGTCCGCCTTTGCATATATTACGTTCAACGTATACCGCAAGGAAATAGTCTGTTCACCGAGGAAGTGGAAACTATAAATTTCTCTTTATAAAAGTGTTACCACATTACGGATACGCACTCATTTCAAAGGAAAAGGTTAAAATCAAGCACACAAAGTGTGGTGTAGAAAAGTGGGCGTGTTTTTCACACGACCATGTGTTTCTCCCTGTTTCGAATCGCATCAATGAATTTGAGTAAATTTATTCCCGTCTAAACATAAAAGAGATAGAGAGAGAGAGAGAGACGCTGTGATTACGAAAACCCGTCAATCGATGACGTTTAAAGTTTGCAGTTTGTTTTCTGCTAAAGTGTTGGTATATTTTCTGAAGCATGACCGGCGGCCAACAACGGTGTAAGATATACGACTCAAAACATCCTATTGCCATTGGCGGGTTTTGAGCTCTGTCAGACATCAACTAGGCACTCCTTCACGTTCACGGGTGAGTATTAAGACAGCAAACACAGTAAGTATTTTATAATCCTGCTTAGTGTTGATCCAGGAAGCTAAGTTTTATTTTTCACTTCTCCTGGGTTTTCTGAATGCGGAATTGTTACAGGGTCCTTCCAAAGGAGACCATTCATTAACGTGACCCAAGTTTTACTTATACCATTAAGTGCGGATTTTGTATGATTGGTGCGGTTTAAATGTTAGTTGCTACAATAAATGGGCTAGTCACAGTTACGTCATCGTCAGATGCCGTTAAGGGACCGACCATTGGACATTTCTGTACCAAAAGTCCCAGTCACTTCCCCCCGGAATATTACATTTCGGATTCTAAAAGATCCGTGAAGATCCGGGGTAGAATAGGTCTTCAGCAACCCATGCTTGCCGTAAAAGGCGACTATGTTTGTCGTAAAAGGCGACTAACTGGGTCGGGTGGTCAGGCTCGCTGACTTGGTTGATGCATGTCATGATATTAATCACTGGACTGTCTGGTCCAGACTCAATTATTTACAGACCACTGTCATATAGCTGGAATATTGCTGAGTGCGGCGTAAAACAACAAACCAACCAATTCTAAAAGGGTTACGGTCGCCGGTTTCCTTCGCGAAGTGTTTTGAAGACCTATTATGTTATCAGTTCTGGCATGGGTTATATCGAGTGTGAACAGCAGGTCATCATCTGTTAGGTTCCTGCTTCTGCGATAATGACATGATATAACAACATTGGCACCTGCCATGCCAACCATCAACTCTATGGACAAAATAAATAGCGTATATTTGTTAGCTATTAATATTGTGATCTTGATGGTCTGTCATCAGGTTTCCCTAGCCTCTCAAAGCCATCCAACGACCATAATGCCAATGAAGTTACCTTCGGGTCGTTTATTCTGAGACCACAATGTAAGGATTGTTCGTTCACTGTAGGGTCCAGGGCCCACTTGCACAAAGCGATCTTAGCGCTAAGATGATCGTAACCCCCATACTTTAACATAGGCTTACAACAGTCGTAGCGCTAAGATCGCTTTATGGAAGTGGGCCCAGGTCGATTATGATCTGTTTTGAATGATATTATTGGCGGGCAGTAGATCTAATTTACATGCTGTGAAAAGCAAAGCTGTTGAAGCTGATACCGGAAATAGTTTCATGATCGTAAGTTAGTTGTGTTAATAGGAAAGACATCATGTTGCACGTGTCACAGTAGAATAGATTTCCTTCACAGTTACAGAACATGTTCTTGAAAATACTTCCTTGAAGCAATGCGTCTATGTGACAACCACCGAAATGCAACTGCAAGACGGCTTTGAAACACGGTATTTCTTTCATAATATATGAAGTAATTCATCATTTATGTATCAACAAATGCTAAAGTAAGGTTTGAGGGTCATGCAGTTCCTCTCTCGGGAATAAAAGTAACGCTATCACTAGTATAACATGTCTCATGCAAAATTATTTATACATTTGAAACTTATGGAAGGTGACACAACGCGCGTGTCCCGATCTCTCTATCGCCATTTTGAATTCTTTAATGCGTAATTTGCATATAGGCTTGTCTAAACATTCACAAACTCTGTAACACGCAACACGGGATTCTGAAATCCTAACGGCATAACTATTGAATTGCATGGAATGCATACAAAATCAACAGAGACCGATTGGGCAGAACGCCAACCGCTGGACGCGCTTTCACCAATCTACTAAAATTAAATATGACTAGCGAGGCGTAGCGCCTATATACACATTGAGAACATTCAAATGTTCACAGCCGTATGGAAGTAACCTTTCACAACACGCTAGTAAGAAGATCTGACCTACATCCGGGCTTTTCCCTTAAAGCACCGCCATCCCCTTGTCATTAGCTGAGTGGCCGCACGTACCCCTGCTAAAAATAAATATTCCACTAGCCTAAACCCAATTCATCGATTTAGCAAACAGTCGGTGAAAGGTGCGTTGTTACAGCGAGGTCACAACGCTTTCTTCAGTCACTTGGGGTAACACAAAAAGCAAGTAGATAAGATATAATATTGACATGTAATTTGCAATTTAGGCCACGCCCACAGATGTGCGGGTGCCAGAACGTATCTTTTCTTCGATATGTGACGTCACTTCCTACAGCGGAACTGTCAATATTACCGCCATGGCAGTGAGCGGAGTCGAAGCAGACGAGAACTTTGACATATTTTCATGCACTTTTGTATTGATGGACGAAGTAAACTGATAAAGCTACATAATGAGGGGATCGGTAAGTTCATTTGTGTGACTCCATGAATGTATTTCGAGACTTTAGCGAGCCAGTTAGCTGCGATCACTGGCTATCGCGAAACAATGCTCGGACCGAGTCCCACTGAATGTATACTCGGGGCGGTCGTTTTGCGGCAGACTTGTTTCAACGCTTGACGACCGGTGTACGATTCTGTTGAAACTACTTGGGGTTTGGCGAGCTGTTGTAATCTGTCGTGGGATAAGGGGCGCCCGGTTTTCGAGGCTGCCTCCGCTGTGTGTTCTCTGTATATGAATGCTATTTGCATGTTTGTGGTTCACAAAGCGTATGTGTAGGGTTGTGTATCATCGCTCGGTCACGTGGATCGGTACTCGTTCTCAGAGGTAATAAAACCGCTTATTCACCACATCTATTTATGTGATTCAGTGTAAGTTATCACGATGTTATTGTTGATTGACTTTGTTTATCCAGGTAGATCTAATTAACCTACTTCCTGTATATTACCTGTGTAATGAATTATTGAGTATTCTATATTTAAGTCACATTAATTCCAACTAAAATTATTTTTTCACAACCTGGATGAATGTATTTTTCCAACTTTTTTATTATTTTGATGGAGGTGCACAAAAACAATTGTCTTGCATAATTATGTTACAAATATCATGATATTAGCTATTAATAAGTTATTTGTTTTGATTAAAAAGTGCACAAATGAGAAGGTTGTTATTTTATGCATATCAAAGCAAAATTTATTGATCAAACATATTTAAAACATGTGAAAAGTTATTTTTCTGAAATTCGTTGACTTGTCGGCTCTTATTGTATTTGTGCATAGTATTGTGGGAATGTTGATATTGTGTGACAGTGCCCATTTTGTTGATATCTGAGTATTTGCAATGTTGACATGAGATGCATTGATTTTATATGTGATGTTTTTGTCAAGTAATATATAAAAGTTAATCATTTTAATTTGGGTATATGCTAACAAGTGTTTCAAAATGTTTAGGGAATCGGTTATTTTTTTGTTATGAATAAGATGAAGAATTTAAGAAAATGCTTTTGCATGGTGCCTGCGTTTTAATGTAGATTTCTTTGTTGTTTAACTCCACACACAGCAATTTTCCAGCTATATGACGGTGGTCTGTAAATAATGGAGTCTTGCCCAGACAATCCAGTGATTGACATCATGAGCATGGATCCATGCAATTGGGATACGATGACATGAATCAGCCAAGTCAGTGAGCCGACAACCAGATCCTGTTAGTCACGATTTATGGCAAGCATGAGTTGCTGAAGACCTATTCTAACCCAGATCTTCATTTGTGTTTTAATGTAGGTACCCATGAAGATCTGGGCTAGAATAGGTCTTTAGCAACCCATGCTTACGTATAAAGGTGACTATGCTTGTTGTAAGAGGTGACTAAATGGACTTATTTCAGGCACTTGATACACTTAATTTGGCATCGATTCACATTTAAGCCCATATCAATTGTCCACATTGATCTCTCATACATATCAATAAGCAAGTACAAACTATTCTTTTAATTCCTCATAACATTCTTGGTCTTCTTTCGGGTAAGAAACTGTACAGAAAACAAGACTTACCAGTTTTTCCTTGCTGCCTGTTGTCATAATACAGTATGTAAACTTTGTTTCTTATTCTTTTCTCATACAGAAAAGTTGACTAGACTCACTGACATGTTGATGGATATTAGTCAGTTGTCCTTCTTTCCTTTATGAGCGAGCCTACGGACTCTATTCTCAGTCTAATGGTTGGGTTTTCCATACAAAATGTTGTAGGCAGTATTGAGATACTTACCGTATCGTGGCGTCTGTGTCGGGATATGTTTCATGTCGAGTGATACCTGTATAGTGACATATCTACACCCAAGGCCTGGGTTTGATTCCCCACATTGTTGCAATGTGTAAAGCCCATTTCTGGTATCCCCTGCTGAGATTTGTTGCTTTGATCATGCTAAGAGTGGGGTCAAACCCACTCACTCACTCAGAGACTTTCATAATTCAGTCAAGATGTTTATGAATTTTAGGTTTTAAGTCCTACTGCCAGAGTTAGGAACAATAAGTTTGAATGAGCCCATGCGGATTCAAGGTCTGAATACCTTACAGTGCCCAAGTACTCTTGGTTTGTTTGTTCATTTCTTGTTTATAGCCGCACTCGGAAATATTCCAGCAAAATGACGGTAGTCAGGAAATCATCGAGTCTTGACCAGACAATCCAGTGATCATGGGGATTACAAGTCTTGGTTGGTTGGGTTGGGGATGCACTCTTGGTTTGTTTGTTGTTTTGTGCCGCACTCAGCAATATTCCAGCTGTGTGACTGTGGTCTGTAAATAATCGAGTCTGGACCAGACAATCCAATATCATGAGCATCGATCTACACAATTGGGATACAGTGACATACATGATCTCATGGTACTTGTCTTAACTGTGAATTAGGTGTTTTTTCTGTTTAATCAGACTGAATGTGTGTCATCATGACCATGCAGTTTTGATTGATGGTTATATATGCAGTCAGAAACTGGTTGCCTGGCCCATATTGTGTGTCCACAGTAACTTACTCCCTGGTCTGAAAAAGTGAGTTGGGGCTTTAGCAATATTACAGCTATACCTTGGCATGGGGACACCATAAATGGGCTTTACACATTGCACCCATGTCGGGAATTGAACCTAGGCCTTCGGTGTGACGTGCTAATGCTTTAACAACAAGGTGAACCCACAGCCCCAGTCTGAAAACGACACTTGCCATGTGACGGCACTGTGCCTACAATGGATCTGTTTAGTTGACAAATCATGAAATTTTGAACAGATGTTGATACATAAAGGCCAAATTTTATTCAAATTTTTGTGTTTATGTGTTCCCACACATGAAAAGACTTTCTGCCCTCCTGCTTGTCTACAGATGTCTCATCAATCCCAACATGTTCCAGAAAATGAACCGATCTCAAAACCGTGACTGATTGTCATCCATTTCTATCAAATTATGTAGAAGAATGTCCTTCCCAACGACAAAAGTTGACAGAATCATGAAAATTGTCTAACGCCATTTGTTTCTAGCTTAATCACTGTCTGTATAAACCATTGGAAAGGTCATGTGAAAATATGTCAAAATACAACTTCAGGCTTGGTGCACAATTTGAATGATCCCGGGATGGAAATTAATGCTTGCCTGTAGACCTGAGGCTAGTAGAAATTACTCAGGGCTAATAAATTATTCTTCTACTAGTCTCTCGGACCTGAAAGTTTGTTTGCACATGCTGTAAGTATCTATTGTCTTCTCTATTAGCGGTGTTATGACCGCTACAGGGTTAGAAACTAACAGTTTTAGTCCACTAGTCCTTATAATAACAACATATAGCAAAACCCTTAAAATGGGCCAATTTCTACTGGTCCTTAGGATACCTTAACTATTGGGCAGTTAAGTAAGGACTATAGGACTAGTGCCAATTTCTAACGCTGCGCTAATTCTCTTGAACTAGCTAAAATGAAGATTTTGTGTCAATGTAATTCATGTTGTCAACCTCTGGCCTGTATTATTTTAATGCTGCCCTGCCATTGTTCAATGTTGACGAGATGTACAAGCATTCTCTTCTGTCATCCTCTTTTGTTACATCTTTCACTCGATTCAAATGTCAAAGTTACTGTCAGTGCATCACTGCTATTCACATATGAATGTAAATAATTCAAGAAGTACTGAGAAGTGAGGGAGACTTGATACATGGAGGAAGTTTGGCATGAGGAATGAAATGTCAAATGTCGGTGATATGGTTGAGTATTAGAATTGAAGAGAAATGAAGGGGTATCGTTTGTTTTTGCATCAAATACAAATGCCTCTTTGACAGAGACTTAATGAAAATAAGATATTGCAACAGTCTGTGACTTACTTCAGCCGCCATGGCCACTAGCCCAAAACCTGAGTAGTAAAATTCTGTTCCGTCTAGTAACATCAACTAATAAAATTCAATGATGCAAAGAAGTTCGGGCTAGTATACTCAAAGGTCTTTGGAACAGGCTGTTGCTAATAATATAAATATTGTCCAGTTTTTAAGTCATCTGTCTCAATGGTTTTGCAGTGTTGAATCATGTTGGATTGTCTGGCCATACTTGATTATGTTTAGACTCCTAGGATATATCTGGAATATTGATCATCGCTGTGACGTAAGATACACAATTTGTTTTGTAGATAATTAAACAGGTTAAATATTCGTAACCCATCATCTGAGTCATCAGTCCTTAAACTACAGGACCACATGGTTGGACTCGATCTCATGTAAATGAGATCTTTTACTTTGATAAGATATACAAGCCTGCAAGCATGGGGAACACGAGCAAGGACCGTCTAGTGGATAGAGCGACTGCTCAGAACGGAGTGTCGGTGGTTAAATCCCTGTCTGCGTCATACCAAACAATGTTAAAAGATGGTACTTGTTGTTTGCCTGGCATTAAAGGGATTGGGTGTCCCTTGTTAAACTTTGGCATGGTATCTCAGCGGGTTTGCACTATAAAACCGGCATTAGTGTGGACAAGTGCATGCACACACACACACAGTGACACACATGCAACCCATTCTTGCCTTAAAAGGCGACTATGCTTGTCGTAAGTGGCGACTAACGGGACGGGGGGGTCAGGCTTGCTGACTTGGTTGATGCATGTCATCATATCCCAATTGTGTGGGTCAATGTTCATGATATCAATCACTGAACTGTCTGGACCAGACTTGATTATTTCCAGACCGCCATCATATAGCTGGAATATTGCTGAGTGTGGCGTAAACAACAAGCAAACACTGTGGTACATATGGTAGGGACTTAATACTTTATATGACTTCCATATTTCCTGGCTTGTGCGTAGCAGGTTTTCAGCAACCCGTTCTTGCCGTAAAAAGCAACTATGCTTGTCGTAAGAGGCGACTATCAGTTGGTCAGGTTCGCTGACTTGGTTGATGCATGTCATTGTATCCCAATTGTGTGGATTGATGCTCATGATATCAATCACTGAATTGTCAGGACCATACTCGATTATTTACAGACCTCTGTCATATAGCTGAGTGTGGCGTTAAACAAAACAAAGATATTTAAAAGTGAAAATCACTTATGACCAGGCATCAGAACATGAATTAAAAAGTATATATTATGGTATGTTTTTTGTTTCCGGTAAGCTATGAAGTGTGTGACTTTTTAGTGATGATCTACTTTCTGTCTCTTATATGAAGGTGTGTACACTGTTGACACATTTGCAACTAGTTTTTGCAAGTAGTTAAATAATATATAAAGAATCTTTGAAAGTTTAGTGAGCTTATGGGAGATGATAAGTATTTGCTCACTGTTTCCATCAAATAAATCATGGTATTGTTTTGGTACGCTTGTTTCTTACCTCCCCGATGACACAGGTTAGAATAGGTCTTCAGCAACCCATGCTTGCCGTAAAAGGCGACTGTTTGTCGTAAGAGGCAACTAACGGGATCGGGTGGTCAGGCCCACTGACTTGGTTGTTGCATGTCATTGTATCCCAATTACGTGGACCGATGCTCATGATGTCAATCACTGAATTGTCTGGTCCAGGCTTGACTATTTACAGACCGCCATCATATAGCTGGAATATTGCTAAGTGCGGCGCTAAACAACAGACAACAGACAGACCTTCCCGACATTGTTATGTCTGTCAGTTTGTGATAATTAGACTTGGATGTATTTGGAAGGATATTGGATTAATCATAGTAATCATGTATTAGCAATTTCCTGTATATATCAATAATGACTAATCCCCCATGACTTATCATCCAATTGACAAATGAAATAATGATTGTCTCCTTGTCTCCAAATTTACAAAATGAATATTGACTGATTAGAAAAAAACTGAGAAGGGTGTGGTTTCTTCATTTAGATACCAACACACATTAGGCGAATACTGCAAAGGTTTTAAGATATTTGGGTATGAGCATGATGAGTGGAACATTTCTTTTTGAATGATATTTTTAATATAGAAAGAATGATTTCAAAACATGTTAGAATATGCTTGATAAAAAATCTGCCAAAGTGGTCAAAAGTGTTCAGTTCAACATTTACAATCTCAATTGTGGTCCCGGGCACCAACTGGTCACACTACTCAGTGTAGCAACCAACAAGTTTTCTTAATAATTCACTTACTATGTGCTATGTCGTTCTAATTGTAACTGAAACAATTTTTTACATGTATCGCTATTGTAAGCTTTTGTGACATGTGGCACACTTTGGGCAGCACATGAGCAAAAGTAAATCAGAAGTCACCTGACACATCATTTTACATTTTTTAAGCAGAATTATTTTTTTAAAAGGTCATGTTTATCTATTGCACACCATTTCTGGTGTCCCCCGCCGTGATATTGCTGGAATATTGCTAAAAGCGGCGAAAACCATACTCACTCGCTGTTTTAAAAATATTCAATAAGCTAGACCCAACGAAGTACAAATATGTTGAATAGTACTGAAAACCTAAAGAAATCAATACCCAGCGTGAATAACATGTGACTCTTGTGAGTCAATACTCAGTGGCTAAAACACAACCATTTTTTCTTTAGTATAGTGCACACTTTTTAAAATAACTACAGATGTGTCGAGTAGACTGCACATTATGCATGCCATAATGAATTTTAACGCAAAGACATTACCGTAAGTGCATAACAAGGAAATACCATGTCAAAAAATCTGTCCTGAAATACACAAATTAATCATGTAATTCCATTGTCCTGGTTATAACAAGTGTTCATTGTATATCTGAACTTGCGTTGCAACCTATTTTATTAATTTAATTCAAATATCACTCAATATTATTTACATTTCGGCAAGATCGTGTTGGAAGTGATTGGTAGATCGCAAAAGTCACTGTTTTTTTCAGACAATTTGAAACACACTTTAGTTGACAGAGAATAGATACATATATCATAAATATGATACTTTGACTCGTCAAGGTAATATTTATTGTAGTTTGACTATTATGTGTCAGCATAAAGTTTTTGTGAGTGTGGGAGCCTGGACTGTGACTGGTTAAATTGTTCTATAGGTAAAAAGTTATCTGGCAGTAGCGATCAGCTGTACCAAAGTGGTAGACTTATGGTTTTTATTATTATTTTGAATCTGCAGAATAACACAACCCGTGAAGATCCGGGGTAGTATAGGTCTTCAGCAACCCATGCTTGACGTAAATGACAACTAAGCTTGTTGTAAGAGTCGACTAACGGGATCGGGTGGTCAGGCACATGGAAAATGACAACATGCATCAACCAAGCAAACCTGACCATCCGACCCCATTAGTCATCTCTCACAAAAAAGCAGATAGACACATATATATATATACTACTCAAAAGAAGTTAAGGATCACCTGATTCTTTCATAATACTATAGTTAATCTCTCATGTCATGACAGATTAACTTTACCATTATGAAAGAATCGGTTGATCCTTAACTTCTTTTGAGTAGTATATATAGCCGCCTCTTAAAGGAAGCATGAATTGCTGAAGACTTATTCCCTACCTGGATGTTCACGGATCTAAGTGCATTGTAACACTTAACACTATATACCATATTTTCTTGAGAATAGTGCGCACCCAAGTATAATGCGCACCCCCCTCTAGCGGATTCATTATTTTGGAAAATTCTTTTTGAATATTATTTGCAGAAAAAAATGACACAGTACCCCTTCAGGTGATAAGAAACTTGGTCAGTACAAATTTGAAATCACCAGACATGTTGATTTACTGTTTAAATTGTATTTGTTTTGTTTTGCTGGGCATTGTTTACATGCTGGGATAAAGATAACCTTGTGTATTTTCTCGTAAACTAAGGGGGCACGGGTGGCCCGGATGGTGCAGAGTTGCATCCCTTTGGCACGCCAGAAACTTATGATTGTGGGTTCGAATCCCGGTTCGCCCCGATTATGTTTCTGGGTTTGTCAATACCATACCCGTGCTTGTGGGTTTCACTGAAGCGGTAAATGTCTAAGACCTGCATCACTTGGGCTTTCCTCCCATTTTAAGCTGACACGCAGTGATATGACTGGAATACTGTTAATAGCGGCGTTAAGCACAACTCACTCACTCACTCACTCACTCTCGTAAACTAAGACAGAAACAGCAATCAGCTGTACACACGTTTTCTTGGAATCTACCGGTGATTCGGTTAAAACTTACCCAATGATATAACTTGAAAAGATTTTGATGCAAGGATCGGCAAAAATTGTATCTGAAACTATGTTTTTATCAGGAACAATATATTCCAATATCATGTTACTTTTGTTGCAGCTTTTGCTAAGTATATTTAAAATAATAATGACCCTAAGCGTAGCACTTTGGTAAGGCTGATCGCTATTGCCGATAATTTTTTTCACATGGAACAATTTGACCAGTCACTGTTGAAGCTCCAGCGCACGTGAGAACTACATGTTGACATAGAATTGTCAAACTACAACAAATATGACTTTTAAAGAATCAAAGTATCGCATTTATGATGTATGTATCCATTCTTTTTCAACTAAAGTTCATTTCAAGGTGTCAATAGCAGTAATCTGAGCGTGGTTGCTGTTAATAAGGGTGAGTTGTGCGATCTTCCAATTGCTTCACACACAATTTTTCGGAAATTAATTAAAACAATAATTAGAAGGAATTTTGAATAACATAAATGAAATAAGTTACACACATAAGTCCAGATATACAATGAACACTTTTTATAACCAGACAGTGTAATTACAAGATTACATTGTGTACTCCAGTACGGATTTGTTGACATGATATTTCCAGTTTTACGTGCTCATGGATGGGGAAAAAGCATCAAAACTCTAGAAAATACAGTAATTCTGATGTGGGGACCTAGTAGACTTGTGGATTTCAATTTCTTTCTTGATTCTGTACTGAAGTCATATGCCACTGAAAGATATGTTAGGATTCATTTTGTCAAGAAACTGAAAATATATTGTGTTACAGTAACTTATGCACCAATATGGCCCAATATGGATATGATCTTCTTTACTAATAAACTGTTTGTTTTGCCATTTTCACCACAATTACATCATGCATGTTGATATTTTGAATACTAAATACAGAGGAAACCTTTCAAAATGAACTGGCACGCTGACTATCACATAATGAAACAGCTCCAGATATACCTCATTTAATTAGTCCTTCCAGTCAGTGACGTTATGACATGTACCGGTAAGCATGGTAAATGTATTCTGTTAAGATTTACAACTGGAACGAAGTGAAGTGAGTGATTGTCTATGTTGACAACTTGAGCTCGGAAAATGTATCACATGTTTGTTAGATGACAAATTCACTTTTAGTGATGGTATGTAAGGCACTCCTTGATACAGTAAAATAGCATCTAAGTAAAACCTTCTAATAATGATGTGTTTGGATATGCAGGCTCCAAAGATTTTTGGCACCGACTGAGACTGTCTGGACAAATTAATATATTATCAGGGTTAGAAACTTAACAGTTTTTGTCCACTAGTCCTTATAATAATAACATATAGCAAAACCCTTAAAATAGGCCAATTTCTACTAGTCCTTGGGATACCTTTACTATTGGGCAGTTTGGTAAGGACTATAGGACTAGTGCCAATTTCTAACGCTGATAATCATATATGACTAGATTAATCAGACCTTTTGGCAATTGGTTGATGGATATAAAAGCCTCAAACATGTGACAATATCTGCTGAAAATTAACCGGACATTTTTCTGACATAAAAAATGCTAATTTTTATTATGGTATTGGTACAAGCAAACCATTTGAGGATTCGAACATGGTCTGAAATTGGTTTAGAACACCCTGGGACACTCCAGCACACGCCAATATGTGCTTGTCGTGAATAAGCAGATTGTACGCTACACGTAGTGTTGTTCCCAACATCATCCAGAAAGCAAGGTGTCCAGACTAGCAGGGTATTCTTGTTTAAAGATTGTATACCAGTTTGAAATACTGGATCAGGAATCAGAACATAAACTTGTGACATCAATCACAGGTTACCCAAGCCAAGACCACCCAAACCATATTGTCACCACTAACATTGGTTGCTGGGGACCTATTCTAACTCGGATTTTAATACATTACTTAGCCTCTGAAATAAGTCTTCTTGAGAATTTAAGTGGCTTGGCAAACAAGTTGTAAGAGTAAGGCGTATTTCATTTGTCCCTGTTTTTCAGGGGTGTTCAAATACCTAAATTTCCAACTTGTCCAAGGGCAAGTAAACTTAAAAATTCTGATTGGCCAGCCTGATTTTCAACTTACCCTGCTAAATCAGAGAAAAGAAGGAAACTTTATTTTTTATGACAATGCTTCATTAACTGAAGCAACATCTAATGGGAGATGTGCAGAATAGAAAAATGACGAGTCAGGTACTTCATCTCCAGTTGTCAAACACATGCATTTTCTAGGTTTCAAAGTTCATACTACCGATTTTCATACTTGCAGGAGGGCAACTAAATAAATTATTTTTTTCCACTTGCCCGGCTGGACAAGTCGGGCATACAAATTGAGGTGAGGTGAGGTGAAATGGGGTTTAACATCGCGTCCGTGCATGCGTGCGTGCTTGCTTGCTTGTACTAGTCCAGACTGATGCTGATTTATAGTGCTAGCCCACTGACGCAGTTTAACATGAATACCCTACTCAGACACAGTATACTGACTCCGAGCCGACAAGTCCTTGTTTTCAGCCCCTTAACGCCTAGCGGCAGACAGGGTAACAACAAGTACCATCTTTTGAAGTGTTTTGTATGACGTGGCCTGGAATCGAACCCCAAACCTTCCACACTCCGGGCAGATGCTCTACCACTAGACCACAAGGCGGTCCATACAAATTGAACAAATCTGCTGTTTTTCTTATAAAGAAGGGTAATTGTTGGATGGTTAGTTTAAAAAATTATCTGCTAGAGCGTGCAGTCCTAACAAATATCTACTATCCAAATATTATTTAAAGTCATTTAATCATTTGGTGCATCGTAGTTTTTCAATCAGTTCAGGAATAATTAATAGCAGCATTCTGTGCCCAAATCACATGAGTCTACATCCAAAGTCCCATGCCTTTCTGTTGGTGTAATTTTCTGTAGTTTTTCAAGTTAATATATGTACTATCAGATTACTTGACCATGAGACATGTTTTGAGACCAAGAGAAATGTTTCTGAACCATATAGACTTGGTATTTTTTGTGCTGAAAGATTCGTAGAACAGAGGTTATGATTGTGTTGTATTATGTATGACAGTATCTTAAGTTCTATAAATGCTAAATAGTTGTTCGTAAGTAATGAACATCATGAACGTTTGACTCGCTGTTTGGCTTACTGACATTCAGAAGCATGAATGACCCTCAACAAATTGTGCTTGAATTGCACTATCCTGAAGTTTGATTTGGGATGAAAATGAAAAGTGTCTAAAACCCCTTTCCATCCATACATATGTGGGTGCAGTGTTTAGAATTCGCGCCTGCCCGACAGTCAGAGATGGTCTATTTTGCTGACGGTTGGTCAGTTTTGAAAATTGCACGCGTGATGGTCTGGGGTTAAAGTTACTAAGTTGACAATCTACAAGTTTATTGTTATTTTCTGAGAACTAACATTAAACAGTACTATTCTTAAGTTTACCCTTTTGTTCGTTAGCCTAGAAAATTGTGGACTGGCAACATTTTATCTGGTCTGGTCACTTTGCAATGTTGCCCCGTCCGGTTGTCTTACTGAAATTTTGGGAAATTTTGTATACTGGTGTGTTGGCCAATCATTGCAACATCATATTTGATAAGAGCCAATCAAATGGACTGTTCCGTGAAGTACTGCAATCGGCACATCTTTGAAGCCCCCCACAGCAATATCTATTTCCCTGCACTCTCATTAGGAGGTTAATGAATGGGTCACACATTGTGATAGAGCTTGTTGGGTGGTCGGGTAGCCTAGTAGTTAAAGCGTTCGCTCATCACGCTGAAGACCCGGGTTTGATTCCCGACATGGGTACATTGTGTGAAGCTTATTTCTGATGTCCCCCGCCTTGATATTGCTGGAATATTGCTAAAAGCGGCGTAAAACCATACTCACTCACTCACTCACTCACTGATAGAGCTTGTTTCATAACATTTCATATGCACACTTCTCACTTCTGATTTAAATATAGCTTTAAGTGTATTATGTTGATAAATATTTATGGCAAACATGCATGTGATGCTGGCGATTTGAGATTTGCCCTATTCCCAAACATATGTGCTATTTTTTGCATCATAATTGAAATATATGTGGCAATGCCGTGTTGCCACACTTTAGAAGAAGCACTATGTATGGTCACACAAATCAAATATCCGCAATACTAAAAGAAATCTCAGAGTAACATGTCGTGCTAGTTCCTTATGCTAGGCCGACCCCTCCTTTGCCACTGTTGACACTTCTCAGACTGAATTCTTCTAGCACCACTCACTTGTGAGGACAGTTCAGCAAGTTTTGACGTTTACTTCTTTTTGAGATTTCACCTTCTTCCATTTGAATGGGGACTCGGGTAAGACTAGTTCGCCAGCTCTCTATAACTTGTCATGATTTGGGTCGGGTTGTCAGGCTTGATGACTTGGTTAAGTGCATGTCATAATACCCCGACATTGGGGTTGTTGCTCATGATATCAACCATTCATTTATCTGGCCTAGACTCAATTATTTACAGGATGCTGTGATATGGTTTAAAGATATAACTCCTCAAGACTTTAAAAATGTTTCGATTCCCCACATTGGTACAATGTGTGAAGCCCATTTCTGGTGTACCCACCGCTGTGATAGTGCTGGAATGTTGCTAAAAGCGACGTAAACCATACTCATACTCATACCCATCTCACTCATTTAAAAAAAGTTGTTTTCATGCTTTTTGAGAACTGTCAATATGACATTTGAATGTATACTTCATGTTCATGCTGATAAGTAAAGTGGCCCATGTGAGCAAAGTCAATGTTTTAAACTTTTGAAATTAAACATTATCTGAAATAGCATTTTAAACAGAATTGTTTAAACTGATGTTCATTCTGTGTTTTTTTAAGATGATATTAGACTGGATCTAAGGGAGTAAAAATGAATTAGATACCCAAAGTAAACTTTCAAAATACCCAAAGTTAATGAAAACATTGTAACTACTCAATTTCTTAAAGAATGATATGGAGCCCTGTATCAGTGGTATCAAACATGCTTACTTTTGCATCGAAATCCTTGAACCAACCTACTTTTGACTCACTGCTTGAAATGAACACTGACAATAAGAAATATATGCAGTCTCATCATCATATGCTTTCAGTAAAGCAGTTTTGTAGAAACTTATGAGCTGATACTGTAAGTTGTTTTACATTCTTGTGGAATTGTGGATGCTTTAACATGTTTAAAGTTTTGACTGCAACAGCTATATCCTCTTCAGCCATTTAAGAAATTTGGTGAAATTTCATGAGAAACTCTTCCATTAGTATTTTCTGATACATCAATCTCTTAAATCAATTACCGTATTCGATGTAATAAGCGCCCAGGGCGCTCTCAAAATTAGGGGGCTCTTATTAGAATATTATTTTGGTGAGAAAAAAAAAGAGTCGAAAGATAAATTTCGTGGTTTATACAGACAGCCTGAAATGTTTATATATGACAGATACATATTTTCGGAATTTAATTGCCCATAATTAAGGGTGCATATAACAAACGAGTTCGTATTATACACGAATAAATAAGTGTTGTGTACACTGATCTATCGGAAGGGGTGTTAATTGGTATTGTTCACTAGCCAATATATTAGCAAATATCGCCGTTGGCGCTTATTAGAGCGGGGCGCTTATTACGTCGAATACGGTAAGTTGTGTCTGTCAGAGAAGCATGACACTGATTGCTGCGGATTTCTTGATTGATAATTGGTTTCAATGAGCTCTCGTGAATCATGTCAATAGGAAGAAGAAAATCTTACAATAAAAACATTCTTTCTGAAGATACTTTATTTGAATAGCAATAAATAAAATTGAAAAAAACCTCTGCAAATCTGTTTATTTGCAATATATTTACTTGGAATGGTTCTGAAGGGTTTTACTGGACACTTAACACTGCATCCTATAATTTTATTAATTTAGAATAGACATATATGTACTGTCACTGCTGTGTATCCTGTGTGATGCAATAAAAGCATGTTTATATGAATCATTACAATTTGTTCAGTAAGCATACACATTAAATTAACGTAATAACTCCATTCATAAATATATTGCCTCTTCATTCCAGTTTCTTCACTCTGTCACTTAGTTTTGTTTCAACCCAAGACGCCTGTTTAGGGAAAGGTTTCAGATCATGCTTAGTGGTGGTACATAAATAACTCTTGGAAGTCAAGTGTAGAGTATCAAAATTCTCCAGCCTGTAGGTCACAGTGATTACCCTTGGACCCTATTTTTATGACCCTCCAGAAATGATGTCTTCAGAGTTCCCTAAACGCACAAATAGATGTGCCCAGGTGATTCTCTTGAAACATCTTGAACCTTTTTCCTGGTACTTTGAAAGTTTTTTCTTTCATTAACAAGTTTGTTGTGCATGACGTATAAGATTGGTTGGTTGGTTTGTTGCTTAACGCCGCACTCAGCAATATTCCAGCTATATGACGGCGGTCTGTAAATAATCGAGTCTGGACCAGACAATCCAGTGATTAATATCATGAGCATCGATCCACGCAATTGGGATCGATGACATGCATCAAACCAAGTCAGCGAGCCTGACCACCCGATCCCGTTAGTCGCCATTTATGACAAGCATAGTCACCTTTTACGGCAAGCATGGGTTGCTGAAGACCTATTCTACCCCGGACTCTTCACGGGTCGACGTATAAGAGAGTTTGTGATTAATTAACAACTTTGTGGTCTGTATCAACACCATCACATATGTAACTGTATGAATCACCTTGGGTGAACCTGATTTTCAGTACCACCAATTTCAGCGGTAGAAACTAACATTTTTAGTCCACTAGTCCTTATAATGATAACATTTAGCAAAACCCTCCAAAATAGCAAATTTCTACTAGTCCTTATGATACCTTAACTATTGGGTTGTTTGGTAAGGACTACTGGACTTGTGCCAATTGCTAACGCTGACCATTCCTGCAAATTCTTTTGTTTAGTTTTATTTGAAAAAGTACAAATTTTTACTCTAAAGTGTCAATAAGCAATCTCACCAAGGTAGCCAGATCTTTGTCTGACAGTCTTGCACCAATTTCTAGCATTTCTGTTTCAACTAATGCTTTTACAAGGCAGGAAATATAATTCTGGATGAATTGAATTTTGATATTGAAAAAAAAAGGAATCTTCAAAGTGACCCCTTGCAGTATTCAAACTTAAATCAATTGAATCAGTTCACTTTTATTTTTGTTGAATGTTTTTGAGTAGAGGAAACTCTTTTTGATAATATCTTAGTCTGGCAACATGTGGCATGGTTCATTTTTTTCCAAATTTTTTGTTGATGTATTATTCTGTGATGCAGCTGTTAGGACATGTTTTACTAAATGTAAAAATATGGATAGGTGAAGTTTCAGAATGTGTTGGCGTGTACATGCATGGACTCCAGAATAAAACGACTATACCCGGTGTACCAAATGAGGTAGTCCTAATGAGGATTAGATAGTCAACGAGCTTCAACAAAATTTTATGATTCAGTTGATGAATTCCCATGACAGATTTTGAGCACTAGCCCACACTCTTTTTTCCTGGTTGAGGTTTGTTGGCTGTCTGCCTGTTTAGCCCATCCAGTTCGCAAAACAACTTTGTGTGTTGCCACCTGAAAGAGCCAATACAACAGCCATGATATATAGACAATGTCATTAAAATAAGGTCTTAGTTCTCGCTACCTCTAAACAAAGATCTGAGGACATCCCATTAGGGGTCACATCAGAACAGCCTTTCATCTGACATATCAGAGCGTCGCTTACAAGATCATGAAAATGACAGTCTGAATGTGATGTCTAATTATGCAACCTCGAAAACTTTAATACAGTGTATTTCGACGATAGTTACGGGCTTAATGACTGAATCCATACAATCTAGACCATCCATCAGCCATTCCAGAATGTTCTTTTGTCCAGATTTCAAATTTTTTATGGAGAATTTGTCAAAATATGTTTTGAAGCGTAGTCGCCAATTTGAAATTAGTGCCGTGAAGCACGAGAAAGCTGCCTTCTTATTGGCAAATGTTGACTTCTTGTCAGTCATCCATTGGTCGGTCAAAGTTTGTGCAAGGTCGGTCTGGCGTGACCCATAATGGGATGTCCTCAGATCTTTGTTTAGCGGTAGTAAGAACTAAGCTCTGATTTTAATGAAATTGATATATAGACGAATAAGATGTATGCCCGGGTAAAAATTTGCATAAAGCTGATTCCAGGAAATTGATAATGGACATGTACCGGGTTAGTTAGTTTTTTGTGTCTTGTTATTATATAGAATGTTTAAGCACCCTTCTTTAGGTTTATATCTTTCTTAGTATTGTTCACCGGAATTGCTTGTGTGTTTCATCAACTAAATAAGCAACCCACCTTGCATTTATATATATGTTGAAAACAATAATTATCATGGATGGGATGTAGAGGTACATATATATACCTTCGTGCAAATTGGAAAATATTTTGGATATTTTTATAATTCCATGGTGCCAAGTAATAAGTTGCTGATGGTCCATAACAATCTGAACCACTTCATGTCCTTAAACATTTTCAGAAGCCTTAGGGCTATTATTGACATTGCCCTAGTGTTAAAAGTTAAAGATTTAGTGGTCCCTAGATTATTTTGATGAAGGTGAGATTGAAACATTACTACTTATAAGTGATTACTGAGGCATTTTATATTAGTATATTTGTTTTTAGCAGACTGTTCAAGTCATGAGTGTACATTATCTGTCAATGGATGTGATTCACATGAACATGATGAAGCTTGACTGTTTGGCAGGACTATTTAGAACATGCATTGACTCTTTTTTGCCTGTGTAACTATAAGGCACTTATTCAAAATAATGTGAGGTGGGATGTTTGGTAGTGGGGAAGAAGGGGATAAAATTAAATAATTCATTATTATGTCCTAATGACTGTTTAGTGTTGTCCAGTCTATATTATTAGGTTTAACCTATTACAAATTGCAAATAATTTTGTTTTGGTGAAAATACAAAGCTATAAACTCTATAACTACCATATCAAAACTGCAAAAGATGGATATTCGTGAAGTTTTGAATGCAAAAGTCCTTTTTGTGTGCTTATAGATTGTGTTGCTAGCGTTCTCTGCCATAGATACAAAGGGAGGCAACTGACCAAGGTAAAGGCGGCGTGGCACCTTTTGTAAAGAGATGTCAGTCTGACCATTATCCCGATTTAAGCATTGGTAAATGTGATTTTGCTGATGCCGTTTGTGCTGATGTTGCCTATATTTTGCATTGCTTAGTATTTAAAAGTACCTATTATCATTATTATCTCGGCTCAATGTATGTAGTGCACACGAAGTACTTACATAATTCAACGAGTGATGTCACTGCAAAAAGTATCTCATGAACTGCACATCGGAATATGTAACATGATGTAAAGAAAAAGTTATGTGATTGTTTTAGAAGAACAGCAAACCAGTCACTATGAATGTTTGAAATTAGGCAAGAAAGGCAAGTGCGTTGTGACATAAATCATAAAATTTAGAGATTGGGGAGGTCCCAAGATATAAATAATATTGCAGCAAATTTCAAGGATCCCAGGACCCCTTTGAATTCATTACAATAATTGGAACAAAACTTTTCTAGTCTAAATATATATATATATAACACTTTGTGAAAAAACAACAACTTCGTTTTCATGACTCTGGTGCATCAATCAAATGATTAATTGCATTTCAAAAGAAGGTTTTGCTTGATGGGAAGATTTTCAGATTTGGCGTAGTTTGGATGATAAATTTTTATGCAAAAAATAAGTTCAGAATACACAGTTATCATCATGGTCCTGCTAATGGTGATTATTAATTATAATAAAAAAATTTTTTTGGCATGATGTTGCGTCAGTATTGTCCCAGGTATTATGTCTATTTGGGGCCGGCATCTGTGTGTGCACTGCCCACCTGTGTTAACAAGTTCAACTAAACAGTTTATTTGCTGTTGGACAAACATGGAGAATTATGTGACGTCCATCTTGCATACTCTTCTTTCCTAAATGTTAGTCATGCTACACCAGTACGTAAAAGTCATTGACTTCATTATTGACAAAATATAACCTCTGAGGATGTAATGATCGTCTTTTGATTACCTCCTGTTAAAGAATTACAATTGAATGAAGTTCATGAATATGTAAACCAACCTAAAAAGTATTGATCATGAAAGATATGCATTTCATATGACATTGTCACTCTGTTTCACATATTTTTAAAGAGAATTGCTTGGATAGAAATTAACTAAGAAATTCTACTAGCCCGAATTGTGATAACATATGTCAATACCCCACAAAATGTTTGAAATTCTACTTGCGCGAATTGTGATAACATATGTCAATACCCCACAAAATGTTTAAAATTCTACTTGCCCTTAGGAAACCTAACAAACAAGTCGGCTAGTGCCAGTTTCTATCCCTGGAATCATATGCATTAAGATCTGTTTGAGTAAAATAGAACCAAATGGTACATGCTAGGATATTTGATAGATTTGACAATGTTGAATAGCCTATATACAACAGGGTTAGACACAGCCACTAGTGAAAATCCAGAGGGACTAGCTTTCTATCCAACCCAAAATATTTTGCATGAACCACCATTCAAAAATCAGCTCTCGACTAGTTGGATATGACCAGTGAGCATGAGGTGGGACACCTGAGGTAACTGGCTGTAACATGTCGTTTGGCTTCTTTGTCTGTAGGTTTTACTTATGGACAATATAAACTAAGATCACCGGATGAAAAGGGAGAAGGCGGTAATAAGTGGTGCACTTGTGCCCAATCCCTTTTTCTTTTCGGACATTAAAATATGTTTAATAATAATCACTAGATTGAAAGAAGTTTTACTTGACTTGGGCTTCAATGTACTGGTGTCACCACGAAGATAGCTGAAAAATTGCTGATGCGATGTTAAGAAAATATCACTCACTCACTGAAGCTAGTGGTGTGAAGACTGTGAACATGGTTGAAGGTATTCTGATTTCTATTATTCCCCACAATACAACATTATTGCCATGATTTGACATAACCAAAAGCCCAAAGCCTGAGTCTAGAAATATTCATTTGGCTCTGGTATACTCTGTTAATCATATGCCACTACAGAAAATCTGATTATGATGTGAAAAGTCAAGTTCAGGCTGGTAGAGTAAAAAGCTTTTGCCACAGATTGCATTGCTCTCTTGAGGAACAATAAGGTCTTAGTTTGTATTTTCTTTGGCCATGTGAACTATTTTTTTTGCAACAGTTCCAGCCAGTTTACGTCATTGATAACCAGATCACCTAAAAGTAAATTTTCCAAACATGGATTGGCAAGAGGAGTGAATTATTCATTGCACTAGAACATGCTGAAAGACTTGGTAGTAACATTTATGCATTTCTATCCCCAGTGGTACTGTTCTGTGTACTTTCAATTTTGATGTGTGATAGTCATAATTAGATATCTGTTCCCTCAGGTAAGCCAATTCATGACTGCTGATTGATATGTTATAGGTTAGCCTAGGTCAAATGGGAAGACTGTATAGCAAACAGTTTCTAAGGTTTTGAAAATAGTAGGATGATGATGGTACCATTATAACGTGTTGCTAGGTTAACGTAGTTTATAATTTTTTATCACCCGCCACAAATCGGGGCAGGTGATAAAGGAACAGTTCGTCTGTCCGTCCTTCCTTCCTTCCATCTGTCTATCCGCTTATCAAAGGTGACAAATTTTTTCAAAAACTATTTAAGTTAGAGAAGTGAAATTTTACATGCTGATGTTAATGGTCATGATTTAAAAAGAGTTTGAAAATTTGTGTCTTTAATTAACTTTTTGCAGACGGTATGGCCTTTGCTCCTTGCTTTTCAACTTTCTGCATACTGCATGCAATCTGGACGTTTTCTCAGACACTACTGAAATTACCTGAATGAAATTTTGCATGCTTGCAGAAGAGATACTTGTCCAAACTGTGTTCGAAAATTGTTGCTGCAAATTATTTCGTTATGGTCCTTGCTCAATACTTTTCAACTAAGTGTATAGTGTCTGCAATGGGGTCAAGTTTTCTCAGAAAGTAATGAAGTTGCATGAATGAAAGTTTGCATGCTGATCTAAGAAATACTTGTCAAGACCGAGTTTGAAAATTGGTGCTGTCAGCAGTGGTCAGTGATTGTTTTACAGAGTTAAGGCCCTTGCTCCTTGCTTTTTAGCTAGTGCATAGTGTCTGCAATGAGGACAAGCTTTCTCAGAAATAACTGGAAGTTTGCATGCTTATCTAAGAGATACTTACTTCCCTTGCTACATGTTTTTAGATTATGAGCATACACAGTTATGGCCCTTAATCCATGTTATTTTACAAAGTGCATAGTGTCTGCAATGCAATTTTCTGATGACTGAATGCGACCCAAGTGCCTTTCTCTACTTTAGGTTTTATAGGACTCTTTTTTTTATCATGTTTATAGTTTATATTCACTACTACATGAACAAACAAATTTTGGCGGGGGATAGTGATAACGCTGTTTCCTTGTTTTTCTAATTACCCTATTTCTTGAGTATAGTGCGCACCCATGTATAATGCGCACCCCCCTCTAGCGGGTTCAATATTTTGGAAAAAAAGAAATTTGAATATTATGCGCAGAAAAAAATTACACCGTACCCCTTCAGCGAAGTCCGGCAAACGAACGGGTGATGAGAAACTTCGTCAGTACAAATTTGAAATTTTGAGATAAAAAATCACCAGACATGTTGATTTACCATTTGAATTGTATTTTTTGTTCAGCTAGGCATTGTTTTATATCCAGGGATTAAGATTACCTTGTGTATTTTCTCGTAAACTAAGCCGGACACAGCAATCAGCTGTACACACGTTTTCTTGGAATCTACCGGTGATTCGGTCAAGACACACCCAATGATATAACTTTACAGTATGTTAATGCAAGGATCGGCAAAAATTGTATCTGAAACTATTTTTTTATCAGGAATAATATATTCCAATATCTTGTTAATTTAGATGCAGCTTTTACTAAACATATTAAAAATAATAATAACCCTAAGCGAAGCAGCTGATCGCTATTGCCGGGTATTATTTTTTACAAGGAACCAGTCTGACCAGTCACCGTCAAGGCTCCCGTGCATGTGATCGCGTGATCGCTAGAATTACGTGTTGACATAGAATCGTCCAACAAAAACAAATATGACTTTTAACGAATCAAAGTATGGCATTTATGATATATGTATCCATTCTCTGTCAACTAAAGTTCGTTACAAGGCGTCAATAGCGGTAATCTGACCGTGGATGCTGTTAATAACGGTGAGTTGTGCGATCTTCCGATCGCTTCACACACGATTTTGCCGAAATTAATTAAAACAATACTAAAAGGAATTTTGAATAAACTTAATGAAATAGGTTACAAACATAAGTCCAGATATACAAAGAACACTTTTTATAGCCAGACAGTGTAATTACATGAATAATTTCGGTATGGTTTTGTTGACATGGTATTTCCGGTGTTACGTGCTCACGGTAATGTCTTTCCATGGGGGGAAAAAACATCAAAACTCATTAATCCGTGTATAATGCGCACCCCCTTCTACACAGCTGTGTTTTTTGGAAAAAAAGTGCTCACTATACTCAAGAAAATACGGTATTGAGCTATATGTGGTTTACAAATTTACAAGATTTTTTTGTAGTTGAGAGAAGGTTGTTGAGGGTTAAAAAATCGTTTGATTATAAATGTTAAAGTGTAAATGACAGGTTAAATGGCATGATTGAAGTATATACCCACTGCTTTAAGAGATCACATTTTATTTAGGAAAAATACCTTCTGATGATTTTGTTGATGTTAAAGCCATGATGTTGAGAAATGGACTTTGCACAAGTAGACACAATCATCCTTAAACCAATGCTTAGGGAACATAATTTTTGCACACTTAAATTAGTAAAGGCACACCCAAGTATCTATATCAGTGCCCTGTGCCACACTTGAAAGAAAAATACCTTTCTGTACCCTTGGTTGGAAAAAATGATCCTCTTTGGTTCTGGTGCTCACATATACCTGATTGTATTTTCTAAATTCCGCTTTCCCCAGGAAGAATTTAGGACAGACTAGATCACCAGTACCAGTAGGTTTTTGTCATAAGAACCAGCTAAAGTTGAGATTCATGAGCAGCAAAGAAAGTTGTGGAACACTTCTCCTTTGCATAAAAAGATTGACAATATTCTTTGTATCAATGTTGTATTGAAATAGGGTAGACTCCATCGTCACTGTTAGCTTTTCTGATTATTACATTTAACTCTTTTTAGAGAACAAAATGTGCATGTATTGAAGCAGTGACTGCAAAAATATTCTAAACAGTTAAGGTTGCTTGCTGGGAGAAACCCTATATCAATCTATCAAGAGACCCTTGACTATTTAGTTATATATTAATGGATTTAGTTTCTACAGCTGCCAAGTTGTAGTGGCATATTGAATAAACATATGAAATTCAAGAGTATTACTTTGATCTATCATGGAACTAGGTGAGTGTCATTTCACCACAAGCATGACGAGCTGTATAATAATTTAGAGAATTTGCCATTTATTTTCATCAAGATTGATGACAGATACCCTTTTCAAATTATCAATCCTCATATTTATTTTGTAAATGAATTTTTGCGTAAGCATGATAAAGCACATTCATAGGGTATGCATTTTTCATGTCCAATTTTATTCAACCTGTAGAAAAGTAAATTTATCACTGACTTTCGCTGTGCCATTACGATTTTAGCTGACATTTTGCACCATTGGTTTGCCATGCAAGTTCATGTAAGGAAATGTCACTGAAGGTCCAAGGTTTCTGCAGTTGTTAAAGCTGGTTCACATTAATAAAGGTGACAAAACCCTTAATCATAAGAAATCTCTGTGAAAGCACAGTCCATTGTTTGTTTCTGTTTATATCATAAGCACGTTTTTGTGAATCACTATCAAATAGGAATGATACCAGGTGTTTTTGAAAAGGTGAGACTATCCTGCCCCCTCAGTGGCACCTGTCACAAGCACATGCAAAGGCAGGTCAAATATTCACCTGAACAAAGCTGGAAATATGTGGTAGAAGACAGGTAGGGAATTGCATCGTATGTCAAGTTGAGACCTGTGAAGATCCTGGGTAGAATAGGTCTTCAGCATCCCATGCTTGCCGTAAGAGGTGACTAACGGGATAGGGTGGTCAGGCTTGCTGACTTGGTTGATGCATGTCATTGTATCCCACTTGTGTGGATTGATGCTCATGATGGCAATCACTGGATTATCTGGTCCAGATTGATTATATACAGCCCACCGTCATATAGCTGGAATATTGCTGAGTGTTGCGTTAAACAACAAACAAACAAACATCCAGTTGATCCTTGTCCATACATCATTTACAATACCAGTGTTCAACACTAGGCATGATTCAGGGGTCCATGAATTTCTCTTCTATGTTTTTTATTTAACTGAGGATCCTAGAAATATTTTTTTCTGACTTTCAAATATCCTCAATGTGGAAACACTTAAACAAAAGGTATTCATTTTGGCAGTATTTTAATGATTTTCTGGTTCATTGGTGATCATAACTCCCTCATTTTAAGATAGACTTGTGACTATCGAAACACTGACATCACTTTTTGACTATCAACATGCTATAAAGAATACCCAAGTCTAGACTGTTAATGATATGTCAGGAGCTTGAAAGTGAAAATATTACATGTCAGCATACCGAGTTAGACTGTCATGCCCCATTGGTGCCACCCAGGATGTGCACAGCTGTTGGATTACTTTCACCATATAGCTTTACACTTCTGCACTTCACATAATAGGCCCTGATAAAATACACCTGTCATTGCCATTAATCATATTTGTGTAGTGCGAGGCAAAGCTGGATATGTCTATGTGTGTGCCATATTTTGTGATGTGTTGTTAACAGAAATGGGCATCTTAGCTGCAGTTTGAGTCAGGCAGGTATAATCTTTGATATAGTATTTTTTAGTTGTGTATGACTAGGATTGTTGGTTAACAGTTGTTAAATTCTCAAAATTTTCCACAAATGTTAGTTTTCATAATGAAATATTTGAAAAATATCTTTGTCAATATGTTGAGTCATGTTTTGTATCAATTTAGGAAACTTTTAACAGCTTGTTTCAACTGACATCTGTTTCATGTCATTGTAAACTAGATTAAGTAAATTGATTGAGTAGAAAGATGAAAATGAGAAAGTAAGTTTTTGGTTGGTATATTTGTGTACATGGTGTAAATTGATTCATTTCACGAGTTATGTTGATTAAGAAAAACAGGAGTAGGCCCTAGGAAGCATGTCATGATAGAAAGCTTGTTCACTTGACAATTGATGGTTGAAAATCTTTGAACTGTACACATCATTGTAACTATATATACCCATCCAGCCTGTGACTTTGGTAGGCCACTAGTCCAAAGCCCAAGTCTTGTTAAATTCTGTTCGATCTAGTAAGCACAGCTAATAATAGTCTATATGACAACACGTAATTCTTGTGTACACTTAAATGTTTTTGGTATATTTATCACTTTGAATGTCAAGTATAGAGTTTTGAGTATTTTGAAATTTAGTTTTGTATTGGTGTGATATGTCAGTGGATTTTAGAGGAGAACTTCAGTTTAAAACTTTTGACGGGGTTCCCTAATGTCCTACGACCTAAGGCATGCTTGAGTTGATCTGATATCTAAGAATTGCTACAAATAGTAAAACATTTGATGATATTTCTTCTTCTGCTCTTCCTGTTGATGTGTTTTGATTCTGGATGGTGACTTGAACAAATGTTGATGAATATCCACCTGTTTATCTTCAGATGGTTGTCATTTATGGTTTAATTTGAACATAAAATCTGTTTAGAGGAGGTGTGTATTTGAAACAGGCTCATTTAAAGAAAACTTGTTGTTGAACAACGGTCAGGAGTCATGCCCATCAGGCAATTTTATGGATCAGTCACAATCTAGCGGGTCAAGTTAAAAAGTAAATACTTGGATTGCATATTTATTCCAGGGTTATGTAATGCCACCATAATCACAATACAGTACATGCCAATACCTTAATTTTTACTCGTGAGATGTGTTGTCCAGATATGCAGAGAGCATTGTTAATAAGTATAACTTCTGATCTTGAGGACATTAATATTCAGACAATATGTGTAACAGTCAGTGCAATCATTCTTTGAAGACTTATATTAACCCATCTGAAAAGGGAAATATGGTGAATGTAATGTGGGTAATTTCTTTTTGCCAGGGGCATTAGTGTCCGACAGTAATGTCTTGGTAACTTGTTCGGATTCTTTGGGAATTTCTTTGGAATATTCCTACTCCATGTTCATCCTGCTCATGTTCAAATCCATTGTACTTCAGTGATATATGTTTGCCAATGACTTAATTAGATTTCAACGAGAGTCATATTACTCTTCCTCGAAAGTTGTTTAATCTGGGTTACAAAATTCCAGGCATTCCTTTATTTACAGCACACCTGAAACATTTATCCTACTTTATCTAAGTTTCAAAATGATTTTATATATTTCAGTTATTGTGTATTTTAATTACCTTAAAATTCTGAGATACTAATTAAGGCAAAGAACTAAAGACACCAACTACTAACTCACTTCAAGGACATGTTGCCAAAAACAAAGTATTTATTATTTTGGCATCATGACAATAAATGAAAGATCATAAAAATAGTGTATTTACAGTTCCAGTACTTTATCATGTTTATGATAGGAGTTTTTTTATATACACATATATCATCATATAAAGCTGGTATTATGGTACCAAGTATGAGTGAGTGAGTGAGTTAAGTTTTAAGTCACATCGGCAATATTTCAGCCATACCGTGACTGTCAAAGGTTTAATATTATAAATACTTTGAAAACGTATAAAAAACCTGCCAACGATGGGCAGTAAAACTAGACTTATCACAGAGAAATATTTAAAACTAGTATGGAATCAGAAAATTGATATTACGATACATAACAATACATTATAAAAACAGGCTATGATATCCAACAACTGAAGGTAGATCACCATACTGGGGACCATGGGGACTTACAATACTTTTGCTACCTGCATGGACGTACCAAGTATGAACTGATTCCTTGTCTTGAATTCATGATGCCCAGCAAGGTGGCCAAGCTTTGGTTGCGGGTGGCTTATGGCATGTTATAAACAGTATTGTATTTTTACGCTGAAGTATGTTTGATAAATTGGCTTTTATGTATAAGTTTGATGTATTTATTTGATGGGCTTGCAGCTGTGAAAAATTCTTTTCTTCGCTATGTGGCTACAAAATGTTGATGCAACGTTAAATTTTAACTCACTCACACACTCTTATATGAATTTGTGTGCACAGTAAATTTTGTTCAATGGAAGGTGGGTAATATTTCTTTCTTTCTTTGGTTTCAGAGGGAGCTAAATAATATGAGGGATACCCCATCCTTCAAAATAAAGAAGGTTCTGGTTCTTTCAAAGTTGCGACATTCCAGTGTCTCTGGACGAAAAATTGGGGGTACCGGTTCTGCATCGACTTCATCCAAGACTACTAAGAAGGAGACAAGGACAAAGGTCAAGGATGACTCAAAGGACCAGACAGTTGGATTAAAACGTAAAGGAAGGCCTCCAAAGCCCAAAAAGCGGTTAAAAGATGAAGCTGACACTACTCAGGACAAAGATGGGGAGACTGGACATGGTAGTACAGTGAAAGATAGCTCACAATCAGGGAAAAAAGAAGCAAACCCAGATAGTGAACTCTCCAAATCAGTGAACACACAGCCTTCCAGCTCTGGTTCTAAGAGACAATTTGGAAAGAAAAGATCTCAGTTGATTGCCAAGCCTGAAAGGAAACTACGGAGCCAAATAGGTGAAATGCTTATGAGGCATGGGAAGAAGGTATCAAAGGCTCCAAAACCTAAAAGAAAGAGAACTTTAAGTGCTGATTTTGAACTCCTTGATGAAAAGTCTCTTAAGAGGCAACTGAAAGAAAATAATGACACTGCAAGTGGAGCAGAAACTGATCAAAATGATTCTGATGCTTCCATATTGCAAGATTCAGACAACGAAGTGGCGAACACAGGTAAGAGGAGGAAAAAGTTCAGTGTAACTTCAACCAGTTCAAAATCTCAGGCTAGAGAAACGTCTGTGTCCATGGATTCAAGTTGGGCTGATTGTCCATCCCCTCTCATAGGCTCTGGAAAGAAATTAGTTAAGAAATCAAAGGCTTCAGGAAATTCACGTGATTCCTCAGTTGATGAATCCGAAACAAGCATTGTCATCAAACGACAGGGAACTAAGCAGAGGACAATCAGAAAGCAAACAGACAATGCACTTCCTGACAGCTCAACATCTGTTTCTGTCGCATCTGGAGACCAGCAAGATGATGAAAAACCAAAGAAACGAGGAAGACCTCCAAAGAGGAAGCGATTAGTGTCACAAGATTCACAGGTAAGTGAATCTGGAGAAATTGAAGAGAATATCGAACGACAACCTCAACTAACTAAAGTTGATGCCAATGCAATTACTGAGATTAAAATGTCCAAAGAAACAGTAAAGAAGCAACGGATCGTGAGGAATGAAGAATGTCAAACTGATCCTTATACATTTTCTGGGCTTGACTTTGAGGAGGAAGATGACTCTGAAATTAGTTTCAAACCAACTGGCATGTCAGGTGATGTGAAACGGAAACCAGGCAGACCAAAAATTGGAGTATCCCGACAGCCTATTGTAAAATCTCTCAAAGTTAAAAATACACACAAGCTTCTTATATCTGATCAGAAACACAGGCCATTCAGTAGAGTAAGAGGAGGAAGAATATTAAAAGCTTCTCAGATGTATAAGACTACTCGCAAGAGAACCATTCAACAGTGTCAAGATAAACCATCAGTTTTGCTGGAAGCTAAGAAGGTGATTGATGAAGAATCAGCAGGACGGGAAACTGATCTTGTTGTACAAGTGGAAGAGAGAAAACCACCAGTTATCACACCTCTGAGGATTGTGGTTTCCGAACAAGAATCTGGAACAGGTTCTCCATTGTCACCTGAAATGCAGCATCCAGACCTAACGATAATAAAGGATTTGATCAGCCCTGCTCCCAGCAATGAAGACCTCGAACCACCTGTTTTAGAACTTGCTACTTTTGAGGCAGGGGTAATGGCAGAAGAACAGGATGTAGTGGGCGATTCAGTGACTTCTGATATTGATACTGTAATAGAAGAAGTTTGTCCTGAGGAAGGTGTTTTAGACAGTTTAGAATCCATGGATGGTGATGTTATGGTCTGTCAGGAAGAAGTAATACCATTTGTTGCCATTAATGAGGTGCCTGATACAGTACCAGTACCAGTAGTTGAAAGCAGTGACATGAACAATGAGGCTACACAGATGACACAGCGGAGCTCTGTCACACTGCCTAATGAAGAAACCAAAGATATCAAAACAGAGTCAAGTGAAACAGCAGAAGATGTTGAGGCAGTTCAGAGTGAGGGAGAAGTGTTGCCATATAAGGATAAAGCTGATGGTATTGAAAGTGAGATACATGAAACTTGTAAGGAAGCTGAACCTCAGAAGATCTCTGAAGCTCAGAAGGTGTCCGAACCTCAGAAGGTGTCTGAATGTGTAACTCAGCCCTGTCAACCAGATGTAGATAATGTGGACAAGATGGAAATTGACAACTCTGAACCTGTGCAGTTGGTATCCTCGAAAGAAGAAGAAAAATCAACAAATATAGAGGAGGTTTCAGATGAGACCATTAGGGCTTGTCTGCAGGCTGTTGTTGATGACATTGTTAACACCCAGAGTCAAGACTCTGAAAAATGTGATGAATCAGAAGTAATTAAATCAGACACTGACATTGGTTCTAATGACCAAATGGATGCAATTAGTGATGTTGAGTCAAAGGATAAGGAACACAAATGTGAACCAGGTGGCATAAAAATGAAGCTTAAAAGACATAAAGGTAAATTCAAAGTCACACGTCTCAGTGAAGAAGATGATAGCTTAATTGCAGATGTTGCTTTAGAGGATGGAATTCCTAATGTTGAATCAAACTTTAATGAAAAATGTGAAGAAGACTCTAAAGTTGATGTCATTGCACTTGTCATGGAGCATATCCTGGACACAGTTGAATGTAATCTTGATGGATCCAAGGTCACTGAGGACAAGGTATCAGACAAGCAGTTTGAAAAAGAAAATGATGTTTTCACTGAAACAAATGAAGTGGAAGATGCTAGCTTCAGCTCAAGCTCTGACATATCTCCAGTTGACTCTGAAAAGCGTGTGCCACCTCTCACCATTAGACTCAAGTCGGGTAAACCTGGTAGAAAACCAGTGAGGAAATTTGAATTGCGACCCAAGATCTCTAGATCCCCTATTGAGATAATTGCAATGAGACAGAAACGCATTGAGGAAGAATATGACAAAAATGAAGCCACAAGACTGGCCAGGAAAATTGAAAAGCAGATTGGCAAAAGGAAAAACCTGGCTAAATCTGCTTTTAAGGAAAGCAACATTGCAGAAGTTGGTATAACAAATGTACAGAAAGCAGGAAACTTTGAGGAGCTTATGGAACTATGCACACCATGCTCAGTGAAACTTGTAGACTTTGTTAAGCAGTTGAATTTAACAAATCAATCTGAAGATGAGAGCCAGAGCAATTCACAGCAATCAGATCTTGGTGTGACTGGAGGCATGGAATTGAGTGCAGATATATCCTCTCCACCTGCACCAGCTACAGTGAAAAAGAAGAGAATGATGAAAGGCCGAAAGAGTCAGTTCAAATCTGGAAGACCTAGGGGTAGACCACCTAAAAACAAAAATAAGGATGGTTTGACAGTTGCCCAACTTTTGAAATTGAAACAGGACGACACACCAACTCCAGAGCTACCTACAACAGAGAAAAATGTGGAGGAACTTGATGGAGAAGGCTTTGTTGGAAGCTTTGTTGAATTTTTGAAGTCTAAGAAGAAAGAAAAGCCGAAGTCTAAAGTTACAGATGCTTCCAAGACGTCCAAGAAGACAGATACTAAGGCAGATGAGAGCATAACAAAGGTGACTCCAGTTGCTGTACCTCCACCTGCCACTGTTGCTCCAGTAGTGAATGCCCATACTGTACCAGAAAGTGTTAGACTGAAGCATTTATCTGGTGATAGAAAATCAGGTGTGAAGTATGTTTGTAACAAGTGTGAATTTTCCTCTGCTGTTCAGAAGACAATGGAATTTCATGTGTACAGTCATATTCCTGGTCTGTCATTCAAATGTGGCCATTGTAATAAAATATTTGCCTCTATGGTTGGAGCTTCAGCACATTCAAAGAATGAACATCATGGGAAAGAGTCAAAGGTAATCAAAAGTAAAGACTTAATTGAAAGTGAATTATATCATGTGATAGAAGAAGCACCAAAGGTGCCAGTAGAAACGAATGTCCTGAAGCCTGTAGATCCAGGATCAGTGAGTGGCAGTACAGCATCGGGGCCGGTCATCATATCTTTCCTAGTGGACAGCAAGTCATTGAAATCTCCCAATGCAAAGCGTTTTATGTGTACCCACTGTGATTATTCTACAGATATCTTGGAGGATGTGCAGCAACATGCAAAGGACTTGCATTCAGTTGAAAATCTGTATGCATGTATCTTGTGTGCAGATGCTTATTTTAACTCTGAAGAAACAGTTATGAGTCACAACCAAACAACACATCCTTCAAGGCCTCAGTCTTACAGGAAATTACCAAACTTCTACGATGTGGAACAGATGAAGGTAGCAGAGAAATCACAGCTTGAGGATAGAGGTAATATTTTTGACAGAATGAACAATTTGTTCTCTACAACCAATGTTGGCGACGATTCTAACAGCGAAAACCCGCGGAAAGCTCATTATCAAAGAGCCAGGGACTTCCTGTATGTGCAAGAAGGGTGGAAAAACAAAACATCTGCAGAAGCAGACAGCACAACGACAGTTGAAAATGAAACTGTGTCAAATACAGTGGACAGTGATTCTGTGTGTAACCTTGGTGACAATCAACCAGTTACAGTCGAAAGTGAAACCAAAGGTGCTACTTCTGTTGAAAAGCAGGCTGCAGAAAAGCTCAACAAAGCTGCCAGTGATAAAACAGACAGCATGTGTGTTGAGACAGAGCAATCAAAGAAAGAGAGTGGCAACGAGAAAGCAAATATTCTTGAACCAAAGGCTTCTTCAACTAATAACAAGGCTGCAAGTGAAGGTGATGGGAAAAGCCTGTCAGATTCATCCTCAGTGTAAGCAGTTCTTAAATGATATTTCTTAATTTTTGCATATCTTCTGATGTTTACTGGTTTACATGTTTTAAAATCACCAAAGAAAGACCAAGGAAAATTATTATTTAATAATATCCTTTATGATTTGTATTGTGTAATTATTAAAGTATACGTAATCAAGCATCACATTAAGGCTGTAGTATTGCTGATGAGATGTAACATTTTATCTCACTTATTTTAAATTATGATTGAGAATTACGATTTGAAAAACAACATATTTTTTTGAAACCTCCATGCTTATTTTCTTTGTAAATGCTGTTTTGTAATCTGACCAATAACAAGAGTGTGTATGTGACACTTTACACATGGTAAAAGTCTATAATGCCCGTTTTTCAGTTATTTCAAACAAAATTATTTTGGCACTATTATATATTACGGATTTACATAGTGTTTGACTCGTATATGCTTCTGTTTCAGGAATGATGCTGTTCCATCAATGGAGAAAGAGAAAGCTACTTTGGATCAAGAAAATACAGGTGCAGAGAAAGGTGCCATGGTAACAGACATAAATGATGACACTGGCCATGATGACTCTGGAGTCTCAAGCTTAAAAATTGTTGATGTTGTCAGTTTACGTGATCAGAACCCTGAACCAGCTGTGGAGCCTCCAAGGAAAAGGATGCCAACCCGAAACACTAGTCAGACATCTCGTGGAGCCAATAACCTGCCTGAGGTTGATGTTGATGCTTTGGTTCTGAGAAATGAGCGAATAACTTGCACATACAAGTGTATGAAATGTAACATACATTCTCCCTATCTGTCTGCTATGGTAGAACATTTGAAAAATTATCACAGTGAAATTGCTCTGTTTACTTGCCCTTATTGTAAAGGCTTTAATTCACAAAAGCCGGAGTTCACCACTGAGGTAAATGTGCATGAACATGTAAAAAAAGTGCACCCTTCTAACTGTGCAAAGAATGAAGTGTCTCTCTCGGACACTGCAAAGACGTTTGTTCAAGTGCTTGCGATTCCATCTGGTGTGGAGTGTAACAAAGTAGGCAATACATTTGTTATTGAGAAAGACATATACATGTGTTTGAAGTGTCAGGCACATATGCCATCACTAGACTATACTTTTGGACATCTAGAGAGGGAACATCCTGATGCCTTTGTTCAAGTGTGTCCATTGTGTAAGACGTTCAAGGACAAGTCAGATGAGGTAGTGTTTGCCCACATCATGAAAGAGCACAACCAAGATCCAAATGACCATCCTTTGTCTGTGGCTATTGAAGACGATTTGTTTTTGAGAATACCATCTATTTCGAAAAGTGGTGCTTACAATGATAAAGTGAACACTAACAAAGGTGCTAAACTTGATACCAATAGAAAAATAGCTCCAAAACCTTCCATAGGAGTAGTGAATGATGAGTCTGAAGATGATGTTTTAGTTGTGGGAGAAAGTAGAAACCCTTCTAGACCATCTGCAATCAGGTCTACAGGGCAATCATCAAAGAGAGGTCGACCCCCACTGATATCACAAGGTGTTGGAGGAATTACTACTGCACCAAGACTCGCTCTAAGACCTCCAAGATTTTCAACACCAATTCAACCAGCACATTCACAGCCAAAAGGCATTATGGTAGCAAACACAAGGTTTTCAACTCCTGTTGGAACTAGCACAAGGTTCTCACCCCCTAAAGCAAAAAGCTCTACAAAGTCAAGTCCTGAACAAGCTCAGGAACTGATGATGGACTGTGAAAGTGTTGATGACCCTGTGAACGCCAATGCAAATATTGTGGAAGAAGATGGTGACGTTGTAGTCCCAGCAGTGCCAACAACTGCAATCAGTAGCCCTGCTAGTCTTATTGACTCCTCAAATGTCATTTCCCACTCGGCAGCTGTTGCAGTGGCCTCATCAGTTGTGTCAGTGGATACAACAGTGCGTGTCTCAACAGCAACTACTGCATCTGTCACCCAAACCACCACTGCCCCAGTCACAGCAAATAAACAGATAGTGGTAAACACAGCACCTCCACCTCCACCTCCACTCAAGAGATTTGGTGTACCTATTCTTCCCAAGACGACTGCATCTCAGCAAGCAGAGGGACACATTGCAAAGACACATATTTCTTCTACGCCAACACAACAAACAACATCCATATCTTTAGCAGACAGACCATTGGTGGCAGAAAAGATCAAAGAACTACAAATATGCAGACCTAAGTCTTCACTTTTCTCTATGACGGATAAGCTCCATAGGCTTCACATGAGAGCTGCAGAAAGAGAAAGAGAAAAGGAAAAAGCTGCACAACTGGAAAGGAATAGTCCCCTGAATGCTCAAAGTAGTCCACTTAATCCAAGAAGTAGTCCTCAGTTCTCTCGGGAGGCTTTGCTTAGTTCCAGAAGTAGTCCTATAACTAGCAGAAGTAGTCCTATGTTAAATACTAGCCAACCATCGTTATTTGCTTCAAGACCAGTTCTAAAGGTTCCAAGCTACTCGAGTATGCCAAGGCCTCAACCACCTCCAAGACCTAGTTCTGCTGCTCCAATGATTTCATCTGTGAATGCTAATATCCAGCACAGTCAGTCACAAGCAGCACAAGCCCATCGAAAGTCCCTGTTATTCAGGAATTGTCCTCTTGATTTGTCGAGAACTCCCTCTCCTGCTCCAACACAAATGTCGTCAACCCCTCCACAGTCAAAGACAGTATCTGATGATCTGCCTCCAGATGCTTTCAAAATATTCAACCTAAAACCAGATTCAAGACGACAGAAACCATGTCCACAATCAACTTCCAATACTTCTGTAAGGCCACCAGTTAAACAAGTCCTTGGAAACACCATCCCAAACATTGTTGGCACCCTGGCTGCTCCGGGAACTCTCTTGCAGCAGGTACAGGCCCTGCCTTATACCCAGCTTGCACAAATGCAGATGGCTGGTGTTCCACTGAACCCTTTGCAGTTGCAAGGTTTGTGCATTCCAGGAATAAACACTGGTAGCTCTTTTGTGCTTGCACACCTACCACAGCATCAAGGTACTAGACTTAGTGTTCCACCTCAACAGCTACCTCAGATGCATTCCCAGACTCCTGTGAACACATCATCTCTATCTGTCCCTGTTTCTCAACCCCCAAGACCATCAAGTGCAAAGACTGTAGCTCAGGCTTTAGCAGAGAGGTCACATGGAAGCAGGCATGCTGTCCCCATTGCCAGCCACCCAAGACCTAAACAGAGCATTCCAGCTCGGTCAGTTTTGTCAATGAAAAAAACTGGTCATTCAAGGATTTCACAGCAAGGTTTCTGTTGCCCTTACTGTCCACAGTTTAGACCGTTACAAGATTTTGAGGTTACCCCTCATATTGAGCGATGCCACCCAGGAAAAGATGTCATGTTTGTCAAAGTGCCATAGAAGGATAACCTTTGCATCCATCTATTAACAAGTGCTAATGTACTGCAGACAGGTTTGGACACACTTTGTGCAGTGAATGTATTCCCTGCCAATATGCATCTTTGAGATACGGTATACATTATGTGGATGACATTCCTGTATTGGTAATTGCTTGCCACTTCGATGCCATTACCCAACTGAAGTAATGCCAAGATTTTTACATGTTTTCATTTATTTATTGCCTGTTAGGATCAGGCCTTATAAATAGTTTCTCCGCATCAGTATTCATGTTCACATTCGTTACAATATGATGCATATTTTATCACATGCTGCATGCTTAATTTCATATCATAAATGGAATGTTCTCTTGTCCTTAATTCAAGTGATAAGTGATGTCTCAGATGGTTGACAAGCAAACCCAATAAGGTTTATGATTTTAATGTTCAGTATTTATGAAACACCTGTACAGGATTGATATTTTCAGTGATTTGCTTGAATGGGTGGTCTGAATGTGTCTTGATGTCATGTTTTTTTTTTATCTCTTTGTGTGTTGGAGTAGCTTAAGGTACCTCAAGTTAAATATTTTGCTCAAATCAAACCTAAAGTTTGATTGAACTTCTGTTGAGCAGCATTTCTGCTGTGTTACATTTTCAACACCTCTGGAAGCATGAGGCCTATTATCATCATTTCAAATGATCTGATTTTCTGACCTTGTGTATTTTTAGAAATTGTATGTGAGCTACAGAGCCTTATGGCTCCATCCTTTTATTTTGTTGCTATATTTTAGTACAATGCCAACATGTTCAACTTCACATTATTAATGCTGGAGAATTTATATCTTTTGAAGAAAGGTGATAGTATACAATACATTTGCAATGTATTTAGCCTCCCAAGGGAGTATTGATTGGTGCTTGTTGGACTTTGCTGTATGTATCATGTTCCAATTTGACTAATAAACAAAGGAAAAACTATTTGGAAGGCCAAAACTTGTCAACTGTATATTTCCTGATATTCTTTTCAGAACAAGTTTAACTTTAAATACAAAACACAGAGAAAGGAACAATATATTTACATTATCTTGAAGTTGTTTTGTTTGCTTTGTTGATTCTTCAAGGACTAAAGTTAAAGTAAAGTTTGAATAGTGATCATGTAGCTACAAATTCTTAATGTTCTTTATTTTATGACTAATCAACTAAGGGGATTAAAATGATTAAAACCTCTAATTGTATGCATGAAGTCTGACTTTCATTTCCTGTATGAACTTTAAAGGTTTTACCTTCTGCTGTATGTGACAAATTATTTTCACTTAATCCAATATGCATATCATTTGTGAAATATGTCATTGTGTATATCTGATGATCAGGAAGTTTCCACTTGCTAATGATGTTGGAGGGAGGTTCTCTCAGAGGGGCAAAAAAGATATTCACACCTATTAAGTCATTCTATATACAACGGGCTTTGATCCTAAGTCCCTTTAAAAATGTGATCTTATGGCTAATACATTCATAACACCCATACATTTAACATAGATTCAAATAACTTGCCTATTTGGCTAATACCATACGATCTAGCCCCTCACACTTCTCCGATATCCAGTGAAGAATGAACAATCAAATGATTTGAGATCATGTCTTGTATGTCTGTGACAATTGTTTTGATATATTTAATTTCATGACAGTCAACTTTGTCATATAATGGGACAAAAGGTGCTAAAGTTTTGCACACTCAAGGGTCTTGCAATGCTTTGACAGTGAATGTATGGTGGGTGATTCCTTAGTCAATAGTCCAATCTGGACTAGACATTGTTGTACATTGTTGAGTCAGGCATAAGACCAGGGCCTGTAAAAAACACAGCTATGTATGTATCATGATCAGTACTGCTACGCCATATGTAGACATAGCTTTTTATTGATTATGTGCTGTAAATTAATCTTAACAAGATGTGTTGGCTATGACCAGTAAGGTCATTTGCCCGAAGATACCATACCTTAATAGGCTTTAGAGTTGCACCTCACTGCCACTGGGTACTCCACATAGTCCTTGTTCATGTTGCCCTTTAGTTTAACAGCACTGAAGTACAGTAATCATACTGCCCACTTTATTTTTGTGAAGTGATTTTAGTATTTATACATATATATGTAAAACGAATATTGAATGTGGGGTTGTTGTATATACCAGTTATGTGTTATAACTAATTGATATTGGATTATCATGAATAGCTTTTTGTTATCACATGGTATGACACCTGATTATGACAACCTGTATGTAAATCTGTGTCTCAAACTTAAGTTATAAAACAGGGATGCATAATACCATGTTATAACAAATAGCATGGAGACATTGGTATAATGGAGTGTATTCTGACACCTTGTTTAATCACAAACTGCTTTTGTCATATAGTAACAACACACGTTAAAATACACTCTTTAACTATTGGAGGCAATTTTGTCTTGCATGCTCCCTCAAGCATAACATGTAACAGTGGATGGGGAGCTATCACCATATCTGGCGGTGCATTAGATGCAGGCACATTCATTTATGTGTAACAGGCACCATCAGCATACTGATCTGTAACAAATGTAGAAAAAGCAGATTGTACCGAGCATCATTATTAAAACTTGAGGGTGTCGGAAGAATATGAGGTTAGAAAGTAATCATGTGTGAAGGAAATGTCACATTTCTTGATAAACGACTTAGTATGCAAGTTGGTTATGAACAATTGTTAGCTTTTGAATTTGCAAAATTATTTTGAATAAAATATTCTGACATTGCCCAATATTCTTTGAATTTATTTTGTGCAATCCCAGAATTGTCAAATCAAAAAGAACCTGTACAGTTGTACTGTAATTTGAAAGACTCTCAAAGCAAATAACATTACTGCAGTACACAGATACATCGAGATTTGAATCTTGTAAGGTCCAGAGGGTCTGTGAGGAAATGATTAAAATAATATGCTGGACATCAGCTGGAAGACCAATGAAAAAGTCATTTGCTCAGTTCAAGGATTGAACATGGTACATCAAAGAACGTTGTCTTGTTCTTGAATGAGCTGCAGTTGAATTCTCCATGACCTGCACATAGTCCGACTTGAACCTTATTTCCTGCACATGGAACATCATGGGCAAAATACAACCAAGACAACCGCCTTGGCAGAACACCCAGGGATCCTGTGCAGAGTTCTATCAAAAATGACAACAGTCCCAACAGCACTTACACGACGTTTAGGAAGAGAACACATAATGGTATGTTGTCTCTGGTTAAGGTAATGAGGAGATTTTAGCTGGCACACGTGAGCGAGGTGGTAACATCCTATACTGATTTTTTATCGCATTTCGAAGCATTAAAGGCTTAAACTGTAATATGTTGGTTTAAAGAGGGAAAACTACGTAAAACTTGAATAATATTTTCACAAAAATGAAGTTATATCCCCGTTTTGGTTTAAAATTAAAAAGTAAATGGTCCCAGAAAATGCCTGAAAAAAATGCATCAGGCTGGTGGAAAAAAGTAGTCTGCCTAAAAAGATACATTGTTGCAAGGCTCATAGTTTCAAGCACCATCACAAGACTGGAACCGTTATCAGACACACGGGACTACACCAGAGCACAGGACAGATTCATAAGTCTTCGTCACCTTCGTGAAAAAAACACCACGCCCACCTCTACAACTACGGCAATACGAGGATTGCGTAGGATATCAGCACAGAAAGTGGGGAACTGTTTACGCGCTGAAGGTATTCGAGCTGGACGACCAGTTCGAGGTGTCAATTTTTAGGACATGCGTCGTCGGCTGCGACGGCAGTGGTGTCAAAGGTCACAGATTATGGCCACAACTGTGATGGAGATAAGTTTGGTTTAGTGATGAGTCACGTTTTATGCTTCGCTGTGCTGATGGTAGTCGTCGTGTTTACAGGCGTCGCAGGGAACGTTATGCACGAAACAGCATACAGGAAGCGGACAGATCAACCAAATCCTACACTGGTGACCAGATTTGATTGAAGTTCTTGGGATTTCTTGGGAACAACGTTGCACGGATGAGATTCTTCAGCCATTATGCGAACGTCATTTTCCAACAAGACAACGTCCGACCTCACACGGTAAGACCGACGAAGGCTTTTTTTCAGGAATCCAGATTTCAACCCAGTCGAACATTTATGAGATGCACTGAATCAACGACTGCGAGTTTGTCAGCAACAACCACAGAACCTCCGATAGTTGGCACAAACACTGCAGCAGGGTTGGTAAACATTCCCCAGGCCACAATTCGTGATCTGATTGCTTCCATGGCAGAACGATACCTGTCAGGTTTGGACCAGATATTGAGAACAGTTGACCTTCACCTTGAAAATCTACCGTTTCATGTATGCCATATGGAACCTGGGTCAATGAAAATGATGTATGTTAATTTTGAACAATCAGTTACCTTCTGTTGATTATTTATATGATATATAAAATACACATGTAAAATCTTTTGCGTTTCTTTGTTTTGCAGAGTACATGCGACATGTGCAGTCAGCGTATCCCAATTGCTGAGATCGATGCTTATTATGTCAAATACTGGATTGTCTGGTCCAGACACGATTATTTACAGACCGCCGTCATGTAGCTGAAATATTGTATAGTGAGGCGTTAAACAACAAACACAGAAAGTTTCGGGAGGATCACATTCATTTAGGACCGACATTTATCGTGAATTTTGTGAACATTTATCCATAACACATTTCAAATTTTTCATCAGTCAAAACTTTGATTGGCTATCGTTAGAACAACAGGTTTAATAAATATATTTTATTAAACAACGCATTTAGATAATATATTTATTTTTTCCGTTTTCGACCATCGACGATTTGGAGCAACGTAAGTCGTGAAAAAAGAGTCTTACTGTGTTATGCAAATAGACATAATTGTCATTAATAATCACTAAAAAATGCATTCAGAATCGGGCAATGATTTTGTTCAGGCATAGAATTATCAGCATGAAGCTGTAAAATTTACATATTAATCAGCATGGCAATCGACAGAGAGACTATTAATTCATACAATGTTGCCTCAGAGGTATCAACGTGACTGCATTAATTATAATTTGTCATGTTTAAACTTGATATTTCACACATGTCATCCGATCGGATTAGTTTACTTATGAGTGAAAGTCAATAATACGATTGCATCGACTATATGGTTTTGAATTTGATCAATGTTCTATACAGAACAAAACGGGTCAAGGCGGACCAGAGAAGCTCGATGTGTTTTTATGAGGGGAAAAATAAAGAATTTCACAATTTCCTTTCACTTTCAAACTTGTATACAGCTCCTATAAAGGAAATGGCATTTCAAGAACACAAACAATACTAGGCAGGAAGTTTATTTGAAATTAGAATTGGTTTGGCATTTAATCAAATTTGAAAAACAGAACAAAGCCTTTTGGGTCTATCTTCAGTCAAGCTAAATGTCAGAGCAATTTTAGTCATCAGATGGATGTGGGAAATTATCTGTCTTTAGCTTGTGTAAGCGAATAGCTTCACATTTAAAGCTTGCAAACTTTACTCTCTGGCCTAACGAAATGATGATTATATTCTAATTTATGTTTGTGAAAACTCCAATAAAGCAAAGGTGCTTATGCTTTCCTAATTAAACATTGTTCAGGTTTGGTATCATAAATAAGGCGTCGATGATGGGAACTTTTGATGATGAGAATATCCAGTCTCGATTATCAGCGGAAACATATTCCATTCGGCACAAAAAAATAAACACTCTGATAAGAACGTAATAACTTTACAAAATAAATTGTCAATGCAAATAATAACCAGTCTAGATCATCCGTCGAAACACGCCCTTTGCGTTAAGGGTAAAAAAGCTGAGAAAGGAGTCCTGAAAATCAGTGATGACACTAGATGTTCGCGAAAAGGGTAAGTATTGTCCTGCCTTTCCAGCAGCACCCACCATTCAGACAATTTGCATGAAAAAACAAGCGCTCTTTTGTGGCCTGATTCCATATAGTAGTGCAGATTTCTTTTGCATACAGGTACATTTCCACTTCTTGGTGTAATGTAAATCAGTTCTAATAAAACGGGCATGCACATTCCACTATTAAACGTTATCCTCTCTAACACATTTGTGTATATAGTTTTCTAGCCCTTAAGGATGATAATTCAAGTTACAGTAAAACGCAATACATTACTATTATGATGACATCTATCAGGTAAATTACGGAATACAAGTGATTTATCCACCAGAATCATAACAATGCACACAAAAAACGACATCAGTCTAGCTCATCAGATTACAGTTCAAGAAACTGAACAGTTCTGTTTGAACGTTTATGACAAAATATCTTAATTATAATTTTGCAGTCATCAGCAAAGTCATCTATGCAACCATACACTGCACCGATCATTTGCAGATATTACAGGAATATGACAGTATTATGGCGAACGCAATACGTACGTCTCTGAACATCGACTTCGACAACCGTCTCATCCTTACATCAGGCTAAAAACATCATCGGGCTTTTTAATGAATAGATGTGCAAACTATTTATGCTTTTGGTGTTTACACCTCAAAGTACAGACATACATGAGAGTAACTTCCTGTTTAAGTCCACATCGCCTTGGCTTTCATTTTGAATATAAACTTACTGGACTCATGAAAGGTTCTGCAATTATTTTTGGTAATATCTTTTGAATAGCCTGCATATGTTACCGGACTGCTTCAAGTAGGAAGGGGTAGCTTTCCTTTTGAGTGAGTTAGGGTAAGTGCCATTTACCAATATTCCAGCAATATCCACGCCCGGTACACCCACTGTACTGGAAAATTGGGGGACAAGCGACACAAGCAAAAGCTACATGCCACATCAAAGCCCCATTCCTTTTCAGCCCAAAGATCCTTTCATAACTTGCAGGCGTCCTCTCCGACCAACTGTTGCCTTCAGTAGAACCTTCAGCGTGCTAATAACAGTCGAACTCAATCCTTGTTTGTCCTACTATATATAACGATATATCGAATATCTGCCGTCATGGTCCAAGTTCATGACGTTTGACCTTATAACATCAATAAGACGTCCAATATAATTAAGATTTGACTATTGTGATTGATTGTGTGTTAAAGACTATAATTGAAATTGGAAAATTGAAAGATAGAGACTAGTACTACAGTTATTGAATATATTATCGATATATGTTAATATCAATTGTTTCACGTAGAAAGTGTAACATAATTTCATGGTACCACCTGAGATGCTAACCGTTTTCACGGGGGCACGGTCGGCCCAGTCGTATGGCATTGCAATTGGCTGTGTAGAGTTACGTCCCTTGGGCACGCCAGGAACCTAGGATTGATGTATCGAGCCCCGGTTCACCCCGATTATGTTTCTAGGTTTACCATGCCCATGGACGTGGGTTTCATCAAAGTGGTAAACGTCTAACACCTGCATCATTTCGGGCTTTCCTCCCACAGGAAGCTGACAGGTCATGATATAACTGGACCAATGTTAAAGCGGCGTTACAACCAACTCACTCACTTAGCCACTTATTGTTAGCCCTCCTGGGTCTCGGCATAAGGAGATAAACACGGATTGGTCGCCTCCGAGTTAGTATACTGTGTCTTAGTGGAGGATCCATGTGCGCTCAGTGGGCAGGCAATAGTCCGATCTCGTACAAGCAGCCACACAATTCCCATTCCACCTCACCACTCACTAAATGCCAGAGCTAACACAATTTTGTATCCTCTAGAAATATCTTGATCAGTTTATTTTATTTCTCCAAATCAATCAACGCATCAAGTAAATACGAAATATGAAACAAAAGGTTTATCTACACTGGCATGTGTCACTGGTAATGCGTGCTGAGCCTAATGTCGTGCATGTTTACCATTACAATGTCGGGATCGAGTTCAAACCCGCCCCTTCCGACAACTCCCTTCCGAGCTCTGGCTTGTTGCCATGTAACAATTACCCTGACTTCCTGAAACACGCTACATGCAAAAGCGGTTGTACAAAAGCCTATAAAGCTTGAACAAAACAAACCTAATGTGCTCATTACAAGGAGTATATATAGCAAACCAAAACTTTTTGATCCAAATATCTAACGCCACTACCGATACTGTGCAAACTAGGTGGAATAGGTCACACCTCAAAATATAATGTTTTGTGTGAGATGTAAAGCGAATACCGTTGTTCATGACGCATTGCAGTCATTGGTGTCATAGCCCGTGATGTACACGCGATCTTGAAACATAATTTGAGGTGAGGTGAAATGGGGTTTAACGTCGCGTCCAAGATTATTGCACTTATATAGCGACGTGCATGTACGTGTGTGTGTTTGTGTGGCTGCTTGTACTAGTCCGGACTGATGCCGATTTATAGTGCTAGCTCTCTGAGATACCATGCCGCAGTTTAACATGAATACCCCACTCAGACACAGTATACTGACCCCGAGCCGACCAGTCCTTGTTTTAGCCCCTTAATGCCGAGCGCCAGACAGGGTAACAACAAGTTCCATCTTTTAACGTCTTTTGGTATGACGCGGCCCGGGATCGAACCCCGGACCTTCCGCTCTCCGGGCGGACGCTCTACCACTAGACCACGGAGGCGGTCGAAACATAATTTGAAGTTAACCTTGTGTGTCGGCATTGCAACACTTGTTTTGATCATTTCAGGCATATTTCAACATACTGTCACCAACATGTTTCCATATCACCAGGATTCCTGTGAGAATTGAGATGGAAAGTACCTTCTTCTAAGTAGTCGTCCGTCAGTACGCACGACACCACTGAAACCGAAACTTTTTGCTCCAAACATATATATTTTATCAATATGTTTACACAGCATGTGCCCGTGAAGATCCAGGGAAGAATGGGTCTTCAGCAACCCATACTTGCCTAAAAAGCGACTATGCTTGTCGTGAGAGGCGTCTAACGGGATCTGGTGGTCAGGCTTTACTGACTTGGTTGATGCATGTCATCGATCCCAATTGCGTGGAGCGATGGGCCAACAGTTGAATAAGCTTTATTTGACATTTTCTTTATATCACCATGGTTAAAAACGGCAATCATAATAGAATAAATATATTCTGTTATGAATGCCGTTTTGAACCATGGTTATATTCAATTATTTGGTATAAGTTCCTTATTATATAATATATATCACATCTCAACCCATAAATATTATATCACTGAATAAAGGTGAGCTTCTGTACCGTGGTACTTGTTTTCTAGTGTTTTTCTATTAAAGTGTCTATCGGTGAATCAGGATAATTTATGAAGACAATGGAGATATTTTGATTTGCAAAGTACAATGAAATATGTTCAGAACAATCTCACACAATGAATATATAGCTTTATATTGTCATTTGTAGATCATATCAATATGTCCTTATGCATCAAATATGTATTTTACGTGTATGCAATCATCATTCATTTTAATCTGCTAAAATAGATCGTTCCGTGGTTATAAAAGCAATAAAACCCTTGCCATAACACCCGATCCGTGAAGATTCCGGGGTAGAATAGATCTTCAGCAACCCATGCTTGCCGTAAAAGGCGACTATGCTTGTCGTAAAAGGCGACTAACGGGATCGGGTGGGCAGGCTCGCTGACTTGGTTGATGCACGACATCAATCCCAATTGCGTGGATTGATGCTCATGATTATAATCACTGGATTGTCTGGTCCAGACTCGATTATTTACAGACCGCCGTCATATAGCTGGAATAATCCTGAGTGTGGCGTTAAACAACAAACCAACCAACCAACCATAACACCAAACCATAGGAAATCTCAGCTAAAAGCAGGACCCATTGTACGTTTCCGACTGCATCATAAGCATGTGTTTATGACTCATTTTCAAGCAGTGATAACGGGTGTGCGCGAAAAGGTGAGCGTATCGAGTCCCAAAGCTGGCACCCGTCACAAACTCTAGGAAGTCAACTGTTCATCTGAAAAAGGAAAAATACCGTCACTGATTTGGAAATGCTCTCCACTATCTTCCACACAGCCTTTGGATAGTTTTACTAAGGCCTTAAGCATTCTTCGTAGAAAGAGCAAGCTCGATTGTAGGCCAAAAGCTGTGAAATGGAGACACCAAAGCCTGAATGTGTTGAATTATTGCTCGACGTAAAGAGAAAGTTGACTATTGAAATGTTAAAGTCACACAGTCTTGTGGATTGCTTTTGTCACTCTGAGGCTGTATGTATATACCAAACTATGATGTGGTGTTTTCACTAGTCTCTTTTATTTCTAGGTCAGGTGGGTACATCGACGGAAGTGATGTGGCTATTTGACCATTATTGAACGGTATGAGATCCCCGATACACCTGAACATACGCGACATTCTTTACAGTTCAATGGGACCTCGGCCGGCACTAGCAGGAACCCATATTGGAATTAGCTGCGTGCATGTGATTGTTATATGATATTACAAAACACGGCGACAGTTTTTCTTTGGTTTTGACTTTAAGTTGTACACATGATTTCTATTAAGCCGTCATGTGATACGAACTGGGGATTTATCGTTATATGGTTTACGTTTCTATCCGCCTCTACCTCTGATAACAGTGCCATTAGCAGATTTGCCAACAAGAATATCTCTGATGTAGCCTTTCTACGGTTATATATAATGTATACACCGATAATGATCTATTCTATGAGTGTAAAATACATGCAGGTTGCTAAAAAACCTCATTGCAATGCGGTTTGTGGAAATGTTTCATTATATCTGCTCATTGTTAAGCGGGGACTGTACGTTGAAACCTCAAGCTGTTGCGCTCTAGTTCACACAAACCAGTGAAAGAATCAACCATTGATAAGGGTGAAATAACGTATTTATTACAGTACAGCCGGGGCAACGTGACCTTGGTTTTAGCCACACTATTAAAAGGGGAGACGTGGGCGTGGAAGACACATTTAGACCAACATACTTGTAACACAACAGCAAGCGAAACTTACAGATGCACAGTCCTATTGCAGATGATTGCAATGTGACGCTGTATTCAAAATGGCAACAGTATGTGTTGTGTGATAAGTGGAATATATTTAGGCTGCAGCTGCAGTATTTTCATGACCTTTGTATTCCACGTCCATGAATTTCATGTAAATATTCGATGAGAATTGCAAACAAGTGTCCGATGCAATTCCTTATTTTGACTTGTATCACATCTCCCCGTGTTTTTGTTCAGGTGAACACCTGACTTGCCTTTGCATGTGTTTGTAACGGGTGACACCAGTGGGGCAGGATATGCTCATCTTTTCGCAAACACCTGGTATCATCACTGTTTGAGAGTGATTCATAAATTCATTCTCATGCTGTGATCGGAATCGTACAATCGACTCTGCTTTTTAATAGCATGAACATGCAAAAGATTGTATCGCTATTATCTACTTAGTTGGAAATAAAATGTATGAAAATGAATGTCATTAATGCCTTTGTGTGAAGGTGACCAGGACCGCCGCGGTAAGTACAACTGGGGCGCCTAGCTAACGTGTGTTTCTAAACACGGGGATAACAACGAGTGGCAAACCAACTACTATACCTGCACTTAAGATGTCAGTACCAACATGACATAAGCTGTCCAACGGTATCATTAAAGATTCACAAGAAGCTATGTACAATTATTGATAAGGCAAAAATGACCATAAATACATGAGAAATATCTGAATGTTGATATAAGTTCCCCTAATACTTTCAAATCATAATTATAAAAAAAAGGTTTTCAATACAAGAATATGGGAGCGAACATATAAGAGACAACATACATCCAGTCAATACATGGTTTGAGAGTGTCATTATATCACCAGAGAATGAAATTTAATTTAATTTAATTCTTTAACACAAAATGATCTCACACTGTAGAATGACGAATGAGCGGTGTCGGAAATAAAGCCGGGGAACAGAGCGGCACTTGACCGTGACATGATCCTGTCAACGCCACGGTGTCACACACCAAAACTATCGAGACAATATCGCCCTCTTCATGGAATATACGACCGCCTCCGTGGTCTTGTGGTAGAGCGTCCGCCCGGAGAGCGGAAGGTCCAGGGTTCGATCCCGGGCCGCGTCATACAAAAAGACGTTAAAAGATTGTACTTGTTGTTACCCTGTCTGGCGCTCGGCATTAAGGGGCTAAAACAAGGACTGGTCGGCTCGGAGTCAGTATACTGTGTCTGAGTGGGGTATTCATGTTAAACTGCGGCATGGTATCTCAGTGAGCTAGCACTATAAATCGGCATCAGTCCGGACTAGTACAAGCAGCCACACACACACATACACGTGCATGCACGTCGCTATATAAGTGCAATAATCTTGGACGCGACGTTAAACTCAATTTCACCTCACCTCATGGAATATACTATGTACCATCTTTTGCGGGTTTACTGCAACCTAACACGAACACGGCGATACGAACCCAAGTGTGTTAAATGTGAATACTTGATGTTCTGAATTCAATACTAGTCATCACATATTTGTCTCTGAGACAGGTCTACAAAGTGTCTCAATACCAAGATAAAATAAAATATAGCGCTGTTCCAGTAATGTTTTCTCCTTTGTCTCAGATGTAGATCGGGCGTAAGGGTAGCTTTGTGGTTAAAGCGTTTGCTTGTCATGCCGAGAACCCGGGTTCGATTCCCCACATGGGCACTATGCGTGAAGCTCACTTCTCGTGTCCCTCGCCGTGATATTGGAATATTGCTAAAAGCGGCGTAAAACCATACTCACTCACACAGATGTAACTCAATGATTCATTATCCTTCTGAGCATCTTCCATGACCTCATTCCGATGACGGTCATATACGGGATATTCGATTAGCTGTCATTAAAAGTTGCATTTATTGATTCATCTTTAAGAAACCAGTCATGTTAAACATGATTGATTACTTCAGTATATCGGATTCTACATACGAAGCGTCCCTGTATTAACGGGCGCGACATATGGCACCATCAGTCAAATATCAAAATATCAATATCTAAAATATGTCAAAATGATAGCCGTTCCTGCTTGGTTGCTACATTTGCATAGTCATCGAACCTTTTTCAATCTATCTAGTGATACCCTTCGAGGTACTTTGGTGATCTAGTTCTTCGCAAGTTTCGTGGACAAACGACTCTTGACACTGACTCGCTCTGTAACGAAACACATGATTATATCTTAGCATATGGACGTTTAACGTGGATCAGCACGTTGATGTACATGATTGCTTTTCCTCAGTTAAACATACATAACCATCAGAAATTATCTTCTGTAATATATGAAAGGAATAAATGTCTTTGAATGAAAAACAAATATCGACACAACAACAGTTGCGTTGAGGACCATCTTGCAAACATTTATGTAACCTAATTGTGGAAGCTATCGGGTAGTAGCGTATGTGTGGTATCAACACATGCATCTCCATGACGTCATTGCGTATGGAGGCGTCGGATCTCATAACGATGGCGTCATGGTAGTGAAGCTAACAACCGTCTATCGCGGCAAAAAGTCAATGCTTGGTAAAACATGAATAGCCAACAATATTATGTATACCGAATATATAAATATAACTTTTCTGCTGCGCACTGATAGACACACTTTATACGTCCATATAATGGTCGATGCAAACATTGACATGAAAGTAACATTAAACCCGATGGAAATGAACCACACGATTATCGTTATTACGAGAGAGACCCTCATAAGCCTCCTTAAAATCATCACAGGCCAGCAAACAGTCAACTATACCACGCACGTTTACAAGAGATAAGAGACATTCAGCTTATATTTGAGTGTTATTGTCATGGGTAAAAACATACATACTACTCGGGTGTATTATAGATTGGCGTACATCACATCGTCATGTGAAGACGTTCCCGGACATTTGTGTTATTCGTCCTGTAGGGCCGTCACCAGAAGAATATCTATTATGCAGAGTGTAAAAGATGAAATCAATATTAATGGCGCCTGCTTGATGTAACAACGTCATGAACAGTATGAGGAAAACTATCTAGTGTTGTGTTTACACAGGCATACAACTATGTAGGTCACGTTACTGAAGCGATAACAGGAGGAAGATAGTATTGGGTTGTGCTGGGTCACAGCATGGTCTTATCGTAGCCTTGAACGCATGTTAATTCGTTAGGTCACAACATGCTTGCACAGGTTGTTAAAGGTTGTATATCATTTGGTTCATTGTATTATAATGTTTACTTAAATAACGAGAACAGCTGGATCAGACACTCTGGAAAGACACAATGTGTCTGTTTAATCCATTTGCATCTTAACACTCCCCTGAGTGTTCCCTCCACAATATATCGATATACATACACTAAGTATATCCCATGATATAAGAAACCGCATCAAAATAAATCAGATACCCCGACGAACCACAATGTGTTTGTGTACACCGATAGTGACACCGACAGTTTAATGGACCAGGAAGCCAAATCAGTTCTCACAGTGTATAGGGTGCAACATTTGTGACGCCGACAGCTTAAGAGACCAGTCACACTGATAAGACATCATGTAATGTGTCCGTTGCACCAGTCGTGACCAGGAATATATACCAGGAAGCTCTGATTAGATTTCACACAATGTATCGGGTACACCTGTTGTTACAATCAGATCAGAGTCCTGATTAGTTTTACACATTGTATCGTGTCCACCAATCACGAGGTCCGATATTTGGCTGACACCAGTCGTAAGATCCTTTATGCCAATCGCCCAAGCACCCTGTTTAGGTATTACATAATAAATCAGGTACAATGCTCGTGACACACATTTTGATAGACCAGGCACCCTGTTTAGGCTCACACAATATGTCCGGTACAACAATAGGTAGATTTGATATTTTAATAGACCATGTGCCCTGATATGGTTTTACATAATGTGTCGTGAACACCAATCGTAAGTTCATACATCGCTGATCTCATTGAACCACACAGACCTATAACACCCTTAAGATCCCATCGACAACATCTGCTGGCAGTGAGGACATCGCTCACAAAGACGTGTGGAGATCGTGTATTCCAAAGTTCAGGTCCATAACTCTGGAACCGCCCTCCGGATGAGATCAGATCAACGTTTATGCCGAGTGTACTATATCCTCCAGGGGTCAGAATGTGCTCAGATCTGAGCAGTGATTGTGGAGTTTCAAGTTACAAAATGACATTCCATGTAGAGGCTCAGTGCTGGCCCTTATGCAGAGGGCATAGGGGTGGCTTATCGTGAAGATTGTTGTGACTGATTGTTGTCAGTGGCTGCTATCAACTTGTAATTATCTGATATCATTGTTTTTGATGTAATACTAGTAAATAATACTGAAGTGATTTATTTCGTTTGTTGATTGTTTACTTATCCTAATGGTACAAAATTAATGCGCATAAAATAAATACGACCTTCCGTCACTCGCATTTTTCGCATTAATACTCTGCTCGCATTAATTTCCTGTTTTACAGTATAACGGAGATAATATTACCAAGCAAAAACCACTGTAAGTAGATTCTAAGTGTACGCTGAAGACTCACCCCTTGAGGTCAGTGAATAAAGACTAGAATTCCCCCAACAGAGGATCATGCTCTCAGCGCTTTTGAGCAATTACTTTTGAAGTATAATGTTACAGTAAGTAATACTTCATCATCAACTACTTTATAACGTAAACGTATATTTTGATTTGATTGATTTATACTAACAGATACTCACTACATCAGATATCACGTCTAGACGTATTTCTATTTGAGATATTCCCGGTGAGTCGATTATTAAAAGTGTCTTACATCCAATGTTTTTGCCACCAACTAAGATGGTTTTACAAGAGAACTACATTGTCACTTGCTCTTAGTGGGATACACATTGCTGGAGAACAAAGTCACCAAGTTAGTAACTCTAACCCTGCAATTTTGTCCCGACGGGATAACACTTCCCCTCAAGCATCCAACTCAATTTAAGGTGTAAACCGTTTGGATTATGTTCTTTTTCATTTTAATTGTGCCCCAAAGCATTGTCGCTTTTTACTTTATAGTTCCGATACCCGATATCAGTCAATCATTCATGTCGGTATTGAGGACTTAACCCAACGAACATTGAGAAATGATTATGGCTTATATGAGTACAGTATACTGGTACGGAGATCGGAAATTGACAGCGTTTATGGTGTTCGAGGGGTGTTTGAACAGTCATGTGATTACCTATCTACGATGGGCTATGTTGATGGGGTTTGTTGCAGATAATTGTTAACATAATTTCCTCAGTTGTCCCCACACTTCTGCGAACGATGCTGCACTGGATGGATCCATCCCATTGGTGTGGAAGGTTTCCTCCTGTAGATATATAAAAAAAACACAGCAGAAATTACGTCATTATCATTTCCATAATGCTTGCTAGACAGTTCTTTCGTCAGGTGTGGAAACAGGTGGAGATCCGATGGTGCCAAATCTGGCGAATATGGGGGATGTTCTATTGAGTTCAAAGCCATTGTCATGCATTGCAGCCATGACAACAGACTTGTGCACATAGTAGGACAGCACACCTTTAGTGAGTTGCCTAAGCAGGTTAACATAGTCGTGACCATTAATGGTCAGACCTTTCGGGTGGTAGCCAACCAGTAGGACTCCTTTGGAATCCCAGAAAACAGAAGCCACCACCTTGCCTTCTGATGGAACAAACTTTGCCTTCTCTGGTGGAGAAGACGTTAGATGTTTCCACTGACCGGTTTTTAGTCTCTCAGTGAGTGGTGAACCCGAGACTCATCCATGCTTACAATCGCCCAACAAAATCAGCTGAGTCTGCTTCAAAACGACGTAAAATTCAGAAGAGATGATTAATTTGGAGGCCTTCTGACCTTGAGTCAGAAGCCTTGGTCCCTTGCTAAAAACTTTGTCATACCCAGTTAAATCCCTTGAATGTTCCCAACTCTTTCGTGAGATAAGCATACCGTGACAATGTGACGTGTGGTGAGTCGTGGATCAAACATTAATATATCATGTATTTGATCAACAATTTCCTGATTGGTGGAATGGTCTTTGATGCCCTCTCGTCCCCCTTAAACTCTGCAGCCCACGCCTTAACAGTGGCAAAGGAAGGAGTATAATCTCCTAACCTTGACACCATGTCTGCATGGATGGTTGCTGGAGTTGGAGATACGTGATGACAGCACGGTAGCCAATTTTGTTCATTTCCATCAACAGAGATTACCTAGTCACTGTGACACCTGTCGAAATATGCTGCCTAGTTTGATTTGATTCAAATGCAACCTGAAAGATTTTTGGAGTATTGTACTAGTACCTGCAAACTGTTAAGGGTGTACTGGACATCGTTCGTAGTTAGGCTCAGAACCTTTCAGCCACCCCTCTTACAAGATCTTAGGCAGTCCATCTCTATGATTTCCGCATGCCTTTTTTCTGGATACAATTTCCAAGAGAAGTGTTTTCCTTTTACGCTCAATGGAATCTGCTTCCGCGGATACCCGAGACTGGTTATTCTCTGGCGTTGACGTTTTATATTTACAAATGATATTCGATATTGTCATCAGTTGAAGTACATTACAACCTGTGTCAAAAATGTATATGAGCTGCACTTTGTTCCCAGACAGTTACACATGGCCAGAATAAAATGTGTGCTCTCATCATGGAAACATCTGGCGTCCGAGGACAATATGTTTCACTCTTGTATTGGACATATACTTACAAACTGATGAAAATATATGCTGCATAGACATACAATAATTAGTAAAAACAATCTAATGGGAAACATCGCCACCTTCAACCATAACTGGCATGTTTTCATTACCATAAACTACCAGTGAAGATGCGGTTAAGAATAGGCCTTCAGTAACCCATGCTTGCTGTAAAAGGCGACTGAAGGGGTCGGGTGGTTGATGCATGTCATCGTATCCCAATTGCGTAGATCGATGCTCATGGTATCAATCATTGGATTGTCTGGTAAAGATGTGATTATTTACAGACCGCCGTCATTTGGCTGGAATATTGCTGAGTGTGGCGTCAAAAAACAAACAAACAAACACACAAATATAACCATAAACAGTTTGTGAACCATAAATACGTGGAACCCGTAGGGGTTTCAGGTATGAATATAGTCGAAAGAGACAACTAAATTTATCGGATAGTCAGGTTAGGTGACTTGGTTGATTGAATGCATGGAATCGAATATCAATTGCGTGGATCGATGTTCTATCACAGAAGTATCTGGCCCAGGTTCAGTTATTTAAAGACCACAGTCACATAGCTTGATTGATAAAGCAAACACCTCAACATGGTGTGATGAGCGAGTGTTGTTTAACGCCGCATTTAGAAATATTGCAACTTTCAAGCCGGGACATTACATTGCCGTATTGGACGATTACCTTTTATTATGCAACACCGTGTCTTCAGAGGGGTACATTTCAACGACATTCCCGAGAATAGATGTTAACGTGCTTTTGCAACTTGAAGTGTTCTATTTTGGTTCCACCTTCCTGCCTTGCCTAACAGGAAGTATTTTCGGAACATACACAAATGTAGGTATCTAGTTCACAGTATGCCACACTGATAGTGGACGCCTCATCGCCATCCAAGTATTAACACAATAAAAACAGTTAACTGTGTTCAGGTTGAATGGTCATATGCCTGAAACAGGGTATGTCAATGTTGTTACTGCAACTGATGTAGATGATTGGAGACCATTTTCTGATGCTTTTTATTGATTGTAATTAGCTAATTGCTTGCACATCCTGGTCGATGTATGTCCTGCTCTTAATACTGATGTTTTTCGATACTAACGTCAATTTTAATTTAGAATTGAAGTAATGAAATGATTACATGAAACAGCGGAGTATTTCGTTTGTTTGTGACCTTCTCCTGTGCCATATTCATTTAAAAGCTTGTATATCAAATATCACCATGATATATTATTGAATGTGCAGGATATTTCTTACATATAGAATTTGTGTTGTGTATTGTTTATGCGAAGATATGATTGTCGTCGTGGCTTTTGTAATCAATGTTCTGGATGTTTTTAAGATTATTATAACTGTCTGACCACCGTCGTGGTCTCGTGGATTGAGCGTCTTCCGGAGGGCGGAAGGCCGGTGTTTCGATTCCCGGCCGCGTTGTATCAGAAGACGTTAAAAGATGGCACTTGTTGTTACGCTCGGCATTAAAGGGATAAAAAAGGACTGGTCGATTCGGAGTCAGTACACTGTGTCTGAGTGGGGTGTTAAACCTGCGGCATGGCATTTCAGTGGGCAGTCCCTATAAAACTGGCAGTAGTCTGGCCTAGTACAATCAGCCAACAGAGTCGATTGTACGATTCCACTTTATCAAATAGTGATGATACCAGGTGTGCCCCATCGGTAACAACCGTCACAAACACACGCAAAGGCAAGTCAGTTGTTCACCTAAAAAAAACCATGGGAACATATCGTACGAGTCAAAGTTGCATCGGATATCATTTTGGTCACTGATGCGTCGTCAAGTTTGCAAATTTCCTCCACATGTCTTCCATACAACTTCTAAAAGCTTTACTGAGACCTTGAATGTTGTAACCTTAATGAAACAACGTCTGAGGCAGAGTCGCCTGACGCGCTTTGAAATGATGGCAGAAAGAGAATGCTCTCTTGTAACGTTTGTTCTCTCAGCAAAATCGCCGCGGATAGCTGTAAAATTACTGATGCGGGTTTAAGACATACTTATTTATTTTTCTCTCTCAATACACGCGTTTTTCGCACATGAGTGAATTAATTATTTGAAAATGGAGAGTTGCCATTACCTACACAATACGTTTGAGGCACGAACAATCAAATGTACATCAGAACAGAAGGAGCTGTATGCATTTTTAACTTGTTTATTCATCGCTTGTATGACGCCATTGAGAGTGTATTTTCTTCACCTTTCTTTCACTCTTTGTTCCCACTTTTTAACAAATACCTGTACAGATGTCTAGGACATGTTGACCTCAACGTCATGTTTGTGCTTGTGGAAGATGGTATGAATGTTGAGAAACGTTTACTTTGAACAGCAATGTTTCATCATTGATATTGCAGCTGTTGCTGTCAACGTGTCTACAGTGTTCGACATGGCTTTGGATTTTGACCTAGGCTTCATAGATTGGTCGCCTTGGGATTTCAGCATTATATAGACCATCAATATCCCATGCCGTCTCAAATAAGGATTCGGATAACCTAGCCTATTATATGTCCTTCTACCTAGCCCAAACTCTATTAGCCGTATTCGACATAATAACCGCCCAGGGCGCTCTCAAAATTAGGGGGGCTCTCAATAGATTATTATTTTTGTGAAAAAAGATGAGTTGAAAGATAAATTTCGTGGTTTATGCTGACAGACTAAAATGTTTATGTACGACAGATATATTTTTCCAGATTTTAATTGCCCATAATTAAGGGTGCATGAAACACACGAGTGCGTATTATACGCGAATAAATAAGTCTTGTGTACATTGATCAATCAGAAGGGATTCTAGTTGGAATTGTTCACTATAACCAATATATTAGCAATTATCGCCGTGGGCGCTTATTAGAGCGGTGCGCTTATTACATCGAATACGGTATTTACAGATTGTCATACACATGGATTATATACCAATATTAGAAACATTCATTCAAACTGCTTTGACGAAACATAAAACATAAAACATAAAACATACCAGAAACAGATCGAGTGACTTCAAATACAGGCCAAAAAAGACATGATGTAGTTCCACTCACCAATGTAACTTTAGAAAAGTTAGAATCGTGTCAATGAAATTTTGAAACTAACCGTGTCATTTATGATACAGCGCGAAATGATTTGCAACCATGCTTGTTGACAAACTAACACAGTTTAGTTCACCTGTCCCCGTTTATTGGTGGCGTCAGTTGACTGTCTTGAGCAAGATGTCATTACATCGATGAATTGAACTTATTAAACTATCTCCTGCAAGGGGATCATCTTTGCATATTTATCGGATAGTCATGCCAAGTTTATCGAACTGGTTTATCACATAGACAACTCTTTTCATTATGAAGAATGATCATCCCTATAGCTCCTTAAGTGTGTTTTGGGCGGTGGGGCAGCCTGGTGGTAAAAGCGTTCGATTGTCACGATGGTGACTTGGGTTCGAATCCCCAAATGAGTACAACGTGTGAAGCCCACTTCCCATGTCCCCTGCCATGATATTGCAGGAATATACTAGAAGCGGCGTAAAACCATACTCACTTAAATGTTCCTTTTATACCACACAAATTAACTGTTTCTATTCCCGTGTAATGGACAATACAGTATAAATGACAACAGTAACTTATACTGTCCGTTCTCGACAACTGTCTTTAACGAGACAAGTATACGGTCGATGTGGTTATTGGCAATACCATCAATGCCTTTATTCGTTTACTTACCTACAAAATGTACACGTCAATAAACAGTCATGATCGTGTTGCTGGACGACTGTGATGAAGAGGCTTACATCAGATGTGTTGAAAATAGAGTTGCTACAGTCCTGATTAACAGTTGTTGCCATGGCAACATATGGATATTTTCGTTAGCTTCCTGCACGCAGAGGCACCATCTATAATGGATAAAGACGCTATGAACAAAATGTTATTGGAAACTGGGACCATTCGGATTCCATCGGAATGGGTTGATAACGATGCGTTTATATAGGTGTCGTGACTGATTTTTGTTGGTCAATTTAAATGATTTTCTATTCATATGTTTTGCTTTTTACGTCAAGTGGGGTCTGTTTCGGTAGATGTTCGAGAATAATTCTCCTCTGGCGTTGACGTTTTAAATTTGCGTTATACTGAAACATGTTTCTTGAGAAGCTACCTTTCCAGTCTGTGTGCTCCGTTGTGTTTCATTGGCGATTATGGTTTAGTTTGATTTTGGAATAATCTGCAAAATCATAGTTATGATCATGAGATATTCTTTTTATTATTTTTTATTAAATACAAATTAAAATAAATAAATACAACAAAGAGGATTTGGGTGATCCTGGCACAGTCAGGCTAGTAAGGCTAATTATCCGCCAAGGGCCCTTGCCCGAATGGGACTTCTCCCCGGAAGTGCTGCCTCCTCGAACCCGGCCAGGACTTTCGGAGAATGTGAAGAACCCCAATACTGCAGCCTTCTGCATTACCCAGATTGTCAGAAGGGCTGTATTCCTGGCAGTAAACCCGGGTACTCTCCCAATGTCAGTCAACATCTTGGGAGGTACCAAACCTAAGGCACCGAGAACAATGGGGAGTGGGACAACTTGGTACTTGGGATGCAAGCGTGACATTTCGAAAGCCAGGTGCGCATATGTTTTTCCTGAATCAGATTAGTCTCAAAGGGAACAGAGAACTCAGTGATATAAATATATAAATGGTCTGAGGCTGTACATGGGCCCATTCCAAAGAGTTTTGTATTGATCATTTTTCATGACGCCCTCTACATTTTCTTGGTCGTACCATAGATGGACCTCTGTGTCAAAACAACAAGCAAGGCGAAGATGGTAATAAAATTATCTCGCCACTACATGATGTCGCTTAAGATATTGTGTTTGTGCCAAAGCTGGGCATCCACTGACAATGTGTTGGACGTCTCATTAAATTCATTGCATAATCTACATTTCATGTTTACATCTTGATGCAAAATCACACATTGCTGGTTTCGAGTGGGAAGTAATTGGTCCTGAGTAGCAAACAGAAAGCTATCTGTTTCACTTTTCAGACCAGCCGACTTCATCCACGCGAAGGACTTGCAGGGTAGCTGACCTTCTCAACACACTGCACATAATTCCGATGCAGTGGTCGTTCAGATAGACTCTTGGCCGATTTGATATGGCTCTTCGCTTTGTTGACACTCGTTTCTGTCCCGCCCAGCAGTACAGAATCTTAACAAAATCAACATTGAGATTATGTCCCACATCATAGGCTCGAAACTATGGAATGCCTTGTATTCATCATGAGTCTTGACATGCTTCACATTTTATAATTGGTAAATATAAGCGTTTGAGGGAAGAGCAAGGGTGGTGGGATCTGTTGTCTTACATGATTCTTCGTGTGAAGGTATCAATACCAGGAATTTCTTGTTTCGACCAATCATCAGCACCAAAAGAATACGAAAGGGCGGGTACAGCAGAAGAATTTGTGTGATTAACTTTATTGTGAGCGTTCAGCTTTGAGCTCCATTTTCTTAAGTCTACATTTGTACTCTGCCCGACGTTTGTCCCTGAAATGGGCATTCTGGAGTTTGTCCCCAACCTGTATTCTAAAGTACGTATTGGCCTGACCTTCCACGGGATGGTCAATAACCCCCCCCCCCCCCCCCAACTCCACCTCCCCCCCATCCCCCCACACACACCCCAAGTACACTGACTGATCCTCCCCCTTCAACCTTGCCACGTTTCAGATGAAGAATGTTGCATTTGTCATAGGACATGCCAATATAATTAGAAAATGACTCGACAATGAGAATCTGTTTTACAGTGTGGATTCTCCATTGGCATTAAGTTCAAGGTCATCCATGTGAAGGAGGTGAGTTAGGGAGTGTGGGATCTGTGCTGAGGAGGTCCAGGATGATAACCTTCCTCTTTGATAAGCAAAAAGCTGAAATGATTTAGTGACAAACAGAAAAGCAAAAGACTAAAAGAGTCGCCTTGAAATATTCCTCTTCAAATAGAAATGGGTTCCGAAGGTACCACCTGCTCCTGCAAATACATCACAAGTTCAGTTGACCAGCAATTCATTGAGAAAAAAACAAATAGTCGCTCGGGGAGCCCAATACATTCCAATGACGTCAAAATCCAGAGTTACAGAATTCATAAGTTTTTCTGTTGTCTATCCGACAGAGGGGTTACGGTGGTACATTTTAGCCTCTTCAAGGATCATTGTCGGAACCAGCAATTGATCCTTACAACCCCAACATCCCTTTCTGGCTCCTTTCTGCACCCTGAAAATAATGTCATTGCAGGCTCAATATGATAGCACAAGATCTGTAAGACGCCCTGTAAATCTTTATTTACATTATTTTTAATATTATTATGTACAGATTAAAATAAAAAATGCAGCAAAGAGGGTTTGGGTGATCCTGGCACAGTCAGGCTGCTAAGGCTCATCATCAGCTCAGGGCCTTTGCCCCCTCTACACGCAGCCCAGACAGCGTATGACGACGGTTTGTATATAATCAAATCTGGACCAGACAATCCAGTGATTGATATCATGAGCATCGATCCACGCATGTAGGATACGATGACATGCATCAAGTCAGCGAGCCTGACCACCCGACCCCGTTAGTCGCCTCTGACGACAAGCTTAGTCGCCTTTTACGGCAAGCATGGGCTGCTAAAGACCTCTTCTACACCGGATCGTCACGGGTCTTTACATTGTGCAACAATATAGGGTATACGATCGTTTACAGTTATATTACTGAACCTATCTATTACAGGTATGTAAAAGCTCGTTTTCATCCGTTGACCCTTGCCAAACAAAGTAGACTATCACTGCCTGTACCAGATATATAATCCAGAACGAAATATACGTTTCATTGTATCTTAAGTGTATAATACAACACACGAATATAATATATAATATAACCCGTAAGGTTAGAAAGATCGAGTGTTTATCTTAGCGATTCTCAATGTCAATTGGTCACATGGATCAATATGACGTCACACTGTCGAGAACAATACGATATGACTTCATCGATTGTTACTGACGTCACAGGGCTTACCCCATGAATTCACTGTGGACGAATAATCCCTAATTCCTCGTAGCCCGTGGACTATTCTCTAAATAGCGCACTTTCTGACTTATGCGATAGAGCAGGAATTTGCACTTCATCAGCAAATCGTTTAGAGATTGCGTCCAGAGAAATTGCGGAATGAAATAGCTCATTGTCTTGCCGTGTGATCCTCGCCCAGATTCGATTCCGCACATGTAAATAATGTATGGAGCTCATTTTAATCTATTCACGTTCACAACGACTATTGTTCAACTATTATTTAAACATCTGCCCATGCATGTATCATGCATAATGCTAATTGTCCTTTTATGTTTTCCTGCTGTCCTTTGCCTCATGTCATTGGTTGGATGTTTCAGTTGATCTAGTGTGTTATTTGTTCTTGTGTGATTGAATTGGTATTGATCTGTTAAAATGGTGGGTCAGTGAACAATAGTTACTTCTCACGCGACACGTTTTGACAGTATAACATACACGCATGTCTTGCAAAAAGGACCACAAAGATTACCAAGGAGATATTGATCCTCTACAAATATTTTTTGGTAACGAGGTCATCATGAGTCGGTCGTAATGAGGAAAGAAGTATAACCATTTCGGTAGACTATGAGCCCTGCAATCTAAATTAGTTCAATTGCAGTGTGGATTTTATTTCTTTAACTGGTCTCCTGTTTGGGTAGTACTTCTTCACCCACATACTTCTTGCTCATGTATTAATACGAACTATCAATGCCAGAGAATAATAAGTCTCGATTATCTGCCCAAACAGTTTCCATTGGGCATAAAATGACAGGAATGGATCAATGAAAATCAGTGATGACACACGATATTAAAAGGGTAAGCATGACCTGAACTACCTGTATTTTTTGAATAAATAAATGTTTGTGTGTTGCCTGACGCGGTACAGGAGTACAAACTTCTGTCATACGACGGCGGCCTGTTAACCAGAGTGAGTGAGTGAGTGAGTTTGGTTTTACGCCGCTTTTAGCAATATTCCAGCAATATCACGGCGGGGGACACCAGAAATGGGCTTCACATATTGTGCCCATGTCGGGAATCGAACCCGGGTCTTCGGCGTGACGAGCGAACGCTTTAACCACTAGGCTACCCGACCGCCCCCTGTTAACTAGACAAGCCAATGACACGATAGTGCATTTACTGTTTTTTGTACTTACTGATTTTGTTATTGACCCTATCTGATAGGCTCGCCCTACTACGATACTGTATTGGAGGTTTTCAAGTGTGCCGAGACAACAAAAAATAGAAATAAAACAAAACATCCGTTCATTTATTAACAGTACAGTTGCATGTAGCGTAAACGTGCAAGTAACTAAATGCTTGTGTGCATGAGGTTATTTGTACCGAGCATTTGGACAGATTACATTTCCATTTACCAGTCAAATCATATTTTACCGATGAATATTGCACCTTATTCCAGAGACCCGAAAAACTGGTATTTGTTTCCAAATGACGTTCGTTCAAATGTGATAAAAACCTATTGCTGTTCTCCCCCGGCTTGTATTTGCAGGAATATTGCTAAAAGCGGCCTAAGCCATAATCGCTCTCTAGCTTGTTCCCAAATCCACAATAAATGGAACTGTTTTTAACACCGGCAAAGCGGGTAGTAGCGCAAGCGGTGCGTGGTCACTCCACTGGGTGCCTTCGTTTGAATATTTGAAACAACGCGTGAGGGATTGACCCTTAAATGTAAATATTCGAAAATATTTGGAGCTTGTTCAACGAGACTACAGCTATCAACACGGGCGCCTGCAGGCGAAAAGTCTATCACCCTACAACAACTGAGGACTAGCATTCCAGGTTGTCGGCTTGATAATCTGAGTGTTATGTGCAGCCTTAACTTAACACCATCGCCTTACCTTACTTCCCCCTGACGAGGAAACAGATACCAATAGCATACAGGTATTCAAGGGTACAAATAGTAAACGTGTTGGCGAATAGGACCATTTCGAAAATCATATTTCAGTGAATTGATTTTAAATTTGTGTGCTGATAACATCTCCAGTTTCGTATAGAACAACGTGATTGCCGGGTAACTCAACTAGTTCGTTTGTCACCCTCATATTACGAAAGTAAATGCATTCAGAATAATATGATAGTGTAATTTGAAAATCGTTTGCTTTTAGAGATGGCCATGATTCATCTTAAAACGATATCTAAATGCTATCCGTGTTCGGCAATTGAGATGAGATGATGAGATAATAATCCGCTTTTGAGCTATAATCCATATGGATGGATGCCGTGTGAGCCTTCGCAATTCGCATGGAGGTATTTAATGTTTGTCTATATCGACCAATGATTGAATGAATGCAATATTGAAGAACTGCGTCATATTGAGATAACGTGAGTGTTGGTTCGTTGTTTAAAGCGGCAGTCCAGTTGTATAACGACAGCCTGTCAATATTCGAGTCCGGGCCAGACAAACCAGTTGTTGATATTGTAAGCAACGATGGGCTTGTATGTCACGTCATTGCATGAATATGCTAGGTTAATATTTGGTAGGATCCTCCTCCAGAGCCTGCCCAGACACTGTCAGGTAGGTGTCCAGGTCCATGGAGAGGGCACGGGTGGCCCAGTCGTCTAAGGCGCCGCGATTCGCTTTGAAGAGTTGCGTCCCTTGGGCACGCCAGAAACCTATGATTGTGGGTTCGAATCACGGTTCGAGCCGATTATGTTTCTAGGTTTTTCAGCACCATACCCGTGCTCGTGGGTTTCACCGAAGTGGTAAACGTCTGAGACCTGCATCACTTCGGACTTTCCTCCCACATTAAGCTGACACGCCGTGATATAACTGGAATACGGTTAAAAGCGGCGTTAAACCCAACTCACTCACTCACTCACACCAAGGTCCATGGGGGTCGCATTCGGGATGACACACGGGATACACAATTGACTTGGGTGCTACCGGCTGGATACTCTTTTTTTTTTAATCCAGTGATAGTTATTTTTAATAGTGATTGTTAAACACACGCTATGATAAATCTGGATTTAGTCCCTGCTTTAAGTAGTTATTTCTCATGATGACATGTTATCGGTCCCTTTAATGAGCACGGTATATAAACCTCCAGGAAAACATATGAATATAGCACGTTATTAACATGAGCATAATTTTTTTATATTTAATTTTTCGTACATGCATAACATTACGTATTTCCCAAACTTGATACCCGTGAAGATTCGGGGTAGATTAGGTCTTCAGCAACCCATGCTTGCCGTAAAAGGCGACTATCCTTGTCGTAAAAGGCGACTAACGGGATCGGGTGGTCAGGCTCGCTGACTTGGTTGATGCATGTCATCGTATCCCAATTGCGTGGATCGACGTTCATGATGTCAAACACTGGATTGTCTGGTTCAGATTCGATTATTTCCAGACCGCCGTCATATAGCTGGAATATTGCTGAGTGCGGCGTTAAACAACAAACAAACAAACTGTTAATTGCAGTAATAAAAACAATGATTGAACATATAATATTTTGTACATTGAACCAATACCTGGTGGGAGTTCAATTCAGAGGTTCATATCCTGGGGCAACTGTCCGAGGAGATGGGCAGTTGCCCTAATTCCGTCACATAGATGTTCATGTTCACGTGTCATGACCTTCCATTCACCCCATGAAACAAAACCATATAAATATTGTGCTCGGGTTTTGGTCAATCAAATGCCATGGATACATTTGCAATTTATTTATATGAACGTGACTGCGGTTGTAGTTGATCTCGCATGAATTCTTTCTCGCATTACCAATAGGTGTCCTGTCACTAGTTCCTGGTATGCACTATATTGTTGTGTATTGCGGATGGTGCGTAAATATGGATTGTTAATATTTCTGGCTTTATAGGGGCACGGTTGGCCCAGATGTCTAAGGCGCCGCAATTCGCTGTGTCCCTTGGGCACGCCAGAAACCTATCAGCCAGAAACCGGGTTCGAATCCCGGTTCGCCCAGATTATGTTTCTAGGTTTGTCAGCACCACAGTGGTGAATATCTGAGACTAAGCTGACACGCCGTGATATAACTGAAATACGGCTCAAAACGGCGTTAAACTCACTCACTCTTGCTTGATATATTGAAGCATATTACTGTGTCATATTTTGCCATGGTCTTTTATTATTGAATTTATCCACATTGCATGCAGCGTGGTAGGTATGTAAATAGCCCATGCAATATATTTGGTGTAAGTATGTGTAGAAATTCGTTACAATTTGTCTGGAATGAATGTACAATCCTGCATAATATTGTCCTAAGAATGAAAGAATATTATTGTGCACTATTGTGTTCATGATCTGTAAGTTATTGACCCGTGAAGAATCGGGGTAGGTCTTCAGCAACCCATGCTGGCCGTAAAATGCTGACTTGGTTGGTGCATGTCATCGATCCCAATTGCGTGGATGCTCATGCTGTCAATCACTGGATTGTGTGGTCCAGACTCGATTAATTACAGACCGCCGTCATATGGCTGGAATACTGCTGAATGCGGCGTAAAACAACAAACAAACAAACAAACACACAAACGAAAGTAATTGATTTTGTTATATTGTGTCTGGCGAGTGTGTGTCTGATATGATTTATTTGCGTCTGGGGTGATGTGTTGGAATGTGAGCAGATAATTGTGGATGTGCGTGAAATTATTTTCATTAATTCTCACTGAGGATTATAAGTCTTGCTTCATACTGATTGGCTAGATTGTAGTCATTATTTCATTTATTTCATCATTTGCGTGAGGTCATTTGGACTCATTGTCACAAATATTTGAAAATAAGGTCATCCATTTTTCATGACGTTTCAAACGATTATATTGGTCGTCTTCCCCAAAACAGAGTACTTGAGCTAATGTGTTAACTTGAAATCAGGAAACCGACATGTTTCTATAACCTCTGAGGAAAATGACAATTGGTAATGTATAGAATCGCAACTCGAAATTTCGGATTATCTGTCCCTCGTGAATTGATATTAAAGGATCCTCCAATAGGTTCGGAACTTATGGTCTATTTTCCCTTGAAGGTTCTACTACACCAAATCAGAACCAGTTTAGACAGAACCAGGTTTTCAGTGCAGTTCGAGAGATGTCTGCAGGCTGTGATTGGAGGATATTCTGTAAGATTTTTATGTCTTTCAAACGTACATCCATCCAGTTATTAAAACTGACCATGTTTTTCTATATTTACTACTGTCTTTTTCAACATGATGACTTATGCTGAATGTGACCACAGCTATTTTCAAGTAGGTGACATTTGGTGCGAAACTGGGGGTGGTGTGTTTAGCTTCCGGTACTCGGAAAAGGAGCTGGCTAAGCTAGTCATTTTTTAAATTTTTATTGCTGCTCTAAGGCCAAACTGTGCACACACGTACAGGTAATAGCTGTTGAATGCTTAGTTATTTAAAAAAAAATCATAATGTTACTATAGAAGTCTGTGGGAAAACATTTGGTTGTGTGTAACCTGTATGTAAGTAGATTGATTGAGCCTTTATTTGTTTGTTATGTAAGTGTGCTGATAATAATTGTAGCAGATATAATCCTACACACCTTATGTGGTTAGGTTACAGTTTCCATTTGTTCGTAGACCGCCTCCGTGGTCTAGTGGTTGAGCGTCCGCCCGGAGAGCGGAAGGTCTGAGGTTCGATCCCCGGCCGCGTCATACCAAAAGACATTAAAAGATGGTACTTGTTGTTACCCTGTCTGGCGCTCGGCATTTAGGGGCTAAAACAAGGACTGGTCGGCTCGGAATCAGTATACTGTGTCTGAGTGGGGTATTCATGTTAAACTGCGGCATGGTATCTCAGTGTGCAAGTACTATAAATCGGTATCAGTCCGGACTAGTACAAGCTGCCACACACACAAACACACGTGCATGCACGTCGCTATATAAGTGCAACAATCTTATAACGGGGGATAACACTATACCATACTGACCTCATCAAGTGATTTTTTTTATCAATGCGAATACTGGTTTGAGATTATCTTGTAGTTTGCTCAGTCATTTGAAACTATTTACATAGAGAGCATAACATAATCATTTGTGTCACGCGAAAGCATCTAAATCCCAACAGAACAGAAAGACCTACCAAAAGCTTCCTGACTCTCACGGATCGTTAAAACATGACGACACCAGCCACGAAATCATTAAGACAGAAACCCCCCAAATCTTATTGCATCCATGTTGGTGTCCTTTTTTCAATCTAATTTACTTCGCATTACGTGAAACAAGGGGCGGTCGGGTAGCCTAGTGGTTAAAGCGTTCGCTCGTCACGCCGAAGACCCGGGTTTGATTCCCGACATGGGTACAATGTGTGAAGCCCATTTCTGGTGTCCCCCGCCGTGATATTGCTGGAATATTGCTAAAAGCGGCGTAAAACCATACTCACTCACTCACTACGTGAAACAAAAAGAAGCAGTTTTCAAATATTTAAATCACTTCAATATTGACATATTTACCTTTACCTGAATCCCAAATAACTTCGCCTTGAGATTGATTTTTTCGCAAGTGATAAAAGTTTAAGACCTGTGTCACTTCTGGCTTTTCTGTGAAAATATGCTGACATGGCATGCTACAACTGAACGAATGAACTCAGCCTTACACCACTTACTCATTCACTTCCTTTCACTAACCTTTCCATGAAACTACATTTGTGGGTAAAAGAAACCAGGCGGTACCTTGGACCAGGGTTACAGTGCAGAATGGGAGTGAGTGAGTATGGTTTTACGCCGCTTTTAGCAATATTCCAGCAATATCACGGCGGGGGACACCAGAAATGGGCTTCACACATTGTACCCATGTCGGGAATCGAACCCGGGTCTTCGGCGTCACGAGCGAACGCTTTAACCACTAGGCTACCCGACCGCCCCTAACAGTGCAGAAACTAATAAGTCAGCGAATGCTTCATTTCGGAATGTGAAATAGTGTTAGTAGTACGCTGTTTCGAAATCTCAGCCTGTTGTATTTGTCCAGAGGATAACCAGTCTGAATTATCGACTGAAATGGATTCCATTTGGCGTAAAAGACAAAATAGTGGTGAGGATTATATGAATGGATCACTGAAAAATCATTTTTTTTCCAACAGAAAGAAGATGAACTAATGAAGTATAGATCTGTAGGTGTTGCCGAGGAAAGCTTTAACATATCACACGTTGTTATTATATCCTTAACCTTATTAAATCTTAACCATAAAACACACAAAAACAAGATATAATCGGAAGTGTTAAATCGACTCTGCTGTAAGCAGAGATTGCTTATGAATTTTGAAATGTTTTGTCGCTTAAAAATACAAGAAAGTAGACATGACTTCTTCGTAATTACGCCCTTATCCTTGTGGTTGTTTCCTTTCGTTTAATAACTGCTTGTTGAGAAGCATTACTTTGTATGTTATTGATTAAGTACCCCAACTTTGTGGCGGTCTGTGTACTTTACTGTATCACCTCCTTGTCTGAACAAACATCACTTGTGTATTTTGCATAGGGCGTGTCAATAAAACTATTTTACCATCGCACGGAGGGGGTAATGTTATATTGGACGTGACAAATAATGATATATTATCAATTTGTACGGATACACTCTAAAGGACGTTCTTTTGCAACAAATCAATTGAAATTAGGTTTTCTTATACATTTCGCGTTGAATAATGGTATTTATAACTATGGTTACATTGATTGAAAAAGAGATGAATAAGTCTTTGTGTTGATTAAAAGAAACCAAGATCGTTAACTGTTATTCCATCAAGGTTCCCGGCACATTACCAAGAGTTGCATAGGGTACTTGCTATATATTTGATCGTTCTTACAAAGGTAAATATTTTGCCTAGCTTCAAGTTCAAGTTTCTTCATAGCGTTCACAGGTATTAGACACTCGCCTTTCACACATGGGAAATCAAGCTTGTCAGTATATCTTGTTGTCAGAAGCTGAACGAAATGTCGAGATTAGGTTGCAAATATTCCACAATGCAGCATTGAATTTCGACATCTTACAAACAGTTGTCAAGCTTGGTGAAACACCAGGCCAAATTTACAGTGTTGCAATGTACCCAGGTTTCCTCACAATCATAGACCTTTTCACTAGACCCGTGAAGATCCGGGGTAGAATAGGTCTTCACCAACCCATGCTTGCCGTAAAAGGCGACTATGCTTGTCGTAAGAGGCGACTAACGGGATCGGGTGGTCAGGCTCGCTGACTTGGTTGATGCATGTCATCGATCCCAATTGCGTGGATCGATGCTCATGATGTCAATCAATGGGTTGTCTGGTTCAGATTCGATTATTTACAGACCGCCGTCATATAGCTGGAATATTGATGGGTGCGGCGTTAAAAAACAAACAAACAAACAAAACAAAAACACTTTAATGTTTTAGATTATGTGACATAAATACAACATCAATGTATTGCTCTATATGTGATGCAGGCAAGGTTTGTAGAACTATGTGGCGGAGTATTTCATTATTGCCAAAGGCAACATCCTTAATATCTATTTTAATAGATTCAAAGATCAGGTGTATTTGTTTGAAACGACTTTTTGTATTTTTGCAGATCTTGAAATAAGATATCCTGCCTTCACATTCATATGCTTAGATTTTGTTCATGATGGCAAAGTATATCTAAGTTGACGTTAAACACCCATTCTCACCCATTTACGGGTGTCATTGATCTTAACAACACATGTCGTGACATCACAGTATCGTACGTACACAGATTCAAGCAAGGTCAGTACAGCGTTATCTCGTCAGCGTTACGAATGTGCAAGATGCTTTAATAAATGAAAACCTTTCAAATCTGCTCTGTCTCTCTGAATATAGATCATATCAAATATGAAATAAATAATTGTTCTATAAATTTTGATCCTACACTTCATTAAAAAATACTTGTTTGTCCCTTGTATTAAGTACTCTGCAAAAAAGAAGGCAGTAACATCGTAAATGTTACATAAATGTTGACGACATCCATCATAAATTAATACCAAATATGAAATGGTTATTACTGCATGGATTGGAATTGTTGACGAAAGAATGTCGTACTGCAGAAATTTGGCGAAAAGATTGAAAAGTGAGATCCTGGCTACGAAACACACCAACATGACATGCATGTGAAACATCACTTGTTGGGCATTAAAACAAGTTGGGTTTTCATTTGTATGCCATCACAATGTTGCAGGAAGTGCACAGCGAAAACATGACATGACTGACAGAAGCCCAGCGCAGCAACGCCATCGGCCGACTGCAAACCGGAGAATCATTAGCTGTAGCCAGGTTTTTCCACGTAGCATCAAGCTCCATTACAAGACTTTGGAACCGTTATCAGACACACGGGACAACACGGGACCTTCCCAGATCCGGTCAAACACGTATCACTACCAGAGCCCAGGACAGCTCCGCTACTTACGTGAAAGAATCATCTCGGCCACCTCTACAACTACGACAATACCAGGATCGCGTAGGACATCAGCCAGGACAGTGAGGAACTGTTTACGCGCTGAAGGGATAATCGCGCTTGACGACCAATTCGAGGTGTCATTTTGACCGCCATGCATCGTCGGCTGCAACGTCAATGGTGTCAAGGTCACTGGGTATGGCCACAACTGCGATGGAGATAACTTTCGTTCAGTTACGAATCACGTTTCTTGCATGCTCTGCGTCGTGTTTACAGGCGTCGAGGGGAACGTTTTGCACGCAACAGATTTGGTGGTTGTATTGTGATGATGTGGGCAGCCATTTCCAACACTGGAAGATACATACAGACTTGGTGCAAGTTCTGGGGAATGTCACGGCACAACGTTACACGGATGAAATGTTTCGGCCACACGTCCTTCCGATTATGCAACAACCTAACGTCATTTTCCATCAGGATAGCGCCCGACCTCACACGGCAAGACCGACAACAGCCTTTTTCAGGAATCACAACATCCAGGTCCTGTCATGGCCCTCCAGGTCTCCAGATGTAAACCCAATCGAACATTTATGGGATGCACTGGATCAACAAATGCGAGAACGTCAGCAACAACTACAGAACCTGACATACGCACTGTAGTCAGAGTGGGTAAACATTTCCCAGGCCACAATTCGGGATCTGATTGCTTCCATTGGACGACGATGCCAGACAGTTTAGACTCTAATGGGGGCCATACAAGATATTGAGAACAGATGACCTTCCCCTAGAGAATCTACTGTTTCATGGGTTGCATATGACACGTGGGTCAATGACAATGATGTGTGCCAAGTTTGAATAAAGGATAACTATACCATCAGAATGTAGCTATGTTTTTGCCATTCCAGATATCTGGAATATTAACACAATATTCATGATATGCACGTGGATATGTTTTTTGCTTCTTTGTGTTTTGACGCAGCACTGGTAATGTTCCATCTATATGACGGTGTTCTGTAAATATTTGAAAAACATTGGCTGCCATATCAAGCCTGGATATGCAGCGGTGAATTCAGCAATAAATCAGTTTACCTGAAATAAGGCAGGCCATTTGCGTCCGTCAAAGAGAGTGCACATATAAACGTGACGATTAATACTTTTGTAAAATTTGAAGGGATAAGCTTTGTAAAAGCCTATTAATTGAGGTTAGAAAACATCTTGTGTCATATAAGCCGACTCTCCTTTCTTCCTGGTTTGAGTCAGTATAAGCCTAGAATATCCCCGAGTCCGCTAACTAAGCTGAATGTGTATCCACAAGACGCTGTCTGTATTAAGTTTGATCTGTCCAAATTGATGACAATCATTCTTTCTTTCACTCTGTTCCCATCAGTATCAATATATAATCTCTCTTCAATTAATACATGGTGTTCAGAGTTTCCAAGACACCTAGGTTTATAAATGATGACGTTTTTCCTTCAAAATGCCCGGTTCCTGTTCCATTATTAAACAAAGACAAAAAACAAACAATACATTAAGCGAAAACTTTCTGTGAATTACAACTGTTGAGACCGTGTTGACAAGGATATTACAAGGATGCAGAGTTGCGTCCCTTGAGGGTGACACGATCCTATGATTTTCCCATATTGTTCCCATGTTGTTTATCAGCACCAGCTCTTCGCTCCTGGGTTTCACGAAACTGTAAAGGAATGTGACCTGCATGACCATGACCTCAGGCTTACTCTCCCATAAATCTGACTTGCCCTAATATAACTTTGAACAGCATTTGATTATATAACTGTGCGTGAGAAAAACCCGAAGTCATGCAGGCCTTCGACATTTACCATTTTCTCTTACCCAAGAGTTTTGGTGCTGATAAACCAAGTATCGCATTCAGGGCGAATATGATATTAGAACCCAGTCTCATAGGGTTCTGCCACACCAAATGACGCAATTTTGCATAGTGTAGCCTTTGACGATTGGGCCACCAGTGCCTCCGGGAAGCGTAAAAGTGAACGCGACAATTAAATCGGCGCAACTTCTACGCTGTGATTGTGGTGTAAGTTTACACAAAGCTGCTCCACGTCTGTACATTGTGAAACCCTCCGGAAAACAAAGATAACGTTTTCAAGTATAACAGCTTCAAACATATGGAAATAGCTGGAGAATGATATTGTCAAACGAGTGAGTAGAAGACACAGCGGCTTTCAGCAACAGCAACAGATGGTCTTGAACTAAAGGTATAAATATAAGAAATAATTCTATATTAAGGAACCCTAGAGTACAATAAACTCTCACTTAATTTTAGAGCTGAAAAGGGGTGGAAAGAAGCGGTTACATCTGTGAAGGCTAGTAAAGTTAACTTATTAAGCTTCAGGTATGTCGATGATCTAATATCGTTCAAAACGGTCAAATAGCCAATTCCCTTCAACTGATTTACCCACCTGAGCTAGAACTATCCGTACCAGGTTTACATCTTTGTTTGGTTTGTTTGTAGTTTAACGCCGCACGCAGCGATAGTCCAGCTATATGACGGCGGTCTGTAAATGAGCGTGTCTGGACCAGACAATCCAGTGATGGACATTACGAGCATCGATCTAGGAAAGTGGGATACGATGACATGCATCAAATAAGTCAGCGAGCCTGACCACCCAATCCCGTTAGTCGCCTTTTAAGGCAAGGATGGGTTGCTGAAGACCTATTCCCACCCCGATCTTCACAGGTAGTTCATGGTAATGGAAACATGACAATGGGGGTTGAAGGTGGCGATGGCTCCAATTGGATTGTTATTTACTAATTATTGTATGTCTATGCAGCATATATTTTCATCAGTTTGTAAGTATATGTTCAAGAGTGAACCATATTGTCCTCGGACGCCAGATGTTTCCAGGATGGGAGAACAGAGCATAGTCGTCTTTAACTGCAAGCATAAGTTGTTGAAGACCTATTTTCTACAACAAAGTATCTACTAGGCAAGGGATTGCTTAAACTTTTCCAACGTTTTCAAAGAGCGGCATACGACTATTGCTCAAAGGTTATAGTATTAAAGGCCTAAGTAAAGCTTTTAAACAAACTTTGGGGAAGACATGTCGAGGACATTTCCAAATTTGAAGCGTAAGTGACCAAATGATGTCCGTTGCAGTTTACCGTTCAGGGCTACCGCATATGTGTTTGTTGAGGTGAGTACTGGACTTGCCTTTGCATGTGTTTGTAATGCTTGCACCTTTGCAGCAGCATACTGTTACGCCTTCGAGAACACCTGGTGATTAAAAAATACATGCGTAAGATATAGCCGGAATCGCACAGTATAGTCTGTTTTTAGCTGTGACTTCTTTCATGATTAGTGGAAGGGTTTTGCCGCTGTTATCTATAATATATATCTATAATAGATATACCTTGGGGTATGTAAGCGAGATAAGCAATATACCAAAATGTCTGCGTGGACACTGAATTAAACAACCCTGTGATCGTTGAGAAGTAACCGAAGTTGAACCAGTAGGAGTGGAGATTGTGTTGTTACGTCTTAGCGAACACCTGGTGACGTCAATGACATTACATTCTCAATGTTTGTTGTATGAGGCGACTAAATGTATTGAGTGTTCAGACTTGGTTGTATGTGTGTCATCATTCCCCGACGGAATGGGGCGTTGCTCATTACATCAATCACTGATTTGCCCGGTTGAGACCAGATTATTTATACCTCCGTCGTGCAGCCGGAATATTGCGCGCAACAACGAACAAACATTACCTGAGCAGAATTATACAGGCTTTGGTTATATGTTTTGTCGCCCGTCTATCCTTTGTCTGCTCTACATGGGTTAAACCGCCTCCGTGGTCTTGTGGTAGAGCGTCCGCCCGGATAGCGGAAGGTCCAGGGTTCGATCCCGGGCCGCGTCATACAAAAAGACGTTAAAAGATTGTACTTGTTGTTACCCTGTCTGGCGCTCGGCATTAAGGGGCTAAAACAAGGACTGGTCGGCTCGGAGTCAGTATACTGTGTCTGAGTGGGGTATTCATGTTAAACTGCGGCATGGTATCTCAGTGAGCTAGCACTATAAATCGGCATCAGTCCGGACTAGTACAAGCAGCCACACACACACATACACGTGCATGCACGTCGCTATATAAGTGCAATAATCTTGGACGCGACGTTAAACCCAATTTCACCTCACCTCACCTCTACATGGGTTATGTTATGCTATTTTTGTGACATATATACCTTTTAAAAAACAAGCATGTTTTACATTTATCGAATCTGTTTTTACTCCAGTTAACACCAATATGAAATTAATATTCTAATCACTTAAATATAAAAGTACGTTTCACTGTCATTTATGCCTTTATGCCTTGGCCACCTACGACGCCTCGACAGGTGACATTAATCATTTATGTAGTTCATTGTCACCGGATACATGCTATATCGAGAAACTATTCCCAATAACCAATGTTGGAACACTCTATAATTTCATCAATTCACCACATGCAATGCGGCGAATGGCACAATAATCTACTCTATTTGGGAACCAACTCGGAGGCACAATCACTTGAATAAATAGCGGCACTGTCGAACGTAAACATACCAAAACAGTTATGAGATGAGGTCGCGTCATAAACAGGAAATCAGCGCCAGAGACATGTATAGAAAAAGTGTTAAGATCGCTGGAGCAGGCTTTAACACGCTCGCTCTGTCGGGCCTAATGACTAAGCCAGTCGCCATGGCAACCATCGGTCGTAACGTGATCATGTCAGGCTAGACGGCTTACTAACAAGGAACACGTGCTGCACAGATGGAAAATAGGCCGAATGAAAGACACTGCTCTTGTTTAATCACTATCTTTAAACATTCAAACCATGTTTGAAATAAATGATGAATTTATGTTTAGAATATAGACGTCAGTTGTGACAAATGTCCCGATGAACTGTGAGGAAATCGAGGTCATATCTAGTCAGGCGGTGTTTTCAAGTGTAACACATCTTAAACCCTCTACTAGTCATGCCTGAAGAAGCGACTTCGTCAGGACAACTGTTTTTGTCTTTCAAATATTTCAAAAGGCAAAAAATGAAACCTTGAACTGAATACACATGTGGCCCGCTATGCATGGAAGTTACACATTCGGACAGCGATGAAAAGCGTGTGTATTTTTTTGTTTACGAGTCGCATATGCGCACAGTATTTTGTGCATACAAAACGTACACAATAATTATTGTACATCGTCAAATGGAACGCCTTTTCATGTCCTGTAGGACGATGTGTCGTTATGACCCCAGCTTCACTCTGTTACTGACTGTAAAATAAGGGGCGGTCGGGTAGCCTAGTGGTTAAAACGTTCGCTCGTCACGCCGAAGACCCGGGTTCGATTCCCGACATGGGTACAATGTGTGAAGCCCATTTCTGGTGTCCCCCGCCATGATATTGCTGGAATATTGCTAAAAGCGGCGTAAAACCAAACTCACTCACTCACTCTGTAAAATAAATGCTTACTGTTATATATTTGAAAGATGAAAAGATGATTATTAATACACATTAAACACAGTGTTTATTGACAAACATATTTCAGTGAGTTAGTATGGCTTCACGTCGCTTTTAGCTGTATTCACGCAATATCACGTCAGGGGACAAAATATATATAAATATTGGCCTCTCACATTGTACCCATGTGAATACAGATTTGAAACTGCATGTATGACTACATGATGATAGGATGACTATGTTATGATGATATGATTTCACTGTGTGATTTGTTTGTTTGTTTGTTTGTTGTTTAACGCCGCACTCAGCAATATTCCAGCTATATGACGGCGGTCTGTAAATAATAGAGTCTGGACCAGACAATCCAGTGATTAATATCATGAGCATCGGTCCACGCAATTGGGATCGATGACATGCATCAACCAAGTCAGCGAGCCTGACCACCTGATCCCGTTCGTCGCCTCTTACGACAAGCATAGTCGCCTTTTACGGCAAGTATGGGTTGCTGAAGAACTATTCTAACCCGGATCTTCACGGGTCTTTTCACTATGTGAAACAGTGTATGTGAGTAGTGAAATGTTATTGTTGTTATGTGTTTGATACAATGTGTTTGACTGATCACTTATATTTAAAAAAGTGTATAAAGTGTACATTTGACTTAATGTACCATATGTTCCCGTGTCATGTCAAGTGAACAATTGCCTTGCCTTAGCCTTTGTGATGGTGCCAGCGGTGGGGCGGTTCACCTTTTCGCGAACAGCTTGTTTTGTCACTATTTGATAGTGATTGATACACACATGTTCATGATATTGTCCGAATCGTACAAGGGATTCGTATGATTATGGAAATGTTTGTTTGTCGTTTTTATGTACGCATTTGAAAAGGTATATGTGCTTGTCGATACATATTTAAAACAGTTTATGCTTATTGGTACATATTTGTATGATTGTTTATTTTGTCTTTTATACAGTTTATATGCGTATTGTTGCAGATTTGAAGCATCAACTTTGCTTTTGGTTATTTATCTGAATCATTGCACATGCTGGTTGTTGTATAGCTATAACATTGTATGTACCTGTCACTTATCTAAACCATTATAGGGGGCACGGGTGGCCCAGTCGTCTAAGGCGCCGCGATTCGCTGTGCAGAGTTGCGTCCCTTGGGCACGCCAGAAACCTATGATTGTGGGTTCGAATCCCGGTTCGCCCCGTTTATGTTTCTAGGTTTGTCAGCACCATACCCGTGCTCGTGGGTTTCACCGAAGTGGTAAACGTCTAAGACCTGCATCACTTCGGGCTTTCCTCCCACATTAAGCTGACACGCCGTGATATAACTGGAATACTGTTAAAACGGCGTTAAACCCAACTCACTCACTAAACCATTATATATATTAGTTGTTGCTTGTTGCATATCTAAAACATTAAAAGTGCTTGTTATTGCATATCCAAAGCAATAAATATGCTTGTTACTTATGCAAACCTTAAATAGGGATGGTGTAACATGTGTTACATGTGTTTATGACGGGTGCCACCAGTGGGGCAGGATACGCTTTCCTTTTTGCGAACACCCGGTCTCTTCACAACATTTGTTCACCCGAAACAAGAACTCACGAGGACATACGGTACAATTCAAAGTGGGAAATCGCACAGGACATCATTTTGTTCATTTATGCGTCACACTTAGAAAAGTCCTCCAATGTCTACCATAAAACGTTTTGAAAATCTTACTGAGGAACTGAATGTCGTAACACTGATAAAAACACGTTTAAACAAGCGTCGTATGACGCTCTTTGAATTTTCCGTAGATGTAGAAGAAGCATGCTCGATTCGCCTCAAAAGTTGTGAAAAATAAACACCAAAGGCTGCCGCTGCGGGAATATTGGTCGACATAATGGTGACCCCTTCAGGTGATCTCTTCTATTTCTTGTCCAATGGGTAAATCACTGGAATCCTATTTGCCCAGTTTTGAACAATATCAGATAAGCGATCGGAACCTAAAGTTTAACGTCTTGGCCAAAATGACGATCAAATGTCACTATGTCTGTGGTCACCACGTTTGATGGAAAAGATCAAAGAATGACTTTTTCCCTTAAATTTGTACTGAGTGATAACGGTGTGCAAAGTTGAAATATCAAATGTTTTGACATAATTGAACAAGATTTTATTTTGAGATTGCAATATTTCAAGCAGCTCCTTCGAGGTGTTGAGAATCCACATGTTATTAATTCAAGCAAATTATATATACCGTACACGACGTAATAGGCGCCCAGGGCGTTCTCAAAATTATAAATTTGGGGCTCTTGTTAGAATATAATTTTGGTGAAAGAGTTAAAAGATCGTGGTTTATGCTGACAGCCTGAAATGATAGAAAAGAAAAGTCTGTGCCTATCTTACACGACAGATATATTTTTTCCAGAATTTAATTGCCCGTACATAAGGGTGCATATAACACACAAGTGCGTATTATACACGAATAAATAAGTCTTGTCTACTTTGATCAAACGGTTTGGGATTGAATCAATGCTAATTGGGATTGTTCAAAAGCCAATGTATCAGCAAATATCATCTTTGGCGCTTATTAGAGCCGGGCGCTTATTACGTCGAGGACGGTACTAATTATATATTGTATATATATTTTGCACAAAGAAAACATTATCTAAGAATTGACTTTTATCAATTCTTTTAATGTTTAACATAAATACTTTTTAACTGTAGATCTGTACATAATTCATGTTCACACTAACAGCCAAACAACAACCAGCAGTATCACGGAATGAAGTTCATCAAAAAGAGCGGTGACATGGGCCTGTGTATGCTCACATTGTTCCACGGTGACAGTTTTTGTTGTTTGTTTACAACCAATATATTCAGATAATATCACCATTAGAGGAGAAAGGAATATCAAGAACAGACAGCGCGTCATGATACATGTACATCAAGTACAAGACGTCAAGATGATTTCAGAAGTTGTTTATGAACCTGTGGCGACTACAGGTAAGTTATCATTGATCAATTGACCCATCATTGAAAGGCGATTTTAAAGATTTGTTAAGTTGAAACTAAGGTTGGTTGGTTGGTTGGTTTGCTGTTTAACGCCGCACTCAGCAATATTCCAGCTATATGACGGTGGTCTGTAATTAATCGAGTCTGGACCAGACAACCCAGTGATTGACATCATGAGCATCGATCCACGCAATTGGGATCGATGACATGCATCAGCCAAGTCAGCGAGCCTTACCACCCGATCCCGTTAGTCGCCTTTTACGACAAGCATAGTCGCCTTTTACGGCAAGCATGGGTTGCTGAAGACCTGTTCTACCCCGGAATCTTCACTATGGTAAATTCATTGATTGCTGATGACTGTCATTATCAGTCTGGACACGGATCGAGTCGATACTACGATAGTTTGGGTGTGCATTTCTTATTTTTGTTCAATGGGATAGGTCGTAACGATGATATTCTGCAACGGGCATGCAGTTACACTCTTTGACTTATCCCAATGTATGCTTAAACGCTAAGTTCCAGATTAAAGGGTCTAAATGATCAGAAAGAACAATTTTGACAATTCGAGTAAAACTTCTGATCCGCAAGCACACCAAAACAATCAGCCTATGGGGATGTCTATCTCCCACCTTAATGTCCAATCCCAAAATCTTACACAGATGCTGTCAATGAGTCCAACATTTTCACATTTTGTTTTCTCTGTGAGCTACAGATGACACATAGTATAATGTCTGTTGCTACTTATATGCTTGTGTTGACTTATCTGAAACATTTTATATGCCTTTTGCTGCAAATCTGAAATATAATATATGCTTTTTGTTACATACCTAAAAAGTGATACATGCTTCTTGTATAACTGAAACATCATAATGCTTATTCATGCATATCTTAACCAATATGTTTGTCGTTCCGTCCTCGTGTATACTATTACAGTTCAGGGCCAAACTATACTTTATTACACTACAAATGGGGGTAGAGCAAACTTTATTTCTTAAATATATGCTTATTGCAGCATAACATAAACATTATATATGATTGTTATTGAATATCTGAAACAATACATGTTTGTATTGTTGTATATCCCAAAAAATTAATTGGCTTGTCACGTGTATGCTTGTAAAACATGTTGTTGTATATCTGAAACATTATACATGAAATATCCTATCTGATTATGTTTAATTTTCTAAAACACTATATAGGATAGCTGTGGCATATGCAAAACAAAATATATATATATATATATATATATATATATATATATATATATATATATATATATATATATATATATATATATATATAATAATAATAAAGTCCACGTTAGTCCATCACCTTTTTTATATCTTTATATTTGTCTGAAACTGATATAAAGTAGATGATGGACTAACGTGGACTTTATTATTTTATTATATATTACATGTACACCGAGTGAGGGGCGGTCGGGTAGCCTAGTGGTTAAAGCGTTCGCTCGTCACGCCAAAGACCCGGGTTCGATTCCCGACATGGGTACAATGTGTGAAGCCCATTTCTGGTGTCCCCCGCCGTGATATTGCTGGAATATTGCTAAAAGCGGCGTAAAACCATACTTACTTACTTACACCGAGTGAACATTTACCTCATTTTTGTGTATATATATATTAATTTTCTGCCTAATCCGTGCCTCGATACTCACAACTTTTGGTTTGTCTCTCAAACCTGTAGACATATCCATTTTTCATAACGTACTAGATTCCAAAGCTCCACATAAATCCACATAAAGAGAGATATTTTGTTTGGTCCAGCAAATGTACCACCAAATCCCAATCTCATAGATTAACCACAACCCTGACTACAATCAATGAAGGACTATCTTTACATTCACACAAAGTGGAATTCATACCATATCGAATCTCAAAAACTCAAAGGATTTGCTTGACATTTTCCAATCTCAAAGACCCGTGAAGATCCGGGGTAGAATAGGTCTTCAGCAACCCTTGCTTGCCGTAAAAGGCGACTATGCTTGTCGTAAAAGGCGACAAACAGGATCGGGTGGTCAGGCTCGCTGACTTGGTTGATGCATGTCATAGATCCCAATTGCGTGGATCGATGTTCATGATGTAAATCAATGGATTGTCTGATCCAGACTCGATTATTTACAGACCGCCGTCATATAGCTGGAATATTGCTGAGTGCGGCGTAAAACAACAAACCAAATACAATCTCAGAAAAGAACCAACAATTTCAGTTCTGTCAAAACATCTCATCTTGCAACTTTGTGCTCAACTATCTTACATGACAAACGTAAGGAAAAACCTTCTTCCTTGATCCACGGGCCATTTGTTACAAAACGTGGTGAACACAGATACAGTCACGTATCTATCGTCAGAGATTCAGGACAGCTTGTCAGAAAGGAAAGCCAGTGCCTTACTGAGAAAGTAATATGTGAAATGCTCAACGTTCATATTGATAACATCTCATGATGTAACATTTGTGAGTAAGACATTTCGGCATTAACTCGCCATGCCCATGGACACAAATTATAACCTACTTCTTGTTGGTCTATGTCTTTATGCATATGAATCGGAATTTCTGCTCGGATTGGCAAAGTCAAAAGAAAGTAATTTTGCCAAAATATTTAGCTTCAGGTACATGGATGATCTGATATCGATCAATAACCATCAAATAACCAAATCCCATGATGATTTACCCACCTAAACTAGATTTATAGCTAAAATGGATAGAATTATCATTAAACCGCCCGCATGTTATAAAAAATGAGCGGGCAACTGTAACTTGATAATGCCCTCATATTTCTTTACGACGGACCATTATCACGCCCGTGGCGTCATAGGATAGGGATAGGTGACGTCACGTTCAATAGTCTCGTCATCTGGTTTGTTCTATGACGTTTCCATATTTGTAAAAGTGGGTCATTGACATTCGTGTTGATTGCAGTAAATGTTTGAAAAACCGATATTGTTGTTTCGTTTTAGTTGATAAAAAGTTCCATCCATTTTAGCTATAATAACGGTAACGCTATTTTTCAGGGCATTATCATTTGCAGAAGCCCTCGGTCTTTTCAACTGCCCCCCTTCGTCGGGCAATAATGGAAGACCGCGGGCTAATAGCTAAATAGCGTTACCCTTATAATAAGGAGACCGCCTCATCTGTTCCATATTTTGATCAATGCATAAAGATTCAGTCAAAAAGGTGGGCAAAAAACACTTCACAAGACTGTATGGCAAGATTGATGATGTCAACTCTCCAACAGTCAACCTTCCCTTTATTTTGAGCAATATTCCAGCAGCTTCAGTCTTTGGGGTCTACATGTCAAAACATTTGAGGTACAACAGATCGTTCTTCCTACGACTGCTGCTCAAAGGTATTGTGATCAAGGTTATTACATTAAATGCATTTTGAGGATAATTGACTTGCCTTTTGCACTTGCCCGTGTTTGTGACGGGTGCCACCAATAGGGCAGGATACGCTCACCTTTTCGTGAACACCTGGTATCATCACTTTTTGAGAATAATTCATAAACAAATCATGCTACAGATGGAATCGTAAATGGACTACTTTTAGCAGAAACTTCTTGTGGCTATGAAAAAAGGATATGTCGCTTATTTCTATACAATTGTTAATATGGGGTACAATTATTCCTTGATGTGCTTTTGTGTATTGTTGTTGATGTATACGGATGATGTTATACTTGTATCTGATGTAGTATCTGATGTAGTATCTGGGTTGCAGAAAACACTTAAAACTCGTATTTTAGATTTGTATGCTTGTTATGCTGGTTTAACAATAAATCTGATAAAGGCAAATATTGTGGTATTTAGAAGAGGTGGACGTTTATCAAGAAATAAACAAATGGTTTTATAAAGGTAACACGTTTTTACGGTTGTCTCATACATATGTTTAGAAATATTTTTTCCATCTTCGGGTAAAATAAATATCTGTATTCCAGATGTAAACGAGGTTGATAGAAGTTATCCATAATTTGTAAAAACTTGGTATGGTTGACACGTCTGTGGTTTTTAAGATACTTGAAACCCAAACACAGCTCATTCTATTATATGGTTTGAGGTGTGGGTTATTAACACTTTGAAAAGAATGAAACTGTCCATTTAACTGCTTCTCATGTATCCCTGTTGGCGTGTTTTTTTTTCTGAGAATAAACTGAACTGAACTGAGCTTGCAGGAAATGTCTGAACGTTTGTCCCCAGACATGTCATGTAATAATTGCACATGGTAAATGTGGCCAATGTGCTTTATATGTTAATGCTCTCTGCCGTTGTATGGCTTGCACTTACGGAAATGCAGTCTCATCAATCATGGAATATTGTTGTAGAAAATAGCTCAAGATACTACAGTATGTAAACAGTCTAAGAGCAAAATCGATTCTGAAAAGTACTTCACCCTTTTCACAGTTAGAAAACGTAATAAGTTGAAAAGATTTGGAGCTGGTTTATTAACATTGAACGAAGGGATATATTTGGAGTTCATTTGAGTTAATCTCTTTGTAATCTAGGGAGAGAATGTGAATATAATTTTACCTTCACATGTAATTCCTATGATAACATAATACATATCTAGCTGCCTTAACCATATTTTTATAATCGTATAATATAATAATTAAGAACGATTTTGTCTTCGAAGAATGTATTCTTCCAGGGAAATAGCTATGTCAAAGTCATGAAATGAGACAATGTTTCCGAAATACTAGAATAATATGATGCAATTTATACATAAATTAATATTCCATTTAAATATATATGTATACACCTTCTCTGTATATGGGCCATCATAAACGCTTATTGATGCATATCTTAACGTTATATATGCTTATTGTTACTTATCTAACACTTTAGGGGCGGTGGTGTAGCCTAGTGGTTAAAGCGTTCGCTCGTCACTCCGAAGACCGGGGTTCGAGCCCAAACATGGGTTTAATGTGTGAAGCTTATTTCGGGTCTCTCCCGTCGTTATATTGCTGGAATATTGCTAAAAGCGGCGTAAAACCATACTCACTCACTCAGTCACTAAAACTTTAAATGTGCTTGTTGCTGCATATCCAAAGAATTATATTTTCTTTGTTTTCATATACAAATTATTGAATCTGTTTATTTGTACTTTTCTAAAACCTTATGTATCATTATTTTTGCATATCTGAAACATTACATATGTCTGTTTTTGCATATGCCAGACATTATATATGCTTGTGTTGCATATCTTAAACATTGCATACTCTTGTTGTTACTTATCTAAAACTATATATATGCTTGTTGTTACTAACCTGAAATATATGCTTAACGTTGCACATCTAAAACATTATATATGATTGCTGGTGCATAAAGAAACTACCATCTATATTTATTGTTACTTATCTTAAACATTATATTTGCTTGTTGTTGCATATTCAAAATTTAAGAGGATTATTGTTACTTTTCTAAAATAATATATGTGCTTGTTGAATATGTAAAACGTTATATATACGTCCTATTGCATATTTAAAACATGATTTAAGTAACATACATATATACAAGCATATTATGCTTGTTGTTGCTTTTTTAAACAGTATATATGCATTTACTTTTAGAAAACATTATAGAATGTTTATTGTTGCATACTTCAAATATTATATATACTGGTTGTCACTTGTCTAAACATTATGTATTCGTATTCTTACTTATATAGAACATTAAATCTGCTCGTTGTTTGATTTCTAAAGCATTATATATACTTGTGTTGAATATCTAAAAATCATATATGCCTGTTTTTGCCTATTCAAAAAACATTATGTATGCTTGTTATTTCTTATCTGAAACATATATGCTCGTTGTTTGATATCTAAAGCATTAGTTGTTGAATGTCTAAACCATTATATATGCATGTTGTTGCCTATTTAAAACATTATAAATACTTTTAGTTACATAATTGAAATATTATATGCTTATGTAGCTAAACATCCTATATGCTTGTTGATAGTTATCTAAACCAACAGGTATGCTTTTTTAGTTGCCTATCTAAAACATTACACATGTTTTTGTCTCTTATCTAAACGTTATGCTTGCTTGATGTTGGAAATCTGAAACATTACACATGCTTTTGGTTGCCTATTTAAAACATTATAAATACCTATTGTTGCATATCAAATCTTTATAGTGGATAGTTGTTACTTACCTAAAACATTGTATATGCTTGTCCTTGCATATGTAAAACGTTATGTATGACTAATGTCGTTGTACATCTGAACCATTAACATGCTCATTGTTGGATATCCAAAACGTTATATATGATTATTGCTGCATACCAAAAACTTTAAAGAAGATTGTTGTGACTTTTTCTAAAACATTCTCTATGCTTGTTCTTGCATATGTATAACATTATGTATATGTTACAGTTACTTATCTGAAACATTATATTTGATTTATTGTTATGAATGCATGTTGTTGCATATCTAAACATCATATAAACTAGTTGTTACGTACCAAAATAATTATTTACATAAATTTAGGCCATCTTCATAATGATGGAACACCACATTTCTGAAGGTGGTGACAGTCCACTTATGTAGCCAAAGGTTCCACATCGTAGAGGGCATATTCATTCCACATACGATGATACATGAATAACCTGGTACATATATACATTTGTATTTTAGCTGCATTTTCGGTTAAAAGAATAGCCAACAAGCGTTAGAATGTTATGGCTAACAGTAGTATATATTTCCGCTAGGTATATAGCGTGCGCTCGTCACGCCTAAAACCCGGGTTCGATTCCCGACATGGGTTCAATGTGTGAAGCCCATTTCTGGTATCCTCCGCCGTGATATTGCTGGTATATTGCTAAAGGCGGCGTTAAACCATACTCACTCACTCACTCACTCACTCACTCCACCAGGTATCAATTCATACGTGTTACTTTACACTGTAAAGGAAATATAAGTGCCTATTACATTTGTGAGGGGAAGGGATGGGTGACAAAATCATTGCCACAGTAAATGAACATGTGGCTGAATAGCCCTTTTCCGCTTTGCGATACGAAGTGATTAAGTATAAAATAACGGTTAATGAAGCACAGGAAATGTTGGCCTCACATTACAGTTAGATCACAAGGGAGGTTGGCTTACATATTAACTGGAGGCGTTAGCCAAAGGGACATGACGCGATGCTTATCACTAAATATAGGTCGCCGGACGTCTCAGTATGTCTTGATGCTGTTCTTGATCTTGCGTAATCAGCCAAGCTGTAAGAGACACACGATAGACAGTTTTGTATTAACACACCAGCTGAAGCTGAAAAGATATAACAGATGCTAGGTGGATCCTGTGTGTTGGTGAACACACATTGCTCAACGCTGTGTCGCTTTGTTACACGAGGAATGCGTAAGTTTTTTAGAGGTAGTGAGTGGATGTACTTTTTACGTTCCAGCTACAGCTCGACGGGGGGACACCAAGGACGGGTTTTACACATTATACCATGTGGCATTCGAATCAGCGCTTCAGCGTGACGCGTAAACGGTTTAGCCAATAGGCTACCCCATTACCATCATGTTGCTTCACAATAACAGTCAGTCATATTCTCCAGGCAAAGGCTAGAGCCTATAACTTCAGCGTGATTCGTGTTTATTCGGAATTCAATATCCAATTTATTCTTATTCAGTTTTTCCATCAATGAGTCTATGTCATTGCCGCAGTAAATCGAAGTCTTACAAAATAAGTCTTTAAATACGATATCAATACTTTTAATTCAGCGTAGTTTATTACATGGTGAGGTGGTCCAACTGAAGAAGCAGTCCATTAAGACACGGGCTACTGAGTGAAGTTAGTCGACAATTTACACACATGACTAGGGTAAGGTTGTCTACTATGAAAACGTGCTATGGGATATGTAGGGTGGTTCACAGTAGATACTGGCTTCTGGGTAAGGTAATATAAAAAAGACATCGGCTACTGAGAAAGGTAGTCGACGACAGACAAGCGATACAGGGGTAAGGTGGTCTAAGATATACACCTACTGTGGGTAATGTTGTCTACGAAAACGCTGACTACATGAGGAAGATGGTCTACGATATAAATGCATGAGTTACTGGTGGAAGGTGGTCTACGATAGACACGTGATACGATCAGTTTGTCTACGACAGACACGGGCTACATGGCGAAAGTGGTCTACAATATACACGCATGTGCTACTGGCGGAAGATGGCCTACCATAGACACAGGATACAAGAGAAGGGTGGACTACGGCTTACAACGGTAACGAAGACATGATCTATGGTGATTGTTTGTCCACGATGGACACGTGGTATGGTCAGGTTGTCTGTAAAAGACACAGGTGACATGGGGAAGGTGGTCCTGGACAGACACGGACTATTGATACGGACTGCATCTTAGACTCAGACTAAGAGGAAGGTGGTCCATGATAGATAGAGACTAGGAAGGTGGTTTGGGTAGATACAGAATACTAGGAAGTTGTTCGAGGACAGATACTGGCTACTAGGAATGTTGTCCTTGATAGACACAGGCTATAAGTTTGTCTTCTACAGCCACGTGTTACAACGGGAAGGTTGTCTACGACAGACACGGGATATTGAGTGAAGTTGGTCTGGGATGGACAAAGGCCACTGGGAAGGTGGTACAGCATAGATACATGCTATAAGGAAGGTCGTCTACAATGGCTACTGGCTACTAGGAATGTTGTCCTTGATAGACACAGGCTATAATCAGTTTTTCTAATGACGAAACGGGGTGCATTGGGAAGGTGGTCTAGGATGGACACGGGGTATCGGGGAACGTGGTCTGGGATAGTCAATGACCACTGGGAAGATGTCCCAGCATAGATACTGGCTACGAGGAATGTTGTCCTTGATAAACCCTGGCAAAGAGTTTGTCTACGAAATACACGGGTTACAACGGGGAGATTGTCTACGACAGACACGGGATATTGGGTGAAGGTGGTCTGGGGTGGACAAAGGCCTATGAGAAGAGGGCCCAGCACAGATACTGGCTACTAGGAATGGTGTCCTTGATAAACACTGGCAATAAGTTACGAAATACACGGGTTACAACGGGAAGATTGTCTTCGACAGACACGGGATATTGGGGGGAAAGGTGGTCTGGAATGGACATAGGGCACTGGTAGTGCATAGATACTTTATAGACACAGGATGATACTTTTGCGATTTATAGTCACATCGGCAATACTTCAGCCATATCGTGACACTTTTGTGCTACCCTGACCTTCTCCAGCTATACTCAATATCTATGTATTAAATTTTGTCTTCGTGTGTAATGCTGTTATATTACCCAAAGGCCTTATTCATGTGGGACGTGCATGGCTCATTCTCATCCATTATACAGTCATTAGATTAACGTCAAGATGTATAGAGACACCTTGTATGGCCATTGTCGATACGTCTTTGAAATCACGTGTGTTTGAACAGCAAATTTGTTTCCATCTGCGTTTGTTTAGAGGTGAGGTGAAATGGGGTTTAACGTCGCGTCCAAGATTATTCCACTTATATGGCGACGTGCATGCATGTGTATGTGTGTGTGGCTTCTTGTACTAGACCGGACTGATGCCGATATATAGTGCTAGCACACTGACATACCATGCCGCAGTTTAAGATGAATACCCCACTCAGATACTCAGACTCCGAGCCGACCAGTCCTTGTTTTAGCCCCTTTATCCCGAGCACCAGACAGGATAACAACAAGTACCATCTTTTAACGTCTTTTGGTATGAGGCGGCCGGGGATCGAACCCCGAACGTTCCGCTCTCCGGGTGGACGCTCTTCCATCCGCTCTCCGGGTGGACGCTCTTCCACAAGACCAGGGAGACGGTAGCGTTTGTTTAGATGCCAGAAGATAATGGTAGGAATAAATCTAATGCAGTTGCGTTCTTGTTTCTATATGCTTGTTTCGGACGCTTTTACATACTACTCTACTTTTGATACTTTGATGGTGGACCCCCGCTGATCATTATATCAGAACGATTAATTAGGGATTTACATTCTTTAAATGAGCGAACATTAGTTGCTCCGTCAGATAGATTGTCTCAAGGGTTAATCTATCCGGAAGACGATTTGGCTTACATTTAATTGTTTGTAAGTTAGATCTTTTTTCTGAGGGTATAATTGCTATTATCAGAGACTTTTGTCAAAACTTTCAAAACATTTGTCTTAATTGCTTCAGAACAGCATAATTAATTCTCAACAAGTATACCTAAATATCTATGTAGTATGTAGATACCTGGACTGATGTTTCCCCTGTGTCCACTTCTCTTAATTAATGTCATTAATTCATCGCCATTTCGAAATAGTAACATTTCAATTTTGTCAGTATTAACTTCTAACAACATTTGTTACGAAATGCATGTAACACGTTTATTTTCAACTTGAGAACTGAATAGAAAAATTGGTGTTGACTGATCCGCTTTCATACTTATCCGGTTTCTACTTTATGAGATTCGAATGAACTTGACAACAAGTATATTTACATTGACCTGAGATTTCAACACATGTTTTAAATATATACCGCTTGCCTTAATCGCCTTTAACTGTCAACTCATAGCCTTACATGCCAATTGTACCACATAACTTGGCAAATATCCTGATCCTCAAAATACCTGTGACAGGACAAATTCTTGGACTTAGACCGTGACAGAAGTTTTTCAAGGTCAGCTCAATGTGACTTAACTATCAACACGAGACTTATAATTGTGTTGCCTTATATATATATATATATATATATATATGTGTGTGTGTGTGTGTGTGTGTGTGTGTGTGTGTGTGTGTTGGTTACTGAGGTCAGTAATTCCAAAATGAATATTATGAAATTGTGACTCAATGTTTCTTTTTGGGAAAATTTATTTCAACGATTCATATGTTCACATCCATAGCGCCAAAGGTAGAAAACACATAATTTGTATAGTCGGTGTAAATGCCTTCTACGTTTACTCAATGAGCTGTTAAACGAACTGTTGTACTTGTTAATCTGAAGTCGACTTCGACCGCGAGTGACGTCATATGCTTCCAAGATAAGAAAATCGCTTGTGAAGTAAATATGTGCCACAGCGTTAACACCAGAATAGAATGCAATGCCCGCGATTAGTCCAGAAGATCCATTTAAGAGCCGTCGTACAAGAGTCTTACGTGGTCACTTCATATGTTTGAAACATTGTTACATGGAACTAGTACTGTAAACTCCTTAATTCCAAGATACTGATTTTGTGTTTCATATCTCCATTTTTAGCATTCAACCCTGGTACTGCCAGTATGTTCTTGTGAAGTACACACATGATGCCCAGGCGTGGTTATGGATGAATGAGTGAGTGAGTATGGTTTTACGCCGCTTTTAGCTTTATTCCAACAATATCACACCCGGGAACACCAAAAATGGGCCCATGTTGTCCATATTGTTCCCATGTGGGGAATCGAACCCGGGCCTTCGGCGTGACGAGGGAACGCTTTAACCAATAGGCTACCCCACCACCACTGTGAATAATTGAATGAATGAATTCATGGCTGGGTGGGTTGGTTGGTGAATGATGAATGAAAGAATGAGTGTGTGTGTGTGTAAATGAATGAATTAGATAATGGGTGGGTATGTGAATGAATGAATGAATGAATGAATGAATGAATGTGAATAGCATTTTGGTTTGGAAATAACGTAGTTTAAGGTTAAAATAGGTGGGAAAGATATAAAATGAAATCACTTTATGCAGTGTTTGCACATGTATCATGATTTATGTAGCGGCCATAAAATTGCCGAGTCCCGTGATGGGATTCGAACCACGGACCTTCTACTTAGAGGTCGGACGCCTTGTCCACATGACCAAAGACGTTAACCCCGTCAGCAAATTGAAAAGATAAGGATGATATCTGTGGGATGACTCCACGTCCTGCTACATACTTCCTCGTCAACAGAAGGCACGTCCCGGGCCGCATAGTAGGGTACTGAGACTTGTTTTGCTCAAATTTAATATGAACGTGCACAAACCCATGTTGGGCGCCAAATTTGTAGCCGTTGTAGTAGGCTCAAATGACTCCCCCTAAATTTGACTCCAGAGTCAAATGGGCCTAGCCTCAAATGACTCTTTTGCAGAATTACAGGTATGTATATTAACATAGTAGTACAAAGCCATTTAATAACCACAATAAAAACTAGCTGTAATTTAACATAAAGTTATATAATACTTGAAAAAGCAAATGGGCCACAATGGACCATGTGGTTAATTATCTTACATATTAGTTTTATAATAGTAATATTTCATTCACTAATTTAATATTACTTTAAAAGATATTATATATATTATTCAATTTAATACAGCACCCTAATATAGATATTTATTACTGACAGAGGCTGAAAAGTGGCCATTCCATACCTGAAGAAAAGAGCACATCCTTTCTCCTCAACAGCAGCATATGAAGTGAGGAAGAAGTCAGGTATGGAAGGAAGCTACCTGTAGAGGACCAGGGTGGCCAATTAGGGGGTAGATTAAGCATCAAAGGAATCATTATTGCTCTATTAATTTCCCATTGTGTGATGATAGTATAATAAGCTTAAACAGCCGGCGATTATTTCTTATAACTTCTATTTGTTTGTTTATTCTTGCTGAAATTGAAGAAAAAAACAGATGGAATTTATATGACATAATCACCGGCTGTTGATCACAATTATACCTTCGACAAACAGAAGGTAATTCATTGATGGAGCAATAATGAGCCTAATGTGATTTGACGTGCCTTTAACATGTACCACGAAACAATAGTCGCATGTGTGTTGATTTGAGGTCATTCCCGTTTGTTGTATGTCCCTGTTTCATTATCCCTGGAATGTGGGTGTAACCTGTTCCCGTCTACCTGTAATGTGGGGCAACCACCATTCCAAGGTGAAACTCATACAGATGGAACTACATTATGAAGAGATAGTTAATCCTGTTTCTCTTCATGTTCTTCTTTACCTAGTCATTGATTAACCCCGGTACAAGAAAAAAACCCATAACCCACGCATTTAGAACAAAATGTGCATTGTAGCCATTCTTAATACTCACAGGTCAGATGATGTGAAGTTATTTCACTCTTTTTCATTGTTGATAACAATATGGTATGACGTCATCCATTGTTCATTACGTCATAAATAGGATACCATTACGTCATATGAACAATAGGTTGACATGGGTTTTTCTTTGGGGTTCATACGTTTCTTACCAACGACTCGGGATTTACAACAATCATTTACTCGAGGCAGATAATCTGCATTTCCTCCTGGCTCGTTGGTTATTCTCCAATTTCGTGTATATGTTCAGGAGAATATTCGCCTTGTCGGAATTAGTTATTCATTTTCGAATCAAAACAGTTTGAACACCTGGTGCCATCACTGATTGCCAGTGATCCATTTATATACTACATGTATTTTGCCTTTCGCGACCAATGAAATCTGCTTCGTTGGATAATCGAGACTGGTTATACTCATGCGTTTATATTTAAATATGGGGGAGGCCACCCTTCTATTTATATTCACCTGGGTCGAACACTAGATCGGGTCAGGTTCTGTGACATAGATTAACAGGGTCATCATGTCCCGAGGGACCGTTGCGCATGCTCTCAGTTCTCAGTCTCGATTGTTTACAAATCGCTGTTATATAACTGGAATATTGATAACGGATATGTAAAACAACATTCACTCACACTCTCCTTGACCCTCTGCTTCTAGTTGGGCGGTTAAGGCAAACACTGTGCACTTTGGGTTAAAATCACCAAACTTCGCACACTTATACATTGAACCATTCCGAACATTTCTGGATATGGATCCACCTCAGCAGCGCCCCTTGGTGGCTAAAATCCAAGATGGCCGCCAACTCGGCTGAAGTCTCTACTGATGTCAATCTATGCTCAATGTATCATACATATCTGGTCAAATTCAGTAATTTATTGAGGGTTAGTTAAAACAATTATGCCAAGTTTGGTGCTTTTAACCCAAAATGCACAATTATGACCAAAATCAAGCCTTAACCGCCCAACAATTATGTCACAGTATACATTTAGACAACGATATTTTTCTTTTTCATTTCAAAGTTACATATACGTCACAATGATATTTTATCACATGGCAATGTGGTCGTTTTAGCGCAAAACTTCGATTCCGACAGAATTCAATTTCTCGAACCCATGAGACATAAGCTTACATGAAACGTTTTCTAAATATGGGTGCGTAAAACTTACATAATAAATATTGTCGCTGCTTTCATTAGGCCCTATCTACAAAATCATGTCAATGCCAGGTATGCTAAAATTGTGAAATATGATCATTATCTTTATTCGTTTGAACTAATAGCTGACTTTATCACTCCCTTCTCTGACATCCACAGGCGTCGACTGCAGAAACATGGCAGAATCCTCTAAGTGCTGGTGATAACTGCTTAACGAAGCATTTACAGAGCATCCGATTTCAGGGACTATGATTTCCTTCAATAGAAGTTAATAAGATAAAATGTTCTTTAGGTTCAAATAGTGCATGTTCTGAAATAGCACATTTGACTCAATGAACAATTTTCATTTGCGTTTGTATGCCATTACGTCTCATTTCAACGATTTTTAAATGTCAAGGATGGTTGAAAGCAAAATTTTAACATGATTTGTATTCTATTTAAAAGGAGGACACTTTCCTTCATGCCACATGTCGAGGCTTCGTGCGTTTGTCGCAAATCGGTTCTTGCGAATAGTTTAATCGTTTAGTCAGTTGAAGCACAATACTTTGCACTAGACGCTCTCTATTACACAAAGATCTTTGATAATGAATATGTACATGTATGTTCAGTGGGGAAGCGAAGTGGACTGGTGAACGTGTGTACCAGTGCGTTCATACAGTAATTAAAAGGGAATTATGGACAATTAACGTGCAGACACATGTACATTAAGGTTACGAACATGTGTACACTAAAAGGTTTTACAACATACAGTCTGATACACACATGTACAATATACAGTAAAATATGGAAACAAAAAACGGGCATATGCACATATACATGTACAGTATTCTGGAAATAATTGGATAACTGATCACGAAGTTGTACGGTATACAATATATTAATAAAGGCTTTAATATTAATTTAGTGTCGTATCTGCAATGTACGCTTAGAAAAAACCCCGTAGACAGTTAACAATAAGAACATATATAGACATATGTTCGGTACACAATCAGGTAAAGGAGAAAGTAAAATGATAGTACATTGTGTCCGTCACAAAACACCTGAATATAATCTCAATTGTGTGGATCCTTGACGGAATCTAATTATTCACACAAGTTTGTAGTTTGTACATGAAATATACTCTTCAGGCCAGTATTCAGTCACTGATCGGGAATGAAGAAATTCGGGATAAACCAGTTTCTCTAATACAGATACATGTAGATGGACAAATCTAGGCCGACATCAACGTTGCAGTGAGACAACAAATGAAATGTCGTTGACTCGAACTTTATCATGATTTAGAATTTCTGATCTGAGGTTGTGCATGGGTGGGTGGTATAAGCTGGAATGTCTTATCAGGGTGGAATATCAGTATATGGGTGGGTGATATAAGCTGGAGCATCTGATCTGAGGTAGTACATGAGTGAGTGGTATAAGCTGGAATGTCTTATCAGGGTTGAATATCAGTATATGGGTGGGTGGTATAAGCTGGAACATCTGATCTGAGGTAGTACATGGGTGGTATAAGCTGGAATGTCTTATCAAGGTGGAATATCAGTATATGGGTGGGTGGTATAAGCTGGAACATCTGATCTGAGGTAGTACATGGGTGGGTGGTATAAGCTGGAATGTCTTATCGGGGTGGAATATCCGTATATTGGTGGGTGATATAAGCTGGAACATCTGATCTAAGGTAGTCCATGAGTGAGTGGTATAAGCTGGAATGTCTTATCAGGGTGGAATATCAGTATATGGGTGGCTGGTATAAGCTGGAACATCTGATCTCATGTAGTACATGGGTGGGTGGTATAAGCTGGAATGTCTTATCAGGGTGGAATATCAGTATATGGGTGGGTGGTATAAGCTGGAACATCTGATCTGAGGTAGTACATGGGTGGTATAAGCTGGAATGTCTTATCAAGGTGGAATATCAGTATATGGGTGGGTGGTATAAGCTGGAACATCTGATCTGAGGTAGTACATAGGTGGGTGGTATAAGCTGGAATGTCTTATCAGGGTGGAATATCAGTATATGGGTGGGTGGTATAAGCTGGAACATCTGATCTGAGGTAGTACATGGGTGGTATAAGCTGGAATGTCTTATCAAGGTGGAATATCAGTATATGGGTGGGTGGTATAAGCTGGAACATCTGATCTGAGGTAGTACATAGGTGGGTGGTATAAGCTGGAATGTCTTATCAGGGTGGAATATCAGTATATGGGTGGGTGGTATAAGCTGGAACATCTGATCTGAGGTAGTACATGGGTGGTATAAGCTGGAATGTCTTATCAAGGTGGAATATCAGTATATGGGTGGGTGGTATAAGCTGGAACATCTGATCTGAGGTAGTACATAGGTGGGTGGTATAAGCTGGAATGTCTTATCAGGGTGGAATATCAGTATATGGGTGGGTGGTATAAGCTGGAACATCTGATCTGAGGTAGTACATGGGTGGTATAAGCTGGAATGTCTTATCAAGGTGGAATATCAGTATATGGGTGGGTGGTATAAGCTGGAACATCTGATCTGAGGTAGTACATAGGTGGGTGGTATAAGCTGGAATGTCTTATCAGGGTGGAATATCAGTATATGGGTGGGTGGTATAAGCTGGAACATCTGATCTGAGGTAGTACATGGGTGGTATAAGCTGGAATGTCTTATCAAGGTGGAATATCAGTATATGGGTGGGTGGTATAAGCTGGAACATCTGATCTGAGGTAGTACATGGACGGGTGGTATAAGCTGGAACATCTAATGTACATGAGTGAGTGGTATAAACTGGAATGTCTTATCACGGTGAATTATCATATATAGATGGGTAGTACAGTTTGATCAAATTATCACCGGCTCTTGTGAAGGATACGTGCTCAAGAAACTGTGACGACATATATGCAAGAAGAAAGACATTAAAACAAGATTGCCTTGAAGGTATCTCTGAACGTATGCTATCACATAAAAAAGATATTTATTGCCAAACTTAACTGAAGGTGATATTACCTACATTCAGAAATAATGTTCAACATAGCAATAATGACACCAGGCGATCTCGAACAGTCATACATCGTCATATCCTGCACAAATTAATCTTGATACCAAAAAATAATTGGGCGTTCTGAACGAGGAAACGCGTGTGTAATGCGCGATGAAAATAGCCTAACTGCTGAAGCATTCGATCGGTTCGCCCAGTTCATGGGGTCGATTCCCCAAGGCAATTTTTTGGTGTTCCTGTCATGATATTGCTTTAGCGAAGCTACATGAAACCTCCTTCGCTCACTACCGCAGAACTGACATCCTAGGGTCAAAGCCTTAATATTTCTTTGTTCACTAGAAACAATGACAACTTTGCAATAAATAAAATATCTGTAAAACTAAGAAGAGTGATATATTCCGTGTGATAAACAATTGAAACTCTAGATTTAGACTTGAAACTTGAGATTCCGCTTAACATATTTTTTAAATGTGACGTTTATGCGATATACGGCCTTTCCTTTGGACGAAAGGCTGGTCACGTGACCGCGAAACAGACGTTCGTAAGCGAATGACCGACACAATTTGACGTTCATACGTTTTTAACGAGACTGTATTCTTGAAATGACGTAAACACTGACGGACTATTTCCACATACCTTGGGAAACCCCTGTGTATTTCAGCGTTTTAGCATACATTCAGAAACGTCAGAGGGTTTCACTGCATGATCGTTCACGAATATCCTCGCTACGACCAATCCTAGTGAAAAAACGAAGAAATGCACATTCAACCTATCGTAACATGGACTCAGTAACTATTTTGACACATCTTTATAAGCAACTTTCAATTGGCCAAATGATCAATGATGACTAACACATGTAAACACCTCAGGTTCATTAACAACTTCGGAAATCTCTCCCGTCACGTTTATCGTGTCGACCATTTGGACGTCTTGTACTTGATATACATGTATAACGACGCGCTGTCATTCTGACTGATTTACTGAGGTAGTTCTTAACTGATTTTTTTCATCTTTGAAGTTGTCGCAAGCTCCGACTTTCATACAGTTTTCTCCTCACTTGATGAAGGTTCATACTCCAATGAACTCACACAAAGTGGAAGTCAATTCTTAAATATACGTAAACCCAATAGAAAGATAAACCGCAGTTCTGTCACAAACTCGTCGTACATCCTGTCAAAACATGTGACAGTTAATTCATGCTTATTTCTACTATGTGTAGAAAGGTTTAAGGCATTAGCATTTAGCAACGTTCATTGTTGGTGATGGAAGTAAATTGTTTTGTTGAAGGGATGTTCGCCAGGGATGTTATCTACCTCTTATTATGTTATATACTATTAAAACAGTTGTGTTGAATGCTTAAGGATCAATGACGCATCTTTAGCTTATCGGATCTAGTTTAATGCGATCAAAAAGGTCACCATATTCCATACAAATGGGAAATATATCTTTCCCTGGTGGATCCGTTGGGGTTAAAATGCAATAATTCCCTGCGTGAATGAAGTCAGGAAGGATCCACTGTTACAATTCGCATACCTTGGCAGTATTCAACGCTGTGCGTGTGTGTTTCTTGAAACATTCGATCGCACACGTTTCGTAGTGGATAGAGTGTCTGCCCGGAGGACGGTGGTTCGATCCCTGGTCACATCATACCTACAAGGACCGGTTGGCTCGGCGTCGGTAGTGGAAAACCCTTGGAAATACTACGGTATGGTATCTAAGTAGGCTATAAAACACCAGCACAAGACCGAACTAGTACAAGCAACCACACACACACACACACACACACACACACACACACACACACACACACACACACACACACACACACACACACACACACACACACACACACACACACACATAAACAACGCGACGTTTACACCCTATTTAATCTCACCTCTTCCAACATCAACCTTGAATGCCATTACACAACAGAGGCACTGTTCCAATATTATAAAATCTAACTCCCTGACTTTTTTTATTAAAAAAAAACGAAAGCAATTTGTAATGGTAAACAGGAACTGACACTTTTGTTCAAACACACGGTGTACAACAACACAATGTTGCAGTAAATCTATGCAGTTACGAAGTACGAGAGACATGACGAACCCATGGACTGAATAGATCCGACAGTGATCACCCATGGGGATATATGTTGAGTCGCGTTGCATTAATCGATTCATCATCATATTTCTGGTTTGTTTACAAGCCACCATCGCATTTGCAGGCGTACTGCTGTGCGTTGTCAGACAACAAACACTTACCTTTTATGCAAATTATGTGAGTGCACCGGTTGGGCAGGACATGTTTACCATATTCGAGCTCATCACTGATTTTGTTGATCCATTCACATAACTGTCAACGCTTTTTTGAAAACATCTTCGAAGTAATTATTTCAGTAAACGAAAAACAATGATTATGATGCCCACTGTCACGAACGTTTCGACATGGAACAAATACGTGTTTTCAAATATCAGTTCCAGATGGCCATGTGTGGGTTATGAAGGCCCAGAGGAAACATTAGCTATCATACCAACATTATGGATGTTATTAAAACGCCTATGTCTTAGGGCATTCAATTTTGTATTTCTGCCCCCTCCCCCCCCCCCCCCCCCCCTAAGCCAAATGTTGTATTAATTTATTTTAGAATGGAATAAATGACACACGGAGGGAATAAACTGAATTTTATAAACAGACAAAAAATGATCTATTATGAAATGATTGTATATCCAAACAAATACTTACAATGTCGATGTGTCAAATAATTTATCTTTTTGCGATTTCATTCATCGGACGATTAAGCCTACACCTAGAAGAAAAATGCATTTCTTAGCATGATTGGCTTGCGCATGCAGTTGACATAGTTGTCTCATGACAAGTGACCTGGATCGTCTTCATTCATAAGACATGTTTCCTCATTGTCTCTTGAGAACACTTAGTGTTTCCATCATTGTAGACATGACATGTACGACAAAAAAATCATACAATCACACCAAAAGAAAAGTTGGCTGATCCATTTATAATTGACGATAGCAGGCGGGGGTACATCCAAATGGCTGCTTAATCCCACAACAATGTTTCTAATTATCGTGCCAGTTTTCCCATCTGGTTGTTCTATAACGGACGCCGTGTGCCACGCTGACGAATTTTAGACGCGTTTTACTTTGGGTCTTCGAGCGTTTAGGTATCAATCGATGGTTCCTTTGAAGGTAACTATTCATGTATACAAGAATCAGATCTTTAAGAGATGATAGGCTTCATGTTTGGGTTTAGACACTGCAACGTCCCTCTCGTGTGACTCGACATTTGAGGTGATTTGAGGTAGACCAATCATTAGGCTAGATCAATTGGTCTATATTACCATTGGTCTACATTATAAACCCATGGCGATTCCAGAGTAGAAACGGTTCTCATACCTCATACTTGTCGCATCATCAGACATAAAGGCATGGGTGGCCAGGCTTGTTGACTTCAGGGCCCACTTGCACAAAGCGATCTTAGCGCTAAGACTATTGTAAGCCTATGCTTAAGTATGGGAGTTACGATCATCTTAGCGCTAAGATCGCTTTGTGCAAGTGGGCCCAGGTGATTTGTGTGTCATCGTGCACCTAGAGCTGTATTCATATGTTTTTTATTCAAAGGTTTCACAGAACTAGAATGACTTGTATGTTGATATGACTGCAGCCAATTATGTAATTTTACTACGGTTTGAGAAGAGATTCAGTATCGCTTTAGAATCGACTTAATTAAAAAATATACAACGAGTGGGTGTTGTTTATCGTACAGTAAAACACTGCAGGGATAGTTGACCACTCCGGGCTGCGCCCCTCATGGTTTACGCTCCCTGCAGTGTTTTACTGTACGATAAACAACGATCACGAGTCTTGTATTTCTTACATAAGATATCAACATAATGTACAGTCATTTTAAGGATGATGATAAAATGTACAATTTTTATAAAAATATTTCCCTTATTTTAATAATGATTACTCCCTGAATAGAATCCGATCTCGGCAATGTCGGACAAATCTATTTTATGAACAGGACGGTTTATTATTGGTATTTCCCGCATATTCTCACAATCCTCACGTCGATCATCTGTACCTTTTCTCCTAATACCGATTGTCATATCTCTCCAGTTTATGGATGCGATCGTTCGGCCACTGCTATTATCTGCGTTGCCTCGCTAAATTTATGGGGAACAACTCACTAGATACTTCCCTCTCAAAAATAACGTCGTCCAATATACGACGTCATCAAGTTGCGAGCGCATGTTCGAATCTCCAGAAATAACGTCATGTCAGAACAATATTTTATCGGCAAATAAATCACGCTTCGTTCTTCATTGGGGGGCACGGGTGGCCCAGTCGTCTAAGGCCTCGCGATTCGCTGTGCAGAGCTGCGTCCCTTGGGCACGCCAGAAACTTATGATTGTGGGTTCGAATCCCGGTTCGCCCCGATTATGTTTCTAGGTTTGTCAGCACCATACCCGTGCTCGTGGGTTTCACTGAAGTGGTAAACGTCTGAGACCTGCATCACTTCGGGCTTTCCTCCCACATTAAGCTGACACGCCGTGATATAACTGGAATACTGTTAAAAGCGGCGTTAAACCCAACTCACTCACTCACTCTTCATTGATATATCGCGTAGCTATCTTATATTGCCTAATAAATTCATCATCTGGTCAAAATGTGTATTTATTCAACTTATCTAACGTTATAGACTTAAGATGGATTTATCGCACAACTGCTAAGGAAAATTTAAAACAATCAAATACAACATTTTGTATATATCAGACATCTTGTTATATACATTCCGTATAAATTGTATGTCTATATACTCATGTCCCACCGTTGGTGGTTTGCTGAATAAACTTGTCTTGCTCATTTACTCACACCCACACACAATTTACAAACAGTAAAAGTGCATTTTCGGGATTCCGATTGAACACTGATTGTGCACTAAACGGAATTACGTTAAATATTTTACTAACCGGAAACTTGACTGGACTATTTAACGATACAATATTGTCCACTATATATATATAGTTACAAAACTGAATGAACCTCACTGCAGTCAAAAATGATATTTTCGCGTAACGAGTTTGAATAAAGATAATTTCGAATTAATACAACATCCTTGATCAACGATAACAGCACCTTCACCTTAGACGTTTCCTGTTATAGTTACATGTCATGCTGGATCCTGTTATGTGAGGACGCTGGTACACGTATGTACATCGTTGAAAAGAAGACATCAATCCATACGCAATTATAAGAGCACGTGTTCATTATTTCGCAGTGGAAATATTTTGTTCTTCCTCTTTGTGAAGAAGTCACAACATCTGTCTCGGTATCTGGTGACAGATGTTCCCACCTAGCAAAAACACTGCAAGAACAATGCACAACGCAGATAAAGTAATATTAAAATGTATCTTCCCACCATGGTTTATGTTACCTAATATATATAAAAGTGAACCTCACATGTGACATATGGACACCAGATCTGTATGAGATTGAAGCTCAATAAACCTGGTCCATAAATCCATAAATGAAAAGCATAACGACTGGTTGTCGAGAACATATGTTACAAACGAAAGAATGAAACATATCACATTATTATTCGGCTTATTCGGATATTTTAAGCACTGAAGAGCTGTCATGAGACAGCGAAAGTACTATGTCTGAAAGTGATATAAAGAAGATGTTGGACTAACGTGGACTTTATTGTATTATTTTATTATATATTACATGTACACCGAGTGAACATTTACCTCATTTGTGTGTGTGTTTGTGTATATATATATATATATATATATATATATATATATATATATATATATATATATATATATATATATATATATATATATATATATATATATATATAATAAAATAATAAAGTCCACGTTAGTCCATCATCTTCTTTATATCAGTTTCATACATAGTACTTTCGCTGTCTCATGACAGCTCTTCAGTGTAACTGACATATACATATAATGACGTCATACTTATGATGACGTCATAAATTACAACTGTGACCTCACAATGTATTTACACACTCCAGCGACGACACCAAGTAATTTAACAATTGTAGGGAGACATTTGAATTAAATATACAGTATTTGTAAAGTAACCGTGCAACATTTACGATTGAAATGACAAATCTATTAATACATTCTAGAGTTCAACTTTGGTTTCATCAATTGGATAAACATTTGTTCTTTTTCCAGTCTCAGCTGCTTGTTACTTGTATACAATTTATAAAACGGAAAAATAGTAAATTTCCCGTTTCCGCAATCATCAATGTGTTTGCTGACACCTAAGCATCGAACATTAGGGTCTCTAATCTGCTGTTTGTGTACAGTGACTCTATCTTTTAATTCCATGCCGGTTTCACCGATGTAGTTTTCGCCGCATCCCGAACATCTCATAACATACACCACATCTTTGCTGCGGCAGTTCATGTCGGCTTTCACATTGAAACCCTTGCCATTTGCAAAAAGGAAAGTAGTACCTTCACTTATGATGTTACACGTGCCGCATCTTGGTGTGTTACATCTACTTACACATGGTACACTCTCTGTACAAGAATATTTGGATGGACAAAGAATCTGCTTGAGATTTTTTGGTTGCCTGGTACTTTTTATCATTTTAAATTTATTCAGTCCTTGTTTCATTTGATCGCTTTGCAAAATTGGGAGGTTGTCCCTTATGACTGGCATGATATCACAATTATTAGGATTGAAGGTGGACACAAACGGTATAATTTGATCGCCCACAGATTTTTCATTAGGTTTCAGGAGAGTATGTCTTGGAATTTTTAAAGACTTTTCTATTGCGTCATTTATGTCTCCCTACAATTGTTAAATTACTTGGTGTCGTCGCTGGAGTGTGTAAATACATTGTGACGTCACAGTTGTAATTTATGACGTCATCATAAGTATGACGTCATTATATGTATATGTCAGTTACACTGAAGAGCTGTCATGAGACAGCGAAAGTACTATGTATGAAACTGATATAAAGAAGATGATGGACTAACGTGGACTTTATTATTTTATTATATATTACATGTACACCGAGTGAACATTTACGTCATTTTTGTATATATATATATATATATACATATATATATATATATATATATATATATATATATATATATATATATATATATATATATATATATATTCTTAAAATATCCATATATCCGTATATATATGTCGTATGGTAAACAAAGTGAGTGAGTGAGTATGGTTTTACGCCGCTTTTAGCAATATTCCAGCAATATCACGGCGGGTGACACCAGATATGGGCTTCACAGATTGTACCCATGTCGGGAATGGAACCCGGGTCTTCGGCGTGACGAGCGAACGCTTTAACCACTAGGCTACCCGACCGCCCCTGGCAAACAAAGGTTTTTCACATAGTAATTGGAGTATTCACATTGTAATTAGAGTGTTCATCACCAGAAGATGTATAACAAGTCATAGTACAAAGTCAAAGGAAAGGTCAAAGGAATGACCAATTCATAAGGCGTTTGAGAAACAGTGAGCATGTCCTTCCTCATCGGCTACATCCACTGTAAGAGGTGCGGTGAGGTGAAATGGGGTTTAACTTCGCGTCCAAGATTATTGCATTTATATACGTGCATGTACGTGTGTGTGTTTGTGTGGCTGCTTGTACTAGTCCGGACTGATGCCGATTTATAGTGCTAGCTCACTGAGATACCATGCCGCAGTTTAACATGAATACCCCACTCAGACACAGTATACTGCCTCCGAGCCGACAGTCCTTGTATTAGCCCCTTAATGCCGAGCGCCAGACAGGGTAACAACAAGTACCATCTTTTAACGTCTTTTGGTATGACGCGGCCGGGGATCGAACCCCGGACCTTCCGCTCTCCATGGCGGACGCTCTACCACTAGACCACGGAGGCGGTCCCCGCTGTAAGAGAACGTCAACGTCACTGTCTGCTGTACAAATGGTCCCTGAAACAGGAACGAGTGTACAAGCCGCAGCAGACGTATGGTCCTGCTGTCACAAGTAACGTTTGAAATATCACCGTAAGGGCGATATGCAGTTTCAGATGGCAGCAACTGATGACATTGAATAACGGTGAGACTTACCAAGGCGGTCAATAAGAAAATAAATATGGGTCAGTCAAACTAGTTGCTGATAGCATGAACACACACCAGGGCTACTCTGACCCGGAATCCCACGTTTCTCAAAATGTAACCATTTCGGGAATCGAGCGGAATATTTAGATTCTCGATTGAACCATTTTAACACAAACTGTTTTTACCTCCCCAAAAAAAGGTGGCGATTTGAATGAACATGTGTTTACGTTTCTAGCTATAGAATAAAAGTGATTGATTATAGCAAGTTATTTTTTGTTCTGCGGCTATTTAGAGAAGATATTATTATGAATGCGTACGTTCACTTTAGGAACGCATTGCATTCGTGTGAGTTGAATGTGAATGTTGTTTTCCACCGCACGCAGTCACCAACATTCATTCCAACTGAAGATTATAGGAATGGATCGCTGAAAATTAGTTATAACACCAGGTGTTCGCGAAAAGAGTAAATGGTTGTTGGCAGTGATTCACGATGACACAAAATCAGCAGGTTCACGCATTACAACAAAAAGAGCGGTGGTATCAAAATGATGTTTTTTCATTTTCACACACACACACACACACACCGTTGAACCCCATAACCTCACCACCTCTGTCATTTGAGAAACTGGGTTAGCAATGTTGACTTTACGAACATATAAGCCATCGTTGTCAATAACCTAATAAGCAGGCAAATGGAAACTGAAACTGAATCTGAAAATTGTGGATGGCATTGTCGAAAATAGCGCACGGTTCTTCGCATGAAAACTATTTTTAACTGACACGATATCTGGATGAGTTAGCATTTTGCATAGATAGCAGCATGTTGCATAGATTTTTCGGAAATCTTCAAATTCGTGGTTTGTCATATGAAAATGTTTCACATTAAAAAATCTTAAATCACATCTTATCACAACATATGTTGCAAATGCCGCTACAACGTGCCAAAAGAAATTTACAACCAACTTAGTGTTCTTCCATTTCTTCTGCTCTTTGTTGAAGTTCCGAATATGAAACCCCCTGAGGCATTAACCCATTGCACCAGCTATCATTGTCACGTCTTATCGTCCTAGTTATACAGAAGTATAAAGACCGTTGAAAACTCTATTACCTTCGAAGTGTTAAACAGATGGCTCTGTTGATATTGGATGTATTGTATTACGGAACTTGATATGGTTATTAGGCAGAGAGATGCCAAGGAAATCAATTCCCAAAGCCAGATGCAGTTGACACCTAGTTGCATGTCCGCCGCTAAGAACACACTTGCAGTTAAAAACAATATCCGGATGTCCATGATACTGTTACGAACATACTGTGGGAATACATGGACAAAACATTGCTCGAACTGATCTGAATACTCCTTTGTTTATGACTGAAATTGTGATAGTGGTGAGTGCAATTCTAAAACAAAGCACGAGATATGATAAATAAAGTATCTGACCGTTACATATTCTTTTACTTACGTAATATAGTCGAACCCCGTTATCCCGAACCTAACGGACCGTGTTCTAACTTCGAGGTATCCAGACTTCGAGATTACGAGGCATGATAGGAGATTTAGTGAGGCGGTCGGGACCGTAGAATAGCTTCGAGATATCACTACATTCGAGATAACGGTGTTCGAGATAACGAGGCTCGACTGTATATAACATGTTGCGTTAATCTATGAACACACGTGCAGGACATGGACACTCCCATCAGGGTCCACTGATTAAAAACAGAAACAGAAATTGTAAATACTTATTGAAGCGAGCTCAATATTAACACTTGTGTCATTTGAAGAACACTCAGGAAAACAGATGTTGTACCCACCAGGGAGCATCAAGGATGTGTTTTATGATCATTGTGTGAGTGACGGCAGCTTCCGGTAGGGCGAAACATGCGTGAACCTTTTCTCGAACACTTATTTTCAGTGTTCCATTCATGTAATCACCGCTCTTTTGTCTTTTTCGCCTGTTGGAATCTGTTTCGGCAGATCATCGTGACTGATTATTCTGTGGCGCTGACGTTTATCATGATTTAATGTTTGGTGACGAAGTCACAACAGATTTTTGATGTCATGGCGCTGTAACAAAATAGTTTCTAATTTATTAATTCTCCACTGGGGAAAGACAGAAAAATATACATTGTATCTTTAGCACAGTGGAAGGCTGTATTATAATTATAATACAGTAACGCCCTTAATTATCATACATGGCACACACAATATTGAGTGAGTGAGTGAGTGAGTGAGTATGATTTTCCGCCGCTTTTAGCAATATTTTACAGCAATATCACGGCGGGGGACACCAGAAATGGGCTTCACACATTGTACCAATGTCGGGAATGGAACTCGTGTCTTTTGCGTGACGAGCGAACGCTTTAACCACTAGGCTACCCGAACGCCCCACAATATTGAGATATCACCGAATGCTTCAGCTGAAATGTCAACGCTGAAGAAAAGAGTGTTTTCAACCTAAACGCGTCAGTACACACTTCCACAGTATGTAGCGTCAGTACACACTTCCACAGTATGTAGCGTCAGTACACACTTCCACAGTATGTAGCGTCAGTACATACTTCCACAGTATGTAGCGTCAGTACACACTTCCACAGTATGTAGCGTCAGTACACACTTCCACAGTATGTAGCGTCAGTACACACTTCCACAGTATGTAGCGTCAGTACACACTTCTACAGTATGTAGCGTCAGTACACACTCAACAGTATGTAGCGTCAGTACACACTTCCACAGTATGTAGCGTCAGTACACACTTCCACAGTATGTAGCGTCAGTACACACTTCCACAGTATGTAGCGTCAGTACACACTTCCGCAGTATGTAGCGTCAGTACACACTTCCGCAGTATGAAGCGTCAGTACACACTTCCACAGTATGTAGCGTCAGTACACACTTCCGCAGTATGTAGCGTCAGTACACACTTCCGCAGTATGTAGCGTCAGTACACACTTCCACAGTATGTAGCGTCAGTACACACTTCCACAGTATGTAGCGTCAGTACACACTTCCAAAGTATGTAGCGTCAGTACACACTTCCACAGTATGTAGCGTCAGTACACACTTCCACAGTATGTAGCGTCAGTACACACTTCCACAGTATGTAGCGTCAGAAAGGATTCACGATCAGTTCATTGGATGCTCCAGTGAATATATTTGGCTGGTTGATTCCTCTGAAATCACGCTCAAGGTTCTACTACACCAAATCAGTACCAGTTTGTACAGCCTTCAGTACAGTTCGAGAGATATCTGCAGGCTGTGATTGGAGGATATTCTGTAAGATTTTTATGTCTTTCAAATGTACATCCATCCAGTTAGTAAAACTGACCATGTTTTTCTATATTTAGTACTGTCTTTTTCAACATGATGACTTATGCTGAATGTGACCACAGCTATTTTCAAGTAGGTGACATTTGGTGAGAAACTGGGGGTGTTGTGTTTAGCTTCCGGTACTCGGAAAAGGAGCTGACTAAGCTAGTCATTTTTTATTTTTTTATTGCTGCTCTAAGGCCAAACTGTGCACACACGTACATGTAATAGTTGGTGAATGCTTAGTTATTTTAAAAAAAAATATAAGGTTACTATGGAAGTCTATGGGAAAACATTTGGTTGTGTGTAACCTCAAATCTCTGACGCTGCGGATCACGCCGTCCCTCCCGCGGCAAGACCGGCATGGACACAGGCGGAATACAACCAAACATTAATGACAAGGCAATGTAGCTTATCTTGAAGGTTATACGCCGCCCGATATTCTGTGTTTAATTTCCTTTCAATAGAAGATACCGAACCCGACCATAAAGTGAACTTGTAGCTTGGTGCTCCCATGGCCAGCACCACAGCATTAAACAATCCTGTTAAACAGTACTGTTGCTCTTTCATGCTCTTCGGAACATTTTGGGGAAGAATTTGGTTTCCGTCTTTGCAGTTTGGTGATGTGTAATGTGAACTATGGCTGTTGAATTTTAAATGCATGTACTTATTAAATAGTAAATTGTTTTCCTGCGTTTCCCCAGGCACAATAATATTTGATATCACCATCTGAAGACGAACACACCCATAAGGTGCAGAAATGATATTTAATGAATACACACATCTACCAAATATCGATGTAGGTTTTTAGATCAAAGCAATACTTGTACTGAAATAAGGACTTCTAATTCCTCTTTAAACATCAAATCATGTATTCGCCTGTAGACATGCCATGGTGATGGCGAATATCACCACTCTTTGGAGAACCGGGTTAGAATAGGTCTTCAGCAAAACTTGCTTGCCCTAAAAGGCGATTATGATTGTCGTAAGAGGCGACTAACGTGATCGGGTTGTCAGGCTCGCTGACTTGGTTGAGGCATGTGATCGTATCCCAATTGCGTGAATCGATGCTCCTGATGTCACTCACTGGATTGTGACTCGATTATTTACAGACCGCCGCCATGTAGCTTGAATATTGCTGAGTGCGTTGTTAAACAACCAAGCAAGCAAGCAACCAACCAAATCTCGGGAATGTTGATGTCTGATATCACTACCCAGGTTGAGTAGTGAAAGATAAACCAGGATGCAGCAGTATACAGTTTCATGTACAATTTCATTCTCCCGGACGGATGTGTCAGGTCATGTAATATACGAGCCTTGTCCAATGATAAATCGTGGCGTGGGTACGTGCAACACATACATTCTACTGCACATCCTGCCGAGTCAGACATATTTATTGTCGTGTCTGCACATCAGTATCGTGCTCTGATTCTATACAGCAATTATATATAAAGGTTTACAAGTGGTTTCACTGCATATTAACTATCATTTATCATAATTCACAGATGTGTTGGATTTGTTTGTTTGTTTGTTTTTTAACGCCGCACTCAGCAATATTCCAGCTATATGACGGCGGTCTGTAAAATAATCGAGTCTGGACCAGACAATCCAGTGATTGATACCATGAGCATTGATCCACGCAATTGGGATCGATGACATGTATCAACCACGTCAGCGAGCCTGACCACCCGATTCCGTTAGTCGCCTTTTACGACAAGCAAAGTCGCCTTTTACGGCAAGTATGGGTTGCTGAAGACCTATTCTACCCCGGAATCTTCACGGGTCTGTATGTGTTGGATGTGTTGGAGGTAGGCTAGTGGTTAAAGAATCGGTTGGGATTTTCTACACAAGCAGAGTGATTGACTGTTGCTGAAAGCGGCGTACAACCATACTCACATATCTAGGAATGAGGACGATTTACAAGAGTATCAATGGTTATGTTTAACTCGGGGTTTCTCGTCAGACCGCAACCATTGTCAAGTGGAGCCATTAGTTTGATTAAAAAGCACTGTCGCAAATTGAATATTTCAGTTGATACATTTGTCACCAAAAGTCGTGGCCATAGATATACTTTCATTTCTATACACAAAGGATCGTGACACTTTGTCAAAACTGCCAACTGAAGTGTTTTTAAGAAAGAATATGTGAAATGCTTAACTGTTTAACTGAAGCTTCAAATGAAAAGCGAACAATGAAACTGCCTCATCTGTTTCATATTTAGAGCTTTGCATAAAGATTCGGACAAATAACTCTCCACAAGACAGTATAGCAATAGAAATTACTTCAACATTTCTCTTACTGTCAACTTTCCCTGTGTGTCGATCAATATTCCAGCAGCTCAGGCCTTTGATGTTAACAATTAACAAGGTTTGAAGTACCATTTGGCATGATCGTTCTATGGCAATTACAAGGGGCTCCATAACATACTTGCTAAAACAGATTGATCAAGGTTACAACATTCAAGGCCGTAAATATAGTTTTAAATTATTTTCGATCCCAAAATCCAATCCTTTGTGATGATGTCGATGTACGGCCTTCATTAATTCCATAACTAGAAAGTTATTAACGTGACACACAAACCCATGCGTGCACAGAATTCATATGATTATTGAAAGTGTCTTTCTCTTTTACATACGTCAAAATATCTGCCAATTACATTGTAACGGTTGCAAAAGAAACCATTTCACGAAAAACAGTATATATGAGTTTTAAACCAGTCAAACTTTGTTCTGACCTTATGTAATTGTCGTATTGTTTTGTCTAAATTCCTTGGTTTTGCAATGTTGCTATATTAACATATGTGGTGAAAGTATGAAAAATTTACATCCCGGTAAAAAAGACAATGATGCACAGTACCCTGACTATTGTTGGATAACCGTTAGCCCAAACTGTACAAGAATACACTTTGACTCTCTCACTACTGAAATAACAACAAACATGAACATAACACTATCCACTATTACATATAACAAATGTGTGACATTTCTGGTGTTTTCTTCATAACCATTTTTATAGTCCATTCATTTTTTATACCGAGTCATCACAAAGTTAGTTTGAATAGGAAACTAGTTTCCCGTTTTAATATATGATGTGTATCTCTGTAGGTTAAAATCATATATAAACCCAGTATATGGTACACAGTGACCTTATACAATTAACTGTCGGCTTTTTGCGAACTGTCGGTCGGATTTGGTTGTTATTTTCCACCTAATGTGTTTTTAACTCATTATTAACCATGATATCAACATAACGTGGATACACTAATAGTTAATAAACTGCTCTTCCGTTTGTTTCTTAAGCAATATGCCAGCTATATCACGGCGGCCTGTGCATAATGCAGTGTGTACCAGACAACTAGTCATACATATTGAAACAAATGCTCCACCTGTTGGTGAGCCTGACTACCCATTCCATTTTTAACTCCTTTTTCAACAATACACATGGAGGCTATTGACAAGACACTTGGTGTTAGCAGTATTATGACACAATCATACATTTAGCTTAGACCTTTCAAAACGTTTTACGGCAGGAATGTACAAAACATTTTTCAAATGTGATGCATCAGTGACCACAAGGATGTCAGATGCAATTACCTATTTGATGTACATGTGTTTATAAACAGACATTGTCAGTACAAGAGAATAACCACATTAGACTATCCGCCAACACAGATTAAAAATTTGGGGTAAAGGGCAAAATAGGCGCGAAAAAGATATGAATAGCCAACTGAAAAACAGTGATGAAACAAGGTGTTCGCGAAAAAGGGTATAGTTGGAATCGTATTGTGGACTCTTATGATAATTGATAGGGTTTTGTCTCATTTATTGACATGGGACTAAGATTAGGTTTGGCCAAGTATTTCAGCATAGAAAAGCTAATGGTAACTAAACTCACACCAGTCCACAGAAGCAGGAGAAAATTTAAATGTTCTTCAGTTGTAGAGTACCGAGTATACTGTGCTTGTTTTGCTAAGGAGGGTCTGTACACATTGTTTCAGGGCAGGGGAAATATTTATCCCCAGATGCAAATAATCCGTTCTCCACAGCCCTAAGCAATTAGATGTGAGAAGTGCATGTTTGTAGAGCACTCTAGAAGAGGGGGGAGTCCTTTTTGTGGCACTGTGCAACTTAATTCTGTCATTATTATTTTATGTGCATTATTCTCATGGAAGTGACACTGACTCTTATGCTAAACATGAGGACACAATGGTCAGACTATGCTATCCCTTTGAATGTATGATTCCTCAACATCATTGACAATATGGACTCAAATGGACCTTTTGGCTCAGGCTGCCCCACCATCACCATCTCCTATGTCCTCTATGAATGGAATGGATTACCTGCTGGAATATTGGGAGACGATCAGGACAATATCTACAATGGAGGCATCACAATAGCTTTATTGTGAGTTATTTCCATGCTCATAAACAGAGTCACTTATATATGTCAAGACTTTCACTAGGATGTGACATCGTGCCCATGTAGAATTGTATGTCAGTCAGAATCGTCATTTACTGATGACGAGAACATGATATGTGAGTAAATTATGTATGTATTTCAACAATGCAATTATTTTCACGCTATTGTTGCTTTATTGAATACAGACATGGTGTACAGCTCTATTAATTGAATACAGCATGATCATTGCATAGCGTGACAGGAATGTGATTGCATTATTTATAAGTTGAAATTGTTCATTCAATCCTGCATTTGAAAATGATGGTGCAATTATGAATACCACATGGTGCAACGGTATGATTAAAATAATATACTATTCACCGATAATATTTTTAACACTTTATTTATTGGCTAACGATTAAGTCATTCATTCAAGTCAACACAAATATTTCAGATGAATCACATACATGTATGTTGCTATTTGGATTGCCAAACAAAGCGCCAGCTGTCCAGAAAGCATTGGGGGGCTGAATTCATACCAGATTCTGTGTAGCTTTTGTGTAGCTTCTGCGTAGCTTACGTGTAATTAATGTAGGAACTGTAGCTATCCATCCGCGAGGGCCCAGGTTAGCATGGGTACCAGGAATGTAGTGATTGCAAAAGCAACCAAGGTTCAGTGGTTAATTGCGTTGCCGCGTAGCCATCATTCTATGGACAAGTGGTTTGTTTTGCCCAGATTAGATTATTTTCAGGCCAGCATGATATAGCTGGAGTACAGGTGACTGCAGTATATAAAAAGAAACAAGTTTTACAACTTACGACATTATTTAATTCATGGATCGCACTTCTGTGAACATATCACTTGAAAGTTGTCAAAATTCTTATGTCCATGGTCAGACGTTCCTTATTCATGTTTCTTTGATTAATGACTTTACCTGTAAATATATATTCTGCACAGGGCCCCGTGTAACGTCATTCCACCACGGTAATGAAGAATGCTTGATTCCATTCGATACCTAAAATTGATATGCCTTTTTACACAACAACGTTGCGCATGAATACATCGATCTAACGATAGCCTACCCATAGACACATGTACATGTAACAATGAAAGCCGATAACCCATAGAAATTATATACGTTATAATCATATAAGATATATACAGCTTTTCAAACACGATGGAATCTATTTCAGAACTTACACAATTAAGTAAAACACACACAACCTCTGTGTCAGGGCCACACATTCATAGGTCCCCAAAATGACCTCTCTCTGAGTCGTGTCATACAATGACGACTTGTCTTCAGCTAAAAACGTCTGTATTCAGCTATACTTCAGGGTGTTTCCGTTGGCTATGAAGTTGTGCAGCAGGCTCATTTTCGACTGTAACTCACCACGTTGTTATGCTGATCATAATTACAGATCGGGGTAGTCCTCTAGGTTCTTGCAAATTGTAAATAGCACTGTCACCACGCACAACTATAATGCCACTATATCTATAACATGTCCCCCCTACAATGGTAGATGTCATGTTGATATCTAATAATGTACTTGGCTTAATGAAAACAGTGCAGATAAGCAACAGATTTCGATGAAATTAAATAAATATCGATGGAAGGATACTTCATTAGTTTTTTGGATAAACTATATTATTTTGTTACCATTATTTTGAACCAGTCAAGAATAAAAGTAATTAATCTTGAACCTGAGTTATGTAAGTAATATTTTTTACGTTTGTACCTGGAATCCCTTTTCGACACGTTTTAAGATCATAGCTGTCCTATTTGCCCAAGAGTAAGAGAGTCCCATGATTAAAGCGCTCCCGTCGTCGTTGTAGAATGGAGATTAATCTACTGTTTTGAAATCTGAGATAGTATAACTGTAAATCAGATGCTTCTTATTTTAATTTGGAACTTAGCAATTCCTTTGAGTTTCGACAATCCACAAGGCATTAATTCACTTGTCTTAAGACATTTCTGTGACTATAAGAAAGTCCTTCCTTGATTGAATTTAGGATTATGATAAATCTTTGAGACAGTGATTTGGTGGAAGAAAGTTGATAGTACATATGCGTGGTGCAGATGCAGATGCAGATTTCTTATGCGTGGCACTTTCCGATATGTCACTTATGCAGATTTCTTTTAACAAACACTTAATGTGGTGGTGCTTATGCCTACGCATGTAGGGCAGCCAGATTTTGGAAGAAAGCTGGCTAGGACTGTCACAGAATGGGTTAATTCCAATTCTGTTTTCTCTTTCTCAGCTTTCTGCCAGTATTCTACCGATGACAATATGGCGACTCAACTCACACAATAGGTTCATCTTGTGGCATATACTTCTTCAGCATTCATAAAGGTTTTTATGCAATTCTTTTATGAATAATACCCAAGAATACACATGTGAAGGGATGGACGAGTGTAAGTATTAGGTGACAATGATTAAGGTTTCCTGTGTTGATTAAATTATAACTATCAATTAAATATGTTCTCATCAAGTCATATTGAGGGGACAGAAATAGAAGCTCAGGAGATGTACTTGGCCTCAGAAGCATATGTGATTTTATCTGTTGGCCCGTTGTAGCAAATATAGGTTTATTGTGAAAGGGAAATGTCAACATAGTCAATGCTGATGGAAATTTTTTACGTATGTTCCAATGGATACCTACGGCCCTATTACTCGTTTCTTCGTCTCGGTATATATTAGTTGAAATTATGCTCACATGTCTGACACCGCCATTATGTCAACCTCGCCTTTTACCCGCCGCCTGACCGGCGATGGTGCAAGGTGAAAACAGCCATTTATTAAGGACTGGACCCAATGTCGTTTATCGTAAAAGGTAATTTGCCGCCAGACATTCTGTGTTTAATGCTTTATCGATGAACCGTACCTCGCAGATCATGCACATGAACGCGATTCATTTCAAGAATTTACCTCGACGCTATCAGGGATCGTCCCAGTACGGTGGTACAACAAAATACAACATTAATGTCAAACAGTACTTTGTTGCTCTTCAGGACATTTTATAGCAGAATTTAGGAAATAGACGAGAAATAGTTTTAATGTAAAGCGTCATTCGAAATTCTTCGGTAATCCTGAACTGGGAAATGTACGTTCGAACCAAAAAGTGTCAGCTGCATTTGAATATTTAAATAACGTTGTTTGCCATAGTATTGAAACATTTACAAAAGGCAATATAATTGTTTTTGTTTACCTCTGATGCTGGTGTGGTTGCATTTCCAGTGTACAGCATGAATCAAAACGGTGTTCTTGTGATCAAATTATGAACGAATGAATGTGGCGAATGGAATCCCTAGAATGACATAAAACGTTTTATGTGCACACTGTGCTAATATCAAACATGAGTGCACCGATATAATATACCTCTTGTGTAATAACTGCATTTATCCTCCAAAATGGGCTTTCATAGGATATATCGCTGCAATGAAATTTCATCACAAAGCTTTGCAGAGTATTGTGACGTCATTGGTTACCATGACATCACAATCAATAACATTACTATTCTCCAGCAACTCAAACTAGTAAGCTGTACCTTTAACACTCAAGACGATACTTATTACTGTTTACAAGCTGAAAAGTTGGAAGAAAAATATCAGATAATAAACAGAATATCACTCTTGTGTCTTTTGATATTCAAATATATGGAGCCTCGGAGCTTTAAACCTTTATCGAGTCGTGTTTATATATTTGATATCAAATGACATAAGGGTGAAATTGAGCTTACATATCTGGATGCTACGTCAAAGAGGTCTGTGTGACACGTCCTTGATAAAATAAACGGTGTATATGAAAAGTCATGGAATAAAATTATTGTTTTATTTAAGATATCGATAGGAGTGTAGTGGAAAAGCTCCATTTCAAAGCAGTTGGAAGACGGTCATATGTTCTGTGGAACACCACTTTCTTTATCTGCCGCCAAGCAGAACACGCTAAAACGGACGTACCGTCTTTTTATTATGAATATTTTAAACTTAATCGAAGATATTTCTATGCGCCGAAATACTCACTCACTCACTCTCCCTCTCTCTCTCTCGAGAATATTCCAACTAGTCTTCCAACTGCATATCTATCTATCTCTATCTATCTATCTTTATCTATGTATATACCTCTTTCTCTCTTTTTATATATTACACCCGTAATGGGATTCACACATTGTACCCGTGTTATATTATACAGTCTATACCGGCAACAACCTGGTCATGACTTTGCAACGTATGAGATGACGATTTCTTGCAGTTTTCACCGTGTGAACGCATGTATATGTGTAACATCTAAAAACTGATTGATCGCTGACTGTCGCCTGTGTGTCACCCGTGTGTCGTGTATATCAATCACAAATAGTAATTATAGCAATCACATTTCGGCTATCGGACATGTCACATACCTCTGTAATAGCTCTGTGTATAGAGCGCTGATGCGTGATGAAAAGGTTCACTTCATACATCGACGTTTTGTATGTAATATTTCTATGAAATGACTTTCATATTTCTTATCAATATGTACGTAGGAGTTTTATTACCATACAACACGTTAACGCACAACAGTCATGGATGAGTAAGCTGAATGTGACGCTGTGACGCTGTTATTTCACTTTCATCACGGTGTGTCAGGTGAGGTGAGGTGAAATGGGGTTTAACGTCGCGTCCAAGATTATTGCACTTATATAGCGACGTGCATGTACGTGTGTGTGTTTGTGTGGCTGATGCCGATTTATAGCGCTAGCTCACTGAGATACCATGCCGCAGTTTAACATGAATACCCCACTCAGACACAGTATACTGACTCCGAGCCGACCAGTCTTTGTTTTAGCCCCTTAATGCCGAGCGCCAGACAGGGTAACAACAAGTACCATCTTTTAACGTCGTTTGGTATGACGCGGTCGGGGATCGAACCCCGGACCTTCCGCTCTCCGGGCGGACGCTCTACCACAAGACCACGGAGGCGGTCCACGGTGTGTCAGCTTGGTGTGGATAGGTAAGACCAATGTAACGGATGTCGTGGACGTTTTTCGCTTTGGTGTAAATAAATGTGACAAAATGAAATCTCTGCTTAATGCAGAGTCGATTGTACGATTACTGTTGTACCATGAACATGTGTTTATGAATCACTATCAAATAGTCATAATAAAGACTCGTCACGATATGGCTGAAATATTGCCGATGTGACGTAAAGCATTACCTCATAATAAAGTGTTATTTAATAACGAAAATGTTAGCTTATCCTGTCCCATCGGTGGAACCCGTCACAAACACATGCAAAGGAAATCAATTGTTCACCTAACAAAAAGACCACGGGAACATTTTTGTCACTGAAGTGTCAGCATTGGAGATGTCCTTCACATAGCTACCATCAAACTTAGTTTTTGAAAGCTTTACTGTGGTATTGAATGTTGTAACCTTGTTCAGGGGGCACGGGTGGCCCAGTCGTCTAAGGCGCCGCGATTCGCTGTACAGAGTTGGGTCCCTTGGGTACCCCAGAAACCTATGATTGTGGGTTCGAATCCCGGTTCGCCCCGATTATGTTTCTAGGTTTGTCGGCACCATACCCGTGCTCGTGGGTTTCACTGAAGTGGTAAACGTCAGAGACCTGCATCACTTCGGGCTTTCCTCCCACATTAAGCTGACACGCCGTGATATAACTGGAATATTGTTAAAAGCGGCGTTAAACCCAACTCACTCACTCACTGTAACCTTGTTCAAACAATTTGTGAGCAAGAGTCGTATGACACTCATTGCAATCGTCGAAGAAAGCACATGTTCGATTGTACCTCAAACGTTGTGAAATGTAGACCCACGAGCATAGTTTATAGATCACTTCATATCTGAAGATCAATCAGCAAGATGATATCACAAGTTGAATAATTGACCAACACGTATCAGACATTCAACGCGAAAGCTGCTTTGGAAACGTCGGAAGAGTTTTGAAGTCGCCTCGATTTCCAGTAGTTGAATTTGCTTTTGTGCAAAGGTGAATTCAGATCCGACAGGTCCTTGCACGTCATAAGAGATACATTTATGAATGGATCGGGGAGTCGAATATATAGAGACACATAACGACGCGAGCGACAAGGGTTTTTGTGTTAAACACATTGTTATCAACACGTTGGACGTATTCATCTTAAGACGTGTTATTGGAAATTATGTGTTTTATATCAGGGATTTATTTCATTCATATACAAACCAAGGTGACAATTAATAGTATGATGGGTAGAATCAGCTCAATTGCTTTCGCACTATTTCATTGAGACGTGGTGAACCCGTATCTACTGATCGAGAGTTGGAAGCCATTTGTTCTTGTCATCGCGAATTATTTGAAAAACATATTACGTCAGAAAAAAACATAATGCTGTCATGTCTCTTTCAGGGATAATTATTTGTGCGGAGAAACCCACTGAACTCATTAAGAGGTCCTTGCTTGCTTAGAAGCTGATAGAGACCGCCTCCGTGGTCTAGTGGTAGAACGTCTGCCCGGAGAGCGGAAGGTCCGGGGTTCGATCCTCGACTGCGTCATACCACAAGACGTTGGAAGTTGGTACTTGTTGTTACCCTGTCTGGCGCTCGGCATTAAGGGGCTAAAACAAAGACTGGTCGGCTCGGAGTCAGTATACTGTGTCTGAGTGGGGTATGCATGTTAAACTGCGACATGGTATCTCAGTGAGCTAGCACTATAAATCGGCATCAGTCCGGACTAGTACAAGCAGCCACACAAACACATACACGTTCATGCACGTCGCTATATAAGTGCAATAATCTTGGACGCGACGTTAAACCCAATTTCACCTCACCTCACCCAGAAGCTGGTAGAACACAAGGACGTGAACTGTTTATGCCCTATCACCACAACGCCACAATGCAACATATCCACTTGCATCAACGAACACAAGGCGCCTATTGCTAAATCAGACATACAATCAGGCCCCTCGGAACACCTAATCACGACTCCTAACCACTCAAGAAATCTTTTGGCAAGAACCCAAAATCCCCACACAAACATCAACAATAAGAGGAACGGGAACTACAAGAAACCATAGCTCCAACAAGCCTGCCGTAGCAGTGATCGGCGAAACTATCTTTTACGTATATACTCAGCTGTGGTATAGCCAGCCAATATTATCCCCAAATGGACACTTCTACTGTTATGGTGTTACGTTATTATAACACCTAGCTTTATCACTTTGGTACCAACTCTGTCCATCACCCCCTCTTCGTTAATACTCCATGAGGGGCGGTCGGGTAGCCGAGTGGTTAAAGCGTTCGCTCGTCACGCCGAAGACCCGGGTTCGATTCCCGACATGGGTACAATGTGTGAAGCCCATGTCTTGTGTCTCTCGCCGTGATATTGCTGGAATATTGCTAAAAGCGGCGTAAAACCATACTCACTCACTAATACTCACAATTCCCCACACAGAAGTCACATGCAAAACGCGGTGTCTCCTTGGGCAAGAAACTTTGTTCAAAATGTGCCTCTGTTCACCCAGCAGTAAACGGGTACCCGGTAGTATGAGATGACATTGTGGCTGTTAACCTTCTAGCGCTTCACAGGCAGCTTGGATTGTATACTCCCCAGGGAGCTGAGAATGATTGTTGAGTACACACTGATCCATTGACCGGGGTAATAAGTTAGTGCGCTTTCAGCAGCAACATAGGGGATGTAAAATAGCGCCTAACAAATGCACTTAATATTATTAGTTTTAGTATTAATATTATTATTATTTTTTATTAAGTAGGCTTGGAACTATCGATTTAAGTTTAATGTCGGTTGTTACATTGTGGTTACATTGTACAACATACCGTTGAAAACTAACGAATGATCTGACATTTTATTCTTATTTATATCATACTTGCCTTCAGAGTTACTTCCGATTAAGATGACAAGTGTTGTTTAAAGGCGACATAACGATAATATTTCTCACTATTGTGTGGTTGTTTTGCTTTCCACGAAAGCGTAGTATTGGTGATAAATAGCAGCCAAACAAATATTTAGCCAATTGCACAATTTACAACAACAACAACAACAACAACATTCGTATTGTCGTTTTTTTGTTCAAACGTGAATCCAAAATAATTGTTTGTTGTGAAATATTTACACCACACAAATATGTATAGGTAATGCATTAATCCACGAAATATAACGTTTAACGTCAACACAAATTCCCCACAAAGGCGTCAGCCTATATTACAAACAAGTAAATGTTAATTAAAAATTATTAAATATGAGCATAATAATTACTTGTTTTTTAGTTGATTAATTCTATGCATGCTAATTTCAATTATGCTATATGGTACTGGTTTCCAAATTTCACATAACCATATTGGTTCAGTTACATTTCTCCTGCCCAGATTTCCTGAGAGAACTACTTTACATTTCAAGTTGCATGCACTGCAACCAAGACTGGAAGGTCTTATGTAGACTTTGTAAAAGTCAAGAAATAGTGATACCCGGTCTGGATGATATACGACGATCGTTGTCCATTGTCTATTCGCCAATAGTTATGAGACGGTGTTAAATGTGTTTTCATTCCCCCGTGCGGAGACATCAAGTTAAAGGTCTTGATATAACACATTCCTGAGGGCACGGTCAAATTGTGGGTTCAAGATAAGATAGGAGACACAAGTGAACTGTCGCACATTTCCCCCAAGACTTTATTCACTTGATAATTGGTAACTGAGACATCAGTAGATCCATACATGTTGGTTAATGTGATATGACGTGTACATGTTGGTTAAAGTGTTATGACGTGTACATGTTGGTTAAAGTGTTATGACGTGTACATGTTGGTTAAAGTGTTATGACGTGTACATGTTGGTTAAAGTGTTATCACGTGTACATGTTGGTTAAAGTGTTATGACGTGTACATGTTGGTTAAAGTGTTATCACGTGTACATGTTGGTTAAAGTGTTATCACGTGTACATGTTGGTTAAAGTGTAATGACGTGTACATGTTGGTTAAAGTGTTATCACGTGTACATGTTGGTTAAAGTGTTATGACGTGTACATGTTGGTTAAAGTGTTATCACGTGTACATGTTGGTTAAAGTGTTATCACGTGTACATGTTGGTTACAGTGTTATCACGTTTACGACTCTGGCTGATTATTCCCGTGACAAGGAAACGGATGCATTAAACATTCATACTTCTGTGAAAGTGAGTGAGTGAGTGAGTGAGTTGGGTTTAGCGCTGCTTCTAACAGCATTCCAGTTATATCGCGGCGTGTCAGCTTAATGTGGGAGGAAAGCCCGAAGTGATGCAGGTCTCAGACGTTTACCACTTCGGTGAAAACCACGAGCACGGGTATGGTGCTGTCAAACCTTGAAACATAATCGGGGAAAACCGTGATTCGAACCCACAATCATAGGTTTCTGGCGTGCCCAACGGACGCAACACTGCACAGCGGATCGCGGCGCCTTAGACGACTGGGCCACCCATGCCCCCCTGTGAAAGTGAAAGGTGATACTATTTGCTACCTTACGCGAAAGAAACGATTTTTTTTATCTACATGAATTCCAATAATATTGTTACAGGCACCAATGTGATATCCTTGTTTGCATTTTCCCGACACGGCACAATGGGTGGAGCCCATTTCTGGTGTCCCCTGCCGAGATATTACTGAAGCTATCAGATCCTTTGTCGTAATGGCGAGAGTATATGTCAAAATGAAATGGAAGATCTCTCCCCAACACACACACACACACACACACACACACACACACACCAATTTAGTTTCAATTTACGTGTGGTGTCTTGTGCAATTCCAACCTAGTCTAAACTTTGTTTTGTTTTGTTTGTTTGTTTGTTTGCTTGTTGTTTAACGCCGCACTGAGCAATGTTCCAGCTATATGACGGCGGTCTGTGAATAATCGAGTCTGGACCAGACCATCCAGTGATTGACAACATGCGCATCGATCCACGCAATTGGGATCGATGACATGCACCAAACAAGTCAGCGAGCCTGACCACCCGATCCCGTTAGTCGCCTCTATGGCAAGCTTGGGTGTCCTGAAGACCTATTCTACCCCGTATCGTCACGGGCCCAGCCTAGTCTAAAAGTATCAGTACATGTGATCCTAAATTTGACATTGATATTGATACGACATGCATTGTATTGATTAACATATACACCTGTTACGGATCTCAATATGGCCGAAAAAAAAAATGTGATTAGAACTTATACACTATTACGTAAACCTGAGAATACACTTATCAGTGACTCTGCTCAGTTACCTCCCTTCGCGAATCGACTAGAAGTACATATCTGCTGTCTTATCAATTGATATATATAATACTAGATTCTTTGAATAATTTTGCTTTGATAGCGGCATGCTTACTAAAGTAACATTGTTTGACCATCATCACATGATGCGGATGTCATCCTTCATTTATTCTTAAACTTCTATTTGTCTTCAACACACATAGGGGGCACGGGTGGCCCAGTCGTCTAAGGCGCCGCGATTCGCTGTGCAGAGTTGCGTCCCTTGGGTACGCCAGAAACCTATGATTGTGGGCACCGATTATGTTTCTAGGTTTGTCAGCACCATACCCGTGCTCGTGGGTTTCACTGAAGTGGTAAACGTCAGAGACCTGCATCACTTCGGGCTTTCCTCCCACATTAAACTGACACGCCGTGATATAACTGGAATACGGTTAAAAGCGGCGTTAAACCCAACTCACTCACTCACTCACTGTAACCTTGTTCAAACAATTTGTGAGCAAGAGTCGTATGACACTCATTGCAATCGTCGAAGAAAGCACATGTTCGATTGTACCTCAAACGTTGTGAAATGTAGACCCACGAGCATAGTTTATAGATCACTTCATATCTGAAGATCAATCAGCCAGATGCTATCACAAATTGAATAATTGTACAACTGACCAACACGTATCAAACATACAACGCGAAAGCTGCTTTGGAAACGTCGGAAGAGTTTTGAAAGTAGTTTTGAAAGTAGATGAACCCGTGAAGATCCGGGGTAGTATAGGTCTTCAGCAACCCATGCTTTCCGTAAATGGCGACTATGTTTGAGACCTATGGAATTAGTGGTAATATTCGCTGTGGCATATAATGAATACACATGTTTTAGATATTTTTGTTTCTTCCATCCTGACAGATAACCGACTTGTATTGTTGGACAAAAACTGCGATAATAAAAAGTTGATGGTTGGTTAGTTGTTTAACGCCGCACTCAGCAACATTCCAGCTATATGACGGCGGTCTGTAAATAATCCAGTCTGGACCAGACAATCCAGTGATTTACATCATGAACATCGATCCACGCAATCGGGATCGATGACATGCATCAACCAAGTCAGCAAGCCTGACCATCCGATCCCGTTGGTCGCCTTTTTCGACAAGCATAGTCGCCTTTTAAGCATGGGTTGCTCAAGACCTATTCTACCCCGGATCTTCACGGGTCGGTAAAGGTATGATGTTATTGTGGGTGAGGTACGATGTCATTGTGGTTGTTGTATTGATCTTTTCTAACTGAACTTGCAAGGGAGACATGTGGCGCCTTGATCGGGATAAGACCGATTTTAGTTCGGAATCCGGAGTGAAGGAATCACAGATTAGTATGATTTTACTTGAAGGTATATCAGCGTTTAGGATCGTTATGTGGTCCGTTGTCGTTCAGGTTTAGTCAATGTCCAGTTGGGAATGTTCTCGTTGCAATGTTGCTTATTATTAATACAAATCATTTTGTAATTATTTACCAAACAAATATATAGGCTGACATAAACACAACGACACTGACCACAAACCTCCGATATCCATGGTGGAGATATCAATGTGTTAGTTTTATATTGTTGATGATTTCTGTATCCATTCAGTTATCTATAAAAGATCTAGAAAAGATGCTTCCGGAGACATGATCCACGAGTTCACGAAGACCTGGTGCTTTCTTTTCAATTCGCTCTGTGGCATTTTGTTGATATACAGGAAAACTTCTTTATTCAGTGGTCCCTCGAATGTGCTTTGAAGTATCCGTAGTTCGGTACTTGCAGAGTGTCAATCTTTGATTGCCAACCGTTATATATTCTGGGAGGTGCTTGGGACTTCATCAAAAATAAATATAATTGTCGTAGAATATTTTTATGAGATACTTTAGCTTCAGACTTTGTTTTGCCTGGCACAAAAATACGTTATACGTTTATTAATTTTTAGAGTCCTGCTGTACTAAATGTTTCGCTAAAAGTCACATCCATTTTGAGCACGTAGCGGCTCATTTGCCAGACACAGGTGTGGTATTTTTTTGTCACACTGACACTCAAATTGACATGCACTTGAAATGTACTGTAAAGCTATATGTATAGTACATTAATTCCGTCATGTGGTTAATAAATATTTTTTGTCACGATATGGCTGAAACTTTGCCGATATGACGTTAAATATGAACTCAGTCACACATTATCATGTTTTTATTACATGCCTTGTGCGAGCAGCTTGTGCAACAGATGTAGACCATCAGAAAACCTGGATGTGATCACATGTAAGACAATAAGACATGTATGTGGGATATCTGATTTGAAAACAATCGCCAGCATCTAATCAATCTAACCGGACAAAATCAAAGATTCCGGGGTAGATACGTCTTCAGCAACCCATGCTTGCCGTAAAAGGTGACTATGCTTGTCGTAAAAGGCGACTAACGAGATCGGGTGGTCAGGCTCGCTGACTTGGTTGATACATGTCATCAATACCACTTGCGTAGATCGATGCTCATGATGTCAATCACTGGATTGTCTGGTCCAGACTTGATTCTTTTATAGACCGCCGTCATATAGCTGGAATATTGCTGAGTGCGGCGTTAAACAACAATCAAACAAACAAACAAAATCAAAGTGTTGTATTGATAATGAAGCAACATATCCAAGTATTGTCATGCAAAATGAGTCGTTTAAAAATCTGCGGCTGATATATAGGGGCAAACAAACCAGAGCTAGCCCACGGTGATGTGGACTACTGATGTTAGATAAGCGTCTACCTCATGTTTAGTCTTAGATCAGTCAGAGGTGAGGTGAGGTGAAATTGGGTTTAACGTCGCGTCCAAGATTATTGCACTTATATAGCGACGTGCATGTACGAGTATGTGTTTGTGTGGCTGCTTGTACTAGTCCGGACTGATGCCGATTTATAGTGCTAGCTCACTGAGATACCATGCCGCAGTTTAACATGAATACCCCACTCAGACACAGTATACTTACTCCGAGCCGACCAGTCCTTGTTTTAGCCCCTTAATGCCGAGCGCCAGACAGGGTAACAACAAGTACCATCTTTTAACGTCTTTTGGTATGACGCGGCAGGGGATCGAACCCCGGACCTTCCGCTCTCCGGGCGGACGCTCTACCACAGGACCACGGAGGCGGTCAGATCAGTCAGAGCTTTCAAAGCATTCTAAATCAATCAATGTTCGGTGTCTGAAAAGTTCAGAGCATGACTATGATGGACTGCGTTGATGCTTATTGTGTTTACTTAATTACGTTCGAAATCCACACACCTCTGCCAAAGATGCTGAGGTATCTGGTTCCACTGGTGTAGAAGGCTTCGTCCTTGTCGGGTAAAATGGCCTTTGCTGCCAAGGGCTTTATTCAAGTATGAACAAGGCGTACATTCATACAAGTTATGCAGTCATGGCGACAAACTTGTGCACAGCTGCATTGTCCTGGTGAAACAACACACCTTTGGTGAGTTTACCACGACGTTTAGCCTTGAATTTCGTAAGCAGTTGCATAAGCAGAATAGCGTAATATTGGCTATTAGCGGCTTGACCTTTCGGGAGGCAGTCCACGAGTAGGTCTCCTTTAGAATCCTAAAAAACAAAGACATCACCTTGCCAGCTGAGTTGGAACAGACTTTGCCTTTTTCGGAGGAGGAGTAGACGCCAGATGTTTCCACTTCTTTCACTGTTGTTTAGTCCCCGGCTGATCGTGGTGAACCAAAGACTCATCCATGGTTACAAATTGCTCAACAAAGTTAGCTGCGTCTGCTTCAAAATAAAGTAAAAATACTCTGGAACGTTCCTCATCAGGAATCGGAACACTTGAAACCCAGCGCGCTGACATCGTTGTCATGTCTCGTTCATTCCTTAGAATGTTCACAAGTCTCGTATGAGAGATGCCCACTATATTGGCTATGTGTTCAAGATTCGCCCTGATTTATGTTTCTCGTGCCCGTGAGTTTCGCCAAAGTGCGAAAAATCTATGGCCTTCATCACGTCGGGCTTCACACAGTAAACGGCATTATATACCTGAAATACTTCAAGCGGCGTAAAACAAAACTCACTCCCAACATTTACTCCTACAATAAACGACCACGTCATTTTAGAAAGTAATAACGTAAGCCATATGGAAGTAGGTTGGTTGGTTGGTTGGTTTGTTGTTTAACGCCGCACTCAGCAATATTCCAGCTATATGACGGCGGTCTGTAAATAATCGAGTCTGGACCAGACAATCCAGTGATTGATATCATGAGCATCGATCCACGCAATTGGGATCAATTATCCAAGGTAATTTTAACTACGTTAACCGCCGGTAATTGTTGTTAATTAGAAGTGGCAATCAAGTGGCAATCGGTGTACCTCTTCACCTGAACTACGGTAATCCCCTCGTTCTTTGGTGCTGACTGTCTGGGATGAGCGAGAGGTACAATGTCAGTACCCGAGGGCCTTGGATGAATTACCGTAGTTCCTCCAACAAGCACAAAGAGTGATCTTCGTTTAACAGCTTTTATTCCAACTTTGTGTTGCCGGTCAACCCACTCTAATTGTCACTTAATTATGAGACTTCGGCCGCAAAGCTTCAGTCTCAGTCGAAATGCTGGTGCCTAGGTTTGGTTTCTGGTTCGAAAGATCATGACAACAAGCCGAGAGCGGAGCACCAGTCCAGATGTAGTCTCCCCAGCCGCAGCCGCTACCTAGCCGCTCTCTAACCGTTGTCTAGCCGTTCTCTCTTCGTTCTTAGCCGTTCTCTCGATTTGGGGCTTTTGCCCCTTTTTAAACCGGTACCTACGTCACAGCTCTACTCATTTTTCCATCTATCATTGGTCAGCCACCTTTCCCCCCTACACTAGATCATTCTAACCCACTCTTATCTAATAACCAGCACCTTATTCGGACTTGCCATGATGTAGCTTCTCACCCTTTTGGAATTCGAACTATTCCCCCCCAATACCATATATGTCTCAAGACCCTGACGTTTCCGTCCCTCTCATCTCTGTTCCACTTGTTTTTCATTTATGTATAGCCCTCGACCTACTATCCTCACCCCTGGTTACTCGTGCCCAAGTATGCTCCCGTAGTCTTCAACTATCAGAGCTGCCCGTCTCCTATATCTATATCAATGTGTTATGTTTACATCTTACTGGTTTCAACTCCTCTTCTTCACCTTTATATACAATCACGTAGGTGTCCTAATGAATTGTTAATTACTTTAATTAGTTGTTAATTACTGTACTTTTATGCCTATAATACAATGACATGCATCAACCAAGTCAGCGAGCCTGACCGTCAGATCCCACTGGTCGCCTTTTACGACAAGCATAGTCGCCTTTTACGGCAAGCATGGGTTGCTGAAGGCCTATTCTACCCCGGAATCTTCACGGGTCCCATATGGAAGTAGCATTATACCTTGATGTGATGGGGTGTGAACCGGGTATACTGGTTATCATGGTAACGGACCCGTGAAGATCCGGTTGGAAGAGGCCCTCAGCAACCCATGTTTGCCGAAAGAATCGACTATGCTTGTCGTAAGAGGCGACTAACTGGATCGGGTGGTCAGGTTCGCTGACTTGACTGATGCATGTCATTGTATCCCAGTTGGGTAGATCGATGCATATCGTGTTAAGCACTGGATTATCAAGTCCAGATTTGATTATTTACAGACCGCCGTTATGTACTGGAGTATTGGTGAGAACGGGGTGAAACAACAAACAAACAAAACCTATCATTGAGTTAAATAACACCGGGACTTCTTCTAGCCTGTCCCATTAACACCATGGGCTTTCAGATCAGTAAAAAAATGTTTATACGTATCTGCCTTTTTAATTTAACATTGCTTCAGGTTGTTCAATGATATGTCAATGAAGCGAAGCACATGAAATGAAATACATATAGCATTTGATTCGTGTCAAATGACACCATCACGCCAGTGCAATCGCAAACACGAACGTGTATCTTTTTATTATTTACAGTCGACCACTTGTGAGCAATCATAAACAATATCTAGGTCATATCGTCCGGAAAAAAGATCCCAAATTCACAGACACGCAATTCCTGATATCTATCGCTCTGACACTAACAGCATGGATAGTATCGTCAATTTAACGTTCTGGTTTTTGCAACCGCACGAACAGAATAATGATGTATTATCCCGAGAAAGGATACTCTATGTTTCTCAACTGGTATGGGTTCATGACATGGAAATAAGTGTGTTGGGTGGTAGTCTAGCTTCTGTTTACAGCTACATTTGTATAATATAACGTTTTCTGTATTTGTTCGAGGTGTGTAAGGTTTTTCTACCAGCCCTCGCAGTCCCCTACCTTGAGATCAGATCCACTATAAATAGATTGTTCTACGTTGCCCACATACCGCCACATCTAGTGAGTGTATTACGCTATCGTGATTTATTGCCACGAGGTCGGACCGTTGCTAAGCGACAACCTACAAACCACTCGCTTCAAGGGTTGTGTTTTTCGAGCAATGGCTGTTACTTGTTTTGACACTCTAACTGGGATATAGTGGATCTACGAGGAAATAGTCTTAGAGACTGTGATAAATGTTGGTTTATCCTCGTAAATGAAACGGGATTGGTACATCATGTTTATTGTAAGATCAAGATTATATATCTGATTCAACTGTCTTCAGCTCTGTCGTTATTCAAGTTATATTAGACTGTACAAATATAACAACATAATTTAATCAGTACCCTTAATTCAGAGCCAAACAATGCAACTACCACTGAGTCATATAGTTGACGTTGATAAACTATAACTGACGTTTCATGTTCAGGAAGGAAAATGAAATTGTCTGTCAGAGTGGAAAAGATTGAGCTACATTCGCGGATATTTTTTGAACGAACACCCTTGCACCATGCGAACACGATGATAGACAGTATCAACATATTAACCGTGGACATTATCTTATGATGATTCTCTTACAACTTTAACCACATGGTGATTCCGGGATAGAATAGGTCCCCAGCAATCTATACTTAACAATTTGTACATGGCGACCAAATGATCGGGTAGTCAGGCTCGCTGAGTTGGTTCATGTCGACCCGTGAAGAACAGGTATGCTTGCTGTATAAGGCATGCTTGCTGTATAAAGCGACTATGCTTGTCGTAAGAGGCAACTAACAGGTTGATGCATGTCACCGTATCCCAATTGCGTGGATCGATGCTCACAATGTCACTCACTGGATTGTCTGGCCCAGACTCGACTGTTTACAGATCGCCGTCATATCGCTGTAAAATTGCTGCGTTAGAGTGCGGCGTGAAACAGAAAAAAACAAAAAAACAAACAAACAATAAAATCATGGCGTGTGCCAACCTACCCCGACAGCATTGATCGTTGCTCACAATATAAATCACCGGTGTCTTGTCCAGACCCGTTTATTCACAGGCCGTCGTCATACAGCTGGAATATTGATGAGTGAGGCGTTGAATATTATAAGCACAACCTTTTACATTTATTCGTCTACAACTTCCGGGTTAGAATAGGCCCCGATCAACATATTTGTTGTACGTGCTGACCTGACCAATGGCGTGTCATCGTATACCGAAGTCGTTAGTCACTCAGTAACTGGTGTATCTGGTCAAGACTTGCTCTTCTACTGGCCGTCATCAAATATCCGGGACATTTGGCTCAGTGCGGCCTTAAACACCAAACAAGCAATACATATGACACTCACACTTTTTTATATAATATAAGTACAAAGTTGCTTGGGATTTTATTATACGCACAGGTTTTCGTGAACACCTGGTATCATTACTATTTGATTGTGATTCATAAACACATGATCCGGATATTGTCGAAATCGTACAGCCGACTCTGGTTTTGACATAGATTTTTTATGAATATTGAATAGAGTTTTGTCGCTTGTTTTTCGATGTCAATCTTACAACTCGGCGAGATTCCACAGCTTACATTTTAAGTTCTTGTTTCTGCTTTGCTGCCATCCAGGCTTGAATCACGAATCTCCCCCCCCCCCCCCCCCTCGCAGTGACATGTGTTGCAAAACCAAATATGTACATATGTGGCAAACAAAGTAGTGGCAATATACCCACCATGCATATGTATGAAGTATATTAACCGTATATGCTATAAATAGATTATCGTGTGAGCAATAAACACATATATATGACACCAAGTGACCTAGCGGTTCTGTACTGGTTATATATGCTGCAGCGATAATGATGACCTTGGCTGGTGTCACATAATGCTGAGGGTCGCCGAGCTATACGACACAATTGATAGATCACATAATACAACATTGATAACGTTATGGGGACACGTGACTATCAACCCGCTGTGATCGTCTACTGACAATATGACACATTGTAGCCATTGTCACAGTATGCGTTAAAACGCTATGTTTATTGTATACTTTGTGTTTGGGGCACTTTTCTTAAACGAGTGAGTGAGTGAGTTAATATTTAACGTCACATCGGCATTATTTCAGCCATATCGTGACGATTTTCTCAAACGATCTATCGTTGTTGTTTGTTTCCAACCCCTTGCGTGAGGTCTACAACCTACTCAGTAACACTGTTGGAAATAAAACGCTGAAGGACAAGGTAACCTTATGGTTGATATTTATCGAATCACCCCTCTCCCGACTAAGTACCCCAACACTCATTCCCCCGAAAACATACTGCTTGAAACACTTGACAGGTATCTTAGTAATGAAATGTCTCGATCTTCAGTTGAAGGATTGTTTTTCGAACTGCCTCGATCCCTCCCTAAACCTCTATGTATTTATGTCGAGTACTTCTTGTTGTCACCATATAAGAAGACCATTATGTGCACAACAAATCGTTTCCAACATTTATTAGTAGAAACATGTGTTGGTTTTGGTTTTACAGCATGAATACAAAACAACTCATGTTTGCATCATTCTGCATAACTGCACAATCATTAGACGTATATGCGTGTCTTCGCGTTTAAGGTTTATACCATCTATGGGACGATAAACAATTGGTTCAATATAAGGTTCACACACACACACACACACGCACGCACGCACGCACGCACGCACGCACGCACCATCATAAAATCAGGAGGGAGTATGACCGATGAAATATCGAAGCCAAACAAGCAAGTGTTACATTAATCTAACGTCGGGATGGACGACTAACTCTCTCATAATGCGGGTGTGACTTGTATCTAAGGGCCTTAGTAGTGGCTTACAGTTTGTCCCTTCTTCCCTTTATCCCCCATAGCGTCTTCTGACAACATTCTTTCAACCAAATCCTGCTTGCCCATATACAAGCCCGAAGACATCTACCACTATAACTTGTGTGTTGGATTAGAGGCGACAGCTTCTGAGTGATATAACAAGACGGACGAGTAAAAACATAATATGCTTCACAGATGGAGGGGTGAAAATACCATCTCTGTGACGATAACTTAACCAATCACCTATTCTAATCCTAATCCATAAACACACAACCACATGTCTTCCAGAAGACCATTTTAGTATTGTAATACATGTTTTCTGAATAAACAGGCATTCAACTGTTACTTCCTTTCACGTGCGTTAGGCCTGGCCATATCACTGCAATAAAATCACACCACATGCCCAGTTTCCCTCGGCCCAATTCCATGTATTGATGCAAAAAACAACAGCAGTTCTGCACCAAATAACATTGACTTGAAATCACATGCACACACTCTTCATATGGTTAACGTAAAGAACAACATGACTGAATATTCGAAATATAAGCCCTTTCTACCATTATAAGAATATAGTCTAAACAGCGACAAAAACATTATTATTATCATAAGTTTCCATTGTACGATTCCGACTACATCATGAACATGTGGATGATGATACCAGGTCAGCGTTTCCTGCTCCACCTGTGCATCTCGCCACGAGGTCATTATATGGTCATTATTGTATTGGACGTCATTTTGGTCAGGTTAAATTTGGAGATGTCCTGTTACAACTTTTCAGAAGCTTTACTGACGCCTTGAATGCTCTAAGCCTGATCAAGCAACGTTTCCGCAAGAGTCGAGTGACGCTCTTTGAAATCTTCGTGCAACTCGAATAAAGGATGGATCTACTGGAATACTGCTTGACTAAAGGAAGCTTCACTATTGAAAATTAGTCATGACAGGCCTATAAATAGTTGGTTGTTATTCAGAATTTTTATGCATAAACCTTAATATGAAACAGATGAGGCGGCTTAACAGGTCACTTATATGTGTAGTTCAGGTAAATCAATGGAAAGGAATTGGCTATTTGACCACTATAAAACGATATCAGATCATTGATATTCTTGAAGCTTTCGTTAAACTTCTTGGCCAAACTAACACGTTTTGATATTGCCAATCCCAGCAGAAATTCATATTCATGAATAGCATCTACGCCACTCACAGTTTGCAAATAAAACAGCTGATGCCATGGAGTAAGCAACACGCATCATGTTGACAAGAAACAAGCAACGTGTCATGTTATGTAAATTCATGTCAATGTCTGTCATAAAATATCTGAAATGACTTAACCAGGCCTTTGCTGGTGAAACCTTGATTGAAAAATAAGATTGGCTGTAAGCAAAATGTGTACTTCCGTAAAATTTGAATAAAATGCACATGCTCTTAGGTACTCAGGCAGTTGAGAAATATATACGCCATAAGATGAAGCTGATGGTCTATTTCTCGACATGAAACAAACTCAAAGTCATCCCTGTTGTGACACAGCATGGTACCCAGTCTTATAGACTTATCCTGGTAAATAAAAAACCCGTCAACACCAGTGTATAATCAGTCTCGTACGGAAGCCTTTTAGGGTTATTTGTTTTTTTGTTTTTTTCGATACTATCTTGAAATTTCAAGATATTAAGTTGAAATTTCAAGATACTAAGTTGATAAGATAGCATCTTGTATTCCAAGATAGTATCTTGAAATTTCAACTCAGTATCTTGAAATTTCAACTTTTGTATCTTGAAGTTTCAAGATAGTATCGAAAAAAAATTAAAAAACACATGGCCCTAAAAGGCTTCCGTAGTCTCGTTTATCTGCCTAAACAAATTTCCATTTGGCCCAAAAGGCAAATTGTGGTGAAAGTTATATGAATGGACCACTGAAAATCAGTGCTGACACACGATGTTCGCGAAAAGTGTAAGCATGTCCTGCTCTACCGGTACCACATTATATATAGTTTCTCTTGGTTTCTTTGATTTCCAAATCCGGTGGGCAGATTGCATGCACATAAACATTTATCCTGATATTGTTGAAAGAGTCATCTATATATATCAAACTGTAGTGGACCAATTTTTGCATTGATGTAAAAAAGTGGTCAAAACATCCCATTCGAATGCAAATAGAAACAGATCAGCTTGGAGAGGGGAACAGGTAATACCCATGGAGATTCCTATCACTTGTCTACAATTTGCTTAATTCTACCTGTGTCATATATTGTATGACAGCATTAAATAAGGCCTTGCTTGATTGTTGTCAGAATTATTGTTAGTCGTGCTGAGGATTTGGTTGTTCATTTATTGGACACTGCAATATCTCCTTTTATAGGGATTCTTTGAAGGTTGGGACTCCAGTATAAAGCTGGTATGGATTTATTCATAGATACATTAAAAAATCCAAGAGTAGGTAGAACTGATTCATGATTTTCACACGTTTCCTTTTCAGACAAAGGACTGGCTTTGTATGTTGGATTAGTAGATTTCCAATGAATGCCAAGTGCATTGTGCAGATAATTCATGTAATGTCCCTTATATAACCTAATTACAAGTTTGATTATTTGTTGTTTAACGGCGCACTCAGCAGTATTCCAGCTATATGACAGTGGTCTGTAAATCATCGAGTCTGGACCAAACAATCCAAGCAATTGGGATAAGATGACATGCATCAACCAAGTCAGCGAGCCTGACCACCCGATCATGTTAGTCGCCTCTTACGACAAGCACAGTCGCCTTTTACGGCAAGAAAATGGTTGCTGAAGACCTATACCCCTTCATTTTTATAAGCGAAAGTGATGTTTTTTATCTTTGTCAGTTGAATCCCTTTAGCAACTGTATTATGTGACACTGATCCTTCCTATAACAACCATACGATGGGACTGGATTCAGCATACACCTCAACAGCATCCATGATTTTTTTGAAGTCATTGTCCCACTCGCACCGTGAGAAATAATTTTGCTGTTGTTTGACGCCTCAGTACACTATTCCAGGTATATGACTGGAAGCAAAATATTGAATCTGGACCAGACAATCCAGTGACAGTTACCGAGCCTGACCACTCGATCCATTAAGTCGCCTCTTGCGACCAACATAGCATTCTAACCTGGAATCACCACGTTGGTTGGTTGGTTGTTTGGTTTGTTGTTTAACGCCGCACTCAGCAATATTCCAGCTATATGACGGCGGTCTGTAAATAATCGAGTCTGGACCAGACAATCCAGTGATTAATATCATGAACATCAACCCACGCAATTGGGATTGATGACCGTGTATCAACCAAGTCAGCGAGTCTGACCACCCGATCCCATTTGTCGACTTTTACGACAAGCATAGTCGCCTTTTACGGCAAGCAGGAATTACCACGTAGTGACACTAGAGTTGCATATATATGACAGTTACTTGGTGTACATTATATATGAGTTTTAGAAACTGTGTTTTCTTGACCATAGTAACAAACCTGATTTTCGTTCATATGTCAAAATGAAGGATCATAGCTCAATTTGATGAATGATTTATGCTGCCTCGATCTCACCCTAAGACAGTTCCTCGCCTTTGGAAACGAAATGAACCGATCAATCAACAAATAGGAACATAGAAGTTGAAGGACTTTCTGTGTTGACAGTATCAGATCATAGCCAAGAGCATGTTATATTTACTGGAAGTTGGTTCTGGTACTAAGAATATGATATGTCGAAGGAGGCTGACAATATTGAAATTGCTTGAACCGATTCATATATTCTGTATCCTATGACTGAGGCAAATATTCTACTCAAGAAAGGAACCAAAAGATAACAAATATGCTGGAAGCAAAAATGAACGAATTTCAAAATACAGAAACAATGAAATAGTGAGACATATGCAGAGATAGAAGACAGTGAGGTAATGATACAAAGTAAAGAGCGAATTAAAATTTAATTTATATCAGCAGTATTTCAGCCTCTGCTGGTATGCAAAGGAAGAAAACAAATAGTCAAGAGAAAAAATACAATTTAGTAAGAGACATATATAACGAAAGAAAACATTTTAGTAAGAGGCATAAATAAAGAAAGAAAACAATTTAGTAAGAGACATATATTTTGAACGGAAACTAGTTAGTTAGAGGAATCTGTTAACAAAGAAAACAATTTAGTAAGAGGCATATATTATGAAAGACAATAATTCATTTAGAGGCATATGATAAGAAAAAGAAAGGAATTTAATATGAGGCAGGAGACCCATGCAAGGAAAGAATGCAATTTAGTTAGAGGCATATATTAAGAATGACGACAATTTAGTAACATACACGTGACAATAGGAAGAAGATTTTAGTAATGAGTCACGTAGTAAATGGACATCGATGTAAATTGATAAATGTATTTAGAAAAGTAAATGTTGGTGGAAGTCACTGAAATAATAACAGCAGTGACGTCATGACATGTAAAGTGAGTGAGGTTTGAACAATATCTCAGTAACATCAGCTCGCTTATTGCAGGAGGAAAGCCTCAAGGTCTTTGATGTTCACGTTGGTGAAGTCCACGAGCACATGTATGGTGGTGACAAACAAAGAATCATTGTCAGGTATAGTATGGGATTCCAATGCACGATCACATGCTTCTGGGACGCCTTGTACAAGGAACCCGAGTGCTTTAGACCATGTTTTCACCACCAGTTTTATCACTATTTTCCCTTTCATGCCCTATGGAATCTCAGCAGATAACCAAGATTGATTGTTCTCTGGCGTTGGTGCTTTTTTGCATGTAGGGTTGACCTATGTCATCATATCATTCTAGGGTATTTTAAAACTAGGTAGCTGACAGGATCAACAATATCTAGGTGCAAAATACATAGGATCAAGTCCGAAGTTTCTCCGCAGGTGCCAAATGTAAATTGATAAAGGGAATAATAACTTGATGCCAGCTGCATCCTTGCTGGATGTAAAACTTTAAGCTTGAGACACATTCCAACGAAATTACAAACCGTGTCCTGATTTCGTTCTTCCGTTGAGAAAGGATTAAGTTGCATCGTTGTAGCCCAGTATACATGTTCTATTCTGCTCCAATATTTGACATCTATATTAGAGATACCTTGTGCATAAAGTCATATATAATATGGTTTGGCATGGGGTGATTGCCACCAGAAACAGTTTACAAGGTGATGTAACTGTTATCCAATCATTCTACCATTGCATCGGAAAATACTCGATTCAAATTGGCCAATCACAGGTGTAACCTCACAATACACGTCACAAATACATGCTGCATAGTGATTGAGCTGAAATCTAACATCACTTCAGCGGTATCTTAGCCATACTGTGACGAGGATAGAACTATAAATCTGTATCAGACCCGTGAAGATCCGGGGTAGAATATGTCTTCAGCAACCCATGCTTGCTGTAAAAGGCGACGTTGCTTGTCGTAAAAGGCGACTAACGGGATCGGGTGGTCAGGCTCGCTGACTTGGTTGATGCATGTCATCGATCCCAATTGCGTGGATCAATGGTCATGATGTCAATCACTGGATTGTCTGGTCCAGACTGGATTATTTACAGACCGCCGTCATATAGCTGGAATGTTGCTGTGTGCGCCGTTAAACAACAACAAACCAAAAAACAAACCATCTATCTGTATCTAACTCTGACGGCACGAATTCAATTTTGAAATCGGAAGCTGCATGTAATCGTATTGATTGAACATACAGTAAATGTATCTGTTAGATATGATACCGATTATGGTAAATCTATTTGTTATCCATTTATTTACTTATTCGTTTTTATAAAAAAGAAATAAACTGACGACCACATTGATTTATGAGACCTTGAAATTGTTACATCGCAAAAATGTAGGAGTTGAAGTAATTTCATGTGACAGTACGATGACTGTGAAATCAAGCACCCAAATATTGCATTTGCGTGTGGTTATAAATACAAATACGATATTTTGAATATATTGTACATAGGCTAATGGTTATTCTGTCGAGAAGTATATTTGGAAAGCTTCGCCACATAGTTACCATGATATGATGCCACAGTTAAGGTTTGTTTGAGAAATGAATGAATTAAATCCTTTTTTTTAGTAACGGGTACTCAAAGACAGATTTACTCCAAGTTATATCCGAAATCAAAACTGACGATCAAATGTTTGTGGCAGCCAGCATTAGATAATTCAGGTATGTACTTTATCAAGAGTAATTTGATATTCTAAATACTTTCCATACTTCATAGTTATAGTCAGCTTTCAAATTTGTACCCAAAGTTACAGGACACTTACTTTATCAGATACACAAATATACTCACGTTCACAAGAAACTTGTATTTGAAAATAGAATTTCTAGAAATAAAAAAACAAAAAACATTGAACTTGAAATTACAGAACGATCACAACAACGCAGTCTGTTTCAAGAAAACAGTATTAGTAAAATCCGTGTTGTTCTTGAGAAGGGAGACACGTATCAAACACGTGACAGAGAGTGGGAAATTAACACACCGGCATTGAAGTTATAAATAAAGTTCAGAACAAGCGTAGAGAAAGATAAGTGTGGTACAACCACAACACAAATGATAAGGTAAAGTTAGGAGAGACCTTATCATGATCCGGATGAGAGCAAACCGCACCAAGGGGGTAAGAACTTTCGCTTGTTCTCGGGACACCGGTACAAAGCTAATACATCGCTACAGAGAGATTGGGTGGCCATGTGACAGAACGAGCATACACTGAAAGGTTGCAAGGCCACATGACGGTCAATATCTGCAAAAGCTTCATCAAGGGAATTGCTTCGTAAATGGGACATTTTCAACTTCAAATGGATCACCGTGACTGTGCACCAAAAACTAGGATGGAAAAACAATCATGGACTGCGAGGGCTTTGCGCTGATAACAGAGTAATTGACAAAAAGGACCTGCATTCCGATGAAGGCAGAATCCGTCTCTACAAGCTGATGGCAGAGGATATGAAATACTCTATCAATGTATATGGGACGCACGAGGTGTGAGGCAGATGAGATGCTACTGCCATGCACCTAACGACCTAACAAATCATTTATTATGATCCGTGATCTGTTCTGATCACATAATTCATCAACAGACATCAGGTCTTCTTTTTCAACATGATAACCAAACCACACGAACTGTTCGGAAACACCCGGAGCATTGAAGTGTTATGTACATGTACCTTGGCAAGCAAGTTCACCGGGCAAGTCCCCGATATGAGATATTTTGAACTAGATCGACAAATTCGACGTCGACCACGCACTCCTCCCAACAGGGTTCAACGACGCATACCTCTTTGTGAAACTGGATAATTGTAACGTAATACAAAAAGTAAATACCCTAGTTAAAACCTGTATACAAATCTCATTGACTGTTAGAATGATACGACCTGAATACCAACGTCTTTCCCGAATTTCTGCTGAATACCAGTCTTATACGCACACACGCACAATACCCGACAATAACTTCGACATGGAACGATGCGTTTATGTCCTATATCGAGAATATGATACGTTAAGGAGCACGATTTCCTGACCCGTGAGTTGCCTCGTTTCTGTCACACAGCCCATGCTTGGAGTGATGTTGGTCGTCAGCCCACTTACGATTATAGAAGTATTGATGTCTCAGGTTTTTAAAGAAGTATATGAGGCTTTATAAAGTTAGCACAGTAGACACGGTTGAAGAGGCATTGCTTTATGTAGATGCATCATGTAGCAGCGGGGTAAAAAGTTTATTCATATATATTGCTATAGTCACGTCTAAATTGTTCGAACACCTGGTATCATCATTATTTCATGGTGATTTATGAACACATTCTTATGATTGTACAAGGGGCGGTCGGGTAGCCTAGTGGTTAAAGCGTTCGGGCTCGATTCCCGACATGGGTACAATGTGTGAAGCCCATTTCTGGTTTCCCCCGCCGTGATATTGCTGGAATATTGCTAAAAGCGGCGTAAAACCATACTCACTCACTATGATTGTACAATGGACTCTCCTTGTTACCGAGATTTCGTATGATTATAGAAAGTGTTTGTTGATTAAATTTATTTGCTCTGGGGTCTGTAACATACTAGCAATATACCAATATGTCGGCGCGGACGCTGATAAAAGCAACCAAGTGATCGTTCGAGAAGAAACCTAAATTGAAATAATATGAGTGTAGATATCAACGTTGTGATTATGATGAAAATTTGTTTTCGTTTATATTATATTATGATCTTTCTTTGATATTATGTCTTATGTGTGATCATAGTACGTTTAAGGCGGCTACAATCATATATATTAATATTTATCCTTGGTAAAAGCAACAGGGCGCATATTCTACAAGGACCCATGTTAAGATATGTCGTATTCAACTGTCTTTACCAAAATGCTGGAACGGAATAATTTTAAGTGTAATTCAACACAACATAAAATATTAATGTGATATAAAATTCCAACGTCGGTGGCATCCTCCTTGACGTTGATGGCGATATTTGTTGACAGCAACTGTCCCTGTCTGACGATGTCAATGTTTCGCATTATCAAGATGGTTCGCATAACAAGAAGCGCAAATATGAACGGTAACAATCGGGTTTGCTGTTAGAGAAACTAGTTTTTAGTGCAAGTAAAGTTATGGATGTTCGGTGTGGTTGGTTTGTTGTTTAACGCCGCACTCAGCAATATACCAGCTATATGACGGCTGTCTGTTAATAATCGAGTCTGGAACAGACAATCCAGTGATTAATATCGTGAGCATCGATCCACGCAATTGGAATCGATGACATGCATCAACCAAGTCAGCGAGTCTGACCACCCGATCCCGTTAGTCGCCCTTACAGACAAGCATAGTCGCCTTTTACGGCAAGCATTGGTTGCTGAAGACCTATTCTACCCCGGATCTTCACGGGTCTTATGGAGGTGAAGTAATTTATGGATATCATGTCACGACTCGCACATATCGTGAGGTCAGACTGAATAGCATGATGAATAGTATTTAATGTTAAGAAGACCTGCGTGTACTTGTGTTCATATATTAAAGGATATTAATAACACGTGTACCAATACGCGTTTAGATCCTAAACATGTTTAGAGTTTTGTAACAATTTTAAACATGCGTTGTGATTCTAAACAATTTTGTTATGTGTGTGTGTGGCCTAGATTAAAAAAGGCAGTGGCCAGCAGTTGGCCTTCCATGATGGTTTCAAATCAAAGAACTAACCCGCTGACCAATCCTGGACACCAGGTTCTGAAGATGCTCTTCACCCGGAATCAACATGCCAATCAATCCATCAAACCCCAAATCACAAATGGAATCTTTTGTGGCAGATAATCGAGATAGAATATTCTCTGAGGTTGATGTTTTATATCTAATTAAAAACTAAAACTCTTTTAATATTATCTCAAATATACTTATTAATTACAATTAGGAACATTGTCTACACGTTGCGGAATCGTATCGGGATACTCGCAAGTCAGATCGTAGAGTAATATGCACTATTTGTTTATTCTCCCCGAAAGTCATAACAATAAAAGCGCCAAAATCATAAGAAGTCTCCGCTAAAAGCTAAACGAGATTATGCGAAGAAGTTAGATGTGTTACCCAAGTTAAAGTTTATTTTTTATAAAGTTTGACATTGGCGCGCCAAGCACTTGGGCGGTCACCACGTTGACCAAATGATATTTTCACTGATCTCGAAATCAGTCTGGTGTCTCGGTTAATCCGGATTAAGAGGGGGTCGTCTCCAAATCAAAGTGTAAATAATTCAGGGTTCAATAAATGTATATGCCATACTGCATAGCCTGCATGAGGGTATACATGGTTGAACGTTTTGAAAGCTGTATTGAGGCTTTGAATGTTATACTCTTGATTAACAACATTTGAGCAAAAGTCGTATGACACTCTTTGAAATCTTGGTTGAAAGAGCAGGCTCGACTGCACCTCAAAAGTTGACAAACGTAGACACGTTGGGTTTGCTGGAACATTGCTCGACATAAAGGGAAAGTTGACAATTGGACAGATAAACTCGGCCCTCGTCATACAGTCTTGTGGAGAGTTTGTTCAGGCGTGTAATAAATTTGAGGGCAATTGACATAGGACGATCCTTTCCCATGTAAATGAAAAGACATCATTGATAGAAATCGTTTTTAAATCATTAAAACGCTTCCCTTTGAAGGGCAGAAAGAAGTTCGAGTTGGTTTGATTTTCAGTCAATTCGTGTCCCACGCCCTGCGGCGACACAGCATTCTTTGTGTTGACAAAGGAGAGCATATCGACGAATTTACACTCTTTGAAATGTAGCACGTTAACCTGTGGTGTTAGTAGTAGTTGGGGTTGTCAGGGTTGTTGAAGATTAGTTTCTTGTGTAGATGGTGTCATTGTAGAAGTATGCTGTCGAAGTAGCTGTCGTAGTAGTACTAATAGTGGTAGGTTAATTATTGCTGCATTACTAGTTGTAGTTCGGGCACATTAGGAATCAAGAAAGGTCTATATGTCAATTTATTTATATGAGTAACATAACCACTAACATCGCTCCCTAGATGGCGCTTCAGTTTCATTCCGTTAAAACAACATTAGTTCACCGAATTAAGCATCAAATGATACCGCAATGGGACTTCTTTTGCTTTTATGCAGATTTAAGTATCTCATTTAATCTTATTACCAAATATTTGTATTTTAGAAATATCACCGTAAGCTAGAGACCACTGCGCGAATCAGACTATTTCATGAACATGCGTCTCAGAATCTCTTATCAAATAGTGATCATACATGACAGGGTGTTTGCGAAAACGTAAGCGCAATCGTCTCAAACATAGAAAGCAACTTAGTTCTTCCCTTTAAAACATACGGGGACATATAGTACAAGTCAAAATAGGGAATTGCAGCAAACATGTTTTTATACTGATGCGTCAGATTTGGAATATCCAACGAAAAGCATTACGTGTTACTGTGAATGCAAATAAACTGAACAATATAGTCAAAATTGTATATTAGGCATTTACTAATATATGTTCATAGACAGAATGAACCCATTCATCGACTTTTAGTACCATGAAATATTCATTCATTCCTTACAATTTATTACATATGCCTTTAATTATTCAGAAATCGTATTGTGGCACGTCTAAAAAGATACTGTCAAATACTGAGAAAGTCATATAATATCTATAGTAAATAGAACATACCATATGACCTATTCGGCCTTGGACCATGACACCCCACCAGTGTATATGATGGAGCAAAAACCAACAGAAACTCTCTGTGCCAAGAACAACAATGTGCAGAACGATAATGAATTCGCAGTTGTAGGTCCGAGGCTTTGAAACTCAAATCTCAAATGCTAAAAAAAACAGTATAATCTTTCTGCTGTCTGCTCAAACCATATTTCTTCAAGCGACCCATTACAAGTTTCTTACATTATCATCCATCACGCAATTGTTCAGGTTGGACGTTAGACGCTATATAAAACCAATATTAGCATACGGACATCAGTCCGACACCATAACTCGATGCATGATTAGTAAAACGACAGTCTTCTAATATACATTATAAAACGTTTAAATTTCCACACCATGTATACCCAGAACACGTGCCATTATTATCCATTGTGCATTCCAATTTTCATCCTCACTTAAGGAGTATTCTCCCAAGGCGTCCCGTTAGGCTCTGGAAGGCTTTACATTCGTTAATATGAATACACAATTCCAAAGATGCATGCTGCTGCAGTGGCGCTATGACTGCTTGCATGATCGGGACTAGTCCTGCAGCGCTTCTGTGATACACGCCCGTAATGGATTTTGGCAGTGTTTCCATGAATTACCCCCAAAAAACATTAATCGCGCGATCTTGGTTCAGCCACAGACACTACAACATCTAATAGGATCTGTGGACCTGTAGAGTTTTTGGAATGTCTGCCTTCACTATTTCTTAGACGTTGATGCGTATATTGACTATCAGTATCAACACACGTTCATTTATAGTACCCTACACCTGGTGTTAATGGGTCTTTAGGGCGACTCGAATGTAATTGAATTACTTATTACTTCCTATTACCAGTTAGGGACGCATACACGATTGGTTTATCGATCGTCTGTGATCGCATGGGTTACGATGTAGATTGAAACAGAAAATAACGGTTACCTATTTCGCTTCTAATGAGTATTTATGGCTTTGAAATAACAAAACAACTTCCAGACTGATATAATGCACAAAAGAACAAGTTAGACTGGCCTGTCATTAACCCTCCACTTTCTATTATGGCAAAGAAGTGCGTGAACTCCGTAGTCAGTAGTATTTCAGTTAAGCTGTCGGGCAAAAGACTGGAAAACTGCAGTTGACCAGAGGCAAGGTGAGGTGAAATTGGGTTTAACGTCTCGTCCAAGATTAATGCACTTATATAGCGACGTGCATGCTCATATATATGTGTGTGTGTGTGTGTGTGTGTGTGTGTGTGTGTGTGTGTGTGTGTGTGTGTGTGTGTGTTGCTGCTTGTACTAGTACGGACTGATGCCGATTTATAGTGCTAGCTCACTGAGATATATATAAAAAGCACAGTAAAGTTCTAACTCTCAGGCACAATATAGTAATAATTCAATAAGTGGAGTAAGATTGAACACAGTTTTAATAGGCTAGCGCTTTCAACTCGTGCCACGTACAAGTCTCATCAGGCCATGTTTGAAGAGTTATCGTTGTCGGAAGGTGTGAAGTATAAAAAGTAAGATAATTAGACCGTTGTAATGACACTGCTGTTCGGGTTTCAGAAAGTATCTACTGAAAAATAATAAGAATCAGTTTTTGTTTTGGCTGTGCGTTCAGCAGTGATGTAGGGGACATGACTCTCGTGGTTAGAATTGGTCCCCAGCTACAGAAAAATGTTCATGGAAGGCGACAAAATGCTTCGGGTTGTGAAGGTTGTTCATACTACATCAGACCCGTGAAGATCCCGGGAGAGAATAGGATGTCTTTAGCAACCCAAACTTGTCGTAAGAGGTGAATATGCTTGTCGTAAGAGGCGACTAACGGGATCGGGTGGTCAGGACCGCTGCCTAGATCGATGCTTATGATGTCACTCACTGGATTGACGCGATTATTTACAGACCGCAGTCATATAGCTGGGATATTGCTGAGTGCGGCGTTAAACAACAAACAGAATATAAGTTTAGGACACACAAACAACAAACGAAACTCAAACAAAACTCATGAAAACTCTTGATAAATGAAAAGCACAACCACAAATTATTTTTGAAACTCCCATCTTAATGCTAGTTATCGGGACTGAAGAATAAGCAACTCAATACATAGCATCACGTGGCCTTACATCGTACATCCGTCCAGTAAAAAACAACTTGAAACCATAACAAAGTGATCATGATAACATCAGGTATATTTTCAATATGGTGTGCATGGTTGTCACATTCGTCACCACTCGCCCCTTTCCGTAACCTGCAAGAAGACTCGTCCCCCTATCGATGATTGTTACGTGCGAAAATACGACAAACCAATCAGACTGCGCGTATGATTTCAAGTTCTTCGTCAAAGAATCCCTCAGAAATAATTTTAAATTTTACATATGTCTTGCATCTAGAAATATACACAAGACAAAGTTAGATGTGTTCAATCTTACTGTTTAATTCCGCACGTCCAGATGTGCTTTAAATTGCATGTGAAATATATATGATATATGGGGAAATATATGTGAACCATTACATAACGAGTTGACAATTGTTTTAGCCCGTTTGCGCTAAGACGGAGCCCGGTCGCAAAAATGGCAATGAGAGGGGCACAAGTCGCTATTCGGCTGGTCCCGGAATAACACGAGTTGGTCACGAATGTGGTTTTCACAAGATAAACTTGTGGCAAATCTCTAAACAATAATTTCCATCCCTGAGCCGTCGATGATAATCATGTTGCTCAAATAACAAGCGGCACTATTCATCATAATGGTTAATGACATATCATTGTTATCACTGGGGCTATTTCCTAGATATTATATATGAATCTGTTTCGGTGCATACGAACTATTTATTCGCTAATTACCGATAACAAGCTAAGCGAGAGATTGATGTTCACCTATCCAGTAATCAATTTACGGTTAATGACACACCATTGCTGTTAGTGCGGCTATTTCCAAGATATGTTAAATGCATAGGTTTTGCTGTCTACGAAATATGTATGCCCTAATTACCTATGAAAGCCAGGCGAGAGATTGATATTAACTGTATACTGGCAGAACAATATTGTATCTAAATACAATGTACTGAAACACCGTCGTAATAATGCACTCCAGTGTTTGGTCAACTGTTCAGCGTCGGTCGTTATCCTGTTTGAGGGTGGTACGTCTCCTGAGTCGTTATCCTGTGTTTGAGGGTGGTATGTCTCCTGAGTCGTTGTCCTGTTTGAGGGTGGTATGTCACCTGAGTCGTTATCCTGTGTTTGAGGGTGGCATGTCTCCTGAGTCGTTGTCCTGTTTGAGGGTGGTATGTCACCTGAGTCGTTATCCTGTGTTTGAGGGTGGCATGTCTCCTGAGTCGTTATCCTGTGTTTGAGGGTGGTATGTCTCCTGAGTCGTTATCCTGTGTTTGAGGGTGGTATATCTCCTGTGTCGTTATCCTGTGTTTGAGGGTGGTATGTCTCCTGAGTCGTTGTCCTGTGTTTGAGGGTGGTATGTGGCCTGAGTCGTTATGCTGTGTTTGAGGGTGGTATGTCTCCTGAGTCGTTATCCTGTATTTGAGGGTGGTATGTCTCCTGAGTCGTTATCCTGTGTTTGAGGGTGGCATGTGGCCTGAGTCGTTGTCCTATGTTTGAGGGTGGTATGTCACCTGAGTCGTTAACCTATGTTTGAGGGTGGTATGTGGCCTAAGTCGTTGTCCTATGTTTGAGGGTGGTATGTCACCTTAGTCGTTATCTTATGTTTGAGGGTGGTATGTCACCTGAGTCGTTATCTTATGTTTGAGGGTGGTATGTCTCCTGAGTCGTTGTCCTATGTTTGATGGTGGTACGTCTCCTGAGTCGTTGTGAAGTGTTTGAGGGTGGTATGTCTCCTGAGTCGTTATGCTGTATTTAAGGGTGGTATGTCTCCTGAGTCGTTATCCTGTGTTTGAGGGTGGTACGTCTCCTGAGTCGTTATGCTGTATTTAAGGGTGGTATGTCTCCTGAGTCGTTATCCTGTGTTTGAGGGTGGTACGTCTCCTGAGTCGTTATCCTGTGTTTGAGGGTGGTATGTCTCCTGAGTCGTTATCCTGTGTTTGAGGTTGGTATGTCTCCTGTGTCGTTATCCTGTGTTTGAGGGTGGTACGTCTCCTGAGTCGTTATCCTGTATTTGAGGGTGGTATGTCTCCTGTGTCGTTATCTTATGTTTGAGGGTGGTATGTCTCCTGAGTCGTTATCCTGTATTTGAGGATGGTTTGTCTCCTGTGTCGTTATCCTGTGTTTGAGGGTGGTACGTCTCCTGAGTCGTTATCCTGTATTTGAGGATGGTTTGTCTCCTGTGACGTTATCCTGTATTTGAGGGTGGTATGTCTCCTGAGTCGTTATGCTGTGTTTGAGGGTGGTATGTCTCCTGAGTCGTTATCCTGTGTTTGAGGGTGGTATGTCTCCTGAGTCGTTGTCCTGTGTTTGAAGGTGGTATGTCTCCTGAGTCGTTATGCTGTATTTGAGGGTGGTATGTCTCCTGAGTCGTTATGCTGTGTTTGAGGGTGGTATGTCTCCTGAGTCGTTATCCTATGTTTGAGGGTGGTATGTCTCCTGAGTCGTTATGCTGTGTTTGAGGGTGGTATGTCTCCTGAGTCGTTGTCCTGTGTTTGAGGGTGGTATGTCTCCTGAGTCGTTATGCTGTATTTGAGGGTGGTATGTCTCCTGAGTCGTTATCCTGTGTTTGAGGGTGGTATGTCTCCTGAGTCGTTGTCCTATGTTTGAGGGTGGTATGTCTCCTGAGTCGTTATGCTATTTTTGAGGGTGGTATGTCTCGTGAGTCGTTGTCCTGTGTTTGAGGGTGGTATGTCTCCTGAGTCGTTATGCTGTATTTGAGTGTGGTATGTCTCCTGAGTCGTTATCCTGTGTTTGAGGGTGGTATGTCTCCTGAGTCGTTATGCTGTGTTTGAGGGTGGTATGTCTCCTGAGTCGTTATCCTGTGTTTGAGGGTGGTATGTGGCCTGGGTCGCTATCCTGTGTTTGAGGGTGGTATGTCTCGTGAGTCGTTACCCTGTGTTTGAGAGTGGTATGTCTCCTGGGTCGCTATCCTGTGTTTGAGGTTGGTATGTGGCCTGAGTGGTTATCCTGTGTTTGAGGGTGGTATATCTCCTGTGTCGTTATCCTGTGTTTGAGGGTGGTATGTGGCCTGGGTCGCTATCCTGTGTTTGAGGGTGGTATGTCTCCTGAGTCGTTATCCTGTGTTTGAGGGTGGTATGTCTCCTGGGTCGCTATCCTGTGTTTGAGGGTGGTTTGTCTCCTGGGTCGCTATCCTGTGTTTGAGGGTGGTATGTGGCCTGAGTCGTTGTCCTGTGTTTGAGGGTGGTATATCTCCTGAGTCGTTGTCCTGTGTTTGAGGGTGGTATGTCTCCTGGGTCGCTATCCTGTGTTTGAGGGTGGTTTGTCTCCTGGGTCGCTATCCTGTGTTTGAGGGTGGTATGTCTCCTGTGTCGTTATCCTGTGTTTGAGGGTGGTACGTCTCCTGTTTCGTTATCCTATGTTTGAGGGTGGTATGTCTCCTGTGTCGTTATCCTGTGTTTGAGGGTGGTACGTCTCCTGGGTCGCTATTCTGTTTTTGAGGGCAGTACGTCTCCTGTGTCGTTATCCTATGTTTGAGGGTGGTATGTCTCCTGTGTCGTTATCCTGTGTTTGAGGGTGGTACGTCTCCTGTGTCGTTATCCTATGTTTGAGGGTGGTATGTCTCCTGTGTCGTTATCCTGTGTTTGAGGGTGGTACGTCTGCTGGGTCGGTATCCTGTGTTTGAGGGTGGTATGTCTCCTGTGTCGTTAACCTGTGTTTGAGGGTGGTATATCTCCTGTGTCGTTATCCTGTGTTTGAGGGTGGTATGTCTCCTGTGTCGTTATCCTGTGTTTGAGGGTGGTATGTCACCTGAGTCGTTATCCTGTGTTTGAGAGTGGTATAACTCCTGTGTCGTTATCCTGTGTTTGAGGGTGGTATGTCTCCTGTGTCATTATCCTGTGTTTGAGAGTGGTATGTCTCCTGTGTCGTTATCCTGTGTTTGATGGTGGTATGTCTCCTGAGTCGTTATCCTGTGTTTGAGGATGGTTTGTCTCCTGGGTCGCTAACCTGTGTTTGAGGGTGGTATGTCTCCTGTGTCGTTATCCTGTGTTTGAGGGTGGTATGTCTCCTGAGTCGTTTCCCTATGTCTGAGGGTGGTGCGTCATTTGATTGCAAACTTTCTCACGACATTCATGTTCACAGTGGGTTTTTTTTAAGTACAGACAGCGCGCACAAGGGCATTTGATTTAATGACATATAACCTAAGTTTATAACCCATCTCAGATAGCGAGTGCTTTTCAGACGACGTTGTTTGCTACCATGTGTTCCTTCAACCTTGGCGGGTTTTCTATCCTACTCTCCCCACGGTCAATGATCCATAGGACAATGATGAGGTGAGGTGAGGTGAAATTGGGTTTAACGTCGCGTCCAAGATTATTGCACTTATATAATAATTACATGTGTGTTTGTTGCTGCTTGTACTATTCTGGACTGATGACGATTTATAGTGCTAGCTCACTGAGATACCATGCCGCAGTTTAACATGAATACCCCACTCAGACACAGTATACTGACTCCGAGCCGACCAGTCCTTGTTTAAGCCCCTTAATGCCGAGCGCCAGACAGGGTTACAACAAGTACCATCTATAAACGTCTTTTGGTATGACGCGGCTGGGGATCGAACCCCGGACCTTCCGCTCTCCGGGCGGACGATCTACCACTAGACCACGGAGGCGGTGACAATGATGACAATACAGCACAATAACCTTATATTCTCACCGAACGATGCTTTATATCCATTCCAATTGGAGCAGCTGAGAGAGGAAACCTCCCATAGTGTGACAGGCTCCCTATCCATTGAGATGACACCAGTGGGGAATCAGTATTACATTATATCCTCGCCTATTTACATGTACGAGACGACGTAGTAGATCGGGATGTCAGGATTGATGACTTGGTTGATTGCTCGTAGTCTCAGTCACTGGTTTGTCTGGTACAGCTTCGATTATATACAGGCCGCTGCCATATACCGTAAACTACGGTTATAACGAACTGGAAGGGACCACTGATTTTAGTTCATAATAACCGTAGTTCGTTATAAGCATATATACAGCATGCAACAAATGGCCGGGACTAAAAAATAAGTTCGTTATATCGGTCAGTTCGTTATAAGCGTATTCGTTATAAACGTTGTTTACTGTAGCTGGAATATAGCGAAGAATGTGTCGTTATACAACTTAAAATTGGATCACATGGAGGTGATTGGGCGCGAAATTGGAAGCCGAGTTTGAAATCCGCTTTATTTGTCATTTTGCTTCATGTTCATTTTGCTTCATTTGTCATTTTGCTTCATTTGTGATTGATGAGTCGTGAACTGATGGGACACATTACTGCATCTGGTTGTTGAGCATCGACATCATTTCATTTGGTATTTGTAAGAACAATTAAAACATCACGTATATGCTGCGCGATAATTTTCAAACAACTAATACAGCTATGAGAGTAGCCTCTCTTTCATATTGTAAAAAGGTGATAATGGTTCCTAGCTTATTACTTGCCATTATCATGACATTATTATGGAGGTGAACGAATATGACATAGTTGAAGAGCTTAGAGCCAAAAGGGGTAGAGTTCTGTTCTTCTTGTAGAAAAATTATTGTATATTTTCACTGATAGGTTTTTGAAATATAGCTACTTAATATTCTGTAAAAGGGCCAAAGTCAAGTTCCAAAAGGGCCAAAGTCACTTTGCTGGATTTTGTCCCTTTTAGCTCTCATTGCTCTCATTTCCGTGTATGATTGAGACATGCTGTTCAAGAAATTTTGCAAGTTCGAACGCATTTTGTTTCAACAAAGTTGAGATTAGTTTAAATCATTTAAAAGACCTTCAATAGTATGTATTTGTACTTTCAGTAGTAGTTTATCAATCTCACATGTTAAATCCCATGCAAATGCCGGAGGGTAAAAGGGCCAAAATATAGACATTGGCCCTTTCCACCCTTACACAAATTAATAACGTAAGTTATACGTATGCTGTCAAAATATGTAAAAGTTTAGGAATTTGTCGGTGAATAAAAACTGTTCATTAGCATGCATATGGTTATTGTTTCCATCACTTTTCTCAAAACAGACTCCACATGACATTGGCCCTTATTGCTCTAAGCTCTTCAATTGCAATTGTGATGACAGTGTCATGACGTATCACAATGGGGTATGCAGTGAACATCGCGTCAATGTTAATCAACGTCGATAGACTGTATGACCATTGTAAATATGAAGCGTCTACGACGGACTCGAGTATCAGCTGGCGTCCCGGTATAAACTCTCCTCCGTACAAATTCTATCCCCGGAGATTTTATACTGGTACAGATTCTCCCCCGGAGAATCTTTTCTGAAATAAAATCTCCCCCGGGCGGATATATTTCGCGCCCCCCTCAGTATAAAGTCTCCCCCCTGATTATTCGGTTTGTTGCAATGTCTTTAAGTACTATATTCTTTAAATAGTTATCTTTAATGTAAGGAGGGTTAAAATAATAAATTATGAAATACGGTCATAATGAATTGATATTTCAGCATTTTTTATTTGGTAACTGTACCTTCAATCCTAAAATAATTATAAGACATAATCATACCAAACAAATATGAATGCAATGACTTATAAATACATGTAATTCAGAAATCTTATTAATCCTCGCAAACATTCGGTTTTAACACTAACTGCGGAAAAACTGTCAACATATCCACGTGCGCCTCCAGCTCAGGCTGTTCGTTATACTCTGATTTAAGATCCCAATGCGCGTAAAAGGTGTGACAGTGGTGGAAATTATATGAGTGAGTGAGTGAGTGAGTTGGGTTTAACGCCGCTTTTAACAGTATTCCAGTTATATCACGGCGTGTCAGCTTAATGTGGGAGGAAAGCCCGAAGTGATGCAGGTCTCAGACGTTTACCACTTTGGTGAAACCCACGAGCACGGGTATGGTGCTGACAAATTTAAAGCTAGAAACATAATTGGGGAGAACCGGGATTCGAACCCACAATCATAGGTTTCTTGCGTGCCCAAAGGACGCAAATCTGAACAGCGAATCGGAAATTATATGAAATAATCACTGAACATCTGATGACACCAGGCGTTCGCAGGAAAGGTAACCATGTCCTGCCCTACCGGAAGCATCCGCTACTCACACAATGTGCAAACAAGAACGTGTCTGTTGCCTGACGCTGCACAGCAGTACTCTTGTTATTCGACGGCAGCCTGGAAACTGTTGAGCCTTGAGTAGACAATCAAGTGATGAGCCAGGCAAGCCAGTCACACGACACAGCGTTTACTGGTTTTGTTGAAATTATAAATGAACACTCTACTAATATCATGAGCATCTGATACATTGTTGATGTAGCGTGAGGCAATAGTTCTCACCACACTGATTTCGAAAAGATGACTGTAAATGATTAATAACATATATATCTTTTATCTTGGAGGAACTTGCTTATGGCTCCCTGTCATGAGCCATGAAACGTGATTTGTGTGAGAGATCGAAGTGTCGACGTATTCCCTGTGTATGTACTTACAATCGGTGGGGCTGAGAGAGACAACATTATCGGCACAACGTTATCGGAACAAGGAGAGAGAAATAAGTTATAAACTTATTCACCAACCCCCGTCAAGAGGATAAAAAACAAATGTTGATTTAAGATGTCTGACATTTAGCGCGCCCAACAAGTAGAGGGTCAACAGGTTAAATCATGACAGCGTGATCAGCTTAGTCGCCTTTGGCACATTGAAATACTCGGATATATAGGAAAAGATATAATATGAATGAACTTCGTTTTAACAATTAAGAGAGACGTTTCGATGTAGGTTCTAACACCGTTATTAAGCGAGTGATGTACCGAGTATGGTTGACAAGCATATATACAGTTAAGAGGCAGTGTTTATACAGTTGAATTGATTAGGATGTGGTTACACTGGAGTGGAGAAGCCTGCTTGATAACGGTGTTAGAACCTACACCGAGACGTCGCTCCTAATTGTGATAAAGAAGTTGTTCATCCATATATCTTATCTTTACTTAGTACTCCAGTTTCTACATGCCTCTCAAAGAAGTTACTCTACTGTAATGCCAAAGTCTGAATACCATCGATCTGTTTTATAGAAATCCCATTTAAAGTAAAACCAGAGTTGGCTGTTGGCTAATACTGCCGAGGAAACTGTCCATTATTTTAAAAATAAACGATGAGTGGGAATTGTTTATCGCAAATAAAACACAGCAGGGAGAATAAACAATGAGGGGCACAGCCCCGAGTCGTTTGTCCTCCCTGCAGTGTTATTGCTAAATCACAAGCCACTTCCCTATCGAAAATAACGTTGTCCAATATATGGCGTCATCAAGTTGCGAGCGCATATTCGAATCTTCAGAAATGACGTCATGATAGGACAATGTTTTATCGTGAAATAAACCACACTTCGATCTTCATTGTTCAATGCGATTTGTAGCGTAGGTATCTTATATATGAAAATAAGAAATATCTGCTCAATTGAGTGTCCATTGTACGATTCCGACTCAATTATTAGCATGTGATCCCCGGCCGCGTCATACCAAAAGATGTTAAAAGATGGTACTGTTTGGCTCGGAGTCAGTATACTGTGTCTGAGTGGGGTATTCATGTTAAACTGCGGCATGGTATCTCAGTGAGCTAGCACTATAAATCGGCATCAGTCCGGACTAGTACAAGCAGCAACAAACAAACACACACACACACACACACACGTGCATGCACGTCGCTCTATAAGTGCAATAATCTTGGACGCGACGTTAAACCCCATTTCACCTCACCTATTAGCATGTGCTTATGAATCACTATCACATAGTGATGATGCCGGGTGTAAAGATGGGCGTGTCCAGCCCCATAGACATTAAGCTGTGCCAAGTTGCGTCCCATATATGCGTGATCGTGGGTTCGAATCCCAGATTCGCCCTGATTTATGTTGTCAGCACCGTACCAGTAGTTACAGGTTTAACCATTTCATGGTGGTTATGAAGTCGGAAAGGTACAGTCGACTCAGATTTAAGCCGATATATTTCATTATAAATTGGGGGGCACGGGTGGCCCAGTCGTCGATGGCGCCGCGATTCGCTGTGCAGAGTTGCGTCCCTTGGGCAGGCCAGAAACCTATGATTGTGGGTTCGAATCCCGGTTCGCCCCGATTATGTTTCTAGGTTTGTCAGCACCATACCCGTGCTCGTGGGTTTCACCGGAATGGTAAACGTCTGAGACCTGCATCACTTCGGGCTTTCCTCCCACATTAAGCTGACACGCCGTGATATAACTGGAATACTGTTAAAAGCGGTGTTAAACCCAACTCACTCACTCATTATAAATAGCAAAGAACAATGAAGATGCCGACGTCGGATTGCATGCAGGGAGCTATCGGTATTTAAATACGGGTAAATATGTTTAAAGCTTGTCCATTTTATAAACATCCATAAAGATGCGGTACACAATGTTGATATCTCATATAAGAATAAAGCGAGGAATTGTTGTTGTTTATCGTGCGACGCTCATGATTTATCAGCCTTGCAGTGTTTTACTGTACGATAAACAACTCCCATTCGTCTTTTAATCTAAATATAAGATAGCTACGTGATAAATCGCAAAGAACAACGAAGCACGAAGCGTGGTTTATGTCATGACGTCATTTCTGCCGATTCGAATATGCGCTCTCAACATGATGACACCATATATTGGCGCCCCTCATAGTTTATTCTCCCTGCAGTGTTTTATTGTACGATAAACAACTCCCAGTCGTCGTTTATTTCTTAATTAATGGGTCGGTTTCTCGGCAGGATCAAACTAACGACTTAAAACAGTATCCGCTGGGGTTCATTAACGGATATGTGTGCACGTAAAAAAGATCAGGTGGGTACTACACTCATTGTTTACAAACAAATATGGCGTTGAATTGATTATTGGGGACCTGAACAAACAACCAGAATAACTGTTATCATCGTCACAAGTCTTAGATACCAAAGATAGGTGTCTAAAAGGGCGAAGCTCAGGCCTTTCACACAACTTTGGAAAAATAAATTGCGAAGAAATTTAGCGAGGACGGTCGCGCATTCATACCTGTGTTTATAGATCACTGCCGCTCGGGGCTATTTCCCGAATTTATAACAATTGTATTTTGCCGAAATATGTCCGCAATTTAAACTTGTTAAATTGTATTGATGTATGGATAGACTGCATTTGGTAATCCCGTTACGAACATTGTGAGGCCAGGCAGACTCTGAACAAACGTGACGTGTCATAGACTATAATAGCTTCCCTTTGATAATGGACATTTATTTCAGATGGATAGCCGCCAAAGTTGAAAAAAACAAACCCTTATCTTATCCTACCTTATCGGATCTGAACCAGACAATCGCGTGATTGACATCGTGATCATCGATATACGGAGTTGAGATACGGTGACATGCATCAATGAAGTCAACGAGCCTAACCACCCGATCCCATTAGTCGCCTCTTAAGACAAGCACAGTCGCCTTTTATAGCAAGCTTGGGTTGCTGAAGACCTATTCTCATTTTGATGATAGAATTTTATAATGACATAATATAATAAAGAGTAACAGGTTATCACGCTTGTGTGTTTTAGGATGGTAAATATCCTGTATTAGACTCCTGTACCAGATATATTGAAAGAGTTCACACAATGTACTGTAAGTGTGGTGAGGTTAAAGATCAAAAGTACAGGAAGTATTCCATTTCTTTTTCGTCTAAAATAAAACACTCAATTAGCATAAATTTTCGACGTGACAAGACATATTGAAAGAGTTCACACAATTCACTGTAAGAGTGCTGAGGTTAAAGATAACAAATACAGGAATTATTACCCTTTTCTTCTACAATGAAGTATTCAAGTATAACTACCGCCCCCCCCCCCCCTCCAAGTCCGCTCATTGGATGACTCTCAAACCAAAAGAAAATTCATCAGTTAGATGTATACTGAAAATGACCGTGGAATCCCGTGAGCAGTAATGTGGTAACGATGAGTAAAATGATAATACCTTCATCCCACGTCATCCGGTATTGTCTCGATCCTACTTGTGTAAGACGTGATAAACCTCCACGAGAATAGTATTTCTTGCCGATGGTGGGATGCATTAGACACGAGCAGAAATAAGTAGTAAGAGTATTAACAAAGTCGTGGATTTGGATCACGATATATACTTAAACGCAAAAGAAATGTCACCGTGGAAAGATATATGAGAAACCTTATTCGTCCAAACACTGAAAACATACTTTGAGACATATTAAAAAGATGAAACTTGGCAAAACTGATCATCAAGGTTGAAAATAAAGTGTCGAAAGTTCTTAAAGTAAAACACAACACTAGTCTTTGAGAAAATGGCATCACAAGTCAGTATCTCGTGTGTCCGCCATGTGCATTGATGACTGCCGTGCAACGTCGATACATGGAATGGATGAGGCGGTTGATGAAGGCTATAGGCACTTGAGCCCACACTCAGAGGAACGCCTTGGTCGGACGTCATTCAGCCGTCTTTGAATCTCGTCCCACAGGTGCTCAATGGGATTTAAATCGGGACTGAGGGCAGGCCACTGCATGGCTCTGATACCATTCTGCTGGAGGAAGTCTCTTGTTGCTCTCTGGGCACGGGCATTTTCATGCTGAAACTCGTGGTTGCGGCGACGTGCCAAATGAGGTATTTGATCAATGTACCGGGCTGCTGTGACACCATTGTCTCTCCCAGGACCGATGTTCTGGAAAGACCACAGGACCGACCCTCTGTGCAAGACCAATTCCGGCCCACACCATGATGCTCGGACCACCCCATAAGTCTCTCTCAACAATACAAGCATCCGAATAACGTTTCCAACGGCGTCGCTAGACTCTCTCTCCCATCTGCTGTTGAGATACAGTAACGGCTCTCGTCTGAGAAAAGGACTCTTCTCCACTGCCTGTGGCGCCAATGCTGGTGCTGTGTTGCCCACTGAAGACGGTCCCGGCGATGACGTGGTGTCAGAATGGGTCCTAGGTGTGGCCCGTGACAATGGAGGTGTCTGCTCGTCAATCGTCGACGCACGGTGTCCGCAAAGGTGTGTCGCTGGTGTGTCCCCATGGCCTATCGAGCAGTTTCCGCAGCAGTAACAAAGCGATCTTGAAGATGCTGTCGCACGATTTGAAGATCCTTCGGGTGGTGACCCTTGGTCTTTCACTACGTTGTCGGTCATCTGTAGTGTTGGTGGTCTGGTACCGTTGCTGGAGCCTGTATATGGTCCTTACGTGGACTTGAAATGTATTGGCTACTTGCCGGGCGGTTTGTCCAGCTTGCAATCGTCCAAGGGCTTGGTGTCGCTGATTTCTTGTCAAACTTGGTATGTGGTAGCAATTTAATAACGAATGAATGTTATCTGATCTTGGTGGATTTTTATAGGGCAAGAAATGGGGGAACGCATTTGCATTTCAATTTGCACGGAACTCACGTGCATCGGGTTACCCTGGCCGTTGCCGTGATGCGTTTGGGCGATCGGTTTTATTGTCATCTGCTTTGTTTTTTATCATCAAATTTCATTTTCCGGACAAGGTAATTATATGTTAAATTTTAGAAACTTTGACAAAAATTATCCATATATTTAAATGACAACTTTTCATGCAATGTTACATGGGGTGGCGGTTTTTTTTGCGGTTCAGTATATATATCTAAAGATAAGATTACATAATTATATATTTTATGGACATTTTCAGATATTAATAAAGGGAAATGAATGTGTAAAGGCATTTAAATCTATACTTACGGTATAAAGTAACTGTGCTTCTTATAAAGTTCAATACACATAAATTTTACTTCTGAAACTAAAGAATGCATTTTTAAATACATATTCATGAAGAGATCTCCTCGACTTTAAGGTCGTGATTCGCAATTTGCACGTGCCTATTAATGCATGGCGCACAGTTTGGATGTTTGCGTGTTTTTTTGGGAGCATGATATCCACTCAGGTGTTTTTTGAATGTGAACAGCACACAATAATTGTTTAGTTTTCTGGTGCTCATAACAAAACAGTGTTTAAGCGTATTACGCTTACATCGTTTGAATTTATGTTTTGCCCTTTGTACAAATGCAGGTAAGTAAAGCCACGTTGCAGCAGAATAATGTCCGCCCACGTGTTGCACGTGTTGTAACAGGCTTTCTGAGCTAGGGTGACGGTTTCTCCCCAATAGAACGTGTATGGAATGAGATGAGAACGATGCCTACGACAGGATCAGAACCAGCAGGTAATGCCAGCTCAGTTGGACCAGTCTTCGTTTGATATTACGAACAACATCCCACAGGCTGTTTTCAAGCATCTGGCGTCTTCTTCAATTCGCCGCCTCTGCCTCCCCTATAACCACGCAAATGGTGGTCACACCTGATAGTGACATTGAGTTGTGTTACACTACCCCTATTTCCGGCGTGTCTCTCTGTCTCCTGGTACCAGGCATGTGTTTCGTCAATGAATGTGTTATAATAAACACTGATCAGAAGAATGACCAGATATTATGTCATGTCCAATGTCATACCATTTACACCACTTTATATTAATTTGTGAAATGACTATAATATTAGTGACTGTCATTGTTTCATTCGCTTAATGTTCTATTCCGTAAATCAAGTTAATCATTTTGAAACCTTGCTGTGGAAAAATGCCTCTTTTCTAATATCGCAATACCTAGGTTTCATAAAATATAAGGGGGCACGGGTGGCCCAGTCGTCTAAGGTGCCGCGATTCGCCGGGCAGAGTTGCGCCCCTTGGGCACGCCAGAAACCTATGATTGTGGGTTCGAATCCCGGTTCACCCCGATTATGTTTCTAGGTTTGTCAGCACCATACCCGTGCTCGTGGGTTTCACCGAAGTGGTAAACGTCTAAGACCTGCATCACTCCGGGCTTTCCTCCCACATTAAGCTGACACGCCGCGATATGACTGGAATACTGTTAAAAGCGGCGTTAAACCCAACTCACTCACTCACTCACTCACTCACTCACTCATAAAATATAATCCGGGATATCGCCAAAGAACAAGATGGATTATCCGAAATATACCTTCTACATCTGTCAGCATTTAAATATAAAAAAAAACTCACCCTAAGGCGGCAATGGATGACTTGAACAGTTCTGGGTACAGTGCTTCAGTCATTTAGTTTTAGGCTAAGGGTACTAGTTACTTAATGTCTATTTATTAGGAATTTGGCCATGGGCGCGATGGATGAATGGTGTCATGTTGAAGTCGGTTCTGATACTGCCAAAATTATCCTGTAAAAATAACCTGGTCGTAGACAAACCATACGTCCCTCTGTCGTTTCAATACATTTGCTGTTCCTATTATTCATTCCAACTTGGCATTCCCATTAAGTGAAATAACAATATCTGTTTGCTCGTCCATTTGATTACTGCGTCCACAATTTATGACACCTCAGTAACAACACAGAAGATGCCTTCAGTTGTTAAATCGGGGGATTAGTCCTTGACAGGCATTTATTGTGTGGAATTGTCGACCCTATTCGCAGTAGGTTAGTAATTTAATGCTAGTTTCCGATTATCAATTGTTTCTGTAATTATTCACAATGCCAAGATCAAAGGTCATTTACCACATTCAACAATGTATGCAATGATGTTATTTCAGTAGGATTAACAGTAATATCAGAAACAGTGTATGTATAACGGCTACGCATCACAAGATGATAAACGAGGCAAACATATCAGCCAACGAAAACCGTTCCCCCCGCTGCGCCGGTTGGTTTAGGGCACACCCCTAATTAGGTTTGTCTAGGAAGCCGATTACGGAGCGTCTGATTTCAGCACTTTCACTTGGAAATACTTTCCACAAATGTTATGAATTTTTCTCTCTCTGAAATTGACGAAATGTATCTAGGAAAGTGTATGTTCGCAGCAAAATAGCAATCATTTTTTCCAATTTACTTGCCTTTTAAACAACAAACAAACAAGACACTGGGTGATCAGGTTCTAAGGAAACGGGTGTACAGAATAGCGACGGAAAAGCAAACATCTCAGTTATCATTAAAAATAATCTTTCCCCAAAAGGCTGAGTTAGTCTTTGCAAATGGCATGTAATGGATAAGTCAGTGACGTGTGTTCCCGTGAAGATCCGGGTTAGAATAGATCTTCAGCAACCCATGTTTGCCGTAAAACGCGACTATGCTTGTCGTAAAAGGCGACTAACGGGATCGGATGGTCAGGCTCGCTGTCTTGGTTGATGCTCATGATATCAATCACTGGATTGTCTGGTCCAGACTCGATTATTCATGTAGCTGGAATATTGCTGAGTGCGGCGTAAAACAACCAACCAACCAACCAGTGACGTGTGACTGGATGTGTTTCCGAATGTGCCTTACTAGAACCATACTAAGGTGGATGAGACATGTTGAATCTATATAGAAACATAGGTAGGGATAGAGAATGCTGACAATGATGGCTTGTTAACTCGGTCACGTCGTTGTTTGGGAATGAAGCTTCCGTTCAATTTTGAAAACTGTTATCACTAAGATTATAAAGTTGGTTGGTTGGTTGGTTGGTTGGTAGTTTAACGCCGCACTCAGCAATATTCCAGCTATATGACGGCGGTCTGTAAATAATCGAGTCTGGACCAGACAATCCAGTGATTAATATCATGAGCATCGATCAACGCAATTGGGATCGATGACATGCATCAACAAGATTATAAAGAAAACAGAAAAGCCGTTTATGGATATTTGAACTTTTTTTAACTAATGGGAGTATACAACGTAAAGAAAGCAAGAGTTCACGGTCTAAGGCGTACCTGTCCTACACGAATTTATTTTCAGAGTGAGACATGCAATACTCTACTGGATCAGGGTCTGTGTTACCTTGTCATAGTACATTGACAGTGTAGTTTTGGAAAGATGGAGGTTACAAAGGAGATATGTTTGATTTTGAAATTCCATTTGTATTTAAGGCTGCAGACTGTATACATAATTTATATTGTTTATTTATAATATTTTGGAAGTTGGTATTTCATGTCCATAATAAAATGTTTAGAGGAGACGATATTTTACTTGTAAGGCCTTCCGTTATAGTGACCCTGTGTCATGGATGTTAAGGAAGCAAATCAGCTGCATACATATCAATAGCTGTCACTTTGACATTTATTGTTATTACAGTGTGTATTAACCTGCAGTCTGTATCTGTCAGGAGACAAAGATTAAATTCCAAAGATCGATGGTTGATTATACAAAACTTAATTCCCTACGGTTTGAGACATAAAAAATCTAAAACGTAATTAAAAAAGTTTGCATTTTCAGACAATAAGCACAGAACAATAATACCACTGCTTATCGACGAATTGCACAACAAGTTGTTGCGGAAACATTAACATACAAAAAAATAAAGTGAAAACTTTCTTTCCATATTCATCAGTCGGTTTCACGACACAGACTGTATCATGAGCATGTGTTCATAAATCACCATCAAATAAAAAATGTGAGCGTTTTCTGGCCCAACGGTGGTACCCTCACACACAAACACATGCAAAGCCAAGTCAATTGTTCACATTTTTGTTACCATGCATCAAATGTTGAAAAACTCCTCCACGTGTCTTTCATAAACGTTTTTTAAAGCCTTACGTATAGGCCTCGAATGTGTATGACGTTCTATGAAATCTTCGTAGAAAGAGCATGCTCAGTTGTATTACAAAAGCTGCCTGAATATTGCTCAACATAAAGGGACAGTTCACTAGTGGAAAGTTGAAGTCATCCCTCTTGTCAAACAGTCTTGTGGAGAGTTTATCTGTCGCTCTGACACTTTACGCTCAGATATAAATATGAAACAAACTAAGGAATGCTGTTGAACGGGAAAAGTGTTCTAGTATTTTTAAATTTTTTGTTTGTACTGATAAAGGAATGATTGAAAACACCCTGAAATGGTGATTTTGGTGGAAGGGAAATATACCCCTTCCTCACCCAGAAGCTTAAGGAATTAAGATTGCTATCCGACATTGAACATTAACTTCTTCATTAGTATTGATATGGTTTCAAATAAGAGATTTCTAAAGTACATTTTGGACTATAACATTTGAACATGACCAAAAGTCATTGATTAAAAGGTTCCCCTAAGAAGAACCTTTCCTTGAAACATTAAGTGTAGACATCAAGCTACTTACACCAAAACGAGGCGTACATTGTCATACTGGTAAGTAAAACACTGGCCCTATATGCGGAAAGGGAATTCCATTATGGCGTATAAAGGTCACGTGTTAGTTTACGTCTTCCAGCCTTTGAAAATCGTTCGATGGCTTTCATTAAATTCGGAGTGCAGAACACTATCAAGAAGTCATAATGTTCCATAATTTCAAGGAGTATGTTTAATCCCCGAGTGAATCGGGCACCACACATAATCCCTGAAATGTTTCGGGGATTATACATATTCCCTGACTATAAATACTCCCGGTAACCTAAACACACTTCTGAAGTGTAAATGTCAATATAACCGTGGCTTTGTACCGCATATCCATTACATTCCAAACAAAAATAAAAAGAGCTGGAATCAGTCCAAATTATCTAAGACTTTTATTTCGGTTTGTTTTATTAGAAATGCGCCACTGACAATGAACATTAGCGTCAATTACCACAAAATACGGGATTAGAATTGTACTTCCTTATAGCATGTGATTCGTGTAGTCCGGGTTGTTACTGGTTTGTGTACGCTGAATATCAGTTTTGTGGCGGCCGTGTGTTCTATATATGATGACTGTCCTACACGATTGTTGATGCGTAGAGGAGATGAGCGAGCACACGCGAAAATGTCAAAGAGCCACATAAATAAATTGTTTATTTGTGTACGAGAAGTTGGCATTCAAAACATTAAAAATATACCCCTGAACCAAAAAGATATGAATTTACGTGGTTGATAACTGTGGTGGTTCTGTTGTTAAGAGAAATGGACTTTTCATGCCCATTAACGTCCAGTTGAGTGTAGGTTGTGTTGGGGAGGCTTTTTTGTGAATAGACTGTTTTGCCTAATTCGTTTTAATATATTTAAAAAAGACCTATTCAAATACAACAGCAATTAGGGAGACGTTTTGCATTTCTGTTGCTTCGAAAAAATCACAAAGGGATAATTTACATGTATATAAACATGTTCACAGTAACATTTCGTTTTTAGTATCTCATTGCCATCAATACAATTGCCAATTTACGAGAATGGCTAAAATAGAAATTCCACTTTTAATTCATCATCAGGCCGTCTTGTGTTCTTGTATAGCGGCATGTGCATGGGCGGGACTCAATGTGTGTGTATACTTAGCATTGTACAGTAACGTTGTTGGCAAGTACCAAGTGTTGAGATAATGGTCTGTGACCAGCACTGAAACCACAGGAGTTCCATAGACGGACTAATGTCTTATTTGTTATGATGTACTCAAATACTGTCCTGATGTTTTGGCCATATTAACATTTTATGTTTAGTGTTATACATGACATAAAATATAGTGGTTTGCAAAATATGATAGCAAAAAAATAGTCGTTTGCAAAACATGATAGCACATACATTATAGCCATTTGTAAACATGATAACACATAAAATATGGACGTTTGTAAACATGATAGCACATAAAATATAGGTATTTGTAAACATGATAGCACATGAAATATAGCCATTTGTAAACGTGATAACACATAAAAATAAAATATAGACGTTTGTAAACATGATAGCACATAAAATATAGACGTTTGTAAACATGATAGCACATAAAATATAGACGTTTGTAAACATGACATCACATAAAATATAGACGTTTGTAAACATGATAGCACATGAAATATAGCCATTTGTAAAGATGATAACACATAAAATATATCCGTTTGTAAACATGATAGCACATAAAATTTAGGTGTTTGTAAACATGATAGCACATAAAATATAGCCGTGTGTTAACATGATAACACCTAAAATATCGTTGTTTGTAAACATGATAGCACATAAAATATAGACGTTTGTAAACATAATAACACATAAAATATAGCCGCTTGTAAACATGATAACACATAAAATATAGCCGTTGATGAACATGAAAGCACATGAAATATAGACGTTTGTAAACATGATAACACATAAAATATAGACGTTTGTAAACTTGATAGCACATAAAATATCGGTGTTTATAAACATGATAGCACATAAAATATAGACGTTTGTAAAAACGATAGGACATAAAATATCGGTGTTTGTAAACATGATAGCACATACAATTTAGACGTTTGTAAAAACGATAGAACATAGAATATCGGTGTTTGTTAACATGATAACACATAAAATATAAACGTTTGTAAAGATCATAACACATAAAATATAGACGTTTGTAAACATGATAACACATAAAATATAGACGTTTGTAAACTTGATAGCACATAAAATATCGGTGTTTGTAAACATGATAGCACATAAAATATAGCCGCTTGTAAACATGATAACACATAAAATATAGACGTTTGTAAACTTGATAGCACATAAAATATCGGTGTTTGTAAACATGATAGCACATAAAATATAGACGTTTGTAAAAACGATAGAACATAGAATATAGACGTTTGTAAACATGATTACGCATAAAATATAGACGTTTGTAAACATGATAACACATAAAAATAGCGGTTAGTAAACACGATAGTACATAAAATATAGACGTTTGTAAACATGATAGCACATAAAATATAGGTGTTTGTAAAAATGATATCACATAAAATTTAGCCGTTTGTAAACACGATAGCACATATAGACGTTTGTAAACATGATAGCACATAAAATATAGACGTTTGTAAACATGATAACACATAAAATATAGCTGTTTGTAAACATGATTGATATTTGTAGTTTCTAGTACTGTGTTTACTAACTGAAGTTAATAATTTTGGTGACTGTAGTTCAGAAATGTAGGTAATCATTTCTTTCAACAACAATTTATAAGTGGTTCAACCACATTTATGTACCGACGTTATAAGAAGGTACTTGTTACTCAGTCTAGCACTCGGCATTCAGGGAATAAAACAAGGACTGGTCGGCTCGGAGTCAGTATTCCATGTTCATATATTATCATAATCCCGTATGGTGACGGATTTATAGATTTATGTCATGCATCCGTGCGCTTTTCAACGCTTGGCTAAACCAAGGACATGTTAACATAGGAGGATCGATAGGATTTACTACCTTTACAGGTGCCACAGTATACAGCTGTCCTGCACCACTGAATATTGCTATCATGGACTATAGAATATGGACACCATTGGCCTTCAGATATCAATTGCATGGATCATAGGATATAGATTGTTCAAACAAGATTTCATTTTTAGTTTTTATTTACAGTAATTAAGATTGTTGTCGTTTTTAACTCTTTGTTATATTTCTAGGAAACATATAGGAAACGATTGGAGCAATGATCTGATCCGCCATGCAAAGAAAGCAAATGGCAGTGAAATGTATTTATAACTAAACAATAAAATCAATCTTGAAACAGAGAAATTACGGCTCAAGAGACCCACAGGGGAAATGCAATAATAAGAATTGACTTCAATATGCTTCTTTGCGTTCATAAATATTCATCCATAAACGCAAAAATATATCGACGTTAATTCTGTTGATAAATAAGTCAACAACGATTACTCCACACACTGCTTACTTAAGCACTAACACAGAAAACTGCACACACAAAAAACAAGCGCATGGTTTTAGCCAATCAAATGACTTCAAGTTGGAATAACTTATCACATGGATTTAATTATTAAATCAATGTAATGATCATTTTGGTTTTGAGAAGATTGACAGAATGTAGACTTCAGCTTGTAATTTGTACCTCTTTGGTAAATATGTCAGGTTTAAAGTAGTATAGCGTGCAGAGTTGCCGCCCTTCGTCTGTTCAGAATGTGCTGGTCATGGAATTTTCGCGAGTTCTGCTCCTTTGTCTGTCTAATAATGACAATAAATATAATAATAATAGTAGATCCGACCATCCCTACTCTTCCCCCAATCGCCTATATTTACCAGTTATAATGGAAGGGCGTGTTTTGATTAACGTGGAGGCTCTTTATAATAGAATTGTATTGTGTACGTTCGCACACATGCATTTGTCTGATGACCCTCTTGTGAAGCCAGCCAAGACACATGATGAAAACAAGGCATTCCACAGTTTTCTTAAACGATCCAAGGATGTGGGACAATCTCAATGTCAGTGTTGATTTTGTTGATGGTTCTTTATGGCTGGACGGTACAGATATGATTGTCAACCAAGCGAAGTGCAATATCAAATCGCCCCAGACTCCTTTTCAAGAAGAGGCTTTCAGGACGACCACTGCAGTTTGCTGAGACGAATAGCAACCCCGCAGAGTCCTTCGCTTGGATGAAGTCGGCTGGCCTGAAAAGTGAAATAGAATGATTTTCGTTTGCTGCTCAGGACCAGTCTCTTCCCACTCGAAACTGCCAATGTGTGATTTTGCTTCCAAATGTAAATATGAAATGAATTTTATGGGATTGTCCAACACATTGTCAGTGGATGCCCAGCTTTGACACAAACGAAGTATCCAGCCCTTCTGACAATCTTGGCAATGTAGAAGCCTGCAGTGTTGGGAAGTCTTCATATTCTGAGAAAAGGATTTCGATGCGACTAGGCAGGGCTTCCAAGGAGATGTTCCATTCGCTGTCTAGGCACTGAGCTGATGGTGAGCCAAACCAGTCGCTGTCTGGGCTGCGTGTAGAGGGAGCATGGGCCCTGAGCTGATGGTGAGCCAAACCAGTCGCTGTCTGGGCTGCGTGTAGAGGGGGCAAGGGCCCTGAGTTTGTGGTGAGCCAAACCAGTCGCTGTCTGGGCTGCGTGTAGAGGGGGCAAGGGCCCTGAGCTTGTGGTGAGCCAAACCAGTCGCTGTCTGGGCTGCGTGTAGAGGGGGCAAGGGCCCTGAGCTGATGATGAGCCTAACCAGTCTGACTGTGCCAGGATCACCCAAACCCTCTTTGCTGCATTTATTTATTCTAATCCGTTAAATAGGAAGAGAATGAATGAAATAAAGAAATAAACAAAAAGAAGCCCGTGAAACTGTCAGGAGTCAAGCAGCTGAACGCGGCCACCCATCACCCACGTGGTGAACACCGACATACGGCGCCAACACTCCTCTCATTGTGGTATAAATGATGAATTGTTATAGGCGACGTTACAAATAAGGCCGTCCCGTATTCTGGTATTTCTCTAAACTCTCCTTTAACTAAAGTATAGTGCTTCATTCAGCATGTGAGTGTAGTATATTCAAGAGGACAATTTGATTTGCATTTAAAAAAAATAAATATATGTTACTGTAGCTAATTGTCGTGGTGTCATTTAAGACACATTGTTCTTCACAAGCCTACTAAATTAGGCCTTATCACTTCAGGTTAAACTATTTATAAAAATCCTGATTCGGACATGCTTGATTCACCGATCCTTTTACCTCCCAAGAGATTTCGTGTACTGTTAAATCATTGAAAATGGGAAAATCACCTGGTCCAGATTGCCTAACTAGTGAGAACCTTAAACGTGCTGGTAGATCATTATTTGGCCATTCAACTACAATGTTCAATGCTATAATTAAGTATGAATATATACAATCTTCTCATCATGTAGACAAGATCTTCCCAATTCACAAAGGCCATGGTAAGATCAAGTCTGACCCAAATAATTGCAGACGGATTACGTTAACATCTGTCCTCAGTAAGCTATTGAACGCCTCCCGCTTTTCAGAATTGAAAAGTGGGTAAACAGAAACTTTTAAGTGTGTTTTCCCACATCCGTCACAATTCGCATAAATGCAGGGGCAGAAACAACTTGCTTAAGCCTACTTGAAAAGATTGCATACCATAGAGAATGAAAATCAGTTGTTGATTGTGCTTTCCTGATAACATAACGGCATTTGATAGAGTGTGGCTTGGTGGCTCATTCGTAAAGCTATATGACATGGGTATTACTGGTAAGACATGGCGTCTTTTGCGTAATGCCTATTCTTCCATGCATTCATATGTAACATACGCAGGCTATAGGTCAGGTGTATTTTCTATCTATCAAGGTGTTGGCCCTGTGCTTGTCAAACAAGAATTCTGTAAACGTATGCTGGGTTTTGCCTTTGTAACAGTATCTCTCAACACAGGAATGTGAAAACCTGAAAAGACTTATCAATGTAAACCATAACAATGGTTTGTATTTCGGTAGGTTGAACCCAATAGCAGGTGAGCGAATACTGCAGTACCACAGCACTAAAAAAACCTACAGGGTCAACCAAGACTTACATCAAGCCCAGTTGTATTGGATAGTCTAGATCTTATAACCATGCAGTCATACATTCATAAACAAGCTCTGCTTTTAATTGGTAAACAGTGTCGATCTAGCTGTGATTTTTTTTTTAAACAACTATTGTTTGGCAGATTAGGGCAATACAAATGTCAACAATATTTTGACAAAAGATGTTATAAATCTCCCTGTTTTAACATGCTGCGCCTTGTCTGTAAATACGACATTTTCCATGTCTTGAATGATTACACAGCTAATTGTCATGTAAATGTAGATTCGTTAAAGCTTGTAAGACAAATGTGCGACCGACAGGACCGGTTAAGATATAAAGATTACTACACGAGTGCCTGTCAGATACCATTTATCTTACGACGAGTTGATTCAAAACGTATCTAACGAGCGAAAGGCTTTGAAACAACGAGTTGTAAGAAAAATGGTATCTGACAGGCACGAGTGCAGTAATCTGTTTCTTACACACCCTAAAATCGTACCTTTGGAACATCGAATCGATGCATTTTGTGTGTTCTCAGGATGTAGTGGCGCATTCATACATAACACAACATGAGTATCGTCATCCGACGTACTGCTTACTATTCATAAATAATGTGACCCTACACATAAACCTAAAAACGTTTCCGCCAACTGTGGATTACAAGACGATGATGATAGTGCCAGATAAGATCAAAGAACCCGCATGATGCCGAGTTAAAAACATCACCTCAAAGAAATTGTCAAATATGTACAACAATGTTTACTACCGTGACATCACTGCCGGTGACCGACTTCTACACGGGTTTTTCGTTGATTGAGGGATGGTATATACATAAATGTGTCATGTAAGTAATAAGAAACAATCAGACAATTTGCGTACTGTTATTTGTTTTTATGTTTTCCAATGTAACCAAGAGAACTTGTCAGAAATGCAGACAACTACCGTCGTCGTTGTGCGTGACTTTGCGTCAGTCATGGCGTCACACAGGACGGGAACGTTTGCGATTTCTGTTGAATTTCCCTGATCATTGTAATGTATATTATAATTTTAATTCCATAAGTCGTGCTACGATACACTTCCCATGAATATTCTCAAACGCGTCAGCCAATGTATGCAACAAGTAGACGAATTGATCTCTCAAAATGGGAGAGTTAAAATCTGAATTTTGCTTTGTTTACATTTCATCAAGTACAGTTGTCCGAGCAAGTGTTCGTTTCCACTACTTATTTATTTCGCTTGATGTCACATCGATAATTTGTATTGGTGACAAAGACCATTTGTCGCTTGATTCTACAATGTAGGAGGAATTCAGGGATGCATGTATCGCAGCTGAGTTTGAAATGTACGTGATCTTATAGGCGTTTCATAACCCGCATACATGAAACGTGATTTTTGTCAACAATATACAATATTGGGGGAAGTGCACTTCGGCGTTCGTGTTTGGGTATTTTCCAAAACGTTCTAAACGATTCCAGGTTCCTCGGCGACGTTTCAGAATTATCATTGATGTTTTGGTGAAAAACAGATTCCCGTGATCACTAATGTGCTATTTTTGAAATTCAATCCTTCGACTAAATATCCGATATTAAGATTTCTAAACACACAGTTATTTTGCTGTCCCTAAAATGACAGTCGATGACATCACAGAAGGGAATTTCCAACAGAATATAAACTTATAGTGTGCGTGATGTATTTCGAATTTTAGTCGACTTCGAAGTGCGGGTTGAAGAGGGGAGACATAGATCTATATATCGTCGGATCATATATTTTCGGACATCAAAAGTCTCCAGACGCCGGCCATGTTATCGCGAATTACTCCCGCTATAACGAGGGTTGTGGTGTTAACAGACATTGTTCGTACCCAGATGATGGCTTGATTTTTAGATAAAGCTGTCATTGATAAGTGAATGAGATGTTTTACGGTTCTTGTGATTAGCGAATGTTTCTTAAGCGTCCGAAAACCCATAACACGGGAATATATCTATTTACATTTTAAAACCATAACGTTCAACACAGACGTAGGTGGACATTCGACTGAAGCACGAGCAACTTATTAATGACTCACGATCTGGAAAGTATTTCGTCATTATCTGACCTCAGGTCATCACCATGGAGTAGCCAGTCACGGGCCTGGAATTCGATCTCACACATATGATTGATACCAGTTATCTCAAATGGGTTTCCCACCCACAGGTGTATAAGAAATATTAGTATCAGATTAGAAGGTCAACTTGGTAACTTTACACTTTCCTTCAAACGTGTATGTTCTGTCTGATATGGTCAAAATGGGATGCTCTGAGATAGAATTGCCCATCACATAGTCAAAGAGATTTTTATGTCATATACTCTTAATATGCAAGAAAGAGATGAAATGTATTTTGATATTACCAATGCGAATTACTTTGTTGACCTTTGGTCGAATGATGATGATCATGTCTTTCCTCTTAGGCGGACTGCCTGATTGCATGAAAGACATTGAGCTTGATATATGGGGCGAAACTACATGTATGTTACTAGTATCTCATTATGTTAACGAGAGGCAGCATTTGTTCATACCCCCTTCACCGTAACACGTAACTACTTTGTTTAGTTTTTCATGTATTCTCACGAATCTATATTATATAATGTGTCTTCAGTACTGGAAGAAATACAGACAATCTGTCTATCATCTATTTATCATTCGAATGGAGGCGTCGATAGCACATTGCAACTGAATACGATGTTCACTGCTCTCAGACGGATGATCTACCCCCGATAGACAATACTAATTTTCCTGAAACTATCAAAAATTGCAGGATTCCCGAACAAATACGTTTGAAATTGAGAGGTTATGCGGACTCGCACTTTCATATCGCAGTATTTCAAGCTTCCGAGTATCACAAGTTACGTCGAAGCATCATGACACCATTATTAGTACAGCTGGACGGTAATTGCAATCAATGTCCTAACATATAAACTTCCTGATGACTATGAAATCTCACATCCAACATGACATGACTGGTTGACTCGATGAGTCGATCGTCTCATGGGCTCACTTCGCCTACTCTGAACAAATGTTATGAATGTTTTTAAATTGTTGATGTTTTTCTTAATACGTATTATTATCAACATGGTGTTTTTTTTTATCAGCATTTTGTGTTTTCTACCTATCGATCTCAGGAAATGCTACGTATTTAATTGCGAGGCTGTAGTTTGAGAAAAACAGTCCATAATCAAATCATCAGCTACGAATGTTGGATTCATGGATTCCTTTTATACCAGGGACGTCATTTATCAGTGTAGACTTTAGAAAATATGCACAGCTTAAGTGAGTAATAAATAAGTTAAAACACTTGTCCCCGTTAGATACCGTTTTTATTACAATTCGTAAAGCTTTCGAAAGTCAGATACGTTTTGAAATACACTCTAAACATAAAGTGTACCTACGGGGACTATATTAATGCACTTCAGAGGTCTGAGCGCGGCAGGATTTACATGTATGTACGCATAACTCGTAAAATACCAAACGAGCTGCAAACAATTACGGATGAAATCTGTGCCATTTGATTGAATATCCCATATTACAGGTAGTAAATAAAAGCATGTAGAAAAATGTGTCAGCTTAATGTGGGAGGAAAGCCCGAAGTGATGCAGGTCTCAGACGTTTACCACTTCGGTGAAACCCACGAGCACGGGTATGGTGCTGACAAACCTAGAAACATAATCGGGGCGAACCGGGATTCGAACCCACAATCATAGGTTTCTGGCGTGCCCAAGGGACGCAACTCTGCACAGCGAATCGCGGCGCCTTAGACGACTGGACAAACGTGACCACTGATGAGTAAATAAGAAAACATACAACTTTATAGATAATCACTTCTGGACACTCCAGTTTGATAACGCTGCAAAAATCTACATAGAAAAGAGGCTTTATTCAATAAACCAGAAGAAAAGTTGTTTGTAAAATGTACTTAACCAAACATGATATGTATTTATGTATTAAACAAAACATACAGACATATTCATATGCAAAACGCCGAGTGGTTCGGGAGGCATGGTTATACGGGTATACTCTATCAGAGGAGAATATGCAAGAACACAGACAATAATTAGTCTTTCAGAACAGGTAGATGATGACTAATAATTACACATTATGAGACCCGTGAAGATCCGGGGTAGAATAGGTCTTCAGCAACCCAAGCTTGCCTTGAAAGGCGACTGTGCTTGTCGTAAGAGGCGACAAAGCGGGATCGGGAGGTCAGGCTCGCTGACTTGGTTGATGCATGTCATCGTATCCCAATTGCGTGGATCGATGCTCATGATATCAATCACTGGATTGGCTGGTCCAGACTCGATTACTTACAGACCACATTTTCACTATTAAGCAACACAAACTACAAAGCACAATTTTAACAGTGTGAAGAAACCAAATCATATATAGCCTGGTCACAAACACTTCACCCAGGCAACCACTTTTCACCTTGTGAAGATCAGGGACAGAAGTGGCCTTCACCAACCAATGCTTGTTAGACGCGTCACACGGGTGGTCAGGCTCGATGAATTTCGTCATCTGAACATCCGCTGATGCAATCAAAGAAACTGTTCATTCTTGTTCGCATATTTCATCAGTTACGCCTTTGCAAAAAAGGTAATTGGTGATAAGTTAATGTACCTGTTTCCTGAATGATCTAGAGAGTGAGTGTGTAAGAATTTACACCGCATGTAGCAATATTACAGAAATATCATTGCAAAGGGTACAGTAAATTGGCTTTACTTAATAAAACAAGCCTGGGAATCGAACTCGAATCTGAGGCGTGAAGAATCAAAGTTAAAAACTTTAACTACTACCACCTCGCTGCAAAGTTAAAGATTTAGATCATACATGTAATGCCAAGGATGTAAAATGTTAGCCGTTATGAAGTATTGAAGCCAAGCCAATGGATTTAAAAACATTCATAAAAAGAGATTTTTGTAATACTTTTTTGAAAACTAGATGTGATTATTGCAATATTATATTGATAGCGCACGTGGAAAGTTATTGAGGATCGAACAGAGAAAAACTAAGCTTTACATAATTTATTAATATTTCAGTATTCTATTCTGAAAATCCCATACAAGATATACTGTTACAAGAGTTATGAGTATCCTAACTTCATCCATCCACCAGAGTTGGAAATCAGAGAAACAACTGAAAAACATCTGGATTTTATTCATTGGAATGCGCAATGATGGGAGCTTCAGTACCAAGCTGTACGACAAGGGTGATGATTTCAATTTTCTAATCGAGAATGTCCCCTTCAGCTCCAGCTTATGACGTCTATATTTCTTTACATACGGTACTTTCGATCATTTCTAATATCTTTTTCATATTTCACAGAAAGAGACGTTTTGCTTACAAATAAGCTATTCAGTGAAATGCTTACTTAAGAAATTTTGTTGTAGACTTTACTGAAAATTTTCACTTATGAGGTGCGGTGCACAGGGATTTAATGTCGCGTCCAAAATTATTGCCCTTATATAGCCACGTGCGTGAACGTGTGTGTTTGTCTGCTTGTACTAATTCCGATGTTATAGTTCTTGACCACTGAGACACCATGTCGTAGTTTAACATGAATACCCCACTCAGACACAGTATACTGACTCCGAGCTGACCAGTCCTTATTTTAGCCCCTTAATGCCGAGCGCGAGGCAGGGTAACAACAAGTACCATCTTTTGGAATGACGCGGCCGGGGATCGAACCCCGGACCTTTCGCTCTCCGGGCAGCCGCTCGACCTCATGTTTTTTTATTTAATTTATGTGCGTATTGGGTACTACCGATAGAGCAAGATATGCTTACCCTTTTCGCGAGCATTTAGTGTAATAACTGATATTTAGTGATCCTCCCATCTTATTATTTTCATCATTATTTTGCATACATGTAGGTCCTATGAAATTTGTTTGGGCGGATATAAGCGATTGCTTATTGTAGATATTATACTAACACCTGGTCTCTGAAATGCACATATTTCACAGAAATAAACAGATGTCGAATTATCGTAAAAAAAAAATCTCATAAATGGGAGCCAAGAGCCATACCCTACCTGAAACTGCAGTAATCTCGACTTACCAAATAGTATGGACTTGCGTTGGCGCTATTGGATATATTCGTTGCAGGGTCTCTATGACAGACTAATCTCTGGTGTTTTGAATGTACCAGTAACAGTCTTTGGCATCGATATGACAATATATTATAACATGAAACAGTACACACTTCAAACAACCTTTGTTACGTATCTGTCGCCTATGATGTTCGTTGTCATTCAATTCAATGGCTGGTTTTGTAGGGAGGATAAAAGATGACAAGATTATTATTTGAAGCACACAATATTGAAAAGCTGCATAAAAAGTATCTTGTAAATGGTAACTAAAATAATCTTCAAGGACTTATTCCTGTTTAAATGTAGAATCTATTTTCAAACAATGAGATACGACCATGAACAGGTATTTGAGGTTTCTTTCGATAAGATGCCTCTCCTCTAATCTTCTAACATCTCCGTGTTGCGATCATTAGCACTGGAATATAAATACCAATACACGACGAATTGCCACACTGACATTTTATACTGACGCCAAGTACTGGAGTTGTTCAGGAAGGCAACAACAACCTCTGACGTAGATCACGGTGTCTTACGCCTATTATTAGCTTACCCTCGAGCTTGAAACAGGACCTCATTAAAGCCTTCAGTTAAGGTTAACGGGAACACACCACGCATTATAACAACCTGTGTCTGTCTTTATAGCAGCGATATCTTAAGATGATGGAAAGGTTTGAGACGTTTTTATTAACAAGGTAAAATACTTAGCTGTTTGCTTCAATCTGGCTTGACCGATATTTCGAAATGCTTCTTGCATCATTATGAATCATTTGTAACAAAAACAATGTATTCATGTGGTGAACACGTTTATTTGATAGATTTTCTTAATATCACTATAGCACAGCGCCTCGAAAGAAGATATCGAAATGACACATTTATTTCTCGGGTGAAATGTCTGCTGAGGACTATTTATTCTAACGGTGCAATATTTTTGAAAAAGCATCAACTAAATATTGTAGTTATGTGTCTTGATCAATAATTCAAAATGCAAAGTTCAAAGAAATGTTAACTTTTTATTGATCAAGAATTACTTAGAAATACAGCAGTCTGTACATACACTCTTCATAAAAAGAAACGCACAGGTATATTTTTAGTAAATTTATTGTACCTAATAAAGTCGGCATATTTAATTTGATATGATATATACAAATATGAAATTTTGGCACTGACGGGATAAGTGCACGAATTCTGTCCTGCGGGATTCTGCTAGTAACGCGTTGGCCAGTTGTGGGAGTGTCTGCGACGTGTTCTGACGTTGACGTACACGTCGATCGAGTTCATCCCAGAGCTGTTCGATTGGGTTGAGATCTGGAGATCTCGACGGGCAGGGCAAGAGGTTGATGTTGGCATTATGAATGTAGTCTACCGTTACACGAGCTGTGTGCGATGGAGTGTTGTCCTGTTGAAACTGCTCCTTCTGGCGGTCAATGATTGGAAGAAGGTGAGGTTGATGAATTTGATTCATGTCGCGATTTGCTGTCAAATTTCCCTGAACAACAACCAAGAGTCAGACCCCCCCCCCCCCCCCCCCCCCCACACACACACACACACACACATACACACCATGACTCGAATTCATGTCGAATTCACTTACACAATGTGGGGCAAAACGCTCATTTCGACGACGATAAACACGTTGTCTTCCACCTCGCCGTTGAAGTAGAAATCGTGATTCATCGCTACACCAGACACGTCTCCAGTTTTTCAAATTCCAAAGCTGTAAGGTATGGCACCAACGCAAGCGACACGTTGAGGGACGATAACTGATCTTCTGGGTCGGATTCCAGCCTCGCGAAGATGGTTCCTGACAGTCTGGTCCGATATCCTCCTCAAACCAGGGATGCGTCCTGCAGTCTCCGTAGTTGTGGCATTGCGATGACGTAGGTGGAACAGTCGAATGCAGCGATCCTGAGCGGGGATGGTAACTCTTGGTCTGCCGGTCTAGGACGGTCTGCAGTGGAATTGAACTGTTTGTATCGGTCACAAAGGCGGCAAATGGTGCTGTGGTGGACGTAAAGTGGCGTGCAAAAGAATGCGATTCCCATCTTTGGATACGTCCTATGGCGACGTTTCGATCGGCAGCGCCGAGTCCTGGCATTTTCGAACTTGAAAAATGTTGACAATTGAATGACAAACTATTGGCTTGCCTTTTTATAGCCACTACCACGAGTTACGAATGCCATAACTTGCACGTGCATTTTGTTTTACTGTTTTCCTCCAAGACATTTTTGAACAAGTGTGAAAACAATGCCGTTTAAGACATTACAAATCAACAATGGCAGCGTTTTGACGCACCGTTTGTCGAATATCAGGCCACCAACATTTTCCAATAACATACATTGTATATCCAAATTATATACCGGACATTTTTTGTAGTCAGGTCAAAAAAACTACATACTACCAGTGCGTTTCTTTTTTTTGAAGAGTATATATTGACATTCACCATACTAAGCGACATCTGCTTTTCTCGTTTTTTTCAATTGCTAAATTCATGCAGGTATTATGACAGTCATGTAAACCATTCCAGACTTGACGTTTCCTTGTTTCGTTACGAAATGCAATGTTATTGCATTCTCCCTTAAATAAGCCAATCAATGTACTTCCGTCTCCGCCGAAGGTCGTACATATAATTATTTTTTTCTCGACTCCATGTAGCTTCGGAGGACCGAACGGGCGGAAGAAAATAATAAATGTGTTTAATAATAAACTGCCTTTGGTTGAAAGGCCACGTTTTGTACTATGCCAGGAGTTACGGGACGGCCTTATTTGTAACGTCGCTTATAACAATTCATCATTTATACCACAATGATTTGTTTGTTTGTCTGTTGTTTAACGCCGCACGCAGCAATATTCCAGCTATATGACATCGGTCTGTAAATAATCGAGTCTGGACAAGACAATCCAGTGATTGACATCACGAGCATCGATCCACGCAATTGGGATACGATGACATGCATCCATCAAGTCAGCGAGCCCGACCACCCGCCACCTCTTACGATATGCATGGGTTGTTCATGGTATGATAAAGACGGAATTGTCCAATGGTATTTCTGATCCTTGAGGAAAGGATTTGTCGCTTTTTATTACGACATGCCATGCCATGCCGTGCTGTATCAGATATCAAATGAAGACGTTTTGGGGTAACTTCCTCTATTCTGTCGACTTGTTTTACCCACTTGGAACTTAGTACATTATCATCCACTTCCTTGATTACATTCAACATGGTATACGGCCTGCACTGTGAATCAATATTTCTATTTAAATTAACAGAAGAGCATTGTGTTATTCTGGTATAGAGAGTATTGATTTCGCCATTTACAAAGCGATCGACCACGACGTCAGCAACGGGCACATGCTGCAATGAAGTGTCGATTTGAAGTAACGCAGAGTACATACATACGTGGAGAGAGTAATTATTTTGATACATGTCAAGGAGCACATGCCTCGAATTGAAACTAAATGTCTCATTTATCATGCAGAGTAAAAACACCAGGTTCATTTTAACATTCAGAATCTAAATTTAACGTATACTTATCACTATATTTGGAATGTGACGTTTGAAGTACAACCGTTATTCAGAATTTAGTCAAACGATTCAGATAATAGCTTCAAGCTTGCTTGGAAATATGTAATCATTTGATTGATCTTCCTTAACGCAATATTGCCATCGGTGGCTAAAACGAATAATAAACACTGAATACGAAGCCCCATATCAGTGAGCACCTTATGTAGCCTAAACTGTTGTTCACATTATATCCCCCACTGTGGTTTGGTTTGGTTTGTTGTTTAACGACGCACTCAGCAATATTCCAGCTTTCTGACGGCGGTCTGTAAATAAGCAAGTATGGGCCAGACAATCCAGTGATTGATATCATGAGCATCGATCCACGCAATTGGGATACGATGACATACATCAACCAAGTCAGCGAGCCTGACCACCCGATCCGTTAGTCGTCTCCTACGACAAGCATAATCGCCTTTTAGGACAAACATGGGTTGCTAACGACCTATTCTAACACGGATCTTCCAGGGTCTCCCCCACTGTGAAATATACAATATTACTTATGTTCTATCTCCAATATACGACACTCTACAGAATGGGAATTATTCATCCCTTTAAAAATGGTTATCAACAGTTATGTGTTTTTTCTTATGTCGTAAAACATTAACACCAAGCTGAGAAGATGAACATTCCTTTCGGAACCCCAGTTATGGTAAATAACAGTATTATCTATATTTGACATCCCAGAGCAAGGGTAATCAACAGCTAATAAATGATAATAATGCATTTTTACTTTACGCCCTATCCATGCCCACAAGCGTTGTCATGGCACTGTACAATCATTACCAGGTCAAAAGATAAAGTTAAATATTTACAATATCTACTTGAATGTACAAGAGTTGGGCAAAAGTCATAGTTTTAATGTCGTGACGTATCTGACATCAAGTGAATGGTTTCCTTATATATCCTTCAGGAGTGAGTGAGTGAGTTACGCCGCATTTAGCAATATCAGGGCGGGGGACACCAGAAATGGGCTTCACACATTGTACCCATGTCGGGAATCGAACCCAGGTCTTCGGCGTGACGAGTGAACGATTTACCAACTAGGCTACCCGACCGCCCCTATATCCTTCAGGAATATCGATGATCTGATATCGTTCAACAATAGTCAAATAGCTTATTCCCTTCCACTGACTTACCCATCTGAACTAGAAATACAAGAGACCATTGAGACGGTCTCACCTGTTTCATATTTAGATCCCCCCTGGAGACCCGGGGTAGAATGTGTCCCCAGCACTCCATTGCTGGTCGTAACAGGCGACTGAATTGGGCAACCTGTTTGCCGTGGGTTGCGTTCCTGTGTCGGCATAGGAAGGGAGTCTAGTTGCTGGGGGCGCCGGAGCCGCAATATTGTTCCTAAATCCACACACCACTTTGACCCTAACTTTGCCCAGACGGGTGGTAGGATGGGTCCGGGCCTATCAATCGGCTGGTCATGCCAAGCCATGTGCGTCATTATTGTCTTGTATAAGTTTGTCAAAATGTTCACTATATAATGTTTCACTATAATTTCAAATGTTTAGTTTCATTTTCTAATTTGCCTATATTTGTATGCCAAGAATGCGGTGGCCCATGGGCCAATCTAGTCCCCTATAGTGATGGTTTGCTGGAATACCGCTTACATAGGCATCGCCCTGGTTTGCACTCCGTGGTTGGCAGGGAACAGGTTTGCTGAACCAAAAAAAATACAACCATTGGTAAAACAATCCCAAATATCCCAAAACGGCAACTATCAGAATCTGACTCTGAACTTGATTCATTTGATGATGAAACAGTGATATTCACCATTCATATTCACCATTTCATTTTTTAAAAAGGACTTAAGGTTCAAGCTGGTGAGTTGAAAGATGTAAACAAAATACGTTCTGGTGCTCTTTTGATACAAATGTACTGGAAAATAACAAGCCATCAACTTGATGACTTCCACTAAATTAGCTGATATCGATATCCCCGTTAGCTTTTCTGCACAGAAGACCTTAAATTTCAGCAAAGGCTTAATCAGTCACCATGATCGCAGTCTAGCTGATGAGACCATGGACGAAATTGTATCAGAACTTCGCATTCAAGGTGTTATTGAAGCAATACGATTAATATATCACAAAGAAGGCCGTGTGTTTCCATCCAACAGGTCTCTTCTCAAGTTCAATAATAGTTGGACGTTTCTCTATCTGTAGACCTCTACACCCCATGACCTACTCGCTGTTTCAGATGCCAGAAACTTTGACATGGTCAGAATTCCTGTACACGTTAGGTTACTTGCTTCAGATGTGGTGAGATTGATCATGACAGTTATACCTGTACTCAGCCATTGAAATGCTCAAACTGTCAAGGTGATCATATGTCATCTTCAACTACAGTGAATCCATGGCATACACAAATAAATATGAACAAAACATCAGCCACTCCGAAACAAGCAAAACCAGTCACATCCACGACCACTACAGGGCATTCTCATGCTTTTGTAGTTACAACGGTTCTAACAACATCAGTTTACTGTCGGACAGGTCTGTCATGGACAGTAGGACATACATCGAAGCTCACCAACATAAAAAATGTTAGTGCTCCAATATCATTGCAAGAAGAATCAACATCAACATCACCTGAAACAACCCCGAAAGCCATGTGCATCCAATAATAGTTCAAAAAAGAAAAATCAAACTGACAGAGTGTCAAAGGCACTTAAAGATCCCATACAACTCTGCAATTAGTATGGGGCGCTCGAGGATATGGATACTTGGGGACACTTCGTCCTCTCATGCTCACATGAACACTAATGGCCGTACACGTGGCCACTCTCATAAAAAGAAAGGCAGGAGTCGATCCCCTGTTACTCAACCTTGATGAGTAACACACAATTTAATTCAGTTGAATTGCAGAGGTCCTAGGACAAATGTTAATGAGTTACAGCCAATAATACAAGACTATACGCCGTCAGCAATCTGGCTCCAGGAGACCTTTCTTAATCAGACTGACAACTTTGATTTGCGTCAGTACACTTCCTATCATATATTTTCTCTAACGGGAAATAAAGCTTCTGGAGGATCTACTGTTTTGGTGAAGGAGGGAGTGACCCACATCCCTGTTTCACTTCATAATAATCGTCAAGCTTGTGTAGTACGATTACCTTTACACATAACATTTACTTTGTGCTCTTTGTACATTCCACCTTCGTCTGCCCTTCAACAGTCAGATATTCAGAAGCTATATGATCAACTAATTTATGTATTTTTAATGACGACTCAAGCACCTCTTTCTATCCTCTCACTGATACTTATTCTGTCCTTGATCTGTCCCCCACAGTTTCTGACGTTTACAATGAATTTGAATATTCTGTATATGACGACCTTTGGAGAAGTGATCACACTGTAAAACCTGATGATGACCCATCCTCATCGAGGTCGAATTTTATAAAGGCCAATTGGTCCTTGTGTGAAATATTATGTGATGAAAAATTAACACCTGACAATTTCAGAAATGTACCAGACCACATCCAGTTGTTTTCGGCTCAACTTAATCATATGACTGTCCAAACAATTCATAAGTCCTCTGTAAATCCTCATATTCGTAAACCATGGTTTCATAACGACAACAAACAAACAAGAAAATGTAGGAAAGAAGCGGAAACATATTTCCCCAAAAATCCTACTGTTCATAACTTGAATAATGTAAAACTTACAAGTACCTAGGCACGACGTGCTCACAAACAAACTAAGCGCCAATATTGGTGAAACTATGTCTCCAAAATTAATTCACGCACACACGTCTTTGGTGCTGAACATGGTTCCAAAAGGAAAAGGCAAAGATTCCAAATCGACTGTACACCATCTTAAAGACGGTGGCAAATTAATAACTTATAAATTTGAAAATAAAAACTTTGGCGAAACTCTTGCCAAGAATTCCTCCTCCTCAAATTATGTCCCTGAGATTCAAAGAAACAACAGGAAAAGAAAAAAAGTTAATTTTGATTCTAGCAATTGCGTAGGTTACATTGAAGTATTTTCATTGCATGAGCTGCATACCGCTCTTGAGCATGCTCATGATACTGCAGCAGGGGATGATAATATTCACTATCAGTTGTTGAACCATTTTCCTGAATCATGTCTTGAGACACTTTTCAATATTTTTGACCAAATATGGACTTTAACCAGTTGCATTTGCAAAACTATGGTATGATGAATAATAGATTAGTTTGGTATCTGGAAACCAATAAACATCTCACAAATGTTCAGTGTGGTTTCCAGAAATATAGAAGTACCATTGATCATTTAGTACAATTAGAATCCAAATAATAATGCGGCGGGAAATAATCGACGCCTCGATTGTCTATCCGTCCGTCTATAATCATTTCGTTTCCGGAGCGCAACTCGAAATTCAATATTTTTCAACAAACATTGGTAGTTATATCAAACAGGTCCTGAAGTGGTACCTTTTGCTATTTACGGAATTTTCGCAATTTTATTTTTCTCAATTTCCATGGTAACAATTTTTGCTTAGTCTCATAAAGGGGTGGATTTGGGTCATTTTTATTTTTCTCGATTTCCATGGAAACAATTTGGATTTTGTCTCAAAAGGATGGGGATAGGTGTCGTTTCCGTAGCATAACTTGAAAACTGTGAAAGACTTTTCATCAAAATCTGGTACATTTATTAACCAAGAGCTAAAGGCCTTTTGGTATTTAAGAATTTGAGTTTTACCTGGTTCCGTGGAAACAAGATAGACTCAGCTGAAACGGAGGTATGTGTCGTTTCCGGAGCAGAACTAAAAAAACCTTGTCAACACTTTTCATCCAAACGTGGAACATGTATTAAATGAAGGGCTGAAGTGGTGCCTTTTTGCTATTTTGGAATTTTAAAACAATTTAAGATTCCAGTTTCCAAAGCAACAAGTTTCACTCTGGCACTGTTCATAGTGGTGTGTTTGTCTGGACCACATCTCCAAATCTAATAGGTACACTTTCTTTAACTTATGCACACACAAATAGAAGGGTGTCAACTGGTGCCTTTTGCTATTTAGAGATTTTTATAATATATATTTGTATGGCATTTTAAAGGATTTACATAATTGTGGCTTGAAAGGTCGATTGCCTAATTAATTATCACAGTTTTTAACAGGCAGGAAATTTCAAATCCGAGTGGGTGAGACCATGTCTCACCATTATAATCAGGATGTCCCGCAAGGCAATATAAAGACCCTGAAGTATTTTTGAATGGCAACCCCATCAAAGTTGTAAAGGAGGCCAAATTCTTTGATATCCATTTAACTTTCTTAACACATATTATATCACTTAAAGCTAAATGTCCGAAGGCACTCGATTTGTTGAAAGTTGTAGCTAATTGAAAGTGTGTGTGTGGGGAGATCTGACATCCCTCTTACTCTTATACAGGTCAGTGATCCGTTCAAAAGTTGGTTATGGCTCCATCGTCTATGGTGAAGCATGTCAAAGTAATTTACAAAAAAAGAAAAGATACTGTCCATAATGAAGGCCTAAGGCTTTGCCTTGGAGCCTTTCGAACTTCTCCTATTCATAGTCTATATGTGGAGGTAGATAGCCATTTCTTAAAGAACGCCGTCTGAAATGGTCACCAAATTATAATCTAATCAGTCAAATCCAGCTTTCAATTGCGTATTTAATTCTCTTTACGAATATATTTAGAATAAGAAATCATCTCTTGTTCCACCACTTGGAATCAGAACCAAATCTGCCATTTCTGCTTTTAATATTAAAGTGAAAGATATCGCTCTCCAACTGAACTTTTTCATCGCATACTAGGCAAATGGTAAGGCCAAATGTCGACCTGACATTAACTAAACCAGACACAACCCCACTAATTTATAAACAAGATTACAATCAATTAAGAAAAAGATCCATATGAGACTTATAAATCTATATTTACAGATGGACCCAAAGATTATGGCGCAGTTGCTAGTGCCACTGTCATTGGAGCCAGAACATTATCTTCACGATTACCACATAACAGTTCCATATTCACAGCAGAAGCAAATGCCATTTTAACAACACTAAATATATATCAATAAGCAATGTACTAAAAAGCAATTAATTATTTTTCATGCCTTCAGTCTATTAAAACAGGGCATTTAAACAGACACTTTTAATCCAAACTCTTGAATTATTTAACGATCATACTACTGACCAATATAACATCGGCTTTTGTTGGTTACCCAGCCATGTTGGTATCATTGGTAACACATTGGCCGATGCTGCGGCAAAAGCAGCACTCAACAAATCTTTGACACCACTTCCTATCCTATACAATGATTATAAACCTGTAATTAGATGTTACATCCAAGATCTGATGCAACAGACTTGGGACACCCAAGTAGTTAATAATAAATTACATGACATTAAACCAAATATTGGTTACACCTACCTGGGTTCACAGTCCAGATTGAATAGGTCTTTATGCGAGGATATCGTATTGGCCACAGCCGATATACCAATGAGTATTTATTGAAAGGTGGGGATCCTCGGTTTACTAATTTCATACTTTGAAGTTTACACTGATTCTTTCATGCTTACTGGTTGAATGGGTAGTCACGTGGTCTGATATTTGGAGGTTTTTTTGTGAAATTGATCGTGTGAACTTTTGCCTGAACTACGTCCCGGGGTTTCCCTGAATTCTCGATCGGTGTTTACAATCAACTAGTTTTTCTACTTTCTTTTTAATCCCTGCATTTATAAAATTAATTTAGTATTTTTGCCTGGTCTTGTTACATCTCATCTGTCTTAAACATAAATAAATGCTTTGGTCTAGCTGCTAGATCTCCTCTTGCTGCTAGATGAAACGAAATGCATGGATTGTCCTTACGGTGATTTGGATATGGAATGGCTATCTATCAATAGTAATAACGCAAGTGAAGACAATGAATTCTGTAAAATTACTGGTTGAACGAAATCGATTTATTGAGAGATATTGACTTTGATGCTTTGTTTTCGGAAATGATAGACATGTTTTCAGATTATGGTGTTTATATTCAAAGAACTATTTCTCTTTGTCGGCGAAAATGCCGACAAAATAACATTGTTGCAATGTTCTTCGGCGAAACAGATGACTTCAATTTTAAGCAAATATTGTTACGATATTATTCAGCGAGACCAGTAAACTGCAAAGTATGAAATTGTAAGAATTGAACGTCAGTTTGGATGGGTTCATTGAAGTGTGAACGATTTAAAAGCGCTAGTTAAACTTCCGTTTGAACCTCCGAGCTTAGCTTGCGAGGAGGTTCACACGGAAGTTTAACTAGCGCTTTTAAATCGTTCACACTTCAATGAACCCATCCAAACAGACGTTCAATTCTTTAGTATCCCTTGTAATGACAGAATAATGGTCAAGCATGGCCTGCTTGACTGTATTGAATTTTCCACCACAAGGGATAAATATTTCAGTGTAAAAGCAGTCAAGGACCTTTTTTAGTCAGGTAAGTTCTCATTTAAATATTGTGCTTTATTCACAAAATAGAATTAATTCATAAATGTTGATGTACATACTGTGTTAGTTTATATATTGGTAGTGCTAATTTAGTAACTGGCTGTTGCCTCGAGGGAGTTGAAGTAGCGTAAAATTATTGTCCCCCTAAGAGGGTATGTAAGTTCCACGTCTTTAAAAGTTTTTTTAATGCATGCCAAACTTTTAAAAGTCGTATAGTTGCTATTTTACTTTGATGGCTAAACTTACATACAAGCGCCAACAGCTGAAGGCATGGTGTACATCCTGCTGGGGGAACCGTGCAGGTAGCAGTATTGTTCGTCCCCAGGGTCCCTGGTATGGTGACCTAATTTTGGTTGATGACGATTTATAGCCCTTTTTTACAGTGTGCTGTTATTCTATAGATTATTCTTTTACATGCTGTCAACCCTGTTTCAATTACAATCTGTGATAATCTAGTTATTGAGCTGTCCTTCGATGGCAAGATTTTAAACACTATTCATAAACACATGCCTATGATATAATAGGAATTATACAAAGGAAGCTGCTTTTACCAGAAATTTCTTATGATTATGGAAATGGTTTATATACAAATATAATCAAGCGATGTATAACAAATATCAATGCATAAACTTCGTCTAGATAGTGTGCATACTGTTTCTTCATTTGTTTCAACAAAGTCACAAAATGACATGACTAGCTTCTTATTCAATTCATCTGATGTGATTGATGACACAGCCTAATTGCGCGAAGCAGTCGAACTGCACCCAAATTGCTGGAACATCTAACGTAAAACGTAACCGCAAACGTCACAATGGAATTCCTTTTCTGTAAAAAGGACAACAGCCTCATTAGTACTATCTGGGATTCAAAAGAAAAAAAAGAAGTTTTGATTACTCAGTGCTTATAATGAACGCTCGATGACACGATTTATAAAACCTGCTATTACTCTTTATTGACAAGTTCAGTGGACTTACTATTGTGTTTTGACCCGTGAACATCCGGGGTAGAATAGGTCTTCAGCAACCAATGCTTGCCGTAAAAGGTGACTATGTTTGTCGTAAGAGGCGACTGACGGAATGGGGTGGTCACGCTCGCTTACTTGCTTGATGCATGTCATAGTTTCCCAATTGCGTGGATCGATGCTCATGATGTCAATCACTGGATTGTCTGGTCCAGACTCGATTAATTACAGAACGCCGTCATATAGCTGGAATATTGCTGAGTGTGGCGTTGAACAACAAACGAACTATTGTGATTTACTTATTAGTTTAACATCCTGAGTTTTCAGTGCAGAGCTGTTACCTGAAGACTTCACCTCAACTTTCATAGGGTTTATTCTGTGACCAAATAAAAGGCGAATTCTTCGGTATTATCAAAGGTATTGCGCGACGCTGGTTCAGTGGGCTGTGTACGGTATAATACTGAAACGTTCGTTCATTTTTCACTGTTATACTTCAATCGAAGCATACAAGGGGTGATAGATATGTTCTGAGCTAAAGATTTTAAAATGGTATATTTCTTTTCAACATAATCCTCTCCCACACTGGTACACGTTTGTCAACGATGTTGGAACGATTGCATTGTTCTTTGCGACTTTGTGCGAAGCTATCTTATATTTATTTACAAATGTCTCCCGACAATGATTAAGAAAGAAGCATTTTCCCTTCAATACTATCTTCCTAGGTCGTCGAATTGGCTGTTTCAATCAGACGTGGTTTGTGATTTGATACATCTGATTTGCAATTCAGTATCAGAAAATATATTTTAGAATAACAAATAGTAACTCTGTTATTTTGAAATATTTTTTTCATTTGACGTATACACGATATACGGCTTTACCAGTGGACGAGAGGTCGGTCACATGACAGCGAAATTGACGTTCATAAGTGTATGAACGACACAATTTGACGTTCTTACGTTTTTCGCGAGACCGTGATCTTATAATGACGTAAACACTGACGGACTATTTCCACATCCCTGGGGAAACCCCTGCGAAATCCATAGCACGAATACATACAGAAGCGTTCTTTCTTATCATTTAGACCATTTAACCTTGAACTCAGCGTTTTAGTATACATTGAGAAACGTCAGAGTTTGACGGCACGACCGCTCACGAATATCCTCGCTACGACCCATTCCTACTGAACAACACGATGAAATACACATCCAAACTATGGCAGTATCGCCTCGATCCGTGTCTACGCTGGTAGTGATTGTCTACAGCAATCTGTGACTTTACCTTAGTGTCTATTTGACACATCTTTAATCACCTTTCAATGATCAGCCAATCGAATAATGATGACTAAAATATGTAACATGCCATGGGTTTATTAGGAACACCCGAAGTCTCTCCCGACACGTTTATCGTGTCGGCCATTTTGACGTATTGTACTTGATGTAAATGTAGTACGACGCGCTGTCATTGTGACTGACTTACTGAAGTAGTTCTTAACAGACCTTTCTCATCTAATGGTGGTATCATTTAATTACGTCTGTTGCGTAAGATATCTGAAGGGCAAGTTGTGCATCCATACGCTCATGTCACCTCTCTTTTTGAGGATCTATTTTATTCCGCGATATAGCTGGTTGTTGTATGGCTATCAGTAAACATGAAGTCACACATACTAAATAAAATTGTGTATAGATCTTGGCCTACGTCCTTTTTGGTAAGAAATTGTGATAAACAATTATAAGAATTGACTTTCACTTTGTGTGAGTTCATTGGAGTATGAACCTTCATAGAGTGAGGGTCGCAAGCTACGACCTTCATACAGTTTGACCCTCACTCTATGAAGGTTCATCCTCCAATGAACTCACACAAAGTGAAAGTCAATTCTTAACTGAAATAAAATACCTCTGTTATCTGTTATTCTTTCGTAAATTTACTGTTACTCTGCTGAAAGTCACTAGTATTTCTACTGTAAGTCAAATGTTATTCTAGAATAAATCTATTCCAATACTGAGATTATCGTGCCCATATTCTACTGCAATTCTACTGAAATTATACGTACAATGATAATTCTACCCTAACTGATCCGGAGATGATATAACGACTTTTAAAGATTTGGATGAATGTTTTAAAAGTTTGACCCTTCTATTTATAACTTTGGACGTCATTACAAATTCATTATTTAAGTTGATCATAAGAACATAAACATCATCTTCAAAACTGAATTGTCTGCAGTGCAAATCCAATGCACTTCTTCGTGCTACAATGTGTTTCAGTGCGGTCACTGGGTGCTTCAATATCACACAACATCAAGGAACAAGGAATGGTGTGTTTTTTAATGCGAACAATCAGTGCAACCTGCCTGGGTGCACCATGAACTTGCGTTCAGTTGGTGCTTTCTGTATGGCGACATGCCGTCCATTAGTGTCGGAGGACATACACACACCCGTTGAAGAGACATATCTTTCTTAAAAAGCATGTTTTGACTAAGTAATGTACATGTATACCTGCCACTGTAAATGGAATTTGTGTATTGATTGCTTGGGAACCCTTTGTGGTGCGCGTAGACAACATGTCAAAACAACAAAAGCTAGGTCATCAAGGCCAAACAACAACACAAACTGTCAAGCAACACTGAACACAAAGGGAGGTTGCGCAGGCTCTGACGTAGATTGGGAATACGGTGTGCTTCGTGTATAGTACAGAACAAGTCCGTACATATTTCAAACGCCAGAAAAATATCTGTCGAAATATCTGTCGAAAAGTCCGTACGGTGTAAAAGGCAAAATAGTGACGAAATTAAATGATTTTTGTTTGTTTGGTTTGTTGGTTAACGCCGCACTCAGCAATATTCCAGCTATATGACGGCGGTCTGTGTAAATAGTCGAGTCTAGTCCAGACAATCCAGTGATTGACATCATGCGTATCAATCCACGCAATTGGGATCGATGACATGCTTCAAGCAAGTTAGCGAGCCTGACCACCCGATCCCGTTAGTCGCCTCTTACGACAAGCATATTGTATGATTTTGGCAACGTGTATAATGAATTGCAAAAAAAATTTGCGACGGCACCAGCCAAGCGGGATCAGTTGCTATATCTGTGTTTGTAGATCTTGGCGGCTTGGAACGTTTTCGACAAATTAAGACAGTTGGAGTTGGCCGAGATATGTCCAAATTGTTACCTTGTTTCGTTTTGTCCCTGTGCGTACATCTGAATGCACTTCGTAACGTCTGACGGTGGCCCTGACGTCTCGTAGACTAGGGTTAGAATAGCTTCCCTTTGATAAAGGGCAGTTACTCCAGCGGACAGACCCATGGATTGTCGCAAAAGGCAAGGAGAAACAATTTGTGAAGGCAATTGTTGTTTAAGAAACAGGTTTCAGTTGGAAATATATATATTGGCTACTGTCACTGTCCGACTGATATATCACTTACCAACGGACGTAATATATACTAATTCGCACATTCGATGAAAAGTTACAATGTGTGGGTGATGTGTGTGAAAGATTAGAAGAGATTTTTCTAGTACAGAATTGAAGAATGACATTATATGATAAAGAGGTAATGACGCTTGTGTGTTTGGGGATAGTGAATATCCTGTATTAGGAATAAACACTGTGTATTCCTAATACTGGATATTTACCAGTATTACGCGAGCCCTGGCGAGCTAAATACACAGTGTTTATTCCTAATACAGGATATTTACCACCCACAAACACACTCGCGTGATAACCTCTCTCTCTCTTCTCTCTCTCTATATATATATATGATTCTCTCATCTCAAGGGATACAAAATGGAGGATCCTCACCTTTCAATAAATATTCATTTGCATACCTGCTATGGCCAATTCGACATCATCGTATTATAACCTCTTCAAATCTTGACTGACAACCAAAGTAGGTGTAGCCAATAGTTGGTTTTATTTCATATAATTTATTGATATCTACTTTGGTGTCCCACTTCTTTTGCATCAGATCTCGCATGTGACATCTGATCCCTGTATGGAACCTCTGTATGGCATGTGAAGTGGTGTCACAGATTTGTTTACAAGAACCTTGTTTATTTTAAAGGAACACGACATTGTGTGACTGTAAAAAAAACAATTGGACATAATATTTAATCTGTTGTGTTCATGCTTTGATACAAATCCACTGTGACCACTTACATAAATACCAAAACCACAGCTGACATGGACTACTGTTCGTATAATTGGCTAAAAGTCTTTGTGCCCTTATGACAATATTTGTGATGTAGTTCATTATTCATTATCTTGGAAACAAAATCTTGTGAAATACCACCTGTTTCCTATTGTTTAACCCTTAGCCAAGCCTGACTGATGTATATTATGTATATTTCAGACTCCTTCATATACAACTGCAACATTAACTTAATACTTAATGTTTGTTGTATTCGTATTAAAATGCATTAGTTTAACTAGATGCGCACACATAATTTGACGACGTTTCATATGCTGACATATATCATTGTGACATGCAGTTCATATCGAAATAGTATTCAAATATGATTCTTAAAGGCTTCTTATACGAATATGACGTGGCAGAAACATTTATCTGTCAGGGGTCAAGGGATATCAGTTCCGGTCTTTCCAGACACAGCTGGTGTTACTCTTTAACCAAGGATTGTCTCCGTGTATATGGTCTTCCCACATGAGATCGATACATTGCTACTTGACTACTCAAAGGTCCTACTTCATAAGACAAACTTACTTCAAACAAAATGTTAACAGCTAAGAGAGTAAAATTGCACTCCATTTTTCCCTGGTCAGACTGAGGTCAGTAAGTCCACAGCAAGGATATGCCTTTCAGTACACGTATCGCATTGACCTCCATGTCTTGTTGTTAGGCTTTGTGTGGGACAAAGGCCATTGTTACCATCTGACCACAATCAGTGAAACCTGGTCATAAGTACAACGACAACCAAATGACCAGCACGCTTTAATTATATTGACCCCATATTTCATCAGCTATCCCCACAATTTAGAGTACATACAACTCTGATAAACCACGCTTTTTCACAGAAACCATCTAGTAGAACAATAATGTTTCTAAAGACCTAGGGGGCAGAAGTGAACCATCGCGTTTATGGCAGTGATAATTTTCCTTTACTTTGAATACTTTAAAACTGTTTGAGCATATACTCCATTGTTAATACCAAGAATTTGCTTGGCTATTAGCCTACATGGACATGAAAAATCACACGTAACGAGTATCCACGGTCCTGTGGACTTTTGAACACCTATCTGTAATTACTTATGAAGTTTGTCTTAATCATTGATAATGACTTCACATCAACAATATGTTGAATCAATTTGTGTTGAAGAAGCCTATATTACATTATACTGGTTTTGTCAGACCCAAATCGTTACCAAATTGAGATTGTGTATTCAACTCCTGTAAACACTAATTACAGAAAAAATGATAGAAATGTCATAAGCGTAAATGCGCGAATGCATTGGTTGTCTAATACCTCAACAGGCTATCTCGATATCACAGACACAGAGGTGATCAGACCACAATATCCTTACAATATCGATAATATGCACTAAACCTTTGTCGTATCAGCAGTTATCACAGCTGTATAGGTGAGTGATTAATGTTTAACGCCACTTTAAACAGTATTTCAGTTATATCGCGGCGTGTCAGCTTTATATGGGAGGAAAGCCTGAAGTAACGTAGGCCTCGGACGTTTACCACTTCGGTGAAACCCAAGAGCACGGGTATGGTGCTGACAAACCTAGAAACATTATCGGGGCGAACCGTGATTCGAACCCGCAGTCATAGGTTTATGGCGTGCCCAAGGGACGCAACTCTGCACAGCGAATCCGCCTTAGACGACTGGGCCACCCGTGCCCCCTCACACGCAACTACTGAATACATAACTGGACACTTCCAAAATAAATATAAATACCCACTATTATTAACTTAGGACGGACGATCGGCTTGGATGGATACTATTTCATGACGTGTTCATGACGTAAAGGGAGTTTCCCCGGGTACAGTGGCACCAACGACCTATGATACCAGACATTTTTGGAATTAAAAGTGTGAAAGTGTTTGTAAAGAATGTCTATGAAAAGGATGGACCATGCCTCTTTGGAGAATCAAGGTGTTTCTGCATCATTCCCATACAAGCGAGAGACAGAACTTGCTGTGACGATTCTTCTGCAACACTGGAAAATGAACAGACGGACTTTATTGCATCTTTACTGAACATACTTTCATTGTGGTCAACTCAAAATATAGGCCAAAATAAGTTATAAAGGTTATAGTACAAGCAAAGTGTTCATATGAATGTTATCTAGCAATGCATTATTGTTGTTCATGAACGTAAGCACTTAAATGTTCATGTTTACTTGCATTTAACGCACAACGTTACTGTCTTTTTATTTCTGCGTCAAATGTCCACTGTCATAATGTTACAAACAAGCCTTAACTTTCCCATGGCCACATGCAATTAAATATCCCTCACTAATGTATTGAGTGAGCATCCTTTGTTTACAGACTTTACAAGGATAGTGAAATGTCCATATATTTCCAAAGTATATCATAAGGTTTGTTTGAACATTCATGCCTGTATATTGTCATGAAAGGAAATATAACGTGTTTGTTTGAACAATAGTTCGTTTGTTGTTTAACGCCGCACTCAGCAATATTTCAGCTATATGACGGGGATCTGTAAATAACCGGGTCTGGACCAGACAATCCTGTAATTGACATCATAAGCATCGATCCACACAATTGGTATAAGGTGACATGCATCACACAAGTCACCGGACCACCAGATTCCGTTAGTCGCCTCTTACAACAAGCATTGCCACCTTTTACGGCAAGCATGGGTTTGCTGAAGACCTATTCTACCCCGGATCTTCACGGGTCAAAACACAATAGTAAATCCACTGAACTTGTCAATGAAGAGTAATAGCAGGTTCATAATCGTGTCATCGAGCGTTCATTACATGCCCTGAGTAATCACAACGTTTTTCTTCTTTTAAATCCCAACTAGTAGTTATGAGGCTGTTGTCCTTTTTGCAGAAAGGGAATTCCATTGTGCCGTTTTAGGTCTCGTTTTACTTTAGATGTTCCAGCCTTTTGGGTCATTCTTCACCACTCGCCCCTTTCCGTGAACTGCAAGAAGACTTGTCCCCCTGATGAATGTTATGTGCGAAAATACGACAAACAAATCAGAATGCGCTTATGATTTCGAGTTCTTTGTCAAATTATTCCTCAGAAATAATTTTTGATTTAACATATGTCTTGCATCTAAAATTATACCCAATACATTTAAATGTGTTCAATCATACTGTATAATTCCGCACGTCCCGATATGATTTAAATTGCATCTGAAATATATATTATATATGGGGAAATATATGTGAACCCTTACGCAACGAGTTGACAATTGTTTAAGGTATGCCCGTTTGCGCTAAGACGGATCCCGGTCGCAAAAATGGCCACGAGAGGGACACGAGTCACTATTCGGCTTGTCCCGGAATAACACGAGTTGGTCACGAATGCCTTTTGGGTAAGTCGCCTCGTACGACAAGCATAGTTGCATGTTACGGCAACAACGGGTTACTCAATACCTATTCTACCCCGGGTCGTCACGGTACGCCACGTAAGTATCAGGCCGGAAATACTCGTAACATAAGTGAAGCAGTATGGCTTCGTTTAAACCAATTGCACCAAATCAGACAAGCTCACAACCGAAGACGGAAAATAGGTAACGTCAGTGATAAATGAACGATGAGATCGATTAATACACCATATGTTTGATATCAATTTCTATAAAAATGTTTATCCCGTTGGCATTCACTGCCATCATAAGTAGCGGTCGGGTAGCCTAGTGGTTAAAGCGTTCGCTCGTCACGCCGAAGACCCGGGTTCGATTCCCGTACAAGGGTACAATGTGTGAAGCCCATTTCTGGTGTCCCCCGCCGTGATATTGCTGGAATATTGCTAAAAGCGGCGTAAAACCGTACACACTCACTCACTGCCATCGTAGTAGACTTGGTATCCGGTGATTATAATAGGGCTTTGAACTTTTCAGAATTTGTTATTTATAAAAGTTCTCCATTAAGCGTCCGGACTGACTGTTGAATATCCTCGGCACATACAGAAGCATACTGATGCTTTGTACAGACAGGTTTTGACCTATTGAGGTACCCGAAGGATTTTGTATGCAATAAGATCATGCTTTCTTCTTAGTTTTCTCAATACTGAGCTTTTGAGTTGTTTCTTGACCGCAAAATAACCACTGATAGCTATAGTGCGTTTAGTTAATAACAAGCCCGATAATAATCCTTGTTTGGGCAACACTTCGAAAGGACGTGGTAGGGTGAGGCTCTTTTTTCCAAACGGGAATTGACAAGCTTTACAATGCGGAAGAATTAGAAATGTTGGAATGAAAATGATCAGACATTGTTCAAATGCCTGAAGACTAGCCTTCTTTTATTTCTTCGCTTGCACGTTTTGGACTGACATGATATGCGCGAAATGGTCGGGTTTAAAAACTTACTTACTTTATCGTGGTGACCATAGATATAGTTTCTTCTCCATCTTAAGAGACTGGCGACAATTTGTTAAAGCTGTTATCTGAGGTTTACTGGGAAATCAATAATCACTGGTCTTATTGCTGAGTGCGGAGTTAAAAAACAAAGAAAGAAAGAAAGAAAGATTCGTATGCATAAAGATCAGCTGATTAGTAAGAAGGTGAGCACAATTGGTACGTCTTCCATAAATGTATTGTCCTCAAATTTCATATAGATGTTATATACGATTGTTTGTTTGTTTGTTGTTTAACGCCTACTCAGCAATATTCAAGCATGGGTACCGCAGCACGTTCATTACTCAGCACATTCTTTTGTTTGTGTGATTGTAGCCCTATTGTCTGTTGGACCCAACGTGTCCAAATTTCAGTTTGGTCGCGTTTCTTCGTCAAATTATGTTATTTGTTTCCTCATTCTCAGAAATAAGAAAATACATTCCCAGAGCAGTTGTGAGTACAAACATGTCTAGCTGACCAGTTTTCTGCAAATCTGAGAAAACCCTGCACACTTGGCTTGTTCTACACACGGTGTTGTAATATAGTCTTTTATAATACAAAAATGCTGTATTATACTGCTGATACTATTATATTTTCAATGTTTTGTTTACAAATCACCTACATCTGTCATGTTTTAGTGAACAGTGACATTTTTTACCATTCTCTCCATTTGTTTTTATAGGCGGTGGGGGTAGCCTAGTGGTCAAATCGTTCGCTTTTCACGCCGAAGACCCGGGTTCGAATCCCTATATGGGTACACTGTGTGAAGCCCGTTTCTGGTGTCCCTGGGGATTTTGCTGGAATATTGCTAACAGCGGCATAAAACCATACTCACTCACTCCCTTCTAAACATGGCTACACAATATTTGGTACTATGTGATATATTGTGTTGTTAATTCCAGTATTGCCTTCATCAGCACTCTCTAAAGATACATCAGAGAGCCTAATTACATCTTAAACATTCATTTCAAGTTTCTTATACGAGCAGGTGTGTCATTCTAATTTTACAAAATGAGTTTCAGAACTTCTGTATTTTCCATACTCGCTCACTCACACACTCATTATTGAACAAACTATAATTAAAACAATGCGAGTATGTTGATACTGTTGAGATTAGCAAAACAAATCTCATCCTCTAAGATTGATGAAAAAACAAACATGACTCTACCCAATAAACTCGTCCGCCCCTAGATTTTATTATAGCTGTAGATTCTTACCGATTCATCTAACAATTACTAAGCTTAAGGGCAAAGCACTGCTCACAAAACTCAGGAGTTAATACACTAACTGCAAGTGTGATTGCCAACCAGTATTGAGTTGCGTACTTTATCATGCCTGGCGTAAACCAATATTGAGTAACATACCAGATGACCTCATTGGTAAACGTGTGTGTTATATATTCTTCTCTCGTATTCATATTTCACTATGTCATGGTTTGGTCATATGTGTCTAATACACCGGTACAGGCTAGATAACCCTGACAGTTCCGCAGTAAACACATGAGGTCTGTTGATAATAACATTTGATTGTTTACTCGTGCGTTTGAATGACCCCTTTAAAACAGTTATACAGCAATGATAATAATCAATACTATTGCAGTTAGAGACCTTTATATTCGATGTTACAATTTAGGAACAGACAGTGCAATTTATATCCTTTGACCCGGTCAGGATTACGGATTATAATAGGTCCCAAACCTATACTGGTCGTAAGAGGCGACTTAGTAGATCGGGTGGTCATCCTGGGTAGCTTGGTTGATGGCGTGTCATTGTACCCTGGCGGGATGGATCCTTGCTCACAATATCAATCATTGGTTCTTCTGGTCCAGATTTGTCCATTTACAGGCCGCAGACATATAGCTGGACTTCTTCTGAGTGCGGCGTTAAACAAGAATACGCACATATATACACACATATATACGCACAGACATACACACACTTCCCTTTGACCGGAATTAGGGTGTCCTTGATATGTGATGTGATAAGCAAATTGAACGTTTTAGTCGTTTACGTCTCGTCTGTAAATGTCTACGGCGCCTAGTCAGGTAGATTGAAAGCCCTACAAAAGGGTCTGAATGTAGCTCTGGTTGTATTGATTGTCGTCAAATTATCGCTGGTAAAGTGGGTCGGTTTACGCATGGCTGTGCAAAGAGACCTTTGTACTGTATATATCGAGTCGCTGCGTGTACAATACCGTTCTCACATTCTAAGTGGCCTTATTGCCCGGAGAACAATTCGTTTACCGCTGTTGCCCATAACAACACGACCATCGCGTATGGTTACATCATACAACAAACTGCGTTTAGAAGTAAATAGACATATATTATTGAGATATATTATAAGATGACATTTAACTTGGGCATAGGTTAGAACGAAGGGTCTGTGCGATATATTAATTACTGAAATGTACTTCGCTTAGGGCTTGTTTCAATATTATAGATACAGGGCGTAGGAGCAGAACGAGGGTACAGAACTAATGTAGGGTAAATATATATAGATATATATATGTGTGTGTGTATGCATATGTTGGCATACAGCAAATATAGGGCGTCTGTTGTATATACATGTGTAGTGCAGCAGAACATGGGTGCAGAACTAAAAGTAGGGCTTCACTAATTATACAGACATACACTGAGTGTAGTTATAGAACGTGGGTGAAGTGCATATGGGGCGTGTCTCAACTGTAGTGATATATGAAAGGCTTAGCGTCAGAACGCGGTGTTGAACTAATGTAGAACATAACTCAATTACTCTCTCCCTCTCTCTCTCTCGTACACGCATTGAAAATAATGTACCCGTATTTAAATAATGATGACATGGGGGGGGGGGGGGGGGGGGGGGGGGGGGGGGCTGAGTTTGGTATTTCACGCTTTAATATGTACCTTTTCTTCTAATACAGATTGCCATATCTCACCCACTTTAAGATGCGATCGTTCGGCCAAGGCGCTTTTCGTTTGTCTGTGTTGCCCAGCTACATCTATGGGGAACGCCTATGTAGAACACGTATGTAGAATTTATGAAGAACGTCTCCACTAGTATGCAGATATACATAGTATAGCGATTACAACAACAGTCAAATGGCCATCTTCCCTAGTGTGGTACTCTTCATGGATGGCGTCTTGGTGTTAAGCTCTTATTCTCCAGTGCTTGATCACTGCACGTTTCTCAAGTTTGTCCATTTTTCAAAGACTCCATCTTAGTGTACTGACGTGTCACAAGCGAAGCAATTTACACAGTTGACTCACGTTTTTGAGGATATACCTATATGACATCATGTAGTGTCCACAACAAAATATTCCACTATTATGTAATTAAGTCTGAGTGAGGCTCAGAACCCTCGCATGTTGATGTTCTAAATGGTTGATCAGTTGATGATCATGATGGTAAATTCCTGGTGGCCTTAACATGACGGAAAAAGATTGGCAAACGATTAATCGTAGCCCCCACAGATATAATGTGTCCTCAAAACAAAAATGGTTCCAATACAGTATTATTCATAGAATTATACCAACAAACGAGTTACTGTACAAAATGGGATATGAAGAATCATTTCTTTGCAATTTTTGAATACGAGAAAAACAAACCTTAGTGTACATGTTCTTTGAGTGCAAAATTGTAAAACATATCTGGAACAACCTTACAAAATGGATCAAAGACAAAACTGGAATAGAACTAAATATGTCAAAATTGACAATTTTATTAGGATATCAACAAAAACGAAATGATGTATTAAATCATATTCTAACTGTTTCAAAGCAAAACATATTCAAATCAAACATTTCCGACTCCATACCAAATTTCCCACACATCAAACAAGAAATAACCGATTCATATTACATCAACAGAAATATATCACATTCACAATGTAAATACACACAGTTCATGACATTTTGGTCTTTCTGGCACCACCTATTCATTTAAAACCACGAAATTGCACAATCCAACAATATGACATTGGAATAGTTTTTGTTTGTTATCATCTATAGATATACTTTGTAACTTGTATGTATTTAAGATTGCATGTGAACTATATTCTGTAAACATATTGTTTGTGTACTCCAAAAAGAAATAAAATCATAAATAAAGAATACTAAACGAGCTCCCGTGTAATACCAATTTTATGAAACGAGTGAATAGTTTTGGTATCTGACGAGCGAAAGCGAGTCAGATACCACAACTATTCACGAGTTTCATAAAATTGGTTTTACACGAGAGCGAGTTTAGTATTTTATTTATTACTTGTCATTTATAATGTTTTTAGAATTATGCTGTTGAGTGTAAATAGGCTGACACCTGCACGATCCATGGCATAATTCAATTGAGCTTAAAAGGAATAATACTTCAAACACGTCAAAAGTTGAAACGTATGAATTTAATATCATACAATGGTCCACCTTTAGAATTCAGGCGTTCGTCCCACAAAATTATCGTAGTGCTAAGGCTATCACTAAACTCACATAATTTAACTTAGACTAACGACTGTCGTTGCGCTAGAGTACGATCGCCTTGTGGAACGGGGCCTTGCACCTCAAAGTTTACAATCACGTCACAATACCCGATGACGTAATTTGTTGAATTTTGTTGCAAGATCCATCGGCGAAACAATGCCATGTGACGTCAGCCTAGCAACAAGGTTGCTGGGGTCATCGAGTGTGCATAAGCTCCTCCCAGTGATCTATCATCTCCACACACAATGTCGTTGAATACGCCAAGGGATGTTGAGAGCTTTCAATATTTGTTCGTGAAACGTGTTCCGAGAGTACATAAGCACGCGTTTTAGTATTACACTATGTGTAATAAAGCTGTATGTTTATTAAACGGGTGATCTCTTCACGGGCAAGTAATAAAAAAGGATGGTAAATCTAACTTTTTCGCAAGGTTGATAAATGACGAGGTTGCTTATTGTTTGGTTTCAACTAATCTATATGCATATTTCAGCAAATTCTGTGTTGTCTATAACTTAATCAGCTACCAATTGAAGCACGAAACACTCCTTAGCGCATCAAGTGAACCACGTGATTATATTCCAAGCAAACGGGCAGAGATGCACGTCGACACACACACTTGGCGCCCAACAGACTCATTTGCAACCGAATGTTATTAAACCTTAACTATCAATATACAGGATGTGGTTGACAATCTAAATGGGTTTTTAAGCTCGTGTTTATCAGCAGTGTCTATACTGTCTAGTTCTCGGCTCTACTTTTTCCCCACAAGACGGTTAAGCCCAAGCGGTTAAACGTGATCATTTGTAAAATAGATATATGTGTAGGTTTTTGAATAAATTCAGGAAAACAAACAGTAGCGATCGCTGTAGAAGTTAACTTGAAGCGAAAGAGAATGTAATATTTTAATATGTGCCTATATTGTCGATGCAACATGTGATAAGGACTGTTAACGATTGTGTTGCTGCTCAAGGGAGAAGAAGTCAACTATCTCTTTGCCGGAATGACATGACTATTCTAGAATATTGTTAAATCCTGAAGACACCACGGAGTTAATGGCATTGTTAAGGAATTTATCTCAAATCATTTGTCTCCTAGCGAAAATGGTATCCACTCGAGGCAATATAACACCCATGTTTCATGTTATTGCAATTTATTAGTATTTTAATCGCAAACAGTTCCCCGATACTTTGAGAAGACGATTTATGTTATCATTAATTGAAATCAAAATTGCCCCAGCATTTATTTTACTTACATTAATAGTGAGTGAGTTAATATATATTTAACGTCACATCGGCAGTATTTCAGCCATATCGTGGCGAGAAGTACATTAATAATACATATATTTAGAATGAATAAAAACCTGTCAACGATGGACAGTAAAATAACTAGATTTATCACAGATTATATTTAAAACTAGTAGATAGCCAGAAAAGTATAACATCATACGTAACAATACAAGATAAAAATGAGCCATTGATCGCCAGCCACTGAAGAGAGATCACCATGCTAGAGGCCATGGGGACTTACAGTACTTTTGCTACCTGCATGGACCCCAGCCGGATTTACATCATCCCATCAGCTGTTGGCGATTATTGATAAAGTTAGCTAACATTAAAACAACACATATGCTACGATTAAAAGTGTGGTACAAATAAATATACTTTGAAAGACGTGGTCTTACATACCCTCTCAGGGGGACAATAATTTTACACTACTTTAACACCCTTTGAGGATACAGCCACTAACAATCTCGGTTATTAATTTTATTCAACCAATAAACACTTAAAAAACACTAATTATATACAGAAGATATTATTCACAATTTATGCAATAATTCAATTTCCTTTAAAAAACCCGATGATTTAATGAGAACTAAGATTAAAAAGATCCTTGAAGAATGAAACTTTAAAATAGTTATCCCTTGTGATGGCAAAATCAATACAGTCAAGCAGGACATGCTTGACCGTGATTCTCTCATCACAAGGGATACAAAATGGAGGATCTTCACCTTTCAACAAATAGTCCTTAGTGTGCCTTATAAAGAGAACATTAGCTACTTAACTATACTGTTTATAATTCAACCATACAACAATGTATAGAGTTAAAGCTTATACAAACAGAAAGTTAGTATTTACACTTTCTCTTCTATTGTTTTAAATATTCAAGCATTGACAATGTATCAAGACGCTCATATATTGTGAATGCTGTACGTGCTTATTTTGTTTCTGATTTTACATAGTCTAGCTTGCTGCACAGGGATGTAGAGCAAATGTAGGGGGTCATTCAGTAGTGAAGATACATACACAGAGTACTGTATTTGTTTGTTTGTTTGTTGTTTAACACCGCACTCAGCAATATTCCAGCTATATGACGGCGGTCTGGACCAGACAATACACTAATTGACATCATGAGCATCGATCCCGCAATTAGGATCAATGACATGCATCAACCAAGTCTGCGAACCTGGCCACCCGATCCCGTTAGTAACCTCTTAAGACAAGCATAGTCGCCTTTTACGACAAGCATGGGTTGCTGAAGACCTATTTTACCCCGGATCTTCACGGGTCACAAAGTATTGTATGCGGAACGTGGATGTACATAGCTATAGAGCCAATTTAAGGGTTTGTCAATATTAGAGCGACATGACTTTGCCCGCGGAACAAGGGCGCAGCACCAAGTGGGACGTCTATCAAAATTATTTCGAATGCTTTTTAAATAATAATTTGTATCAGGACATAGCGCCTCGGGTTTAACAAATAAAAGAAATTGTAATGTGTTCGAATTTTTGGTTTTTGGAGAAAATATTTAATAATCCATTCCTCGATATTTTGCAGAGAATCCAACACATTATGACAATTGCTACACTGAGATTTATGAGCGGTGTGGTTAAAGGGTTCGTTCATTACACCGATGATCCGGTTTGAAATACACATAAACTACGGTTATAACGAACACGCTTATAACGAACTAAAGGATATAACGAACTAACTTTTTAGTCCCGTATATATGCTGTAGTTATGCTGTATATATGCTTATAACGAACTACGGTTATAACGAACTAAAATTAGTAGTCCCTTTGAGTTCGTTGTAACCGTAGTTTACTGTACCTGCGTTTGTACAATGTGTGACGTGTCCGCTGTGACATTTTTTTTGAATATTGCTAAAAGCGCTGTAAAATAATACTAACCCATAACGAGGTTCACACTGTTAAATAATCTAAGAAAAGATTTCGGGTTGTAGGAAGTACTTTTCAGCACGTAATGACGTCATCCCAATTAACATGTGCTGCTGAGAGCACAACAAATACGAAACCCTGCCATCGTTTAGAGGAATAATGAAACGCAAGCCACACCCATCCAATTATCGGCCAATTAGAAAACTGCAGTAAGAATACTTCAATGGACGTGGCATACTTATATTTCGATTTATGGAAACATTAACAGAACAAAGGTTGCTTGTTTCGCCTTTCAAATTGCTTGAAATATATATACAAATGTATTTTGACAGGGTGTCCACGATGAAATATATTAATTAGATTCATTCCACATTGTTTGTAGATTTTTAAAAGTAATGTTGATAGACCGATTGAAATACAGGAAACTATTTTCCCCTTAATTACGACTAAAATAAAATTTAGTTCGTAATTATGACTTGTCCAGGAGTTTGGTTGTTGATTTGTATAAACAGATATAACTCTTTTCACACGTGGAGGTGGACAAGGTGCTTCAGAAATATTAACGTAAGGATCGACTACCCATTACCCTTGCAATGATTTACCCACTTGAACTAGAAATAAAGGGATGAGTGAACCCATCTCATCTGTTTCATATTTGAACCGAAGAAAAAAGATGCAGAATGACAACAAACTGTCAAACAACTGTATGACAAGAGGGATGACTTCAATTTGACCGATGCAATTCCCTGTGTTAACTTGTACTATATGATATCGTGTTTTGTTCCGGTGAACATTTGACTTTCCTTTGTATGTGTTTTTGACGGTCGCTAACAATGGGGCAGGATATGCTCGCCTTCTGGCGAACACCTGGTATCACTGATTGATATTGACTGATAAGCAAATGCTTATAGTAAAAGGTTGCTTATGACATGGTCGGAATCGTCCGACGGAGAACTGGATATTTCGTATGATCCTGTCCGCACAAAGCTATACGTTCGAAGACGTATGATGGTTATTTGCGAGAGGTTCGTGGAGGAGTTCGGAGTTCGGAGTTCGGAAATGACCTTAAACTAATCCATTGTCAAAAACACGGCATTACTGTTATACGGATAAATGTATTATCAAATGCGCTAAATACATTAAAGAACCTGTCCCTAGGTTCTTCATTTTCATAATTCTAATTGTACTTTAACTACAGGTTTTACACCTTGTTATTGTACCACAACTTTGTATATTATCCATCCATCTATACTGTACTTGGGCCTGTGGCCGTTATACTGAAATACACTGAACTGATCTGAACTACGGACATTAAGTGTGAGGGTGCCATCATGAAAATAGATACAACTTTGCCTTTATTATCTTCATTATGTTGTAAAAAATGTTCAAAGGCGTGATCCAAATTCAAAATTTACCCTTTCCAAATGGAGTCTATGTACATCATTCATTAATTCAAACTAAGTTATTCGTTTGAAATATAAACCAATGCATGAAGCCCCCATACCCTCAAAAATATGTCATGTTTCAACAAGAATGGTGGTCGTATAGAAAATATCAGCAAAATGCTTAATTATACTTATAATGATTTACTATGTTTAATTACTGATGTTTTAGTTTTGAGTGGTGATCGCAATCTAGAGAGGATTGACACGTAATTGGGCCCCTATTATACAACCAGTTAACACGTATCACACCGTAAATTTCATCATTATATTGTAAACCGTGTGGTATATATGTTGTTAGGTTCTTGGGATGTGAATGTCAAAAGTAGGATTGCCAGAAGAGTTCAAAAGCGATATATGCAAGTGGAAAGAAGTAATTATGCTTAATATATAGTTCAATAAAAATGATTTTATTCTGAAAATAAATAATGTATCTTTCAATACATATTCATGAAAACATCTCCTCTACTTTAAGGTCACGATTCCCAGTTTGTACGTGATTGTTCATGCACGGAGCACAATTTAGATGTTTCCGTGTTTGTTTGGAGCATGATTCTCACACACTCTGTCTTTGAATATGAACAGCACACAATGATTGTTTAATTATCAGGTGTTCATCAACACATTTTTGTTTGACCGTAAATAACGCTTACGCCATGCCACATCTTTTTCAATATCAACATCTACGCTTCGTGGATATGCCACAAACAGGAAACAAACAGCACAAAGATAATGTTAATCGAAGCTCAATATCCTCTCTTTGAAGACATTCATTCATTCATTGTCTTTTATATAGAGCAGGGCAAAACTCATCACTTGCCACGAGCCGGTCGTCTACATGTGACGTCACGTCAATAAGATAGCCATGTTTGGTTGATTTATCTGAGGAATCGACACCAAACTGCCACATTAACGGCTCGGACAAGTTATGGGTTAAGACCATTTAGTGGTATAACCGAACGCAACCGATTAATGGAGCACAACCTCCGCCCCCGACGTCCAGCGATACGCCAAATGTTTCTTTCACGTCACCGTCAGGCAAGCCTAGCTTGTTGTAGACAACATTTAAGGTTCATAAGACAAGACTGGGACAGTATATTGTTCACAGATTAGTGCAGGTTTCATCTAGACCACTCGATGTCCGTACAAGGGTCTACAGGCGTCCAGGAGAACGTTTTAGCGACGCTTACGTAACGCAACATCGTCAGTTTGGAGGTGGAAGTGTAAGGTATTGGGTGGCATGACAACTTGCATGGCGTACGCTACCGGGACGACATTGTTCGAATTCATGTTCTTCTTTATGCAGGGACGTAACGTCACGTTGCAGCAGAATAATGTCGGCCCACACGTTGCAACAGACTTTTTAAGAAAGCATAACATTGCTGGGCTGCCATTGTCGGCTATTTCACCAGACCTTTCCCCCACAGAACTTGCCTGGGATGAGATAAAGCGACGCCTACGACAGGACCTGAACCAGCAGGTAACACAGGCTCAGTCGGTCCAATCTTTGGACAAGATCCGCCAAACTGTTTCACTGCAAGAAATAGTGCATTTCCATATGTCCCCTCATGCTTGGAGTAAGGACTTGGTGTGGAATTGTTGGATTATAACCTAATCCTGTTATACTACACAGTATAAATAATTGGCGACATGACCTGTGGGAAATGATACTGGCATGTGCAACTATATCTTTATATGTCTTCATAAGTGTAAGGAATGAAAGCTATTATAATGAGGTACTACCCGACGGGGCTTAAACGTAACTGAATGAATCAAGTTTATGTGATCAGTTTTATACATTTTTGAAATTAATGGAAATACAAAAGACCATTGCTGAACTCTTCCTATAGAAAATTAGAAATCGAAATATCATTTAATCGTTCATTATGCAAGCGGTATGCTATGACCGTTAGAGGGCGTATATTTCCAGGGTTTTGAGGCTTTTAATGATCAGCTATTTAGATTCCTTTGTTTTAAATCAAATGCACGTGTCTATTAATGACACGGATAGACAGGGTCTCAAACAAGCAGGGGAATGTCTGTTTCGAGGACAATTTGAGAAAGTTTTTCATGTCTGACATAATACACTTCAGAGATTGCAACCTCGAAATGTGTGTTTTATACAATGAAGTTATCAGTTTATGAGTCTGTACTTTATGTAATATTGTATCCTACATTTAGAGTAAAATATCACTGATATAAGACACCAATGGTTATATAACACACATTCCTCAAAGATTTCACCTTTAATGGTAAAACAAAAACTTGTAATTTTGAATGTTATATATCAATATTAAAAGAATGCCAATGGCGTCATCGCCTTTATTTAGATACTATATGCCAACTGAATGAGTGAGTGAGTATGGTTTTATTGGTTATAGAAATATTTCAGCATTTTTTCGGCGGGGGACGCCCGAAATGGACATCACACATTGTACCCATGTCGGGAATCGAAACCGGGTCTTCGGTGTGACGAGCGAACGCTTTAACCACTAGGCTACCCGACCGCCCCCTATATGGCAACTGAATGTATCCCACAATTAATATATATGCACTTTATGTTATTTAACAGCCATCCGTGACGAATATCAACATCTTTTGTATGTCTTATATTTATTGAAACAAGACGTAGACAACTTAACACATGTAAAACCTGTTCTGTTCTGTCAGTTCACCTCACTTATGATTGATGTATTTGTCAAATAAAATGACTGCCTTAACTTGAACGCACTCGAAGATAATGTTTCTTACATTAAAAGTATGTATTTATTAATTATGATATTTACATTCGTATTATGTTAATAGTAAATTACAATGTCTGGCAAATTATTTTCATGCAACAGTTCTCGTGACAAACAAACAACGATGGGATTATTCTCATCCCATGTACTGGTATAAAATATGGTCAGTATATATTGTATTCATGTCGTCTATAACCAAGACAACTTGCAATTATAGCACAAGATACGGTCAAATCAAAGGTATATCTCCCCCGATCCGTCTTGTCCATATTTGAAGATGCCTCAACATGCTATACACGAACGCGGTCGGTCGGGTAGCCTAGTGGTTAAAGCGTTTGCTCGTCACGTCGAAGACCCGGGTTCGATTTCGGACATGGGTACAATGTGTGAAGCCCATTTCTGGTATCCCCCGCCGTGATATTGCTGGAATATTGCTAAAAGCGGCGTAAAATCAAACTCACTCACTCACTATACACGAACGCACATTATGTCACATGTTGAGAACTGATGCTTTCTTTAATCGTTATTTTATCGATGACATTTTTATGGTATAAATGTCAACTTAAGCATTTCTTGTTCATTGCTTGTTATTTTTTTTATAAAAAACGCGAAAAGAATTGTTTTTAAATATGAAAATAATTGAAATATTTACCCTGGCTTATATATTTTTCATATAGCAACGAATATACGGTTTTCCAAATGAAAAGAATAGTAACTTATATTATATAAGATTATAAAATAGAATGGCGTATTGATATATACACTGCTAAAAAAAGATACTCAAAGAGGTACTGCAGAAATTTGCTAAAAAGCTGAACAAATCGCAAAACCAACACGTCCGAGTGAGAGCCTTGCGTCCTAACACATCAACATGACATGCACGTGCAACATCACTTGTTAGGCCAGTAAAACGTTGAGTTGACATTTGCTTGCCATCATAATCTTACAGCAAGTGAACAGCGAAAACATGCCACGGCCGACTGAAGTGCAACGCAACAACACCATCGGCCGACTGCAAACAGGAGAACCATCTTTAGCCGTAGCCCGGTTTTTGCACCAAGCACCAAGCACCATCAAATGACAGTGGAACCGTTATCAGACACACGGAAAACTCTGTGAACTTCCCAGATCCGGTAATTTACTACTAAAGCACAGGAATGATTCATACGGCTACGTCACTTACGTGAAAGAACCATCACGGCCACCTCTACAACTACGTCAATACCAGGATTGCGTAGGATATCAGCCCAGACAGTGAGGAACCGGTTACGGGCTGAAGGTAGACGACCAGTTCGAGGAGTCACTTTGACGGACAAGGTCAATGGTGTAAAGGTCACAGAGTATGGTCAGAACTGCGATGGAGATGTCGACGAGTTTAGTTTAGTGACGAGTCACGTTTTATGCTTCGCCGTGCGGATGGTAGACATCGTGTCGTAGACAGGCGTCGCGGGGAACGTTATGCACGAAACTGCATACAGGAAGCGGACAGTGTTGACGTGGCAATGTAATAAGGTGGGCAGCCATCTGCACTGGTAGAACAGCCTTGGTGCAAGTTGTGGGGAGTTTAACGGCACAACATTACACGGATGAGATTCTTCGGTCACACGTCCTTCCCATTATTCAATAAGCGAACGACATTTTCCAACTAGACAACGCCCGACCTCACACGACAAGACTGACATCCTTTTTTCAGGAACCAGAACATCCAGGTCCCGCCATGGCCCCCTGTTCTCCAGATTTAATCCCAATCGAACATTTATGAGATGCACTGGATCAACGACTGCGAGAACGTCAGCAACAACCACAGAACCAGTTGTAACACATCTTCCCGAGGCAAGAGAGTTAACTTGCTATAAAAGTCCAGTTTTAAAGTCAGTTAAGTCTCTTGCCTCGGGAAGATGGTTGTAACACTTGGCACAAGCACTGCAGGCAGAATGGGTGAATATTCCCCAGGCAACAATTCGGGATCTAACTGGTTCCATGGGACAACGATGCCAGTCAGTTGTGGACTCCAGTAGTGCCCATACAAGATACTGAGAACAGATGAACTTCCCCTTGAAACTCTACTGTTCCATGTGTGCCATATGAAATCTGTGTCAATGATAATGTGTGCCAAGTTTGAACACTTGATTAACATCTGTTGATTATTGATATGATATATAAAATATACATCTAACACCGCTTGTCCTTTCATTATTTACGTCACTGCTTTGAGGTTATAAAAACTAAGAACTGCAGTTTTAAAACATTGGTCATGGTATCTTGCACCAGAGGCTGTAATCTATGCCGGTCTATGCATGATCTCATTCCAGGTAATGACAAATAAGAAAATGTAATAATTAGATAGAGACAAGACAACTTTTAAACAAAATTTTTAATTAAATTGACAAAAAATCAAAACATTTCATCTTGTATTAGATAGTTTGTACATAAACTATCTACATACAAGATGAACTTTTTAAAATCTTTAAATCACTTTAAATAAGAATTCCACATGTGTATACGAAAATATTGTAACTGTGAATTGTACTGCAGGCGTCACGGCCTTTCTACGAATGAAATGCCTGTCTGATTGATATGAATATACAATGTCCGTCAAAATAAAGAGAATACAATCAAACTTGAGCTAATTAACTACTTCTCAACAATGTGATTGTAATCGTATATAGGAACTTTAGATAACCAACCTGTGCTCACTAGGTTTGAGAGTGATATGGTTAAAATTGCATGTATTTAGTATGTAAGGTGACCTTCTATGTTGGTTGTTTGTTTGTTGTTTAAAGCCGCACTCAGCAATATTCCATCTGCATGACGGCGGTCTGTAAATAATCGAGTCTGGACCAGACAATCCAGTGATTAATATCATGAGTATGACCCATGCACTGGGGATCAATGACATGCATCAACCAAATCAGCGAGCCTGGCCACCCGATTCCGTTAGTCGCCTTTTACGTCAAGCATAGTCGCCATTTATGGCAAGCATGGGCTGCTGAAGACATATTCTACCCCGGTACGTCACGGGTAATCGGGACAGCAATGGTGTTGTGCTGTGACCAAATCGTGTGTGTTTTTAAATGTAACTGTACAAAACAAATGGGATGTAATAATAGAGTTCATGCTTTCATACAACTCCACTGTAACAACTTACAGTGACTTTCTGTATATTCACAGAAAATATTTGGGACAAGTGGAATTAATACCACGTGGATTCTCAAAATCTCATAGGATTTGCTTGATTTTCTACAATCTCAGAACAGAACAAAGCTCCATTCTGTCAAAACATTTGATTTTTCAACTTTGTACACTACTATCTCACGTGAGAAACTTAAGGAAAAACTTCATTCCTTGATCCAAGGGGCTTTTGTTTCAAACCGTGGCGACCACAGATACAGTCAGGACAATTTGTGAAAAATGAAAGCAAATGCCATCTGAAGTTTACTGAGAAAACAATATGTGAAATGCTGGACTTCTTCATTGATAGCATCTACGTAAACGTTGGGGGTAAGACATTAAAGCAAGAAGTAGGCATCCCCCAGGGGCACCAATTGTGCTCCACGTCTTGCGGATTTGTTTCGTTATGCATATGAATTGGAATTTCTGCTCGGATTGTCAAAACAAGATATTTTGGCCAAGTAATTTACCTTAAGTTTCAGGTATATCGATGATCTGATATCATTCAATAACAATCATATGGCCAATTCCCTTCCACTGATTTACCCACCTGAACTAGAAATAAAGGAGACCAGTGAGACTGTCTCATCGGTTTCATTTTTAGATCTTTGCATTGAGATTCAGAGTGAGTGAGTGAGTGAGTTAAAATTTAACGTCGCATCGGCAGTATTTCAGCCATATAGCGACGAGACCAAGTTAATATATTTACAATTTAGTTATTAATGCAAATTGTTTATTTAAAAACAAGTTGTGAAACATATTTGAGAATAATATATTTAGAAACAATTTATGTAACATATTTGAGCATAACAGTATTATATATACAGTTTTAAAACACAGGCTATAGGCCTCCAGTAACCAAAGCTAGGGGACCACCTCACTGAGGATCATGGGGACTTACAGTACCTCGGCTTCCTGCATGATACCCCAGCAGGATTTACGTCATCACTTAAGCCACTGGTGGTTGTGAACAATACTAGCCAATATTAAAACATACTCCGCAATGAGTTGGCTTAAAAACACTGATTGATGATAGTTACATCGATTATGATAGGATTTCGTGTGACAATAATTTTACGATACTTTAACCCTCTGGACAGAGCCTTCAATAAAGATTCCGAGTGACATAACACTCTCTACGAGACTGCATGACAAGAAAAATATTTTTATATCAGCAGTTATCACATCTGTGCTGAACGCACATAACTGGACACTTCAACAGATTCGAGGTTGTATCAATGACAAGAGAAAAAATTGTGAACTGGACATCCAAAATGATTCATTCAAGTTTGATCATTGCCAACTGGTGTGACAGTACCACTTCTATTAGCCTCACGGACGATTGGCTTGGAGGTGAATGGGATTAAACGTCGCGTCAAAGATTATTGCACTTATACAGCGACGTGCATGTACGTGTGTGTGCGTGGCTGCTTGTACTAGTCCGGACTAATGCCGATTTATAGTGCTAGCCCCACTGAGATACCATGCCGCAGTTTAACATGAATACCCCACTCAGACACAGTATACTGACTCCGAGCCGACCAGTCCTTGTTTAAGCCGAGCGCCACACAGGGTAACAACAAGTACCATCTTTTAACGTCTTTTGGTATGGCGCGGCCGGGGATCGAACCCCGGACCTTCCGCTCTCTGTGGGGATTGGCTTCGAAGGATACTGTTTTTCATGACGTTTTTCGTTTATGTACAGGTAGTTTATTATTTTTGTAACCTAAATTTGAGAAAGTGTTTGCAAAGAATATCTATGAAAAAGATGGCCCTGCTATATTCATGTCTGTTCAGAGAATCAAAGCAAAATGTGTTCACCTACAAGCGAGAGACAGTACTTCTGTAACGCCTTCTATACGCCGGGCGTATGTCAATGCATCTATCACGTCTACACTAGTCTATATACGTTTATTGAATAGCTGATGTGACTGTATGATGGTGGACATTGGGTTATTTGTACACCCCTCGATGTAAGATACAACGTATGCATTAACCAGCTAGTATTGGAGATGTACTCTTTTATTATTTTCTATTATGAAAGTTAATTATACAATCATAGATGGGGATCTTTATCATGAGGCTTACTATGCTATTTCCCCACTAACCTTTCACATATATATTGCAACAAAATATGGAAAGACATATGCTTACTGCATAGCGTAAGCCTAAACAAAGTAAAATGCATTAGAAACAACAGATATTTACAATTCAAACCGGCATGTACATTTGTGTACATACTATTTTAGTACTGTAACAATTTTGAATACTATATGGAACTGGGTAAAATATTTGCTCAAAAGCGAACAGGCTGGTCTTCTGTGAACTGTGTCCTACTGCCCTGCATGTGCCAGAAGGTGATTGCCAGCTGGTGCTTAATCGTTACCAGATGGCAACAGTTGTGGAACTTGGCAGAAAACCCATTTATATCCCAATATATGCGCGTGTGGTTGGTTTGTTTTTTAACGCCGCACTCAGCAATATTCCTGTATTCCAAGATTTAGCTGTTGACTCAGCAACTGAGCTTATTCTGAAACTCAGCAATATTCAAGCTGTTTGACTGCGTTTGTAAATAATCGAATCTGGACCAGACAATCCAGTAATTCATACCATGAGCATCGATACACGCAATTGAGATCGATGACATGCATCAACCAAGTCAGCGAGCCTGACCACCCGATCCCGTTAGTCGCCTCTTACGACAAGCATAGTCGCCTTTTACGGCAAGCATGGGTTGCTGACGACCAACTCTAACCCGGATCTTCACGGGTCTGCGTGTATGGAGTCATTTGGGGCCCGTATCAGGAAAAGTAACTAAATTCTCATATATATTGCCCAATTTGTTTCAGAGGATAATTGTGCTTAATTTAATACGAATAAATGGTTATTGTCAATCTATTTTTTTTATTAAGACTGGAATAAAGCATGTATGGCATTCACATTGTTTTAATTCTGTCCTTTCACTAAATACATTGTATTGTGTCAAATAGATAACAAGATTAGTATTTACAAATATGGTCATCTGAAATGTTTGAATCATCAAAAGCTGTAATGTATAGAATATTTAAATCCGAACTTGTCGCTGAACAATATTTTGATGGATTATGTAAAAAAACATTGGTTTTCACTCATTTAGATTAGAAGAGCATGTCATCGACTTCCAGATGAAGTGGGTTTTTATAGAAAGGAAATGTAATTTATGTGAAAGTAGTGACTTTTGTGATGAATTCCTTGCACTTTTCAATTATAACTATTTTAAAAGCTATAAATTTGATTTGTTACCCAGGTATTATCACAAAAGGTCATTTGTGTTAAAATTCCACAAACTTTGTTTGATAGCACAGAAATAAATGTATCTAAGTTTTGTTCAATCATAATGCAAACATATACATGTATGTCCTCTGGGTAAAATCAAATGTACACTGTATTGCTGTAAGTTGTTGTAAATTGTAAACGATCCGCCATGCTGCCATGTAACTTAATTGTTGTTTAACGCCGCACTCAGCAATATTCCAGCTATATGACGGCGGTCTGTAAAATAATCGAGTCTGGACCAGACAATCCAGTGATCGATATCATGAGCATCGATCCACGCAATTGAGATCGATGACATGCATCAACAAAGTCAGCGAGCCTGACCACCCGATCCCGTTAGTCGCCTTTTACGACAAGCACAGTCGCCTTTTACGGCAAGCATGGGTTGCTGAAGACCTATTCTACCCCGGAATCTTCACGGGTCCTTAAATATAATTTGTAGGAAAAGATCCGGGTGACGTCTTCAGCAACTCGTGCTTGCTGTAAAAGGCGACTATGCTTGTCGTAAGAGGCGACTCGCGGGATAGGGTGGTCAGGACCGCTAACTTGGTTGATGCATGTCATCGTATCCCAATTGCGTGGATCGATGCTTATGATGTTAATCACTGGATTATCCAGTTCAGACTCGATTATTTATAGACCGCCGTCATACAGCCAGAATATTGCTGAGTGCGTCGTTGATAAAGAAACAAACAAAGCTTTGATTCCATATAAGATAGATCAACAGTTGAAACTAAAGTTGTGAAGATAGCAAATGATACTTTTCAAATGAACTTCCACTAGCCAAACCTACATCAAGGAATCCTCAGTCTACAGTCTAGGCGTCGACCTGTGAAGATTCCGGGGTAGAATAGGTCTTCAGCAACCCATGCTTGCCGTAAAAGGCGACTATGCTTGTCGTAAGAGGCGACTAACGGTATCGGGTGGTCAGGCTCGCTGACTTTGTTGAAGCATGTCATCGATCCCAATTGCGTGTATTGATGCTCATGATGTAAATCACTGGATTCGATTATTTACAGACAGCCGGCATACAGCTTGAATATTGCTGAGTTTCAGAATTAAACTCAGTTGCTGAGTCAACAGCTAAAGAAAAACCCCCACTGTGTAGCAAACATAACATATTTCTTAAACCTTTTTAATCCTTTATAGAAAAGCATATTAATACATAACAAATATAATTTAAAAATCAACATTTCGTTTTTAGTTTCAATAAATGCAGTAAATGCACTACCGTGTTTATCTGGTTGAAGCATGTCATCGATCCTAAGTCCCCATGATCCCAAGTGAGGTGGCCTGGCTTTGGTTACTGGTGGCCTATAGCCCGTGTTTTAAAACTGTATATATAATATTGTTATGCTCATATATGTTTCATAAATTGTTTCTAAATATATCATTCTCAAATATGTTTCGGAACCTGTTTCATAATAAGAAATTGCATTAAAACCAAATTGTAAATATATTAACTTGGTCTCGTCGTTATGGCTGAAATAATGCCGATGCGAGGTTAAATTTTAACGGGATCGGATGGTCAGGTTGGTTGGTTTGTTGTTTCACGCCGCACTCAGCAATATTCCAGCTATATGATCCAGTTAATTATATCATGAGGGTGGTCAGACTCGCTGACTTGGTTGATGCATGTCATCGATCCCAATATTGTCTGGTCCAGACTCGATTATTTACAGACCACAATCATATAGCTGGAATATTGCTGAGTGCGGCGTAAAACAACAAACCAACCAAACAACGAACTGACTTGTCCACAACTTGAATAACGTTCAAATCACGGGCGCTAAATGAGACGTGCCTTTCAACAAAATAAACGTCAATCCTGGAGGAACAATGAATCAAAAATCAATTCCCGCAAACCCATGTCCGAGGTGTGGAACATGATTCAAAAGATTAAGGGCAAAGGATCCAAATCTGGAGTTCATCTAAAAGATGGTAATACACTTTTTACCACTAAATCTGAAATTGCCACCAAACTTGGTGACGCCATTCATCATCATAAAACTATAATCCTCAATTTCAGAGGTTTCAAAATCAGCAGGAAATGAAAAAAGTAAATTTAAACTCGGGTAATGGTGAGGACTATAACGAAACCTTTTCACTCCATAAATTATATACTGCCCTAGGGTAATCTCATGACACTGCAGAAGTAGCCGACAACATCCACTATCAGCTCCTGAAACGGGGCGGTCGGGTAGCCTGGTGGGTAAAGCGTTCGCTCGTCACGCCGAAGACCCGGGTTCGATTCCCGACATGGGTACAATGTGTGAAGCCCATTTCTGGTGTCCCCGCCGTGATATTGCTGGAATATTGCTAAAAGCGGCGTAAAACCATACTCACTCACTTACTCACTCACTCTCTTCCTGAAACACTTGCCCGATTCATGTTTGGAAACTTTACTTAATATATTTAATGAAATATGGACAACCGGAAATTTCCCTCCTTCGTGGCACAATGCTATTAATATTCTTATCCTAAAGCCTACATTCTACAGATCCATCCAATTACCGTCCAATATCATTAACTAGCTGTGTTTGTAAAACCATGGAGCGCATGGTCAACAATCGATTATAGTCTGGTACTTATACCAATAACCTCCTCAGTGACATCCAGTGTGGTTTCCGACCACTGACCATTTGGTGCGTTTAGAATCATTTATTAAAAATTCCAATGTCAACAAATAACATACTGTATCAATCTTATTCGATCTAGAGAAAGCATATGATACAACGCGGAAACATGTTATTTTAAAAGATTTGCATGAATTTGGATTGAGGGGCAGATTACCTCGGTTCATATCTCAATTTTTAAACAACAGACAATTTCAAGTACGAGTGGGCTGTACCCTGTCTGATCATTTCGATCTAGATCAGGGCGTCCCTCAAGGCAGCATACTATCAGTCACACTTTTCATCAAAATTAATAGTCTCAATTAAGTATTAAACAATAGCGTTGATGGTTCACTTTTTGTGGGCGATTTCAACATTTCTTGTCGTGGTAAGAATATGAATACAATAGAAAGACAGCTACAGTTCTGTCTTACACAAAATTTAAAAATGGGCCAACGAAAGCTGCTTCAAATTTTCTAATCCAAAACAAACTGTAAAGCTGGAATGTAACTGAGTGCGGCGTTAAACAACAAACATCAACATCAGTTCAGTACGCTCACTTTCACTGCATGTGTATTTAACTAACAACCCATCTCTTCACATCTTCACAAACGATCATTACAGATCAAAATACTTAATTGCATGCGTATTACTTTGGTTGGTTTGTTGTTTTGCGCCGCACTCAGCAATATTCCAGCTATATGACTGCGATCTGGACATAATCCAGCATGGACCAGACAATCCAGTGATTGATATCATGAGCATCGATCCACGCAATTGGGATCTGTGGCATGCTTCAACCAAGTCAGCGAGCCTGACCACCCGATCCCGTTAGTCGCCTCATAGAGACAAGCCTAGTCGCCTCTTACGGCAAGAATGGGTTGCTGAAGACTTATTTTAACCCGGATCTTCACGGGTCGCATCCGTATTACTAACCTGTTTACCTCTGTTATTTATTCTTTAACTTCTGTATATCGCGTTTGAGGCTTGTTAAGTTAATCCAGACAGTACGACTCCTACAATAGAACTCCTCATCAAGGTCTAACTCTTCAATAAGGCGCTTTGACAAAACAGTAGTCTTGCATGTTACGAGTTCTAGCGGTAAAATATTGCATTAATATTACATAATCAGAACATTCTTACATTTCAAATACTGATTTCACAGGTTGGATGTTGCCAGTGTATTACGTTTGTGGTCATTGTGATATGTTTATGGTCACTGGGCAAAGTGTATGGCCAGGGTTAGGGTCACGGACGGTGTTCAGAGCATATAGTCAGTGTGTACATCGAGCTTTTGGCCAGTGCGTCGGTAAGCTTATGGTCAGTGTGTTAAGCTCATGGTCAGCGGGTTAAGCGTATGGTCAGCGGGTTAAGCGTATGGTCAGTGGGTAAAGCTTGTGGTTAGTGGGTTTGCATATGGCCAGTGTTTAGCTGATGATCAGCGTGTTACGCTTGTGGTAAATGGGTAAAGCACATGGTCAGTGTATTAAGTATTTGATCAGTTTACGGACAAGATGTGAAATGACAACGTTCATGTCGTTGGGATATAAAGCTCAGTTCTTAAAGGGTGTTCTTGCTGTAAAGAGTAGGTAAGCATAGTGATCGGCATGCAGCCTAAGCCAGGGTTTAATTCTACAGGATTAGAACGGTGTCTGGAGTGAGTCAGTCATTGAACAGTGGTTGAGTAGAGCTGAATGTGTCGTAGAGCTGAATGTGTCGTAGAGCTGAATGTGTCGTAGAGCTGAATGTGTCGTAGACATTTACATTTCGAAGCAATCGAACACACACAAACACAGTGCTTACAGACCAATCATTATATTATTTAGTCTTGGTGGAGAGTCAATGCCGTACTTACTGTAATGTGTGTCTGACACTTTCTGTAATGTGTGACATCATATACCTGTGCTTCAGTCTGGGTCATATTACAAAGATAACTTGACTCGTGAAGATTCCGGGGTAGAATAGGTCTTCAGCAGCCCATGCTTGCCGTAAAAGGTGAATATGCTTGTCGTAAAAGGCGACTAACGGGGTCGGGTGGTCAGGCTCGCCGACTTGGTTGATGCATGTCATCGATCCCAATTGCGTGGATCGATGCTCAAGATATTAATCATGTCTGGTCCAGACTCGATTATTTACAGACCGCCGTCATATAGCTGGAATATTGCTGAGTGCGGCGTAAAACAACAAACAAACCAAGATAACTTAATCTATAATCCTCCACAAATAATGTATTTATCCACACGAATGCAAATCATAACAGAACAAAATCAAACGAGACGTCCAGATTTTGATTGGATCATAGGTCCCTAGTGGCAATACAAGTTTGACTCGTGACCATTGCAAAGGTTTATTTTGGTTTGTTTGTCTGTTGTTTAACGCCGCACTCGCAATATTTCAGCTATATGACGGCGGTCTGTAAATAATCGAGTCTGGACCAGACAATCCAGTGACTGATATCAAGAGCCATGGCAAAGGACAGACAGGAGTAATCAGGTGCAGTTACGAAACACTGACCAAGTGGATGGGTGACGAGCTCGGCACGTCTGATATTTGAGAGCTTCTTGGGCATGGTATCTACTCCGTACTTAGTCGTAGGTTATCAAACGTCAGTCATTAGACTCATAGTACATGTTCGAAATGTTCATGTTACATGCCTCTGTTAACCGAGCAGCTAATGGTCATCCACGAGGATGAGGTGGTGTTATTGATGTGATTCCCTCTAATGCCTAGCAGGCAGCTTGGATCGTATTATCCCTAGAGAGATAGGAGGATAATGTGTGTGCACACAGATTCATTAACCATAGTTCCAATTGTGTCGCATCACTAGTATGCTTTAGGGCAAGGCGGCTCAATGTGAAAATAGATGATGATGATGAAGATGATGATGATAATTGTGTCGCATCACTAGTATGCTTTAGGGCAAGGCGGCTCAATATAAAAATAGATGATGATGATGATGATGATAATTGTGTCGCATCACTAGTATGCTTTAGGGCAAGGCGGCTCAATATGAAAATAGATGATGATGATGATGATGATGATAATTGTGTCGCATCACTAGTATGCTTTAGGGCAAGGCGGCTCAATATGAAAATAGATGATGATGATGATGATGATAATTGTGTCGCATCACTAGTATGCTTTAGGACAAGGCGGCTCGATATGAAAATTGATGATGATGATGATGATGATGATGATAATTGTGTCGCATCACTAGTATGCTTTAGGGCAAGGCGGCTCAATATGAAAATTGATGATGATGATGATGATAATTGTGTCGCATCACTAGTATGCTTTAGGGCAAGGCGGCTCAATATGAAAATTGATGATGATGATGATGATAATTGTGTCGCATCACTAGTATGCTTTAGGGCAAGGAGGCTCAATATGAAAATAGATGATGATGATGATGATGATGATGATGATAATTGTTTCGCATCACTAGTATGCTTTAGGGCAAGGCGGCTCAATATAAGAAATAGATGATGATGATTATGATAATTATTTACCGATCAAAATTTAAAAAGGCAGCAAAGCAGGTTTGGGTGATCCTTGCATAGTCAGGCTTGTTAGGCTGGCTCATCATCGGCTCAGGGCATTTTGCCCCTTTTAACACGCAGTCCAGACGCTGAATTGGACTTCTCCCAGGTAGCGCTGCCTTGTCGAACCCACCCAGAACTTTTCGAAGTATGTGAAGACTTCCGTACACGGCAGCCTTCTGCAAAATTGCTGTCTTCCTGGCGGTAAATCCGGGTACTCTCCCAATGTCAGACAACAGATTGGGAGGTACCAAACCTTAGTCAACGAAACAACAGCCCAAAGGACGGGAACAGCATAAGTATTTGTGGGTTTAACTTTATTGTGATCGTTCAGGTCTGAACTCGAGATTTTCTTTAGTCTCGACGATAACATTCTGCTTTTTTAAGAGTGGATACTCCTTTGGGCAAGAGGTTCAAGGTCATACATGTAAAGTAGGCGAGTAAAGGGGTCTTTGCGATCTGGCGTCTCCAAATAACGTTGCAATCTTGTTCTTTAATAGTTTGGAGACAATGAGACGGTGGATACAGCACGACATTTCCTAATCTTACACAAATACCTGTATCCAACTATGACATTCCTATTTGTTTGCTTGAAGGTGCGTGATCTGCTTTGGTTGACGAGCCGTGGTTTCATTGGTGAGACTGACGTTTTCTCCCTGCCTTTAATCGTCCACAAAACAATGAACTTGACGTTTGCTCTGCCGATACCTACACTTGATAATTACTCTTCGTATCCAGAATTGAAATGAAGATTAGTTTCCGTAAATGAATCGCTACGGAGCGCAAAGACAGGGAGCAGTTAAAACATTTGACCCATTAACCTGCACACAGGAATGAAACGTAACAAAACATCCAACAAACAAATCAGAGCCCAAAATGTATAATTATAGATATGCTTAACTTAAGTAAGCTTTCTATTACTTTGAGCCTGATGCGTATCCTCACTTGATGCGTGTCCAACGCATGGCATGTGTTGGTACAGAGGTGTTCACCATCGTCAAAACTTCAGGTGGAAATACCATAGTTAATGTAATGTGAATCTTTGACATCTTCCAAGATGCATTAACTTTCTTATATCAATCTGTGTCGTGCATTTTCTTCTCAGAAATCGATTACGCTTTTCAGAGTAATTTTTATTTCACTGATTGGCTCAGGTTTTCTTTCAAATTCCATGACATAACTCCATAAAATACAGTACACCTGATTGTTGGTTTTACCAAAGTGGTACACGTCTGAGACCTGCATCATTTCGGGCGTCGTCTACTTTCGCCAACAGTGCAGTTCGCTTACAGTGTTATAACAAGCGTTTTGCACCATTGTTTATGCTTGGTCAAGTTGACCCCTTCAGTAACATAGTTATCTCACCCAGGCAGCTGATAAAAATGATACGTTGCTACGAGTCGATCCATTTCACAGTCTCCATCCATATCAAAGATATTTTTGACAAATTTGCCAACATTGACCGGTACAACATTGACTTAACGCTTTCCTGTAATGCCCTGTCGAATAAAAGAAAGATCTTTTAATGCCTGTGTGTTAAAGAATTAATCTGTTTGTTGATTTTGTCAATCCTAGTGTTCTGTATGATCAGTGGTCTTGTGTACGGAACAACTTCAGAATCTACTCAGTAGATAGTGTAGTTTCCATAATTCATAAATCTCTTTCTATTTGTTCTTTTAGATCAGCCTTGCTTATCCTCTCTTCAATGCTGGGGAACGCAATATTTTATTCTTAAGTTTCTATCACATTACACATTACTAGTAATGTACCATATAACGCGACCTTTTTCCCTGGCTGATGTAGGGAACCTTCCATTACCAATAGACCCGTGAAGATCCGGTGTAGAATAGGTCTTCAGCAACCCATGCTTGCCGTGAAAGGCGACTATGCTTGTCGTAAGAGGCGACTAATGGGATCGGGCGGTCAGGCTCGCTGACTTGGTTGATGCATGTCATTTATTCCAATTGCGTGGATCGATGCTCATGATATTGATCACTGGATTGTCTGGTCCAGACTCGATTATTTACACAGACCGCCGTCATATAGCTGCAATATTGCTGAGTGCGGCGTTAAACTACAAATCAACCAACCAACCACTGTAGGCGAAGTAGACCTAACCGCTTTAAAGAAAGAGGACTGGGCTTTTGAAACACGGCGCCTAGGTGGAGTGAGTGTCAGCCGGAGCGTGAAATGACATTCCTCACTGCATGCGTATCGAGCGCATCACATGTGTTGGTGCAGAGCTGTTCACCATCATTGCAAACTTCAGGTGGAAATACCGAAGTTAATGTAACGTCCATCTTTGATAAATCTCAAGCTGCATTGACTTTCTTACACAAATCTTTGTTTCAATTCAGAGAAGAATCGTGCTTCCAACTAGTTGTGAGGATGGACGATTATGCTCTTGAGAGTTTTCGCAAATTGACCCATAGCTGTCGTAAATCAGTCATTTAATATACCCCTATCATATGCTAGTATCTCACTATACAATTTACCACACCCTGTAAAAGAAAACGCCAATTAATTTGTCAGCAGAGATGACATGACTAATTTCCAGTGGTCTATTCGCATATGTTTCACCGCTAGTTTGCCAATTACACCTGATAGGATCTGTTTCGGCAGATAATCGATACTGATTATAGTCTGTCGTTGACATTTTCTGTTGAAGCAATTTTGCCATAAAATTTATTTACATTCTGATGATTTCTTTATATGTTTTAGCATATGTTCTAGCGATCCGTCCTATAATGTTTACCCTCCTTCTAACACGGCGCCGGACATGTTTTCAGCATTTTACATGTTCAGTTTGTCGAAATAATAAGTAGGAATATACATACATTGCCCCTAACCTGTTCCAGTGCGCCTAACCTGTTCCAGCCTCATAGTTATCTCGTCAAAAATATGAGATTCATCGCATACTGATGAAACATACCTCTATCGGCTTCACTGGCAAATATACTCATGTTTGAATTATTTGTAATGCCTGCAGTGATATGACATTGCGCATGTAACCTTATCAACGTCTATACCAACCAAATCCTATTACATGGTCAAATGTCATATTTACGATAGATGTACTGAACCATGTGTATAAAATTTTGGACAGGATTTACTGTTTCGTATAACACGGATAGTTTCACTCGATATTGTAACATACATAATCTAATGCTATACCTTGCACGGTGTCATCTTCATTTATCAGGTTTACGCATATTGGATTGACATTCAACCTACAAGTTGCTGATTCATTAGTTCGTGAATGATTAATGGTTAATTCCGCTCTGAACAGTATTTTAGTTATATCATGGCGTATCAAGTTTATTTGGGAGGAACGCCCAGAGTGATGCCGGTCTTTACTGTTCATCAATTTGGTGGATGTGACAAACGAGGAAACCATTAAACATAATCAGCTTGGGCCTGTAAATTCAAAGCCATGATCATAGGTTCCTGGCTCTTTTGAGCCCGCACCGCACATCGTAATGTAAGCACATTAGACGACAAGTCCTACACCAATGCCTCGTGTTGAACCATGAACACAAAATATTATCCACAAACAATACAAGCTTGCATGTGTCAAACAGCCAGAGATCTAGACTCGTTTATATGTTTTTACAGATATGTCGTCACATTCATGTACATGCACATTTACTACCCAAAATCCCACTGAAGAATAACTGTCGATAGAGGTGCCACATGACCCATTCCACCTTTCCAGTTAGTCGCCTGTTACAGGTATGTCTTATTCCAAACCGGATCATCACGGGGCTCTACCCTAAGTTGATAACACATGTGTGTCGCAGTCGGAATGTTCTACCTAGCTTAAATACCCCCAAAGAAAATGGTCGGATGAACGGATTAGCGTTCATGGTATTTGTTCAGATTTTTGTCAGTTTTTGGCCTTTACTCTTAAGTTAATGACATATATGGTGAAACACAGTCATTTCCAGTCAGTTTATTACCTGGCTCATATCCGTCAGTTTAGGAAGTACAAGAAGAAACATCTGAACTATCTCAGCCAATTTATGACTCAGAAGATGTAACGAACACCTGGCTTTTAATCGTCAGGTTACGATGTGGAGGATGGAAAGCGCGTCTTTTATCCATCTGTTCATACAGTAGATGATGAAAACACCTGGCTTTTACCCGCCAGTTTATACTGTAGATAATGAACCACCTGACTCTTGTCCACCAGTTTATACTGTAGATAATGAACCGCATGGCTTTTGTCCACCAGTTTATACTGAAGGTAATGAACTTGCTTTTTGTCCACCAGTTTATACTGAAGGTAATGAACCGCATGGCTTTTGTCCACCAGTTTATACTGTAGATAATGAACCGCATGGCTTTTACCCGCCAGTTTATACTGTAGATAATGAACCACCTGACTCTTGTCCACCAGTTTATACTGTAGATAATGAACCACCTGACTCTTGTCCACCAGTTTATACTGTAGATAATGAACCACCTGACTCTTGTCCACCAGTTTATACTGTAGTTAATGAACAACCTGCCTCTTGTCCACCAGTTTATACTGAAGGTAATGAACCGCATGGCTTTTGTCCACCAGTTTATACTGTAGATAATGAACCGCATGGCTTTTACCCGCCAGTTTGTACTGTAGATAATGAACCACCTGACTCTTGTCCACCAGTTTTTACACTAGATAATGAACCGCATGGCTTCTGTCCGCCAGTTTATACACTCGATAATGAACCACCTGGCTCTTGTCCACCAGTTTATACACTAGATAATGAATCACCTGACGTCTGTCCCCCAGTTTATACTGAAGATAGTGAACCACCTGACTTCTGTCCACCAGTTTATACTGAAGATATTGAACCACCTGGCTTCTGTCCGCCAGTTTATACTGTAGATAATGAACCACCTGACTCTTGTCCACCAGTTTATACACTAGATAATGAACCACCTGACTCTTGTCCACCAGTTTATACACTAGATATTGAACCACCTGACTTCTGTCCACCAGTTTATACACTAGATAATGAACCACCTGACTCTTGTCCACCAGTTTATACACTAGATAATGAACCACCTGACGTCTGTCCGCCAGTTTATACTGAAGATAATGAACCACCTGACTCTTGTCCACCAGTTTATACACTAGATAATGAACCACCTGACGTCTGTCCGCCAGTTTATACTGAAGATAATGAACCACCTGACTCTTGTCCACCAGTTTATACTGAAGATAATGAACCACCTGACTCTTGTCCACCAGTTTATACACTAGATAATGAACCGCATGGCTTTTGTCCACCAGTTTATACTGACGGTAATGAACCACCTGCTTTTTGTCCCCCAGTTTATACTGAAGATAATGAACCACCTTGGCGTTTGTTCACCAGTTTATACTGTAGATAATGAACCACCTGACTCTTGTCCACCAGTTTATACACTAGATAATGTACCACCTGACGTCTGTCCGCCAGTTTATACTGAAGATAATGAACCACCTGACTCTTGTCCACCGTTTATACACTAGATAATGAACCGCATGGCTTTTGTCCACCAGTTTATACTGAAGGTAATGAACCACCTGCTTTTTGTCCCCCAGTTTATACTGAAGATAATGAACCACCTTGGCTTTTGTTCACCAGTTTATACTGTAGATAATGAACCACCTGGCTTTTGTCCCCCAGTGTCTAATGTAGAGGATGACACAACTCGCCTTTCCCAGTCCAATAAGAACGTAGTTAATGGAACACCTGGTGTTTTATACGTCAGGTTTTGATGAAGAGGATTAAACACCTGGATGCCGTTCGGTAAATTTGTGAAAGTGGACCGATGAAAATATTTGGGAGAATTTTATGTAAAAGGAGGTTGTTTCTTTAGCATTGCATTTTAGGATATTTCAATAAAGTGCTTGTGTTCCGTATAATTAGTGGAACAAAAATGAGAAATCTTTTATCTCGAGGATTACATACAGCCCTCACTAACGAGTTCTTTACATTCCATGTGAATGAAGGATAGGATCATGGCCACATTGGAAGTCTACACATCAGTATATGGAGATCCTGTTAGGGTTGCGTTGTACAAGTGACGCTGAGTTATTGGCATAAGACATGGAAGACATGTAAGACATGGGGAAAGGGTGAGTGAGTGAGTTGGGTTTAACGCCGATTTTAACAGTCATTATACCAGTTATATCACGGCGTGTCAGCTTAATGTGGGAGGAAAGCCCGAAGTGATGCAGGTCTAAGACATTTACCACTTCGGTGTTGGGATGGCGTATATATATCGACGCCATCCCAACTCCTGAGCACTCTCGTCTATAGTACACTCTCACTACCAATACAGTATCCCATTCCACCCAACCAACCAGTCCTGGTCCTGATCACTATTTTCTATTTACCCTCGTTAGCTCCTGTTCCGCTGACATTATTCAGAATCTACAGGAACACTGAAGGCTTAATTAAGTAAAATACCTGTAATCAGTCCCGCAGTATAATAGTAATAGGGATTCGCCCGGGCGTCTGTCGATGTATCCGGAAGAATCCTGGTGCATAGTGTGGCCTTGAACCCCTTACTTAGAGCCAATAGCGTGGTTAACCATGTTGGTTAGTTTATCCACCTGGTAAAGAGTTTTCAACGTGGTATCAGCTACTGTTGTTGTTTCCTGTGTAAAGCCGCACTCGGCAATACTCCAGGTATGTGACGGCTGCCTATAAACAATAGAGTCTGGGTCAGACATAACAGTGATTGATATCATGATCAACGTCGTAAAGTGCGATGACAATCAACCCCGTCACCAAGCCTAAGCACCCAAACCACTAAGTCGCCTCTTACTACACGCCTACGTTGCTGGGGACCATATTCTAAATAGGACATCCCCGAGTGATTGTATTAGGTATGACTTGGTTATTTAAGCTTCAATTTCATTCTTGAGTTGGAATCTTTACATTGTTGTTATTCAAGGGGATGTAGGCTCCGGTTCATTCGCAGTCTAAGCAAGTTTGATTCAAATTGCTCCAAAACACTCAGTTTATCTGCCAAATCCAATCTTATTATCTGTTCGAATTTAGCAGCTAAGGGATACCCAAATTACCCGGAGTCCTGTCTCGCTAATTACGACATTAATCTGACCCTCTGATCAAATTGATACGAACTACGGGCGATGGACCATAATCCCTTCTTAAGAAACTCCTGCATGCGATGATATTTGTCTACTTTGTCCGATGCCACTCTACTGATATAATCCTTTACGTTCACTAGATTGCTAATCAACCCACATGCTTGCCGTGAAAGGCGACTATCCTTTCGTATATAAGTAATTATAAAGTGACATAAGTCATACCACATAAACCCATGCTTCCCGTAAAAGGTGACTATGCTTGTCCTGAGAGGCGACAAACGGGATCGAGTGGTCAGGCTCGCTGACTTGGTTGATGCATGTCATCGATCCCAAGTTCCTAGATCGATGTTCATGATGCCAATCACTGGATTGTCTGGTCCAGACTCGATTATTTACAGACCGCCGTCATATAACTGGAATACTGCTGAGTGCGGCGGTAAACAAACAAGCAAACAAAGCAAATTAACCCAGTATTTTGAAACAGAAAAATCTTGTACTGCACGTCAATGAAAATTATATCAGTTACATGTTCCTATGGCAAACTAATGTGGACAAATGCCACTGGATTGAGTTGTTCGTGCAACTGCCGCTGAGACACGCATTGTTTAGACATGCCTCGTCAAAGGGAAACATTTATGTTTACAGCTAACGCCTACAGTGTCCACAGACCAGCGTCTCTGTTCCCGCTCTACACAAACATCGCAGTCAGGGGAGAGATTAACAGAGGAACGTGGAGAAGGAGTGACTTCAGATTCAAAACAAGAACGGACCATTGTGATTTTTTCTGACTTTTTGAAGTTACTGTATCAATCCTTTATCTCTCCGGCAGTTTATGTCAGCAGTTTATGTCGCCGTCTATTTCGCTTGCACAGTAACGATGGGTCACGTTGAACCCTCGCTTCATGTGTTAGAGATTTGTCGGATAAATTCTGTCAAGCTGTACAGATATCGGATAACAACACACGAAACTTAACGCTAGGCAATATCTCCAGGACAATATGTTTTTCTGACATGTATGCCCCATGACCGGAGACGTCAATAGCACTTTCCAAAAACACAGTGTCCACACAAAATAATAATGACACTGCTTTTCACAGAAATTCTTGATGAAATTGGTTTCGGTGGTGCAATCGTGATTAGGTGTCAGTTATTATGAACATAACCTTTGGTGACGTGAAGTGAAATGGGGTTTAACGTCACGTTCAAGATTTTTGCACTTAAACCGAGACATTGAATGCGTGTGTGGCTGCTTGTACCAGTCCGGTCAAATGTCGTTTTCAGCAAACCATGTTTATTGAAAGAGGCGACTAACAGGATCGAATGGTCGGGCTCGCTGACGTGGTTGATGCATGTCATCGTATCTCAAGTGCGTAGCTCGATGCTCATGATGTCAATCACTGGATTTTCAGGCCCAGACTCGAATATTTACAGACTGCCATCATATAGCTGCAATATTGATGAGTGCTGCGTCAAAAACAGAAAACAAACACTTTATACTTGTATATACATATGTCACACGTTTAACATCTGATCAGGGGGCACGGGTGGCCCAGTCGTCTAAGGCGCCGCGATTCGCTGGGCAGAGTTGCGTCCCTTGGGCACGCCAGAAACCTATGATTGTGGGTTCGAATCCCGGTTCGCCCCGATTATGTTTCTAGATTTGTCAGCACCATACCCGTGCTCGTGGGTTTGACCAAAGTGGTAAACGTCTGAGACCTGCATCACTTCGGGCTTTCCTCCCACATTAAGGTGACACGCCGCGTGTAACTGGAATAATGTTAAAATCGGCTAAAAAACCAACTCACTCACTCACTAACATCTGATCAGAAAAAAACCAAGGTGACAGAAACGTCATTTCTCTCTTAACAGCTATACATTGCCAGGTCTCAAATTTTTCCTGCTTCAACTTGGAGATATTAAAGACTATTGGTGACTAATAAGGTTCACCCAGTGCATCGCTTTTATATGTACTGTATAATTCGTAAATTGTAGGAAGTAATAAAAAAAATCAATAAAAATTCTGCTTTTACATGTTATAATTATTTAACGTTTCTCATATGGGCTTGTTTCAAAATCAACTTTACTAAATTTACGAAATTACTTAATATGACACGTCTCCTGCAAACACCACACAATGTTATCCGACACTATGAGCTTTACGGGGACTTTCCTTCTTTTTTTGTGGTTTAATGCCACACTCAGCATTATTCCAGCTATATGACGGCGGTCTGTGAAACAATCGAGTCTGGACTAGACAATCCAGTGATTGACATCATGAGCATCGATCCAAGCAATTGAGATCCATGACATGAATCAACCAAGTCAGCGAACCTGACCACCCGATCCCGTTATCGTGGACTTTTCATACCTCCCTGCTTATTGGCTCGGTGACTCATTTGTCATCGTACCCCGGCAGAGTGGTCCTTTGCTCATGATATCAATCACTGGATTTTCCGCTGCAGGCTCGATTGTTTGAAGAACTCGTCTAAAAGCTGGAATATTGCCGAGTGCGGGGCTGAAGACCACACCGCTTTTGAAGCAAGCTCTATTTTCAATGGACCGCCTCCGTGGTCTAATGGTAGAGCGTCCGCCCGGAGAGCGGAAGGTCCGGGGTTCGATCCCCAGCCGCGTCATACCAAAAGACGTTAAAAGATGGTACTTGTTGTTACCCTGTCTGGCGCTCGGCATTAAGGGGCTAAAACAAGGACTGGTCGGCTCGGAGTCAGTATACTGTGTCTGAGTGGGGTATGGTGTCTCAGTGGGCTAGCACTATAAATCGACATCATTCCGGACTAGTACAAGCAACCACACACGAGCATGCACGTCGCAATATAAGTGCAATAATCTTGGTCGCGACGTTAAACCCCATTTCACCTCACCTCACATCACTTTGGACTTTCTTCTGAATCGCTAATAAATGAACTACTGTTTAAAATGGTGGAGTTCTTCGCCGCTTCATCCAGACTATCCTGTCACTGTATGCGTATTTTAATATTAATGTTTATATCTTATGGATGCGTGATCATGCTCATAAGGCTCTAGGATATCAGCATAAAGCAATTATACCAATGCGATCATGTGCATTAATCGCGCCTCGTTACATGCAGAGTAACCACCTAACGATGTCTCAAAAACTGTAGAGAGTATTCATGACATCGATTAGCAGCATAATAAAGAATCACTTGAATGAAAACGTTACATCACGTTTCCATACATCACGAAAAAGATAATGAGTATGAGTAGAAAAAAGAGTTCATATTAAAAACCAAAGTGTTAAAGGCCGGCAAAAACGAATAACCGTATACACACAAAAGCAATATGTAAATCTACACGGTTGTCATAACAGCCGTTACTATGTTCATTGACCTCGCCAGATCATGGTTGCATTTTCACACACGCTTTGTGGTAAAAAATAACAAGAACGTCCTCACCGTTTTTATATACTTCACGGGCGGTGGGGTAGAAAAGTAGTTGAAGAGTTTTTTCTCGTCTCGCCCGAGGCCTTGGTTAGGCTCCTACATTAGTATAATGTGTGAAACCAATCTCTCGTGTCCCCCGTCGTGATATGGCTTGATGATTGCCAGAAAGCCAACTTGCTGGCTCACTCTGATATATTCCAGAGCATTTCTGTCGGATGGTTACAAATACAATGGTTGGTGTGAGGACAGTTGCAGACTTACATCAAGTGGGATTACTACCATGAATTATTACATGTGTGTAATAGTTTGTTTGTTTGTTTGTTGTTTAACACACACACCCTTATCATCAGAAACCTCCGGCTCTTTTAACCTGGAATTGGGCGTGTTTGACCACAGCTCAGAAACACAGACCCTGAAACAAATATATTCAAGTCTATTATATTTTGCATGTCCAGATTACTGTAGTATCTGAAAGTGAGAGTCTCTGGGCTCCTTTTATTATATTTCTATAACTATGATTTAGCAACTGTTTTTATCTGTCAAATATATTTGCTTCAGAGACTAGATGTTAGTAGACCACAGCAATAGTGTTTGATGTTAAACATGGTCGCTGTTGAAACCCTATTCGGCGTCACTTTAGTCAATTGTTCTACAATTTTCAGGTAAGCTACAATGCATCGAGGTTTGTGACTTTATTTTATGCAAGTCAGTTTGGAGTAGTTGGACTATACCACTATTCATTTAGACATGCACAATGAACAACTATCAACATAACGGAAATGTTTAAAACAAATATACAAAAAAACAAAACTGTAGACAAAATGAGAAATGCGTGAATATCCTATACAATTACCCATAAATTGTCATGTCCCCGCAGACCCGTGAAGATCCGGGGTAGAATAGGACTTCAGCAACCCATGCTTTCGTAAAAGGCGACTATGCTTGTCATAAGAGGCCACTAACGGGATCGGGTGGTCAGGCTCGCTGACTTGGTTGGAGCATGTCTTCGATCCCAATTGCGTGGACCGATGCTCATGATATCAATCACTGGTTATTTACACAGACCGCCATCATAAAGCTGGAATATTGCTGAGTGCGGCGTTAACCAACAAACAAACCAACCAACTATGTCCCCACAGAATATTCACAGAACTTATCACAAATAGAAGACGCCACGGCCGCCGTAAAACGGAAAGTACCTACAGTTTGAGCTTACCAAACGGAAAATTCTTCATGTTAATTTTACTACGATATATGTCATGATAATGTTGGCTGTCCGTTCCATCTACATGTAAGTATTCATGTATCGACGTATCGACATGTAAATAAGTGTTCATGTTACATTTTTTCTTTAAATTGTGTTAGTTGCGGGTGCTACCGTTTGAGCAGGACATGCTCACCCGAGAACCTGGTGTCACCACTGATTTTCAGTGATCCATTCATAACATTTTCACCCCACTTTGCCTTTTACGCCCAGTGGAATCGGTAAATGGTCATGCTCTGTTTTATATATTTACATTTTCGTGATTTTTAATCCTAAGACCCTTCCATACTATCCATGTTTGGATACATATCCTCTTACACCTAGATTCCAACCTGAAATATTGTTAATAATATTGGTGTAATGGTTTGTTGTACAAGCTGTTCACAGAATTACAATCGTTACACCACGAGCAGTTTTCTTTTCTCTCGAGCTCGAGCTCGGATGTACGCTGAACATTTGTGTCATCGTTTCATTTTTGACAATAACAATTTAAAAGCCTCTTCCACAAACTGGAAGAATGCCTTCTATCTTCACAGATGCCACTTAGAGGTCAGTGAGTTTAGAGGTCAGTGAGTGCGTCCATTGAAGTGTTGGGTCCCCCCAAAAAACCGGCCACGGCTGATGAAAAACAGTGTTACAATCTCGCCAGGAAAGAGAACATTTTCTGTTTAAATGGCATTGGGTACGTGTGGCTCGTTTAATCAGTGCAGTAAGGATTTAACACGATTTAAGACGTTAAAATGAGTCAAACAAGTTTGCCCTGCTTCAACGCAATGTGTTATTACGACCAAACACGTGTGTAATCCAGTAAAGATATTGTCACGTGTGATGCCATGTACCTTTGTGATAAATGTGAACTGAAGCTTGTGAATTGTATTTTTGTGTTTCGAAGATGCTGTAGTTTTAATATATAACGATTTTTCACCCATACGGTCCCTGATCTCGTTGTTGGTCACATATCTTGTGCGACATTTTGATAGACAAAACATCTCTGTTTTCGATGAATTATATCTTACTGATCGAAGCTGTGGACAAATCACATGTTTCATGAGAATAGCCTGTCTTATTGATTGATTGATTGATTGGTTGGTGTGTTGGTTGGTGTGTTGGTTGGTGTGTTGGTTGGTTGTAGGTTGATTTTGGCATTTGTAGAATGGACGACAGCGGTGAACATGGAGAGTATATGCTCCTCGTAACCGTACTTTGTGTTGCCAGCAATGTCAGTGTTCATCCAGCAGTTTATTTTTACGTCAGTTCCTACTGCAGGAAGAAAAGCAAGGTACAATGTCGTGGCGAACAGGAAACACTAACTGTAACGCTACGAACCACTGATTATATGTACAATCAGTTGGCTGAAACAATTGGTCTACAACCAACACAACACACTGAATCACCTGTCACATGTCACTGTTGTGTATTGGCCTACAACCAACACAACACACTGCATCACCTGTCACATGTCAGTGTTGTGTATTGGTCGACAACCAACACAATACACTGCATCTACTGGCACATGTCACTGTTGTGTATTGGTCTACAACCAACACAACACACTGCATCACCTGTCCCATGTCACTGTTGTGTATTGGTCTACAACCAACGCAAACACACTGAATCACCTGTCACATGTCACTGTTGTGTATTGGTCTACAACCAACACAACACACTGCATCACCTGCCACATGTCACTGTTGTGTATTGGTCTACAACCAACACAACATACTGCATCACCTGTCACATGTCACTGTTGTGTATTGGTCTACAACCAACACAACACACTGCATCACCTGTCCCATGTCACTTTTGTGTATTGGTCTACAACCAACACAACACACTGCATCACCTGTCACATGTCACTGTTGTGTATTGGTCTACAACCAACACAACACACTGCATCACCTGTCACATGTCACTGTTTTGTATTGGTCTACAACCAACACAACACACTGCATCACCTGTCACATGTCACTGTTGTGTATTGGTCTACAACCAACACAACACACTGCATCACCTGTCACATGTCACTGTTGTGTATTGGTCTACGACCAACACAACACACTGCATCACCTGTCACATGTCACTGTTGTGTTACATCTGCATGTTTGTTGTATAACAGGCACTCGGCAATACTCCAACTACGTGGCAGCATTCTGTTAAAAAAATGAACCAGGAAATCCAATGGTTGACATCATGAGAATCGATCTGCGTAATTGAAATACGACATGGATCAACCACGTCAGAAAGCCCTTTTACCTCCCGATCCCCTTAGTCGCCTCTTACAACAAAAATAGGTTGCTGAAGTCCTATCTAACCTGTAACTACACGGGGTCGAAGCTGGTACAGACACTGGTGGTCTTGGGAGTGTTTTACAGTCAGATGCTAGCAGTAAAACGCGTGTGGATACTCGGCACGAGCGAGGAAATAATAAATCACAGAGCATTAAAATCCGATCCAAATTTTAGTCGATTTAAGATACACATGGTACTGGGGACCAGTGTGACCCGGAATCTCCGCAAGACAATAATGGCAAATAATAAAGACATTAATTTGTTGTGAACAAATACAGAAATTCAGTATGTGTAGGAATGTTAAAATTTCAACCTAGCTTTGTCACAAGCCTCAACGACCCGCGAAGATCATGGTTAGAATAGGACTTCAGCAACCAATGCTTGCCGTAAAAGGCGACTATTCTTGTAAGAGGCGACTAACAGGATCGGGTGGTCAGGCTCACTGACTTGGTTGATGCATGTCATCGTATCCCAATTGCATGGATCGATGCTCATGATGTCAATCACTAGACGGCCAGGTCCAGACTCGATTATTTACAGACCGCCATCATATAGCTGGAATATTGCTAAGTGCGGTGTTAAACAACAAACAAACACAAGCCTTAACATTGTTGTGGACAAATGTAGAGTCTTTGCAAAGAGGGTGTGCACTGGCTCTGGTTGAACGTAGTTTTCGTTTTTTAAGAAACACTTTTACATAACCAAATAAGTGCAACAACAGTTCGGCAATTTCTGTGCACTGTAGTTCATACAACCTACTTCAGTGTGTGAGCGTTTAGCGGGCAATGTCAATTGTTTTTCATGACGGCTGATTTCATTCATCGAAGGGTTTGACACCATTAACATTGTACCGATATTCTCCTGAACAACTGATTATTCCATTAAAATCAACAAGCAAATATTCTCAAAAGACCCTCTTTGGCATCGGTTGCCTGTCCTGTGCTCCGAGCCGTGAGGGGAACGCCTCCCTGAATCAATGCAGTCGCCATTACGCATACCGGTCCTGTGACTCATGCATCTAACGCCCGGCCCGAGGCCCTGCCGAACTGTTGTCGCCAACCGCTGTCGATACACACTGTTGTAAAGAAACTAGGTCATAATGGAGGACGTCGTGCTTTCAGCAACACCGATTTGTAACATGATACGCTACTGCCTAGCTCCCTGTAACAGGTATATCAAACATTTGACCCGGTTTGGGCACAATTTCCTGTCCGGTTTCACATGTCGTTGTCATATGTGAATGATTAATGTCAATGATCTGATTTCACCTGACCTACAATGCATATTTCCTTGTCGGTGTACTGTGAACAAAGCGCTTTCATTTCGCCATCACCATGACCAGGTACAACTGCAATGTGACTAAGCTACTATGAACAATATTAGGCTCATTCATAGATTAAGCTACACAGTAACACGGAATGCGATCGCAATCCACGAACAGCTGGGCGTTGACAGATTCTCATTTTGAAAGGTTGTTTAAGCCGCGTGGGACTAATGACTGCACATTGCGTTATGTTTGTGTTTTAGGTTAATCCGCCCTTATCCTTCTGGTAAGGGTTTGAGGTCTGAGGCACAATGGGAACCATTTTATGTGATGCAATACAGTCTCGTCAGTATGGTATAGAGCCCGATCCTAAATCGAAAATCATGTATGATATTCACGCTGTGTAGCTGGATATATATTTATATCACCTCATGATTAAATCATTTTGTACTATGAAAAGTGAATAAATCCTTTATGTGCATGTATTCATTGGAAGCGAGCCGGGAAAGGTCATGTCCCGTCACATTCATCCTGGGTTAACGACTTGCCGAACTGTGGCCCTGTGAATTTAACGTCGCACCGCAATATGGCCTCCATGTTTGACACATCCTCCTTGCAAGTGATGACGTTGTCGCGTCAAAAGCATTACGGTTTCATAAAGGTTTCAAAGTTATAGGAGAACTGATATTGTATATTTGGCAATTCCAGTGCCTCATGTTCTTTAGACGTAGCATATTTCAAGACTGAATAAATATTCACTGTAAGTTTATTTTGTCCTTTCAAAGCCGCGTTCAGCAGCTATATGACGTGACTAACGTTGTTTAAATGTCAACCACTAATTGTCGGGTCCAGATTCGAGTATATATACATGGCGCGGTCAAAAAGTTGGAATAGTGTTCATTTCACGTTAAACAACCAAATCATAAAATGTCCTTGCTTTTCTTCAGTGTAAAACCAATAGTGTGTGGAACATACGTTCCATGGCAGTGTTTCCAATCCTTTTCATCATTGAATAACTTTTTTATTTATTTTATGAAATCAGAAGGTATAAGAACTGCCTTTAGCAACCATCACTACATGGGCGTCGTAAGCATAAGAAGGTTCTCCCTTGATAAAAATCGTGCAACCGTAAAATAGTTCAGGGAACTGCAGTGAAGTTTCCATATTACAATATGGCATGTCCCTAAGCAGAGGCCGCACGTATTTCATTATTAGCAGCCATAGACACAAGCTGCAAGGAGAAATGAAGACATAAACCAAAGCTTGTCATTCAAGTTCGTTTTGTTTCATGTTCTTGCGTAAAACACTTACTATGATGTGTATAGCCCGATACTCTAAAAAAAGAGTATCAAATGTTAAGAATACGGATGTGGAAATAATTAAAATAATAATAATAATAATAGAAACATATTAATATTGTTCTGTATCCATGACCCATAGCTTGCTCAACACAACCATTACCCATGCAACTAATCAGTGTGCATTCAAAATTCATTCGACCCGTGAAGATCCGGGGTAGAATAGGTCTTCAGAAACCCATGCTTGCCGTAAAAGGCGACTATGCTTGTCGTAAGAGGCGACTAACGGGATCGGGTGGTCAGGCTCGCTGACATTGTTGATGAATATCATCGATCCCAATTGCGTGGATAGATGCTCATGATGTCAATCACTGGATTGTCTGGTCCAGACTCGATTATTTACAGACCGCCGTCATATAGCTGGATTATTGCTGAGTGCGGCGTTAACCAACAAACAAACAAACATCAAAATACATTCTCACTTCCCTGGGGAGTAAACCATCCAAGCTACCTTTTACGGCGTTAGAGATTTATACATTCAATTAACCATCTCACCATGCATTATACACATTCGCTTTTTTGTGAACGGAGGCATATTTTGAATTCCCTTGCCTAAAGCCGCACCCTGTGTAACAAAGTGTTTCAGTAGGGTACAGGACCGTAGTGATTGAAGCGCTCAGAAATAAAGCATGTTGAACGAAAGGGGCGCGGTTTTAATGTAACGGTCCATTTGCAGTTGACAGTATCTCAAGCAATGCGTGGTTTCACATATTCAGTGATGAAAGTAGCAGTGAAACAGTGGGTTTAATTTAATGCCGCTATGAAGATGGTATTGACATGTCAGCTTTATGTTGCATTTAACGTTAATATGATTTGCTATGTACTGAATTTTTAAAATTAGATTGCAAAATTTACAAAAGCCAGAATAAAACGGGGAATCCTCTGGATAATCATCACATATTGAATATTAAAATAATTATAATATTGTTATCGTCCCGTTGAAGGAAGACTGGACTAAGAATGGACTAATACACAAAACCGGTATGCAAAACGCGATGTAGCGATTTCATAGCCATGCCAAGCAATATTATAGATAAAACGTCTTTAATTTATACTCTGCAAAACAAGCAAAGCAAAAGAAGTAAAATCTGTTTTGTTGCCGACATCCATACAAATTAACCCCAAAAATGAATTGGTCATTTCTGCATGGATTAGAATTGATTTGTGTGTAGAGGTAAGTACTGCAGAAATTTGGTGAAAAGATGGAAAAATCGCCATGTGAGAGCCTGGCGCCAAAACACACAAACATGAAATGCACGTGTTGGGTTTAAAAAACGATGGGGTTTCATTTGCATGCCATCACACTCTTACAGCAAATGAACAGCGAAAACGTGCCACGACTGACGGACGCCAAACAGACAACATCATCGGCCGACTGCAAACAGGAGAATCATCTTCAGCTGTAGGTTTTCCAACGTAGCACCGAGCACCATTACAAGAACCACTACGGCCACCTCTACAACTACGGCAGCACCAGGATTGCGTAGGATATCGGCCCGGACAGCGGAGAACCGTTTAAGCGTTGAAGGTATTCGCGCTAGACGGCGAGTTCGGGGTGTCAATTTGCGACGTCAATATTGACAAGGTCACAGAGTATGGCCACAACTGTGATGGAGACAAGTTTGGTTAAGTGACTCACGTTATATGCTTCGCGGTGCGGATGGTAGACGTTGTGTTTACAGGGATCGCGGGGAATGTGATGCACGAAGCTGAATACAAGTGGTCAGATTTGGTGCTGGTAGTGTGATGATGTGGGCGTCCATCTCCTACACTGGTAGAACAGACTTGGTGCACAACGTTACACGGATGAGATTCTTCGGTCACAAGTCCTTCCCATTACGCAACAAGCGAACGTCATTTTCTTACACGACTAGATTGACAACAATCTTGTTCAGGAATCACAACCTCCAGGTCCTGCCATGGCCCTCCGGGTCTTCAGATTTCAATCAAATCAAACATTTATGGTATGCATAAATGGAATGGATCAACGAATGGATCAACGACTGCGAGAACGTCAGCAACAACCACAGAAGCTCCGACACTTGGCACACTGCACACTGCACACTGCAGGCAGGATCGTGAACATACCCCAGGCCACAATTCGGGATCTGATGGCTCTCTTAGGAAGACCATGACAGTCAGATTTGGACTCTAATGGTGGCCATACACGATATTGAGAAGATACGACCTTCATCTTGAAAATCTACTGTTCCGTGTGTGTCATATAATCTGTTGATTATTTATATGATATATAAAATATACAGCCAAAACAATTTAGCGTTTCCTTTTTTGGCAGGGTATATATACACAACATGTCAGGCTACTTCTTGTCCCATCACAAGGTTAAGACTGGGTGGGAGATCCTTCCTGTATGCCTGTCATACAAGGCGATTTAATGGCTCGGGTGGTTAGGCCCGGTGACTTAATTGCGTGTCATTCTACCCGACGGCATGGGACGTTGCTCATTATGTCAGTCACTGGTTGTCTTTTCCATTATTTTTCCGTTATTTATATAAACTGGAATATTGCTGATTGCGGCGACCAAATAAAACAACGTCGGATGACGTCAACACTGAGCAGGATGAGACATAGTTTATGAACGTGCAAGTGACCTAGTGTATCGGTTTGGTTTGGTTTGTTGTTTAACGCCGCACCCAGCAATATTCCAGCTATATGACGGCGGTCTGTAAATAATCGAGTCTGGACCAGACAATCCAGTGATTGATATCATAAGCATCGATCCACGCAATTGGGATCGATGACATGCTTCAACCAAGTCAGCGAGCCTGACCACCCGATCCCGTTAGTCGCCTTTTACGACAAGCATAGTCACCTTTTACGGCAAGCATGGGTTGCTGAAGACCTATTCTACCCCGGTTTCTTCACGGGTCCCTAGTGTATCGGGAATATTCAGCGACATAGGATGTTGCAGGCCTCAATCAATTATCAATTTATAAAACATAAATCATAATAAAACCACTGCAATATTAATTGAGGAGCACTGGACCATGGTAGGGGTCTTGTGGCTGCATATCCATATCTTTCCCAGTCTCCGTTGAACCAATTTATTTTTACACAAAACTACCCAGTCACATTATTTTTTCAAACTGTTACAACAATGAGTGATGGTTAAATAAACATAATCAAATTTAACAATTCTTTCAATTGTCAAATTGCATATGCTCAAACTCGATATAATTTCTCGCCTCAGTTTAAGAGACTCAGTGCAGCTCTGATTATTAACACATCCTGTCTCGAAATAGATCCATCTTTCATAATGTTCAGTGTGAAGGACATGTTTTAAAAAGCACTCATGTTTTTTTTTTAAATATTTGACAAATCAACTTTATGGGAAGACGTGTCAAAAGAAAAGAATGGGACGATTTTTCTTTCCATATGTTACGATAAGCGTAAACAAATATTGTTGTTGCATCTTTTGATTCGATCGATATAAGTTTGAAATATCGATGCAATATCCGTGTAAAAATACATTTTCAGCAAATCCATCGTGTAAATAACGTTGGCGTGGCTGTGAAATGGAGATGCTGATCACCATAAAGTGACGTCAACCTCCTTAAGAGAAACGTTGAGTCATTGTATTCACATCCTGCTTGAACGGGATCCTGGTTCACGTAACTTGAAAAATTCCAATGCAAACAAAAATGATAAGACGTGTAGGAACACACCCCTAGCAGGATGTTTACACAGTAGCCTTATTCTATGAAGAGATTTCTAGTTCACGGTTTGAAGACCTAGACATGCTGTGCAAGGGTAGAAAGGTACTATGTCAGCAAAGGGTGTATCCTGGTGAGTACAGATAGTTCATACATATCTGATGTCGTGATAACCTTAGGGACCGATCATTTGATATTCTAGGAAGGGGTGGGGAGAAGTTGTTATCGTTGAAAATAAGCCCCCCAAAATGTTTATTAAACAAATATACGCCTCTCTCACAACGATTACAATGATTAGCATGTACATTACAAAGCTTTTCAAAACATTCTAGACGCCAAACACTTACACACATATTTCATTGAAGTGATAGACTATATTTTAGTGACAAATTAATGTTGTTTAGCTAATCCTACGTAGATTTAAATAATCTCTCTCTCTCTCTCTCTCCCCCCCCCCCTCTCTCTCTCTCTCTAATTTCACTGATGCTTATCCGTTAAACGTTGAGACTGTCTTGAAATTAATTCAGTATCGATCACGAAAATGTCGCCCTGATGCCGACTAAGAGAGCTTTTCCCCCACAAACATCGCTATTGACTTAAAATACATTAATATTGCAAGTCTTGTGAAAAGAAACGTAAAGTAAGGCCAAGAGAGACTGAATGAATAACTTTACATTTGACATCTCAGCATCTTCCATTTCTTTAACGACATTAACGAAAGGCTGCATGGCCGTATTGAGTTGTGAATATCCGGGTTAGAATAGGACCCGTGCTTGTCGAAAGACTAATGCATGTCATCGGCGGTCGGGTAGCCTAGTGGTTAAAGCGTTAGCTCGTCACGCCGAAGACCCGGGTTCGATTCCCGATATGGGTACAATGTGTGAAGCCCATGTCTGGTGTCCCCCGCCGTGATATTGCTGGAATATTGCTAAAGGCGCCGTAAAACCATACTCAATCACTCATCGTATCCCAGTTGCGTAGATCGATGATCATGATAACAATCACTGGATTGCCTGGTCCAGATTCGATTATTTGCAGACCGTCGTCATATAGCTGGAATATTGCCAAGTGTTGCGTTAAACAACAATAAATCCTGAAAAGTCAATTCCGGCAACACAGTATATATCTGCCTGAGTTGGGATAGGCCTCAACACCTGCTGTCAACGCCCACGGATGCACATGATATCTTCACATGAATACATAAGCCAGTGTTGACACAGGTGACCCAGTACTCTAATGGCGCCATTAAGGTCTGACTGTGTAGGCTTGCGTATCTTAACTCAACCTGATAATGATCCTCAGACGCATATAAAAACTTGAAAAGGAAAACAATCGGGGACGTGTTAAATCTTCATGAGAATAAGGATGCATAAAATATGGTTAATAAGAATGACATGATCAAGATAGATCGTCCATGGTTTCATGGCGTAGATACGTGTTATTATTTTAACAGGTGAGGTGAGGTGAGGTGAGGTGAGGTGAGGTGAGGTGAAATTGGGTTTAACGTCGCGTCCAAGATTATTGCACTTATATGGCGACGTCCATGCACGTATGTGTGTGGCTGCTTGTACTAGTCTGGACTGATGCCGATTTATAGTGCTAGCACACTGAGATACCATGCCACAGTTTAACATGAATACCCCACTCAGACACAGTATACTGACTCCGAGCCGACCAGTCCTTGTTTTAGCCCCTTAATGCCGAGCGCCAGACAGGGTAACAACAAGTACCATCTTTTAACGTCTTTTGGTATGACGCGGCCTGGGATCGAACCCCGGACCTTCCGCTCTACCACTAGACCACGGAGGCGGTCCTATTATTTTAACAATGATAAAGACACAAACTAAATGTAGGTCATCCTTTGGGTTCATCATGAAACAAATTGTGAATACCTCAGAGGAGAAGTGTTCCCATAACGTTGTTATGAAACACACGTTAGGAATCAATGTTTTCTCATTCAAACTTTAATAAACAAAAAAATCATCAAACATTAATATATTTCGTTAACGAGGATTATTTCTCTTCATTTGAAATATTTAGTACTGACTTCAAACGTCATGTTATTCCTAACCTTTTTCTGTCATGATTCGGTTGGTTGGTTTGTTGTTTAACGCCGCACTCAGCAATATTCCAGCTATATGATCATGACGGCGGTCTGTAAATAATCGAATCCGGACCAGACAATCCAGGGATTGACATCATGAACATCGATCCACGCAATTGGGATCGATGACATGCATCAACCAACTCAGCGAGCCTGACCACCCGATCCCGTTAGTCGCCTTTTACGACAAGCATTGTCACCTTTTACTGCAAGCATTGGTTCCTGAAGAGCTATTCTACCCCGGATCTTCAAATGAAATGAAAACAAATATATACAAAAACTACATCGGCCACATTATTGACAGTGGAATGTCCGAAGGATGGCCTTTAAAATTGGAAGGTAACTGGTTGCCCTGATGAACTGTCGAGCCGGATCATTATTGACAATGAAATGTCCGAAGCATGGCCTTTAAAATGGAAAGATAACTGGTGGCCCGGATGAGATGTCGAGCTGGATCATTATTGACAATGGAATGTCCGAAGGATGGCCTTTAAAATGGGAAGGTTACTGATGGCTCGAATGAACTGTCGAGCCGGATCATTATTGACAATGGAATGTCCGAAGGATGGCCTTTAAGTTGGAAACGTTACTGGTGGCCCGGATGAACTGTCGAGCAGGATCATTATTGAAAATGGAATGTCCGAAGAATGGCCTTAAAAGTGGAAAGGTAACTGGTTGCCCTGATGAACTGTCGAGCCGGATCATTATTGACAATGGAATGTCCGAAGCATGGCCTTTAAAATGGAAAGATAACTGGTGGCCCGGATGAGATGTCGAGCCGGATCATTATTGACAATGGAATGTCCGAAGCATGGCCTTTAAAATGGAAAGATAACTGGTGGCCCGGATGAGATGTCGAGCTGGATCATAATGGACAATGGAATGTCCGAAGGATGGCCTTTAAAATGGGAAGGTTACTGATGGCTCGAATGAACTGTCGAGCCGGATCATTATTGACAATGGAATGTCCGAAGAATGGCCTTAAAAGTGGAAAGGTAACTGGTTGCCCGGATGAACTGTCGAGCTGGATCATTATTGACAATGAAATGTCCGAAGAATGGCCTTTAAAATGGGAAGGTAACTGGTGGCCCGAATGTACTGTCGAGCTGGATCATTATTGACAATGAAATGTCCGAAGAATGGCCTTTAAAATGGGAAGGTCACTAGTGGCCCGGATGAACTGTCGAGCTTGATCATGCTCCACCCGCAACAGTTGTCCGTGACGTCACATAAAGTGGTCTGTTGCATGCCTGTCGGATTCGTCTCACACCTAACTGTTTGCGTCTCTCGTCTTGACATATTCCCATCTGACACAGCTGGTATGCAGTTTATTTTTTTAGGCTAGTTTACATAGGACAAGGCATAGTTTGCTGCGCATAGCAATAGTCGAACCGGTTACGAAATAACACGTAGCTCGACCCCTCATACAGTTTTGAAAGAGGTCCCAATTATATGAAGGCAACGATAACAAGGATGATGGATTGTAATTATTTTCTACACTGATACTATATTGATTTTGGAATTGTTAGTTTGATATTGCAATTAGAGAAATACGTACCCATATGGTTTATGATAATATTGTTATACGAATATATACATAATAAATTTAGCTCTATATTTAGTGACATGATTATCATGGAAATTATAATAAACAACAATAATTATATTTCCTCATAACATAACATGTAAATGTGTTATCGGCGAATGCTTTCATAAGGTCATTATTGAATACGCAACTATTTTTGGGGAGCTTTGCATAAATCCTAAATATGTCCGACATGCATATGTTGTGAGGCTATAAGAAAATAAGTTTTGACTTTGAAGAATGCATTGAAGGGAAATAACAATAATATATAATATCTAAAAAAAAGTTGTTTAATATTTATTAAACTGGGTATTAACTATTTAACAACATTTCATTGATTATTATTTTTATAATGTGTGAAATATGGCTTTGCTATTTATGAGATATTAACACAAATTTCAAATGTTTCATCACATGTATTTCCTTGCTTGACGAATAGTTGTATTTAATTAAGATGTACATTTTTAAACCGATCGTCCCCCGTCCTACTCAATTTTAGATTTAAGAATGAGAAAGAAACTTGTATGATTTTGCACGACTTGTATTTAATTGAACATTATTTAAATTATAGACTAAGACAAAATCACTGGCACGAATGTAACCCAATAGAAAAATAGGCGGAGCTCAGCGAGTTTACAACATTAAGACATTGGGCAAGTTTATTCTTTTCTACGGGCGGTGGCATACATGAAGGGAAACCACTCCAGTCTGACCATAAACTAGGATGAATGAAATGCCCTTGAGTTATCCAAATGTCACGGACATTTCAAATCGCTTGCAAAAACCTTACGTTTTTATCCTTTCCTTGATCAGCGAAAAGGTATGTTGTTTAAAAAACCCAAAATGTTTGGCTGCCACTCTATGAAGGGTCATACTCCAACGAATTCACACAAAGTGAAAGTCAATAATTAAGAAGATTTGTCACTTATGTTACGTGTTTACGTAAAGGAATCTCATTGAAATTCTACCAACCCTGACACCTCCATTAGATCATTTTTTATGGCGGAAATATAATATAAAACTATTCATTTATTGTGTGTGATGCCTACATTTTAACAGCATGAAATATTTTAATTCGGTTATTATTTTAAGGTGAGATTTCCCGTGATGTCATTGATTAAAATTGTAAGATAGCTGACACGTCATTTGTTATCATGGAATATACCATGGCGCACCCCCTCACACGGGGTGAACCCTTACTGAAGACTTACACATGTTATTCGGTCATTGAGCTGACGCTCCTAACATCTGCATGTTCGCCGATATGCTCAATGCATATCCTGAAATTTTACCCTTAAAATCCATCGATTATTTTTTATTCAGAATAGTGAAAGATTAATTCATTCTAGACAACATTGCATGGTGGTTTAACATTGACAATTGTACAGGTTTTGTGCGTGCATGTTAATGCCTTAAACCTTTTTTTGAATAATTGGATTAATACAACAAGGGATATTTGTTCGAGCATTGGGCACTTTGTTCTGATTTGAAAATGTGTCTCTCGTGTAACAGAAACTGCAAACCGATAATCTAATTTTCGATTTCCTAATTTGAAGCGGTGACAGGCATGTATTTACACAGTGTTATTGGTGTTTCCACTAACGAGGTTGTATCTGATGTCAATAAACAATGTTATCATTTCATTTGGGGGCATCAAGATTTCAAACGGCAGCGCCAGAAAGTAGACCGTCTCGAATATCTGCCGATATGACCATTGCATGGTATCATTACATTTTGCTGGATGTATTGTAATGTCTTCCTGTGCGCACGGGGGGGGGGGGGGGGGGGGGGGGGGCTGGTGTGGGTGGCAACTGAATTAGAATCGTTTTGAATATAATTGGCACCAGAGGTGAATTTAAATACAATAAACATCAGTGTGTTCACCACGCTGTATAATCGCAGTGTTGTACAAAGATTTCGGTACTAATGGTTCTGTCTAGACTTATTTTTAACCATGAAAGGATTTTGAAAGTCAACAATTATTTTGTTACAATGATAATCATTTTCATCATCCTGCACCATTATTAACAGTAAAATGTCCAGATATCAAACACTTCCAAAATTCATTGGGCAAAAACTGTTCTTGTTTACACTGGTCGCTGTACCATATTTGTGTGTCCTGAAAAACGAGATGATAATAATATTGTTTTTGAAACAACTGGATAACATTACAAAACAAGTGTAAATTACTGTTGTAACAATTAAATGAGGATCCAACTCAAACTGCAGCATTGCAACTTGGGCAGGGACGTTCAAGCAGGGAATGAAAGCAATGTTTGTGTCAGATTGTAATGAAAACCTTAAGGTTAGTGAGTGAGCGAGTTGGGTTTAACACCGCTTTTAACGGTATTCCAGTTATATCACGGCGTGTCAGCTTAATGTTGGAGGAAAGCCCGAAGCGATGCAGGTCTCAGACGTTTACCACTTCGGTGAAACCCACGAGCAGGGGTATATATGGTGCTAACAAGCCTAGAAACATAATCGGAGCGAACCGGGATTCGCATCCACAATCACAGGTTTCTGGCGTGTCCAAGGGGCGAAACTCTGCACAGCGAATCGCGGCGCCTTAGACGACTGGGCCACCAGAGGAGGCTTTACTCACTTTCACCTAAAAGATAAGAACATATAATTAAAATTGTTGTGTTCATTAAAATTCCTTCATTCTGATTAGCTGAATTGGTCACGTGTTACTGCATTTATTTCCAAATGAATGTACAAAATTAAGCCACGCCCACCGAAGCGGACTACTTTTATAACTACGGAATGTCAGGGAATCCCAATATTACAGTCGAGAGAATTCCCTTTTTGTTCACGTGTATCGTCATGCACAGGACATTAAGCGAAATTCATGCATAATTACAACTCTTTGAGAACGAAGGCCGAGAAGAATAAAACTGCAAACGTGCGGGCTCGCTCGCCTGTGTTTTCCCGCTCGCCTACCACAACTTTCATGTCTTCGGGTTTCATTTCTGACTCACACTTTTCCAACTGTGTCTTCCCCTTCTCAGGGAACTAATGTTTGAATCTGGCGGTAACTGACCATGACATTTGGAACAGCCGCCGTCTCCCGGACATATTTGTTCCGGTTCGTTACAGTCTGATTGTTGTTGTTGTTCTCGCATTTTGCCTTGATTGACTGGTCCTATGAATTTTGTTTTTATCATACTCTCCGTTGATTGGCTACGACTTTGAAGGCGTGTCAAGTTATGCGCATAAATTAAAGAATCACCTTATTCATGTCACGCCACAGTATGTATTCCTACACACGGAATGTTTATCAATCTCGTCATTTTTGTCTGCTTTGATACATACAACTAATTTTTTGGTTAAACTATTGTAAGAATCCGCTACGTGGATTCATACAGTTTGCACATCGGTTTTTCGATTCATACCTCAATGAACCGAAAAGAAATACACAGTCAATTCTTAAATGGTAAATTCTTTGCACAACTTTTCCTATGGAAGTATGCCGTTATTTACTGTAGATGTTTGGTATGTATGTATGTATGTATGTATGTATGTATGTATGTATGTATGTATGTATGTGCGTGCGTGCGTGCGTGCGTGCTTGCGTGCGTGCGTGCGTGTATTTGTCTGTAGATATACAAACGTGGACAATTGTATGCAATCTTTGTATATTTCATTAAAGCATTGGATTCCATTGGCAGAATTACAATGTTATGTGTATTTCATTCCCAAGGTTGCAGTTGCAGTTATCCAGATGGACATAGTAATGTGTAATATCTCCTAAATGTGAAATCGTCTCGTAGAAATAGGGATGTTTATGTGATGTTTTTACTTGGCATGTTGTGAGTACGACAAGGTTGTATTCTGAGTCCTTTTCTGTCCCTTTTCGCATAAGTAAACTGGCAGCACACTACTGTAATGTCGATATGCAGTTACACAAAAAAGCCAAGATCTTGAAATATTTTAATCTTTTTCTGATAATATTGTCGAATTTTCAAGTATTGTCATGGTTGGCAAAATGTAATCAATCAGTTAAGAGTTCCAGAGTGGTACTTCGGAGTTTGAAGTTAACGTGAAAAGACTAAAGTAGTTGAGTTCAGTAAGTTCTTTAAGAATTTAAAAATTAATTTGAGCTTGTGAGTCAAAGTTACCTTTTAACAGAAAATACGTCTTCATTTTGCTTACTGACTTCATATACAGTCGATGTTTCTAACTTTCACTTACATCAGATGCATTAGCTCGGTCTCATACAATCTTTTCTTTTCAGTTCTATCATTCCTAGTTTGTCCCTAAGACATGGCTTGCGTTAAAGAGGCAATGACACATGAATCTTCAGTAGGTGAAAATGTTCCAACTACAGATACAGTTGTTGATAGCTGTTTCCTTACAGTAGGTATTTGTAAAATACAAAATCGCTCAATTCCTTTCCTTCACTAAATTTGATAATTCCAATTGTTTTTGAATCCCATGATGCTGCTGACGCTATCATACCCATCGTTCCTGGTTTCACATGATTACATACTATGCCATTCGCCATGTTCATGCTTTCAGGCGGAACCTTCACAGAATTATTCACATAAACACGACGCATAGATGGTGACACCACAGAAGATTCACGTTACTTCTGTTGAAAATGTTCTGTGTTTTCGCACCAACCAACTTTGACCTTGGAATATCCCTTCCCTCCCCTCCCCCCAACTGCCATATTGACTTCCAATTCGATAAACAGATCCATTCTTTGTTTGTTTGACAGTCCTGTGATTGACATCATGAGGATTGATCCACCATGCAATTGGGATACGATGACATGCATCAACCAAATCAGCGAGTCTGACCACCCGATCCCGTTAGTCGCCTCTTACGACAAGCATAGTCGCCTTTCACGTCAAGCATGTGTTGCTGAAGACCTATTCTACCCAGGATTTTCACGGGTCAGATCTATTCTAATGACAGCTCAACAACTGTGAATCTGTCGTTTGATACTTTGTTTCCCTACACGACAGTATGTTTCCAAATCATTTCCCACACCAATTCCTGAACCATCTAAAGTATGTGGAATTATTCAAGGTGGTAATCGAATGCCTGTTGACTTCCCACCCAAGTTATCAACAATTATCTAAATTTTTAAATGTCCACTGATTTCCCTCTCAGCAAAAATATTATTTGACATTGCAAAGGCAAGTTAACTGTTCCCCAATAAACTTTTTAAAAGCTTTACTAATGTCTTGAATGTTATTGTCTTGATCAAACATGTATGTTATAATGGTGTGCCATAATTGAACTTGTTTTTTCAGAGACTTCAAAAGAAAAGCACAGGCATCCACATTGTATTATTTCCACTGATCTCAAATAATTTCTCTGAACATAAAGAGAGTTCATCCTTAACTTCCTAACTGAAATACAGATGAGAATGGAAACCATTTTCTTTAAGTTTGTGATATGACGATTTAAGAAAGAAATATATTAGGTCGGTAGTGTACTGTAAATCCTTTTTTAACTTTCATTAGCTGGTTTACAAAATGATTATCCTTCAAATTTAGGTCGGCAAATGTTTTAAAAAAACAAACTTCCAGATTAGTTCCAATACAAATGAATGGAAACCAAACGCACTTTCTGACCATTACTGTGATAACAAGTATGATTGCGAAACGATACCGGAAGAGCATTAATAGGTTCTCTTTTATTACAACAAATATTTGTTGACCATTTCTTACGAACGGCGGTAATAAGATTTAGTGTGTTTTGTCATAATACCTAATTGTGTAAGAGGGTCGCTTCCCCCACCATTGTCAAACGTCACATCTTTTTTCTTCTTATTTCAGTTGTTTTATTTTGTCGGACGGAGGGGCGGTCGGGTAGCCTAGTGGTTAAAGCGTTCGCTCGTCACGCCAAAGACCCGGGTTCGATTCCCGACATGGGTACAATGTGTGAAGCCCATTTCTGGTGTCCCCCGCCGTGATTTTGCTGGAATATTGCTAAAAGCGGCGTAAAACCATACTCACTCACTCACTGTCGGACGGTCTTATAATATAAGGATCAATTTTATATATATACAAGTATACATCCTTTTTGTTGTCTGTCACAATAATTGTGTGCCCAATGTGTTCGTGCTGTGTGGCTTAGAATGTAATTTGTAAGTTGATAACTAAGGTGATAATTAAGTTGATAACAACATCGTAACACATTTGTACTATGACCTTATAGTATCAAATAAATCATTCATTCATCAAATGGCCGTCTTTGTTGACATCTATAATTGCTGATTGCGCATCTTGGCACTGTTTTTATTCTGCATTTGTTATGTCTAATTTTGACAGAGAGACTAGGAGACATACAATGGCACTTTTCTGACCTAGTATGAAGGCATACAACAAATCGCGAAGTGCGCAGTTCTTTTATAGTCCGTATACTAGAATTCAGACAGATGATGTAGTGAAACAGGATTTCCCATATATCATTGTATGACAAATACATAAGAAAATATTTTGTAACGCTGCACAATCAAGTTTGATATAACTGATTCATTGGACATTAAGGTTTCAAATTCATAATGTGGTCAATGCTCCAATGCACAAACAAATCTATTCTTCCAAAATACCAAGACTGATCACAATTCAAACATCATTCGACAATGCAATCACAATGAAGAAGTACATAGGGTATATCAAAAATATTTTCTAACTTTCTTCAGAAACGACACAGGTGAAAATCAAGAAAAAATACCACTGATTATTAATAATGGTCAGTGAACACCATTCCATCCCATGTGTATTTAGTGATGGACATTCGCAAGTGTAGGGCGCACTTCATAGTTTAACACGTTTACGGAAAGGGGATAATTCCCTCATGATCGTGAAAACAGCCGGCTCCATGACTCACACAACTGTCTAAATAACACGCTATATGATCATCGTCTAGTGTCCAATTGCTATTCGATGTCGGCCTCATGACCAACATCTCGGGGCTACAGACATGCTTCAGATTGATACATAACCAATACAAGTAATGAACCACAGGCTGTGATTAGTGGATTTCGGAATTGATTCACTTATAATTACGACTGATCTATCCCGACCAGGACATTCCAGATCCACAACACTCATCCAGGATCGTTTCAAAATCCACGTCCTACGTAATCGAGGACAAAGAGCTATCAAATCTCCAACGACCTACACAGTGATGTTGGTGCTTTTAACGCAGACTATTCGAAATCGACAGCTCATTTGCCTGCTGGTTCATGAAGATCCGACTTCATGCACCTCATTTGCTTGCTGATGATCCGGGTTAGAATTCGTCTTTAGCAAACCATGCTTGTTTTAAGAGGCGACTAACAGGATCGAATGGTCATGCTCGCTGACTTGGTTGATGTATGTCATCGTATCCCAATTGTGTCGATCGATGCTCATGGTGTCAATCGTTGCAGCCCAACGCCTATCATACTTACGTCGTCCACGAAGTCACCGGGTGAATGTACGTTGGTCACTTGTAATATTCTCAGGAGAATCCAGTTGCACCCTAGACTTACCTGATCGGCACTGGTGTGTTTGGAGGTGTATCGCCGAAGCCAATGTTTGTAAATATGGCAGGTTATGTGATTGTTTATTGATGGTATGGGGTAGATCACTATGACGGATTGAAGGCCATTTGACAATGTTGAGGGATGGCTGGTGGTATCGTTATGTGTTGTGCAGAGCGGCGCACATAAAAATAATTAGTTCTGTATGGTGGGTGGTCTAACTTTTGTTGCTATTGATCAATAGCCTCCTTTCTATAATGTATTTGTTGTGTATGTCCTATCTTTTTTTATGTATCCATACTAGTTTTAAAAAAAAATTCCTGATAGCCCAGTTATTTTACTATCTTTTGTGTTACAGGTTATATGGCATAAATGTATTTATGACTAACCTATAACTTTTTGTGATCACGATATGACTGAAATAATTGCAAGGAGACTTTAAATTCTAACGCACTCACTCACTACAATTAATATGGCCAGGGCCTAATAGTAAAAGTCACTATTTTCTTTCTAGTTTCATTAATAACTAGATTAGAAGAACTGCATACTTATGTAAAGATGAAAATTCAAAATTGTGAAATCATTTTGAAACATATATTATTTATTTAATATAATATTATAAAAGAGTCTTATCAATGTTCTACGTGTGCTTGTACTTCGGCGAAATATATATTTTAATCATATAGCTGGAATATTGCTGAGTGCTGCAATAAACAACAAACAAACCAACCAACTTCCCACATAAGTCTGACTGATGCGAGATACTGTTCAAAGCGGCAGTAAAAGTTTACTTAGAGCCCGCAGCGATATTTACTTAGAGCCCGCAGCGATATAGCTGGATTATTACTGGAATGGTACTCCTCACAATTACTTTATTAAGTGTTATCCTGTGGTGGCTGATTAGGACCATCGCCATATCGCCCTGAGAAATCCATGCGTTCCATCAGAAGATGTGGCAGTATCTCTATCAATATTTCTTTATTTAGCTTTTTTATCTAGAACCAGTGAATTGTGGGGTAACCATAATGAAACAATTAAAATTCAACACCCCTGCTCCACTACCCCTATGGAGTGTCAACAGAGACGATGTTGAAGTGGAAACCAACTGCATACACCAGGGCCACAGGGATGCTATACTCAAACAAAAAAAACAAGACAGGTCGCTAAAATTGTAAAACAGGGTTAAAAGTCAGGCTGGTTCCGCCCAGACAGATACCTTATAACAAATAGCACCTGGAGGTCAATGATGCCATATTGGCCCATGAGCCAGCGCCTTCTGGCATAGGACTCTTGGCAGGGTTGTAGGATATTCAAAATGTGATGTTTTGGAGAACTACGAGTTGGAAAATAGAATATTGAAAAATATCTATACCATGCTCAGGGCATGGCGTTACCATTCGGGTCTGGTCCAGACGCGATTATTTACAGACCAATAGCTTGAATATTGCTTGGTGCGGTGGTAAACAACAAACAAACATATTCAAGACTGAGTACTTATTGTAAACTTCAACGGGATTATTTACAGACCAATAGCTTGAATATTGCTTGGTGCGGTGGTAAACAACAAACAAACATATTCAAGACTGAGTACTTATTGTAAACTTCACGACTTGAATGGACACAAATTTTATAGTTTTAGTAAAGGTATTGCAACTTGTAGCTGTGGCTTTTACGACGAAGACAGTCTTCGTTATGTATAGCAGCGTTTACATTTCAGCTGGAATATTACTGAGTTCGGCGTTAAACAACAAACAAACAAACATAAAAACTACACTACACAAACAATAAACATGTCGAAAATTGAACAATCAGCTACTAAATTTTCAGGTTAAAACTGTATGCCAAAACTGAACAGTAGGATATTTTAAAAATGTACGGTGAGTGATTTGAGCCTGGAGTGAGTGTTTGGGGCCTAGTTGAGGGGTGAAAACATTCAAGAATGAATAGACCCTGGGCTGAAATGACTCTTGAGTGAATGTTTAAGACATTGATTTGAGCCTGCAACTCCGGCCGTGCTACACTAAGCCACGCCTCCTCGTTGACGCTTTTAAGATTCGTTTGATTTGTGACAAACACAGACATCAAAATACGTACTTTCAAATAAGTGCAACAGCGCTACGTTTATATTTCACACTGGTTTTTTTCTCGGCCATCGTATTGTACGTCATACTGGCTACATAATGGTGTAAAACAAATCGATAACTGTTTTTCATTATACTTGCACTTTAAAATAGTTGCACATCCAAAAATGGGATGGTTTATTGTCCAGTTCTCGAAAAGCTAAAATCTACACTATGTTTAAAACTACTATAGTAGGAGAACCTCATCTTATATATGTAAAGTTACGTAAGTTTGAAATAGCTCTTTCCCAATTTCGTTGAAGCTTACAAGATTTATTTAAGATAAGATAAGATAAGATACTGCTTTCTTTTATTACCTCTAAGGCATTTTCTTTACATCAGACACACATCAAATGAGACACATGAAAATAAATAAATAAGAACAATAACATGTTATTAAGACAAGGTGAAAGATAAAACCAAACTAAGCGGGAAAAGTAATTCAAAAGAGGGAGTTTTAAAAAGTAATGATGTACAACAGAAACCAGTTAGCTGAACGATTATTTAAAGGGAAATGCTAACAGGAATACAAGACATTTAAGATATTTTGGATTTAAATTTGGGAACAAGTATACACCTCCGGATGGTAAAAGGCGGATAACAAGGATCTAAAGTAAGGAGTTTATTGTGTCATTCTGAGCAATCTGAAATATGTTTTGACGCAATCATGTATTACTCTACAATTCTGGGAACATTAATAAATGGATATATAAATTAAGAAAGATCATGTAAAATTCTTCCGGCTAAGCTAGAAACTGTGTTAGTATACAGCTCATCTATCTCATCTCAGCCATCCTGAGTGAGTGAGTGAGTCGTTTGTCAACATAATGATGATATGAATTGGCACCTGATGGTATTTGAGTGAGTGAGTGAGTGATTTGGGTTTAACGTCGCTTTTAACAGTATTCCAGTTATATCACGGCGTGTCAGCTTAATGTGAGAGGAAAGCCCGAAATGATGCAGGTCTCAGACGTTTACCACTTCGGTGAAACCTACGAGCACGGGTATGGTGCTGACAAACATAGATACATAATCGGGGCGAACCGGGATTCGAACCCAGCGAACCAACAATCATAGGTTTATGGCGTGTCCAAGGGACGCAACTCTGCACAGCAAATCGCGACGACTGGGCCACCCGTGCCCCCTCGAACAGACATTCTGAGATTTTGACTCCAAAATTAATGATTTTCTTGAGTTTCGTTTTGTTCTGTGCTGAAAGGGGTCTGTATACTGAATACAGGAGATTAAAACGGACCTAATATAATTTGTATAACACACTGACATAACAGAACAGTGAACATTAAAAGTTTTTAGTTTTCTTAAAAGCACTTATTGTAAACAGCTTCTGTATTTTGTAAAAATGTTAGTTTGTTGTTGATGATGGTCCCTACATATTTGTACTCTCTTACATCCTCTTCCGTTAATAGTCTCTGGCGTTTTGTTTATTTCTTCCTTCGAAAGTCTGTTACTAGTTGTCCTAAGTCTGTCATGTGATGAACTATGGTTTTGCTCTGGCAACAAACACTTACCTTTGTGTGTACATTGTGTGAGTGCCTGGTGTTCCCGACATAGTAGGACATGCTTGCCCATTCTGCGAACACCTGGTGTCATCACTGATTTTCAGTGCTTCAGATCCATTCGTATGATCTTTACCATGATTTTACACGATCCTTTAAAAAACAACGGGGAATGTTTCGTCGAATAATCGAGACTGGTTATTCTCTGGCATTGACGTTTTATCTATAGTTGATGTCCACACCAAGACTAGAGAGTGTGCTCTTGGACATATGGGTTGCAACCGACCTCATTTCTTCTGCTTTGTTACAACCCTTAATATAGATATTACTCTTAATGTAGACATTTGGACATTTAGAGTTGCGTATTAACCCTTATTGTAAAAATAATTTTACTGGAGGTAACATAATAATTAATGTAAAAATGTTTACGTAAAAGGTAGCGAATTTACTCTTTTTGTAATTACTGTAAGTATTTTTAAAAAAAGTGTTGAAGCGACAGATCATATTTTTTTTACAGGTTTGATTGGTCGTTACACATTGTCTGGATGTGCAAATGACTCATCGTGGTTTGGTTCCCTCTCTCCAACAACCATCTTGTTGCTGTATGCAGGCTTATATAAGGAGTTACAACTCCTGACCCTTTTAACCGATTTCTATGAAACATTTTGCAGTACAAAGATGTATCTTACGATACTTTACAAGTTAACCTCCTTTCCGTTGCTATCTTAATAACGGATAACAACGGGACGGAGGCCTCTGGTTGGTTGAAATGTGCATATTGGAGGGTTTTTAAAAAAAGGTTCATAATTGTGCGTAATCAAAAACTCAGCCTCCAATTGCATTGAAAAAAACAACTCAGCCTCATAAAAAGTCTTGACCTCCATTTGGCCATCCTCATCAATACAGTTTATTTCGTGAGCAAAGCCATACTCTTTGACAGAGACATCACCATGAGAGAAAATATGTCTGTAGACCTTATTTATTAATAATCTTTTCAAATCTTCAATTTAAGAGACCATATCATGCAAATCACTGTGTTGTATCCAAGGTTGTATGGACAAGGTTTTTGGCTCAACTTATCCCACTGTGATGTGACTGAAACAGTTGTTGACTGCGATGTGAAATGACCATTTAGGATCATTTACCCTTACTTGGAAAAAATACAACATAAACCTATATATAATTAAAAATTGTTTATTGCAATAACCTAAGCTGGCGAGCAAAGGAAACGGTACCAACCAGCATTGTTTGTTCCTAAAAACAGACTAGGACCAATGTCAAGGTAGATACTTGTATTGTCAAAAGACATGAATCAACAACATCATTAGAAGTTATGCGATGAGAATCAGGTTGGCCTGAAATGTACCCTATTGCAGTTTGAGATGCATCAGTTGTGGTGATGACGGGTTTGTTTTGGTAGGGATATGCAAGGGTGCGGGCTGTTGTAAGGACTTGCTTTTGATTGCCTGTTGATAATTGTTGGACCATTTGAGGGACGAGTCTTTTTTCTGAAGGTTGTATAGAGGGGGGAGATGCCAGAAAAGTTTGCTGCAAATTTGAGATAATACGAGGACATTTCAGGGGTGGGATCTTTGTGACTGAATCTATTTTTGAAGGATCGACATGGATGCCATTTTTGCTGAAGATATGTCCTAAGTAGGTGACTTGTTTTGTCGCGAATATACATTTGCTTAGCTTTAGAATGAGTCCTGCTTCTTTCATCTTTCGGAATACTGCCTTGGATTTCATCCAAATATATTAACTGGGATGGGCTGAATGATATTGGCTTCAAACATGTATTGCATCTGTCTGGAACATTCTTTCCTAATGGCTGTAGTTTGCTTATAAAAAATGAGCCTAACGGTTCTGGCATCACCTGTTTCTATTTTGTGATGATGTAAGTGAGTTTGTTCTAATCCTGACCAATCTGAGTCAAGACCTGATCTTTGCGAACGGAGACATGGGTTTTACTGTATATTGTACTTTCAATATTGTCACTATTGTTAAAACGCCTTTGAGGACAAATGCTCCACGATATTCAGGGGTATTGTTATATTGCAATCCACTTCAATAGCTTTCTTTAAAACTGCATTTGTCCAACATACTTAACTTTTTTTATAAATTCCAACGCGCACAGACATTCTCCTCTTTCTGTTTAATGTATACAGCAAACACTCCCCTCTAATCATAAGCCCCCTCCGGGCAGGACCCTTCATTCCCAGCGCTATCTATAAATGTCAGTTAACACCTCCTTACATCGTCGATCATACATATGGTCTTTTCTTACAAAAAAATGCTTTATTATACTGCTATTTTCATTGTTCTCTTTTATAATCATCTACATCTGTACATTTACATTTTAGTGAACAGTGAGAAAAGTTTAGCATTCTTTCCATAAGTTGAATTTGAAATGTGCCATAAAAAAATCTCAACCCCTAAAAATCAAGGATGCTCCCCAAAAAACTATAAACGACTCTACCCCCAAAACCGGGTCCTCCATAAATATCAAATGGTCGGCCCCTTAGTAATGAGAGTAACTGATTATCGTGAATATGTATTTTACAGTTAACAATTGTGCATATACACTGTTATGTTGCCCAGAGCAGATAGAGTAAACAAATTAATTCACATTAGAGTCACGAATAAGACCTTCGAGAGCGTCGTCATTTAGTTTTCAGCGAAACACTAAACAATGATCACATACAAACACAGGCCCTTTTAATAATGATACATACACACACCACATACATACACTGATGCATACACACACCATATACATACACTGATACATACACACACCACATACATACACTGGTACATCCACACACCACATACATACACTGATACATCCACACACCACATACATCCACACACCACATACACACACCACATACACACACCACATACATACACTGATACATCCACACACCACATACATACACTGATACATGCACACACCACATACATACACTGATACATACACATACCACATACATACACTGATACATACACACACCACATACATACACTGATACATACACACACCACATACATACACTGATACATACACACACCACATACATACACTGATACATACACATACCACATACATACACTGATACATGCACACACCACATACATACACCACATACATACACTGATACATGCACACACCACATACATACACTGATACATACACATACCACATACATACACTGATACATACACACACCACATACATACACTGATACATACACACACCACATACATACACTGATACATACACACACAACATACATACACTGATACATACACACACCACATACACACACCACATACACACACCACATACACTGATACTTACATACACCATATACATACACTGCTGCATACACACAGCACATACATACACTGATACATACACACACCACATACATACACTGATACATACACACACCACATACATACACTGATACATACACACACTACATACATACACACACCACATACATACACTGAAACATCCACACACCACATACATACACTGATACATACACACACCACATACATACACACACCACATACACACACCACATACACACACCACATACACTGATACATACATACACCATATACATACACTGCTGCATACACACAGCACATACATACACTGATACATACACACAGCACATACATACACTGATACATACACACACCACATACATCCACACACCACATACATACACACACCACATACACACACCACATACACACACCACATACACTGATACATACATACACCATATACATACACTGCTGCATACACACAGCACATACATACACTGATACATACACACAGCACATACATACACACAGCACATACATACACTGATACATACACACACCACATACATACACTGATACATACACACAGCACATACATACACTGATACATACACACACCACATACATACACTGATACATACACACACCATATACATACACACACCACATACACACACCACATACATACACTGATACATACACACACTACATACATACACACACCACATACATACACTGAAACATCCACACACCACATACATACACACACCACATACATACACTGATACATACACACACCATATACATAAACAGATACATACACACACCACATACATACACACACCACATACCTATACTGATACATACACTCACCTCATACATACACTGATACATACACACACCATATACATACACTGACACATACACACACCACTTACATACACACACCATATACATACACTTATACATACACACACCATATACATACACTGATACATACACACACCACATACCTATACTGATACATACACACACCACATACATACACTGATACATACACACACCACATACATACACTGATACATACACACACCACACACCACATACATACACACACTACATACATACACTGATACATACACACACCACATACATACACTGATACATACACACACCACACACCACATACATACACACACTACATACATACACTGATACATACACATACCACATACATACACTGATACATACACAACGCAATATATATACGCCACATACACACACTGATAAACTTATAAACTGACAAATTCATTACCTGATAGATGCATTCATGCACCTATACATATACCCACTGGTACCGATATATGTTACATTGTATATAATGGTACATTCATGAATTGCTACTTCATACACTGATACATAAACACATCACATGCATGCATACACCTAATACATACACTGATACAGACACAATCACACAGTCACACAGACGTATTCCTGTAGTACAGTTTATCAGTACAAAGGAAACTGTGACTGTTTATTGAGTTATGAGATACAGTTATAACGATCTTCTAACATCAACTGCTTGCGTTTAGAAACAAACTAAATTGTCATTTACTTGATACAAAATAGACTATTATGATCTCTTTCAAAACTCATATTTCTGTTGGACAACAGGGCATATTGGATTGGTCACAACACATACTTTTTGTTTGATTTTTGTAATTGTATAAAAACCTCACGACACGGTCTATCTAGACTGATGCTGATTCCAAAGTATAATGTACAAAGTATTACAATATGACATTCGCGTCCCAATAGTCATATATGTATCACCCATCTTTGCTTTGGGATGTGGAACTTCTAAGTATGCAAGGTATACACATGTATGCACATGTATGCACATTAATATAAAATTCGACCCGTGACGATTCCGGGGTGGAATAGGTCTTCAGCAACCCATGCTTGCCGTAAAAGGCGACTATGCTTGTCGTAAAAGGCGACTAACGGGATCGGGTGGTCAGGCTCGCTGACTTGGTTGATTCATGTCATCGATCCCAATTGCGTGGATCGATGCTCATGATATTAATCACTGGATTATCTGGTCCAGACTTGATTATTTACAGACCGCCGTCATATAGCTGGAATATTGCTAAGTGAGGCGTTAAACAACAAACCAACCAACCAAACCAACTAATATAAAATTCTTCATTGGGAAACTCCCTGCACTGTGGTTAGAATTTGTTTTCGCCTGAGCCAGGTGTCAGCAACACTGCTTTCCCCAACTGGGTTATATTTGATTTGTTCATCTAAAGGGTGGTATAAATCAGGCCGTGTAATTAGACCGTTTTAATTGGATAATAGGAAATATTATTCGTTATTGAAATGTTGAATTTGAATCATAACATTTGCTCGAAAAAAAGAGTTACATATAATATATAATCTATAAGTGACCTGCGCAGTAATTATAGCTTGGGTATATAGAAAACATGAAATGTAGAATTTTGTACACATGTGGATATATGAGGTAGTTATACCACAAAGGGTAGCAAATAGTAAGCATCCATGAAAAAACCCACAGACGCTGCACACGTATGTCCCATATTGGCAATATGCCCATTGAGGACCCAGATGAAGCATATGAACAAATACGTCCACAAAGGGCTACCCAGTTAGGACCCATTTCCCAGCTCACGTCATATCAAAGTGGACCTGTAGATGTACGGCAGTTCAGTGTAGTACGTGTGCCCATGTAAAACTACTAAGTAATTATAAGAAGTGTAAAACGCCGCTTGGACTAAATGCAACACATGTGATAAAAATATCTGAGGTTTACAGGGACAGTATCTCTAATATTTAAACATGACCAAACCGACCAAAGCTAATTTTTGTTATCTAATCTAAAAAATCTAATTAGTCCTGTGATGTTTTTATTTTTTTGTTAATGAACGTGTAAATAGATAATTGATTATGCTGTCCAAATGCGAGCGGCATGATGCATGCGTTCTTAGTCTAAATAAATGTATTACAATTCTTTCTTAAATAAATCATAACTCGTCATTTATGATTGTATCATCGTGTAGATCTTTCTTTTATCTTTAATGACGTAAATCACGTCCCTGTCACTTTAAATGTAAAATATAAAGTACATCAGGCTTCCCAAGTTGTATAAATTCCTAAACTGCTAACATATGTAATTTGTGAATTCTGGTGGGATGATAAACTAATATCAAATGTGGTAAAGTTATATAAATCTATCGTCCGTCACGCAGACAAATAAGCATGATAATATCCAATCGTTTTCTATAATTTTATTTGTAATGTGAAAACATAAAATACGAAACGAGCTTCCACGTTATACGCTTTTTATGAATCTCGCTACAAGCTGATTTGATACCAAACTATTCCCTCGTTTCCTGAAAAAACCCGTACTACACGGGAGGTCGTTTAGTATTCTATATATACACGACATGAGTTTTGATGTTTGAACCTATTCGTTCTTCAAATACCGTCAAGGGGGCACGGATAGCCCAGTCGTCTAAGGCACCGCAATTCCCTGTGCAGAGTTGCGTCCCTTGGGCACGCCAGAAACCTATGATTGTGGGTTCGAATCCCGGTTCGCCCCGATTATGTTTCTAGGTTTGTCAGCACCATACCCGTGCTCGTGGGTTTCACCGAAGTGGTAAACTTCTGAGACCTGCATCACTTCGTGCTTTCCTCCCACATTAAGCTGACACGCCGTGATATTACTGGAATACTGTTAAAAGCAACGTTAAACCCAACTCACTCACTCACTCACTCACTCACTCACTCAAATACCATCAGGTGCCAATTCATATCATCATTATGTTGACAAACGACGAGAGTGTTGATAATTATCAGTTTAGACGTATAATATGATTGATTTGCATAACATCGTTTTTTTGATTGCATAGTGTTACTCTGATTGGCACTCGACTTTTCGTTGCCCAATAGTGAGTATCTCACTGTGGAGATCGCGAATTTGTTTCAAACTTTAAGCAAGTTTTGTGCCTTGTAAAACAGTGTTGCATGTAGATAAGGAAATACTAAACAACATTTTGCTTTTACATAAGTAACAAATATCAATAAAATCTTAATACATCAGTGAGTCAATGTTCTGTTTTGAAAAGTGTCCATGTAAAGGTATGAGTATTAATATTTCCCTTGTCAAATAATTTGTATTTCCAACATTTTTATTTATTTTCTTGCGTCTGTTGTACAATATATTTACAGTCGTAGTTTGTTGATTATCCCAACAATATTAAGCTGAGCTCAACTTGATTTAAATATAGTAATAATAAGCGAAATTCCACGGCCATTGCATCAGAACATGATGTTTATTCACATTCAATGTATACCGTACAAGTCGACAGTTCAGCATAAACCAAATTGAACACTTTCAAGTGATCATGATCTCACCTCCTAGGCTATATGCACTAGTATTAATCACATAGCGGCATACGTACAAACCAAGCCAAGCTCAGCACAACCTAATTTCAACACCTCCATTTCCTAATCCTCTAACATATTAGACCATAATGTCTACTCACATACCATGCAACGCGCCAGGAAATGTACCAGACGCCTCAATCACTTACCTGTTAATATCATTGCAAGAGTACGTAATCCCGCTAACAGAATGGAGTACTAATTGAAAGTAACAAATGTTACATTTGGGATAACACTTTCACTCAGAAAGTGTTACCCCAAATATAACATTTGTTACATTTTACCACTTTCCAAATGGCATTGTGTGTTCATACTAATTGCAACTCAGCAAATTCAAGTAATGTTACACGCCACTATATCAGTTTTATTTATCGATCCGTATTTTGTAAGCTAAACATAACTTTGCACATGTAAAACTTTTGTCTGCATAATGTACATGCATCTTTATCAATATAATTGTCATCCCGAAATCGGACGAGCACATGTTCGGCTTCAACTCCAACTCTGTTGACCGTCAAAATAATTCTTTGGACGTTGTAAACAAACAGTGGCTGATAATACTGACAATTAATTGTCAATATATTATCTATACGTGTTCCAGTTCAATTTACCCTTTAAAGTTTCAGGTTTAAGATCGATGGAAGAATAGGGTGGTATTATGAACAAAATGAAAATATGAATAGCTTATTCTGTTGCAGTCTGTGAATCTTGCTTATTTACTACACGACAAGAAAATACACACATACGTGTATACAAACTAAACGAGATAGCATTCTGTATGTAAATGTAAGATATTTATCTACTACAAGATGATGAAAAAGTCTAATTATGAGAGGCAAAATAGCGGTGAGAATTATGGGAATGGATCACTGAATATCAGCAAAAGCCGTTTTAATGTACGGCATTATGGGAAATATCGCTTTCTCGCTCTATCGCTCTATTGCATTCTCGCTTTTCTCGCTCTATCGCTTTCTCTCATGACCAACCACAATCATATGAAAGAATCGGGTGTTCGTGACCTTCTTTTGAATAGTATGTACTCTAAATCTTGAAATTAACGTTAGAGTTAATTATAAATGCAAAACAATGAGAGTGGACTTAATTAATTAAACTTAGCATTTATGTCTCAGAAATGACTGTTGATAAGACGGTCTCACTGCACACTTTGAATAGCGGAAATATCCACTTGAATATAAACAACTATCTATTTCCACATTACGGTTTATTGTGAACAATATGTCATTCAAACACTAGAAATTACATAATGGACATCCGGTAGTGTTACCATTGCTGGGACGAGGACCTTCCAGTTGATGACATCTACTCCGCAAACCGAATAAACATTGATATAACCTAAGTGTTGTTTTTAGGAAAACACTATTGCTTTTGATGAAGTACACAACTCAGTGCTCATAATTAGCTCCCTTTACCAATATATACAAACACAAACTTTTTTGGATATCTCATTTACACAAAATTGTTAAGGCTTTGGATATCTCATCTGTACAAAAATGTTTAGACTCGGGACTTTTCTTGCAGTGTTAATGCTGTTTGGAGTAAAAGTACATTCGCTCACGAACTCATTTGTTCTTTAAACAAATATGTGTGCTACGTGCAAACGAATAATAACATTAATGGTGGGACAGACAGATGTTTACCACACCCCCAAACTCTTGTATAAATCATTAGACCCGTGTAGATCCGGGGTAGAATAGATCTTCAGCAACCCATGCTTGTCGTAAAAGGCGACTTACGAGATCGGGTGGTCAGGCTCGCTGACTTGGTTGATGCATGTCATCGATCCCAATTGCGTGGGTCGATGCTCATGTGTCAAACACTGGATTGTCTGGTCCAGACTCGATTATTTACAGACCGCCGTCGTATAGCTCGAATATTGTTGAATGCGGCGTTAAACAACAAACAAAGTATATCATTAGTGAACGGCAACGTTACATGTGGGATAATGCTGCTTGTATCCACGTTTCATTGCTATACCTTCAGTGGCCATAACAATAGGTAAGTAACGTACCGATCTGATGCCCTTCCTTTCTAGTTGTTGTCGTTGTCTATAGCCTACTTTTTTAAACATGAATTCTGTGGAAACACAATTAATTTGGGTTGTCTTATGAATAACAACCATGGAATGTTATATCGACTCATGGTAACAGTAGAGTCTGTGTCGAATTGACCCATCAAGGCGAGACGTGCCTGTTACATACGGTCACTGACATTGTCAATATTGTGTACTAACACGTCCCTTTGTCCATTATTCAATCTCCATGGCAACTTGTTCTTTGTACGGCCATCTTTGAGACTAATAAAACGAGCATCAGATGCTTGGTGCACACAGGTGTCTTGCCAATATTAAAGGGGAAGTGTACACGCAAAAATCACTTTCTTTCTTTTTCTAAACAAAACGCAATTTTAGAATTAGTTAGTATCTGTGTTTGAAAATATAAACTCATTTTTTTCACAGTGAAAGTAGAAAGCTCACAATAGTGTGAAAATGATATGCCGTTATGAGGCCTTCGTTTTTCGAGCTAAACAGGCCTGAGTTATCCCCCTTATATTATGACGTAATTGGTGCCAATTCAACTGGGTCCCTGTCTATTCTCAACGCAAAATATATCAGTTGTGGCTCAGCATAACACTATGCTGGCTGGCATCTGAGACGCTAGAATCACACACCTCTACCTACACCACGTGAAGCGGCTCTAACAAAGCATGATGACGTCATAATGTTTATCAAGTGGCACCAATGACGTCATATTGCAAGGGGCATTAGCCATGGTGTTTTTGTTATGGAAATAGAACACTTGGTAAATGTGAAAATTATAAATCGTTTTAATGCAAAAAATATTTTAATTAATTGTGATATTTTTATATTTTTGTCTATGACACTACCAGGTTAACACTTTTAATGTGGAAAAAGTACTAAAAAAATAGGTTCATTTCCATGTGAACTTGCCCTTTAAGGAGTTCTTACATTGTTTTGGCATGTCTGAGTTACCCATGGGCTATGCAATTAATGTGGTGCAATTGTCAACGGAGGCAACCAATTGAGATAGACTTGCTTCAAACGAAACCCTGTCACACGTACCACTCACTCGACACTCGCCAGTAACACGTTCATTATTCTTTGGCCATTCTTTGGTTACGTGTTGGTCACTCGTTGATTACGCGTTGGTCACAAATTGGTTACTTATTGGTCACACGTTGGACACTCTTTGGACAACTTTGGACACATGTTCGTCCCTCCTTGGTCACCTGTTGGTCACATGTAAATCACACGTTGGGTTTTTCTTCGTCACACGTTTGCTGCTCCTTTGTCACACGTTGGTTATTAGTAGTCACTTGTTTGGATTTGTCGGCCACTCTGCCTTTTTTTGTCACGCGTTGGTCAGTCTGTTTTCACTTGATACTCTCTTGTTGAACACTAAATTCAATTCTTTTTATTCGTGACCCGTGGGTCACACATTCATCACTCATACGTGGCTAGTCAATCGCTAGTCATTCGTTGGTTCAACGTATGTCAAACGGTCGTCACGATGTTCACCTGATGATCACGTTTTAGTCATTTCTTAGTCTGAGGATTGTGACCCATTGGTCAGAGTATAGTCATTTGTTGGAGCTGGGGTTACTCTTTGACCACGTGTTGGTCACAGCTTAGTCAATTGTCGATCTAGTGTTGGTCACAGGCTAGTCAATTGTCGATCACGTGTTGGTCACAGGTAAGTCAATTGTCGATCACGTGTTGGTCACAGGTGAGTCAGTTGTCGATCATGTGTTGGTCACAGCTTAGTCAATTGTCGATCATGTGTTGGTCACAGCTTAGTCAATTGTCGAACATGTATTGGTCACAGCTTAGTCAATTGTCGATAATGTGTTGGTCACAGGTTAGTCAATTGTCGATCATGTGTTGGTCAAAGCTTTGTCAATTGTTGATCTAGCTTTGGTCACAGCTAAGTCAATTGTCGATCACGTTCTTGTCACAGGACAGGGTAGTCAATTGTCGATCACGTGTTGGTCACATGTTAGTCAATTGTCGCTCAAGTGTTGGTCACAGGTTAGTCATTTGTCGATCACGTGTTGGTCACAGGTTAGTCACAGATAAGTCAATTGTCGATCACGTGTTGGTCACATTTTAGTAAATTGTTGATCACGTGTTGGTCACAGGTTAGTCAATTGTCGATCATGTGTTGGTCACAGGTTAGTCAATTGTCAATCACGTGCTGGTCACAGGTTAGTCATTTGTCGATCACGTGTTGGTCATAGGGTAGTCAATTGTCGATCACGTGCTGGTCACAGGTTAGTCAATTGTCGATCATGTATTGGTCACAGGTTAGTTAATTGTCGCTCAAGTGTTGGTCACAGCTTAGTCAATTGTCGATTCGTGTTGGTCAAAGCTTAGTCAATTGTTGATCTAGCTTTGGTCACAGCTTAGTCAATTGTTGAACATGTGTTGGTCACAGGTTTGTCAATTGTCAATCACGTGCTGGTCACAGGTTAGTCATTTGTCGTTCATGTGTTGCTCGTAGGTTAGTCAATTGTCGATCACGTGCTGGTCACAGGTTAGTCAATTGTCGATCATGTATTGGTCAAAGGTTAGTTAATTGTCGATCATGTGTTGGTCGCAGCTTTGTCAATTGTCGATCATGTGTTGGCCACAGGTTAGTCAATTGTCGCCCAAATTTTCGTCACAGGTTAGTCAACTGTCGATCACGTGTTGGTCACAGGTTAGTCAATTGTCGATCACGTGTTGGTCACATGTAAGTCAATTGTCGATCACTTACTGGTCACAGGTTAGTCAATTGTCGTTCATGTGTTGGTCACAGGTTAGTCAATTGTCAATCACGTGCTGGTCACAGGTTAGTCAATTGTCAATCACGTGCTGGTCACAGGTTAGTCAATTGTCGATCATGTGTTGGTCACAGGTTAGTCAATTGTCGATCACGTGCTGGTCATAGGTTAGTCAATTGTCGTTCACGTGCTGGTCACAGGTTAGTCAATTGTCGATCACGTGCTGGTCACAGGTTAGTCAATTGTCGATCACGTGTTGGTCACAGGTTAGTCAATTGTCGATCACGTGTTGGTCACATGTAAGTCAATTGTCGATCACGTGCTGGTCACAGGTTAGTCAATTGTCGCGCAAGTGTTGGTCACAGGTTGGTCTATTGTCGATCACGTGCTGGTCACAGGTTAGTCAATTGTCGCGCAAGTGTTGGTCACAGGTTAGTCAATTTTCGCTCAAGTGTTGGTCACAAGTTGGTCAATTGTCGCTCAAGTGTTTGTCACAGGTTAGTCAACTGTCGATCACATGTTTGTCACAGGTTAGTCAATTAACGATCTAGTGTTGGTCGCAGCTTTGTCAATTGTCGATCACGTGTTGGTCACATGTTAGTCATTTGTCGATCACATGTTGGTCACAGGTTGGTCAATTGTCGCTCAAGTGTTGGTCACAGGTTAGTCAATTATCGATCACGTGTTGGTCACAGCTTAGTCAATTGTCGATCACATGTTGGTCACACGTTAGTCAATTGTCGATCTAGTGTTGGTCACAGCTTTGTCAATTGTCGCTCAAGTGTTGGTCACAGGTAAGTCAATTATCGATCACGTGTTGGTCACAGCTTAGTCAATTGTCGATCACGTGTTGGTCACAGGTTAGTCAATTGTCAGCCACAGGTTAGTCACAGATTAGTCAACTGTCGATCACGTATTGGTCACACGTTTTGTCATTCTTTGGTAACTTGTTTATACTTTGTGGTCACACGTTAGATAAATGGTGGTCGCACGTTTGTCACACACTGGTCACTTGTTAGGCGTTGGTCTCACGTCCGTCTCTTGTTGGTCACCGTGGGGACTCCGGGTGCCCACCAACCTATGCTTGTCGTACAAGGCTAATTAATGGATCGGTTGGTCAGGTACGGCGACTTGGTTGATTTGTATGTCATCGTACCCCGATGGTATGGATTTGCTCTCATTTTTACATCAATCACTGGATTGTCTGGGCCATACTCGATTATTTACAGACCACTGTCACATGGAGGGATTATTTCTGAGTGCGGAGTTATAACAACAAACAAAACTTTCATTCGTTGATCAATTGCTGGTCAGTGGTGAGTCGCTTGTTGGACACACATTGATCACGTTAGGTGTTGGTGACACGTTTTCACATGGATTCGCTTTGGTCAACGGGCAATCGGTTAGCCTAGTCGTTAAAGCTTTGAGCCGAAGCTCGGATTCGATTCCCTATATCGGTATAATACGTGAAGACAATGTTTGGTATATAATTTTTGGTCTGAATATACTATGTGCTTAAATAAGCTTTGAACCAAACTATTTGGTCCCAAGTTGGTGAGTCAATAGTCACGCCTTGGTCATTGACTCACTCGTTGGTCACTTGTCACACATATAGACATGATACATTTCACGTATGACAAATTGTTAATGCTTCCAACAAAGTGTCAGAACTTCTTATTGATATTAGATCCGAATGACACGTATGCATAAAGAAGTTGTCATCGTCTCAAGGTTCTCAGAACCTGTGAATGCTAATCAAGGACTTCGTGGCGCATGCGTTCCCGCGCTCTCCCCATGTACATGCATGCGACACGAACGTGGATGACTGATGTTTGTTACGCCCTCAATTATCCGGGGGCACGGGTGGCCCAGTCGACTAAGGCGCCGCGATTCACCGTGTAGAGTTGCGTCCCTTGGGCACGCCAGAAACCTATGATTGTGGGTTCGAATCCCGGTTCGCCGCGATTATGTTTCTAGGTTTGTCAGCACCATACCCATGCTCGTGGGTTTCACCGAAGTGGTAAACGTCTGAGACCTGAATCACTTCGGGCTTTCCTCCCACATTAAGCTGACACGCTGCGATATAACTGGAATACTGAATAAAAGCGGCGTTAAACCCAACTCACTCACTCACTCACTCAATTATCCATTGTATTATATCTTAATGACGGATCCAGAGCCATGGGCTTTGTGAGGTTCGAATCCCATGTTCAAAATTTGGGAAAAACCCTGGACCGGCCTCAGTGTCTCAGTAAATAGCCAAACTCTTATCCATTTGGCGAAATCGTCGCTGAGAAAACCTTCGAAGTCCCTTACCTGTTATCAGCTGTCACTTGGCCATGCCTTTGTGTCATATGTTAGCAACATTTATTTTCCCCGTCGCCTTTCATCAACACAATATCTGGCGTATACAGACAGACGGACAATATGTGGTTTTCACTGACAAGCAGACATCGTAGGGCCGACGTGACCCATATGAACACAAAGCCAACGTTTCGTGTCGTTGGATATTGGCAGTTGATGCGTTGTCCGCCGTGGAAATTAAAACTTGTGCTTTCACCACTAACATTAGCCTACCACACGAAGCAACAGCATTTCTCAAATATATTCATGCCAGGAACCTGTAATCCGAGGTTAAACGTTTGAATTAGACGTCTCATTTGGTCAGTAAATTTGCACATGTTAACTCGGATCTTGAAATGAAAGAACGTTCAAGTAACTATGAACGTATATCTCAGAGTTGTGTGGATGTGGTCATCGTTTTCATATATTTTCCAGTGTGTGCAACAATCGTAAATGTTCTGCGTGTATGACACGAATACCAGTACCCTTGAAATCTGATATGATCGGGATTAGATATATAGTTTGTATCATACGAGTCTAAATACTTGTTCATAGATAAATGGAAGATTGCTATTGATCAAAATAGAATTTCTTTCATTGGTTCAGGACTATATATGTGTTGTAATCGGTTAACTAAATTAAGAAAGTGTTATATTATATTTGGACCCAGTATTAATATTTCAACAGTATGTATTAAAATCAGCACTTCTAAGAATCGTACCTGAAAACTTATAACTTGTTCAGTGAATTTCATAGGAACGACACTGTACTCTACAGACTCGTTACTTGGTAAATTTACACCGTGAATAACCGGGGTAGAATAGGTCTTCAGCAACCCATGCATGCCGTAAGAGGTGGCTATGCTTGTCGTAAGAGGTGATTAACGGGTAGTCAAGTTCGCTGACTTGGTTGATGCATGTCATCGTATCCCAATTGCGTGGATCGATGATCATGGTATCAATCACTGGATTGTCTGGTCAAAACTCGATTATTTACAGACCGCAATCATATAGCTGGAACATTGCTGAGTGCGGCGTCAAACAAGAAACAAACAAGCAAACAAACTTTACTCCACCCACTGTGTCAAATGTTGTCAAATATTTTTTATTAGAAATTTGTGTGTAAAAAGTAAAGGCTGTGTATTAAATTTCAACAGTGATATCTTCTTAATATTTGACATGGCTATGCTGTATACCTCTTTTAATCGAGACTGATTATTCTCGCTTTGACATTGTATATTTTAACACTGCACACAAAAGATATATTCGTATATATTCCTATTTCGAACCCTTGATTTTTCTACTAGTACAATATTCGAAAAGAGTGCAAAATGGGGTTTGAGCTTAGTGTTTATCACATGAAAGGCATCATTGATGTTGCATAATGTTTACTACAATGGGTCCATCTCGAGTACATGTGTTTTTCTGTCCTCTGGTACACTAACATTTGCTAAAACACGGACCACGAGTAATGTTAGTTTTACAGCAATGAAATTCCAGTTTCTTTTTTTGTATTGATGCAACAACTGATGACGATCCATCGATGTGATCTGACATATTCAATAAATACCACGATGCTATATACAAGGGTGAAGAGTAATTGAAATGTTCAGATCCTAACTACGAATAATGTGTAGACAACCATAACATGTACAGTTACATGTGGTAAGTACAATACTTTCCTTGCCTAGGGGCTACTTTTGAAACTATAGGTTGATGAAAATGGACAAAATTGGCTACCGTACTGTCATTTCCATCTGAAAGGGTTAGCCCCAACAGCCATCCATACGGACATGGTGTCAAAATGACACCATAGAGCAGGCATCATGAGAGAAGGTTGAGAACATTCTAAAGAATGAACATAGTATGAAAAATGTTTCAGCACGCTGAGTTCCAAGGATTTTACAAATTTACTTCGTTTTGAAGCAGACCCAGCTGATTTTGTGGAGCGATTTGTAGCCGTGGACGAGTCTTAGGTTCAGCATTATCACTACAAACTAAACCGCAATCACAGCAGTGTACACATCTGACGTCTACTCCACCGTCAGCAGGCAAAGTTTGTTCCATAATTAGGAAGGTGATGGCTTCGGGGTTTAATTTGGATTTCAAAGGAATCCAACTGGAGGTAGTCTTGCAGAAGGGTCAAAACATTAATGGCCAATGCTATACTAATCCTCTTAGGTAACTGCACGAGAATTTATAAGTTCATAATTAGCAACCAACTCCATCAAAGCAATCCACCAAAGCTGGGCTCAGGTCGTTTCTGACATCCTTTGGAAATGAACGCAGGCAATAATTTTAGATTTCTTGGTGTGTTTTTCCCTTTGTATGAATTCACAAATCACGAAATATGCATTATTTTTTATGGTATTAATGTCTTAATAATTAAACATGTTAAAGGCATGGCTTTATGGTGAATATGAAGTATGTCCTAATGAACATGTGCACGAGATAATCATGCATCGACCCGTTGCACGCGGACATTATGTTTAATACTATGGAAGTTTTTTGTGAACTTGCCAGAGAGCGCGATGTAGGAAAATCTCCAAAAAGACACTTGATTTTAATTTATTTTATTAATCACTTGACATATACGCCTTACGGTTTTTATTGTGTTAGGATAGGATTTTGTATCGAGAGATTGGATATATTTTAACTTCAGTTGCAAAACCAGAGATATATATTTTTTTTATTTAAAATTACGAGCCTGAATTCCTTTGAAAGAAAAACATTGCGCAACAAGAAATGAACAAGGACCTTCGCGGAACTTGTGGTGATGAGATGACGTATTTGTCCAATGCATCTTAGGTGGTAATCAAATTGTCAACCTGTGCATCCACTGAAAGGTGTGTATCAATGGCGTTAAATCACTCTGGAATAGTTCGCCTTCTTGCCGCCATGGTCTATTTGTAATATTTCTGTTAAAAGTCTGGAAGTCTAGAAAATTTATGTTTTTCTAAATTTGTTTACAATTGTCTGTGCCAATTCGTTATTGGTATTAGCGTCTTCACATTTCTGTTATGTAGTTAGTTATTCACGTTTTTTTTAACGAATACTCTAAATTCATCAAACTATTTATACAATAATAAAAAAGCAATACCCTTCATATGTAATTGACCTAATACCTTCATCTGTGTCACAGAACGTCAGTTATAACCTCAGAAACCGCCATAATTTTGTAGTACCATTTGCACAGACATATACGTTTAAAAGGTCTTATGTTATAGCTACATTAGGCCAAAGGAATAATCTACAATCAGAAATAAGGGATAGTTCGTCAATGTCTTCTTTTAAAGCTGTCGTATCTGAGCAGCCTACATCACCACCTATGCACTATAATTGCAGTAAGAGATCTACAGACATAGTGCAGTCTAGATTGAGACACAATTGTAGCACACTAAGTTCCAACCTGTTTCGTGTTCACTCATCTGATACTATTTTCTGTAAATGCGGAGCCCCTTGTGAAAATTCGTTCCATTTCTTCTTCGAATGTACCTTGTATGCTGATTTTAGGGAGACACTACTGTCAGCTGCCGATAATCTTGGAGGACAAAAAACTCCACTTAGTCGTTTGGGTCACCAAATAGAATACTAACAGATTCAGTAGCTAGCATATTATTGTTTCCAAATTGTAAATCTATATGTAAACACTAAAATGTAAAATATTTGCATCTGCATGAGATGCACACTGTCTTAACTTTCCGGCACATTGTACATATCCTTTATATCAGCACTGAATATATATTGCACATTCTGTATCCACAGTGTCACACTTCAATTTTAGATTGACAATATGTTCATTTCCATTATGCAATATTATGTTTAACTGTATATAGGGATAAGGTGGTAATCAGTAGTGCACTTGTGCTCAATCCCTTTGTCTTTGTGGACATTAAATATGTGTCCACCTTCGTATGAAAGTGAATTACCGCTGCCTGACTTTGTTGACATGAATATGTCTTTTTCATCTTTTACACCCCCCAACGATTGCCCCTGTTTTTGTGTCAGGGATGAAATCGCGAATGTTTTCGTTATCTGATCGACTAGGTCGTCACCTATGGTACACGAGATAAGAACAGCGATCTGATGGATATCGCGTTTTCATTACAAGGGGCACAACTCTTGATCTACGCGTGGTGGCGCCAGCGTCGAGCTAAGAAAAGTGGCATTGATGTGGCAAGGGTAGAAACCATGCTTTGGAAAAGGCTCGTGGACACACTTGCCACGGCAAGACTGAAGTAGTTTGCTAAATGTCCTTCGCTGAGCATTAGAAGGTATATCATCATGTAACTTTTCAAGGATTGCCCATTCCTGTGGCAATTATTTCTAAGGCACCAAAGCCCGCCTCGGACAACAATGTGGCTGTTGTGTCAGGGACACAGTGGTTTGAGTATGTTTGAGATTACTCCGCGGCGTGGAAGAGGGTAGGTATCATCTTTTTATAACTGTATTCCGACATTGGCTTCTGGGAATACCAACGATCCGGCTTCTGGTGGGACGCTGTAACAAAGCAGCATTTGCTTGATTTATTTATCAAGGTCGAGTTTAAACTTTCAATCGGTCAAACTTGGTTGGTTGGTTTGTTGTTTAACGCCGCACTCAGCGAAATTCCAGCTATATGACGGCGGTCTGTAAATAATCGAGTCTGGACCAGACAATCCAGTGATTGACATCATGAGCATCGATCCACGCAATTGGGATCGATGACATGCATCAACCAAGTCAGCGAGCCTGACCACCCAATCCCGTTAGTCGCCTTTTACGACAAGCATCGTAACCTTTTACGGCAAGCATGGGTTGCTGAAGACCTATTCTACCCCGGAATCTTCACGGGTCCGGTCAAACTCGCCACCATTTGTTTTATAATTCCTCAGCTGTTTTTCATTCTCGCGGCTGTCAACGCGATGATTTGTTTCATCAGACTCATTTTGTAAGCCACGGTTCGGAATGTATTTCGCCGATCGATAATCGATGTGGATGTGCCATCTTGTTTGACAGGAATGATAGCACACTCCTACTCAGAGTTCTTTGCGGCCAACCAGGTACCTCTGCCACAGGCAGATTCGTCCCCAGTCCATGCATATGTTTTTTTCACCTATTTCATGTTTTAAAAGGTCTAAACATTCAGATAAACAAATGTCATAAAATGGTTTATTTTCATTCAGAACATATCCACTCTCCTACCCAGAGTTCCTTGGGGTCTGTCACAGGCCAGCGAGTTGTGAGGATGCGTGACATTTCACACAGTCCATTCAACAAACTAACATGTTTCTAATATATACTCTTCAAAAAAAGAAACTTGACACTGACTATCAAAATGTTATATAATGCGATTGTTTCGAAATAGGACACAGAAACCATAATTGAAACACTGTTTGAAGATCAATGTACACAATGTTCAAAACATTAATCGTGTCACCTAGGGGACAAATCTGGTGACCGGGCTGGCCAAGGTAATGTCTGGATGTTGTTGTGGTGTAAGAAGTCCTGACAAACACGTGCAATATGCGGTCGAGCGTTGTCCTGTTGGAACTGTCCGCCATGAACGTTGACGTGAGGAAGAACGTAAGGCTGTAGGATCAAGTCTCTGTAACGCACACCTGTCAATGCACCTGCCACATGCGCGAGAGGCGTCCTACCACCGTGATGGATTCCGGCCCATACCATACTCCCGCCGTCAAATGGGACAACCTGCTGTACACAGTTGGGGGCGTAACGTTCACCCCGACGTCTGTAGACACGTGCACGCCCATCAGCACGTGTGAGTAGGAAACGGGACTCGTCAGTAAACAGTACATTTCTCCACCTTGCACGTGCCCATCTAACCCTCTGCAGCTGTTGCCACCAAAGCAGAAGGTCCGCCAGATGACGTGGGGTCAATACATGACGTCGAACAGGTCTTCGTGCAAAAAGTCCAGCCTCCCTCAGTCTGTTGCGTACCGTTTGATTTGATATTCTGCGTACACAAGGGATCTGTGTTTTTGTAGACGTGGCTGTGGTAGTGCGGTCTCGGAGGTGTCGCAGCCGGATATATCGGGCAGTTCGAATTCCAAAAGGGTGAGAAGCTACATCATAACAAGTCCGAATAAAGTGCTGGGTTATTAGATAAGAGTGGGTTAGAATGATCTAGTGTAGGGGGGAAAGGTGGTTGACTGTAGAGCTGTGTCGTAGGTACCGGGCCAAAAGGGGCAAAAGCCCCAAATCGAGACAACGGCTAGGGAACGGCTAGAGAACGGCTAGAGAGCGGCTAGGGAGCGGCTAGGGAGCGGCTGGGGAGACTGCATCTTGACTGGTGCTCCGCTCTCGGCTTGTCACGATCTTTCGAACCAGAAACCAAGCTTAGGCACCAGCATTTCGACTGAGACTGAAGCTTTGCGGCCGGAGTCTCGTATTTAAGTGACAAATAGAGTGGGTTGACCGACAACACAAAGTTGGAATAAAAACTGTTAAACGAAGATCACTCTTTGAGGAAACGGGACTCGTCAGTAAACAGTACATTTCTCCACCTTGCACGTGCCCATCTAACCCTCTGCAGCTGTTGCCACCAAAGCAGACGGTCCGCCAGATGACGTGGGGTCAATACATGACGTCGAACAGGTCTTCGTGCAAAAAGTCCAGCCTCCCTCAGTCTGTTGCGTACCGTTTGATTTGATATTCTGCGTACACAAGGGATCTGTGTTTTTGTAGACGTGGCTGTGGTAGTGCGGTCTCCATCTAACCATCTGCAGCTGTTGCCACCAAAGCAGAAGGTCCGCCAGATGACGTGGGGTCAATACATGACGTCGAACAGGTCTTCGTGCAAAAAGTCCAGCCTCCCTCAGTCTGTTGCGTACCGTTTGATTTGATATTCTGCGTACACAAGGGATCTGTGTTTTTGTAGACGTGGCTGTGGTAGTGCGGTCTCGGAGGTGTCGCAGCCGGATATATCGGGCAGTTCGAATTCCAAAAGGGTGAGAAGCTACATCATAACAAGTCCGAATAAAGTGCTGGGTTATTAGATAAGACCGACAACACAAAGTTGGAATAAAAACTGTTAAACGAAGATCACTCGGAGGTGTCGCAGCCGGATATATCGATCTTGTGCTTGGGTTGTCACCCTTGGTCTTCCTGACCTTGGTCTGTCGTCAACTCTGTTGGTGTTGTTGTATCGGGTCCACAGTGCGGAGATTGTCTGTCTGGATACGCCGAAGTGCCTGGCCACTTCTTGCTGAGTTGCTCCAGCTTGTATTCTCCCAATGGCGTTGTTCCGTTGAGCCGATTCAGTCTTGGCATTCTGTCACCGCCTCTACTGCCGTTATAAGTATTATAGGCATAAAAGTACAGTAATTAACAACTAATTGAAGTAATTAACAATCATTAAGACACCTACGTGATTGTATGAAAAGGTCAAGAAGAGGAGTTGAAACCAGTAAGATATGAACATAACACATTGATATATATATATATATATATATATATATATATATATATAGGAGACGGGCAGTTGAAGACTACGGGGAACATACTTGGCCACGAATAACCAGGGGTGAGGGTAGTAGGTCGAGGGTTATACATTAATGAAAAACGATTAACCAGATGGGAAGTAGATAAAAAGTGGAACGGAGATGAGAGGGACGGATATGTAAGGGACCTGAGACATATATGGTATTGGGGGGGGGGGGGGGGGGGGCAGTTCGAATTCCAAAAGGGTGAGAAGCTACATCATAACAAGTCCGAATAAAGTGCTGGGTTATTAGATAAGAGTGGGTTAGAATGATCTAGTGTAGGGGGGAAAGGTGGTTGACTGTAGAGCTGTGTCGTAGGTACCGGGCCAAAAGGGGCAAAAGCCCCAAATCGAGACAACGGCTAGGGAACGGCTAGAGAACGGCTAGAGAGCGGCTAGGGAGCGGCTAGGGAGCGGCTGGGGAGACTGCATCTTGACTGGTGCTCCGCTCTCGGCTTGTCACGATCTTTCGAACCAGAAACCAAGCTTAGGCACCAGCATTTCGACTGAGACTGAAGCTTTGCGGCCGGAGTCTCGTATTTAAGTGACAAATAGAGTGGGTTGACCGACAACACAAAGTTGGAATAAAAACTGTTAAACGAAGATCACTCTTTGTGCTTGTTGGAGGAACTACGGCAAAAAGTCCAAGGCCCTCGAGTGCTGACATTGTACCTCTCGCCCATCCCAGACAGTCAGCACCAAAGAACGAGGGGATTACCGTAGTTCAGAAGAAGAGGTACGCGACTGGCTATACCCTGGTAATTAACAACAATTAACACCGGTCTTTAAGGCGCTAAAATGAGCTTGGACATAAGGACTGTATGAACAGCCGTTGATGTGGATTTTTATACCCATTCAGCAGGGGGGGGCTGCATGCCTAAATGCAGGATCATGTGCTGCACGTTTTTTAAAGGCGGTTGCGTTTGGATGAAGCTGTAAAATTGATCCCCAAACGCTACGTTTATGTGCTTTGCATGTGTTTTCGCGAATTATAGACACGTCATTTTCTGTTTGACTTATTTGGTTCTCATTTAATGTAATCATTTTAGATATTTGGCAAAAAATGGTTTTATATCTGTAGAAATATTGAAATTTCCTCTGATAATGTAGGATAGATGGTAGCATTTACGTGGTTAATAGCTCCTTACCGATATGTAGTTCACTTGGGACAGCACGTTTCAGATCTTGCCCCACGTGCGGGCACGTGTGTTTGTCGGTTGCATGCCGATTTAGTGTTTACAGTCGTGGGTCGTATGGTAAGAGCGCTCCGATTGGTTGGTGACAGACTGGATTAGCCAGTGGCTGCACCGTTTAGACGTGTTGACCCAGAGGTTACGTGTCCTTGCGAGTATATAAGAGATAGGCGCGAATGCTCTCATTGTCTTGCATGATCGGGAAGATCATTACAGGTGAGGGAGAACACGCCAAATTACCGTGTTCGGAGGACGAACATTTCCCCAATCCCTAGTGATTTTAGGCAATAAAGATCTGAACTATGTGGCAACTTTAGAATTCATGGGTAAATTGTCATACAGCTGGTTGGACGGGTGGATTTAATCAGGAAATAATGTAAGCTATGTGATGTAGCTACATTGACCGATTGTGTTCGGAGGTTTGGAAGGGTGGTTTGTTTTCATAGACTGTGTTAAGGATGCTGTAGGGATTAAAGTGGGTTAGTGAGGGGTTTGTTCGTTTGTTTTAGGCTGCTTTTGAGGTTTATTTTGAGGGTATAAGTAAGTAGGATTTTTTAGTTAATAATGTAAATTTTAGTTAGGAATAGGATTGATTGATTTGTAATTGTTGTTGAGTTCGTATTTATATTTTGTTACAGTTGGGTTTTTTCGTTTTGTTTATTTTTCTGTAATAAACTGTTGAAACTTGATTATATTTTGTTGTTAATCACCTCCCTACATCCAACGAACTGAGGTCGTAAAGGACAGACAGAGGGACATAGACACCTTCTTGAGTATTTTCGGCATTAATATCTTCAGAATAAAAGAATCGATCACAACGCAAAGTCATGGTGTCCTAAAGTGCCCAAAGCCTGTCCTGTTACATATCTATGTCAAGTTTCTTTTTTTGAAGAGTATAGTTTAATTCCAAGGAATACTTTATTACTCTACAAATGGGGGAAGAACAAAGTGCATTTCGGGGTTGCCTAAAAGGCGGATAATACTAAAAAGGGATTGCAGAATAATAAAACGAAATGTCCAATGTCCGTGTGCGAACATGTTAGCTGTATGGCTATACAAACAAGGTTGATCTATAAAATCACTAGCATTTTGTTTGTTTATTATTCTCCACTGGTGCTGACACAGAGTTTAGAGGTCCGATTCATCAAATGAATATATGATGCACAGCACCAGCAACCTGTCCAAAATCCATGTCGAACGGCTTTTGTTTTGGTAGCAGTTATTTTTAGTTTCACTGGAACAATAACAGAAACGGTGATGGATTTGTTGTATATCATCTTCGAGTGATTGGCTATTGAATGGTCAAAACTAACAGTTCTGTGTTTTGTTTATTTGCGATTGAAAAATGTTGATAACTAATAATCGATCGGCCTCGTTGTGCAAAAGAAATTACGTTTTACATGCGGATGGACACTCGTGATTTCTGAAGGATCGTCTCCCTTACAGTTGACGAAAACTGACACAGTTTGTAAGAGATGGATGAAGTTAGGTAATAATATAAATAAGTCACTCTAAACACGGTTCCCAAGGCTCGACTGTAAATGCTAATTTCACCCGGGACATTATAATTCCTCGTAGCCCGTTCGTTAATATTAACTCTATATTTGCAAACAGGTGTGGTAAAGATCCTATTTCAGGGTCATGTAAACTTTCTATTCAGTGTGATTTAAAGTGAAGTTCAAAGTTTAAACAATTCCAGCGTGACATTCTTCTCTGTCGCAAACTTTTCAATGGAGAAGATGAGCATTATTTAAGAAATACAGCAGTCATAATTATTGCAATTTCAATTTTATGAAGGAGCAACATTGAATCATCTCATTTTTAGATTTGTTTGCCTCCTCACCTCAGTAACCTTTCTGAAAAGAGACGAGACTTGCAAAGGCAAATTGTGGGGTAATGCCATGACAACATGTCTTCTCACATACGACCAAGGCAATATAGCTGCGAGGAGTCATGTAGGCAGCTGTCCCAGCTGTGGACACATGCACAGGTCAGGTGAGCTTTTGCACTTATATAGCGACGTGCATGCACGTGTGTGTGCGTGTGTGTGTGTGCATGTGCGTGGGGCGTGCGTGTGTGGCTGCTTGTTTATACTAGTCCGGATTAATGACGATTTTATAGTGCTAGCCCACTGAGATACCATGCCGCAGTTTAACATGAATACCCCACTCAGACACAGTATTCTGACTCCGAGCCTACCTATACTTGTTAAGTTCCGTACTGCCGAGCGCCAGGAAGGGTAACAAGTACCATCGTTTTACGTTAACATACTATGTCTTCTGAGTTGTACCCTCAAACATTCTATATACAGATACTTCACTCACAAGCAGACATATTACCTGAATATCTCACAGGATCATAAAACCAAAGGTTACCTCAAGACAATAATGAAGCTTAGGTAAGGACAATAAATGGATACATTAATCAAACCTGTCAAACCAAAAGCCCAAACCAAGCACAAGCCTGTAAAAAACCCATACAGTGTGAAGCTGAAGATTAAATGAGACCTCTTGGACATACCTTCAACGAGACTATAAAAAAATGATGAACTGGGGACATATTTATCATTCGAAGACAATAAAGATGACATGCCTGTTTATCATGTGAAATGCATGGCAGATGATCTGGTTCAAGCCAGTGTTTATGAATATAAACAACGAGTATAAGTCGTAAAAATGTAACAGCAGACCTCAAGTACTGTAAGCCATGGAGTCCACATGTCCAGAATGTCAGAAGGTGGTGCGATGAACACGTCAATGTTGTAGAAACATGATTTTTGAATAGATGTCAGTTTCAAGACAGCTGGAGGAGCTTCCTTGACATATTTTTCATATAAACAACAAGATGGCACAGGCAAGGTTTTTCAAGTTTTTATTACAGGTATCTGTATTCGCATATATCATTATCAACAACATAAGATATTGACAAACAGAGTAACACACTATCATCATCTGCTCAAGTGGTAATTGAAGGATGTTTAAATTCTATTTAAAGTCACTTTATCCTAAAGTTATATAGTCCGTGCATGAAAGCTACTGAAGTTTTAATTGAGACATACCCTCAACCGACAAGTAACATGTTGTGAGAGTATTACAAGTGATCTAGGCATTTGTTTGATTCATACTACGTCACACCCCTTTGCTGTGTGTTTTTTCCTTTCCATCAAAGGACATTGAGTACTTTTGAGGGCTTAGACCAATAGAGACCAACATACATTCCCCTACTAGACTAAGTCTTTCCCCTAGACTTTTGCCTTCCTGTTTAAATACATGGGGTGACTAGGGTCATACTAAAGGGTATAATAATGGTCGACATGCTCCTTCATATCTGGACAAAGATCTAGCTAGAGTTCGAATCGCGTGACATAAAGAATATGTGTCTGTAAAAAATAACATATAACTGTCGCCATATTATCCTAGATAAAGTTATAGTGGAAATCGTATTTTACAATTTTTTATAATCTAAAATGCTGAATCCGGTATAAACAGGCTTGTTTTCTTCAGATGAACTTCCGTCAAGGTAGGATTTAATGTTTTAAACGCTTCAAAACATCCTGACATGTTTGGGAGTGTTTACTAATTCCACGTGAACATGCTCACGTGCGTTCATCATTGTACGACCAAAATTTAGTTGTTTGCCAACTTGACAAAAAGCTTTTTCTGCCTCAGTTTTGGCCTGCTATCGTTTCTCATCGTTGAAATCAATGTAAGCTTTAAGCCAAGAAGACTGATCAAACTGAATAGCTCTACTTTCATCCCTAGTTCAAGGAACTGAATATTCCTATAGCGAGAGACATACTTTGTTGGTCAAACACATTTGGCACCAGGATCCTGGCTGGTTCGCCTTGTATACAGAGTGTAATACATTCTTCGTGTGTACAAGAGGGAGGGAGAATACGTCAGGTTACTTGCATGGGAACGCTTACAATTTACGAGTGTGATAAAACTCCCAACAAATTATCCTAAGCGTTCTAGGCTGTCGGATAGGCTAACATCAAAATATTTAAATGGCAGCCTTTTCAAAGGTCGTTTTTCCCCATTAAACCCTGAAATACTTTACGGCAGAGAGCAATCTTTTGGATGATGTCACTCCCTCGCCACAACAAGCGCTGGCGAATCAGAGGATGCAAGTGGCTGCAGGCTGCATCCGATAAAAATAAAATTTTGGACAATTGTAATATGGCTCTGGGCCATTCTGGCTTGCAGCCCTAATAATGTAAAGTTGTTGATAACATGATGCTCCCAGCTTATGTGTGTATCACTGCATGTTTGTTCAAATCACAGAACACATCATCCACCATTCGTAAAATAAACTGATGCATGTGGAATATGGCAACGTCATTATGCAATAATTGCATCAATACGATCGCCTCTTTTCTCCCTCTCGCGGACATTTAAAATGTTTCACTCTTATGAGAAATAAGCTACTGAGGTTGCGTTCTCATGGTAATAAATAATGTAGTTATATAAAATATATTGTGAGAATATTAACAACACATGGATAATTTTCAAATATATATATACTCGAGTTGATAAAAGTTAAAAACTGTTGAGGCTGTTTCGACGAGTGTTGATACATTTTATAGATTCTCTATGTTAAATGCACACAAATTTACAACTATATATGATTTGGTTTAAAAAGTCTGTTCCCTGGTTCTTGAATAACAGTTGGCCGAAGAATTAATTCATGACGATACCTTTCTAAATTAGTGAAAATATGCCGGCATAGTATATATACATCACTGTTTTAGGTCAGAATGCCTGTAGAAGGTTGGAAGGAATACTTGTCTGCTATATATTTCGATCTCAAACATCCAGCATCGTCTTCGTTTCCATCAAAACTGTATTATAAGGTGAAAAGGAAGGTAAATTTATAGTTTACTAAGTTTAAAGTTTACATTACAAGTTCAAGAGAAAGTCTCGGGACTTAATGCTCGGTGGGATATGGACTTGATGTGATACGGTTATGTGGATAATGAAAAATTGGTATGGAAAGAACAATGCATTGACACATTAATCAAATCTGTCAAACCAAAATACAAAACCAGGCCTGTGATGAACCTTTAAAGGGGGGCTAACAAGAAAGATGAAGGAAGGAAACTATTCGAAAACTTTGAGATGGTATGACCGTTTATCATGAGAAACATATGGCTGAAGATATAGTTCAAGGCAGTTTTTATGAAGGTGAAATGCAGAGAGTAGACAAGCCTGATGACAGTTTGGGGACGAGTGGGGGCAGTTCCCAAAACGAAAACGATCAGTTATCCATTCGTGTAATAGACGGATCCAGTCCCGACCGCTAAGCCCCGTCCACAAGCTGCCGTCCTCGTTTTAGACGTTAGGGGGGACAACCACTGGCCATTCGCTATGGCGTCCCAGCCGGCGAAACTTGATTGCGCCTGCGATGAATTTGGCTCAGAATATTTTGGTACCATTCATAGTTCAAAACTATCTAAAGAGAATTATATCTAATCTCTATATGGGGAGTGAGAATGAGTCATATGTTCGATGTAGTGATGTATCGGTCGATGAGGAAGTCACCGAGGCTGAAAGTTAGAAGCGTGCACTACTGCGAAGCACTCATGTCAGGCAGAGTATATTATATTGTCAATATATCAGATATATGGCATGTCAAAAATATATTATTCATCCGGGGGAAGGGTAACTAAATTTTGTTATTCCTTTCCATCGTAAGTGTATATATTGGAAACCGTAAACACAAATTAAGCACAAGTAACAAGTCATGCGGATATCTAGAAATAGATTGTAACCAGTTACGTTGCCCACGTTTTTTGTCTGGTGCTCCAGGTAAAACCAATATAACCTGAAGGGCATAGAGTTAGTGGGTCTTTTAAATGAATAAAAATAAGAGGATAGTTGATAAAATCAAAGCAGTACATAATTTTCCCCACTGCTACATTGGTTTTTATTATATGATAAATGAATCATAACATATATTTTGTTTTGGCATTTGGAACACGGGATCTGGCATATCACCAGGAATAAATATAGACCTGCTCAGAGGCTGATATTCAGCCCCAACTCTGCAGCAGATGTCAAAAGTTTTAACAAAAGTTCCTCAAATGTTTTAACATAACTATGCAGAATGTAAAGAAATCATAAGTTATTTGTTTTTCCGAATCTGTTTGCCATGGGCACTTAGTTCGAAATTCGAAATTTAGATAAAAAATCCCTGGTGACACTTCCAGAATATTGGACTTAATGAAATGCCAGTATTTAGGTACATGTATGTGGGAACAGTGGAAAACATTGAGAGGATAAAACGAGCACCTGTAATTGCCATGGTTATGGCAAATCAGTCAGATCCATATTCCAGAAAAGGGAAACCTGCGATGGCAAAATTATCTGAAAACAGGGCTGCAGTACTTCCCATCAATTAACTTGCATTGATAAAATGTATAACACAAATTAAAATTCGTATATTATCTTTTATTTAAAAGAATTGTCATGAATCCAAGAAGTATTACTGCTAACAACTAAACATGTAAATTAAGTACAACAAATATCTTGATGTCAACTTCTTTATTATTAAGAACCCCACCATCGGATGATCCATAAATTCTCTTCCTTATGTGTATCACTTCTGAATGCCATCCAAAGACTTAAATATCTCATAAGTTCAAAGCTTTAATCAACACAATTACCTGTTGACATCAAGACTGCTACTGATGCCTATAGGACATAACACTAAATAATATACAGCTGTATATTTCATTTTACAAATGACATGTGAAGTGACAAGTATTACTTTTTCATGAAAAAACATACATCTAGATGCAAATGTCAGGTAGCTGGACACCTGGAGTTCATTAGGTATTTAAGCATATATGCCAAGCATGCTTCCCAAATACTGGTGTGAACATGACTTTTTCTTAAATAATAAAAATACACACAAAAAGGGATTCAGACCAATTCCTTTTCTAGGATACTGACTGATTGTCATCCATAATGTCCTAAAGTTGTTATAAAATTTGGTAAAGTCATATCAGAAGATAAAAAAACCCACATGAAAATGTCCTGAATCCAGCAAATATGAAGCTCATTCTCAACATAATCATAACCAAAACTTGAACAATATGTAAATAACCAACAACCTTAATAAACACCAGCTCTTGCTTATTCATCAAATATTGACAATCGCCTCAAATCACGGTAAAGAATTTTGGGTTAAATACTTTTCAATATTCATCACAGTTATATATGAAATGTATTAAGAATTATATAATTTAGTCTGTATCAGAATTGAATTGATCAGGCACTCTGGATAGTGCCTGATCAGGGTGTGACAAAGAGATACTGCTTTGTTTTTTTACAAATTCTTTGTTTCTTATTATACAAATAAATCCGTCTGTCTGTCTAACTTTCAACACTATGTTGTTGTTTTTTAATATTTAAAAAGATATAATATTATATCCTGTAGAAAGTGGCAACAAGCTAAGTTTTATACCAGGTGGATGTTGTACCATTAAACTTTTAGGGTTTGTTAGTCCTGCAATTATATCCTATTAATCTGACTTTTATACGGCATCAGTTAAATACCTGTTAACTAGTCGGAATAATTATTAATTATTTGATTGGATGACAATTTATATCATTACTTGACCATTCTACTCTAAATTCATAAAAGAATCTTGCTATCATTTCCAGTACATTAATTGAAATGACTTGTCACTTATCGTTTTTAACAGTTCACTATAATGTATATGAGTAAGCCTCAACTACCAGTGAATAACTTATGTTGCAAACAATTCTAAACAAATTCTAAACCAATGATTTTCTTATATTAACTAAGATTATTTTTTTATTTCAATCTGTCAAAAATTTCTGCAATGCACTTCCTTCTCACGAAATCTTCCTCTTCTTTCTAACCTTGAAGGGATGATTCCATTTCACAAGAATTGGATCAGGTAATTCATTACTGCATGGGTCCTGTCTCTTCATAAAAATGCTGAAATATTCAAAGCATGATTTAATGGGAACTTTTATGAATTAAATTGAAAGATTTTAAGGAACGAAAACAATTGAGTGGATGTATCTGTTTGCGCTGTCATCTGCCATGAGTTGCATAATTGAAGGGAAGTAACTCTTCCAGTAAGAAGCTGGTTTCAGTTATACGGAAATTTGTCCGTATAAACGAGGCACGACTGTATATCTATGTTTAAATAATTTGCATCATTATGCTCGAGTAATTTGCAATATAAAGCGTTTTTGTGATTTTGAAATTAAAATCATATCTAAAAATCTGTAACAAAATAAATAATACCTAAGAGAGAGGAATACAACTTCAACCAGATTGTACTTCAATGTAAATAATAGTAGATTTCGTTCTGCACTTATCGAAATCAGATCATATTTGTTTACAGTGTCACGGCCGTCTCGCGATGTCAGATGTTGCCAAAATACAAAATTTAAAAAAGGATTTTGTAGTTACAAGCATTATCCTTGCTTATAACATGCGTAAAATAATAACTTGCTACATGTTGTCATTTACTCGTATTGAATATGCATATTCGTGCAAATTCTCACCTTCGAGCAGACGTGGGTCCCGTGATCGATGGTGGCGACATTTAACTGATGGTGAGGCCTACCGCCACCTTGATCAGCTTCAAACATTTTTCTCCCGACCCTGTGGGTTTGGGTAAAGGTATACATCTAATCCCAGCGATATGTAATGAATATCGCGAGTGAAAATAGCACAAACCGTAGCCACGTCGCTTCTTGGGTATCGTTTGACCCCGGAAATAAGTCTGACAAATCCGCAAAGCGCGCCCGGCCTTCTGATTGGATCAAACTCACGCATGCGCTAGTTTTGATTGACAGACTGGATCGGTCTATTGTCATCACTATTTTGCCTTTTACGCCTAATGAATCTTTTTTCAACAGACAATAGAGACCTGGCGATGACGTTCTATATTTAAAATGTGAATGGTAACCGTATTTAGATCCACTGAACAATACACTACAAACACCACAGTCTTTGTTTTCCGTATATGGTCATTGGATGAAAATACTACGTTTTCTAACACTTTCTAACCATCGGTTTTCCGTCCAAATAATATCGTTATTTGACAACGGAATTTAATGCGAGGGACAGATGCTAACAAGCTCCTTCTCCTTCTTCTCATGTTATGTTGTCAATTTGCACTCTGTAACCACGTTTGTAATGTGTGAAGCCCATTTCTTGTGTCCCCCGCCGAAATATGAAATATTCTCTTTCAAATCAATAGTGACGATAAGTTATAACTTTATTCGTATTGTGATGGACATGAAACTCTCATGGCTTACGGAATTATTCTGGAATCATTTTAGACAGACCTGTAAACGGATGCTCAAAAGACAATATTTGGTTTTGTTAATTGGCCTCCACGAATGCATAAGGTATTAATGAAACGGTAGGCCATTAACTACCACTGAAATCTCGGGACAGCTAATTACGGGCAAATGGTTGTAATGTGTTGATTGAGTACGCAACACCCAGTTCATTGCAATTACACAAGGGGCAATTTTTCAACTTAAGCAATTAAGTCTGAGTACAGGTGTAATTGGGATGAATTCCACACTTGTTAATTGTATATAACGTGCATATACGGACGCTATGACAAGGATCGATGAGACACAAGACTCGTAGTTGAGCTTAAAACGTTTCTCCATTTAAATTCAGTTTAATCAATAATCAAATTTACGACTTGTGAGACGAAGCTTGACCTGTGAAACCAAACATTAAAGGTATCAACTCTTGGTTTATCTTCTTAAAAATGGATTCGTCATGTGTTTGTATTCACTTTTAAGCAAGGTATATTTCGTGAGTATGGGTTTACACCGCTTGTAGCAGTAACACGGCGGGGGACATCAGAAATAGGCATCGCTGAACTGAACCTTTATATTAACACTCCGTTATCAGCGGCGTCAAAAGTACTAAATTATTTCACCAACATAATATACTGAACCGCAAAAGAAACGTCACCATGGATAGATATATGAGAAACCTTTTTTGTCCAAACACTGTTAACATACTTTGAGACATATTAAAAAGATGAAACTTGGCAAAAACTTATTATCAAGGTTGAAATTAAAGTGTCCAATGTTCTTAAAGTGAAACACAACATTAGTCTATGAGAAAGTGGCATCACAAGTCCGTATCTTGTGTGTTCGCCATGTTCATTGATGACTGCCGTGCAACATCGATACATGGAATGGATGAGGCAGTTGATGAAGGCCATAGGCGCTGAGCGGTGTCCTCCCATAAGTTAGACAGCCAGTTGTTAGACACCTTAAAATAACAACTTTTCTGGTTGAGTGCACAACAAAGTGCAATGCTGTTACCTTGATTGATAATGGAATGACCCATAGCTAAACATCAAGATGTAACAAAACAAAAAGACGTGTTAAGTCAGATGTACTTATTTTATGAACGTTCATCTCAGATTTGGCTGTTACATCAGATGTATATACACATATATTAAATTTAGTCATGATATGTACACAACGTCATACTCGGTTCATCCTGTTGCCAGACAAAGGTCTTTAGGCAAGTTTCAGGAGGTGGCCCCCAGCATCTAAAAACTGAACTGGAGTCTTCTGACCAAGGAGTAGATGGTCTTTCAATCTGATGGTCCGGTTGTCGATCTCGCGATACACTCGCTTGCGGCTTGGTGGTGCTGCTCCAAAGTTGCCCTGGACGAGTTTGCTTCTTTCCGCATGTTCAATACGTCTGATGACCTCTATAAACCGGAAGATATTGGGATGGCGATGAGTCAGGGACTGGTTCAACCGGCAGTGAAAACCATCCAGGCTGTTGTTGGTGCGTGGCCCTTCAGTTTCATGGTGATTCCACAGGGGCAGCGGAAACATTGCATCATCATCCACCCAGTTGATAACCATGTAGTCTTTGAAATCTTCAATGCGACGACCATCAGGGGAAGAGTTCATTACATCCAGCCATACATCTTACACTCGGTTTCAGGGAAGTAGAGCCAGGCTAGCCGCTCTCCTGATAAACTGTTTGACCCGAGGGTCTTCTTTGTATGGCACTGCCAGTCCTAGGTCTTGCACTTTTCTCCACAGGGCTTGGCAGTAGTGGAAGTAGCACCCTTTGATGATGGTCTGGGGAAACTCTTCTTCTTCTGCACGGATTGAGGCCAGCTCGAAGTCTGTCTGAATTCTGGTTGCAGCAAGTGGTCTGTTCAGTCTCTGCTGCACTTCAGTCTTCAAGAGTCGGAACAGTCTGGCATAGGTGGCGGCTTGACGATCAGGCAACAGGGTGAAGACAAGTGGATAGGATGTAGAACCAGCTCGAGCATGAAAGATATATACTTGATCCCACAGGTCTGGGCAGAAGGTGAATGTGCCATCCATGTACACCATGTCCGCAGCCTGCAAGATTTGTAGTTGTTCCAGGGTAGAGAAGGCTAGGATCTTGTTGTGCACGCCATTACTAAGGAGGAGGAAGTGCCGTTCATCAGTGGTCTCAGTCCAGGAACCTAGGAGATCAACATCTGAGAGATTCCTGGGGAGAGCAGGCATTGTGTTGCGGCGCTGTCTGCAAAGGGCACTGCTGACGCAGGAGAAGGAAGGCAGAAGGGGTATCTCGTTGTCATCTTCTTGTGCTAGCTGGTCATTGTAGAGGGAGTGCATCTTGGTTGTTTCTTCACGGGCGCGCTTTCGAAGTGTGCTGAGGAACTTGAGTTTGTTGACATGTTCTGGTGGATGGTCTGGTCCCGGAGGTAGTCGTGACTTGTTGTGCATCTACGAGTGCAGGTCTTGATAACACGCCTCCAGTGGGTGCTGGTCTGTCTTTCTCGATTTCGGTTGTAGAGATATCCATCCAGAAGAATCTGAGGTGTGCCTCTCTGTGACATGCAAGAGGAGTAGCGACTGGAGTATCAATCTAGTAAATAACTATAGCAATAAATAAGTAGAAAATAAGTAGAGAAAGATCAAACAATGAACCTTGAGACATGCCTAATGAACCTTGAGACATGAGACATGCCTAATTAGTTCACTGAGTAGGACTCTACCATTGTTGTGGGTACTGCCCTAATTATTCCCCTACTTCAGTGTCTGACAACTGGCTGTCTAACAACTGGCTGTCTAACTAATAGGAGATAACCTCTTGAGCCCACACTCTGAGGAACGCCTGACGCAGTCCAGCTGCAGTTGTTGGCCTTGGTCGGACGTCATTCAGCCGCCTTTGAATCTCGTCACACGGGTGCTCAATGGGATTTAGATCGGGAGAGGGCAGGCCACTGCATGGTTCTGATGCCATTCTGTTGGAGGAAGTCTCTTGTTGCCCTCGCAGTGTGGGCGTTATCCTGCTCAAACTCGTGGCTGCGGCGACTTGCCAAATGAGGTATGGCGTGTGGTCTCAAGACTTAATCATAGTACCGAGCTGTTGTGCCACCATTGCCTCTCACTGGACCGATGTTCTGGAAGACCACAGGGCCGACCCTCTGTGGAAGACCAATCCCCCCCCCCCCCCCCCCCCGACACACACACACACCATGACGCTCGGACCACCCCACGAGGCTCTCTCAACAACACAAGCATCCGAATAACGTTCCCCACGGCGTCGCCAGTCTATCTCTCTCTATCATCTGCTGTTAAGATACAGTAACGGCTCTCGTCTGAGAAGAGGTCCCTTCTCCACTGCTGGTGGTGCCAATGCTGGTGGTGCGTTGCCCACTGAAGAATGTCGTCATGTCAGAATGGGTCCTCGGTGTGGCCTGTGACAGTGGAGGTATCTGCTGGTCAATCGTCGACGCACAGTGTCCGCAAAGGTGTGTCGCTGGTGTGTCCCCATGGTCTGTCGAACAGTTTCCGCAGCAGTAACAAAGCGATATTGAAGAGGCTGTCGCACAATCAGCCGATCCTGACGTCGGGTGGTGACCCTTATCCTTCCTCTACGTGGTTGGTCATCTGTAGTGTTGGTGGTCTGGTACCGTTGCTGGAGCCTGTATATGGTCCTTACGTGGACTTAAAATGCATTGACTCCTTGTCGGGCGGTTTGTCCAGCTTGAAATCGTCCAAGGGCTTGGTGTCGCTGATTTCTTGTCAATCTTGGCATGTGGTCGCAATTCAATAACGAATGAATGTTATCCGATCTGGGTGGATTATTGTAGGGCAAGAAATGGGGGAACGCATGCATGTGAAATTCAATTTGCACGTAACTCACGTGCATCGGGTTACCCTGGCCGTTGCCGTGGTGCGTTTGGGCGATCGGTTTTACTGTCATCTGCTTTGTTTTTTTTATCATCAAATTTCATTTTTCCGGACAAGGTAATGTTAAATTTTAGAAACTTTGACAAAAATTACCCAGATATTTAAATGACAATTTTTCATGCAATGTTACTTGGGTTGACGTTTCTTTTGCGGTTGAATATACATATACATATAAATATAGAATAGATACAAAAACATCTTTGCCAAGCTTGCATGCATATTTATACAGATTCACTTGGGTAACAATATGGGTTTTAGCAATGACATGATGATTTTACAGAATTTAGACAGTTTTCTCAATGCTTCTTATCGTTAATTATTGAACAGTAAAGTCATTTATGCATATTGGGTTTGATGTAGTAGAATCTGTGTAAAAATTGTTTTCTTTCGTTTTCTAAAAATGGACAAATAAACAAATAATGGAATTCATCACCCTTGTCAGATAATTTGCAGAGGACATTTCCTTTCGATTAAAGGTCTTTTTCTCATCTCCCAGTTTCAATAGGTAGATTATGGGTAAAAGGTCTAAACTTAGGTAAGACTTGCCAAACGTTTTTCAGCAGTACTTTTAAATAATATTCAAAATTTAGGCAATCATTTTTTATGATACTATACATTGTGCCTTTTGAAGACTTATCTCTTGCACTTGTCCAACACTGTATGTTAATGCTATTTAATGTTTCATGCACTAAATGTTTTAGATAAGTAGGATTTTTGTATATTTGCACACGTGTGTTAATATACATACGTGAGTATACTTTACATGTGAAGGCATTTACTCACGTATGTACTAGTATATTTACACCAGGAGCAAATTTACATCATATCTGGAGCAGGTGCAAATGTAAATGTAAATGTAAATTTGCACTGTATGTATATGTTGTAATGTGAATGTTTATGCCAACGTCAGAGGGTGATCTGATTACTATGTACCAGTTATTTTGCCAAAACCAAACAAATTGTAAAGAGAACTGTTGAGAGTATGGGGAGAAGAGGTCTACTTTAACCAACGTGTCTGCTTTAAATACGATGAACATAAGACATTATAATGTGTTTTATTTAGATATAATACCTTCCTTCCGACAAGTGGAAATGTGTATCACGATAGCTAGAAATATTTGATACGTTTCAAATCCTATTTCGTTTAACGATTGCTCTTTTACACGTATGTTACCTGTGTGTGTCTGAGCGAGTTGGTTTTAACGCCGCTTTTAACATTATTCCAATTATATCACGGCCTGGCAGCTTAATGTGGGAGGAAAGCCCGAAGTGATGCAGGTCTCAGACGTTTACCACTTCGTTGAAACCCATGAGCAGAGATATATATGGCGCTAACAAACCTAGAAACATAATCGGGGCGAACCGGGATTCGAACCCACAATCATAGGTTTCTGGCGTGCCCAAGGGACGCAACTCTGCACATTGAATCGCGGCGCCTTAGACGACTGGGCCACCCGTGCTCCCCGTTTCTTACCTAGCGACGATAACACGCGGCTCGACTTTCTGATTTTCAAGCGATTTACTCGCAATCACTTAATTATGCTGCACGTTTTTGGTTTGTGATTGTTCATTAGTGCCACGTGTGTCTGTTAATCAATAATATGTAGGCATGGTCGTCGATAATGGAGTAATTAGCCAATAAAACCTTGGCTCGTCTTGGCCCGGCCCGGCCCGGCCCGGCCGACTTTTATGCAAACCCCATGCACTAATTGTATTGTTGTACGAAGTGCAAGCAGTTTTAAGACCCAGAGCATCACTAATAAACAAAGCATTATGTCGAAAGATCAACACAACATTCATTGCAGCGCCTACTAAAGACTATTGAGGTGTGCGTTGTAAATTAGAGTAGCGCCTTTTGGACCAAGTGGACAGTCCTTGTAATATAAGGCCCTCATTTCAACCGATGCAGTCTTATGATCCCTTGCAACCGTATTGCTAGGCTGATGTCACATGGCATTGTTTTGCCGGTGTATCTGGCAACAAAATTTCACAAACTACGACGTCATGGGATATTCTACATAACATTGATGAATACTTGATTTTGATTGGTTAAAAAGAGGTTTGCTTTTTGCTACGGAAACCCCTTTCAAATATATTAAGCCTTTTCACATTTCCTCTACACGCTGGGTCTCAAATTCAAACCAGGTGCGTCTCTTATACACGCCGAGTCAATTGCTCTTGTGAAATTAATAGGCGGTCTAGCGTCTAATAGAGGAAATGCGGTAGTTTGATGTCGTTTTTGACGTTCTAGACCGCAACCCTAACTGCTTACACGATGAAATGTTTGTAAATCCAGCACCAAAAGGTAGGGAAGTCGCACTATACATTAGATACCTCAAATATTAATTTGGACCCGGGCACTTCAGCAAGCGTCTTCGTGCTTTAACCAAAATAATTTAGTTCAAAATAATACTTTTATACCTCTACACATGGGGGATGAACAAAGTGAAGTACCTTATTCTAGAGGAACAATTTGGTTCTAATTAGTGGTACACTGAATGAAATAGAATTTAGAGTTACCTCCCCTAGATTGTCATCCGTGCTCCACGATTGCAACAGCTGTCAAACCTCATTTCACACATCACGGTTAACAAGAGGCAATAGGATACTAATAGGTTTTGATCGATATATTGATATCATCATGCTTGCTCTCTCCTACGCCTAGTGTCTCTACTGGTCGCTCTTCGAAAGTACTAAAACTGCAAAAGGAGCATTACTGAGGTAAGATTTCGTACTCTGTCCAGCAACTAATTATGGTTTCAAAAGTTACAAATCATACAGGGTCTTGAAAACAGCTCATAAAAGAAGTAATGTCATCTTTAAAAGTAACATTACGTTTCAATGTGGAGAAAAGAAACTTTACTTTTCAATGTGAAGAAAAGACTGACGCAACAAATAGCCCAGTATCGAGGGTGCAGGCTAAAACGGCACCTCAGCAAAACGTCACCGATTTCTCTGGTGAAAACGTCATCGCATTTTGCGAAAACGGCTTCTATGTTTCGGGCGAAAACGGCACCTAATTTTTGTAGTAATATATATTGTTTATTTACATGGTATTTGATGTATTTACATGGTATTTCCTGTTTTCACAGACAAGGACATATGTTCATATATACAGTTCTACAGTTTTGTCGGCATGTCCATCGTCATACATCGTGTTCACAATATTGGCCCATGTACAATCGAACATTGTGATAGTAGTTGGGCTCAGGGAGAGGTCTCCATCTTTGTATCGTCGCCATATGTCAAATATCTCCTCATACGTCCTGAGTCGTCTCTCCGTAGGCTACCTAGAAACAAGTGATATTTAGTGTTATAGGGCCTATTTATGTAAGATATATATGAGATAACTATTATGCGGGTTTCTGGAAGGGTTTACTGATTGCTTTCCACGCACTGGCGCCTGATTTGTAGATGTTTTCAAGAGCTTGTTCCTTTCCCTAACGTTTTGCTGAGGTGACGTTTTCGCTATAACCCCAGTATCGATACAGTAAATCTGGAAATTTTGTGGCTAACAATAGCCTTAACTGTGTCTGGAAAGTTTTGCAAAACTCTATTGTTGAGATTGGCAAGAATCAAAGCTACTTTTGCAATTGGTCAATGGCAGTCAGTCAGTATTTTTAAAGGGGCTCTGATCTAACGCAATTCCCCAGACTGGTTGTTGCCTTTGTTATTGTTTTTACCCTGTGAGTACCCGGATGATACGCAACGCAACTGAGCATGACCAGAGACTGGGCTACCATCTGCAAGGACAGCTAAATAAACTTGGAGGCTGGAGGCAATATTTGTTTTACGCATTTTTGAATGTTGATTGGTTAACTGTGATCTATAAAGATTTCGACAAAGGGCGCATGTTAATTAATTTCTTCAGACTAAACAAACAGACAAAAAGAACGGCGGAGCTCATCTGATGTCGTCATTTGGAAATACCCCAGATGGTTATAGTTTAATAATAAAAAAAAGTATCCATGCAGTGAAAGCATTTTCGGATTTCGGATCGCGTTGAAAATACGATTACTACTCCCTTGTTGTCATCCACGTTTTCTGGTATAACCCTACACTTGTGTCTATTTGTCGTCATTCATTTGATGCTTGGTTAATGAATTTATTACAGGTACAATTAGTGGTAGCACCACTTAGATTACCCGACAAAGGTTCCCATTTGGCATTTATAGTGTCTGGGGTAATTATTCAATCTAAATCCAGGTTTGAAGTGAGGTGAAATGTGTGTTATGTAATATGCAAGAGGTGAATGATCAGTTGATTTACTTTTTTTGTAAATCAACGGATCGTACCTAGTCATCAAAGGATGAACAGAAAATACGTTGATTGATTAATCACTGTTATCTTGCACAGTGGATATGTCAAAAGTGAGTGTTTACATGTCTAGGTTTACTAAAACAAAGGGAATACCCTCATATCATGACGTGAAGTGCCGATGTAAAAACAACATACTTTGTTCAAAGGGTTAATTGTTAATACGTTGATTGATCACTCAATGGATTTTTTAGGAACCGTGGATGTTATGAAAATAGTTGTCACGTGGGCTTTCTCAGCCAACCCTTGAGACTTGACATCTATGTGAAACACCTGAAACAATCTAATTGATCAGTTGAGAAACGAACACGGGTTATAATATCCCGAAACGATATATATCTTTTAAAATATTTGATTGTTACAGAGACACGTGACATCGAATAAGTTTCTTTGTACAGCTGCAGACGAGTGGGATATTGTTCCTTTGTGTGGATATTCACGGATACATTCCTCGAACAAGGAAGCTGCCTAAAATTTATACACATAAATTTGGTAGGTTGTAATTATGGTATTTGCATTTTGTTTTCCTTCATTTGCTGTAGCATTGAACCGATTTGTTCTTGTTCCTCTGCATCTTGGTTGGGAAATTCTTCAATGCGCGATAGACGTTGTTTTCACAAGTCTTTTCCTTTGTAACATTTTCAGTCTCTTGTTGATGACATTAAACATCAAAATGTTTGGAATTCGTTATCATAATAATACAGATTGAAATGTTTTTCAGTCACTTTGTAAAATAACTGAATATTTAGGCATTTAATAAATTTGAAAATGTTACACATTTTGACAGTAAAAAATATACACACTATAAAAAAAGCAATGCTCAGGTGAAATATTTACTTTGTTTTGCAAGTCAATATAGTGTAAACGAACATCGCAAAATTACCAAGAAAGTGACTTATCAAATCTTCGTCACCATTACCGATGCTACCCACAAAGATACCTACATTTCCTTATTATCTCGAAAACTGTATTTCATTTTGTTGATCAATGTGACCATACGCCCTTATTACTACTTATAAAAGTGACTAATGTGCTTATGAATGGCGCAGCAGAGGTCGCAAACTATTCTAGATTTCTGCTATACATCCAGGTACTCACTTGGAAAAAACAATAACAAAGGCAACAACCAGTCCTGGGGAATTTTCTTTAGATCATTGCCCCTTTAAAACTAGATGCATGTGTTCAAGGAAAGTTAGAGTAGCATGTTTTTCTAACAGTAGTTTCATGAAGCAAGAGTAAGATCAACGACATTAAATACCATTACCGTATTCGACGTAATAAGCGCCCCGCTCTAATAAGCGCCCACGGCGATATTTTCCAATATATTGGCTAGTGAACGATCCCAAATAGCACCCTTCCGACTGATCAATGTACACAATTCGTGTACATTTATTCGTGTATAATACGCACTCGTGTGTTATATGCACCCTTAATTACGGGCAATGAAATTCCTGAAAAATATATCTGTCGAGTATAATACGCACAGACTTTTCTTTTGTAACATTTCAGGCTGTCAGCAGAAACCATAAAATTTACGATCTTTCGACTCTTTCACCAAAATTATATTCTAATAAGAGCCCCTATTTCTAATTTTGAGAGCGCCCTGGGTGCTTATTACGTTGAATACGGTTAACATTATAAATGTTGGTGTAGGAGTTTGCAGTGGAGGACAAGTCGAGATGTGTGGACTTGATCATTAGGCTATTTGTTGTAAACATGGTTAGCTTGCTACTTCGGGGTATCGCGGTACTTGTTATGTACCCTAAACGGAACAAGATGCACTCACTAACCTAGATGATTATTCGTGTTCTCTATATCAGGTGTCATTTTTTTTATCTTACAATGAATATTTTACTGATAAAAGTTCATTATTTACATAAGTAGCTCCGAGTAAAAGCCGGGCCTCGGGCTCAGTTTGACAAGGCAGAGAACTCCATCGTAATGCGGTACAGGGAAAGGTTGTGAATGGAGGTCCTATTTGGACAAAAACAGGACATAATTCTACTAACCACTAAGTATGATGATGCCAGACTTAAGTGATTTGTCCAGACAAGTGCAAAGACAGCACAAGTAAAATTGTAAATGTATTATCAGTAGTAGGTTTTCAATGCACATTTACCGAAAAGTAAGAGAAAGATATTTTACAAAATCAACAACAAAATATCAGAAATGATATTTTAAGATTGTTTTAAAAAATATTGGATGACAATAATTTGTATTTAAGGTTTTTAATTTTTGTATTTAAATTTAATGTATAAAAAGCACTCCTAGTATGCCCAAAATATGTATTTATCTTTTGGCTACTAGTGAAAAACGTATTTCTAAGTATGGCATTATGGCCCTTATGATCTCCTAATAGATTCTGGGCCAGAGCGGGGGGAAAATGTGTGGACCATGTTACTTTCGTTACCTTATTAGTCGCCATGAATATGCAGATGCTCTAGTTCAGGTCGATAGAGAAAGTTTCCTTGGCGAACTGCGGGTTATATCGTTGGCCATTGACAGATGGGGGTAAGGCATTATTAAAAAAAATGCCAGAAGTAAGTATCAATGCATTAATAACTCCTTACTTACAGCAGACGGAACATTCCGAGGAAATTGAAATTGTTTACGAAGTGAGCACTTCCTGGCTACTGATTTGCATTAATACACACCCGCTAAGAGGCGTGTCCCACATGAACTACCAGAAATCACATATGCCCCGATACAATGAATGCTGCAGTACCACAAGGTCCGAGTATATATAGGTTCGGAACTTTTATGACTATCATTTGTTCCTTTGGAGGTGCATATCATGTCACATTTTGCTTCCTAATACGCTGAAACTTGTTCCGGTCATTTGGGAACTTTCACACACATATGTTCTATCTTGGGAAACTTTCAATAGACTAAAGGAGGGAATTTTTTTATAGGGCTATATTAAAAAATGGGGCTTGGTTATTTTGGGGTGGGTGGGAGCAGGCCTGGAAGAAAGAAAAGATAAATGGAGTTTGAGCATATGATATATTTGTTCTCGTCGGAGCAAATACTATATGTGTGAAAATTCCTATTTGACATTTCCGTTAACATTTCAGTCGTAGTCTGGTAGTGGCAATGACTGATTTGTGCATTGGAGCATTGTCCTGATTGGAGAGCCATATTTTGTAACACGAGCGAGTTGGTTTTAACGCTACGTTTAACATTATTCCAGTTGTATTGATGCGTGTCAGCTTAATGTGGGAGGAAAGCCCGAAGTGATGCAGGTCTCGGACGTTTACCACTTCGGGGAAACCCACGAGCACGGGTATAGTGCTGACAAACCTGGAAACATAATCGGGGCGAACCAGGATTCGAACCCACAATCATAGGTTTCTGGCGTGCCCAAGTGTAGGCTTCCCATGTCTATCAGTAATTTCTTCCGGTAAATGCGTCAAAAGTGCAGCATTATATGCTCCATTAATTGTATGGCCTTTTGGAAGATAGTCCACCATAATTTGACCCTTGGCATCACGACCTGTGAAGATCCAGGGTAGAATAGGTCTTCAGCAACCAATGCTTGCCGTAAAAGGCGACTATGCTTGTTGTAAGAGGCGACTAACGGGATAGGGTAGTCAGGCTCGCTGACTTGGTTGAAGCATGTCATCGTATCCCAATTGCGTGGATTGATGCTCATGATGTCAATCCCTGGATTGTCTGGTCCAGACTCGATTATTTACAGACCCCCGTCACATAGCTGGAATATTGCTGAGTGCAGCGTTTAACAACAAACCAACCAACCAACCTTGGTATCACAGATCACGGAGGCCATTAGCTATCCTGGTAATTGGTCTGTTTGCCTTCTTTGGTGGTGGTGATGTTAAATGCTACCAGTGACTCAGGCTGGATGGGGTGAACCAAGGTTTCATCCACGGTCACAAATCATGTCAAGAACCTGTTAGGATCAGCTTCAAATGCTGTCAGCTTATTAGTGGGGTGAAAAAGAGAACAAATTCTGAATTTTTATTTTTCCGGTCTTTTTACAACAAAATTTTCAGTCTGCGGATCCGTAAAGCAAGTAAAAATGAGTGTGGCTACATGTTCTTGGTGAATGTAGTCCATGCATTGGTAGTGGACCTTAATTTCCCCCACAAAACCTTAAAGGTCTACTTTGAGTGCATGAACAACACGTGTCATTTAAAAGGGATATATGGATATTTATTTATCTCTTCAGCTAACTAATTTAGCTCTTATTTCCTGAAAAAAATGTTTAAGTCAATATCAAATATCAAGTCTTCACAGTCATACCAAACATTTCTTATTCTTACTCCAGGTGTTGTTATCAACCAATACTAAAGTCGATAACAACCATTGTTGTCCAAAATTACATGAAAAGTCTTTGCCTCAGGTAAATATATGAATTGTTTGATAGGCATTACTTAGAAGTCGATGGATGGCAAAGTAGACACAATTTATGGATAACAATAAGGATCTGTAGCGAAATGTCACCTTTACAGTAAATAAAGAAGTTGTTATCCATAAATCGTGTCTACTTAGTAAATATATGTAAATAAACTGTAAGCTCTTGTTTGCAAGCTGGGACCTTGTCAAAATCCCATGTGTAAAATTCTGTTCATGTATGCACATATGTTACACATTAACAGAGAGTATTGATCTTGGGTACGTAGTAGACTTTTTGCATTCGAGTTTAGACATGAGCCAGTTTCATTCTTTAAAGTTTGCCTGTGTTTTGTGTGAAGGGAACATGGATATTATCAAGCAACATTGAAAACCTCCTAGGAAAGGTACCATATATCAAAAAGTCATTTTCATGTAGAAATAAAATAATAAAGTCTAAAAATATGAAACAAGATAATGATAAGCATAAACATTATACATGTAAGAGCAAGTTCACCTTTTTTTTCTGTTCATTGTTTTATGGGGGGCACGGGTGGCCCAGTCGTCTAAGGCGCCGCAATTCGCTGTGCAGAGTTTCGTCCCTTGGGCACGCCAGAAACCTATGACTGTGGGTTCGAATCCCGGTTTGTCCTGATTATGTTTCTAGGTTTGTCAGCACCATACCAGTGCTCGTGGGTTTCACCGAAGTGGTAAACGTCTGAGACCTGCATCACTTCAGGCTTTCCTCCCATATTAAGCTGACACGCCGTGATATAACTGGAATACTGTTAAAAGCAGCGTTAAACCCAACTCACTCACTCACTCATTGTTTTATGACACTCTTTTCGGTTAATATACACGCAGACACACACAGGCATACATGGATACACACATAGAAAACATGGTTTAACAAGTTTCTTATACAATTTTAAACCTTTTTCATATTCATACGGAATCTCTGCTTAAAGCAGAGTCCGTTGTATGATTCCATCTGTATCATTAGCACATTTTTATGAAACACTAACAAATTGTGATGATGCCAGGTGTTCGCTATAAACAGTGAGTATATCCTGCCCCATTCATGGTATCCACCACAAACCCATGCAAAAGCAAGTCAAGTGTTCGACTGAACAAACGTGGGATCATATAGTTTGTGTCACTTTTGTCACTTATGCATCAAATTTGGAATAATTTTTCACATGTCTACCATAAAACTTTTTGTAAGCTTTTCTAAGGCATTAGATGTAGCCTACCTTGATCAAACAACTTATGAGCAAGTGTTGTATGGTGCTCTTTGAAATCTTTGAAGAAGGAGCATGCTTAATTGTTGCTCTGGGGGCCGATTCGCTGTGCAGAGTTGCGTCCCTTGGGCACGCCAGAAACCTATGATTGTGGGTTCGAATCCCAGTTCACCCCGATTATGTTTCTAGGTTTGTCAGCACCATACCCGTGCTCGTGGGTTTCACCGAAGTGGTAAACGTCTGAGACCTGCATCACTTCAGGCTTTCCTCCCACATTAAGCTGACACGCCGCGATATGACTGGAATACTGTTAAAAGCAGCGTTAAACCCAACTCACACACACACACACAATTGTTGCTCTAAAGTTGTGAGATGTAGGCAGTAAAGGCAGTAAAGGCTTCAGCTGTTGGATTATTGCTAGACGTAAAGAGAATGTTTACTATAGGAAAGTTGAAGTCATCCCCAGAGGGCTGCAACGAATACACTGTGAGGTGAATACGATTCATATCCCGAATATAGGGTAATGAATACGAATATTAATTCACAAATACAATGACAAGTCTGCAGTTGATGTATAATTATTATATTCAGAGAAACAATAACAACATAAATTATTTGACATGGTTTGTTAATTATTAATATATTATACTTTATTTACTTCACTTATCATGCTTATCCAGGTACTAGTATCTGCTCAAATGCAACAATGACCAGTGACCACATTACTGTCAAATTAAATATTGTAAGAGTGTTGTCATTGAAAGAAATCTATGCATATAATATGTTCTTATGGATATATTTAGGTACAGGGTATGTTAATACACACGATTGCATATTCATAAATATTTGATTCTAGTGGCCACAAATAACGAATTCAATTCATGAATGGTTACAGTTCGATTCACCGAATACACGAGAGAATCGTAACAGCCCTAATCCCAAGTGGACCTATAGTTTCCAACCTTGTTGGACCAATGATAAAGACACAGTTCAGTTGTCTTGATTTGCAGAGGCTTTATTACGCCTGACGATACACCGGGACTCGATCACAAAACACATGCGGGCTGCCATCTTTTTGGGATCCCTGACCATGCTACTTCCAGCCTGACATTCGCAATACCTCGTATTTCCAACAATCGGAATAACTCGGAAATGAACATACTAACATCTCCCCTCCTTTGGAAGAAACAAAAAAAAGGAAGAAAAAAAATAGAAAGAGAGCATGTCTCCTTTAACTCAAATGATATTAAACGATTGTAACCATTAAAAGTTCTCAACAGCTGCAATGATCAGATAGTTAAATGTATCTGCTTAGTTCTGTACAGGCACTGTCTGTATATGCAACCACATCTTATAGTCTTGCCTCAAAGTTCATGACAGTAATTCATGCATGTCCATGTTGATAATTATTACATCAATTCACTGAAGCATTATATAGTCATTGTATCTTAAAGGCAATCTTTTTTCCCTTAGTGGATGCTTTACTGAGCAAGTCTCTTCAGATATCTTGGTAATATCTGTAACACTTTCTGTAGGTTGAAAACCTGGCTGTGTAGTCTTTGATTGTTCTACATTCTGTGTAATGTTAGGGCTGGCTTGGGCTGTTACACTTCGATCTGTCACAGGTTTCATGGGTGAACTTGGTACAGTTGTTTGGACTTCAGCATTCTTCAAGATCAATTGATTATGCGCCCTCTGTGATGAGTTGTAGTTGTTTGATGGTGGTGGCGCAGCTGCTGGCTTGATTTGCACACGGTTTCTTCTCAGTGTGCTACCAGGGGTTTTTATTTTGTAAGACCTTGTATTGTCCTTGTGGATGACTTGCCCATATGCCCAAGGTTTTCCTCTCTGGTTTGGTGGAGGTTTAGCATACACATAACTGCCAGTTTCTATTGGTTCATGCTCTGTACCAGACAATCTATCGTACTGAGTCTTGCTAGAGATTCTTTTGCCCCTGATCTCTCTATAAACTATTTCGGGATCCACTACCTGGGGCTGCAGAAGTTGATTTGGTGTCGGCAGCAAAGTCCTTGTGCGACGATTCATCATGCGTTGTGCAGGTGAATAGGTATGTCCCTTTTGGGGAGAATTTCTGTAGTTCAAGAATGCCAGTTCTTTGTCATCAGATTTCTTCATCATAGCTTTTGCCACTTTGACAGCTGACTCAGCCTTTCCGTTTCCTTGTGGATGATATGGTGAAGACGTTGTGTGCTTGAAGTGATACTGCTGAGCAAAGTCTTCATATTCTTTGCTGATGAACTGAGGTCCATTGTCTGTATGACACACACTCGGAATCCCATAGCGAGAGAAATGAGCCTTTGTTTTGGCTATCACTGTAGCGGAGAGAGTGTCTTCCAATTCGTCAACCTCAATCCAGTCAGAGAAGTGACAAACTGTGACAAGGTAAGTCTTTTTCTCAAAGGCAAATAAATCTTGACTTATAATTTGCCAGGACATGGTGGGTATTGGCAAAGACTTCATTGGTTCTCTGGGTGCTTCATTTCCATACTGTGCACATGTTCCACACGCACTGCACATATCATGAATAGAGTTCCTCATCCCAGGCCAAAAGAGGACCTCTCGAGCCATTCGTATGTTTGATTCAGCTCCAAAGTGATTCAAGTGTATCTTTTCCAGCATCTCTCTGTACATGCTATTTGGGATCATCACAAGTGAACCTTTGTATATGATCCCATTGCTGATGCTAAGTCTCTATAGCCCCAGTAGGAGGCCAAAGCTGGATCCTGTAGGTTTCTGTCATCTGGCCGTCCATGACCTATAAGTGTGTACAACTGAGACATCAATGGATCTTTCGCAGTTTCCTCTCGGAGTCTGGTCTCAGTTTCTTCATGGAGATGTGGATTGTGCTCATCATATTCGTGTTCTAGTTCCAGACGGAATACTTCATACCCTCTCACCTTGGCATTGATTGGAGTTGGTAGTGCTGCTCGTGACAGTGCGTCTGCAAGATGAAGTGATGTCCCTTTTCTGTACTTGACAGTGAAGTGATAGCGTTGTAGTTTTAACAACATTCTTTGTAGCCTTGCAGGGGCCTTGTTCAGTGGCTTCTTCATGATTGTTTCCAGTGGCTGATGATCAGTATGTACTTCAATGTCTGCCTTTCCGTACAGCCACTGGTCAAACTTGGCAAATGCATTGCATATCGCAAGACACTGCTTCTCAATTTGGGAATATCTCTGTTCTGTTGCATTCATGCTGCTGGATGTGAATGCCGCTGGGTGAAGTTTTCCATTAGCATCAGGCTGAAGTAAGGCACCCCCAAGACCTTCCTCACTAGCATCCACTTGCAATACCACATTCTTTTGCAGGTCATAATAACTTAGCACAGGTGCTGTTGATATAAGTTGTTTGGCCTGATTGAATGCAGTTTCCTGTGTTGACACCCAAGAGAATGGTACGCCTTCCTGTGTGAGCATTGTGAGAGGGCGAATTGTTGCACTCAAATTTTCACAGAAGGGTGATAAGTAGTTGACCATCCCTATGAATCTCAGGAGCCCAGCCTTGTTGCGTGGAGGAGTCATTTCTTTGATCGCAGCAACCTTGTCTGGGTCCACTTTCATTCCTTTGTCAGTAATTATGTTGCCGACAAATTTCAGTTCCTTCATTTTGAACTTCAGTTTAGAAGGTTGCATCACCATAAGGATGCAATATGAACGGGGATCTTTGAATAGTTGCCTCTGGAAACATATCTCTAACAGTTTGATCTGAAATGGTATTACACGTGGCTGCAGAATCTATCTGGTACTTTACTGGTGTAAACTTGTTTCCTGATGTTGATGATGAGAGGTAGACAAAGTTTTTCTTGCCCATTTTGTTTGTGGTTACATTATATGCCTGCTGAGTTTCTAGTGAGTATATCTGGTACTCATCCCCCTGTTCATAGTCATCAGTGTAGTGGCATTGTGCATCTAATTGATGAGTTGACTGGTGACTTTTGCTTGTACCTCGACTTTCCTTGTCCTGGTTTTCACGCTGGTTTGTGTCCCTTACGTACCCTGTATTTCTCCTACCACGACCCTGGTTCCCTCTACTTTGTTGTTGCCCTCGTCTTGGATAAGAAGTGGGGTTGACAGGATTTTGCAAACATACCCTGACAAAATGGTCATTTATACCACATCTCACACAGTCTTTTCCTTTTGCTGGGCACACCTTCCATGAATGAGGGCCTCGTCTATCTCCACACCAATGGCTTGTGCCTGGCTCTCTCTTCAGCTTCATTTCTTTGTGACGAGTCCAGTGTACCGGTTCATCAATATTCTTTGATGATTCATTAATAAGTTTATTAGCCTTCTGTGCAGATTCAAGGGCTTTGGCTTCACTGACAACATCTGACAATAACTTCTTACTATTGTCTGATTTCAAGTGTGTCTTTAAAAGTTCAGTTCTAATGTTGCTGTCATGCAGACCAAATACAAATTTGTCACGGCACATTTCATCTCCCACTGCTGCATAGGCACACAAGCTACCTGATTGTCTGACCTTGACCTCCCATTCTTGTACTGTTTCGTGTGGTAGCTGATTAGTATTCCAAAATCTGAATCTATCTGTCATCAGTGAACTACCGACGGCTCCTGTGTAGAAGATACGTAACTTTTCCATCCATACCCATGGTTTATTCCTATCTTCTTCTACTATTTGAGGTTCTATAGTGTATCTCACGACCTGTAGTGCTTCATCTGGCATCGCCGACCTTAGCGACAATATTTCCAATTTTGGCTTCTTGTAGTAGTCTATTTGTTCAGTATTTGGGTTTTTAATCTAGATTTCTGTAATCCGCCTGAATACAATAGTCATTGAACTGAACTTCAAAATTCTTGAAGTTTTCAGCCACGTTCCCCGAAAGCTTGAGCTCAGGTCGCTTCGAAAGTCCCACCATTGCATGTGCTCTTAGTTGATTCGAGTTTGAATAAATCTGGCCTACCTCCGCTTCTATAGATTGCGTGATCCCACTTCTGACACCAAGTTTCCAACCTCGTTGGACCAATGATAAAGACACAGTTCAGTTGTCTTGATTTGCAGAGGCTTTATTACGCCTGACGATACACCGGGACTTGATCACAAAACACATGCGGGCTGCCATCTTTTTGGGATCCCCGACCATGCTACTTCCAGCCTGACATTCGCAATACCTCATATTTCCAACAATCGGAATAACTCGGAAATGAACATACTAACGCTATGGCCCATGTCTATCAAAATTCTGATCCGTCTATGATGTGAAAAAGTAAGCTAGACTGATTGCCAATGATAAATGAATGAAGTTTGCTTACTCATTTTAAAATTGTTCAGACTTCGTTCATCTTGTCAATTTGACAACATGGACAACATCAATTCATTTATCCAGCTTGAAATACAGCAAGAAATATGTTTGAGAATGGTCTTTAATTTTTGCTCCTAATGGCTTTGAACTGCATCATTTGCAGTCTAGATGTTATAATTTTCAGTGGGTACATGCCTCTGTAGTACGCTAGAGGGCCGAAGTGCATGCATTTTGCACATTGGGGGATCTATCTTCCAAGGTTCTGGGGCTACCGTAATATAATTCTTTATACTCCAATAAGTGAAATTTGTTGGTGTCATGCACTTCATTCCTTGTCTTGTGGATAGTTTTTGTCACTGAATCTTTATACATAGATCTGTATCTAAAATCACAGAAGAGGCAGAGTTCCTGTTCTCTTTTATGATTACTGGATTCAACGTAATAAGTGCCCAGGGTGCTCTCAAAATTAGAAATGGGGGGCTCTTATTAGAATATCATTTTGGTAACAAAAACAGTTGAAAGATTGTAAATCTTGTGGTTTATGCTGCCAGCCTGAAATGTTTACATACAACAGATATATTTTTCCAGAATTTTCTTGCCCATAATTAAGGGTCCATCTAACACACAAGTGCGTATTATACGCGAATAAATAAGTCCTGTGTACATTGATCAATCCGAAGAGGTGCTTATTGAGATGGTGTACTAACCAATATATTAGCAAATATCGCCGTGGGCGCTTATTAGAGCGGGGCGCTTATTACGGTAGTTCAGGTGGGTAAATAAGTGAAAATGAATTAGCTTTTTCATGATTATTAATTGATATTAAATCATGAAAATACCAGAAGTAAGTTAAAGTCCTGGCAAAATTTCCATTTTTTTATATTCTGCCAAAGAAGAATCAGATCAGCAAGAAGGGGAGCACAATTGGTGCACGTGGGGATGCCTACTTTTTGTTTAAATGTCACATCCTAAAATTTCACTTAGATGTTAGCTGTTAGGAAGTCCAGCATTTCACATAGTTTCTCAGTAAACTTCAAATGACATTAACTTTCATTTTTGACGATTGTTCCAAAACATTTGGGACCCGTGAAGATCCGGGGTAGAATAGGTCTTCAGCAACCCATGCTTGCCGTAAAAGGCGAGTATGCTTGTCATAAGAGTTGACTAATGGGATTGGATGGTCAGACTCCCTGACTTGGTTGATGCATGCATGTCATTGTATGCTAATTATGTGGATCGATGCTGATGATGTCAGTCACTGGATTGTCTGGTCCAGACTCGATTATTTACAGATCGCTGTCATATAGCTGGAATATTGCTTTGTGCGGCATTAAACAACAAACGAACAAACAAACCAAACATTTGGAGATAGGGATGTAACTATCCACCACTATTAGTGAAATATATGATTAAAGCAATGTTTCATAATTTCCATAGAAGATCATGTTCAATATTCTGATCAACCTTCAGACACTGACATCATGGTAACAATATTGTTTTCTTTCTTTTGCTCTTTTATTTCCTATTTCTCTGACTAAAGCCTACTCTGAAATGTTTTTAATTACCGTAATCGATGTTATAAGCACCCCGCTCTACTAAGCGGCGATATTTGCTAATTTATTGGCTAGTGAACAATCCCAATTAGCACCCCTTCTGATTGATCAATGTACACAAGACTTATTTGTTAGTGTATAATACGTGTGTTATATGCATCCTTAATTATTGGAAATTAAATTCTGGAAAAATATATCTGTCGTATATAAACATTTCAGGCTGTCAGCTAGACCACGAAATTTACTATCTTTCAACTCTGTTGTTTTTCACCAAAATAATATTCTAATAAAAGCCCCCTATTTCTAATTTTGAGAGTGCCCTGAGCGCTTATTATGTCGAATACAATATTCAATAATTTCATAAATTTTTGGTTAAATTATGGCAACCAGGCATGACAACCAATATATGTTATCAGTCTCGGACACATTTTACCACTCGTTCAAAAGGATTTATCGAATGGTATCTGCCTGGAATTTGTCATAAAGGTGAGCTTCTGTACCTATAATTATATTCAAATTCTCCTCTTTTGGCAGGCCAAAGATCTGAACAAAGGAAGACACTTATCAACTAGTAGAGGGTATCAGCATGCATCATAGTCTCTCGACACCATCATCAACGGCATGGCCTTCACCTACCGCAGGCGTTACATCTTGCTCATGCTCATCTTCTGTTTCATCACCTTCATCTACAGCCACTTCTTCCTCCCCTCCAGCAAGCACAAGAAGTTGATGCACAAGAATGACTTCCAACCAATAATGTCAGATGATGTAAGTTATCATGGAGAATCAAAACAATCGGAAAGAATTCTTCAGATTGCTCAGAAAATAACTGATGGCCCGGTTCTGATTACTATCATCAATGATGCATACCTTCCTTTCACACACAGCTGGTTGTGCAATACTAAATATATGGGCATACACAAACAGGTGCTCATCATTGTAACTGATAAACTGAGTCGTGACACTCTGACTCGATTGTGGCCGGACATCCATGTTTTCCTGCTACCAGGAGGTGAGGGGTTTAGTGGAGACCAGGTGTACAGTCATGTTGGGTATGTGAGAATCATGATCCGGAGGACTACGATCATTTTGGAACTACTCAAACACCAAGTGGAGCTCCTTCTGTTTGAGGTGGACTGTTTGTGGCTCACAGACCCGATCCCTGAATGTCAGAGGGAAATTAGGGGCTATGACCTTCTTGCTACGAAGGTCAGTGACAGGCCAGGGATTCTGGGAGGGGGCTTCCTCTATATGATCCCCAACAGCAAGGTGGTCAATCTGTGGGGGATGCTGACTCAAAAGCTGATGAAGCTTGAGCAAAGGATTCTAAAGATGGATGGTTCAATGTCCTTATCAGAAGGTGATAATGATCAAATGTACCTGTCCCACTTGATTGGTAGGAAATATGGGTCTGTTGAAGTAACTGCTGTGTCTTTAGATAAATTTGCTGATGGTCGGTGGTACAAGATGGATGAAGAGAAAAAGAAGACACTCAGACCCCTCATCATCAACAATAACTGGGTCACCGGCAACAAGGCCAAGATGAGGCGAGCTCGCAAGTTTCACCACTGGTTTTGGAAGGAAAATGACGAGATGTGTGATTTCAAATTGGTGAACAGTACAGTGTACTAGTGTCACTATGTACTGATGTCAAAGTGTACTGATGTCAAAGTGTACTGATGTCAAAGTGTACTATGTCAAAGTGTACTGTGTGAAAGTGTACTGTGTCAAAGTGTACTGATGTCAAAGTGTACTGATGTCAAAGTGTACTGTGTCAAAGTGTACTGTGTCAAAGTGTACTGATGTCAAAGTGTACTGATGTCAAAGTGTGCTATGTCAAAGTGTACTGTGTCAAAGTGTACTGATGTCAAAGTGTACTGATGTCAAAGTGTACTATGTCAAAGTGTACTGTGTCAAAGTGTACTGCTGTCAAAGTGTACTGATGTCAAAGTGTACTGTGTCAAAGTGTACTGATGTCAAAGTGTACTGATGTCAAAGTGTGCTATGTCAAAGTGTACTGTGTCAAAGTGTACTGATGTCAAAGTGTGCTATGTCAAAGTGTACTGATGTCAAAGTGTACTGATGTCAAAGTGTACTGATGTCAAAGTGTACTGATGTCAAAGTGTGCTATGTCAAAGTGTACTGATGTCAAAGTGTACTGATGTCAAAGTGTACAGATGTCAAAGTGTACTGATGTCAAAGTGTACTGATGTCAAAGTGTACTGATGTCAAAGTGTACTGATGTCAAAGTGTGCTGATGTCAAAGTGTACTATGTCAAGGTATACTGATGTCAAAGTGTACTGATGTCAAAGTGTACTGATGTCAAAGTGTACTGATGTCAAAGTGTGCTATGTCAAAGTGTGCTATGTCAAAGTATACTGATGTCAAAGTGTACTGATGTCAAAGTGTACTGATGTCAAAGTATACTGATGTCAAAGTGTACTGATGTCAAAGTGTACAGATGTCAAAGTATACTGATGTCAAAGTGTACTGATGTCAAAGTGTACAGATGTCAAAGTGTACTGATGTCAAAGTGTACTGATGTCAAAGTGTACTGATGTCAAAGTGTACTGATGTCAAAGTGTGCTGATGTCAAAGTGTGCTATGTCAAAGTGTGCTATGTCAAAGTATACTGATGTCAAAGTGTACTGATGTCAAAGTGTACTGATGTCAAAGTATACTGATGTCAAAGTATACTGATGTCAAAGTGTACTGATGTCAAAGTGTACAGATGTCAAAGTATGCTGATGTCAAAGTGTACTGATGTCAAAGTGTACAGATGTCAAAGTATACTGATGTCACAGTGTACTGATGTCAAAGTGTACTATGTCAAAGTGTACTGATGTCAAAGTGTACTATGTCAAAGTATACTGATGTCAAAGTATACTGATGTCAAAGTGTACTGATGTCAAAGTGTACTGATGTCAAAGTGTGCTATGTCAAAGTGTACTGATGTCAAAGTGTACTGATGTCAAAGTGTACTGATGTCAAATTATACTGATGTCAAAGTGTACAATGTCGAAGTGTACTGATGTCGAAGTGTACTGATGTCAAAGTGTACTGATGTCAAAGTGTACTGATGTCAAAGTGTACTGATGTCAAAGTGTACTATGTCAAAGTGTACTGATGTCAAAATACTGATGTCAAAGTGTACTATGTCAAAGCATACTGATGTCAAAGTGTACTGATGTCAAAGTGTACTATGTCAAAGCATACTGATGTCAAAGTGTACTGATGTCAAAGTATACTGATGTCACAGTGTACTATGTCAAAGTGTACTGATGTCAAAGTGTACTATGTCAAAGTGTACTATGTCAAAGTGTACTGATGTCAAAGTGTACTATGTCAAAGTGTACTATGTCAAAGTGTACTGATGTCAAAGTGTACTGATGTCAAAGTGTACTATGTCAAAGTGTACTATGTCAAAGTGTACTGATGTCAAAGTGTACTGATGTCAAAGTGTACTATGTCAAAGTGTACTATGTCAAAGTGTACTGATGTCAAAGTGTACTGATGTCAAGGTGTACTGATGGTAAAGTATACTGATGTCAAAGTATACTGATGTCAAAGTGAACTGATGTCAAAGTGTACTGATGTCAAAGTGTACTATGTCAAAGTGTACTGATGTCAAAGTGTACTGATGTCAAAGTGTACTATGTCAAAGTGTACTGATGTCAAAGTGTACTATGTCAAAGTGTACTGATGTCAAAGTATACTGATGTCACAGTGTACTGATGTGAAAGTGTACTATGTCAAAGTGTACTGATGTCAAAGTGTACTATGTCAAAGTGTACTATGTCAAAGTGTACTGATGTCAAAGTGTACTATGTCAAAGTATACTGATGTCAAGGTGTACTGATGTCAAGGTGTACTGATGTCAAAGTATACTGATGTCAAAGTATACTGATGTCAAAGTGAACTGATGTCAAAGTGTACTGATGTCAAAGTGTACTGATGTCAAAGTGTACTATGTCAAAGTGTACTGATGTCAAAGTGTACTGATGTCAAAGTGTACTATGTCAAAGTGTACTATGTCAGAGTGTACTGATGTCAAAGTGTACTGATGTCAAAGTGTACTGATGTCAAAGTGTACTGATGTCAAAGTGTACTTTGTCAAAGTGTACTGATGTCAAAGTGTACTATGTCAAAGTGTACTATGTCAAAGTGTACTGTGTTAAAGTGTACTGATGTCCAAGTATACTATGTTAAAGTGTACTGATGTCCAAATATACTGTGTTAAAGTGTACTGATGTCCAAGTATACTATGTTAAAGTGTACTGATTTCCAAGCATACTATGTTAAAGTGTACTGATCTCCAAGTATACTATGTTAAAGTGTACTGATGTCCAAGTATTCTATGTTAAAGTGTACTGATGTCAAGGTATACACTGTCGAAGTGTACTGATGTCAAAGTGTAATGATGTCAAAGTTTACTATGTTATAGTGTACTGACATAAAAGTGTAAAAGTACTGATGTCAAAGTATACTATGTCAAAATGCACCATGGACCTGTGAAGATCCGTGGTAGATTAGTTCTTCAGCAACCCATGCTTGCCATAGAAGGCGACTATGCTTGTCGTAAAAGGCGACTAATGGGGTCGGGTGGTCAGGCTCGCTGACTTGGTTAATGCATGTCATTGTGTCCCAATTGTGTGGATCGTTGCTCATGATGTCATATAGCTGGAATATTGCTGAGTGCGGCGTTAAACAACAAACAAACAAAGTGTACTATGTGAAAGTGTACTGATGTAAAAGTGTACTATGTGAAAGGGTACTATGTGAAAGTGTACTATGTCAAAGGGTACTATGTCAAAGTGTACTATGTCAGAGAGTGCTATGTCAAAGTGTACTTTGTCAAAGTTTACTATGTCAGAGAGTACTATGTCAAAGTGTACTGATGTCAAAGTGTACGGATGAAAGAATTGAATCCAAAGTTACAATTACAGTTATGATGTTAAAATACAATTGAAAGTAAGAAAATGAGTAGTTTTATGAAATCCGAATTTTTAATTAGAATATTTCCTAGTTGTGTGAAAGGGCAATGCTTTTGGAATCCTAGCTAAATCTCTTAAACATGCAAACAAGTAAAGGTTATCATAAAATGCACTGAATAATTAATAAACAGCCAAAATAACGTGTACTTTGTTTCTAATTACTGAGTCACATTGCCAAAATAGATACGTTATTGATGGCATCACTCATTTACTAACTCATTCATGTGTTTAATTCCATGTGTTATTTTTGTCCATTGGAGAATTGGTTGCTACATGTATTTGCAAAAATCGAGCATAATCATTGATGATAGGGTTGTGATGTTTTTCTGAAACTTGTATGAAAATCTTGCAATGATGAAAGAAGATTTTCTAATTTGTCATAATATCAAGTGATTCTCTATTTTTGTTTTAACTCTGAAGGACTGAAATTCCAAGTGAACTGTCTGTCGTCTTCATGTGCACCCCTCTGTTTACTTTTGACTTTATGTCTCACAGACTTATTGACCAAATGTGGTGATACTTTCCATGTAAGCCTGTTACTGTACAGTGTACTTTGAAAATGCTAAAGTTTTAAGAATACGACGTAGAGGTCATATTGTCCTTCCACGACAATCAGGCCACCTTACACAGGAACACTTTCTGTATTTGATGGCAAGAGGTTCCACAATATATATAATTCCTACAAATACAAAACCTTTATTACATCAGTGCCAGAAATCCTGTACTTCTGCTGTCATCACGCTGTAGAATCTTTAGATTTTCAACACAAGTCCTCTTCACTGTCAGCTATCCCTATTTAGTTGTGATACTAATAGTATCTCTTTTCTTAAACTTCCATGCAGCAAACCAGAGGCAGAACATTAGGGTGGTGGGCTAGATTATCCCATAATGTAATAGAGGTTGTATTCTTAACATTATCAACAATGATAACAATTATTTGATATTATAGTGAGTGAGTGAGTTGGGTTTAACGCCGGTTTTAACGGTATTCCAGTTATTTCACGGCGTGTCAGCTTAATGTTGGAGGAAAGCCCGAGGTGATGCAGGTCTGGGACGTTTACCACTTCGGTGAAACCCACGAGCAAGGGTATGGTGCTGACAAACCTAGAAACAAAATCAGGGCGAACCAGGATTCGAACCCACAATCATAGGTTTCTGGCGTGCCCAAGGGATGCAACTCTGCACAGCGAATCGTGGTGCCTTGGATGACTGGGCCACCTGTGCCCCCTGATATTATAGCTTTCAACTCGCTTTTGGTGAACCTGGTGGGCAATAATGTCTTGGCGATGTGTTTGTGGGGTTAATTCCAAATTGAAAATGTCAGCCTAAATTATTTGTCTTATACATGGTGAGAATCTGTAGGGACTGTTGTGATGTTGGTGATGGTTGGATGTCATATCAGCCCACTGGAATCAAATTGTTTCTGATTCTGTTGTTTGCAGGGCAATGAATGCTGCAGAATGTATGCAAAAAATTGATGCATATACTGGTGATGTTTTCGCTTTGGGAAAGTAGGTTTATCATACACAGAAAAACAGACTTGTGACGTGTATTGTAGGTGCTTAGGGGTTGTCAAGGGGTGTGTGTTGGTGAAGGGGATATAATGGGGCAAATGCCAGAAATCTTCAGCAAACCATGAAAGGCGACTATGCTTGTCGTAAAAGATCGGGTGGTCCGGCTGGCTGACTTGGTTGATGCATGTCTTCATGTCCTGATCGCGTGGATTGATGCTCGTGATGTCTATCACAGGATTGTCTTATCCAGACTTCATTATCTACAGACCACCATCATATACTGCAATATTGCTGAGAGTGGTGTTAAACAACAAACACAACAAACAAAACATTGATTATCTTTCATGGAAACAAAAATTGAAGAGCATCATTCAACAATATTTGAGGCCGTTGTTGCATACCTCCATGCCTTTCTTGCCCGTTTATGGACAACGCCAAAGATGATGTTAGTCATTCAGTCTCATCCAAACATGTCATTGATTTTGTATTGGTGCCTGTGTCAAGTGAATGTGTCTCTAGGTCTATATAACATAACTTTTGAAAATTCATATGTTTAATAGTAAATTCAGTTTTAATGATTTTTTGATTTTTTTTTCCCAGAATGCTTCATGCATGGTGGAATTGTAGTATTGATCTAACATTAAGTCAAACAATTAAGTCAAACAATTAAGTCAAACAAATGTCTGAATTGTCAATCAATGTAACTGTTTATTGATTTCATAGGTGATGTAAGACTCATAAGATTATTGTTCTACAGATTTGGAAGAAAATATATAATGTTATTGCTGATTTGAGCTACATTTTCTGAGAAAGACTTTTGAGTGAAAGGTGTTAATCAAATACAGACACAGTGATGTTCTTAATAAATAAAAGAGACAAGACGGGTACCCTTTCCATGTTCATAAAAAACCTGCCAAAAACAGAGTTGATTGCACAATTCCAACAATGTCATGAGGATGTGTTTATGAATCACTGTCAGATAGTGATGATACCAGGTGTTCGTGAAAAGGTGAGTGTATCCTGCCCCACCAGTGGCACCCATCACAAACACATGCAAAGGCAAGTCAGTTCACCTGAGAAAACACAGGGATGTTTGGTAAAAAAAATAGCGAATTTCATCTGACATCATTTTTGTCACTGATCTTTGTCAGATTTGGAAATGTCTTCCACATATCTACTATTAAACTTTTTAAAGCATATTGTCAGTCACACTCAAACTTTCTTGGCTTTTAACTTTTAAATTAAATGTGTGAAAGTCAGTAAAAAAACCTATTTTTTAGCATATGACTTAACCAACATCCTCCTTGTCTTTTTGATTTTGTAAATATTTTAACATTGTGTTGTGAGCAGCTTTGTCATGGTTGATTGCAAGTAAAACTTGTTTTCTGGGTTGTAATAAATTATTTATAAATTCTGAATAAAGAAACTTACCAAAATATGTTAAATATGTTTCCCTGTCTGGCAATGGGCATTGTTGTTATTCATAAGGGTATAAAACAAGAACTGGTGACTCCAGAGTCAGTGTGAGGTGAGGTGAGGCGAGGCGAGGCGAGGCGAGAAGAGACGTTGCGTCCAAGATTTTTGCACTGATATAGCGACGTGCATGCACGTGTGTGTGCGTGTGGCTGCTTGTACTAGACCGGACTGATGCCGATTTATAGTACTAGCCCACTGAGATACCACGCCGCAGTTTAACATGAATACCCCACTCAGAAACAGTATACTGACTCCGAGCCGACCAGTCCTTGCTTTAACCCCTTAATGCCGAGCGCCAGACAGGGTAACAACAAGTACCATCTTTTAATGTCTTTTGGTCTTGCAGCATTGGCTGATATTGATATTCTTTTTTGTTGTAATTGGCTGTGACCAGCAATTTTTATGACGGCATTTCTAAAGTGCTGGCTTGTGTACCATATAGGAAGTGCCAACCCTAACCCTAACCCTTACCCTAACCCTAACCCTAACCTTGTCTCTCGGTATTCCTGTATTGTCTGACACAGTGTATAATATAAGCATTATGTAGAAAGCATTCTCTCTGTTAAAGTATTGTTAAACACAGTTTATATGCATTGTTTGACAGGCATTTCTTAGAAGTTGAGGGGCGGTCGGGTAGCCTAGTGGTTAAAGCGTTCGCCCGTCACGCCGAAGACCCGGGTTCGAATCCGGGTTCGACATGGGTACAATGTGTACAATGTGTGAAGCCCATTTGTGGTGTCCCCCGCCGTGATATTGCTGGAATATTGCTAAAAGCGGCGTAAAACCAAACTCACTCACTCACTCACTCACTCTTAGAAGTTGAGGGATGACAAAGTCGACAAAATCCCTTTTTATGGATAAGAATTTCTTTATTATAATGTAATTGCGATGTTTCGGTATAGCCTCTTGCTTGACAGTGGTATATGACTCTATACTGAAACATCCCAATTACAGTATAATAAAGTTGTTATCCTTGAAAACAAACAAATGTTTTAGTATTATGTGGGAAGTGTTCTGACAGTTTTGCTGTAATGTTATGTGCAGAAGATCATTTCTCCATAGACATACCATATTCGACGTAATAAGCGCCCCTCTCTAATAAGCGCCCACGACAATATTTGCTTATATATTAGCTAGTGAACAATCCAAATTAGCACTCTTCCCATTGACCAGTGTACACAAGACTTATTTATTCATGTATAATACGCACTTGTGTGTTATATGCACCCTTAATTACGGGCAATTAAATTCTGGAAAAATATATGTGTCATGAATAATACGCACAGACTTTTCTTTTGTATCATTTCAGGCTGTCGGCATAAACCACTAAATTTACGATCTTTCAACTCTTTCACCAAAATTATATTCTAATAAGAGCCCCCTATTTCTAATTTTGAGAGCGCCCTGGGCGCTTAATACGTCGAATATGGTAATTCAATTACTAGGACAGAACAAGGTTGGATAAGGGCCAGTATTGGCTGACTAGAAAACATTTGTGATATATGTTTTATCCACAATCGTAGTTAAACACGAGGTAGTTTGTCTTTGATTAAATTCATTTGTTAGACATTGTTGTGACATTTTAGCATTTTGTAATGTTTTTAATTCTCATTGATGATTGTGTTGCAAAGATACATTGCATGAAGTTGAAGCAATGTTTTTCATTGTCTCTATCAACTGGTTTGTAAAGTCATGGACTGAATAGTATTATTTCCAGCTATTTTTGTCATTTCTGAGAAGCAGACATTTTGTCAACAGCTCAATCAAGCAAGAGGAAAAAAGTAACATTTGACATATTATTTTATTTTAAAATATTGATAGGAATATGTCATTTCGTATGTTAGTTTGATATATCCTTGCTTGTTATAAGCATACATAGCTTTATGTGTGTTTTTTCTCTCTCTGGTTTTTGTTGGCTCCTATGTATTCCTGAATGACTCTATTTGTAAAGTGCATGTTCACCATGTTGTGTGTCCATAAACACGGATAGTACAAGTGTAGTGTTAATCTAACTCACTTTTACCAAAGTTGTGAATATTTATGATGCTTTTACCTTCACCGATACTTTAGCTGTGATATCACTCTAATCAGAGCTCCAGATAAGCTTTTGGTGTTGTTGGTATTTTACCCATGCATTTTAAAATCATTGGGCATCAGTAATTCTATCTGCGTATTCAAATTTCTGTTACCCACTAGTTTTTACACATGTGGGTATTTAAGTTAAATATTTAAAAACACTATTCTTCTAGTCCCTGCAAACTGGTGTCGTGTGGGTTCGAGAGCTTTATAGGACTCAAAAATACCATGATACTTCCACAAGAAAGTGTGATGGCAAATGATCATGATGTAACTGTCATCGTGGAGTTTGGCAAGGTTGACGGGATGCCCGTTTATAATTTAAAAATAAGTTGCTGATTTGCTAATCGAATACGCAGGGTTACTTCACAATATTTTGATGATACACACGTTTTATTTTTGTAGCGTATCTGTAATGTTCGTTGCGTATTTGATACGCTTGGATTATATTTTACTGTGTATTTCTGCATTTCTGATGCGTATTTCACGCAGATACGCAGCTTATCTGGAGCTCTGCTCTAATACTGTTCAAAGTAGAAAAAGACCCTTTATTTTATTGTTTATCGATTCAACCGACAGTTGCCAAAACCGAAATGAGAAAATTAATGGAAATAGTTAAAATTTATTTCTATTTGCCCTAATGTTCCATTTTTGATGGATTAGAAAAACAGTCATCTTAAAAAGAAACATACAAAATTAAAATGATTATTAACAGTTTAAGTGTTAGTTGATCAAATGCATATATACATATACATGTGTGAACAGACCAACACAACTTTTATGCCAAGTAAAATTAACAAATATTGAGCTACACAAGATTATATTTATTTTGTCCAACCCAAGCTACCGGCCAATTTCAAGCTAATGGGTTAGGAAAAGTATAACAGTGGAAGTGTGTGGCCTGTCTCACCCATGTATCTTCTCATCTGTATATGACACTTAACGATGGTTTCATGAAACTGGGGGGCACGGGTGGCCCAGTCGTCTAAGGCGCCGCGATTTGCAGTGCAGAGTTGCGTCCCTTGGGCACGCCAGAAACCTATGATTGTGGGTTCGAATCCCAGTTCGCCCCAATTATGTTTCTTGGTTTGTCAGCACCATACCCGTGCTCATGGGTTTCACCGAAGTGGTAAACGTCTGGGACCTGCGTCACTTCGGGCTTTCCTCCCACATCAAGCTGACACGCCGTGATATAACTGGAATACTGTTAAAAGCGGCGTTTAACCAAACTCACTCACTCACTCACTCATGAAACTGTTTAAGGATGACTGCTGAACAAATGCATTGGATTTATGCTTATGACCATGAATAATCTGGTACATATCTGCACCTGACTATGTTGGATAAAATATCCATATTTGTGTATCCCCTTATTGATAGTCAAAACAGTGTTTGCCATCCTGTCAATATTTGATATATCAATATATCTTCTAATACTAACCAAAGAATGAGGTATGATTACACCCCTTTTTGGCCCATGGAAAATGTCAGATTATGGTATTCTTTGAAATATTGGTATGAAAATTTTCAAGACATGTTCAAATGTTTGACGACTAGCCATTTTTTATTTTACACATGCAAGTTTTATCATGATTTAGTACATAAAATGGCTAACATGAGTGAAATAGGCAGATTTTCAAACTTCACCAGACAATCGATGAGCAAGTGTGACCCAAATTGACTTTTTTTAATTTTGTTCAAACTGTAGCTATCTACATGTCTGAATAGATCAGCTTGGGTCAAAGATTGCTCATTTTTAAATATTAAGAACGTGTTTCTTGAAAACGTTTCAAACCATCTTGATGCATTTTATCCTTATAATTGTGTTGTGATTAATCCAAACCGTGTCCAAAAGAACAAAGTCTCGTTCTCATTTACATGAGCAGATGTTAAATCTTTCACAATGATTTGTAGACGTTGTGCTCCTTTCTAACATAATGTACAGACTGTCTATGCATACCTTGTTCTTTCGAACACAGAGCATTAACAATCAAAGTTCATGTGAAAAGATAATTGGGACATGTGGAACTTGTTTTCAAGGTACCAGTGATTTGTTTGTTGTTTGTTTGTTGTTTAACGCCGCACTCAGCAATATTCCAGCTATATGACAGCGGTCTGTAAAATTATTGAGACTGGACCAGACAATCCAGTGATTGACATCATGAGCATCGATCCACGCAATTGGGATCGATGACATGTATCAACCAAGTCAGTGAGCCTGACCTCCCGATACCGTTAGTCACCTTTTATGACAAGCATAGTCGCCTTTTACGGCAAGAATGGTTTGCTGAAGACCTATTCCACCCCGGAATCTTCACGGGTCAGTTACCAGTGAAGGTCTGGGTTAGAATTGATCTTCAGCTACCAATGCTTGTCTGAAGAGGAAACAAACAAGATCGGGTGGTCAGACTCGTTGACTTGTTTGATGCATGTCATCGTATCCCAATTGTGTTTTTTATGCTTCTGATGTCCATCAGTGGACAGTGTCCTGACTTGATTATTTACAGACCGCTGTCATATACCTGGAATATTGCAAAGTGCAGCATTAAACAACACACAAGCTATCAATATTTTCAAGTTAGCAGAGTCTGAGGGTGACTATAAATGTCCCATGTGCTGAACAAATTGCCTGATGTTGGATCTGGCATCCATTATACAAGTACTTACATGGTGTGGTGACTAATACAATAAAACATTTTACTCTATAATTTTTATCTCTTGTTTTAGACTTATTTTATTTCCCCTTGTTATCTGCTGATGATTATGACCTTTGCATCTTCTCTGTAAATGCTTTCACATCAAATAGATGCATCGGGTGGTCAGGCTCGCTGACTTGGTTGATGCACGGTCAACGATCCCAATTGCGTGGATTGATGCTCATGATATCAATCACTGGATTGTCTGGTTTCAGACTTGATTATTTACAGGCTGCCGTCATATAGCTGGAATATTGCTGAGTGCGGCGTTAAACAACAAACCAACCAACCAACAATCAAATACTAGTAGATGCAAGATTAATGAGGAGGTGATAAGTATTATTCATACTTATTAAAATTGCATGATGTTGTCTCACTTGAAGGCACAGACACCCGGGGATGTTCGTGTGGTCTTTTGTCACACCAAAGCCCTGGCTTCTATTTTCCTCCAGGTGCAATGATTGAAGCTCATTCTGGTTTGATAGGGTGTCCCTGTAGACACTCCTAGATCTGTGTGGCCTTGCATTGTTGTCCTGAAACACCGACCTCTTATACTCCTCAGAAACCGTAACACAACATAATTATTTATGCTTTTTATTAGCGGCCCATGCAACAGTTTCAAGCATACATATAATTTTCCTAAAAGAGCGCATAGATGGAGCTGCAGTCTAATATGATACAGCACGGTGACAACCACAATAATTTAACAATAATATTAAGTATATCAAATACAGAATATAATATTGGGCTTTGTTGACACATGGATCTTTGTGGCATCTCCATGCAGTATGGTATAGTGTTGGGGGCGGTCGGGTAGCCTAGTGGTTAAAGCGTTCACTCGTCACGCCGAAGACCCGTGTTCGATTCCCGACATGGGTACAATGTGTGAAGCCCAATTCTGGTGTCCCCCGCCGTGATATTGCTGGAATATTGCTAAAAGCGGCGTAAAACCGTACTCACTCACTCATATATTGTTGAAGGTCTGCTGAACTATTGGAAGAATGAAAAAGCTGCAGCCGAAGTCGTTATGATGTCACGTGCCACAACGTAATCTTCACCATACAAGTCATCGCAGGGTTTTTAGCACAAGTTTTCATCATGTTTGTAAAGAACTCTGATGCAGTGTTACAATCATAATTTGCTAAATATTCAGAGAAATCAGTTACGTAATGACTGGTTGGTTCTTCCAGTAGGGGGCACGGGTGGCCCAGTCGTCTAAGGCGCCGCGGTTCGCTGTGCAGAGTTGCGTCCCTTGGGCACGCCAGAAACCTATGATTGTGGGTTCGAATCCCGGTTCGCCCCGATTATGTTTCTAGGTTTGTGAGCACCATACCCGTGCTCGTGGGTTTCGCCGGAGTGGTAGACGCCTGAGACCTGCATCACTTCGGGCTTTCCTCCCACATCAAGCTGACACGCCGTGATATAACTGGAATACTGTTAAAAGCGGCGTTAAACCCAACTCACACACTAGTTCATCCAGTTCTCAACAAGTCCAACTTACAAACCTCTTTCTAAGTGAACCGGGTATTAGGGGTTAATTAACTGTCTAGGTTTCTTTTAGATTTATTACATTTTCTTGTAGGTTTATCACATTGTTATGAAAAAGTGAATGTTACTGGAAGGTGGCTTGACTCTACCTGATCAGCTATATAAGATACATCGCAGAGGACACAGAATTTTATTTTTTGTAACATATACCTGGTATCCTTAAAATAATTGTCTCTCCTTTTTCAGCTAAAACTACTAGTATATACTTTGCAAGATATTTTAGTACGGGAGTTACAACATAGTAACTGTTTGAATTTCACATGGTTAGGGAATTCCCAATAATATAACAGAGGAATGTTATGTCTAAGATCAGAATTGAAGGGACATTCTAAAATGGTATTCAGTTTCTATTTCTTGTATAATACAAAATGGGCATAACCGTTTATTCCTTGGTATCATATTTTCTTCTAACATAAGAGAATGGCACAACGGGCATAAATGGTGTTTTATCTTTATATTTCTGGCCCGTCGTGGTGCCTTGCGCAACAATATTAATGAGGCCCGTCTAAGCATTCATGCTGATGCCAACCCCGAACATCAAGGACCAACTGCCAAACCTACCGTGCTCCAGCGACTGCAGCGTGCATGTAACGCTCACCTTGGCGTTGATAAACAGGTCTCCATCCAACAGCAAATTGAAACGAGGCTCCGAAAAGAGTACCTATAAGGCCACCTGTGATGTACCCATTGCAGATGTTGTCTGAGACGTACAACATCCTTCAAGAAATATTTTCAAAACAATAAAACAGAATGTGATACAAACGCAAGCTCCCTGTGATGCACACACCAGGACCCGTGAAGATCCGGGGTAGAATAGGTCTTCAGCAACCCATGCTTGCCGTAAAAGGCGACTATGCTTGTCGTAAAAGGCGACTAACGGGATCGGGTGGTCAGGCTCGCTGACTTGGTTGATGCATGTCATCGGTCCCAATTGCGTGGATCGATGTTCATGATATTAATCACTGGATTGTCTGGTCCAGACTCGATTATTTACAGACCGCCGTCATATAGCTGGAATATTGCTGAGTGCTGCGTAAAACAACAAACCAGCCAACCAACCAACCAACATCCGTGTGCCTTCAACTTGTATTGACGTCCGTCACGTGGGTAACATTGTTGCCTGTCTTGCTCTTAAAGCAGTTGCCGATCATGAAGAGGACGAGCTCCAGAACTTCGCACAGGGACAGGGCTGATATACCAGCCACAATCCCAGCTGGCCTCCGATGTCACTCAACAAGTTCTCCCACTGAAATAGAACAGTGGAGGTAAGTCGACAAAGTCCGTGTAATCCGATGTGTAGAGGTTTTTTAAAAACTTGGACATGTGTTTCGTCTCACATGGCGAATATCGGCCTTACCTCCCGAGTTATGCAAAAACGCCAAAACTGGATAACTGAATTGAAGAACCTGCAACGAAAGTGAATATAGATAGCATGAATATAATGAATTTTCTATTATGAATTACGTGGATGATTTCGTTGTGTCGGCCATTCGGATAAATGAGACACAATCTCAGTTGTGTCAAACTGATTGTCCGTCCTGGCCAATTCCTACATCTTGTTATCATTATTAGATTTTCTGATATTCTGATAAATCTACATCAGATTGTAACTGTTTCGTTTGACTCGAGCTTATTTCGTCGTCCAAAATAACAAATACAGTTACAAAATAGTACAGGTAACAATTGAAATTTAGCATTGAAATATTATTCATTTTTCATTGCTTGTTTAATCTCTCTATAAGTAACTCTCATTTGACAAAAGAGAACAACAACAAAACAGTTCCGGATGGAGAAGAGGATTTCCCACCATGTACGCTGGCTCCTCCTGCACGATCTCCTCAGTCAGCTCCGAGAAGAAGACATTGAGGGACACCAGGTTCTTCCTGTAAAAGCATACAAAAACATCAGTGGAAGGTGAATGACTACATCATAGAAAGACCCGTGAAGATCCGGTGAGGACTAGGTCTTCAGCAACCCATGCTTGCCGTAAAAGGCGACAATGCTTGTCGTAAAAGGCGACTAACGGGATCGGGTGGTCAGGCTCGCTGACTTGATTCATGCATGTCATCGATCCCAATTATCGCTGACGAGCCGCGATATAACAGGAATACTGTCAAAAGCGGCGTTAAACCCAACTCACTCACTCACTCATCATCACCTTTACCCTGACAGTTCATAACGTCTACAGGAATTATCCATATACCAAGTCGAGTCATGCAAAGCATTGAAATAGTTAACTAACCCATAGAGGAAGCTTGAGAAACGTTTCACGAAGAGTTACCTTGTATCAATGTCTCCCAGTGACTTCTCATTGTTGGCGTTGATGGCAGCTTTGAGAGCCATGTCGTGGTGGTCCGAGGGCCATGTCGCCATGGAGAGACGTTGTATGTAGTCATGCTGTCTGAAGGTCAACACAAAGTAATATACTACTTAAAGGAACGTTTTTGTTATGTATAATTCTAAAGTAAAACAAGGCTAGTTGTTTAAATGTCAAAGTATCCCATTATCTCAAGCTTTTATTTTATTAACGGTCAATGTGTGTCTATAAATATTTTTAAATGCTTCATGTACGGGCGATAACAAAACGTTTCTGTTTTCTGTTTTTGTCTAAATCAAGAATTGTAAAACGTGTGCATTCAGTGTCACTTTTTTTTAAATGTTGATTATCAAAGCATTCACGTTATGTCCACACGCACTACCTTTGATACCCATGCTTCTGTTTGATACCCGTGACTTTAATTTGATACCCATGTTTCCTTTATTTACCCAAAGAGGAAGACGTCTTTGACCTGTATCACTTCGTGCTTTTCTCAAAAATAGTGATGACACGCCGTGATAGGACAGCAATACTGATCACAGCGGCTTTAAAATCACTAACTTACATTCGTGAGGTGGGACAGTCAACTCAGTCTTACAATCATAATGTGACATCAGTCCGAAAGAAAACCCCAGTCGTGACTGATACGTAGAGACATTTCTCGCCTTGTGTACTGACCATGCAATTCGTCTGAACTACCAATTCAATTTAATTCAATTCTTTATTCTCATGGAACCACCAACGGTAATATAATAGCGTGTTTTACAAACAAATATATGTTCAGCGAAAGGTGATCATTCCGTCGGGAAGAGTACATTTAAGTAATATTTCCTAAGTATTTGAAGACATTGGAAATAAACACAGTTGTACACAGTAAATGTTAGAGTTAATAAAGATTAGGCCTTAAGTAACATGCGTCTGGTATATATCCACTACGGATTGTATCGAAGGCTTGACATTTGAATAATTAGTGGCACTCGTCATCAATAACTGTCGATTTGCAAAAGGTACAGGTTCTTTCTGATCTGGGTATACCAAACCAGCGGCCATTCTCTACAGGTAAATTATGGTTACAGGTTCTAAAATTTAGAAGCGGGAAAGATATTGTTCTTGGAAGGAGTAGGTATTTGTCAAAGGATGGTACAGATCTAAGTATTTTACAGTAAGTTCCTTTGGAAATATTGCACATAGTAATCCGCCATGAGTGTGTAAATTTATCTTTTCACATTAACTCTACCTTTGAGATTAGGTCAATGAACACATGTGAGGTGAGGTGAAATTGGGTTTAACGTCGCGTCCAAGATTATTGCACTTATATAGCGACGTGCATGTACGATTAATAGTGCTAGCACACTGAGATACCATGCCGCAGTTTAACATGAATACCCCACTCAGAAACAGTATACTGACTCCGATCCGACCAGTCCTTGTCTCGACCCTTAATGCCGAGCGCCAACAAGGACCATCTTTTAACGTCTTTTGGTATGACGCGGCCGGGTATCGAACCCCGGACCTTCTGCGCCGCGGGAGGACGCTCTACCAGTAGACCACGGAGGCGGTCCAATGAACAAATGTGATTTGCCACAGTTATGATGAATTTTCTTGACATTGTTCAACCAGCTATTATCTCTTGGATTTACAGAATTATTTATTTTGATAATACAAGAACATATTGTGATAACTTTAGGTTATCTTGAATTTCCAGTTTGTGGTACCGCAATTCGTCGTTGCGGCACACTAGAAATCTATGATGGGGTTCAAGTCCCCAATTGCCCTGATTATGTTTCTAGGTTTCACGGAGCCATTGCTGTGGTCATGGCTTTCGCCTAAAATATATGTGGTAAGCGTCTAAGACCTGCATCATTTCTGGGTGTCCTCAAGCTGACACGGCGTGATGTGAGTGAAATACTTTTCATGCAGTGTTAAAAAAAACTCACTCGCATACGAACGCCCACACTAACGACTCTAACTTTAGGCACTTCTTACCATGTTTCCAAAAGTCGTTAGAATTGGTTTCAAGCAAAATATGATTATTGTAGTTTATAACTGTGATTCATCGTACTCCGACGGCGAGATCTGGGATAGAAAAGGTTTTCGCGCTTGCCGTAAAAGGCGACTGTGCTTGTCGTGAGAGGGATCGGGTGGTCAGGCTCGCCGATGTGGTTGATGCATGTCATCGTATCCGAAATGGGTGGATCGATGCTCATGATGGAAATCACGGGACTGTCTGGTCTAGACTCGATTATATACAGACCGCCGCCATATAGCTTGAGCATTGCTGAATGCGGCTTTAAACAAGAAACAAACAAACGAAACTCATACTTAGAATTTGAGAATAAATACAATGTTTCGTGTAATCGTTTAACCTTTTACGGGGTAAGAAATGCTATAAATGTTTATTTAAAATCTTTAGAAACTTATGATGTTACACCATTGGTAGCCCCAATTTTACCATTTAAAATTCATGTACTTACGAAGAGTCCAAAGGGTTCAAAATATTACTAGATGTGTTATTGAGTTCAAAATTTCAGAGGACATCAGCCAATCAGCAATTGGAAAAAAAAATAAATAAAAAATAAAAAATAATATCAGTCAGAAACGGTGTCCTCTCACTCACCTGCATGATATCCGACATGCCTCGCACGTGTGATTTCCCTCCTGTCTCTTCTTGATAACTTCCTTTATGCAGTTGCTCTCTGGAAACAACTCTGATCATTCATAGTAAGTCATTTACTTGATGCACCAAGCCACACCAGTCTGATCTACACACCTGTCGTCAAACGTTTGGCCTCTTCCGCCAAATCCTAAAGATACATCAGTCTAAATAAACGGTTTGCTATCTGAAGAATGGTTTCACGAAATATTTTCTATCACCAGGTCCTATAGATCTTGTCAACAAACTGGCATGTCTGGTCCCAAGAAGTGTTCTCCACCGCTAAGGCCAAAAAGAAACATCAGTCTAATAAAATAGTTGGTTTGGTGTTTAACGCCGCACTCAGCAATATTCCAGCTATATGACGGCGGCCTGTAAATAATCGAGTCTGGACCAGACAGTCCAGTGATTAATATCATGAGCATCGATCCACGCAATTGGGATCGATGACATGCATCAACCAAGTCAGCGGGCCTGACCACCCGAATCCGTTAGTCGCCTTTTACGACAAGCATAGTCGCCTTTTTTTTGGTTTGATTTGGTTTGTTGTTTAACGCCGCACTCAGCAATATTCCAGCTATATGACGGTGGTCTGTAAATAATCGAGTCTGGACCAGACAATCCAGTAATTGACAACATGAGCATCGATCCACGCAATCGGGATCGATGACATGCATCAACCAAGTCAGCGAGCCTGACCACCCGATCCCGTTAGTCGCCTTTTACGGCAAGTATGGATTGCTGAAGACCTATTCTAGCCCGGATGTTCACGGGTCCAAGTCTAATAAAAAGACTTGTCCATCCTAAGACCGGGTGATCATTATCAGGTTGTGTGCTCTTGTGTGTAGTTTCTCTCTGTCAATTACGTGAGTAGCCTTCGCCCACAAGTTCAAAATTCTCATCAATCATACAAAATCCGTGTTCCAACTGTGATGGTTTTGCAAAGGATGAGTGTGGTAAATCATTCAGTAAAAGGACTGTTCAGCTCTGATTTCATTAGTGTGTCTCACATTAAGCTGGACTCATGTTCCCTGTTCTTCACTGACTTGATTGGCAATGTCATGGTTCAGCACTGTACACTTGCGCAGATACGCGTTCTCCGTTACCCTATTTCAATGTGAGTGAGTGAGTTAGCTTTAACGCCGCCTTTAACAGTATTCCAGTTTTATCGCGGCGTGTCAGCTTAATGTGGGAAAGCCGGAAGTGATGCAGGTCTCAGACGTTTACCTCTTCGGTGAAACCCACGATTCCGGGTATGGTGCTGATAAACCTAGAAACATAATCGGGGCGAACCGGGATTCGAAGCCACCATCATAGGTTTCTGCCGTGCCCAAGGGACGCAACTCTCCACAGCCAAGTCTGCTTCTGTCGAAGAAGGGAACTTCCTTTTGTGTTTCCGACCAAGCTAAGTGAACGTCCAAAGAAAGACAACTCATCCCGCCTTATCAAGCTGTCTAAGCCATGTTACAAGCTATTTGCTGCACGGTCACATTTTGATATGGGAACAGATAATAGTTTTAAGTGTGTAATGTTTCCCAGCCCCGTTAGAGCTGAAGCTTCATCATACTGGTTTATCGTTACTGATCAAAATATCCTATTGCAATAATCCTAATAGAATGATAATGTAACAGGGATAAATTCAGTGGTCTCATATTGGTCGGTTTGTTTGTTGTTTAACGCTACACTCAGCCATATTCCAGCTAAATGACGGCGGTCTGTGAATAATCGAGTCTGGACCAGCCAATCAAGTGAAGATTATCATGCGCATCGATCCACGCAATTGGGATCGATGACATGTATCTACCAAGTTAGCGAGCCTGACCTACCGATCCCGTTTGTCGGATTTAAACTCTCAACCCGTTGCCTGTTGTTATTAACTGACGTTAACGCCACTGTATCTCATGGCTGTCACATTTATGTATTGTTCCTGGTGTTATTCAAATGACCTGCATAGGGTGCACTAAATATATTTCCATGGCAGGTGTTATTGAAGGAAGGACGAGGGAACGTGTAGAAACGACAGAGAACGTGAAGCAACTATCATGAATCAAGTACTTCCAACTCAGTCAAATCTTTAAGGCGTGAAAGCTTCATTAGGTACTAATTCTCGCTTTTATGTTACCCTGATATATTTAAAGGGCATCAATGCCACACAGCATGGGACCCGTGAAGATCCGGGATAGAATAGGTCTTCAGCAACCCATGCTTGCCGTAAAAGGCGACTATGCTTGTCGTAAAAGGCGACTAACGGGATCGGGTGGTCAGGCTCGCAGACTTGGTTGATGCATGTCATCGGTCCCAAGTGCGTGGATCGATGCTCATGATTGTCTGGTCTATTGCTGTGTGCGGCGTAAAACAACAAACCATCCAACCAACCAACCAACCAGCATGGTCATCGTTATGTTTCAAAGTGAGCACATACTTTGGAGGTGGTAAGTAAATTATTCTCAAAATAATTAGTCGTTCTCACCGATTCCAGTGCACGTGATCTCGATGTTGTTGGGGTTGTCGATCCTTCGCGAACACCGACACTCAGCCTCTATAAGATCCTCCAGGCAGCTTCGCTGACATGTCTATTACCACAGCAACAACCTTATCATTATATCACCTAAATTATACATTATGTTCTCACAATCGAAAGAGAGTTCAACCAATTATACATATATTATTTTCGAAATTAGTCCACTCATAAATACATGCTTATGGTATAGTCGGAATTGTAAATCGACTCTGCTTTAAGCAGAGATTTCTATTGGATATGGAAACGGGTCTGTCGATTTATTCATTAGAAACACTTTGAACAAATTTTACGACATCTACCATCTTGGTTGAATGACGAGACAGTCACATCATGAAAGTTCGTTCCATTGTGGATACCTCCCAGTTCTGTTGGAGGGGATTCTTCCCTGCTTACCTCAATGTCTCCGTGAGGGTAGTTGGCCACACAGTTGCCGTATGGGGCTGGCTGATGTATTCGGATTGCCTTAAAAGATTTGCAGGCTTTGAGATATACAGTAATAACACAACGGGAATTGGCTTTACATAGTATATAATGCTTTTCCGGACAAGTGTCTGGCGTGGTGAATAGCCTCCTCATGGAATAATTAAAGAAAGGCTGCTAATCGTCAAGGTGTCAGTAGCATCTCATTCTCTAATGACAGCCAAGGTCCGTGAGAATCAGAAATCGCGATGTTATGAGTCTTCCCAAGACAAATGTTCCCCCAGAGATCAACGAATAATCCTTCATCAGAAAAAGCAAAAGACGACTATGCTTGTCGTAAAAGGCGACTAACGGGATCGGGTGGTCAGGCTCGCTGACTTGGTTGATGCATGTCATCGATCCCAATTGTTTGGATCGACGCTCATGATATCAATCACTGGTTTGTCTGGTCCAGATTCGATTATTTACAGACCGCCGTCACCGAGCTGGAATATTGCTGATTGCGGCGTTAAACAACAAACCAAATAACAAAATCATCAGAAAAAATCAGAAAAAGTAAAATACGGAATTGCGCAAGCGATGGTTCATTTGAATGTGTTTATTCTGTCAACAGCCTGACATTTGTCGATTCGCTAACGTATTATTCTGCGTTCCTATCGTTCTATCAGGTTTGACCAAATATCATGTCTTGAAGAAGTGACCCAAGTACTGTCTCAAACGAAAAAACCCAAACCAGCAACACAGAATAGAGACACGACTGGCAAATTGCTCACCAAGGTAATGTCACTGTCTCGTACTCACTGGTCTGATTCCAATGGATGTCTCGAAGCCCGGGGGAGCAGTCAGCCCTTTCTGCATCAGATTGGGCTGCGAGCCGAACTCGTGGATCGCCACACGGATACCGGCACCTGGCGTCACGAAGGGGATGTACTCTTTCTGGTCCACGTTCAGAATCAAACTTAGACCTCAAGACAGAAAAAAAACATTCATGCAAAAAATAACACATGTGTGTATGTGGGAGTGGGGGTGGGGAAGGTCTGGGGTATATTTTTGAGACATAAATGCGAAGTTTCATTAATGCAAACAAAGACCACTAGCATTTGTTCCCAAGATTTACATTATCTAAACTACTATACATTCATACTTACCAAAGAGTTGGCCAGCGTTGTAGACTTCGAGCGAGCGGTAGCTGGTTTTGGCAGGAAACTGGAAGCACGTCATGTAGTCCAGGTCGAAGATCCATGAGAACTCGCTGTGTGTTGAATCAACACGTCAACAAAAGTATAAAGGGACCGACTATTGATATGTCGGTATTTGTGTATATATGTGTGATGTGGGGTTGTTTGTGTGTGCATGTATGTGTGAGGGAGGGAGGGGGCGGGGCGTCGGGAGGAGGGTCGGGCTGGATTAAAGCGACCTGAGCAGGATGTATTGGTCTGCACGGGGACGTTCAAGAGCAGGTGTTTATTTGCGGCGAAATCTTATTTCGAATGGCTTCACAAAGATGCCTACCACAGCAAACGTCCTGGTCGTTCATATGACGTAAAGATTCGATATTTCATCCCTGATAGACAAACAAAATGACAGATTACCACAGTAAAGATACTTATTTCTTACGCCTTTCGCTCCTACAGGGGCGTGATCATTGACAGGATTTAAACACTTCGAAAATATACTGAACCGTAAAAGAAAAGTCACCATGGATAGATATATAAGAAACCTTACTTGTCCAAACACTGTAAACATACTTTAAGACATATTAAAAGATGAAACTTGGCAAAACTGATCATCAAGATTGAAATTAAAGTGTCAAATGTTCTTAAAGTGAAACACAACATTAGTCTCTGAGAAAGTGGCATCACAAGTCAGTATCTCGTGTGTCCGCCACGTGCATTGATGACTGCCGTGCAACATCGATACATGGAATGGATGAGGCGGCTGATGAAGGCCATAGGCGCTTGAGCTCACACTCTTGTTGCCTTCGCAGTGTGGGCACGGGCGTTATCATGCTGAAACTCGTGGTTGCGGCGACGTGCCAAATGAGGTATGGCGTGTGCTCTCAAGACTTGATAGATGTACCGACCTGCTGTGACACCATTGCCTTTCCCTGGACCGATGTTCTGGAAGACCATCGGGCCGACCGACCATCTGTGCAAGACCAATTCCACCCCACACCATGATGCTCGGACCACCCCACGAGTCTCTCTCAAAATCAGAAGCATCCGAATAACGTTCCCCACGGCGTCGCCAGACTCCTCCTCTCTGTTGAGATACAGTAACGGCTCTCTTCTGAGAAGAGGACTCTTCTCCACTGCTGGTGGCGCCAATGCTGTTGATATGTTGCCCACTGAAGACGGTCCCGGCGATGAATGGGTGTCAGAATGGGTCCTCGGTGTGGCCTGTGACAGTGGAGGTGTCTGCTCGTCAATCGCCGACGCACGGTGTCCGTATTAATGTGTCGCTGGTGTGTCCTCATGGTCTGTCGAGCAGTTTCCGCAGCAGTAACAAAGCGATCTTGAAGATGCTATCGCACAATCTGACGATCCTGACGTCGGGTGGTGACCCTTATCCTTCCTCTACGTGGTCGGTCATCTGTAGTGTTGGTGGTCTGGTACCGTTGCTGGAGCTTGTATATGGTCCTTGCGTGGACTTGGAATGCGCTGGCTACTTACCGGGCGGTTTGTCCAGCCTTGGTGTCACTGATTTCTTGTCAATCTTGGCATGTGGTAGCAATTCAATAACAAATGAATGTTATCCGATCTGGGTGGATTTTTATAGGCCAAGAAATGGGGGAACGCATGTGCATTTCAATTTGCACGGAATTCACGTGCATCGGGTTACCCTGGCGGTTGCCGTGGTGCGTTTGGGCGATCGGTTTTATTGTCTCTGTTTTGTTTCTTATCATCAAATTTCATTTTTCCGGACAAGGTAATGTTAAATTGTAGAAACTTTGACAAACATTACCCAGATATTTAAATGACAACTTTTCATGCAATGTTACTTGGGGTGACGTTTCTTTTGCGTTTCAGTAAATTTGCCTTCACTTCATTTTGGAATACGTTCAGCGCAAATTCGACAGAGGATGGCTGTGGACATGGAAGCGACCACGTTTCCGGAAACCGAATGTTGATTTTGTAAAACGTTCTTTGATTGGACTATCGATATGTGCAATAGTCCTCTCGTACTTTACGGACCCGTGAAGACTCCGGGGTAGAATAGGCCTTCAGCAACCAAGGCTTGGCGTAAAAGGTGACTCTGCTTGTCGTAAAAGGCGACTAACGGGATCGGGTGGTCAGGCTCGCTGACTTGGTTGATGTATGTCATCGATCCCAATTGCGTGGATCGATGCTCATGATATCAATCACTGGATTGTCTGGTCCAGACTCGATTATTTACAGACCGCCGTCATATAGCTGGATTATTGCTGATGGCGGCCTTAAACTCCAAACCAATCAACCAATCATACTTTAGAACAGACATATAAATGGCAAGGATGAAAACTAGACTTTGATAAAGGCTAGTGGAAGATTTTCTCGCAAGGATGACTTGTTCTGAAGGTAAAGGCTTACACGCGGTCGACACTTGCCTGTAGTGACAGTCCATGCCGGCGGAGTTGCAGCTAACGATGAGCTCCGAGACAGGCTGTGCCAACTCCCTCACGCTTGTCTTGTCTTCCAGAGACAGCAGAGTATCCATCCGGAAGTCCTTGGATATTTGGGTCAGGAACTGATTCACTGAACACGTCAATGTAAAGTGTGATATGGTTGTGAAGTGCATCAACCGAGTATAGGAAAACATAAATCTATAACGTCCAAGTTGGAAACAACGTAATTGTAGTGTGACTGAATTTGGTTTATGATTATGACGATTGAATCGGTTTCATGTAATGTACTCCTGTAGGGAATGGAACCCGGTCTCCAGCGTGACGAGTCAACTGTTTTACCTCAAGGCTACCCGAAGCCCCCATATATTTCTCAGCATAGGTGGTATCACATGGTCACAAGATTACTTAATAAATACAAAATATACTAAAATTACTCAAGTATTCAATATACGTTTTGGCAATGTTTAAGTAATAAGGCACAGTACCTGAGAATGAACTCTCTGACGTAATAGGATCATCAATGTAATCTTCCCCGCCACCAACGTCTCCCTGGGACACAAAGTGGGTTGCGTATATTGACGTACCAGGCTAGATATTGTTCATGTCACATACTACATGTAGTTATTGTGTAGTACCCGGTTAGATATTGTTCATATCACATACTACATGTAGTAATTGTGTAGTACCCGGCTAGATATTGTTCATATCACATACTACATGTAGTAATTGTGTAGTACCCGGCTAGGTATTGTTCATATCACATACTACATGTAGTAATTGTGTAGTACCCGGCTAGGTATTATTCATATAACATACTACATGTAGTAATTGTATAGTACCCGGCTAGATATTGTTCATATCACATGCTACATGTAGTAATTGTGTAGTGCCCGGCTAGGTATTGTTCATATCACATACTACATGTAGTAATTGTGTAGTACCCGGCTAGATATTGTTCATATCACATGCTACATGTTGTAATTGTGTAGTACCCGGCTAGATATTGTTCATATCACATGCTACATGTTGTAATTGTGTAGTGCCCGGCTAGGTATTGTTCATATCACATACTACATGTAGTAATTGTGAAGTACCCGGCTAGATGACATTCATCTCACATGCTACCTGTAGTAATTGTGTAGTACTCGGCTAGATATTGTTCATGTCACATACTACATGTAGTCATTGTGTAGTACCCGGCTAGATATTGTTCATATCACATACTACATGTAGTAATTGTGAAGTACCCGGCTAGATGACATTCATCTCACATGCTACATGTAGTCATGGTGAAGTACCACGCTATATGATATTCATCTCACATGCTACATGTAGTAATGGTGTAGTACCAGGCTATGTGATATTCATCTCACATGCTACATGTAGTAATGGTGTAGTACCAGGCTATATGATATTCATCTCACATGCTGCATGTAGTCATGGTGAAGTACCAGGCTATATGATATTCATCTCACATGCTGCATGTAGTCATGGTGAAGTACCAGGCTATATGATATTCATCTCACATGCTGCATGTAGTCATGGTGTAGTACCAGGCTATATGATGTTCATCTCACATGCTACATGTAGTCATGGTGAAGTACCAGGCTATATGATATTCATCTCACATGCTGCATGTAGTCATGGTGACGTACCAGGCTATATGATATTCATCTCACCTGCTACATGTAGACATGGTGTAGTACCAGGCTATATGATATTCATCTCACATGCTACATGTAGTCATGATGAAGTACCAAGCTAGATTTTGTTCATGTCACATCCTACATGTAGTCATGGTGACGTACCAAGCTCGATGTTGTTCCTCTTACATGCTACAAGTTGTCAAGGTGAAGTACCAAGTGGTTTACTCCAGCCACCATACTTTGGTCATTGGTCGTAGATTGTTACATTTGTTTGCACTTGTACATTTAAAAATAACGTATATAAACAAAAAGGTTTGAATGTGACTCCTTCCGACGTTAGGCCTCTCTAAATTAAGAGTAGATAAAAATGTTTAGTACATGCATTCGCAGTTCACAGTATCATTTATCCGAGGACTCAGGAACTGAATCCATCCTTCAGACATTTCCCCACTGTGTTTCAACGTGTGTCTTCACGAATACCATTGGAGACAGCGAGCTTCATCAGTGATGGATAGTGGTAGACAGTGGGAGACGATGAGATACTATGAGGGGTAATGATAGACAGTGAGAGGCTGTGAGATACTGTGATGGACATAAGTAGACAGTGAGAGACGATGAGATACTGTGAGGGATAATGGTAGACAGTGAGAGACGATGAGATACTGTGAGGGGTAATGATAGACAGTGAGAGACGATAAGATACTGTGAGGGGTAATGGTAGACAGTGAGAGACGATGAGATACTGTGAGGGGTAATGGTAGACAGTGAGCGACGGTGGGATACTGTGAGGGGTAATGGTAGACAGTGAGAGACGGTGAGATACTGTGAGGGGTAATGATAGACAGTGAGAGACGGTGAGATATTGTGAGGGGTAATGATAGACAGTGAGAGACGATGAGATACTGTGAGGGGTAATGATAGACAGTGAGAGACGGTGAGATACTGTGAGGGGTAATGATAGACAGTGAGAGACGGTGAGATACTGTGAGGGGTAATGGTAAACAGTGAGAGACGATGAGATACTGTGAGGGGTAATGATAGACAGCGAGAGACGATGAGATACTGTGAGGGGTAATGGTAGACAGTGAGAGACGGTGAGATACTGTGAGGGGTAATGGTTGACAGGGAGAGACGGCGAGATACTGTGAAGGGTAATGATAGTGAGAGACGGTGAGATACTGTGCGGGGTAATGATAGTCAGTGAGAGACGGTGAGATACTGTGAGGGGTAATGGTAAACAGTGAGAGACGGTGAGATACTATGAGGGGTAATGGCAGACAGTGAGAGACGGTGAGATACTGTGAGGGGTAATGATAGACAGTGAGAGACGGTGGGATACTGTGAGGGGTAATGGTAGACAGTGAGAGACGGTGAGGGGTAATGGTAGACAGTGAGAGACGACGAGATACTGTGACGGGTAATGGTAGACAGTGAGATACTTTGAGGGGTAATAGTAGACAGTGAGATACTGTGAGGGGTAATGATAGACAGTGAGAGACAATGAGATACTGTGAGGGGTAATGGTAGACAGTGAGAGACGGTGGGATACTGTGAGGGGTAATGGTAGACAGTGAGAGACGATAAGATACTGTGAGGGGTAATGGTAGACAGTGAAAGACGATGAGATACTGTGAGGGGTAATGGTAGACAGTGAGAGACGGTGAGATACTGTGAGGGGTAATGATAGTCAGTGAGAGACGGTGAGATACTGTGAGGGGTAATGATAGTCAGTGAGAGACGGTATGATACTGTGAGGGGTAATGATAGACAGTGAGAGACGATGAGATACTGTGAGGGGTAATAATAGACAGTGAGAGACGGTGAGATACTGTGAGGGGTAATGATAGACAGTGGGAGACGGTGAGATACTGTGAGGGGTAATGATAGACAGTGAGAGACGATGAGATACTGTGAGGGGTAGTGATAGACAGTGAGAGACGATGAGATACTGTGAGGGGTAATGATAGACAGTGAGAGACGGTGAGATACTGTGAGGGGTAATGATAGACAGTGAGAGACGATGAGATACTGTGAGGGGTAATGGTTGACAGTGAGAGACGGTGAGATACTGTGAGGGGTAATGATAGACAGTGAGAGACGATGAGAAACTGTGAGGGGTAATGATAGACAGTGAGAGACGATGAGATAATGTGAGGGGTAATGATAGACAGTGAGAGACGGTGAGATAGCGTGAGGGGTAATGGTAAACAGTGAGAGACGGTGAGATACTGTGAGGGGTAATGGTAGACAGTGAGAGACGGTGAGATAATGTGAGGGGTAATGATAGACAGTGAGAGACGGTGAGATACTGTGAGGGGTAATGGTAAACAGTGAGAGACGATGAGATACTGTGAGGGGTAATGATAGACAGCGAGAGACGATGAGATACTGTGAGGGGTAATGGTAGACAGTGAGAGACGGTGAGATACTGTGAGGGGTAATGGTTGACAGGGAGAGACGGCGAGATACTGTGAAGGGTAATGATAGTGAGAGACGGTGAGATACTGTGCGGGGTAATGATAGTCAGTGAGAGACGGTGAGATACTGTGAGGGGTAATGGTAAACAGTGAGAGACGGTGAGATACTATGAGGGGTAATGGCAGACAGTGAGAGACGGTGAGATACTGTGAGGGGTAATGGTAGACAGTGAGAGACGGTGGGATACTGTGAGGGGTAATGGTAGACAGTGAGAGACGATAAGATACTGTGAGGGGTAATGGTAGACAGTGAGAGACGATGAGATACTGTGAGGGGTAATGGTAGACAGTGAGAGACGATGAGATACTGTGAGGGGTAATGATAGTCAGTGAGAGACGGTGAGATACTGTGAGGGGTAATGATAGTCAGTGAGAGACGGTATGATACTGTGAGGGGTAATGATAGACAGTGAGAGACGATGAGATACTGTGAGGGGTAATAATAGACAGTGAGAGACGGTGAGATACTGTGAGGGGTAATGGTAGACAGCGAGAGACGGTGAGATACTGTGAGGGGTAATGGTAGACAGTGAGAGACGGTGAGATACTGTGAGGGGTAATGGTAAACAGTGAGAGACGGTGAGATACTGTGAGGGGTAATGGTAGACAGTGAGAGACGATGAGATACTGTGAGGGGTAATGGTAGACAGTGAGAGACGATGGGATACTGTGAGGGGTAATGGTAAACAGTGAGAGACGGTGAGATACTGTGAGGGGTAATGGTAGACATTGAGAGACGGTGAGATACTGTGAGGGGTAATGGTAAACAGTGAGAGACGGTGAGATACTGTGAGGGGTAATGGTAGACAGTGAGAGACGGTGAGATACTGTGAGGGGTAATGGTAAACAGTGAGAGACGATGAGATACTGTGAGGGGTAATGGTAGACAGTGAGAGACGATGATATACTGTGAGGGGTAATGGTAGACAGTGAGAGACGGTGAGATACTGTGAGGGGTAATGGTAGACAGCGAGAGACGGTGAGATACTGTGAGGGGTTATGATAGACATTGAGAGACGATGAGATACTGTGAGGGGTAATGGTAGACAGTGATAGATGGTGAGATACTGTGAGGGGTAATGGTAGACAGTGAGAGACGGTGAGATACTGTGAGGGGTTATTATAGACATTGAGAGACGATGAGATACTGTGAGGGGTAATGGTAGACAGTGAGAGATGGTGAGATACTGTGAGGGGTAATGATAGACAGTGAGAGACGGTGAGATACTGTGAGGGGTAATGGTAGACAGTGAGAGTCATTGAGATACTGTGAGGGGTAATGGTAAACAGTGAGAGACGGTGAGATACTATGAGGGGTAATGGCAGACAGTGAGAGACGGTGAGATACTGTGAGGGGTAATGGTAGACAGTGAGAGACGGTGGGATACTGTGAGGGGTAATGGTAGACAGTGAGAGACGATAAGATACTGTGAGGGGTAATGGTAGACAGTGAGAGACGATGAGATACTGTGAGGGGTAATGGTAGACAGTGAGAGACGATGAGATACTGTGAGGGGTAATGATAGTCAGTGAGAGACGGTGAGATACTGTGAGGGGTAATGATAGTCAGTGAGAGACGGTGAGATACTGTGAGGGGTAATGATAGACAGTGAGAGACGATGAGATACTGTGAGGGGTAATAATAGACAGTGAGAGACGGTGAGATACTGTGAGGGGTAATGGTAGACAGTGAGAGACGGTGAGATACTGTGAGGGGTAATGGTAGACAGTGAGAGACGGTGAGATACTGTGAGGGGTAATGGTAAACAGTGAGAGACGGTGAGATACTGTGAGGGGTAATGGTAGACAGTGAGAGACGATGAGATACTGTGAGGGGTAATGGTAGACAGTGAGAGACGATGGGATACTGTGAGGGGTAATGGTAAACAGTGAGAGACGGTGAGATACTGTGAGGGGTAATGGTAGACAGTGAGAGACGGTGAGATACTGTGAGGGGTAATGGTAAACAGTGAGAGACGGTGAGATACTGTGAGGGGTAATGGTAGACAGTGAGAGACGGTGAGATACTGTGAGGGGTAATGGTAAACAGTGAGAGACGATGAGATACTGTGAGGGGTAATGGTAGACAGTGAGAGACGATGATATACTGTGAGGGGTAATGGTAGACAGTGAGAGACGGTGAGATACTGTGAGGGGTAATGGTAGACAGCGAGAGACGGTGAGATACTGTGAGGGGTTATGATAGACATTGAGAGACGATGAGATACTGTGAGGGGTAATGGTAGACAGTGAGAGATGGTGAGATACTGTGAGGGGTAATGGTAGACAGTGAGAGACGGTGAGATACTGTGAGGGGTTATTATAGACATTGAGAGACGATGAGATACTGTGAGGGGTAATGGTAGACAGTGAGAGATGGTGAGATACTGTGAGGGGTAATGGTAGACAGTGAGAGACGGTGAGATACTGTGAGGGGTAATGGTAGACAGTGAGAGTCATTGAGATACTGTGAGGGGTAATGGTAGACAGTGAGAGACGATGAGATACTGTGAGGGGTAATGGTAGACAGTGAGAGACGATGAGATACTGTGAGGGGTAATGGTAGACAGTGAGAAACGGTGAGATACTGTGAGGGGTAATGGTAGACAGTGAGAGACGGTGAGATACTGTGAGGGGTAATGGTAGACAGTGAGAGTCATTGAGATACTGTGAGGGGTAATGGTAGACAGTGAGAGTCATTGAGATACTGTGAGGGGTAATGGTAGACAGTGAGAGTCATTGAGATACTGTGAGGGGTAATGATAGACAGTGAGAGACGATGAGATACTGTGAGGGGTAATGGTAGACAGTGAGAGACGATGAGATACTGTGAGGGGTAATGATAGACAGTGAGAGACGATGAGATACTGTGAGGGGTAATGATAGACAGTGAGAGACGATGAGATACTGTGAGGGCTAATGGTAGACAGTGAGAGACGATGAGATACTGTGAGGGGTAATGATAGACAGTGAGAGACGATGAGAGACCGTAAGATACAGCAAGAGATGATATCAGCCTTGGAGGAGATCCCTCAATCTAACAATGTATTTTAGTATCATCGTGTATTATTATTATCGCATCTTATTATAATTATCGTATCATCATGGCAAGGTATTATCGCATCTTAGTATCATCGAATATTTGTACCGTTGAATTTTAGTGACATCGAACCTTATTATTGTAGAATCATAATATCCTATTTTTGTTGCATCTTCCGATCGTATTCTTATGACATCATGTCATCTTAGTTTTCTGTGTCGTATTAGTTCAATTTAACAGTATGAAAACACATTGACATAATATTATCCCGTGGATGTTGCTTAACGCCGCTTTATGTAGTGAGACATTGCTTTCTGTGACGAGACACGGCTTCATGTTGTGAGGACCGCCTCCGTGGTCTAGTGGTAGAGCGTCCGCCCGGAGAGCGGAAGGTCCGGGGTACGATCCCCGGCCGCGTCATACCAAAAGACGTTTTAAGATGGTACTTGTTGTTACCCTGTCTGGCGCTCGGCATTAAGGGGCTTAAACAAGGACTGGTCGGCTCGGAGTCAGTATACTGTGTCTGAGTGGGGTATTCATGTTAAACTGCGGCATGGTATCTCTGTGAGCTAGCACTATAAATCGGCATCAGTCCGGACTAGTACAAGCAGCCACACAAACATACACACGTACATGCACGTCGCTATATAAGTGCAATAATCTTGGACGCGACGTTCAACCCCATTTCACCTCACCTCATGTTGTGAGACACGGCTTTATGTAGTGAGATACGGCTTTATGTAATGAGACGCGGCTTTATGTAGTGAGACGCGACTTTATGTAATGAGACACGGCTTTATGTAATGAGACACGGCTTTATGTCATGAGACGCGGCGTTGTGCTGTGAGCTCACGGCTTTATATAATGAGACACGGCTTTATGTAATGAGACACGGGTTCATGTGACGAGAAACGGCTTCATGTTGTGTGGCACGGTTTTATGTAGTGAGACACGGCTTTATGTAGTGAGACACGGCTTTATGTAATGAAACACGGTTTTATGTCATGAGACACGGTTGTGTTGTAAAACACGGCTTTATGTAATGAGACACGGCTTTATGTAATGAAACACGGCTTCATGTCGTGAGACACGGCTTTATTTGTAATGAGACATGGCTTTATGTCATGAGACATGGCTTTATATCATGAGACACGGCTTTATGCAATGAGACACGGCTTTATGTAATGAGACACGGCTTTATGTCATGAGGCACGGCTTAATGTAGTGAGACGCGACTTTATGTAATGAGACACGGCTTCATGTGACGAGACACGGCTTCATGTTGAGGGACACGGCTTTATGTAATGAGCCACGGCTTTACATAATGAGACACGGCTTTATGTAATGAGACATGGCTTTGTGTAATGAGACACGGCTTTAAGTAATGAGACACGACTTTATGCTATGAGTAACGGCTTTATGTAATGAGACACGGCTTTATGTAATGAGACATGGCTTTGTGTAATGAGACAGGGCTTTAAGTAATGAGACACGACTTTATGCTATGAGTAACGGCTTTATGTAAAGAGACCCGGCTTTGTGCAGTGAGGCGTGTTTTCGCATATAGTTTTACCCTACAGTTGTAAGAGATGCGACAGTTGTAGATAATATGGCATAATATCTGAGAGAACTTTTGCTCAAACACTTCTAAAAAACTCTAAAACGCCAGTTTTAATGATGTATATTTTCGCAAACCTCAAAGCAAAATTAACTTCATATATTGTCCTTTTTTGTTGGTGACTAACAAAACGACCAGACATGAGCCTTCTGCATTTTACTGAGATGAGTTTCTGTCACTGAACAGGTTTTAGCCAAAGTCAAACGTGAACTAGCAACACAACAGTTTAAGGAGTCAGGAGTGAACGGAATGCACGTAAATGTGATGTGTTGGTGCTACAAAACAGTTTCAGGTAATGTCAAGAGTGAACCTACCGCATCTGACTGCGATGTGTTACCAACTTGTTCCAGCGAGACGTTAAGAGACCTGGAAATATCCCTGAGGGCGGCCATTGCGAAGTCGTTACTTCTAATGTTGGAGTACTTGAACGGGTTTAGGTTGCACAGGGTGACGCTCGGAGACTGGAGACTGCGGGTGTTTATCGTTGTCTTGGTTGTAACAGGCCGTCTGGAAAAAAAGAGAGTGATTTGATTTTCCTTGACGCTTAGAGCGCAAATACAAAGAAAAACATATACTTTTCGCAAGTCGAAACGTCTTTTGTGTCGCGACAGTGCACCGATATAAGGATAGTGAGTGAGTGAGTATGGTTATACGCCGCATTTAGCAATATTCCAGCAATATCACGGCGGAGGACACCAGAAATGGGCTTCACACATTGTACCCATGTCGGGAATCGAACCTAGGTCTTCAGCGTGACGAGCGAACGCTTAAACCACTAGGCCACCCGACCGCGCCGATATAAGGATAGACTGTAGTTACTTAATTTCCTGAGCCCCATCTGTGAAACAGTAAAACGTGTTCTTGTCGCTTTATGGTTGAAACAACGCCGATACAACCTTACATAGTTACCCACTCACACTCTCTCTCATTCTCTCACTCACTCACTCTCTCACTCACTCTCTCACTCATTCCAAATATTTGACATATCATCATCCAAAATACAAAAAAAATGTAATAATCAGGATTTGAAACCAAAAAAACAAAAATGCCTGAAAACATCTGTATTACATATGTAAAGCTGCTCTTTTATTTTTAGCCAGGGCGGAGGGATTGACTCGTGGTTGACAAGGCGTCAAGCCGAAGATGTAAGTCCGCTTCTCACATCATAGAAGGGGCGGTCGGGTAGCCTAGTGGTTAAAGCGTTCGCTCGTCACACCGAAGACCCGGGTTCGATTCCCGACATGGGTACAATGTGTGAAGCCCTTTTCTGGTGTCCCCCGCCGTGATATTTGCTGCAATATTGCTAAAAGCGGCGTAAATCCATACTCACTCACTCACTCACATCATAGAATGTGTGATGTTCATTGTGATTGGTCCCCGCAGCTGCATTAGTTGGAGTAAGTTAACTAGTCAATGTTGTTAACTGCATTATTCGATTTTGCTTCATCACGACGGCCTGTTGGATGAGAAAAACGAGTGATTAAAGGCAACAATCGACTTCAACCGCCCGATCTCCATGTTAGTCGGCTCCTACGACGAGCGTAAGGGACTGGACGTATATTTGGACTGGGAGACCCCAAAGGAGACATCATTTCTAAAAGCAGAATTATACTGCCATGAAACATGTGAATTTATTTCTAAAATGATACTACGTATTACAGTATGCACTTAATGTATTTGGACCTGACATATGTCATACAATGAAAATCGAGTGCTCACTGATCCATTGGCTGGGGTAATAATGTAACGCTTTGGGCACGAACTGCTACATGGAGTCTAGCGCATTATACGGGCACATTGTTATATCATTATTAATATTTGAATTTAAATTTGGATTTCAAAACAACACCCCTTTTCTGGAAAGATATTCCTATTAAAAGTCTTTGAAATATTAAACGTCAATGCGAGAGAATATTCAATCTCGAGTATCTGCCCAAAAATTCCCTTAAGCGGAAAGGCAAAATTACATGAATGGATCACTGTTTGTTTGTTTGTTTGTTGGTTTACGCCGCCATCAGCAATATTCCAGCTTTATGACGGCGGTCTGTAAAGAACCGAGTTTTGGTACAGACAATCCAGTGATTGACAACCTGAGCATCGATCCACGCAATTGGGATCGATGACATGCATTAACCAAGTCAGCGAGCCTGACCACCCGATCCCGTTAGTCGCCTCTTACGACAAGCATAGTCGCCTTTCACGGCAAGCAGGGGTGGTAGAAGACCGGATCTTCACGGGCCTAATGGATAACTGAAAATCAGTGATGACAACAGTTGTTCGAGAAAAAAGTAATGGTGTCCTGCCCTACCGGTAGCACCCGCCACTCGCACAATGTGCATAATTAAAAAAGTAAAATTAATATTTTTTGCCGGACGCCGCACTGTAGTGCTCCTGCCACACGAAGCATGTATACAATCTAGTCTTGACCAAACAATCAAGAGATGGACCAGACACGCCACTGACACGATAGCACATTTACACATTTGGTAGAGATTTTGCTGCTTACAAGTAAAGAGAATCATTCCAGACGGTCCAAACGTTTCTTTTGTAGTTGTCTAAGAAGAATTGATAAATGCTTATAAGCTGATAATAAAACTCGGGGACTTCAGTGAACCTCCACCAGTCGAAACCAGTTCAGGTTGATATTAAACGTGAACGACGGACAATAATCGATCTCAATTATAATGTCTCAAACATTATCGGTTATCAATTATCTGACCTATGTTATTTGATTATGTTACCATGAAAATGTATTTGAGAACAAGGCTCAAAGCTCTTTATCGCTTTTCCAGATAAATTATTTAGATTCCTGTTGTTGTGCATTCATCGTACAGGATTTCCCATTATAGCACCAACAGATGACTGCACAATAATCTTATGTTCATTGCGCAACGTTTAGTTGAGAACTGAGCCTCATTTTGTGTTCATTGGAGTATGAACCTTCTCTGAGTAAGAGGGCCAAACGGCACGAACGTCGGTGCTTGCGACGAGGTTCATACAATGTTTGGCCATCACTCAATGAAGGTTCATACTCTAATGAACTCACACAAAGTGAAAGTCCATTCTTAGGATTTTTTATACCTCGAGGAATGTATTACACAATTTCATTTAGTACGCGTGACTTCGTTTTCTCAATGACAGCCATACAATTACCAACTGTAACCCGGAATAAAACAGTTCATCATGAGGCGAGGTGACATTAGCGTGTATGTGCTCAACTTGCTCCACAAGAACATCTGTTGTTGATTGGTTACAGCAAATAGATTCAAATAATTCCATCATTAGATGAAGAAGATGTACTACGAACAACCGCAATTAGTCAGTCACAGTTACAGCGCGTCGGAATACATCAATTTTTTCTCCAAATATTGAACGTCAACATGGCCGACACGATAAACGTGTCGGGAGCGATTTCCGAATTTCTTCATGGACCTGTTGCGATTACAAGTGTTAATCATCACTGATAAGTTGGCCTGTGATCGCAAGGTGATTGTGAAGATGTGTCACATATATATATATGCAAATTCCTAGATGTCACTGTCGGTCTAGACACTGATCGAGTCGAATCTACGATAGTGAATGTGCATTTCTTCGTTTTGTTCTCTAGGGTGGGTCGTAGCGAGCATGCAGCAAAACCTCTCTCATTTTCCTCTGATATTTTACTGAAAGGCTGAGATTAAAGGGTCACAATCATTAGAAACAAGGCTAATGTATGTATTTGTGCTTGGGAATTTTCCAGGGGTTTTATATCGTGTGTAGAGGAAGACTTAAAACTACATAAAACTGGTATTCAAGGAAACAGTTTCGATGTGTATATGTATATTGACATAAAATCAAAGATAATATCAAATGGTATCTCATCCTTGCATTTCCTATGTATGTCTGGGGTTAGACAATGAATATAGTTATCCCCACTTCTAATTGCAGTATATCGTATTGATATAGAATCATATGTGATTGAAACAGGATGCATCAGTATACACATTAAAGAAGAACAAGACAGTGACATACTAATGTGGGTTCATCTTGGTGATTATATGCAGATGATACGTACATACCAAGTAAAATCTTTAGATTATTTTCAAAAGTATTTAAACGAGACGATAACGTTTAAAAAGACCAGCCAAGCAATTGAGACAAATCTATTCTTTACTTTGGAAACATGTTTCTTTAATGTATCAAATGGGTAAATGTTCATCGAAATAAAAGAAGGTTGAAGAGTTTTAAGCTTTGACTGAAAATGAACATATGTTATAATACTCTTTACTAAAAAAATCAACAAATTGCAAAATTGCCACTTGAATGCCTACTTGTCTCTTTTGATGTTATGGCTGCTCTGATTTCAAGGTGCAATTCTGAAATATGGTGTTTGAAAAATATCCCTGAAAACATTCATATTTATTCAGGCGAATGAAGAAACCTGACACCTCACATTAAGACATATGGTGAACTCGGACTAGAACTCATTTTTATTAAGATCTATAAACAAATGATAACATTCTGGCTTAAATTCACCCAAAATAGGAGTCCGATGAAATTAGCCAATGTACAATATAAATATGCTTTGTCAAAATATAATCTTGATCATAGCCCATACACATGGATGCATTTATAGATAAATTACTTGAAAAATAGGTTTATCTGAAATAGTTTTAGATCCTTCAACAGTCTCGTTGTCCTAACAAATAAGTCGAACAAATACTACTATTAAGCCCTCAGGGAATATGTTGTCAATTCTTCAAAACAAAACAAAACTTTGAAAGTATTCTCTATATTTACCTATTTTAAAATTCAGGACTTCGGTCTATTCTCTACCAATAAAAACTTGGCGTTGACATAATATAATTATCGAAAAAGATTTTTCAATTAATATAGTTATACAATATCAGAAACAAATTTCATCATCTGCATAGGTAAGAAGCCCTCAAGCCTCAAAGGCCTCTTTAAATATCATGAATGGCCAAATGTGTCAACATTTTGCAGAGAGAGTCAATCAGTATAATAGGCGAGTCAACCAGTATATGCATCAGAGGTGAGTCAATCAGAATCAGTACCCCAAGTGAGATACATGTACTTTCAAAATGCATTTTGTAAAAGCACTTAATGGTCTTACTTTAATTTTATGATAAATACATAATTTTATTATGCTATATATTTATGTATAAGTCGTCTTGTCTGTTTTGTGTATGATTACTATATCATACTGGTTGACTCACATCTGATACTGGTTGACTCACCTCCGATAGTGATTGACTCACCTATAATACAAGTTGGCTTACCTCTAATAAATGTACTGGTTGAGTCACCTATGATACTGAATGACCAAACACTGGTAGTCATTGAATCACCTCTGATACTGATTAACTCACTTATGATACAAAGAGACTCACCTCTGATACTGAGTGACCCAGCTATGATACCGGTTGACTCACCTCTGGTACTGATTGACGTACCTCTGTTACTGATTGACGTACCTATGATACTGGTTGACTCACCTCTGATAGAGGTTGATGAGCTGCAATACTTGCATGAGGACAGTCCCTGTTGCTGTCAGGAGACGCACCAGTGATACTGGTTGACTTACCCCTGATAGAGGTTGATGAGCTGCCACACTTGCATGAGGACAGTCCCCGTTGCTGTCAAGAGACGCACCAGTGATACTGGTTGACTCACCTCTGATAGAGGTTGATGAGCTGCCACACTTGCATGAGGATAGTCCCTGTTGCTGTCAAGAGACGCACCTATGATACTGGTTGACTCACCTCTGATAGATGTTGATGAGCTGCCACACTTGCATGAGGACAGTCCCCGTTGCTGTCAAGAGACGCACCTATGATACTGGTTGACTCACCTCTGATAGAGGTTGATGAGCTGCCACACTTGCATGAGAATAGTCAATGTTGCTGTCACGAGACGCACCTATTATACTGGTTGGCTCACCTCTAATAGATGTTGATGAGCTGCCACACTTGCATGAGGATAGTCGCTGTTGCTGTCAAGAGACGCACCTATGATACTGGTTGACTCACCTTTGATAGAGGCTGATGAGCTGCCACACTTGCATGAGGACAGTCCCTGTTGCTGTCAAGAGACGCACATGTAATACTGGTTGACTCACCTCTGATAGATGTTGATGAGCTGCCTCACTTGCAGGATAGTCCCTGTTGCTGTCAAGAGACGCACCTGTGATACTGGTTGACACACCTCTAAAAAGGTTGATGAGCTGCCACACTTGCGTGAGAATAGTCCCTGTTGCTGTGAAGAGACGCACCTATGATACTGGGTGACTCACCTCTGATAGAGATTGATGAGCTGCCACTCTTGCATGAGAATAGTCACTGTTGCCGTCAATAGAAGAAGGAGCCAGAGCACTTTAAGAAGCCAGTGACCCTTCTCGTGCAACTTGCGGACGCCATGGGCTGACGTGTTGTCCGCAAAGTCGCCCAGCAATCGCGACGTGGGCACTCTCCTGCCGGTGATCATCTTCAAACAACACTTGTGGAAAGGAGAACACATCGTACTCCTAATCACGATGTAAGCCGTTCATACGTCGCTGTGTGATCAATATATACACACACATACCATTGATACCGTCCACATGACATCACATTTGATTTATATTCGCTTTGTAAATTACCTCCGGTATAATGAACGATTGATTGCAAATGAATCAATTTCACTCGTTGCACGTGTTTTATTTATAATCTGACTGTTGTGTTTCAGTGTTGGAAAAGTGTTTTATGACAAGACGGATGACTTCAACTTTACAATAGTTAATGCAATAGAGGTGAAGGTGAGTGCAGAGAGTCTTGGTGTGAGATGAATGCGTACACAGATATGTTTGAGATGACGGTGTATACAAATAGTCTATGTTTGAGATGACGGTGTATACAAATAGTCTATGTTTGAGATGACGGTGTATACATATAGTCTATGTTTGAGATGAAGGTGTATACACATAGTCTATGTTTGAGATGACGGTGTATACATATAGTCTATGGTTGAGATGACCGTGACGGTGTATACATATAGTCTCTGTTTGAGATGACGGTGTATACAAATAGTCTATGTTTGTGAGGAAGGTGTACACAAATAGACTATGTTTCAGATGCCGGTGTACACATATAGTCTATGTTTGAGATGAAGGTGTACTTAATTATGTAGTCTATGTTTGAGATGACGTAACTAGTTGCTATTTATGTAAGGTGGAGCCAGAAAATATTGTTCATTTGTTGAGCACTTGTAAAACGATTCTGGAATGAATTGACTGTTTACTTAAATATACTTCATGACGTAAATATAGTCCTTTCAGACTTTGCTGTACTGTTGGGGATTAACTAGAAGCATCGCTTCATTGATCATGTTGTTTTAGATGTTAAGAGAGAAGCAATATCATACCATACACACAGACTCCAGAGACAATACGGGTGTGAATATGCATATCTTGACGTTGTCGCAGAGTTTCACCACGTCATATTTTCAGACACACACAGCTCATTATACCATGCTTTCCCATCCACTCTCAGATGGAAATTTTCTCCGGATTTGCTCTGTTTGTCAAAAACGCCTGATAACCCATACTTCTGGGCCTTATGAAGCTCGCGTGACGGTGGACTACCTTCATAATGCCAACATCAACGCTTTCCCCTGGCCGTCGAGATCTTCAGATCTCAACCCAATCGAACACCTCTGGGATGAACTCGATTGACGTGTACGTCAACGTCAGAACACGCCGCAGACACTTCCACAACTGGACAACGCGTTACAACGAGAATGGCGCTGAATTCCGCAGGACACAATTCGTACACTAATCCAGTCAGTGCCAAGGAGATGCAGAGCCGTGATTGCTGCCCGGGGCGGTCACACGAGAGCTCAGCGCAACCTTGTGACCTTATGTTGCATGACAATGACCAGTTTTCAATGCCTTTGTACAATGACAACATGTGACTATTAAGATCCAACATTTCATATTTGTATCCATGATAATAAAATAATATATCGACTTTATTATGTACAATAAATTTACTAAAAATCTGCCTGTGCGTTTCTTTTTTTGAAGAGTGTATGTAACATCCAACGGTTCGAGTGTACAGAAAACCGTTGATCAGATTGTCACTGTGTAACGGTTTGGCTGCCGGAATTTTAGATGTCCCATTCAGAGAAATAAGTCCGGCATGACAGTTATCACAATCACACCGGTTATGGGGAATTCTTGCTGTGGTTAATTTGATAAAAGTTGACTAATTATAACAGTCTGGATGGGTTAATTATTAAGACAACAGATCAATACGTGCACGTTTTTTTAGGCCATAAGCTAATTAAGAAACTAGTAGCAGACAGATGGATTGTTTATGTAAGTGTCTTCCCAATTACTTTTAAAAATGGTAGACAACATATGTTGTTTGTTTGTTTTTGGTTTAACGCCGAACTCAGCAATATTCCGGCTATATGACGGCGGACTGTAAATAATCGAGTCTGGACAAGGCAATCCAGTGATTGACATTATGAGCATCGATCCGCGCAATTGGGATACGATGACATGGATCAACCAAGTCAACGAGACTGACCACCCGATCCCGTTAGTCGCCTCTTACAACAAGCATAGTCGCCGTTTACGGCCCGCATTGGTTGATCTATTCTACCCCGAATCTTCACGGGTCAGACAGAATGTAAAACAGACTTGAATGTAGCCAGTGCGTTTCAGTGGGATCAGGGATAGGGCGTGTGACTAAATTGTCTGTGGCATATACATTTTAAAATTTCAATATAACCCTGCCGCCTAAGCAGGAGCTACTATTCGGTTGTCTAATAGCCGGATTTACTCGTTTGTATACACATCTAAAAACTAAACACTCAGCCTGTGACACAATAAAATCAGGCATTAAAACAGTTATCATAGCGAATAAAACGTTCCAGGCCGAGATATTTTTTTAAGAATTTTGAATATTCAAGTTACCTTTTCTTCTTATCGGCCAACGATAGCTCCTAAGAAATATATTGTCATACGGATACATCCGATCTTGATCTAGATTACATAAACGTTGATATATTTTAACAGCACTTCCTCGCCTCTTTGACCTGAAAAGTAATATTCTGAAAGGCTGTATTCTGAAGGGTATCAATACAGGACATCTCATAGGTATCCCAGATACACGTACATACTCAATAACAGACAGTACCATGCTTTCATATGACTTTGTAATAGTTCGGTATTCATACCATCTAATAATTTTGCAATTGATATGCCAAGTGCACTTCTAGACGAACTTGCTGCAGCCTTTGCCATAGTATTTATATTTTAGATTTTCCGTCAAAAGTAAGCCTAAGTAACTACAGTTATGTACGACTTCTTACCACCACACATAAATACATGCAACTCAGTCTTCCTAATTCAAGGCGCTTTAAAATAATATTTTACTATTTTGCTTTATTTACAGTCATTGTGTTTAACACACACCAGGAGTATAACATCGACATGGTATTTACTTTAAATGAACTGTAGTAGCATCTCTGAAGGATTGTCTGAATACAGCCTGTTTACATTTAATGTTTTAAATACACTTAAAATAACATAATTTATTCCGAGATTATAATTAGTTGTTATACCAAATTTGTTTACAGTATATCTCCTAATTTGGGTTTTTGTGTAGAACCTTTTTTTGATAATCCAGACGTGCTTCCTGAATCTGTCATTCATTGGATAAAGGCATGACCCTACGTCTGAACTGAATTAAACTGAGGAGCCAAAAAACTATACCTCTCAGTTCATCTATCACATGTTTGATTTTCCATTGAAAATATCTTAAGTTAGCGATGTTATATCCAATAAATAAACGGAACCAGCGCTTAGTCAGCATTCAAAGAGGACTTCATATCTACATGGTTATAGTTTTGATAATATAGGGGCGGTCTGGTAGCCTAGTGGTTAAAGCGTTCGCTCGTCACGCCGAAGACCCTGGTTCGATTCCCGACATGGGTACATTGTGTAAAGCCCATTTCTGGTGGTCCCAGCCGTGATATTGCTAAAAGCGGCGTAAAACCATACTCACCCACTCACTCACCTTAATAATATAGTTTGATTTACTCATATTTAACTCATAAAAAATTAAACAAAATCGCACAAAAAAAACAGCTGATGGGTATCTGAGACTTCTAATCTTTCAAAATTTATTATTTGATTTTCTTCAGCACATATTTACAGCATTTCTAACGTGGTAGGGGTCATGTGGGTCCAAATTCATATCTTACTAAGTCTTCTTTTTACACAAACTTATCCCCCCCCCCCCCCCCCCCCCCCCCCACACACACACACACAGATTACTTTGTGCAGTCTTTTGCCAGAATGAATGATGGTTAAATAGACATAATCAACTTCAACAGCAGTTGATCATTCAATTTTCAATTTTCTTGTACCTTCACAATAATGTTTTATCTAATCTCATGCTATATTGAAGGCAGTGCACGTGGCCAAATTTCCATAAAGATTGGACATTGCCAAATACATCTAAAGGTTTGGATCGTGAATTTTGGAAGGGACTAAGATAAAAAGATGTTCATTTCATATAGCTGTAGAAGAATATTACTGATCTACTGTAGTCAAATACAGTTGAGTCGAACTCATATGTGTCAATTTATCGGTTGTGTAGAACTCACTGCCCGGTCCCGGCGATTTCATATTTTTACCTCTGATAAGTCGAATGCGTTGAACCATTTTCTTTATGCCAAATGATAAATCATGTTCATTAGTTGGCATCAAAGCGAACTCACATTCTGCATCACACCTGCTACTACTAATAAAGTTTGAGCATCCGTAAATCTACCACAAGCGTCTTAACTCAAAAAAAATATCAATGAACTTTAAACTGCGACAATTTTGTACGGCACACATCGGATATACGTCACCAAAGACGCAACGACATATTTTTACCTCTGATAAGTCGAATGTGTTGAACCATTTTCATTATGCCAAATGATAAATCATGTTCATTAGTTGCAATTGGCATCAAAGCGAACTCACATTCTGTATCACACCTGCTACTACTAATAAAGTTTGAGCATCCGTAAATCTACCACAAGCGTCTTAACTCAAAAATAGTATCAATGAACTTTAAACTGCGACAATTTTATACGGCACACATCGGATATACGTCACCAAAGACGCAACGACATATTTTTACCTCTGATAAGTCGAATGCGTTGGACCATTTTCATTATGCCAAATGATAAATCATGTTCATTAGTTGGCATCAAAGCGAACTCACATTCTGCATCACACCTGCTACTACTAATAAAGTTTGAGTATCCGTAAATCTACCACAAGCGTCTTAACTCAAAAATAGTATCAATGAACTTTTAACTGCGACAATTTTGTACGGCACACATCGGATATACGTCACCAAAGACGCAACGACATATTTTTACCTCTGATAAGTCGAATGCGTTGAACCATTTTCATTATGCCAAATGATAAATCATGTTCATTAGTTGGCATCAAAGCGAACTCACATTCTGCATCACACCTGCTACTACTAATAAAGTTTGAGTATCCGTAAATCTACCACAAGCGTCTTAACTCAAAAAAAATATCAATGAACTTTTAACTGCGACAATTTTGTACGGCACACATCGGATATACGTCACCAAAGACACAACGACATATTTTTACCTCTGATAAGTCGAATGCGTTGAACCATTTTCATTATGCCAAATGATAAATCATGTTCATTAGTTGGCATCAAAGCGAACTCACATTCTGTATCACACCTGCTACTACTAATAAAGTTTGAGCATCCGTAAATCTACCACAAGCGTCTTAACTCAAAAAAAGTATCAATGAACTTTTAACTGCGACAATTTTGTACGGCACACATCGGATATACGTCACCAAAGACGCAACGACATATTTTTACCTCTGATAAGTCGAATGCGTTGAACCATTTTCATTATGCCAAATGATAAATCATGTTCATTAGTTGGCATCAAAGCAAACTCACATTCTGTATCACACCTGCTACTACTAATAAAGTTTGAGCATCCGTAAATCTACCACAAGCGTCTTAACTCAAAAATAGTATCAATGAACTTTTAACTGCGCCATTTTGTCACGGTACCCATCGGATATACGTCACCAAAGACGCAACGACATATTTTTACCTTTGATAAGTCGAATGCGTTGAACCATTTTCATTATGCCAAATGATAAATCGTGTTCATTAGTTGGCATCAAAGCGAACTCACATTCTGTATCACACCTGCTACTACTAATAAAGTTTGAGCGTCCGTAAATCTACCACAAGCGTCTTAACTCAAAAATAGTATCAATGAACTTTTAACTGCGACAATTTTGTACGGCACACATCGGATATACGTCACCAAAGACGCAACGACATTGTGAGTTGCGTCCCTTAGTGGAGCCACATCGATCCTTGGCCCTGGCCCGAAAAACATATTCGCTATTGCCGCCATTTTGGGTAAATGGAATATATTTATGACAGATCCGATTATCATCATTATTTATTGCTTCAGCTATGCTCTCAAATCAAACACCAGACACATTCCCCAGTCAGACAGTAAACACCCTAGAGTGATTTGAGCCGGAGATTGTGTTGGGCTGCACCGGAAATGAGGTCATTGTTATGCTTAATTAGGTTACTCAGAATAGCTTTACGAACAGATCATGTTACTGTTGGAACGCTTTGTTTTCAGAATAATATTTTGCAATGTTATAGGTTTGCATTGTTAGGTATGTATCAGTGTGAGACTTGTAGTTATAATAACATGATCTAAGGAAGTACATTGTTATTGTAATAATGTAAATATTCTAGAGTTTATCGTGGTGTGACGTGTAATGGTTATTGTTTAAAGTGTGCTGGTATGTCTTAATAATTAGATTGTTACATACAGTACTTGTAGGGATAACCGGTATCCCTTTAATTTAGCAGGTATCTGAGTTTCGACATTACGGTATTGTTAAAGTGCACACATGTATCAGGCATTACAGAAAGAATTATATAGAGTATGTGTACAATCTATAATAAAGATATTGAGTAAAGGGAGACAACTCTGTGAAGCTTATACTGACTACATGTATGTGATCTGAAGGTGATAATCCACCTAATGTTCTTGCGCACTGTATAACGATGATTGCTGTTGCCTCCATTTTGGGCAAATAGAATAAAATCTCTGACAATTCCGATCATCATCATTATTTATTATTTCATACACCTCCTAATCGGTGGTGTAACATTTCCACTTTTACACAAACCCCGTCTGGTTGTCCTGAAAAATAATCTAAAATGTTTTTCAATCTGTTTGTTTGGCAGGAGCTTATAATTCTATGGACAGAGCTTAACAGAGACACTGGACGCTATTTTTAAGTAATGTTCTGTCTTTACCTGGTTCGGGAATGAAGGTTACAAAGACCCTGTCCATGGTTAATATAATTCCTTATTTTTAAATGAGTCTCACGTGTTTCATAAATTCCTTCAACTCAAATCTTTCCAAATATTATAAAATGGAAATCCACATATGGATGATATTTTATTGTTCTTCATTGATTTTATTACCTAGGTTAATGCTCCAGTTTCTATATATTTTGTTCTGACTTTTCCATTATTCCAAATCTAGTGTTCACCATTTTACAAAACTGTGGAACCATTATCAGACACACGGGACACATTCCCAGATTCGGTCGTCCACGCATCACTACTAGAGCACAGGTCAGATTCATACAGCTACGTCAATTACGTGAAAGAACCACCACGGCCACCTCTATAGCTATTGCAGTACAAGGATTGCGTAGGATATTACCCCAGACAGTGAGGAACCGTTTACGTGCTGAAGTTATTCGCGCTAGACGACCAGTTCGAGGGTTCATTTTGACGGACCTCCATTGTCAGGCGCGACGTGATGTCAAGGTCAGAGACCATGGCCACAAATGCGATAGTTTGGTGACGAGTCGCTTCGCTTTTATATGCTTCGCCGTGCGGATGGTAGACGTTGTGTTTACAGGGGTTTTATGTACATGAACGTACGAAACGGTATACAGGGAGTGAACAGATTTGGTGGTGGTAGTGTGAGTATGTGGGCAGCCATCTCCTACAGTGGTAGAACAGACTTGGTGCATGTTCTGGGGAAGTTATCGGCACAACGTTACATGGGTGAGATTCTTCGACCACACATGTACATCCTTCCATCAAAAGCGAACATCACTTTCCAACAACAAAACGCCCGACCTCACACGACAAGACCGACAACAGTCTTTTCAGCCTTTTTTTTACAACATCCAGGTCCTGCCATGGCCCTTCAGGTCTCCAAATTTAAACCCAATCGAACATTTATGAGATTCATTGCATCAACGACTGCGCGCACGTCAGCAATAACCACAGAACATCCGACATTTTGCACAAAGACTGCAGGCAGAGTGGATGAGCATTCCCCAGGCCACACTTCTGGATCTGATTGCTTCCATGGGACGACGATGCCAGTCAGTTTTGGACTCCAATGATGGCCATATAGATATTGAGAACAGATGATCTTCACCTTGATAATCTACTGTTCAATGTGTGCCACATTGAACCTGGGGATGTTTCATAAAGTTACTTATTTATTTCACAAATACATTTTACAGTGTTTGCTGATTGGATTACATCGCCCAAACGCATCGTTAGGTAATTTATTATACCCCCGACAAAATGTCGGGGGTATATAGTTATACCAAGATTCCTTCCGTCCGTCCGAAAATTTTGTCCGCGCGATTTCTCTTAAAATATTCAGGGGATTCATCTCAAACTTAGTACATATAATCTGTGTCATATGGAGGGATGCAGTCAAAAGAAAATAATTGTTTTGATCAATTTTACGTTTTTTTAATGAATTTTTGAAACCCTATATATCCTAGCTATTTAATTTGTAACTACTGACACACTAGGTGGGTCGGGGGTATTAGTGAGCCACGCTCATTTTTGCACTTGTTGACATTGAAAACGGAGGTTTCGAAATCGTCACGAATTAAGCGTGGAATAAAGTCTGCATGCACTTGGCACGTGGTGTTCAGGGAAAAAAGGCTGTTAGGGGTGGTATTATCTCTGTAAATCGCTACTGTTGCTTCAACTGTGGGCAATGCTCGATATGCACGACTAACCGACCAGAGATTGTCCAAAATCTGGCAGACCAAGGATCACATGCTTCCCGTTATGGACCCTCAACGAGAGATTTGTCAGCAGAACAACGCCCGACCACACAGTGAACGTGCCACTGCACGTGCTATACGTTCCCAACAGAATGGGAACATTACTATGCTTCCGTGGTCATCAATATCGCCCAATTTAAACCCACTTGAACATCTATGGAATGAACTCAAACAACGTCAACCGCCGCCTCACACGCTTCACACTGTGTCAGGAATTGCAGGATGAATGGGCCACAGAATACCAAAGAATCGAAATCAGCGACTGATTCAGTCAATGTATTTTCAAACATAGAAGTAGTTTTTATACATCAACCAGTGATTTTTATCCCATGTTTTAAAATGGTGCTTTATATATATATTGTATTCTTATATATCTGTATCATTAAATTGTGTTTATATTAGTCTCTCATAACAATGTTTTATGTGTATATAATTTTGAAAAAAATATGCCTGTCTGTCTGTCCAACGCTCCTCCCAGCGCTGGCCGAAGAGACCCATCCCTGCTTACCTGAATGTCACTGTGGTTGTTGGTCACTCAGATGCCATAGGGGCTTGCAGGTGTATTCGGACTGCCTGAATATAGAGGTGAAGTAAGTTAGATTTTCGGGCTTTGAGAAAAGTCAGTAGTAATACAACGAGAACTGGCTTTACATGGTGTACAAAAGGTGTCTGGATTCGTATCACACGGTAGTGTACAGCTGCATTGCTGACCATCGACGTGTCTGTATCATCTCAATTCCCAATGACAGTAGAGGTCCATGAGAATCAGAAATCCCTACGTTATAAGTTCTCCAAATACTCACTGGTCTGATTCCATTGGAGGTCTCTGAGCCTGGGGGAGCAGTCAGCCCTTTCTGAACAAACTGGGGCAGCTAGCTAAATTCGTGGATCGCCCTACGGATACCTGCAGCGGCGTCATGCAGGGATTATATTCTTTCTGGTCCATGTTGAGAATAAAACTCAGACCTCAAGAAGGAAACGGTAATTCATGAGTATATACTTTATATGACCATTAGTATCATAAAGAAAAGTGCAGAGGGAGTGAACAACCAAACCGTCCAAAGTGCCTTTAGTTGTTGTGCAAAGTTGAACTCCTTGGCTGTCGCGGAAATCGTTGGCCATGTGTCCAAAATCACAGATTTACCGAACACGTTAACGTGGTTTCAACAAAGTGATAAACGTCTACGAACTGCATCACATTGAACTTTCCTCCAACATCAAGCTGACACACAGTGATGATAAAGGTGAAATAATGATCCACATTATCATCCTTAGTTTATCACTTCTCTGGGGTTGAATCACTAAAGTGTTTCCTCCACATCGAAGCTGAGACGCCTCGATAGATCTTAACTACTGTAAACCCAACTGACTCATTCGTACGTACCGAAGAAAAACGTTGGCCAGCGTTGTTGACGTCGAGGGAGCGCGTGCTGTTTTTCCATGGAAAATGGTAGCAGTTCGTGTAGTCGAGGTCGTTGATCCACGAGAACTTGCTGTAATCAACAGTGCAACAAACGCACCAAGGCACCGACCATTTGATGATGGGGAAGGGGTGGATGAGTTGGAGGGTGTTTATTTCACGTTGGATGTCCTTGATATGTGTTGTGAGTGAAATTATTCTGCACCATCAATGTCTGAATGTTTCGAAGCAGTGCCTGGAAACTTATTCTGTGTCAAACCAAAAATCTCAGGTACCCAAAAATCCAAGGACAAGATCAGACGTTAATATGAGGTAGAAAGTCATCTACCAATAACGTGTAGTGGTGGGGGTCAAGTTCAGTTTCTTACCTGCAGTAGATATTGACTTATTCCTGATGTATTGTTCTGCTTGAAGAAAGTGGATGTCGGAGGTTTATATTCTGAGGTGGATAACCTACCCAGGATGCATTGCTTGGAATATTTCAAGGTCACATCTGTATTTGTGGCGAGACTGTTTCGCTAGGATTGCTTGTTCTGAGAAAAAAAACAAAAAAACCCATGTGCAAATACCGTCACGCTGGTGCGATGTTGAAGTAATAACATGAACCTGAGCATGTACCATATTTTTGTCAATGTTACATTGAATTCCACCAAAGGACATCATATTTGGTTTATGTGCTGGATAGCTCTTTGAAATGTTTTTGAAATATTTGTCACTGATATTAAAGGTCAAATTCACTGTCAAGGTCAAAAGTGATAACTCATGAAGGGTTGAAGTGTAAGATCTAACTAATAGTGAAGGTCATTTATAATGTATTTATTCCATTATCACTAAAATGCCTATTTTTGGAGATATTTATGAAGTATTATGCATGCAGTATTATATGTTATATTATTTGAATACTCATGTATGAGCAGTGGTAATAAATCACATTCACCTAATTTCAATAAGTAGCATAAGCCATATTTTCATTTTTGCATATCATTCTGCCTAGGGCCTTCATAAGTGGTATACGTGATATGAAGCCCTTTGCAATTGTTTTTGAAATAGTCGCAACTGATAATGAAGGTCAAATTAACGTTCAATGTCTTTCAGTAAAAATGTTCACAGTAACTGAGGAAGAGCTCACTGTAGGGCGATGAAATCTAGTACATGCCACCCTCAAAGTGAAGCATATTGTGTTTTAAACTTCAATGAAGCTGGTATGACTTGATATGACTTGTACCGTTACAAATAATCTTATTATCATCTCACCAGGACCAAAGGCCCAAGTGAGCACACAGTTGATGACTTTTACTTTCACTCAGAACAAACTGGAAGTCTGAACATAAAATTTAAGGATATCATCACGCATGTATTAGAACTGATCTTTGTTCATTAAACAACTTAACATCTAAAAAGAATTATAGATGAAATTGAAACACTGTCTTCTCCAAAAGTACATGCCCACAGATCTTTAAGGGGATACTTACTGAATACTGAAATAACACAGAGTATAACTACAGCTATCTGATATGCCCAGGCTAACATTATTTACTAGAAAAAAAGACATCTCGCAAAATTGCATCCGGATACCTTCAGCAATGTTCAATTTTCTTGGTTAGGTGTTTCACACTTAATTGAACAAAATACACCCCTCAAATTGTGACATTTATTTTGAAAAAAAAGGAGGTATCCGGTGGGGTATCCGGTGCCGGAGCCTTGGACACCCAGATTGAGGTATCCGGTGAGGACTCTGGTGCCGGATACCCGGATTCCAGGAGGCATGCTTTCCGGTGAGGTGTCCAATGCCGGATACCACGGAGCTGGTATCCGGCAAGGTACCTGCCACCGGGTACCACGGATCAGGTATCCGGCAAGGTATCTGCCACCGGGTACCACGGAGCTGGTATCCGGCAAGGTACCTGCCACCGGGTACCACGGATCAGGTATCCGGCAAGGTATCTGCCACCGGGTACCACGGATCTGGTATCAGGCAAGGTATCTGCCACCGGGTACCACGGATCTGGTATCAGGCAAGGGATCTGCCACCGGGTACCATGGATCTGGTATCAGGCAAGGTATCCGCCACCGGGTACCACGGATCTGGTATCAGGCAAGGTATCTGCCACCGGGTACCACGGATCTGGTATCAGGCAAGGGATCTGCCACCGGGTACAACGGATCTGGTATCAGGCAAGGTATCTGCCACCGGGTACCACGGATCTGGTATCAGGCAAGGTATCTGCCACCGGGTACCACGGATCTGGTTTCAGGCAAGGTTTTTGGTAAGTGTCCGAAGGTATCCGTAAGGGATCCGGATACCGGAAACTGCATTTTGTTTGCTGTGTTAGGTCGCCGTCATGCAATGAACACAAAAAACATACCGCCTGTTCACTAAGAGCGGCTGTTGTGTAAGTAAGACAGAAGATATGTCCGAACGTAACTTTTATTTTTGCCATTACAGATACAAAAAGGCATGTATAAAAACTGGATTGAATTACAATTTGTATTACGAATTATTTAAAACATGTTTAAAAGATGAAATTAGACAAACAGGAGATTTAAGATATATTACTGACATATTATTTAGCAAAAGATAACACTAAGACATCTATGAGGTGATTGTATTGATAAAAAATACATGATAAAATACACAGTGCTCAAAATGTATCATTGTATGATCAAATTACACAATGTATATTACACGCAAGAGATTCTAATATAAGTTACTTCTATGAGTCGCCCCTGACGATCCGGGGTAGAATAGGTCTTCAGCAACCCATGCTTGCCGTAAAAGGCGACCATGCTTGTCGTAAGAGGCGACTAACGGGATCAGGCTGGCTGACTTGGTTGATGCATGTCATCGATCCCAATTGCGAGGATCAATCTCAAGTTGTCAATCTCTGGATTGTCTGGTCCAGACTCGATTCCTTACGGACCCAAGTCGTTAAGCTGGAATATTGCTGGGTGCGGCGTTAAGCAACAAACAAGCAAAAACAAACTTCTATGAGTAACCTCATGCGTTTCCATATCGTAAAGGGGGGAGGTTGGGAAGTCTTTAAAGTTGTTAAAGTGTTAGCACGTCGCGCTGAATCCCCGGGTTCGATTCCTCGAATGAGTACAATATGTGAAGCCCATTCCCATTGTCCCCCACCGTGATATTGCTGTCGTCTTCATTTCAGCATACATATGTTCTGAATTAGCAACTTAAGTTGATTATTAAAACACGCATGATACAACAATTAAAAGTACACAAACACTTGAAACAATTTGAAACCTGTAAATATTTTGAAAACAATAAAATAGAATGTTTGGTCCCAGTGATTCACACAAGGGTGTGCCATATCCGTGTGCATTCATTTTCCATCGATGGGCGTCACGTGGGTAACCTTGTTGCCTGTCTTGCTCTTGAAGCAGTTGCCGATCATCAACAGGACAAGCTCAATGGCTTCGCAAAGGGACAGAACTGATATACCCAGCCACAGTCCCAGCTGGCCTCCGATGTCACTCAACAAGTTCTCCCACTGAAATAGAACAGTGGAAGTTACTTTACATTCAGTCATCCATATGTATCACATGTGCCTAAGTATATCCAAGTCGGTGTATTCTGCTGTGCAGTGGTACCTGACAAAAACCTTGTTTTTTGTTCGAATAATAATCTTGTTAGGGTAGGTAAGTATCTATGCCTATGCTTGTGGATTTCCAGGAAATGGTAAACATTTGTTTTCAACTACAATAATTGCAAGAATACTATCGCATTAAAGGGAAAACGGGTTTGCTTATTTCTGTGTACTTGTAAGTCCCAAAGGACCACAGGTGGACCCGGATGTCGACCACGACATTCATAACGAAAATGAATCGAGTGCGTGAGATTTAACGCCGCTTTGAACTGTATTCAAGTTATATCACGTCGTGTCATATGCGTTATGTGACGCTATTTGAAATGGTCGTAGAAATAGCATGCTCATTTGTACCACAAAAGTCCAGAGACACCAAAGACCATAGCTAATAAAAATATTGCTCAACATAATGGCAAAGTCGACCAATAGACAATCGAAGTCACCCTTCTTGTCTCAAATTCTTTTTGATAATGTCTTTGTTCCTCTTTTCTTTGTTCCTCTAAATCAATATGCATAGATCTAAATATATATAAAACATATGAAGTGGTATCACTGGTGTCTTTTATTTCTAGCTTAAGTGGGTATATCAGTGAAAAAGAATTGGCTATCGTGTGTTTTTCTCTATAGTTTGACACCATGGTGTACTACCATCGGAAACATCCAATAACACCAACCTTTCTGATGTGTCATCATGGTTCAGATGTAATTAGATTGCAAAGTAAACAGACCGCATATTTCTATAAGCCCACGTCTGACAAAAGCAAACAAAAACAGTTTCGGATTAAGATTTATGTGTCTAGTAAAGTCAGTTTGGCTCAACATGAGAACGATGAATTGCAAAATTGCTCAAACTCGGGAATAGTCTATTACATGTCAATACGGTACACATCAATGAACACCTTGTACCCAACAATATCTTCTCTTTTTTGTATTCCAAACGCTGGAAAAAAGTTGTTTAAGAAACTATCATATTGTTATGTGTACGTTTTGTACATGTACGTGTATGTGTAAGTTGACATCTTGAAGAAAGGGGCAACAACGGCAGGACGAACAGCGCAAACACGTACTGCACGTGCTACATAGTATACATCGTTGTTGACTGACAAGATGCGCTGCTCAGATGACGTGAAATACTTGATTTTTGTTATTTGTTATTTTTCAATTCATCGTGCTCATTTGGAGCCAAACGGCCTGTAGAGATTCTCCTACCATGTAAGCTGGCACCTCCTGCACGATCTCCTCAGTCAGCTCGGAGAAGAAGACATTGAGGGACACCAGGTTCTTCCTGTAAAAGCATACAAAAGCACCAGTGGAAGGTGAATGACTACATCATAAAAGTTAACGCCAGTTGGTAGTGTGTACACCCTAACCCTAACCCTGACACTTGAACAAACCCTGCCCCAACCATGAAATCGTAACCCCAACTTTAACCATGCCATCATCATAGTGTATACAGGGGAAATGCACCTTCTAACCCTAACCATGGCAGTACATAGTGTATGCAGGTGGTATCCTTACCAAAATCATGCTATTTCGTTGTGAACACAGGTGGTATCCTAACTCTAATCATTCCAGTCTTATATACATTGTAAACAAGAGTATCACTAACTCTAACCATGTCAGTATATAGCGTAAACAGGAGTTAACTGCAAATGTAACCATGCCAGTATATAGTGTAAACATAGTGTAAATCCTAACCCTGACCATCAAATTTTAACCATGTCAGTTCATAGCGTCCATGTGAGTAATCAATAGGAACATGCAAGGGAATAGTGTCGTCGGTGCAATCATCACCGTAACCTCCAGAGGAAGATTGAGAAACGTTTCTCTTATCAGTTACCTTGTATCAATGTCTCCCAGTGACTTCTCCTTGTTGGAATTGATGACAGCTTTGAGAGCCATGTCGTGGTGGTCCGAGGGCCATGTCGTCATGGAGAGACGTCGCATGTAGTCATGCTCCCTGCACGGCAACACTAATTATTATACTTCTCAAAGAAAGGTTATTGTTAGGTTCTCTAACACTAGTTAAATATGGTTAGTTGTTTTAATAAGCAAGTATTCCATGTCCTCCACATTGTTTCATTTTCATAAACATTTAAATATGTGCTTTTTATTTCGGCGCGACGTTGCTCGCGATATCAGTCGGTAGCAGTACCCTCACTCACCTGCACGATATCTGGCATGTCCCGCACGTGAGATTTCCCTCCTGTCTTTTCTTGATAACCTCCTTTATGCAGTCGGTCTCTGCAAACAATTCTTATTGTTCATAGTAGATCATGAACAGTTGTTCTTATGCACATTTGAGCAAAGTGTACATTATATCTACAGTCAAAACTCGCATGATAGTATTTCTCCTTCAGCCATTTCATCCATTCCCCAGCTATCACAATGGTATTAAGTCAGATGTTAAGTAGAACAAGAAAAGTATATACATATGTTAGACGATCTGTGTTAATTTAGAGTCTAATCACACAATTTCAGTGTCAATATCAGTCCCAGATATGAACATAGAGAAGTTAAAATGAGTATTTGTACACACTGTCAATAAAAGGTGATTTCGGATGAATTTCACGATGTCTTATTGGTATATGATACGTTTGATATTTTAGAGAAACGTATATTCCGAAGTAAAATAATATTCATGAAAACAGTATGTTGTTGATTACTCTTATAGAATCCAACAACTCTTATGTAATACGTCCACCATATTTTCAAATCACATATTGTCAGATATTTTTTGTATATCATATATATCACATAACAACAAAAATTAACCGTTAACTGCACAATGCAACCACAACTACCAAATAAGATATCTGTCTGTCTGACTGTCATGTCATTTACTTGATGCACCAAGCTACACCAATCTAATCAACAGACCTGCCATCTAATGCGGGGTCTTGGGAAATAGTATCTACCACCAAGGCCCAAAGATACATCAATCCAATGAAACAACTTGTCCAACTTAAGAATGGTGTCAAGATCTAGTCTCAAACGTCAAGGCGCAAAGATACATCAATCCAATGAAACAACTTTTCCAACTTAAGAATGGTGTCAAGATCTAGTCTCAAACGTCAAGGCCGTAAGATACATCAATCCAATGAAACAACTTGTCCAACTTAAGAATGGTGTCAAGATCTAGTCTCAAACGTCAAGGCGCAAAGATACATCAATCCAATGAAACAACTTGTCCAACTTAAGAATGGTGTCAAGATCTAGTCTCAAACGTCAAGGCGCAAAGATACATCAATCCAATGAAACAACTTGTCCAACTTAAGAATGGTGTCAAGATCTAGTCTCAAACGTCAAGGCGCAAAGATACATCAATCCAATGAAACAACTTGTCCAACTTAAGAATGGTGTCAAGATCTAGTCTCAAACGTCAAGGCGCAAAGATACATCAATCCAATGAAACAACTTGTCCATCTTAAGAATGGTGTCAAGATCTAGTCTCAAACGTCAAGGCGCAAAGATACATCAATCCAATGAAACAACTTTTCCAACTTAAGAATGGTGTCAAGATCTAGTCTCAAACGTCAAGGCGCAAAGATACATCAATCCAATGAAACAACTTGTCCAACTTAAGAATGGTGTCAAGATCTAGTCTCAAACGTCAAGGCGCAAAGATACATCAATCCAATGAAACAACTTGTCCAACTTAAGAATGGTGTCAAGATCTAGTCTCAAACGTCAAGGCGCAAAGATACATCAATCCAATGAAACAACTTGTCCAACTTAAGAATGGTGTCAAGATCTAGTCTCAAACGTCAAGGCGCAAAGATACATCAATCCAATGAAACAACTTGTCCAACTTAAGAATGGTGTCAAGATCTTGTCTCAAACGTCAAGGCGCAAAGATACATCAATCCAATGAAACAACTTGTCCAACTTAAGAATGGTGTCAAGATCTAGTCTCAAACGTCAAGGCCGTAAGATACATCAATCCAATGAAACAACTTGTCCAACTTAAGAATGGTGTCAAGATCTAGTCTCAAACGTCAAGGCGCAAAGATACATCAATCCAATGAAACAACTTGTCCAACTTAAGAATGGTGTCAAGATCTAGTCTCAAACGTCAAGGCCGTAAGATACATCAATCCAATGAAACAACTTGTCCAACTTAAGAATGGTGTCAAGATCTAGTCTCAAACGTCAAGGCGCAAAGATACATCAATCCAATGAAACAACTTGTCCAACTTAAGAATGGTGTCAAGATCTAGTCTCAAACGTCAAGGCGCAAAGATACATCAATCCAATGAAACAACTTGTCCAACTTAAGAATGGTGTCAAGATCTAGTCTCAAACGTCAAGGCGCAAAGATACATCAATCCAATGAAACAACTTGTCCATCTTAAGAATGGTGTCAAGATCTATTCTCAAACGTCAAGGCGCAAAGATACATCAATCCAATGAAACAACTTGTCCAACTTAAGAATGGTGTCAAGATCTAGTCTCAAACGTCAAGGCGCAAAGATACATCAATCCAATGAAACAACTTGTCCAACTTAAGAATGGTGTCAAGATCTAGTCTCAAACGTCAAGGCGCAAAGATACATCAATCCAATGAAACAACTTGTCCAACTTAAGAATGGTGTCAAGATCTAGTCTCAAACGTCAAGGCGCAAAGATACATCAATCCAATGAAACAACTTGTCCAACTTAAGAATGGTGTCAAGATCTAGTCTCAAACGTCAAGACGCAAAGATACATCAATCCAATGAAACAACTTGTCCATCTTAAGAATGGTGTCAAGATCTAGTCTCAAACGTCAAGGCCCAAAGATACATCAATCCAATGAAACAACTTGTCCATCTAAAGAATGGTGTCAAGATCTATTCTCCAACGTCAAGGCGCAAAGATACATAAGTCTTATAAACAGACCTACTATTTTCAGAAAGGATGGTCAGGATGGTGTATTTCTGTCACACACTTTTGTGAGTGACCTTTGCACTCAAGCTCAAGTTCTTCATCAATAATCGAGAATCCGTGTTTCAACTTGACACTACATGTTGTCGCAAAGGTTGAGTATGTTTATTAAAAAATGTTTAGCTGTGACGTCATTTACGGATCTTATGGCATCTCGTTTCAATTATGTTCCCTGTATTTTCAGTGACTTGATTGGCGACGTCAGTGCTCCTCCACGCACCCATGTGCAGATGTGCATTCTTTGTAAGCCAACGTACTAAACGCGACAACATACGGCCCCGTCTGCTTCTGTTGTAGAAGAAGGGCGCTTCCTTTCAGTGTTTTCGACCATGTTGAGTGAATGTCTAAATAACGACAACTCGCCTTATCAACCTGACTGAGCAAGGTGACAAATTCTTCCAAGCCTAAAATCACATTTTGACATGATTATACAGATACTTGTTATGTTTAGGTGCTGAATTTAGTCAAGGCAGATCTCAAATTATTAGAATACTTTCTTGCAGTACTACTTATAGAAGTATATTAATATTATGCTACCATGCTCCCTATACATTCCGGTTCAGAATTGGTCTTCGGTAAAAAATGCTTGTCGTAATAGGTTAATACATGTCATCGGATCTCAGTTGCATAGTTCGTTGCCCACGAGCCAATCACTGGATTGACTCGCTCAGATTCGATTATTTACTGACCGCTGCATATAGCTGGACTATTGCTGAGTGCGGCGTTAAACAACGAACAAATCAATCTAAATGATATTATGTAATTCTTCAGACTTTATTCAAATGGCCACGGCATCATAAACATAGAGGTGCACTGTTTCTATGGCAGATGCAGGGAGGACGTGAGTAACAACAGCAAACGTGTCAATAACAACTGATTATGAAACAGGTTCTCAAAAAAGATCCAGTCAATTCTTTAATACGTTAACGCTTCATTTTATGGGGTAGAAATACCCGTTTCTGTGTGTTACCCTGATAAACATGGAGCTCATCAATGGTGAGGTGAAATGGGGTTTAACGTCGCGTCCAAAATTATTGCACTTCTATAGCGACGTGCATGTGTGTGTGTGTGTGTGTGTGTGTGTGTGTACTAGTCCGGACTGATGCCGATTTATAGTGCTAGCTCACTGAGATACCATGTCGCAGTTTAACATGAATACCCCACTCAGACACAGTATACTGACTCCGAGCCGACCAGTCCTTGTTTTAGCCCCTTAATGCCGAGCGCCAGACAGGGTAACAACAAGTACCATCTTTTAACGTCTTTTTGTATGACGCGGTCGGGGATCGAACCCCGGACCTTCCGCTCTCCGGGCGGACGCTCTACCACTAGACCACGGATGCGGTGCTCATCAATGTCACCCAGCAGGTCTATTATAATGTTTACAAACTAAGTCCACACACATTTGGTTAGTACGTTATTCACTAAATGAGTTATCGTACTCACGGCCTCCGGAGCACGTGTAGGTGGTGTTGTTGGGGTTGTCGATCCTCCGTGAGCATTCACATTCATTTTCAATCAGATCCTCCAGGCAGCTTCGCTGACACGTCTGTAACAATAGCAACGACATAAGAATATAATTATCTAAAGTACACATAATGCCATCACAAGCGAAAGAGAATACAACCGATTTCATACTCTTTAATTTCATATTACAATGAACCCACATTAATTCGCCAGGTATAGCGAATTCCGTTTTGAATGATTTGTTGGTGTTAGATTTGTCGGTTTATGAAGTAAAGTTAAACTAAAGTTAAAACCGTAGGTAAACACAGTCTGAAAAATACTCATTCTATTAAAGAGCAGATGACACAAAAAGAAAAAGTAAAGGATTCTTGAATACGTAGTAAGTGAACGACGATTTGATATATTCGTGGTGATGCCCATTGATATATATATGAAAGTTCCAATGGTAATGGGTTCCAGTTGAAAGGGGGCCGGGCAAACGGATTTCACTGTACACAAACATATTGCTCTCACTGACAACAGCAACACAAAACATTTACACATGAGTCAACCCTGTTGATATGGCTAACCACAATTATATGGAGTAGTGGCACTGCACGAACCCCATACCGTCAGATTCCGTCCTATAAAGTTCATAACATGACATCCGTATTACAAAAGAGAGAATAATATGTTTTATGGTAATTGGGCGAATTCTTTGATTTGACGAGAGACAAACTCAGAAACATTTTGAACATATTGGGTGTGTACGTCATCTGCCTGTATGTGTTTCACATCATAGATAGTTCCACAATGGATTCCTTGCAGTGCTGGTCGAGGGACTCTTCCCTGCTTACTTGAATGTCTCCATGGGGGTTGTCGGGTTCACAGTTGCCGTACGGGGCTGGCTGGTGTATTCGGACCACCTGAAGAATAGAGGCAGTGACTTGGAGAGTTGGATTTTCAGATATAACGCAACCAGAATTGGTTTTTCATAGTACACAGTGTTGGCCGAAAACGTATCTATCGAACTGAACAGCTCCCCTGTGGAATAAATAAAGAGCCACTGCCAATCGTCAATGGGTCAGTATCATCTCAAACCCAAATGTCAAGGTCCATGAGGATCTGAAATCGCCGAGGACAAATTTTCCACCCTGAGATTGGCGAATACTCCTTCATCATTGCTCAATAACAAAAATATAATGATGTGTTTGTGTCTGTCTACACACTGACTTTTGTAGATTCGCCAGGGTGTGTTTGATGAAGAATATGTCTTGATGAAGTGACCTAGGAACCATTCCGTCTCTCACATAAAAGAGAATCGCAACAAAGAACAGAGACATGACACAAGACTCTCCACTCAAACACAAACAATCGGAAAAATCGCTAATAGCTCATCAAGGTAATTTCACTGTCTCGTACTCACTGGTCTGATTCCAATGGATGTCTCGAAGCCCGGGGGAGCAGTCAGCCCTTTCTGCATCAGATTAGGCGGCGAGTCGAACTCGTGGATCGCCACACGGATACCGGCGCTGGGCGTCACGAAGGGGATGTACTCTTTCTGGTCCACGTTCAGAATCAAACTGAGACCTCAAGACAGAAGAGGGCAAAGCACACTACATGTGATCATCGGTAGTACAACGCCTTTTCTATGGTGGGATGTGATGGTTGGGGGTCCAAATACGAGATTCTCCTGCTTTTTCAGCACTAAATCCCTGATCGTTGGTTAAACATCTACTATCTGCATGCCTATGGGCTTTCCGTCCACAAGAAGCTGACACACAGTTATAATAGCTGGAAAAATGATTGTCATCCTTAATGTTACCTTCCCGTGGGATGTATTACTTGGGGGTTTCCTCCCACATTAATTTGACAAAACCTCGACTGATTCATCCATACTCACCAAAGAGTTGTCCAGCGTTGTAGACGTCGAACGAGCGTGTGCTGTTTTCTCGTGGGAACTGGTAGCATGTCATGTAGTCAAGGTCGTAGATCCACGAGAATTCGCTGAAAGAACACAACCATATCAGAGCTGTTGAATCGTGTCAACGAAAGGACAAAAAGAATAGATCATTTGATATTTTGTTGTGCGTGTGTCTGTGTGCTTTATGCTGGATGTTCTTGACAGAAAAGCGTTGTGGAACAACCTAATTGTTGGCAACCTTCTTTCAGCGTTACTCATGAATGTTTCGAAGCAGAGACCGAGAAATCCCCCCTCAACTTCTCACCCCGACACACTCGCACCACCTCCACCCTTCCCCACCACTCACACTTCATACGTCGTTCTGGTCCATCTGCCCTAGGCAAGGGCGTAAAAGTCCAGTTTCCACCCTTGCGAAACTAGGCTTGAATGGAGTTACATTTTGGCTGGACTAACGAGTCTATGCATAGTCCAATCAAAATCGCGATACGAACCCGACGTCCGGTTCGAAAACAAAATGAATTTCAACGCGCAGATTTAGGTAGACGGTAGGATTCGCAAAACATGTGAAACGTCAACTGGGCATCGACTGACATTTTCCAAATCTTTTCATGTTTTTAATCAAGGTACTCACATTATTTAATGCACTTCGCGAGGTAAGACCAGATTTAGTTCAATACAGACCTTGATTATCGACCAGATCGTGTTGACTGGGCGCCGCCATTTTGTTTGAAGCACATGCAAGTGATATAAGAGATGGAATCTGATTGGAAAATAGGAGGGACACCGAAGGGACATAAAAGGGACATTACTCGTAGTAGCCACTGGTGGCGCTACGATCGAGCCCAGACATTCCAGCGAACTTAGGCAAGGGTGGAAGCTGGACTGTTGTAGTCAGCTAACTGCTTTGCCACGTGAAGATGCCTTTCCGTAAACATGTTCGCTGTTACAATTGTTTTAAAAAACACCTTCACACGACAGAACGACATGACATACTCATCTGATGCGCGAACATTTCGTGTAATCACTATCTATGATGAGACATTTTTCCGTCTCATGCACATTTGATTGCAATGACCACCTTCACACTCGACAGTACACATGACATGTGTCGTCACTGCATTTAGCAGCAATGTATCGAATACACACATACGCAATTGATACATGCTAAACGAGACTGACATGCCAATGCACAGTTGCAATTAAGTGAGTGTTGTGCTTACCTGTTACCAAAAAGACAGACATATTTTGACGTTTCCACCCAAACTTCACCCAAATATACATGCAAGAATAATAAACAAGCAAACAGTTTCGAAACAAAACATTAAGTATGATCCACTATGTTTTTGAATACCGGCTCTAAAACCACTTATTAGTTATTAATACATGTGTAATCGACATGCTGGTTAAATAACACAGACAGAAAACGACTTATCTACTGTTTGAAGGTTAAGGTTAGATTTTAAATTGAGGTAGAGAATAACTTACCAATGAACAGTGTTCTTATGGAGGGCCACGGTGAGTTTGTTGCTTGTTTTAGAGAATGGTCACTACAATTATATTCGTCTGCTGCAAAGAAGCCAATATCAGAGGTCTATCCTACTGAGGACGACCCACCAAGGATTTATTGGTCTGCTGGGAAAAGGTAGGTGTTTATTCTACTGTCTCGCTCAGATGCCTTGTTCTGAAAGGCAAGGATTGCACGTGGTCGAAACTTACCTGTGATGACAGTCGCTGCCGGCGAAGGTGCAGCTGACGATGAGCTCCGAGACAGGCTGTGCCAACGCACGGATGTCTGTCTTGTCTACCAAAGATAGCAGAGTATCCATCCGGAACTCCTCGGGTGCTTGGGTCAGGAACTGACTCACTGAACAATGCAAAGTGCGATTTAGATGTGAAGTGCATCAAGGGAGTTGACAAGAGAATTCTTTGTACTTTGTACTTTCAAATGGGAAGAAATCCATTTCTCGTATATTCAAGCCAAATAATCGGTTATGATAGAATTGGTTTTATGTACTGTACTCGTGTTGGGAATGGAACCCGGTCTTTATCGTGAGGAGCCAACTGTTCAACCTCTACGCTGCCCCGACGCCCCTACATATATCGCATTACATGGTCACACATTGATCTGCCTTCAGCTATATAGAAATTTAAGTACTAATCTTATTTGATATAAGAAAGGAAACACATGTACATGTAGCGTCAAATAGCTGCGGTTTGTAAGTATTGAACCAAAGTTACCTGAGTATGTATTCCTTGATGTTACGACGTCATCAACGAAAACTTCCCCGCCACCATCGTTTTCCTGTTCATAGACCAAAATTCAGTTACTTCACGACGTAGGGATCATGTCATTCAAATGACATATATATGTAGTCAGGATGAAGTGCCAGTCAAGTTGCTATTCAAATGTCCCCCACTTGTCCACCGCAAAGCTTTTTGAAAGGTTGACTGAGGTCTTGATAAAGTGACCTTGATCAAAGAACTTTTAACCAAGAGTCGTATGACGCACTTTGTCATCTTGGTAGAAAGAGCATGCTCGATAGTTCCTCAAAAGTTGTGAAATGCAGACAACGGGAATAGAGTATTGCTCGACATAAAGGGAAAGTTTACTCTCTTGTCATACAGTATTGTGGAGTGTTTTCTGTCACTCCGTTTTAATATATGCACATATCTAAATATGAAAGAGACGAGGCGGTCTCATGGTTCTCCTTTAGTGCTAGTTCAAGTGGGTAAATCAATGAAAGGGAAATGGCTAATTGATGGTTCTTAAAGGATATGAGATTATTGATATACTTGAAAAGCAAGTATCTTTTAAGCTTCTTGATCAAATTAACCTGTTTTGACTTTGCCAATCAGAGCAGAAAATCGGATTCATATGCATACAGAAACAGATCAGCAAGAAGGAGAGCACATTTGGTGCCCATGGAGATTAAGATCTAGCCACCATACTTTCGAAGTCATTGGCAGTAGATTGTTTCATTTAACTTCTGTGTTTTTATTTAACTAAATCGTAAGAAGCAAAAAGTTTTAAAGTGACACCCTCCGACTTTAGGCCCAGGTAAACTCAGAAATGAACCCACTGCATCTGATTGCGATGTGTTGGTACAACACAAGTGTTTCAGGTGAAGTCAAGAGTGAACCTACTGGGTCGGATTGCGATGTGTTGGTACGACACAAGTGTTTCAGGTGAAGTCAAGAGTGAACCTACTGCATCTGATTGCGATGTGTTGGTACAACACAAGTGTTTCAGGTGAAGTCAAGAGTGAACCTACTGCATCTGATTGCGATGTGTTGGTACAACACAAGTGTTTCAGGTGAAGTCAAGAGTGAACCTACTGGGTCGGATTGCGATGTGTTGGTACAACACAAGTGTTTCAGGTGAAGTCAAGAGTGAACCTACTACATCTGATTGCGATGTGTTGGTACAACACAAGTGTTTCAGGTGAAGTAAAGAGTAAACCTACTGGATCGGATTGCGATGTGTTACCAAACTGTTCCAGCGAGACGTTGAGAGTCCTGGACAAACTCCTGAGGGCGGCCATGGCGAATTCGTTGCTTTTTATGTTGGAGTACTTGAACGGGTTTAGGTTGCACAGGGTGACGCTCGGGAACTTGAGGCTGCGGGTGTTTATCGTCGTCTTGGTTGTAACAGGCCGTCTGGAAAAAAGTGAGTGATTTGACGTTAACGCCGCTTTGAGTGCAAAGGCCGAACACGCTTTCGTAAGACGTATGTAACGAAACTGACATTACACAGAGAAATGTGTTTCCATGATATCAAACTGTCCCAGGACCTCCTAAAACGTACATTGAATCCAAAATAACATTAGCTGTTGATTGTAGCAAGCAAATATTATAGCAGTGTTTTTATAATATAAACTGTTTCAGAAAATACAGGGAACCAAGTTGATCCGTAAGCCTGGTTGGAATACGAGCGCACCGTATATTGTGACGTAGCAGTGCAACAGTGCAAAGATGGAGGTTCTTCACGTTATTGACCAATTCTTGGTATTGGCTAGTATTGTCCAAAACCACTTTGGTAAATTGGAGAATATCTGCTTGTATACCTTGCATGAATTCGAAGCTGGGGCACTGCCAGTCCTAGTGAAGGTCTGTCTTTCAAACAGTTAACAAATATCAAAATAAGCAGATTTTATGTATACATGTAACCTTTAATGTTTAATAATCTCATATCTTGTTTAAGTCGCTGTATGGTTGACACAACGCACTCACTCACACAATCACTCACTCACTCATATGTAATAACCAGAATTTAATCTAAAATAATCATTCTTGAAGACATTTGTATTACATATGATAACGTTTTATTTGTAACGTAGGGCGGTGGAATAGCGTAGCGGCCGACAAAACAGTATTTCGTCACGCCGAAGACACAAGCTATCTCATCACAGAGTGTGTGATGTTCATCGTCATTGTTCCCCGTAATGATGTATCTGCATTAGATGTAGTGAGTTAACAAGCGAGTGCTGTTAACTGCTATATCCCGACTGTCTGTTAATTATCAATGCTGCATAAGGCAAACTAAAGACTTAAAGCCTGAGCAACGATCCAAGACAGGTAGGTACGATGAAACCCATTCAGCCATGTCACAGATCCGACTGATCCAGATGTAAGTCGGCTCCAATGACCCAGCATGACGTACTTGGCGCCTCTTCATATCCCAACAGGGAGAATAATTTCTAAATGCAGAAATGTACATACATAAGACATGTGAATCTATTTGTAACATAGCAAGACGTACTTGTCGCTTCTTCAAATCCCCAGAGGGAGAATGATTTCTAAAGGCAGAAATGTACATACATGAAACATGTGAATCTATTTGTAAAATGATACCAAAGTGTAAAGCATGCACTTCAATTCGGCCTATGATCCTTCATACAGTAAACATTTCATGTTAAAGTTTTAAAGACAGCTTTAAACAGTCCTTTATTTCAAAGGACATTTTCCGGATAGCTTACCGTTTATAAGCGTCCAGCCTTTTGAAACAATTGCTATTTCCATAATATCTGAGATCAATGCTCAAAGCGCTGTCTTCACTTTCCAAATATATTATTTACATATTCCTGTCTTTCGCTTCAGTCTTTGTGCATTGTGATTTCCCATTATGGCCTTAAAGTTGTCTTCTGTGCATTGCTCAATGTTTAACGATGGCGCCAGTGTTGATGTGGGCTGGTCTGAATATTTCATTCACTTTCATCTTTTGGCAATAACTCACTAGGTCAGCAAGTAGAATGTCAGGCTTTGTCCACACAGTCAAGAACACATAGTCATGCGTGGCTACAGCCAACACAATCTCATAAAACACCGACGTAAAAACATTACAACACTGTCTGGGAATCACTTGGAAGAGTAAACGAAAACGAAATCCATAACGTCGAATATGTGATCACACCATTCGTTTATATATAAGGTGTTGAGAACATTTTGCATTTTGCAACAATTTTGTTTCCTCTCATGTTATTTTTGTTAGCCACCAATTTTCGAGCGCAGTTAGATCGATAGATTTGTTTCCCATGCAGACAACATATTGGTACTGTGTTGGGTTTTATACGGATTTTAGTAGTAATCGACCAAAAACTAAAATGGGCTTCACACATTGTCCTATGTGGGGAACCAATCCGGGCCTTCGGCGTGACGACCGAACGCTTTAACCACTACGCAACCCAACCGCCCTACATAATATATACACATGCACAAAAGTTAAGCGCCACCATATTCATAGTCTCTTTATTTCACGTGTCGGAATCAGAAATATGATGATGTATGACTGAATAAGGCTTCCATAGTTTCATGAACCCAAAACGTCCTCAACTGACTGAGAGGCACATGCGGAATCGTCTGATATGGTGCCGTGCCCGTAGTCGATGGAACTTGGGCAACTTGAGAAGGATCCATTGGTCTGACGAGTGTCGAATGCTGCTACGAACTGTTGATGGTCGAATACGTGTTTGGAGGCAACGTAACACTCGTTTTGCACCAAGGAACATCCAGAAGACCTTAGCATATGGCGGGGGGTCTGTAATGATATGGGGTTGTGTTTCCTTCGACTGCAAACTTACGTTGGTGACAATTCGTGGAAACCCGAATGGCCAACAATACCAAGATGCCGTTCTTCGTCCAGTGGTTTTCCCTCATTTTGACAACCATCCTCTTCAGACAAGACTTTTTGGCTTATTTTGCGTCAAGAAGCTATTGCCACTCTTTCTTGGCCGGCCTGTAGTTCGGATCTTAATTCGATTGAGCATCTCTGGGACATTTTTAGCCGGAAAATCAGACATCGTGATCCCCCAGTTCAAAATCTCGCTGAAGCCGCACTTCGGTAAAATTCCTTTCTGCTCATATTCTTTTGGAACAGAAGATAAACTTGCTTGGGGACAACTTTTGCATCACACGAGGTTTACATATACGGCTTATAACAATCGTACATCTCGTTATAATAGTCATCATTAAGTGCCAAAAGTAACAGCTCACAAATATGGTGGGTGGCGCTTAACTTTTGTGCATGTGTATACTTAGGACGTATTCTGTCCCGGAATCCTTACACTGGCATGAACAATTTATTTGGAATAATATTGAAACAATCCAAAAGTTTCAAAAACAACAATTTAAATCACATTAATTAATCATAAGGCACACATTTACAGGAATAGTGTCATGATAACTCAGCGTGATTAGTGGATAAAAAGATTAAGAGAAATGATGGATTTAGTATTTATCCGTTATACGATAGGGCTGCTGCAGCGATGATTGCGCGATCGATCTACAAGTACTGTCCATCGTTGATTTTGTAAAATTGTTTCTTTTCAAAAACTAAATACCATGAACTCACTAATTGGACCACGAAACTGGCAAATTCGGATTTTTTTGTTTTCGTTTGTTGTTTAGCGCTGCATTAGCAATTTTCCACCTATTTGACGGTTGCCTTTACGTACTCACATCTAGACCAGACAATCCAGCAACTATTAATGTCAAAATGCGGCCTCGTCTTGGCATATGTAGGACAGATTTCTTTTTGTCGACAGGTCTAAGATATATAAAGAAAATCCAGTTCCATATATTTTATTTGGATTTCCTCAAAATGTTTAGTAGTTACGAAGTTTTGGGTAAAGGAAAGGGTAAGAAAAACGTTAAGAGTTACCTTTATGTCTTTAGTGACAGGCATAACTTAAATATATTTAAATATTCCATTTATATTGATAGCCATTGTAAATTATTTTCTTTTTAACAAAATTCACTTATTTCTGGTCAGGTAAGTTTTTTACACTGCTTTTCGATTTTATTAATTTTTTTTATCACATTTCAATTTGTAGGAGTCGATGGATTCGTAAGGCAAGTTGAACAGAAATCTGGCCCAAAAGGTACATCATCTAACATCCAGCGTCTACGACTTAAATGGTAGTGACTGTATCCTTGCTTATTAGTATCAGATATAGAGAACATTCCCTGAGGTTGATTAACCCACACCTGAAACTGATTTAGGTAACTTGAGACACTCTGACTCGCCTTTTACACTGATTAATTGACATTTACATGTAAAACTGACTTACTCATTGTTTATGTCGGCTGACTCACCTGCTAATGAACTTGCATAGCTGCATAAGGAAAGTACAATGTCATATTGATGTCGTCCACATGTGAAGTCGATTACCACAGCTTTGATACTGACAGACTCACCTCAAGCACCAGATATCGAACCTCGGATACTACATGAAACATCACTGAAGCTGGTTGACGCACATCTGTTTGACTCACCTCTAATGCCTGTTGACTCACTTCTGATACTATTTGGCACATATACTGGTATCATTGTGATTGACTCACGTTTGGTAGTATTTGACTGACCTCTCATACTGGTTGACTCATATCAGATAGTGATCGACTCATCTCTGATAGAGGTTGATGAGCTGCCACACTTGCATGATGATAGCTCCTATTGCTGTCAATAGAAGAAGGAGCTAAGCAAATTTGATAAAATATAACAACTTTCCTGGGATGTTCAGCAATTTACTTCTTCGACTACTTTGCCATTCCTTGGAGGAAAGACGGGCATTGTTTTTCTATCATCCTTTGTATCTAAGATTGGTGAGTGGCAGACTTTGTCTATGATGCAATAGAATGGTGCATTGGATAGCCGCAAGTTCTCTATTCCACCCATCTCTCGAGCAGCTTCTTGTATCTGGTATCCGTAGACTGGCACCGTTTCTCCACCCGCGTGTAGGAGTAGGAGTAGTGTGTTCGTCTTTCGTCCATTGCTCTCTAGCGTTGCTACGGCAAACTTCGTGCACACGTATTTTCCAGCTGGCAATGTTGGTGCTTTCTTATGTTTGGAAATGGGTGGCGCTGGTAATAGCTGTCTGTCCATAGTGGCCATTTCTTGCTATCGACGCAGTTGTCTGTGGCGCCGCATTTGCAAGTGGAAGTAGGATCTTCGAAGATGATTGGTGGTGTAGGATAAGTGGTTAGACAGTCCCCGCATTGGTTGTGTGGATTTCTTTCCCTTTCTCTAGAGGAAACTATTCGAAGTTTGCCGAGGCTTCGATGTCTGTTGCATAAGAAAACGAAGCCTAGTATCTTGCCAGCCTCGATTGCAGGATGGAAGACGCATAGGTATATCTCTAAAAACTGCCTTGGGATTTGGTTCCGCTCGTAGAAAGTATACCCTAAGGACTCCAAGATTTGTTTCTCTCTATCGGATAGGAATAGAAAAGGGTATGTTTTTTCGAGACAATCGTAGGCCTCCAAGAGTTCTTCTTGTTTCGTTTCTTGCTGTTGGAAATTTGTCCCCTCTTGGTTTCCACGAATTCGCATATACCTAGCTTGTGAGATGTGGTACTTCTGTTTTGCTGCTCGAACAGATAAAGTGCCTGAGCGAATTGGTAGGGCTGCTCTTGGCATTTTTATACATCCTATGTACCTCACATGTTTACTTGGGAGTACACCTATTTAGGCGCATTCGTCTTTGTTCCTTTTCCTATACTTTGATACAATTCTGTTTCAATACCTCTCGTTTTTCACCACAAATAATATTTAGTTTAATGTCATGTCGATCGTAGAATAGCATAATCATTTTAATGGAAGAGAGAGAAAATTCCCCTCCTGTAGTAGTAGTATTGGGGTATAAATCTGGCCCCATCGTGGGTGAACTAGTTTCAGGGTTCAAGGAGAGTTATCTATACTACTGGCCACGTGGACACACATGTGTTTAACCAGCGCAAAAGTTGCAGTGTTGACAGGAAGGAGGTCCACGTAACTTGCAGAGTGTATTCGTTTTCATGGAGTCATGCTCAAGTGCACGTGTCGCAAATCCTTGTAGTTGTACAACATGCAACTGTACCCAAAGCCAGTTGGCATTTGCGAAGTTGGCGTTCACGTCGAGACTCTGATTTATTGAATGACAATTTGATATGCCAGATCACATAGATTGTAATTATGTTACATTCCATTTTTGAAAGTAACCGTCACTTGAGTTGTAGGAAAACGTTCTTTGGATCAGGTCATAGCTGTAACCACTGGGTAACATTGGAGTGCTATCAGGTATGAGTGTCTACCAGTATTGGTGTCCACATGGAACGAAATTGAGGACTCCTAATGCCTGTGAAGCCTAATGCCCTTTATGCATGTTTGCGAATTTGTGGTCTGCAAAAAAGATTGGTTGGTTGGTTGTTTTACGCCGCACTCAGCGATTACCAGCTATATGACGGCGGTCTGTAAATAATCGAGTCTGGACCAGACAATCCAGTGATTGATATCATGAGCATCGATCCACGCAATTGGGATCGATGACCTGCATCAACCAAGTCAGCGAGCCTGACCACCCGATCCCGATAGTCGCCTTTTACGGCAAGCATGGGTTCCTGAAGACCTATTCTACCCTGGATCTTCACGGATCCGGCAAATAGGGAGTAACATCCAACCAAACATCATACTCGACTGCGAGACTGTACGATTTCGTACAAAACTGTTTCAGCAGAGTGATAACTTCATATACTAAGTCTCTTTTGAAATTATTTGACCTGATGCAATAGGAAACTGTATAAGGTGGCTATATTTGTTGTATAGGTCAGTTTCTAAGAATACCTAACCGTACAAGAAGACAGGAAGTAGTCATCCCTATGGACACCAATTGCGCTCACCTTCTTCCTTATCTGTTTCTGTATGCATATGTATCAAAATTTCTGCTGGGATTGGCAAGGACAAAGTAATTTCATAGTCCTTTAATAACCATCAAATAACCCCAGTTTGGACGGCTTCATCTGTTTCATATTTACATCTATGCTTAAAGATCCAGTGGGACAGAATACTCTCCACAAGCCTGTATGAGGGATGACTTCAACCTCCAATAGTCAACGTTACCTTTTTTCGAGCAATATTCCTGCAGCTCCAGCCATTGGTGTCTAAATGTTTAGGTTCAAACTAACTTGCTCTTTCTACCAAAATTTCAAAGAGCGCAAATGCAACTCATGCTCATAAGTTGTTTGATCAAGGTTGATTCAAATTTGACGCATCAGTGACGAAAATAATTTTGGATTCAATTCTCTATTTTGACTATGTGCCCGTGGTTTTTACAGATAAACAGTTCACTTGACTTTGCATGTGTTTGTGATGGGTGCCACCGCTCACCTTTTCGCGAACACATAGTTGATGGAATCTTGCAATCGACTCCGTTTTCCGCAGCGATTTCTTATGAATATTGAAAGGATTTTGTCGCAATAATGTATTTGGACAATAAAGCTGTAACGGTGTGCACAGACAATCTACAGCCGATATACACATGTACACAGACTGTCCACGTGTGAAACGAAGGTGTACAGTTTGTCTACGTGCGAGAGGAAGGTGTCTATACACAGCCTATGTTTGAGATGAAGGTGTACACAGGCAGTCTGCGTGTGATATAAAGATTTACACAATGGTACTGCTAATAGACGTGCGTAAGTGAGCTGGGTGTAACGCCGTTTTGAACATCATACCAGTTATATCACGGCGTGTCAACTTACTGTGGGAAGAAAGCCCGAATTGATGCAGGTCTCAGGCGTTAAGCAATATGAGGAAAACCCACGAAATGCTGACCAACCGAGGAAGATAATCGACATACCGGGGTTGTTGCGTGCCCAAGGGACGCAACTTTACACAGCGAATTGTAGCTGCGAAGACGGCTGGGCCATCCGTGGCCCCACTGCTGATAAGAGTGAGTGAGTGACTGAGTGAGTTTGGTTTCACGCCGCTTTAAGCAATATTCCAGCAATATCACGGCGGGGAACACCAGAAATCGGCTTCATACATTGTACCCATGTCGGGAATCGAACCCGGGTCTTCGGCGTGACGAGCGAACGCTTTAACCACTAGGCTACCCGGCCGCCCCCTGCTGTTAAGAAGCCTGATTGATTGAGAACTCCCTGTCGCAAGTTGACATCTGTTTGACTCACTTCTGATAGTAGTTGAATCACTTCTGATACTGGTTGAATCACCACTGATCCTGGCTGACACTCCTCTGTTACCTTTTATACTCACTTTTGATTCTGATTGATTAATTTCTGATACTGTTTGACTCACCTCGACTACTGATTGACTCACCTTTGATACTGGATGATGAGCTGCCACACCTGCATGAGGATAAGCCCTGTTGCTGTCAATAGAAGAAGGAGCCAGACGACTTTGAAAAGCCAGTGACCCCTCCCGTGCAGCTTGCGGACGCCATGGGCTGACGTGTTGTCCGCAAAGTCGCCCAGCATCTGCGAAGCTGGTATCCTCTTGTTGGTGGTCATCGTCCGCAGATATACTTTGCCCCGATGTGAAACAAAACAACGTCTTTATTGTCGCATCTTTTAAGAAGTGGACTGTGGTGTTGTCCTGCGCCTACTTGAGTTAAGTGTCATATTCATTATTGATATATGTAAAGCTTTTCCCTGAACAGTTCCAGCAGTATTGTCTAACGGCTGAGTGCCTCGAATCCAGATTTAATTTATTGAAGAACAAATGGGATGCATTACTGTCACGTTTACGTGTTGATGTTCATTACAAAATAGATGAAAGCGACTTTTGTAAGTTTGGCTGTTACGTAGGCCATCGTTTACAAACTTCACAATAGCTCTGTAGTAGATGATCTACCATACAATAGCAGTCTCACAATAGCAAACTTTGAATTTTTAAATGCTGTTTGTAAGTTTCAGAAAGACATTAGGAGACTATAAAGCCTATTAAGTGTTAACTCTTATTGTCGACTCAACTGTCTGGCTGAGCTGATGAATCGAGGAACCAGAAAAAAAAGGTTCCTGAAACAGCCATGATGTCGCGCAATGGTGGCGTGGCATCCATCTAAGAGTTCCGTTTTGGGGATGCCATCAGCCAAATGACAAAACTAGGTTTTCCTTGTCCATTTGAAGAACTTACATCAGACCACTTAGTAATAATTGATTTCAATTTGCCTCACAATTAACTTAAAGGCCTGGTGTTTAAAACACAAAACCAAAGTACAGGAATTTGAATTATCCCTTGAAGTATATGATATACTTTATACCGAGTTGTAACGAGAAAATACTTTTGGAGACCGTCTCCGTGGTCTAGTAGATAGAGCATCTACCCACAGAGCAAAAGGTCCGTGGTTCGATCCCCGCTCACGGCCATTCATACCAAAGAACGTCAGTATTATGCGTCTGAATGGGGTATCCATGCTGCGGCATGATATCTCAGTGGCCGAACAAGAGAAGTAGAAGCAGCCACACACACACACACGTCTGTTGTGTGTTTACTTAACGCCGCATCCGGCACTACTGTAGCCACATGACGTCGATAAGTCAAACGGGTCTGGACCAGACAATCGTCACACATACACACATATATACACGTCGCTGTAAAAGTGCAATATTTAGCGCAACGTTATACACCATTTCACCCCTCACCTTTTGAAATCTTTATCCAAGTTCCCGGGTACTTATTCATACTGGGGCGCGGATGGCTGCGTCTAAGGCGCCGCGAATCCCTGTGCAGAGTTGCGTCCCTTGGGCACACCAGAAACCTATGATTGTGGGTTCGAATCCCGGTTCGCCCTGATTATGTTTTTTATGTTTGTCAGCACCATACCCGTACTCGTGGGTTTCACCGAAGTGGTAAACGTCTGAGACCTGCATCACTTCGGGCTTTCCTCCCACATTATGCTGACACGCCACGAAATAACGGGAATACTGTTAAAAGCGGCGTTAAACCCAACTCACTCACTTATTCATACGGCCCATGAAGACCTGGGTTAGAATTGGTCTTCAGCTAAACATGCTTAGCGTAAGAGGCGACTAACCGGTTCGGGTGGTCAGGCTCGCTGATTTGGTTTCATGCAGGTCATCGTATCCCGAATGGGGCGGTGAGGCACCCGCTCGTCACGCCAGAGTCGCGGATTCGATTATCCTTATTAGTACAATGTGTGAAGCTCATTTCTGGATCCCCCGCCGTGGTACTGCTGATAAGACTATGCTCACACACTCACTCATATCCCAATTACGAAGATCGATGCCTGGTCCAAACTCAATTATTTGCAGACCAAAGCCATATAGCTAAAATACTGCCAAATGCGGCGTTAAACAACAAACAAAACTAATTCATACCAGAAAGTGCAGCATGTATAAAAACAATTCCTTGTGATGGAAGAAACCTTCTAATACTCTCAAGTTGATTATGTTTGTTTTTAGTCGTCACTAAGAAGATAACTGGCTCAACAATAGGTTCTCACGTGAAATATACCTTGACTTCGGCACCCAATTTATCTGTTCCGTTACACAGTGCCCTTAGTTCTTTGTTGCCTACTGATTCACCGAAGGCGTACAATGTAGGATGTTAGCATCTTGACGTCGTTTCCAGGTGCTCTGACCACGTTGGAACACGGCTGTTGTAATCTGTACAATCTTGCGTTCGTTAGCTGGTGGGCAGAACTCCAGATAAGCTAATAAATCAACGTTGCTCAATTACTTGTTATTCGCTTGCGTAAAATTTCAAAACCATAGTTTACGCCCAAGGTAAAGGTCCCACCCAAACCCCAGGGGATTTTTTTATGAGATATCATACACTTATTGACACAAGTACATTGGAGCCAACGTTATTTCAACTTCTAAATGCCTATCAAAGACTTCACTTAAAATTTGGATTTGACCAGACAATTACAAACGTTATCAATGCGTTACCAGGCTGAATATGAATGTAAACCAACTCCAACTGGTCATGACAATTCCTGCTTCACTCTGCTCATGACACTATCATCCAATAACCAATTCGTGTTTGTTTCATTTTCAGCCGGGGCGGTCGGGAAGCCTAGTGGTTAAAGCGTTCGCTCGTCAGGCCGAAGACCCGGGTTCGATTCCCGACATGGGTACAATGTGTGAAGCCCATTTCTGGTGTCCCCCGCCGTGATATTGCTGGAATATTGCTAAAAGCTTCGTAAAACCATACTCACTCACTCACTCACTCATTTTCAGCCACCATCAATCATGGGTGTATCTCTTCCCTCGAGGTTTATATCGCTGTGGTGACTATAGGCGACATGGGGCAAAGCACGAACAGATACAAATTAAAAGTCACATGAAACATTTCAAGAAGAATTGTTTAAAAAATATCCACTCATTTAAGTAAAATACCCAGATAGGATTGGGAGTAAATACTCGATTGCCGAACACTCTATCTGGAGCCTGCCTGTTAGCTTTCTCTGAGTCTGTGTGAATCCCAGGTGCGCCTTGATTATGAGTGAGTGAGTGAGTGAGTTGGGTTTAACGCCGCTTTTAACAGTATTCCCGTTATATCGCGGCGTGTCAGCTTAATGTGGGATGAAAGCCCGAAGTGATGCAGGTTCTCAGACGTTTACCTCTTCGGTGAAACCCACGAGCAAGTTAATGGTGCTGACAAACCTAGAAACATAATCGGGGCGAACCGTGATTCGAACCCACATTCATAGGTTTCTGGCGTGCCCAAGGGACGCAACTCTGCACAGCGAATCGCGGCGCCTTGGACGGATTGGCCACCCATGCCCCCGCCTTAATTATGCTAGTTGTCTGTCAGCACCCAACACATACTATGACGATTTCAGGCATATGGGTGTCCCAGTGACCCATGGTTCCGCAGTTCACCTTTACCTCAAAGTGAGAATGTTCGCACCATACTTTTGCTCAAGGCTTCCACACAACGTGCTTCCAAACACGCGGCACAATGGCACTTCCACCAACTAATATTGCTAAGAGAGGGGTTGTACCCATCATTAGCTTCAGAGCAAATGAAAGGTTTGAAACATTGTGGGTAAAATTATTTTTTTATTGCATTTGGAAATGTGAAATTGGTGAAAATTTGATTGAATAAAAAAACATGTGATACTGTAGTGTTTAACATAGTTTCGTAAAATATCACAGAGAGCGTCGACATTACATTAACATTGGAACATGCTAGTAATATCAGTCCCGGTTTCCGTACGAGAATCCAATCGCAGCGGGCTAAAAGCCCGGTGTCAATCCGGTTATGATCCTTGGTCTTTCAGAACCAATAATGTGACATTATAACAATGCAACATTCGTGAAACACAATAGAACATCGTAACGAGTAATAAAATTCATAATTATATTGTATCATAAAAAGAATTCTGATGTCTGATGATGTCAGTTGAGTTAAGGTACTTTACATCACAAACGACAAGCATTAAATGTGTACGTTCAAGCCGTAAGAGCTAACTAAAGAATAAGCGCCGTGCCAAATCTAGTTTGTTTAGGTTTACCCCTCGTACATGGGGGATGTACATGGCGGATGTACATGGGTGATGTAATCCCACTGACACGTGACAGTGGTAGCGATAGAAATGAATCCTAGCAATGTGTGAAGCTATAAAGCCAATAGCCCTGTGTGTCGAGGATGGAACTGAGCTGGAACTATGAACAATTTCAAGTTAAACACAATCATTGTAATCAGGCTACCATCATGTTCATCTATAATCAACTGCCATGGTAATATTTGCAATACATGTAGTTCGAGTGTACACATATCACAGAAAATCAGATCAATTTGAACACTATACAAGTTCGATGAACTATGGTTCTGAACATGTAGATGTGGCAATACCGAAAATATGACACGACAAGACAATAATTTTATAAAAGATAATGAATGTCAACAAAACCAAAACTTCAATTGAAGCAAACCTTTTCACAGAAATACATATGTTACATAAATGTTATATTTTGTACATATGTTACAGATATTTTTTTCACCGAGAAGCCTAAGTCGTCAATGTGCTTAAGGTTGTCGTTTATTTTTGAAAACATTTTATTGGCATTACAAAAGCCATATATTGGGCAAAGTTAGTTCAGCTTACGACGCGGCCAATATTGTAAATATTTAACATTGGAATAATAAAGGTGCGTCGAAAGTGCAATAGTAGCATTAGTAATATATAAAAATACATACAATACTGATTTAATGTATACTGTATGCCAGTCATCTGGTGAGATGTTGTAAATGACAAAGCAACAAATGTTAAATTCGAGGTGTTTAAGAGTATTAATTGTATTACCATAAATAACTGCCCGGTGATGTAACATTTTATTGTTAGATGGCTTATTGGTCAACAATTCAAAGGAAGGGATTTGTCTCCGTTCGCAGACAACAGCATGACGTGAACTAATTTCCAGTGAATTGGAAAATGTATTGAAGATACTACGTAATGGTATAATTGTAACTTTATCTGCTAGTGGCTTTAACAATCTTTGATTAAATTTAGGACCACTGGATTGATGACATGATACAAACGTGACCAGATAATTTCCGCTCCTGTATGGGCATATCAATAAAGAAGGATTCATAACGCAGTTTTAAAAGAGATCAATAATGATTTGTAGCTTCAACATTATGGATAGAAACATAATAACCATTCAGAACTTCTTCTGTGCCAGTATCAGTAAACGATAAAGGTATATATATCCGAGACATATGACGAATATATAAAGTCGAACCTTCGTCCTTTACAATGTATCTCAATAAGATCCAATCATAATAGTTTTATTACTCAGTTTCGTATCTAGTTATTTAATTATAACTGAATTAAACTTTCTTTTACAACATTTATTATTATTTTATAACCCTTAATTTATAACCAATATAGATGTTGTTGTTTGGTTTTATCTTTCGCTATATCAACAATACTACAAGCAGAAAAGCTTCAGACACATTAGGCGAATTACTGATAACACCTGTAAGCGTACAATTACAATTATTAATTAAGATAATATCTTTAAAAAAAAATCTAAAGTCACCATGATTGATGTAATTCGTGGTGGACACTGCTTCTCAAGAAGTTTTCAAGAACGATATCACGAGAACAATAAAGTGCGCCTTCTTGCATGTGTTGAAGACAGTCCACTATACAGTGGCGGTATTATGTGGGCGGTAGGCGAAACGTAAAAAAAAATACTCGACTAATTTGAAACCACATGGTTTCTGAGTTGGTCTAGATCAAATCTATGTTTGGCACAAAGTATATCAGAACAGTATGCTATTACACCCCTGAAGCAACCATTGTCCCTCCTGTTTGATTCATCGTAGTGATCCACGAGAATGTCATTCGACTGCATTGTATGGCGAGGAGTGAGTGAGTATGGTTTTACTACGCTTTTAGCAATACTCCAACAATATCACGGCGGGGGACACCAGAAATGGGCTTCACACATTGTTACCATGTCGGGAACCGAAACCGGGTCTTCGGCGTGACGAACGAACGCTTTAACCACTAGGCTACCCGACCGCCCCTATGGCGAGGAAGTGATTCAGTTAAACAGAGGACGTCAAAGTCAGATATAGCATCATACATTTCAATAAGTTTATGGCTAATACTTTGATATTATAATAGAAAATACAAACGTCAGAATCAGTGTTTAAGGAGTCATCTGGACCAGGATGTGGATGGATATCTCCAGCGATAAGAAACATGGGGATGCAAGACATAACGTTTTCAAGCAGAGAGGTGATGAAGCAAAGAAGGATAAAAAACACATGGCAGTGGTAATGAATTTACCGAAGATAAAAGCGAGGATAAAAGCGAGTGACACCCAATATAGCGTTTCAGGTGAGAAGAAACACATCTATTATAATATTTAAGATAGCTACGCGATAAAACGCACAGAACAATGAAGAAAGAAGCATGGTTTATTTTACGATAAAACTTTGTTCTATCATGACGTCATTTCTGGAGAACATGCGGGAAGGACCGGATTCTATTTAGGGAGTCATCATTATTTAAATACGTACCTTTGACTAACGTCCTTAAAGAGGCTGTACATAATGTTGATTTCTCTCTCCCTCCCTGCACTGCCGTATTGTACGATAAACAACGACCATGAGTCATTTATTTCTTAACTCAGCCGGCTATTGTCGTGTGTGTTGATGTCTCAGCTGTGTTCCAATTGATGGAGAATGTTATACCAGGTATGGACAATGAAGTGAAAGTACTTGAGTGTATTTAAAATAACATCACTGTTCTTATTCTTGTTTAATGGGTACATTGTATGGGGAATTTGTATAATTCATGAAGGGAAGCGTTTTATGAGAATCATGGTAGTGTGCATGTGTGAAAATGCACGAATTATATATGGGGGTATTCACGGTAAATGGGGTTGTGTTGTATTGTGAAGTATTCAAAGAACAAGAAAGTAGATATCATTGTGTAAATGACTTTGTAAAGATTAAACATGCATGTGACACAAACATTAAGTATATACATGTGTGTGAGATTAGCTTTGGGAAGGATCGTCACCTTGGACAGTATTATTGCACATTCAATAAGACAATAGCATTGTGCAATGGTTCTGTTCACCATATGGAATAAGAATACTGGGTATACGGAGTATTTCATGTACTAATTCAGTGAAGCAATTACTTTGACAGCATTTGAGCAATGTCGTTTACAGTTTCAATGCGAACTTCAATACTAGTCTGCTAAGTGACATTTTGTGCCGAAAACAAAGATATGTCATCATCCACCATTCAACTCACCAAAATAATATCCAAGCAATAACCATACTCTATAAGGTTTTTATTAAATACTATAAAGAATAAATAACAAAGCGACAATTCGATTGGCGGAGAGTAAATCTACTGCCTTTGCAACAATAGATTTGTGGTTAAATATAAAAATGATTTCAACCACGTACCAATCCATCTTTACTTTCCAAGATCTCAAACTTCAGTGTATGTTTCAGAAATATCTACCCTACCTGCTGAACCTGCTGACAATTTGGTGAAAAAACACAGGCTTTCCCAGATGGTCATATCATAAGATGCAAAGAACAGAGGAAGCAACTGAAAGTGTGCCCAAATGAATATTGAATTGATACATGCTATGCTATTAAAAATTGTTATTGTGTATGAAATTATATGTTTTAAGGCATTTATATAATAATAATATCCATTAATAGAAGAAGAAGTTGAATAAGTTTAAAGCAGCTACAGCCATGTTGGTAGAGTCCGGCATGGAGTTACGACTTGAGGTCAATCACGGGCGAGCTGCTGACTTCGGTGCGTGGCTTGCAGCGGTTGGCCAGGAGGAGGTAGAACAACTCCAGAACCTCACAGACAGACAGCACGGATATACCCATCCACAGCCCAAGCTGGCCGCCGAAGTCACTGAGGAGACTCTCAAACTGAAACATATACAGATGCAGCTTTTTGTATTAAACAACCGCCTCCGTGGTCCAGTGGTAGAGCGTCCGCCCGGAGAGCGGAAGGTCCGGGGGTCGATCGCCGCCCGCGTGATACCAAAAGACGTTAAAAGATGGCAATTGTTGTTATCCTATCTGTCGCTCGGTATTCATGGGCTAAAACAAGGACTGGTCAGTTTGGAGTCAGTATACTGTGTCTGAGTGGGGTATTCATGTTAAACTGCGGCATGGTATCTCAGTGAGCTAGCACTATAAATCGGCATCAGTCCGGACTAGTACAAGCAGCCACACAAACACACACGTACATTCACGTCGATATATAATTGCAATAATCTTTTGATGCGACGTTAAACCCAATTTCACCTCATCTTTGTATTAAAACAAGGTATCAACATAACTACACAAAGTAGGGTTACACATGTAAATAGAAATTGTCAATGCATTAGAATAACTGGTCTAAATTATCTGCCGAAACAGATAAAAATTTGACGTAAGGACAAAATAGCTGCAATGGACCGTTTAAAATCAGCGATGTCACAATGACTGTATTAGCAAGAAAGGTAAGTATGTCCCGTCCTACTAGTACCACCAGGCATTCACACAATTTGCAAATATTTATTGCCAGACGAATCACAGGAATACTCCTGTCGTCGGTGGCCTGTCAACAAACCAGACAATTAAGTGATCGATGAAGCAGAATACTGAAACTAATACACACGGTATGTTAATTTTGAATTACGTCTGCTGTGCTGCTTATAAATAAAAAAAACAAACTGAAGAAATACATTCGTTTTGCAACACAGTGGAGGACAGTTTATATGTCTCCGCCCAAACATTTCATAAATGTTACCGAGCTTTGCTACTGTCACTCAGGGAGCTTATACCTTTTGAGCACTGGCATTCCTTGACATTGTTGTTTAGTAACGATTCCTTTATTCGTTACTTTATGTTATTTCTTAACACTACTTTTCGTTTTCAAGCAGAATTTATTTCAATCTCATTAAAATCAGATTCTAGATTTCGCTACCGCTAAACAAAGATCTGAAGACATCCCATTAGGGGTCACGTCAGAACGACCTTTCATCCAACCAATCAGTGCGTCGCTTACCAGATTATGAAAGTGACAGTCGTAATGTGATTTCTAATCATGCAATCTTTAACATGGGGTATTCCGAACGATAGTTACGGGTTTAACGACTGAATCCTTACATTCTAGACCATCTATTAGTCATTCCAGAATGTTTTTTGTTCAGGTTTCAAATTTGTAATCGAGAATTTGACAAAATATGTTTCGAAGCGTACTCGCCAATTTGAGATTTGTGCCGTAAAGCACGTGCTGGTTTCTGATTGGTCATTCCATTGGTCGGTCAAAGTCCGCGCAAGGTCGGTCTGACGTGACCCGTAATGGGATGACCTCAGATCTTTGTTTAGCGGTAGCGAGAACTAAGGTCTGATTTTAATGAGATTGAGTTTATTTAAACAAATTAATGACGTGTGATTCATTTAACCCCTAGAAATTAAGATGGACCACCCCCACATTCAGTAATATTTCAGCTACGTGAGTATGAACCAGCCAATGCAGTGATGGGGATACGATAACATGATTTTGACATGAAGTCACCGACTCTGACAAACCGATCCATTTGGTCGCCTCTTACGATAGGCATAGGTTGCTGCGACAGTAAACATACTCCTTCTCCAACCAAATTCCAAGCAATTATTAAAACAATAGATATAGTTTTTTTTATATCAACTGAATATCTTAGTTTAAGATAAAAGTGTTTCATAAAGCTCAGCAAATTTACTGATACAGGTTTGTAAAAATGTTGTCAAGATGACGTTTGTGAGAAACTTCCCCCACTCTGCACAAGCACCCACACATGTAATGTCTCAAGAGTTTAAAGGGCAAGTTCACACGGACATGAACCTATTTTTCTTGTACTTTTTCCACATTAAAAGTGTTAACCTAGAAGTGTCATAGACAAAAATATAAAAATATCACAATTAATGAACATATTTTTCGCATTAAAACGATTTATATTTTTCACATTTACCAAGTGTTCTATTTCCACAACAAAAACACCATGGCTAATCCCCTTTGCAATATGACGTCATTGGTGCCAATTGATAAACATTATGACGTCATCATGCTTTGTTAGAGCCGCTTCACGTGGTGTAGGTACAGGTGTGTGATTCTAGCGTCTCAGATGCCAGCCAGCATAGTGTTATGCTGAGTCACCACTGCGCCGGAATGTGTCGTAGGCAATGTTGTTTTACCGCAAACTGGTACTTGATATCTTTTGCGTTGAGAATAGACAGGGACCCAGTTGAATTGGCACCAATTACGTCATCATCTAAGGGGGATAACTCAGGCCTGTTTAGCTCGAAAAACGAAGGCCTCATAACGGCATATCATTTTCACACTATTGTGAGCTTCCTACTTTCACTGTGAAAAAAATGAGTGTATATTTTCAAACACAGATACTAATTAATTCTAAAATTGCGTTTTGTTTAGAAAAAGATAAAAAGTGATTTTTGCGTGTACACTTCCCCTTTAAAAATGCCACTCTTCACACTCCTTGATGATCACGGGAAAGGCTCCACTTCCAAACGGAAACCAGAGATTCATTTGACAAAAAAAGGTGCGGCACGTTTTGGTATCTTACGAAAGCCTTTTGAACTCGTAATTACGACTTTCAGAAAAAAATATGCGCTTTTGACCCTAATAGGCTTCCGTAGTGTGACACGCCGACAAGCCTTCTTAGACAATTTTAACTACAGTATGTTGTACTCCAAACTGGACGTGTGTAGGGCTCTTCAAGATTACCTCATAAGCTGGCTCCTCTTCGATGGTTTGCAGGGATAGCTCCGAGAAGTACACATTTATGGCAAGAAGGCTGTCTCTGGAAATAGAACACATCCTAGCATGACGTAACCCTCTTTCTAAGATTCTACCTTTCTATCCATCTAATATCTGAGAGGATATCCATAGTTAAAAACAATTTCAGCGTTTTAATGCTGGTTTGTAATGATGTACACAAACGGGTAAGAAGCGTCTGTATAATTATTGTTCGTGTCTTAATTAACGATTGAAATTTCATGCATACATAATAGAAAATTACTGGCTGTTGATTCTATCGATTTCCCCACTGTGGGACATTACTGGGTTTTGATTCTATGTAGTTCCACCTATAGGAAATTATAAGGTTTTGCCTTTTGCCCCAAGTGTATAACATTACTGGGTTTTGAAGCTATGAATTACCCAGAAATTTCTCGTTTTGATTTTATGGATTTCTCCTATATAGAAAATCACTTGGTATTGATGTAATGGATGTCACGATTGACAGCGTGTGAATCACGCTGCTCTTTGACCCAATTGTAACAGAGAATATGGCGACATACCTGCTGTTCTCCTCGCTGAACAAATCATTCACAAAAGTAGAAGACCATTTCTTGACCTTGAACTTGACTGCAGGGTCATAGTGGTTTGCCGGCCATCTTGTCATTGATACTTGTTTCTCAAAGTCATACACCCTACGAACAATAGATTGGTCCTTTTAATTTCATTAGACATTTTTTTGTGAACGTTTGTCTTAAATCAGTGGTTACAACCACTTCGTCATTAAATGAAATAAACATTGAATGAAAACAGTTCTGTCAGATTACTTATGTTGAGAAAAAATGAAAATATGTAAGGCCCAGCCCATTTCTTGATATTAAGAAAACACTTACTACGATACGTAATTTGTTTTACTTCGCAAAATTGCTTTTTATGTATCTACGATAAATGACATTCCAGGGTTCCTAATTAAACGGGAATTTTTTTTAGAATTAGTACAGAACTCGATAGGGAAACATTTGGTTGTTGTGAAATCTAACCATGCACGAGATAATTGGAACCATACAATATACCTGCACGTGCTCCGACAGGTATGTTCGCATTTCAACTCGCCGGACTGCTTCTCCTTGATTATGTCCTTTATACAGGGGATGTCTACAACACACAAAAGTTAACATGAGACATGGGATGTCTACAATAGACACAAGTTAACATGAAATTGGGGCTGTCAACAATACACACAGGGAAACATGACACAGGGGATGTCTACAATACACGCACGTTAACATGACACAGGGGAAGTCTACAATACACACACGTTAACATGACACAGGAGATGTCTACAATACACACACGTTAACATGATACAGGGGATGTCTACAATAAACGCACGTTAACATGACACAGGGGATGTCTACAATACACACACATTAACATGAAACAGGAGATGTCTACAATACACACACGTTAACATGACACAGGGGATGTCTACCATATACACAGGTGCACATGACAAAGGAGATGTCTACAATCCACACACGTTAACATGACACATGGGATGTCTACAATACACACACGTTAACATGAGACAGGGCATATCTACCATATACACAGGGAAACATGACACAGGAGATGCCTACAATACACACACGTTAACATGACACAGGAGATGTCTTCAATACACACACGTTAACATGACACAGGAGATGTCTACCATACACACACGTTAACTTGACACAGGGAATGTCTACCATACACACACGTTAACATGACACAGGGGATGTCTACAATACACACAGGGAAACATGACACAGGAGATGTCTACAATACACACACGTTAAAATGACACAGGAGATGTCAACAATACACACACGTTAACATGACACAGGGGATGTCTACAATACACACAGGGAAACATGACACATGAGATGTCTACAATACACACACGTCAACATGACACAGGGGATGTCTACAACACACACAGGGAAACATGACACGGGAAATGTCTACAATACACACACATTAACATGACACAGGGGATGTCTACAATACACACACGTTAACATGACACAGAGGATGTCTACAATACACACACGTTAACATGACACAGGAGACGTCTACAATACACACACGTTAACATGACACAGAGGATGTCTACAATACACACACGTTAACATGACACAGGAGATGTCTACAATACACACACGTTAACATGACACAGGGGATGTCAACAATACACACACGTTAACATGACACAGAGGATGTCTGCAATACACACACGTCAACATGACACAGGGGATGTCTACAACACACACAGGGAAACATGACACGGGAAATGTCTACAATACACACACATTAACATGACATAGGGGATGTCTACAACACCCACACGTTAACAAGACACAGAGGATGTCTCCAATACACACACGTTAAAATGACACAGGGGATGTCTACCATACACACAGGTGCACATGACACAGGAGATGTCTACACTATACACACGTTAACATGACACAGGGGATGTCTACAATACACACACGTTAACACGACACATGGGATGTCTACAATACACACACGTTAACATGAGACAGGGCATATCTACCATATACACAGGGAAACATGACACAGGAGATGCCTACAATACACACACGTTAACATGACACAGGAGATGTCTTCAATACACACACGTTAACATGACACAGGAGATGTCTACCATACACACACGTTAACTTGACACAGGGGATGTCTACAATACACACACGTTAACATGACACAGGGGATGTCTACAATACACACAGGGAAACATGACACAGGAGATGTCTACAATACACACACGTTAAAATGACACAGGAGATGTCAACAATACACACACGTTAACATGACACAGGGGATGTCTACAATACACACAGGGAAACATGACACATGAGATGTCTACAATACACACACGTCAACATGACACAGGGGATGTCTACAACACACACAGGGAAACATGACACGGGAAATGTCTACAATACACACACATTAACATGACACAGGAGATGTCTACAATACACACACGTTAACATGACACAGAGGATGTCTACAATACACACACGTTAACATGACACAGGAGACGTCTACAATACACACACGTTAACATGACACAGAGGATGTCTACAATACACACACGTTAACATGACACAGGAGATGTCTACAATACACACACGTTAACATGACACAGGGGATGTCAACAATACACACACGTTAACATGACACAGAGGATGTCTGCAATACACACACGTCAACATGACACAGGGGATGTCTACAACACACACAGGGAAACATGACACGGGAAATGTCTACAATACACACACATTAACATGACATAGGGGATGTCTACAACACCCACACGTTAACAAGACACAGAGGATGTCTAAAATACACACACGTTAAAATGACACAGGGGATGTCTACCATACACACAGGTGCACATGACACAGGGGATGTCTACACTATACACACGTTAACATGACACAGGGGATGTCTACAATACACACACGTTAAAATGACACAGGGGATGTCTACCATACACACAGGTGCACATGACACAGGAGATGTCTACACTATACACACGTTAACATGACACAGGGGATGTCTACAATACACACAGGGAAACATGACACATGAGATGTCTACAATACACACACGTCAACATGACACAGGGGATGTCTACAACACACACAGGGAAACATGACACGGGAAATGTCTACAATACATACACGTTAACATGACACAGAGGATGTCTACAACACACACACGTTAACATGACACAGAGGATGTCGCCAATACACACACGTTAAAATGACACAGGGGATGTCTACCATACACACAGGTGCACATGACACAGGAGATGTCTACAATACACACACGTTAACATGACACAGGGGATGACTACCATACACACAGGGAAACATGACACAGGAGATGTCTACAATACACACACGTTAAAATGACACAGGAGATGTCTACAATACACACACGTTAACATGACACAGGGGATGTCTACAACACACACAGGGAAACATGACACGGGAAATGTCTACAATACACACACATTAACATGACACAGGGGATGTCTACAACACACACAGGGAAACATGACACAGGAGATGCCTAAAATACACACACGTTAACATGACACAGGAGATGTCTTCAATACACACACGTTAACATGACACAGGAGATGTCTACCATAGAAACACGTTAACATGACACAGGGGTTGTCTACAATACACACACGTTAACATGACACAGAGGATGTCAACAATACACACACGTTAACATGACACAGGAGATGTCTACAATACACACACGTTAACATGACACAGGGGATGTCAACAATACACACACGTTAACATGACAGAGAGGATGTCTGCAATACACACACGTCAACATGACACAGGGGATGTCTACAACACACACAGGGAAACATGACACGGGAAATGTCTACAATGCACACACATTAACATGACATAGGGGATGTCTACAACACACACACGTTAACATGACACAGAGGATGTCTCCAATACACACACGTTAGAATGACACAGGGGATGTCTACCATACACACAGGTGCACATGACACAGGAGATGTCTACAATACACACACGTTAACATGACAAATGGGATGTCTACAATACACACACGTTAACATGACACAGGGGATATCTACCATATACACAGGGAAACATGACACAGGAGATGTCTACAATACACACACGTTAACATGACACATGCGATGTCTACAATACACACACGTTAACATGACACAGGGGATATCTACCATATACACAGGGAAACATGACACAGGGGATGTCTACAATGGACACACGTTAACATGAGACAGGAAATGTCTACAGTTCATACAGGTGCACATGACACATGGGATGTCTACAATACGCACAGGGAAACATGACACAGGAGATGTCTACAATACACACACGTTAACATGACACAGGAGATGTCTACAATACGCACACGTTAACATGACACAGGAGATGTCTACAACACACGCACGTTAACATGACACAGGGGATGTCTACAACACACACAGGGAAACATAGCACGGGAAATGTCTACAATACACACACGTTAACATGAGACAGGGGATGTCTACCGTACACACAGGTGCACATGACACAGGAGATGTCTACAATACACATACGTTAACATGACACAGGGGATGACTACCATACACACAGGGAAACATGACACAGGAGATGTCTACAATACACACTCGTTAAAATGACACAGGAGATGTCTACAATACACGCACGTTAACATGACACAGTGGATGTCTACAACACACACAGGGAAACATGACACGGGAAATGTCTACAATACACACACATTAACACGACACGGGAGATGTCTGCAATACACAAACGTTAACATGACACAGGAGATGTCTACAGTAGATGTCTACAATACACACACGTTAACATGACACATGAGATGTCTACAATACACACGCGTTAACATGAGACAGGGGATGTCTACAATACACACAGGGAAACATGACACGGGATATGTCTTCAATACACACACGTTAACATGACACAGGAGATGTCTACAATACACACACGTTAACATGAGACAGGGGATGTCTTCATTACACACATGTGAACATGACACAGGAAATGTCTACAACGCACACACGTTAACAAGACACAGGAGATGTCTACAATACACACACGTTAACATGACACAGGGGATGTCTACCATACACACAGGTGCACATGACACAGGAGATGTCTGCAATACACACACGTTAACATGACACAGGAGATGTCTACAGTAGATGTCTACTGTATACACAGGTGAACATGACACAGGAGATGTCTCCAATACACACACGTTAAAATGACACAGGGGATGTCTACCATACACACAGGTGCACATGACACAGGAGATGTCTACAATACACACACGTTAACATGACACATGGGATGTCTACAATACACACACGTTAACATGACACAGGGGATATCTACTATATACACAGGGAAACATGACACAGGAGATGCCTAAAATACACACACATTAACATGACACAGGAGATGTCTTCAATACACACACGTTAACATGACACAGGAGATGTCTACCATACAAACACGTTAACATGACACAGGGGTTATCTACAATACACACACGTTAACATGACACAGAGGATGTCAACAATACACACACGTTAACATGACACAGGAGATGTCTACAATACACACACGTTAACATGACACAGGGGATGTCAACAATACACACACGTTAACATGACAGAGAGGATGTCTGCAATACACACACGTCAACATGACACAGGGGATGTCTACAACACACACAGGGAAACATGACACGGGAAATGTCTACAATGCACACACATTAACATGACATAGGGGATGTCTACAACACACACACGTTAACATGACACAGAGGATGTCTCCAATACACACACGTTAAAATGACACAGGGGATGTCTACCATACACACAGGTGCACATGACACAGGAGATGTCTACAATACACACACGTTAACATGACACATGGGATGTCTACAATACACACACGTTAACATGACACAGGGGATATCTACCATATACACAGGGAAACATGACACAGGAGATGTCTACAATACACACACGTTAACATGACACATGGGATGTCTACAATACACACACGTTAACATGACACAGTATACACAGGGAAACATGACACAGGGGATGTCTACAATGGACACACGTTAACATGAGACAGGAAATGTCTACAGTTCATACAGGTGCACATGACACATGGGATGTCTACAATACACACAGGGAAACATGACACAGGAGATGTCTACAATACACACACGTTAACATGACACAGGAGATGTCTACAATACGCACACGTTAACATGACACAGGAGATGTCTACAATACACGCACGTTAACATGACACAGGGGATGTCTACAACACACACAGGGAAACATGACACGGGAAATGTCTACAATACACACACGTTAACATGAGACAGGGGATGTCTACCATACACACAGGTGCACATGACACAGGAGATGTCTTCAATACACATACGTTAACATGACACAGGGGATGACTACCATACACACAGGGAAACATGACACGGGAAATGTCTACAATACACACACATTAACACGACACGGGAGATGTCTGCAATACACAAACGTTAACATGACACAGGAGATGTCTACAGTAGATGTCTACAATACACACACGTTAAAATGACACATGAGATGTCTACAATACACACGCGTTAACATGAGACAGGGGATGTCTACAATACACACAGGGAAACATGACACGGGATATGTCTTCAATACACACACGTTAACATGACACAGGAGATGTCTACAATACACACATGTTAACATGAGACAGGGGATGTCTACAATACACACATGTGAACATGACACAGGAAATGTCTACAACGCACACACGTTAACAAGACACAGGAGATGTCTACAATACTCACACGTTAACATGACACAGGGGATGTCTACCATACACACAGGTGCACATGACACAGGAGATGTCTGCAATACACACACGTTAACATGACACAGGAGATGTCTACAGTAGATGTCTACTGTATACACAGGTGAACATGACACAGGAGATGTCTACACTACACACACGTTAACATGACACAGGGGATGTCAACAATACACACACGTTAACATGACACAGAGGATGTCTGCAATACACACACGTCAACATGACACAGGGGATGTCTACAACACACACAGGGAAACATGACACGGGAAATGTCTACAATACACACACATTAACATGACACAGGGGATGTCTACAATACACACACGTTAACATTACACAGAGGATGTCGCCAATACACACACGTTAAAATGACACAGGGGATGTCTACCATACACACAGGTGCACATGACACAGGAGATGTCTACAATACACACACGTTAACATGACACATGGGATGTATACAATGAACACACGTTAACATGACATAGGGGATATCTACCATATACACAGGGAAACATGACACAGGTGATGCCTAAAATACACACACGTTAACATGACACAGGAGATGTCTTCAATACACACACGTTAACATGATACAGGGGATGTCTTCAATACACACAGGGAAACATGACACAGGAGATGTCTACAATACACACACGTTAAAATGACACAGGAGATGTCTACAATACACACACGTTAAAATGACACAGGAGATGTCTACAATACACACACGTTAACATGACACAGGGGATGTCTACAATACACACAGGGAAACATGACACATGAGATGTCTACAATACACACACGTCAACATGACACAGGGGATGTCTACAACACACACAGGGAAACATGACACGGGAAATGTCTACAATACATACACGTTAACATGACACAGGGGATGACTACCATACACACAGGGAAACATGACACAGGAGATGTCTACAATACACACTCGTTAAAATGACACAGGAGATGTCTACAATACACGCACGTTAACATGACACAGTGGATGTCTACAACACACACAGGGAAACATGACACGGGAAATGTCTACAATACACACACATTAACACGACACGGGAGATGTCTGCAATACACAAACGTTAACATGACACAGGAGATGTCTACAGTAGATGTCTACAATACACACACGTTAACATGACACATGAGATGTCTACAATACACACGCGTTAACATGAGACAGGGGATGTCTACAATACACACAGGGAAACATGACACGGGATATGTCTTCAATACACACACGTTAACATGACACAGGAGATGTCTACAATACACACACGTTAACATGAGACAGGGGATGTCTACAATACACACATGTGAACATGACACAGGAAATGTCTACAACGCACACACGTTAACAAGACACAGGAGATGTCTACAATACACACACGTTAACATGACACAGGGGATGTCTACCATACACACAGGTGCACATGACACAGGAGATGTCTGCAATACACACACGTTAACATGACACAGGAGATGTCTACAGTAGATGTCTACTGTATACACAGGTGAACATGACACAGGAGATGTCTCCAATACACACACGTTAAAATGACACAGGGGATGTCTACCATACACACAGGTGCACATGACACAGGAGATGTCTACAATACACACACGTTAACATGACACATGGGATGTCTACAATACACACACGTTAACATGACACAGGGGATATCTACTATATACACAGGGAAACATGACACAGGAGATGCCTAAAATACACACACGTTAACATGACACAGGAGATGTCTTCAATACACACACGTTAACATGACACAGGAGATGTCTACCATACAAACACGTTAACATGACACAGGGGTTATCTACAATACACACACGTTAACATGACACAGAGGATGTCAACAATACACACACGTTAACATGACACAGGAGATGTCTACAATACACACACGTTAACATGACACAGAGGATGTCAACAATACACACACGTTAACATGACAGAGAGGATGTCTGCAATACACACACGTCAACATGACACAGGGGATGTCTACAACACACACAGGGAAACATGACACGGGAAATGTCTACAATGCACACACGTTAACATGACACAGAGGATGTCTCCAATACACACACGTTAAAATGACACAGGGGATGTCTACCATACACACAGGTGCACATGACACAGGAGATGTCTACAATACACACACGTTAACATGACACATGGGATGTCTACAATACACACACGTTAACATGACACAGGGGATATCTACCATATACACAGGGAAACATGACACAGGAGATGTCTACAATACACACACGTTAACATGACACATGGGATGTCTACAATACACACACGTTAACATGACACAGTATACACAGGGAAACATGACACAGGGGATGTCTACAATGGACACACGTTAACATGAGACAGGAAATGTCTACAGTTCATACAGGTGCACATGACACATGGGATGTCTACAATACACACAGGGAAACATGACACAGGAGATGTCTACAATACACACACGTTAACATGACACAGGAGATGTCTACAATACGCACACGTTAACATGACACAGGAGATGTCTACAATACACGCACGTTAACATGACACAGGGGATGTCTACAACACACACAGGGAAACATGACACGGGAAATGTCTACAATACACACACGTTAACATGAGACAGGGGATGTCTACCATACACACAGGTGCACATGACACAGGAGATGTCTTCAATACACATACGTTAACATGACACAGGGGATGACTACCATACACACAGGGAAACATGACACGGGAAATGTCTACAATACACACACATTAACACGACACGGGAGATGTCTGCAATACACAAACGTTAACATGACACAGGAGATGTCTACAATACACACAGGTGCACATGACACATGAGATGTCTACAATACACACGCGTTAACATGAGACAGGGGATGTCTACAATACACACAGGGAAACATGACACGGGATATGTCTTCAATACACACACGTTAACATGACACAGGAGATGTCTACAATACACACATGTTAACATGAGACAGGGGATGTCTACAATACACACATGTGAACATGACACAGGAAATGTCTACAACGCACACACGTTAACAAGACACAGGAGATGTCTACAATACTCACACGTTAACATGACACAGGGGATGTCTACCATACACACAGGTGCACATGACACAGGAGATGTCTGCAATACACACACGTTAACATGACACAGGAGATGTCTACAGTAGATGTCTACTGTATACACAGGTGAACATGACACAGGAGATGTCTACACTACACACACGTTAACATGACACAGGGGATGTCAACAATACACACACGTTAACATGACACAGAGGATGTCTGCAATACACACACGTCAACATGACACAGGGGATGTCTACAACACACACAGGGAAACATGACACGGGAAATGTCTACAATACACACACATTAACATGACACAGGGGATGTCTACAATACACACACGTTAACATTACACAGAGGATGTCGCCAATACACACACGTTAAAATGACACAGGGGATGTCTACCATACACACAGGTGCACATGACACAGGAGATGTCTACAATACACACACGTTAACATGACACATGGGATGTCTACAATAAACACACGTTAACATGACATAGGGGATATCTACCATATACACAGGGAAACATGACACAGGTGATGCCTAAAATACACACACGTTAACATGACACAGGAGATGTCTTCAATACACACACGTTAACATGATACAGGGGATGTCTTCAATACACACAGGGAAACATGACACAGGAGATGTCTACAATACACACACGTTAAAATGACACAGGAGATGTCTACAATACACACACGTTAAAATGACACAGGAGATGTCTACAATACACACACGTTAACATGACACAGGGGATGTCTACAATACACACAGGGAAACATGACACATGAGATGTCTACAATACACACACGTCAACATGACACAGGGGATGTCTACAACACACACAGGGAAACATGACACGGGAAATGTCTACAATACAAACACGTTAACATGACACAGAGGATGTCTACAACACACACACGTTAACATGACACAGAGGATGTCTCCAATACACACACGTTAAAATGACACAGGGGATGTCTACCATACACACAGGTGCACATGACACAGGAGATGTCTACAATACACACACGTTAACATGACACAGGGGATGACTACCATACACACAGGGAAACATGACACAGGAGATGTCTACAATACACACACGTTAAAATGACACAGGAGATGTCTACAATACACACACGTTAACATGACACAGGGGATGTCTACAACACACACAGGGAAACATGACACAGGAGATGCCTAAAATACACACACGTTAACATGACACAGGAGATGTCTACCATACAAACACGTTAACATGACACAGGGGTTGTCTACAATACACACACGTTAACATGACACAGAGGATGTCAACAATACACACACGTTAACATGACACAGGAGATGTCTACAATACACACACGTTAACATGACACAGGGGATGTCAACAATACACACACGTTAACATGGCAGAGAGGATGTCTGCAATACACACACGTCAACATGACACAGGGGATGTCTACAACACACACAGGGAAACATGACACGGGAAATGTCTACAATGCACACACATTAACATGACATAGGGGATGTCTACAACACACACACGTTAACATGACACAGAGGATGTCTCCAATACACACACGTTAAAATGACACAGGGGATGTCTACCATACACACAGGTGCACATGACACAGGAGATGTCTACAATACACACACGTTAACATGACAAATGGGATGTCTACAATACACACACGTTAACATGACACAGGGGATATCTACCATATACACAGGGAAACATGACACAGGAGATGTCTACAATACACACACGTTAACATGACACATGCGATGTCTACAATACACACACGTTAACATGACACAGGGGATATCTACCATATACACAGGGAAACATGACACAGGGGATGTCTACAATGGACACACGTTAACATGAGACAGGAAATGTCTACAGTTCATACAGGTGCACATGACACATGGGATGTCTACAATACGCACAGGGAAACATGACACAGGAGATGTCTACAATACACACACGTTAACATGACACAGGAGATGTCTACAATACGCACACGTTAACATGACACAGGAGATGTCTACAACACACGCACGTTAACATGACACAGGGGATGTCTACAACACACACAGGGAAACATGGCACGGGAAATGTCTACAATACACACACGTTAACATGAGACAGGGGATGTCTACCATACACACAGGTGCACATGACACAGGAGATGTCTACAATACACATACGTTAACATGACACAGGGGATGACTACCATACACACAGGGAAACATGACACAGGAGATGTCTACAATACACACTCGTTAAAATGACACAGGAGATGTCTACAATACACGCACGTTAACATGACACAGTGGATGTCTACAACACACACAGGGAAACATGACACGGGAAATGTCTACAATACACACACATTAACACGACACGGGAGATGTCTTCAATACACAAACGTTAACATGACACAGGAGATGTCTACAGTAGATGTCTACAATACACACACGTTAACATGACACATGAGATGTCTACAATACACACGCGTTAACATGAGACAGGGGATGTCTACAATACACACAGGGAAACATGACACGGGATATGTCTTCAATACACACACGTTAACATGACACAGGAGATGTCTACAATACACACACGTTAACATGAGACAGGGGATGTCTACAATACACACATGTGAACATGACACAGGAAATGTCTACAACGCACACACGTTAACAAGACACAGGAGATGTCTACAATACACACACGTTAACATGACACAGGGGATGTCTACCATACACACAGGTGCACATGACACAGGAGATGTCTGCAATACACACACGTTAACATGACACAGGAGATGTCTACAGTAGATGTCTACTGTATACACAGGTGAACATGACACAGGAGATGTCTCCAATACACACACGTTAAAATGACACAGGGGATGACTACCATACACACAGGTGCACATGACACAGGAGATGTCTACAATACACACACGTTAACATGACACATGGGATGTCTACAATACACACACGTTAACATGACACAGGGGATATCTACTATATACACAGGGAAACATGACACAGGAGATGCCTAAAATACACACACGTTAACATGACACAGGAGATGTCTTCAATACACACACGTTAACATGACACAGGAGATGTCTACCATACAAACACGTTAACATGACACAGGGGTTATCTACAATACACACACGTTAACATGACACAGAGGATGTCAACAATACACACACGTTAACATGACACAGGAGATGTCTACAATACACACACGTTACCATGACACAGGGGATGTCAACAATACACACACGTTAACATGACAGAGAGGATGTCTGCAATACACACACGTCAACATGACACAGGGGATGTCTACAACACACACAGGGAAACATGACACGGGAAATGTCTACAATGCACACACATTAACATGACATAGGGGATGTCTACAACACACACACGTTAACATGACACAGAGGATGTCTCCAATACACACACGTTAAAATGACACAGGGGATGTCTACCATACACACAGGTGCACATGACACAGGAGATGTCTACAATACACACACGTTAACATGACACATGGGATGTCTACAATACACACACGTTAACTTGACACAGGGGATATCTACCATATACACAGGGAAACATGACACAGGAGATGTCTACAATACACACACGTTAACATGACACATGGGATGTCTACAATACACACACGTTAACATGACACAGTATACACAGGGAAACATGACACAGGGGATGTCTACAATGGACACACGTTAACATGAGACAGGAAATGTCTACAGTTCATACAGGTGCACATGACACATGGGATGTCTACAATACACACAGGGAAACATGACACAGGAGATGTCTACAATACACACACGTTAACATGACACAGGAGATGTCTACAATACGCACACGTTAACATGACACAGGAGATGTCTACAATACACGCACGTTAACATGACACAGGGGATGTCTACAACACACACAGGGAAACATGACACGGGAAATGTCTACAATACACACACGTTAACATGAGACAGGGGATGTCTACCATACACACAGGTGCACATGACACAGGAGATGTCTTCAATACACATACGTTAACATGACACAGGGGATGACTACCATACACACAGGGAAACATGACACGGGAAATGTCTACAATACACACACATTAACACGACACGGGAGATGTCTGCAATACACAAACGTTAACATGACACAGGAGATGTCTACAGTAGATGTCTACAATACACACACGTTAACATGACACATGAGATGTCTACAATACACACGCGTTAACATGAGACAGGGGATGTCTACAATACACACAGGGAAACATGACACGGGATATGTCTTCAATACACACACGTTAACATGACACAGGAGATGTCTACAATACACACATGTTAACATGAGACAGGGGATGTCTACAATACACACATGTGAACATGACACAGGAAATGTCTACAACGCACACACGTTAACAAGACACAGGAGATGTCTACAATACTCACACGTTAACATGACACAGGGGATGTCTACCATACACACAGGTGCACATGACACAGGAGATGTCTGCAATACACACACGTTAACATGACACAGGAGATGTCTACAATAGATGTCTACTGTATACACAGGTGAACATGACACAGGAGATGTCTACACTACACACACGTTAACATGACACAGGGGATGTCAACAATACACACACGTTAACATGACACAGAGGATGTCTGCAATACACACACGTCAACATGACACAGGGGATGTCTACAACACACACAGGGAAACATGACACGGGAAATGTCTACAATACACACACATTAACATGACACAGGGGATGTCTACAATACACACACGTTAACATTACACAGAGGATGTCGCCAATACACACACGTTAAAATGACACAGGGGATGTCTACCATACACACAGGTGCACATGACACAGGAGATGTCTACAATACACACACGTTAACATGACACATGGGATGTATACAATAAACACACGTTAACATGACATAGGGGATATCTACCATATACACAGGGAAACATGACACAGGTGATGCCTAAAATACACACACGTTAACATGACACAGGAGATGTCTTCAATACACACACGTTAACATGATACAGGGGATGTCTTCAATACACACAGGGAAACATGACACAGGAGATGTCTACAATACACACACGTTAAAATGACACAGGAGATGTCTACAATACACACACGTTAAAATGACACAGGAGATGTCTACAATACACACACGTTAACATGACACAGGGGATGTCTACAATACACACAGGGAAACATGACACATGAGATGTCTACAATACACACACGTCAACATGACACAGGGGATGTCTACAACACACACAGGGAAACATGACACGGGAAATGTCTACAATACACACACATTAACATGACACAGGGGATGTCTACAACACACACACGTTAATATGACACAGAGGATGTCTCCAATACACACACGTTAAAATGACACAGGGGATGTCTACCATACACACAGGTGCACATGACACAGGAGATGTCTACAATACACACACGTTAACATGACACAGGGGATGACTACCATACACACAGGGAAAGATGACACAGGAGAATGTCTACAATACACACACGTTAAAATGACACAGGAGATGTCTACAATACACACACGTTAACATGACAGAGGGGATGTCTACAACACACACAGGGAAACATGACACGGGAAATGTCTACAATACACACACATTAACATGACACAGGAGATGTCTACAGTACACACACGTTAACATGACACAGAGTATGTCTACAATACACACACGTTAACATGACACAGGAGATGTCTACAATACACACACGTTAACATGACACAGAGGATGTCTACAATACACACACGTTAACATGACACAGGAGATGTCTACAATACACACACGTTAACATGACACAGGGGATGTCAACAATACACACACGTTAACATGACACAGAGGATATCTGCAATACACACACGTCAACAGGGGATATCTACAACACACACAGGGAAACATGACACGGGAAATGTCTACAATACACACACATTAACATGACACAGGGGATGTCTACAACACACACACGTTAACATGATACAGAGGATGTCTCCAATACACACACGTTAAAATGACACAGGGGATGTCTACCATACACACAGGTGCACATGACACAGGAGATGTCTACAACACACACACGTTAACATGACACAGGGGATGACTACCATACACACAGGGAAACATGAGACAGGAGATGTCTACAATACACACACGTTAAAATGACACAGGAGATGTCTACAATACACACACGTTAACATGACACAGGGGATGTCTACAACACACACAGGGAAACATGACACGGGAAATGTCTACAATACACACACATTAACATGACACAGGAGATGTCTTCAATACACACAGGTTAACATGACACAGAGGATGTCAACAATACACACACGTTAACATGACACATGAGATGTCTACAATACACACACGTTAACATGACACAGAGGATGTCTACAATACACACACGTTAACATGACACAGGAGATGTCTACAATACACACACGTTAACATGACACAGGGGATGTCAACAATACACACACGTTAACATGACACAGAGGATGTCTGCAATACACACAGGTGCACATGACACAGGAGATGTCTACAATACACACACGTTAACATGACACAGGAGATGTCTACCATACACACAGGGAAACATGACACAGGAGATGTCTACAATACACGAACGTTAACATGACACAGAGGATGTCTACAATACACACACGTTAACATGACACAGGAGATGTCTACCATACACACAGGGAAACATGACACAGGAGATGTCTACAATACACACTCGTTAAAATGACACAGGAGATGTCTACAATACACACACGTTAACATGAGACAGTGGATGTCTACAACACACACAGGGAAACATGACACGGGAAATGTCTACAATACACACACATTAACACGACACGGGAGATGTCTGCAATACACAAACGTTAACATGACACAGGAGATGTCTACAGTAGATGTCTACAATACACACACGTTAACATGACACATGAGATGTCTACAATACACACGCGTTAACATGAGACAGGGGATGTCTACAATACACACAGGGAAACATGACACGGGATATGTCTTCAATACACACACGTTAACATGACACAGGAGATGTCTACAATACACACACGTTAACATGAGACAGGGGATGTCTACAATACACACATGTGAACATGACACAGGAAATGTCTACAACGCACACACGTTAACAAGACACAGGAGATGTCTACAATACACACACGTTAACATGACACAGGGGATGTCTACCATACACACAGGTGCACATGACACAGGAGATGTCTGCAATACACACACGTTAACATGACACAGGAGATGTCTACAGTAGATGTCTACTGTATACACAGGTGAACATGACACAGGAGATGTCTCCAATACACACACGTTAAAATGACACAGGGGATGTCTACCATACACACAGGTGCACATGACACAGGAGATGTCTACAATACACACACGTTAACATGACACATGGGATGTCTACAATACACACACGTTAACATGACACAGGGGATATCTACTATATACACAGGGAAACATGACACAGGAGATGCCTAAAATACACACACGTTAACATGACACAGGAGATGTCTTCAATACACACACGTTAACATGACACAGGAGACGTCTACCATACAAACACGTTAACATGACACAGGGGTTATCTACAATACACACACGTTAACATGACACGGGAAATGTCTACAATACACACACGTTAACATGACACAGGAGATGTCTACAATACACACACGTTAACATGACACAGGGGATGTCAACAATACACACACGTTAAAATGACAGAGAGGATGTCTGCAATACACACACGTCAACATGACACAGGGGATGTCTACAACACACACAGGGAAACATGACACGGGAAATGTCTACAATGCACACACATTAACATGACATAGGGGATGTCTACAACACACACACGTTAACATGACACAGAGGATGTCTCCAATACACACACGTTAAAATGACACAGGGGATGTCTACCATACACACAGGTGCACATGACACAGGAGATGTCTACAATACACACACGTTAACATGACACATGGGATGTCTACAATACACACACGTTAACATGACACAGGGGATATCTACCATATACACAGGGAAACATGACACAGGAGATGTCTACAATACACACACGTTAACATGACACATGGGATGTCTACAATACACACACGTTAACATGACACAGTATACACAGGGAAACATGACACAGGGGATGTCTACAATGGACACACGTTAACATGAGACAGGAAATGTCTACAGTTCATACAGGTGCACATGACACATGGGATGTCTACAATACACACAGGGAAACATGACACAGGAGATGTCTACAATACACACACGTTAACATGACACAGGAGATGTCTACAATACGCACACGTTAACATGACACAGGAGATGTCTACAATACACGCACGTTAACATGACACAGGGGATGTCTACAACACACACAGGGAAACATGACACGGGAAATGTCTACAATACACACACGTTAACATGAGACAGGGGATGTCTACCATACACACAGGTGCACATGACACAGGAGATGTCTTCAATACACATACGTTAACATGACACAGGAGATGTCTACAGTAGATGTCTACTGTATACACAGGTGAACATGACACAGGAGATGTCTACACTACACACACGTTAACATGACACAGGGGATGTCAACAATACACACACGTTAACATGACACAGAGGATGTCTGCAATACACACACGTCAACATGACACAGGGGATGTCTACAACACACACAGGGAAACATGACACGGGAAATGTCTACAATACACACACATTAACATGACACAGGGGATGTCTACAATACACACACGTTAACATTACACAGAGGATGTCGCCAATACACACACGTTAAAATGACACAGGGGATGTCTACCATACACACAGGTGCACATGACACAGGAGATGTCTACAATACACACACGTTAACATGACACATGGGATGTCTACAATAAACACACGTTAACATGACACAGGGGATATCTACCATATACACAGGGAAACATGACACAGGTGATGCCTAAAATACACACACGTTAATATGACACAGGAGATGTCTTCAATACACACACGTTAACATGACACAGGGGATGTCTTCAATAGACACAGGGAAACATGACACAGGAGATGTCTACAATACACACACGTTAAAATGACACAGGAGATGTCTACAATACACACACGTTAACATGACACAGGGGATGTCTACAATACACACAGGGAAACATGACACATGAGATGTCTACAATACACACACGTCAACATGACACAGGGGATGTCTACAACACACACAGGGAAACATGACACGGGAAATGTCTACAATACACACACATTAACATGACACAGGGGATGTCTACAACACACACACGTTAATATGACACAGAGGATGTCTCCAATACACACACGTTAAAATGACACAGGGGATGTCTACCATACACACAGGTGCACATGACACAGGAGATGTCTACAATACACACACGTTAACATGACACAGGGGATGACTACCATACACACAGGGAAAGATGACACAGGAGAATGTCTACAATACACACACGTTAAAATGACACAGGAGATGTCTACAATACACACACGTTAACATGACAGAGGGGATGTCTACAACACACACAGGGAAACATGACACGGGAAATGTCTACAATACACACACATTAACATGACACAGGAGATGTCTACAGTACACACACGTTAACATGACACAGAGTATGTCTACAATACACACACGTTAACATGACACAGGAGATGTCTACAATACACACACGTTAACATGACACAGAGGATGTCTACAATACACACACGTTAACATGACACAGGAGATGTCTACAATACACACACGTTAACATGACACAGGGGATGTCAACAATACACACACGTTAACATGACACAGAGGATATCTGCAATACACACACGTCAACAGGGGATGTCTACAACACACACAGGGAAACATGACACGGGAAATGTCTACAATACACACACATTAACATGACACAGGGGATGTCTACAATACACACACGTTAACATGACACAGAGGATGTCTCCAATACACACACGTTAAAATGACACAGGGGATGTCTACCATACACACAGGTGCACATGACACAGGAGATGTCTACAATACACACACGTTAACATGACACAGGGGATGACTACCATACACACAGGGAAACATGAGACAGGAGATGTCTACAATACACACACGTTAAAATGACACAGGAGATGTCTACAATACACACACGTTAACATGACACAGGGGATGTCTACAACACACACAGGGAAACATGACACGGGAAATGTCTACAATACACACACATTAACATGACACAGGAGATGTCTTCAATACACACAGGTTAACATGACACAGAGGATGTCAACAATACACACACGTTAACATGACACATGAGATGTCTACAATACACACACGTTAACATGACACAGAGGATGTCTACAATACACACACGTTAACATGACACAGGAGATGTCTACAATACACACACGTTAACATGACACAGAGGATGTCAACAATACACACACGTTAACATGACACAGAGGATGTCTGCAATACACACAGGTGCACATGACACAGGAGATGTCTACAATACACACACGTTAACATGACACAGGAGATGTCTACCATACACACAGGGAAACATGACACAGGAGATGTCTACAATACACGAACGTTGACATGACACAGAGGATGTCTACAATACACACACGTTAACATGACACAGGGGATGTCTACAACACACACAGGGAAACATGACACGGGAAATGTCTACAATACACACATATTAACATGACACAGGAGTTGTCTGCAATACACACACGTTAACATGACACAGGAAATGTCTCCAATACACACACGTTAAAATGACACAGGAGATGTCTACAATACACACACGTTAACATGACACAGGAGATGTCTACAATACACACACGTTAACATGACACAGGAGATGTCTACAACACACACAGGGAAACATGACACGGGAAATGTCTACAGTACACACACGTTAACATGACACAGTGGATGACTACCATACACACAGGGAAACATGACACAGGAGATGTCTACAATACACACACGTTAAAATGACATATGAATTGTCTACAACACACACACGTTAACATGACACAGGGGATGTCTGCAATACACACACGTTAACATGATACAGGAGATGTCTACAGTAGATGTCTACTGTATACACAGGTAAACATGATACTTGGGGTGTCTACAATGCACACACGTTAACATGAGACAGGAAATGTCTACAGTTCATACAGGGGAACATGACACATGGGATGTCTACAATACAGACAGGGAAACATGACAGAGGATATGTCTTCAATACACACACGTTAACATGACACATGAGATGTCTTCAATACACACACGTTAACATGACACAGGAGATGTCTACAATACACACACGTTAACATGACACAGGGGATGTCTACCATACACACAGGTGCACATGACACAGGAGATGTCTGCAATACACACACGTTAACATGACACAGGAGATGTCTGCAGTAGATGTCTACTGTATACACAGGTGAACATGACAGAGGGGATGTCTACAATGCACACACGTTAAGATGAGACAGGAAATGTCTACAGTTCATACAGGTGCACATGACACATGGGATGTCTACAATACACACACGTTAACATGACACAGGAGATGTCTACAATACACACACGTTAACATGACACAGGAGATGTCTACAATACACACTCGTTAACATGACACAGGAGATGTCTACAATACACGCACGTTAACATGACACAGGGGATGTCTACAATACACACACGTTAACATGACACAGGGGATTACTACCATACACACAGGTGCACATGACACAGGAGATGTCTACAATACACACACGTTAAAATGACACAGGAGATGTCTACAATACACACACGTTAACATGACACAGGGGATGTCTACAACACACACAGGGAAACATGACACAGAAAATGTCTACAATACACACACATTAACACGACACGGGAGATGTCTGCAATACACACACGTTAACATGACACAGGAGATGTCTACAGTAGATGTCTACTGTATACACAGGTGAACATGACACAGGGGATGTCTACAATGCACACACGTTAACATGAGACAGGACATGTCTACAGTTCACACAGGTGCACATGACACATGGGATGTCTACAATACACACAGGGAAACATGACACAGGAGATGTCTACAATACACACACGTTAACATGACACAGGAGATGTCTACAATACACGCACGTTAACATGACACAGGGGATGTCTACAATACCCACAGGTAAACATGACACAGGAGATGTCTACAATACACACACGTTAACATGACACAGGAGATGTCTACAATACACACACGTTAACATGACACAGGGGATGTCTGCAATTCACACACGTTAACATGAGACTGGGGATCTATCGTAGGATGGCACATAGAACTTCAGACTCACTTTTGGATGCGCACGGATCTTCATCAGAGACTTGTCGCCGTGAACAACCGCAGTCACCCTCTATCAGCGTCTCCAGGCAGTCGCGTTCACAGTCCTAGTCGCAGAAATAATGGTTTATTTTACAAGATCATATAAGTGTCCACACGTGTCGTATAAGTAGGATAGGAACATAAAGGAACCTTAAAAGGTATTTATTGACAAGTGTTTTTTTCGGTTTAACATTCACCTATTTGCCCCTATTATGTGTCAGAACCTTCCCCCTGCACGTGGGTTATTACAAAGTGGTAAACGTCTAAGACCTGCATCACTTTTGGCTTTTCTCCCACATCAAGCTGACAGGTCGTGATATAACTGGAATATGTTCAAAGCGGCATAAACCCCAACCCACACACTCATATTTGAGCTCTCCGACTTTTCCAAATTGTGCGGTGAGGTGAAATGGGGTTCAGCGAAGGTTTCATGATTATTCTACTTACATAGCGACGTGTGTGTGTGTGTGTGTGTGTGTGTGAGTGTGTGTGTGAGTGTGTGTGTGTGTGTGTGTGTGTGTGTGAGTGTGTGTGTGTGAGTGTGTGTGTGTGTGTGTGTGTGTGAGAGAGAGAGAGAGTGTGTGTGTGTGTGAGTGAGTGTGTGTGTATGTGAGTGTGAGTGTGTGTGTGTGTGTGTGTGTGTGTGTGTGTGTGTGTGTGTGTGTGTGTGTGTGTGTGTGTGTGTGTGTGTGTGTGTGTGTGTGTGTGTGTGTGTGTGTGTGTGTGTGTGTGTGTGTGTGTGTTTCTCCGATCAGACGCTACCCCACTAGACCACGGAGGCTTTCGAACCAAATTGTGAACCATACTTGTACATATTTTAAATATGGATATCCTATTTTCTTTCGCCTTAAAAATGGGTACATCGTCTAGTGACAGTCGTGTTTCAAATATGATAGGTGATACCATAATTAAACTTATCCTTACCAGAACACTTTCGTACTTCCCGGAGTCGTCGCACGTGCCGTGGGGATCGGGCAGCCTCTTGTACAGGATCTGTGGAACATAAAGCTGCAGTCACGTACACGTGCATAAATTGAAGCATTACCAGACGTCACGAACCTATAGACACTGATGCTGCTTAGAATTTGAAACTAATTGTTGCGTGCCTCGAGTTATTGCAGGGGGCACGGGTGGCCCTGTCGTCTAAGGCGCCGCGATTCGCTGTGCAGAGTTGCGTCCCTTGGACACGCCAGAAACCTATGATTGTGGGTTCGAATCCCGGTTCGCCCCGATTATGTTTCTTGGTATGTCAGCACCATACCCGTGCTCGTGGGTTTCACCGAAGTAGTAAACGTCTGAGACCTGCATCACTTTGATATTTAGCCGACACGCCGTGATGTGCCTGGAAAACTGTTAAAAGCGGCGTTAAACTCAACTCACTCACTCACATCCTTTTCGGCGAACCGGGATTCGAACCCACAGTCGTGGGATTCTGGCATGCCCAAGGGACGCAACTCTGCGCAGAGAATTGCGGTCCGTAAGGCAACTGGCTACCCGTGATACCATAAACGATGTGAATGTGTTAGCAAAAGTTTATATGTGGTTATACTTTAAAGAGATTTTACTATACAATATTTAATCATTTTGAGAAGTTTCTTAAACAATGCATAGCCGTGAATGTTATATATCTCCCTGTACTTGCAATACGCAAAGAATAATATGATTACTCGTAACCGACAGTAATAATGTGAAATTCATTTTCAGCGAAATATTTTCCTCAAAGAGACTATTCTTATGGGTCTTAAAAAGCTTTCAGAATATCAAAAGGCTGTAATCGTACCAGCCATGTTCTCGGCATAAACAGAGGCCAAATCGGTAGAACCATGTCTGAGGTTGCAGACGTACGTAAGCCTATTGGTGCCACTTTGGCATCACAAACTTTTGTATATCGAAATATCGAGTATTTTTCTCGTTATGTCAATTATTTAATGCTTTTTAAATAAATAAATACAATACTTGAAATAACGAGAAATTAATCGATAATAGAAGAATCATGAGAAGACAACTCGAAATTCCGGGTGTGAAGCTCAGTTTTGATGTCTATACGCTCAAAACACACTTATTCGAAATTCGAAAAGATGGTGATTGAAAAACTTTGAATTATACTAGTCTACTAATGTGGTGTCATTAGGCTTTCGTACAGACGCAATATCGTTATGAAGGGTTATTGGGTTGATAGAGGTATGCACGTACGGGTTTCACTCCAATCTGCGTCTCGAAACCAGTGGAGAGAGATTGCCCCAGCTCAAGCATGTGGGGCTGGGATCCAAACTCATGGATCTGTAGTCTGACTCCGGCGGAAGAGGTAATGAAGGGGAGGTACTCTTTCTGGTTCACGTTCAGGATCAGCTTCAGACCTGGTCATAACCACCATGTCGTCTTTAATAGGCATTTAGAAGTTGGAAGAACATGAATACATAATTAGTAATACAGAGAACGTGTCATGTATTCAACGGGGCGGTCGGGTAGCCTAGTGGTTAAAGCGTTCGCTCGTCACGCCGAAGACCCGGGTTCGATTCCCGACATGGGTACAATGTGTGAAGCCCATTTCTGGTGTCCCCCGCCGTGATATTGCTGGAATATTGCTAAAAGCGGCGTAAAACCATACTCACTCACTCACTCATGTATTCAACCAATGTGTTAACCGGGGGCAAAAGAAACTCTGCCTCTCAGTTGATTTTATCATATGATTGATTTTCAATTGAAAATATCTTAAGAGATAACATATAAAATGATGAACTGTACTGGCGATTAATCTGCACTCAAAGAATACCTCAGATCTACTTGGGTTTTCTTTTTATAAAATATGATTTGATTAAAAACTTTTAAGAATAAAACAAAAATCGAATTACGCACAACTGTTGATGGGTGTTTTAGACACTTGAAAATCAATGAATTCGTTATTTTCGCCACAAATTTACAACACTTCAAACTTGGTAGGGGGTCACGTGGTTACAAATTCATTTTTACCAGTCTTCATTGAACCAGTATATTCTTACACAAAATTACCCAATCTATAATTACGTTTTTAGAAAATGTTGTAAGATTGAATGATTGACGTTAAAATTTGTTAAATAGACATAATAAAATTTAACAACTGTACTTTCAAATTTCAATTAGGGCGGTCAGGTAGCCTAGTGGTTCAGCGTTTGCTCATCACGCGGAAGACCCGGGTTCGATTCCCGACATGGGTACAATGTGTGAACCCTATTTCTGGTGTCAAGCACCGTGATATCGCTGGAATATTGCTAAAAGCAGAGTATAGCTACACTCACTCACTCAATTTTCAATTACATAACATACAAAATATGTATACTTTCTTTTGCCTCTCAAGACTCTCTCGTGTTCGGGTCACAATGATATTTGAGCAGAAAACAACTGTACGCGGCAGTGATCGTGTTTTGTATTGGAAGTTTTCCTTTGGCGATAACGTCTTATTGTTTCCAATCAACCAGAGCAAGACGTGCACCTTCTCATGAAATATTGATTGCAACTCTGTGGCGATTTTGTTTGTGTGATTTCAACAGTAACGTAGGTATCATTCAAGGGGCATTTGCCAGTTTTCGCGTTTCAGTGGTTAAAAGAACATTGATGTAAGGGATGGATTTGTTTTTGGAAGTGCTTTTGTTAGGGGGATTGACGATTATGACGTTTTGAAAACATTTAAGCAAAGTGGAAGCAGTGCGAGAGAGTTTGGTTTTACGCCGCCTTTAGCAATATTCCAGCAATATCACGACGGGGGACACCAGAAATGAGGCTTCTCATAGTGTGACACTGGCCCCGAGTACAACGTACAGGTCACGCATCAGGTGAACTTAACGCTTTTGGTAAGGCACATGTAACATGTGCTGTGTCTCCTTTGGCAAGTGGCTTTTTAGAAATATGCCCCGCAGTGAATGGGTACGCAGTAGGATGATATGGTCTCACGTCTCACCGGCAGCTTGTGTTGTATACCAGGGTACCGAACATGAAAATCCAGTGCACACTGATGCATTGACCGTGGTAATAATGTAGCTCTTTAAGCGAGTTTTATGGTGTGGATTTGGTGCATTATAGATATGCATATGATATTGTATCCGTGTGGGGAGACGAGACGAGACGAGACCAGACGAGACCAGACCAGACCAGACCAGATCAGACCAGGCCAGGCCAGGCCAGGCCAGGCCAGGCCAGACAAGACCAGACCACACCAGACTAGACCAGACCACACCAGACCAGACCACACCAGACCAGACCACATCTACTCACCTTTGCGGCCTATGCGAATGATATCATTAATACGCTACCGTTAATGTGGGTTTGGGGAAGTATAAAAGGGGCGTTGAATGGGATTGGTTAAAAAACAGAAACAATCAGCATTTAAAGAAATAAATATATACTTTTTACATGGTAAGATATATGAATCCACCAGGAATTGGTTTATTGCAACAGGAATCTAGCTATGGTGTTGCCGACCATAAAAACAGCATGCTATTAAATGAACCTACCATACAGCGGCCCTGCGTTGAAGATGCGATTGCCTTTCTTGACGTCTGTCTTGTTGGGGAAGGTGTAGCACAAGCCGTAGTCGCGATCATAGGACACAGTGAAGTTGCTGGAAGACCAAACAAGGACAGATTTGAAAACATCTGTTGCAATATGTCGTGTTTTCTACTATGTATGCACAACAAATTTGTATCAATGAAATATCTGATTGCTGAATTGCATAATATGATTATTTTGACAGAATTAATACTATCTCGAAAAACGTTTTCTTTGCGTCTGTCCAATATCTATTTCGACGTAGTTGTCAGTTCCTTGGTGACACTATATCCTTACCTGCTGTCGCATTCTCGTCCTCCGAATGTGCAGGAAATGACAAAGCTCTCGAAGGTCTGCGAAATCTCTTTCAGTTGGCCTAATGATAAACTCTGCATCTCCATCTGGAACTCTAGAATCGACTCGTCCAGGGGGTCATCAGCTGCACGAGGACAATAGTCAGAATCAGGGTAACTAATGCGTGACTAACTGGCATAGAGGACACATGGGGCAGTTAGAGTCTGGGTAACTACTGTGTGATACTGTCACAGAGGGTCGGTAGATGGCGAAACCATCTTAGCGCTAACGCAATTGCAATTCCAATACCTTTACATGGACTTATGGCAGCCAGATCTCTTTGTTGAACGGGAACCTGAAGGACATCTGACAAGTAATAAAGAGGTGTAGATTCTAGGACTGGTTTCACGCCGCCGTTAGCAATATTCCAGCGGGGGACACCAGACATGGGCTTCATACATTGAACACACGCGGGGAATCGAACCCTGGTCACCGGCGTGACGAGAGAACGCTTTAACCACTAGGCTATCCTCCGCCCTTTATTTTCTAGAGACGACTGGGTGAATAGTGATTTGTGTGTTGTTTAACGCCGCGCACAGCAATATTACAGCTATTACGGCGGTCTGTAAATAATGTAGTGATTGACATCATGAACATCGATCCACGCAATTGGGATACAATGACATGCATCAACCTGACCATCCGACCCCGTTAGTCGCTTCGTACGACAAGCATAGTCGCCTTTTACGGCAGGCATGGGTTTCTGAAGGCCTATTCTAGCCCGGATCTTCACGGGTCGGGTGAATAGTGCAGAAAGGTAGAGACCATCAGATTCTTGAGAAGACAAAGTGAATAGTGGAGAGGAGTAGTTTGTCGTTAGATGCTGGAGAAGACAGAGTGAATAGCACAGATGGGTAGATGGTCAGTGTGGGAGAACAATTTGGAGTTTGGTGCCCAAAAGAAGTGGGCGATTAGTTACAGTTCAACACAGGGTACAGCAGGATAAGTGCACATGTTACAATAGGTTCTTGAACAATAGGTTATAATTTACATATCTCTGTAGTCGACACTGGCTTACTCACTTTTGAAGTTGACATCGGCAAAACTGTAGTTATCATTAGCTTGAATCTGAAAAGGCATGAATGGAGTCGTCTGGTGTATATAAAATGGATAATATATATATATCGCTGAGCTATACTAACTGTTCTTCACCAATGTTCCAATTCCACCTTTTGGACGTTCACAAAGACCCCTCAGGAAAGTCTAATACTCATCAAATATACTGACACTAATATTGTTCATATTGCAAGAGTTAATACAGACGTCCATTACGAATATTATACACATTTGTTATGGCTTCAACTTTCAAATAGTCAGCTTTCCCTTTATGATAAGCAGTATTCCAGGAGCTTCACCTTTTGGTGTCTACATTTCACAACTTTTGAGGAACAAGCAAGCATGCTCTTTCCCCGATGATTTCAAAGAGTGTCATACGACACTTGCTCGAAAGTTGTTTGATAAAGGTTACAACGTCATCAGGCCTCAGTAAAGCTTTCAAAAAGTCTTTTGGAAGGAACGTGGAGGATATTTCCAAATTTGACGCATCAGTGACAAAAAATATGTCCGAAGCAATTCCCTATTTTGATTTGTACCATGTGTTCCCGTTGTTTCTTCGTGTGAAAACTGGGGGCACGGGTGGCCCAGTCGTCTAAGGCGCCGCGATTCGCTTTGCAGAGTTGCGTCCCTTGGGCACGCCATAAACCTCTGATTGTGGGTTCGAATCCCGGTTCGCCCCGATTATGTTTCTAGGTTTGTCAGTACCATACCCGTGCTCGTTGGTTTCACCGAAGTGGTAAACGTCTGAGACTTCTGGGTTTCCTCCCACCTTGCGCTGACACGCAAAAATCACCTTGCATTTGCAGTATAGTGCACGATTCCGGCTACATCATATGCATGTGATTAGGACTCAATATCAAACAGTAATGATACCAGGTGTTCGCAAAAAAGGCGAGCGTACCCTGTCCCGCCGTTGCACCCGTCACAAACACATGCAAAGGCAAGTTAGTTGTTCATCTAAACAAAGGTTCAGGAACACATGGTACCAGTCAAAGTCAAAGTGATGATACCAGGTGTGATGTGATATAGTAGGACATTTATGCGTATGATACAGTCGAATCGCAGATTTCGTATGACTTTTGACGTGTTTTGTCGCTTCATTTTACATATGGAAAAGGAAATCGTTTGTCGCTTTTATGAACAACGAAGATGCAATGTTGCCCGGAACACATGTTCCCTCGATGTGATGCACATTACACTGCTATAGAACACGGCTGCTGTACTGACCACTGACGATCGAATCGAAAATACAAATTTCAGTCCAACCGAATCAGCACTTGAAGACATTTACCGCTGTTTCTTCAGGTGAACAATTGACTTGTTCTTGCATGTATTTGTTATGAGTGCCACCGGTGGGGCAGGGTACGTTCACGTTTGCGCGAAAACCTGGTATCATCACTGTTTGATAGTGATTCGGAAACACATGCTTATGATGGTACAATTGATTCCGCTTTTGGCAGAAACTAGTTAAGAATATGGAAAGGGTTTTGTCGCCTGTGTGTACTTACATCGCCAGTGTATTTGAAGTCGGACAGAGGAACCTTCAGGTATTCGGCTACTCTCTCAATGACTTCGTACATGGTGTATTCGCTCGCCTTGGAGTTGAGGACTGGGTTCAGGTTGCATATGGTGACACTGGGAAATGTCAGCTGGGTGCTCTCAATGGATGTCTTAGTGTTCACTGGACGCCTGGGGCATGAATGATATAATACATTTATTGACCCGCCATATTAATTTTATGGCTACCTCGGATTTTTGTTACTGACAGAATATATGCTCCGAGCTAACATATTTTGGGGTGACATGTTTATTTCTGATGTGAGGTGAAATGTGGTTTTTCTGTTACCACTGTTATTGTGGCAAATGGAAACTTGATGTCAATATTGCAAATAAAATGTTGTTATATTTGGTGGAGATACAGTTAAGGCAAAGTTATACTTCTCACTTTGGAGACAAAACGTTGAAAATAGTTGATGGATGCAATTAAATGAGCATACAATTTCATAACATAGACGGTTTACCTACGCTTGTAAGTATACTGAGTCAAATATAAAACATTTTAAAAAGTAATCCCACATATGATATACAACGGACAAATGTATCAGAGAAGGTAATTTTTAATCATTAATGTCCAAAAAAGGATTTTAATTAACGGTGGTAACCATAATTTGTTCCAAGCACCTACGGTATTCGTTAATAACATCAACAGTTTAAATCATAAATCCCAAGCACGAGAATCTGATGGCACACAAGTTCAGTAGCGTGTATGGCCACCATGTGCGTTGACAACTGCAACACAACGCCTCCGCATGGACCTTGTGATGCTTGTGAACACATGATTGGGAAGACGACGCCATTGTTGCTGCAAAATGGTGCCAAGATCTTGCAAATTCTGTGGTTGGTTTTGGACAGTGCGCAGACTTCTGCCAAGAACATCCCAAACGTGTTCGATGGGATTGAGATCGGGAGACCTTGACGGCCAGTCCATGACGTTGACTCCCGCTTTCTGAAGGAAATTCCTTGTCAAAATTGCTGTGTGGGGTCTGGCATTGTCGTGTTGGAAGATCAAACCGGGTCCATGTGCTGCCATAAAAGGCAGAAGTTCTGGTGCCAGTACCTGGTCGCGGTAAGCAGCAGCGTTGAGGTTGCCACGGATGACAAGAAGCCTGGAACGTGCATTGCCACAGAAAGCACCCTACTCCATGACACTTCCGCCTCGAAATCTGTCAACTTCCTGTACACAACACTGGGAGTAACGTTCATGACGGCGCCTCCACACCCTCGCCCTACCATCAGCAAATCGAAGATCAAATCGGGATTCATCATTGAAGACGACTTGATTCCAATTCCTCTGAGTCCATCGTAAGTGTCGCTGTGCCCACAATTGACGTTGACGTCTGTGTAATTGAGTCAGAATCGGCCCGCAGTATGGCCGTCGTGCTTGAAGGTGAGCAGTTCTCAGAAGGTTTCGAACAGTTTGCGGACTCAGTCTACCCCTAAACAGTTCATTTCTGGTTGATGTAGCCGTCAAAAATCAGTTACGGAGGTGACGTAAGACAATCTGACGATCCCCTGCATGTGACGTCACACGTGGTCGACCTGGCCGTGGGCGATCAGCGTTGGTACCCGTTTGCTGTAGACGCGTCTGTAAATCATAAACAGTCCGTCGGCTACAAACCATCGTCCTTGCGACTTCAGCTACGGACGTTCCCGTATGCAACATGCCGATGGCACGTTCATGTTGCACATTTGAAAGGCGTGGCATGACAAATGACCGTAAAGACTTTTGTTTTCTTGTGTTGTTCTTTTTTTGTTAATGACTGCTAACAAGTATGGCTGTTAGTCTGTCTTACAGACCCTGATACATTTATATCAACTACAGCCCATGCAAGTCTATAATGTTTGGCAAGTCTAGATTACTCCTGTACTCTGAAAATAAAGAGAATCACTGGGCTCCCTTTTTATTAGATTTTTATTAAGATAACTGAACAACTGTTTTTTCTGTATGATATGTTCATTTCAGAGACTATATGTTAGTCTAGTATGGCTGTAAACACGTGCGGTATTATGGTCACGTGACCAGTTGCACGTGAAAAACCACTTTGGCCACTATAGTGCTGGGCACATGATTTTGATCGATTCACCTGCACAAAAACGGGTGTTATCTGAAGACAATACGTGGCCAATACTGTTTAAATACACAATAAGGGCCCACAATGATAACTGGTCAAAATGTGAAAATTTTAGGATTGTGAAGTTTTTAATTTGGTTCAGTATATGTGAAAGCAACTTCATCCAAAGCAATATTTTGTTTACTCAGAAAGAGGAGAAACCTCCATCTATCATTAGACTGTTCGTGTAAAGCATTCGGCGTCTGGTTACTCCCATACTTATGTATGGATCCGAATTATGGGGACAGAAGCTATTGAGAGAACCCATTTAAAAGATTGTAAGAAACTGCTTCTGGTCTGAGGACATCACCCCCATTTTTTGTATGTGGAGAACTTGGAAGGGTCCCACTCAATATAAAATAGGTAAAAGACCTAGTTTTTGGCATAAATAAGGGATCCCAAGTAGGCCCAAAGTGTAGAGCTATCACAAGTTATATTTATTTTGGTAAATGCTGATAGCTGTTATATAAATCAAATAAGATACCAATGGCTAAGCTGCGCTGAAAATATACTGAACTCTTGAGGACTGACTGCCGTATTTCATTCACCACAACATTTTAATTCAGACTGGATCGTAGCAGTTGTTGAGAGAACAATGAACGATCAATTTGATCAATCTTGGCGTAGTACAGTTGCAACAAGCTCCAAAGGATTGTACTAAACCTAGTTTTGCTACCTGAATCAGTATCTTACCCACAACTGAAGATTAGAACATCACACCATAACCCTCTCATTGAGATTAGAAGATTGAGCTATAATCCCAGAGAACATCGCTTATGTAAATTATGTAATTTCACATGCACGCAATGCAGATGAATTTTCTATTTATTTCGTTGTGAGGCTTTTAGAAAACAAAGGATAACATATATCGATAGGAGTGAGTGAGTGAGTGAGTATGGTTTTACGCCGCTTTTGGCAATATTCAAGCAATATCACGGCGGGGGACACCAGAAATGGGCTTCACACATTGTACCCATGTCGGGAATCGAACCCGGGTCTTCGCCGTGGCGAGCGAACACTTTAACCACTAGGCTACCCGACCGCCCCTATATCGATAGGAAATACCTAAACTCCCAAACATCACGAATCTGAAACGCCTCTTATGTACTCCTAAATGTAAGGATATAAAGCAACTATGTAGGTTCCTCGCAGTCATTAATACAGAATTATTTAAGCAGTCGTGTATACAGGATACATTTGGAATTCGCATTAAGTAATTTTGTATGTCCCTAGTTATTTATAAATGTACACTCCCCGTCATCTTGATTCATCGTTTCACTTTATATATTATGTATACTGAGTCAAATCAAAAACTTCACATTTGTAAAAGTAATCCTATATATGATATACAACGGACAAATGTATCAGAGAAAGTAATTATTAATCATTAATGTCCAAAGAAGGATTTTAATTAACGGGGGTAACCATAATTTGTTCCAAGCACCTACGGTATTCGTTAATAACATCAACAGTTTAAATCATAAGTCCCAAGCACGAGAATCTGATGGCACACAAGTTCAGTAGCGTGTATGGCCACCATGTGCGTTGTTACAACTGCCACACAACGCCTCCGCGTGGACCTTGTGATGCTTGTGAACACATGATTTTGGAAAACGACGCAATTGTTGCTGCAAAAATGTGCCAAGATCTTGCAAATTCTGTGGTTGGTTCTGGAGAGTGCGCAGACTTCTGCCAAGAACATCCCAGACGTGTTCGATCGGGTTGAGGTCGGGAGACCTTGACGGCCAGTGCATGACGTTGACTCCCGCATTCTGAAGGAAATTCCTTGTCAAAATTGCTGTGTGGGGTCTGGCATTGTCGTGTTGGAAGATCAAACTGGGTCCATGTGCTGCCATAAAAGGCAGAAGTTCTGGTGCCAGTACCTGGTCGCGGTAAGCAGCAGCGTTTAGGTTGCCACGGATGACAAGAAGCCTGGAACGTGAATTGCCACAGAAAGCACCCCACACCATGACACTTCCGCTTCGAAATCTGTCAACTTTCTGTCAACCGGTACACAACACTGGGCGAAAAGTTCATGACGGCGCCTCCACACCCTCACCCTACCATCAGCAAATCGAAGACTAAATCGGGGTTCATCATTGAAGACGACTTGATTCCAATTCCTCTGAGTCCATCGTAAGTGTCGCTGTGCCCACAATTGACGTTGACGTCTGTGTAATTGAGTCAGAATCGGCCCGCAGTATGGCCGTCGTGCCAGTTCTCAGACGGTTTCGAAGAGTTTGCGCACTCAGTCTACCCCTAAACAGTTCATTTCTGGTTGGTGTAGCCGTCAACAATCGGTTACGGAGGTGACGTAAGACAATCTGACGATCCTCTGCATGTGACGTCACACGTGGTCGACCTGGCCATTTGAAAGGCGTGGCATGACAAATGGCTGTAAAGACTTTTGTTTTCTTGTGTTTTTCTTTTTTTGTTAATGACTTCTAACAAGTATGGGTGAAAATACGTTATATGAAGACAATACGTGGCCATTACTGTTTAAATACACAGTAAGGGCCCACAATGATAACTGGTCAAAATGTTAAAATTTTTGGATTGTGAAGTTTTTTATTTGGTTCAGTATATTATATCATTACTCATGCACCACCGATCGTGGTTAAAAGAGAAAAAAAGAATCTGAGATAATAAGGCATTGCGTTCTGCTTTGCATGACTAAAACAGAATTTTTTAACAATAAATCGTTATCACAAGTCATATCTTATATTTATTATATTAATACGGACACAAACAAGGCCAAGAGTTTTAAAATTGTTTTACCATCTACCGATTCAAATCAAAGTTTTAGATGAAAAAAATATATTAAAATACAATCCATTTCTAAACCGACCCGTGTACCTTCAAAAAAGAAAATCTGGCTTCACGGCTTAATAAATAAGGAACAACATTTGTGTCACTCACAAATCCTCAATCTCTCGGTCTTGCATGAAAACTATCAATAGTCACTGAGAACAGTATTTATCACATAACTGATAGTATTATCGATCTGATAAACCAATAGGGTAAACTTGCAATTGGTATCATGAGCCGATAAATGTACAAATGAAGTCATCCAATCCTTTGTCACTATAACATAAGAGGGGCGGTTCTATCAAACAATATATAGTGATACACGGTTACTAATAGTTGCTTCAATAACGTCTCAAACATCGATTAATAGAATCATTAAAGATAAAGATAAAATAGTATTACCCTAGTTATTTGCATATAAAAAATATCAAATATTTTAAAATAAATAAATAAATAAATAAATAAAGCATGTCAAGAAAACATGGTATTCCACAGTTTTCGTAAACGAGCCTAGGATGTGAGACGTAATATCAATGTCAGTGTTAAAGGTTCTGTACTGCTGGACGGTACAGAAATGAGTGTCAACCAAGCGAAGTGTCATATCAAATTGGTTCAGTAGGGTGTTGAGAGGATCAGCAACCCTGCAGAGTCCTTCGTTTTGGATGACGTCGGCTGGCCCGATGAGTGAAACAGAAGGCTTTCTGTTTGCTGCTCAATGTGTGATTTTGCATCAAAATGTAGATATTAAATGTAGATTATGTAATGAATTTAATGAGACTGTCCAAAACATTTTCAGTGGATGTTTGGTACAAACACAGTATCTTTAGCGACATGATGGTGTAGCTCTTCGCCATGTGGTTTTGACACAAAGGTCCATCCATGGTACGACCCGGAATATGTAGAGAGCGTCATGGAAAATGATCAATACAAAATTCTTAGGTAGAGGCCCGTACACAGCCTCATACGTATCCCGGCCCGCAAACCTGATTTTGTCCCTTTTGACTCTAATGTGATTGATAAGATACAGGAAAAACATGGCAAATATGCGGACCTCGCTCCTCAGTTTCGAAATGTCACGCTTGCGACCCAAATACCTAGTTGTCCAACTCCCCATTGTTCTAAGTGCCTTAGGTTCGGTACCTACCAATCTGGTGACTGACATTAGGAAAGAACCTGGGTTTGCTACCAGGTATACAGCCCTTCTGACAATCTGGGTTATGCAGAAGGCTGCAGTGTTGGGAGTCTTCACATTCTCCGAAACGTCCCGGGTTGGTTAGACTAGGCATCATGTCAAGACTCATGATGATTCCCGATATATGATATGATACCACAACTCACTTAACTAATAATCTCTCTAACGCTCGCATTTTCATCAATCATATTCATGTGAAGACATCATTAAGGAAAACATTCACAGAAAGTGCACGGAACTTGGTCCACTTAAACTTTTATGCCCACGAAATGTAATCACAGACACGGTGTTTGTTTCAAATGTAATTTCCGGGCAAAGACTATTCATGTACAACCACTTCTGTGAGATGATAGGTGTTGTCAGAGCCGTAGCACTAAAATCGCGTGTCTCATCGTAACATTGATTCGTTACTTCAAGAGTGACGATTCTGTGGAGAATACTGAGGCTTCACTGTGGTACGTCTATGACATCAATGTTCATGTCACGTATAAAGGTATTTAAAATAATTTATTTATCATACATTATTACTTCACTTATGCAATGACAAGGGTTGATACAGTTTTACGCATAGAAACGTCAAGAATGGATTTAAAATATTATAGCCACTCGGGTATACAAATACGGCCGTCACAGAAGCCTTTTTAACATGTTGGAAATAACATAGACGTAATAAAATATTTCGAGGTAAATCGTACATGTGGAAAATCCTGTTCGGGAGAGTTTAGAGTCTTGACAGTTTCAGCAGATATTTTATTAATTTTCGACTTAATGTCAAGTATTTGAAGCCCCAGGGTAAAATCAAACAAACAATTTGCAAAGTTTGTGTGATGAATGACTCACCTCTGATATTGCTGTACAAGCTTGATGACCTGGAACACTATCAGTCCTGTCGCTACCAGCAGCAACACCAGCCACATCAACTTCAGCAAGATGCCATTGTTGTCGACCAACTTTGAGATGCCATGGGCAGAGGTGTTGTTGGCGTAGTTGGTCAAGACTCTCTTCGTTGGTGCTCGACTTCTTTCCGACATTCCGCGTCCTCTGTCCTATCTGTGATACAAAAAGTTCTGCTCAAATGTCTGTGACGCGCAACTGTGCACGTGACAACCCTATTTGCAATCTTCTGTTCTGCACCACTGTATTATACGAATATCGCGCAATCGTTCTCAAAGAATATCCCTGTTTTGACTCTTCTGAGTTTCGTAAGTGTGACGACTGTCCCTAATGCTATGTTCTGCAGATCTCAACTGCAAGAAATAGGCTGTGCTCAATAATCAGTCCAGAGGATCTCAACCAAAAGAAAGTAGCATATCCCAAGCCTATGTTCTGATGAATTCTACGACAGAAAGGTTTATTCCTTGAGACCTCCGTAAATATCGAGTGTGCGTCATTGGTCTTCTTGTCAGATCGATGTCACAGTTATCCATGTATTACATTGGAGATGCATTCCGTCATCCTTTACAACATGAATTCTAGTCTGAAAGAGGAGAACAAGTAATCACGAACAGATCATATTGTAAGGTGATTATCACAACCTTGAACAACTGGTACTGGTCAAAGGATGGACACTATTGTTTATGAGTTAAAGCTGTGTGCATGTATGTTTTAAAGTATATCTGGTTTTATCACGTGATCGCGCCTAAGAGAGAAGCAGTTGGTTGAATATGCTGGACGAGTCCATATCAACGGCACGGTTAAATGGTAGTGAAAATGGATATAGTCAAAGTGAGTTTAATCTACTAACAAAACAGTAAATAAACGGCTGGGTTTGGAAAAAATGACACATTATAATATGAGATTGATTTTCTCTTAAATTGAGGAGTCAGGGTATATTGATTTGTCTTACCTTCTGGAACGAAGACGAGATCTGTCATTTAATAAAAGATGTTCTGCCCAAGTAGAAGTCACCAATGTATAAAATGTACTTTTCATTCTTGTGTAAAGTTTTTGTGCAACATCTGCAAAGCGAACTCGGTGACACCTAATTGTCATTGTCACTCTGTGCTTTCCAAATGAAAGTCAACACTCACCTCGGTGTCTACAATTAGTCAATAGGAATACCCCAGGGCTTGGCATTGTTGTTTTGATATTGCTTCCAAGATGCATACATACATATGCATGAGCCATTAGAACCGTTTCATTGTTTTATATATCAATATTCAAAAGGAACTACATGTAATTCATACATTTAAACTCGTAAGCTTTCAATAAAGAATGTGTAGAGAAAAACTATATCAAGCATATAAAGTCAAAGACAACACATGAACAAAACTGTATTCATAATTATTATGATAGGATAAAATAAACTCGATAATAAGAACACGACAAGTTAAAGGTTTCGCACTCAAGATCATTATTTTTATGATCCCTCACAAAAACGGCCCATGTTCAGAATGCATAGAGGATGTTTGAAAATTCTTGAGTGAAAATGTAAACTTTATCAGGTCATGAGACGAAATAAATGTGTTGTTTGCCAAGAAAAGACAAAGTGCTATGTCCTATGAGTCTTCTCCATCTTAGTCTTTAAAACCACTGTATAAGTTATGTTAGGCAGACTGGAAGCAGCCCCAGCTTACAGCGTTATTTCACGAATAATAACCATTAATAATAACCATACAAATGTTCTGCTAAGTCGAGTCCATTGAATGATTCCGACCATATCACAAGCATGCGTTCATACGTCACTAACAAATTGTGATGATACCAGGTGTTCGCGAAAAGGTGAATGTACCTTTCCCACCGGTGTCAGCTGTCACAAACAAAAGCAAAGTCAATTTTCACCTGAAATCCATGTCAAGGTGCCCATTGTCCCTATGTGAGTTTGGCTTTTGAGCCAAGTGATACACAATAATCTTACTAGGCAGACACAACTCTTGAAATTGGAACTGTATCCTGCCCCACCAAGAGTACCAATTACAAACACATGCAAAAGCAGGTCAATTGTTAACGTGTTGTTTCAAGTGAGTGATATATAAATATATATTTCATATATTCAGATTAGTGCAGTATTTCATAACTAAATAGATAATGATAGCTTGAAATAGATACATAATATGCATGCATATCCAGTAATTGCGTAATAAATATTTCACAAAACGTACCAGAGTTATATGTTCCAATTATTCATATATAATAAATTATAAAGACCATCCAAAGTTATACTTCCAAAACAAAGGTTGATAAGTACCCGCATTTATTGTACTTTGAAATATATGTTCCATCAAACCACATAGGGGAACGAAAAATGCTTTATCGAAATGTCAGCCCAACAAATTGAATTTGAAAGCTCAGGTGATACGGACCCGTATAGCTCAGGCGATACGTTTAGGTAACAGACAGCCGTAAATAACAAATGACTGAGATTGAGTTTGAGTGTGAGTGTGAATGTGGATGTGAATGTGAGTATGGGTGTGAGTGTTAGTGATAGTGATAGTGATAGTGATAGTGATAGTGATAGTGATAGTGAGTGTCAGTGTGACTGTGAGAGTGAGAGTGTGAGAGTGAGTGTGAGTGAGAGTGACAGTGAATGTGCAAGTGAAAGTGAATGTGAGAGTGAGAGTGAGAATGTTAGTGACAGTGATAGTGAGAGTGAGATTGAATGTTAGAGATAGTGATGGTGACAGTGAATGTTTGTGAGAGTGAGAGTAAATGTGAGTAAGTGTGAATGTGATAGTGAGAGTGAAATGTGATAGTGAGAGTAAAGTGAAAGTGATTGTGATAGTGAGAGTTAAAGTAAAAGTGAAGGTGAAGGTGAAGGTGTAGGTGAAGGTGAAAGTCAGTGAAAGTGATATTGATAGTGATAGTGATAGTGAGAGTGACAGTGAATGTAAGTGAGAGTATGAGTAAACGTGACTGAGTGTTAATGTGTTAGTCAGAGTGAATGTGGTGGTAAGAGTGAAAGTGAGAGTGATTGTGATAGTGATAGTGATAGTGAGAGTGACAGTGATAGTGAGAGTGAGAGTGAGAGTGAAAGTGAAAGTGAAAGTGAATGTGAGGGATAGTGAGAGTGAGAGTGAGAGTGAATGTGAGAGAGAGTAATAGTGACAGTGACTGTACGTGAGAGTAAATGTGAGTGACTGTAAGTGAGAGTGTGAATGTGAGGGTGAATGTGGATGTGGATGTGAGTATGGGTGTGAGTGTGAGAGAGAGTGAGAGTGAGAGTGAGAGTGAGTGTCAGTTTCAGTGTGACTGTGAGAGTGAGTGAGAGTGAAGAGTGAGTGTGAGTGAGAGTGATAGTGAATATGATGGTGAGAGTGAATGTGAGAGTGAGAGTGAAAATGATAGTGATAGTGAGAGTTAATATAAGTGAGAGTAAGAGTGAATGTAAGAGATAGTGATAGTGACAGTGAATGTAAGTGAGAGTAGATGTGAGTGAGTGTGAATGTAATAGTGAGAGTGAATGTGAAAGTGAAAGTGAAGGTGAAGGTAAAGGTGAAAGTGAAAGTCAGCGATATTGAGAGTGAGAGTGAGTTTGAGTGTGAGTGTAAATGTAAATGTGAGTGTGAGTGTGAGTGTGAGTGTGAGTGTGAGTGTGAGCGTGAATGTGAGTGTGAGTGTGAGTGTGAATGTGAGTGTAAATGTGAATGTGAGTGTGAGCGTGAGAGTAAGTGTGAGTGTGAACGCGAGTTTGAGCGTGAATGTGAGTAAGACTGTAAGTATGAATGTAAGTGTGAATGTGAATGTGAGTGTGAATGTGATAGAGATGGTGACAGTAAATGTAAGTGAGAGCGAGTGTAAATGTGAGTGAGCGTGAGAGTGAAAGTGAAAGTGAAAGAGAAAGTGAAGGTGAAGGTGAAGGTGAAGGTGAAGGTAAAAGTGAAAGTGAAGGTGAAGGTGAAGGTGAAAGTGAAAGTGAAAGAGAAAGTGAAAGTGAAAGTGAATGAGAAAGTGAAAGTGAAAGTGAAGGTGAAGGTGAAAGTGAAAGTGAAAGAGAAAGTGAAAGTGAAAGAGGAAGTGAAAGTGAAAGAGAAAGTGAAAGTGAAAGAGAAAGTGAAAGTGAAAGTGAAAGAGAAAGTGAAAGTGAAAGTGAAAGAGAAAGTGAAAGTGAAGGTGAAGGTGGTGGTGAAAGTAAAAGTGAGTGTTATTGAGAGTGAGAGTGAGAGTGGGTGTGAGTGTGAGTGTGAGTGTGAGTGTGAGTGTGAGTGTGAGTGTAAATGTAAATGTAAGTGTGAATGTGAATGTGAGTGTTAATGTAAGTGTGAGTGTGAGTGTGAATGTGAGTGTAAATGTGAATGTGAGTGTGAGCGTGAATGTGAGTAAGATTGTAAGTAGGAATGTGATTGTGAGTGTGAATGTGACTGTGAAAGAGGGTATGAATATAAGTGTGAATGTGATTGTGAGTGTGAATGGAAATGGAATGTGAGTGTGAGTGTGAATGTGAATGTGAGTGTGAGTGGAAGCGTTAGTGTGAGTGTGTGAGTGTGAATGTAAATGTGAATGTAAATGCGAGTGTGAGTGTAAATATGAGAGTGAATGTGAGTATGAGTGTGATTTAGATGTAAGTGTGAATGTAAATGTGATTGTGAATGTGAATGTGAATGTGAATGTAAGTGTGAGTGTGAGCGTGAGCGTGAGTGTGAGTATAAATGTAAGCGTGAATGTGTGTAAATGTAAGTGTGGGTGTGAATGTGAATGCGAGTGTGACTGTGAGTATGAATGTAAGTGTGAGTGTGAGCGTCAGTTTGAATGTGAGTGTGAGTGTGAATGTGAGCGTGAATGTAAGTGTGAGTGTGAGTGTGAATGTAAATGTGAGTGTGTGTGTGAATGTGTATGTGAGTGTGAATGTGTATGTGGGTATGAGTGTGAGTGTGAATGTGTATGTGAGTGTAAATGTGTTTGTGTATGCAAGTGTGAGTGTGAATGTGTGAATGTGAATGTGATTGTGATTGTGATTTTGATTGTGAATGTAAGTGTGCGTATGAATGTGAGTGTGATTGTGAGTGTGAATGCGAATGTGAATGTGAGTGTGAGTGTAAATGTGAGTGTCCGTGTGCGTGTGAATGTGAATGTGAGTGTGAATGTGTATGTGAGTGTGAATGTGAGTGTGAGTGTGAATGTCAGTGTGCGTGTGAATGTGAGTGTCAATGTGTATGTGAGTGTGAGTGTCAATGTGAAAGTGAATGTGACTGTGAGAGTTGGTGATAGTTACTTGATTTGATGTTTGATCTTGATAAGTGCGAGTGTGATTCGATATCCCCAGTCTCGAAATCAAGATAACGTGGTAATATACTACAAACAAAACGTTGGGGACCTGCCGATCGTTTCATATTACTATTTGTAATCTGTTGTTTAATATTACTATAGTCAATCATGGCATGTCATATGGTCTATATTATAATGAAAGAATTGAGAAATCTTTTACTTTTTTAGTAGTATTTTATCAAAGTCCAAGTAGTTTCGAGTTCATGAGGTTCCAGTCATTTGATTACTTGATGATAACAATTGTATGCCGCAACACTTACATTGTCCGGTTTAGGTGATCAGTCCTACAAGTCCGACAGCCCTATCAACAGTCTCGTCTTGAAAACCGTAACAGGAACTCTGATCATCCTACAGTTGAAGAGCACACTCAAGTGACGATTAATCTTTCACGAGATGATTGTGCATACATGTTTGATTAACATTTTCTCGTCTCGTCTTTATCCATGATTCTCTGCTTCATCTCAGGGGCCACATCGCATTGTGAGGCACTATGACACTCCTTGATCTGTTAACTGATGCGTCGAGACGTCATTTATGAATAATATACGTGAACTATGTGAACATAAGAACACGTTAACCAATGAACGATTTAACCCAAGCTGGCGTTGACTCATGACGATTTCAATCAATTGTACATGTTAGCCAGCGTTAGCCCGTGTACAGTTTAACTTATGTTGACGTTAAGCCATGTAGACGTGAACAAAAGCGACACTACCCTTCTCATAATCATAATAATCAAAATAACTAAAATTGACTTTCAATATTCATAAGATATCTCTGCTAAAATCAGAGTCGCTCGTAAGATTCCGACTGTATCAGATCACGTCTCTTTGAATCTGTAAAGTGTTTGCTAAAATGTACCTCCTGACCCACTGGTGGCAACCGTACCAAACACATGCAAAAGCAAGTCAAGCCGTGGAACAAACGGTACAAGTCAAACAAGGGAATTGCATCGGACATTAGTTTTGACACTGATGGTGTCACATTTGGAGATGTCCCTAACATGTGTACCATACAACGTTTTGAAAGCTTTACTGAGACCTTGAATAATGACGTTGCTGCGATAACCTTTGGACAGTTTACCAATGCAGACGTCAACCCATGAACACGTAAACCGGCATAGACGTATACCCACGTAAACGTGAACCAAAGTTGTTGTTAAGTCATGCAGATTGAAGTATAAATATTCGGTTGTGACAAGAAAAAAATTTGTCATCCAAAAGAAACGTGAACAAAGGTGAGTCTAATGATTGAATACCCAAAAGTAAAAACTGATGGCAATTGAGTTAGTTGATGTCATATTTAACGTGTCTGTTAATTCGTCAATAGTCGCAACGATCGAATAAGGTGAATGTTGTTTATCGCTCAGCTAGGAATATTCCCGTTAGATCACAGGGGCCAGCGATTGAAGCATGAGTAAATTCATGTCATCAAGGTCATCACGATGATACACGACGACACACGATGACACACGACGACACACGACGGCACGCGATGACACACGACGACACACGATGACGCACGACGACACACGATGACGCACGATGACACACGAGGGCACGCGATGACACACGACGGCACGCGATGACACACGATGACACACGATGACGCACGATGACACACGACGGCACGCGATGACACACGATGACACACGATGACGCACGATGACACACGATGACCCACGACGACACACGATGACACACGATAACACACGACGACACACGATGACACACAATAACACACGACGACACACGATGACACACGACGACACACGATGACACACGATGTAACACGACGACACTGGACGACACACGACGACACGCGCTGACACACGATAACACACGATGACACACGTCGGCACACGATGACACACGATGACACACGACGGCACACGATGACACACGATGACACACGACGGCACACGATGACACACGATGACACACGTCGGCACACGGCGACACAAATCATAATGCCTGACCCCGAATCCCAATGACGCCACAGCAGTCGAACATAAGTAGGAGATCATAAGATATACATGTTATAATCGGTCGATAGAAGAAAAATCAGCTTAGACAAATAACGCCTCGACACACCTGAAACGTTTCGCATAGACCATGCAATTCCCATGTCCACATGGGTAGGGTGTCATTCTTGATTTTAACACTTCAGAGAAAGGGCGTCAATGCGCTCAGAACCATTAGTATGGATTATTCACACGTAAATAACACGTGACCTCTTTTCTCTCGCTTTGATGTAGTATTTGGTGAGCAGGTTAGGAATGTGTCGTCAACAACATGATAAGCGCATGTGGGCCTTTTGCACGATGATGTTTATAGCTTAGAATCTGGGTAAATCGCCGATATTCTCGTGTCAGGTTATAGACGATACAGATTCACTCAGTACTTTCTGGATCTAGGCGTTGACTTGTCTGGAGACGCCCAAACGAACGTCATGAGAAGTCAAGTTAAGCTCACATCACATATTTGGGGGTGGGTCTGTAATGATACGGAGAGGGGTAACTATGACTGCCAGAACGCCACTGTATGTTGTCCATGGAAGAGTCACTGGACAGCACTACCGACACAACATACTAACGTCAATGGATGGACGGATGTGGACCATGCTGATCCACGTTTTGTCTTTCATAAAGATAACGGTCGTGCACACCGTGCCCGTATTCAACTAACAACCTGAAGCAGCGAAACATCACCAGATTGCAATGGCCTGACATTTCCCTAATGGACACGCGTGGGGCATGATCGGGAGAGGCCAACGCTGACGTCAAAGGCCAACGCCGACGTCAAAGGCCTTCCCTGAAGTTAGACGAATTGGGCCACGTGCTGCAAGAGAAGTGGGCAATACTCCCTCAATTTGTCATTGGGAGATTTATTCGTACCACACTACGTCGTATAAACGAATGTCGGGGCTTGATCATTTCTTGATCATGTCACAGCAAAGGTTCATTGTTACTACACATCAATGTCGTCCTTCTGGGTTGATTGCACCCTTACGATACACTGCCAGCATTTTCTGTCGATTGTCATGTTGCACGTTGTCCTTCTTGTTCCTTATCCATCTATTACCAGCATTCTATACCAATTGAACCATCCCCTACGGTGTTTTAGGAGAGTATACGCGATACGTTTCAGAACACCATTCATGCTTTATTCATTACACCATGACCCACACAAACAACAAACAATGTGTTGTTGTCGCACGTGCCTGAGCATATGCAATTTTCAGAATCTAGTTTACGTGAAGTCCCCGAGGACGAGACTAAACGAGACGCTTGATCTATTCCATTGTAAATGTATACATGTATCCATTGCAGCTGAAAGGTTCTGTAATGAACGGTTAATGGCAGATGGTTATTAAAGCAACAAGAACAGCGGCACAATGTTTGCAGAAAGAACATATGTTCTTATACATCGTTATTATAATTCAATTCAAAATCTGACCGCCTCCGTGGTCTAGTGGTAGATCGCCCGCTCGGAGAGTGGAAGGTCCGGGGTTCGACTTCATCGTTTCCTGGCCGCCCTGGTTGATAGAGCGCCTGAGCGGAGAGCGAATACATACCTTAAAAGACTGTTACCCGGCCAGGCTTTTCAGACATCAATTCCCAAGGGCATGCTTAATCAGAAATGCTTTAACGAAATCGAATTTGGAAGACGGAAATAGCGTAAAACAGAAGATTAAAATGATTTGCTAAATTGTCTAACCAAACGAAAACATCTGTCACTGGGGTTAAAACGAGTCTCTTGTCGCGCTGCCCGATATCATTGATGGGGCCGGAGCCACGTCTCTCCACTTCCGCCTTTTTAATCGCATCACTGTGCTCATTCGTTTGATTTTCGTGTCCACAACATTTGCCAAAGATAAGTCAAGTTTAGTAACAACATAGAAGATGCCTGCAGTTGCACATTATTGGTGATGTTATCTCTAATCTCCTGGGGCGGTCGGGTAGCCTAGTGGTTAAAGCGTTCGCTCGTCACGCAGAAGACCCGGGTTCGATTCCCGACATGGGTACAATGTGTGAAGTCAAGTTTAGTAACAACATAGAAGATGCCTGCAGTTGCACATTATTGGTGATGTTATCTCTAATCTCCTGGGGCGGTCGGGTAGCCTAGTGGTTAAAGCGTTCGCTCGTCACGCAGAAGACCCGGGTTCGATTCCCGACATGGGTACAATGTGTGAAGCCCATTTCTGGTGTCCCCCGCCGTGATATTGCTGGAATATTGCTAAAAGCGGCGTAAAACCATACTCACTCACTCACTCTAGTTAATAGTACCTGTACAGGATGTTTGTCATAAAAAGCTGGATCTAAACATTAATTGTTATTTTAAGTCTTCGCAACGTCAAGACCAAGGCTCGTTTCACACACTCAACAATCAATGCAATGTTGTTGTCCGGCCTGTGATGAACCCACTTTTCAGCTTCAACTGCGCCTGAATTGTCGGGACGGCGGAAACAGACAACACCTTCTTACTAAACAGTCACCTTCGTTGACAACATTCTTCTGAAAACATTTCATTGGCTGACTGTTGGGTCGTTATACCACCAGGAGCTTGGTCCACTCATCTACAGACTAGACGGAACATTACTGGATCTGTTAGTTGTACACTTGATACACTTTCCAGCTAGACACGTAATTACCATTTCAGCAAGATAATCGCACAAAAAAATCCGCATAAAATGAAGGGGATGCATAGCTGCTGAACATGAAACGATAGCTAATCTTAAACGTGAATGCTTTTGTAATGTCTTCTCTGGGGCACCACTTGCAAGAGTCCATATTATAGCCTCTGTAATAAGTGAGTGAGTGAGTGAGTATGGTTTAACGCCAATTTGAGCAATATTCCAGCAAAATCACGGCGGGGGACACCAGAAATGGGCTTCACACATTGTACCCATGTCGGGAATCGAACCCGGGTCTTCGGCGTGACGAGCGAACGGTTTAACCACTAGGCTACCGCCCCCTGTAATAAGTCTGTGAATGAACGTACTCCACGTTTCCGGTACGTCCACACCTGCCCTTACACGTTAATTATCTGCCCTTCCAGATGCCATCCTACTTCTCTCTGCAATAATTTTCGCTTCGGCATTACAGTTTTCCACAGTGAGTCACACAATTCTATCACTAATTAATCACTCTACGTTATGAGTAAATTAATATGACAAATTGACTTACTTTTCCCTTCTTGGGTGGTGGTCGAGTAGCCTAGTGGTTAAAGCGTTCGCTCGGCACGCCGAAGACCCGGGTTCGATTCCCGACATGGGTACAATTATTTCCGGTGTCCCCCGCCGTGATATTGCTGGAATATTGCTAAAAGCGGCGTAAAACCACACTCACTCCCTTCTTGGACAAGTGACAACTGGAACCCCTTTTCGCCTTTGGTGGTTTTGTGGTGTCTTCCCAATGTACTTACAGTCCTTTTGTGACAACAGTAAAATTATGAAATGATACGGCCTGATGCTAAGAAAGTGAGGCACGAGTTAATATGACTTAATGTAATGTAGGCACAATGGGAAACACTTATGAAATGAAATAAAACCATAACACAAAAATAGGGATGAAACTGATGCTTAGAAAGTGATGCACGAGTTAACATGACTTAACGTAATGTAGGCACAAAGGGAAACACTTATGAAATGAAATAAAACCATAACACAAAAATAGGGATGAAACTGATGCTTAGAAAGTGATGCACGAGTTAACATGACTTAATGTAATGTAGGCACAATGGGAAACACTTATGAAATGAAATAAAACCATTACACATAAATAGGCATGAAACTGATGCTTAGAAAGTGATGCACAAGTTAACATGACTTAATGTAATGTAGGCACAATGGGAAACACTTATGAAATGAAATAAAACCATTACACATAAATAGGGATGAAACTGATGCTTAGAAAGTGATGCACAAGTTAACATGACTTAATGTAATGTAGGCACAATTGGAAACACTTGTGAAATTAAATAAAACCATAACACCAAAATAGGGATGAAACTGAGTTCCCAACGTGCCAACATTGATTTGTGTACGCACATTGGGATGTAGACACAATGGGATTGGACTTGGTTCATTCAGGTAAATTGTTCATGAATATATTACACGTGCGTATGAAAGAGGATTTCTTACACGTACAGGTGCAATGTATATGTCACAATACTGTGACAAATTCACTGTGGCGTCACTAATGGTAAGTTTAATTGTTTTCAACGTTATGTAAGCATTCTATAAACAGACCTGGCAAGAGATGAGATCAATCATTTTTATTAATGCAACAATAGGTGTCACAGAGGGCAGATATTTATCTATATAGTTCTACAAGTTTTATCCCATTATCCTTGGACTGTTTAATTTCCCCAAACAATGCTTTCTATCACAAGAAATTGATTCTTGTGAGTAGTATGTCTGAGAAACTGTTTTGCCACGAGATAAGAATAGTCTATATGGATGTTTACAGGCTGCGTGTTGCGTGAGACAACAAACTCTTGCTTTTTATGCAAACTGTTTAAGCTAGCGTGGAGCAGGACACATTGATTTTCAGTGATCCATTTATATCATCATCATCATCATCATTTTTCCCATTGAGCCCAACAAAATCTGCTTCGGAAGATAATCGAGACTGATTTATTCTCTGACGTTGATGTCCCTTCGGACAGAAAGAATTCTATTTCTGAAAACGTATTTGGTGAAGTTTCTCTGTGAATCTACCCCCCGTACGATCTCAGTTTTGTTGGCACAGTAAACTACGGTTATTACGAACACGCTTATAACGAATTGACGGATATAACGAACTTACTTTTTTGGTCCCAACTATTTGCTGTAGATATGCCGTATATATGCTTATAACGAACTACGGTTATAACGAACTAAAATTAGCAGTCCCTTTAAGTTCGTTATAACCGTAGTTTACTGTACTGATTTGTAACTGGACTCGCGTGCATAAAAATAAATTGTTTGTAGAACTGTGTGAAGGCATGGTTTATTTCCATCTAGAATTAATGTAGTGCCATCTGCAAATTGCGAAACAAGATTCTGTGTTTCCAGTTTCGATGACATATGTTTGTGGATTATTTCGAAGCATAATTGCCAAATAGCGTCATACGTTTGCTCAAATGTTGTTTGATCACGGATACACCATTCAGGACCTTTGTCAGGCCTACTAACGAAAACCCATCCCTAGGGTATGAGATAGGGATGACGTAGGGATGGGATAGGCATGGTATTTGGATGAGAAAAAGATTGGATAGGGATAGGGATTGCGATGAGATAGGTATGGAATAGGATGACGATGGGTAGGGATGAGATAGGGATTGGAAAGGGATTGAATAGGGATAGGATAGGGTTTGGATAGGGGTGAGATAGGGATGGGATAGAGATTGGATAGGGATGTGATGGGGATGAGATAGGGATCGGGTGGGATGGGCTGAGATGGGATTGGATAGAAAACAGACAGTGACATTTCAAAACCAAGCGTTGTGTCCGAAGGTAACGACAACATGGAAAATGGAGGCAATTGGAACACTCATGTGTGATATCAACTAACTCAATATATTCACATCCACCTCAAATGCCAAAGCATTACTATTTGGATTGATTGATTTTCAAGCTCCTAAGTGATTTCCGATTGAATCATGGTTAATCGGAAACCAAAACGTTGCATAAAATGTGTTTAGCAGCACTCAAACACTGAAACCAACAGAGAGCATTCAAACTATGGAATATGTACACACTTAGTTAGTTTTCACCTGAACAAACACGGGAACAAAAAAAAGCAAAACGAAATAGGGAATAGCATAGGACCTCATATTGGTTACTAATGGAATATTTCACCAGAACACAATAAATCGGGCAGATCGCAACATGCGCATGCATTCGGTTTGTTCAGGGCCCACTTGCACAAAGCAATCTTTGCACTACGACTACGCCTATGTTAAAGTATGGTGTTACAATCATCTTAGCGCTAAGATCGCTTTGTGTCCCGGTCACCATTGAAAATGTGGCGGCTTTTAATCATGCCGATGTACGTGGCTGTTTCTATATAAATTATGTAAATATTAAATAGTTTCCAAATTTGACGCATCAGTAACCAATATTAGGTCCTACGCTATTCCCTATTTTGTCTTGTTCCCTTGTTTGTTCATGCATCCGTCACAAACACATGCAAAGGGAAGTCAAGTGTTCATCTAAACACAACCACGGAAACACATTGACAAGTCAAAATCAAAGTGGAACGACATAGCTGTCACATCAAACATTTGAAATACCCAACCCTCAGGCGATACTTTCTACAAAGTAATCCCACGGGTTTGTCCATGAATGAACTTGTCCTTATTGTTTGAATGTCATTGTTCCCTTGGTTGGCGATTTCTCTTTAATGACGTCAATTCGAAGCAAGCGTGACATTTCAGCATGAACACAGGAGTGGCTCATTGCCATTATATGGTTATATGTCAAACTGTCTCTTGAGGAAATCTCACTCCTGGGATGTAAGTCTTAGAACATTAACCGATGTATAAATCAGCGTTTAAAGTTCTCACTGTGTATTTTCAAGTTGACGAAATAATAATTTGTAATTGTGATTTTGATGAGGTCTCAGTCTTTCTGAAGCAAACAGACAGACTCCGAAAATCAGTGTTCGCGAAAAAGGTAAGCATGTCCTGCTGTACGTGTAGTGCCCGTTTCTCACATAGTTTGCATAAAAAGTGTTTCTTGGCTAACGCTGCACAGCAGTACTTCTGTCATAGGACGTCGGTCTGTACTTATTGGAGGAACAAACAGATAGTTAGATACAATACGGCAAGGTCGGCTCGGAGTCAGTGTACTGTGTCTGAGTAGGGGCCATACACACACTCACACTCACAATCACACACAGACTCACACACACACTCTCTCACACACACGAACTCACACTCACACTCACACACTCACACACACACTCTCTCACACACACACTCACACACACACTCACACATACACACTCTCACACACACACTCACACACACAGACTCTCACATACACTCACACTCACACACACACACTCACACACACACACTCACACACACACACTCCCTCACAAACACAAACTCCATACCCACACACTCTCTCTCTCTCTCACACACACACACACACACACTCTCTCTCTCTCTCTCTCTCTCTCTCTCTCTCACACGCACACACACACTAACTAACTAACTAACTAACTAACCACCAAACTAACTTCGGAGTTCTAATCAGATTGTTCTGTTAAGAATAATTTGACAACACAAGAAAATGTGAGGTAGTCTCAGATATCAGCACTACAGAGACACAAATTCAGAATGACCATACACCATCACATCGTCTGTCTTTTAGCTCTAGACTCTAGACCCTGGTCCTTTGTGGCAATGTAGACATGCAAGGGTAGACAGTGAACATCATCTCCGCAGCCATTCATGCAGGTGTGTTTTAAATGTTAATGTATCTACAGTCCCTGGAATGGATAACTAAATTCAAACGTAGGCATTTATTTTAAATGTAAGCATTTGAAAAGGCTGGTTTGTGTGCCTGAATTGATGCAGTGTAGCGTACAGACAACATTGTCCACAGAGATGACACGAAATCGATGTAATTAACATCACTGGAAATCCTTGCTGAAATTTGAATAAACTATTAAGAGGGTTATTCAAATTGCCGATGCTTTGGGGAATTTGTAAGCAGTGTCAATTCAGCTGAGGATGCAGATGTGTGTGGTAACGCATCGTTGGGAGTTTGAGAGGTCATGTGCACCAAGCTCTTAAAGTACTTGAAAATGGTTATCCCTTTATTAAAATCAACATAGTAAATCTATATCAGTATGGTAAGCAACATTATTAACGCGTAAGTCCCTTAACACATTGCGCATATTTCGAAAATCAGACATAAACACTAATACTCTTTTGTTTTTAAGTTTTCATTTCTGTCCAGGGTGTCGGTACTGGGATGTGATAGGATAGGGATGAGATAGGGATTGGATAGGCATGAGATAGGGACTGGATAGGGATGGGATAGGGGTATGGATATGGATGCGATTGGATAAGGATGGGATGGGATAGGATAGGAATGGGATAGGGATGTTAAAGAGATAGGGATGAAATAAGGATGGGATAGGATGGGGATGGGGTAAGGATGGGATACGATGGAGATGGGTAGGGATGGGATAGGGATAGGATATGGCTGTGATAAGGATGGAATAGGGATGGGATAGGATAAGAATGGGATATTGATGGGATGGGATAGGATAGGGATGAGATAGTGATGAAATGGTTTAGGGTAGGCATGATATAGGGGCTGGATAGGGATGAGATAGGCATGGGATAGTGGATGGGGTAGGGATGAGATAGGGATGGGATAGTGGATGGCTTAGGGATGGGATATGGATGGGATAGGTGTGGGATAAGGATGTAAAAAGGGATGGGATAGGGGTAAGACAGCCATGGGATATTGGATGGGGTATTGAAGAGATAGGGATTGGATAGTGGATGGGTAGGGATGAGACAGGGATTAGAAAGTGTTGAGAAAGGGAATGGATAGGTGTGAGATAGGGATTGAATAGTGGATGGGTAGGGATGAGACAGGAATTAGAAAGTGTTGAGAAAGGGAATGGATAGGTGTGAGATAGGGATTGTATAGTGGATGGGTAGGGATGAGACATGGATAAGAAAGGGTTGAGAAAGGGAATGGATAGAGATGAGATAGAGATTGGATAGGGATGTTAAAAGGGATGAGATAGGCATGGGATAGTGGATGGGGTAGGGATGAGATAGGTATAAGAAAGGGTTGAGACAGGGAATGGATAGAGATGAGATAGGGATTGGATAGTGGTATGAAATGGATGAGATAGGCATGGGATAGTGGATGGGGTAGGGATGAGATAGGGATGGGATAGTGGATGGCATAGGGATGGGATATGGATGGGATAGGTGTGGGATAAGGATGTAAACAGGGATGGGATAGGGGTAAGACACCCATGGGATATTGGATGGGGTATTGAAGAGATAGGGATTGGATAGTGGATAGGTAGGGATGAGACAGGGATTAGAAAGTGTTGAGAAAGGGAATGGATAGAGATGAGATAGGGATTGAATAGTGGATGGGTAGGGATGAGACAAGGATTAGAAAGTGTTGAGAAAGGGAATGGATAGAGATGAGATAGGGATTGGATAGGGATGTGAAAGGGATGATATAGGCATGGGATAGTGGATGGGGTAGGGATGGGATAGGGATGGGATAGTGGATGGCATAGGGGTGGGATACGGATGGGCTAGTTGTGGGAAAAGGGTGGGAAAAAGGGATGGGATAGGGATGAGATAGGGATAGGATAGGGATGTGATAGGGGTGGGATGGGATGGGATAGGGATGAGATAGGGATTGGATTGGGATGAGATAGATATTGGATAGGGATGGAATAGGGATAAAAAGGGATGGGATAGGGATGGGATTAAGATGAGATAAGAATGGGACAGTGGATCGGATAGGGATGAAATAGGGATGGGACAGGGATGGGATAGGGATGATATAGGGATGAGATAATGGATTGGATAAGGATGGGATAAGGAGGAGATATGGATGGGATAGGGATGAGATAGTGGATTGGATAATTATGGGATAGGGAGGAGATAGTTGATGATAGGGATGGGATAGGGATGAGATAGGTTTGGGATAGTGGATGGTTAGGGATGAGATATGAAAGGGATAGTTGATGGGATAGGGATTGGATATGGATGAGATAGGGATGAGATAGGGATGGGATGTTGATGGATAGGGGTGGGATAGTGATGAGACAGTTGTTTGTATAGGAATGGGATAGTGATGTAATAGGAAAAGGATAGGTATGGGATAAAGATGGGATGGGATGAGATGTGGATGGGATAGGAAATGGATGAGATTGAATAGGATAGTAATTTGATGGGAGAGGATAGGGATGAAATAGGGATGGGATAGAGATGGGATAGAATAGTGATAGGATAGGGATGGGATAGGATAGAGATAGGTAGGGAGGGGAGAGGGATGGTGTGGGGATGAGATAGGGATGGGATATGGATGAGATAGGCATGGGAAAGATATGGGGATGATATTGGATAGGATGGGGATTAGAGTTGCATGAGATAGGAATTGGATGGGATAGCAATTGGATAGGGATGTAGTAGTGAAGTGATATGGATGAGATACTGATGGGATAGGGATGAGAAAGAGATTGGATATGGATGAGATAGAGTTGAGATAGGGACGGGAATGTAACCAGAATATAAAGGTCTAAACTATCCTTGGATATGGATTGGATTGGACAGGCTAGGAATGGCATAGGGATAGGGATGTGATGTGATTGGATAGGATGGGATAGGTATGGGAGATTAATGGGATAGGGATGAGATAGGGATGACGTAGGGATGGGATAGGCATGGGATTTGGATGAGAAAAGGATTGGATAGGGATAGGGATTGCGATGAGATAGGTATTGAATAGGATGACGATGGGTAGGGATGAGATAGGGATTGGAAAGGGATTGGATAGGGATAGGATAGGGATAGGATAGGGTTTGGATAGGGATGAGATAGGGATGGGATAGAGATTGGATAGGGATGGGATGGGGATGAGATAGGGATGGGATGGAATGGGATAGGTATTGGATAGGATGACGATGGGTAGGGATGAGATAGGTATTGGATGGGATGGGATTGGATGTGGATTGAATAGGATATGGTTGGGACGGGATAGATAGGAATGGAATGGGATGGGATAGGATAGGGATGGGACAGAAAAAGGATAGGAATGGGATGGGATATGATAGGGATTGGATGGGATTGGTTTCGATGGGATGGGATATGATAGGGATTGAATGGGATTGGATTGGTTGGGATGGGATGGAAGGGGACAGGATGTCGATTGAGTAGGATATGGATGTGAGAGGATCGGGATGGGATAGGGATAGGATAGGGATGAGATAGGTATAGGATATAGATATGGATAGGATATGGATGAGATAGGAATGGGAAGCTATGGGATTGGATGAAATGGGATAGGATAGGGTTGAGAGAGGCATGGGATAGTTAGGGTGAGTTAGGGACGGGAAGGGATGGGGTATGGATGAGATAAGAAGGGGACAGGGATGGCATAGGATGGCGATGGGATAGGGATAGGGATGATACAGGAATGGGATATGTAAGGGTGGAATAGCGATGAGATAAGGATGGGATAGGACAGGGAATGGATCAAGATGATATTGGGATGGGTTGAGATAAGAATGGGATAGTGATGAGATAGGGATGGGAATTTAACCAGAACCTAAAAGGCAGCTTGGCTTGTGTACCCACGATGTAGCCCAGAAAACAAAGCAGAATCCTCACTGATCCGTTGTATCAGTAATAGTATTCGCGACGAGAGATCTCGTAACAATAGCAACTTGACATATGAGAAACAGATGTGTGTATCATGGGCGATAAAAAATATCCCTATCAAAACTGTAGTAGTATATTAACACCTGCAGTGGAAACTGATCATCATGATAATGTCCAGACTGACGAACATACTTTCTTCAGCAAGATTGCGGTCTTTCATGGGGTAAAACTTGCGCTTCAACGCATCTGTGATCGGTCAAAAATAACTAACTGTTTATGCACATCGTTTGTGTGCACGCAATTAGAGGTCGCATTTCACCGTTTGAATATTAGTGACAATAAAGAAAAGAGACAGTGACATTTCAAAACCAAGCGTTGTGTCCGAAGGTAACGACAACATGGAAAATGGAGGCAATTGGAACACTTATGTGTGATATCAACTAACTCAATATATTCACACCCACCTCAAATGCCAAAGCATTACTATTTGGATTGATTGATTTTCAAGCTCCTAAGTGATTTCCGATTGAATCGTGGTTAATCGGAAACCAAAACGTTGCATAAAATGTGTTTAGCAGCACTCAAACACTGAAGACATCGAAAGTAGAAAATCAAAAGCTTTCAGAAATGGAATTCTTTCTTGGTGTTAAGTTAATGTCATAGCTTTCTGATGCGTACGTAGAATATTATTTCTTTTTCGTATGTTTTCAGGACTTTAGGAACTTCAAATTATATTCTGTACAATATTTTTGTATTAAGAGAATAAAGATGCATTCATTTTGTTCCTTTTTTTACTCCAGGACAGTGTTGGTTGCAGGCAGAATAGTTTCTGTTTTCCGACGGATAAGTCGCAAGACAGACGAGTAGCGATCGCCTCGCTCTCACAGCCACTCTTCTTGTAACTGTTATCTCGCGAAGCGTCTCGAATGAGTTAGTCTGTCTCGGTATCTGTAACTGCAAACAAGCCCCTCGCAGCGGAGCTCTTTATATCGGGACCATGACGAAAGTGTAAAGCGCTGGGACTGTTTTGATCTAAGGATGTCACTCTATTTTACGAGCGCTTCAATCGTCAGAAATCAACGTTCACTACATGTATAAACATAATAGTGCTAATGACTCTCTTAGTTTATTCGAGTTTAATCTATTCACAGTGTATCAATCCGTGATTTTCCTTTAAATCATGTCTCAACACCTTTGTGATATAAATACCTGTACCCATTTGTCACCACTGCTTTGTTTGGGAAGTGGAGACCGTCTCCGTGGCCTAGAGCCGTGTGATACCAAAACTACGTTAAAAGATGGTACTTGTTGTTACCCTGTCTGGCGCTCGGTATTAAGGTGCTAAAACAAGAACTGGTCGGCTCGGAGTCAGTATACTGTGTCTGAGTGGGGTGTTCATGTTAAACTGCTGCATGGTATCTCAGTAGGCTAGCACTGAAAATCGGCATTAGTCCATGCACGTCCATGCACGTCGCTATCTAAGTGCAATAATCTTGGACACCATTTTACCTCACGTCACCTTTGGGAAGTGGCAGCACCATCCTTATCTCTCTTTACTATATCTTCAACTGACAGTCATTTACAGAGAAGTGTAACAGGCTGGGCAGTTAGTCACACAAATTATACTAGAAACAAATCTTTAGTTGAGAATTGTTTATTATCACAAAAAAGGTTGCAGATAACATACGGTATACCACTAGCAGAGAAGGGACATAACTCCTGTTCACATCAATGCTATATTCTTTTGGTATATTTGTGAAAACTGAAGAGACAAGAAAAGCATTATTCATCGCAGGCAATAAAGACGAACGTTAGATTAAAGTAGATAGGTTTAACATTGTTGTGAACGGTATATCAGTTATGTCACGGCATGTAAGCTTGTGTGGAAAGCGGACAATAATGCAGGTCTAAGATATTTACCACTATTTGAAACTTACGAGTACTGAATGGTGCTGACAAACCTAGAAACATATAATCAGGGCGAACACGATATTCAAATCCGCCCCCAAAGGAGCAAATACAGCGACATTCGTCGCCTTGGACTACTGACATCCTTGCCCCATATATAGAATCGCGCTTCGTTAGTGTTTGTTGGCAATGACGACGATTTTCCAGTTTACAACACAATCACAGATTATTTTAATTTATTATTAGTTTATTATTATTAGATTAGCACATATATGACAATTGCTTGCTATTAACTCCGTGAATAGTGAGAGTAAAAAATACATAAACGACAAATCATGTCTGAACAGATGTCTATTGCCTTAGAAAAATTGTCTGTATCACAGGTAAAGGTAAACAAGGTATGTGTCTTCTTTAATTGAGAAACATATGTGATTGCCATGAACGAGATAACCATCTGATAATAATGATAATAAGTGTCGCAATACAATCAACGCGACATCACAGCGACATCATAGTGACACCATAGCGATACCATAGCGGCTCCACATTGGAACCATAGCGTCACCAAAGCGACATCCAAGCGGTACCATAGCGACACCATAGCGGCACTATAGCGACATCACAGCGGCATCGTAGCGGCACCATAGCGACACCATGGCGACATTACAACAGCACAATAGCAGCGTCATAGCAGCACCATGGCGCCACTATAGCGCCACAATAGCGGCATCAGGCTACGTATTACTGCATTGCTGCGCGATGAGCACCGCTGGATATTGCAACGCTAACTGACCCTTCATATACATACCTGTAGATGAGCATGAGGAACAAGTCAGGATATACTGAAGAAACATACAAAAAACATTTTCAAGCGGCTACAAACATCCACACAATAATGAAATATCTAGAATTCAGATCTATCACAAAAGGAAAAACAGTTCAAAGAACATTTGATGTAATACAAAGGAAAATTAAATGTACAAAAAACAGTAAAACAGTGTAGCACTTTGCATGGTGTTGGTTACAATACAGAATATTTTCTCTTCATGAAACATACGAAAAAACAAGGCACATGGCAGATTCCAGAAGTATGTGTAGTAGATTGCAGTGCATGATGCACTGCTGTGGGCCTGGTGCTTTCTACTGTAGATGTGTGGTATTCTAGTGTAGACTTGTGTACATTAGGTATTGTCCTGTGGACATGTGATGTATTGTCCTGTGGGCATGGTGTGTACTTCTGTGGGCATGGTGTGACGTGCTGTGTATATGTGGTATTCTGATGTAGACATGTGTACATTAGGTATTGTCCCGTGGGCATGTGAAGCATTGTTGTGGGCATTGTGTGTACTGCTGTGGGTATGGTATCTCCTGCTGTGTATATGTGGTATTCTGATGTAGACATGTGTACATTAGGTATTGTTCCGTGGGCATGTGAAGCATTGTTGTGGGCATGGTGTGTACTGCTGTGGGTATGGTATCTCCTGCTGTGTATATGTGGTATTCTGATGTAGACATGTGTACATTAGGTATTGTTCTGGGGGGCATGTGAAGCATTGTTGTGGGCATTGTGTGTACTGCCGTGGGTATGGTATCTCCTGCTGTGTATATGTGGTATTCTGATGTAGACATGTGTACATTAGGTATTGTTCTGTGGGCATGTGAAGCATTGTTGTGGGCATTGTGTGTACTGCTGTGGGTATGGTATCTCCTGCTGTGTATATGTGGTATTCTGATATAGACATGTGTACATTAGGTATTGTTCTGTGGGCATGTGAAGCATTGTTGTGGGCATTGTGTGAACTGCCGTGGGTATGGTATCTCCTGCTGTGTATATGTGGTATTCTGATGTAGACATGTGTACATTAGGTATTGTTCTGTGGGCATGTGAAGCATTGTTGTGGGCATTGTGTGAACTGCCGTGGGCATGGTGTGTCGTGCTGTGTATATGTGGTATTCGGATGTAGACATGTGTACTTTAGGTATTGTTCTGTGGGCATGTGAAGCATTGTTGTGGGCATTGTGTGTACTGCCGTGGGCATGGTGTGACGTGCTTAGGATATGTGGTATTCTGTTTTCTGATTGGACCAGATAATCTTCTGTTGATATGTGATGTCATACTGTGGACAAGTGGACATGTGATGTCATACTGTGGACTTGTCATACAATGCTGTGGATATGTGATGACATGCCGTGGATATGTGATGACATGCTTTGGACAAGTGATGCCATGCTGTGGACTGGTGGCACATCAACACAAAACTCATTTCAAGAGCAAAGTAAGCACTGGAGAAATTTAGAAACTGAGACAGATAAACACACCGTTCTTATTATGCATGCTGGTCTGAAGTCGTGCTCTACGCGACGCTTTCTACAGGAGTTGGCCAAATATGTACACATTTAATGTCTTTTAAAATGTCAAATGAAACGTGTGGTCGTTCTGTATACTGCATATTCAGTGAAACCTCGTTAACCCGGACAGTAGCTTTTCCACTAAATTGTTGTGATCATCGAATTTCCGGTTTAGCGAAAAATGGGAAGGAAGTAATGTAACTTGTTACGTATATAAGCTGACCGAGCACAAATTCTGGATTAACGGGGCCGGGCCCTCAGGGAATCTCACTGCGATGCAGTGTATGATAAACTTCCTGAAAGAAACACTCCAAATGATGAATAGGATGCAACGAAAACACTTATGCATTATAATTCCTAGCCTGCAGGAGGTTATTTGGAATGGTAGTGTCTTTAAACTTATAGATTTAGATACGTTGGGGTATCGCCGTCTCAGATAGGCTGTAATAACAATGAACCATGCGATACTTGAAAGTAACAGTGTTGATGAATGTTACTCTATTGACTTTGTTGTGGCCGGGCCAATAGAGTAACATTCATCAACACTGTTACTTTTAAGTCTTAAAAACAAAACAAGAGAATTTGCGTCGGTTTTTAACCCCCCAAAAGTGAAAAAAAAAATTCATGTAACAAAATATTTCGTTATTCGCATTTGATTTACTGAAATAACTAATTGTTGCCCCCCCTTCCCTAATACAAGCGGACTGTCCCTAACTTTGGACCAATGTTCTTGTGTGTTGTACCTTTAATTAGACTTAATTAGTCATTAAAAGACTCTCAAATAAGTCACGTGACGGTTGTTGCCACAGTTATCATTTCCTTGCAAGACAAAATAACGAACCACTAGCATCAGTGCCAATGTTAGATGTAAGTAAGGTTAGAACATAACGTCAGTTTAGAATGCAATACTCAGTATCACAGATAGCAAGGCGATAGCATGCGATACAGTAACCATGCTTTGACCGGAAGTGAAATCGATGCTGTTGGTATACAACTTCCGGTTGTTGAGCTTCTGGAGTGGCCTGAAGTCGTCCACCAGATTCTCCTCCCCCTCCGGCTCCTTGTTCCTTTTGATGCTTCTGAACTGGTTCATCTGCAAGAGGGAAAGACAAGCATGTTAGCTAGCTGATACCATAAGCCAAACTGGGCCTCCTTGGCCAACGACTGAATAAGTGTTAGATATTAACCCTAAGAGTATATAGCCCTAAGATTGCATAGAGATTAAAAATGTTTCTCGGGTTGATTGCTATTACAACTAGTACTATATTTTAACGTCTTTTTGGTATGGCGCGGACGGGGATCGAAGCTCCGACCTTCCGCTCTTCGGGGAGACGCTCTATTCACTAGATCCCGGAAGTGGTCTGTAGTTAGTAAGGGGAATGTTTTTGCTGAGATTGTACGACATCATTAATATCTTTAGTTGGAAGTACCTGCTGCTCTGACACGACGATGCGGGTTGCGAAGATGCTCCACACTACGCTCTCGTAACATGGGGGCGTGGTCAGACTCCCCTCGTATCGGAAGTAGTACGCGCTGTTGGCCGGAAGTAGAGACTTTGTGGAGAATGTCGGAATAGACGTCTCGTTACCTGTAGTATGAGATGTTGTGTTGAAGACATAGACATAGACATAGACATAAAGGCTGGATGTTCAGCGTAGCATAGAACACGTGTGACAGACGGGTAAAACCGAGAAGTGAGGAATCCGAGGTTTCACCTCTTGGACGAGGGTATTAGATCTCATAAGGACCCCAGGGGAAGTTTTCTATCCTAATTATAAGAAAATCTGAAATCACTGTTATCAGCATTTTTCCATGATTCTCAGTAAACGGATGTAAAATGTCTCTTCACCAATGAGGCTACAATTCGAAGATTGCAATTTCGATCCACTTACATACGTTGTCAACGGTATTTGGTGTGAGAACCCGGCGCTAATGTGTTTGAATAGATAAAAGCTACTGTCAGCAGTGCTCTAACTATAAAGCGGTGGCCGGTATATAATCTAGTATTGGCCAGACATAGAAGTGGTTTATATCATAAGCAACGTTCGACGCCGTCGGGGCACGATGACACACAATCAACCAAATGAGCGAACTTAAGCCTAGTATCACAAAATGTCAAATTAATGATGACACAAAGTCAACTGTGTGACCGATTAGCAATATGTAATTTCATAAGGCCACATAAACTAAATACTATCACTATGTTGTTGATAGTCAGGATGCCACGGGTGTCAGACATGTTTGTCAAAAACATATTATATGTTCAAAAGAATACTGGGAAATATATTTTTGCATCAGGCTTGCGGGAACACGTGTTGTAAAAGAAAATAAAACAGTTCGTTTCTTCTCTCCACAGAAATAGTCTTGAAGCAGTGTCCCCTTGAAAGGACAATATTGTCGGTCCCAACGTGCGACACTATATTCTGTGCATGTACGCTTGTACATATATCGTGCGAAGGATCGTGCAACGCCACCTACCGCTGTGCTGGATCTTGTCGAAGTGTGACAGTAGTGGTTGAAAGTTGGCATTGGTTTCGCCTACCTGAAACATTATATGACCAATTGATTATCTTTAAGAGACAAATAACTATTATGACGATAATAATAGTTACATCCATAAAATAAACTGACGTCCAAAAGAAACTTTACCAGAGTTTGAAATCACTCTTGCTCAAAAACAACAAAACATACATGCATAAAGTAAGGTGTATTGAGAAGATCAATATATCAACATAATCAACACTGAAAATGACTATCATACCGCGACCGAGAATGACGTCAGAGCCCCCCAAAGTTGGGTGTGGTACAAAACTCGAGCTTTCAGAATCAGGGACAATAGGCAGAGTACATAAACAATCGCTCACGTTCAATAACAAGTCATTAGTAGCGTGTGTGACCACCAAATGCCTAAATACACGCAAAAACTCTTCGACGCACAGAAAAAGTCAGTCGTCTGATGAGGTCACGTGGGATTTGACGCCATTCTTCTTAGAGGGCCAAGATCAGTTCTTGCCGGTTGGCTGGAGAGTGTGGTCGTTGTCGAACACGACGATCCATCAAGTCCCAGAGGTGTTCTTTGGGGGACATTTCGGGTGAGCGTGCAGGCCACAGCAGGACGTTGATGTTGTTGGCTGAGAGGAAGTTAGTGACAATTCTGGCTGTATGGGCTCTAGCGTTGTCATGCTGATAAATGACACCACGTGGCTGCTGTTGGAGAAATGGTAGGACAACTGGACGAAGAATGTTATCCATGTAACGCTGAGCTGTCAAGTTTCCGTCAACGATGACCAGCGGTGTCCTCTCCTGCCCACAGATCCCTCCCCACACCATGACGCTCCTTCCACCATATGGTACGACCTCCTGCACGCAACACGCCGCCGTTCGTTCACCCCTTCGGCGGTAAACACGTTGTCTTCCATTATCCCTAGACATACAGAATCGACTTTCGTCAGTGAAGACAACCCTCTGCCAGTCACGTCGTTGCCAACGTCGTACAGTCCGGGCCCATCTCATTCGCAGACGACGATGTTGCGCTGTCAAAAGCTGTCCTCTGTATGGTCTAAAAGCCCTAAGCCCTGAGTCTCCTGGCCACTGTCTGTCGACTAACCCTGTGACCTAAGGCATTTGTCGCCGATGACGTCACTGTCAGGAAGCGATTTCGGAGGTGCAAGGTACGCAAGTACCGGTCATCATTGGGCGTGGTCACCCTGTTCTTGGCCTTTCAGCGGTCCGCCCTGTCTGTCTGTAACGTTGCATCAAGTTGGTAACGGCAACACGGGAGCAACCGAAGGTTCGTGCAATATGGGCGTGGGTGGCTCCCATCTGTACCATACCCAAGGCTCGTTCACGTTGTTCGACTGTGAGTCGTGGCATTTCTTTTGTGTTTTTTTATCACTGTGGGTGTCTGACTTGCCGTTGCAATCGTTGTATACCCTTACCCGCACGTGCATTTGTAGTTGTCCGTGGTGCACGTGTTTTTCACTTTTTCGCGTGTTATCTCGCAAACATGTAACCGACGATTAACATTTTCTGCATACACTATTGTTGTATTTAGGTTATGTGTTTTAGATAGACTTCATCGAAAAAAAAAATACTTTGTCTGAAATTTATATTTTAAGTTGGTAAAGTTTCTTTTGGACGTCAGTTTAGTACGATTTCCATACTTCAACATTCTATCATGTCTATACACAGTAGTTCTATTGAAAAATGCACTTCCCCATGTTACACAGCTGTTTTACCATGTAGTTGCTATAATAGATGTCACTTCCCATACAGCTCGGCAGTTATTGTAGTATATATCACCTCATCATTACAAAGGGCCGTTGTACCCTGTATTTACTATCATGGTAGATACCCCTCCCCATGTACACCTGTTTTACATAAACGTTTCTACTGACAAATGCACTTTCCCATGCTACACCGCTACCATAGTTACCATGGTACCAATCACCTCCAAATTCTATATAGCAACAGATGTCACCTCCCAAGGCAATACATATGTTTCGTCCTCCAGTTACTATTGTAGATATCACCTTTGTTATACAGCTGTTTTACTCTGAAGTTATTACTGTGGCCATCACCCCCCGATGCTATACAGCTGTTTTACCCTGTTCCTACTGAAGTAGATATCACCTCCAAATGCTATGCTATACAGCTGTTTTACCTTGTTCCTACTGAAGTAGATATCACCTGCGTATGCTATACACCTGTTTTATCCTCAATATACTTAAGTAAAAATCATCTCCGCATTCTATACAGCTGTTTTATCCTGTACCTACTGAAGTAGATATCACCTCACCATGCTCTTCAGCTGTTTACCTTGTTCCTACTGAAGTAGATATCACCTTCCCGTGCTATAAAGCTGTTTCACCCTGTACTTACTGAAGTAGATATCACCTCCAAATGCTATGCTATACAGCTGTTTTACCTTGTTCCTACTGAAGTAGATATCACCTGCGTATGCTATACACCTGTTTTATCCTGTATATACTGAAGTAAAAATCATCTCCGCATTCTATACAGCTGTTTTATCCTGTACCTACTGAAGTAGATATCACCTCACCATGCTCTTCAGCTGTTTACCTTGTTCCTACTGAAGTAGATATCACCTCCCCGTGCTATAAAGCTGTTTCACCCTGTACCTACTGAAGTAGATATCACCTCCAAATGCTATGCTATACAGCTGTTTTACCTTGTTCCTACTGAAGTAGATATCACCTGCGTATGCTATACACCTGTTTTATCCTGTATCTACTGAAGTAAAAATCATCTCCGCATTCTATACAGCTGTTTTATCCTGTACCTACTGAAGTAGATATCACCTCACCATGCTCTTCAGCTGTTTACCTTGTTCCTACTGAAGTAGATATCACCTCCCCGTGCTATAAAGCTGTTTCACCCTGTACCTACTGAAGTAGATATCACCTCCAAATGCTATGCTATACAGCTGTTTTACCTTGTTCCTACTGAAGTAGATATCACCTGCGTATGCTATACACCTGTTTTATCCTGTATCTACTGAAGTAGATATCACCTCCCAATGCTATACAGCTGTTTTATACCGTAGTCATTATTGTAGATATCACCTGCCCATTCTGTAGATCTGTATTACCCTTTAGTTACTGTTGTAGATATGGCCTCCCAATAACTAATCAGCGGTTCTAATCCTGTTGTTACTATTGTAGATATCATCTCCCCTTTCTTTACGGATGTGTTACCCTGTAGTTGATATTGTAGAAATCACCTGCCCGTATACTGCTGTTTGCTTAGCCTCTGTAGTAACTATGGTAGATTTCACCTCCACATGTTGTACAGCTGATTTGCACTGTAGTTAGCATTGGAGATGTCACCACCCCATGCGACAGAGCTGTTTTACCTCATAATAACTGTTGTAGATATAACCCTCTTATACAGTTGTTTTACTCCTGGAGTTACTTTAGTAGATATCACCGCTCATATATATTCATCTGTTTTACCCTGTGGTTTCTATTTCAAATATCACCTGCTCAAACCCTACATCTGTTTTACCCTGTAGTCTCTAGTGTAGATATCACTTGTCTATACTATAAGCTGTATTACCCTGTAGTTACTGTAGTAGATATCACCGATATTGCCGATGTGACGTTAATTCTTAACTCACTCACACACCTCCCATATATATTTATCTGTTTTACCCTGTAGTTATTATTGAAGCTATTACCTGCCCATACTTTTCAGCTGTTTTACCCTGTACTTACTATTTCAAATATCACCAGCCCAAACTGTACAATCATGTTTTATCCTGTAGTTACTGTTGTAGATATCAACTCTTCATTCTGTAGAGTTGTATAACCTGTAGTTACTGTAGTAAATATCGCCTGCCCATATTGTACAGGTCTTTCAATACCGTGGATACTATTGTAGATATCAACTCTTCATTCTGTAGAGTTGTATAACCTGTAGTTACTGTAGTAGATACCACATGCCCATACCATACAGCTGTTTTAATTCTGGGGGTACTATTGCAGATACCCCCCCCCCCTTTCTACACAGCTGTTTTATCCTGTAGTTACTATTGTAAATATCACCTGCCCATATTATATAGCTGTTTTACCCTGTAATTCCTGAGCATCACTCCATACAGATACTTATTCAAGGTGACAGTTATGACAGCAACGGTCACGTGGTTAGTGTTACGAAATAAACTTCATTGATTGATACTTGTTGGAATGTTGGAATTGGAAAATCAATCAGCGTCTTTCATAATTCATCACCTTTCTGTTCTGCCATCAAGACTGCTAAAGGGTATGTTTGTATACCTAAAGGGCAATTGTTTCCAATTTCAGTGGATGTCATTTCGTTTACTTTCAGACTTTCAGACGTATATATGTCAGTGTCAAATTCTGTCCTACTATTAAATAATTGAAAGTCTGACTTTGCAAATGTAAAAACTTAACCGTATCAGGTTACAATACGCATACCGTTTCTACTCCAATAAACGACCCAGCGTGTATATGTTAGCAAGTATAACCGTGCACCGTTTATGGTGACCCGGCATCTCTCAAAGTCCCATCTTCTAATCAAGCAGCGTTAGGGACTATTTATTATTCGGATTGTCAATCTGTTGAAGGGCCATTGTCTATTGGGAGGGCCATTGTCTATTGGAGGGCCATTGTCCATAGGAGGACTAGAGTCTATTGGATCGCAATTGTCTATTGGAATGCCATTGTCTATAGGAATGCCATTGTCTATAAGAGGGCCGGAGTCTATTGGAGGGCCATTGTCTTTTGGAGGGCCATTGTCTATAGGAGGGCCGGAGTCTGTTGGAGGGCCATTTTCTATTGGAATGCCATTGTCTATAGGAGGGCCGGAGTCTATTGGAGGGACATTGTCTATTGGAGGGCCTCCATAGGTGGGTCGGAGTCTGTTGACAATCTGTTACACCCGCATCATTTGGAGGTACGGTTATAATTTTCGGGCCAGCATCTATTGGAAGACAGGCATCTGTTGGAGGGCCGGGGTCTATCACCATTCTGTTACACCAGCATCTTTCGGCGGCCCAGTAGCCATTGGAGGGCCTGCATCTATTTTAGGGCCAGGGTCTATTAAAGGGCTGATGTCTTTTGGAGAGCCTGTGTCTATTGGAGATGCGGAAGGGCTGGCATTTACTGGAAGCCCTGCGTCTGTTGGAGAGTCAATGTCTGTTGGAGGAACGGTGTCTATTGGCGTCCCGGTGTCTTCTGGCGCCACGTCGTCTATTAGAGGAAATACGGTGAACAAATCTAATCTCACAGCCGCGTCGTGTAACCCGTTAAATTCTCACCTCAAACAAAAACGAGAGCACAGCCAGTCCCTTTGGCTTGTCCACTGCCACGTCGAAGTCTGCGTACTTTGTGGAGTACAAAACAATGTGCATCTGGAACGAAACATCTGTACACGTGTACTCACAGGAAAAAATAACTGTCACCCTATTCTTAGATGTCACAGTGTTACCAATTTTAACCTGGAATCCTACGGTGTCATGATCAGAAGATGGAGAATTAAACATAGGCACCGCCTTCTCTATTCCCTTATGCTCAATACTCAGTCTGTTAATCGCAAAATATGTGTACCCCTGTCAGTTATCTTATTGTCATTTACTAATCGTCTTAGTCTTAAAATGATGGCAAAGTTTCCTAAAATCAAACGAAAAATGTGACCATAAAGAGTTTTCCTCAGCGCTAGCACTTTAATGCTTCAGATATTTCTTGCACATTGTTCGTCTTCTGCTTGGTTGTATCAGTATATGTCAAAAATACACCTCGTTTCATCACTATTTTGATAGTGATTCGTAATCACATGTTTTTGATGTAGTAGAAACCGTACAATGGATTCTGCTTTAAGTTGCGAGTTTGAGCAGGAGATGCTTACCTTTTCGCGAACACCCGGTGTCTATTACATTTTCACTGTTATTTTGTCTTTTACGCTCAAAGGAATCGGTTTCGGCAGATGATCGATACTGATTAATAATATGCTCTGGCGTTGACGTTTCATATATTATGATTATGCAAATGTTGGTTGTCGCTTTTATTAACCATACTTTGTGTATCCATTTTCTGTAAGTCTCTTGCATTTCAAACTATTTGAAATCTGGAACGTGGATCCTGGTGGAATTGGCTGCGAAGAGGCTTCAGTTCGAGTATTTAGTTTGAGAACTAAAATAGCACTACTACTACTACTACTACTACTACTACTACTACTACTACTACTACTACTACTACTACTACTATAAATAAATAAATAAATAAATACGCGACAAAACCCTTCTCATATCCACCAGAAATATCTGCACAAAAGCAGAGTCGATTGTACGATTACGACTAATCATGAGTATATGTTTATATCTATAAAATAGTAATGATACCAGGTGTCCGCGAAAAGGTGAGCATATCCTGCCCCACCGGTGGCACCCGTCACAAACACAAGCAAAGGCAAGTCAATTGTAAAATAAAAGCATGCAAACCTAATTTGAATTCAAAGAGCAATTATATGTTGACCACAAATACACACTTTAACTGTCGTCCTACTATATAACCAATTCTAATAGCTTTTTTCATTCTTAGAATTATTTCAGAAAAATCTACCATTTCGCTTACCTCCATAGGGAACCTCTTGTTGTCAATGTCGTGTTCTGATCCCCGCTCGTCCTTCTGACCCCAGTGGAAGTGGAACTGCTTGACCCCGTACTTGTCCTCCAGACCCCCACCCGACACCAGCATGTTAGCGCTGCCCGAGATAGTCACCTCCACTGAAGCAGCAAAGGTCGAGGGAACGTTTAATGAAAAGCGCCTTCCAAACATTCCTCAAGGTGCATGTTCACTAGTATTTAAAAAAAAATACATTGACTTTCCTTTCCAAAAGTTTGAAAGGTTGTATTTTGGTTTTGAAATACTATAACTCCAGGTTTGGATGGGAATTTAAAGGATGAAACCTTTTGTGCCACGCACCTGTGTGGCCGTTGACATTCGCCAACGTCATGTTTATGTTCTCAGTCTGGGCGAGTTCACTCAAGTCGAAGATGGTCAGAATCGGGTTGAACTCCACTTTGCTTGTTTCGATGTTGATGGGGGACTGTCTGTCTCCGCCACAGTTCGGGTAGTCGACATGCCAGTGATCAGGACCTGTTCAATAATACAGTTGAGGTGGTGAGGTGAAACTGGGTTTAACGTCGCGTCCAAGATTGTTGGAAATTGGGTTTAACGTCGCGTCCAAGATTATTGCACTTATATAGCGACGTGCATGCACGTGTGTGTGTGACTGCTTGTACTAGTCCGGGCTGATGCTAATTTATAGTTGTAGCTCACTGAGATACCATGCCGCAGAATACCCCACTCAGACACAGTATACTGACTCTGAGCCGACCAGTCCTTGTTTTAGCCCCTTTATGCCGAGCGCCAGACAGGGTAACAACAAGTACCCTATTTTAACGTCTTTTGGCATGACGCGGCCGGGGATCGAACTCATGTTACTCACTCATTCATCTCATATTACTCACTCATGCATAGCATATTACTCACTCATTCATCTCATTTCACACACTCACACATCTCATATGACTCACTCATTCCTCTGTATGACGCGGCCGGGGATCGAATCCCGAACCTTCCACTCTCCGGGCGGACGCTCTACCACAAGACCACGGAGGCGGTCCAATAATACAGTTGAAGCTGATGGGTGATTAGGTGTCACTCACCAAAATACAATCCTATACACTTTCTGATATGACTCACTCATGCATCTCATATTACTCACTCATGCATCTCATATTACTCACTCATGCATCTCATATTACTCACTCATGCATCTCATATTACTCACTCACACATCTCATAGTACCCACTCATTCATCTCATATTACTCACTCACACATATCATATGACTCACTCATTCCTCTCATATTACTCACTAATTCATCCATTTTACTCACTCATTCATCCCATATTACTCACTCACACATCTCATATGACTCACTCATTCATCTCATATGACTCACTCACACATCTCATATGACTCACTCATTCATTTCATATTACTCACTAATTCATCCATTTTACTCACTCATTCATCCAATATGACTCACTCACACATCTCATATGACTCACTCATTCATCTCGTATGACTCACTCACACATCTCATATGACTCACTCACACATCTCATATGACTCACTCATTCATCTCATATGACTCACTCACACATCTCATATGACTCACTCACACATCTCATATGACTCACTCACACATCTCATATGACTCACTCATTCATCTCATATTACTCACTCATTCCTCTCATATTACTCACTAATTCATCCATTTTACTCACTCATTCATCCAATATGACTCACTCACACATCTCATATGACTCACTCATTCATCTCATATTACTCACTCATTCATCTCATATGACTCACTCACACATCTCATATGACTCACTCACACATCTCATATGACTCACTCAAACATCTCATATGACTCACTCATTCCTCTCATATAACTCACTAATTCATCCATTTTACTCACTCATTCATCCAATATGACTCACTCACACATCTCATATGACTCACTCACACATCTCATATGACTCACTCACACATCTCATATTACTCACTCACACATCTCATATGACTCACTCATTCCTCTCATATAACTCACTCATTCATCCCATATCACTCACTTATTCATCTCATATCACTCATTCATGCATCTCATATTACTCATTCATCTCATATTACTCACTAATTCCCTCTCACATGACTTACTCATGCATCTCATATTACTCACTCATGCATCTCATGACACACCGACGCATCGCACATGGCTCACTCATACACTGTCAAATACTCACTCATGCATCACTTCATATGGCTCACTCATTCATCACTTCATATGGTTCACTCACTCATCACTTCATATGGCTCACTCATGCATCACTTCATATGGCTCACTCACGCATCACTTCTTATGGCTCACTCATGCATCGTTTCATATGGCTCAGTCATGCATCACTTCATATGGCCCAGTCATACATCACTTCTTATGGCTCAGTCATGCATCACTTCATATGACTGAGTCAATTCATCACTTTATATGGCTCAGTCATGCATCACTTCATATGGCTCATTCATGCATCACTTCATATGGCTCACTTATGCATCACTTCATATGGCCCAGTCATGCATCACTTCATATGGCTCAGTCATGCATCACTTCATATTGCTCAGTCATGCATCACTTCATATGGCTCATTCATGCATCACTTCATATGACCCAGTCATGCATCACTTCATATGGCTCAGTCATGCATCATTTCATATGGCTCATTCATGCATCACTTCATATGGCTCAGTCATGCATCACTTCATATGGCTCAGTCATGCATCACTTCATATGGTTCAGTCATGCATCACTTCATATGACCCAGTCATGCATCACTTCATATGGCTCATTCATGCATCACTTCATATGACCCAGTCATGCATCACTTCATATGGCTCAGTCATGCATCACTTCATATGGTTCAGTCATGCATCACTTCAAATGGCTCACTCATGCATCACTTCATATGGCTCACTCATGCATCACTTCATATGGCTCACTCACGCATCACTTCATATGGTTCACTCATGCATCACTTCATATGGCTCACTCATGCATCACTTCATATGGTTCACTCATGCATCACTTCATATGACTCACCCATCCATCACTTCATATGACTCAATGCCAATATCTCACTGAGGTAGTTTGGTGTTAAACTTTGTATCTCACTTGATGCAGGTTGCCTATAAACTCCCTATATAATACTCTCTAACATAAGTTTTGTCTTTAGTAACATATCACTCTCTAAGTCACTACATATTGTGCAGCATGTCTTGTGTTTATTTCGTATGAATGTAGACCACAGACCCACGTGCATTCCCTTACAACAAAATATGTACACAGTTAGTTTGATATGTACAGAGATATTGCATTATTTAATATTGATGGTCATTGCCTATATTTACGGAAGATGAATGGACACATATTTTATAGGATAACGTTTTGGGGGAGAACAGAAGAATTTCAAAGATAATTATATACGGATAATGGCAATGTACGCCGGGGAGATTTAGAGAATAACCAAAGAGCTACTCGGAATTACGGATATCTGTTCCAAGTGAATGAAAAGTGTTAATCCCGAGCCTTTGGCGAGGAACCTTCCATTCATGAGGGGCGGATAATCTGAGTTTTCGATTAAGGTATAAATGACCACTTTACATTTCAAGACAGGAAATGCAAAATAACCGACGGCAGACTATTGATGAGTTGACGTAAGGTGTGACGTCACGAATAAATGAATGCATTTTTCTAAACAATGAAGCACTGTGACGTTGTGTGATATTCCGTAAAATGCACATTTGAAAATATCATTCTTCCCTAATGGGTAATATAAAGCAGTCTTAACTCATTACAGCATGAATATGTCAATAGAAAATGATACACCTATGTCACTAATTGATTCACCACAGAATGGGTTGGTGTTCAGGCAAACATGACTCTCTGAAATAAAGTTAAGTATTCAGACAAAAGCTATTTTAGTATACATATAAATGTCTACAGCTACACATGGTGAAGGTTCTGTTTCATAGATATATTGCAGATAAGGTTGAGATAAGGCATGGATGGATTGCAAAGATAACGTATACATATTGTATAGATAGAAAATGCACAGATAATGTACAGAGATAAAAGATATAAAAGGCATAGATAAGGTATAGATAAGGTACAGGTAACATATGTGTCTGGATAATGTATAGAGAAAATAGATATATTATGTATAGATAAGGTATAGATAAGGTACAGATAACATATGTGTCTGGATATAATTTCATAAAGGGAACATTTTTCTACCTAACTGAATTTAATGTCATACTTTATGTAGAATATCCGCGTTTTAAATGGCAATACGCTTCTAACGCAGACATGGCCGAGATAATGTTTATGATTAGCTATCATTATGTATCATCAAACTCGCCAATACAGCTGATGCATATACGCATTGTGTTATATCTTGTATACATCACGATATGTAAAAGTTAAATTAATAAAATTTGACACTTGTAACTTTCCTGACTCTTGGTGTCTCGGAAACCTCGTGAGTCCGGACTCTGCTAATCCAGACATCCCACTTTCCTGGCGATTATTACTGGGAACGCTCACATGCACACAAAGCTAACTAATAAATATTATTCGTTACCATTGAAGAATGCTTGATTCTGAATGGTAAAAAAACATATCCTTTTTGCTACGAAACTACTTTTAAATATGTTAAACCTTTTCACACAAAACAAACGTGCGTATGAATACATCGATAACCTACATATCGATTCATAAAAGAATTGCTGCCGATCGATCACCCACACACACACCATCACTACCGCCATTGTATCCATTCGTATCGTAGTTATGTAAACTTGCATGTAACACTGAAAGAACAACTGTTTTGAGGAGATGTAGAGTAGGATCGCTTCACGTATACTCACCGCCAAAGAAACGCTAACTCTATAAACATATAAAGAAGTATGTACGTTAAGAAGAAATGTTTCCAATGTGTAACAACTATTGACAAAAATTAAAATTCAGTCATGTGTTACCATATAGTGTCCATAATCTTATCACGATGTGCTTCACGTGATTTCCAAACTTTGCAGCTAATCCTACATTTCGATGCGTGTGATGCGTTCATGAGCATCGTTTCACAAAACATACCAGTATGTTCGTTTGAGCATCGAACCAGTCTAATACCTCTTGAACATGAGTAAGTCTTCATATATCAACCATCATGTATGGTATTCGTGTTTCTGTTAGCGGTGAGTATATATGCCACGACGTTGCAAAACAACTTGTTCTTGAGAGGGTTAAACATTTGCTTCATTTAATCAGTATTGTCACGCACCCTAAATAGTCAATCGCGGTGTTGAAGTAAAATGTAAGATATATACTCACCTAGTGTACCGTTGTATGTCCAACCTCCTGAAACAGAGGAATATGTTACAAAGCATATAAACACATATCAACAGATACAATACACAGAAACGGCAAGCAGTATTGCAACATTTCGTCATTGTATCCTGAATGGTCGGGGCCATTATAAACAATCATTTAATGTATTTATCTAAATAAATAAGGTAACGTTCATTTACATATTATTCAATCAAAATATACATTGAGGGTGAAACAGACATTTTAGGTGCTTGAATCAAATTTGCCATGATAGCGTCTTACAACGAGATGTTAACATACGGTATTTGTAGTTACTCCGCTTGGCGAACGACAAACAAGGACCGGTCGCTTTGGAGTCAGAGCGTACTGTGAGGTGAGGTGAAATGGGCTTTAACGTCGCGTCCAAGATCATTGCACTTATATAGCGACGTGCATGCACGTGTATGTGTGTGTGTGTGTGTGGCTGCTTGTACTAGTCCGGACTGATCATGATGCCGATTGATAGTGATAGCGCACTGAGATACCATGCCGCAGTTTAACATGAATACCCCACTCAGACACAGTATACTGACTCCGAGCCGACCAGTCCTTGTTTTAGTCCCTTAATGCCGAGCGCAAGACAGGGTAACAACAAGCACATGTACCATCTTTTAACGTCTTTTGGTATGACGCGGCTGGGGATCGAACCCCGAACCTTCCGCTGCCAGGGCGGACGCTCTACCACAAGACCATGGAGGCGGTCAGAGCATACTATTTGTTTTCCATGTTAAACTTCGACATGGTCAATCAGTTGGCGAGGACTATGAAACCGGCAAAAGTCCGGACTAATACAAGAAACACACACACACACACACACACATTCACCTCATCTTAAATCAAAGTATGTGACTAGTACACCATCGTACATTATCTCTTTCCCGACATGGAACACGATATTACAGTTAGATAACACACATAAAGTACTTATTTGCTTCATTATTGTAAATATACAAATGTGATTAAATTACGTTGACATTTAACCAGTGCCAACCGCCAGAAAATAGGCGACAATAACGAAGAACATATTTCTCTAGGAACACCTTCATGTGACGGCTGCGTCAACATTCTTGGTGGAACATATCCGCCCGACTGACACAACAAAGACAAGTCCCATATCAGCCACCTGTGAAACCTTAATATTAAACGTTTGTAAATACTACCAAATTAATAGTAAGCTTGTGATAAGACCAGTGCAAATATAATCGAACTAACGTGAACGAATACCCCCTTTAATCTCCATTTCATTTTTGGTACAATTTGAAATGTGAGGTACATACAATCTGACATTAATTTCGATAATTGTCAATATCGGTCAATACCAAAGCATTTGCCCCGGAATGAAGATCCTTGAGTATTGAAAGTTTGAACCAACAAATGCTTAAAATGACATCACTCTTGCGGCAAGTACCTGCCTAGGGGCTATTAGACTACACATGTCACCTTGCAACATCTGGATATCAAATCGATGCTCTCTGCGTAAATGCCCTAACAGAATCTGTGAAGAGCAGATCACGACATTCACACTTTTAATGCATACCGCAATCCGTGTTTACTTCTCTTGTGTTTGTTTTCATTATGGTGTCGCTGACTATGTACACATGCTAACTAAACATTCTAAGTTGAACGTTCTTTCATTATTGTAAAACAAGATGGCGCATGCACATTCATTTTCGGTTAAAGAGTTTCCTTAAACTTAAGAAATATGGTAAGATTATGTCTATATCTCTCAAACCACCGTGTATATATATTTTATAAAAACCTGTCGACAAAGGAATGTAACATGACAATATTATATCACAGGTTCGTATTTAAATCTATTAGGAGACCATTTTATTCCAATACACAACACAATATAACTCGAGTTTGAGGTTTTGTCTGTTTGATGCGGAACTCAACAATAGTCTGTAAAAGAACGAGTATGGACCAGACAATCATGTGATTGACATCATGAAGGATAGATCCACGCAAGTGGGATACGATGACATGCATCAACCAAGTCTGACCACCCGATCCTTTAATCGACATGTTGAAGTTGCTGAGGACCTATTCTACCCCGGATACTCATGGGTCTTGAGATAGGTATGGTAGTAAACTCCTGGGCAACAAGCATACACCCAAGTCTGATGGCAATAAAACATATTTGATAGGGTCAGCCATGTTATGTCATGTATCTAAAGTTTGCAGTGTTACGGCGACTGTTTTCATTCTAGTAACGTTTTTATAACGTTTGTAATTGGTGCCAAATCCAGTTTCCAAGTGCACAGTTTCTTTTGCCCAGTAGTTTCAATTAATGAAATGTATATGCCAAGCGTGCTGTTAATGAACACTAAGGTATAATCCTACTGATTAATTATAGATTAAATGTTAACATTTACGGATGATGTGTATAGCGTACAACAATTAAAGGTAGTAGAAAAGGCCTACACAAATCAATAAGATGACTTGCCTTGACCAAGGTCATACACGCAATTGACTTGGCGCAAGGTGTCCACCGAAGTCCTTATATAATTCACACTCCTTAACATGGATTTATTCTGCGTCTTTCCGGTGTAAAGTGATCACTGCAACATCATATATGTCCAAGCGTTATAGACATTCATGCAAATTCAAAAGTCAGTTCTCAATTTACTGTTATCAATTGTGAAAACCGTAAAAGAACATTTTTCCAATTTTATTTAAAATTAATTAAATATTGACTTGTAGTGGCACTTTGTGTAGTTACTCTCTCGTTTCCATGGTTTTTGTTATTGTGACGTATAGAAATATGAGGACTGATAAGCCAATAATAGTTAAATTTTAACACAGGTCGGAAACGCGTCTACCGACGGAGAATATCAATTTACTCCTCTTGTCGTAGATCGATAAACGCTACGAGGTCTCAGTGAACATGTCCCGTGTTCAAGTGATTATGTTAAATGTGTTTTGAATGATCAGCTTAACAGTTAATACCGGCTTTCTAAGGTCGGTATGTGCAACGCGTCAGTGTAAACCAAGTCTCTCTCAGCTTTCTCTTTCGCCTTCACCCTGCTACGTGTTCCTTTATAATTCCGTCAGTATATTTGTCGTCAGCAGCTACGTGTTCTGACTACCTAAATTACGCTAAACACCGAAAAACACTAATTATTATTAATTTATAACCCATTGCAAATACGGGAATTGTGATATACAAGGGTGATAAACAAAAAAAAGCCATTGCATATTATTAATGTCGAATATACATACACCTTCATCCTTAGATTGATCTAAATAAACACACTCTCTAACCATCCCGTCAACTAAAAGCACACATCCAGTCAAACATGTTTGAGTAAACAAATCCTTCTTGCTTAAATGTCGGGCTCAATCGGATTACGTCACGTAGCTGATCTTCCCTAGCTCACAATAGAGCTGTACTCTAACGGATTCACCACGCTGGGGTCAGGTCTTACCGTAGCTAAACGCCTAACAGAGCCTGACGTCAGATACGTCGGATGGAAGCGTTACGTTAATTTGAATAATATAATTGCCCTTTGCCTGTGATATGATCAAGGGTTTACCAATTAAGTTGTACTATTATCAGTCTGGTACAGGTTTAGTTTTTGACAGCACGCATCACCTTCGTGATGAAATAATCAATCTATATTTATCCTTATTTTGAACTAAAGTACGCATATCTAATACTATTTTCGATGAATTTGTTTCACACGTGTGTATATGTACATAGTTAATTAGAGTAGATGACACCTTGACTACCATTTACTAATATTTCATATGTTAAGTAAACAAAGTAAAAAAATATATAATGAAATTTTAATTTTGCAATTGACAGTCAGCTGATAAAATTCCCTTTGCTCCTGCTTGCTTAGTTAGACTTATCGTATTATGTTTTATTTATAATTGATTAGATATATATTTTTTTGTTACCAATATCAATGCTATGTATTTATTGTTATTCTACATTTATACCCACAAAGAATAATTTCCTTTGATATACTAGTATTGTTTTGGATTTATTCCCTTTGAAATAGACATTGTCCCTGTCACACTAGGTCGGGCTAAATTTCTCACACCCCTTCAAAATAACAAAACGTTTAAGGAAATATAATTATCTTTCTCATTTTCTTCATGTCTCAACCCCGCAATCCCCTTCTTGTGTTATATGAATTATTGAATTAAAACAATGATACCTTTGGCGTATTAAATGTCACTGGCACATCCGTCCTCATAATGTCAGCGAGACAAATTCACAAACACGAACCTTCAAGAAGATTGTAACGTTTCAATGACACCGGGTGTTCACCAAATGGTTTAATATATCTCACCCTACGTGTTTAACCAATCTGTTGTTCGCCAAACGGGAGGTATGAGTGAAACGGATTTTTGGTTGTGAGGGCCATAGCTGTGACCGACTTGAGGTGGGGTTAAAATGGGTTTAACGTCGCGTAACGATGTGCATGAACGTGTATGTGTTTGTTAGGCTGCTTGTACTAGTCCGGACTGATGCCGATTTATAGTGCTAGCTCACTGAGATACCATGCCGCAGTTTAACATGAATACCCCACTCAGACACAGTATACTGACTCCGAACCGACCGGTCCTTGTTTTAGCCCCTTAATGCCAGACAGGGTAACAACAAGTACCATCTGTTAACGTCTTTTATGACGCTGTCGGGGATCGAACCCCGGACCTTCCGCTCTCCGGGCGGACGCTCTACCACTAGACCACGGAGGCGGTCGTGACCGACTTGAAGAAATACGTGTGTCCAGTGTTTTAGCTATTTTTACAGATGTGTCTGTATCATTCTTGGTTCAAACTTCAGGGAGACACCCGCGACACCCTGTCACCGCTGATAACAAACAATTAGGGAAATGTTTTCGGCGACTGTTAAGTTCAGAGGTCAGATAGGAGAGCGGTTGGTGGTTATGCATTAAGATTCAAGCACGGGTTAACATTTGAATGTTCACGACAATCCGGTTTAAATAAACAATGCATAAAGAAGGCTCGGGCAACATACGACGTAGGGCGTACGCAAAGTCAAAACGACTCCAGAGTCGAGAATTTTCATACTTCCTTCTGAATTATGTTTTTCGAACCATCAAGTTTAAATCTAGCTCGATCAGTGTTGACTATGTCAACGATTGTGAAATCGCAACCAGATATTCGTGTTTGTATAGGCGAGAACACACACCCGAAGAGATAATTTGACCGTAAATATAAAGATATATAATGTTCGCTGAATGTCCTGGCAAATGGTACACTGTGGGCGTCTTATTTCACGTGCCAGCATATATTGTTCACTGCTGAGATCCTACTGGATGTTAACATGATGCATGCTATGACATATTGTTGACTGCTAAAGTATATTTTGTTCTCAGTTATTACATTTGCTAAGTTTACCAGGTATTCTTTTCTCCTTTTCTCCGCAATTTCCCTATTCGATATACTCTTCTCCGCTATTTCCCGATTCGATATACTGTTCTCCGCTATTTCCCGATTCGATATACTGTTCTCCGCTATTTCCCTATACGAAATACTTTGTAATACTTTGTATGATATACTGTTCTCTATCATTTCCCCTTTCGACATACTGTTCTCCGCTACTTCCCAACATGATATATACTGTCCTCCGCTATGTCCCTATCTGATATACCGCTATCCGCTTGTTACCTTTGTAACATATTATGTTTCGCTATTTCCCTATATAATATACATACATGTATTCCGCTATTTCCCTGTACGATATATAATGATGTACGATATATTGTTCTCCACTATTAACCTATATCATATACAGTTACTGACTATTTCCTGTACGATATGCCGTTCTTCACTATTTATATGATATTCTGTTCTCCGCTATTTCCCTATATGATATATTGTTCTCTACTATTTCCCTATATGATATACTGTTCTCCACTATTTCCCTATATGAAATATTGTTCTCTACTTTTTCCCTGTATGGGGTACTGTTCTCCACTATCCGTATATGATATACTGTTCTCCGCTATTCCCCCATATGATATATTGCTCTCCGCTATTTCCCTATATGATATATTGTTCTCCACAATCCCTATATGATGTACTGTTTTCCGCTATTTCTCTATATGATATATTGTGCTCCACTATCCCTATATGAGGTACTGTTTTCCGCTATTTCCCTATATGATATATTGTGCTCCACTATCCCTATATGAGGTACTGTTTTCCGCTATTTCCCTATATGATATATTGTGCTCCACTATCCCTATATGAGGTACTGTTTTCCGCTATTTCCCTATATGATATATTGTGCTCCACTATCCCTATATGATATATTGTTCTCCACTATCCCTATATGATATATTGTTCTCCACTACTTCCCTATATGAGGTACTGTTCTCCACTATTTCCCTATATGATATATTGTTCTCCACTACTTCCCTATATGATATACTGTTTTCCGCTATTTCTCTACACTATATTCTGTTCTCCACTATTTCCCTATGTGATATATTGTTCTCCACTATTTCCCTATGTGATATATTGTTCTCCACTATTTCCCTATATGATATACTGTTCTCCACTATTTCCCTATACGATATATTGTTCTCTAATTTTTCCCTACATGAGGTACTGTTTTCCACTATTTCCCTATATGATATACTGTTCTCCGCTATTTCCCTATATGAAATATTGTTCTCTAATTTTTCCCTACATGAGGTACTGTTTTCCACTATTTCCCTATATGATATACTGTTCTCCGCTAATTCCCTATATGATATATTGTTCTCAGTTATTCCCCCATATGATATATTGTTCTCAACTATTTCCCTATATGATATACTGTTCTCCACTATCCCTATATGATATATTGTTCTCCACCATTTACCTATGTGATATATTGTGCTCCACTACTTCCCTATATGAGGTACTGTTTTCCGCTATTTCCCTATATGATATATTGTGCTCCACTATCCCTATATGATATATTGTTCTCCACTATCCCTATATGATATATTGTTCTCCACTACTTCCCTATATGAGGTACTGTTCTCCACTATTTCCCTACATGATATATTGTGCTCCACTATCCCTATATGATATACTGTTTTCCGCTATTTCTCTACACTATATTCTGTTCTCCACTATTTCCCTATATGATATACTGTTCTCCACTATTTCCCTATACGATATATTGTTCTCCACCATTTACCTATATGATATAATGTTATCTACTATTTCCGTATATAGTATACCGTTCGTCACTATTTCCCTATACGACATACTGTTCGCCGCTATTTCCCAATGTGGTATTGTGATTTTCGCTTTCCTAATATGATATACTGTTCTCTGCCATTTCCCCATGTGATATTGTGATCTATATATCTATATATAGTATTACGCCTCTCCCATAGTTCACAAGAGATATATTTTTCTCCGACATTGACCAATGCAATACTCTACTTTTTTCAACTCTTTCTGCTGTTACCATATAATTTGATAGCTGTTTACTGTTGTAATGGCATGGGACTCCAACAACTATGAATCCGCCAGCGCCCTTCTGGGTTTTCAGCAGCGTGGTAAATACCTTCCTACATATTAAGTTAACATGTGTTATCATAGAACGTAGATATACGTCAGATAAAACATTAATCACAGACATGAAAGAACCCTATGGTAGGATATGTTTATGAGCATTCGCGTTGTTCACTTTCAATACATTAATTTTTACGACGGCCACAGTTGACATTCTCACGGTGATATTACTTGAGTGTTCAAGTTTTCTATTCACCATTTCAACCAAACATAATGTTGCGCAACACCAATGTCACCTTGACAGGATAGCAGGTACAATTTCGGTTTTACTTACAGTTTGTACAAAGCAAAGGGTTTGGCTGGTGGATTGTTTGTTTGCTGAAGGGAGGCCGCTGGGTACTTTATTTATCCGAAGCTCTGATGGAGGAGGGTAGTGCATCGGGTTAACTAATGCGCCGGGTGGGTGGGGTTGGGGTGGGGATGGTAGTGGTGGTGGTTGGGTGGGGGTGGAGGTGAGAGGGGGTACTCAGGGGGAGACAGGTGCGTTATCAAAAAATATGTCGATTTAATCTTTAAAGATGTGTGTTATCAAGCAATCTAGCTGTCGATATAATCTTCAGACAAGCGTACTGAAAGTACTTCACATGCTTTTGTAAATAAATTTCGACATGAAATTGTTAAGCCAAGATATTTGTAGTATGATACTACTTCTAGTCTTTCTGGACCGAAGAACCATTTCTCATGTTTAGATATCTTTGAAAGTAACAACTTTAGTTTTGTTAGTATTTAAAGATACTCCCCACTTAGCACAATATTTATAAAGAACATCTGTCTTTTTCTCTAACTTTAGAACACTGCAAATATTACAACATCATCCGCAAACAGTAAAATCGATAATGCCTGTACAACTTCGTCTACAAAAATTCCACTACAATCAGTGTTCACGATATCCTTCACAAGTTCGTCAATGAACAAGATAAAGAGGAGTGGTGATAATATACATCCCTGTCTTACACCTCTTGATATGTATAGGATACTGTTGATTGTGGCTTAAAATACAAACTATAAAAGGAAAAAACGACGTTTTAAGGGACCTGTAAGTGTTTGCCGAACACCTCCTTCAGGGGAGGATTCCTATGTGCAACTCGCGTATGACACGGCGTATATATTCTAATTTGTGAAAGCCAGTATGAAACAAATTTGTTTAAGTGGGAGGTTAGGCACCCTACCACAGTTCAGTGGATTTGCCTTCCTTACACCACTGTGTTGGTAATCGTAAACCGATCACGTGACGCAAGCAGCCAAACGCGAATTTCATAGGCAACATATTATTTATTGTCTTAGTGTAATTTCTTGTCCGTACGTTGGTGAGAAGAACGATGTCAGGTCGGAGATCGAGGAAGCAGAAGATCCAATTTAAGCACCCAGCGACCGGAGATCGTCGCGGAAATCGGCTCGAGTCAACAAACCAACGAATCGAAGTTCTCAGCCCGGCGATGCAGACAACATGGCGTCAACTACCGTCTCTCGGTCATCGCAGCCATTCGACGCGAGGAATGGATCAGGTGATGTATTACCTCATGTTTTCAATAATGATGCACAGTCTCATGTAGTGATAGGCTTAGATATCCCACTAGTACAGTCGGTAAATCACAACACACACGCTCTCGCATCTGCTGCCATTGACAACGATACGCTTAACATGCCTATAAATGCTAGGATTGCATGCAGTGGTGACAAAATGGTTGCTTTGTCAACTGACAATGTTGGTTCCTTCACCCCCCAACCAATTAGGGATAAAATACACAATGGGGAATATGTAGATCTAGCTACCCTCATTAAGGGATTGGATAAGGAGCAAAGTATGGATAGCACTATCAGAGTAAACTCAATGGGTCAATTGGAAATGTCACGCCAGTCGAAGGACATACAGTCAGTGGAAGAGTGGACAACAGCCTTTATCATATTTGTCAGCATATACCTGGAGAAATTCCCCGAAAGCCAACAGCAAATGCTTAAGTATTTGCACACAATTAGATTGGCTGCCAGCAGGGGCCAGGGTTGGCAAAATTATGATAAACAGTTTAGGCTGCGCATAAGTAGATCCACAGACAAGGCATGGGGCACAATCAACGCGGAATTGTGGATGTTATACATGAATGTCACTCCTCAACCTGTGAACCGCAGTTTCACCACTTTCAAGCAGCCTTCACAATCTCCAACTGCAAACACCTTAAAAGTTGGTTTTTGCTGGGATTTCAATGACCCTGGAAAATTTTGTCGCAGACAACATTGCCGTTTTCCTTATGTTTGCTATCAGTGTGGTGGGAGCCACCCATTCCCAAAATGCCGATTAAACCAATCAGTTACAGGAAATCAACCAACCCCAGAGGTTAATATATTTTAGTTTCGCAACAGAAACCTCCCAAAACGTGCAAGCATTGGGCCACACACCTATCAAAGTAGATAAGCTATTAGCATACCTGGAGTCCTACCCATTGTTAAGTGATGCCGGTGTTCTTCGTTGCGGTTTCACCGAAGGATTTCATTTACATTACACAGGACCCAGAGAGGCCAGTTTAGTTTGTAAAAACCTAAAATCAGCTCAAGATCCCAATATGGAACAAATCATACTTGGGAAACTTTCCAAGGAAGTACAATTAGGCCGAATGTCCGGTCCATATCATAACCCACCTTTACCAAACCTGAGGATCTCTCCTATTAGAATTGTTCCAAAGAAAGAAGTAGATTGGTACCGCATCATCCACCACTTATCGTATCCAGATGGTATGTCAGTAAATGATTTCATCAGCCCCAGCCTTTGTTCCGTAACCTACTCATCCATTGACGATGCAATTTTGATGATTCAGCAGCTTGGTCCAGGGGCATACTTAGCAAAGGCCGACATCAAAAGTGCTTTCAGATTATGCATGGTGCATCCTCATGAATTTCACTTACTAGGAATAAAATTCTTACATAAATATTATGTCGTCAAAGCATTACCATTTGGGTGCAGTATAAGCTGCTCAATATTTGAAAAATTTTCCACTTTCATCCAGTGGATAGTTCAAACAAAGTTAAATTCTCAAGGTGAGTTGATGCATTACTTGGACGACTACCTATGCGGAGGATCTGGAAGAGATAAGTCTGAATGTCAGTTAGTCCTGTCAACATTATTAGCAACTTGCGACGAACTCGGAATCCCTATAGCCAGTCACAAAACAGTAACACCAACAACATTAATCAGCTTCCTTGGATTTCAGCTAGACACAGTAAGGATGGAGAATCCAAAGCAACCAAACAGCAAGTAGAGAGTCTCATTGGTTCACTAAATTACATAGGTAGGGCCATTCCCATCGGCAGGGCCTTCCTACGGAGATCCATTGATTCAATTTGTGGTATTAAGAAGCCCCATCATAAAGTTAGGGTTACAAGGTATATGAAAGATGATTTTCAGATTTGGCTTTCATTCCTGGACAATCATAATGGAACGTCATTATTCCTGGATCAATGCTGGATTACCAATGAAGCATTACACCTCTACACAGACAGTGCATCAGGAGAGTCATGTGGGTTTGGAGCGTACTTTCATGGACGCTGGACCAACGGTTCATGGCCAGGACATTGGAGGACTTTAGGCCTAACACGAAACATCACACTGCTGGAATTCTTCCCAGTCTATGTTGCGGTTAACATTTGGGCTGATGCCCTCAGGGGCAAAAAGTTAATAATAAATAGTGATAACCAAGCAGTAGTGTCCATACTGAACAAGCAGTCAACCAAATGTAAGAATACTATGCAGTTTGTGAGGCAGTTTGTACTTCATTGTCTCAACATAAATTTATTAGTCAAAGGTCAGTATATTCCTGGTTTTAAAAACAGCATTGCAGATTCCTTATCTCGTTTTGATCTTCAGAAGTTTCGTCAGCTGAAACCAGAAGCCAGAACCAAACCGACACCAGTACCCAAGAATCTGTGGCTTATCTAAAATCCGAGGCTTTTGCCTTAATTAAAGCATCAGTGTCGAGCAATAATTAACACACCTATGCAGCTGCATTAAGGTCATTTGACAAATTTCGTCACAATCATAAAATACCTATGATTTGGCCTGTGCCGGTAGATGATATTTTATGTTACATAGCCAGTATGTCTAGGAAGGCCTTTGCAAGCTCAACTATAGCTCAACATCTCTCAGCTCTTGGCAGACATCACAAAATTAATAGCTGGTCTGACCCTACTGAAAACTTTTTAGTTCGCAAATGCATGCAGGGATACAGAAATACAGCAGCTCTGGTGTCGACACCTGATGCAAGACACCCAATCACAATTGACATGTTGAGGAGGCTGCCTAGTGCTCTCCAGGCTATTTGTATGTCAGGTTATGAAGCTTGTTTATTTGCTGCCATGTTTAACTTGGCATTTTTTGCATTCCTACGGATTTGTGAGTTAGCGTTTGTGACTAAGATGAATCAGGACAGAACACTTAAATTGGCAGATGTCGGTATCATTGCACAGGCAGTGCACGTTAAGATTTGCTTTTCGAAGAATGATCAACATGGCAAAGGCACAACTCTGATAATCCCAGCTAAGTCTGATCCTACAATCTGCCCAGTCAGGTCATTAAGTGCATATCTGTCTTTACGCTCAACGCAACCAGGCAAGTTCTTCATCCATTTGAATGGTAAAGCCGTCACCAGATATCAGTTCTCTGCAGTACTCCGGAAGGCCTTACAGTTCTTCAACTTTCACACACAAAACTACAACACACACTCATTCAGGATTGGAGCTGCTACATATGCAGCAACACAGGGAATACCACATGAGCTACTTTGCACATGGGGTAGGTGGAAATCTGCTGCATACGCTAAGTACATTCGCATCAATATGTTGTAACAACTCATTTTTGACAGAAATATGGCTTGTCGGCTCCAGCCTTATCTACTGGGCTCACCGGAGAGCAGTTGCAAGGCCAGTGGGATTGGACCTGGGTCTGCAGAAGTATGGACTCAGCTTAACATTGTATGGGAGTAAGGGAATGAAGTGGAAATCATTGTTGCCATTTCTTCAGCAAAAATTAAGGCGCAGTCCTCCACCAGCATGGCTTCTCCTTCATTTGGGAGGTAACGACCTTGGGGACGTGCCAACAACAGTACTGTTACAAACGGTGAGTCGGGATCTTACAAAAATTCATCACATGATGCCCTTCACACAAGCCATATGGTCAGATGTTCTGCAGAGGGTCACATGGCGGGGTATACCAGACGGCAGAGTAATGGAGCGCAAGAGGAAGAGATTTAATAGATTTGGTAGGAAAGGTGTACTAGACCTTGGAGGTCGCGTTCTCGGGCACAATGAAATTAACATAGCAGACAGGGGTTTGTTCAGACAGGATGGTGTCCACCTGTCGGACATTGGCAATGACATTTTCGTGAACTCATTGCAGGGGGGTCTTGAGTTATTTGCTGGTTTGTCCTCGTCCAGGCATTCATTTCAAACCTAGTGTCGCGCGTATTCAGTTCTTATGCTTATTCCTCAGGGGAATGAGCTTGCTATAAACCAAGCTCAGTGGCGGAGGTCGTGGCAGGCAACTCAATTTTATCATTAACTGTAAGTAAGTTCAGCCTCAACATGCTAACTGCACCTCATGTAGTGTACCCAAACCACAGAGGATGACAGTGTATGTAATGACACAGGATGGCCTGCAGCTCATGCCTCACGTTGTGTTTAGCCACGGAGGATGAACTGAACTGTCATCTCTATTCCGGCCCATTTGGTCATGTGTATATTCCGGCCCATTTGGTCATGATGTGTATATTCCGGCCAATTTGGTCATGATGTGTATATTCCGGCCCATTTGGTCATGATGTGTATGTTCCGGCCCATTTGGTCATGATTTGGTAGTTACTCCATTGCGTCACGATGTGTACCCATCTAAACCTCGGACGCAAGCAATGTAACTGCATTGCTGTGTACTGTGTAACACTGCTTGTCGCGACTTCCGCCTGTATTGTTATGTAATAAAGCTGCGCCCGTTTTTTGCCACTGAAGAAGCATCGTGTTATCTTGTGTATTCTTTCATTCACACTTAAACGTCAGATAAAACATTATCACAGACATGAAAGCACCCTATGATAGGATATGTTAATGAGCATTCGCGTTGTTCACTTTCAATACATTAATTTTCACGACGGCCACAGTTGACATTCTCACGGTGATATTACTTGAGTGTTCAAGTTTTCTATTCACCATTTCAACCAAACATCCTGTTGCGCAACACCAATGTCATCTTGACAGGGTAGCAGGTACAATTTCGGTTTCAGTGTGCTTTCCTAATGCTAACAAATTTGAACGTTTTTCTTATAGTTTGTACAAAGCAAAGGGTTTGGCTGGTGGATTGTTTGTTTGCTGAAGGGAGTCCGCTGGGTACTTTATTTTATCAACACCAATCCGAAGCTCTGATGGAGGAGGGTATACGTAGTGCATCGGGTTAACTAATGCGCCGGTTGGGTGGGGTTGGGGTGGGGATGGTAGTGGTGGTGGTTGGGTGGGGGTGGAGGTGAGAGGGGGTACTCAGGGGGAGACAGGTGCGTTATCAAAAAATATGTCGATTTAATCTTTAAAGATGTGTGTTATCAAGCAATCTAGCTGTCGATATAATCTTCAGACAAGCGTACTGAAAGTACTTCACATGCTTTTGTAAATAAATTTCGACATGAAATTGTTAAGCCAAGATATTTGTAGTATGATACTACTTCTAGTCTTTCTGGACCGAAGAACCATTTCTCATGTTTAGATATCTTTGAAAACAACAACTTTAGTTTTGTTAGTATTTACAGATAATCCCCACTTAGCACAATATTTATAAAGAAAATCTGTCTTTATCTCTAAATTTAGAACACTGCAAATATTACAACATCATCCGCAAACAGTAAAATCGATAATGCCTGTACAACTTCGTCTACAAAAATTCCACTACAATCAGTGTTCACGATATCCTTCACAAGTTCGTCAATGAACAAGATAAAGAGGAGTGGTGATAATATACATCCTTGTCTTACACCTCTTGATATGTATAGGATACTGTTGATTGTGGCTTAAAATACAAACTATACAAGGAAAAAACGACGTGTTAAGGGACCTGTAAGTGTTTGCCGAACACCTCCTTCAGGGGAGGATTCCTATGTGCAACTCGCGTATGACACGGCGTAGATATACGTTAGATAACACATTAATCACAGACATGAAAGCAGCCTATGATAGGATATGTTTATTAGCATTCGCCTTGTTCACTTTCAATACATTAATTTTGACATTCTCACGGTGATATTACTTGAATGTTCAAGTTTTCTATTCACCATTTCAACCAAACATCATGTTGCGCGGTGGGCTGGTCAAACTTTCGTGTGAACCTCCTCGCAAGCTCGGTCATTCACACAGTTTAACCAGCGCTTTTATATCGTTCACACTTCGATGAACCCATCCAAACTGACGTTTAATTCTTAAGTTGTACTGCGTACTGGTATGTAATGACTCAAAGCACAAGGTAATACCGGGACCTTCGTACTGTCATATCTACATTAATGGATAAATAAAATGCAGAACATATATATGGAGTGAGTGAGTGAATAGGATTTCACCATTGGCACCGATTGTGCTCTTCTCAATGCTGATCTGTTCATGTATGACGTTTCTCCTCGGATTGGCAAAATCAAAACAAGTGGACTTTGAAAACAAGAAGTCTCTCCACAAGGTTATAAGACAAGAGAAACTACTTCGATTCTCCAATAGTCAGCTTTCCCTTCATGTCGAGCGATACCCCTGCAGCTCCAGCCCTTGGTGTCTACTTTTGAGGTACAATCGAGAATGCTCTTTCTGTCAAGTTTTCAAAGAGCGTCAAACGGTTCTTGCTCAGAAGCTATTTGATCAAGGTTACAACATCCAGGGACTCAGCAGAGCTTTCGAAAAATTGCATGGTAGACATTTCCGCATTTGACGCATCAGTTACAAGAATTATGTCCGATGCAATTCGCTATGTTAAGTGTATTTGCTTTAGGTGAACACTTTACTTGCCTCTGCATGTGTTTGTGACGGGAGGGGCATCATACGCTCACCTTTTCGCGAACACCTGGTATCATCACTATTTCACAGTGATTCATAAACACATTCTCATGATCTAGTCGTAATCGTACAATCGACGTTATTAGTATGGATGATGATCTGACATTGTTCTATAATGGTCAAAGACCCAATTCCCTTCCACTGGTCTACCCACCAGACTAGGCAGTGCTTCCTGGGAAAGTCCCATTCGCTGTCCAGGCTGCGTGTAGAGGGGGCAAGGGCCCTGAGATAATGATGAGCCTAACAAGCCTGACTGAGCCAGGATCACCCAAACCCTGTTTGCTGCATTTATTTACCACCACACCCGGTCTGAATGTGTCCCAATCACTCTATTGCTTGTATTGACGTCTATAATTGAATCTTGTGGTTGCCAGGCTCTGTCATGACGCTGATTGTGTATCATCAGAGAACGCGATACAGTGAGCATAAGATAAACGTCTTAACGACCGAAGTGATGTGTGTAACGTGAAATTGGACGTGATTACGTTACTAATCTCTGAAGGGCAGGTAACTCGTATAACGCAATCAAACTGAATTACGCTATATATAGTGATATACTGTATACATGCATATACTGCGTTGCTGGAAAACACATTTAGTGTCAAACACTTTTAGCATGCAATTCGGCTTCCGTTTGTATTTATATAAGGGGCTTGATAATAATAATTTGTTTTTGTCCTGTTTACAATGCACAAGTGATCAGGTGAGTGGTTTACAAGTGTTCTCATGTATTATACAAGTTATGTATTTATCTATTATTGTATATATACAGTAGAACACGGATATAACGAACACGGATATAGCGAACAAACGGATACAACGAACTGTTAAAAAATCCCCGATTTATCTCCTATATAATATCATATAAAATTTACGTATATAACGAACTCTCTATAGCGAACTGAGAAATCTCACTCAGTGTCAAGTGTCACTGACAATTGGCTGTATGCAATCAACGTAATTCAGTTATGTAAGGACATATCAGCTTGTAGACTAACATCTAGACTCTGAAATGAACATATCGTACAGAATAAAATAGGCTGTATTTGATATATTTGTATCAGGCTAAGACAGACTAATCAGCTTGCTGTGGTTGACAATCATGTCACGACTGAGGAACAAAACTAGGCGCCAAACCTTACGGGTTCTTGACTTGGCCTATCCGTGTCCTGCCACTTGCTGGACGTAACGGATACATAAGCTTAGTTGTGTCAGTACAGCAGGATACGTAGGATTGTCAGAATTAAAACTAATTACATTGCTGAACACGTTGCACAAACACAAAGCTTTCATCCCATCTTGTGTCGTGTAAACAGCTTCATGTCCGTTATGCAGTTATTGCCTGATGCGACTCATTCTTGGTACGAGGTGAAAGCCCTGGCCAATTAAAACTGCGTTCAATCTTACTTCACTTAGTCAATTTTCACTATATTGTGCCTTAGAGTTAACTTTTCTCTCTCTCTCTCTCTCTCTCTCTCTCTCTCTCTCTCTCTCTCTCTCTCTCTCTCTCTCTCTCGCTCTCTCTCTCTCTCTCCCTCTCTCTCTCCTCTCTCTCTCTCTCGCTCCCTGTGCACTTAACTATGCACTTACGAAGCATTCACATCATGAATGAGCAAGAAACAGGAAGTAGCTCGGAACTTCGTGACAAAGAATAAAAGAAGTTGCTATCTATAACAAGTGCCCTGTATAAATGTTCTCCCAACTACCAGATGCATTGGACAACACGCAACTTTAGTTCTCATCGAAAAAGTGAGGGCCGTGAGACAGTCTCCCCAAATGAGTTCCAAGATCACCTTGGTAATTGGATACAGGATGAGAGACCCTTTGCATGATGACCACGTAAGAAAGTCAGTGACGCATATGAAGCATTGTAGAGAGTAGCACACTTGAGATCGGGGTCGTTCTCGTAATGCAGAACGAGTAACTATGCTGATTATAGTTATGTGTCTGAGAGAGTGAAGCGAGTAAACATCCAACTAGAAAGTAGATTCATGGTAGAATGCTTTCAGGGCCTTTGTCGTTAATCGAGCTTTTATGGAACATTCTGTAAATATTTCGTAGATGGCGACATATGGGTCATTTGGTGGCTTAAGCTTAGATTGGTGATAAGAGATAGTCTGAGAGATCAAAAAGAAGTTACATGAGTGTGTCGAAAACAACGATTCCCCGCCATGGGCACATAAGAATTTTGTTCATATAGTCGTGAATATAAACTATAAACGAAGTCCTATAAAGCCTTTTATCTTCAGAAAAAAAGATTAATAAATTGTGAAATTAATACACACAAAATGACCCTTCCCTGGACAAAATAACTCAGTTGTCATAAGTGTCTCTTAGAAAAGCTTAAGTTCAGTTGTTTCTGAGAAAACTTTGAGAAACCCTACTGCACACACTATGCACCAAACAAAATAACATGAGTCAAGGACCGTCACTCTGACAAACAACTAAGGGACCAATTTTCGATTATCCTTTGTGATAAGCATGCAACCTATCATTCATGCAATTTAAGTAGTGTCTGAGAATACTTGTACCCATTTCACACAGCATTCACTAAGTTGAAAAGCACGGAACATGGCTTACCTTTCGAACAAATAAATGACGGAACCTTATTCGAACTGTCTTGACAAGTATCTCTTAGATAAGCATGCACACTTTCATTCATGGAACTTCAGTAGTATCTGAGACAACTCAATGCATTCAGTTGAGGAGCACGGAACAAGAGCCATAACTCTGTAACACTATAATTGACGGGACCAGTGTTCGAACTCATGCTTGACAGTATCTCTTCGATGAGCTTGCATGAAACTTAAGAAGTTTCTGAGAAACGTTGTCCCCATTGAACACACTATGCACTAAGTTGAAAAGCTGGGAGCAAGGGCAATAACTCTGTCATATAATTTACGGCACCAATTTTGGAACTCAGTATTGAGAAGTATCTCTTATACAAGCGTGCACATTTTTATTCATGTAATTTCAGTAGTTGAAAACCTGTCCACAATTTCACACAGTATGCACGAAGTTGCAAAGCATGGAGCAAGTACCACAACTCTGTAAAAATGAATGTATGAAACCAATTTTCGAACTCATTTGAGATTGTGACCAGTAACATCAGTGTGTAAACTTTTATTTCTCTAACTTTAATAGTTTTTGAGAAAATGTGTCCACGGACGGACGGACAGAAGGACGGACGAACTCCGTGCCAATATCCCCCACCCAACGTCATGGCGGGGGATAAAACTATCATCATTGTATGAGAAAGGTCTGTTGAGAACTACCTCAGTAAGTCAGTCACAATGACACTTGGCAATAATACATTTACATCAAGTACAAGACATGAAAATGACCGACACGGTAAACGTGACGGGAGGGATTTCCGAAGTTGTTAATGAATCAGTGGCGGTTACATGTGTCAGTCATCATTGATCAGTTGGCCGGCCATTGAAATGTGATTATAAAGATGTGTTAAATAGATACTAGTAAGGTAAATGCATAGATTGCTGTGGAATGTAATTGTTAATCCAGGCACGGATCGAATCGATACTACGATAGGCCCGGGCTTCGTGGGTGTGCATTTCTTTGTTTTGTACACTAGGATGGGTCGTAGCGAGGCCATTCGTTGACGATCATGCAGTCAAAGTCTCTGACGTTTCTCAATGTATGTTAACACGCTGAGTTCAAGATTAAAGTGTCTAAATGATCCGAAAAAACGCTTTTGTGTTTTGTTGTGCTAGATAAATCCCAGGGGGTCCACAAGGAATGTTGGAGTAGTCCATCAATGTTTATGTCATTTCAACACGTCAAATTGTATCGTTCATACACTTGTTAGCGTCAATTTCGCGGTCCTGCGACCGACCTCTCGTCGATTAGAAAAGCCGTACCTCAAACGAATTTCATATTAATTTTTTTAGGTTTGTATTACGTGAATATTTAAATTATCAACAGTGAAACATTGTATGTCTGGGCCCCGTTAATAGGGAACTTTCTTCTGCGACTTACTGTACTGCTGGGAGGGCGTACATATATGTACTACCCATTAGAAGCTGAACAACGCCCGATTCTTTCATGCTGCTATAGTACTATACTTAATCTGTCTGTCATCCTATGGCAGATTAACTCTAGTAATGTAAATAATCGGGAGTTCTTTAACTTCTTTTGGGTAGTAAACATTACTTCATTCCTATAATTTGGTTATGCGGAAATTTTCTAATCCGGTCGATTTCAGTGGGAAATTAATGCAATTAAAATCTCGTTAGCCAGGACGGCAGCGCCCTCAATTTCATAACCAGGAATAATATATTTCCGGATTTACTAATCATGGATACGTAGTCTAATGTCCTTTCACTGATCTGAAGACTTTTCGTGGGGCATTCGCCCGGAGTTATATATAAAATGTGTGTGTGTGTGTGAATGTCTGTCTGTCTGTCTGTTTGTGTGTCTGCCTGTGTGTGTGTGTCTGTCTGTCTGTGTCCAACGATCTAATGCATTCAGGAAAATGTGAGTGTAACATTATCTATTATATTAACAAGTCGTTATGCACGCGAAGACATTCCGCTGCTTCTTAGATTAAAATAAACATTAAATTTAAAGCTGACATTGAAACAGATAGAGGGGGTGACCTACCTACACTGCCGAAGACATCAGAGATGGACGAGAAAAGTATAGCCAGACACAACCAGCTCCGGCCGACCCCCATGACGTCTGGCGGCGTTGTGATGCTGCACTGCGCTGTCCCACTATGAACGATCGCGTCACCCAGGGGGCGTGTATCTTCCTTACAGCGAGGCCCGAGGATACCGCTGTATAACGGGACACTACATGTTGTCAAATCTTGAGTCACTGACTTCGAGTATTATGACGGGACCCGTAACGTGGAACACGTGATTAGTGTCGGCGAGACAGTTGCCTTTACGATGGTGCATGTGTCCTCCCAGATCCAGAGGTGTCTGTTCAGAGAATCGATGGGCATTTAAACATAGTATTTATCAATACTGTAGGGATCGGATTACACTAGCTGCGGGAAGCGAAGATGGGGCCTCTCTAGCCAGTCAATGACTCATGTTAATAATTATATACTGAGTTTAAAGTCACTATTTAATTAGCCGGGTTCAATGTTGTGTGAACGTCGTGATCAAATCAACATAAAAAACACATTAACTATCCTAAACATATACCTGTTACATGTACTTGGTACGTGGGCTTGTTTTGTACAGATGTAATTTAAAAATTGAATGTTGGTATGCAGGTATGCATCACCAAACACACTCTAATGGTTATAATTAACAAACAGTTCAATATTTCTTAAATAAATACTATGTTTGTCAGGATCTGATGATATAAACTGCCAGGCAAAAGAAAATATCCACACATGTTTCATGGTGGCTAAAGGCGATATATGCTACAAATGGTTATTCGATGGTGCTACATTTGGTATCACGTTTTCAGTCTAATAACGTTTTGATAACTCTTGTAATTTCGTGGTCACATCCAATTCCCAAGTCTATATATTCTTTTGCCCAGCAGCATAATAGAAGGTAATTAAATTATCAGTTGATTACACCTGAATAGATCAATCAAAAGTAGGTTATAGTAAGCATAAAGTAGATGGCGATATAATAATGATAACGTTAAGTACATCGTATAATAATGATAACATTAAGTACATTGACGTAATATAACCATGTCTGGCATGAAAACATAACACATATTACATTAAATGTGTTATTTGTGATATACGGAATTAAATACAATCATAGGTGTTGGTTTTCGTTAGTTTGCAAGTTCACTGATACCTGGACAAGGTTTACCCTGGCGTTGTAGCAGAGCCTCGCTGTCGGGGAATTTATTCTGACTGAACCCAAAATGAAAATGATCCTACATAAACAACTAACTTTACTGCCCCTTGGGTCAGACTCAGCGGGAACGTCTCCAACTGCATACTCACAGTTCCCCGCCGTGATGTGGTAGCGCCACTAGTTCCACTTCACCTCTATACGTCAGCAGCTGGTCAAGCGACAACGACGTCTGTGGCTGTCGATCGCGTGGTCTGAAGCTGATCACTGCTATTATGCGTTACTGGCGGTCAGAGTGATCACTACATGTGCACACCGATAAGGAAGTTAAGGTCAAGATAAAGTCATCACTTGTCATACCTTAATTAATCTCCCGCTCAGTTGAAGTGCACGTGCCACTTTTTAAAGTTATACAAAGATTATGTTGAAAACGTGTATGTGTTTCTGGTTTGTTTCCTGCAAACAAATATACGTTGTGTTCGTCCTTCAATCGTAATTTATAAAAAAAAGGTTATTAAGCACTATATCGGAAAAAAATCGATAAAACTTTCATGATCATTGGACGTTATATATGAATGTCGTTAACGTTTATACCATTGATACAAATAACTATAAAAATCGGATGATAGGGTTATTAATATTTGCAATATTGCTATTAATACTTAAAAGCGCGTGATAGTGTTATCAGTGTTTTTAGTCCTGTCCTGGTATTTTTTTAGATTGGCTGAAAACAAATTTAGTATTGAAACAACAGATATAAAACGAGGCATGATCGATAACTCTTTTAAAATGAATTCTTGAGATAACTTGTGACGTCATATCTCTTTTTTTCCGCCTCTCCGATCAATACTTGGGTTCGAGCGGACGGGAAGCGTTGACTGGATCGCGTGATAAGACTCTGACAAATCGGCATATTGTAGTAACGTTTCCTTTCGAGAGGATATGACAAAATGTCTCTGATACAATTTTAGACAGCGGATATTAAATATTTCCTGTACAATGACAAACAGGAAAGTACGAAGCCCTCGGACCACAGTTTCCTTTAGATCGGGAAATATGTTTAAATCAATGTAAAATTAATACATTTACATCCGCGCATTTGCCGGTTCATATGTCGTGAATCAGCAATTACACATATCGTGTGTTAATGAGTGCGCGTTTGTGTGTTATCTTATGTCTATGGTAGTATTGTATATAGTATGACACTGCATATATGTCTGTTGAATGACCAGTACATAACACAGTATATCTACAGGTATGCTTTTGAATACGTTTACAGTCAACTACGTTTATAACGAACACCCTTATAACGAACTGACGGATATTACGAACTGTTTTGGGGTCCTGTCTATTCGATGTATATATGCTGTATATATGCTTATAACGAACTACGGTTATAACGAATTAAAATTATTGATCACTTACCATACCCGGGCTCGTGGGTTTCACCGAAGTGGTAAAACGTCTGAGAGCTGCATCACTTCGGGCTTTCCTCCTACATTAAGCTGACACGCCGTGATATAACTAGAATACTGTTAAAAGCGGCGTTAAACCCAACTCACTCACTCACTCATTGTCAACTGATTACCGTATGACGACCTCTAGTGCATGTCGACTGTCTAGTATATGTCGACTGTTTCTTGTTTACTGTTTGTCGACCGTCAAATTTATGTCCTCTTCTAGTGTATATGAAATATATATATAGTGACAGTGTATATAGACTGTCCAGCATATGTGAAAAACATATAGTTACATTGTATGTATATTGTCCATCTATAATGAACATCTATTTGACTCTTTAAACCTCGAACAATACATGCGTATTGAGGACTGTGCAGATGACGAAGTCAAACTTGTGACATTGCTAGGTGGTATAACCCCTATTGTAGAGGATATGAGCCTTGACAGATGGGCTGAATTCATATCTTCTGTATCACGAGATATAAGCTCCTGGAACCTGCGATCAATGCTCTATCTATAGACAGTATATCTCATACCAGGACCACGACATGTAAATATTCAGTATTGCCAATTTCTCTGCATAATGTTCGTGTAAATATGCTGTGTTGATTCCAAATGTATATCACTCTCCGAAATTAATGGAGGAAATAAAGATCATTCATTATAGCCACATTGTGTGTAGACTGCCTAGTATAGGTTATATATATATAGACACATTGTGCGTAGACTGCCTAGTATAGGTTATATATATATAGACACATTGTGCGTAGACTGCCTAGTATAGGTTATATATATATAGCCACATTGCATGTAGACTGCCTAGTGTAGGTTAAATATATATAGCCACATTGCATGTAGACTGCCTAGTGTATGTTAAACATATATAGTCGCATTACATGTATACTGCCTAGTGTATGTCAAACATATATAGTCGCATTGCATGTAGACTGCCTAGTGTATGTTAAACATATATAGTCGCATTACATGTAGACTGCCTAGTGAATGTTAAACATATATAGTCACATTGTGTGTAGACTGCCTAGTGTATGTTAAACATATATAGTCACATTGTGTGTAGACTGCCTAGTGTATGTTAAACATATATAGTCACATTGTGTGTAGACTGCCTAGTGTATGTTAAACATATATAGTCACATTGTGTGTAGACTGCCTAGTGTATGTTAAACATATATAGTCACATTGTGTGTAGACTGCCTAGTGTATGTTCAATATATATAGTCACATTGTGTGTAGACTGTCTAGTATATGTTAAATATATATATAGCCACGTTGTGTGTAGACTATCTAGTATATGTTAAATATATATAGCCACATTGTGTGTAGACTGCCTTGTGTATATTATATATATATAGACACATTGTGCGTAGACTGCCTAGTATAGGTTAAATATATATAGCCACATTGCATGTAGACTGCCTAGTGTAGGTTAAACATATATAGTCACATTGCATGTAGACTGCCTAGTGTATATTAAACATATATAGTCGCATTACATGTAGACTGCCTAGTGTAGGTTAAACATATAAAGTCACATTACATGTAGACTGCCTAGTATAGGTTACATATATATAGACACATTGTATGTAAACTGTCTAGTGTATGTCAAACATATTTAGTCACATTGTATATAGACTGTCTAGTATATGTTAAATATATAGACACATTGTGCGTAGACTGCCTAGTATAGGTTAAATACATATAGCCACATTGTTTGTAGACTCTCTAGTGTATGTTAAATATATATAATGACAATGTATGTATTCTGTCTAGTTTAGGTCAAATATATATAGTGACAATGTATGTAGTCTGTCTAGTTTAGGTCAAATATATATATATATAGTGACAATGTATGTAGTCTGTCTAGTGTAGGTCAAATGTATATAGTATCAGTGCATGTCGACTGTATAGTGTTTAACAACTTAAAGTGTTTGTCAACTGTCTACAGTATATCGCCTCTGTAGAATATGTCGAATGTTTAGTGCAGCCAACAGCCTGATCACTTTCCAGTGTATGTTGACTACTTACGTCGATTCCAGAGTATGTAGACTGGTGCTTGTCTACAGTCTAGCGTTTTGCGACTGTTTATTGTTTAGTGTCTGTCGACTGTTTAGTGTATGTCTACTGTATCACGTTTGTCGAGTGTTTAAAGTATGACGATTTCTGTGTGTCTGTCGACTGTCTAGTTGTTATTGACTGTCTAGTATTTATCAACTTGTCTAGGAATTATTGACCGTTTATTGTTTAGAATATGTGACTGTCTAATGTCTACAGACTGTATTGTGTTTATCGACTGTCTAGTATTTGTCATACAAGAAGGTATACCACATGAGATAAAAAAAACCTGACAACTGACAATTAAATGCATAGTGAACTGACAACAATAGTCACACATGTATGTAACCATATATTAGTACCGTTACATGGACACGGTTGATAATTGTGGTTACCTTGCATCAGCAGTGTCAAATATTTAGCGACAGAGATGATCATATAATAAAGTAGCCAATGCAGGTACAAGTACCTGGCTACATGTACACAACCTACAGACTATTACGAAACAACATCTTTAACTGCAACTCAACGTGTAGTTGACACATATAGGGATTAAGAAACTTGTAAACTTGCAAAAATTACCGATTATGAAGTAATTACAAATATAGAGCTTTGGGAAATATTTCCATCGCTGGGTGATTGCATAAGTGACCTTCGTTGAACGTGACTTCACCTTAATGTTGACCATTCTCCTCAGAAGGTCACAGTCACCTGCACCTGATGCATGACACTTGTCCACACTCCAACATTAATCACGCTGACGAGTTGGTACATACATCGATACTTATATATTAGAGTGCGTGGGTTGGTTTTACCACCCCTTTGACCAGTTCTTTCTCGGTTATATCACTACTATGATGCTATTATCCATATATATCCATGTTATTATCTCCTGAAAATAAACGACAAACAATATCTTAATCTCAAAGTGTCATACGTGTTTGTGTCAAGTTACCAGGGAATGGAACGAGCGCGTGTGGACAGTGAACATCTTCAAAACAACAAAACTTGAGAATGGATACTTGACAGAAATTATATACACATATATTGATAGATAGATAGATAGATAGATAGATGGATGGATGGATGGATGGATGGATGATGGATGGATGGATGGATGGATGGATGGATGGATGGATGGATGGATAGATAGATAGATACGCGTATCATGACATCATTCTGGATATTCGAACATGCGCTCGCAACTTGATGACCTCGTAAATTGGACGACGTTATATTTGAGAGGGAAATGCCAGGTAAGTTGTTCCCAACAGATGTAGCTGGGCAACGCAGATAAACGCTATGGCCGAACGATCGCACCCCAAAGCGTGAGAGATATGATAAATCGGTATGGGATAAAAGGTACAGGTAATCGACGTGAGGATTGTGAGAATATGCGGGAAATACCCACCTGTGCATAAAATGGACTTGTCCGACGTTGACGAGGTCGGATTCTATTGAGGGAGTTATCGTTGTTTAAATACAGGTAAATATTTGTATAGCTTGTATATTTTATCAATATCCTGAAACAGGATGTGCTTAATGTTGATATCTAATATAAGAAGTCAGTTAGTTCCAACTATACCATAAGCATGTTTCAACATGCATTATAAACATCATAAACAAACATCAAGAAATCGTTTTGGCTTCCTTTTGTGTCTTCCAGAGGTATAAGACTGAATGAATTTGTCTCAACCACAAATCCTAGCTGCAGACTTGGGTCAATCAGTAATAAATGTTCGTCCGTACCAAGTGAGTGAGTGAGTGTGTTTGGTTTAACGCCGCTTTTAACAGTATTCCATTTATATCACGGCGTGTCAGCTTAATGTGGCAGGAAAGCCCGAAGTGATGCAGGTCTGAGACGTTTACCTCTTTGGTGAAACCCATTAGCATGGGTATGGTGCTGACAAACCTAGAAACATAATTGGGGCGAACCTGGATTCTGCATAGCGAATCGCGGCGCCTTAGACGACTGGGCCACCCGTGCCGCCCCCCCCCCCCCCCCCCGTCCGTACCAAGAGTGTGATGTATTATGCTACTTAGTCGACGCGCAGTGTTATCGGGGTGACGGTGGTCGACTACAGCTGCTGTGAACCAGTAGGGAACAGAGTACTTTTACTTTTGTACAGAGTACAATTAATTAACGCATGTACCTTTTCCAATGATTTATGTAATGACCACCACGTGTGCCAATCCACCGAATGCCTATATTGCCATCCTGTTCATCCCGGCTTTAAATATATATTGCACTAAGCCATACAAAGTTCCCTATGGCTTATAATGTCAACGTGCAGTCGGATTAGTAGATAAATATATCACACTATTGATTGGTTCATTTCGCTGAAATGGTTACATGTGACGATCAGCGTGAAGACCAATCTCATTCTACACGTCTGGACAGTAGAAACAGCGCGTTTGTAATGCATGCTTTTTTTGCGAAATAAAGATTAATAATCTTTCCGTATCATACACTGACGAGACTAATGCACGTGTGTGTGTGTGTGGCTGCTTGTACTAGACCGGACTGATGTCGATTTATAGTGCTAGCTCACTGAGATACCATGCCGCAGTTTAACATGACTACCCCACTCAGACACAGTATACTGACTCCGAGCCGACTAGTCCTTGCTTTAACCCCTTAATGCCGAACGCCAGACAGGGTAACAACAAGTACCATCTCTTAACGTCTTTTGGTATGACGCGGCCGGGAATCGAACCCCGGACATTTCGCTCTCCGGGCGAACGCTCTACCTCAAGACCACGGAGGCGGTCATCTGATACTTGTATCATAGGCGATATTAAAGGCATCATATCAAAGAGAATCTCACTGTATGTCAGCCTAATAACGTTATGATAATGTTTGTAAGGTTTTGGTCAAATCCAATTGTATGTCTATGCTTTCTTTCTTTTTATATGATATTAAAGTTACGGAGTGAGTGAGTATGGTTTTACGCCGCTTTTAGCAATATTCCAGCAATATCACGGCGGGGGACACCAGAAATGGGTTTCACACATTGTACCCATTAAAAGTTACGGAAACTCGCGGGGGTAATAATCTATTTATCATGTAATGACATCCGTAAAATAATCGAGGTTAAAGGTCTTCCTCATTTGAACGAAGAAAGCCGCTTTTGAATAAGTTTCTAGAGGTAATGAGTGTTTCACTGTAAAACGCCACATTCAAAACACTGTTGCAATTTTTTTGCAGCCATCTTTGTTACCAGCGTCATATACACATCGGGAAATTTCTATACATACCTATTGGACAAGTCAGGGCGTACATTGTGGAGCAGGTAGTCATCGCGCAGACGTATGTAGCATAATAAAAGTAGTTAACCTTATTTGCATATATATCATTTTTCACAACGATTACGCTGTCCATTGTACCACATGTTTGTCATGCGAAACGCACGCCTCTGGAACGTGTTATTCAACAGGACACGATGACTACACACAACTGATAACAACAAGTTTGTTATATCAACTGATGCAATGCTAATGCAATGCTGATGTAATGCTGTAGCTGTTAGTTCGGGCTTTACACCTTTCCGCTGTAAAAACGTGCGTTGATGTTAATGACACCAGCGATATGTTCCCAAATGATAGGGAGAGTTTTCAGTTGAATGCAGAGCGTGGGTTTATTGTGAAAACTAGGCTACACGAAACGTCGCGTCTATAGTCCGAAGTGATAACCGCCCCGGGCGGCGTATCCACAATAGTTTACCCCCGTGATCCTCCTTTCGCAACATCTAATGTAGCATGCTGTAGGCAATGAAACGTTGAGAGAGGGTTTTGATATTTTGAACCCTCCTTGTAAAAAGGCTAGATCCAGCTTTGCCACGTGGTGTATGTATGTATGTATGTATGTATGTATGTATGTATGTATGTATGTATGTATGTATGTATGTATGTATGTATGCATGCATGCATGCATGCATGTAAGTGTGTGTGTGTGTGTGTGTGTGTGTGCGTGCGTGCGTGCGTGCGTGCGTGTGTGTCAGTGTGTGTGTGTGTGTGTGTGTGTGTGTGTGTGTGTGTGTGTGTGTGTGTGTGTGTGCTTTGTTGGCCTCTTACTCTTCTGCGGAGTATGTACACTACCTAAAGCTACTCCTAGGTTGGACCTGATTATTTACAGACCGCCGTCATACAGCAGGAATAATGCTCTGCGGCGTTAAAGAAACAATCAACCATATTTACCACAACATAGCTTGTATCCCCTTTTTCCACCTATGTCTTAGTGTATAAGTTTGTGTATAAGTGGTATTCAGTATTATTTCAGCAAAATCAAGTCTGACTGTAAATGCTGCAGTCTGGGATATTTGTCAGTTGTTAAACACCACTCAGCGGTATTACAGCGGTATTACAGCGGTATTACAGCGGCGCATAACAAACGTGTTACGGCATATATTGTCGCCGGCGCATTGTGTCGCCGGGCATATATTGTCGTGATTCACTGCACATATTGTCGGCGTTCGTCAGAGCAAAATAACCCCAAAAAACCGGAGATGATGGTGTTGTTCATGATGATCATCTTTCCATTTATAACAAAAACATGTTAGGCTTGATTTTTATCCCCCTGACATATAGCGACGGGGGATTCGCAGTCGTCTGTCTATCAGTCCGTCCGTCCGACCGTCCTTCTGCAATCATTAATGTTCCAGAGCATTTTTCGAACACTGTACAATCTAGCTTCACGAAACTCCATGCACGTATTGATCGTATTTAAACAATGGTGTATGTTGCTATTTCAGCGATTTTCCACAGTTGCATTTTCCATGCAAAAGTGATGAACTGAAAATTGTCATGTCCGAAGCATGCATATCTAAAACTATAAAACCTAGAATATGTCTTAAAATTACTTTCACAAAACTTTCTGCACTTGTTATGCCAGTATTCATGCCATTTAAAATATTTAGAGCTTTTACAGAACTATTATTGACCATTTCGTAAAACGTGCCTACATGACTTCATAAGCTTACAGGGGGCACGGGTGGCCCAGTCGTCTAAGGCGCCGCGATTCGCTGTGCAGAGTTGCGTCCCTTGGGCACGCCAGAAACCTATGATTGTGGGTTCGAATCCAGGTTCGCCCCGATTATGTTTCTAGGTTTGTCAGCACCATAGCACCATAGTGGTTTCACCGAAGTGGTAAACGTCTGAGACCTGCATCACTTCGGGCTTTCCTCCCACATCAAGCTGACACGCGCGATATAACTGGAATACTGTTAAAAGCGGCGTTAAACCCATACCACTCACTCACTCACTCATAAGCTTACATGCAGGGCATGTATACCTGCCTTAAGATTAAGAGATATAAATTCCAATTCGAATTGGTTTTATTTGTAAACGTTAACAGAAGATATTATACAGTAGAAAGTGTTTGTGTTTAGGAATTCGGGGGATATGTCATGCAACTTCCATATGTCTTTTATGTGAGTCAGTGAGTATGGTTTTACGCCGCTTTCAGCAATATTCCGGCAATATCACGGCGGAGGACACCAGAAATGGGCTTCACACATTGTACCCGAGACGGGAATCGAACCCGGGTCTTCGGCGTGACGAGCGAACGCTTTAACCACTAGGCTACCCGACCGCTCCCTTTTATGTGAAATATACGGGTATATGTTTGAACGCGTGCATGCCGCTGAGCGACCTCAGTACGTTTGGATATAAGACTTTTGACTCAATTTTTGATGTAATGATGAAGCAAACTCACGTACGCACTCACATCCATTCTTCTAGAAGCAACAATTACATCTAATAACCATAAACTGAGGGAAAATACAAAGATGATGCATCATCTTTATAATGGTGTCCGCTTGAACTGTACCCTCAGTCATCTAAAATTATATCAAATCCGTGACCTTTCAAATCGCTGCACCCCGGCACATATCGTAGGCGGCGATAACATGTGACGATTTACGACAATACGTGCCGTGAACGTTGTCATAGTTTGTCGCCAGCGACAATATTTGCCGTAACAAATCGACTTTGAAACTTCCGTGTACAAGATGATTCACAGATTATTGCAAAACACTGCCCCAACATAAATGCCCGGAACACCAGGGCCCACTTGCACAGAACAATCTTAGTTACAATCGATCTTAGGCGGCTACAATCAACTTTACAATCACCCTACAATTGTCCTATTCCACTTGCACAAACCGATCTTCACGCGATTGTAAGACGGCTTGGATTTAAGATCGCGATCTTAACTAAGATTGAAATCTTCAATGGTGGAGGTACAAATATCTTAAACTAGACTCCTGTCTATGGTTGTCTGCAAACGCGCAAATCTTGCTGCGCATACAACGTGTAGAACCGATTACGACATACAACACGTACCTCCCTCCACGCACCTTGCACAGTTGAAAGGTCTCAACTATTTGAAGGAAACTATAATTAGAATGTTGGCATATAGATTTAGTGACATTCTTATTATTGAAAGTAAAAAAAGAAAATAATAATAGATCTCTATGTCCAAATAACATAACAGGTAAATGTATGATCGTCATCTATTTGGGGAGCTTTCCGTAAAATCCTAAATACATGTATATCCTTCATGTTTTAGTTTTGCCGCTATTACAAAGGATGTTATGACAACCTTTTCAAAACACAGTAAGACGGGAGATTTCAAGAATGCATGTACGGGAAATAAGAATAATGTTTCAAGAAAGAAGTTGTTTAATATATATTCATTTGGTATTAATTATATTTTTTAAAAAGTGTGAATTTTACTTTTGCTATTTATGGGATATTTTACACAAATTTCAAATGTCTCATCATGTGTATTTGCTTGTTTGATGAATATTTGTATTAGTTTCTTATAAATTCAGATATTACAACCGCTCGTGACTGTCCCACTCGATTTTGGATATAAACGTATGATTTTGCACTTCAACTTGTGTTTACTTGTAGATTATTTAATGATAAACTAAAGACAAAATAACTGACACGAATGTGACCCAAAAGATATACAAGGGGAGCTCGGCGGTTCTACAACATTAATACACTAACTGGGCAAGGAAGATTCTACGATACTTATACAAAGGGAAACCACTCCCATCTAGAATATAAACTATGATTAGCTGCCCTTGATTTATCTTAAAGGTCACGGACGTTCGCTTGCAGACGACTTAGGTTTTATCCTTCCCTTGATAAGGTATGTTGTTTTAGACTTCTTTCAGCATTGACACGGGTGGGAATAGTACTTTTAACTATCGACTCGATAGTTATGTGGTTCACTATCGCAATTAACGATATTTTTGACGTTAAATCTGTGGTGCGGTCTTCGTGTTGTTGAAGTGTCGATTCGAATCATAAAATCTAACAAAATAAATAGGCAGTGTTTGATCGTAAAGCAGATTATTAATGTGAAACTGGCCCTGTCTTGCACGCCATTTTGTCAGGGACTACAACGATCTTAGCTACTTAAGATTGGTCTGGACCAATTGTAAGTTTCGATTGTAGCTTACAATGATCTTAACCTACAATCGCTTTGTGCAAGTGGATGACAATTGTAGCGTAAGCCTAAGATCGCGATCTTAAGGATTTACAATAATTGTAGCGCTAAGATCGCTTTGTGCAAGTGGACCCAGATCCCCTGTGGAAGCAACATGGGGTGGCTGTAACTGTGACTCGGGTGTTTGCGTGTCAATGTATCCAAACTAGATTATCACGAAACAGAATTACGTTTTTAGGTAAAGTTGCTTAAATTGTGTCCAAACATGTCCTGATATCAACATTAGAATCAATTACAGTGAACCCTCTTTATTTCGGACACCCTTAGTCCGTAAATCCCCTTTCTAGGCGCTTTATCAGGAAATTTGATAATCAGGACCATATTCACTCGAATTGCTACCATCCGGATTAACGAGGTTTCACTGTATGTACTTTTTCATAGTACTGAAAACAACAGGGTAGAACGGTCACTTGGAGCTCGTCCTACAATGCACTGGAGATATCGACCAAGCTGTAGGTAGCTGGCAACTTGTCGATTGATTGAGTGAGTTGAATTTAACGCCGTTTTGAATTCCATTTCTTTAACTGTCAGCTTAATATGTGAGGAAAGCCGAAAGTCTGAGACGTCAACCATTTTGTTGAAACCCACGATCATAGATATGGTGCTGACGAACCTCGAAACATAATCGGGGAGAACCGGGATTCGAACGCTTGTTGTTTGTTGTTTTGTTGGTTTGTTGTTTAACGCCGCACTCAGCAATATTCCAGCTATATAACGGCGGTCTGTAAATAATCGAGTCTGGACCAGACAATCCAGTGATTGATATCATGATCATCGATCCACGCAATTGGGATCGATGACATGCATCAACCAAGTCAGCGAGCCTGACCACCCGACCCGTTTAGTCGCCTTTTACGACAAGCATAGTCGCCTTTTAAGGTAAGCATGGGTTGCTGAAGAACTATTCGAACGCACAATCATAGGTTTCTGGCGTGCCCAACACGTGCCCACTTGTCGATTGACGATAACGAGTCCGATATGATCAGGTCGGAATGTGCAGTCAGTGACCCACAGGGCAGATCTCCACGCCCACTCCTCTCACCAGGTATAATATAGTAGCGACCCGTCTGGAGAAAAGGTGGGTCGGGTTATGGCGCAGCTGATTCAGCATGCTTTTACGATCTGCTGTTATCAAGGTGGATGTCTGCCCTATGTCGCTGTGATAAGGTCTACGCCACAAAGTTCATGAGTACGGAGAAAACAAATCGTTAATCTTAGTTTGTTTGTTTTTTAAAGCCGCACTCCTCAGTATCACAACTAAACGGCGGCGGTCTGTCAAATAATCGAATTTGGATCAGACATTCAAATGATTGATATCATGAGCATCGATCTACACAATTGGGATACGGTGACATGCATCATTCAAATCAGCGAGCCTGACCACCCGATCCCGTTTGTCGCGTTTTACGACAAGCATGGGTTGCTGAATCAATTCGCACCCGATTCTTCACGCTCGTGTTGCTTTTTGGTGTTTGTTTTATAAGACACGATAATACACTTTTCCAACATATCCTAGACTCAAACATATTCATGGCACACGTGCATGTTTTACGTGACATTATCTGCCATGAATTTGCTCTGTGTATGTACCATATTTACCACAACATAGCTTGTACCCATATTTACTAGGGCTCCAACGATACAGGAAGGTCACGATACGATACGCATCTCGATATTTTGGTCACGATACGGTACGTATCTCGATACGCAATGATAAAAAAACAAGACTTAAAGCATGTCAAGATTGAACCTTTCATGATTTTGGAACAGTCAAAATAATTTTATAATAACAAGACTACTGAAGTTGTTCAGCTTCAAAGTGGAACTTTCTCTAACTTTCCTTAAAAACAATTCAAAGTTCAAACACCAGAAAATAATTTATGTGCTCCACCAGTGATACAACGTCAAAGAAGTTTGATGCTATGGTCGAAGAAATTGTATCTGAAATTATTGTATTATCAGGAATAATATATTCCAATATCGTGTTACCTTAGTTGCAGCTTTTACTATATATGTACTTAAAATTATAAGAACCACAAGTGTAGCATTTTGGTACTGGTGATTGCTGTTGCAGGATATTTTTACGCATGGAACAAATTGACCAGTCACCCTAGGGACTTCCCGTGCTACATGTATTTCGATTGCGAAAACGTTATGTTGACATATATATTAGCCAAATTGCCATAAATATGACTTTTAACGAGTCAAAGTATGGCATTTTTAATATACATGTATGTATCCATTCTCTAGCAACTAAAGTTCGCTGCAATGCGTCAAAAGCGGCAATCTGACCGTGGTTGCTGTATCTCTTCACACACAATTTCACATGACTTAATGAAAACAATATAAAATGAAATTTAGCAAAAAAATATTAATATATATTCCAAACACAAGTCAAGATATACAATGAACACGTTTTAATAACAAGATAGTATGATAATGGTATTGAATTGCGTACTTCAGTTCGGATTTGCTGACAGGTATTTCCATTGTTATGTGCTTGCGGGGATCAGCTGATAATAATTTTTGAGATGGGGAAAAACATCTGTCGGTGTAAAACCTGAGCTTATTAAAAATGTAAGTATGTTTTTGGGAGCCATGCGTTACCGCGCGCTATAACCAAGTTAGCGGTTTATTGAAAGGCACAATAGCGAGGAAATGCTGTACTTGAGATTTGCGTTCCGTATCGTGGCGTATCGATAAATGGGCCTGCGTTTATCGTATATCGTATCGTGGGTCAAATCTCGCGATGTATCGGAATATCGGTGTATCGTTTCACCCTTAATATTTACAACATAGCGTGTACCAGTATTTACCACAACATAGCTTGTACCCATATTTACCACAACATAACTTGTACCCATATTTACCACAACATAGCTTGTACCCATGTTTACCACAACATAGCTTGTACCCATGTTTACCACAACATAGCGTGTACCCATATTTACCACAAAATACCTTGTACCCATATTTACTACAACATCGCTTGTACCCATATTTACCACAACATAACTTGTACCCATATTTACCACAAAATACCTTTTACCCATATTTACTACAACATCGCTTGTACCCATATTTACCACAACATAACTTGTACCCATATTTACCACAAAATACCTTGTACCCATATTTACCACAACAGAGCGTGTACCAATACTTACCACAACATACCTTGGAACCATATTTACCACAACATAGCTTGTACCCATATTTACCACAGCATACCTTGTACCCATATTTACCACAACATACCGTGTACCCATATTTACCACAGCATACCTTGTACCCATGCTACCACAACATAGCTTGTACCCATAGTTATCACAGCATAGCTTGGGCCTGCGTTTATCGTATATCGTATCGTGGGTCAAGTCTCGCGATGCATCGGAATATCGGTGTATCGTTTCACCCTTAATATTTACAACATAGCGTGTACCAGTATTTACCACAACATAGCTTGTACCCATATTTACCACAACATAACTTGTACCCATATTTACCACAACATAGCTTGTACCCATGTTTACCACAACATAGCTTGTACCCATGTTTACCATAACATAGCGTGTACCCATATTTACCACAAAATACCTTGTACCCATATTTACTACAACATCGCTTGTACCCATATTTACCACAACATAACTTGTACCCATATTTACCACAAAATACCTTGTACCCATATTTACCACAACAGAGCGTGTACCAATACTTACCACAACATACCCTGTAACCATATTTACCACAACAAAGCTTGTACCCATATTTACCACAACATACCTTGTACCCATGCTACCACAACATAGCTTGTACCCATAGTTATCATAGCAGAGCTTGTACCCATATTTACCATAAAATACCTTGTACCCATATTTACCAGAACAAAGCTTGTACCCATATTTACCACAGCATACCTTGTACCCATGCTACCACAACAGAGCTTGTACCCATAGCTATCACAGCATAGCTTGTACCCATATTTACCACAGCATACCTTGTACCCATATTTACCACAACATAGCGTGTACCCATATTTACGACAGCATACCTTGTACCCATGCTACCACAACATAGCTTGTACCCATAGTTATCACAGCATACCTTGTACCCATATTTACCACAACATAGCGTGTACCCATATTTACGACAGCATACCTTGTACCCATGCTACCACAACATAGCTTGTACCCATAGTTATCACAGCATAGCTTGTACCCATATTTACCACAGCATACCTTGTACCCATATTTACCACAGCATAGCGTGTACCCATAGTTATCACAGCATAGCTTGTACCCATATTTACCACAACATACCGTGTACCCATATTTATCACAACATACCTTGTACCCATATTTACCACAACATAGCGTGTACCCATATTTACCACAGCACACCTTGTACCCATGCTACCACAACATAGCTTGTACCCATAGTTATCACAGCATAGCTTGTACCCATATTTACCACAAAATACCTTGTACCCATATTTACCACAACATAGCGTGTACCCATATTTACCACAGCATACCTTGTACCAATGCTACCACAACATAGCTTGTACCCATAGCTATCACAGCATAGCTTGTACCCATATTTACCACAGCATACCTTGTACCCATATTTACCACAACATAGCGTGTACCCATATTTACGACAGCATACCTTGTACCCATGCTACCACAACATAGCTTGTACCCATAGTTATCACAGCATAGCTTGTACCCATATTTACCACAACATACCTTGTACCCATATTTACCACAGCATAGCGTGTACCCATAGTTAACACAGCATAGCTTGTACCCATATTTACCACAACATACCGTGTACCCATATTTATCACAACATACCTTGTACCCATATTTACCACAACATACCTTGTAACCATATTTACCACAACAAAGCTTGTACCCATATTTACCACAACATAGCGTGTACACATATTTACCACAACATAGCTTGTATTTATATTTACCACAACATACCTTGTACCCATATTTACCACAACAAAGCTTGTACCCATATTTACCACAACATAGCGTGTACACATATTTACCACAACATAGCTTGTATTTATATTTACCACAAAACATCTGCCTCCAAAGGCACATTTACCCCATTCAGCTTACACAGGCATGACGACAGGAGCACAAGCTGTTGGAAGGAAATAGCAATATTATTTTATGGAATGCAAAGCACAATGCAACCGTTTTATCAATAGCTGAGATCACATGGACCGATGCTGGCATAAACAGGAGGACAAGTATGACAACAACAGGTGTGTGACCTCTTGAGTGTTCATGATCATCTAGTAACGCGAGGCCCGTGAAGATCCGGGGGTAGAATAGGTCTTCAGCAACCCATGCTTGCCGTTAAGGGCGACTGTGCTTGTCATTAGAGGCGACATACGGAATTGGGTGGTCTGGCTCGCTGACTTGGTTGATGCATGTTATTGTATCCCAATTACGATGTGTGTGGAGGGGGAATGGAAGGGTACAAGGGTTAATTGGGTAATAAACAACAGAATGTGCTCTAAACATACTAGACTATGAAGGTGTACTAAAAATGCACTGAAAATGCACAGTTCCTCGGAAAGGTAGCAAGGGAAATGAGGAACATTCTGTAGGTAACGCGAAAGACATTGTGTGTGTGTGTGTGTGGAGGGTGGGCGGGGGGGGGGGGGGGGGGGGGGGTAGTTGGGATAGGAGGAGGATGTTGGGTGAATAGTGGTTGGATTTATATATGAGGAAGCGATGCACCCAGTGTGTTTATTACAATTAGTTGCTAAGACATCGGATCCATGCAGTATGAGCCCCATCATACATCAGGGCAACCAGATCGCTCATTGGTGTAAGGCTTTAAATAGTAGCATGTCACACAGACAGACGCGTTCAGACGAAAATCACTTTGATGCCTTCAAGCTCAGAAACCATTTCCAGATAAGAGAGTCAAAGGGATATTTTGCTGAATTGTCACACATACCACATGTAGCTCTTTATAAAAAGAAATGCCACGACTGTCACGGGAGCAGAGAGAGAGAGAGCCATCGGTATGGCCGAAATGGGGACAACACAGGTCCAAATTGCCAAAAGGTGCGGTAGTACACCATTGACAGTAGCCAGGCTGATTCAACGGTACAGGCAGACAGGGAGGACACTGGACAGGCCTAGAACCGGACGATCTCGAGTGAAAACACCACTGGAAGACGGTCAGATACGGCCCATTCACCTGCGAAACAGACTCGTAACGGCGATGGCGATGGCAGAACAGCGTTGGGACATCCCATTAGCCAACGTACAGTACAACGACGACTTCGTGCTGCTGGAATCCGAGCGTATCGCCCTTTCCGAGCAATGGAACTGACTGCTCAACATCGACGCCTGAGACTGCGATGAGCGAGGCAGGTTCGACGCTGACAAGTGAGAAATTGGCGTCGAGTGCGGTTTACTGATGAAAGTCGGTTTAACTTGTTTCGAAATGACGGCAGAGAACGAGTTTATTGACGCAGAGGGGAACGTTTGGCTCCGGCGTGTATTCGAGAGGTCCATCTTTTCGGCGGGGGAGGTGTCATGGTTTGGGGCGGTATTTGTGGAGATGAGAAGACTGAATTGGTGATTAAACAGGGAAACCTGAACGCTTTGCAGTACAGAGACCAAGTGTTGCAGCCAGTTGTGCTTCCGTTCTTACAAAACTAACAGCAGGGGACATTGTTTCAACACGACAATGTCAGGCCCCATACTGCAAGACTGACTCGGAACTTTCTAAACCAGCAGAACGTTGACGTTTTGCCCTGGCCTGCCCACTCACCCGATATTAATCCTATTGAACATCTGTGGGACCATCTTTACAGACAGATTAGAGCACGCCATCAGCCTCCCGTCAACAGACAAGAATTGCAGCAGGCCCTGAGAGACGAGTGGCAACGGATTCGAGTCAACGTCATCAGAAGACTGACGTCATCGATGAGGCGGCGTATCACAGCATGCATTGAGGCAGCTGGAGGTCATACACGCTATTGAAGGCAACTGTGTCGACAATGAACTTGTAGTGTGTCTGACAATTTTTTGGTGACATTTCAGACAACTTTTGAAAATGAAATTTCTTACCCCACCATTGTTTACCTTGAGCTTACATTAACTGTGATTGCACAATTTCATTCGTACTGTGGTTGATCAATCATTTGTTACCCTCCATAGATTAGATTATAATTCATAACAAAACCTCTTCTTGTTATTTTTGTACCGATCATGGAACTCGACCTATACTTTCTTTTGCCGCCCACTTTATATAGCTGCTGAAGAATTTAAGGTCCAGGAGATAACCTGAACGCGGTAAACGTTATGGAACAGCTGATGTTCACGCCAGACTTATATTTACAATGATCTATTTGTCCTGAATTTCATAGAAATGAAATGGTGAATTTCACAGTGAATTACCACTATCATAACAGTGAGTTGAATGACTTCTTTAAATTCTAGCACACGCCCGTACAGTCGAATGTAAATACACATCGAATCAATACTATGAATAATAGGAAGCATATGTGTAACCCAGAGCTGTGTAAGTGGGTCGAGCTAAGTCAAACCTGTACGTGTATGTATGCTTCCCCATAGAGGCATTGGCGAAGCATGTGTAACATTCTTAAAACTACAATTTGTCCGGTGACGAGATTTAACATAAGACAATGCAAAAAGCCTTTATTGACGTAAATCGCATGGTCCTGACGTACTTACTTAATAATATTTAAAAAATCCGTCACAATCAGGGTTACAATTAGTTCTCTGCAACCCATGCTTGTCGTGAGAGGGTGATCAGACTCGCTGACTTGGTTAATGCATGCATCGTATACCAATTGCGCATACCCATGCTCATGATGTCAATCACTGGATTGTCTGGTCCACGTTCAATTATTTACAGACCGCCGTCGTATAACTGGTATATTGCTTAGTGGGGCGTTAAACAACAAACCATCATAATTATATACAACATCAACGCCTGTCCATAACCAGAACATTATATGACGCCGTAAATGATGAAATGACACCGGTGTGTTCGTGCTTCAGGTAATAATCCAGCAGTATCAGGCCGGGACACCAGAAATGTGTTAATCACATTTAAGGATGGTACTTGTTATAATATTACATGCCGCTTAACAACATGATTTAACACAAGTTCTAGTCGGTTCGGAGTCAGAATACTGTGTCTGAGTGGTGTATCCATGTAAAACTGCTGCATGGTGTCTCAGTGGGCTGGCACTGTAAAACCAGCATTAGTCCGGACTATAACAAACAGCACCCCAGTCCCCAGCCCCCAGCCCCACACACACTCACGTGCATGCACTTCGCTATTTAAGTGGATGAATAATCTTGAACGCGACCTCACAAGTAATTTCACGTCACGCACCTTCTTCAGGGATGGTGTACAGTAATTAATTCAGGCATCAACTAGGGATTTTACGTGCGACCGTCCAGCTTGTGATCGGCGCGTTTTGTTATACACAGGTTGGCAGTACCGAATTACAGCCTGGGACCTACATACAACATTCACAACAAAGATAAAGAGCTTCATAACTACTACTACTACTACTACTACTACTACTACTACTTACAATAATAACAAAGACACTTGCAATGCACCGAAGCCACCGACTGGTGAATGTTGACCTCGCTATATATTGTCATTGGATTGGTATACACTCGAATTTTATCGCCTTATGTGGCGCCATATGTGTGTCTATCCATGTCGTATTTGAAGACCTGTAATTCTGATTCTGCTGTTTCTGTTTGTAAAATGTTATTTGAAGATCCTGTAAAATGAAAGAGTTGAAGGTATCAATAGTCGTTCAATAATATTTCTATACTTGTATACCTCATATAAGCATATTTGCTAAATGGAATCCATACAGCTCTGTATCATTTATGGAGAACCCATGATCTCAGGTTTCTGGCGTGCTCAAGGGACGCACGGCGAATTGCGGTGCCCCAGACGAGTAGGCCACCCGTGACTCCTGGACATTGAAGTGTTCCTGAGAAATGGAAACCGAAAGTGTTCATTGTTGCAAGTACATAATCGAGTCTGGAGCACACAGTGGCTGGTATTATAAGTAACGTCCCACGTGGCCAGGGCAGCCCGTGGCTGGTATTATAAGTAACGTCCCACGTGGTCAGGGCAGCCCGTGGCTGGTATTATAAGTAACGTCCCACGTGGTCAGGGCAGCCCGTGGCTGGTATTATAAGTAACGTCCAACGTGGTCAGGGCAGCCCGTGGCTGGTATTATAAGTAACGTCCCACGTGGCCAGGGCAGCCCGTGGCTGGTATTATAAGTAACGTCCCACGTGGTCAGGGCAGCCCGTGGCTGGTATTATAAGAAACGTCCAACGTGGTCAGGGCAGCCCGTGGCTGGTATTATAAGTAACGTCCCACGTGACCAGGGCAGCCCGTGGCTGGTATTATAAGTAACGTCCAACGTGGTCAGGGCAGCCCGTGGCTGGTATTATTAGTAACGTCCAACGTGGTCAGGGCAGCCCGTGGCTGGTATTATAAGTAACGTCCCACGTGGCCAGGGCAGCCCGTGGCTGGTATTATAAGTAACGTCCCACGTGGCCAGGGCAGCCCGTGGCTGGTATTATAAGTAACGTCCCACGTGGCCAGGGCAGCCCGTGGCTGGTATTATAAGTAACGTCCAACGTGGTCAGGGCAGCCCGTGGCTGGTATTATAAGTAACGTCCCACGTGGCCAGGGCAGCCCGTGGCTGGTATTATAAGTAACGTCCCACGTGGCCAGGGCAGCCCGTGGCTGGTATTATAAGTAACGTCCCACGTGGCCAGGGCAGCCCGTGGCTGGTATTATAAGTAACGTCCAACGTGGTCAGGGCAGCCCGTGGCTGGTATTATAAGTAACGTCCCACGTGGCCAGGGCAGCCCGTGGCTGGTATTATAAGTAACGTCCCACGTGGCCAGGGCAGCCCGTGGCTGGTATTATAAGTAACGTCCAACGTGGTCAGGGCAGCCCGTGGCTGGTATTATAAGTAACGTCCCACGTGGCCAGGGCAGCCCGTGGCTGGTATTATAAGTAACGTCCCACGTGGCCAGGGCAGCCCGTGGCTGGTATTATAAGTAACGTCCCACGTGGCCAGGGCAGCCCGTGGCTGGTATTATAAGTAACGTCCAACGTGGTCAGGGCAGCCCGTGGCTGGTATTATAAGTAACGTCCCACGTGGCCAGGGCAGCCCGTGGCTGGTATTATAAGTAACGTCCCACGTGGCCAGGGCAGCCCGTGGCTGGTATTATAAGTAACGTCCAACGTGGTCAGGGCAGCCCGTGGCTGGTATTATAAGTAACGTCCAACGTGGCCAGGGCAGCCCGTGGCTGGTATTATAAGCAACGTCCCACGTGGCCAGGGCAGCCCGTGGCTGGTATTATAAGTGACGTCCCACGTGGCCAGGGCAGCCCGTGGCTGGTATTATAAGTAACGTCCCACGTGGCCAGGGCAGCCCGTGGCTGGTATTATAAGTAACGTCCCACGTGGCCAGGGCAGCCCGTGGCTTGTATTATAAGTAACGTCCCACGTGGCCAGGGCAGCCCGTGGCTGGTATTATAAGTAACGTCCCACGTGGCCAGGGCAGCCCGTGGCTGGTATTATAAGTAACGTCCAACGTGGTCAGGGCAGCCCGTGGCTGGTATTATAATTAACGTCCAACGTGGTCAGGGCAGCCCGTGGCTGGTATTATAAGTAACGTCCCACGTGGCCAGGGCAGCCCGTGGCTGGTATTATAAGTAACGTCCCACGTGGCCAGGGCAGCCCGTGGCTGGTATTATAAGTAACGTCCAACGTGGTCAGGGCAGCCCGTGGCTGGTATTATAAGTAACGTCCCACGTGGCCAGGGCAGCCCGTGGCTGGTATTATAAGTAACGTCCCACGTGGCCAGGGCAGCCCGTGGCTGGTATTATAAGTAACGTCCCACGTGGCCAGGGCAGCCCGTGGCTGGTATTATAAGTAACGTCCAACGTGGTCAGGGCAGCCCGTGGCTGGTATTATAAGTAACGTCCAACGTGGTCAGGGCAGCCCGTGGCTGGTATTATAAGCAACGTCCCACGTGGTCAGGGCAGCCCGTGGCTGGTATTATAAGTAACGTCCCACGTGGCCAGGGCAGCCCGTGGCTGGTATTATAAGTAACGTCCCACGTGGCCAGGGCAGCCCGTGGCTGGTATTATAAGTAACGTCCAACGTGGTCAGGGCAGCCCGTGGCTGGTATTATAAGTAACGTCCCACGTGGCCAGGGCAGCCCGTGGCTGGTATTATAAGTAACGTCCAACGTGGTCAGGGCAGCCCGTGGCTGGTATTATAAGTAACGTCCCACGTGGCCAGGGCAGCCCGTGGCTGGTATTATAAGTAACGTCCCACGTGGCCAGGGCAGCCCGTGGCTGGTATTATAAGTAACGTCCAACGTGGTCAGGGCATCCCGTGGCTGGTATTATAAGTAACGTCCCACGTGGCCAGGGCAGCCCGTGGCTGGTATTATAAGTAACGTCCCTCGTGGTCAGGGCAGCCCGTGGCTAGTATTATAAGTAACGTCCCACGTGGTCAGGGCAGCCCGTGGCTAGTATTATAAGTAACGTCCCACGTGGTCAGGGCAGCCCGTGGCTGGTATTATAAGTAACGTCCAACGTGGTCAGGGCAGCCTGGACATTATAACTTGAAAGCATGAACAATGATCCACACCATCGGGGTACGATGTCACGCATAGGCCACACAGTCTGACCACCCAGTATCTTAAGTTGTCGGCTCTTCTGTCGTCAGGTATTGGGAGCTTTACTGGGAATTCTGACCTGGACAACAGCTTTCATGGGAATATAGAAGGTAAGGAGAGGTGAAGTGGGGTTTAACGTCGCGTTCAAGATTATTCCACTTGTATAGCGACGTGCATGGCTGTAATTCGAGACTTCCAATAAGCGAAGTACATGCACACGCGCGCGTGCTTGCCCACTGAGATACCATGGCGCAGTCCAGTACTTGTATTTTAGCCCCTTAATGCCGAGCGCCAGACAGGGTAACAACAAGTACCATATTTTAACGTATGTAGGTATGACACGACCGGGGATCGAACCCCGGACCTTCCACTCTCCTATCGGACGCTCTACCACTAGACCACGATGACGGCGGGAACATAAGGTTTCATGCCAAAGGTCACTGACTGGTTTAGGTTTCCTATTTCCCTAAAATGATTGCAACTGTTTTATCCAGAGTTCACTAGAGGAATGGACAGGTCATTGGAAGATGATGCACTCACCAACAATTTGTATGTATTCCTTATTTGATTAGGTTAGTTCGTCTGTTGATCCATTCCTCGGACGTCATCAGTGATTCAGAATGGTCTGTTTGCTGAGTACAATAAACACAGTGTCTAATGCTGTCATGAGCGTCTCCTAACTTTGTAGAGATTTCAAGAACTGTCACAGAAACTGCTTGTGTACATTGTCATTCAGCATTTCTACCAACAGTCTCTTTCAAGTTGTTGTGAAGGCAGAAAAACCAACGTACACACTGTTATACCATTCTACCAGGCAAGCAGGATGATACGTTGCTTTGATAATCCTGTTCCACTACAATCCAAGTATTGCGAGAAGTCTTCCATCACTGATATTCCTGGCGCATTATTTTATTCTATGATTTAGTTGCATGGTCATGGCTTTTCTCAATATTGATGTTGGTGCAACTTTCTAACATATGAAGCATTCAGATGGTTCAGGCGAATTACTTCCAGGAACTTTACTACTGCTCCCATAGAGTGACCTTTCCTTGCACTTTACAGCTTGGTATTATTTAACATCAGCCTATGGCTTTCATGATAGTTTACCCTTACTCGTCTCAATGTGTGTTCCATACCACCACTGTGTTCTACTCTGGTTGGCTCAAGCATTATTGGTAGAGCATTCAAAATCATGAAACAATTGAAGTTTGGTGGCTGTCTTGTTATAACCATCCTGCTCTGTCGCGTTCATGGTTCATGGCGATGAAAGACTAGTACTTTCAGTATTGGTCTGTTGACAAAGCCAACATTTGCTCCAATCAGTTTGGCATTTAGATGCCATTGTTTTCAGGTGAGAGGCCGCGCGTTTATCACCTTTCATCGAATACACTTTTTATTATGTCACACAACTAGGTTCAAGCCACTGCAATACATGTAGCTCGATCAGGGGTCACGAGTGGCTCAGTCGTCTAAGGCGCCGTGATTCGCTGTGCAGAGTTGCGTCCCTTGGGCACGCCAGAAAACTATGATTGTGGGTTCGAATCCCGGTTCGCCCCGATTATGTTTCTAGGTTTGTCAGCACCATTACCGTGCTCGTGGGTTTCACCGAAGTGGTAAACATCTGAGACCTGCATCACTTCGGGCTTTCCTCCCACATTAAGCTGACACCCCGCGATATAACTGGAATAATGTTAAAAGCGGCTTTAAACCCAACTCACTCACTCTAGCTCGATCATTCATCCATTGTCATTCACGTCCTGTGCGATCTATACACCTTCCCCACACAACCTTCCCCAAACATCCTGAATGTTGACATGCACTCTTTCATCATTTATCCCTTGCGACAAACTCTTTCTACTTTATATTTTATTCAAAACATTTTCAAATGAAAATCATATCACTGACTTCACTGATGATCTCCTCAAAGAAAACAGTTTGTACATTCGTAAGTCTTTGGTGGTTAATTTTAGATCGATAATTTCATATATTTTTCTTTAAAACAACAAAGAATCAAGGCACAAATCTGTTTAACTGTATTGACCTTTGCGAAACGAGTGTGTACATACTAGAAAACATAAATCAATAGTATATCAATCGTATAACTATGTCAGTTTCTAGGTTTTAGATTTTCAAATGATCAACACATTTTGTGTGAACAAGTAACCCAAGGCGACTGACTATACATGCACATTGTTCCTCTTGTATCATCATACCGCCTCCGTGGTCTAGTGGTAGAGCGTCCGCCCGGACAGCGGAAGGTCCGGGGTTCGATCCCCGGCCGCGTCAAACCAAAAGACGTTAAAAGATGGTACTTGTTGTTACCCTGTCTGGCGCTCGGCATTAAGGAGCTAAAACAAGGACTGGTCGGCTCGGAGTCAGTATACTGTGTCTGAGTGGGGTATTCATGTTAAACTGCGGCATGGTATCTCAGTGAGCTAGCACTATAAATCGGCATCAGTCCGGACTAGTACAAGCAGCCACACAAACACACACAATTATTTAATGAACGTTTTCATTATGACATGGGGGGAAGTCGGGTAGCCTAGTGGTTAAAGCGTTCGCTCGTCACGCCGAAGACCCGGGTTCGATTCCCGACATGGGTACAATGTGTGAAGCCCATTTTTTGGTGTCACCCGCCGTGATATTGCTGGAATATTGCTACAAGCGGCGTAGAACCAAACTCACTCACTCACTCATTGTGACATCAACACCCTTCATGGGGGTTGGTTTCTTGGAGAACGAGAATCTTATGAAGGAGATTTCCGCAGAAACAATGTAATGGGCAAGGATGTATGCAGAACTAGCAGGGCCGTATTTTGTATACCTTCTCAGAACATATAAGACGGTCCTTTCATGCTTTATGAAGAAGGGGTTCCAGAGGACATATATGTTTCCCCCGACTGGATGCCTGGATATGCAACACAACATCTCTGTATTACAAGTACCTGTATCTAGGTTGGTGGCTCGCCAGGCGTCGTAGAAGAAGCCAGTTAGTTTGTTGTCAGAGGGACAGGACGAGATCCTGACCCAACAAACGCCTCCAGCATGTCTGGTGGCACCTGTTGAAAGTTTACAGCACATTGAAATAACAATATAAGCCGTCTGCAACCTTTGTAACATTCTACTTTTACCTGTTATCCGTACTTTGTTGAAACTTTAGTGCACAGGCCTGACATACTTTATGATTATATTTCTACATCAGTACACGTTCTGCTCATTACAGTATAAACCATGCAATTGTCATCAATGGGCCCGTGGCCTCTTACGTCTCCGAAATAAATTAACACTATCTGTCACAGTGTTATATTGAGTGACAAATACTTGTTGGGCCATCCATGCTTGTGTAGGTATGGATTGGCAGGATTGAGCCCACAATACATACAGTCACTGAAAACCCACAGGAGGGCCTATTGGGCCATACATGTGTGTATAGCGATGGTCAGAATCGAAATCAGAGTAAAGCCACTGACTACGCATAAGCGTACATGTTGTCTCGTACATGTTTGTGCAGGCATGAGGAGGGTCAAAGCTTCAGTACATCCACATGCTGCCCACAAACGTACCTGTTGGGCCACTTATGTTAGGGTAGGGATGATCAGAATAGACCTCAGTGCAGCCACTGACTGTCTAGGAACGTACCTATTGTGCCATACGTCCTAGAGATAGACGACTAAGATCAAATTCACAGTACAACCACTTAATAACCAGAAACGCACCTGTTGGGTAATGTTCGTGCGTGTACAGGGGTGAGCAGGATCAGACCAACCCACTGACTACGCAGATACGTACCTGTTGGACCATAGATGCTTGTGTAGGGATGAGCAGGATCGGACCCACAATTGACCCACTGGACATCTGCTCTAGCCAGACACTTCTCCTCGTCTGTCAGTCCGCCATGGGTCTCCCCCTTGCCATCTACCACCAGTCTCCCGGGATGGAAACCGCCATGTTTGGGACACCCGTAGTTGGCGGAGTAGCAGCGCCTTGATTCAATAAGCATACACCAGAAGAATGTATAAAATATTGTATGTCTTACTATTCGTTTTTTAAGGTGGAGGTGCTCGTTTTTGTTTCTCGTGCTTTAGTTTAGGGTTCTTACATTAAAAGTAAATACCACGTTTTGTCTCTCCCGAAAACACACACAAGAATACACTTAACATCGATAATCATACAATAAATATTAGTTTAATTTTGAATTAAGGATATGTATTGTTCTCGGACCCGTGGGTAATGAGTGACAACTGTAACGAAGGGTCATGCATAGGTTTCAGGGGATTTCATAACACAATTTCACCTGTAGGCCCGAAGACTACAGTGACAGTTTCGTTGTCCGGTGAGCCACAATACTGCCACTGTCTGGCTGCCCGTTTCAGACAGTTCTCCTCCTTTACCCCAGTCTGCTCATGCTGCTCCCCCACACGTCCCGCTGTGTGCCACTGATGGGGTGGGACGGGCACCCGGAGTAGATCAACCAACAACCTGTAATAGCAGAATTCCTGATACTCGTAATCAATCAGTTGATACGTATGTAAGTTTATAGAGGGTTATGTAATACGTATAAGTTTAGGTTGGTGTAATACTTATAATATATACATAAATTGCAAGTGAATCCGTGGCTTTTGACTTGTGGATGCTTCAAGAATTTGTGCTTGCGTTCAAGTGTACATCAACTGAAAAACATTTAGGACACGCCCACTAACACAAATGATTCCTAACTGGCTGATAATAGAATGGTCGTTATTTGTGTTTCATTATTGAGCTGAACGATTTTGTATTGTTGTTATAGTTTGGAGTTTGATTAAATAAGAAGATGATGACTGTGAATTTTGAAATGGAAGTACCAAACAATGTGACAACAAGATTTATGTCCTTAATTTAAAATATATATATATATATATATATATATATATATATATATATATATATGACGCTCGGAAACAGCATAACGTTATCAACGGATATATTTCAGCCACCATTGATGTATCCATGAATGTTATATTATCATAATTTTCCAGTTAAAAGAGGCAGATCAAGGACAATACAATTAGCATCAAGAAAATGCCCACGCTGCCATATGTGACAAGGGACATGAATGTCACTATTTGTGTATCTGTTAAAATATAAACAGATCTGTTCAGAAAATATGTTTGTGGCATTGTGATACTGTATTAATGTACATACATTTGTGCATAATCAGTACATGATTCGTACCTCTAATGTACTGTTACTTTGTAAAAGTTGCAACAAATAAGTCAGTTTTACTTAAATGAGCTTTTCAGTCTCAACATAAAGCCATAAAAACATAAGTCCACAACGTCAATCGTCTGTTTAAAATAGACAAATACATATTACCGAATATACTTGTTTATAAAGTGGAATAAGTACGCTCTCTGACCCAATCATAATGTGATTCACAGGAATCTCGTGCCAGTCGGGATGGTCCTTGAGTTAATTGCGGTATTATGGAAAAATCAAGCCTAAATTCATGCATAAACATTATAAATAGCTGTTACACTATAACGATAAGGAAATATATGACATCATCGATTGTATTGTCTGGAGGTATTAGCCGTCATGACATAACTGGAATATTACAACAGTATCTGATTTTGTCATAACACATAAAACAAACGATGCTTTTGGGTAGACACTCGTCACATGAAATGGCATACGACCATGTCCGAAGAAAACTACACTCACCTTTAATTATATATATTAATTCATTTTATGTTTTTTGTTGTTACTTTTACTTTAAGATATGTTTTAGCATGTGACATATAGGTAAAGTATCTGTTCCTAAGAACTACATTTCAAATGCCAATTGGTCCTCAATATTAATTACGTACCAATATATCGAGTCATTAAAACAGATGCACACCTTGCTTTGGGATATTTGGGTAGAGTGTGTTAGGACCAGAACCATCTGAGAAGTATGGCGTCTGTGGTGTCTTTGTTGCTGGGGCGACGGTCCCGGCACATGCAGGAGCTTGAACTGGGGGCGTCTTAGTTTGTCTGGCTGTAAAAGTGTACAAGTAATAAAGGATATTCAGGTCATAAAATATTAATGACATTTTATTGATATTCATCCTGCCTGCTTCACTACCTAAAACCCATCTCACATCATCTTATCTCCCAAAGTACACCCAAACAATGGATACTGTCTACATGTGTTCTTTTGCTCTTCTTTCTTTACTTGGTGAAATACACCATAGACAAATCATTCGTTGAGTTAATGTATGCACATGTCTTGAACAGCGACAAGATAGATGCCTCCCTCTTTACAAGTTTTAATCAATTGAATGAAAATCTAAGATCATGTATCTTATGGCCCTATCATGTCACTGTAGTAACTGTCTTGATATGTGGTACAGTGATGATGACTAAATGATAGATGGTCCACTGACCTTGGTGCATGTAGACAGGCCCTGTAGCATAGCGAGGTCCCACGTGGTTCACGTCTATTGGCTGGGGGAAGTTAATGGCGTTGGCCCACTCTTGCGCATGACATCTGACCCGGAAGTCAGCATCCTCAGGTGACCAGAAGTCAGTTGGCGATATGGACTGACATTTAGTATTAGTTTAGTTGAGAAGATATGACAGTGATCATTTGAGCTTTAGCAATAAGTACAACGTTGCAAGCCAGCATGTTAAATGTTCACAATCAATGTGTGGGGTGGCAGGTGAAGTTACTCATCTACACAAAGTATCGAAGCTGATAAGTTGCAAAACAATAACAGTATGTAGGCTTTTTCTTCCATTGTGATATAAGTTCTTGACTATTAAACCACTATGGTGACGTCATGCCATTGTTGTTAGGATATATTACTCGCATCTGGTGATTGCAAAAGAGGCAAATTCCAATGTAGACGGAAATTACTTCAACTTGTGATCGAATTGAATTCCATATTTGAGCCAAAATGTCCACGATACCGACAGTGCCTTTTGTGCATTTACCTGATCGTGCCTGTGTGCTATTTAAGTTTCCTCTGTGAGGTATGGTACCACTACTGTACGGCGTATTTTGTGCTGTATTTTAAGAGGAATCATGTTTCAATCAGTATTAAAGAGACCTGATTCGAGAGTAATTATGTCAAATATATGCAGACATATATACCTAGTCTTGAAATACCATGCACATTACCTTATGATTATCGTGAATGTAGAAGTACTCTGGTTTCTCTATACCGCGACCTTTGTAAAAGATATAGGGGATCCCACGAATGTTGTAAAAGATGTTGTTGTAGATTTGATTGCCTGAAATAAAGTTCGACTTGAAATTGTTGTCATCATTTATCATCATTACATCAATCATCATCATCATCATCATCATCATCATCCAACAGCACATAGAAAAAGGGAGATAACTTTTTGCGAGCTTCGGACCACCAGCAACTTGGCCACTTTTCTGGGACCACGGGAATTATTTGGCTCCGTTGCTTCTTTCATGATACCTGAAGAGGATGTACCTCCTATCTCTGGTTATATTTATATCATAATCATCCAATAATGCGAGGATTTTCATTCTTGTTATTGTTAACCACTTTGATTAACACCCAAACATCATCGTTACAGGGGTAGCACTACTGACATAGACAGACGATGCGTCTGGCTGCATATTTAGGGGTGTTGCTTTACTACACTGCACACGTGCTGAATGTCACTTTCATTAACGTGAACGAATGTGTGAGTAAACACGGTTATATATCGGCATACCAAATTTGTAATAGGTATCACAGCTTTGCGGCATCATTAATTTTGTACCGAGGGCATTGTGTTCTGACTTCAGTGTACCATTTCAGAAATATTTTAAGACTTCAACTTGTGGCTGATCACTGCGACTGCACCTGTGAATGGGTGTGTCATTTCATATTCTGATTTGCAAAATACGTGAACTGTGACTGGCTTTCTGAATCGACTTGTGATTGTTCTATGCAGAAACGCTCCCGTACCTGCTGGTTCCAGTGGGTTTGTTATGTTCGCCAGTTTGGGGTATCTGCTGGTCCACAGTGGGTTCCTATAGGGCATAGTCTGGAAGGAAACGTCAGGATACTGGGGACATGCATGTCTGAAGTCATACTTCTCTCTAAAGATCAGATCACATGGACTGGCATTATCAGAAATATATCATTACCAGAGTCTTCGGCATGAATGATGACGCTGCGATTAACCCAAAGCATTGTTGACAGAAATGTAATCATTACCAGTATCCAATGGCCTAAGGCTCCTTCTCATGTGCCCATCGTGCATCCTCAGTGGAGCCGTTTGTGAAGGTTGTATTGGTATTTCCAGGAATCCCTGTCACGTCAATGTACCCCTGAACATATCACAACAATTAGTACAGTATTAACAGGTATGAACAAAGTTTTATTCTCTAAGGTCATTCCTCTTAGTTCTCACTCGTCGAGCTGGAGACTGTTCTGACACACACCCAGTGGGTATCCTGACAATTCCTTCTTGTCCTGAAAACTGAAAGCAGTGCATGGACGTCTGATAACGGACCTCACATTTCTTTTATTGAGGGAGGGAGGGAGGGAGGGCGTTAACGAGCGAGTAGGATGGGTCTGCACAACATTTTACATCACGGCGTGTCAGCTTTATGTTTGATAAAAGCCTGAAGTGACTGATTCCCAACCGGAATCATAGAACTGAAAAACCATAAAGATGATAATCGAGGTGTATGAGCAATTTGCACCCGTGATCCGTGGATCACGGCACACCTAGGGGACGCAACTCTTCACAGAGAGTCTATAGCGGTAAGGGCGAGAACGCTAAATATCGTGGTCTTCTTTACTTTTGTGTGTACAATATACACTTTATTATTTACAAGTTTTCGATGGTGCGAAATTGAGATATAAAACAAAAATACCCTTAATGATGAATGCTTTGTGGAATCTGTCGGGTAGTGCAGCTGAGTTAGTGAGTGATTTAAATGTTAGTCTCCTCTGCAGTATTTCAGCCATATGCCATCATCCAAAGTTAGTACAAATACTTGGGACATTTGGGACTTACAAAACCAGTGCTATCTGCATGACAATCCAGCACAAGTATTTCGCTGGAGTTTCTTTTTAAAGTTACCTGGTAAAAAAATCGCAAGCACAAAATGTATTGATTTTAGTAAAACTAGCGAAGACAAGTATATGTGGTACATTTTCCCTTAGTTGAATCTGAGACATTGTCACTATTGTATCTTAATGTTTAAAAAGTATAGCCGAGCTTTGAACATAAAATCTACCTCATTTGGGTACCTGGCCAGGTGTAACGGGTTTCCGTTGATAAACAGCTCCAGCCATGAAGTCTTAGTTATGAAGAAACCAAAGCGCGTGATGTTGCCATAGTCAGATATTCCAGCACTCGGGAGGTGGACTTGAAGAATCTAGAAACAGTGACCCGAAGTTGATAAGTCACAAAGCTGTGAGTTTACGGAGTTGATAAAGAGTGAGTGAGTTAGTTAGTTTGATTTTAAGCCGCCTTTAGCAATATTCTAGCAATTGCGGGTGACACCAGAAATGGGCTTCACATATTGTATCCATGTCGGGAATCGAAGCCGGGTTTTCAGCATGACAAGCGAACGCTTTTACCACTAGGCTTTTACCGACCGCAGTTAATAAGAGGGCTAGATTACATATGTATACTTTTCCATGTATGTCAGCAGCATTATTTGCTTCAGAGTTTGGGGGGTTGCCACCAGTTTGAGTTTTGTTTCGTGAGTGAGTTTGCAATTTCGACTTACCCATCCATATTCAACAGTTATTGTTATGGCCTGTATACGTATATATAAAACTAATGATTGATACAGTAAACTACTTACATAACGAGCTGACGGATATTACGAACTCTTTTTTTATTCCCGACCATTTGTTGAAAATATGCTGTATATATGCTTATAAGGAAGTACGGTTATAACGAATTGAAATTAATGGTCCATTTGAGTTCGTTATAACCGTAGTTTACTGTAAACTGAATAACGCCCACGTCAAAGGGTTACGACGACTAGCTACCGACATCACGAAGTCACCGAACAGAACCATCGATGCATTAACCTTCTTTCACCACGAGCATAAGGTGTCTAAGCCAGAATCCCCATGTGGGTTTGAACATAAGTTGAAGTTATATCACAGGGTACAATGCTTAACTGGTGAGGCAAGGCCGAACAGATCCCAATCAGGCCAAATCTTAAATGTGCACCCAGGATCATAGGAAAACTGGCAAAGTTAACAAATGGAACCAAAAACAGCGAATTACGGCGACATCAACGTCTAGTGCACCAGTAAGCAAGGCATGTGTACATGTTAGACAACGACACATATGGACCATGCTCCGTCGTACCTTTCCGCGGGCATTCTGTGGCAACATTTGAAGAACTGCGTTGTCCGTGACCTTGTGGAACATCGAGGCTGCCATCCGCTTTCCGCCCGTCTGAAGGTCAGATCCCAGTGACATGTTAACTCAAACATGAACAAACGGACGTTTCTGAATACATACATAGTTTTCAAAACTGTCAAGTAAGCTGATTTTATTGTTGACTTGAAACAAGTCATAATTTTCCATTATCCTAAGCATGTCATAAGCATTCGTAGGTGATGTACACTCAATCATACTCAAATAGTGTTGACCAGAGAATACATGTAGCCACTAGAATACATTCCTCTTGTCATTCTTAGGGACGGACTCCGTGGTCTAGTTGATAGAACTTCTGCCCGACGGTTCGATCCACGTCATACATAGCCACGTTAAAATATGGTATTTGTTGTTAACCTGCCCGGCGCTCGGAATTGAGGGGATTAAATAAGGACTGTTCGGCTCGGAGTCAGTATACTGTGTGTGGGTGGGGTATCCATGTTAAACTGCAACATGGTCAGTGGACTAGCACTATTACAAGCAGCACAGACACATTCACGTGAACGCATTTCGCTATATAAGTCCAATAATATTAAATCTGATGTTAAACCCAATTTAACCACCATCACTTCCAAGGTATTTATTATTCATTTCAAAATTACGAACTTGTACGAAGAGGAACAGTACGTGTTATGTTCATCATTTATACAGGACCGACCTTGTGTGAGTTGGCTAGAAGGCCGGTTAAAGTAGTTCAAGTTGTACGAACAAGATAGCAATGAACTTTGGACATATTAATTCAACACGTCAACGCCACAAAGGCCACACAGTGATGAATAAGGTTCTGCTATACGATGACGGCCTGTAAACAATCGAGTCTGGGCCAGACAATCCAGTGATCAATATCATGAGCGATGATCCAAGAGGTTGGGGTACGACGCCACGCAAAGTCACCAACCTTTATCACCCATCCACTGAGGTTAGTACGAAGGTGTGAAAACTCACTATCAAAGTCATAAACCTGTTGAGATAAATTAGATAATTGTCGACTCACCACGTGCACCTCCTGGTCATTGTAGGCCCTGAATGTGACCGGGGCCGTGTATTTGGATGTAAAGTGGAGGGTGGAGGGCAGGTCATAGTAACCCTTCATCAGCTCAACATAGATGGCTGAAAAACATCAGAATGAACGTTATTCTAATGACATTTGCAGTTGATATCCGTTTGATCCTTGAGTCGTCTTTCTCATTTTGATATGTGCATTAAAAATTCGGCTCCACATGCCCTTATTCCCCACATGCATAGAATGTGTGAAGCCTATTCTTGTTCACCTCCGACCCCTTTTGGTTTATACCTTTTGCCCACCACGTGCACCTCCTGGTCATTGTAGGCCCTGAAGGTGACCTGGACCTGGTTTATGGATGTAAAGTGGAGGGTTGAGGGTGGGAGGCGGGTCATGGTAACCCTCCATCAGCTCGACATAGATTACCGAATTTTAAAAGAATGACAGTGACAATTACAGTTAATATGAAAATTATCCATATATTCTTTGCGTTTTTGTTATCCTGCTGATTTATACAGAACATTTTCTTTCTCCTCTCTAGGCCCAACATACACGTACAGAACGAGTGAAGCCCATGCTTGTTCACGTCTGACCAGTCTCCGTTTTGTTATAATATAATGTAAATAATCTCTCACATTAACTTTAAACAGCAGAAACAAAACACCTCAAAAAGAATTATTTTGAAACTATGTTCCGGAGGTTCTGGTGGGTTCCATGCACACGGACAGGTACGTATTTTGCGATTTTTCCAGTTAGGTTCTGAAGCTCACATTCGAAACAGGAATTGGTTTGTCCACACAGTGATATGTTAAAGTTTCTACTTACTATTGCCTCTCATTCCAGGCTCATCGATTTTAGACTTGGCCTTGTCCAAGGTCTTCAGAGGATGACCCACATCCAGGCTACAGAAAAAGTATGTGCGTTTATTTATGACATTGTACGCAGGCAATTAATTGCGGAAACATCAAATCACTCGGAAGTGCATATTTTACCCCCTCTGACATTTGTTTCGCGATATTTTGTTTCACCTCTTCCGGCAAAATGCATGAAACAGCATTGGCACAGTGTAAATTGATCTTATCCCCAGCCTATTTACATACCCTGAATTCGAATCCGACCCAGTTGGACTGACATAGACGTGGATAGTTTGGGCCCTACCAACAGCGCTCACCACGCATTGTATTAGCAGCCACAGCCACATTCCTTGTCCAGGCGCAGCACTAAACTGAGGCTATCTTGGCCAAGAACTCTTTGTCAGCGTGTGAAAAGTCACCTGATTTCTGATTAATATTTACTCCTAAAAAAACAACGAACACGTAATAATGGCACGGCAGCAGTGCTGGAGAACTGGCTGTTTTACGTAACGATTCAGACTGGATCGAATACAAAATAGGGCCAGGATGTACCGACTTCGAATTCGCCATTTACGTATTGCCAACAACTGCAGACGGAAGGTCGACCGATTTGGCAGGAGCAGCGTGAACGCGTATGCGGAAAACTCCCACACTCATAGAAAGAAATTTGTCTATGTCAACTTAATGACTCAATAATATTGGAAGAAAATTCTACAACCTCATTTTCCCATTATGAACCATGCTAATGTCATATGTCAAGACTACAATGCTAGACCGCACACAATACGTTTACAGACGCATTCTTGCGGAACCTCCATGAACTAATCCCCCGTGACGTTCCTTATCGCAAAATTTGAACGCAACAGACATTCACTGCCGGAGTTTGTACAGGCACTATATTGCAGGGTTGGTTGACATTTTTCAGTGTGTGATTCATAATCTCATTTCGTCCATGAGCAGAAGGTAGCAAGCAGCACTTGACACTGATGGTGAACCCTAAGTGCACATGATCTTTACCTTTGATATTGAAGTGTAATCTCTTTGTATTGGAAACGTGCGCTATAGTTCAACATTCACCAAGTGCCCAGTTGTGCAGTAAGTGTGTTTCTTCCCACACCAATGATCGGGTTATGATTTTCTTTTTGTTTGGTGGAATGTATACGCCCAGTTATCAAAGCTTTTTATTTCTAAATAACTCATGCATGATAAACAACAAATAACTAGTCTCGACTGTTAAACTATATGTTGATACATGTTCTTAGGGCGCAGTCTTAGAAATTGCTCTTGGTTTGTAGAAGGCCGTGACGGGGAGGTCTCGATGGTACCCACAGTGTTGCCAGAAGTGGTCAGCTCGGGCCAGGCACTCGGTGGAGTCATTATCTGGAATAATTGAAAACGTCATTCTCCAAATTATATTGTTTTGTGGCTTTTTAACCAAATAAAAAGGTTTTGAAGAGTGATTTGGTTTTGTTTGTTGTTTAACGCCGCACTCAGCAATATTCCAGCTATATGACCGCGGTCTGTAAATAATCGATTCTGGACCAGACAATCCAGTGATTAATATCATGATCATCGATCCACGCTATTGGGATCGATGACATGCATCAACCAAGTCAGCGAGCCTGACCACCGATCCCGTAATTAGTCGCCTTTTAAGACAAGCATAGGCACCTTTCACGGCACGCATGGGTTGCTGAAGACCTTTTCTACCCCGGAATCTCCACGGGTCTTTTGAGTGAGTGAGTTGGGGTTTACACCGCTGTTAATAGTATTCACGGAGTGTCAGCTTAATGTGGGAGGAAAGCCCGAAGTGATGCATGTCTCAGTCGTTTACCACTTCGATGAAACCCACGAGCACGGTATGGTGCTGACGAACATAGAAACATAATCGGGGCGAACCGGGATTTGAACCCACAATCATAGGTTTCTGGCGTGCCCAAGGGACGCAACTCTGCACAGCGAATCGCGGCGCCTCAGACGACTAGGCCACCCGTGTGAAGCTATGACAGGAGTGAATTCAACAGTGAATCTGTGGAGTGGGTATTGGTGAGCAACACGATCCGAAAGACAATACAAAGACAAAGGTGATCGGAAAAGAGCGTAAAATGAAAACACACGTGATTTGGAAATTCAGAGAAAAGTGGTGAAAAAACAGAGAAGCTCGTACACTGTGGCTACAGTCACGCCAAACCAACGTGGCGGACATACAAGGACAATTCAAATTAAAACAACGGTAGCGAAGACGTCAAAGTATGTTCTCTCTGCTTATAAAGGAAATGACTCTCACGGGATCAGATCTTAATCAGAAGAAAACTAAGCTGTAAAGATAATACATTTGATAACAGATGAGAAAGTCAATATAGAGATTATTTCTGTTCATGAGGAAACTGACTCTAAGCTCGAAGCATTTGAGAGAAAAATACAAGACATTCAAAAGTATACTCAAATGTTATAAATGGGAAACCGGCGGCAAATTCTGTTGAAAGACTTGTTGCAGTACAGAACTGACGAGGATACTGATTCTGGTGTGACAGAGAACAAAGTGGTGGCGTTGTTACGTGACGGTCTGACGCTACGCGATGTTAACATCAACAAGGTTGACAGGAAGAGGCAGAGAGGTAATAACCAAGCTTTAGTCATAGCAACTATGCACTCTTTGGAAGCAAAAACTGATCGACACTCAAAGACTGAACACTGCTCAACACTAGCAGCAACCTCAGAACATTGATCTGAGAAATAGTGAAAGACAACCTTTACCCAGTTAACAGTAGATCATACATCTCAAGCGCATCGACAAAACACCCGAATTGTGTCCGGCTTGGTTTATGGAATATTTGCGGGTGGTCTCTAAAAGATGTAAACTGTAAATTCAGTTTAGGGTTGGTTGGTTGGTTGGTTGGTTGTTTAATGCCGCACTCAGCAATATTCCAGCTATATGACGGCGATCGGTAAATAATCGAGTCTGGACCAGACAATCCAGTGATTGATATCATGAGCATCGATCCACGCAATTGGGATCGATGCCATGTATCAACCAAGTCACCGAGCCTGACCACCCGATCCCGTTAGTCGCCATTTACGACACGCATAGTCGCCTTTTACGCCAAGCATGGGTTGCTGAAGACCTTTTAGCTCAAAATGGTAAATACGTCCAAAATATTTTACATTTTATGGTGTTTTCTTGCGTATTGGTATCGGTGGTTATCAGCGTTCGTGTGGCTACATTCTCAGTTCTTTTGATTGTGCTTATCGTTATCTGGGAATATTTGGACATGCACTTGAATGTAAAAGAGCTTTGAAAGTCCTCTCGTAGAACGTTGTCTGCTCTGTACGCTAAGTATATATATGTTGTGGTATGTCATATGATGTTTTTACGATGTTGTATAAATCGCTGGTTGAACCAGCTTTGTTTAATTGTGTCAGTATATTGGGCGTGCTTATTTTTAAAGAAGTTGAAGTTGTGCAGAATAAGACCGCCAGAATGTTTATTGGTTTATGTAAATATGCACCTGTTGCAAGTGCAAGGGATATGGGATGGTGTTCAGCTTCGGTAACTCCGACACATTAGCAAACATTTTACTACTACTGCATTACCTGTATCTAGGTTGGTAGCTCCCCAGGCGTCGTAGAAGAAGCCAGTCAGTTTGTTGTCAGAGGGACAGGTCTTTATTTTGATCCAACACCCGCCTCCAGCATGTCTTGTGGCACCTTTGAGTAAAATGATTATACTGTAAATATAGTTTTTTTCAAGATTATTACATAACGATTCAATAGCTGTCATCGATCAATATAAGGTTGATACATTACGTCATAGCTGTCATAGAGTAAATAAAAGGTTTTTACATAACGATACCATAAATGTCATAAGTAAATATTAAGATGGTACATAACGATTTCGTAGTTGTCATAAAGCATGAAATAAGGTTATTACATTACGATACAATAACCGTCATACAGTCAATATTAGGTTGTTACATAACGATGTCATAGCTGTCAAACTGGTACATGACTATATCTAGTTGTCATAAAGCAAATATTGAGGTTATTACATTACGATTTCTAAGCTGCCATACAATAACATGCACCCATTGCCCTGATGGGTAATATGTTTGTGGAAATACCAGCAGGTCTACGGTTGATCAGTAGCTGTACCCATAAATAGAAGACGACGAACTACGTTGTATTGAGTTGCGTCCCTTAACCTTGTCGGGATCCTCTGATCGTGGATTCTAATCACAGGTTCGCCTCAGTATACTTACCAATCGTCATACTTACCAATCGTCATAGGTTTCTCTGTTCCTTTGCCCTGTCGACCATCCTTCCCACAATAATATGATCCGTCGTTGTACGACTGAAATTCTGTTCAACGCGGTGCCAAACTCACTCAATCATTTACGCGATGTATTCACAGACGTACCTGTTGGGCCATAGATGCTTGTGTAGGGATGAGCAGGATCGGACCCACACCATGTCCATTGGCCATCAGCTCTCGTCAAACACTTCTCCTCGTCTGTGAGTCCCCCGTGGGTCTCCCCGTAGGCATCTACCTCCAGCCTGCCGGGATGGGCACCGCCATGACTTGGACACCCGTAGTCGGCGAAATAGCAGTGTTTCCCAGCAATGGTCATAGCGCCTGACACACAATAATCATGTTCATATCAGACACTTTTTTTTAAGTTTCCACAAACAAATAACCAAAAAACATCAAATTTATATTGACTAAGCCATGTGATATTATTTTGTGATCTATGGGGCTTCTGGGGTAGATAGGGGGCACGGGTGGCAGAGTTGCGTCCCTTGGGCACGCCAGAAACCTATGATTGTTGGTTCGAATCCCAGTTCGCCCCGATTATGTTCTAGGTTTGTCAGCACCATACCCGTGCTCGTGGGTTTCACCGAAGTGGTAAACGTCTGAGACCTGCATCACTTCGGGCTTTCGCCGTGATATAACTCAAATACTGTTAAAAGCGGCGTTTAACCAAACTCACTCACTCAATCACTCACTCTGGGGTAGACGTGTATTTGGTGACGAAATGAGACACCAGAGCTCTAATGTTTCATATCTAGAGCATGCCTGTAGACACTGTTATTAGTTCCCTGATGGGCATAAAGCATATTCTGCCACAGTGATAACAGCCAACCTGTAGGTCCGAAGACTGCAGTGACAGTTTCCTTGTCGGGGGAGCCACAGTACCGCCACTCCTTTGCTGCCCGCTGCAGACAGTTCTCCTCCTTCACCCCCGCCTGCTCATGCTGCTCCCCCCACACGTCCCTCTGTGTGCCACTGACGGGGTGGGGCGGGCACCCGGAGATGATCAACCAACAACCTGAATAGATGGAGCTCTTTGATTGACATTCTTACCTGTTGTGTGTGTGTGTCACCAAAATTCACACACATACCACTTAACTGTATAACCGTCTGTTGTTCTATTCGCGTTTTACTGGTGGGAGTGGAGGGCACGCGGATTAGATTAGCCAACACCCATTGACACACGATTAGAATTATTAGATACACTTGCACTGAATTGGACGGGAATACACTTTTACATACACGGTAGTCAAGGTTAAAAACATCCTCACCATTAATCGTAACAGGTACATCTGTTAACACACATTCTGTATGACCAACATAAATGTACTAGAATTAGAAGAAGTATTACTAATCAGTGGAAATAGTTTTCATTGCTTTACTTTCTTTTTTCTTTTATCATATGGTGAGGTGAGATGAAATGGGGTTTAACGTCGCGTCCAAGATTATTGCACTTATATAGCGACGTGCATGTACGTGTGTGTGGCTGCTTGTACTAGTCCGGACTGATGCCGATTAATAGTGCTAGCACACTGAGATACCATGCCGCAGTTTTACATGAATACCCCACTCAGACACAGTATACTGACTCCGAGCCGACCAGTCCTTGTTTTAGTCCCTTAATGCCGAGCGCCAGATAGGGTAACAACAAGTACCATCTTTTAACGTCTTTTGGTATGATGCTGCCGGGGATCGAACCCTGGACCTTCCGCTCTCCGGGCGGACGCTCTACCACTAGACCATGGAGGCGGTCAATTATCATATGGAATACGGAGGTGTTGTTGTGATTAAGATGCATTTATTTAAATGTTGAGATTGTCACCAAACAGTTATATTGGTCCAAAGAAATACCTTGTTTTGGAATGCTCGGGTAGAGTGTGTTTGGACCAGAGCCATCTGAGATGTATGGCGTCTGTGGTGTCTTCGTTGCTGGAGCGATGGTACCTGAACATGCAGCAGGTTGAGCTGGAGATTTTTGAGTTGGTCTGGCTGGAAAGAATGAGTGGGCGAATGTTGTTTAATGCCACAATTGTTATGAAAAGTCCAGACGTACCTCCGTGGCCTGTAAATATTCGAGTCTGGACCAGACACGCCAGTGACTGAAACAATGTTAACTATGTACGCCATCGGTGTACGATGACAAGCAATTGGCCAAGTCTCACAGTCAGAGCACCGGATCTATTTTAAAACGAAACTCTTGCAACAGCCATAAATTACAAGAGACACGTTTTACCTGTGCCAAAGGGCCGTGAAACATAACCCTGGCTTTAATTAATTTATGGTTCATCTACGTATGGATAAAACAAATATTTCGCTTCATTGGATAAATAAAATATTGAAAGCTTGCTATACATTTTTACAATAAATACAACAATATTCTTTGTGAATATCGGGGGCGCGGGTGCCCGTCTAAGGGACCGCGATTCGCCAGAAACCTATGATTGCGTGTTCGAATCCCGGTCCTCCCTGATTATGTTTCTAGGTTTGTCAGCACCATACCCGTACTCGTTGGTTTCACCGAAGTGGTAAACGTCTGAGACCTGCATCACTTCGGGCTTTCTCCCATATTAAGCTGACACGCCGCGATATAACTGGAATACTGTTAAAAAGGGGCGTTAAATCCAACTCACTCACTGAATGAAATAACGTGACATAATACTAAGAAGAGGCGTTATCTCTATTATATCCTCACTTGAAATGCACATTTCTACTGAGTCCTATATTCACTTCAGGGCAAATCCGTTACATGGTGACTTTTATTATCCTCTGACCTATGGAGTTAAGCATAATCCGACACAATACAAATAACGTGTGACAAATGATACCATAAAATACATTGGTATAAATAAACTGACGCTGGTTCAAGTAGCTTGGTCCTGTGAAGTAACGTGGTCCCACATGGTTTACATCGGGGGGCTGGGGAAAATTGATAGCGTTCGCCCACTCTTGCGCATGACACCTGACCCGGAAATCAGCATCATCACGTGACCAGAAGTCAGTTGGTGAAATCGACTGTGAAGTAAAATTGAATGAGCATTTCCTGTTTGATATATTACTGTAATTATACTCAACAAGACACTTCACCTAAAGAATGCAAACTTTTATGTATTAGGATTCACAGAGAACATAAATAACTACATGAACATTTAATGTGGTATGAATGCAGGGACAGGTGACAGTTGAAGGTAAAAAATTCAAAAACGTAAATTCGTGTGATTTCAGTGAGTTTCAATGCAAGCTAAACATCTTTGTCACACGAAATCAACCAAACGCTGGAGACCTGTTGACTGTCATGTTCGATCCGAACAAATGAGTCTCCAAGCGCCCGATGATCTTCTGACGCTCTTGTCAGACTTTCAAGACGTTGATCTATTTCATCACACACATGTGATACAGGAGAAAGATCTGGAGGTCGACCAAGCCAGGGCAACACATTCACATTTTTCTTTATAAGATATTGCTGGACAATACGTGCCATATGTGGTCTGGCGTTGTCGTGTTGAAAAGTCAAACCCCTGGAACTGAAGAACGGGATGACAACCGGAAAAGATTCCGGGGTAGAATAGGTCTTCAGCAACCCATACTTGCCGTAAAAGGCGACTATGCTTGTTGTAAAAGGCGACTAACGTGATCGGGTGGTCAGGCTCGCTGACTTGGTTTATACATGTCATCGATCCCAATTGCGTGGATCGAGGCTCATGCTGTCATTCACTGGATAGTCTGGTCCAGACTCGATTATTTACAGACCGCCGTCATATAGCTGGAATATTGCTGAATGCAGCGTTAAACAACAACCAACCAACCGGAAAACGCCCTCTTTGCGATTCCACCGAGCGTTCAAGTTTTACACAGTCAAACGAGTCCTCTGTGGTGCTGTTATCTCACCCCAAACAATAATGCTGTCTCCGACATACCGATCTACTTCAATGACAGTATTGACGAAAACGGAACTAGTCTGTGACCATTACATTTATCCACTGCTTTGCAACCTCTCATAAAATTACCCGCAAAAAGGGAAAAATAGGCGTCACACTAACTTGTGTTTCTGAGTATACATACGTATTGACGTTTTCTCTCTCAAATGGTCATGCATTATATTACCTTATGGTTATTCCTCACGTAGAAGTACTCTGTTTTTTCTATACCAGCTTGGCTGTAATATATGCTTGGGATGCCATGAGTGTTGAAAAATATATTATTTGAGATTTCGTTGCCTGAAACATAATTGTGAATGCAATGATATGTATCGTCTTTAATGGTTTAAAAAATATAGGTATATTGATACATAATAGTGTTTCAAGGTATGTAATATTGTGAGTGTAATAGTTCATAAGGATACCCACTGACTGCCTGAAAACTAATAAGTATGACTTGAGAGTTGTGTACATATGTTCTCCTGTGATGGATAATTGTTCTGAAATAATATTTAGCCTGTAAGCAGCAATACATAAGTAATGTCGGGGGACCTCATTACTGTTACCTTTACAGTCCTTATGTGTGAACAAAACACATCATTTAGTTCTGTTTCTTTATGAATATGAATCGGAATGTCTGCTCGGATTGGCTAAGTGAAATCAAGGTTATTTAGCCTAGTGGTCAAGTTTTTTTTATCAGGGTTACATCTAGTGCCTCGGTAAAGCTTTCAAAACGTTTTATGGTCGACATGTGGTGGTCACTTGACGAAACAGTGACAAACCGTATGTTCGATGCAGTTCCCCATTTGGCGTGTACCATATGTTCCCGTGTGAACAGTTGACTTGCCTTTGCAAGTGTTTGTGTTGTTTGGGATGGTGCCACCGGTGGGGATGGATATGCTCACCCTTTCCCGAACACTTGGCATCATTTTGATTTGACAGTGATTCATAAGGACATGCTAATGGAACAGTCTCAATCGTGAAATCGACTCTTTCTTGCAGATACGAAAATGGCTTGTTTCTTTTATCATGAATAAAAGACACAAAACCATTTCCATAATATATGAAATCTCTAATGAAAGTAGCAACCCTGGTACAGATGCGGCCACATCAGCATGTGTGCTTAGCATCTCTATCAAAAAGTGATGATGCCAGATGCCATATCATACTCCACCGGTGGCACCCATCACAAACACATTCAAAGGCAAGTAAAATGTTTATCAATAAGGTATCAGGTTATCAACTCCATTGTGCACCTATATGTTATCAAAATTATAATTACCAGATAATATTTGAAGAAACGCTTATTTTAATGGATCATTTATGCACACACTCTGATATACCTCTTGGTTCCCCAGGGTTGGTGATGTTTGCCAATTTAGGGTATCTGCTGGTCCACAGGGGGTTAGTGTACGGCATAGCCTGGGATGAAATATTTTGCATTGTTAGATAAAATAAGGGAAGAGTATGCTACATATATTAGTACAGTAAACTACGGTTATAACGAACTCAAAGGGACTGCTAATTTTAGTTCGTTATAACCGTAGTTCGTTATAAGCATATATACAGCATAACTACAGCAAATAGTCGGGACCAAAAAGTAAGTTCGTTATATCCGTCAGTTCGTTATAAGCGTGTTCGTTATAACCGTAGTTTACTGTAGTACTATGTTAATCCAACTCCAGGTGAAACACACATACATGAAGGGAATGGAAACACAACCATGTATCCTTAGTCGTACGCAAGTAACGATGTAAATACGTTATAACATAGGTTCGTGCATAATGCCGATTTGAGGGCTGTCGTGTATATCTATAAAGGAAAGACGAAACACAGGACAATCATTACATTCCAACAATATGACAAACACCCGTGTCGTAGTGACCTCAATTTGTCATCCACAACATTCTTCCACAGGAGATATTGCTTGGGTGAGATCAAGCGATATCTACTAGGATAAGTAATTGCAGACGTCATTGGTTACGATGATGTCACAAACGAACAACATCACCAATCCTTCTGCTTCTGAGGATATTAAATCGTACTTTTTACACTCAAGACACTGGTTATTATTGTTTTCAAACTAAAAACATTGGAAGAGTGACTTGGATGATAAATAGAATCTCAACCTCGTCGATAGACGCTTCAAAAATTGTTTCGACTCGTGTAACTATATTTGACATCATAAGACATTCGCGTGTATGGTGTAAGCGCCTCAAAGGTAAAGTTTTATCAAAATTGACCTTGAGTGTGGATAGAGCATGTTCTCAGATGAAGGTTATTTTTTTCATTTTTATCTATGTTGTCCTCTGTATGTTGAACACAAATATTGTTGTTGCAAAGCTTGTCAATATTATTATTGTCGGTAAATTGACATATTTGACCTCCACAAAATAAAATTTAAACGTGTCTATCATTTAAAATAAATCTGAAAACAAAACATCGAATATTATATTAGGACATGTATCCATGAATAGGTAAATCCGTTAGGTAACGTTAATCCTGCTGTATCTTGATTTGCCTGCACAATTTGGATTAGTAACAATTTCTATTACAGAATACGGACACACAAACTTGTTCTGAAGATACAAAATAATGCATGTGACGTAATTGAGAACTATCACACTTGAAGAACTACAATTTACCTTGAGATGCTGCATCAGTTCTGCTTCGCTGGAATGGTGTAGTCCTCTGCCATCAACCTGTATGGCCTCGGCAGTGGCATTGTAGAAGACGTTGTAACGGATGAGGTTGTCACGGCCACCGCCGATGTTGGCGTGTACCTCGTTCTATGGACGTTAACGTAAATTGATATAATTATCACATACAACTTATGGTAAGGATCAGCGTATATTCATTTCTTATCAGCGTACAAAATCTCTGACTGTTCTAATAATGCCGTTACTTTATCCACAGGACTTACATCGCAGAAGACGTTGTGTTCAATGTTGACGCTGGAGTACTCGTCGTCCAGCATAATGCCTCGGACTTGGGCCCCGGGGAAGTATCTCAGTGTATGGTGGATGTGGTTGTAGCGGATGACGTTGCCTCGCTGATAGGTCAATGAAAAGGAGGATTTCAGATGCGCTGTGCAGTTTCCGTGTACCCTTTGTGACTTTTTCAGTGAATAAATCTTTGTTTTTGTCAATGTTCAGACATTTAATCGGATCTGAGTATCGCTAGCACTATCACATTAGGGTTAAGATAATACCTCTTTGAATTAAAGGGCATTCTCTTCCATGTGTTATGCCCAGATCTTATTAAAATTAAATGTAGGTTTACATGGCTTCTGAAAACGTTCTGGCCATATCGATCAATACTTGGTTTATAGCCAAGCCCATGTGACAGATCAATTCGAGGTCATCAATTTGATGATCCCACAGACCATGGTGCAAGGAACATGAGATGTTATCGGATTCGACTTCTGAAGAAGGATATCACACATACCATGGTCCAGTCTCTCCCGGCGTGTATTGCTCCACAGTCGCTGGAGTTGGCACAAAGATGATGCACGTGGTTGTACTCTATCAAGTGATCATTGCCCTACAAACGAAAATAATGCAACAAAACGCGATGTATTGGATGACTCAACCCTCAACATGGTGAATCGAGTTTGTAAGACAACGCACCAGGCAAATAAAATTGTATATCTTTTTGTGCACAACTATCTAAATAGAGGAAATTTTTTTTACCGCCCATCGGATGCCCGTGTACTGGCCGTCATGGATGTGGTTGTAGCGCATGGCTATTCCCACACCCTCGGGGCTGATGGCGTTGTTACCGACGGCCCCCACACGTGCGTACTGCCAGATGTGGTTGTCTTCTATCACGTTACCAGATGTCGATAGGGTTTTCCGATCACCACCTGTTTCAAATAATATTAGACATGATTTACGGCCGCTTTCAACAATTGTTCATTGCGGTTATATCCTGTGAGAAGAGATGAAACGGGTTAAATGGGTTTCGCGTTCAAGATTGTTGCACTTTAATAACCATGTGCATTGGCTTCCTTTATCCCTAAATGTTGAACGCCAGGCAGAGTAACAAGTACCATTTTAGACTTTTTTGGAATGACGCGGTCGAACCACCGACCTTCCGACCTTCGGTCAGGCGCTCTTTCTGCTAAATATAAACCACCGAGGCGGCCTCGTTATGTTGTGTGTAAGGTTAATGCTATGGGAACATATAGGGTAGTGATATTGGCCAGGCCAAGATTAAAACAGATGATCAGCAGATCAACATACGTGTACATTTTATGGTGTTGCTGTAAAAAGAAGTTCTCGTCAGATGGTAGGCCTTTCCGTCTCTTAACCTGTCTCTCCTTTACCAAATACAGAATCACAATGAGTTCCTCCATAAACTAACAAGAGCATTTGGTGTATTGGCATGCATATAGTGCATTAGAAACAATTGCTTCTAGATTATTTAGTTTAATGAAATACGAAGAACACAATAAATGTATCAATCCATTTTTGGTAAAGTGTCGAAATAAAACAAAAACGTGGCAGCACAGACAGGAGCATCCCACTTACCTGTGATTGCAATTCCTCCACAGGTGTGATGTATCTCACACCTGGACACAGTCACAGACCGACAGTCACCAGAACAATGGATTCCGTAACCACCTGAAGCACAGTTCGTTTTTCGATGTACTCATGGTTCAAGACTAAAGTGCCAAAGTTGACATTCTAGTCTATTGATGTAGTTCAAGAAAGCCATGGAATCGCTTACCACGTGGTGTCAATGGTCGTTTGAACATTACTTTAATATCTCATCACTGAAGATACCCGGGGTAGAATAGGTCTTCAGCAAACATGCTAACCGTACATGGTGACGTAAAAGGCGACTATGCTTGCCGTAAGAGGCGACTAACGGGATCAGGTGGTCAGGCTCGCTGACGGGCTTGATGCATGTCATGGTATCCCAATGGCGTGGGTCGTTGCTCATGATGTCAATCACTGGATTGTTTGGTCCAAACTAGTTTATTTACAGACCGCCGCCATACAGCCTGAATATTGCTGAGTGTGGCGTTAAACATCAAACAAACAAACAACACCACTGAAGATGGAATCGTTGGCAGCATGAAAACAGTGCACATTTTCCTTATCCAGCGCTCTTGCTCTGGCAAGTACCGTAAGTAGATATAAACGGGCAAAAGAAAGTATACACCCATGTTTGATGGTGGCTAAAAATGAAATAAAGAAGAAATGGTTTATTCGAAGGTATTTGATACGGGTATCATAGTTGTGTTTCGGACCTTGAGTTGTCAGCCTACAAACGTTTTCATAACGTTTCATATTTTTGGTCAAATCCAGTTTTTAAGTGTATACTTTCATTTGCTCGGCAGTAATTAAGAAACAATATCCCCAAGCTGTAGGGGGCACGGGTGGCCCAGTCGTCTAAGGCGCCGCGATTCGCTGTGCTGAGTTGCGTCCCATGGACACGCCAGAAACCTATGATTGTGTGTTCGAATCCCGGTTCGCCCCGATTATGTTTCTAGGTTTGTCGGCACCATACCCGTGCTCGTGGGTTTCACCGAAGTGGTAAACGTCTGAGACCTGCATCACTTCGGGCTTTCCTCCCACACTAAGCTGACACGCCGTGATATAACTGGAATACTGTTAAACCCAACTCACTCACTATCTCGAGCTGTAAATGTAAACAGGGTCTACCTGTATTTTTTATCTCCATATTGATGAAGTGAATATTGTGTCCATGGTTCAGATCAAATCCATACCGCCTACATGCCTCCAGGGTAAAGCCTTGGAATTGAAGATTGTTCACCTCAAAATCTGTTCTGTAACACATCACACGCATGTACATGCGAAGTAAATCAAAGCAAACATATTTACACAGGAACACGGATCAATATGTATTCACAAGCCTCTTCGGTAATACTGTCATGCCACTTTATTGAATGTTCAAAAACTACCTGACAAAATAATGATGATGTTAATTTTTCTCAAACAAAGTGATAATTAATGGCAAGTGCGTATACTGAAAGTAAATGCCGAGTCACGGGTGAAGGAAATCAGCACGCGATCATGGTAAAACATGTTTTCATCCTAAAGCATGAAATGCTCGTGCAGAAATGGTGTATAAATGCGATAATGTGATAGCTTAGAAACACACTTGATGAAAGCAGACCAATAAAATGTCTAGACTGATAACGGAACAGGAAGAGCGAGCCATCCTTATGGTTGAGATGGAGGCACAACAGGTCTAAATTGCAAGGGTTGGGTATACGCCATTGACGGTAGCCTGGCTTATGCAACGATACAGACAGACAGGGGAGGAGGACATAGGACAGGCCGAGAACAGGCGGTCCCTCGGTCACAACAGCACGGGGAGACCGCTAGATACGGTTCATTCACTTGCGAAAGAGATTCGTTACGGCGACGTATACGTCAGCAACAGCGTTGGGACATCGTCAAGCTCCTCGCAGCGATAGCCCGTTCGCGGAGCTCTCTATACTATCGCTGCCACCAGTCAAAACTCCCCACTGTCATAGGGGGTCCCAACCATGCTTGGAGTTGAACTCGCAACCGAATGACCGTCATGTTTACAAACAAATGACGACTGTCGTGGCGCCGAATACACTTAACCCTGCTAAATTACTTTCTTTGTTTGTCAATTTGAATTAGTATTTCACTAAAACTATCATGTTATTGATATAGTAAGAACGTAAGGGAGAGGTTTGTTGATATTCCGTTAGTCTGCAATCTCAAACCAATCGGATTATACAAACAACAAAGTAAATTCATCTGGAAAACATGGTCAGTCGTAAAACTTTTCAAAATTCACTTTGATGGCATTCCCAAAGACATAAAAAAAAGTACGAACGTTACTACATTCGGGGTTAGAGGCCAAATTTCAAGATTCTTGTAATGGCCGCGCCCACACTGGTGGCAGCGATGTTACCGATAGTGTAACGAAGGTGTCACGCGCTGGGAAGGAGCTTGGGACATAGCATGAGTTAACGTACAGTATTATGAAGACTAGGTGCTGGAGGAATCAGAGTGAGTGAGTGAGTGAGTGAGTTTGGTTTTACGCCGCTTTAAGCAATATTCCATCAATAGCACGGCGGGGGACACCAGAAATGGGCTTCACACATTGTACCCATGTCGGTAATCGAATCCGGGTCTTCGACGTGACGAGAGAAAGCTTTCACCACTAGGCTACCCGACCGCCCCTGGAGGAATCAGAGCTTATCGTACCTTCCGACGAATGCCATTGACCGGGCAACATCGGCTCCTAAGACCACTACATGCACAGGCGAGACAAGTTTGACGATGGCAAGCTAGAAAATTGGCGTCGAGTGCTCTTTTCCGACAAGGATCGTTACAACTTGTTTCGAAATGACGCAGAGAACAATTTCTTTTGTCGGGAAAAAATCTATTATATAATTATATACTTTCTAATAAAACAAAAGATCCTGGATATCATATCCATTCACCCTGGCTGCCAGCTGTTTCATAACTTACATACTCAAACCTGGCCAGGAATAAGAACTGTGTTGGCATGCCGTTCTATTCTTAAATTATTATTAGCAAACAGGTTGCTTCACACGACAAAGGTTTTCAAAGACGTAACACAATAAGTAGAACACTGGTTCACTTCACACAGTCTGTGGCCATAGAGGCGTAGATGACATCGGTGTCGGACAGGGTGCCGTGCGGTGTATTGGGCCACACATACAGGATGCCAGTAGACCGGTCCAGGTAGAATTCTCCCTGAAGTAGAGTGAGTGAGTGAGTTGGTTTAACGCCGCTTTTAACAGTATTCCAGTTATATCGCGGCGTGTCAGCTTAATGTGGGAGGAAAGCCCGAAGTGATGCAGGTCTCAGACGTTTACCATTTCGGTGAAACCCACGAGCACGGGTATGGTGCTGACAAACCTAGAAACATAATCGGGGCGAACCGGGATTCGAACCAACAATCATAGGTTTCTGGCGTGCCCAAGGGACGCAACTCTGCACAGCGAATCACGGCGCCTTAGACGACTGGGCCACCCGTGCCCCCCCCTGAAGTAGACATCATGAGGAACTGTTGTGTTGTTCAACTGACAACCCTATTTGTCATTTCTGACACAGTTCAACATAAATTTAAATTAAAAGAGACAAAAATCATTTCCATTACGATAAGAAATATCTACTACAAGCAGAGACTTTTGTACGATGTCACCAGCAGGTGTCTATGAATAATAATCAAGTAGTTACACACGAAAAGGTGAGCGTATCATGTCCGACACAAACACATGCACAGGCAGGCCAATTGTTCACCTAAAAACACGGGAATATGTGGTACAAGTAAATAATTGTAAATTGCCTCGGACATCATATTTGATACTGTGTGTCAGATTTGGAAATGCCCTCCACATGTCTACCATTAATCGTACACATGTGCATACCAGGTACCAACATCACAATCAACGTCTGGACACTGTCGTTGTATTAAGTTTCAGTCTCACCGGCTGATCCAGTTCCGACAACATGTTGAAGACCCTGAAGTAGCCTCCCTGGTTAGAGTATCCTTGAAGGTGAGCATCATTGTAATGACCTGGAATAGTGAACTCTGCTGAATCAGATCCTTACACGCAACATCAATGGCGATATAGTTGCCAATTACATTAAGTATTGTTTTTTAATAATCTAATCTTAATTTGTTTTGGGCGCCAGATGCGTTATTGTGAAATGTTATTATTAAATCAATAGCCAGGATATATGAAGACTCCTAAATTAATATCAATAGAACAGCTAGTGTAATATATAGTCTGTTGATATGTGTGGGTAATATGATGTATTAACTATAGCATATATATTAGCACTGATATGTTTGTTTAACGCCGCGCTTAGCAATATTCCAGTTATATGACAGCAGTCTGTGAATACTCTGAACCGAACAATCCAGTGATCGACATCATTACCATCGATCTACGCAATTGGTATATGACGACATGTGTGAACTTATTTAAGTAGCCATACCACCCGATCCCGTTACTGGTCTCTTTCGACTAGCATGGGCCGCTGAAGACCAATTCTAACCCATATATTGACGAGTCTTTTATATAATCAAGTCAATATTTAAGGACCATGCAATTTACGTCAATAAAGACGTTAACATTGTCTCATGGCTGTTCAATCGAATACACCATAGCTTAAAAATGTTTACTGCTCTTCACGTTGGTATATCAATGTGATGTCATTGCATGTATTTTCACAGACATTTCTATGATTATATACCCGTACCAAGTCTGAGGCCATATCGATTTTTGGTCGCCAAGGTGATTTGATGTTTATGCGGATCAATTTTCGCTATTTTGACAGCGTCATCAGCCCAGCTCCAGTACCTAACAAGTGAAATGATGAAATTTAATTGCGTCTATGCATAGTGTAACGGTACATGATTAAAATATTTTGGATTGATAATTGTTTAACTTATATGCTCCCTCTGATATACATTTATCAGTATGTGACAGAAATTCTTGGCAGTTTGAGATACTAGTATATACACAAAACGTAAAGCCCTACCAGTATCCAATGGCCCAAGGTTCCTTCTCATGTATCCACCGTGCATCCTCACTGGAGCCGTGTGTGAAGGTTGTGGTGTATCTGCTGCTTACAGCAGACACGTCTATGTACCCCTAAACAGTCATCATGGCATATATTGTATATTTGTCACGCGTTGGTCAATAAGAGTGAGTGAGTGAGTTGGGTTTAACGCCGCTTTTAACAGTATTCCAGTTACATCGCGGCGTGTCAGCTTAATGTAGGAGGAAAGCCCGAAGTGATGCAGATCTCAGACGTTTACCACTTCGGTGAAACCCACGAGCACGAGCATTGAGAGAATGCCCCCTTCTCGGATCTTGGTTCGATCCAAACCGATAGCATATAACATATTAACGGAAACGTAACTTTGCTCATATAAAGTTTGATAAAAATAAATTTGTTCTGATATTAAACTGTAAATAATGAATCCTTCAATGCATATTCAATACTTATCGAGACATATCCTCTATCTAAAGGTCGTGATTCACAATTTGCATATATATGTTAATACATGGCGCATACTTTGGATGTTTTCGTGTTTGTTGGGAGCAGGATACTCATACACGTGGTTTGTGAATGTGAACAGCATACACTTATTTGTAGCTGTCCGGTGCACATAAAACACGTGCTTTTAACGGTCAGCAATGCCACGACTTGGTGGAAATCAACGTCAGACACATCTAGCTTGGTGTAGACATCATCTGAGGTTTAGTAGACAGGATTGGGACAGTATACTTTTCACAGATTAGTCCAGGTTTCAATTAGACATCTCTGGTGGTCGTGCAATGGTCTACATGCGTCCAATAGAACGCTTTAGCGAGGCTGGTTTTACTCTACGTCGTCATCTTGGGGGTGGAAGTGCAATTGTGTGGGGCGACATCGCAAGGGAGAATACAACTCTTCATTCTTAATGGCAATTTGAATGGCGTACGCTGCCTGGGTGACATCGTTCAATATCATGTTCTACCCTTTGTGCAAATGCACGGAAGTAACGTCACGTTGCAACGGGTTATTCCAGCCTGTATGTTACACGTGTTGTAACAGGGTTTTTGAGGCAGCACAACAGTGCTGTACTGTCAGGGTCGATGTTTCTCCAGACGTCTTCCCCATAGAACATGTCTGAGATGAGAAGGAACGACGCCTAGGACAGGACCAGCAACAGCTGGTATCGTTAGCCCAGTTGGGTCAATCTTTAATTAACATTTGGCACAACACCCCCAGGCTGTTTTCAGTCATTTTGGTGGCTTCAAAGCACCGCCGCTGCCTCGTCTGTATCAACGCAAACACCCGAAATTAACATTGTTAATTGAATTTTTAAACCACACCCCTTTAAGGCCTCCTATCACCATGTATGGTTTTCATCAATGAACCTGTTATGGTAAATCATTGATCAGGCGAATGTCTAAGTATTATGTCGTTATTCTCAATAACATAACGTTACATTATAACACCACATTTTATGAAGCACAGTTACCTTTTTTCCGCTAGTATATGATAAAAAAAGAAATTCCTAATGTCAAAACAACGCATTCATCTTTAAGATAAGTATTAGTTTCAGTCTCAATTAACAGGAAGAATTACTCGGATAAGCTTGACTCATGTTGGTATCTGACCACACACAAAATTGTTTGTTCGGCGTTACTGATGAATTGACGAACAACTCGACATGAAATACGGATAAAGTGATGGTGACCTTTCGAACTAAAAGGAGATAAGGCCTACTTCATTAGGGTATCTGGCCAGACGTGTTGGGTTCCCGTTGATAAACAGCTCCAGCCATGAAATCTTGGTCGTGTAGAAACCAAAGCGCGTGATTTTGCCATAGTCAGATATTCCAGCGGCCGAGAGATGGACTTGCAGAACCTGGGAATGAAGTCAGTGCTGTGCTGTCAGTTGTCTTGCTTGTGCTCTCGTGCCATAAAGAAAGTTCAATTATGTACACATTTAAGAGTGAGTGAGTTGGGTTTAACGCCGCTTTTAAAGTATTCCAGTTATATCACGGCTTGTTAGCTTAATATCAGAGGAAAGCCCAAAGTGATGCAGGTCTCAGACGTTTACCACTTCGGTGAAATCCACGAGCACGGGTATGGTGCTGACAAATCCAGAAACATTAGTCGGGGCATATGAACAAGGGATATAGTTCTATGGATTTAAATAAAGAATTTCTATATCCATAGGATTATGTCCCTTGTTCAACTATACATTGCATAGAATGACATTTGTTGATAAATTATTGTGAAACGTAATATGGAAAATACCGATAAAGAGGGGCAACATATTTTTATGTCAAGTGTCGCGATCTCACATTCTCGCGTTTTTAAAAATATTTAAAAATATTAACTGTATAAGCAAATGTCACCAAAGCGCGAGATCGTGGCATTGGTCAAGTGGCGCGACCTCGCATTATCCCGTTTTTTTTCAAAATTTATATTTGTATACTTTAGGCAATTGGCACAAAAGCACGAAAACACGCGAACCTCGTGAAAAAACTCACTGGCCTGTGCTTTCATGTTTTCACAATCATTGGACATTTATGTAAACAATTTATATTGTTAATTTTTATTGAGCATGTGGAGGGTTTTAATCTAAAGTACATATAAAACTATAACAACGGGAAAGGACTTGTATACATTACATAGGACTTAAGTGTGTTTAAATTTATTTTTTTTAAAGTTTTTTCTAAATGGTATTTATGTATACCATTAAACTTTTTGAAAGATTTACTGAGACCAAACAAACTTTGAACAAGAATCCGATGACGATCCTTGAAATCTTCGTAGAAAGAGCATGCTCGACTGTACCTCAAAAGTTGTGCATTGTAGACACCAAGGGCTGGAGCTGCTGGAATATTGCTCGACATTAAGGAAGAGTTAACTATTGTCCAAGTACCGCATCTCGCGCTGCCGACTTTTGACAAAAATTGCTGTGTAAAAAACCCACGAGAATGGGAGATCGCGATAAAGCGAGATTTGGGCAAAATATCGATTTCTCGCAATTTTGGCATATTAAGCTGATTTCCAAAGGTCGAGATCGCGAGAGTGCAAGGCCGCGAGAATGTCCTTTACAGTATTCCATAGCAATAACACAAAATCCGTAAAATCCTGAAATCATCTTGTTATTGATATAAGTCAACTTATCACTTACATACCCGTTTAATACATGTTCCTTTTCTACGATCTGATTAATGAAAAGGCGAAATCGGTTACATGTAACGTGTTGTTGTAGAATGTTTGTTCGATCAAAATACCTTGCCTCGAGCTTGTTGTGGCAACATCTGAAGGATGGAGTTGTCCGTGACCTTGTGGAACAATGACGCTGGGATCCGCTTGCCGCCCGTCTTCAGGAACATGTAGGAAAAAATGAAAATGTAATCTCACCCACAGAGTAAAATAACTGCATTGGCATATGCATCTTGACATAAGTTGTATAATTGAAACATGGTATTTAAAGCTGTCATCAAAATGTGACGTCTTTGAAACGTTATCATCTCTGTCACCATATTATTAGGGGGCACGGGTAGCTCGAGATTCGCTGTACAGCGGTGCGTCCCTTGGGCACGCCAGAAACCTATGATTGTGGGTTCGAATCCCGGTTCGCCCCGATTATGTTTCTAGGTTTGTCAGCACATACCCGTGCTCGTGGGTTTCACCGAAGTTGTAAACGTCCGAGACCTGCATCACTCCCGGCTTTTCTCCCTCATTCAGCTGACACGCCGTGATATAAATGGAATGATGTTAAAAGCGGCGTTCAACCAAACTCACTATTACCATATTACTGTTCATTATCCATAACTCACCACGTGCACCTCCTGGTCATTGTAGGCCCTGAATGTGACCGGCGCCGGGTATTTGTGTGTGAAGTGGAGGGTGGATGGCAGGTCATAGTAGCCCTTCATCAGCTCAACATAGATAGCTGAAGCCACAATGAAATGATAGGCGTGACAGGAGTGACATGAAATACAATAACATAACAGTTCATTTTGAGGAGATCTATTTAATGTCATTGCGAGTAAACGAAATCACTTCGTTAAAATTCGTCGCTTTCAATCTTTCCTGACAGGTTATCAGAAGATTAAAATTGGTTTCTTTAGACATATTTATATTTTCCATCCGAGCTTTAATTGTATGAACATATTTATTTGAAATACAGCCTTAGTGGCAGATTTTTAAGCCAAAGGAGGTAATATATATTTTTTGTAATATATATACTGTTTTGAGTGAGTAAAAGTATAAAGACTTACTGACATATGCAGGTCATATCGCGGATATGTTTTACAAAGAAAAATAATGAAATCTTATTTTGAGTAAATTAGCCCTTCAAATTTGTTTGAATAAAAAATGTAGTAGATCAGTCTGGCAAAGAACAGACCAGTCGACAACATTTGTTATATGATCCCAACATACATGTACATTTATTCATATTCACTTTGTCAATGTAAATATAACCAAATATTCTTTCCCACGGTAATTGAAACACATGTTTGACAGTTTACATGAAATAATTTTCCTATATCTTATGTTTCAATATGAGTTCCTACTTACTGTTGCCTCTTATGCCAGACTCATCTATTTTCGACTTTGCCTTGTCCAAGGTCTTCAAAGGGTGTCTCACGTCAAGTCTATTAAAAAAGCACATTATTGTCTTAATGTATTCTTTAATGTAGACACATGTCTTGGGCTTATATGATGACATTACCCACATCACGTCTTATCACCTAGTTCTTTGCCAAACCAACAGCCTGTACACCATTACATAACGTACGAGATTCATACTAATGACATTCGGCAACTGGAATATGACAGAAGATATATGCTGGTTTATCGATGATCTGATATCGATCAATAACCATCAACTAGCCAATTCCCTTCCACTGATTTACCCACCTGAACTAGAAATAATGGAGATGAGTGAGAGCGCCTCATCTGTTTCATTTATAGATACATGCATAAAGATTCAGAGTAACAGAACACTCTCTATAAGACTGTATGCTAAGAGGAATGACTTCAACTTTCCAACAGTCAACTTTTCCTTTATGTCGAGCAATATTCCACCAGCTCCAGCCCTAGATGTCTACTTTTCACAAATTTGAGGTTCAAGCGAGCAGGCTCTTCTTCCAAGACTTCAAAGAGCGTCATCGGACGCTTGCTCAAAAGTTGTTTGGTCAAGGTTACAACACCCAAGGCCTCAGTAAAGCCTTCAGCACGTTTAATTGTAAAATTTCTGACCAAACAGTGGCAAAAATGATGTTCGATGCAATGCTTTAATTTCACTTGTACCATATGTTCCCGTGTATTTTAAGGTGAACAATTAAATTGCCTTTGCGCGTGTTTGTGCCGGGTGCCACCGGTAGGGCAGGATACGCTTACCTTTTCGCGAACACCTGGTTTTATCACTATTTAAAAGTGATTCATAAACACATGCTCGTGATACAGCCGGAATCGTACAATCGCCTTTTACAGAGATTTCTTATGGAAAGGGAGAGTTATTTCAGAGCCCTACTAACAATACTGATATGGAACGAAAGGTACATTCTCTTGGACATGTCTACATGATGCAAGGGTTTATCATTTTTCCGATCCATGTGTCAGTAAAAATAACTTAATAGTCAGGTTGACAGTATTTCAGCTGTAAAGTGTTCACAATGCAATTTTTTGTTAAGATTCAGTGCACAAATGAACACACGGATGCCATTTAGAAAGTGTTCAAATGTTACAACTGTTATATTTGGGATAACACGTTCTTAGTAAAGTATAGATTCTTGTACGTTTTGGGGGGTTGATTGTAAGTGGTCAAATGTAACAAATTTTATAAATTGTTTGTTCTTAGCTTTCGGCCATGGGATCCGTGCCAATTTACACTTGTCAGAGGGGTACACAAAGTACGTGATCTTGACTACTACTTGTTGGACTTTTTTTTGTGGAAGCCTCGGTGGCTGAGTGGTTTAGATCGCTGTCTTTGTGTGCTGGCAGTGTCGGTTCGAATCCCGGATAGGTCTCAACCTCCAAAAAGTACATCTGTACTTTATTAAGAAAGTCTTATCCCAACTATAACATTTAGTACACAGATGGTAACGATTCACTGACTTGCGTTAAAAGTAGAAAACTGACATTAACGCCAGTATCCAAGATTACTAAAATACACATTCTCACATGGCATTCTGATATTACGATTTTCACGAAGGCATTTTCCAGTAGGTAACACCTGTATCACCTGTACAAGCATATTTGATGAAAATATCAAGCTTGATAAAAACAAATAGCATATACCGACCCGTGTGTAGAGTCTCACATAGTAATGTGTTTTCAACCAACCATATCATACACAAGGGAGATGACTTCAACTTTTCCAATAGTTAACTCTTCCTTAATGTCAAGCAATATTCCAGCAGCTCCAGCCCTTGGTGTCTACATTTCACAACTTTTGAGGTACAGTCAAGCATGTTCTCTCTACGATTTCACGGACTCTTGCTCAAAGTTTGTTTGGTCTCAGTAAAGCTCCAAAAAGTGTAATGGTATACATATTAAGATTGATAAAAACAAAAAGCAAATACCGACCCGTGTGTAGATTCTCATATGACAATGGGTTTTCATTCTACCATGTCATACACAAGAGGGATCATCATGACTTCAAATTTCGATTGGTTGATGTGTTTTTTCAAATACCATGTTACACACATTATGCACCTACCCTGAGTTTAAATCCGAGCCACCAGGACTGACGTATACATGGACAGTCTTGGCTCCAACAAGCCCGAGGACTGCACATGGAAGCAGCAAACGGTAGAACAACATAGCACCACAAGATCAGATTTTCAACTGATTCAGCTCTTATCTTCAGCTGTTTAAGGATTGTGGGAATTGTCACCTGCCTCATCTAGTTCTTGGTCAAGCCACATCGAACTGTTTCCCTACATAAACCTGAAATGTGTGTCTGTTGTTATCCTGGCTAGAATGTACATGAACCGTCAGCGATGAGAGATATGTTCTAACACCTGTCATTACTATAATAGTGATTCATAAACACATGCTTATGATATAGTCTGAATCGTACAATGGACTTTATGGAAACATTTTTTTGAGCTTTTGTCGCTGTTATATGCATCTTGTCTTTTGTCAGAATTGTAGGATATATAACGAATACTTGTAGAATGTTGTATCTAATAAATAGTTGATACACTTACATACGAAATGTGGACACGTGAAGATCCGGGTTAGAGTAGGTCTTTGACTCATATTCATTAGTAATGTGTGCACGTCTATAACAAAGGTTTAATCAATTTCATTTCATATTCTTCGGAAACACAGATATTTGAAATTCATACAAAGTTCTTGTTTTTTGTCAGAAGAGGTAAACAAGTCAAATTACAGGTTAATAATGTAGCAAGGCTGATGCAATATTATTTGTAAGCAATTTGCATGCAGCGAGTATATGATTTGATTATAATGCAGCCACATTCGAAAACGGGCTTGTCTGAACAACTAATTCACATGATATAAACAATAGAACGAAACAATGATTGGGAAACCTGCTCTGATATCACGCGCACACAGATGAGCGAGCCCCAAGGCCAGACAAAAACATGCACGTGTATTGAAAAGAGCATCTTCTCAACCTCAACGGCGTTTCCTACAAATGACACATCCTGCTGGCGATCTTCCTCACCGAACTATTTGACTATGTGAAACCCCACATCATGTTGTACATATGACACAAAGTTCACAAAAACTGACATAAATATTACAATTGTTCATTTAACAGGTGTGGATTAAGAAGACACTGGTATGGGATTACGTAAATAACAACAAAAGGGTGCCCGAAATACAGTGTCAAATAATCAAATAATTACGTTGTTTGTATGTTTTGTTGTTTAACGACGCACTCAGTAATATGATGACGGTCTGTAAATAATCGAGTCTGGACCCGACAATCCAGTGATTGAAATCATGAGCATCGATCCACACAATTGGGATACGATGACATACATGAACCAAGTCAACGAGCCTGACCACCCGATCCCGTTAGTCGCCTCTTACGACAAGCATAGTCGACTCTTACGGCAAGCATAGGTTGCTGAAGACCTATTCTACCACGGAACTTCACGGGTCCAAATAATTAAGTAATTAAGAGTTATGATACCAGGTGTTGGCGAGAAGATGAGTGTAACATGTCGCACCGGTAGCACCCGTCACGAACACATGCAAAGGTAAGTCAATTGTTCACCGGGAAAACACGGGGAACATGTGGTGAGAAGTCAAGTTAGGGAAATGCATCGGACATCCTTTTTGTCACTGATGTGTGTCCTCAATATGTCCACCACACACGAATAAATCATGACACCGCTGCTCCTACCTGTATATATACTTGTCAACCATACTCTGTACATTACTTGCTTGATAACGGTATTAGAACCTACACCGAAACGTCGCTCCTAATTGTAATAAAGAAATTGTTCATCCATAAATCTTATCCTTACTTAGTTATAAGTGACAAGTGTGTGCGTGTGTGCGTGTGTGTGTGCGTGTGCATGTGTGCCCATGGTCCAATTACCTCCCGGCGTGTATTGGTCCACAATCACTGGAGTTGGCACACAGGTGATGAACGTGGTTGTATTCAAACACATGGTCATTGCCTTAGGCACAAATGACAACATATTAAAAGACAACCTAAAATGCAACACATGCTGAATAAAGTCTGTAAAGCTAACGCTCAAGGTAATTTAAATTAAAGCATTGATTCAAACATGTTCGCAAAGCTACCTGTAATGGGTCATCGTGATTGATGGCCTAATAGTGGAACTAACTTTGATATGTTTCATAACCCGTTAATTAGTATCCAAAGGCAAAATTCGACTCATTGTATCCCTCGGGCTTGGTGCATAACATTCAAAATTGACTATAAACGTTTTACACACACACACACACACACACACACACACACACACACACACACACACACACACACACACACACACACACACACACACACACACACACACACACACTTGATGCCGGTGTACTGGTGGTTGTAGCGCACTGATATCCCCACCCCAGAGAGATTGACAGCGTAGCCAAGTAGCGAACGCCCCCTAAACGGGCATACTGCCATACATGTATGTGGTTGTCTTCTATCAGGTGACTAGATGGCGCAAGTGTCTTTCGGTCACCATCTGTTTCATATAAGAAGTGATTGAATTAACAACGTCGGAAAATTATCAATCTCGAAATTCACAGGGCGGAAAAGACAAAATAGGAAAAATGGATCACTGGCAAGCTGTGGTGATACCAGGTGTTCGCGAAAAGTGTAAGCATGCCTTGCTCTGTCGGTATCATCCGCTTTGACACAAAATTTCATTAAAATGTAAGTGCCAGAGATCAGAAAGGAGGTATGAAAAATCAGCATTAAGGTCATGCGATTGAATAGAATCGTTGACGACCGACTAGTATGACTACAACTTTGGAATGACCTCACCAGGCCTTTGATGGTGAAACCATTCCATTAAAAATAGTTGTGTAGGTTAAAGTGATTTGAACGATCTGTACGAGCTCTAGTAATATAAAGTACTAAAGCGATTGACAAATGTAGATGATATAAGCTGATGAGAAATACATACTTTGCAAATCTTCTTATAACATAGAGGTTGCAGCTATATAATTGTTTTAGTTTATCCAGAGTTGGACTTATGCAATAACATTAAGGAAGTACCTGTTCCCTTAAATTCGAATAGAATAGACACTCGAGACAATAGTGGAATTCAGTTTCTATATATGGCACATTACAAAACTCTGTTGGATGGATAAGGGGACGAAACTGTTTGATCATGATAACGTTGGTTGGTTGTTTAGTGTTAAACGCGACCGCATCCGTGGTCTAGTGGTAGAGCGTCCGCCCGGAGAGCGGAAGGTCCGGGGTTCGATCCCCGGCCGCGTCATACCAAAAGACGTTAAAAGATGATACTTGTTGTTACCCTGTCTGGCGCTCGGCATTAAGGGACTAAAACAAGGACTGGTCGGCTCGGAGTCAGTATACTGTGTCTGAGTGGGGTATTCATGTTAAACTGCGGCATGGTATCTCAGTGAGCTAGCACTATAAATCGGCATCAGTCCGGACTAGTACAAGCAGCCAGACACACACACACGTGCATGCACGTCGCTATATAAGTGCAATAATCTTGGACGCGACGGTAAACCCAATTTCACCTCACCTTGATGTTAAACGCCGCATTCCGCAACGCCGCAATATTCCAGCTATATGGCGTCGGTCTGTAAATAATCGAGTCTGGACCAGACAATACAGTGATTATTATCATGAGCATCGATCCACGCAATTGGGATTCTTGATTATGTAAAAAGTTATCTATATATCTGAAAATCAGGTTGATCATTTTGGCAACATTCTTTGAGTTAACTAAAGTTAGTGAAACAATCCGACTCTGATGGAAAGAGGAAGAGATCGGCTAGGAGGCGGGCACACTTAGTCTTGGTAAACAAGAGGATCCAGGAGAATAGTCCAGTTACACAACGCTTACATTATGCAGAGGGAGCTTAATGTGACAAGAAGAAAATGGGTAGTAATTTCGACGACGCCAAGACAACAACTCACCACTAATCATCACCTATTTACGTTGTCAGAGTATAGTGTTGCTGTGAAGTATGATTGGATCTCTGCATCCAAAAACACATTACACTGGACATAGGTCAAGACTTTCGGTCTCTTAGCCAAGCTCATGTACCAAATTCATAATCGGAACCAGGTAATCTGACCATAAACCATCAGCGCTGGTACACGAGCATAATACAATACAATTATGCACAATTTAAACTCATGAGAGAGACGATACATGTTCCTAAATTAAAAGTTCAGTTCACTGAAATTAAAAGAAGAAATCATTATTTTTGGTAATGAATAGATATTGACAATGACAGTCATCATTCCGGTATTGAAGATTTGCCGTGTAGCAGTGAAGATTGTTGTTAGTTTATGTGTAGTGATTTTCACTGGCTGCAAATGATTGAAGCATTCTTAAAATGTCGAGCGCTGTCGAGGCCAGATTTTAGTGGTACTCGATGAGTAATTTAGAGTTATCCACCTTTGTTTACATGCAATATGACAAACGTGATCGTTCGAGAACTTTCGTGGTGGGACAGTTGTAGAAGGCTGACGGTACCTATGATATGAGCGACACGCCTTTTATGACCTGACTTGCATCTCATCTACTAGCCAAATGTGGTTTGGATACCTATCTAAACACACCGAATTCCTACGAGCTTCGAACACGCTTCCACACTGACATTATTCCGGTCAAAGACCGCCTCCGTGGTCTAGTGGTAGAACGTCTGCCCGGAGAGCGGAAGATCCGGGGTTCGATCCCCGGCCGCGTCATACCAAAAGACGTTAAAAGATGGTACTTGTTGTTACCCTGTCTGGTCGACTCGGAGTCAGTATATTGTGTCTGAGTGGGGTATTCATGTTAAACTGCGGCATGGTATCTCAGTGAGCTAGCACTATAAATCAGCATCAGTCCGGACTAGTACAAGCAGCTTCACAAACACACACACGAACATTCACGTCGCTATATAAGTGCAATAACCTTGTACGCGACGTTAAACCCCATTTCACCTCACCTCACCTTATTCCGGTCAATAGTGAGTGTACTGACATATATTGTAGGGCATGTTACTTGTTGCTGCTTCCACTTATTTGATCCATTTTATTGCCTTTTATGATCGTAAACCTAAAAGTGTGTGTTTCAATATGATATCTTGTGTGGTCACTTACTGTTTCACAGACCGCCTCCGTGGTCTGATGGTCGACCGTCCGCCCGGAGAGTGGAAGGTCTGGGGTTCGATCTCCGTCGCGTGATACCAAAAGACGTTAAAAATAGAACCACACTCACTCACTCACTCACTCACTCACTCACTCATTTCAATAGACATCCCATGCTCAACATGAAGATAAAACAGATATCGACTTCATGATTTCAGTAATGCCAGTGCAAATAAAACATCTAGTCATCATAAAACCGCATTGATCCAATGTGTCAATGTTCGCTCTTACTGGCTGATCCAGTTCCGACAACATGTTGAGGACCCGAAAGTAGCCGCCCTGGTTGGTGTATCCTTGAAGGTGAGCATCATTGTAATGACCTGGAATAGTGAATTCTGCTGAATCAGACCCTTACAGGCAACATCGAGTGCGATACAGGAGCCAGAGTAAAATGATAACCACGTACTATGAAATCGTAGCAATGTAAAGTTAAAGTCATCGCGACTGAATTCTGTAAATGTCATAAATGTCCCTGAAAATTTAGATCGTACCTGTTCGAAGCCCATATCGAGTTTCGGTTGCCGAGGTGATCTGGTTTGTGTGTAGATCTATCTTGGTTATTTTGACGGCGTTATTAGCACAGCTCCAGTACCTGACAATTAAAATACTCACCGTAAACTGTATTAATGCTAAGTGGACAAAAATAACGTGTTTCCATTAATTAGAACTGATAATCTTTCAATTGATCTTCTATCTCTGATCAGCGTTGGAAATACCTGACTGCCCGACTGCCCGAATTATTCCGTCTCGGGCAGTAAACTTTTTGAAAGTGCACGCCTGATGGTCGTGTTGATTTTTAAATGGTATATGTAAAATATATGAATACAAATTTGTCTAAACCTCATATTGGCTGACATGATGGCTACAAATGCAGCTAAGCGACTCATTTGCGATTGCACGAAATGTTACTGTAACCAATGCTAACGTTTATAAATATATTTACACGAAACTTTGGCGTGTACTCCCAACACTGCAACAACGCGTAGTAAATGTCTGGCATAACAACGCGAGGCCGCCAAAATAGTGTGTTGAGCTTTGTTTTTGTTTCTGTTTTGTGTGTGTGTCTGCGTGCGTGCGTGCGTGCGTGCGTGCGTGCGTGCGTGTGTGTGTGTGTGTGTGTGTGTGTGTGTGTGTGTGTGTGTGTGTGTGTGTGTAAATAATCAACATCAGTATTTGTCAGAATATCTTTGAAGTTAGGGATATATAAGTAAATCCATGCAGCCCTACCAGCCCTACCAGTATCCAATGGCCCAATGTTCCTTCTCATATCCTCACTGAAGCCATGTGTAAAGGTGGTGGCGGACTTGCTACTGACCGCTGACTCATCTATATACCCGTGAACAGTCATCATGTCATATAGGTGAGGTGAGGTGAAATTGGGTTTAACGTCGCGTCCAAGATTATTGCACTTATGTAGCGACGTGCATGCACGTGTATGTGTGTGTGTGGCTGCTTGTACTAGTCCGGACTGATGCCGATTTATAGTGCTAGCTCACTGAGATACCATGCCGCAGTTTAACATGAATACCCCACTCAGACACAGAATACTGACTCCGAGCTGACCAGTCCTTGTTTTAGCCCCTTAATGCCGAGCGCCAGACAGGGTAACAACAAGTACAATCTTTTAACGTCTTTTTGTATGACGCGGCCCGGGATCAAACGCTGGACCTTCTGCTCTCCGGGCGGACGCTCTACCACAAGACCACGGAGGCGGTCCCATGTCATATAGAGAAAAGCCAGCAAGGCATATGTTGTACACTGACACACTGTACCACATTCTACTCAATAAGAAACTGATGGCTTTCAGACCCCAAACAAATTTTAGAAACTTGAATAGAGCCTCGTAAGGACATCCCTGTCCAGAACGTTTCAAGCCATAGTTATGGTATGTTTAATGAGAGTATGCTTATACAGAATGGTCACACGTTCGTATAACGAAGGGGGCACGGGTGGCCCAGTCGTCTAAGGCGCCGCGATTCGCTGTGCAGAGTTGCGTCCCTTGGGCACGCCAGAAACCTATGATTGTGTTCGAATCCCGGTTAGCCCCGATTATGTTTCTAGGTTTGTCAGCACCATACCCGTGCTCGTGCGTTTCACCGAAATAGTAAACGTCTGAGACCTGCATCACGTCGGGCTTTCCTCCCACATTAAGCTGACACGCCGTGATATAACTGTAATACTGTTAAAAGCGGCGTTAAAACCCAACTCACTCACTCACTCACTCTTATAACGAAACCAACACATTATGTGAAAACAACCACTTCGTCCTTAATATCGCCTACTCTTTTCAATCTAAATACAGGACAAAATACTGGGATAAGGGTGACCTCATTTGGTATCCGGCAACACATGAAGTCGTACAACGGCGTGACTGATGACTCGGCATTTGGCTGGCAATGACCTTCAGTGCTTTCGAAATAAAAGGAGATAAGACTACTTCATTTGGCGCTTTCAAACCCAAAAGGAACTAAGGCCTACTTCATTTGGATATCTGGCCAGACGTGTTGGGTTTCCGTTGATAAACAGCTCCAGCCATGAAATCTTGGTCGTGTAGAAGCCAAAGCGTGTGGTTTTGCCATAGTCAGATAATCCAGCGTTCGGGAGATGGACCTATGATGAAGTTTATAATGTGTGAGTTATCTTCCCGTGTACGATTCCGACTATTCCATGAGCATGAGTTTATGAATCAATATACAGTAATGATGATGTTGGCACATAAAATAATGTATTTAAGGACATTTATAGTGCATAAAATTACATTATTTTATAACTTATAATGAAACTTGAAACAATGCTGAACATAATTATGAAGCTGCTGTAACGCTTTATATAGTATCAATGTACAGTATGCCATACTCAGGTACCTAGGGCAACACTCCTAAAAGCGGAAGGCAGAACATATTCCACAAAATCCTCACAATCCTTTGTGGAAAACATGTCTCAAAATGTACCTGCACTACAAACAAATTTATGCAATGTTATAAACATCGGTGTATATAAACAAATGTCACATATTATGTTTGAATGCTCAAAAATACCTTGCCGCGGGCATTTTGTGGCAACATCTGAAGAACAGAGTTGTCCGTGACCTTGTGGAACATGGATGCTGGGATCCGCTGGCCACCCGTCTACAAGAACATGTTAGAAAAAAAATTGAAATACAATCTCACCCACAGAATATGCATATGACAGGTATTTGAGCCTTTAAGTCTTAGACAGGGGACACTGGCTGTAGAACTGATACATCATAATCTTTATAATTATGCTTTATATTATCCCTGACTCACCACGTGCACCTCCTGGTCCTTGTAGGTCCTGAAGGTGACCTTGGCCGTGTATTTGTGTGTAACGTGGAGGGTGGAGGGTAGATAGATGAAGATATGTTAAATGTTAGATGTGTTACTCGTTAGTGAGCACCGAATACAATACACGTTCATAATCCATACCTAATATATAAAAAGCTTAATAAAAATAAATTGATGAATTATATGACTGCTATGGCAGGATGAAGTAACAATAATTCGACTAATAATTATATAAAGTATCCAACGTTTGCCCACAACGCTACATTGTTTCCCTGGTCTATAGATCAGTGCGGATTTCAATGATGGATTTATTGTTTAAAACATATTTGTGTTGAGTGAGTGAGTGAGTATGGTTTTACGCCGCTTTTAGCAATATTCCAGCAATATTCCAGCAATATCACGGCGGGGGACACCAATATGGGCTTCACACATTGTACCCATGTCGGGAATCTAACCCGGGTCCTTGGCGTGACGAGCGAACGCTTTAACCACTACGCTACCCGACCGCCCCGGCAACACATGTAGTAAATTAATGCTGCTACGTAGTCACATTCTTACAGATCCAATAGGGGGCATCTATAGGACCAGGGGCCACGGATGGCCCAGTCGTCTAAGGCGCCGGAATTCGCTGTGTAGAGTTGCGTCCCTTGGGCACGCCAGAAACCTATGATTGTGGGTTCGAATCCCGGTTCGCCCCGATTATGATTCTAGGTTTGTCAGCACCAAAACTTGTGGGTTTCACCGAAGTGGTAAACGTCAGAGACCTGCATCACTTCGGGCTTTCCGCCGACATTAAGCTGAAACGCCGTGATATAACTGGAATACTGTTGAAAGCGGCGTTAACCCAACTCACTCACTCACTCACTCTATAGTATAAGTTTATCCACACAATCCTTAATTTCGACATTTCTCCGAAAGTTTTTCGTCTGTACAAGAGAATAATGTCCAACCCTTTCTCTTGGATCCTTGATCACCGATCCATGTCACTGCATGTTATAACCAGCATGGAGATCAATTATATACCGGTATCCCCTCTGTGTGTGTGTGTGTGTGTGTGTGTGTGTGTGTGTGTGTGTGTGTGTGTGTGTGTGTGTGTGTGTGTGTGTGTGTGTGCTTGTACCAGTTCGAACGTATGCCTATTTTATAATGCTACCCCAATAAGATACCATTCCGCAGTTTAACATGGATACACCATACTCAGACCCTATCTCTTTAATGCCGTACGCAAGTTAGGATAACAACAGGTAAAGTCTTGTAAAGCCTTTTTATATGACGCGGCCACGGGATCGAACTATGGCCTTCCGCTCTCTGGGAGGACGCTCTATCCACTTGACCGCAGTGGATCTCACATACCTATGCTGTCGTCGGAATCCTACAATGGACTCTAAGAGCCTAAGGGTTTTCTCGCTTGTAAGATGGTTTCAGTCTATATACAAACTTTCATATAAAACTAGATACACTATATACATGTTCTTGTTGCCAGACATATCCGAAACCAAACCTGTATAAAATATATAATTTTTGAAGCCAAGCCAAGTTAGTCCTTCCATTCTCACAATAAAAAAAGTGAATTTTGGTTGATGAACTTATTTTTGTGACAACTGTATTCAAAATCTAAGGTTTACTGAATGTGAAGCATAAAACACGCTGTTGTTCAGAAGAGGTTTATTCAAGAAATATGGAGAGGCCATCGGTTCAATGCACAAATGTAAAACATATTGGAGAGAGAGGGTCACACATTGATGAATTAAAACGGTGACATCAATACATTCAACACTTGATGATAGAAAGAAGGCGCGCCAATTAATCATAATTTATGGACAAAACTTAAAATGAATTGCTCCTTTTAAAAAAACATACAGACAATATTTTATGACCTCAACATTTTTGGAAGAAAACATAGAAGAACCGTTACATTGTATCAAAGAGTTGGATTGTATAGATGTATTGTTTTCACAAACTCTTTACCCTTGTATAGCATTTGATGCGGCGTAAAGTATCTGCGTCTCTACTCCGTAGTGCAACCATCTGTTCTGCTCACTTGCAATCTCTCTGCCTCCTCTATCCTCTCTAGTCACCAGGTCCACCAACTCACTGCACTCACAGTATCCATTCTATCCTCCCTTGAACACTCCAAACACCCTTTCCCATATCAATCCGCCTACTCTAACCATTTTTACTCACTACACTAGTAAACCCAATGCCGTTATTACAAAGTATACCTAAACTCTAAAGGGCAATCTTTCATCTTCTCCTGGTAGGTTTTGTCAAACCACTCATTCTGGGCGACAGTGAACCAATTCTTCCAGTCACCGGTACCACCTAAAGTAATAACATAAGAAATTCAGGCGCAAAACATGAAAATATGAACTTTAGCTACCTTTAGAACATTAATTTACGAATTTATCTGTACATTTCAAATTGCTTCTATAAATTCATTCCCACAGGGCGTACTGGTAGCTAAATGCTCACCTTGTCTAGAAATGAGATTCCACAGAGAGTACAGTATACTCACCCTTTCTATACACGATGTCGGCCATAACCTTGATTTGCTTCATTGAGGCGAAGCTGCAGCGATCGCATACTTCCTTCATGAACTCATCACTTCTCGTTGTGCCAAGGAAATCTTGCATTTTCTTCATCTCGCGGAATGCATCCTTAAACGTATAACATCAATATTATTAATATCATGAACACAAAATGACCGTGAACGAACGTGGTAAGAAAACTAAAATTAGGGTAACAACATAAAAGCTTACATTAACACGAGCGCTCTGCTTTTTTGTAAATTACGAGGTTAACCAATTTCCTGAGAAGGAACTACTTTTCTAGCTTCGCGGTGGCGAGGCTGTTAAATTGGTTGTTTCAATCAGAGGTAGTTATTGTGATTTGATACCTCTGTTTGACAACTCAGAGTCGAGTATTTTCTAAATCTATCGTAGAATGTACGTTTTTACTTTTCTTTTCATAATTTCAAATTATATTCAAATACAACACTAGACTATTTAACATGAACACACGTTTTGATAAACACAGTAAAACTAATTAGGAGATCAACCTTCTGTGGTTTGAAATTTGAAAAGAGCGCTTTAGAACGGTTGTAAAATACGCCAGCTATCATAAAATGTGCTGAAGAGGGACCACAGGTAACAATGTAATTCCAGTTCAAGATTAATTACTTATGTTCTTGATTAGTTCAAAATAATGCTCACAAAATATAATACTTTCAACAAGAATAAATTTAATTGATTAAAAATAATGATAAACCCCCACAGATTTTGACCAATCAACAACTTGCATTTTTCACTGTCATGTTGAATACTATGCAAACACCAAAGCAAGGAACATGAGTGAGTGGGCGATTTTGCCTCGTTGATCAATATTCCAGCAGACTGGGACACAAAAATAAGCTTAATATTAACAGGCTACTATGAGTAAAATATTTCAGTAGCCCTGCTTACCTCTTTGATGTCTTCATAGCTGAGTGTCAGTATGGGGACGTCAGTGGTTTTCTTCACCTCCTCCCAGTCCTTCACATAGTCGAACCAGGAACCGTAGTCAACTGGAACAAGGTACATACTTATTAACGCCCCAAGGTCACACAATCATGATCAGGAATAGGTTGAAGAGTTAGGTTTAACGTCACTTTGAATGGTTAAGAGCATTTTAGAAATGTCTGAGGGAAACCAAATGTTCGTAGACGTCGACCTCCTGAACAAGAACACGATCATGCGAATTGTGCTGATCGACCACGGATTTTACTCGGGACGCATTTAGGGTTTCAACCCGCGATTAGTGTGGCCTGACACTATCAATGGAGAACATAACTGGGATTTATGAGATCTGCAATGCACGTATGCATAAGGTGTGTTCACTATTTCTTTATCTAAGAATCACTCACACTTCCCCTCCAGTGAGGGGCGGACGAAATTCTTCCATTCTCCAGTGTAGTTGTAGCACATCGGCAGTTTCTTCACAAAGTTGTAAAAAGAAACAGTCACGTCCTTTGGGTTCCTAGTCACGTACAGTATCTTAGGTTTCTTTACTTTAACCTGCTTTGGAAGTTCGTTGAACAACAAGTGAGAGTTGAGGACCCTGGGAGAAGGGAGATCTTTATAGTTTTCTTCATTACAGTATTCCAACATGCCAGCCCCTTTGCTGACTTCATCATAGTCGAGTTTTCCCGCCACCAGCAGGCGGACCATCTCCCAGACCCAGTGGGTACCTGTATAGTAATGCCATATGGAGGTTCGTGATTCGGGCAAACTAGTTTTGAGTTTTCAATGACGACACATACGACGTCCTACTGCAGCCACGTGCAATGGTGTACGCTTAAAACACAAATCACAGCCATAGACTGTTTGATTTGGGTTGAGATAAAAAAAATGTGTATAACGACAAGTGATGAGAGTGTAAACATAACTAATGTCAAAGCCAGAAAATAATCAGTCTCGATTATCTACTGTAACCACTCGGCGTAAGGGCAAAATAGAAGTGAACTTAATATGAATGGATCACTGAAAATCAGTGATTACCCCAGGTGGTCGGTTAAGAACGTTTACTGTACTGCTCTCCCGGGAGCACACACAATTTGCATAAAAAACGTGTTTGTTTGTTGCTTAACGCAAAACCTTGACGAGACAATCCAGTAATTCATCACCTGTATCCCAGGTATACCATCAGTGTATACCTGACTTACTGTTCACTTTCCACTGGGTTACCTCGACAATTATTACTTCATTGTATCACACTCTGTGGGAAACCCATTCTGTGTTGCGTCACTGTATAACAAAAAGCTGAAGATCGAGGCTTGTACAATGTCCCTTTCAATCTTTGGACTGTCTTGATATTCAACGTTTATAAGTGCTTTTAACAGTATGGCCCCTCTAAACTAACGTGCAATTTTGCCTGAACTATAAACTGCATTACAGTACAGTTTACCTACCTGACTTTGGGAAAGCACACACCAGAATATCGTCTGAGCGGATTTCAACAGATGGTAATTGCTCCAATGGCTTCGAATCCGTAGTTCCGGGAAACCTGGGATATTTGCGGCCATTGTAGCTTATCATCGTCAACTCATCTCCACCATCATCAGTTACACGTATCTCCATGGCGACGACAGGTCGTTGTCTTTTAAATCCAGTGACCAGAGCGTCTGAATATGGTACACACGACTTGAGTCTGAAGGGAAATATATTGATGGAATCATACTTTATTGGACAGATTTATTTTTCGGGGTCGACATTAAACGAAGTAATACAAGTAACTGGGGAATTCTGCTAGAGATGGAATATTCGGTCAGTCACCCTTCTAAACATACACATTTTTTCACTTCAAAACCTGAGCCCAAATTATTTTGTCAGCATTGTCTTATGACAACACATGTTTAAATTGCTATGTCGTAGCCTAAACGCGATATATGTTTAAACCGCAACGTTCACATGGACAAACACAGTTGACAGACAAGGCATAATGCACTTGTGAACAGCAATGTTCCCCTTAACATCAAGTGGGACCTCGCTAATCAGGACACTAGTTTCTCCTTCAGGACAATAAAACACGAATTGGTCAAGAAGGCGAACATGTGAAACATAATAAATATATCACAACATGCAACACTACAGGTGCTTACTGCTGAACGGTTTTCGTCTTATTAACATAGTCTGTTATCGCAGCAGTCGGACTTTGTACTTGTTACTAGGTTAGCTGAATGACTAAGGGTAAAACGACGCTCGTTTTAGTGCGCTGACATGCTGCTCACACTTACTCGTACAAATGGGAGCTTGGCTCATAATCTGTGCACACCATTTACAGCCATCCTGATCTCACAGGGTTAATATATTCATTATTCGGTCAAATTGTTTCAATGCTGACGTTACTGTGAACGTGATGTGTACGAAAATAGATATGTGGGCATAACACAGCTGTGCTTTACCGTGAACCTGATATAACGAGCCCGATATATGACGATTGTGTTACAACCGGACATGAGCATGTGCAGACATATCCTAACCGCGATCTACTTTTGTACGATGATGTTGACATGGCACAGTTGATTCAGGGGACATACAGACACTTGTGGACGAGCCGATCTCCTGACTGGTCAAGAGAATTTCCATTACGGGTTGATTAAGACATACATGTAATACGGTATTCACCACAACACAAATAGTACTCACCACTTAACGATCGCCCTCCTAATGTATTCTTTCATTGAAGCACTCATGCTGTATATATAATGCATTGCATCAGACTGACGCGTCACCAGGGGTATGTGTAGGTGACCTTCGTGCAACACGCACTTGCTGCTCGTACACAGTTAATGACACAGGGGCAGAATATGTGTACGCCCTTTACAACACGTTGACACACACGCACACATACACCTTTTCGCTCTCTACCCTCCACACACACAAACACAAACACACACACACACATACACACACACACATACACCTTTTCGCACTCTACACTCCACTTTGTTATATTTTCCCTTTCAGAAATGTTGTAGTTCATTTTAAGTAAGTGGCATTGCATTTCGTGGCACTACAATCGTCACATCAACGTTAAATGTGTCTGACGTTTTTGTCGGTGTGAACGTGTGGTACAATATCTGATATCAGATTATTTAAAACACACACACACACACACACACACACACACACACACACACACACTTTTAGGACTCTACCCTCCACACATATACATACACGAAAGAGGAAAGACGACATCACAAGAGACTATTAAGGGTTATAGTGCGATATGGAAGTATAGAGAAAATGTAATATTTCGAGAGGGATAGAGCTATAGTTTGATGGACTCAGGCTGCGGTTTGCTGTACACGTGTTACACCTCTGTACATTACAGTGGTTCTCCTCCTTCTCCCCTTTACACAGCAAAATACACAACTACAAACTATTGGAAAACCTATCGGTGCACTGACTGCAACACCCTCTACATTTGTTCGTCGTTCACACACACACACACACACACACACACACACACACACACACACACACACACACACACACACACACACACACACACACACACACACACACACACACACACACACACACACACACACACACACACACACACACACACACACACACATTTTATGTTTTATATATATATAAATCTGGGTTTAATATTAATAGTTCCCGTTGGTTTTTGTGGCCCAACCTTTGGCCAATCCCCTTCGGGAGCTATTTGGGGTTTCGTTCGGTTTGCTTCTATCTTCTATGGTTGTAGGCTTTTAGTTAACGGCAAATACGTATTTCTTTTGTTATGTATTCCCTTGCAAAATGTTGTAGTTCATTTTAAGTAAGTGGCATTACAATCGTCACATCTACGTTAAATATGTTATAGCCTGCTGACGTTTTTGTCGGTGTGAACGTGTGGTACAATATCTGAAATCAGATTATTTCCATTTTCTGATTTAGAGCTGAAATATGTATGTCATTTCATCATTAAAGTCACATGTGTATACATAGATAATACTTATAATATAACTCCTTTAGTAGACCAAAACATACACAGAGCGGATTGTGCTCAATTTCAGAACCGCAATGACATGGGCTGTGAAGTTGAAAATGACTTTTGTGGTTATGAGTGAACGTTTACAAAAGTACGAACATTTAATTTGTCATGTGAGGCGCTAATAGTGATGTAAGGGGGCTGTGTGTGTTTAAAGTAACGTACAGGAAGGTTCACTGCTCATGTTTAAGGGTATGTAACATGTAACTGCTCCTAATGATGATAGGGGGTGTACAATTGTGTTTCTGTTAGACCTGAGGATCAGGAGTCTGTTCAGTATGTTTCGGAGCAAAATATGATAGCCAACGTCAACATAGTGAATGTGTATGGCTACCTCTTACGTGTAGTCGCCTAGTTGTACGAACACACGTTATGATCTGCATATTTATTTATTTGTTTCTTCATTTGTTGAATTGAAATTGATGCAGTTTATCAGTTGGTAGGAGTATGCAAAGCTGACGCTAGTGTGTTCTACACAATCATACTATAAAAGTATGATTTCAGCGTCTTCATCCCCTGACGTACCAAGGTTCGGTAGTTTGTCTCCACCAAGGGTCATCACAGATATGCCCCTGCAATTGAAGGAACATGGTGTTGACTGGCATATATGGGATACATATATAATTATGGCATTATATGGCACATGGCGTTTTCATTTTATTGTAAGAACTACAAAATGTTAAGTTCGGGTTTGACAAATTGTTTGATAGGCATTACTTGGAAGTTGACGGATGGCAAGATAGACACAATCCATGGATAACAACTTCTTTAATACTTGAAAAGCGACGTTTCGGTATAGATCCTTATACCGTTTTCCAGCAAGACTGGTATAAGCTTGGCAACGGTGTACGGATCCATACCGAAACGTCGCTTTTCACAGTTTTAGAGAAGTTGTTATCCATAAATTGTGTCTATCTTCGGTTTTGACGTCTCAATTTCCACAAGAGGTTTTCGTAATATCACTTTGTGTTATCAACGTAATACATGTTAAACAGGAACAGATGACTGAACGGTTGTTTCTACGTATCGATAGAAAAAGAACGTAAACAGTTCAAGGATAAAGGCTCTAAACAATAACCAAACAAATACGTCTCACCTGTCAGTTTCTGTTTTGTAGTAAATTAACTGATCGTGAACAGTGATATGATAACACCACGAAACGTCCTGTATTATGATGTGTTCCGGTCCTAGAGGGTCTTGTTTCTGACTTGTCACAAAATAACGTTCAGTGGCCTTGTTCTTTGGACTCAGCCAATACAGAGTTTTATCTGCAATGTAAACTGATATATATATATATATATATATAAATAGCTGTCATGAGACAGCGAAAGTATTATGTCTGAAACTGATATAAAGAAGATGATGGACTAACGTGGACTTTATTATATATATATATATATATATATATATATATATTAGCTGGTCTCCCTAGGGCTGAATCTGTATGTATGAAAATTAAGGAGACCCAAAAACATGTATATTTTTTATTTTTTAATAATTTTTTTTCATCTTTTAGCTATCGATTGCCAGGATGATATAGAGTTAAAATACATCATTAAACTAAAAAAAAGTATATATGCAACAAAATATACACCTGTCTCCCTAAAGCTGGTTTTTACATACGGTCTCCCTAATGCTTGTTTCAGATATTTATATATATATATATATATATATATATATATATATATATATGGATAATGTCTGGTGGAGTAATTCTAAACCCCCAGAAAACGCTTGGAAGCTAACAAGTCTACAGATTCAATTTCCTTAAAATTATCAATATCCAATATAACAACAGGCAAAACTTTAGTGTCTTCAACTCATCGAAGAACACGTAGCAGCATTGGTAATATGATTATTCCAACATAAATAACTTGAACAAAATAACACCTACATCTTGTTTTTTCACAGTTATACCACTCTTCAAACCTAGAAAGGACACGCACGCGTTTGAACAGAACTTTGGTCTTATAGAAATTCCTGTTTAGAAATTATTGCCCAACGCCGCAACACCCTTGCCATATAACGATAGCATGTATACAATCGAGTCTCGCCCAGATAATACAGTGATAGATATTATGAGCAATATTGATGATAAACGCCATAGGCATACGACACCACGCTATCAATCAAGTCACCGCACCTGACGACCGGGTTTTATCTAGGTAGAACTGTTTTCCGCGTGGTTTGTTTTCCCATCTCGCAAGTATAATGAATTATGAAAGACATGTGATACTTACAAATCTACATTTACAAATGGATCCAAAGATGGTGGTGTAGTTGTATTTCTTATTACGTGTACTGAGAAATATATACACCATAATGGTGGGCACAAGAAACATACGATTGGGAAATCGAAATCGTCCCTCTTAACATACACATTGTACAGGGGCTTTTACAAATCCACACCTACACAAACATATGTTTGAAAACAAATCCAAACACTGTTCATAACACCTGTGAAGCTACAGTATTCCTTGTGGTTACTTCTCGTACGACAGGGAAACTATTTGTGATTTCTTTTTCAAGTATGACTATCGGAAATGAAACAAAGTGTCTTGCTGGTATGTCACATACTTCCACATTCCTGATAGCAAAGAATATGTACGCCAGGCACATGAAATAAAAGATGATACGCTTAAAAGATCAACAATGAATTAATGTTTTGTGAATATAGAACCAAATGAGGCACTGGTGAAGAGCAACCTCCCCGTGGTGAGTGTTGGGTAACGCTAATCGGTCTTCCCCCGTGTGGAACCGGGGTAGAATGTGTCCACAGAACTCCACTGCTGGTCGTAAAAAGCGACCAAATTGGGCAGCCCGTTTGTCGTGGGTTGCGTCCTAGTGTCGGCGGAGGACGGTAGTCTGGTGGTTAAGGGCAGTGGATCCAAGAATAGCGTTCCTTTGCCCAATACCTTCGACCCTTACTTCGCCTAGACGGGTGGTAGGATTGGCCCAATCCTATGAATCGGCTGGTCATGCCAAGCCCTGTGGATCAATATTGTGTTTAACAAGTTTTTTAAGCTATTGAGATTATTTGTCAAAATGTTGCAATGATTTGGTGTTGTCTTGGCCAATTGTTATATTTGTTGAATTTCTAATGAATACTTTCCAGTATGTACTTTGCCTAGAGTCCTAGGAAGGCCAGAAGGTGGTGGTTCATGGACCAATCTGGTGGATTAATTAATTTTCAATTAATTATTCTGCTTGAGTATATCACCTCAGTATCCTTGCTGCTGCCTGCTGCCAGGAGATCCACTGGTATTTAGCATTGTCTTTATGACACTCCGTGGTGGGTTAGGAGCTGGGGTGATGAACCGTAAATACACTACCCATGGCACACGTAAAAAACACAAAACGTGCATTAGAGGATTCCTCAGATGAGGAGAATGCATCCCTGAAGAAATCGTCTACTTGTTGGTCTCGATTTTTAGTGGTTTCTGCCACAGATGGTACTTCATTGAAGTTGAACCCATTTGCCATTTCTAAAGCATTTTATGGCATAGCTGGAGATAATATTCATCATCGGCTCCTGAAGCATTTGCCTAATTCATGTCTAGAGACGCTTCTTGATATATTTGATCAGATCTGGACGTCAGGAAATGTGGCGTGGCATAATAGTTGTTCCCACATCTAAACCTGCCACTGGACCATACTGATGCATCCAATTATTGACAAATATCACTAACAAGCTGTGTGTGCAAAACCATGGAGCGAATGGGAAACAATCGACTGGTGTGGTACTTGGAAACTAACAACCTTATAAGCAACATTCAATGTGGTTTCCGTCAAAATAGAAGTACCATTGACCATCTGGTACGTTTAGAATATTTTGTCAAAAATGGAATTCTCAATAATCAGCATGCAGTATCAATCTTTTTTATTTAGAAAAAGCGTATGATACCACATGGAAGCATCATGGTATTTTGAAGGATCTGCATGCTTTGGGGTTAAGAGGCCGTTTGCCTCAATTTATATCACAATTATTAACAGACCGACAATTTCAGGGTTCCACCCTGTCTGACCATTATAATCAGTTTCGGGAGTCCCACAAGGCAGTATTTTGTAACTCTGTTTAGTATAAAGATTGATAGTCTGTCAAAGGTTTTAAATAATTCCATTAATGGTTCCCTTTTTGTGGACGATTTTAATATTTCATGTCGTGGCAAAAATATGCATACCATCGAGAAACAGTTGCAGCTATGTCTCAACAAAATCGAAAAATGGTGTCTTGAAAATGGTTTTTAGTTTTCAGAAGCTAAGACCAATTGTATTCATTTCTGTGGGAAATACAACCATCATAAAGATCTAGAGCTATTTTTACATATAACTCCTATCATGATTGTAGAAGAAGCCAAGTTCCTGGTTCTCATTTTCGATCACCATTTGACTTTTAAGCCACATATTGATTATATTAAAACTAAATGCCTGAAGGCTCTAGATTTGTTGAAAGTTGTTGCTAATACAAAGTGGGGAGGTAATCCGAAACCCTTCTCCACTTGTATAGGTCTCTGATCCGCTCTAAATTAGATTATGGCTCCATCATTTATGGTGGAGCCTGTAAGCGCAATTTACAAAAGTTAGATTCAAATCACCATCAGGGCCTACGACTCTGTCTTGGTGCCTTTTTGAACATCTCCTGTTGACAGCCTATATGTAGAAGCTGATGAACCTTCATTGAAGCAACGCCATTTAAGGATTGACTGTGTATTTTTTTCGGTTCATTGAGGTATGAATCGAAAAGCCGATATGCAAACTGTATGAATCCGCGTAGCGGATTCTTACAAAAGTTTGCATATCGGCTTTTCGATTCATACCTCAATGAACCGAAAAAAATATACAGTCAATGCTTATAATTAAATTCGACAACGTAAAACATGTTTTATCTACAACTGTTTAACCCAAAACAGTTGCATATATCAAAACAGACAAAAATGACGACATTGATAAACATTCCAGGTGTAGGAATACATACAGTGGCGTGACATGAATCAGGTGATCGTTTAATTTATGCACATAACTTGACACGCCTACACAGTCAGTAGCCAATCAATGGAGAGTGGGATTAAAACAATGTTCATTTGACCTGTCAATTAAGGCAAGAGGCGAAAGAACTGCAACAGTCAGACTGTAACGAACCGGAAGAAATATGTCCGAGAGAAGGCGGCAGTTTCAAATAACATGGTCATTTACTGCGTGATTCAAACATTACTTCCCTGATTACGGTAAATCACAGTTGGAGAAATGCTAGTTATAAATGAAACCCGAAGACATGAAAGTTGAACCGGGGCGAGCGGGAAAAAAACAGGCGAGCGAGCCTGCACGTTTGCTGTTTCATTCATTCTCGGCCTTCGGTTTCAAAGGGTAGTTTGGACAATGAATATGCATGAAAATCGCTAAATGTCCTGTGCATGACGATACACGTGAGCAGAAAGGGAATTCCCTCGACTGTAATATTGGGATTCCCCGACATTCCGAAGTAATAAAAGTAGTGCGCCGCGGTGGGCGTGGCTTAATGTTTTACATTCATTGGGAAATGAATGCAATAACACGTGACCAATTCAGCTAATCAGAATGCAGGAATTTCCATGAACACAACGAAAATTTAATTATATCAAATTATCACTACAATACATTACTACATTTCATTCTAACCCATTAAACCCTGCATACAACTGTGTTTTTCAACCACGTTACGAACACCTTTTTCACAGTAAGCCTAAGCTGGTCCCACCTCTAGGCATTCGGATTAAACTACACACTACATTCACCTAGAGAGGGTGCGTAAGTCCCACTTCCTTCAAAGTATGTTTCATTTTCCTAGATTTTATTCGTAGAATATTTGTTGTTCTTAAATACTTTGGCTTAAAATGTCTAACAATCACCAGTAACCAGAGGGATGGTGTAAATCCTGCTGGGGTACCATGCAAGAAGCAGATGTACCGTAAGTCCCCATAGTCCCTAGTATAGTGGACTAACTTTGGTTGCTGGTGATCTCTAGCCAAATTTTATAATGTATTGTTGAGAATAGTCACATTTTTTTATGGTAACATGCTAGTTTTAAATCTATATCTGTGATAGTCTAGTTATTTTACTGTCCTTTGTCGACAGATTTCTATAGTCCATATTTATATATTATTCCTGTACAACTTGATTTAGTCACGATATGGCTGAAATACTGCCGACGTGACTATAAATCTTAACTCATTCACTCACTAGAACCAAATGAAAATGTTCATAGTATCATTCGCAGTTTTGAAGCATTGTAAGAATATTAATAAGAATATTTAATGATTATTTATAGCCAAATAATGTTAAGTTTACATTTTGGTATTTCAGATTCCTTTTGTGAAATCTTAGAAACATACGATGATTGTTGCTGAAACTGTATATGACAGATAAATTGTTTGTTTTTCTGCCTTTAACGGAAAGGTCATGCTTCAGGCTTAATGTTTTACTGAATATTTTACTCTGTACTTCTCCAATCTTCAAGGTAAATCTTACAAATGCTGGAAGGAAATAAAGAAGATATCTTTGTCAAAGACAATGGGGGTGTTCTGAGAGATAAGACTCGAGGTTTATATTAATCATTAATTTTTATAGATATAGATAGGAAGATAGATATCTTTTCCAGATATTTGGGGAATACACACTTTTGTTAAACTTTATCTCTCAAATGATGACAAAGGCAAAAAACATTAAAAAATATTCCTATTTGTATGAACATTGACAAATTTCTTTATCTCCCTGAAAGTCCAAAATATCTAATGCCAAATTCCAAGATGGCCAACAACTGTCGCAATGATTATCTAGTTGTTACATAGAATTCATAAAGTTGTCCGATTTTGGCGATTTTAGCTTTGTTGTCAATGTCCATCACCATGCTGAAATGATCTCTTCATAATTTCTGGATATGATTGCAACAAAGATCGCCAAAGGCGTTTATATATTTACATGACTTGTAGAAATGACTGATATACTCTGTAACAGACAGATTATAGTTTGCTTAATATGTGTACAATTACAAGTATAAAATAATATTTGGTGGATTTCTATGTATTTCTCGCGCAAAAATGGGAATATTTCTCGCAAACTGATGTTATTTTCCCCAAGCAATATAACTAACTATGTTCAGTGTACATTTTGTTTCTGCGTATATATCATATAGTAGATGTAACACTTGTATTTAGGCTCTTTCGTGTGTGTTGTGGTTGCTTGTACTAGTCCGGACTACTGCCGACTTTATAGTGCTAGCCCACTGATATACCATGCGTCAGTTTAACATGAATACCCCACTCAGACACAGTATACTGAGTCTGAAACGACCAGTCCTTGTTTTTTTCTCGATGATTCTCAGCCAGGATAACAAGTGCCAACTTGTAAAGTCTTTTGTTAAATACATATGATTTGATTAGTATGGGGAGGAGAATTTTAAATGAATAGTCTGTTTAGAAATATGCCCCAAATCAATAGTTTGTTGGCAGTGGTGAACACATCATCAGCTTGTTTTGTGGAAACTAGTGAAAGTGAATAGATTGATTGATGATGCTCAGTGATTAAATATGCTACCTTACCTGTTGTATACCTGTTGTGTAATCTTTGTTTGACAAATGTGTTATTCTTTATAAAATTTGGTTAAGACTCATCTATTTACAACCCGCCGTCAAAAACCTTGATCAATTCTCAATGAAGAGTTAAACAACACACAAACCATGTTTCCATACAAAGATGCTTTCAACAATCCACTTACCCGGCTCGTTGTAAAATACAAATCCAGTGGGTTTGGAGAGAACTTTTTGCAGACCGTCTCCATTGTAGTTGATGGCATACACTGATTCCTCATCTCCGAAATATATACGCCTGAATATAGGAACGAAACAACATTTGAAATGTGAAGGCAGGTCACCTATTCATATTGGTATCTCTGGCGTCTTATGATGGAGAGTGTATGCTGCTTTACATCGCAGTCAGTAATTTTCCAGCAATATAAAGGCTGGTCAAGTAAACCAGTGATTGACAGCATAGCAACAATTAAAAGTACTAGGTCATAAATGCAAATCACCCTCTTCTCCATTGGTCGGCTCTACGACATGCATGGCGCTGGGGATATATTGTACAGGGTTATTGTATCGCGTGAATGGGATGGCGTGCAGCTTGACTGTGTCACATTCATTATTCTTTATGTATTTCCCATATGGACTAAAACATGCTAATGTCATGTGGAGTCCTTTTGAGAAAGGTGATGAAAACACATAATATCATGCATGTTAATGAACTTTTTTTCTACCGATAAATTCCTAGACATTAAAGCATTCTGACAGCAGAGATATAAATGTTGTTATAAAAAACATTCCAAAAAGGAAATAAACTTACGTTTTTAATTTGTGTAAGGGTGGAAAGGGCCAATGTCTGTATTTTGGCCCTTTTTGACCCTCAGGCATTTGCATGGGATTTAACATGTGAGATTGACAAACTACTACTGAAAGTGAAAACACATACTATTGAAGTAATTTTAAATGATTAAAACTAATGCCAACTTTGTGTAATACTTGAAATATAATAATAAGGTGTCCAAACTTTCAAAAATCTCTCTCAGACAACCAGTCTCAACCTCAACCACACACTGAAATGAGAGCTAAAATGGCCAAAATCTAGCAAAGTGACTTTGGCCCTTTTGGAACTTGACTTTGGCCCTTTTATAGAATTTTAAGTAGCTATATTTCAAAAATGCATCAATGAAAACATACAATATTTTTTCTACAGGTAGACAATAACTCATAGATGTTATTTATGCAATAATAAGCAAAAAGGGCCAAAGTGCATTTTGGCCCCTTTTAGCTCTAAACTCTTCAGTTTAATATCTTTTGGATATTTGCAGTGTGCAATTAGTGATTCTTGAAGCTAAGTGGTCAGTTAAACACAGATCAATTTTTATTGGTCAACGGAACTACATGTATTTTTCTCTCACTGCATTCATTCACAAATCCACGGCATTCATTCACATGTTTTACGTGGTACAATCTCACTGATTCACATAGTTTCACATCAATAACATGATTTCAAATTAGAATCAACAAAGCATTTATTCCCCATGATTTTCATGTTACAATAAAAGACAAAACTATGTCTGCGTTGTTTGTAAACAAACATGGCTGATCATTTGATACCTGTCAAAGTAAATGACCTCGTTAAGGTGGACGGAGATCTGACTGACAAGAAGAGTTATTCGTATAATTCAACCCCTGAACACATATGTCTTTGAAGTTCCGACACTGTGACAGCAATCGTACTTTTCAAAGTTTACCTACTTTCCGTAACATTTCTCCAACAAACATGATTTTTGTACATTCCGTCTATGTTGTTGTTATAGGATTTTGCATTTTTTTCGAATAGCACATTAAAAAGTTGACAGGTTTTCAATGTTTCCTATTCTCAATGTCAGACCCGGGTTCGATTCCCGACATGGGTACAATGTGTGAAGCCCATTTCTGGTGTCCCCCGCCGTGATATTGCTAAAAGCGGCGTAAAACCATACTCACTCACTCACTTCTCAATGTCAAATGCCTGTCCATGCTGATGCACGGCGTCGGCTGTCTGTCAATGACGAGATCTTGTCAAACCAAGCCTTCATTAAAAAACCTGATGAACTTTATTTTAAAAGTTGTCTCCTATTATCAAGGTGGTGTACGCTGTGTAAATCAGACAGAAACTACAAATATATGATCTCAAGAGTTTTTTAACAGAGCTATATCTTTCACGCGTCAATTGAGGAATGAGGTTGGAGAGAGTGGACTGTTTTGTCACACGCGGGTTGATACAAAACAGCTGATTCTTGATCGGTGACAGTTTGTTCTTTAAATGTCTTTAATATGATTATGGGTAATAAATAGAAAAAAATACTCTGTATGAGTGATTACGGAAAATATGTCACGAGTGAAATTAATGTTTTAAGTTCCAAGCTTAGCTCGTACCTCGCGGGTTATTCTATAATTATTTTCCAAAAGAAGCAAATTACCTCGAAGCAGTTGTGTGATGGCGTTTCACAGTGAAAACATATGGTAACGATTCTGAATATGCTGCACCTCTCTAATATGCGGTTATCTTATAAAAACGTAACGGATCCACTCTTACCTGTTAATTCTGTCAATAGTAAGGTCCGCGTGATTAATGTGATTCATTCTGTACAGAAGTCTCGCTTTTTGTCCCTTTAAGTTGCTGCGTCTCAATTCAGATCGAGTTGTCCAAAACAGTATACTTCTGTCACTGTCTACTTTGAAGAGTACAGCTCCTTTGAATGTGAATGTGTTAAAATATCTCCAGACTCCAGACAGAACGATATAGATCTAGTTGTGAGTCATTACTCACCAAAGAGAGATTCATTTCTCTCACAGACAACAGACATTATTTTTTGTGTGTGGTGTTTTTTGTTTTTGTTTTTTGTTTTGTTTTGTCATACAATCGGTTCTATATAAATAGTGTAGAACTACCATGAGCACAGAGTGCTATTTTAACGTCTTAAATGTTTTTAATTCTGCATAAAGTCAGATATATCAAATATGGATAAGATTGGTTTTGAACATGATATTATTGAATAATCACTTAAGAAAGGGACAGCCCTTGGGGATTCCGGGTTACTATTGGTCCCTAGCGAGATATGCGTTTTGTCGCTGTTATATGCATCATGTCTTTTGTCAGAATTGTGGGATATATAACGAATACTTGTAGAATGTTGTATGTTATAAATATTTGATACACGTACATTCGAAATATGGACACGTGAAGATCCGGGTTAGAGTAGGTCTTTGACTCATATTCATAAGTAATGTGTTCACGTCTATAACAAAGATTTAATCAATTTCATTTCATATTCTTCGGAAACATAGACATTTGAAATTCATTCAAGGCTCTTGTTTTTTGTCAGAAGAGGTAAACAAGTCAAATTACAGGTAAATAATGTAGCAAGGCTGATTCAATATTATTTGTAAGCAATTTGCATGCAGCGAGTATATGATTTGATTATCATGCAGCCACATTCGAAAACGGGCTTGTCTGAACAACTAATTCACATGATATAAACAAAAGAACGAAACAATGATTGGGATACCTGCTCTGATATCACGCGCACACAGATGAGCGAGCCTCCAGGGTAGACGAAAACATGCACATGTATTGAAAAGAGCATCTTTTCAACCTCAACGGCGTTTCCTACAAGTGACACATCCTGCTGGTGATCTTCCTCACCAAAATATTTGACTATTTGAAGCCTCACATCATGTTGTACATATGACACAAAGTTCACAAAAACTGACATAAATATTACAATTGTTCATTTAACAGGTGTGGATTAAGAAGACACTGGTTTGGGATTACGCAAATAACAAGGGGGTGCCAGAAGTACAATGTCAAATAATAAAATATTTACGTTGTTTGTGTTTTGTTGTTTAACGCCGCACTCAGCAATATGATGACGGTCTGTAAATAATCGAGTCTGGACCCGACAATCCAGTGATTGAAATCATGAGCATCGATCCACACATTTGGGATTCGATGACATGCATGAACCAAGTCAGCGAGCCTGACCACCCGATCCCATTAGTCACCTCTTACGACAAGCATCGTTGACTGTTACGGCAAGCATGGGTTGCTGAAGACCTATTCTACATCGTTTTTGTCACTGATGTGTGTCCTCCATATGTCCACCACACACGAAAAATAACATGACACCGCCCCCCCCCCCCCCCCCCCCCCCCCCCCCACACACACACACACACACACAGACACACGTCAAAAGCTTACAGATTCAAAGACGGCTTGATATATATTAACTTAAAAAAGGACGCACGGATTTGAAGAATGAACCTTATTTTAAAGATATGTACCACACACAAAATAAAAGTGTGAATTTCCCAATATGAGAGCTAAGATGTGGAACTAAATGCAGTAGGTTAAATCATTTGTGGTGATATGTTAAAAGAATTTCCAAATAAACCTTGGATATATATATGTTATGACCTATGGTGTTCTGTGGAAGATGTAAATGTTTACTACTAGTGCTACTCGTACAGTCAATGTGAGGATATTTCATAAACCTATCACAGCTTTACATACATCATAATGCGCTACTACAATATCGAGTGTCGAGAATCAAGTGTTCGCACTGATTATGACCTATCGCCTGTCAATACCAGAGCTACCAATGCTCAAGAATAAAGGTGACGCGTTTAAATTAAAATACTCTTCAAAGGAGTATGAAACCCAACTCTTTCACCCCGTCACTAACACTACCTCCAAACGTACGACCCGTGAAGATTCCCGGGTAGAATAGGTCTTCAGCCTATGCTTGCCGTAAAAGGTGACTATGCTTGTCGTAAAAGGCGACTATCGGGATCAGGTGATCAGACTCGCAGACTTGGTAGATGCATGTCATCGATCCCAATTGCGTGGATCGATGTTCATATCAATCACTGGATTGTCTGGTCCAGACTCGATTATTTACCGACCGCCGTCATATAGCTGGAATATTGCTGAGTGCGGCGTTAAACAAAAAACCAACCAACCGAACCAACGATACGTCCCTGTTGGGCCGTAGATGCTTGTGAAGGGATGAGCAGGATCGGACCCACACCATATCCATTGGCCATCAGCTCTTCGCAGACACTTCTCCTCGTCTGTGAGTCCCCCATGGGTATCCCCGGAGCTATCTACCTCCAACCTCCCGGGTGGGAACCGCCATGGTTTGGACACCCTTAGTCGGCGAAGTAGCAGTGCTTTCCAGCAATGGTCATAGCGCCTGGCACAAATTAGCATCGAATCCGAGGTAATAGCGACAGAAACTTTTTATCTAAAACGTTTTCTCTTTCCAATGTACGTGCACTATATTACCTTATGGTTATTCCTCACGTAGAAGTACTCTGGTTTTTCTATACCAGCTTGGCTGTAAAATGCTGGGGATGCCATGTGTGTTGAAAAACATTTTACTTGAGATTTCGATGCCTGAAAAAACGTTATGTCTGCTTTAGAAATATTAAGCCTGTAACACATATTGTTGTCAGCTCTTTCGAAAAAACTTTTCAGCGATCTCACTTAGCTTTTACAAAGGTCAGTTATACAATAGTAGGGAGTGATTGAGTTGGGTTTAACGCCGCTTTGAACTGTATTCCAGTTATATCACGGCGTGTCAACTTGATGTGTCAGAAAAGCCCTAAGTCGAACAAACGATCACAGATTTTTAGCGTGCCCAAGGGACGCAACTATGTACAGCAAATTGCGGCACTTTAGACGATTGGCCCCCTATACAATAGTAATCAGCCATCATATAGTATGTGAAGATCCGGGATAGAATACGTCTTCAGCAACCCATGCCTGCCGTAAAAGGCGACTGTGCTTGTCGTAAGAGGCGACTAACGGGATCGGGTGGTCAGGCTCTCTGACTTGGTCATCGTATCCCAATGGTGTGGATGTATAATTATGATGCCAAACAATCAGGCCAGACAGGCCACGCAGATCAATACTCCTTCCTGTTACAGTACCAGTATGTGGACAACACACTTAACTGATTTCCTTGTTAATTATAAAAAAAACCATAATGGTCAGATAATATTTGAATACATGCACACAGGCTGACCTACCTGCTGGGTCACCGGGGTTGGTAATATTCGCCAGTTTAGGGTATCTGCTGGTCCAGATCGGGCTATCAATATTTACATGTGACGCAATATTATGAAAATGAAGTGTAGTGTTGACAGGACAAATGTATTGTTACTAATATATTGCATGTTAAAATGTATGTGTGTTGACGTAATTAGTACTGACACCTAACTTCCTTTCCAAGACTGATAACTACATCATTATTATTCTGATATCTACTCTACTGTATAAACACTGCCTCCTACCTGTATATATACTTGTCAACCATACTCTGTACATCACTTGCATGATAACGGTGTTAGAGCTGTACGAGCTCTAGTAATATAAAGTACTAAAGTGATTGACAAATGTAGATGATATAAGCCGGAACCGATGGTATATTCCTCGATATGAAGGAGACATTCGTGATTGGAAAATCATCCCACTTCTTGCACAGCTTGGTTCAGGGATTGTCATCATTTAGATAAGGTGACGATACTGTTTGATCATGATCATGTAAACAGTTATCTATATATCTGAAAATGAGGTTGAACATTTTGGCAACATTCCTTGAGTTAACTAAAGTTAGTGAAACAATCCGACTCTGATGGAAAGAGGAAGAGGTCGGCTAGGAGGCGGGCACACTAAGTCTTGGTAAACAAGAGGATCCAGGAGAATAGTCCAGTTACACAACGCTTACATTATGCAGAGGGAGCTTAATGTGACAAGAAGAAAATGGGTAGTAATTTCGACGACGCCAAGACAACAACTCACCACTGATCAACACCTATAAACGTTGTTAGATTATAGTGTTGCTGTGAAGTAAGATTGGATCTCTGCATCCAAAATACACATTAAACTAGACATAGGTCAAGACTTTGGGTCTCTTAGCCAAGCTCATTTACCAAATTCATAATCGGAACCAGGTTATTTAACCATAAACCATCAGCGCTGGTACACGAGCATAATACAATACAATTATGCACATTTCAAACTCATGAGAGAGACGATACATGTTCCTAAATTATTAATTTCACTGAAATTAAAAGAAGAAATCATTATTTTTGGTAATGAATAGATTTTGACAATGACAGTCATCATTCCGGTATTGAAGATATGCCATGTGGCAGTGAAGATTGTTGTTAGTTTATGTGTAGTGATTTTCACTGGCTGCAAATGATTGAAGCATTCTTAAAATGTCGAGCGCTGTCGAGGCCAGATTTTAGTGGTACTCGATGAGTAATTTAGAATTATCCACCTTTGTTTACATGCAATATGACAAACGTGATCGTTCGAGAAGTTTCGTGGTTGGACAGTTGTAGAGGGCTGACGGTACCTATAATATGAGCGACACGCGTTTTATGACCTGACTTGCATCTCATCTACTAGCCAAATGTGGATTGGATGCCTATCTAAAAACACCGAATTCCTACGAGCTTCGAAAAACGCTTCCACTCTGACATTATTCCGGACAATAGTGAGTGTACTGACATATATTGTAGGGCATGTTACATGTTGCTGCTCCCACTTATTTGATCCATTTTATTGCCTTTTATGATCGTAAACCTACAACTGCGTGTTTCAATATAATATCTTGTGTGGTCATTTACTGTTTCACAGACCGCCTCCGTGGTCTGGTGGTCGACTGTCCGCCCGGAGAGTGGAAGGTCTGGGGTTCGATCTCCGTCGCGTGATACCAAAAGACGTTAAAAATAGAACCACACTCACTCACTCACTCATTTCAAGATACACCCCATGCTCAACATGAACATAAAACAGATATCGACTTAATTATTTCCGTAATGCCAGTGCAAATAAAACATCTAGTCATCATAAAACCGCATTGATCCAATGTGTCAATGTTCGCTCTTACTGGCTGATCCAGTTCCGACAACATGTTGAAGACCCGAAAGTAGCCGCCCTGGTTGGTGTATCCTTGAAGGTGAGCATCATTGTAATGACCTGGAAGAGTGGAACTCTGCTGAATCAGACCCTTACAGGCAACATCGAGTGCGATACAGGAGCCAGAGTATAATGATAACTACGTACTATGAAATCGTAACAATGTAAAGTTAAAGTCATCGCGACTGAATTCTGTAAATATCATAAATGTTCCTGAAAATTTAGATCGTACCTGTTCGAAGCCCATATCTAGTTTTGGTTGCCGAGGTGATCTAGTGTGTGTGTGTAGATCTATCTTAGTTATTTTGACGGCGTCATTAGCACAGCTCCAGTACCTGACAATTAAAATACTCACCGTAAACTGTATTAATGCTAAGTGAACAAAAATAGCGTGTGTTTCCATTAGTTAGAACTGATTATTTCCAATTGATATTCTACCTCTCATCAGCGTTGGAAATACCTGACAGTCCGACCGTCTCGGGCAGTAAACTTTTAGAAAATGCACGCCTGATGGTCGTGTTGATTTTTTAAACGGTATATGTAAAATATATGAATACAAATTTGTTTAAACCTCATATAGGCTGACATGATGGCTACGAATGCAGCTAAGCCACTCATTTGCGATTTCAAGAAATATTACTGTAACCAATGCTAACGTTTATAAATATATTTACATGAAACTTTGGCGTGTACTCCCAACACTGCAACAACGCGTAGTAAATGTCCGGCATAACAATGCGAGGCCGCCAAAATAGTGTGTTGAGCTTTGTTTTTGTTTCTGTTGTTCTGTGTGTGTGTGTGTGTGTGTGTGTGTGTGTGTGTGTGTGTGTGTGTGTGTGTGTGTGTGTGTGTGTGTGTGTGTGTGTGTGTGTGTGTGTGTGTAAATAATCAACATCAGTATTTGTCAGAATGTCTTTGAGGTTAGGGATATATAAGTAAATCCATGCAGCCCTACCAGTATCCAATGGCCCAAGGTTCCTTCTCATGTTTCCACCGTGCATCCTCACTGGAGCCATGTGTAAAGGTGGTGGCGGACTTGCTACTGACCGCTGAGACATCTATATACCCGTGAACAGTCATCATGTCATATAGAGAAAAGCCAGCAAGGCATATGTTGTACACTGACACACTGTACCACATTCTACTCAATAAGAAACTGATGGCTTTCAGACCTCAAACAAATTTTAGAAACTTGAATAGAGCCTCGTAAGGACATCCCTGTCCAGAACGTTTCAATCCATAGTTATGGTATGTTTGATGAGAGTATGCTTACACAGAATGGTCACACGTTCTTATAACGAAACCAACACATTATGTGAAAACAACCACTTCGTCCTTAATATCGCCTACTCTTTTCAATCTAAATACAGGACAAAATACTGGGATAAGGGTGACCTCATTTGGTATCCGGCAACACATGAAGTCGTACAACGGCGTGACTGATGACTCGGCATTTGGCTGGCAATGACCTTCAGTGCTTTCGAAATAAAAGGAGATAAGACTACTTCATTTGGCGCTTTCAAACCCAAACGGAACTAAGGCCTACTTCATTTGGATATCTGGCCAGACGTGTTGGGTTTCCGTTGATAAACAGCTCCAGCCATGAAATCTTGGTCGTGTAGAAGCCAAAGCGTGTGATTTTTGCCATAGTCAGATATTCCAGCGTTCGGGAGGTGGACCTATGATGAAGTTTATAATGTGTGAGTTATCTTCCAGTGTACGATTCCGATTATTCCATGAGCACTTGTTTATGAATCTATATACAGTAATGATGATGTTGGCACATAAAATAATGTATTTAAGGACATTTATAGTGCATAAAATTACATTATTTTATAACTTATAATGAAACTGGAAACAATGCTGAACATAATTATGAAGCTGCTGTAACGCTTCCTATAGTATTAGGGGGTCACGGGTAGCTCAGTCGTCTGAGGCGCCGCGATTCGCTGTGCAGAGTTGCGTCCCTTGGACACGCCAGAAACCTATGATTGTGGGTTCGAATCCCGGTTCGCCCCGATTATGTTTCTAGGTTTGTCAGCACCATATACCCGTGCTCGTGGGTTTCACCGAAGTGGTAAACGTCTGAGACCTGCATCACTTCCTGCTTTCCTCCCACATTAAGCTGACACGCCATGATATAACTGGAATACTGATAAAAGCTCACTCACTCTATAGGACCATAGTATAAGTTTATACATAAGATCCTTAAGTTCAAGAGTATAATGTCCAACCCTTTCTCTTGGATCCTTGATCACCGATTCAAGTCACTGCATCTTATAACCAGTATGGAGATCAATTATATACCGGTATCCCCAGGACGCAGGGTTGGTCGAAGACGCGTCCATTTCGCATTCGGATCTGTTGCCTTGTTTATTCAGATGAACATTTGACTGCCCTTTGCAAGAGTTTGTGACGGGGGCCACAGGCGAGTCACCACTATTGTATTGTGATTCTTGATCACATGCTTACGGTGATGTGTGGTGAATTCAGGTTTAACATTTCAGGTGTGTGTGTGTGTGTGTGTGTGTGTGTGTGTGTGTGTGTGTGTGTGTGTGTGTGTGTGTGTGTGTGTGTGTGTGTGTGTGTGTGTGTGTTTGTACCAGTTCGAACGTATGCCTATTTTATAATGCTACCCCAATAAGATACCATTCCGCAGTTTAACATGGATACACCATACTCAGACCCTATCTCTTTTATGCCGTACGCAAGTTAGGATAACAACAGGTAAAGTCTTGTAAAGCCTTTTTGTATGACGCGGCCACGGGATCGAACCATGGCCTTCCGCTCTCTGGGAGGACGCTCTATCCACCTGACCGCAGTGGATCTCACATACCTATGCTATCGTCGAAATCCTACAATGGACTCTAAGAGCCTAAGGGTTTTCTCGCTTGTGAAATGGTTTCAGTCTATATACAAACTTTGATATAAGACTAGATACACTATATACATGTTCTTGTTGCCAGACATATCCGAAACCAAACCTGTATAAAATATATAATTTTTGAAGCCAAGCCAAGTTAGTCCTTCCATTCTCACAACAAAAAAGTGAATTATGGTTGATGCACTTATTTTTGTGACAACTGTATTCAAAATCTAAGGTTAACTGAATGTGAAGCATAAAAACGTTGTTGTTCAGAAGAGGTTTATTCAAGAAATATGGAGAGGCCATCGGTCCAATGCACAAATGTAAAACATATTGGAGAGAGAGGGTCACAGATTGATGAATTAAAACCGTGACATCAATACATTCAACACTTGATGATAGAAAGAAGGCGCGCCAATTAATCATAATTTATGGACAAAACTTAAAATGAATTGCTCCTTTTCAAAAAACATACAGACAATATTTTATGACCTCAACATTTTTGGAAGAAAACATAGAAGAACCGTTACATTGTATCAAAGAGTTGGATTGTATAGATGTATTGTTTTCACAAACTCTTTACCCTTGTATAGCATTTGATGCGGCGTAAAGTATCTGCGTATCTACTCCGTTGTGCAACCATCTGTTCTGCTCACTTGCAATCTCTCTGCCTCCTCTATCCTCTCTAGTCACCAGCTCCACCAACTCACTGCACTCACAGTATCCATTCTATCCTCCCTTGAACACTCCAAACACCCTTTCCCATATCAATCCGCCTACTCTAACCATTTTTACTCACTACACTAGTAAACCCAATGCCGTTATTACAAAGTATACCTAAACTCTAAAGGGCAATCTTTCATCTTCTCCTGGTAGGTTTTGTCAAACCACTCATTCTGGGCGACAGTGAACCAATTCTTCCAGTCACCGGTACCACCTAAAGTAATAACATAAGAAATTCAGGCGCAAAACATGAAAATATGAACTTTAGCTACCTTTAGAACATTAATTTACGAATTTATCTGTACATTTCAAATTGCTTGTAATTATGAAAAGGTTATGACAGTCGCAAAGGTAGCGTTTGACATAGGCAACTACGTCTTAGCATATTGTCTTTATACACTACTGAAAGCCAGCAGGTGACAAGACATCCCCGGCAAGTCAAGGCCATATTCAATGCAACAGTGCGTACTGGGAGGTTAATACTCACCGCTCACCATAGATGTTCTTTTCCACAAGTGTACAAGGAAGTAAAATCTAACCTTTTCGAATTATACTACTCCACATTGCCTGACTACTAATCTGTCCTAAATATCAGTCTCACAGAGCGTACTGGGAGAAAAATGCTCATCTGTTGCAGACATTCCATCTTAGAGAGCTTACTGGTACATGCACATTCCTCTTGTCTAGATATTCCATCTCACAGAGCTTACTCTGACATAAATCACCCTTTCTACATATCCACTCCCACAGAGTGAACTGGGAGATATATACAAACATTTTCAAGATAGTCCATTCGATAGCGCGTACTTGGAGAGACAAATACCATCACTTCTATATATTCATTCCCACAGGGCGTACTGGTAGCTAAATGCTCACCTTGTCTAGAAATTAGATTCCACAGAGAGTACAGTATACTCACCCTTTCTATACACGATGTCGGCCATAACCTTGATTTGCTTCATTGAGGCGAAGCTGCAGCGATCGCATACTTCCTTCATGAACTCATCACTTCTCGTTGTGCCAAGGAAATCTTGCATTTTCTTCATCTCGCGGAATGCATCCTTAAACGTATAACATCAATATTATTAATATCATAAACAGAAAATGACCGTGAACAAACGTGGTAAGAAAACTAAAATTAGGGTAACAACATAAAAGCTTACATTAACACGAGCGCTCTGCTTTTTTGTAAATTACGAGGTTAACCAATTTCCTGAGAAGGAACTACTTTTCTAGCTTCGCGGTGGCGAGGCTGTTCAATTGGTTGTTTCAATCAGAGGTACTGATTGTGATTTGATACCTCTGTTTGACAACTCAGAGTCGAGTATTTTCCAAATCTATCGTAGAATGTACGTTTTTACTTTTCTTTTCATAATTTCAAATTATATTCAAATACAACACTAGACTATTTAACATGAACACACGTTTTGATAAACACAGTAAAACTAATTAGGAGATCAACCTTCTGTGGTTTGGAATTTGAAAAGAGCGCTTTAGAACGGTTGTAAAATACGCCAGCTATCATAAAATGTGCTGAAGAGGGACCACAGGTAACAATGTAATTCCAGTTCAAGATTAATTACTTATGTTCTTGATTAGTTCAAAATAATGCTCACAAAATATAATACTTTCAACAAGAATAAATTTAATTGATTAAAAATAATGATAAACCCCCACAGATTTTGACCAATCAACAACTTGCATTTTTCACTGTCATGTTGAATACTATGCAAACACCAAAGCAAGGAACATGAGTGAGTGGGCGATTTTGCCTCGTTGATCAATATTCCAGCAGATTGGGACACAAAAATAAGCTTAATATTAACAGGCTACTATGAGTAAAATATTTCAGTAGCCCTGCTTACCTCTTTGATGTCTTCATAGCTGAGTGTCAGTATGGGGACGTCAGTGGTTTTCTTCACCTCCTCCCAGTCCTTCACATAGTCAAACCAGGAACCGTAGTCAACTGGAACAAGGTACATACTTATTAACGCCCCAAGGTCACACAATCATGATCAGGAATAGGTTGAAGAGCTAGGTTTAACGTCACTTTTAATGGTTAAGAGCATTTTAGAAATGTCTGAGGGAAACCCAATGTTCGTAGACGTCGACCTCCTGAACAAGAACACGATCATGCGAATTGTGCTGATCGACCACGGATTTTACTCGGGACGCATTTAGGGTTTCAACCCGCGATTAGTGTGGCCTGACTCAATCAATGGAGAACATAACTGGGATTTATGAGATCTGCAATGCACGTATGCATAAGGTGTGTTCACTATTTCTTTATCTAAGAATCACTCACACTTCCCTTCCAGTGAGGGGCGGACGAAATTCTTCCATTCTCCAGTGTAGTTGTAGAACATCGGCAGTTTCTTCACAAAGTTGTAAAAAGAAACAGTCACGTCCTTTGGGTTCCGAGTCACGTACACGATCTTAGGTTTCTTTACTTTAACCTGCTCCGGAAGTTCGTTGAACAACAAGTGAGAGTTGAGGATCCTGGGAGAAGGAAGATCTTTGTATTTTTCTTCACTGACAAATTCCATCATGCCAGTCCCTTTGCTGACTTCATCACGGTCGAGTTTTCCCGCCACCAGCAGGCGGACCATCTCCCAGACCCAGTGGGTACCTGTATAGAAAAAACATATCGAGGTTCGTGATTCGGGCAAACTAGTTTTGAGTTTTCAACGACGACACATACGGCGTCCTACTGCAGCCACGTGCAAAGGTGTACGCCTAAAACACAAATCACAGCCATAGACTGTTTGATTTGGGTTGAGATAAAAAAAAATGTGTGTAACGACAAGTGATGAGAGTGTAAACATAACTAATGTCAACGCCAGAGAATAATCAGTCTCGATTATCTACTGTAACAGATACCATTCGGCGTACGGAAGGGCAAAATAGAAGTGAACTTAATATGAATGGATCACTGAAAATCAGTGATTACCCCAGGTGGTCGCGAAAAGGGTTAAGAAAGTTTACTGTCCTGCTCTTCCGGTAGCACACACAATTTGCATAAAAACGTGTTTGTGTGTTGCTTAACGCAAAACCTTGACGAGACAATCCAGTAATTCTTCACCTGTATCCTAGGTATCCCATCAGTGTATACCTGACTTACTGTTCACTTTCCACTGGGTGACCTCGACAATTATTACGTCATTGTATCACACTCTGTGGGAAACCCTTTCTGTGTTGCGTCACTGTATAACAAAAAGCTGAAGATCGAGGCTTGTACAATTTCCCTTTCCATCTTTGGACTGTCCTTATTTTCAACGGTTAAAAGTGCTTTTAACAGTAAGGACCATTTAAACTAACGTGCAATTTTCCCTGAACTATATAACTGTATTGATAGGTACAGTTTACCTACCTGACTTAGGGAAAGCACACACCAGGATATCGTCAGAGCGGATTTCAACAGATGGTAGTTGCTCCAGTGGATGCGTATCCATAGTTACGGGAAGCCTTGGATATTTGCGGCCATTGTAGCTTATCATCGTCAACTCATCTCCACCATCATCAGCTACACGTATCTCCATGGCGACGACAGGTCGTTGTCTTTTAAATCCAGTGACCAGAGCGTCTGAATATGGTATACACGACTTGAGTCTGAAGGGAAATATATTGATGGAATCATACTTTATTGGACAGATTTATTATTCGGGGTCGACATTTAACCAACTAATGCAAGTAACTGGGGAATTCTGCTAGAGATGGAATATTCGGTCAGTCACCCTTCTAAACATACACATTTTTTCACTTCAAAACCTGAGCCCAAATTATCTTGTCAGCATTGTCTTATGACAACACATGTTTAAATTGCTATGTCGTAGCCTAAACGCAATCTATTTTTATACCGCAACGTTCATATGGACAAACACAGTTGACTGACACAAAAGTAGGCATAATGCACTTGTGGACAGCAATGTTCCCCCAAACATCAAGTGGGACCTCGCTAATCAGGACACTAGTTTCTCCTTCATGACAATAAAACACGAAGAGGTCAAGAAGGCGGACATGTGAAACGTAAAACATATTACAACATGCAAAACTACGGATACTTACTGCTGAACGCTTTTCGTCTTATTAACATAGTCTGTTATCGCAGCAGTCGAACTTTGTACTTGTTACTAGGTTAGCTGAATTACCAAGGGTAAAACGACGCTCGTTGTAGTGCGCTGACATGCTGCTCACACTAGTCATACACACGCGAGCTCGGGTCATAATCTGTGCACACTATTTACAGCCAACCCGATCTCACAGGGTTTATATATTCATTATTCGGTCAAATTGTTTCAATGTTGACGTTACTGTAAACGTGTTGTGTACGAACCTAGATATGTGGGCATTACACAGCTGTGCTTTACCGTGAACCTGATATAACGAGCCCGATATATGACGATTGTGTCACAGCCGGACATGAGCATGTGCAGACATATCCTAACCGCAATCTACTTTTGTACGATGATGTTGACATGGCACAGTTGATTCAGGAGACATACGGACACTTGTGGACGAGTCGATCTCCTGACTGGTCAAGGGAATTTCCATTACGGGTTGATTAAGACATACATGTAATACGGTATTTACCATTTACCACAACACAAATAGTACTCACCACTTAACGATCGCCCTCCTAATGTATTCTTTCATCGCAGCACTCATGCTGTATATATAATGCATTGCATCAGACTGCTGCGTCACCAGGGGTATGCGTAGGTGACCTTCGTGCAACACGCACTTGCTGCTCGTACACAGTTAATGACACAGGGGCAGAATATGTGTACGCCCTTTACAACACGTTGACACACACGCACACATACACCTTTTCGCTCTCTACCCTCCACACACACAAACACAAACACACACACACACATACACACATTCACACATACACCTTTTCGCACTCTACACTCCACACACACACACACACACACACACACACACACACACACACACACACACACACACACACACACACACACACACACGCGCGCGCGCACACGCACACGCACACATACACTTTTTCGCTCTCTACCCTCCACACACACAAACACAAACACACACACACACACACACACACATACACCTTTTCGCACTCTACACTCCACTTTGTTATATTTTCCCTTGCAGAAATGTTGTAGTTCATTTTAAGTAAGATGGACTCAGGCTGCGGTTTGCTGTACACGTGTTACACCTCTGTACATTACAGTGGTTCTCCTCCTTCTCCCCTTTACACAGCAAAATACACAACTACAAACTATTGGAAAACCTATCGGTGCACTGACTGCAACACCCTCTACATTTGTTCGTCGTTCACACACACACACACACACACACACACACACACACACACACACACACACACACACACACACACACACACACACACACACACACACACACACACACACACACACACACACACACACACACACACACACACACACACACATTTTATGTTTTAAATATATATTCCGCAATCTGGGTTTAATATTAATAGTTCCCGTTGGTTTTCGTGGCCCAACCTTTGGCCAATCCCCTTCGGGAGCTATTTGGGGTTTCGTTCGGTTTGCTTCTATCTTCCATGGTTGTAGGCTTTTAGTTAACGGCAAATAAGTATTTCTTTTGTGATGTATTCCCTTGCAAAATGTTGTAGTTCATTTTAAGTAAGTGGCATTACAATCGTCACATCTACGTTAAATATGTTATAGCCTGCTGACGTTTTTGTCGGTGTGAACGTGTGGTACAATATCTGAAATCAGATTATTTCCATTTTCTGATTTAGAGCTGAAATATGTATGCCATTTCATCATTAAAGTCACATGTGTATACATAGATAATACTTATAATATAACTCCTTTAGTAGACCAAAACATACACAGAGCGGATTGTGCTCAATTTCAGAACCGCAATGACATGGGCTGTGAAGTTGAAAATGACTTTTGTGGTTATGAGTGAACGTTTACAAAAGTACGAACATTTAATTTGTCATGTGAGGCGCTAATAGTGATGTAAGGGGACTGTGTGTGTTTAAAGTAACGTACAGGAAGGTTCACTGCTCATGTTTAAGGGTATGTAACATGTTACTGCTCCTAAAGATGATAGGGGGGTGCGGGGGCTGTACAATTGTGTTTCTGTTAGACCTGAGGATCAGGAGTCTGTTCAGTATGTTTCGGAGCAAAATCTGATAGCCAACGTCAACATAGTGAATGTGTATGGCTACCTCTTACGTGTAGTCGCCTAGTTGTACGAACACACGTTATGATCTGCATTTTTATTTATTTGTTTCTTCATTTGTTGAATTGAAACTGATGCAGTTTATCAGTTGGTAGGAGTATGCAAAGCTGACGCTAGTGTGTTCTACACAATCATACTATAAAAGTATGATTTCAGCGTCTTCATCCTCTCTGATCTGATCAGTACCAAGGTTCGGTAGTTTGTCTCCACCAAGGGTCATCACAGATATGCCCCTGCAATTGAAGGAACATGGTGTTGACTGGCATATATGGGATACATATATAATTATGGCATTATATGGCATATGGCGTTTTCATTTTATTGTAAGAACTACAAAATGTTAAGTTCGGTTTTGACAAATTGTTTGATAGGCATTACTTGGAAGTTGACGGATGGCAAGATAGACACAATCCATGGATAACAACTTCTTTAATACTTGAAAAGCGACGTTTCGGTATAGATCCTTATACCGTTGTCAAGCAAGACTGGTATAAGCTTGGCAACGGTGTACGGATCTATACCGAAACGTCGCTTTTCACAGTTTTAGAGAAGTTGTTATCCATAAATTGTGTCTATCTTCGGTTTTGACGTCTCAATTTCCACAAGAGGTTTTCGCAATATCACTTTATGTTATCAACGTAATACATGTTAAACAGGAACAGATGACTAAACGGTTGTTTCTGCGTATCGATAGAAAAAGAACGTAAACAGTTCAAGGATAAAGGCTCTAAACAATAACCAAACAAATACGTCTCACCTGTCAGTTTCTGTTTTCTACTAAATTAACTGATCGTGAACAGTGATATGATAACACCACGAAACGTCCTATATTATGATGTGTTCCGGTCCTAGAGGGTCTTGTTTCTGACTTGTCACAAAATAACGTTCAGTGGCCTGGTTCTTTGGACTCAGCCAATACAGAGTTTTATCTGCAATGTAAACTGATATATATATATATATATATAAATATATATATATATATATATATATATATATATATATATATATATATATATATATATATATATATATATATATAGCTGTCATGAGACAGCGAAAGTATTATGTCTGAAACTGATATAAAGAAGATGATGGACTAACGTGGACTTTATTATTTCATTATATATATATATATATATATAAATATATATATATATATTAGCTGGTCTCCCTAAGGCTGAATCTGTTTGTATGAAAATTAAGGAGACCCAAAAACATGTATATTTTTTATTTTTTAATATTTTTTTTTCATCTTTTAGTTATCGATTGCCAGGATGATTTAGAGTTAAAATACATCATTAAACCTAATAAAAGTATATATGCAACAAAATATACACCTGGTCTCCCTAAAGCTGGTTTTTACATACGGTCTCCCTATTGCTTGTTTCAGATATTTATATATATATATATATATATATATATATATATGGATAATGTCTGGTGGAGTAATTCTAAACCCCCAGAAAACGCTTGCAAGCTAACAAGTCTACAGATTCAATTTCCTTAAAATTATCAATATCCAATATAACAACAGGCAAAACTTTAGTGTCTTCAACTCACCGAAGAACACGTAGCAGCATTGGTAATATGATTATTCCAACATAAATAACTTGTACAAAATAACACCTACATCTTGTTTTTTCACAGTTATACCACTCTTCAAACCTAGAAAGGACACGCACGCGTTTGAACAGAACTTTGGTCTTATAGAAATTCCTGTTTAGAAATTATTGCCCAACGCCGCAACACCCTTGCCATATAACGATAGCATGTATACAATCGAGTCTCGACCAGATAATACAGTGATAGATATTATGAGCAATATTGATGATAAACGTCATAGGCATACGACACCACGCTATCAATCAAGTCACCGCACTTGACGATCGGGTTTTATCTAGGTAGAACTGTTTTCCGCGTGGTTTGTTTTCCCATCTCGCAAGTATAATGAATTATGAAAGACATGTGATACTTACAAATCTACATTTACAAATGGATCCAAAGATGGTGGCGTAGTTGCCAGCGTCACTGTCCTTGTATCCAGGGCTATATGTAATTGGATCAAACTTACCAAATAACTGTTTCATTTTTACGGCAGAATCAAAGGACAATCAACATACCAGAGTGCATAAGCAAAATGTCAAAACAAAAACAAGTTCTTGTCTTCTCAGACTCTTTACTTTCTTCAGGCTATTAAACATCAGTCTTGCAAACATCAACTCTTAAATGAAGTTGTTCAACTATACAATGATCTTGCCACTGGCGAATACGACATCGTCTTTTGTTGGTCACCAAGCAATGTTGGATTTGAAGAGGTCGTACAATAGACAACTTTCCCTTCATGTCGAGCAATATTCTAGCAGATCCAACCTTTGATGTTCTTATTTTACAACTTCTGAGATACAATCGAGGGTGGTCTATCTACCAAGATTTCAAAGAGTGGCACATGACTCTTGCTCAGAAGTTGTTTGATCAAGGTTACAACATTAAGGGCCTCAGTAAAGCTTTATGGTAGCATGTGGAGTGAGTGAGTTAATATTTAAAGTCACATCGGCAGTATTTCAGACATATCGTGACTTGAACAAGTTATACATTTATATTATATATTAAAAGCTGTCATCGAAGGACAGTACAACAACCAGCAATATATCACAGATTATAATTTTAAAACTAGTTTTAGAACAATAAAATAATCAGATACAATACAAACGATACAATATATAAAAGGGCTGTAGATCGCCAGCAACCAAAGTTAGGCCACCATACTAGGGACCATGGGGACTTACGGTACTTCTGCTACCTACATGGCACCCCAGCAGGATTTACACCATCCCTCTGGCCACTGGCGATTATCAGACAGATTAGCCAAAGAGTTAAAATCAACAAAAATACTACGTGGTTTCCGTCAAAATAGAAGTACCATTGACCATCTGGTACGTTTAGAATATTTTGTCAAAAATGGAATTCTCACTAATCAGCAGTGTCAATCTTTTTGGATAAAGAAGAAAGCGTATGATACCACGTGGAAGCATGGTATTTTGAATGGTCTGCATGCTTTTGGGTTAAGAGGCCGTTTGCCTCAATTTATATCCCAATTTTAAACAGACCGACAATTTCAGGTTTGAATGGGTTCCACCCTGTCTGACCATTATAATCAGGATCAGGGAGTCCCACAAGGCAGTATTTTGTCTGTAACTCTGTTTTGTATACAGAATGATAGTCTGTTAAAGGTTTTAAATGATTCCATTGATGGTTCCCTTTTTGTGGACGATTTTAATATTTCATGTCGTGGCAAATATATGCATACCATCGAGAGACAGTTGCAGCTATGTCTCAACAAAATCGATAAATGGTGTCTTGAAAATGGTTTTAATTTTTCGAAAGCTAAGACCAATAGTATTCATTTCTGTGGGAAATACAAGCATCATAAAGATCTAGAGCTATTTTTACATATCACTCATATCAAGATTGTAGAAGAAGCCAAGTTCCTGGGTCTTATTTTCGATCACCATTTGACTTTTAAGCCACATATTGATTATCTTAAAACTAAATGCATGAAGGCTCTAGATTTGTTGAAAGTTGTTGCTAATACAAAGTGGGGAGGTGATCAGAAACCCCCCTCCACTTGTATAGGTCTCTTATACGCTCTAAATTGGATTATGGCTCCACCGTTTATGGTGGAGCCTGTAAGCGCAATTTACAAAAGTTAGATTCAAATCACCATCAGGGCCTACGACTGTGTCTTGGTGCATTTCGAACATCTCCTGTTGACAGCCTATATGTAGAAGCTGATGAACCTTCATTGAGGCAACGCCATATCAAATTATCACTACAATACATTACTACATTTCATAATAACCCATTAAACCCTGCATACAGCTGTGTTTTTCAACCACGTTACGAACACCTTTTTCACATTAAGCCTAAGCTGGTCCCACCTCTAGGCATTCGGATTAAACTAAACATTACATTCCCCTAGAGAGTTTGCGTAAGTCCCACTTCCTTCAAAGTATGTTTCATTTTCCTGGATTTTATTCGTAGAATATTTGTTGTTCTTAAATAATTTGGCTTAAAATGTCTAACAATCACCAGTAGCCAGAGGGATGGTGTAAATCCTGCTGGGGTACCATGCAAGAAGCAGATGTACCGTAAGTCCCCATGGTCCCTGGTATAGTGGACTACCTTTGGTTGCTGGTGATCTCTAGCCCAATTGTATAATGTATTGTTGAGAAGAGTCACATTTTTTATGGTAACATGCTAATTTTAAATCTATATCTGTGATAATCTGGTAATTTTACTGTCCTTTGTCGACAGATGTTTATAGTCAATATTTTATATATGATCTTCAAAAAAAGAAATGTTACATTCAGCAAAATCAGTCCAAAATTATTGTGAGTGAATAAAGTGTTGAAAATATTATGCATAATTAGAAAGCGGGCCATTTCCTGCACAGTAGTACTCAAAAGAATGAACATGTCGCCCAAACGAATCACTTACGAGACACGGTCGACAAAATGATCTACATGTGCCCAATGTTTGCACGTGCAACTGAACTTGACTCCGTTGCACGTGCAGTCAGTGTGCGACAAAGGGGTATAAAGCTGCAGGGTTTTCAATCCCTTCACTTAACCTGTTTGTCTGTATTGCTTGATGAAAGAATGCCACGTCTGACTCAAGAGCAACGTCACAACGCAATAGGCCGTCTGAAGGCAGGACAGACTCAACAAACTGTTGCCACAGCCATGAATGTGTCCCGCGTAACCATCAACAGGCTATGGATACGGTACTCAACGACAAGAAGCGTTAATGATCGACCTAGAGCAGGCAGACCAAGAGTTACCACCCCTGTACAAGATCGCTACATCCGACTTCAGCATTTCGCGATCGCTTTAGAAGGGCTTCACAAACAGTAAACGGCGTACCTGGGTTGAGACGCATCTCCGATCAGACAGTTCGCAACCGATTGAGAGAAGCAGAAATCCGAGCACGTAGACCTGTTCGACGCAACGTCGTGACCCCACGTCATTACGCTGAACGCCTTCAGTGGAGTAATCGTCATCGTGTTCGACCACGTGCATGGTGCAGAACAGTTCTCTTCAGTGACGAGTCCCGTTTCATGCTTAACAGGGCTGATGGAAGTGCCAGGGTTTACAGGAGGCGTAATGAACGTTACGCTGCTAACTGTGTGCAACAGGCCGACCGTTTTGAAGGCGGAAGTGTGATGGTGTGGGCCGGTATCACTCACAACGTATTTCTTTTGTTATGTATTCCCTTGCAGAAATGTTGTAGTTCATTTTAAGTAAGTGGCATTGCATTTCGTGGCACTACAATCGTCACATCTACGTTAAGTGTGTCACAGGCTGCTGACGTTTTTGTCGGTGTGAACGTGTGGTACAATATCTGAAATCAGATTATTTCCATTTTCTGTTTTAGAGCTGAAATATGTATGCCATTTCATCATTAAAGGGACATGTGTATACATAGATAATACTTATAATATAACTCCTTTAGTAGACCAAAATATAAACAAAGCGGACTGTGCTCAATTTCAGAACCGCAATGAAAAGGGCTGTGAAGTTGAAAATGATTTTTGTGGTTAAGAGTGAACGTTTAAAAAAGTCCTTACAATTTCTAATGTGAGGCGCTAATTTCTAAATGTAAGGGGGGGGGGGGGGGGATTTGTGTGTATTGAAAGTAACCAACAGTAAGGGTGATCAAATAAGTTTATTCGCACCCGTATCACATTTTCTTTCAGTTCTTTCGGTGAACATGTACAATTGAGTTTCTGTTAGACCTGAGGAACAGGAGTCAGTTCTGTATGTTCCGGAGCAAAATAGAATAGCCAACGTCAAGCTCCTGGTGAATATATATGGCTACCTCTTACGTGTAGTCGCCTAGTTGTACGAACACATGTTATGATCTGCATATTTATTTATTTGTTTCTTAGCTTCATTTGTTGAATTGAAACTGATGCAGTTTGTCAGTTGGTAGGAGAATGCAAAGCTGACAGAAGTGTGTTCTACACAATCATACTATAAAAGTATGATTTCAGCGTCTTCATCCTCTCTGATCTGATCAGTACCAAGGTTCGGTAGTTTGTCTCCACCAAGGGTCATCACAGATATACCCCTGCAATTGAAGGAACATGGTGTTGACTGGGATATATGGGATACATATATAGTTATAGCATTATATGGCACATGGCGTTTTCATTTTATTGTAAGTACTACAAAATGTTAAGTTCGGTTTTGACAAATTGTTCGATAGGCATTACTTGGAAGTTGACGGATGGCAAGATAGACACGTTTCGGTATAGATCCTTATACCGTTGTCAAGCAAGACTATAAACTTGACAACGGTATAAGGATCTATACCGAAACGTCGCTTTTCACAGTATTAAAGAAGTTGTTATCCATAAATTGTGTCTATCTTCGGTTTTGACGTCTCAATTTCCACAAGAGGTGTTCGTAATATCACTTTATGTCATCGACGTAATACATGTTAAACAGGAACAGATGACTGAACGGTTGTTTCTATGTATCGATGGAAAAAGAACGTAAACAGTTCAAGGATAAAGGCTCTAAACAATAACCAAACAAATACGTCTCACCTGTCAGTTTCTGTTTTGTAGTAAATTAACTGATCGTGAACAGTGATTTGATTACACCACGAAACGTCTTGTATTATGATGTGTTCCGGTCCTAGGGGGTCTTGTTTCTGACTTGTCACAAAAAAACGTTCAGTGGCCTGGTTCTTTGGACTCAGCCAGTACAGAGTTTTATCTGCAATGTATACTGAGTGGTATATAATGTTAACTCATAAGGTTATGAAACATTGCGTGTCATGTCCAGCAACCTGGTTGGCAAGCACAGGAAACATCTTTGTATCCATCCCATAAATATGATATCCCAAAATCCCAAACCATTCCTATTCCGTAAATCCCTTATCCTTGAAGCACATATGTCATTTGTCAAAACTTGATACTGCATGGTGTAACATTTTCTGGGATATCTATATTTGATATCTGCATTGGTAAATTTATTTACACCAGTACATCCAGTACATCCTATATATATATTCCAGATTCCATTTCCTTAAATTTATCAATATCCAAAAAACAACAGGCAAAACTTTAGTGTCTTCAACTCACCGGACAACACGTAGCAGCATTCGTAATTTGATTATTCCAACATAAATTACTTGAACAAAATAACACCTACATCTTGTTTTTCACAGTTACACCAATCTTTAAACCTAGAAAGGACACGCACGCGTTTGAACAGAACTTTGGTCTTATAGAAATTCCTGTTTAGAAATTATTGCCCAACGCCGCAACACCCTTGCCATATAACGATAGCATGTATACAATCGAGTCTCGACCAGATAATACAGTGATAGATATTATGAGCAATATTGATGATAAACGTCATAGGCATACGACACCACGCTATCAATCAAGCCACCGTACTTGACGACCCGGTTTTATCTAGGTAGAACTGTTTTCCGCGTGGTTTGTTTTCCCATCTCGCAAGTATAATGAATTATGAAAGACATATGATACTTACAAATCTACATTTACAAATGGATGCAAAGATGGTGGCGTAGTTGCCAGCGTCACTGTCCTTGTATCCAGGGCTATATGTAATTGGATCAACCTTACCAGATAACTGTTCCATTTGTACGGCAGAATCAAAGGACAATCGAGAGTACCAGAGTGCATAAGTAAACAGTCAAAACAAAAACAAGTTCTTGTCTTCTCATACTCTTTACTTTCTTCAGGCTATTAAAAATCAGCCTTGCAAACATCTACTCTTAATTGAAATTGTTCAACTATACAGTGATCTTGCCACTGGCGAATACGACATCGTCTTTTGTTGGTCACCAAGCAATGTTGGATTTGAAGAGGTCGTACAATAGACAACTTTCCCTTCATGTCGAGCATTATTCTAGCAGATCCAACCTTTGATGTTCCTATTTCACAACTTCTGAGATACAATCGAGGATGGTTTATCTACCAAGATTTCAAAGAGTGGCATATGACTCTTGCTCAGAAGTTGTTTGATCAAGGTTACAACATTCAGGGCCTCAGTAAAGCTTTATGGTAGCGTGTGGAGGACATTTTGAAATTTGACGCATAACATCAATTCCCTATTTTGACTTGTACCACATCTTCCTATGTATTTTTTCAGGTGAACACATGACTTGCCTTTGCATGTGTTTGTGACGGGTGCCACCGGCGGGGCAGGATACGTTCACCTTTTTGCGAACACCTGGTACCATTACTATTTGATAGTGCTTTGTAAACACATGCACACGGAATTGTACAATCGACTCTGCTTTATGCAGAGATTTCTGTTGCGTATGGAAAGGGTTTTGTCACTTTATTTATAAAATGTCCATGTAACTTTTTGTTTTTACAAAAGATAGATTGTATCAGAACTTATCATTGATACGTTTTGTATAAAATTAATGATGTTTCTTTGAAATTTGTAGAATGAATACCAGACACATGAGAAGTTATTGGTTGTATCCGCGAAGGGGGATAAAGTAGGGGGACTGCCACAACTTTATATGCAGAATATTAATTTTGTTGATTTTATTTGTAGGCCAAACTTGCAGAAAATCGGCTGCAGTTGAAGGAATGGTGTAGTTCCTGCAAGGGTGCGATGCACGTAACAGAATTACTGTAAGTCTCCATGGTCCCGTGTGGTGATAACCCGTTTTTATAATGTCTTATATGTAGTAAAATCCTTTCATGGTAACATACTAGTTTTAAATATACATCTGTGATAGTCTAGTCATTTGACTGTCCTTTATCGACAGGTTTTGTATGGTCTGATTTATGCATTATTAATTTACATCGTGTTGTAGTCATTATATGGGTTAGATACTGATGTGACGAGAATTCCAAACTCACCCACTCACACATATTTTATGTGGTATTTGCCAAAATATGTATGTATTTCTTATTACGTGTACTGAGAAATATATACACCATAATGGTGGGCACAAGAAACATACGATTGGGAAATCGAAATCGTCCCTCTTAACATACACATTGTACAGGGGCTTTTACAAATCCACACCTACACAAACATATGCTTGAAAACAAATCCACACACTGTTCATAACACCTGTGAAGCTACAGTATTCCTTGTGGTTACTTCTCGTACGACAGGGAAACTATTTGTGATTTCTTTTTCAAGTATGACTATCGGAAATGAAACAAAGTGTCTTGCTGGTATGTCACATACTTCCACATTCCTGATAGCAAAGAATATGTACGCCAGGCACATGAAATAAAAGATGATACGCTTAAAAGATCAACAATGAATTAATGTTTTGTGAATATAGAACCAAATGAGGCACTGGTGAAGAGCAACCTCCCCGTGGTGAGTGTTGGGTAACGCTAATCGGTCTTCCCCCGTGTGGAACCGGGGTAGAATGTGTCCACAGAACTCCATTGCTGGTCGTAAAAAGCGACCAAATTGGGCAGCCCGTTTGTCGTGGGTTGCGTCCTAGTGTCGGCGGAGGACGGTAGTCTGGTGGTTGAGGGCAGTGGATCCAAGAATAGCGTTCCTTTGCCCAATACCTTCGACCCTTACTTCGCCTAGACGGGTGGTAGGATTGGCCCAATCCTATGAATCGGCTGGTCATGCCAAGCCCTGTGGATCAATATTGTGTTTAACAAGTTTTTTAAGCTATTGAGATTATTTGTCAAAATGTTGCAATGATTTGGTGTTGTCTTGGCCAATTGTTATATTTGTTGAATTTCTAATGAATACTTTCCAGTATGTACTTTGCCTAGAGTCCTAGGAAGGCCAGAAGGTGGTGGTTCATGGGCCAATCTGGTGGATTAATTAATTTTCAATTAATTATACTGCTTGAGTATATCACCTCAGTATCCTTGCTGCTGCCTGCTGCCAGGAGATCCACTGGTATTTAGCATTGTCTTTATGACACTCCGTGGTGGGTTAGGAGCTGGGGTGATGAACCGTAAATACACTACCCATGGCACACGTAAAAAACACAAAACGTGCATTAGAGGATTCCTCAGAGGAGGAGAATGCATCCCTGAAGAAATCGTCTACTTGTTGGTCTCGATTTTTAGTGGTTTCTGCCACAGATGGTACTTAATTGAAGTTGAACCCATTTGCCATTTCTAAAGCATTTTATGGCATAGCTGGAGATAATATTCATCATCGGCTCCTGAAGCATTTGCCTAATTAATGTCTAGAGACGCTTCTTGATATATTTGATCAGATCTGGACGTCAGGAAATGTAGCGTGGCATAATAGTTGTTCCCACATCTAAACCTGCTACTGGACCATACTGATGCATCCAATTATCGACAAATATCACTAACAAGCTGTGTGTGCAAAACCATGGAGCGAATGGGAAACAATCGACTGGTGTGGTACTTGGAAACTAACAACCTTATAAGCAACATTCAATGTGGTTTCCGTCAAAATAGAAGTACCATTGACCATCTGGTACGTTTAGAATATTTTGTCAAAAATGGAATTCTCAATAATCAGCATGCAGTATCAATCTTTTTTATTTAGAAAAAGCGTATGATACCACATGGAAGCATGGTATTTTGAAGGATCTGCATGCTTTGGGGTTAACAGGCCGTTTGCCTCAATTTATATCACAATTATTAACAGACCGACAATTTCAGGGTTCCACCCTGTCTGACCATTATAATCAGGATCAGGGAGTCCCACAAGGCAGTATTTTGTAACTCTGTTTAGTATAAAGATTGATAGTCTGTCAAAGGTTTTAAATAATTCCATTAATGGTTCCCTTTTTGTGGACGATTTTAATATTTCATGTCGTGGCAAAAATATGCATACCATCGAGAGACAGTTGCAGCTATGTCTCAACAAAATCGAAAAATGGTGTCTTGAAAATGGTTTTTAGTTTTCAGAAGCTAAGACCAATTGTATTCATTTCTGTGGGAAATACAACCATCATAAAGATCTAGAGCTATTTTTACATATCACTCATATCACGATTGTAGAAGAAGCCAAGTTCCTGGTTCTCATTTTCGATCACCATTTGACTTTTAAGCCACATATTGATTATATTAAAACTAAATGCCTGAAGGCTCTAGATTTGTTGAAAGTTGTTGCTAATACAAAGTGGGGAGGTAATCCGAAACCCTTCTCCACTTGTATAGGTCTCTGATCCGCTCTAAATTGGATTATGGCTCCATCGTTTATGGTGGAGCCTGTAAGCGCAATTTACAAAAGTTAGATTCAAATCACCATCAGGGCCTACGACTCTGTCTTGGTGCCTTTTTGAACATCTCCTGTTGACAGCCTATATGTAGAAGCTGATCAACCTTCATTGAAGCAACGCCATTTAAGGATTGACTGTGTATTTTTTTCGGTTCATTGAGGTATGAATCGAAAAGCCGATATGCAAACTGTATGAATCCGCGTAGCGGATTCTTACAAAAGTTTGCACATCGGCTTTTCGATTCATACCTCAATGAACCGAAAAAAATATACAGTCAATGCTTATAATTAAATTCGACAACGTAAAACATGTTTTATCTACAATAGTTTAACCCAAAACAGTTGCATATATCAAAACAGACAAAAATGACGACATTGATAAACATTCCAGGTGTAGGAATACATACAGTGGCGTGACATGAATCAGGTGATCGTTTAATTTATGCACATAACTTGACACGCCTACACAGTCAGTAGCCAATCAACGGAGAGTGGGATTAAAACAATGTTCATTTGACCTGTCAATTAAGGCAAGAGGCGAAAGAACTGCAACAGTCAGACTGTAACGAACCGGAAGAAATATGTCCGAGAGAAGGCGGCAGTTTCAAATAACATGGTCATTTACTGCGTGATTCAAACATTACTTCCCTGATTACGGTAAATCACAGTTGGAGAAATGCTAGTTATAAATGAAACCCGAAGACATGAAAGTTGAACCGGGGCGAGCGGGAAAAAAACAGGCGAGCGAGCCTGCACGTTTGCTGTTTCATTCATTCTCGGCCTTCGGTTTCAAAGGGTAGTTTGGACAATGAATATGCATGAAAGTCGCTAAATGTCCTGTGCATGACGATACACGTGAGCAGAAAGGGAATTCCCTCGACTGTAATATTGGGATTCTCCGACATTCCGAAGTAATAAAAGTAGTGCGCCGCGGTGGGCGTGGCCTAATGTTTTACATTCATTGGGAAATAAATGCAATAACACGTGACCAATTCAGCTAATCAGAATGCAGGAATTTCCATGAACACAACGAAAATTTAATTATATCAAATTATCACTACAATACATTACTACATTTCATACTAACCCATTAAACCCTGCATACAACTGTGTTTTTCAACCACGTTACGAACACCTTTTTCACAGTAAGCCTAAGCTGGTCCCACCTCTAGGCATTCGGATTAAACTACACATTACATTCCCCTAGAAAGTTTGCGTAAGTCCCACTTCCTTCAAAGTATGTTTCATTTTCCTAGATTTTATTCGTAGAATATTTGTTGTTCTTAAATACTTTGGCTTAAAATGTCTAACAATCACCAGTAGCCAGAGGGATGGTGTAAATCCTGCTGGGGTACCATGCAGGAAGCAGATGTACCGTATGTCCCCATGGTCCCTGGTATAGTGGACTAACTTTGGTTGCTGGTGATCTCTAGCCCAATTTTATAATGTATTGTTGAGAATAGTCACATTTTTTTATGGTAACATGCTAGTTTTAAATCTATATCTGTGATAATCTGGTAATTTTACTGTCCTTTGTCGACAGATTTCTATAGTACATATTTATATATTATTCCTGTACAACTTGATTTAGTCACGATATGGCTGAAATACTGCCGACGTGACTATAAATCTCAACTCATTCACTCACTAGAACCAAATGAAAATGTTCATAGTATCATTCGCAGTTTTGAAGCATTGTAAGAATATTAATAAGAATATTTAATGATTATTTATAGCCAAATAATGTTAAGTTTACATTTTGGTATTTCAGATTCCTTTTGTGAAATCTTAGAAACATACGATGATTGTCGCTGAAACTGTATATGACAGATAAATTGTTTGTTTTTCTGCCTTTAACGGAAAGGTCATGCTTCAGGCTTAATGTTTTACTGAATATTTTACTCTGTACTTCTTCAATCTTCAAGGTAAATCTTACAAATGCTGGAAGGAAATAAAGAAGATATCTTTGTCAAAGACAATGGGGGTGTTCTGAGAGATAAGACTCGAGGTTTATATTAATCATTAATTTTTATAGATATAGATAGGAAGATAGATATATTTTCCAGATATTTGGGGAATACACACTTTTGTTAAACTTTATCTCTCAAATGATGACAAAGGCAAAAAACATTAAAAAATATTCCTATTTGTATGAACATTGACAAATTTCTTTATCTCCCTGAAAGTCCAAAATATCTAATGTCAAATTCCAAGATGGCCAACAACTGTCGCAATGATTATCTAGTTGTTACATAGAATTCATAAAGTTGTCCGATTTTGGCGATTTTAGCTTTGTTGTCAATGTCCATCACCATCCTGAAATGATCTCTTCATAATTTCTGGATATGATTGCAACAAAGATCGCCAAAGGCGTTTATATATTTACATGACTTGTAGTAATGACTGATATACTCTGTACCAGACAGATTATAGTTTGCTTAATATGTGTACAATTACAAGTATAAAGTAATATTTGGTGGATTTCTATGTATTTCTCGCGCAAAAATGGGAATATTTCTCGCAAACTGATGTTATTTTGCCCAAGCAATATAACTATGTTCAGTGTACATTTTGTTTCTGCGTATATATCATATAGTAGATGTAACACTTGTATTTAGGCTCTTTCGTGTGTGTTGTGGTTGCTTGTACTAGTCCGGACTACTGCCGACTTTATAGTGCTAGCCCACTGATATACCATGCGTCAGTTTAACATGAATACCCCACTCAGACACAGTATACTGAATCTGAAACGACCAGTCCTTGTTTTTTTCTCGATGATTCTCAGCCAGGATAGCAAGTGCCAACTTGTAAAGTCTTTTGTTAAATACATATGATTTGATTAGTATGGGGAGGAGAATTTTAAATGAATAGTCTGATTAGAAATATGCCCCAAATCATTTTGGCAGTGGTGAACACATGATCAGCTTGTTTTGTGGAAACTAGTGAAAGTGAATAGATTGATTGATGATGCTCAGTGATTAAATATGCTACCTTACCTGTTGTATACCTGTTGTGTAATCTTTGTTTGATTATAGGAACAAAACAACATTTGAAATGTGAAGGCAGGTCACCTATTCATATTGGTATCTCTGGCGTCTTATGATGGAGAGTGTATGCTGCTTTACATCACAGTCAGTAATTTTCCAGCAATATAAAGGCTGGTCAAGTAAACCAGTGATTGACAGCATAGCAACAATTAAAAGTACTAGGTCATAAATGCAAATCACCCTCTTCTCCATTGGTCGGCTCTACGACATGCATGGCGCTGGGGATATATTGTACAGGGTTATTGTATCGCGTGAATGGGATGGCGTGCACCTCCACTGTGTCACATTCATTATTCTTTATGTATTTCCCATATGGACTAAAACATGCAGTTGAAGAGCTTATAGCCATAAGGGCTAATGTCATGTGGAGTCCTTTTGAGAAAGGTGATGAAAACACATAATATTATGCATGTTAATGAACTTTTTTTCTACCGATAAATTCCTAGACATTAAAGCATTCTGACAGCAGAGATATAAATTTTGTTATAAAAAACATTCCAAAAAGGAAATAAACTTACGTTTTTAATTTGTGTAAGGGTGGAAAGGGCCAATGTCTGTATTTTGGCCCTTTTTGACCCTCAGGCATTTGCATTGGATTTAACATGTGAGATTGACAAACTACTACTGAAAGTGAAAACACATACTATTGAAGTACTTTTAAATGATTAAAACTAATGCCAACTTTGTGTAATACTTGAAATATAATAATAAGGTGTCCAAACTTTCAAAATCTCTCTCAGACAACCAGTCTCAACCTCAACCACACACTGAAATGAGAGCTAAAATGGCCAAAATCTAGCAAAGTGACTTTGGCCCTTTTGGAACTTGACTTTGGCCCTTTTATAGAATTTTAAGTAGCTATATTTCAAAAATGCATCAATGAAAACATACAATATTTTTTCTACAGGTAGACAATAACTCATAGATGTTACTTATGCAATAATAAGCAAAAAGGGCCAAAGTGCATTTTGGCCCCTTTTAGCTCTAAACTCTTCAGTTTAATATCTTTTGGATATTTGCAGTGTGCAATTAGTGATTCTTGAAGCTAAGTGGTCAGTTAAACACAGATCAATTTTCATTGGTCAACGGAACTACATGTATTTTTCTCTCACTGCATTCATTCACAAATCCACGGCATTCATTCACATGTTTTACGTGCTACAATCTCACTGATTCACATAGTTTCACATCAATAACATGATTTCAAATTAGAATCAACAAAGCATTTATTTCCCATGATTTTCATGTTACAATAAAAGACAAAACTATGTCTGCGTTGTTTGTAAACAAACATGGCTGATCATTTGATACCTGTCAAAGTAAATGACCTCGTTAAGGTGGACGGAGATCTGACTGACAAGAAGAGTTATTCGTATAATTCAACCCCTGAACACATATGTCTTTGAAGTTCCGACACTGTGACAGCAATCGTACTTTTCAAAGTTTACCTACTTTTCGTAACATTTCTCCAACAAACATGATTTTTGTACATTCCGTCTATGTATGTTGTTATAGGATTTTGCATTTTTTTCGAATAGCACATTAAAAAGTTGACAGGTTTTCAATGTTTCCTATTCTCAATGTCAGACCCGGGTTCGATTCCCGACATGGGTACAATGTGTGAAGCCCATTTCTGGTGTCCCCCGCCGTGATATTGCTAAAAGCGGCGTAAAACCATACTCACTCACTCACTTCTTAATGTCAAATGCCTGTCCATGCTGATGCACGGCGTCGGCTGTCTGTCAATGACGAGATCTTGTCAAACCAAGCCTTCATTAAAAAACCTGATGAACTTTATTTTAAAACTTGTCTCCTATTATCAAGGTGGTGTACGCTGTGTAAATCAGACAGAAACTACAAATATATGATCTCTAGAGTTTTTTAACAGAGCTATATCTTTCACGCGTCAATTGAGGAATGAGGTTGGAGAGAGTGGACTGTTTTGTCACACGCGGGTTGATACAAAACAGCTGATTCTTGATCGGTGACAGTTTGTTCTTTAAATGTCTTTAATATGATTATGGGTAATAAATAGAAAAAAATACTCTGTATGAGTGATTACAGAAAATATGTCACGAGTGAAATTAATGTTTTAAGTTCCAAGCTTAGCTCGTACCTCGCGGGTTATTCTATAATTATTTTCCAAAAGAAGCAAATTACCTCGAAGCAGTTGTGTGATGGCGTTTCACAGTGAAAACATATGGTAACGATTCTGAATATGCTGCACCTCTCTAATATGCGGTTATCTTATAAAAACGTAACGGATCCACTCTTACCTGTTAATTCTGTCAATAGTAAGGCCCGCGTAATTAATGTGATTCATTCTGTACAGAAGTCTCGCTTTCTGTCCCTTTAAGTTGCTGCGTCTCAATTCAGATCGAGTTGTCCAAAACAGTATACTTCTGTCACTGTCTACTTTGAAGAGTACAGCTCCTTTGAATGTGAATGTGTTAAAATATCTCCGGACTCCAGACAGAACGATATAGATCTAGTTGTGAGTCATTACTCATCAAAGAGAGATTATTTCTCTCACAGACAACAGACATTATTTTTTGTGTGTGGTGCTTTTTGTTTTTGTTTTTTGTTTTGTTTTGTCATACAATCGGTTCTATATAAATAGTGTAGAACTACCATGAGCACAGAGTGCTATTTTAACGTCTTAAATGTTTTTAATTCTGCATAAAGTCAGATATATCAAATATGGATAAGATTGGTTTTGAACATGATATTATTGAATAATCACTTAAGAAAGGGACAGCCCTTGGGGATTCCGGGTTACTATTGGTCCCTAGCGAGATATGCGTTTTGTCGCTGTTATATGCATCATGTCTTTTGTCAGAATTGTGGGATATAAAACGAATACTTGTAGAATGTTGTATGTTATAAATATTTGATACACGTACATTCGAAATATGGACACGTGAAGATCCGGTTTAGAGTAGGTCTTTGACTCATATTCATAAGTAATGTGTTCACGTCTATAACAAAGATTTAATCAATTTCATTTCATATTCTTCGGAAACATAGACATTTGAAATTCATTCAAGGTTCTTGTTTTTTGTCAGAAGAGGTAAACAAGTCAAATTACAGGTAAATAATGTAGCAAGGCTGATGCAATATTATTTGTAAGCAATTTGCATGCAGCGAGTATATGATTTGATTATCATGCAGCCACATTCGAAAACGGGCTTGTCTGAACAACTAATTCACATGATATAAACAAAAGAACGAAACAATGATTGGGATACCTGCTCTGATATCACGCCCACACAGATGAGCGAGCCTCCAGGGTAGACGAAAACATGCACATGTATTGAAAAGAGCATCTTCTCAACCTCAACGGCGTTTCCTACAAGTGACACATCCTGCTGGCGATCTTCCTCACCAAAATATTTGACTATTTGAAGCCTCACATCATGTTGTACATATGACTCAAAAGTTCACAAAAACTGACATAAATATTACAATTGTTCATTTAACAGGTGCTGATTAAGAAGACACTGGTTTGGGATTACGCAAATAACAAGGGGGTGCCAGAAGTACAATGTCAAATAATAAAATATTTACGTTGTTTGTGTTTTGTTGTTTAACGCCGCACTCAGCAATATGATGACGGTCTGTAAATAATCGAGTCTGGACCCGACAATCCAGTGATTGAAATCATGAGCATCGATCCACACATTTGGGATTCGATGACATGCATGAACCAAGTCAGCGAGCCTGACCACCCGATCCCATTAGTCACCTCTTACGACAAGCATCGTTGACTGTTACGGCAAGCATGGGTTGCTGAAGACCTATTCTACATCGTTTTTGTCACTGATGTGTGTCCTCCATATGTCCACCACACACGAACAATAACATGACACCGCCCCCCCCCCCCCCCCCCCCCCATCCCCCACGTCAAAAGCTTACAGATTCAAAGACGTCTTGATATATATTAACTTAAAAAAGGACGCACGGATTTGAAGAATGTACCTTATTTTAAAGATATGTACCACACACAAAATAAAAGTGTGAATTTCATTTTATGAGAGCTAAGATGTGAAACTAAATGCAGTAGGTTAAATCACTTGTGGTGATATGTTAAAAGAATTTCCAAATAAACCTTGGATATATATATGTTATGACCTATGGTGTTCTGTGGAAGATGTGAATGTTTACTACTAGTGCTACTCGTACAGTCAATGTGAGGATATTTCATAAACCTATCACAGCTTTACATACATCATAATGCGCTACTACAAAATCGATGGGTTACATATCATGGGATGGTGGATTTGAATCCAGTGTTCGCACTGATTATGACCTATCGCCTGTCAATGCCAGAGCTACCAATGCTCAAGAATAAAGGTGACGCTTTTAAATTAAAATACTCTTCAAAGGAGTATGAAACCCAACTCTTTCACCCCGTCACTAACACTACCTCCAAACGTACGACCCGTGAAGATTCCGGGGTAGAATAGGTCTTCAGCCTATGCTTGCCGTAAAAGATGACTATGCTTGTCGTAAAAGGCGACTATCGGGATCAGGTGATCAGACTCGCAGACTTGGTAGATGCATCTCATCGATCCCAATTGCGTGGATCGATGCTCATATCAATCACTGGATTGTCTGGTCCAGACTCGATTATTTACCGACCGCCGTCATATAGCTGGAATATTGCTGAGTGCGGCGTTAAACAAAAAACCAACCAACCAAACCAACGATACGTCCCTGTTGGGCCGTAGATGCTTGTGTAGGGATGAGCAGGATCGGACCCACACCATATCCATTGGCCATCAGCTCTTCGCAGACACTTCTCCTCGTCTGTGAGTCCCCCATGGGTTTCCCCGGAGCTATCTACCTCCACCCTCCCGTGTGGGAACCGCCATGGTTTGGACACCCGTAGTCGGCGAAGTAGCAGTGCTTTCCAGCAATGGTCGTAGCGCCTGGCACAAATTAGCATCGAATCCGAGGTAATAGCGACAGAAACTTTTTATCTAAAACGTTTTCTCTTTCAAATGGTCATGCATTATATTACCTTATGGTTATTCCTCACGTAGAAGTACTCTGGTTTTTCTATACCAGCTTGGCTGTAAAATGCTGGGGATGCCATGTGTGTTGAAAAACATTTTACTTGAGATTTCGTTGCCTGAAAAAACGTTATGTCTGCTTTAGAAATATTAAGCCTGTAACACATATTGTTGTCAGCTCTTTCGAAAAAACTTTTCAGCGATCTCACTTAGCTTTAACAAAGGTCAGTTATACAATAGTAGGGAGTGATTGAGTTGGGTTTAACGCCGCTTTGAACTGTATTCCAGTTATATCACGGCGTGTCAACTTGATGTGTCGGAAAAGCCCTAAGTGACGCGTCGAACAAACGATCACAGATTTTTAGCGTGCCCAAGGGACGCAACTATGTACAGCAAATTGCGGCACTTTAGACGATTGGCCCCCTATACAATAGTAATCAGCCATCATATAGTATGTGAAGATCCGGGATAGAATACGTCTTCAGCAACCCATGCCTGCCGTAAAAGGCGACTGTGCTTGTCGTAAGAGGCGACTAACGGGATCGGGTGGTCAGGCTCTCTGACTTGGTCATCGTATCCCAATGGTGTGGATGTATAATTATGATGCCAAACAATCAGGCCAGACAGGCCACGCAGATCAATACTCCTTCCTGTTACAGTACCAGTATGTGGACAACACACTTAACTGATTTCCTTGTTAATTATAAAAAAAACCATAATTGTCAGATAATATTTGAATACATGCACACAGGCTGACCTACCTGCTGGGTCACCGGGGTTGGTAATATTCGCCAGTTTAGGGTATCTGCTGGTCCAGATCGGGCTCGTGTACGGCATAGCCTAGAATTATTTGTTAAAAGGATATTGTATCCTATATGTCTTGTTACCATGCGTTAATAATTATCCATGTGAAGCACATGTTTAATAATGGCATATACAGAAAACACAATCACTTCTAAATTCTAACCAAGTATAGCGTACGAGGGTTTAAGGCATTATTACATTGGTGTGGTGTCGTGTCGGATTTAATGTCTCTTGCATCGGACACTGATCTCCTACGAGAGTTCTACTCACTTAAGTCACAATAATATCAATATTTACATGCAATATTATTAAAATGAAGTGTAGTGTTGACAGGACAAATGTATTGTTACTAATATATTGCATGTTAAAATGTATGTGTGTTGACGTAATTAGTACTGACACCTAACTTCCTTTCCAAGACTGATAACTACATCATTATTATTCTGATATCTACTCTACTGTATAAACACTGCCTCCTACCTCTATATATACTTGTCAACCATACTCTGTACATCACTTGCATGATAACGGTGTTAGAGCTGTACGAGCTCTAGTAATATAAAGTACTAAAGTGATTGACAAATGTAGATGATATAAGCCGGAACCGATGGTATATTCCTCGATATGAAGGAGACATTCGTGATTGGAAAATCATCCCACTTGCACAGCTTGGTTCAGGGATTGTCATCATTGAGAATGTCCGTGCATAGATCAAGATACAACACTAAATTTGCTTTCACAGTTGTTCCATGATTTTCAACTCTGTTGGATGGATAAGGTGACGATACTGTTTGATCATGATCATGTAAACAAGTATCTATATATCTGAAAATGAGGCTGAACATTTTGGCAACATTCTTTGAGTTAACTAATGTTAGTGAAACAATCCGACTCTGATTGAAAGAGGAAGAGGTCGGCTAGGAGGCGGGCACACTTTGTATCGGTAAACAAGAGGATCCAAGAGAATAGTCCAGTTACACAACACTTACATTATGCAGAGGGAGCTTAATGTGACAAGAAGAAAATGGGTAGTAATTTCGACGACGCCAAGACAACAACTCACGACTAATCATCACCTATTTACGTTGTCAGATTATAGTGTTGCTGTGAAGTATGATTGGATCTCTGCATCCAAAATACACATTACACTAGACATAGGTCAAGACTTTCGATCTCTTAGCCAAGCTCATTTACCAAATTCATAATCGGAACCAGGTTATTTAACCATAAACCATCAGCGCTGGTACACGAGCATAATACAATACAATTATGCACATTTCAAACTCATGAGAGAGACGATACATGCTTCTAAATTATTAATTTCACTGAAATTAAAAGAAGAAATCATTATTTTTAGTAATGAATAGATATTGACAATGACAGTCATCATTCCGGTATTGAAGATTTGCCATGTGGCAGTGAAGATTGTTGTTAGTTTATGTGTAGTGATTTTCACTGGCTGCAAATGATTGAAGCATTCTTAAAATGTCGAACGCTGTCGAGGGCAGATTTTAGTGGTACTCGGTGAGTAATTTAGAGTTATCCACCTTTGTTTACATGCAATATGACAAACGTGATCGTTCGAGAACTTTCGTGGTGGGACAGTTGTAGAAGGCTGACGGTACCTATAATATGAGCGACACGCCTTTTATGACCTGACTTGCATCTCATCTACAAGCCAAATGTGGTTTGGATACCTATCTAAACACACCGAATTCCTACCAGCTCCGAACACGCTTCCACACTGACATTATTCCGGTCAAAGACCGCCTCCGTGGTCTAGTGGTAGAACGTCTGCCCGGAGAGCGGAAGATCCGGGGTTCGATCCCCGGCCGCTTCATACCAAAAGACGTTAAAAGATGGTACTTGTTGTTACCCTGTCTGGTCGACTCGGAGTCAGTATACTGTGTCTGAGTGGGGTATTCATGTTAAACTGCGGCATGGTATCTCAGTGAGCTAGCACTATAAATCCGCATCAGTCCGGACTAGTACAAGCAGCCACACAAACACACACACGAACATGCACGTCGCTATATAAGTGCAATAACCTTGGACGCGACGTTAAACCCCATTTCACCTCACCTCACCTTATTCCGGTCAATAGTGTGTGTACTGACATATATTGTAGGGCATGTTACTTGTTGCTGCTTCCACTTATTTGATCCATTTTATTGCCTTTTATGATCGTAAAGCTAAAAGTGTGTGTTTCAATATGATATCTTGTGTGGTCATTTACTGTTTCACAGACCGTCTCCGTGGTCTGATGGTCGACCGTCCGCCCGGAGAGTGGAAGGTCTGGGGTTCGATCTCCGTCGCGTGATACCAAAAGACGTTAAAAAAAGGACCACACTCACTCACTCACTCACTCACTCACTCACTCACTCACTCACTCACTCACTCCAATATACATCCCATGCTCAACATGAAGATAAAACAGATATCGACTTCATGATTTCAGTAATGCCAGTGCAAATAAAACATCTAGTCATCATAAAACCGCATTGATCCAATGTGTCAATGTTCGCTCTTACTGGCAGATCCAGTTCCGACAACATGTTGAAGACCCGAAAGTAGCCGCCCTGGTTGGTGTATCCTTGAAGGTGAGCATCATTGTAATGACCTTGAATAGTGAATTCTGCTGAATCAGACCCTTACAGGCAACATCGAGTGCGATACAGGAGCCAGAGTAAAATGATAACTACGTACTATGAAATCGTAACAATGTAAAGTTAAAGTCATCACGACTGAATTCTGTAAATGTCATAAATGTTCCTGAAAATTTAGATCGTACCTGTTCGAAGCCCATATCGAGTTTCGGTTGCCGAGGTGATCTGGTGTGTGTGTAGATCTATCTTAGTTATTTTGACGGCGTTATTAGCACAGCTCCAGTTCCTGACAATTAAAATGCTCACCGTAAACTGTATTAATGCTAAGTGGAAAAAAATAACGTGTGTTTTCATCAGTTAGAAATGATTATCTTTCATTTGATCTTCTACCTCTGATCAGCGTTGGAAATACCTGACTGCCCGACCGTCCCAGACGGAAATATTCCGTCTCGGGGAGTAAACTTTTAGAAAATGCACGCCTGATGGTCGTGTTGAATATTTTAAACGGTATATGTAAAATATATGAATACAAATTTGTTTAAACCTCATGTTGGCCGACATGATGGCTACGAATGCAGCTAAGCGACTCATTTGCGATTGCACGAAATGTTACTGTAACCAATGCTAACGTTTAATAATATATTTACATGAAACTTTGGCGTGTAATCCCAACACTGCAACAACGCGAAGTAAATGTTTGGCATAACAATGCGAGGCCGCCAAAATAGTGTTGAGCTTTGTGTGTGTGTGTGTGTGTGTGTGTGTGTGTGTGTGTGTGTGTGTGTGAAGGTGTGTGTGTGTGTGTGTGTGTGTGTGTGTGTGTGTGTGTGTGTGTGTGTGTGTGTGTGTGTGTGTGTGTGTGTGTGTGTGTGTGTGTGTGTGTGTGTGTGTGTGTGTGTGTGTGTGTGTAAAAAAATCAACATCAGTATTTGTCAGAATATCTTTGAAGTTAGGGACATGTAAGTAAATCCATGCAGCCCTACCAGTATCCAATGGCCCAAGGTTCCTTCTCATGTTTCCACCGTGCATCCTCACTGAAGCCACGTGTGAAGGTGGTGGCGGACTTGCTACTGACCGCTGACTCATCTATATACCCGTGAACAGTCATCATGGCATATAGAGAAAAGCCAGCAAGGCACACAGAATGGTCACACGTTCTTATAACGAAACCAACACATTATGTGAAAACAACCACTTCGTCCATAATAACGCCTACTCTTTTCAATCTAAATACAGGACAAAATACTGGGATAAGGGTGACCTCATTTGGTATCCGGCAACACAAGAAGTCGTACAACGGCGTGACTGATGACTCGGCATTTGGCTGGCAATGACCTTCAGTGCTTTCGAAATAAAAGGAGATAAGACTACTTCATTTGGCGCTTTCAAACCCAAAAGGAACTAAGGCCTACTTCATTTGGATATCTGGCCAGACGTGTTGGGTTTCCGTTGATAAACAGCTCCAGCCATGAAATCTTGGTCGTGTAGAAGCCAAAGCGTGTGATTTTTGCCATAGTCAGATATTCCAGCTTTCGGGAGGTGGACCTATGATGAAGTTTATAATGTGTGAGTTATCTTCCAGTGTACGATTCCGACTATTCCATGAGCACTTGTTTATGAATCAATATACAGTAATGATGATGTTGGCACATAAAATAATGTATTTAAGGACATTTATAGTGCTTAAAATTACATTATTTTATAACTTATAATGAAACGTGAAACAATGCTGAACATAATTATGAAGCTGCTGTAACGCTTCCTATAGTATTAGGGGGTCACGGGTGGCCCAGTCGTCTGAGGCGCCGCGATTCGCTGTGCAGAGTTGCGTCCCTTGGACACGCCAGAAACCTATGATTGTGGGTTCGAATCCCGGTTCGCCCCGATTATGTTTCTACGTTTGTCAGCACCATATACCCGTGCTCGTGGATTTCAGCGAAGTGGTAAACGTCTGAGACCTGCATCACTTCCTGCTTTCCTCCCACATTAAGCTGACACGCCATGATACAACTGGAATACTGTTAAAAGCTCACTCACTCTATAGGACCATAGTATAAGTTTATACATAAGATCCTTAAGTTCAAGAGTATAATGTCCAACCCTTTCTCTTGGATCCTTGATCACCGATTCAAGTCACTGCATCTTATAACCAGTATGGAGATCAATTATATACCGGTTTCCCCAGGACGCAGGGTTGGTCGAAGACGCGTCCATTTCGCATTCGGATCTGTTGCCTTGTTTATTCAGATGAACATTTGACTGCCCTTTGCAAGAGTTTGTGACGGGTGCCACAGGCGAGGTAGGATAAAGTCAACACTATTGTATTGTGATCACATGCTTACGGTGATGTGTGGTGAATTCAGGTTTAACATTTCAGGTGTGTGTGTGTATGTGTGTGTGTGTGTGTGTGTGTGTGTGTGTGTGTGTGTGTGTGTGTGTGTGTGTGTGTGTGTGTGTGTGTGTGTGTGTGTGTGTGTGTGTGTGTGTGTGTGTGTGTGTGTGTACCAGTTCGAACGTATGGCTATTTTATAATGCTACCCCAATAAGATACCATTCCGCAGTTTAACATGGATTCACCATACTCAGACCCTATCTCTTTAATGCCGTACGCTAGTTAGGATAACAACAGGTAAAGTGTTGTAAAGCCTTTTTATATGACGCGGCCACGGGATCGAACTATGGCCTTCCGCTCTGGGAGGACGCTCTATCCACTTGACCGCAGTGGATCTCACATACCTATGCTATCGTCGGAATCCTACAATGGACTCTAAGAGCCTAAGGGTTTTCTCTTGTAAGATGGTTTCAGTCTATATACAAACTTTGATATAAAACTAGATACACTATATATACATGTTCTTGTTGCCAGACATATCCGAAACCAAACCTGTATAAAATATATAACTTTTGAAGCCAAGCCAAGGTAGTCCTTCCATTCGCACAATAAAAAAGTGAATTATGGTTGACTTTTTTTGTGACAACTGTATTCAAAATCTAAGGTTAACTGAATGTGAAGCATAAACACGTTGTGTTCAGAAAAGGTTTATTCAAGCAATAAGGAGAGGCCATCGGTCCAATGCACAAATGGGTTGAAAACAAATTGGAGAGAGAGGGTCACACATTGATGAATTAAAACGGTGACATCAATTTATTCAACACTTGATGATAGAAAGAATAATCACAAATGACGAAATAATATTAAATACATGCAGACAATGTCTTTGAAATACAAGGCGCGCCAATTAATCATAATTTATGGACAAAACTTAAAATGAATTGCTCCTTTTTAAAATTCATACAGACAATATTTAATGACCTCAACATTTTTGGAAGAAAACATGCATAGAAGAACCGTTACATTGTATCAAGGAGTTGGATTGTATACATGTATTGTTTTCACAAACTCTTTACCCTTGTATAGCATTTGATGCGGCGTAAAGTATCTGCATCTCTACTCCGTTGTGCAACCATCTGTTCTGCTCACTCGCAATCTCTCTGCCTACACTATCCTCTCTAGTCACCGGGTCCACCAACTCATTGCACTCACAGTATCCATTCTATCCTCCCTTGAACACTCCAAACACAACCTTTCCCATATCAATCCGCCTACTCTAACCATTTTCACTCAATACTCTAGTTAACCCAATGCCGTTATTACAATGTATACCTAAACTCTAAAGGGCAATCTTTCATCTTCTCCTGGTAGGTTTTGTCAAACCACTCATTCTGGGCGACAGTGAACCAATTCTTCCAGTCACCGGTACCACCTAAAGTAATAACATAAGAAATTCAGGCGCAAAACATGAAAATATTAACTTTAGCTACCTTTAGAACATAAATTTACGAAATTTATCAGTACATTTCAAATTGCTTGTAATTATGAAAAAAGTTTTGTCAGTAGCAAAGGTAGCGTTTAACATTGGCAACGACGTCTCAGCATATTGTCTTTGTACATTACTGAAAGCCATCAGGTGACAAGTCATCCCCGGCATGTCAAAGATATAATAAATGCAACAGTGCATACTGGGAGGTAAATACTCACCATTTCGAGATGTTCTTTTCCACAAGTGTACAAGGAAGTAAAATCTAAACTTTTCGAATTATTCTATTTTCTATTATTCTATTACTTTTCTTGATATTCCATTCAACAGAGCGCACTCGAAGATTTATTCTTAGGCTTTGATTGATTTTAGAGAAGCAATAGCATTTTATATTCTCCCTTCAGTTATGGCTTCTGACATTAGTATACAAACTATATGCATTGAAGTATAGTCTGCATAATTCCCAAGAGTATACATTTTTCGTCAATCCACAATAGTTGTTACATTAAGTGTAAAGTATAAAGTGCATCAAGTCAATCTACCCTCTCTAACCACTCTCCAGGGACTGCTTGATCGTTAGATTAATGCTCACCTTGTCCAGATATTCAATACAGTGGTTAGTACTCATCTGTCCTATATGTTCAGGCTCATCTGTTGCAGACATTGCCTCTTAGAGAGCTTATTGGTACATACATTATCCTCTTGTCTTGATAGTCCATCTCACAGAGTTTACTGGGAAATACATCATCCTTTCTACATATTCACTCTCACAGAGCGTACTGGGAGATATATACTATATTTTCGAGATAGCCAGTCGATAGCGCGTACTTGGAGAGACAAATACCATCTATTCTTTATATTCCATCTCACAGGGCGTACTGGTAGCTAAATGCTCACCTTGTCTATAAATTTGATTCCACAGAGAGTACAAGGGGGGTACATACTCACCCTTTCTGTACACGATGTCGGCCATAACCTTGATTTGCTTCATGGAGGCGAAGCTGCAGTGATCGCATACTTCCTTCATGAACTCATCACTTCTCGTTGTGCCAAGGAAATCTTGCATTTTCTTCATCTCGCGGAATGCATCCTTAAACGTATAACATCAATATTATTAATATCATGAACAGACAATGACCGAGAACACACATGGTAAGAAAACTAAAATTAGGGTTGCAACATAAACAGCTTACATCAACACGAGCTCTCTGTTTGTTTTTAAATTACGAGGTAAACCCAGTAACGCTAAGACGGAGCAATTTTTCTAGCTGTTAAAACGGCTGTTTCAATCAGAGTTAGTTATTGGGAATTTATACCTCTGATTGACGAATCAGAATCGAGTATTTTCCAAATCCATGGTAGAATGTTCGTTTTTACTTTTCTGTTCATAATTTCAAATTATATTTTAAATATTTATGTCCTGCAACACTAGACTATTTAACATTAACACACGTTTTGAAAAACACAGTAAACTAATCCTCTGTGGTTTGAAATTTGACAAGAGCGCTTTAGAACTGTTGTAAAATACGCCAGCTATCATAAAATGTGCTGAAAAGGGACCACGGGTAACAATGTAACTCCAGTTCAAGATTATTTACTTATATTCTTGATTAGTTCAAAATAATGCTCACAATATATAATATTTTCAACAAGAATTGATTTAAGAAAATAATAAATCTCCACAGATTTATTTAATGTCCTGGCAGCCTGTTGCATGACTGCGCTGCTTGGACTCAACTAAGTCATTTCCTGGGTATCAACATAACATCTTCGACTGTAGGGTGTACGCATCGTTGGGTTGGCTTCATATTGAAGGCTTTTGCATGTTTGTTAATTCAGAGGTAATAATGGATCCAGATTTCAATCTTATTTTGACCAATCAACAACTTGCATTCTTCACTGTCACGTTGAATACTATGCAAACACCAAAGCAAGGAACACAAGTGAGTGGGCGATTTTGCCTCGTTGATCAATATTCCAGCAGATTGGGACACAAAAATAAGCTTAATATTACGTTCAAACAGACTACTGTGAGTAACATCTTTCAGTAGCCCTGCTTACCTCTTTGATGTCTTCATAGCTGAGTGTCAGTATGGGGACGTCAGTGGTTTTCTTCACCTCCTCCCAGTCCTTCACATAGTCGAACCAGCAACCGTAGTCAACTGAAACAAAGAACATATTTATGACATCACAAGGTCACAAAGTCATGGTCTGGAATAGGTTGAAGAGTTAGGTTTAACGCCACTTTGAACGGTTTATCATTTAGATGTCTGAGGAAAACGCAATGCTCCTAAACAAACGACCTCCTGAACAAGAACACGACCATGCGAATGGTACTGATCGACCACGGATTTTACTCGGGACGGATTTAGGGTTTCAACCCATGATAAGTGTAGCCTGACAGAATCAATGGAGAACATAACTGGGATTTATGAGATCTGCAGTGCACGTATGCATAAGGTCTGTCCACTATTTCTTTATCTAAGAATCACTCACACTTCCCCTCCAGTGAGGGGCGGACGAAATTCTTCCATTCTCCAGTGTAGTTGTAGCACATCGGCAGTTTCTTCACAAAGTTGTAAAAAGAAACAGTCACGTCCTTTGGGTTCCTAGTCACGTACACGATCTTAGGTGTCTTTACTTTAACCTGCTCCGGAAGTTCGTTGAACAACAAGTGAGAGTTGAGGATCCTGGGAGAAGGAAGATCTTTGTATTTTTCTTCACTGACAAATTCCATCATGCCAGTCCCTTTGCTGACTTCATCACGGTCGAGTTTTCCCGCCACCAGCAGGCGGACCATCTCCCAGACCCAGTGGGTACCTGTATAGTAATACCATATGGAGGTTCGTAATTCGGGCAAACTAGTTTTGAGTTTTCAACGCCGACACATACGACGTCCTACTGCAGCCACGTGCAATGGTGTACGCCTAAAACACAAATCACAGCCATAGACTGTTTGAGTTTGGTTGAGATAAAAAAAATGTGTGTAACGACAAGTGATTAGAGTATAAACATAACTAATGTCAAAGCCAGAAAATAATCAGTCTCGATTATCTACTGTAACCACTCGGCGTAAGGGCAAAATAGAAGTGAACTTAATATGAATGGGTCACTGAAAATCAGTGATTACCCCAGGTGGTCGCGAAAAGGGTTAAGAACGTTTACTGTCCAGCTCTTCCGGTAGCACACACAATTTGCATGAACGCAAAACCTTGACGAGACAATCCAGTAATTCTTCACCTGTATCGCAGGTATCCCATCAGTGTATACCTGACTTACTGTTCACTTTCCACTGGGTTACCTCGACAATTATTACGTCAATGTATCACACTCTGTGGGAAACCAATTCTGTGTTGCGTCACTGTATAACAAAAAGCTGAAGATCGAGGCTTGTACAATTTCCCTATTCATCTTTGGACTGTCTTGATTTTCAACGCTTAAAAGTGCTTTTAACAGTAAGGACCCTTTAAACTAACGTGCAATTTTCCCTGAACTATATAACTGTATTGATAGGTACAGTTTACCTACCTGACTTAGGGAAAGCACACACCAGGATATCGTCAGAGCGGATTTCAACAGATGGTAGTTGCTCCAATGGATGCATATCCACAGTTACGGGAAACCTTGGATATTTGCGGCCATTGTAGCTTATCATCGTCAACTCATCTCCACCATCATCAGCTACACGTATCTCCATGGCGACGACAGGTCGTTGTCTTTTAAATCCAGTGACCAGAGCGTCTGAATATGGTATACACGACTTGAGTCTGAAGGGAAATATATTGATGGAATCATACTTTATTGGACAGATTTATTATTCGGGGTCGACATTTAACCAAGTAATACAAGTAACTGGGGAATTCTGCTAGAGATGGAATATTCGGTCAGTCAACCTTCTAAACACACACATTTTTTCACTTCAAAACCTGAGCCCAAATTATCTTGTCAGCATTGTCTTATGACAACACATGTTTAAATTGCTATGTCGTAGCCTAAACGCAATCTTTTTTTATACCGCAACGTTCATATGGACAAACACAGTTGACTAACACAAAAGTAGGCATAATGCACTTGTGGACAGCAATGTTCCGCTAAACATCAAGTGGGACCTCGCTAATCAGGACACTAGTTTCTCCTTCAGGACAATAAAACACGAATAGGTCAAGAAGGCGGACATGTGAAACGTAAAACATATTACAACATGCAAAACTACAGATACTTACTGCTGAACGGTTTTCGTCTTATTAACATAGTCTGTTATCGCAGCAGTCGAACTTTGTACTTGTTACTATAGGTTAGCTGAATTACCAAGGGTAAAACGACGCTCGTTGTAGTGCGCTGACATGCTGCTCACACTAGTCATACACACGCGAGCTCGGGTCATAATCTGTGCACACTATTTACAGCCAACCTGATCTCACAGGGTTTATATATTCATTATTCGGTCAAATTATTTCAATGTTGACGTTACTGTAAACGTGTTGTGTACGAACCTAGATATGTGGGCATTACACAGCTGTGCTTTACCGTGAACCTGATATAACGAGCCCGATATTGGACAATTGTGTCACAGCCGGACATGAGCATTTGCAGACATATCCTAACTGCGATCTACTTTTGTACGATGATGTTGACATGGCACAGTTGATTCAGGAGACATACGGACACTTGTGGACGAGCCGATCTCCTGACTGGTCAAGGGAATTTCCATTACGGGTTGATTAAAACAAACATGTAATACGGTATTTACCACAACACAAGTAGTACTCACCACTTAACGATCGCCCTCCTAATGTATTCTTTCATCGCAGCACTCATGCTGTATATATAATGCATTGCATCAGACTGCTGCGTCACCAGGGGTATGCGTAGGTAACCTTCGTGCAACACGCACTTGCTGCTCGTACACAGTTAATGACACAGTGGCAGAATATGTGTACGCCCTTTACACTGCAAACACGAAAACGTCGTTTTTTCCCGTATATGGTCATTGGACGGAAAAACGACGTTATTTGGACGTTTTCAAACCATCGTTTTTCCGTCCAAATAACGTCGTTATTTGACATCGGAATTTACTGGGAGAGAACGATAGCGTTAAGCTCCTCCCTTTCTTGATTGACATTGTCAATCAAGCAACAGCGTCTACCGGTATTTCTACTTCTCAGATTTCATTGGTCAGTCCCCGCATGTTAGATTACAGGCCCGCGTTTGACGCTGCACTCGAAGCGCTCAGCGGAAGTACTGAAATCAATCGTTCTGCGCATGCCGATTACTTAATGCCTTGACCAAATTTTCCGTTCTGTGCATGCGCGATTTCGCGTATTGGTCCTAGATTTAATGTCACCACTATTTGACAATGGTTCATAAACACAGTCACGTGAAGGTTCGGAATCGTAACGAGTAACTCCATTTAAATTGAAGAGGATTCCCAGTGATATGGGAGATTCCAAGATGAAACTATTCTATGGCTATCTAGGCTGCCACCCAAACCGATCTAAACGGGACCCGATAGCTTATTGTATGCTATATAGTCATATGGAAGTGGACAAGAACTATACATTGTATTCCGGCCGATTGTTCTTGCATTTACTTATAAGTCAGGAAAATGGACTTAAAAGGGGACTTGTTGAATGTAATTATTTTAATTATTAAATGTTGCCTATACACTAATCTGGACGAACTTCTCATTGTTCTGTTTATGTTATCCTATATACTATTAGTATGTTACCGTTCTAAAGTCAACCTCTCACATAACATTATATTGTTCATAGTATCAAAGTTTAATCAACAATATCAAGAGCAGCGATTTAAACCACTGAAACACCCAAACACAAGGCTGTTATCAAGCGCTAGTGCAGACGTGATGCATCGTAAAAACTGTATCGTGATGTCTTCAGAAATTCAATTATACTACGAGATAGTACGGCTAACGCTGACTCACCGGTGGAACAAAGACAATATCGCTAATACAGATTTTAACGTATTTGAATGTTAATACTAAAGACAAACAATCATTATTTTTGCAGTGACGATATAACACGTATACACGTTTATTGTTAACTTTCATCAGTTTTGCTCTTCATTTAAATAACTTTGTTTTCACATATATATGTAGCAATACCCGACAAGCATGTCATACATAATTATGGGGCAGTTTTCAATCTTGTACTGACTTACTCTGGTGTTAATGAGCGAAGTTTATTGGCTTGTGTGTAAAACCCCGTTTTTCTGGTAATCCTATTATTACTTAGTTTACTTCTATCTAATGACACCCTGTTCTCTGGATCATGGCTCCGTGACTATCCATAACAATTAAGATGAACATTCAGTTCAAGTAAATGAATGAGTTTGTTTTGACGCTACAGTCAGTCAAAAAACCAATGCTGTGAGGTTTGATAACACACTTCTACCAGGTCGAACATCGTGGATCCTCATTTTCTGCCTAAAGAGAATCATAGTTCATATGCTAATCCATCTGCGAATACTCTCCCACTCAAGATGACCTTACTTGTTGCTAAATCTATCATCTATCCCCCTAATCTCACCCGCCCCCACCCCCCACACGCACGCACGCACGCACGCACGCAAACACGCACACACACACACACACACACGCAAGCACACACACACACACACACACACACGCACACACGCACACACACACACACACACACACGCACGCACGCACGCACGCACGCACGCACGCACACACACACACACACACGCACGCACGCACGCACGCACGCACACACACACACACACACACACACACACACACAAACAAACAACTGACCTAAATAACCTGGACAGGAAATACTGCTGATAGCCTCTGGTCAACTCAGCCGCGCCACCGCAGAATGTTCGTCCAACTCTGCAGGGGGCATTCTCAGTGGCTTCAAACGCGCTGAAATGTTTTCGCCTTGCATCCAAGATGGTGGACAAGTGAAATCGTATGAAATTTGGCTATTTTAGGTCCTATCTCTTTTTTGATTACCCAATAAAGTCAATTCATAGTTACACGGTTGTGAAGAAGCTTACAACTTTATAAGACTTATTCATCTCATTCCAAAAAAGCTACTCGCTCTCACATAAAGTTGTAGTTATTATGTCACTGTTTTATTTCTTTAAAAATATATCAACAATAACAATTAAGATGAACATTCAATTTCCGATATAAGTAAATGAATAAGTGTGTTTTACGCCACAATCAGTCAAAGACCAACGTTGTCCGGTCTGATGACACACAATCTACCAGGTAGCACATTGTGTACACCCTATCCCCATTGAAGTCTCCACTGTGGGTATTCCTGGGGACGAAAAGGCCCCATGTACCTAGGAATTTCATCAATACATTCTCTGCCTAAAGAAGATCATATAGTTAACATGCTAATCCAATTCGAACTACCATCCCGCTCAAGATGAATGTTTTTTGTAACATCCAACAGGCCCACATTTACGCACGCACGCACGCACGCACGCACGCACGCGCACACACATATTTGGATTTACCAATCCCTGAATTGAGAAGACGTGCGTTACGAAGCTCCTCCAAGTCATCATCAATATCCGTATATGTCTGTGATATCATTACCCATCCAAAGCCGAATATACATTTATTGTGTTTTCTTGACAACAAATGTTATAATTGGGATAACACTTTCTGAGTAAAGTACAGATTCTCGTACTTTCTTGGGTTGAGCCCCCTCCGGGATTTGAACCCACACTGTGAGTGAGGCACCCAATCGCCAGAACACAAAGTTGGCGATCTAACCCAGCCACCGAACCATAAAAGGTTAGTCCAGATGACGTATACTTTCTGTACTCCTCTGACAAGAGAAAAATGGCACGGCTTCTATGACCGAAAGCTTTGAACCAACAATGCCTTAAAGAAAGTGGTCAACAGTAACACACATTATATTTGGATACCACTTTCTCAGTAAACTACATATTTTTAGGGTGGAGATAATAGACGTTGATGGTTGATTATCAATGGACAAATTAAAGCCAAAACTTAACTTATGAATGATTGGTAATGGGAAATGGACAATGGGCAAACGGGAGGCGGGGTAATCAGCGCCATGCCAGTTATCTGTTGGCTTCCCTTGTTGCGTTCCCATCTTTGCTATCTTTTTACTTTTGTTGTTCTTACAGGTACAAATATATGTTCTCTGCCTCATAGCATTTAATAATATGCACCTGGTGAAGGAGAAAGTATATATTCCGAAACGCAGTGTTCCTCCGTTGACATCCATAAATATTTTTCCTTGTGTGTATCAGTTCTTAATGCCCTTCAAAGACTCAATCTAGCTTTGTTTTTAAATGTGGTGATATTTGCGTAGAATATAATATGGTCATGCCTATATACATTTGGGTCTTTGTCTACATAAGCATTTAGACATACAATTTAGAGCTAAGGACATTGCTAATTCTGCAGGCATGAAGTACACGTCATAGCAAGCTGTGATCTTTATTCATACTTTAGATATTCGTAATGGAGATCTGTAACTGAAGTTTACCGTAATCTTCCGCAACTCTCACCTCCTGACCAGTTGAACGTCTTAGTGCATTCAGATGCCATTGTAAAATTCCAGGCTGACCCTCTTTCTGTGATTTTTTGACGGATGAAATCTATTGCGTTATAATAATCTCTGTTTGCTGATATATAATATGTACATGTTGTAAAATATTTACGATATTTTAAACGTGTAATTCGATGCATATGCAATGCAATGTGAACATAAGTGCGGATGCACGAAGGCGGTTATAGTCATAGTTATACTGCGATGGATGTAAGGGAATGGTAGGGGGGTGTATGTATGTTTGAAAGCACGAATACCGATACATGAGGGCGGATATAGTTATAGTTCGATGGATGTTCGGGAATGGTGGGAGGATAGATTATGTATGAAAGCATGCGCATGGATCCATGATGGCTGACGTAGACATAATGGTGGGGAAAGAAGAATGTGATGTGTGAGTGTGTGTGTGTGTGTGTTCGTGCGTGCATGCGTGCATGCGTTGTGATACGAGGGTTGGCGAACATGTTGTCAGATGATTGTGTGAGTAAGTTAAGTGGTTGAGGATGTGGCAGGTATGAGTATTGATACATGCAGACTTGGGGTTGGGGGACTGGGTGTGCCTGTACTGAGGTCTTTTGTTTCACTCACTTATAGTGTTTTCTTTCACTCAAATACTGTTTTACGCATTTTAATGACTGCAACTGTAGTGACTCAAAGGTCATACTGGCCGGGCATTCAACATATCTACCCCAACTACATACGTAGCCATTTTTATGGTGTACAATTCTTCTTCTACCTCACACACACACACACACACACACACACACACACACACACACACACACACACACACACACACACACACACACACACACACACACACACACACACGCATTAATTGTTTTATTAAATGTATCTTCGAGAGTCAGTAAGAAACTAGAAATAACTGCCTTTGTTCTGTAAACCTCACCAAGTTTCAGCTTTCGCCTCTTCCTTTGTGGACTGAGGTTTCACATTTGTAAAATGATCTCTCTTATCTGTCTGTACCATCAACTTAACTGCCCTCACCCCCTGCAGTTTTCCCGTCCCATATTGCCAAGCAGGTGACCCACAAGGAGGAATACCGCCCTCCCTCAGTCCAGTGATACTGTGCCAAGCACAATATGTTGGGGATACGTAGCATTGCTGTGGGCAAACATTTTGTAACAATTTGGCAAACTTTGATATGTAAACAGCAAATATTATTCAGTTTTATTTCAACAAAAACGGAAAAAATCGGATCCTACTTATTTTGTGGATACCATAACAATAAATCAAGCCAATAGATCGTTTGAGCTGGCATGAATATAAAAAATAATTAGCAAGTCGATAGTCATAATTCCCTCTGTTGGTCCCACGTGAAATGTTCTTCATTAATAGAATAGATGGCTGATAGACGTTCGACCGAATAATATCATTTGCTAACTTCAACTGTTCATCTAATTTCCATGAATGTATGTTACATAGTTCATATGTTCATGGGCTTCTTCACTGAATGTATAGTGTGGAGGACTACTTCACTTGAGGATAAGTAACATAAATAATGATGATAGTTATGATAGTATTGCCTTTATTATTCCTTCAGATTATAAAAAAAAAAGTTATTATGTTTTCATAGAGAGAAAGAGGTATGGAGATTGTGAGATTATTTTTAGCATCGGAATTGTTAACATAATTCTTAAAGATATTATGTTTTGTTTGTTTGTTGTTAAATGCTGCACTCAGCAACGTAAGGATATTAAAACATTACATTTAGGTTCAGTTGTATTTTTATATTTGTATCAGTTTGCAAATGTTACAGAGACCTGATAAGGGATATATAATAATGTATAGTCGCTATTCTTAAAGTTTGTTTTAAACATATTTTATTGACATATATGGTCAACGGGATTGGGCAAAAGTTATCCAACTTAGGTGGCCCTTTCCCTACTCTATATGTACAGACATTGATTATACATATATATACACATATACAGAAACACATACATATACATACGTATACAGAAATACAAACATATACACATAATCATATATACACACAATCATACATACTCATACATACATACATACATACATACACATAGTCAGATACATATACACTTATTACAAAGAGAAGTAACAAAGAGAAATATATTTACACAAGAACATAAACATAATGTTTACAAGAGTAACATAGACAGTCATGCATAAGAATTGTCTATAGACACAGTTTACTTGTATGTACACATTAATCCAAAATACATGCAAAACTACATATATAATTACACAATCATACAAACACTTATGTACATGTACACATATGCATACCTACACACACTACATGTACATACATACACATATACCCTTGAATACGCATGCATACATATATATACATACACATATTTACACACATACACCAGGATATATACCCGTAAACATTATGTTTACAGAAGGAGGCAGAGATACACATGTATTCATATACATGCATGCAGTTTATTCACCGATGGCGTAATTAATAATAAATGGTCGCAGAGCGATATTCTGTATTAATGATAAAGGGTTACTCGAATCTATTAGTCGACAGTATATATTTTTGAACGCTGTTGAAGATGAGGTTATTGTGACTTTCAGATATGGATACATCACCGTAGAGAATATTTTGTATTGTACCTGTAGTTCCAGCTTTTATAATGTTAGCGAACATGATATTTCTGGGAATAGTGTAATTGGGACATTCAAGAAAAAAGTGTATGTTGTTTCTTAAAGTAAGAATATGTTAGATTTATCAACCAGAAATATTGCACACAAGAGGATAATCATATTTCATGACACTATTCAACGTCGAAGTCAACGATATTTGTGTATGTTATTGCTACATGACACGGATACGTCATGATAAAGCAATTAGAAATTGGCATTTGATGATATAAGATAGCTACGCGATAAATCACAAAGAACAAAGAAGGAAGCGATATTTATTTCACGATAAAATATTGTTCTATCATGACGTCATTTATTGAGATTCGAACATGCACTCGCAACTTGAAAAGTAAAATTTGTAAATTTGACCTTATTTTTGAGAGGTATGTGTCTAGTGAGTTGTTCCCAATAAATGTTGCTGGAGAATCCGAAAATGAGAGTGATATGACAATCGGTATTGGGAGAAAAGGTACAGATGATTGACGCGAAAATTGTGAGAATATGCGAGACCAAACTCAAATCCTAAAATGGATTTATCTAGCATGGCCGCTGTCGGATTCTATTCAAGGAATCATCATTATTTAAGTACGGGTAAATATTGTAAAGCGTGTATTTTTTCCTAATTTAACACCCTAAAAGAGGCTGTACGTAATGTTGATATCTCATATAGAAATAAACGAGTCTCGGTCGTTGTTTATCGTACAATAAACAACTCCCACTCGTCGTTTGTTTCTTAATAATATGACCATATACACTAACATTATATCTTTTCATGTTTATAGGTCAACAAAAGCGACATAAGCATTTCCATTATCATGAGAAACCCTTGCCAAAAGTAGCGCCAACTGCACCATTGCGACAACATCAGGAGCATGTTTCATTATTCATCATAATAAATGATGACATTGGATGCTCGCAAAAACGCGAACTCATTCCGATCCACTAGTTGCACCTGCCACAAACACATCCAAAGGCAAGCCAATTGTTCACCCGAAAAAGCAGAGAATTGCATCTGACATCATTTTTGTCATTGATACGTCAAACCTGGAAATGCCGTCTACACGTCCAACACAAAGCCAAAGCCAGAACCCAAATCCTTCAAACCCGGCCAAAGTTCTGTTAATTACATACATTTCCCCCTAACCTTAAATAATCTATACTAGTTCTGAAGTAAATCGCACTGCAAACACGAAAACGTCGTTTTTTTCCGTATATGGTCATTCGACGGAAAAACGACGTTATTTGGACGTTTTCAAACCATCGTTTTTCCGTCCAAATAACGTCGTTATTTGACATCGGAATTTACTGGGAGAGAACGATAGCGTTAAGCTCCTCCCTTTCTTGATTGACATTGTCAATCAAGCAACAGCGTCTACCGGTATTTCTACTTCTCAGATTTCATTGGTCAGTCCCCGCGTGTTAGATTACAGGCCCGCGTTTGACGCTGCACTCGAAGCGCTAAGCGGAAGTACTGAAATCAATCGTTCTGCGCATGCGGATTACTTAATGCCTTGACCAAATTTTCCGTTCTGTGCATGCGCGATTTCGCGTATTGTTTCCTACATTTAATGTCACCACTATTTGACAATGGTTCATAAACACAGTCACGTGTAGGTTCGGAATCGTAACGAGTAACTCCATTTAAATTGAAGAGGATTCCCAGTGATATGGGAGATTCCAAGGTGAAACTATTCTATGGCCATCTAGGCTGCCACCCAAACCGATCTAAACGGGACCCGATAGCTTATTGTATGCTATATAGTCATATGGAAGTGGACAAGAACTATACATTGTTTTCCGGCCGATTGTTCTTGCATTTACTTAGTCAGGAAAATGGACTTAAAAGGGGAGTTGTTGAATGTAATTATTTTAATTATTAAATATTGCCTATACACTAATCTGGACGAACTTCTCATTGTTCTGTTTATGTCATCCCATATACTATTAGTATGTTACCGTTCTAAAGTCAACCTCTCACATAACATTATATTGTTCATAGTATCAAAGTTTAATCAACAATATCAAGAGCAGCGATTTAAACCACTGAAACACCCAAACACAAGGCTGTTATCAAGCGCTAGTGCAGACGTGATGCATCGTAAAAACTGTATCGCGATGTCTTCAGAAATTCAATTATACTACGAGATAGTACGGCTAACGCTGACTCACCGGTGGAACAAAGACAATATCGCTAATACAGATATAACGTATTTGAATGTTAATACTAAAGACAAACAATCATTATTTTTGCAGTGACGATATAACACGTATACACGTTTATTGTTAACTTTCATCAGTTTTGCATTTCATTTTAATAACTTTGTTTTCACATATATATGTAGCAATACCCGACAAGCATGTCATACATAATTATGGGGCAGTTTTCAATCTTGTACTGACTTACTCTGGTGTTAATGAGCGAAGTTTATTGGCTTGTGTGTAAAACCCCGTTTTTCTGGTAATCCTATTATTACTTAGTTTATTTCTATCTAATGACACCCTGTTCTCTGGATCATGGCTCCGTGACTATCCATAACAATTAAGATGAACATTCAGTTCAAGTAAATGAATGAGTTTGTTTTGACGCTACAGTCAGTCAAAAAAACCAATGCTGTGAGGTTTGATAACACACTTCTACCAGATCGAACATCGTGGATCCTCATTTTCTGCCTAAAGAGAATCATAGTTCATATGCTAATCCATCTGCGAATACCCTCCCACTCAAGATGACCTTACTTGTTGCTAAATCTATCATCTATCCCCCTAATCTCACCCGCCCCTACCCCCCCCCCCCCCCACCCCACACACACGCACGCACGCACGCAAACACGCACACACACACACGCACGCACACACACGCACACACGCACACACACACACACACACACACACACACACACACACACACACACACACACACACACACACACACACACACACACACACACACACACACACACACACACACACACACAACTGACCTAAGTAACCTGGACAGGAAATACTGCTGATAGCCTCTGGTCAACTCAGCCGCGCCACCGCAGAATGTTCGTCCAACTCTGCAGGGGGCATTCTCAGTGGCTTCAACCGCGCTGAAATGTTTTCGCCTTGCATCCAAGATGGTGGACAAGTGAAATCGTATGAAATTTGGCTATTTTAGGTCCTATCTCTTTTTTGATTACCCAATAAAGTCAATTCATAGTTACACGGTTGTGAAGAAGCTCACAACTTTATAAGACTTATTCATCTCATTCCTAAAAAGCTACTCGCGCTCACATAAAGTTGTAGTTATTATGTCACTGTTTTATTTCTTAAAAAATATATTACATGTTCAACAATAACAATTAAGATGAACATTCAATTTCCGATATAAGTAAATGAATAAGTGTGTTTTACGCCACAATCAGTCAAAAACCAACGTTGTCCGGTCTGATGACACACAATCTACCAGGTAGCACATTGTGTACACCCTATCCCCATTGAAGTCTCCACTGTGGGTATTCCTGGGGACGAAAAGGCCCCATGTACCTAGGAATTTCATCAATACATTCATGCGCGGCATTCTCTGCCTAAAGAAGATCATATAGTTAACATGCTAATCCAACTCGAACTACCATCCCGCTCAAGATGAATGTTTTATGTAACATCCAACAGGCCCACATTTACGCACGCACGCACGCACGCGCAAACACATATTTGGATTTACCAATCCCTGAATTGAGAAGACGTGCGTTACGAAGCTCCTCCAAGTCATCATCAATATCCGTATATGTCTGTGATATCATTACCCATCCAAAGCCGAATATACATTTATTGTGTTTTCTTGACAACAAATGTTATAATTGGGATAACACTTTCTGAGTAAAGTACAGATTCTCGTACTTTCTTGGGTTTAGCCCCTTTCGGGATTTGAACCCACACTGTGAGTGAGGCACCCAATCGCTAGAACACAAAGTTGGCGATCTAACCCAGCCACCGAACCAAAAATGTTAGTCCAGATGACGTATACTTTGTGTACTCCTCTGACAAGAGAAAAATGGCACGGCTTCTATGACCGAAAGCTTTGAACCAACAATGCCTTTAAGAAAGTGGTCAACAGTAACACACATTATATTTGGATACCACTTTCTCAGTAAACTACATATTTTTAGGGTGGAGATAATAGACGTTGATGCTTGATTATCAATGGACAAATTAAAGCCAAAACTTAACTTATGAATGATTGGTAATGGGAAAAGGACAATGGGCAAACGGGAGGCGGGGTAATCAGCGCCATGCCAGTTATCTGTTGGCTTCCCTTGTTGCGTTCCCTTCTTTGCTATCTTTTTACTTTGTTGTTCTTACAGGTACAAATATATGTTCTCTGCCTCATTGCATTTAATAATATGCACCTGATGAAGGAGAAAGTATATATTCCGAAACGCAGTGTTCCTCCGTTGACATCCATAAATATTTTTCCTTGTGTGCATCAGTTCTTAATGCCCTTCAAAGACTCAATCTAGCTTTGTTTTTAAATGTGGTGATATTTGCGTAGAATATAATATGGTCATGCCTATATACATTTGGGTCTTTGTCTAATGTAAGCATTTAGACATACAATTTAGAGCTAAGGACATTGCTAATTCCGCAGGCATGAAGTACACGTCATAGCAAGCTGTGATCTTTATTCATACTTTAGATATTCGTAATGGAGATCTGTAACTGAAGTTTACCGTAATCTTCCGCAACTCTCACCTCCTGACCAGTTGAACGTCTTAGTGCATTCAGATGCAATTGTAAAATTCCAGGCTGCCCCTCTTTCTGTGATGTTTTGACGGATGAAATCTATTGCGTTATAATAATCTATGTTTGCTGATATATAATATGTACATGTTGTAAAATATTTACGATATTTTAAACGTGTAATTCGATGCATATGCAATACAATGTGAACATAAGTGCGGATGCACGAAGGCGGTTATAGTCATAGTTATACTGCGATGGATGTAGGGGAATGGTAGGGGGGTGTATGTATGTATGAAAGCACGAATACCGATACATCAGGGCGGATATAGTTATAGTTCGATGGATGTTGGGGAATGGTGGGAGGATGGATTATGTATGAAAGCATGCGCATGGATCCATGATGGCTGACGTAGACATAATGGTGGGGAAAGAAGAATGTGATGTGTGTGTGTGCGTGCGTGCATGCGTGCATGCGTTGTGATACGAGGGTTGGCGAACATGTTGTCAGATGATTGTGTGAGTAATTTAAGTGGTTGAGGATGTGGCAGGTATGAGTATTGATACATGCAGACTTGGGGTTGGGGGACTGGGTGTGCCTGTACTGAGGTCTTTTGTTTCACTCACTTATAGTGTTTTCTTTCACTCAAATACTGTTTTACGCATTTTAATGACTGCAACTGTAGTGACTCAAAGGTCATACTGGCCGGGCATTCAACATATCTACCCCAACTACATACGTAGCCATTTTTATGGTGTACAATTCTTCTTCTACCTCTCTCACACACACACACACACACACACACACACACACACACACACACGCATTAATTGTTTTATTAAATGTATCTTGGAGAGTCAGTCAGAAACTAGAAATAACTGCCTTTGTTCTGTAAACCTCACCAAGTTTCAGCTTTCGCCTCTTCCTTTGTGGACTGAGGTTTCACATTTGTAAAATGATCTCTCTTATCTGTCTGTACCATCAACTTAACTGCCCTCACCCCCTGCAGTTTTCCCGTCCCATATTGCCAAGCAGGTGACCCACAAGGAGGAATACCGCCCTCCCTCAGTCCAGTGATACTGTGCCTAGCACAATATGTTGGGGATACGTAGAATTGCTGTGGCCAAACATTTTGTAACAATTTGGCAAACTTTGATATGTAAACAGCAAATATTATTCAGTTTTATTTCAACAAAAACGGAAAAAAATCGGATCCTACTTATTTTGTGGATACCATAACAATAAATCAAGCCAATAGATCGTTTGAGCTGGCATGAATATAAAAAATAATTAGCAAGTCGATAGTCATAATTCCCTCTGTTGGTCCCAGGTGAAATGTTGTTCATGAATAGAATAGATGGCTGATAGACGTTCGACCGAATAATATCATTTGCTAACTTCAACTGTTCATCTAATTTCCATGAATGTATGTTACATAGTTCATATGTTCATGGGCTTCTTCACTGAATGTATAGTGTGAAGGACTACTTCACTTGAGGATAAGTAACATAAATAATGATGATAATTATGATAGTATTGCCATTATTATTCCTTCAGATTATTAAAAAAAAGTTATTATGTTTTCATAGAGAGAAAGAGGTATGGAGATTGTGAGATTATTTTTAGCATCGGAATTGTTAACATAATTCTTAAAGATATTATGTTTTGTTTGTTTGTTGTTAAATGCTGCACTCAGCAACGTAAGGATATTAAAACATTACATTTAGGTTCAGTTGTATTTTTATATTTGTATCATTTTGCAAATGTTACAGAGACCTGATAAGGGATATATAATAATGTATAGTCGCTATTCTTAAAGTAAGAATATGTTAGATTTATCAACCAGAAATATTGCACACAAGAGGATAATCATATTTCATGACACTATTCAACGTCGAAGTCAACGATATTTGTGTATGTTATTGCTACATGACACGGATACGTCATGATAAAGCAATTAGAAATTGGCATTTGATGATATAAGATAGCTACGCGATAAATCACAAAGAAGGAAGCGATATTTATTTCACGATAAAAGATTGTTCTGTCATGACGTCATTTATTGAGATTCGAACATGCACTCGCAACTTGAAAAGTAAAATTTGTAAATTTGACCTTATTTTTGAGAGGTATGTGTCTAGTGAGTTGTTCCCAATAAATGTTGCTGGAGAATCCGAAAATGAGAGTGATATGACAATCGGTATTGGGAGAAAAGGTACAGATGATTGACGAGAAAATTGTGAGAATATGCGGGACCAAACTCAAATCCTAAAATGGATTTATCTAGCATGGCCGCTGTCGGATTCTATTCAAGGAATCATCATTATTTAAGTACGGGTAAATATTGTAAAGCGTGTATTTTTTCCTAATTTATCACCTTAAAAGAGGCTGTACGTAATGTTGATATCTCATATAGAAATAAACGAGTCTCTGTCGTTGTTTATCGTACAATAAACAACTCCCACTCGTCGTTTGTTTCTTAATAACATGACCATATACACTAACATTATATCTTTTCATGTTTATCGGTCAACAAAAGCGACATAAGCATTTCCATTATCATGAGAAACCCTTGCCAAAAGTAGCGCCAACTGCACCATTGCGACAACATCAGGAGCATGTTTCATGATTCATCATAATACATGATGACATTGGATGCTCGCAAAAACGCGAGCTCATTCCGATCCACTAGTTGTACCGGCCACAAACACATCCAAAGGCAAGCCAATTGTTCACCCGAAAAGGCAGAGAATTGCATCTAACATCATTTTTGTCATTGATACGTCAAACCTGGAAATGCCGTCTACACGTCCAACACAAAGCCCAAGCCAGGACCCAAATCCTTCAAACCCGGCCAAAGTTCTGTTAATTACATACATTTCCCCCTAACCTTAAATAATCAGGGGCGGTCGGGTAGCCTAGTGGTTAAAGCGTTCGCTCGTCACGCCGAAGACCCGGGTTCGAATCCCGACATGGGTACAATGTGTGAAGCCCATTTCTGGTGTCCCCCGCCGTGATATTGCTGGAATATTGCTAAAAGCGGCGTAAAACCATACTCACTCACTCACTTAAATAATCTATACTAGTTCTGAAGTAAATCGTATTTACCCGTATGAATCGTCTTATGTTATTTATTGTCGATAAACAGAATATGCACACTTTCTGAAAGTACTGTGTGATAAGTCACGCACCAAACCTATACTCTCTATATACATGCTGCTCTTACTTAAAAAAGAATATTGGGTTAACAAGATACGTATATTAAAGTACCATGCTTTCCTGATGTGCTCTCATTCTAATTTGAAATAATGGCATAAATAGTTACCACTCATCTTTCAATATTTTTCAAGTTTGGGTTATGACGAACATATTTGAATATGTACAACATCTATACTTACTTATCTTTATACTTAGGCATCAGGTTTGTCTGTCATAAGATCCCGAAACAAATATGTCCAACACAGCCCAATATTTGGCTCTTGGCTCCTTGTTCTTATATTTTATAAGTATTGTTTAAACAACTGTTTTTTTTCTGTAAAATATGTTCATTTCAGAAATTAGATGTTATTCTAGCATTAGGTCTGTTGTACGTTTACTGCATCAGCATTACATTAAAACGATATTACATTATATAAATCCATACAGAGGAAATGCTTAACATTTATCTTTTAAGGAAGAGTGCAGGACGACTTGCTTTATACATATAAATGTGGACATATATGTATGGACATTTGGATGATACAGATATATCTCCTTAAAGATAGTGTTCGTAGATGACTGTAGAAAATGGAATAATTATGTGAGTAATCGGGTTAATACCACGTTCAGCAATATTTAGCCATATTGCCATATTGGTTTCCAACATACAAGACGGACCATGAAATTATGACTTGAATTTGGACCTGGCTTTCTGGTGTGATGTAACACCCCAGAATCTCCGGTAGAAAAAGGGCTCAAAGCACGAATTAAGATCACGAGATGATACTGATGTATGCATCTGGACATATATTTGCGTAGTATTACTACCTTAATTCATCAGTATATATGTATTTTGCAAAAAAGGATATTATAGGATCGACGCTGACATGCGCATATAACCTATTCACCAGTGCTGTAATATTTCATTTCTTCTGACACATCGACAAGAGAAATTATATTTAAATTTAAAAGGAGCCTAAGTGGGATAGAAATTTGAGTCTGAACCTGTTGAACAAGGCTTGTTTCATTTTGGGCTATAGCATTGCCGCAAGGCCTGGGCGGAAGGGAACACCTGTTTGCACCCATCAGATACCAATCACAACTTCTCTCTCCAAACGAAAACAAAATACGAAAAATGTCGGAAGTGTATCCTTCTAATTTTCTATTTAGATACATGTTTTAACTTTAAAGTAATTATATGTATCTCATGTATTATTGGTATCTGTGATGCTGGTACCGTTTTGTTGCCATTGTGTAGCTTTTGTGGAGTTATTAAGAATATCAAATACATGCCTAGAAATATGGACTTGTGAAAGAACTCATCATTGAATCATTTGCATTTAAGTTAATGCATATACCATTTACTTGGCGTGTATGGACATATTATCCATCTACTTATACACACTTATTATGATCATATACAGAATTTCATTGTACCTTATTATTTAAAAAAATACCCGTGAAGATCCGGGTTAGAATAGGCATTCAACAACCCATGCTTCTACGAAGGCGACTTGGCTCGCTGACTTGGTTGATGCATGTCATCGTATCCCAAATGCGTAGATCGGTGCTCTTGATGATAATGACTAAATGTTTGGTCCAGACTGGATTATTTACGAACCATCGTCATATAGCTGGTATATTGCTGAGTGCGGCGTTAAACAACAAACAATCAAACAAAATCTATATAATTATTAAACACCTTCCAACAATGAGAAATTAAACTTATATTTTCTAAATATTCTGTTATATTTATAACATAATTTGATTCATAATTTAATTATTGCGTTGCTTTCTTCCCTGTCATTCAATGTGCATGTTCAAACCCCTAAACTTTTAATATTTCATTTTTCATAAATGGCTACGTCAGTGCGTTGCCTAGATCTCTCGTTACCTACTCACAAGAATAGATTAAAATAATTTGTTTTACTATCATATTTCTGTTTATCTAATTCATAATACAAAATTGATAATTCATTTATAATAGTATAGATCATATTCGTGTATATCACTATCTGATGCTAAGGTTTTATTTCAGAAAATATAATTAATTCAAAATGTAGAAAGATACACAATTTGCCATTATTTGATTTTTAAACTGTACACAGTATGATATAATGATCATAATACCTGTAACGGGTAGTATTTAAGAAAGAAATATTTGTCGAGAAGTCCCATTTTTTTAGATATGCCCTTCAGTAGTATTATTGCATATCTCCAGAGAGAGGTTTACATTGTAGTTCTCATTATTTGTGGATAATTCAAAAAGCAACATAGAAAATATATATGCTACCATGACGAAAGAATACAGAGTATACATAACTCGCAATTCTATATATTCAGCAAACAGCCCAAAAGCGAAACTCCACAACATATCCGATTACACTGATTAAGGCGGTCCCAGTTCTCCATGCGATACTGACGCCCGTTCGTCTCCCAGACCATACAGAATAAATTTAAAAGGAATCCAGCTCAAGTCTAGAACGATTTGGCAAGCCTAGATTGCCTTAATTCTTTCCATGAAAGTAAACATTAATAAAAAAATATTGTTCTTGTCTGCTTCAGATTATATTTTGTAGATACTTATTTTAACTAGGAAAATTATACTGACACCGGCGCTGTCCCTATTGAAGCTATCCATAAGAATTTCGAATTGCCGTCCATTGTTCGATGTCAATACATCGATGACAAGTGAGGACATCATAAAGTAATCGTTGATGCCGTGCTACACTTTGATAAAAATTATAATCAGGTTGACTGGTGTGTACATTACTACAGTGAACATGTATGTACATGATCATGCCCTAATAATCAAATGCCGTAATGTCAAATACTAATTCATTATTGTGTGATGAATTTAACTTGATAAGTGGTAGCATGTAATATTAATATTCCATCAATTTCTTTCCTGGTTGGTCCATCCATGTCTTCAAAATGAAAATAATACAATTAAAATGGAGCATAGAACAATTCTTAATTTCAGGCTAGAGCTGTGGAAATCTAGACTTTCCCAATCATTATAGACTTGAGTTGGTCTCATGTTTTACATTATTCTTTTGGGTCAACGTCACAGCTCATACCATACACTAACAAGACCAGCTTGCCCCCCGCCGGAGCGCCTGGATTTTGGTTATATCATCTAACATGGCCAACTCTGCTCTTAAGTAAACAAGAACCTAATCAGCGAGGGGTCCTTTATCATCCCTATGTGGCTGCTTATAAAAATCTGATATCTTTTCCCAAAGACCTGGTTAATAATATATTTTCTGCTGAATATTCGAAACAAATAGAGTGAGTTGGTACTACATGTACATATGTATACGGTTCTGTTTTAAATGACTGCAGCGCTCCATTATGAGGACAATTTGTTTTAACGCCGCTCTCAGCAGTATTCCAGTGATATATGACGGCGGTCTGTTGTATATGAAATATATGCAAATTGAATCTTGAATCTTGAAAGTTGTGACATGTCCGCAAATAAGTATCACATGCAGTATACAGTATATCAACTGCAATATACTGTATACATCAGTATACAGTGTGTCGCGAGCTCTGCGCTGGGCTGGAGCACACATTTCCTACACCTCTCCCTTCGGCAAACACATCACGAGGGTTGCAACGAGGTCACAGGTCAGGCGTGCACTCGTCAGTTGTCTAATACGGTCAAGAGTAAGATCTTCCGGAAGACCACTGCACTGGAGGTATGTGGATTATTGAGGAGGTACTACGTGTTTGGAACTGGGAGTTGAACACTAAGCACTTTTAGAGAAGAGCTCACAATAAAACGTTATGGACTCGCGGACGGACTTGTGTTTTCATTTCAAGACGTACATTTATCAGGTGGAACTTCCTAACTGTAACAATAACTGAACTTTACGCCTTTTATACACATTTGTGATGGGGCGACAATGCGACAACGAGACATATTTTGACCTTGAAAATGTCGCGTTACGGCATCGTCGCCCTTTTGTAAAATAAAGAAAAGGATCATCAAAGAGCGACAATGCGAACACGCGACAATGCGACAAATGGCCAATTGTCGCGCTTTTGTTAATTTTGACACGTTTTGCTTGTTTTTGTAAAGGCGTCAATGCGACAATGCGACAACGAGACAATGTCCCTTCCATGGTAATCCGTGCAAATAAAACTGAGTAATGAAATAGAAGTCTGACATGCCAGTTAAAAGATAGAGTGTTGCAGCTTCTGATTTCATAGATCTTCAAGAAGGGTTATCAATAATGGGATGGGTGATGAGTTCAACTGCATACGCTGTGATTAACAATAATGCTCCGAGTCAATACATTTTGTCAAATGTATGACATGTATTACGTGAATGAACATATTGTTTATACTCGTTCATGTTTTTGACGGACAAAATAATTTACATGCTCGGTAAAACTGAGGACGGGCATCATTGTGTGTTTCCATGCTTTGTTCAGGTGAACAATTGACTTGTCCTTGCATGTTTTGTGACGGGTGCCACTTGTGTGGCAGGATACGCTCACCTTTTCCCGAACACCCATTGGATGACCTGAACCACTTCGGATTTTTATCCCACATCAGTCTGATACACCATGATATAACTGAAATACTGAAATACTGTACAGTTGAAAATGATGTTTAATGCGATTACCGTAGTGTGTTACTGCAACTGTGCATATTTTGTGCAGTGATGTTATGTAATATGTAAAGAAAGCATATGCAATTATCCAATTGATTTGAATAGAATATACTTGCGTCAGTGTATTTTATTAACGCCCCAAATCGTAATTTTAAACACATAAAATAACAGATCACGCATGGTGCCTTGACTTACTACTAGATTTAATGGGCCACCCCGGAATAAAATAGTTCCCCCAAAGCGAGGAACATATGTTTTAGTATGTTTACAAGAAATATATTCCAAACAATATCCTCATTAGATGAGAAGATCTTTTACAGAATTACCTCAGTAAGTCAATTACAATGACAGAGCATCGTAATACATTTACATCAAGTACAATACGTCAAAATGGCCGACACGATAAACGTGACGGGAGATATTTTCGAAGTTGTTAATTAACCTGTGGCTATTTCAAGCCTTTGGCATGACTGATCAATTGGCCGATCATTGAAAGGTGATTGTGAAGATGTGTCAAATAGATACTAAGGTAAATTCATAGATTTCTGTAAATTGTCACTGCGACAGTTTGGATTTTTTTTCGTGTTTTTTCTCTCTGCGATGGGTTGCAGCGAGGGTATCCTTAAATGGGCTTGCAACCACGCTTCTGTATGAATTCGTACCAGGGAATTCCAAGGGTTTTCCCCAGGAATGTGGAAGTAGTCAGTGTTTACGCCTTTTCAAGAATACAGTCACGTGAAGAACGTCATGTGACCGACCTCGCGTCCAAGTCGTATATCTTGTAAACTTCACATTAAAAAATTAGTTATTGTTATAACCAAATGAAACACAACCCATTATCCGATAGGGGTAACTGTACATAGCCGTTACCACAATAAACTTAGTAACATTGTTTGGTTTGACTTCTTGGCGCGTGTCTGAATTCCATTAACATGTAACATATCCTAAAACTAGCTTATCAGCAAATCTCGCTGCACTGCGCGCGACAGATACTAGAGCAAGGCATGCCAGAAATACGAAACCTAAAGCTTCCGAAAGGAAGCCTTGGACATCACGTGCGTCGGGGGACCAGCGCCATCTGATTGGCCGTTAACAGTTGTACAAGGCGGAGCAAAAAGCATCGTTTTTCCGTCCATTTTACGCTTGAAAAACTCGACCCTTTTCTGGACACTTTCTAGACGCTGACCAATTAATCAATTTTAATGAATTTTTAGTCGTTTTTCCGTCCAATGACCATATACGGAAAAAAACGACGTTTTCGTGTTTGCAGTGTCGTATTTACCCGTATGAATCGTCTTATGTTATTTATTGTCGATAAACAGAATATGCACACTTTCTGAAAGTACTGTGTGATAAGTCACGCACCAAACCTATACTCTCGATATACATGCTGCTCTTACTTAAAAAAGAATATTGGGTTAACAAGATACGTATATTAAAGTACCATGCTTTCCTGATGTGCTCTCATTCTAATTTGAAATAATGGCATAAATAGTTACCACTCATCTTTCAATATTTTTTCAAGTTTGGGTTAATCACGAACATATTTGAATATGTACAACATCTATACTTACTTATCTTTATACTTAAAGGTATCAGGTTTGTCTGTCATAAGACCCCGAAACAAATATGTCCAACACAGCCCAATATTTGGCTCTTGGCTCCTTGTTCTTATATTTTATAAGTATTGTTTAAACAACTGTTTTTTTTCTGTAAAATATGTTCATTTCAGAAATTAGATGTTATTCTAGCATTAGGTCTGTGGTACGTTTACTGCATCAGCATTACATAAAAACGATATTACATTATATAAATCCATACAGAGGAAATGCTTAGCATTTATCTTTTAAGGAAGAGTGCAGGACGACTTGCTTTATACATATAAATGTGGACATATATGTATGGACATTTGGATGATACAGATATACCTCCTTAAAGATAGTGTTCGTAGATGACAGTAGAAAATGGAATAATTATGTGAGTAATCGGGTTAATACCACGTTCAGCAATATTTAGCCATATTGCGATATTGGTTTCCAACATACAAGACGGACCATGAAATTATGACTTGAATTTGGACCTGGCTTTCTGGTCTGATGTAACACCCCAGAATCTCCGGTAGAAAAAGGGCTCAAAGCACGAATTAAGATCACGAGATGATACTGATGTATGCATCTGGACAGATATTTGCGTAGTATTACTACCTTAATTCATCAGTATATATGTATTTTGCAAAAAAGGATATTATAGGATCGACGCTGACATGCGCATATAACCTATTCACCAGTGCTGTAATATTTCATTTCTTCTGACACATATCGACACGAGAAATTATATTTAAATTTAAAAGCAGCCCAAGTGGGATTGAAATTTGAGTCTGAACCTGTTGAACAAGGCTTGTTTCATTTTGGGCTATATCATTGCCGCAAGGCCTGGGCGGAAGGGAACACCTGTTTGCACCCATCAGATACCAATCACAACTTCTCTCTCCAAACGAAAACAAAATACGAAAAATGTCGGAAGTGTATCCTTCTAATTTTCTATTTAGATACATGTTTTAATTTTAAAGTAATTATATGTATCTCATGTATTATTGGTATCTGTGATGCTGGTACCGTTTTGTTGCCATTGTGTAGCTTTTGTTGAGTTATTATGAATATCAAATACATGCCTTGAAATATGGACTTGTGAAAGAACTCATCATTGAATCATTTGCATTTAAATTAATGCATATACCATTTACTTGGCATGTATGGACATATTATCCATCTACTTATACACACTTATTATGGACATATACAGAATTTCATGTACCTTATTATTTAAAAAAGTACCCGTGAAGATGCGGGTTGGAATAGGCATTCAACAACCCATGCTTCTACGAAGGCGATTTGGCTCGCTGACTTGGTTGATGCATGTCATCGTATCCCAAATGCGTAGATCGGTGCTCTTGATGATAATGAGTAAATGATTGGTCCAGACTGGATTATTTACGAACCACCGTCATATAGCTGGTATATTGCTGAGTGCGGCGTTAAACAACAAACAATCAAACAAAATCTATATAATTATTAAACACCTTCCAACAATGAGAAATTAAACTTATATTTTCTAAATATTCTGTTATATTTATAACATAATTTGATTCATAATTAAATTATTGCGTTGCTTTCTTCCCTGTCACGTTGACACACACATATACCTTTTCGCTCTCTACCCTCCACACACACAAACACAAACACACACACACACATACACACACACACACATACACCTTTTCGCACTCTACACTCCAAACACACACACGCACACATACACCTTTTCGCTCTCTACCTTCCACACACACAAACACAAACACTCACACACACATACACACATACACACATACACCTTTTCGCACTCTACACTCCACACACACACACGCACACATACACCTTTTCGCTCTCTACCTTCCACACACACAAACACAAACACACACACACACATACACACACACACATACACCTTTTCGCACTCTACACTCCACTTTGTTATATTTTCCCTTTCAGAAATGTTGTAGTTCATTTTAAGTAAGTGGCATTGCATTTCGTGGCACTACAATCGTCACATCAACGTTAAATGTGTCTGACGTTTTTGTCGGTGTGAACGTGTGGTACAATATCTGGTATCAGATTATTTCAAACACACACACACACACACACACACACACACACACACACACACACACACACACACACACACACACACACACACACACACACACACACACACACACTTTTAGGACTCTACCCTACCTATCACAAGAGACCATTAAGGGTTATAGTGCGATATGGAAGTATAGAGAAAATGTAATATTTCGAGAGGGATAGAGCTATAGTTTGATGGACTCAGGCTGCGGTTTGCTGTACACGTGTTACACCTCTGTACATTACAGTGGTTCTCCTCCTTCTCCCCTTTACACAACAAAATACACAACTACAAACTATTGGAAAACCTATCGGTGCACTGACTGCAACACCCTCTACATTTGTTCGTCGTTCACACACTAACACTAACACACACACACACACACACACACACACACACACACACACACACACACACACACACACACACACACACACACACACACACACACACACACACACAATATATATATATATATTCCGCAATCTGGGTTTAATATTAATAGTTCCCGTTGGTTTTTGTGGCCCAACCTTTGGCCAATCCCCTTCGGGAGCTATTTGGGGTTTCGTTCGGTTTGCTTCTATCTTCCATGGTTGTAGGCTTTTAGTTAACGGCAAATACGTATTTCTTTTGTTATGTATTCCCTTGCAAAATGTTGTAGTTCATTTTAAGTAAGTGGCATTACAATCGTCACATCTACGTTAAATATGTTATAGCCTGCTGACGTTTTTGTCGGTGTGAACGTGTGGTACAATATCTGAAATCAGATTATTTCCATTTTCTGATTTAGAGCTGAAATATGTATGCCATTTCATCATTAAAGTCACATGTGTATACATAGATAATACTTATAATATAACTCCTTTAGTAGACCAAAACATACACAGAGCGGATTGTGCTCAATTTCAGAACCGCAATGACATGGGCTGTGAAGTTGAAAATGACTTTTGTGGTTATGAGTGAACGTTTACAAAAGTACGAACATTTAATTTGTCATGTGAGGCGCTAATAGTGATGTAAGGGGGCTGTGTGTGTTTAAAGTAACGTACAGGAAGGTTCACTGCTCATGTTTAAGGGTATGGTACAAGTTACTGCTCCTAAAGATCATAGGGGGGTGCGGGGGCCGTACAATTGTGTTTCTGTTAGACCTGAGGATCAGGAGTCTGTTCAGTATGTTTTGGAGCAAAATATGATAGCCAACGTCAACATAGTGAATGTGTATGGCTACCTCTTACGTGTAGTCGCCTAGTTGTACGAACACACGTTATGATCTGCATATTTATTTATTTGTTTCTTCATTTGTTGAATTGAAACTGATGCAGTTTATCAGTTGGTAGGAGTATGCAAAGCTGACGCTAGTGTGTTCTACACAATCATACTATAAAAGTATGATTTCAGCGTCTTCATCCTCTCTGATCTGACCAGTACCAAGGTTCGGTAGTTTGTCTCCACCAAGGGTCATCACAGATATGCCCCTGCAATTGAAGGAACATGGTGTTGACTGGCATATATGGGATACATATATAATTATGGCATTATATGGCACATGGCGTTTTCATTTTATTGTAAAACTACAAAATGTTAAGTTCGGTTTTGACAAATTGTTTGATAGGCATTACTTGGAAGTTGACGGATGGCAAGATAGACACAATCCATGGATAACAACTTCTTTAATACTTGAAAAGCGACGTTTCGGTATAGATCCTTATACCGTTGTCCAGCAAGACTGGTATAAGCTTGGCAACGGTGTACGGATCTATACCGAAACGTCGCTTTTCACAGTTTTAGAGAAGTTGTTATCCATAAATTGTGTCTATCTTCGGTTTTGACGTCTCAATTTCCACAAGAGGTGTTCGTAATATCACTTTATGTTATCAACGTAATACATGTTAAACAGGAACAGATGACTGAACGGTTGTTTCTATGTATCGATAGAAAAAGAACGTAAACATTTCAAGGATAAAGGCTCTAAACAATAACCAAACAAATACGTCTCACCTGTCAGTTTCTGTTTTGTAGTAAATTAACTGATCGTGAACAGTGATATGATAACACCACGAAACGTCCTGTATTATGATGTGTTCCGGTCCTAGAGGGTCTTGTTTCTGACTTGTCACAAAATAACGTTCAGTGGCCTGGTTCTTTGGACTCAGCCAATACAGAGTTTTATCTGCAATGTAAACTGATATATATATATATATATATATATATATATATATATATATATATATATATATATATATATATATATATATATACATATATATATTAGCTGGTCTCCCTAAGGCTGAATCTGTATGTATGAAAATTAAGGAAACCCAAAAACATGTATATTTTTTATTTTTTAATATTTTTTTTTCATCTTTTAGCTATCGATTGCCAGGATGATTTAGAGTTAAAATACATCATTAAACTTAATAAAAGTATATATGCAACAAAATATACACCTGGTCTAGACCCCCCTTAAGCTGGTTTTTACATACGGTCTCCCTAATGCTTGTTTCAGATATATATATATATATATATATATATATATATAAATATATAAATATATATATATATATATATATATATATGGATAATGTCTGGTGGAATAATTCTAAACCCCCAGAAAACGCTTGCAAGCTAACAAGTCTACAGATTCAATTTCCTTAAAATTATCAATATCCAATATAACAACAGGCAAAACTTTAGTGTCTTCAACTCACCGAAGAACACGTAGCAGCATTGGTAATATGATTATTCCAACATAAATAACTTGAACAAAATAACACCTACATCTTGTTTTTTCACAGTTATACCACTCTTCAAACCTAGAAAGGACACGCACGCGTTTGAACAGAACTTTGGTCTTATAGAAATTCCTGTTTAGAAATTATTGCCCAACGCCGCAACACCCTTGCCATATAACGATAGCATGTATACAATCGAGTCTCGCCCAGATAATACAGTGATAGATATTATGAGCAATATTGATGATAAACGCCATAGGCATACGACACCACGCTATCAATCAAGTCACCGCACCTGACGATCGGGTTTTATCTAGGTAGAACTGTTTTCCGCGTGGTTTGTTTTCCCATCTCGCAAGTATAATGAATTATGAAAGACATGTGATACTTACAAATCTACATTTACAAATGGATCCAAAGATGGTGGCGTAGTTGCCAGCGTCACTGTCATTGTATCCAGGGCTATATGTAATTGGATCAAACTTACCAAATAACTGTTTCATTTTTACGGCAGAATCAAAGGACAATCAACATACCAGAGTGCATAAGCAAACAGTCAAAACAAAAACAAGTTCTTGTCTTCTCAGACTCTTTACTTTCTTCAGGCTATTAAACATCAGTCTTGCAAACATCAACTCTTAAATGAAGTTGTTCAACTATACAATGATCCTGCCACTGGATCATCGTCTTTTGTTGGTCACCAAGCAATGTTGGATTTGAAGAAGTCGTACAATAGACAACTTTCCCTTCATGTCGAGCAATATTCTAGCAGATCCAACCTTTGATGTTCTTATTTTACAACTTCTGAGATACTATCGAGGGTGGTCTATCTACCAAGATTTCAAAGAGTGGCACATGACTCTTGCTCAGAAGTTGTTTGATCAAGGTTACAACATTCAGGGCCTCAGTGAAGCTTAATGGTAGCGTGTGGAGTGAATGAGTTAATATTTAAAGTCACATCGGCAGTATTTCAGACATATCGTGACTTGAACAAGTTATACATTTATATTATATATTAAAAGCTGTCATCGAAGGACAGTACAACAACCAGCAATATATCACAGATTATAATTTTAAAACTAGTTTTAGAACAATAAAAAAATCAGATACAATACAAACGATACAATATATAAAATGGCTGTAGATCGCCAGCAACCAAAGTTAGGCCACCATACTAGGGACCATGGGGACTTACGGTACTTCTGCTACCTACATGGTACCCCAGCAGGATTTACACCATCCCTCTGGCCACTGGCAATTATCAGACAGATTAGCCAAAGAGTTAAAATCAACAAAAATACTACGTGGTTTCCGTCAAAATAGAAGTACCATTGACCATCTGGTACGTTTAGAATCTTTTGTCAAAAATGGAATTCTCACTAATCAGCAGTGTCAATCTTTTTGGATAAAGAAGAAAGCGTATGATACCACGTGGAAGCATGGTATTTTGAATGGTCTGCATGCTTTGGGGTTAAGAGGCCGTTTGCCTCAATTTATATCCCAATTTTAAACAGACCGACAATTTCAGGTTCGTATGGGTTCCACCCTGTCTGACCATTATAATCAGGATCAGGGAGTCCCACAAGGCAGTATTTTGTCTGTAACTCTGTTTTGTATACAGAATGATAGTCTGTTAAAGGTTTTAAATGATTCCATTGATGGTTCCCTTTTTGTGGACGGTTTTAATATTTCATGTCGTGGCAAATATATGCATACCATCGAGGGACAGTTGCAGCTATGTCTCAACAAAATCGATAAATGGTGTCTTGAAAATGGTTTTAATTTTTCGAAAGCTAAGACCAATAGTATTCATTTCTGTGGGAAATACAAGCATCATAAAGATCTAGAGCTATTTTTACATATCACTCATATCAAGATTGTAGAAGAAGCCAAGTTCCTGGGTCTCATTTTCGATCACCATTTGACTTTTAAGCCACATATTGATTATCTTAAAACTAAATGCATGAAGGCTCTAGATTTGTTGAAAGTTGTTGCTAATACAAAGTGGGTAGGTGATCAGAAACCCCCCTCAACTTGTATAGGTCTCTTATGCGCTCTAAATTGGATTATGGCTCCACCGTTTATGGTGGAGCCCGTAAGCGCAATTTACAAAAGTTAGATTCAAATCACCATCAGGGGCTACGACTGTGTCTTGGTGCATTTCGAACATCTCCTGTTGACAGCCTATATGTAGAAGCTGATGAACCTTCATTGAGGCAACGCCATATCAAATTATCACAACAATACATTACTACATTTCATACTAACCCATTAAACCCTGCATACAACTGTGTTTTTCAACCACGTTACGAACACCTTTTTCACATTAAGCCTAAGCTGGTCCCACCTCTAGGCATTCGGATTAAACTAAACATTACATTCCCCTAGAAAGTTTGCGTAAGTCCCACTTCCTTCAAAGTATGTTTCATTTTCCTAGATTTTATTCGTAGAATATTTGTTGTTCTTAAATACTTTGGCTTAAAATGTCTAACAATCACCAGTAGCCAGAGGGATGGTGTAAATCCTGCTGGGGTACCATGCAAGAAGCAGATGTACCGTAAGTCCCCATGGTCCCTGGTATAGTGGACTACCTTTGGTTGCTGGTGATCTCTAGCCCAATTGTATAATATATTGTTGAGAAGAGTCACATTTTTTATGGTAACATGCTAATTTTAAATCTATATCTGTGATAATCTGGTAATTTTACTGTCCTTTGTCGACAGATGTTTATAGTCAATATTTATATATGATCTTCAAAAAAAGAAATGTTACATTCAGCAAAATCAGTCCAAAATTATTGTGAGTGAATAAAGTGTTGAAAATATTATGCATAATTAGAAAGCGGGCAATTTCCTGCACAGTAGTACTCAAAAGAATGAACATGTCGCCCAAACGAATCACTTACGAGACACGGTCGACAAAATGATCTACATGTGCCCAATGTTTGCACGTGCAACTGAACTTGACTCCGTTGCACGTGCAGTCAGTGTGCGACAAAGGGGTATAAAGCTGCAGGGTTTTTAATCCCTTCACTTAACCTGTTTGTCTGTATTGCTTGATGAAAGAATGCCACGTCTGACTCAAGAGCAACGTCACAACGCAATAGGCCGTCTGAAGGCAGGACAGACTCAACAAACTGTTGCCACAGCCATGAATGTGTCCCGCCTAACCATCAACAGGCTATGGATACGGTACTCAACGACAAGAAGCGTTAATGATCGACCTAGAGCAGGCAGACCAAGAGTTACCACCCCTGTACAAGATCGCTACATCCGACTTCAGCATCTTCGCGATCGCTTTAGAAGAGCTCCACAAACAGTAAACGGCGTACCTGGGTTGAGACGCATCTCCGATCAGACAGTTCGCAACCGATTGAGAGAAGCAGAAATCCGAGCACGTAGACCTGTTCGACGCAACGTCGTGACCCCACGTCATTACGCTGAACGCCTTCAGTGGAGTAATCGTCATCGTGTTCGACCACGTGCATGGTGCAGAACAGTTCTCTTCAGTGACGAGTCCCGTTTCATGCTTAACAGGGCTGATGGAAGTGCCAGGGTTTACAGGAGGCGTAATGAACGTTACGCTGCTAACTGTGTGCAACAGGCCGACCGTTTTGAAGGCGGAAGTGTGATGGTGTGGGCCGGTATCACTCACAACGTATTTCTTTTGTTATGTATTCCCTTGCAGAAATGTTGTAGTTCATTTTAAGTAAGTGGCATTGCATTTCGTGGCACTACAATCGTCACATCTACGTTAAGTGTGTCACAGGCTGCTGACGTTTTTGTCGGTGTGAACGTGTGGTACAATATCTGAAATCAGATTATTTCCATTTTCTGTTTTAGAGCTGAAATATGTATGCCATTTCATCATTAAAGGGACATGTGTATACATAGATAATACTTATAATATAACTCCTTTAGTAGACCAAAATATAAACAAAGCGGACTGTGCTCAATTTCAGAACCGCAATGAAAAGGGCTGTGAAGTTGAAAATGATTTTTGTGGTTAAGAGTGAACGTTTAAAAAAGTCCTTACATTTAATTTCTAATGTGAGGCGCTAATTTCTAAATGTAAGGAGGGGGGGGGGGGGGGGGGGGGGCTGTGTGTATTTAAAGTAACCAACAGTAAGGGTGATCAAATAAGTTTATTCGCACCCGTATCACATTTTCTTTCAGTTCTTTCGGTGAACATGTACAATTGAGTTTCTGTTAGACCTGAGGAACAGGAGTCAGTTCTGTATGTTCCGGAGCAAAATAGAATAGCCAACGTCAAGCTCCTAGTGAATATATATGGCTACCTCTTACGTGTAGTCGCCTAGTTGTACGAACACATGTTATGATCTGCATATTTATTTATTTGTTTCTTAGCTTCATTTGTTGAATTGAAACTGATGCAGTTTGTCAGTTGGTAGGAGAATGCAAAGCTGACAGAAGTGTGTTCTACACAATCATACTATAAAAGTATGATTTCAGCGTCTTCATCCTCTCTGATCTGATATGTACCAAGGTTCGGTAGTTTGTCTCCACCAAGGGTCATCACAGATATGCCCCTGCAATTGAAGGAACATGGTGTTGACTGGGATATATGGGATACATATATAGTTATAGCATTATATGGCACATGGTGTTTTCATTTTATTGTAAGTACTACAAAATGTTAAGGTCGGTTTTGACAAATTGTTCGATAGGCATTACTTAGAAGTTGACGGATGGCAAGATAGACACGTTTCGGTATAGATCCTTATACCGTTGTCAAGCAAGACTATAAACTTGACAACGGTATAAGGATCTATACCGAAACGTCGCTTTTCACAGTATTAAAGAAGTTGTTATCCATAAATTGTGTCTATCTTCGGTTTTGACGTCACAATTTCCACAAGAGGTGTTCGTAATATCACTTTATGTCATCGACGTAATACATGTTAAACAGGAACAGATGACTGAACGGTTGTTTCTATGTATCGATAGAAAAAGAACGTAAACAGTTCAAGGATAAAGGCTCTAAACAATAACCAAACAAATACGTCTCACCTGTCAGTTTCTGTTTTGTAGTAAATTAACTGATCGTGAACAGTGATTTGATTACACCACGAAACGTCTTGTATTATGATGTGTTCCGGTCCTAGGGGGTCTTGTATCTGACTTGTCACAAAAAAACGTTCAGTGGCCTGGTTCTTTGGACTCAGCCAGTACAGAGTTTTATCTGCAATGTATACTGAGTGGTATATAATGTTAACTCATAAGGTTATGAAACATTGCGAGTCATGTCCAGCAACCTGGTTGGCCAGCACAGGAAACATCTTTGTATCCATCCCATAAATATGATATCCCAAAATCCCAAACCATTCCTATTCCGTAAATCCCTTATCCTTGAAGCACATGTGTCATTTGTCAAAACTTGATACTGCATGGTGTAACATTTTCTGGGATATCTATATTTGATAACTGCATTGGTAAATTTATTTACACCAGTACATCCAGTGCATCCTATATATATATTCCAGATTCCATTTCCTTAAAATTATCAATATCCAAAAAACAACAGGCAAAACTTTAGTGTCTTCAACTCACCGAAGAACACGTAGCAGCATTCGTAATTTGATTATTCCAACATAAATTACTTGAACAAAATAACACCTACATCTTTTTTTCCACAGTTACACCAATCTTCAAACCTAGAAAGGACACGCACGCGTTTGAACAGAACTTTGGTCTTATAGAAATTCCTGTTTAGAAATTATTGCCTAACCCCGCACTTGGCAACACCCTTGCCATATAACGATAGCATGTATACAATCGAGTCTCGACCAGATAATACAGTGATAGATATTATGAGCAATATTGATGATAAACGCCATAGGCATACGACACCACGCTATCAATCAAGCCACCGCACTTGACGACCCGGTTTTATCTAGGTAGAACTGTTTTCCGCGTGGTTTGTTTTCCCATCTCGCAAGTATAATGAATTATGAAAGACATATGATACTTACAAATCTACATTTACAAATGGATGCAAAGATGGTGGCGTAGTTGCCAGGGCTATATGTAATTGGATCAAACTTACCAGATAACTGTTCCATTTGTACGGCAGAATCAAAGGACAATCGAGAGTACCAGAGTGCAAAAGTAAACAGTCAAAACAAAAACAAGTTCTTGTCTTCTCATACTCTTTACTTTCTTCAGGCTATTAAAAATCAGCCTTGCAAACATCTACTCTTAATTGAAATTGTTCAACTATACAATGATCCTGCCACTGGCGAATACGACATCGTCTTTTGTTGGTCACCAAGCAATGTTGGATTTGAAGAAGTCGTACAATAGACAACTTTCCCTTCATGTCGAGCAATATTCTAGCAGATCCAACCTTTGATGTTCCTATTTCACAACTTCTGAGATACAATCGAGGATGGTATATCTACCAAGATTTCAAAGAGTGGCACATGACTCTTGCTCAGAAGTTGTTTGATCAAGGTTACAACATTCAGGGCCTCAGTAAAGCTTTATGGTAGCGTGTGGAGGACATTTTGAAATTTGACGCATAACATCAATTCCCTATTTTGACTTGTACCACATCTTCCTATGTATTTTTTCAGGTGAACACATGACTTGCCTTTGCATGTGTTTGTGACGGGTGCCACCGGCGGGGCAGGATACGTTCACCTTTTTGCGAACACCTGGTACCATTACTATTTGATAGTGCTTTGTAAACACATGCACATGATAGAGACGGAATTGTACAATCGACTCTGCTTTATGCAGAAATTTCTGTTGCATATGGAAAGGGTTTTGTCACTTTATTTATAAAATGTCCATGTAACTTTTTGTTTTTACAAAAGATAGATTGTATCAGAACTTATCATTGATACGTTTTGTATAAAATTAATGATGTTTCTTTGAAATTTGTAGAATGAATACCAGACACATGAGAAGTTATTGGTTGTATCCGCGAAGGGGGATAAAGTAGGGGGACTGCCACAACTTTATATGCAGAATATTAATTTTGTTGATTTTATTTGTAGGCCAAACCTGCAGAAAATCGGCTGCAGTTGAAGGAATGGTGTAGTTCCTGCAAGGGTGCGATGCACGTAACAGAATTACTGTAAGTCTCCATGGTCCCGTGTGGTGATAACCCGTTTTTATAATGTCTTGTATGTAGTAAAATCCTTTCATGGTAACATACTAGTTTTAAATATACATCTGTGATAGTCTAGTCATTTGACTGTCCTTTATCGACAGGTTTTGTATGGTCAGATTTATGCATTATTAATTTACATCGTGTTGTAGTCATTATATGGGTTAGATACTGATGTGACGAGAATTCCAAACTCACCCACTCACACATATTTTATGTGGTATTTGCCAAAATATGTATGTATTTCTTATTACGTGTACTGAGAAATATATACACCATAATGGTGGGCACAAGAAACATACGATTGGGAAATCGAAATCGACCCTCTTAACATACACATTGTACAGGGGCTTTTACAAATCCACACCTACACAAACATATGCTTGAAAACAAATCGACACACTGTTCATAACACCTGTGAAGCTACAGTATTCCTTGTGGTTACTTCTCGTACGACAGGGAAACTATTTGTGATTTCTTTTTCAAGTATGACTATCGGAAATGAAACAAAGTGTCTTGCTGGTATGTCACATACTTCCACATTCCTGATAGCAAAGAATATGTACGCCAGGCACATGAAATAAAAGATGATACGCTTAAAAGATCAACAATGAATTAATGTTTTGTGAATATAGAACCAAATGAGGCACTGGTGAAGAGCAACCTCCCCGTGGTGAGTGTTGGGTAACGCTAATCGGTCTTCCCCTGTGTGGAACCGGGGTAGAATGTGTCCACAGAACTCCATTGCTGGTCGTAAAAAGCGACCAAATTGGGCAGCCCGTTTGTCGTGGGTTGCGTCCTAGTGTCGGCGGAGGACGGTAGTCTGGTGGTTAAGGGCAGTGGATCCAAGAATAGCGTTCCTTTGCCCAATACCTTCGACCCTTACTTCGCCTAGACGGGTGGTAGGATTGGCCCAATCCTATGAATCGGCTGGTCATGCCAAGCCCTGTGGATCAATATTGTGTTTAACAAGTTTTTTAAGCTATTGAGATTATTTGTCAAAATGTTGCAATGATTTGGTGTTGTCTTGGCCAATTGTTATATTTGTTGAATTTCTAATGAATACTTTCCAGTATGTACTTTGCCTAGAGTCCTAGGAAGGCCAGAAGGTGGTGGTTCATGGGCCAATCTGGTGGATTAATTAATTTTCAATTAATTATTCTGCTTGAGTATATCACCTCAGTATCCTTGCTGCTGCCTGCTGCCAGGAGATCCACTTGTATTTAGCATTGTCTTTATGACACTTCGTGGTGGGTTAGGAGCTGGGGTGATGAACCGTAAATACACTACCCATGGCACACGTAAACAACACAAAACGTGCATTAGAGGATTCCTCAGATGAGGAGAATGCATCTCTGAAGAAATCGTCTACTTGTTGGTCTCGATTTTTAGTGGTTTCTGCCACAGATGGTACTTCATTGAAGTTGAACCCATTTGCCATTTCTAAAGCATTTTATGGCATAGCTGGAGATAATATTCATCATCGGCTCCTGAAGCATTTGCCTAATTCATGTCTAGAGACGCTTCTTGATATATTTGATCAGATCTGGACGTCAGGAAATGTGGCGTGGCATAATAGTTGTTCCCACATCTAAACCTGCTACTGGACCATACTGATGCATCCAATTATCGACAAATATCACTTACAAGCTGTGTGTGCAAAACCATGGAGCGAATGGGAAACAATCGACTGGTGTGGTACTTGGAAACTAACAACCTTATAAGCAACATTCAATGTGGTTTCCGTCAAAATAGAAGTACCATTGACCATCTGGTACGTTTAGAATATTTTGTCAAAAATGGAATTCTCAATAATCAGCATGCAGTATCAATCTTTTTTATTTAGAAAAAGCGTATGATACCACATGGAAGCATCATGGTATTTTGAAGGATCTGCATGCTTTGGGGTTAAGAGGCCGTTTGCCTCAATTTATATCACAATTATTAACAGACCGACAATTTCAGGGTTCCACCCTGTCTGACCATTATAATCAGTTTAGGGAGTCCCACAAGGCAGTATTTTGTAACTCTGTTTAGTATAAAGATTGATAGTCTGTCAAAGGTTTTAAATAATTCCATTAATGGTTCCCTTTTTGTGGACGATTTTAATATTTCATGTCGTGGCAAAAATATGCATACCATCGAGAAACAGTTGCAGCTATGTCTCAACAAAATCGAAAAATGGTGTCTTGAAAATAGTTTTTAGTTTTCAGAAGCTAAGACCAATTGTATTCATTTCTGTGGGAAATACAACCATCATAAAGATCTAGAGCTATTTTTACATATCACTCATATCACGATTGTAGAAGAAGCCAAGTTCCTGGTTCTCATTTTCGATCACCATTTGACTTTTAAGCCACATATTGATTATATTAAAACTAAATGCCTGAAGGCTCTAGATTTGTTGAAAGTTGTTGCTAATACAAAGTGGGGAGGTAATCCGAAACCCTTCTCCACTTGTATAGGTCTCTGATCCGCTCTAAATTGGATTATGGCTCCATCGTTTATGGTGGAGCCTGTAAGCGCAATTTACAAAAGTTAGATTCAAATCACCATCAGGGCCTACGACTCTGTCTTGGTGCCTTTTTGAACATCTCCTGTTGACAGCCTATATGTAGAAGCTGATGAACCTTCATTGAAGCAACGCCATTTAAGGATTGACTGTGTATTTTTTTCGGTTCATTGAGGTATGAATCGAAAAGCCGATATGCAAACTGTATGAATCCGCGTAGCGGATTCTTACAAAAGTTTGCACATCGGCTTTTCGATTCATACCTCAATGAACCGAAAAAAATATACAGTCAATGCTTATAATTAAATTCGACAACGTAAAACATGTTTGATCTACAACTGTTTAACCCAAAACAGTTGCATATATCAAAACAGACAAAAATGACGACATTGATAAACATTCCAGGTGTAGGAATACATACAGTGGCGTGACATGAATCAGGTGATCGTTTAATTTATGCACATAACTTGACACGCCTACACAGTCAGTAGCCAATCAATGGAGAGTGGGATTAAAACAATGTTCATTTGACCTGTCAATTAAGGCAAGAGGCGAAAGAACTGCAACAGTCAGACTGTAACGAACCGGAAGAAATATGTCCGAGAGAAGGCGGCAGTTTCAAATAACATGGTCATTTACTGCGTGATTCAAACATTACTTCCCTGATTACGGTAAATCACAGTTGGAGAAATGCTAGTTATAAATGAAACCCGAAGACATGAAAGTTGAACCGGGGCGAGCGGGAAAAAAACAGGCGAGCGAGCCTGCACGTTTGCTGTTTCATTCATTCTCGGCCTTCGGTTTCAAAGGGTAGTTTGGACAATGAATATGCATGAAAGTCGCTAAATGTCCTGTGCATGACGATACACGTGAGCAGAAAGGGAATTCCCTCGACTGTAATATTGGGATTCCCCGACATTCCGAAGTAATAAAAGTAGTGCGCCGCGGTGGGCGTGGCTTAATGTTTTACATTCATTGGGAAATGAATGCAATAACACGTGACCAATTCAGCTAATCAGAATGCAGGAATTTCCATGAACACAACGAAAATTTAATTATATCAAATTATCACTACAATACATTACTACATTTCATTCTAACACATTAAACCCTGCATACAACTGTGTTTTTCAACCACGTTACGAACACCTTTTTCACAGTAAGCCTAAGCTGGTCCCACCTCTAGGCATTCGGATTAAACTACACATTACATTCCCCTAGAGAGGGTGCGTAAGTCCCACTTCCTTCAAAGTATGTTTCATTTTCCTAGATTTTATTCGTAGAATATTTGTTGTCCTTAAATACTTTGGCTTAAAAAGTCTAACAATCACCAGTAGCCAGAGGGATGGTGTAAATCCTGCTGGGGTACCATGCAAGAAGCAGATGTACCGTAAGTCCCCATAGTCCCTAGTATAGTGGACTAACTTTGGTTGCTGGTGATCTCTAGCCCAATTTTATCATGTATTGTTGAGAATAGTCACATTTTTTTATGGTAACATGCTAGTTTTAAATCTATATCTGTGATAGTCTAGTAATTTTACTGTCCTTTGTCGACAGATTTCTATAGTCCATATTTATATATTATTCCTGTACAACTTGATTTAGTCACGATATGGCTGAAATACTGCCGACGTGACTATAAATCTTAACTCATTCACTCACTAGAACCAAATGAAAATGTTCATAGTATCATTCGCAGTTTTGAAGCATTGTAAGAATATTAATAAGAATATTTAATGATTATTTATAGCCAAATAATGTTAAGTTTACATTTTGGTATTTCAGATTCCTTTTGTGAAATCTTAGAAACATACGATGATTGTCGCTGAAACTGTATATGACAGATAAATTGTTTGTTTTTCTGCCTTTAACGGAAAGGTCATGCTTCAGGCTTAATGTTTTACTGAATATTTTACTCTGTACTTCTTCAATCTTCAAGGTAAATCTTACAAATGCTGGAAGGAAATAAAGAAGATATCTTTGTCAAAGACAACGGGGGTGTTCTGAGAGATAAGACTCGAGGTTTATATTAATCATTAATTTTTATAGATATAGATAGGAAGATAGATATCTTTTCCAGATATTTGGGGAATACACACTTTTGTTAAACTTTATCTCTCAAATGATGACAAAGGCAAAAAACATTAGAAAATATTCCTATTTGTATGAACATTGACAAATTTCTTTATCTCCCTGAAAGTCCAAAATATCTAATGCCAAATTCCAAGATGGCCAACAACTGTCGCAATGATTATCTAGTTGTTACATAGAATTCATAAAGTTGTCCGATTTTGGCGATTTTAGCTTTGTTGTCAATGTCCATCACCATGCTGAAATGATCTCTTCATAATTTCTGGATATGATTGCAACAAAGATCGCCAAAGGCGTTTATATATTTACATGACTTGTAGTAATGACTGATATACTCTGTACCAGACAGATTATAGTTTGCTTTATATGTGTACAATTACAAGTATAAAATAATATTTGGTGGATTTCTATGTATTTCTCGCCCAAAAATGGGAATATTTCTCGCAAACTGATGTTATTTTCCCCAAGCAATATAACTATGTTCAGTGTACATTTTGTTTCTGCGTATATATCATATAGTAGATGTAACACTTGTATTTAGGCTCTTTCGTGTGTGTTGTGGTTGCTTGTACTAGTCTGGACTACTGCCGACTTTATAGTGCTAGCCCACTGATATACCATGCGTCAGTTTAACATGAATACCCCACTCAGACACAGTATACTGAGTCTGAAACGACCAGTCCTTGTTTTTTTCTCGATGATTCTCAGCCAGGATAACAAGTGCCAACTTGTAAAGTCTTTTGTTAAATACATATGATTTGATTAGTATGGGGAGGAGAATTTTAAATGAATAGTCTGTTTAGAAATATGCCCCAAATCAATAGTTTGTTGGCAGTGGTGAACACATGATCAGCTTGTTTTGTGGAAACTAGTGAAAGTGAATAGATTGATTGATGATGCTCAGTGATGAAATATGCTACCTTACCTGTTGTATACCTGTTGTGTAATCTTCGTTTGACAAATGTGTTATTCTTTATAAAATTTGGTTAAGACTCATCTATTTACAACCCGCCGTCAAAAACCTTGATCAATTCTCAATGAAGAGTTAAACAACACACAAACCATGTTTCCATACAAAGATGCTTTCAACAATCCACTTACCCGGCTCGTTGTAAAATACAAATCCAGTGGGTTTGGAGAGAACGTTTTGCAGACCGTCTCCATTGTAGTTGATGGCATACACTGATTCCTCATCTCCGAAATATATACGCCTGAATATAGGAACGAAACAACATTTGAAATGTGAAGGCAGGTCACCTATTCATATTGGTATCTCTGGCGTCTTATGATGGAGAGTGTATGCTGCTTTACATCGCAGTCAGTAATTTTCCAGCAATATAAAGGCTGGTCAAGTAAACCAGTGATTGACAGCATAGCAACAATTAAAAGTACTAGGTCATAAATGCAAATCACCCTCTTCTCCATTGGTCAGCTCTACGACATGCATGGCGCTGGGGATATATTGTACAGGGTTATTGTATCGCGTGAATGGGATGGCGTGCAGCTCGAGTGTGTCACATTCATTATTCGTTATGTATTTCCCATCTGGACTAAAACATGCAGTTGAAGAGCTTATAGCCATAAGGGCTAATGTCATGTGGAGTCCTTTTGAGAAAGGTGATGGAAACACATAATATCATGCATGTTAATGAACTTTTTTTCTACCGATAAATTCCTAGACATTAAAGCATTCTGACAGCAGAGATATAAATGTTGTTATAAAAAACATTCCAAAAAGGAAATAAACTTACGTTTTTAATTTGTGTAAGGGTGGAAAGGGCCAATGTCTGTATTTTGGCCCTTTTTGACCCTCAGGCATTTGCATGGGATTTAACATGTGAGATTGACAAACTACTACTGAAAGTGAAAACACATACTATTGAAGTACTTTTAAATGATTTAAACTAATGCCAACTTTGTGTAATACTTAAAATATAATAATAAGGTGTCCAAACTTTCAAAATCTCTCTCAGACAACCAGTCTCAACCTCAACCACACACTGAAATGAGAGCTAAAATGGCCAAGTACTAGCAAAGTGACTTTGGCCCTTTTGGAACTTGACTTTGGCCCTTTTATAGAATTTTAAGTAGCTATATTTCAAAAATGCATCAATGAAAACATACAATCCTTTTCTACAGGTAGACAATAACTCATAGATGTTACTTATGCAATAATAAGCAAAAGGGCCAAAGTGCATTTTGGCCCCTTTTAGCTCTAAACTCTTCAGTTTAATACCTTTTGGATATTTGCAGTGTGCAATTAGTGATTCTTGAAGCTAAGTGGTCAGTTAAACACAGATCAATTTTCATTGGTCAACGGAACTACATGTATTTTTCTCTCACTGCATTCATTCACAAATCCACGGCATTCATTCACATGTTTTACGTGCTACAATCTCACTGATTCACATAGTTTCACATCAATAACATGATTTCAAATTATAATCAACAAAGCATTTATTCCCCATGATTTTCATGTTACAATAAAAGACAAAACTATGTCTGCGTTGTTTGTAAACAAACATGCCTGATCATTTGATACCTGTCAAAGTAAATGACCTCGTTAAGGTGGACGGAGATCTGACTGACAAGAAGAGTTATTCGTATAATTCAACCCCTGAACACATATGTCTTTGAAGTTCCGACACTGTGACAGCAATCGTACTTTTCAAAGTTTACCTACTTTTCGTAACATTTCTCCAACAAACATGATTTTTGTACATTCCGTCTATGTTGTTGTTATAGGATTTTGCATTTTTTTCGAATAGCACATTAAATGGTTTTCAATGTTTCCTATTCTCAATGTCAGACCCGGGTTCGATTCCCGACATGGGTACAATGTGTGAAGCCCATTTCTGGTGTCCCCCGCCGTGATATTGCTAAAAGCGGCGTAAAACCATACTCACTCACTCACTTCTTAATGTCAAATGCCTGTCCATGCTGATGCACGGCGTCGGCTGTCTGTCAATGACGAGATCTTGTCAAACCAAGCCTTCATTAAAAAACCTGATGAACTTTATTTTAAAGTTGTCTCCTATTATCAAGGTGGTGTACGCTGTGTAAATCAGACAGAAACTACAAATATATGATCTCTAGAGTTTTTAAACAGAGCTATATCTTTCACGCGTCAATTGAGGAATGAGTTTGGAGAGAGTGGACTGTTTTGTCACACGCGGGTTGCTACAAAACAGCTGATTCTTGATCGGTGACAGTTTGTTCTTTAAATGTCTTTAATATGATTATGGGTAATAAATAGAAAAAAATACTCTGTATGAGTGATTACGGAAAATATGTCACGAGTGAAATTAATGTTTTAAGTTCCAAGCTTAGCTCGTACCTCGCGGGTTATTCTATAATTATTTTCCAGGTAAATAATGTAGCAAGGCTGATGCAATATTATTTGTAAGCAATTTGCATGCAGCGAGTATATGATTTGATTATCATGCAGCCACATTCGAAAACGGGCTTGTCTGAACAACTAATTCACATGATATAAACAAAAGAACGAAACAATGATTGGGATACCTGCTCTGATATCACGCGCACACAGATGAGCGAGCCTCCAGGGTAGACGAAAACATGCACATGTATTGAAAAGAGCATCTTCTCAACCTCAACGGCGTTTCCTACAAGTGACACATCCTGCTGGCGATCTTCCTCACCAAAATATTTGACTATTTGAAGCCTCACATCATGTTGTACATATGACACAAAGTTCACAAAAACTGACATAAATATTACAATTGTTCATTTAACAGGTGTGGATTAAGAAGACACTGGTTTGGGATTACGCAAATAACAAGGGGGTGCCAGAAGTACAATGTCAAATAATAAAATATTTACGTTGTTTGTGTTTTGTTGTTTAACGCCGCACTCAGCAATATGATGACGGTCTGTAAATAATCGAGTCTGGACCCGACAATCCAGTGATTGAAATCATGAGCATCGATCCACACATTTGGGATTCGATGACATGCATGAACCAAGTCAGCGAGCCTGACCACCCGATCCCATTAGTCACCTCTTACGACAAGCATCGTTGACTGTTACGGCAAGCATGGGTTGCTGAAGACCTATTCTACATCGTTTTTGTCACTGATGTGTGTCCTCCATATGTCCACCACACACGAAAAATAATATGACACCGTCCCCCCCCCCCCCCCCCCCCTCCTGCGCTACTACAAAATCGAGTATCGAGAATCCAGTGTTCGCACTGATTATGACCTAACGCCTGTCAATACCAGAGCTACCAATGCTCAAGAATAAAGGTGACGCTTTTAAATTAAAATACTCTTCAAAGGAGTATGAAACCCAACTCTTTCACCCCGTCACTAACACTACCTCCAAACGTACGACCCGTGAAGATTCCGGGGTAGAATAGGTCTTCAGCCTATGCTTGCCGTAAAAGGTGACTATGCTTGTCGTAAAAGGCGACTATCGGGATCAGGTGATCAGACTCGCAGACTTGGTAGATGCATGTCATCGATCCCAATTGCGTGGATCGATGCTCATATCAATCACTGGATTGTCTGGTCCAGACTCGATTATTTACCGACCGCCGTCATATAGATGGAATATTGCTGAGTGCGGCGTTAAACAAAAAACCAACCAACCAAACCAACGATACGTCCCTGTTGGGCTGTAGATGCTTGTGAAGGGATGAGCAGGATCGGACCCACACCATATCCATTGGCCATCAGCTCTTCGCAGACACTTCTCCTCGTCTGTGAGTCCCCCATGGGTCTCCCCGGAGCTCTCTACCTCCACCCTCCCGGGTGGGAACCGCCATGATTTGGACACCCGTAGTCGGCGAAGTAGCAGTGCTTTCCAGCAATGGTCATAGCGCCTGGCACAAATTAGCATCGAATCCGAGGTAATAGCGACAGAAACTTTTTATCTAAAACGTTTTCTCTTTCAAATATACGTGCATTATATTACCTTATGGTTATTCCTCACGTAGAAGTACTCTGGTTTTTCTATACCAGCTTGGCTGTAAAATGCTGGGGATGCCATGTGTGTTGAAAAACATTTTACTTGAGATTTCGTTGCCTGAAAAAACGTTATGTCTGCTTTAGAAATATTAAGCCTGTAACACATATTGTTGTCAGCTCTTTCGAAAAAACTTTTCAGCGATCTCACTTAGCTTTTACAAAGGTCAGTTGTACAATAGTAGGGAGTGATCGAATTGGGTTTAACGCCGCTTTGAACTGTATTCCAGTTATATCACGGCGTGTCAACTTGATGTGTCAGAAAAGCCCTAAGTGACGCGTCGAACAAACGATCACAGATTTTTAGCGTGCCCAAGGGACGCAACTATGTACAGCAAATTGCGGCACTTTAGACGATTGGCCCCCTATACAATAGTAATCAGCCATCATATAGTATGTGAAGATCCGGGATAGAATACGTCTTCAGCAACCCATGCCTGCCGTAAAAGGCGACTGTGCTTGTCGTAAGAGGCGACTAACGGGATCGGGTGGTCAGGCTCTCTGACTTGGTCATCGTATCCCAATGGTGTGGATGTATAATTATGATGCCAAACAATCAGGCAAGACAGGCCACGCAGATCAGTACTCCTTCCTGTTACAGTACCAGTATGTGGACAACACACTTAACTGATTTCCTTGTTAATTATAAAAAAAACCATAATGGTCAGATAATATTTGAATACATGCACACAGGCTGACCTACCTGCTGGGTCACCGGGGTTGGTAATATTCGCCAGTTTAGGGTATCTGCTGGTCCAGATCGGGCTCGTGTACGGCATAGCCTAGAATTATTTGTTAAAAGGATAATGTATCCTATATGTCTTGTTACCATGCGTTAATAATTATCCATGTGAAGCACATGTTTAATAATGGCATATACAGAAAACACAATCACTTCTAAATTCTAACCAAGTATAGCGTACGAGGGTTTTAGGCATTATTAGATTGGTGTGGTGTCGTGTCGGATTTAATGTCTCTTGCATCGGACACTGATCTCCTACGAGAGTTCTACTCACTTAAGTCACAATAATATCAATATTTACATGTGACGCAATATTATCAAAATGAAGTGTAGTGTTGACAGGACAAATGTATTGTTACTAATATATTGCATGTTAAAATGTATGTGTGTTGACGTAATTAGTACTGACACCTAACTTCCTTTCCAAGACTGATAACTACATCATTATTATTCTGATATCTACTCTAGTGTATAAACACTGCCTCCTACCTGTATATATACTTGTCAACCATACTCTGTACATCACTTGCATGATAACGGTGTTAGAGCTGTACGAGCTCTAGTAATATAAAGTACTAAAGTGATTGACAAATGTAGATGATATAAGCCGGAACCGATGGTATATTCCTCGATATGAAGGAGACATTCGTGATTGGAAAATCATCCCACTTGCACAGCTTGGTTCAGGGATTGTCATCATTAAGAATGTCCGTTCATAGATCCAGATACAACACTAAATTTGCTTTCACAGTTGTTCCATGATTTTCAACTCTGTTGGATGGATAAGGTGACGATACTGTTTGATCATGATCATGTAAACAGTTATCTATATATCTGAAAATGAGGCTGAACATTTTGGCAACATTCTTTGAGTTAACTAATGTTAGTGAAATAATCCGACTCTGATTGAAAGAGGAAGAGGTCGGCTAGGAGGCGGGCACACTTTGTATTGGTAAACAAGAGGATCCAGGAGAATAGTCCAGTTACACAACACTTACATTATGCAGAGGGAGCTTAATGTGACAAGAAGAAAATGGGTAGTAATTTCGACGACGCCAAGACAACAACTCACGACTAATCATCACCTATTTACGTTGTCAGATTATAGTGTTGCTGTGAAGTATGATTGGATCTCTGCATCCAAAATACACATTACACTAGACATAGGTCAAGACTTTCGATCTCTTAGCCAAGCTCATGTACCAAATTCATAATCGGAACCAGGTAATCTGACCATAAACCATCAGCGCTGGTACACGAGCATAATACAATACAATTATGCACATTTCAAACTCATGAGAGAGACGATACATGTTCCTAAATTAAAAGTTCAGTTCACTGAAATTAAAAGAAGAAATCATTATTTTTGGTAATGAATAGATATTGACAATGACAGTCATCATTCCGGTATTGAAGATTTGCCGTGTAGCAGTGAAGATTGTTGTTAGTTTATGTGTAGTGATTTTCACTGGCTGCAAATGAATGAAGCATTCTTAAAATGTCGAGCGCTGTCGAGGCCAGATTTTAGTGGTACCCGATGAGTAATTTAGAGTTATCCACCTTTGTTTACATGCAATATGACAAACGTGATCGTTCGAGAACTTTCGTGGTGGGACAGTTGTAGAAGGCTGACGGTACCTATAATATGAGCGACACGCCTTTTATGACCTGACTTGCATCTCATCTACAAGCCAAATGTGGTTTGGATACCTATCTAAACACACCGAATTCCTACGAGCTTCGAACACGCTTCCACACTGACATTATTCCGGTCAAAGACCGCCTCCGTGGTCTAGTGGTAGAACGTCTGCCCGGAGAGCGGAAGATCCGGGGTTCGATCCCCGGCCGCGTCATACCAAAAGACGTTAAAAGATGGTACTTGTTGTTACCCAGTCTGGTCGACTCGGAGTCAGTATACTGTGTCTGAGTGGGGTATTCATGTTAAACTGCGGCATGGTATCTCAGTGAGCTAGCACTATAAATCGGCATCAGTCCGGACTAGTACAAGCAGCCACACAAACACACACACGAACATGCACGTCGCTATATAAGTGCAATAACCTTGGACGCGACGTTAAACCCCATTTCACCTCACCTCACCTTATTCCGGTCAATAGTGAGTGTACTGACATATATTGTAGGGCATGTTACTTGTTGCTGCTTCCACTTATTTGATCCATTTTATTGCCTTTTATGATCGTAAACCTAAAAGTGTGTGTTTCAATATGATATCTTGTGTGGTCATTTACTGTTTCACAGACCGCCTCCGTGGTCTGATGGTCGACCGTCCGCCCGGAGAGTGGAAGGTCTGGGGTTCGATCTCCGTCGCGTGATACCAAAAGACGTTAAAAAAAGGACCACACTCACTCACTCACTCACTCACTCACTCACTCACTCACTCATTTCAATATACATCCCATGCTCAACATGAAGATAAAACAGATATCGACTTCATGATTTCAGTAATGCCAGTGCAAATAAAACATCTAGTCATCATAAAACCGCATTGATCCAATGTGTCAATGTTCGCTCTTACTGGCTGATCCAGTTCCAACAACCTGTTGAAGACCCGAAAGTAGCCGCCCTGGTTGGTGTATCCTTGAAGGTGAGCATCATTGTAATGAGCTGGAATAGTGGAACTCTGCGGAATCAGACCCTTACAGGCAACATCGAGTGCGATACAGGAGCCAGAGTAAAATGATAACTACGTACTATGAAATCGTAACAATGTAAAGTTAATGTCATCGCTACTGAATTCTGTAAATGTCATAAATGTTCCTGAAAATTTAGATCGTACCTGTTCGAAGCCCATATCGAGTTTCGGTTGCGGAGGTGATCTGGTGTGTGTGTAGATCTATCTTGGTTATTTTGACGGCGTTATTAGCACAGCTCCAGTACCTGACAATTAAAATACTCACAGTAAACTGTATTAATGCTTAGTGGAAAAAAATAACGTGTGTTTTCATCAGTTAGAAATGATTATCTTTCATTTGATCTTCTACCTCTGATCAGCGTTGGAAATACCTGACTGCCCGACCGTCCCAGACGGAAATATTCCGTCTCGGGGAGTAAACTTTCAGAAAATGCACGCCTGATGGTCGTGTTGATTTTTTTAAACGGTATATGTAAAATATATGAATACAAATTGTTTAAACCTCATGTTGGCCGACATGATGGCTACGAATGCAGCTAAGCGACTCATTTGCGATTGCACGAAATGTTACTGTAACCAATGCTAACGTTTTTAAATATATTTACATGAAACTTTAATTTGGCGTGTAATACCAACACTGCAACAACGCGAAGTAAATGTTTGGCAGAACAATGCGAGGCCGCCAAAATAGTGTTGAGCTTTGTGTGTGTGTGTGTGTGTGTGTGTGTGTGTGTGTGTGTGTGTGTGTGTGTGTGTGTGTGTGTGTGTGTGAAGGTGTGTGTGTGTGTGTGTGAAGGTGTGTGTGTGTGTGTGTGTGTGTGTGTGTGTGTGTGTGTGTGTGTGTGTGTGTGTGAAGAGGTGTGTGTGTGTGTGTGTGTGTGTGTGTGTGTGTGTGTGTGTGTGTGTGTGTGTGTGTGTGTGTGTGTAAAAAATCAACATCAGTATTTGTCAGAATATCTTTGAAGTTAGGGACATGTAAGTAAATCCATGCAGCCCTACCAGTATCCAATGGCCCAAGGTTCCTTCTCATGTTTCCACCGTGCATCCTCGCTGAAGCCACGTGTGAAGGTGGTGGCGGACTTGCTACTGACCGCTGACTCATCTATATACCCGTGAACAGTCATCATGTCATATAGAGAAAAGCCAGCAAGGCATATGTTGTACACTGACACACTGTACCACATTCTACTCAATAAGAAACTGATGGCTTTCAGACCTCAAACAAATTTTAGAAACTTGAATAGAGCCTCGTAAGGACATCCCTGTCCAGAACGTTTCAATCCATAGTTATGGTATGTTTAATGAGAGTATGCTTACACAGAATGGTCACACGTTCTTATAACGAAACCAACACATTATGTGAAAACAACCACTTCGTCCATAATATCGCCTACTCTTTTCAATCTAAATACAGGACAAAATACTGGGATAAGGGTGACCTCATTTGGTATGCGGCAACACAAGAAGTCGTACAACGGCGTGACTGATGACTCGGCATTTGGCTGTCAATGACCTTCAGTGCTTTCGAAATAAAAGGAGATAAGACTACTTCATTTGGCGCTTTCAAACCCAAACGTGTTGGGTTTCCGTTGATAAACAGCTCCAGCCATGAAATCTTGGTCGTGTAGAAGCCAAAGCGTGTGGTTTTGCCATAGTCAGATATTCCAGCGTTCGGGAGGTGGACCTATGATGAAGTTTATAATGTGTGAGTTATCTTCCAGTGTACGATTCCGACTATTCCATGAGCACTTGTTTATGAATCAATATACAGTAATGATGATGTTGGCACATAAAATAATGTATTTAAGGACATTTATAGTGCATAAAATTACATTATTTTATAACTTATAATGAAACTTGAAACAATGCTGAACATAATTATGAAGCTGCTGAAACGCTTCCTATAGTATTAGGGGGTCACGGGTGGCTCAGTCGTCTGAGGCGCCGCGATTCGCTGTGCAGAGTTGCGTCCCTTGGACACGCCAGAAACCTATGATTGTGGGTTCGAATCCCGGTTCGCCCCGATTATGTTTCTACGTTTGTCAGCACCATATACCCGTGCTCGTGGGTTTCACCGAAGTGGTAAACGTCTGAGACCTGCATCACTCCCTGCTTTCCTCCCACATTAAGCTGACACGCCATGATATAACTGGAATACTGTTAAAAGCTCACTCACTCTATAGGACCATAGTATAAGTTTATACATAAGATCCTTAAGTTCAAGAGTATAATGTCCAACCCTTTCTCTTGGATCCTTGATCACCGATTCAAGTCACTGCATCTTATAACCAGTATGGAGATCAATTATATACCGGTATTCCCAGGACGCAGGGTTGGTCGAAGACGCGTCCATTCGCATTCGGATCTCTTGCCTTGTTTATTCAGATGAACATTTGACTGCCCTTTGCAAGAGTTTGTACGCAAGTTAGGATAACAACAGGTAAAGTCTTGTAAAGCCTTTTTATATGACGCGGCCATGGGATCGAACTATGGCCTTCCACTCTCTGGGAGGACGCTCTATCCACTTGACCGCAGTGGATCTCACATACCTATGCTATCGTCGAAATCCTACAATGGACTCTAAGAGCCTAAGGGTTTTCTCGCTTGTAAGATGGTTTCAGTCTATATACAAACTTTGATATAAAACTAGATACACTATATACATGTTCTTGTTGCCAGACATATCCGAAACCAAACCTGTATAAAATATATAATTTTTGAAGCCAAGCCAAGTTAGTCCTTCCATTCTCACAACAAAAAGGTGAATTATGGTTGATGCACAACTGTATTCAAAATCTAAGGTTAACTGAATGTGAAGCATAAAACACGTTGTTGTTCAGAAGAGGTTTATTCAAGAAATATGGAGAGGCCATCGGTCCAATGCACAAATGGGTTGAAGACATATTGGAGAGAGAGGGTCACAAATTGATGAACTAAAATGGTGACGTCAATTCATTCAACACTTGATGATAGAAAGAATAATCACAAATGACGAAATAATATTAGACCTGCAGACAATGTCTTTGAAATACAAGGCGCGCCAATTAATCATAATTTATGGACAAAACTTAAAATGAATTGCTCCTTTTAAAAAAACATACAGACAATATTTAATGACCTCAACATTTTTGGAAGAAAACATAGAAGAACCGTTACATTGTATCAAAGAGTTGGATTGTATACATGTATTGTTTTCACAAACTCTTTACCCTTGTATAGCATTTGATGCGGCGTAAAGTATCTGCATCTCTACTCCGTTGTGCAACCATCTGTTCTGCTCACTCGCAATCTCTCTGCCTACACTATCCTCTCTAGTCACCAGCTCCACCAACCCACTGCACTCACAGTATCCATTCTATCCTCCCTTGAACACTCCAAACACCCTTTCCCATATCAATCCGCCTACTCTAACCATTTTTACTCACTACACTAGTAAACCCAATGCTGTTATTACAAAGTATACCTAAACTCTAAAGGGCAATCTTTCATCTTCTCCTGGTAGGTTTTGTCAAACCACTCATTCTGGGCGACAGTGAACCAATTCTTCCAGTCACCGGTACCACCTAAAGTAATAACATAAGAAATTCAGGCGCAAAACATGAAAATATGAACTTTAGCTACCTTTAGAACATTAATTTACGAAATTTATCTGTACATTTCAAATTGCTTGTAATTATGAAAAAAGTTATGTCAGTAGCAAAGGTAGCGTTTAACATTGGCAACGACGTCTCAGCATGTCTTTGTACATTACTGAAAGCCATCAGGTGACAAGTCATCCCCGGCAGGTCAAAGATATATTCAATGCAACAGTGCATACTGGGAGGTTAATACTCACCATTTCTAGATGTTCTTTTCAACAAGTGTACAAGGAAGTAAAATCTAAACTTTTTGAATTATTCTACTCAACATATCCTGACTGGGAGAAAAACTCCCACACACTTTTTTTAAATATTCCATTGACAGGTGTATTGGGAGATAAATACTCCTCTTTTCTTGATATTCCATTCCACAGAGCGCACTCGAAGATTTATTCTTGGGGCTTTGTTTGATATTTAAGAAGCAATAGCATTTCATATTCTCCCTTCTGACATTAGGATACAAACTATATGCATTGAAGTACAGTCTGCATAATTCCCAAGAGTATACATTTTTCGTCAATCCACAATAGTTGTTACATTAAGTGTAAAGTATAAAGTGCATCAAGTCAATCTACCCTCTCTAACCACTCTCCAGGGACTGCTTTATCGTTAGATTAATGCTCATCTTGTCCAGATATTCAATACAGTGGTTAGTACTAATCTGTCCTATATGTTCAGGCTCATCTGTTGCAGACATTCCCTCTAAGAGAAGTTATTGGTACATACATTCTCCTCTTGTCTTGATATTCCTTCTCACAGAGTTTACAGGGAAATACATCATCCTTTCTACATATTCACTCTCACAGAGCGTACTGGGAGATATATACTATATTTTCGAGATAGTCCAGTCCATAGCGCGTACTTGGAGAGACAAATACCATCTATTCTTTATATTCCATCTCACAGGGCGTACTGGTAGCTAAATGCTCACCTTGTCAATAAATTTGATTCCACAAAGAGTACAAGGGGGGTACATACTCACCCTTTCTATACACGATGTCGGCCATAACCTTGATTTGCTTCATGGAGGCGAAGCTGCAGTGATCGCATACTTCCTTCATGAACTCATCACTTCTCGTTGTGCCAAGGAAATCTTGCATTTTCTTCATCTCGCGGAATGCATCCTTAATGTATAACATCAATATTATTAATACCATGAACAGACAATGACCGAGAACACACATGGTAAGAAAACTAAAATAAGGGTTGCAACATAAACAGCTTACATCAACACGAGCTCTCTGTTTGTTTTTAAATTACGAGGTAAACCAAGTAACGCTAAGACGGAACAATTTTTCTCGCTGTTAAAACGGCTGTTTTAATCAGAGGTAGTTATTGGGAATTTATACCTCTGATTGACAAATCAGAATCGAGTATTTTCCAAATCCATGGAAGAATGTTCGTTTTTACTTTTCTGTTCATAATTTCAAATTATATTTTAAATATTTATGTCCTGCAACACTAGACTATTTAACATTAACACACGTTTTGAAAACCACACTAAACTTATCCTCTGTGGTTTGAAATTTGACAAGAGCGCTTTAGAACTGTTGTAAAATACGCCAGCTATCATAAAATGTGCTGAAAAGGGACCACGGGTAACAATGTAACTCCAGTTCAAGATTATTTACTTATATTCTTGATTAGTTCAAAATAATGCTCACAATATATAATATTTTCAACAAGAATTGATTTAAGAAAATAATAAATCTCCACAGATTTATTTAATGTCCTGGCAGCCTGTTGCATGACTGCGCTGCTTGGACTCAACTAAGTCATTTCCTGGGTATCAACATCTTCGACTGTAGGGTGTACGCATCGTTGGGTTGGCTTCATATTGAAGGCTTTTGCATGTTTGTTAATTCAGAGGTAATAATGGATCCAGATTTCAATCTTATTTTGACCAATCAACAACTTGCATTCTTCACTGTCATGTTGAATACTATGCAAACACCAAAGCAAGGAACACAAGTGAGTGGGCGATTTTGCCTCGTTGATCAATATTCCAGCAGATTGGGACACAAAAATAAGCTTAATATTACGTTCAAACAGACTTCTGTGAGTAACATCTTTCAGTAGCCCTTCTTACCTCTTTGATGTCTTCATAGCTGAGTGTCAGTATGGGGACGTCAGTGGTTTTCTTCACCTCCTCCCAGTCCTTCACATAGTCGAACCAGGAACCGTAGTCAACTGAAACAAAGAACATATTTATGACATCACAAGGTCACAAAGTCATGGTCAGGAATAGGTTGAAGAGTTAGGTTTAACGCCACTTTGTACGGTTTATCATTTAGATGTCTGAGGAAAACGCAATGCTCCTAAACAAACGACCTCCTGAACAAGAACACGACCATGCGAATGGTACTGATCGACCACGGATTTTACTCGGGACGGATTTAGGGTTTCAACCAATGATAAGTGTAGCCTGACAGAATCAATGGAGAACATAACTGGGATTTATGAGATCTGCAGTGCACGTATGCATAAGGTGTGTCCACTATTTCTTTATCTAAGAATCACTCACACTTCCCCTCCAGTGAGGGGCGGACGAAATTCTTCCATTCTCCAGTGTAGTTGTAGCACATCGGCAGTTTCTTCACAAAGTTGTAAAAAGAAACAGTCACGTCCTTTGGGTTCCGAGTCACGTACACGATCTTAGGTTTCTTTACTTTAACCTGCTCCGGAAGTTCGTTGAACAACAAGTGAGAGTTGAGGATCCTGGGAGAAGGAAGATCTTTGTATTTTTCTTCACTGACAAATTCCATCATGCCAGTCCCTTTGCTGACTTCATCACGGTCGAGTTTTCCCGCCACCAGCAGGCGGACCATCTCCCAGACCCAGTGGGTACCTGTATAGTAATACCATATGGAGGTTCGTAATTCGGGCAAACTAGTTTTGAGTTTTAAACGCCGACACATACGACGTCCTACTGCAGCCACGTGCAATGGTGTACGCCTAAAATACAAATCACAGCCATAGACTGTTTGAGTTTGGTTGAGATAAAAAAAATGTGTGTAACGACAAGTGATGAGAGTATAAACATAACTAATGTCAAAGCCAGAAAATAATCAGTCTCGATTATCTACTGTAACCACTCGGCGTAAGGGCAAAATAGAAGTGAACTTAATATGATTGGGTCACTGAAAATCAGTGATTACCCCAGGTGGTCGCGAAAAGGGTTAAGAACATTTACTGTCCTGCTCTTCCGGTAGCACACACAATTTGCATGAACGCAAAACCTTGACGAGACAATCCAGTAATTCTTCACCTGTATCCCAGGTATACCATCAGTGTATACCTAACTTACTGTTCACTTTCCACTGGGTTACCTCGACAATTATTACGTCACTGTATCACACTCTGTGGGAAACCAATTCTGTGTTGCGTCACTGTATAACAAAAAGCTGAAGATCGAGGCTTGTACAATTTCCCTATTCATCTTTGGACTGTCTTGATTTTCAACGCTTAAAAGTGCTTTTAACAGTAAGGACCCTTTAAACTTACGTGCAATTTTCCCTGAACTATATAACTGTATTGATAGGTACAGTTTACCTACCTGACTTAGGGAAAGCACACACCAGGATATCGTCAGAGCGGATTTCAACAGATGGTAGTTGCTCCAATGGACGCATATCCACAGTTACGGGAAACCTTGGATATTTGCGGCCATTGTAGCTTATCATCGTCAACTCATCTCCACCATCATCAGCTACACGTATCTCCATGGCGACGACAGGTCGTTGTCTTTTAAATCCAGTGACCAGAGCGTCTGAATATGGTATACACGACTTGAGTCTGAAGGGAAATATATTGATGGAATCATACTTTATTGGACAGATTTATTATTCGGGGTCGACATTTAACCAAGTAATACAAGTAACTGGGGAATTCTGCTAGAGATGGAATATTCGGTCAGTCACCCTTCTAAACACACACATTTTTTCACTTCAAAACCTGAGCCCAAATTATTTTGTCAGCATTGTCTTATGACAACACATGTTTAAATTGCTATGTCGTAGCCTAAACGCAATCTTTTTTTATACCGCAACGTTCATATGGACAAACACAGTTGACTAACACAAAAGTAGGCATAATGCACTTGTGGACAGCAATGTTCCGCTAAACATCAAGTGGGACCTCGCTAATCAGGACACTAGTTTCTCCTTCAGGACAATAAAACACGAATAGGTCAAGAAGGCGGACATGTGAAACGTAAAACATATGACAACAGATACTTACTGCTGAACGGTTTTCGTCTTATTAACATAGTCTGTTATCGCAGCAGTCGAACTTTGTACTTGTTACTATAGGTTAGCTGAATTACCAAGGGTAAAACGACGCTCGTTGTAGTGCGCTGACATGCTGCTCACACTAGTCATACACACGCGAGCTCGGGTCATAATCTGTGCACACTATTTACAGCCAACCTGATCTCACAGGGTTTATATATTCATTATTCGGTCAAATTGTTTCAATGTTGACGTTACTGTAAACGTGTTGTGTACGAACCTAGATATGTGGGCATTACACAGCTGTGCTTTACCGTGAACCTGATATAACGAGCCCGATATTGGACAATTGTGTCACAGCCGGACATGAGCATTTGCAGACATATCCTAACTGCGATCTACTTTTGTACGATGATGTTGACATGGCACAGTTGATTCAGGAGACATACGGACACTTGTGGACGAGCCGATCTCCTGACTGGTCAAGGGAATTTCCATTACGGGTTGATTAAGACAAACATGTAATACGGTATTTACCACAACACAAATAGTACTCACCACTTAACGATCGCCCTCCTAATGTATTCTTTCATCGCAGCACTCATGCTGTATATATAATGCATTGCATCAGACTGCTGCGTCACCAGGGGTATGCGTAGGTGACCTTCGTGCAACACGCACTTGCTGCTCGTACACAGTTAATGACACAGGGGCAGAATATGTGTACGCCCTTTACAACACGTTGACACACACGCACACATATACCTTTTCGCTCTCTACCCTCCACACACACAAACACAAACACACACACACACACATACACACACACACACATACACCTTTTCGCACTCTACACTCCACACACACACACGCACACATACACCTTTTCGCTCTCTACCTTCCACACACACATACACACACACACACATACACCTTTTCGCACTCTACACTCCACACACACACACGCACACATACACCTTTTCGCTCTCTGCCTTCCACACACACAAACACAAACATACACACACACACATACACCTTTTCGCACTCTACACTCCACTTTGTTATATTTTCCCTTGCAGAAATGTTGTAGTTCATTTTAAGTAAGTGGCATTGCATTTCGTGGCACTACAATCGTCACATCAACGTTAAATGTGTCTGACGTTTTTGTCGGTGTGAACGTGTGGTACAATATCTGGTATCAGATTATTTCAAACACACACACACACACACACACACACACACACACACACACACACACACACACACACACACACACACACTTTTAGGACTCTACCCTACCTATCACAAGAGACCATTAAGGGTTATAGTGCGATATGGAGAGAAAATGTAATATTTCGAGAGGGATAGAGCTATGGTTTGATGGACTCAGGCTGCGGTTTGCTCTACACGTGTTACACCTCTGTACATTACAGTGGTTCTCCTCCTTCTCCCCTTTACACAACAAAATACACAACTACAAACTATTGGAAAACCTATCGGTGCACTGACTGCAACACCCTCTACATTTGTTCGTCGTTCACACACACACACACACACACACACACACACACACACACACACACACACACACACACACACACACACACACACACACACACACACACACACACACACACACACACACACACAATATATATATATATATATTCCGCAATCTGGGTTTAATATTAATAGTTCCCGTTGGTTTTTGTGGCCCAACCTTTGGCCAATCCCCTTCGGGAGCTATTTGGGGTTTCGTTCGGTTTGCTTCTATCTTCCATGGTTGTAGGCTTTTAGTTTACGTCAAATACGTATTTCTTTTGTTATGTATTCCCTTGCAAAATGTTGTAGTTCATTTTAAGTAAGTGGCATTACAATCGTCACACCAACGTTAAATATGTTATAGCCTGCTGACGTTTTTGTCGGTGTGAACGTGTGGTACAATATCTGAAATCAGATTATTTCCATTTTCTGATTTAGAGCTGAAATATGTATGCCATTTCATCATTAAAGTCACATGTGTATACATAGATAATACTTATAATATAACTCCTTTAGTAGACCAAAACATACACAGAGCGGATTGTGCTCAATTTCAGAACCGCAATGACATGGGCTGTGAAGTTGAAAATGACTTTTGTGGTTATGAGTGAACGTTTACAAAAGTACGAACATTTAATTTGTCATGTGAGGCGCTAATAGTGATGTAAGGGGACTGTGTGTGTTTAAAGTAACGTACAGGAAGGTTCACTGCTCATGTTTAAGGGTATGTAACATGTAACTGCTCCTAAAGATGATAGGGGGGTGCGGGGGCTGTACAATTGTGTTTCTGTTAGACCTGAGGATCAGGAGTCTGTTCAGTATGTTTCGGAGCAAAATATGATAGCCAACGTCAACATAGTGAATGTGTATGGCTACCTCTTACGTGTAGTCGCCTAGTTGTACGAACACACGTTATGATCTGCATATTTATTTATTTGTTTCTTCATTTGTTGAATTGAAACTGATGCAGTTTATCAGTTGGTAGGAGTATGCAAAGCTGACGCTAGTGTGTTCTACACAATCATACTATAAAAGTATGATTTCAGCGTCTTCATCCTCTCTGATCTGATCAGTACCAAGGTTTGGTAGTTTGTCTCCACCAAGGGTCATCACAGATATGCCCCTGCAATTGAAGGAACATGGTGTTGACTGGCATATATGGGATACATATATAATTATGGCATTATATGGCACATGGCGTTTTCATTTTATTGTAAGAACTACAAAATGTTAAGGTCGGTTTTGACAAATTGTTTGATAGGCATTACTTGGAAGTTGACGGATGGCAAGATAGACACAATCCATGGATAACAACTTCTTTAATACTTGAAAAGCGACGTTTCGGTATAGATCCTTATACCGTTGTCCAGCAAGACTGGTATAAGCTTCGCAACGGTGTACGGATCTATACCGAAACGTCGCTTTTCACAGTATTAAAGAAGTTGTTATCCATAAATTGTGTCTATCTTCGGTTTTGACGTCTCAATTTCCACAAGAGGTTTTCGTAATATCACTTTATGTTATCAACGTAATACATGTTAAACAGGAACAGATGACTGAACGGTTGTTTCTACGTATCGATAGAAAAAGAACGTAAACAGTTCAAGGATAAAGGCTCTAAACAATAACCAAACAAATACGTCTCACCTGTCAGTTTCTGTTTTGTAGTAAATTAACTGATCGTGAACAGTGATTTGATTACACCACGAAACGTCCTGTATTATGATGTGTTCCGGTCCTAGAGGGTCTTGTTTCTGACTTGTCACAAAATAACGTTCAGTGGCCTGGTTCTTTTGATTCAGCCAATACAGAGTTTTATCTGCAATGTAAACTGATATAATATATATATATATATATATATATATATATATATATATATATATATATATATACAAAAATGAGGTAAATGTTCACTCGGTGTACATGTATTAATAGATTTGTCATTTTAATCGTAAATGTTACATTGCTACTTTACAAATACTGTATATTTTAATTCAAATGTCTCCCTACACTTGTTGAATTACTTGGTGTCGTCGCTGGAGTGTGTAAATACAACATGACGTCACAGTTGTAATTTATGACGTCATCATAAGTATGACGTCCTATTATATGTCATTGCCAGTTACATTGAAGAGCTGTCATGAGACAGCGAAAGTATTATGTCTGACACTGATATAAAGAAGATGATGGACTAACGTGGACTTATAATTTTATTATATATATATATATATATATGGATAATGTCTGGTGGAGTAATTCTAAACCCCCAGAAAACGCTTGCAAGCTAACAAGTCTACAGATTCAATTTCCTTAAAATTATCAATATCCAATATAACAACAGGCAAAACTTTAGTGTCTTCAACTCACCGAAGAACACGTAGCAGCATTGGTAATATGAATATTCCAACATAAATAACTTGAACAAAAATAACACCTACATCTTGTTTTTTCACTGTTATACCACTCTTCAAACCTAGAAAGGACACGCACGCGTTTGAACAGAACTTTGGTCTTATAGAAATTCCTGTTTAGAAATTATTGCCCAACGCCGCAACCCCCTTGACATATAACGATAGCATGTATACAATCGAGTCTCGCCCAGATAATACAGTGATAAATGTTATGAGCAATATTGATGATAAACGCCATAGGCATACGACACCACGCTATCAATCAAGTCACCGCACTTGACGACCCGGTTTTATCTAGGTAGAACTGTTTTCCGCGTGGTTTGTTTTCCCATCTCGCAAGTATAATGAATTATGAAAGACATGTGATACTTACAAATCTACATTTACAAATGGATCCAAAGATGGTGGCGTAGTTGCCAGCGTCACTGTCATTGTATCCAGGGCTATATATAATTGGATCAAACTTACCAGGTAACTGTTTCATTTTTACGGCAGAATCAAAGGACAATCAACATACCAGAGTGCATAAGCAAACAGTCAAAACAAAAACAAGTTCTTGTCTTCTCAGACTCTTTACTTTCTTCAGGCTATTAAACATCAGTCTTGCAAACATCCACTCTTAAATGAAGTTGTTCAACTATACAATGATCCTGCCACTGGCGAATACGACATCGTCTTTTGTTGGTCACCATCAATGTTGGATTTGAAGAGGTCGTACAATAGACAACTTTCCCTTCATGTCGAGCAATATTCTAGCAGATCCAACCTTTGATGTTCTTATTTTACAACTTCTGAGATACAATCGAGGGTGGTCTATCTACCAAGATTTCAAAGAGTGGCACATGACTCTTGCTCAGAAGTTGTTTGATCAAGGTTACAACATTCAGGGCCTCAGTGAAGCTTATGGTAGCGTGTGGAGTGAGTGAGTTAATATTTAAAGTCACATCGGCAGTATTTCAGCCATATCGTGACTTGAACAAGTTATACATTTATATTATATATTAAAAGCTGTCATCGAAGGACAGTACAACAACCAGCAATATATCACAGATTATAATTTTAAAACTAGTTTTATAACAATAAAATAATCAGATACAATACAAACGATACAATATAAAAAAGGGCTGTAGATCGCCAGCAACCAAAGTTGGGCCACCATACTAGCTAGGGAACATGGGGACTTACGGTACTTCTGCTACCTACATGGTATCCCAGCAGGATTTACACCATCCCTCTGGCCACTGGCGATTATCAGACAGATTAGCAAAAGAATTAAAATCAACAAAAATACTACGTGGTTTCCGTCAAAATAGAAGTACCATTGGCCTACGACTGTGTCTTGGTGCATTTCGAACATCTCCTGTTGACAGCCTATATGTAGAAGCTGATGAACCTTCATTGAAGCAACGCCATATCAAATTATCACTACAATACATTACTACATTTCATACTAACCCATTAAACCCTGCATACAACTGTGTTTTTCAACCACGTTACGAACACCTTTTTCACATTAAGCCTAAGCTGGTCCCACCTCTAGGCATTCGGATTAAACTAAACATTACATTCCCCTAGAGAGGGTGCGTAAGTCCCACTTCCTTCAAAGTATGTTTCATTTTCCTGGATTTTATTCGTAGAATATTTGTTGTTCTTAAATACTTTGGCTTAAAATGTCCAACAATCACCAGTAGCCAGAGGGATGGTGTAAATCCTGCTGGGGTACCATGCAAGAAGCAGATGTACCGTAAGTCCCCATGGTCCCTGGTATAGTGGACTACCTTTGGTTGCTGGTGATCTCTAGCCCAATTGTATAATGTATTGTTGAAAAGAGTCACATTTTTTATGGTAACATGCTAATTTTAAATCTATATCTGTGATAATCTGGTAATTTTACTGTCCTTTGTCGACAGATGTTTATAGTCAATATTTATAAATGATCTTCAAAAAAAGAAATGTTACATTCAGCAAAATCAGTCCAAAATTATTGTGAGTGAATAAAGTGTTGAAAATATTATGCATAATTAGAACCGGGCCATTTCCTGCACAGTAGTACTCAAAAGAATGAACATGTCGCTCAAACGAAGCACTTACGAGACACGGTCGACAAAATGATCTACATGTGCCCAATGTTTGCACGTGCAACTGAACTTGACTCCGTTGCACGTGCAGTCAGTGTGCGACAAAGGGGTATAAAGCTGCAGGGTTTTCAATCCCTTCACTTAACCTGTTTGTCTGTATTACTTGATGAAAGAATGCCACGTCTGACTCAAGAGCAACGTCACAACGCAATAGGCCGTCTGAAGGCAGGACAGACTCAACAAACTGTTGCCACAGCCATGAATGTGTCCCGCGCAACCATCAACAGGCTATGGATACGGTACTCAACGACAAGAAGCGTTAATGATCGACCTAGAGCTGGCAGACCAAGAGTTACCACCCCTGTACAAGATCGCTACATCCGACTTCAGCATCTTCGCGATCGCTTTAGAAGAGCTTCACAAACAGTAAACAGCGTACCTGGGTTGAGACGCATCTCCGATCAGACAGTTCGCAACCGATTGAGAGGCAGGAATCCGAGCACGTAGACCTGTAAGACGCAACGTCGTGACCCCACGTCATTACGCTGAACGACGTCGGTGGAGTAATCGTCATCGTGTTCGACCACGTGCATGGTGCAGAACAGTTCTCTTCAGTGACGAGTCCCGTTTCATGCTTAACAGGGCTGATGGAAGTGCCAGGGTTTACAGGAGGCGTAATGAACGTTACGCTGCTAACTGTGTGCAACAGGCCGACCGTTTTGGAGGCGGAAGTGTGATGGTGTTGGCCGGTATCACTCACAATGGCCGAACAGATCTAGTGCAAGTTGCAGGTGCAATGACAGGCGTACGATACAGGGATGAGATCTTGCACCGTCATGTTGTGCCATTTCTGCACCGCCATGGAGGGATTTCCAGCATGATAATGCCAGACCGCATATTGTACGTGTGTGTCAGGAGTACCTGCAAAGAAACAACATCAATGTGCTACCCTCGCCTGCCCGATCACCAGATCTACCGATTGAACATTTGTGGGATGTTATTGTTCGACAACGTTTTCCACCTTCAGGAATACTCCAAGAACTGTTCCAGTTCCTACACCAGGAATGGCAGAATATCCCACAACGCACAGTGCCACATCTCATTGCTTCTATGTGTAGGAGATGTCAGGCAGTGATAGACGCTAATGGTGGACATACTCGGACCAGCTCGTGCTGTTCATTATCATTGCCGTTTCATTTTGTGATCAAGGTATCAGTCTTCTTGGAGACATGATTCGCTTATGACTTCAGAGTGAGTGAGTATGGTTTTACGCCGCTTTTAGCAATATTCCAGCAATATCACGGCGGGTGACACCAGAAATGGGCTTCACACATTGTACCCATGTCGGATATCGAACCCGGGTCTTCGGCGTGACGAGCGAACGCTTTAACCACTAGGCTACCCGACCGCCCCTATGACTTCAGACCATGTATTTGTTATTTTTCATTGTGATACTGCCTTTCAAAGTAAAATATATCCCCTTGGAACTTGATGTAACATTTCTTTGTTTGAAGAGTATTTATATTATTCCTGTACAACTTGATTTAGTCACAATATGGCTGAAATACTGCCGACGTGACTATAAATCTTAACTCACTCACTCACTAGAACCAAATGAAAATGTTCATAGTATCATTCGCAGTTTTGAAGCATTGTTAGAATATTAATAAGAATATTTAATGATTATTTATAGCCAAATAATGTTAAGTTTACATTTTGGTATTTCAGATTTCTTTTGTGAAATGTTAGAAAAATACGAAGATTGTCGCTGAAAATGTATATGACAGAAAAAAAATAATTTTCTGCCTTTAACGGAAACGTCATGCTTCAGGCTTAATGTTTTACTGAATATTTTACTCTGTACTTCTCCAATCTTCAAGGTAAATCTTACAAATGCTGGAAGGAAATGAAAGAAGATATCTTTGTCAAAGATAATGGGGGTTCTCAGAGATAAGACCCGAAGTTTATATTAATCAATAGTATTTATAGATATAGTTAGATAGATAGATAGATAGATAGATAGAATAGATATCTTTTCCAGATATTTGGGGAATACACACTTTTAGTTAAACTTTATCTCTCAAATGATGGTACAGACATATAACATTAAAAAATATTCCTATTTGTACGAACATTGACAAATTTCTTTATCTCCCTGAAAGTCCAAAATACCTGCCAAATTCCAAGATGGCCAACAACTGTCGCAATGATTATCTAGTTGTTACATAGAATTCATAAAGTCCGATTTTGGCGATTTTAGTTTTGTTGTCAATATCCATAACCATGCTGAAATGATCTATTCACAATTTCTGGATATGATTGAAACAAAGATCGCCAATGACGTTTATTTACATGACATGTAGTAATGACTGATATACTCTGTACCAGACAGATTGTAGTTTGCTTAATATGTGTACAATTACAAGTATAAAATAATATTTGGTGGATTTCTATGTATTTCTCGCGCAAAAATGGGAATATTTCTCGCAAACTGATGTTATTTTCCCCAAGCAATATAACTATGTTCAGTGAACATTTTGTTTCTGCGTATATATCATATAGTAGATGTAACACATGCATTTAGGCTCTTTCGTGTGTGTGTGTCTGTGGTTGCTTGTACTAGTCCGGACTACTGCCGACTACATGTATATACTACTGATATACCGCGTGTCAGTTTAACATGAATACCCCACTCAGACACAGTATACTAAGTCTGAAACGACCAGTCCTTGTTTTTTTCTCGATGATTCTGAACCAGGATAACAAGTGCCAACTTTTAACGTCTTTTGTTAAATACATATGATTTGTGGATTTGTATGATATGTATGGGGAGGAGAATTTTAAATGAATGGTCTGTTTAGAAATATGCCCCAGTGTTGAACACATGATCAGCTTGTTTCGTGGAAAATAGTGAAAGTGAATAGATTGTTTGATGATGCTCAGTAATTAAATATGCTACCTTACCTGTTGTATACATGTTGTGTAATCTTCGTTTGACAAATGTGTTATTCTTTATAAAATTTGGTTAAGACTCATCTATTTACAACCCGCCGTCAAAAACCTTGATCAATTCTCAATGAAGAGTTAAACAACACACAAACCATGTTTCCATACAAAGATGTTTCAACAATCTACTTACCCGGTTCGTTGTAAAATACAAATCCAGTGGGTTTGGAGAGAACTTTTTGCAGACCGTCTCCATTGTAGTTGATGGCATACACTGATTCCTCATCTCCGAAATATATACGCCTGAATAGGAACGAAACAACATTTGAAATGTGAAGGCAGCTCACCTATTCATATTGGTATCTCTGGCGTCTTATGATGGAGAGTGTATGCTGCTTTACACCGCAGTCAGCAATTTTCCAGCTACATAAAGGCTGGTCAAGTAAACCATTGATTGACAGCATAGCAACAATTATAACTACCAGGTCATAAATGTAAATCACCCTCATCTCCGTTGGTCGGCTCTACGACATGCATGGCACTGGGAATATATTGTACAGGGTTATCGTATCGCGGGAATGGGATGGCGGGCAGGTGGACTGTGTCACATTCATTATTCTTTATGTATTTCCCATTTGGACTAAAACTTGCAGTTATTTAATATCTTTTGGATATTTGCAGTGTGCAATAGTGATTCTTGAAGTTGAGTGGTCAGTTAAACACAGATCAATTTTCTTTGGTCAACGGAACTCTTTTTTTCTCACTGCATTCATTCACAAATCTACGGCATTCATTCACGTGTTTACGTGCTACAATCTCACTGATTCACATAGTTGCACATCAATAACATGATTTCACATTATAATCAACAAAGCATTTATTTCCCATGACTTTCATGTTACAATAAAAGACAAAACTATGTCTGCGTTGTTTGTAAACTAAACATGGCTGATCATTTGATACCTGTCAAAGTAAATGACCTCGTTAAGGTTGACGGAGATCTTACTGACAAGAAGAGTTATTCGTATAATTCAACCCCTGAACACATATAATGTCTTTGAATTTCCGACACTGTGACAGAAATCGTACTTTTCAAAGTTTACCTACTTTTCGTAACATTTCTCCAACAAACATGACTTTTGTACATTCCGTCTATGTTGTTGTTATAGGTTTTTGCATTGTTTTCGAATGGCACATTAAAAAGTTGACAGGTTTTCCATGTTTCCTCTTCTCAATGTCAAATGCCTGTCCATGCTGATGCACGGCGTCGGCTGTCTGTCAATGACGAGATCTTGTTAAACCAAGTCTTCATTAAAAAACCTGATGAACTTTATTTTAAAACTTGTCTCCTAGTATCAAGATGGTGTACGCTGTGTAAATCAGACGGAAACTACAAATATATGATCTTTAGAGTTTTTTAACAGAGCTATATTTTTCACGCGTAACAACACTTCAACTGGGAAATGAGGTTGGAGAGAGTGGACTCTTTTGTCACACGCGGATGGTTACAAAACAGCTGATTCTTGATCGGCGACAGTTTGTTCTTGAAATGTCTTTAATATGATTATGGGTAATAAATAGAAAAAACACTCTGTACGAGTGATTACAGAAAATATGTCACGAGTGAAATTAATGTTTTAAGTTCCGAGCTTTAGCTCGTACCTCGCGGGTTATTCTATAACTATTTTTTTAAAAGAAGCAAATTACCTCGAAGCAGTTGTGTGATGGCGTTTCGCAGTGAAAACATATTGGTAACGATTCTGAATATGCTGCACCTCTCTAAAGTGCGGTTATCTTATATTATAGCTAAAATGGAAAGAATTATCATTAAACCGCTCGCATGTTATCAGAAATCAGCGGGCCAATGTAACTTGATAATGCCCTCATATTGTTTGACGACGGGCCATTATCACGCCCGTGGTAAGGTGACGTCATAGGATAGGGATGGGTGACGTCACGTTGAATAGTGACGACATCTGGTTTGTTCTATGACGTTTCCATATTTGTAAAAGTGGGTCAGTGACATTCGTGTTGATTGCAGTAAATGTTTCAAAACCGATAGTGTTGTTTATTTTTATTTGATAACAAATTCCATCCATTTTAGCAATAATAACGGTAACGCTATTTTTCAGGGCATTATTATTTGCAGAAGCCCTCGGTCTTTTCAACTACCCTCCTTCGTCGGGCCGTTAATGGAAAACCTCGGGCTTCTGCAAATGATAATGCCCTGAAAAAAAGCGTTACCCTTATAAAAACGTAACGGATCCACTCTTACCTGTTAATTCTGTCAATAGTAAGGTCCGCGTGATTAATGTGATTCATTCTGTACAGAAGTCTCGCTTTCTGTCCCTTTAAGTTGCTTCGTCTCAATTCAGATCGAGTTGTCCAAAACAGTATTCTTCTGTCACTGTCTACTTTGAAGAGTACAGCTCCTTTGACAGAACGATATAGATCTATAAAATCATTACTCATCAAAGAGAGATTTTTGGGTGGGGTTTTGTGTGTGTGTGTGTGTGTGTGTGTGTGTGTGTGTGTGTGTGTGTGTGTGTGTGTGTGTGTGTGTGTGTGTGTGTAACACCGCAGTCAGCATCATTTCAGCTATTTGGCGATGGTATATAATTGAGTCTGGAACAGACATCCAAGTAATGAGCATCCACATGTTTGTCGTGAGGGGCATACATTTAAATACCTAACTCATACAATCAATATATAAATAGTGTAGAACTACCATGAGCGCAGAGTGCTATTTTAACGTCTTAAATGTTTTTAATTCTGCATAAAGTCAGATATATCAAATGTGGATAAGATTGGTTTTGAACATGATATTATTGAAAAATAACTTAAGAAAGGGACAGCCCTTGGGGATTCCGGGTTAGAATTGGTCCCCAGAGACATATGCTGGTTGTAATAGGCATCAAAATGGATCGGTTGCTCTGACGTGATGACTAAAACTTAGTTGATAGCCTGTCAATGAACCCCGACTCATCATATCAATCACTGGGTTGTCTTGTCCTTGACTCGATACATACAGACCGCAGTCAAACAGATGGAATATTGCTGCATGCGACCTTAAGAAAAGCACACACACACCTTTTCGCACTCAACCCTACACACACACACACACACACACACACACACACACACACACACACACACACACACACACACACACACACACACACACACACACACTTTTCGCACTCAACCCTCCACACACATACACACACAAAAGAGGAAAGACACCATCAGAAGAGACGATTAAGGGCTATAGAGCAATATGGCAGTATCGGGAAAATGCGATATTTCGAGAGGGATAGAGTGATAGTTCGATGGACTAATGCTGTGGTTTGCTGTAAACGTGTTACACCTCTGTACATTACAGTGGATATTGCATAGTGGTTATAATCTGTTTTTTTAATGTTTGTTTGTTGTTTAACGCCGCACTCAGCAATATTCAAGCTATATGACGGCGGTCTGTAAAGCATCGAGTCTTGACCAGACAATCCAGTGATTGAAATCATATGCCTCGATCCATATATATGGGAAACGATGACTAGCATCAACCAAGACAACGAACCTGACCACCCGATCAGTTAGTCGCCTCTAACAAACAAACAATAGAGGTAACCTTTAATTTGGTTTCTAAGTAGAAATAACACATTACACAATCTTTTTCTTACGTAATTTTTACTTTTTAGAATCTAAATATACACGTTAACATGTGAATTTATGTTTCAAGACATTGTTGTAATGAGGTGTCCAATGTAAATATTTTCTGCGAGTTTTCAGTACAAATATAGAGCGCTGTCCAATCCTGTTATAAATATTTTTGCTATTACAAGACGTGATATGACAATACAACCCTCGCTGCACCATCGCGCACATGAGTAATGTTGCATGCTTTGCGTCTAAAGTGTTGAGTTGTTGCCCATTTCAACTTTCAGACGAAACAAGTTACGGCATATACTCCAATAATATAGTTGGTTTGTTGTTTAAAGGGCAAGTTCACACGGAAATGAACCTATTTTTCTTGTACTTTTTCCACATTAAAAGTGTTAACCTAGAAGTGTCATAGACAAAAATATAAAAATATCACTAATAATTGACATATTTTTTGCATTAAAATGATTTATATTTTTCACATTTACCAAGTGTTCTATTTCCATAACAAAAACACCATGGCTTATGCCCCTTACAATATGACGTCATTGGTGCCAATTGATAAACATTATGACGTCATCATGCTTTGTTAGAGCCGCTTCACGTGGTGTAGGTACAGGTGTGTGATTCTAGCGTCTCAGATGCCAGCCAGCATAGTGTTATGCTGAGTCACCACTGCGCCGGAGTGTGTCGTAGGCCAAGTTGTTTTACCACAAACTGGTACTTGATATCTTTTGCGTTGAGAATAGACAGGGACCCAGTTGAATTGGCACCAATTACGTCATAATCTAAGGGGGATAACTCAGGCCTGTTTAGCTCGAAAAACGAAGGCCTCATAACGGCATATCATTTTCACACTATTGTGAGCTTCCTACTTTCACTGTGAAAAAAATGAGTGTATATTTTCAAACACAGATACTAATTAATTCTAAAATTGCGTTTTGTTTAGAAAAAGATAAAAAGTGATTTTTGCGTGTACACTTCCCCTTTAACGCCGCACTCAGCAATATTCCAGCTATATGACGGCGGTCTGTAAATAATCGAGTCTGGATATCCTGAGCATCGATCAACGCAATTGGGATCGATGACATGCATCAACCAAGTCAGCGAGCCTGACCACCCGATCCCGTCAGACAAGCATAGTCACCTTTCACGGCAAGCATAGGTTGCTGAAGACCTATTCTACCCTGGACTCTTCACGGGTCTCCAATAATATAGAATTAGTATACATTGCTCGTAAGCTTAATTACATATTTGTTTGTTCTTTAACATCGCACGGCGGTCTGTAAAGCATCGGGCATCAGGAGCATCAGGAGCATCGATGTCATGCATCAACCAAGTCAGCGAGCCTGACCACCCGATCCCGTTAGTCGCCTCTTACGACAAGCAGAGTCGCACATGTACCGTATACGGCGCATCAGGTACCACGAAACAGCTGTTTTAATCACATGTCAACCATTTTGTTTCAGTGAGAATCAAGTGTGTTCTTAAATTATGGTATAATTACCTCGTAACATCAAATGCGTCTTCGTGATCAGCTTTCCAAATGATATGTCAATTGAATAAAATAGGCCAGCCAAACTCGAAAGCCAGTAGAGGGTTTTAGTTGACTGGACGTAGTCTACTACGAACATTTCGTAATTTGCTCCTGCGAATCTATGCTTTGTTTCATATAGCAAACTGCCACCTTTGTACCAATAAATTTTGTTATAAATGCAAATCGCATAGGCAATTGAATGTTGAGCCACTGAAAGAAAAGAAAAAAGTTGCTTTTAATGGGTTATCTATTCCCCTATGATGGTTTTATTTCACATGATTGATTTTGAGTTATCCTTTTCATCGCGGGCTTTGCTAAATGGAATCTGTTTCGTCGGATAATCGAAACTGGTTATTCTTTGACATTGACGATTTATATTTATCCACATATTCCAGCTTTAGAATTATTGTTTACTGACACTGACCACGTGGTAACGTGGTATGCCTACTGCACTGTTATGCCTGACGCTGAGAGTTGATGTAATCCCAGCTTAGCAAAGAATTCCATATACCCACCTAATCCAATATGGCTGCCTTGGAAAATACAAAAAGCAAAACGAAGATACAAACATCTACTCAACATATATCAGCAACACTTCGTGGTGCTTTAATCTTTTTTATTTATTATTACCATACTAGATATTGCATCGATCACCTTGCTCCACAAATCTACGACATGTAGTCAACACACCACTCGGCTCGTCTCAGGATAGTACGATCTCGGAGGGCTCTGGCAGGAATTCACATTGGTACTAATGACCTTCACATGGCAGGAACAAACCTGGTTCCTGTCGTGAAGTGAACCTGATATAAATTTCCAAATTGTTTCCGTTTTTGTCTTCAAATCAAAGCGAATTCCTAATTTGTGTTAATAAAAGCAACATGACCCTTTCCAGAATCATAAATTCAAACCGTCAACGCCAGTGAATAAGCAGTCTCGTTATCTGCCGAAACATTTTTTTCAATGGGAGTACAAATGTGTATGGTTCACGCTACTTTTAGCTACGTTCCAGCAATATCACGACAGGGGACACCAGAAGGCTTAACACATTTACCTTATGTGGGGAATAGTAACCAGGTCTTCGGCGTGACAAAGGAACGCTTTAACAGCAAGGCTACCCTGCCGCCCACTGGAGTAAAGTATTTGAATGTTTGTTTGTTTGTTGTTTAACGCCGCACTCAGCAATAGTCCAGCTATGTGATGGCGGTCTGTAAAATAATCGAGTCTAGACCAGGCAATCCAGTGATTGACATCGTGAGCATCGATCCACGCAATTGGGATCGATGACATGTATCAACCAAGTCAGCGAGCCTGACCACCCGATCCCGTTAGTCGCCTTTTACGGCAAGTATGGGTTGCTGAAGACCTACATGTATTCTACCCCGGAATCTTCACGGGTCAGATATTTGAATTAAATTTGAGTCATCTTTGACATCAATTTCCATTCCTTTTTAATCGGCAACAACATAGTCATTCCTCACTTCTAAAAGTTACACCATAACCGATTCAAGCGGAAATGTGTTCTGATGATATAAATAAATCTGTTCAACTAATAGTAATTGAAATTGTGTAAATGAACAAACAGTTTCTTCTCATTGAAACGCCACTGAGGTAAAAAAGAGTGATTAAATATATAAACCTTATATTTGTAACTTATCTTCAGCTAATACAAATATTAGTTTTCTTACCTGATATGTTTGTAGTCATTGGCGGTTCAAGGCCTTCATCGGCAGCGTCACGGGACAGGGCTGCATCGCCTTTACACTGACAACCTGCAGGTCTAGTATAGTTAAAACCATTGCACGTGTCACTGGTGCTACAAACAATCCCACATACCAAACTATTCTTGTCATGGAAATAAATATCTTTTGTCAGTTTGTCATTTTCGGGTAGTTTTGGGGGACCTGTTTGGCCAGTGTTTGCCACGACAACATAATTCAATGAAAGCCAAAAGAACGCAGTGCCGAGCATAATTCTACATCCGTTGACTGCCTTCAGAACTGTGCTGAAGTATATATCTGTGCATTACAATCAATACGTGGATTACGCATAGGTTTGAACAGGACTGCCGCTAACACTACACCACAAAATAGATGCTGATATCAAACACGTATTTATAATTAACTGCTTTAGTCATGAAACTGATTGGAAATACGGTTTTGTTTATTTAAGAAATAAACGACGAGTGAGAGATGTTTATCGTACTATGAAAGTTCTGAGGGGTGCAGTCTAGGACAATTGGGGTATGATGGCAAAAAATAAAGTTGACGATTTTGGATCAGTAGTGTGTAATGCCGCGACGAATTACTTGACGCCCATTTAGACGTAGCCAAACATGACCACGCCTGTCAAGGAAGAGCAAAGTTGGTTGGTTGGTTTGTTGTTTAACGCCGCACTCAGCAATATTCCAGCTATATGACGGCGGTCTGAAAAAAATAGAGTCTGGACCAGATAATCCAGAGATTAATATCATGAGCATCGATCAAAGGAATTGAGATCGATGACATGCATCAACCAAGTCAGCGAGCCTGACCACCCGATCCTGTTAGGCGCCTTTTACGACAAGCATAGTCACCTTTTACTGCAAGCATGGGTTGCTGAAGACCTAATTTACCCCGGATCTTCACGGGTCAAAGAGCAAAGTGAATCGGGGCGTTCATCAGAAAACATGACACTTGAGCAGCGACGATTACCCCAGTTCCGACGTTATGTGCACCATCTATCTGTTGGTAATAAGACGATAAGGGGCGTCACAATACGTGGGCCTCGAGCATGGATACGGGCTGTATGAGCCTATTTCTGATCGTCGGATCCGTACGTTTGTCTGTTGGTACCTTTTCCATTGTCTGATAATCAGAGACTGTGACACATTGAATGGATTTGCCACTCCACACTGACCTCTGCCAGTTTCTTGGCTGCTGACAATGGGTATGAGGCCTTGATTCTCGATAATTGTGTTAAGGTCATCAGAACCAAACTCATGCCAGTTGCTATCATCGCAGCGTGCAATCGCGCAACGTTCATGACCTGCATCAACACATCTTCGTCTCATGGAATGGACCAGGCGTCGCACAATGTCCTGTGGGATATCTGTCCATATCTGCTGGAGCATGGTTCGAAGTTCCTGGAGTGTCTGTGAAACACGTGGTTGACGTCAAAGGCGCCGATCCATCTCATCCCACATGAGCTCGATTGGTGAGAGATCAGGGGAGCGAGCCGGCCAGCGGATGACATTCACGTTGTTTTGTTGAAGAGAATCCTGAACAAGTCGAGCGTTGTCATGTTGAAAGGTAATGCCTGGGCAATGACGACGCAAAAACGGTAGAACTGTAGGGCCGATGATCTCGTCGCGGTAGCGCTGTCCATTGAGATTTCCCTCTACCAATATCAAACGGGTCCTCTGTCTTGCTGTAATCCCAGCCCATACCATAACGCTGCCGCCCCCGAACCCATCTTCGTCCATGACACAATGTTTGACGTAACGTTCACCTCGACGTCGGTACACTCGAATCCGTCCATCGCTGTGGCTGAGGTGAAAACGAGACTCGCCAGTGAATAGAACTTGTCCCCATTGCATGGCAGTCCAGCGTAGACGCTGTCTACGCCACTGTAGACGTGCTTGATGGTGGTTTTCTGTCAAAATGGGACGTCTGGCGGGTCTTCTGGCGACAATCCCTGCACATCTGAGGCGACGACGTACGGTTTGTGAAGGCCAGGGAAGCTTCTTGCAGTCACTGTTGCTGGCTGGAATCGATTTCGTAGGTGTGTTGTTCGAATCCAGTTGTCTTGTCGATTATTGGTTAAGCGTGGCCTGCCACTCCGAGGATGGTCTCTGACTGCATTCGTCTGTTGCCGACGTTGCCATCTGTGGACGTTAAATTGTCTTCGATCCTGCTTCAAGCAAACCAATGGCTCGCAGACGCTCATTTTCGGACAGGCGTGGCATTTCTTAATGTTGAATAGATGCGTAATTTTGTTGTTTTTCTGAGTGGTTGTTGTCAGCACGATGCTAAACAATGCATATGGAATCCCGTTAACGCAAATGTTTTTATACCCATTCTTCGGTAGTGAAATGCATGGGGCTTGCATAAAAGTCAACTTTTGCATGGAATGCATGCTTTTCTGTAGAAGTTGCGTTTTTGTGACTGGATTCCATACATGTACTAAAATATTGAAAACCAAACTTTACTTCTTTGAAAAATATTGGTGTCACAGGAACTTTTGTTGTTAAGTATATTAAAAAGATTAAACTTGGCAAAACTAATCATCAAGGTTGAAATTAAAGTGTCAAATGTTCTTAAAGTGAAACACAACACTAGTCTCTGAGAAAATGGCATTACAAGTCAGTACCTCGTGTGTCCGCCATGTGCATTGATGACTACCGTGCAACGTCGATACATGGAATGGATAAGGCGGTTGTTGCAGGCCATAGGCACCTGAGCCCACACTCAGAGGAACGCCTGACGCAGTTCAGCTGCAGTTGTCGGCCTTGGTCGGACGTCATTCAGCCGTCTTTGAATCTCGTCCCACAAGTGCTCAATGGGATTTAAATCGGGACTGAGGGCAGGCCGATGCTTGGTTCTGATGCCATTCTGCTGGACGAAGTCTCTTGTTGCTCTCGCAGTGTGGGTACGGGCATTATCATGCTGAAACTCGTGGTTGCGGCGACGCGCCAAATGAGGTATGGCGTGTAGTCTCTTGACTTGAACAATGTACCGAGCTGCTGTGACACCATTGCCTCTCCCTGGACCGATGTTCTAGAAGACCACAGGGCCGACCCTCTGTGCAAGACCAATTCCACCTCACACCATGATGCTCGGACCATCCCCCGAGTCTCTCTCAACAACACAAGCATCCATCTCATTGCCATCTGCGGTTCAGATACAGTAACGGCTCTCGTCTGAGAAGAGGACTCTTCTCCCCTGCTGGTGGTGCAAATGCTGGTGCTGTGTTGCATTGCCCACCGAAGACGGTCCCGGCGATGACGTGGCGTCAGAATGGGTCCTCGTTGTGTCCCTTGACAGTGGATGTGTCTGCTCGTCAATCGTCAACGCACGGTGTCCGCACTAATGTGTCGCTGGAGTGTCCCCATGGTCTGACGATCAGTTTCGGCAGCAGTAACAAAGCGATCTTGAAGATGCTGTCCCACACTCTGACGATCCTGACGTCGAGTGGTGACCATTGGTCTTCCACTATGTGGTCAGTCATCTATAGTGTTGGTGGTCTGGTACCGTTGCTGGAGTCCTTGCGTGGACTTGAAATGCTCTGGCTACTTGCCGGGCGGTTTGTCCAGTTTGCAGTCTTCCAAGGGCTTGGAGTCGCTGATTTCTTGTCAATCTTGGCATGTGGTAGCAATTCAATAACGAATGAATGCTATCCGATCTGGGTGGATTTTTATAGGGCAAGAAATGGGGGAACGCATGTGCATTTAAATTTGCACGGAACTCTCGTTCTTCGTGTTACCATGGCCGTTCCCGTGATGCGTTTGGGCGATCGGTTTTATTGTCATCTGCTTTGTTTTCATATCATCAAATTTCATTTTTTCTGGACAAGGTAATGTTGAATTTTAGAAACTTTGACAAAATTACCCAGATATTTAAATGACAACTTTTCATGCAATGCTACTTGGGTGACGTTTCTTTTGCGGTTCAGTATATTAAGAGAGGTCTTAGTAGGGATAGTAGTTTACAGCTAACCCTTTCCGTAACTGTATACTCTGACGCAGGTATTGAAGCGTTGACCTTATCTGGAATAAGGAACTCAGTATTCACCGTCATATAGTTAGAATATTGCTAAGAGCGGCTTAAAACATACTTCTCCACACATTTAATAAGCTCATACAGTGAAGATCGCGGACACAGGAGGCACGTGGTGTTATAATGTGACATTGATCAAAGCTCATATTCAAGATTATATCATTTATTGTTATTCTTGCGAAGATTATAAAATGGTATTTTTGCTGGACACGTTCAGCATTTTCTCCTACAGTAGTGATGACGTAGTCTTGTAAGGCACCACAATTCGCTGTGTAGAGCTGCGTTTATAAGGCATTCCTGAAACATATGATCGTGGGTGCTACTGAAGTACATTGTCAGTAAATCACAGTGTGTATTTGAACTGAAGGTGACAGTCGGCCATCTTCTCCTGGTAGAGCTGATCAAACCACTCGTTCTGGGCCACAGTGAACCAGTTCTTCCAGTCACCTACTCCCCCTGGAACAGACACAAGTGTAAGAGTAGTCTGCAACTAAATCTAAGTCATGTCACCACTGCTGTTTTAAACTGTAGTAAAGTGAAGTCACCCCTGATCGTTAGCTGTAGTTAGATCATGCGATGATATACATAAAGTTTAATCGCCGAATTTTCCTCAAATGTGTTGCACTTATCTTAACAAAGTCAGTCCACCATTAGCATCAAACCCTTATTGCTAGTCAGGCGCCAGGGTAGGGGGAGGGGGGTATTATGCGATAGGTAAAATATCTACTTGACATGACCCAAACCGAGTGAACAAACAAGAATAACACAGGTAAAAAAGGCCTTTGTCAGGTGATGTTTTTTTTACCAGTGAAGGAAGCAGAGGTACTATGCGTCCCAGTGGCACAGTATGGTGGCCAAGCTTTGGATGCTAACGTTCTATAGCCCACTTTATATTGTGTCGTCGTGGAATATTGGTCATTTAAAGGCAAGCTCTAAAAAATATACATGCTATATATTATTGTATCCCTCAAATATATTTCGTATATTTCTGCTGTGTTTCACAACGGGGCTTAACTATTGCTGATGTGACTTTCAATTCAAACTCAATTATTACATAAGACTCGCATGGATATGCTTTTCATGAATAGTTCTCAAGTTCTCTGCAAAGTCCTGTATAGGTTTGATTTCAACGACTGTTATTGTTGTTTGTGCTGATAAAATGTGATTACGAAGTCACACCCCAGTTTTAATTCTCGGTGACCTAAACAGTTTTTTCGGCAACATATCTTTACCCTTTCTGAACACTGCTCGAGTAATATCCCCCTTTGTCTTGAGAGTCCCCATGGCCGTCAGTGTTGTGTTGTCGCGGATTCTGGACAGGAAGTCATCAGTCCTCTCTACACCCAGGAACTCACACATCCTCCTCATCTCTCGCATCTGGTCCTGAGGTTACATCAAGTCGAGTAAACACATCTCCTACATATCTTCATGAAGCATGTTTATTGTTTCGGCGCTACACCTAAATCATAACAATATAACACACAATTAAACTTATTTCCACTTTCAGCTTGTCTGAGACGCCACATACGCTTAATATATCCCCATGTTACCTAAAATCACTTAATTGTTTATTTATCTATGTGCTGCCCAAATACCTGCTTAAATACGCCCACGTATTTCCCTAACGTACCTGCCTAATGTTCACTGCTAATTATGTACGTGTTGCCTCAATATACCTGCTTCATGTTCCGATGTTGCTCATATCTACTTAACATGTCCGCGTGGTGACTCACATTTTCTTCCCACTCTGTGTATCCGGGGGTTGCTTGTACCTATTCAATGTGTCCACGTGCTTTCCCTACCTTCCTTATGTATCCATGTGTTTACCAACCATATCCGCTTTATGGATCCATGTGATGACCTGTCTTACCTGCTTAATGTGTCTACGCGTTGCCACGACATACCTACTTACTTTTACCATGTGTTGATCCACCTTACCTGCTGAAAGTGTCCACGTGTTGTTTCATCATACCTGCTTAATGTATCTATGTGTTGCCCCACCATACCTGCTTAAGGTCTTCGTAGAAGAGAGTCACACCTGCTTACTGTGTTGCCTCGCTATACCTAATTAATGTGTCCTGGTCTTACTTAATTTGTTCACGGTTTGCCAACACATACATTTTGGTATTCCCTCCACATACCTGTTTTATGTGTCCAATTGTTGCCCACACCTTCTTCATGTGTCCGCATTTTGCCAAGACGTACCTACTTAATGTGTTTTCGATTTGCCACGTTTTCCTGTTTAATGGGTTTTCCCAACGTACCCACTTAATGTATTTGGGTGTTGCTCCGCCATACCTGCTTGAGGTCTTCGTAGAAGAGAGTCAACACAGGCAGATCAGGATTGGTCTTCTTCACTTCTTCCCAGTCACTAACATAGTCCATCCATGATCCATATATAACTACAAAGGAAGGATATATATATCAAAACTACCCTGTCTCGTGAATAATTATATAATTGTAGAATGTATATTTTGCGGTATCCCTGGATGTTAACCAAAAGAGTAAATTATAAGTCACAACAATAAGAAAAGTGCTTAAAGGAATAAAACCCTCACCACAACCACAAGACACCTCTGTCAAAAGCCCAAGTCAAGGTTCGGAACACAACATGAGCACTTGCCCATGAATCACCATAAACCCAGGGAAAAAGGTGAGCACAGGAAGTGGAAGGATGGTTACAGAAATAATTGTCATTTTGCAAAGATGTGTTAGTGAAGGATGGGGAAAGGATGGATATAGAAATTATAGTCATAGGATCGATTGTAATAGAAAGAATAATTGTGGGAAAGAAGACCTTGTTATTAGATGAAGAAGGATATGAGGAAATGATGCCTAGTCAGGTTTATGGCAAGAAAGATAACGATATGAAGGATTGTCGATAGGATTATTTAGGGTGGAATAATGCAGCTCTGGAAAGAGAAATACTAGTAGACCACTTCGCAATCAACGCCCCCTTTTATCGCTAGCATGATTGTAGCAAGGGTGATACGTAGAAGGAGTATTGCAGGACTGGTGATTTTGATAAGATAAGTACATGAAGAAGGACAACCGGAAGAAAGATGATAAAGGGACGACTTATGTGTAGAAGGGTGAATAAAAGCACGCTGACTATGGTAATATAATGGTAAGAATGTTGCTGGGGAGGAGGATCACAAATCGAATACGTACTCACATTTCCCTTCAAAAAAGGGATGCAAGACGTTTTTCCACTCCCCTTTGTATTTGAGATATGGAACCTTCTTCGCAAAGTTATAGAAGGAAACAGCTACGTCCTTTGGATTTCTCAGAACGCTTATGACTTTTACTTTCTTGTTGATAACATCTTCTGGCAGATGCTTCATCAGCAAATGGGAGTTGAGGATTCTGGGAGACTGGAGATCGGCATACCTCTCCTCTGGCCCCATTTCAAGAAAGGTCTGATCCATCATGACGTCATCTTCAATTATCTCACCTGCGGCGAGTTCTCGTATTATTTCAAGCACCCAGTGGGTTCCTGGAAAGAAGATTATGATTATGACAAAAATACCTGGCTTGAGCTCACATGAAATCTAATCTCCTACGCACACGTGCTGTCCTAATCAGATCCAAGAGCTGATTCAAGAACATTGTCTGGTTGCAACATCCAGCCCAGCTAATTGTTTTCTTGCGTTACTCGACTGCTAGGATCATAACTAGTATATACATATTTCACATCCACAATACTTTTCCTTAATCATGGTCCTTATTTGACTTAGCTGAAATATGAAAACAACATTTGACTCTAACACTTTTTATCTGGAGATGAAATGCAATGAAAAGGGGTTAAATGGATTTATATAGCGACGTGCATGCACGTATGTGTGTGGCTGTTTGTACTGGTGCCAATTCTATAGTGCTAGCTCACTGAGATACCATGCCGCAGTGTAACATGAATACTCAACTCAGACACAGTATACTGTCTCCGAGCCGACCAGTCCTTGATTAAGCCACTTGATGGCGAGCGCCAGGCAGGGTAGCAACAAGTACCATTTTTAAAAGTCTTTTGGTATGACGCGGCCGGGGATCGGACACCTTACCCACTGCTCTTCGGGAAAGATGCTCTACCACTAGACCATGGAGGCAATCTCTTTATCAAGCGTGACAATGAGATAAATATTATGTTCTAGTGGGTGAATGATTATGGATTTTAATAATAATCTAGCAATATTGCGACGGGGGACACCGAACATGCATTCAAACATGCGGGTAATCGAACCCGGGCCCGAACGTAAAGCAACAACACATTTGCCACAAGGCTACCCTTCCGCCTCTACATTTAGTTTTAATGTTACCTGATTTGGGATAAGTGCAGAGTATGATGTCATCGTCGCGCATTTTGGCAGAACGTATTCCTGGAATGCCTCTTGTGTTGGGGAAGTTGGGTATGAGGAAGCCATTGCTGTTAAGACACGTGATGGTGTCACCACCGTCGTCAGGAACGCCCACCACGTGTGTCTGAAGTTACAGAAAATAGAAGCTGAAACCCACCCAGTTCTGTGGGGGAGATCTCGACGTGCAGGGGCAGACTGTTTATATTCGCTGAATATATGGTATCCACATCTATTAACTTTCGCCACAATGACCCTAACTATGGCCTAGACGGCTGGCAGCCTAACCTTAATTGTAAACCTAGCTGGAACTACCTCGACATGTTCACACCAGCGATATGTGTGTACGATAAGTGTATACGATTCATGATGCTGGTTGGTTGGTTTGTCGTTTAACGCCGCACTCAGCAATATCCCAGCTATATGACGTGCAAAACCTGTGTGGGTGAAAACATACATATCGGTCACAAAAATTATGAGTCTCCCTCGAGTCGTCGTCTGCAGCTTAAAGCTCGGGGTGCAAAGACATCCATTCGAATTATATATTACTGTCGGGGAGCTGCTGTTCGAAGCCAGTGTTGGAAACTGGTCCCATATGACCAAACACCATTAGTTCACTGTTTTGATTTCTCTTGTGGATACATGAGATATTCGGCCTTGGTTGTGCAAAGGTCGAACAATACTCACTGACCCTAAAAACACAATACAAACTATTTGACCCCTATAGATCAGGGGTAGAATAGGTCTTCAGCAACCCATGGTTGTAAGAGAAGACTATGCTTGTCGCAAGAGGCGACTGACGGGATTGGGTGGTCAGGCTCGCTGACTTGGTTGATGCATGTCATCGTATCCCAATGGCGTGGATCAATGCTCATGACGTCAATCACTGGATTATCTGGTCCGCCGTCATATAGATGGACTATTGCTGAGTGCTGCGTTAAACAACAACCAACCAACCAACCAACCAACCAACCAACCGTCTTCGCCATGCTTGTGGTTTTGACACAGAGGTCCATCCATGGTGCGACCAAGAATATGTCGAGGGCGTCATGGAAAATGATAAATACGAAATTCTTTTGAATAGGCCCGTATATAGCCTTAAGCTTGTCCAGGTCAACAAACCTGATCTGATCATATTTTTATAAATCAAATGAAAATAATGTATATCATTAAATTTTTCCGTCCCTTTTGACACTAATGTGATTGACAAGATTCAGGAACAAACATGGCAAATAATGGGACCTCGCTTTTGAAATGTCATTCTTGCATCACAAGTACCAAGTTGTCCGACTCCCCCTTGTTCTCGGTGCCTTAGATTTGGTACATGTACATCCCAATCTGTTTTCCGACATTGGACGAGTACCCGTTAGTGTTTTCTGCCAGCAGTACAGTCGTCCTAACAATCAGCTCTCCACGGAATATACAACTCAAACGGCGCTAGAAGGTTAACACCATCATGTTGCACACCATCATGTATACGGTCTGGTCGTAACATCCAATGTTTATGTACGTGTTGTACACCATCATGTATACGGTCTGGTCGTAACATCCAATGTTTATGTACATGTTGTACACCATCATGTATATGGTCTTGCCGTAACATCCCATGTTTATGTATGTGTTGTACACCACCATGTATAAAAGGGTCTGGACGTAACATCCAATGTTTATGTACGTGTTGTACACCATCATGAATATGGTCGGGGCGTAACATCCCATGATTATGTGTGTGTTGTACACCATCATGAATATGGTCTTGCCGTAACATCCCATGTTTATGTATGTGTCGTACGCCATCATGTATAAAACGGTCTGGTCGTAACATCCCATGTTTATGTATGGGTTGTACACCATCATGAATATGGTATGGCCGTAACATCCCATGTTTATGAATGTGTTGTACACCATCATGTATAGAACGGCCTGGGCGTAACATCCCATGTTTATGACTGTGTTGTTCACCATCATGTATAGAACGGTCTGGTCCTTACATCCCATGTTTATCTATGTGTTGTACACCATCATGTATAGAACAGTCTGGTGCTTACATCCCATGTTTATGTATCTGCTGTACACCATCATGTATAGAACGGTCAGGTCCTTACATCCCATGTTTATGTATGTGTTGTACACCATCATGTATAGAACGGTCTGGTCCTTACATCCCATGTTTATGTATCTGTTGTACACCATCATGTATATAAGGGTCTGGGCGTAACATCCCATGTTTATGTATATGTTGTACACCAAGATGTATAGAACAGGCTGGTGCTTACATCCCATGTTTATGTATCTGTTGTACACCATCATGTACAGAACAGCCTGGTGCTTACATCCCATGTTTATGTATGTGTTGTACACCATCATGTATAGAACGGTCTGGGCGTAACATTCCATGTTTATGTATGTGTTGTACACCATCATGTATAGAACGGTCTGGTCGTAACTTCCCATGTTTGTGTATGTGTTGTACACCATCATGTATAGAACGGTCTGGTCGTAACAGTCCATATTTATGTATGTGTTGTACATCGTGTATAGAACGGTCTGGTTGTAACATCCCATGTTTATGTATGTGTTGTACACCATCATGTATAGAACGGTCTGGTCGTAGCATCCCATGTTTATGTATGTGTTGTACATCGTGTATAGAACGGTCTAGACGTAACATCCCATGTTTATGTATGTGTTGTACACCATCATCCTAGTCCTTACGCTTCATGTACAAGTATGTGTTATATACAATCATGTATACAACGGTCTGGTCTGAATACGATCACGAATATAATATTGTTACATTACACCTACGTGTTGTATACGATTACTCATGGACCGATCAGTTGCCATGGTCTGCATGAATATCTGTGAAATACGTAATAATAAAATACTCTACATCGAGACAGTGAGTGAGTTTGGTTTAACGCCGCTTTTATCAGTAGTCCAGTTATATCACGGCGTGTCAGCTTGATGTGGGAGGAAAGCCCGAAGTGATGCAGGTCTCAGACGTTTACCCCTTACGTGAAACCCACGAGCAGGGGTATGGTGCTGACAAACCTAGAAACATAATTGGGGCGCTGCACAGCGAATCGTGGTGCCTTAGACGACTCATCATTTCACCTGATGAAGGGGTAAGCATATACTCCAAAACGTTGTGTTCCTCATAATAAAGAAATTGACATCCATATATTCTCTTCCTTATGTGAATCATTTCTAAATGCCTTTCAAAGACCTGAGTGTATTGTTTCCGTCATCCGGACAGCATAGTTGACGTCATTCGAATCTTATTGTGACGTGAATTTGGATTGACGTACAGCTAAAAACGACGTCATAGCAGATTCGACAAGTTGTGGTTACTGTTGCGTTTTTCTGTCATAGGTAGACACTAAAGTTCGTCTCTGTACATCGACATTTTCTTCGGTAATCAATAGAACATTATATTCGTGTTGGTTTACGACACGAGTGTCGGGAACTCGGTCGGGAAATACCGGAATTTAGACCCTCGTATCGTAAACATAGTGAGTGAGTGAGTTAAAGTTAAACGTCACATCGGCAATATTTCAGCCATATCGTGACGATCGTAAACATAGTATGACCTGAACACGAATATAATATCCACTATACATTGTAAGGTACCGCCCTTAATAATATCAGATATCAATTTGTCAAGGAGGTAAACTTGATCCAATTTTGATATAACGTTTGACACAAGTACTACTTACTAGGGGACGATCAAAATCATCACACATCATGTTATATCGCAGGAGATGGACGACGAATTGTGACTGAGGGTAGCGCAACAGCTATATTGGTCACCTAGATACTGCACTCGTGTATTGACACGCTTAAATTGCATGCCGGAACACGTCCCATTTTAATTCTGGAAACCCCAAAGTTCAGAAACGAAGACTGGCCCATGGGCGAGAATATGTTTCTTTACTTAAAACTCATGTTTTTGTTTCGCAAATACATTAAATGTATTCATTCAAGTATGATGACACAACATTTAACTCATTTAAACTTAATTCAACTATTCTATAGCGATATTGAAATATTTCGCCCATGGGCGAGAAAAAGGCTTGGCCCATGGGCAGGCCCATGGGCGAGAATATTTTCCTTTACCCAAAACTCATGTTTTTGTTTCGCAAAAATACATATATGTATATCTTTCAAGTATCATGACACAAAATTTAACTCATTTTATCTTAATTCAACGATTTTATAGCGATATTGAACTATTTCGCCCATGGGCGAGAAAAAGGTTTGGCCAATGGGCAAGAATATTTTGCTTTACTCAAAACTAATGTTTTTGTTTCGCAAATACATAAATGTATTTCTTTCAAGTATCATGGCACAAAATATAACTCATGTTAACTTATAATATTTCCCTTTACTCAAAACTTAAAGGTGTTCTTAGAAGTTTCATGTCACACGATTTAACTTATTTTAACTTAATTTAACTTTTTTATGGCGTTATCGAAATATTTCGCCCATGGGTGAGAATATTTTTTTTTGCTAAAACTCGTGGTTTTCTTTCGTAAATACATAAAGGTGTTCTTAGAAGTTTCATGTCACAATATAAAACACATTTTAACTTAATTCAAATATTTTACGGCGTTATTGAAATATTTCGCCGTGGACGAGAAAGTTTGGGCCATGGGCGAGATTATTGTCCTTTGCTCAACAGTTTTAGTTTCACAAATACATAAAGGTGTGTCTACAAGCATGACACATGATTCAACTATTTTACGGCGTTATTAAAATATTTCGCCCATGTTTTCGTCAGTCCCTTTAAATCATCAACTAACTGTGTGCAAAGTATATTGTATCATGTGAAATATACTTTATATTATATCATTACATTATTATTTAAAAAGTCCTTTGGTTGGATGTTTCCTTTATAGAAGTTTTACAAATTTCACCTGTTTTACATATTGTAACGATCTTTAATGAACCCGGCCTTACCTCTCAAAACGTTTTGACAGTTTATCATACGAATTCATGCGTGTGTACTCCAATTCATTGGAGTTATTTTCCACAACATTGAAGTTTAGTTAGTTTCTATTTCATTTCCCATTTTATGTCCCGTTGATACATCACACTGGGCAATTACGTGACACTAGGTATGCAATATACAGGTACGCGTGCGCGTATTTTAATGGAAAAAACTATTCGTCTTTTATTGCATAACGTTTGGCTGAATATCTCACATTCTAACGAAATCTCGAAATAATTATTCAATTATATGCGGTGTCGAACTGACCAGTGAAAATGGTAATAGTTAAGAAAAACGCAACAGCCTACTTATGATAATTCTCATATTCTCATTAGTACGTTGTATCTAACTACAGTGTCGGCCTTATTTACAGGTGATTCTAAAATACCTGCTCTCGGTCAATTACAATCTGCCACACCACGCGTGAATAAACAGTTATGCAGGTGTTGCTGTGGGCAAATACCTAGCCTGTACATGTATTTTTTTTGTGGATACATGTTTTACATATTTTCGTTGATGTGGATATATTCAGCACAAAGACACAAAAAGTTTATGAAAGATGAATTGGTGCCTTGATATATATATTCAACGAGAACGAATCTTGTATTTTCTCCGCGATCGTGATGTGTATCATCGTTTAATGGGTCATTCAATAAAAGTATGTTTGGAGGAGATATCAAAGGAGTCGCCCAATATACACAGTGTCGTCCGGTGAACTACCACCCCACCCTGTCCATAAGATTTATGTTATCGGTACACAAATATATTTGATGCGGTGTCAGTGTGGAAGGAGTTTGAATTACGTCCGCCACTGGCCACAGAAATCCTCAAAGTATAGTAACAATCAACAAGGTCAATGCCGTACTAATAACCTAGTGACTCACGTAACAACGACTGTCAATCTGTCTGCTACAGCTACCATACCATCATCCCTGTCACAACTGGCATATTAACGGCTTATTCAAAATATTAATATGTACTAGACATATAAAACTAGACTTACATAGACTAATAAAATCAATTGTAAGACCGCATAGACCATAAAACAGAATAAAATATGTCTTGGTATCATCTCTTGTGTATTAGATGATGGTAATGACCTGAAATGTTATAACGTTAGATTAGGACGGAGAAACATTGAAGTCTTTTATAATATTTTGGAACATGAGCAATAAGATGTAGCAACATAAACATGCATGGAATCGGGAAAATGGTGAAAACAAATTGAAATAGATTTTAATAAAACATTATTCTACTAAATAACTTGCAAAAGCGGGGCCCAAAATTGTTTGACTGTGTTATGTGTGTTGTAGACTAACGAATAGCAAGTAATTATCATGCTGTACGCATGGTTCTATATACAAATTCAGAGATATAACCGGTATGAAACTGAGAACTGAGATGCCAAGTACAACCTGCATTCACACACGGAAGCAATATACTTGTGTGTATGCCTTCTCCTCTGAAAAATGTATCACTAAAGTATTTGCATTGTAATAAATATAGTAATGATAAAACTTGGTAAATTGGTAGGTCTCCTACAGATATGATGTTCAGGTTTTTTTACACCTTTGATTGATACGGATTACGTACATGTAGTCTAGTCACTGTCTTTAATGTATCTGCTTGTTAGAAATTTCGAATGTCCTGTTATAGCACTGTTCCTAAAATAAGGCAGTTTCTTTTATCGGGTATAAATAGTTGATTCGTCTTGTCACGCAGTCATTTTTACTTGATCGAATGATTTCCACTAAAAATTCCGGCAGAGAGTTTTGTATTTTATTATATACATGTATTGTTAATTGTAGAAAATGCTTACATCACTGTATCTCAGAACGCAAATCTGATAACATTCAAACATGTAATTAGTACACAGTTAATTGTAACGTACAATTTCCTGCATATTCCTTTTTGAACAAAAAGCCTTCATGTATACTGAAATCGGTGTCCACTGTTAAAAGGCTATTAGTGCAGTCAGACATGGTAAATGGAGAGACAATAATAAGGTGATTAATTATTGTCTGTTGCAGAATATGCGGTATAAGTGTAGTCATTTATATATATACACATTACACATATACAGATGAAATACACGATGTGATGCAGTGCAAAAACAAATTAAGATACGGTTTCTATTAAAAATAATTATACGATTATGGATTTAATTAGCATGTTTAAATTTTCAGGCCAACACGGTTGAGATACAGCATCGGCATACTCAACGGGAGTTGTTTTCTGTCGGTCGTAAGTTCATTGTTTGACTGAACACACTTGTGTCGGGGTTGCGATATTTTCTTCTCTTTGTTGGCAGCCTGCCACCGGCCTGAATTTTGAGAAAGGTCTCAGCATGGGACTGTTAATTTCTTCTTAATAATGTCTACAAGCTTACAAACTTGTAGATGTTGGGGCGGTTAGGACCCAACTTTTCCCAGTGTTAGTGGTCCTGGAACCCATAGTGTCAAACAGGTTCTGCACAATACGTCCATAAGATTCTACTGTTCAGCAACATTGTCACTGAATTTCAGAACTCTGGCATGATATAATAATCAAGGATTTCGAAGGTGAACGAGGGGAAAGGCAGACGCACGTTTACACTCAGGTTATAATTGTCTGGAGTTCACATTTTTGGGCATTTCATATACTAATTGAACAGTGTTCACCTGCACATGTCCACTTTAGTGAGACAGACTGTAACCAAAAATGCAATGAGCTGTAGCTCTTAATCCCTTAAAACAACGACAACAACCAGGGTGATGGCACGGGAAGGTTAAACTATGTACACCAGACAATCTCAGGTGGCTTACACCATATCTCCCATCAAGTCAGCTCTATTTTTAAGCGCATAATTATTTTTTTACATTTTGAATAAAAGGAATTAAAAAAAATCATATTTAACAAACCTACACATTACCAAATACAAAACTTCATAACCCTTCTAGACTTCGTTCCAATTAACCTGGATCATTCAACTCGCTCGCGAAGGTCGTATACGACTTTAAAGTGAATGCAGCTACAGTGTACAAGTAACTTTTAACTGTATCATATATACTCATGATGAGCAATTATTTTCGTTCCTAATTCAAATGAGCACATTCTGAGGCTAAATCTGCAAAAGGACAGACAAAATATTTCTTTGTACAATGCAAACGATACAAACGTAGCGGCTGATAATAGAGACAATGATTGAATAATCTGCAATATATCATTTGTTCTCATTCAATCTATTGTGCACATTGAAGTGATTGTAAAGTTTCAAGGAGTACTAAAATGTTGTGGTATTATGAATGAATTTAGAATATGAATAGCGAAAAACAGTCACCATATGGGATGTACATGTATAACTTGTCTTCCAACACAACGCTTGTGCCGAGGCCCGTGGTCATAAAACTAATCGGTCCCATAAAATGGTTCACTCCCAATTGTCAGACGACCTAATCATCAGACAGACCAGTCAAGTGTGACCAGTGTACCTGCCTGGTTTTACCTCCTAATTACTGAGCTGCCCTATGCTGTCATACTGTGAGCAGAGTAAGCTACTCCAACTCGTTGAATGATACTTATTAACCAGATTATGATTGTGTTTGTAGGTTGCGTTTAATCTGTGTCGGGTTGCAGTTGTTTTATTAGGCAAGACCAGGGGTAGTTTTTTCAATGAAACCTTCTAGCCGTTGAGTTTGTTTTGCATTCATTTCATTAAATACATTGTTAGGTAGAATAATAACACGTTATATATATAATTATATCGATTAAACATCTCCCTAACCTGAGTATAATCTCACATGTACTCTAAGTACCGTACTATATTACTTTGAGGAGACATTGAGTATAATTTTTGAGTTGGCATTGTATGCTGTCTGAATGACTTTACACAAATCCCTGCGTCAATGGACCCGTGAAGATCCGGGGTAGAACAGATCTTCAATAACCCATTCTTGGCGTAAAAGGGCGACAGCGCTTGTCGTAAGAGGCGACTACCGGGTTCGGGTGGTCAGGCCTGCTGACTTGGTTGATGCATGTCATCGTATCCCAATTGCGTGGATCGATGCGCATGATGTCAATCACTGGATTGCTAAGTGCGGCGTTATACAACTAACAAACAAAAAAAACTTTGAGGAATCACTATCACAAAACAATCAATATGACGAGGTATGCATATCTTGCAATCAACCTGAATCCAGTTACTGGAATGACAAACCCGGGCTTGGTTAAAACAAGAATTGCAGTTAGATCCGCCATATGCTGTAGATCTCCTGTAGTCAACAGATGCAATAGCGAGGCAGAACTATGTCAGTTTATGAGGGACAGACAGCTACTCGAACATATATAAACAGAGCAGCCAAAGATAAAAATGAAATCATATCATGTACGAAAATAGAAATCATATCAACACAAAAAGAGAAAGTGTATGAGTACTAAAACTTGCAATAGATATGTGTAAGCTACGTACACACATAACTCCCATTCGACAGTCTACAACACACGAACAACTGTCAAACAAGTTTGGGTACCCCTTCTGTTCAGGCAAGTTATTTAGTTCAATAATTTTGTATTAAAATCCTTTTCAATTTGTTTTCACCATTTTCCCTATTCCATGCATGTTTATGTTGCTACATCTTATTGCTCATGTTCCCAAGTATTGTAAAACACTTTAGTGTTTCTCCTTCTTAATCTAACGTTATAACATTTCAGGTCATTACCATCATCTAAAACACAAGAGATGATACCAAGACATATTTTTTATTCTGTTTTATGGTCTATGCGGTCTTACAATTGATTTGATTAGTCTTTAAATCTTATGTCTAGTACATATTTTCACAAACAGGGCTGTTAGCTGATAAAAGGAAGGTAACATCCAGTTGAGGACTGAATACGACGTACGTTAGTCTGTTAACGACGTTTCTACAATTAATATTTTGAATAAGCCGTTAATACGCCAGTTGTGACAGGGATGATGGTATGGTAGCTGTAGCAGACAGATTGACAGCCGTTGTTACGTGAGTCACTAGGTTGTTAGTACGGCACTGGCCTTGTTGATTGTTACTATACTTTGAGGATTTCTGTGGCCAGTGGCGGACGTAATTCAAACTCCTTCCACACTGACACCGCATCAAATATATTTGTGTACCGATAACATAACTCTTATGGACAGGGTGGGGTGGTAGTTCACGCGAAACGGACGACACTGTGTAAATTGAGCGGCTCCTTTGATATCGCCTCACAACATACTTTCAATGAATGACCCATTAAACGCTGATACACATCAGGATCGCGGAGAAAATACAAGATTCGTTCACGTTGAATATATATATCAAGGCACCAATTCATCTTTCATAAACTTTTTGTGTCTTTGTGCTGAATATATCCACATCAACGAAAATATGTAAAACATGTATCCACAAAAAAAATACATGTACAGGCTAGGTATTTGCCCACAGCAACACCTGCATAACTGTTTATTCACGCGTGGTGTGGCAGATTGTAATTGACCGAGAGCAGGTATTTTAGAATCACCTGTAAATAAGGCCGACACTGTAGTTAGATACAACGTACTAATGAGAATATGAGAATTATCATAAGAAAGCTGTTGCGTTTTTCTTAACTATTACCATTTTCATACCAAAAGTGACAATGCATTTAAAAGTTTCTTTAGTGTTATACTATTCACTCAAGTTTTCCTCAATCGCCTGTAAACATAATTCCCATTGGTCAGTTCGACACCGCATATAATTAAATAATTATTTCGAGATTTCGTTAGAATGTGAGATATTCAGCCAGACGTTATGCAATGAAAAAATCGTTTTTTGTTTCCATTAAAATACGCGCACGTGTACCTGTATATTGCATACCTAGTGTCACTTACTTTCCCAGTGTGATGTATCAACGAGACATAAAATGGGAAATGAAAAAGAAACTAACTAAACTTTAATGTGTTGGAATGAATTGGTGTAATCGCGCATGATTTCGTATGATAAACTGTCAAAACGTTTTGAGAGGTAAGGCCGGGTTCATTAAAGATCGTTGCAATATGTAAAAAAGGTGAAATTTGTAAACTTCTGTAAAGGAAACATCCAACCAAAGGCCCTTTTTAAATAGTAATGTAATGATATAATATCAAGTATATTTCACATGATACAATATACTTTGTACACAATTAGTTAATTATTTAAAGGGACTGACGAAAACATGGGCGAAATATTTTAATAGTTGAATTAAGGTAAAATGAGTTGAATCATGTGTCATGCTTATAACACCTTTATGTATTTGCGAAACTAAAACTGTTGAGCAAAGGAAAATATTCTCACCCATGGGCCAAACCTTTTTTCTCGCCCATGGGCGAAATATTTCAATATCGCTATCAAATCGTTGAATTAAGATAAAATGAGTTAAGTTTTGTGTCATGATACTTGAAAGACATACATATATGTATTTGCGAAACAAAAACATGAGTTTTGAGTAAAGGAAAATATTCTTGCCCATGGGCCAAACCTTTTTCTCGCCCATGGGCGAAATAGTTCAATATCGCTATAAAATCGTTGAATTAAGATAAAATGAGTTAAGTTTTGTGTCATGATACTTGAAAGATATACATTAATGTATTTGCGAAATAAAAACATGAGTTTTGAGTAAAGCCAAATCGTCTCGCCCATGGGCGAAATATTTCAATATCGCTATAAAATAGTTGAATTAAGATAAAATGAGTTAAATTTTGTGTCATCATACTTGAATGAATACATTTAATGTATTTGCGAAACAAAAACATGAGTTTTAAGTAAAGGAACATATTCTCGCCCATGGGCCTGGCCATGGGCCTACCCTTGGGCCAGTCTTCGCCCATGGGCTGGCCCATGGGTGACATAGTGTAAATATTGAGTTTTTGAACAATTTTTTTTTCATTTTTTCTTCCTTGGTATGTTCCCATGAAAACAGCCTGTTTAAGTTTGAAAATACCTTTGACCGAGACTGGGCAAAGACCGTAGAGTTTCTGGATTTTTGGGTTTCCAGAATTAAAATGGGACGTGTTATGGAGTGATTTCCTCATTGCAGAATATGTCATGATCAATTACAACCATACATGTGTATATTATAATACAATACATGTGTATACATGACTCCATCGTGTAGTGTGATATCAATGTAGTGTACAGATAGTGAGTGATTGTTGTTTAACGTCATTGAGAGCAATGTTCTAGATATATCATTGCAACCTGTAAATAATTGAGTCTGAACTAGACAAAACAGTGAATTAAAGAATGAGAAAGAAATAAACTTTATATATCAGTCAACTTACAGAGCCTGACTTTACTTCTATTTTAGGCTATTCTGGCAACATGCGTATATTACAGTTTTTCTCGAAATCCTCATGGGGAGATTCGGCCATGGTGGTTAATTATACTATGTATACATGATTCGGTTAGCAAAGTGAAGAGATGATTTTTGTTTTTTTGCGAATATCTTTTTCCTTGATACATTCAGCGAGTTTGCGAGAAAAAAATTCATAATATTCGTTGAAAGTATTTAAATGTCTTAGTGAGAGTGAAATTTCATGCTCCGTAATCAGCTTCCCAAAAAAACTTTTGGGGGCGTGGTCTTAAGCTACCTAAAGAGCAGTGACAACTGTTTTCATTGGCTCTTACGTTTGCCGCGTGTATCAATCTTGTGATTCGTCGCCGATATACGTATGCTGTTGCGGTTATTTCTGTTAATCGTACAGAATTAACAACATTGCATACATGGTTGAATGTATGAAACCACCCTTGATCTTGATAATATGAATAATTTAGAAAACAATTAAAGATCGGTAACTAGAGTTTTATAACTAACATCTTGTTTGGGTAATAAGACACCTGCTGCCCTCCATTCCACACAATAAATGCCCGTCAGGGATTAATCCCCTGAATGTCAAATGCAGGCACCTTCAGTGTTGTTGCTAAGATGACATAAGTTGTGGACACGGTAACGAAATAGATGAGCAGTCAGAAAAAGGACGTCGTGTATCACAAAATCCGAGGCAGAAGCAGGCAGACTGTGTGTCGGACCGATCATCATGAGCGTTGAAATTGCACAGCGCTTCAAACACCGGGAATCTGTTTTAACCTCCAGAAAGGGAAATGTTTCGTTTGTGGCACGATTTTGACTGTCGTTTTTTATCGTCTCAATACTCCGTATATACATGATTCGGCATGGTGGCTTAATATTCGGTATAATAATGATTTTGACCTTTGCGTCTTGTTTATATGATTTATAGTAAAACCTTATCTGAAGATTCCCCAGATGCATGATTCTGTCACGATCATAAGTATACGTTCTTGGTGCATCATTCAGCGGGCATTAATGATATGACATGATATGTTACATAATGTTTTCAGAGACGCCACAGTCTGCAATATTGGCTGGGGTTGGGAAAATCTCCCAAAGTACTGACTTGATCACTTCATTATTCAGGTCACAGGTCTTGGTCGTGGTTTGGTATTTACAAGAATTATCCACGTCCCAGTACTTGGTAATTACAAAGAAATAAGTCCGGTAATTGGGACAATGTTCTGGAGGCATAGCATTCTTGATATGGTTAGTGCCATGTGCTTTCTTACAAATGGATATACTTATACCATATACTTATCACCCCAAACATACAAACAAACATTATTCATAACACGCTGTCCATGACTTATATATTTCCCAAATCAAATTAACAAACATAAAAAACAAAAAAGGCAAATTACTATCCTGAAAAATAAATTTAGAATACAACACTCATTTACATTCCGATGCTGAGTACATCGTATTCCCATACAGCAAGGTCCCTAGGTTGTGTAAGTATCCTGTTTAATCAATCTAAGAACACAATTTGTGTCATGTTTAGATAAACTTCATCGTTTCACTGACGCAGTCCAGTGCCATTTGGTATATAGCCAGCAAATGATTTTATGTAATGATACTGTACAAAGGCTAAATTAATAAGTATGCATTAATTTTAAAACAACAGAAAAATATTAGGATGTATTCGAATTGATTTTAATCAGAACACTTAAGGTTAACTGATGGAGGAATATGAAGTATAACATATGAAGAGGTTTACAAGCTTCATTTCAGTTCGAGGCGGATTCATGACGATTTTTGATGATATGGCTCTTGCCTGTGTGACATTCATACTATCGAGAGTTTCCAGATAGAAAGACAGAGTTTCGTAAGCACTAACGTCCCATCCCGACTAAAAATTGCTCTAACGTCCTCTCCGAACTGCCGGCGCCATCCGCTCTAAAAAGTTGTTGTCAATCTCCCATTCATTCTTCTCTTACAAGTTCTACTCATTAGCTCCAGTCAAACCATTCATTCTGAGCGACAGTGAACCAATTCTTCCGGTCACCAACTTCCCCTGAAAAACACACAAAAATAATGTACTTGCCAAATGATTTTAATCAAACGTCAGGATATTGTCTTCACACAATTGATTCAATTTATGACTTGAAAAACTAGCAATCTTGATGATCGTCACAGAAGAAGCGTCCGATCGAGACCTAGAGTAGCACTGCCGTCGTATTGTCAACAAACAAACATTCCCTTTTTATGCAACTTGTGTCAGTGACGGGTTAGGTTAGGCTACTGGTTAGGCAGGATATGTTTACCCTTTACGCGAACACCTGGTATCATCACTGATTTTCCGTGATCCATTCATAATGTTATTTTCACAGCCGTTTTGGTTTTCATCCCAAATGGAAATTGTTTCGGCATATCATCCAGACGTTTTTTTCACTGACGTGGACGTCAAATCGAATAACTGCGAATATACGAAACTAAGCACGTGGCATAGATAGAACAGGCCCTTTGTTAATAACTGAACTTCATCTGTGGTAAATAGTCTTGGTACAGGAACAGTGAGTGTGAGTGAGTGGGTAAGTTGGGCTTAACGCCGCTTAAAACAGTATTCCAGTTATATCCCGGCGTGTCAGCTTAATGTGGGAGGGAAGCCCCAAGTGATGTAGGTCTCAGACATTTACCACTTCGGTGAAACCCACGAGCACGGGTATGGTGCTGACAAACCTAGAAACATATATGTAAGATTCGTATTTTTTAAATGTGTGGATAAACTTGAAATTTTATATAACCTTGACAGATGACATGTATTGGTTAAAGTGCTTGTAATGCATTGATTGACAAATGTTTCTCATGAATGAAAATTGATTACGAAGAAATTTAATGCCTGTGTTTACAATGCACTAATATGACGTTGTACTTGGTCAAAAAACTTTAAAACTGTGTTCTCTGATGATCTTCTCTTGACGTGGTTTTCTAAGTGTACTGCAACAAAAAACAAGCACCTGTTCATCAGGTTTCATCAACAGAATATACTTGACATATAATTGATATGATGTCTGTAATACTTGATGTTAACGTATGGCCAAGTTGACAAAATGTGGCGATACCAGCAGTATAATTTCAGCAAAGTGGGGACTGAACCCGCTAAGTAACACATCTTTGTCTTGTCAGTTCCTTCTGTCATCTCCTCGTTTATGCTGTTAACAGCTCAACCTTCGAGAAAGAGATACTTGGGTCTTATGTTCCCTCGTCTTGCTTTCTTCTTTTCATCAATCCGTAGCGAGTTGCGTTCCAGTTTATTTATAAGGTAATGTTTATACCACAGCTTTGGACCATGTATGATACCAGGACGGTCATATTGCCACACAGAGTTGACTCAGTAGGCGTACAGACATGTGGAGACGAAGGTGTTCTCAAGCTCCTTACAGGTCGGGGGTAATTCCCTTATGGCTATCAGTTGCTCCAAAGTCATTCGTGTCGTGCGAAATTTGCAATAGGACAGTATATGCTCACCACTGCATTATCACCCTCGTAATGTCTGTCAAGGTCATGTACGTTATCTGACTGGATTTCGTAAGACAGCTTTGCTTGTGACCCTGATAGTGCTTGCACACATATTTTTACACACTGAGATCACCCTTTGAATACTGTTTACCGGGCGCAGCCCGAGCTCTACCATCCGCTCAGTTACCGCGCTATATTGCGACCGCTTCACGATCCAACACGTCTTTTCGGTCTGAGGGAAACCTACACGCCTTTACGATCCAAGACCCCTTTTGGGTCCTTAGGGTTAGCTTGCTCAGGGCAAGGGTTAGCTATGAATTCCTTTTCAAGCATTAATCCGGTCAATCCGATTGGTCGGTCATGTTGACAAAAACAATGGCGGGTGTGGTTTCGAGAAAAGATGAATGGGAGAGCGGCCGGCGAAGCGCGTTTGAGTCCCCACAGAGCTGATTTGATCAGAAAAGTGCGCCAGGTAAAGTGCACTATTCTTTCAATCCTGGTCGCCCGATCACCCCGTCCCGTCAAGTTGTCAAACCTGCTACCGTAGTCAACTGAAAACAGGTATTCATTCATTTCGTCCCAAGGTAAAAATCATGATCATGTTGAAGGAAGGTCCAGGACAGTTTCCAGGAGCCCAAACCATTTCATCCTTTTTACTCGACGTTGTTGTGTGAAGAATAATAGGGGCCGCTATAGAATATAGAATAACCATTAAACGGGCACCTAGCTAACCCTTATGACCGTAAAGGGGTGATTGATCGTAGAGGGGATCCAAGGGCTAAGGATAGAGTTCGGGTAATCTAATAGCCACTAAACGGGTACCTTACCCTAATGATCGTAAAGGGGATCCAAGGGCTAAGGATAGCAGGTTTGGGGTAACCTACCCTAACATCGGCGACATTTGGATGTGTACAGCGCCAATATAATATCCATAACAAACTGCATTATTGTGCATAATAATGAAAAATATTGAACCGAAAAAATAAAATATATGTATATTAGTTCGCATTTGTAACCATTTTAGCCCCTTGAATTACGAAAAAAATGAAACTAAAAATATATTGAAAAAGTGCTTTCATAAACTAGCGCTTGTTACATAATGCGCTGCTGCAGGCAATTAGTAAACAAATTTTCAAAACTCTCAACATCGCTGGGCTTATATAATGACATTGCATGTAGAGATGATAGATCACTGGGAGAAGCTCATGCACATCCGATGGCCCTGACGTCACAGGGCAGTGTTTTGCCTGTGGGAACGGTAACAAAATACTACAAATTACGTCATAGGATATTGTCACGGGTTTGAAAAGTTTGTGGTACTGGGCCTAGATTTTCGAAACCATCGTAGTCCTAAGCATGGACGGATACAGCTTTTTTGAAAAGAGGGGGGGGGGGGGGGGCACAAATAAGATCTATTTATTGTCTTTGGTGGTAATTTATACAGAAATAATTATTTTCTTTCGAAATAAACCCCCCCCTCCCCCCTCCCCCCTCTGTATCCGCCCATGCTAAGAATATCGTAAAGTTCTCGTAAGGAAATCGTAGGCTATCGTAGGCTTATTTCGAAACTATCGTAGCCCTAAGATATCGTAAGATTGTCATAAATCTAAGATAGCCCCATACCCATCGTACATGTAAGTTTATTTTATCTTCATCCAAGATGGCGGCATACTTTGCCGTGGATATTTTTCAAACAAATAATCTGCTTTACGTTCAAACATTGACATTTCATTTTGTTTAACCCTGTGATTCAAACTGACACATCGAAAACTCGATAGCTTACAATATATTTCTATAGTCCATGCTGAAAAGTGTGAAACAACATACCTTTTTCGATAATTTGGGAAGGAAAAAAACGGAAGGTGTTGACAGGCTTTAGTAATGACCGTGACCTCATTGATAACTCAGGGGCAGCTAATCTTAGTTCATACTCTAACTGAGAGTTTCCCTTTGTATTCGCCCGGCGAGACCTTGCTCAGTTTTTTTTATAAAGCGCAGAGTTCCGCTGTTATATTTTCTGGATCGCATTTGTGACAATGCTTTAGTGTGTATTTTCGCATTTTATAAAATTATATCAATCTACATGTGTGACGAAGTGCAAAACAATAAGCGTTTCGCATCAGGTTGTACATCTAAAATGGTGTGGGACGAGCGGTTTTAACAGTTGAATATAACTATACAGTGTAGTATTTATTGATTGAACATGGAAATACATGTGATCAAATATGTGTATAGTAGATTTGTATAAAGAGTATATTTAATCTTTTTTAGCAAAAATAATTGTATTTCTTTCGTTTTAAAAACAGCATCTAGGTTACCTATATTATTGAAAGACAAATATTTGATAACAAGTGATTAAATATATTGTCTGTTGAAAAATTGCATTCTTTAAAAACGGGTGATTAACGGCATATATGTATTCCATTAATTGTAGCAATCTATTGATATTCTGATAGCAAAAGTTAAGCACATATTTTTGCATCGTATTTTCGAGATTGGCGATTTGAAATATCACGTAAAAAGAGGGTTCCCATGCTCATTTGGGATTAAAACACTGTCCAAAATTCAGTTTCAAATATATTTTCGCAGAAAATGCCTTTGCATAACACTCGAATGATATTTGTATTCGGATAGTCACGCTTTATCAATCTCTACCACAAATTAGTTCTCTATCAGAGTTACGATAGGTATCGTAGCTCTGAACGATCTGCGACAGGTTTACGATATTTTCGAAAATCTCCCTTATCTTAACCTTAAGATATCTTATCTTTGAACATAAGTTGTTAAGAGTTATCTCAGCTAAGATCGTTTCGAAAATCTAGGCCCTGTATGCTAAAGGTAGGTCCACAGGTTTTTGTTAGCGCCCTCATAAAGGACAATATGTGTATGTGCTTTCAATATTTAAGTCCTTATCGTCCGCAGTAGAACAGGGGAAGGGAGAGGGGAGGCGGGCCGCTAACTAGCGTATAGCACGTGGGGACATGAATGCGATGCTCTTAACGTGGTGACGCATGGCTGTGAACAGAGGCTCGTTCCCCTGTCGTCTGAATCGGACCATGCGACCCCGGTGCGCTGCGCGAGATGAGTTGTTTATGAAACGTTATTCTCTATTTTGCCACCGCTTTGAAGGGGATTTACGGTAGTCTTGTTTCACAGGCAGAAGAACATGTCAAACAAACATGACACACGAGGGACTGTCAATCCAAGCGGGTGTGTGCTAAAATCACCAATGTTTATTGCAACTTCTTTCTTAAATTAACATGAGTGATAAATATAGGATAAAATTCCTCGTTTTTGGTTGAGATTGTAAAACCTGAGGTAGCGGGGATTGGGTACTCGATCCCGGGTACCTCAGATTTTACAATATCGACCAAAACAGAGGAAGAGTGTTTTATCTGACTTATTAACCGTTACACATCTTACGATCGGGATTCGACGCGATCGATTGCAAACTGCGCTCTCCTCTCTTAATGTTAGGGCGGTCGGGTAGCCTGGTGGTTAAAGCGTTCGTTCGTCACGCCGAAGACCCGGGTTCGATTCCCGAAAAGGGTACAATGTGTGAAGCCCATTTCTGGTGTCCCCCGCCGTGATATTGCTGGAATATTGCTAAAAGCGGCGTAAAACCACACTCACCCACCTAATGTTAAAGTATCATTTTATAGTGTTCGGGCCTGGCCTGTCTTTGTCACATGTCACCATACCTCATTTTGACTCATGTGTGTCGTAATCGGAAAAACACAGAAGCCTACGTGCCAGATTGCTCATCTCTCTATTGATTTTGTGACTCTCTCCGGATGCTACAAATGAAAATTAAGTATCTTGCCTCTCTGCTTGTTTCATTAACTAATGGACGATAACATGGAACCAATCCAATGATAAACATGAAATGTCAAGAATACACTTGTGATCAATGTAAAATGTCTTTTATCTATTGATTCCTTTCGAACTAATAGTTCTCCGTCACAAACTATATCTAATGCAACTCCTCATTGCAGCTAGATGCATTTGTAACCTTATAACAATATGTGTGTATCGATCAGGAAAATAATTGAGGTTATCACCACTGATAACTGATTTTATTCGACTGAGGTACATTGTCGGTAAATCACAGCATGTATTTGAACTGAAGGTGACAGTCGGCCATCTTCTCCTGGTAGAGCTGATCAAACCACTCGTTCTGGGCCACAGTGAACCAGTTCTTCCAGTCACCTACTCCCCCTGGAACAAAAAACAAGTGTTGTAAGCGTAGCCTGCAACTAAATCTGAGCCATGTCACTACTGCTGTTTTAAACTACAGTGAAAGGAAGTCACCCCTGATTGTCAGGCGATGTTATGTGGAAAGTTTAATCGCTCTCCGAATTTGCCATAAATGTGTTTCAACTTAACTTACGTAAGTCCACCATAAGGCCATCGCAACCTTATCCATTGTCTTGTGTTAGAGTAGGAAGCATACATCCTGCAGGAGACTATGTTCGCCTGATGCGATAAGTAAAACATCTACTTGACATGATGGAGACACAGCAGTACTAGTATGGTGGCAACATTTTGGTTGCTGACGATTTGCAGTCTATTTTATACTGTGTCGTTGTGTAATTATGGTAAGTTAAATGTTGTCAAACTAGTTTTAAAGGTAAATATGTGAAATAATCCACTGTCCCTCGACGATTTAGATCAGTCATTATTTTTAAAAGTATTGTCATTATTGTCACAAAAGGCTAAAATACTCCCTATGCGACTTACAATTCCGTTGTATTTCTCGGTGAACTACAATATTTGTTTCTACAATTTATCTTTACCTTTTCTAAACACTGCCCCATCATAACATGCCTTTGTTTTGAGAGTCCTCATGGCCGTCAGTGTTGTGTTGTCACAGATTCTGGACAGGAAGTCATCCGTTCTCTCTACACCCAGGAACTCACACATCCTCCTAATCTCCCGCATCTGATCCTAGGATTACATCAAGACGAGTTTACACATCTCCGACATCCTTTCATGAAGCCTGTTCATTGTTTCTCCGCTACACTTAAACCATCACAAAATAACTCACCATAGAAAATATTGCCACCATATGACATATAAAAAGATAAATCCGACGGTTACCTACAACCCCAATATGTATCCATGAGTTCCCATACCTTTATACATTTGCTGCGAACAAACCAACTTAATGTATTCATGTGTTGCCTCACCACACCTGCCTATTGTCCTCTCGTGCTGCACACCATATCCCTGCTTAATGTATTCACGTGTTGCCTCACCACACCTGCCTAATGTCCTCTCGTGCTGCACACCATACCCCTGCTTAATGTATTCACGTGTTGCCTCACCACACCTGCCTAATGTCCTCTCGTGCTGCACACCATATACCTGCTTAATGTATTCACATGTTGCCTCACCACACCTGCCTAATGTCCTCTCGTGCTGCACACCATATCCCTGCTTAATGTATTCACATGTTGCCTCACCACATCTGCCAATGTCCTCTCGTGCTGCACACCATATCCCTGCTTAATGTATTCACGTGTTGCCTCACCACACCTGCCTTATGTCCTCTCGTGCTGCACACCATACCCCTGCTTAATGTATTCACGTGTTGCCTCACCACACCTGCCTAATGTCCTCTCGTGCTGCACACCATATCCCTGCTTAATGTATTCACGTGTTGCCCAACCACACCTGCCTAATGTCCTCTCGTGCTGCACACCATATCCCTGCTTAATGAGTCTACGTGTTGCCTCACCACACCTGCCTAATGTCCTCTCGTGCTGCACACCATATCCCTGCTTAATGTATTCACGTGTTGCCTCACCACACCTGCCTAACGTGCCCTCGTGCTGCACCAAAACCCCTTCTTAATGTATTCACGTGTTGCCTCTCCACACCTGCCTATTGTCCTCTCGTGCTGCACACCATATCCCTGCTTAATGTGTCCTCGTGATGCCTCACCACACCTGCCTAATATTTCCTCGTGCTTCACACCATATCCCTGCTTAATGTGTTCATGTGTTGCCTCCTTTTCACCTGCTTCATGTGTCTGCATGTTTCCCACCATACTTGTCTTATGTGTCCATCTGTTGCCACAATAAACCTGTCGTACCTGCTTAATGCGTTGACAGTTTGTCCAGACACACCTGCTCAATGTGTCAACGTGTTGCCGCACCTTACCTGTGTATGCGTTATGCCAAGACATACTTGCTCAATGTGTTCACGCGATGCTTTATCACACCTGCTTACTGTGTTGCCTCGCTATACCTAAATAATGTGTCCTGGTCTTGCTTAATTTGTTCACGGTTTGCCAACACATACTTTTTGGTATTCCCTCGACATACCTGTTTTATGTGTCAAATTCTTGCCCACACCTTCTTCACGTGTCCGCATTTTGCCACGACGTACCTACTTAATGTGTTCTCGATTTGCCACGTTTACCTGCTTAATGGGTTTTCCCAACGTACCCACTTAATGTATTTGGGTGTTGCTCCGCCTTACCTGCTTGAGGTCTTCGTAGAAGAGCGTCAACACGGGCAGATCTGGATTGGTCTTCTTCACCTGCTCCCAGTTTATAACATAGTCCATCCATGATCCATACATAACTGTAACAATATGAAGTTTTCTACACTGACCTGGGTCACGTACAACCGTCATTCTAGAATGCATATTTTTGCAGTATCCAAGGCAATTAATCAAAATATAAAAGGTTGTCAGCCAACGATAAGAAATGCGATCATGGGAATAAAAGGGACAGAACCCTCTCCACAACCACAAGAAACATCTGACAAAAGTCCAACGCACGATTCCGTATGCGCCACGAACACTCGTCCATGAATAACCATCAATCCGGGTGTTTGGGAAAATGTGATATGAAACGTATTTACAGGAAGTATGTTTGTAGTAAGAATGGTCATTGAAAAGATGTGTTAATGAAGAATGGTTTAAAGATGGATAAATAATAATTATAGTAAAGAAGACCTTTGTTATCAACAAAGGGAATGGGAATGAATACCTTCAGGCATTATCAGATGCGTGACTAAGTAACTGAGTGAGTGAGTATGCTTTTACACAGCTTTTAGCAACATTTCAGCAGTATCAAATGGACTTCATAAAATTTGTACCCATGTGGGGAATCAACCACCAGGCTACGCCACCGCCACTGTTATCCGATTGTTAGAAGGGTTATAGTAGGAAGGAAGAGACACTGAATGATTGTAGGAAGGATTATTTTAGGTATAATCATGAAGCTCTGGAAAGGGCATTAACGGTAGATAAATCCAGCAAGCATGGTACCAGACAGTATTATAGCAAGGCTGATTATATGTACAATGAGTATATGAAGAGGCATAATAAGAAAAAATGATTTAAGGAAAGAAGTGGGGCATGAAAAATGTTTATAAAATTGGATTAATGGGAGGGACGATAATAATAGTTCTGTTGCCATGGCGTTGATCATATATACAAGAAGTACTCACATTTCCCTTCAAAGAAAGGACGCAAGATGTTTTTCCACTCTCCTTTATATTCTAGATTTGGAATCTTCTTCGCAAAATTATAGAAAGAAACAGCTACGTCCTTTGGATTTCTTAGAACGTTAATGACTTTTATTTTCTTCTTGAGAACATCTTCTGTCAGATGTTTCATCAGCAAATGGGAGTTGAGTATCCTGGGAGACTGGAGGTCCGCGTAACTCTCCTCTGGTTCCATTTCTATTAACCTCTGAACCATCGTGACGTCATCTTCAATTATCTTCCCTGTTAGGGTTTCACGTGTTATTTCAAACACCCAGTTGGTTCCTAGAAAGAGTGAGTGAGTGAGTGAGTTGGGTTTAACGCCGCTTTTAACAGTATTCCAGTTATATCACGGCGTGTCAGCTTAATGTGTGAGGAAAGCCCGAAGTGATGCAGGTCTCAGACGTTCACCACTTCGGTGAAACCCACGAGCACGGGCATGGTGCTGACAAACCTAGAAACATAATCGGGCGAACCGGGATTCCAACCCACAATCATAGGTTTCTGGCCCGGCGTGCCCAAGGGACGCAGCTCTGTACAGCGAATCGCGGCGCCTTAGACAACTGGGCCACCCATGCCCCCCTCCTAGAAAGAAGAATATTAGCACAAAAAACTACTAGTACTTGGTTGATCTCCCCCTGAAATCTCATCTCCCACTTATCATTGGATGGTGGATTAGTGATTGGATTTTCTGGGTCACGACCGGTGACCAGTAAGAGCTTCTCGTACAAGGCTCGATGATTTGGATGATTGCGTTTATACAACGGTGGAATTATGATGTCACAAATTCAAGTAAAGGAATTACTTTTACAAAGTCATTAAAGATAATATCTCACTGGAAACATATCTGTGTAATTTACCAAAACGAGTGTACATACCACTCAGAACTTCTTGCAATTATTTACTGATTGAATGTGGAAGATGGAATCACACCCCTTTATTAGATAGAAAGTGTACTGTTTGTAAAAGCAAAGACATTGCGGATGAATATCATTATATTTTTAAATTTGAATATTTTGAAGAATTAAGACAATTATACATACCAAAGACTCTTATTGTACATCCATCTATGTTTGAACTTCTACAGATGTTTCAAATCTTCTTGAAAAAATTATCCAAATATTGTAAAACAGTAATGGCTACATTTAAATAACTATTATAGCTGCCATCACTATTATACGTCACATCTCCTGTTAAACCTCAACATGCTACTTTTTGTAGCCTTGGGCGTTACAGATATGCCCATAGCTGGACTGTAGCTGAGTGTGACATAAACAGAAAACAAAGAAATAATCAATCTATTATGCTATTCAGAGTTAATATTCGATTGCTACTTGTATATTGAATACAAACATAAAATGTTAACAAACGTAGTGTCATTGTAACAAACGTAGTGTCATAGTGAAAATATATTCTTAAAAAAAAGGAATAGAAACGCAATACGGATATTTTGGTCCATAACAGCAAAATTAGCAGACAAAGGGGTGCAAAATGAAAAGGTTTTATGTGTTATACTGTCAGTGACAAATTTCCCGGATCGAAATGATCACAACAAGGGTAACACGTACGATTCGGAAACACACACCCAGTGCATTATCAAAAGTTCCATGGAGCTACACGCACTGCACGCACAGCAGCACTATGAACGGTTTTCAAGTGCAGGGTTTTTCATTGCCTGGCATCTGCGTCAATCAACAGTGACATGCAACAACATGCCAAGATTAGCAGAAGTTCAAAGAAACAACGTCATAGGCCTCTCGCATGCAGTGAAATTCCGATAAGCTGGAGCCAAGGTTTTCAATGTAGCGCCCAGCACCATCACAATGCTATGGGTCCACACGTGATCGGCCAAGGTCGTGACGACCAAGAGTAACCACCCCTGCCCAAGATCTCTACATCCGACTGCGCCACCTACGTGAGAGTGTCGACCACAGCCACCTCAACAGCATCCCAAATACCCAGACTACGCAGAATCTCCGACCAGACCGTACGAAACCGTTTAAGAGTAGCAGGTCTACGAGCAAAACGTCCTGTTCGACGCGTCATAACTCCACCAAGCTTAACTGTAAGTTATTGAAACTTCGTAACGGTCATGTCCATGGTCATGTTGCTATGGCTCAGGACAAAACGTTCTGGTATATTTTTGTTCATGTGTACCTACAATGTTCCCACACAGCTATCGATATTGAAAACCACATCGGTTCTTTTTCTTGGACATTGAATGAATTGGATCCAAATGTCCTGACGACATATTTCAAATTTGATAATAATATAAATGAATGTTCCACACAAATCATAAAAGTGTCCTTTGACCAGTTGAAACCAGACATTTTACGGTTCTATCTAAATTAATAAGAAACGTTGAAATCGGTACCAATCGGTACGAAGAGTAACAGTATACATGTACATGTATATCTTACCCACCTGGAAAAAGGGACCTTATAGGTGCGAGGATACAATTGTGGAAAGTCGGAAAATGAGTTCAAAATTAATGTTTGATGCCATGTATAGCTGGAATGAATGTTTTTGAAGCTTGTGAATTGTTTTTGTTTTTTTGTGTTCCGAAGATGCTGTATTCTTAGAATATAATCAAAAGTCCATTATTTCATGGTTGTACACATATACAACTGCCTCTGATAGTCGTTCATAGTATAGAAAATTTCGATTAAAAGAACATTTATCAATACAAACAGCTCCCCAAACCCCAACCACGCCCACCAACTCACCCCGAAACCCAAACAGACCATGACCCACCTCCACCCCTGAATCTCAAATGGTCAGCCCCCTGTAAATGTGCACCTGATGCAACCTTTGAGCATCAATGTTCCGGCAATCAAACGATATTTTTACAAAAGTAAAACAGAGGGTATTTTCCACACTTGTGTACAGTAATAAAAATATAATGTGACGATTTTCCTTCAGATATGCATTTACTTTAATAACAAAAATGATAGGTTTGTTTGTAATTAACCTATTTGCGATTTAAATATATACATTTGTCATAATGAATATTTCATGATTCTCCAAAGGAAATATACTGGTATGTATATGCTGCAGTGTGTTAGATTCACAAAGCATCTTATAGGAAGAATATGCGTTTCACGACATGGTGAATGTCAATTCCTGTCTTCAAACAAACAACAGATTATTAAAGGTTTCATAAAGTCTGTAGCATTTTTGATAATATTAAACAGTAATAGGTACATGTACCAATTTTGCAGTTGTGAATGTTTTACTGGGTGAAAATATATTCAAGAAATGTTCAAATATCAATTCAAGTAAACTACTTTATGGAATGAATGCGTTGTGTACTTATTCACCCTCACCTCAAAGAAAATAACAAATATGTACAACGATGTTGATGTTGACGTATACTAATATTCAATCACTTCCATTAAACCCCTTCACAAAATAGCTGTTCACTGTTCACTAACAGCAGTAGGCGGAACGTTCACAGTAGCTTCTTTCCGTGGTGAAGGGCTCGCATATACATAAATGAGTCATGGAAGTCAAGTAATCTGAAATCAACATGTTTTTTTTGTTTTTATGATTCCATTCTATCCTTGAGACTACGAAGAAAGGCAGACTAATACCGACGTCAGTGTGCTTGATTTTGCATTCAGTCATGGCGTCACGTCTTTTGACTTTTCCAAATTGATTTTTCTAATAAGTAGGCCTATTTTATTTATAATTCCCTTCAATTCTTGTGACGATTATAATCCATGCATATTTTCAATAATATGAGCTGATGTATGCAATACACTGACACTTTCATCCCTCAATATCGTAGAAAATGTTAACATGTACAAGTAGAAGATTCGTCTTGTTTACATTTTCAGAATACAGGGATTAGTTTCACACTGGAATATATTTCAGTTGATTTCATTTGGTCCATTTGTATTAGTGACTTAGATCATTTTTAATTTGATTCTTAATGTTATGATGAATTCAGGGGATTGATGTATCGCAGATGAGTGTTAAATAGGCATCGCGACTGATTTTGCAACACTATCCAACATGGAGTTTCGGTTCAGGGTTTCTACGACGTTTCGGAACGAATAAAGAGTTACTGGAGTCTTTTCGGAATTATCATTTGTGTTTGGACATAGTGCAGACACCCGACAGTTATTTTATATTACTTCCCATGTAGCTATCCGTTATTCGAATAAATAATTACATTGAGAATGAGGAATTAGTGGAATGAGAAAATGGCTATAATTGCGTTGTACATTATTTTCAGATGTCGTTTATTGTTCATATGCTTTGTCTAAAATTGTTAATGGCATACTTTCCCTCAGAATACAAAACTGTGACGTGTATTTGTGTGCGTGACGTATTTTAAAATTTAGAAACGTATTATGGACCTAATCTAGGTCAACAGTGTACAGTCACATATCCTGCCATTTCAAATGCCACTATGAATATTTTAACCTGGAAAAACAGACCGAAGCAAATGTCTAAATATATAATTTGTGTTTCAGGGTTATTCTACGTGTTTACCTTTCATTGGTCCTTTATTGAGTGGTGACACATTGGATACCGAAAAGCCGAAGTTACTGACGTGAATCTGAATCGCCATTTTTGTTTACGAATTGACGTATAAATATCACGTGATTTTGATACACGTTTTGATTGGCTGCGTGCGTAAAATTTGACGCATAAAAATAGAGCATGTCCGATTTCGTACTCACTCACGTCCAAAGCGTTGCATACGCCAAACGTTGGACTGACTTGCCTGTTCACAGCCTATACACACGATGCAATGTGTTGCATGCAACAGATTGTATGTAATTAGTTGTACCGTGTGAATATCCCTCAAGTAACGTTCACTCAAACACTCTTTATCGAACATGTGGCAATGAGACTCATAGTGTGTTGTAGTGAGTGAGTAAGAACGGTTTCTGCCACAGTCAAGCAGACACACGCTGTAAGTAAGTGAGTAAGTGAGTATGGTTTCACGCCGCTTTTAGCAATATTATAGCAATATCACGTTGGGGGATACCAGAAACGGGCTTCACACATTGTACCCATGTCGGGAATCGAACCCGCGTCTTCGGCGTGATGGGGGAACGCTCTAACCACTAGGCTTCCCGGCCACCCTCCCACGCTGTAACCACAAGGCTACCCTTACCCTCTACATTAGGGTTATACTGCTACCTGATTTAGGATATGTGCAGAGCAGGATGTCATCGGCGCGTATTTTCACTGAGCGGATTCCCAGAATGGCTCTTTTGTCGGAGGAGACAAGTATGAGGAAGCCATTGGCGTTATAACACGTGATGGTGTCACCGCCGTCGTCTGGAATGTGCACCAGGTGTGTCTGAAGTCAAAGAAAGGAGTTGTAAGCATGTTTTTGTTCCGCCCAAATTTAGTTCCGAACCGGAAAAAAATATATATCCTTCCTCTGTTCAAAACCTACCCCTCTCTCAAAATATTACCAAGCCCGATTTTTTTTAAATAGCCCCATATGAAATCCCTCTTTTGGACAGGTGATAGTTTCACAAGGCAGTACATATGTGTATGAAAGTTCCGGTATGACTGGAACAAAATTTCAGTGTGATAGGAAGTCTTAACGCGACATGCATCTCCAAAGGAACAAATGTTGTTGGTAAAAGATCCTCTGGAACTTATACACACATGGAAACACATTTTGCTTACAGTGCTGCGAAAGCGAAAGGGTCTCCGGTCTTTGGGGGATATCTGCACATGTGCTGGCGGAACGTTTAACAGATGTGTGGAGAGAAACAGGTGATACCACATACAAATATATTACTGACGTTATCACCCTTATCGGGGGGCACGGGTGGCCCAGTTGTCTAAGGAGCCGCGATTCGCTGTGCAGAGTTGCGTCCCTTGGGCACGCCAGAAACCTATGATTGTGGGTTCGAATCCCGGTTCGCCCCGATTATGTTTCTAGATTTGTCAGCACCATACCCGTGCTCGTGGGTTTCACCGAAGTGGTAAACGTCTGAGACCTGCATCACTTCGGGCTTTCCTCTCACATTAAGCTGACACGCCGTGATATAACTGGAATAATGTTAAAAGCGGCGTTAAACACAACTCACTCACTCACTATCACCCTTATCCTTCACCACAGTATTTGAGTTACTTCCCTTACATTCGCCCCGATGGCCGCCACTGTGGCCTGGATGGTACCATCCCAGTATGTTCTTTCCAGCGATGGAACAGTTTCCTCCTGTCTGTATGAGTGAGTGAGTGAGTGAGTTTGGGTTTACGTCGCTTTAAGCAATATTCTAGCAATATCACGGCGGGGGACACCAGAAATGGGCTTCACACATTGTACCCATGTCGGGATTCGAACCCGTGTCTTCGGCGTGACGAGCGAAAGCTTTAACTACTAGGCTACCCGACCGCCCCCTGTCTGTATGATTAGCTCAAGCACTTAAAACGCTTGTAACGCGAAACTCTAGATTCATTTTAACGTGTTTTGATGATTTTCAACCAAACCAAAAACTATATTGAATATTATGATGTTATGTCGAATTCAATGTTTTTTGATAGACATATGTCGTGTATTATTCTGCCTGTGAGTAATGTCAACATGACCTGAGAGAAACAAACATATGGTGTGTAATGCCCATTTGTGGGCAAATGTAGACCTGACCCGAGTGACTCTGACATATGGTGTGTATTACCCAGTTGTAGACTATTCTTAACTTAACCTGAGTGAACCTAACACATTTCCATATTTATCCAATTGAGGCCTGTTTTGCTAGGACTAACTTCCTTCTGGTGGGAAGGAACACCGCAGTCTGAGACTTCGCGTAAACCCACAGATAAGAGGGCCACATATTGACAATAACAGACGCCGATATTTGCAGTACATAGGGTGTGTCTTAAACCAACACTGGCGGAGTCAGAGATCGCAAATCGACGCGCCAATGATTTGGTTGGTTTGTTGTTTAACGCCGCACTCATCAATATTCCAGCTATATTACGGCGGTCTGTAAATAATCGAGTCTGGACCAGACAATCCAGTGATTGACATCATGAGCATCGATCCACGCACCGATGACATGCATCAACCAAGTCAGCGAGCCCGACCACCCGATCCCGTTAGTCACCTTCTACGACAAGCATAGTAGCCTTTTACGGCACGCATGGGTTGCTGAAGACCTATTCTACCCCGGATCTTCACGGGTCCCGCGCCAATGAGAGTGTCGAGAACACCGAAAGCTGTTTCCGCACACAATATGAAAAGCACAAGTCACTTTGGTAAGTCCTCCCTACATAATACCATTTATTAGAAAAATATGCACTTATAAACCACAATAAGATTTAGTAATACATCATGTAACTTATGATGCCAATTATCAGAAATTTAATTAAGTAGGGTAAATTGAAAAAAGATTACAACTTGAAGTCCTTTATGATAGGGTATAACTCTAATAAAATCTCTCAATCAAAATGTGCTTTCATATGACTTTCTTTTTCAAATTTCCGTTGTGTGTAGATCTAATCATTTGATGAATCTGTGTCAAAAATATATCAAGAAAGTGTGCTTATTTCTGATATTGTAGGCTTAGATAATTGAAAATCAATCTTAAAGACTCCAATAACAAACGCACGATGGTTCGTTGGCACATCTGCGTCGTTAGTCTTTGGCAGAATTCCATAACTCTTTATATTTATATATTTCAGCCCACTCTCTTTGACACGAGCAAACGCATCTACTTCAGCCCGTCGAAGGAAGGAAAGTGATATTTGGTATCTCCTATGGGTCAAAACACGATACAGACGACAGTGAAACGGATCTGTGCAGTGGCCTACATTACAGGATAAGACAAATCATTCCCTCCAACTGCTGCCACCAGACTCAACGAAACTAACCTCAGTGAGCAGCTGATATGCTAGCAAACGGGTACAAGGTCAACGATAATATGCGTGGAGGTTAAAAGACGTTTTCACAGTTTGGGCTTGCGGCAATAACATCATACATTTACGGGTTAGGAAATCAGTGATTGTATGTGATCTGAAATTTGAAGGTGGTATTATTCGTCAAGAATAAAAAATTAAACTTCTGAAATGGTGCAGTATAGATATCGAAATGCCTTGATTTAAAACAAGGTTTATAAGCAGTTGTTTACTAATATCAACATGATGTACCCTCGGTTTCACATTGCAAGAACTTCCCTCAATGCTAGAATTGTCCAAGAGGGAAACGAGACACGCTGTTGATAACACCAATGCCACTTACCAACGAACGATCAACATCCTCACACATCATGATTGTTATAACAGCAGATGGACTATGTACTGATCAAAACTACCACTGTGTGGTCCCCCGGTTAATGGTAAACACCTGTGTCACAAGCAAGGGCTGAATGTGCATTTGAATAACACATGTTAAATGAAACCAGGGACAAGCAACGTAACGATCATAATTATGTAATAAGACCAGCATGACAAGATGCAGCGATGCATTTTAAGAAGCTGCTTCATTTACACTAAAGGTTCAAATGATTTATAAGTTTCCTCCGAAAAGGTAACTACAAACCCCAAGGGAAATTACAATTTAATATACATAAGCATACAAGGGGTGGTCCCTCAATCTGGAGCCTCGTCACAGGTGTTCCTAGCATACTGACAAATGTAATAAGAATCGTATTCTATCAGTGTGTGTATAGTTGTTACATTTTACTTGAGTTTGACACTTGACATGTATTGCTGACGTGTTTAGTAGTGATTGTTAAATGTTTGGTTTCTCATGAATGGAAGTGAACCATATAACCTTAACGTTATTGGTTACAATGCATTCCTTTGACATTGTGCCAGATTGGGAAGTGTACTGCGACGTGATCATGAACCTCCACGAGTACATTGGATTTCATCTCCCCATTCTGCCCACTGCACTCACTTAATATGATACCCGTATCAAATTCGTCACCATCGAATAACCATTTCTTGTTAAGCCACCATCAAACTTGGGTGTGTACTTTCTTTTGCTCTGCAATTCAGTTATCAACCCACATGTCTGCACTGTTAGTTATACTCAAGCGAATTGAATTAAACAACAATGAACAATTATCATATCCGTAGCATCATTAGGGTATAGGTTTACAACTCCCGATGCTCCCCAACGCCCACATGTCGACCTTATCTGCAATTAAGAACTCCTTCAGTATCCACTGTGAAATAGTTGGATTATTGCTGAAAGCGGCTTAAAACCTACTCCCCAACATACTTAAGCTTGTAAAGCAGATATGTCGGACTCAGCAGACAATTAAGCTTTGAATTTTACCACACATAAATGCATATAAAGCATTATTTTTATTGTTCGTCTCGCAAATATGGCATCTAATAATTTATCCTTTTAATGGTTTCCTCCTCCAGCACTTGTGGGACAAGCGTGTACGGCGTCACAATTCGATGTCTAGAGTTGCATTTGTAGGGAGTTCCTGATCCTATGATCGTTGGTTCACTTTAAGTACACTGTCAGTACTTAAGGCGACAGTTTGCCATCTTCTCCTGGTGGAGCAGATGAAACCACTCGCTCTGGGCCACAGGGAACCAGTTCTTACAGTCACCGACTGTTTGGAACCACGGTTTAGCCATGCCGACAGTGGTGTCTTTAATATAGTAAAGGGAAGTGCCAGTGGTATTGAGTATGGTGGCCAAACATTGCACGCTGACGATCTAATCATATAAATCCCGTTTTATATTGTGTCGTTGTGTAATAGTTGTCATTTTTAAAACATTTATGTATTTGATAAACTGTACTGCCCCTCCAAGATTTTTATAAGGTATTAATATTATAGTTTAACGAGTTTAAGCCACAAATATTGTTGATGTCACTTTCAATACAAACTCCCTCAAATATTACATGTGAGTGATATGTGAGTGACTTTTCGTTAATAGTTATTGAGATCTCTGGAATGTTTTGTACAGCATTTTTGTTGTTTATACTGATAAAAAGTGATTAGTAACTTACGTTCGTGTCTTATTTCTCAGTGACCAAACTGTTTTTCATCTTTACGTTTTCTAACCACTGCTTCATCAATATTTCTCACACATCCCTCTCATCTCCCGCATCTGGTCCTGTGATTACATTAAGTCGAGTTAACAACACACCTCCGACATCCTTTCCTGCAGCCTGTTTATTGTTCCTCGTGTTATTGTTCCGTGTGTTGATTGCAGTAAATGTTTCAAAACCGATATTGTTGTTTCTTTTAATTTGATAACACATTCAATCCATTTTAGCTATAATAACGGTAAAGCTCTTTATCGGGGCATTATCGTTTGCAGAAGCCCTCGGTCTTTTCAACTGCCCTCCTTCGCCGTTAATGGGAGACCTCGGGCTTCTGCAAATGATAATACCCTGAAAAATAGCGTTACCCTTATAATATACGACTGGTCGAGATAGGCAGGTTGCAGCTTGTAGCCTTGTAAATTGTGTTCTATCGTTTTCCGACTGCATGGTTCAGACCTAATGACATCAAACAGTGAGTGAGTGAGTGAGTGAGTGAGTTGGGTTTTACGCCACCTTCAACAGTATTCCAGTTATATTGCGGCGTGTCAGCTTAGTGTGTGAGGGAAAGACCGAAGTGATGGAGGTCTCAGACGAGCACGGGTATGGTGCTGACAAACCTAGAAACATGTTTGGGGCGAACCGGGATTTGAAGCCACAATCATAGGTTTCTGGCGTACCCAAGGGACGCAACTCTGCACTGCGAATCGCGGGGCCTAAGACGATTGGGCCACCTGTGCCCCCCAATGACATTAAACAGTGGTGTGGCATGTGAGAGTAAGTGAGTATGGATTTTAGCAATAATTCAGTAAATTCGCCGTGGGGACACCAAATATGGGCTTCAAATATATATCCCATAGTAGGGGTTATACTGCTACCTGATTTAGGATACATGCAGAGCAAGATGTCATTTTCACATAACTCTTTCCAATGCCTCTTTTGTCCGGGAAGTCATTCAGGTTTGAGGAAGCCATTGGCGTTACAACACGTATTGGTGTCTCCGCCGTCGTCTGAAACACCCCCCACCCCCTACCCCAACTGTGCCTGAATTCACAGAAAGGAGCTGATGATACCCAGAGCTGGATGATACCCAGAGCTACAGAGGCAGCTTGTCTGGTCTGCCAGGGAGGTCTGGACCATATGTAGACAGAATGAGACTATACTTTATACTGTGTAACTAGTTTATTACCCTTGACTTTCACCACAGCATTTGAGTTATCTTCCTTACATTTTGCCACAATGTCCGTCACTGTTGCTTAGCTGGCCCCTTAACCTTATCCGTATCAACCTGTCCTTATGACATATGACTGTTTCCCTGAGTCATCAAAGAAAGTACGGAATGTCACACTTTTACGTAAAGTGGGTTGAACTCAGAAGAAACATGACCAAGTGACAGAAAATATGAAAAAAAAACATGGTCGGGTGTCACGCATTCCGCATTCTGTTGTACCAAACAAAGGCTGCGTAAATACATGTGGCAACAAAATTGTTGCGTCAAACTAAACGTGCAGTAGGTACATTGGTTCATTTATAATTTATTGGCACAAATTTACATCTGCATTCGCATGTATCATTTATTCTATGATGTATATAACGAAAAATGTCAAGTTTGGTCTCTAGTATAAACCATCGTATTTATCTCTTCGTATAAATATTATCTGTTGCATGCCATGTGTGTGCCTATGCATCATAAACTCAAAAAACGGAAAGGATTTGTTTTAATATTTGCAATCGGCACATTAAGTGCCATCGATCATTGATACACAGTACACTAATGAATTAAAACATTTTTATGAATATCAATCAAATTTAAACTACATTGAGATATAATAGTCGTGTCTCTATGCCGAATTCCACGTTTTTTTTAAAATAGACAATCGGTGTGTATTTCCCTGTGTTGACTAATGTGACCAGGAACTGAGTGAAACTGAAATACATTGTATGATGTGTCATATTCAGTTACTGATTTATGTCAACATGACCTGAGTGAGCTAGACATACGTAAGTATGGTTCGGATTTTGAATAGAAACTAGATATGGTTTCAGCTGCAGCTGCAAAACCAGATATATTTATAAAAAATACTATGAGCCTAAAGATATTCTTGTAAAGAACATATTGCAACAACGTATGTCTTATGGCAGACAATTTCTTCTTTTCTTCAACAGTCTGAGGCAAAATTGTATTTTCAAGCATTGATAAAATATTTTTGCAACAACATTCCAGCGCTGGCCCATCTCCTCGAATATGAAATGGTCGCCCTTACACATAGTGTGTATTATTCAGTTGTTGACTATTGCCAACATGACCTGAATGAACCTGGCGCTTGGTGTGTCAGCAGATCTACTTTCAGATTAACATTGTAACGTGCTTCCGTTAATGCTTCCAATGACCAGTAGGGGCGGTTGGGTAAGCCTAGTGGTTGAAGTGTTCGCTCGTCACAATGTAGACACTGGTTCGATTCCCTGCATAGGTATAATGTGTGAAACCCATTTCTAGTGTCACCCGCCGTTATAAAATCTATATCCATCATTTACAACCCTCCTCAGTTCGGTGCGTATTAAATGATTTGCATGCATGGTTCAGCCAAAGTTAATATTGTAGAATGGAGGGAGTGATTGTTGTTTAACGCCATAGTGAGTAATGCTCCAGCTATATCACTGCAACCTGTAAACATTTGAGTCTGAACCAGACAGACCAGAGTCTGAAAACCAAATCCATTAATACATGGGACTTAGTCTATTCGAGCAACACGCGTAGATTACAATTTCCCCCGAAATTCCTACAGTAAACATTTGGCCCTTGTGGCTGCTGATTATTTGTGTGAATGACCCGTTATATCCTGCAATCACACACACACACACACACACACACACACACGCACACGCACACGCACACGCACACGCACACACACACGCACACACACACACACATGGTATCTTAGTGGGCACCACCGCACCTCTCTGCTGGAGGAAGTCCACAAGCATTACCTTCTTGTCACCAGTCCAGCTACCTTTTTGGATGGACCATACGCAGCGGTGTTCTGCTGATCCCGACACATATCATTACGTACATACCCACCCCAATCTGTCATGGTGCTTTACGTTGACCTTCGCATGACGAATGTGAACGAGGGCTCATCTGAAAACATTACACAAGACCTTCGGTGAATCCCTCAGTTTCTATGCTCAAAACCCCATTGGCGTCTGTCCAACCAATTGTCAGCGAGTTGTTTTTTTGTTGTTGCTGAAGTGTGACAAACGCAGATCTAATGTTTCATTCCTTTTATTGTGGTCACAGTTCATATTAAAGTACATACAGAAACAATGATTGGCAATGAAGTAATATATTCTTTCACAAAGAGAGCGCCCAATTGTGGATAACACTGGTCTTCATGTGTCGTCCACCCGCAATGCCGCGCTATTCAATTTGCCTACTCAAACTACTCTAGCCATTTCTACCGACTCTCCCTTCTTCACAACGCCATTATTTCAATGAATATCTGAACTCCAAAGGACAATCCATCATCTTTTCCTTGAAGAGATGGTCACACCACTCATTTTGGGCGACAGTAAACCAATTCTTCCAGTCGCCAACCTCACCTGACAAAAACAAAAGTTAATGCTTGAATCGAATGTAAGAATATTGTAATGATGTATTTTTGATATGTACGATTTGCAAAAAAAACATCAGGTTGCTGGTATCTATGATGTTAGTCTCCGACAAAGCGTTCGACCCATGGGAATGTAGCATTGCTTTCTTTAAATAACCATCTCAAATCGTTCCAATGTTTATATAAGGAGCATGACAACAAATATACGGACAAAGGCAAGTGAAACTGATAGTACTAGAGCTAGTCACGTCTAACGTTTTATCTTCTCGTCCAACAGTAATAATCAAACACAATATGATAATTGATAAAAGATATGGAATGATCTATCACTGAAAATAAAACAATCCCAAAGTCATCGTCTTTTAAGAGACAGTTAAGAACATTTCCCCTTAACTTTTTACGACTCTTCCATCAAGGGCGTCCAACAAGAGCATGGTTTACTGTGTCAATGTTAGCGCTATATAAGTGTATATATATAAATTATTATTATTAATACCCCGGGAATCATCCATTCACGACAGCTAATCACCCATGTTAGTCGCTTCATCATTGCCAAAATGCAGCGTATATGCATCTTGCAACAATCATATATATAACTATAAGCTTCCTGAATTGCTCAGGGAATTCTCGTGAATAGTCAATTGGTCAAGGTTGTTTTACAGTTACTGAACAAAGGACCCTTTACCTTATGGCAGCAGTGCTGTGCAGTGCTACCATGGCTTTCTTCGATGTCAAGTAATCCCTACCCTCTTTCCTTACTCTGCCTAATATATCAATGACTATTAGTGACAAGAAGCAACCCTGTCTAAAAGTTTCTAGATATTATATTACATTGCACAGAACGCACTGAATCACATTTCAAATATAACCTTTTCTAGAATTCTGATTCATCATGGCATCCTGGGCAACCAACAATCACATTTTCTTGATATTCCATTCCACAGAGGGTTCTTTGAGATTCATACTCACAGCTGCAGATAATTCATTCCACAGAAGGTACTGGGACATAAATGCTCACCCTTTCTATACATGACCTTGGACAAGGGTGACTTGCTTTTCTGCATGGAGGCGAAGCTGCAGTGATCACACACTTCCTTCACAAACTCATCACTTCTGTTAATTCCAAGGAAGGCTGCCACTTTTTTCATCTCGCGGAATACATTCTTTGAACATGTAAAACATAAACATCAATCATATCCCGAAAGACCAAAAGCCTGAACATAAACACACCACATTATAAACACATTAATATACTGAACACACGAAACGATACCCATTAACACTCGTCATTATAAACAAATTAATATACTGAACACACGAAACGATACCCTTGAACACTCGTCATTATAAACTCATTAACATACTGAACACACTAAACAATATACATGAACGCTCGTTGAGTTGTACAAACAGACTAAAAAACTGGACACACGAAACATATACATGAACACATGCCATTGGGAAAACTAGAAGCGCTTTACATCAACACTAGATAACGTGCCTGCCCTTGTCACATTTAACTTGCACTTTTACAATGCACTTATTTGTGGATTCGAACTGGAGACATTGATGTAAAGAGATTTATCCACATGGCATCAAGCCCATTTCCCGGACAATGAACATCACACTCAACACTATTATTTGTAAACAACATAAGAATAACAAAACCATGTACCTCTTGCATGTCTTCATAGTTAATCGTCAGTATTGGGACGTCAGTGGTTTTCTTCACCTCCTCCCAATCCTTCACATGGTCGAACCAGGAACCATATTCAACTGAAATAAGGTACACACTGGTCACAAATTCATCGTCAGATATAAATTGAATATTAAAGCGGTTGGGTCTATGGTGTGTCAGAAGCAAGCAAATGGTGCTGATAAATCAAGGATGATACTCATGGCGGATTTGGGATTTGAACTCGTGATCAATGTACCCACAGCCAACGGATGGTAGAAATGTTACTTAAAGTACGTGTGATACGCAAGAAGAAAGTATTGATCACCACCTACAGTACACGTTTGCCATTTTGTGACCAAAGTAAAATACGAAAAGCCCTCACACTTCCCTTCCAGTGAGGGTCGGACGAAATTCTTCCACTCTCCAGTGTAGTTGTAGGCCTTCGATAGTTTCTTCATATGGTTGTAAAAAGAAACAGTCACGTCCTTGGGGTTCCTTGTCACGTACAGGATCCTAGGTTTCTTTACCTTAACCTGCTCTGGAAGTTCGTTGAACATCACGTGAGTGTTAAGGATTCTGGGAGAAGGGACATCTTTGTAGTAGTCATCAACTTTGCAATTTTCCATCAAGTTAAATCCTTTGGCCACTTCTTCACGTTCGAGTTGTCCCGCCGCCAGCAGGCGAACCATCTCGTAGACCCAGTGAGTGCCTGCATAGAAACATCACAGGGGCCTTCATGGCTTGGGAAAAATAGATTCAATTTTTTCCTTGTACTTGACACATATTAGTGTTTACTGCTAACGTGATATTCATGTCATGAAATTATGTATACCCTGAAACATAGCAAAGTCCGTATTTGTTTTGGGATGAGGTCGCATTTGTGTTTAACGACCAGTCATGTACTGTGTAATACATGTATCCTGTCACCATATAATGAGGGGCGGTTGGGTAGCCTAGTGGTTAAAGCGTTCGCTCTTCACGCCGAAGACCCGGGTCCGATTCCCGACATGGGTACAATGTGTGAAGCCCCTTTCTGGTGTCTCCCGCCGTGATATTGCTGGAATATTGCAACAAGCGGCGTAAAACCATACTCACCCACTCACTCGCTCACTCACTATATAATGAATAACGACCTGATGGTTTTCCTACCATATCCCTCAAAACAAACCAAAGAGAAACATCCAATGATGTCAGGTTGGGTCTGTCTCACATTTTCAGATTATCTTCATGTAGACCAGAGATTGTAAGCAAAATGTGATTCCTGACCTGAGGAAGATTTTGTCATAATTATATTTCTGTATTGATAAGTACAGTCTACATACCTGACTTTGGAAAAGTACACACTAGAATATCATCAGAGCGGATTTCAGCAGATGGTAATGTCTCCAGGACTTTTTTCTCCATACATCCGGGGAAATTTGGGTATTTGCGGCCATTGTAGCTTAACATCGTCAACTCATCTCCACCATCATCGGCTACATGTATCAACTCCATGGCGACTGCAGGTCGTAAGTTTCTTCACTCCTGAATGTGGTTATAAATGACTTAAATCTGATACTGAAGTATATTTAGGGTGTTGTTTATGGCTATATTTCATTGGAGATAAACCGGAAACGATATAAGTAAACCGGTAGTTCTAGGCATTCGGCGAATCTGGACAATGCAATCCAGTGATTGATATTGTGATCAACTATCAACACCGTCGGGGTACGATGACACGCCACGAACCAAGTCGCCAAGCCTGATCACTCAATACATCATATCGCCTCTTAAGCCAAGCATATGTTGTTGGGGGCCAATTCTTAGCCGGAATGCCCACGGAACAGGAACATCCTTGTAGTTAAAACGATCACTCGTTATGCCTGGGTGAAGTGGAGGAACCTCATACATGATGTGCATTAAAAGCTGTGGACTATTGTCAATCTGACGTTAAGGAACCTGACATATGATGTGCACTATAAAGGATAGACTGAGTGAATATGACATATGACGTACAATTAACAGCCGTAGGCTGTTGAGGACATAATCAGTTTTGAGCAGACACATCACAACCGAGATTGCTTTCGACTGCAGTTCACATTGACAGACACAGTTGATTCAGGAGACACGCGAAAATGTGTGGACGCATGTATTTTCCATACTGGACAGAGAGTTTTTCTCTCACGACTCCCTGACTGACTCGTAGAAAGAGCATGTGCCCGGAGGGCGGTAAATTTGTGGTTCGATACCTGACCGATCCCTGTCTGGCGTATCCATATTAAACTATGGCATGGTATCTCATTGAGCAAACACTACAAAACTGGTATAAGCCTGGCACCTAGTACAAGCACCAACACGAACCTGCCAGAAGGTAGCTGTATAAGTGAAATAATATTGAACTTACCGTATAGCTTACAAACGTTACGTTACACACCAGGACACAACATATACTCACTACTGGACGACCAACCCCTTAAATATACTTTCTTATCGTAGCAGTTGTCATATCTGACGGTTGCGTCACTGAAAATGCGAACTTTGCCACCCGTTCACGTGCTGTTCGTACCTAGTTATTGACACAAACTGAGACCTTCCTGTCAGAATCTGTGTACACTATTAGGTCATCGTGACTTCTTCCACATAATATTCGGTGATGTTGTCTAAACATTCGGCTACCAGTTTTCCCGAACACAGAATGCAGAGTACAAAAGGACGACTGACACACAATGATGCATCTAATATCCTAAAAGTAGTCTTTTTTTGTTATTATGGCAACAATGTAATGTGTTTCATCAGACTGCTGAGTCACACGACGAGATAAGCGGCCCACACACATGCTTCTCGTACAAAGCAAAGGTATGTGGAGAAACCATTTGACACGTTTATTCAAGTACGTGAAATAATAGACTGGTGGAAGAATTTTCGCCCATTGAGTAAATACTATATATAAGAATTATGCGACCCACAAAGTGTCATTCTTGAGAGTAAGAACTGTGATTATGACGTATTTTCATTCACTAAGAAATAATTTATTTAACACTAAAGTATGTGACAAACTCTTTGTTCTACATCCTTTATGCAATTAGAAAGCTTATTACAAAAATCATAAGGTTTAGAAATAAATGCTTTCTTCCTTTAATCATTCTTTTAAGATTCATATATACTTTTATTGGTGAAATTGATGGCGTTCTGTGAATGCACAAAGTACTGCTGCAGTTTAATGCTTTCACATTGATGTAATTACAATTAAACATGTGGCAGTCACGTACATAAATGAAAAGACCATAGGGACTAACGCCACTTTGATTTCCCGTGTGAACACCTCGTCATTACATTATAACAATACTATCATCACAAATATCAAACATATAAACGGATATCAGAATGTTATCTGGTTCTATTAATCCTAAGCTTGACCCTTGAAAAGGAATTCAGAGATTCAGAGTTTATGATAATGTAGTGATGACATGTGAGACTAATATGCCAACATATTAATTACTGGAAAGTAAATTTTGCTCCAAATAGTTGTCGGCGATGTCTATGCAATGGTGGCTAATTATATGTTACTATAGAATTATTCAACAGATGGTAATTTAGTTTCATCAAACTCGACAAATCATCCATATATTCGTTAGGATATATACCCTTTCTCAGCAACAAATGTCGAGATACCTGATCGGTGTATTGGTTCGTTAAAGCAAAGTCATTTGGATTGTTGGCATTAGCTCAACTGTCCAGAGAAGATAACAGAAACTACGCTATCTATGAATCTGAGCCCATTACTTTGTTTTGTTCTCGCTTTTCCATCCTTGTCTGTATAATGTATTTTTTTTGTCAAAGAGCATGATATATATCATTCCATGTTATGAGGAATACATCTTAAGCCGATATCAGTCTTTGAGATAGCTTGCATTATGAGATGAGAATCCTATCCTCTAAGATTATGAAATAGAACGGGGATTGGTATTGTTTGGGGATTTATTTAAGTTTTAAGTTGGTTCACCATCATACTATACAACTATATATCCAAACCCGCAAGCCTTATGTTGTTGAGCTTGACATGTCTAACTGCATTCAGTTCTGCATTCGGGGCGGTCGGGTAGCCTTGTGGTTAAAGCGTTCGCTCGTCACGCCGAAGACCCGGGTTCGATTCCGTATTATACGGAGTGATTCATCTGTGATAAAATCTATGTCCATCATTTACAACCCTCCTCAATTCGGTGCGTATTAAATGATTTGCTTGCATGGTTCAGCCCAAGTTAATATTGTAGAATGGAGGGAGTGATTGTTGGTTAACGCCATAGTGAGTAATGTTCCAGCTATATCACTGCAACGTGTAAACAACTGAGTCTGAACCAGACAGACCAGAGTCTGAAAACCAAATCCAATGGTACTTAGTCAATTCGAGCAACACACATAGATTACAATTTTCCCCGAAATTCCGGTAAGAACTTGGCCCTTATGGCTGATGATGACGTGTGTGCATGACCCGTAATAACCTGCAATCACACACACACACACACACACACACACACAAACACACACACACTCATGGTATCTTAGTGGGCACTGTAAAGTCAGCATTTGTCCACACTAGTATTCTTGGACCCGACGTTAAACCCCATTTCACCCCACCTCGCTGCTGGAGGAAGTCACCCCCAATCTGTCATGGCCACCTTCGCATGACGAATGTGAACGTGGACTCATCTGAAAACATGAGGACCTTCGGCGATTCCCCCAGTTTCTATGCTCAAAACACCATTGGCCACCATTGTTTTTGTTGCTGAAGTGTGATGTGCAGACAAATGTAGATCTAATGTTTCAATCCTTTTATTATGGTCACAGTTCACATTACAGTACATACATGGACAATGATTTTCAATGAAATAATATACTCTTTCACAAAGAGAGTGCCCAATTGTGGAAAACACTGGCAATCATGTGTCGTCCACCAGCAATGCCGCGCTATTCAATTTGCCTACTCAAACTACTCTAGCCATTTCTACCGCCTCTCCCTTCTCCACAATACCATTATTTCAATGAATATCTGAACTCCAAGGGACAATCCTTCATCTTCTCTTTGAAGAGATGGTCACACCACTCATTTTGAGCGACAGTGAACCAATTCTTCCAGTCGCCAACCTCACCTGACAAAAACAAAAGTCAATGCTTGAATCAAATGGTAGAATATTGTAATGATGTATGTTTGATATATACGATTTGAAAAAAAACATATCAGGTTGCTGGTATCTATAATGTTAGTCTCCGACAAAGCGTCCGACCCATGGGAATGTAGTATTGCTTCCTTTAAATAACCATCTCAAATCGTTCCAATGTTTATATAAGGAGCATGACAACAAATATACGGACAAAGGCAAGCTGGGCTGACAGTACTAGAGCTTGTTAATCTCGTCTAACCTTTTATCTTCACGTCAAACATTAATAATCAAACACAATATGATAATTGGTAAAAGATACGGAATGATCTATCAGTGGAAAGAAAAAATCTCAAAGTCATTATCTTTTAAGAGACAGTTAAAAACAAATCCCCTTTCACTTTTTACGACTCTTCCAACAAGCTCGCAGAGCATGCGTTACTGTGTCAATGTTAGCGCTATACAAGTGTGTATATATATATATATATTATTAACACCTCATGAAAAAAAACATGAATTTCGTAAACCCAAAAAGATTGAATCATCAATTCACAACATCTAATCACCCATGTTAGTCGCTTCGTAACTGCAAAAATGCAGCATATCTGCATCTTTCAACAATCATATATATAATTATCAGCTTCCTGAATTGCTCAGGGAATTCTCGTGAACAGTCAATTGGTCAAGGTTGTTTTACAGTTACTGAACAAAGGATCCCCTTTTGACAGCAGAGCTGTGCTACCATGCCTTTCTTCGATGTCAAGTAATCCCTACCCTCTTCCTACCTCTGCCTAATATGTAAATGACTATTAGTGACAAGGAGCAACCCTGTCTAAAAGTTTCTAGATATTACATTGCACAGAACGCACTGGATCACATTTCAAATATAACCTTTTCTAGAATTCTGATTCCACATAACATCCTGGGCAACTAACAATCACATTTTCTTGATATTCCATTCCACAGAGGGTACTGTGAGATTCATACAGCTTTTAGATAATCCATTCTCACACTAGATATTCCAACTGACACAGCGCACTGGGAGATAAATGCTCACCTTTTCTATACATGACTTTGGCGAAGGGTGACCTGCTTTTCTGCATGGAGGCGAAGCTGCAGTGATCACACACTTCTTTCACAAACTCATCACTTCTGTTAATTCCAAGGAAGGCTGCCACTTTTTTCATCTCGCGGAATACATTCTTTGAACATGTAAAACGTAAACATCAATCATATCCCGAACAGACCGAAAGCCTGAACATGAACACACGACATTATAAACAAATTAATATACTGAACACACGAAACGATACACATGAACACACGATATTACAAACACATTAATATACTGAACACACTAAACAATATACATGAACGCTCGTTCAGTTGTACAAACAGACTAAAAAACTGGACACACGAAACATATACATGAACACATGCCATTGGGAAAACTAGAAGCGCTAGATAACGTGCCTGCTCTTGTCACATTTAACTTTCACGATCCTGTTATAATGAAGTAACTAAACTGGGCTCACATGGTCACGAAATATGCTTTGAAGACGCCAAAGTAATGCGTCAGTCAGTGAGATGCGTTTTATGCCGCTTTTATCGATGTTTCAGCAACTGAGACCAACATGAATGGACTTAATACAATGTATACGTACTTATTTGTGAATTCGAACTGGAGACATTGATGTAAGGAGATTGATCCACATGGCATCAAGCCCATTTCCCCGACAATGAACATCACACTCAACACTATTATTTGTAAACAAAAGAAGAATAGCAAAACCATGTACCTCTTGCATGTCTTCATAGTTAATCGTCAGTATTGGGACGTCAGTGGTTTTCTTCACCTCCTCCCAATCCTTCACATAGTCGAACCAGGAACCATATTCAACTGAAATAAGATACACACTGGTCACAAATCCATAGTCAGAAATAAATCGTATGGTAAAGCGGTTGGGTCTATGGTGTGTCAGAAATGTCGGTCGAAAGCCCAAAGTGACGTCAACTTCTCGATAAAAACTACGACCAAGCAAATGGTGCTGACAAAACAAGAATGATACTCATGTCGGATTTGGGTTTAAACTCGTGGTCAATGTACCCTGGCACAGCCAACGGATGGTAGAACTGTTATTTAAAGTAATGTGTGATATGCAAGAAGAAAATATCGATCATCAGCTACAGTACATGTTTGCCATTGCATGACCAAAGAAAAATACGAAAAGCCCTCACACTTCCCCTCAAGTGAGGGTCGGACGAAATTCTTCCACTCTCCATTGTAGGTGTAGACCTTCGATATTTTCTTCACATGGTTGTAATAAGAAACAGTCACGTCCTTGGGGTTCCTTGTCACGTACAGGATCCTAGGTTTATTTACCTTAACCTGCTCTGGAAGTTCGTTGAACCTCACGTGAGTGTTCAGGATTCTGGGAGAAGGGACATCTTTGTAGTAGTCATCAACTTTGCAATTTTCCATCAAGTTAAATCCTTTGGCCACTTCATCAGGTTCGAGTTGTCCCGCCGCCAGCAGGCAAACCATCTCGTAGACCCAGTGAGTGCCTGCATAGAAATACCACAGGGGCCTTCATGGCTTTGGAAAAATCGATTCCATTTTTTTCCTTGTACTTGACACATATTTGTTTTTACTACTAATGATAGTGCACTAGTGTGATATTCATGTAATGAAATTATGTATACCCTGAAACAAAGCAAAGTCTGTGTTTGATTTGGGATGAGATCGCATTTGTGTTTAACGACCAGTAATGTACTGTGTAATACATGTATCCTGTCACCATATAATGAGGGGCGGTTGGGTAGTCTAGTGGTTAAAGCTTTCGTTCTTCACGCCGAACACCCGGGTTCGATTCCCGACATGGGTACAATGTGTGAAGCCCCATTCTGGTGTCCCCCGTCGTGATATTGCTGGAATATTGTTAAACGCGGCGTAAAACTATACTCACTCACTCACTATATAATGAATAACGACCTGATGGTTTTCATACCATATCCCCCAAAACAAAACACAGAGAAACATCCAATGATGTCAGGTTGGTTGTCTCACATTTTCAGATTATCTTGATGTAGACCAGAGATTGTAAGCAAAATGTGATTCCTGACCTGAGGAAGATTTTGTCATAATTATATTTCTGTATTGATAAGTAGTCTACACACCTGACTTTGGAAAAGTACACACTAGAATATCGTCAGAGCAGATTGCAGCAGATGGTAATGTCTCCAGAACTTTTTTCTCCATACATCCGGGGAAATTTGGGTATTTGCGGCCATTGTAGCTTAACATCGTCAACTCATCTCCACCATCATCGGCTACATGTATCAACTCCATGGCAAGTGCAGGTCGTAGGTTTCTTCACTCCTGAATGTGGTTACAAATGACTTAAATCGGATACTGAAGTATATTTAGGGAGTTGTTTATGGTTATATTGCATTGGAGATAAACCGGAAACGATAAAAGTAAACCGGTAGTTCTAGACATTCGGCGAATCTGGACAATGCAATCCAGTGATTGATATTGTGATCAACTATCAGCACCGTTGGGGTACGATGACATGCCACGAACCAAGTCGCCAAGCCTGATCACTCAATACATCATATCGCCTCTTACGCTAAGCATATGTTGTTGGGGGCCAATTCTTAGCCGGAATGCCTTCGGAACAGGAACATCCTTGTAGGATTGCCAATCTGACGTTAAGGTGAGGTGAGGTGAAATGGGGTTTAACGTCGCTTCCAAGATACACATGTTTTGAGCTAGCGATGTGCAAGCAAGTGTGTGGCTGCTTGTACTAGTCCGCACTAATGCCGATTTATAGTGCTAGCTCACTGAGAAACCATGCCACAGTTTAACATAAATACCCCACTCAGACACAGTATACTAACTCTGAGCCGACCAGTCCTTGTTTTAGCCCCTTTATGCCGAGCGCCAGACAGGGTAACAACAAGTACCATCTTTTAACGTCTTTGGTATGACGCGGCCGGGGATCGAATCCCGGACCTTCCGCACTCCGGGCGGACGCAATTCCACTAGACAACAGAGGCGGTCATCTGACGTTAAGGAACCTGACATATCATGTGCACTATAAAGCATAGACTGAGTGAATATGACATATGACATGCAATTAACATCCGTGGGCTGATGAGGACATAATCAGTTTTGAGCAGACACATCACAACCGAGATTGCTTTCGACTGCAGTTCACATTGACAGACACAGTTGTTTCAGGAGACACGCGAACATGTGTGGACGCATTTATTTTCCATACTGGACAGAGAGTTTTTCTCTCACGACTCCCTGGAAAGAGCATGTGCCCGGGGGGGGGGGGGGGGAGGTAAATCTGTGGGTCGATCCCTGACCGCATTATAGCAAAATACATTATCTAAAAGGTATAAAATGTGCTGTTACCCTGTCTGGCGATGAGTCAGAATGATGGTATTTCAATGAGCAAACACTATAAAACCTGGTACCTAGTATAAGCACCAACTAGAACCTGCCAGAAGGTAGCTGTATATGTGAAATTATATTGAACTTACCGTACCACCTTAAGTTACCATAAGACACCAGTTGGTCAGGAAAACATACATATGTTACGTTATACACCACAAAACAACATATACTCACCACTGGTCGGCCAACCCCCTAAATATACTTTCTTATCGTAGCAGTTTTCATATCTGACTGTTGCGTCATTCAAAATGCGAACTTTGCCACCCGTTCACGTGCCCGTCGTACCTAGTTATTGACACAAGCTGAGACCCTCCTTTCAGAATGTGTGTACACTATTAGGTCATCGTGTCTTCTTGCACACAATACTCGGTCATGTTGTGTAAACATTCGGCTGCCAGTTGATCCGAACACAGTATGCTAAGTACAAAGGGACCACTGGCACACAATAATGGATCAAATATCCTAAAAGTAGTCTTATTTTGTTTTTATGGCAACTATGTAATGTGTTTCATCAGACTGCTGAGTCACACGACGAGTTCTGCGGCCCACTCACATGCTTCTCGTACATTGTTATCAAACTAACCAACGGTATATGGAGAAAACATTTGACACGTTAATACAAGTACGTGAAATATTAGACTGTTGGAAGAATTTTCGCCCATAGAGTAAATACCATATGTAAGAAATACATGTACAGAAGCTATTGTTAAACGATTTCAACATGGGATTGAAATAAAATAAGATCAATTAACAACGGATGGCTGTTGCGGATTGTTTAATACCTTGTCCATATTTTCCATTCAGTGCATGCGCGATTTCGGGGACTGTTTCCTTTAATGTCAACACTATTTGAGTGTGATTCATAAACAAATTCTCATGGTCGGAATCGTACAATTCGGGTGACACGATTATCAGCGATTATAAATAATGAAGTAACAAGATAAATTGGTAAAAACCATCCAAAGCTTTTGAAATCTGTGACTTCTGAACAAAGACGAGACTTACATCTAGTCTCTGAAATGAACATATCGTACAGAAAAAAAACAGTTGTTCAGTTATCTTAATAAAATATAATAAAAAGGAAGCCCAGTGATTCTCTTCATGTTTAGATACTGCAGTAATCTAGACTTGCCAAACATTAAAGACGTGCATGGGCTGTATTTGATATATATTTGTATCAGGGTCTAAGACAGACTAAACAAAGACTTTCAGACATAGTAAGTGTAAGATATTTATACCATCCTGGTGAACTCAACGAAGGTCAACACCATGAAGCTGTTTCAGTTTGGTCTCTAAAGATATATAACATGAGTCGATTGGATATGAAACAAAGTAAGCCTTTTTCATATTATATTAAAGATGGGTCAGCAGGTTGTTTTTAATAGTAGTACTCTTTATCAGAATCTTACTCACATCAACATTGCCTACAGTCCGGTGGGTTAAGTTGACTCACAGCCCATCCATACAAATTATTGGCGTCGAGATATAATATGTGTGTGATAGCTTTACTCGAATCTTATCCTTCTCCGTATTTTTTTTTGGCCGTAATTTTTGGCACCTCTTAATCCCTTTTCAATAAACAACTGACTATGCTTGTTTTAAGGGCAGCTAACGGGATCTGGAGGTCAGGCTCGCTGACATGGTTGATATCCAATTGCGTGGATTGATGCACATGAAGTCAATCACTGGATTGTCTGGTCAAGGCTCGATTATTTACAGACCGACGTCATACAGGTGGAATACTGCTGAGTGCGGCGTTAAAAAGTAAAGAAAACAAAACAAACTCAACAAACAAGTGCTTATCATAATCAGTAAGTAGTTGTATTTCAACATTAGTCTTCTTCAATCATGCATCCCAACAGAGTCAGGGACTGGAATAGTACCTTGCTTCCAAACCATATTGATTTAAACAGGTCTTTCGAAATATCTCAAATACATCAACGAGTAATAGTACATCAATCTTCAAGTATAGATCATGACAAACACATCTTACTGCCTGATTTATCCCACACATTAAGAGCATGTTTATAAACAACATCATTCATTTTTAATTCTGTTTGGTAACTATAGAATTATTCAACAGATGGTAATTTAGTTTCATCAAATGTCGACCAATCATCCATATATTCGTTCGGATATATACTCTTTCTAAGCAACAAATGTCGAGATAACTGATCAGTGTATTGGTTCGTTAAAGCAAAGTCATCAGGATTGTTGGCATTAGCTAAACTGTCCAGAGACAGTTACGCTATCTATGAATCTGAGCCCATTACTTTGTTTTGTTCTCGCTTATCCATCCTTGTCTGTATAATGTATTGTTTTTGTCAAAGAGCATGATTTGTATCATTCCATCTCATGAGGAATACATGTTAAGCCGCCATCAGTCTTTGAGATAGTTTGCATGATGAGATGAGAATCTTATCCTCTAAGATTATGAAATACAACTGGGATTGGTAGTGTTTGGGTTTTAAGTTGTTTCACCATCATACTATAAAACTATGTATCCAAACTCGAAAGCCTTATATTGTTGAGCTTTACATTCAGTTCTGCATTCCGGGCGGTTGGGTAGCCTTGTGGTTAAAGCGGTTGCTCGTCATGCCGAAGACCCGGGTTCGATTCCCGAGATGGGTACAATGTGTAAAGCCATACTCCGTTCTGCATTCAGTATTTTCAATCTGTATTATACGAGCTTCAAAGTAAGCGTAAATTATGAATGATACTGGCATTTGATTACAATAACGATCAAGTTTTAGTGTTGTCTTCTGAAGGCATATCGATCCTTTGAGCATTCTGTCCAACACCTCCCCAGTCTTCTTTTCCTTATGAGTTGTTTGATCATAATCTTTTGTCCATGTATAATGTATCTACTATTATTTATAACCAGAAATAATAGAAACAATTTCTCAAAGCTTATCCAGTTAACAACAGTTTGATTAGAATGCCCGAAAATATTTATAGCTGAAATATTTTGCTTTAATACGTTATTAATTTGTGAGATCGGTGTATTTATGCCTTCAGTTGAGTCCATCCGTTTTGGGGGTAGGACTGTTTGTATTGCAATTTGAAGGAAGTAAAGTAGATTGAGTTGTCCCGCCTACAGCAGGTGAACCATCTTGTAGACCCAGTAAGTACCTGCATAGAAACACCACAGGGGGCTTCATGGCTTGGAAAAATAGATTCCATTTTTTCCTTGTTCTTGACACATGTTTTTTTAACCACTAATGATAGTGCACCGATGTGATATTCACGTAATGAAATTATGTATACCCTGAAACAAAGCAAAGACTGTGTTTGATTTTGGATGAGATCGAATTTGTGTCTAACGACTAGTAACTGTGTAATCCATATATCATGTCACCATATAATGAATAATGATCTGATGGTTTTCCTACCATATTCCCCCAAAACACATTTATGGCTATGTTGTTGTGCAGCGAAGCGTGTATGAGTTGTTTGATCATATTATCGCCTGCTTGAACTCTTTGTCCATATGTAATGATATCTACCATCATTTATAACCAGAAATAAATTGGTTCTAGGGACTATTTCTGGGGCAAAGCTTATCCAGTTTACAACAGTTTGATTTGAATGCCCGAAATTATTTATAGCTAAAATATTTTGCTTTAATACTTTATCAATTTGTGAGATCGGTTCATCTATGCCTTCAGTTGAGTCCATCGGATAATTGGATAATTCGTCAAATAAAGGGCAGAGAGGGCAGTGTCCAACTTTCAACTTGATCCTGCTCGTGAAAGGGACCGCAGATCAATGTTTTCTTTATATCGAATATTGTTTCCCTATTTCTTTTTAGGTCTAGCAACTATTGTTAAGAGAAGAAATCAAAATAATATCACACAAATACATGGGCTTCAGCCAAGAGAGTCTCCAATCCGAAACCACAAAAGCGAACTATTTTCGGATTTCCAGGACAACAGCTTCTTTAATATTAAGGTTTTCAAGGAGAAGATTGTTCCGGTCCATTGCGCGACTGTGAGTGTATTTTGTCAAAACGTTCCCATTGAAAATATTCGTAATTTCTAAAACTATTAGCATGTATGACATGGCTAACGTCTAAATGATACAAAAAGAAATGATACAATATTATGTCATGATTACTTTCTTGACATACATTTATTGATATAAGCAACCCAAAAGTAATCGTCCATGATGTTCACCAACAGATTTGTTATTCAATATACATTCATGTATTTTTGAACATATTCCATCTTGATAAGCAACAATCAGTTTGCAAACTTTAAAATAAATACCAAGCCCCCTTGACCAATTATTTACTATTCGATTAAAAGCTTATATTTTTTTCAGATTTATGCTTTGGGAAAAAAAATAGAAATTGCAATAATCAAACCTGTGGTGCTCTGTTAACAGTTCTATTTAGACTTTCTTTTCAGATACTTGCTGTTTGGAAGCTGATCTGTACTGGTCATATAACGTACTTATAAACACCAACAGTTTCATTCTCCTACACGAACACGGTGTTCTCATCCAAGTTGTTAAATTATAGGAACGTGTTACAGAACGTGAAATTGGCATTTCATGATGTAAATTCCATACACATCCGCACAGAGAGATATATTGCTTACCCGTGAAGATCCGGCTTGCTGTAAAAGGCGACTATGCATGTCGTTTCAGGCAACTAACGGGATCGGGTGGTCAGGCTCGCTTACTTGGTTGATGCAAGTCATCGAATCCCAATTTCGTGGATCGATGCTCAGATGCCAATCACTGGATTGTCTGGTTCAGACTCGCTTACTTACAGACCGCCGTCATATGGCTGGAATATTGCTGAGTGGGTCGTTGAAAAACCAACCAACCAACCAACTGACTTCCTCCAGTAGCACAACATCACCAGCATGACTTCATAAAAACATCACGGGGAGATTGTTTCGGATCTTGTCACCTTGTTTAAACAAATGTTGAACCAGTCGTGAGGACATGACCCATTATTGATCGAGTCACCTCAAACGTTATTTTTTGGACAAAGCACCTTCGTCGTCTTTCTTGGTTGTTTTTACCCTGACAACACACTGCTCACTGTTGATTGTCATGTTACACCTTGTCTTTCTTATCAATCCATCACTCGATACCTCTTTATAATGTCCCCGACCGCGTCATACCAAAAGACGTTAAAAGATGGTACTTGTTGTTACCCTGTCTGGAGTTCGGCATGAAGGGGCTAAAACAAGGACTGGTCGGCTCGGAGTCAGTATACTGTGTCTGAGTGGGGTATTCATGTTAAACTGCGGCATGGTATCTCAGTGAGCTAGCACTATAAATCGCCACCAGACCGGAATAGTACAAGCAGCCACACAAACACACACACGTACATGCACGTCGCTAGACAGGTGCAATAATCTTGGACGCGACGTTAAACCCCATTTCACCTCACCTCACCTCTTTGTTATGCTGTAATCATCTGTTATTTCAGAACATCCCCTACTTCTTTTGCACAGTACAATTATAAGCATTAAATCTGCATATTTATATTATTCAGTCCTTTCGGACGTACGGGTTTCGAAGTTACCTCTTTGTTTGAAACTACGTCTTAATAATATTCTCTTCACAAGAATGGGTCATTGGTTGGTTGGTTTGTTGTTTAACGCCGCACTCAGCAATAATCCAACTAAATGACGGCGGTCTGTAAATAATCGAGTCTGGACGAGACAATCCAGTGATTGGCATCATGAACATCGATCCACGCAATTGGGATCGATGACATGCATCAACCAAGTCAGCGAGCCTGACCATCCGATACCGTTAGTCGCCTTTTACGACAAGCATAGTCACCTTTTACAGCAAGCATGGGTTGCTAGGAAGTCTGTAACGATACGTACACGGTGGGCACGAGGATGACCGTCTTGTTGCGGTAGTACAATCCAGTTACCCTTTTTGACCGACAATACTCAGTGGTGTTCCGGTAGTCATGATGATCCCGACATATATCATAACATTCCCACACCCAATGTTGCCTTACGTTGACGTTCGCATGACGTTCGTTGGGACGCCTCCACATACGTCTACACCTATCCAGACAGACTCATCTGAAAACATTACACAAGACCTTCGGCGATTCCCCAAGATTCCAAGCTCAAAACACCATAGGCGGCTGTCATACTAATTGTCAGCATAGCTGTTTGGGTTTTTGTTGCTGACGTATGATGTACAGACAAATGCAGACCTTATGTTTCATTCATTTTATTATGGTCACAGTTCATATTAAAGTACATACATAGACAATGATTGGCAATGAAATAATATATTCTATATAGAAAACAACGCCCGATTGTGGATAACACTGATATTGCTTATCAAAATACAATATATATATAGAGAGAGAAAAGTCAAAATTCTTGAAACGCTCTTTGAAATATTGGTAAAAAGAGCATGCTCGATTGTATCTGAAAAGTTGTGAAATGTAAACACCAAAGGCTTGAGCTGCTGGAATAGTGCTCGACATGAAGGGCAAGTTGACTGTTGGAAAGTTGAAGCCATCCCTCTTGCCATATAGTCTTGTGGAGAGTGTTTTGTCACTCTGAATCTTTATGCGTAGATCTAAATATGTAACAGATGAGGCGGACCCACTGGTCTCTTTTATTTACAGTTCGGGAGGGTAAATCAATGGAAGGGAATTGGCAATGTGATTGTTATTGAACGATATCAAACGATCGAAATTATAGATATACCTGAAACTTAAATTAAATTTAAATTTGCTTTCATTTTTGATAAATGTCATGAACCTCTGAATATAGATACGTCACTGCATCTGTGTTCACCACGTTTTGTAACAGAAGCCCCATGGATCAAGGAATCAAGTTTTTCCTTGAGTTTGCCATGTAGGAAAGTGGTTCTTTTTGAGATTACGAAGCAAGCAAATCCTTTGCGTTTTTGAGCATCGACACGGTATTAATTCCACTTACAGAAAGTCCTTCATTGATTGTATTAAGGATTATGGTTAGTCTTTGAGACAGGGATTTGTTGATCATTTGCTTGACCTAGCAAAACATGTCTCTTTTGTACAGATATTTATGGAGCTTTGGAATCCCGTACAAAATAGGAATGGACAAGTCTTCAGGTTTTGGAATCAAGTCAAAAATTGATAGTACTGATGGTTTTGGTTTGGGTCAGATGTCTTCCTCAGATCGCACACTGGCCTTATATATGGTATTGTTTGATATGTCAATTTTGCCGAGTTCTTTGATCAAACAATTTATGTAGTGATGCTTACAGATAATGGTTATGTTATTTGAGGCCTTGTCAGTGGGATCAACTACAACTATTTCATGTAGGGCAGCCAGACTTTGTGTGACAACTGGCTGGGACAGAATGGGTTTATTCATATTCCGTTTTCTCCTTCTAAGTTTGTGCTTTCTACAAATGACAACCTTAGGCACTGACTTAATCCACACTTGAAAGACATGTTTCTCTTGTCCTTTGGGCCATGTTTGGCATATGCATAAGCTCAAATAACGCAACTTGCTCCCATCCAACCCCCCACTCCATCCGCTCTACCAAAACCCATGCACCATTGCATCCGTTCTCGCCGCTCCACTCACTCCAGTGAATCCATCACTAATCTAGCTCTTGGCATTATTATCATACCGCGCTATTCACTTCGCCTACTCAGAGTACCCCAGCCATTTTTACCAACTCTCCCTACTCAACAACACCATTATTTCAATGAATATCTGAACTCCAAAGCACAATCTTTCATCTTCTCCTTGTAGATTTGCTCAAACCACTCATTTTCAGCGACAGTGAACCAATTCTTCCAGTCTCCAACCTCACCTGACAAAAACAAAAGTCAATGTTAGAACATTGTACTGATGTATTTCTACGATGTCATGTAATCCCTACCACGGCCTAAAATGTAAATGACTATTTGTGAGATGAAACGACCCTGTCTAAAAGTTTCTAGATATTACATTCCACAGAGCGTACTGGACAACAATAATAATAATATTTTTTTCTTGATATTCCATTCAACAGAGAGTACCGTGAGATCCATGCTCACCGCTGTTAGATAATCAATTGCACAGTGTGTACAGGAAGGTAAATAGTTATTACATCTGACAGCACACTGGGAGGTAAATGCTCACCCTTTCTATACATGACCTCAGAGAAGGGTGCCTTGCTTTTCTTCATGTGGGCGAAGCTGCAGTGATCACACACTTCTCTCACAAACGCATCACTTCTGTTAATTCCAAGGAAGGCTTGTATTTTTTTCATCTCCCGGAATACATTCTTTGAACATAAAAAAACATAATCATTACATAATCACAGACCGAAAGCATGAACATAAACAACCGACTTTATAAACACATCAATATCCTGAACACACGAACCAAACACATGAACACCCGTTGAGTTGAAAACACACCAGGGTGAAAACTCGAAGTGATTTACATCAACACTAGATAACGTGCGTGCTAATTTTAGATTTAACTTTTATAATCCTGTAACAATCAAATAACTAAACTGAGCTCACATGGTCACCAATTTACTTTGCAGCCGTCACAGCAATGAGTCAGTGAGTCGGCAGCTTGGACCTACATGAATGGGCTTTATATAATGTATATATTTGTAGCATCGAACTGGAGACCTTGATTTAAAGAGCCTTATCCACATGGCAACAACCCCACATCACTTACAAGGAACATCATAACCAACAATCTAACTAATACCTCTTGCATGTCTTCATAGTTAATCGTCAGTATGGGGACGTCAGTGTTTTTTTTCACCTCCCCTCAGTCCTTCGTGTAGTCAAACCAGGAACCATAGTCAACTGAAGTAAGGTACACAAAAGTCACAAAATCATGGTCAGGAAAAAAGTAAGGGTTGGGTCGATATGTGTCAAACTAAAGCTCTACATTAGAAAACTCAAACCTCATTATACTTGTTGAAGTTTGTTGTCACCTATGTCGGTTACAAATGATAGTGTACACCTTTTCCAACTTGAATGGAAATACAATGTCATATAAGGGAGGTGATGATAACTGAATCACAAAGAAGTTCCTAGGCTTATCCCAACTCGGAGTGTACATGTACATACATCAAATGTGATACAACCTGTGTCAAAGTGGTATTCATCAAACAACCACATAAGTATATGCTAGTAGATAAATGACTGTATACATGTAGAATTGTACAAGAAACAAGAAACACGATGCAAGTTAATCATGAATCAAATATTCATGTCACTAAGGATATTAAATGACAGCATTATTAAAGCAGGAATATATTTATCAAACATTTCATTTACCTGCAATCCATTCACAGTGTAGCATCACAGCATACATTGTATGTATCGAGACTATTGCCATGGCCCGCCACGCGTTGTCGGCGTGATACCCCCATAAAACTCCTAATTAGTGCCATAAAGCAACACAATAGTTTTCTCAGACATTGCAAATTATTCTCAAATCATTCGCGAATTATTTGCAACTTTTCCACGGATAATTCGCGAATCATTTGCAACTCATCCGCGAATTATTCGCAATTGTACTGCAGAACTCGATAACAAACTTGTGCGTTGTAGTGTACATGTATGCAAGAGCTGTGTGCACAATTGTGTGACCAAAGAAAGATACGGAAATCACTCACACTTCCCCTCCAGTGAGGGTCGGACGAAATTCTTCCACTCTCCAGTGTAGTTGTAGGCAAGTTTCTTCACATGGTTGTAATAAGAAACAGTCACGTCCTTGGGGTTCCTAGTCACGTACAGTATCTTAGGTTTCTTCACTTTAACCTGCTCTGGAAGTTCGTTGAACCCCACGTGAGTGTTCAGGATTCTGGGAGAAGGGAAGTCTTTGTAGTAGTCCCCCACGTTGCAATTTTCCATTAAGTTAAATCCATTGCCGAATTCAGCACGGTCGAGTTGGCCCGCCACCAGCAGGCGAACCATCTCCCAGACCCAGTGAGTACCTGAATAGAACACCATTGAGGGGCTTCATGGCTTGGGGAAAATACTTTCAATTTTTTCCTTGTCTTTACATCTATATATTTTTCTACTTCCATTAATTGTTGTTCAAGGAAGAGATAGTCATGACATTTTGTGTGGCCTAAAAGCTAATCAAAGGCATAGTATACAATGATGAGATCGCATTTGTGTTTAACGACCACTAATGAACTGTGTAATACATGTATCCTGTCACTATATATTGAATAACGCAATTGGGATCGATGACATGCATCAACCAAGTCAGCGAGCCTGACCACCGGATCCCGTTAGTCGCCTTTTACGACAAGCATAGTCGCCTTTAACGGCAAGCATGGGTTGCTGAATACCTATTCTGCCTAGATCTTGAAATTGTAATCAATCTGTCATTCGAGACCTGATGAAGATGTTGTCAAAATTATATGACTGCATTGATAAGTACAGTCTACATACCTGACTTAGGAAAACTACACACTAAAATGTCATCAGAGCGGATCTCAGCAGATGGTAATCTCTCCAGGACTTTTGTCTCCATACATCCGGGAAGATTTGGGTATTTGCGGCCATTGTAGTTTACCAGTGTCAACTCATCTCCAGCATCATCGGCTACACGTATCAACTCCATGGTGACTGCAGATCGTCTGTTACTACACTCCAATAACCAGAGAATCTGGATCGCCTGAATGTGGTTACAAACGACTTAAATAAGAAACTGAAGTATATTGAGGGGGTAACAAACGTTATTTTGGGGATAACACTTTCTTAGTAAAGTACAGATTCTAGTACTTTTTTGCGGTTGAGTCCCGTCTGGGATTCGAACCCACACTTGCCAGAGTAAGGCACCTAATCGCCAGCACACAAAGTCTGCGATCTAACCCACTCAGCCACCGAGGCTTCCACAAAAATGATAGTCCGACAACAGTAGTCTAGATCACGTACTTTGAGTACCCCTCTGACATGGCCCCCCTGGCCGAAAGTTATGAATACATTTAGAAAGTGGTCAAATGTAACAAGGGTAACAAGGTTTAGAGTTACACTGTATTGGAGACAATTGTCAAACTGGCGTGAACGAACCTGACATTATGCGTTAACAGTATTACAAAGCTGTTGACTATTGTCAACCTGACGTGAACGAATCTGACATTTTACGTGTACTACAAAGCTGTGAACGATTGTCAAACTGGCGTGAACGAGCCTGACATTATGTGTTAACAGTATTACAAAGCTGTAGACTCTTGTATCCCTGATTTAATGGAACATGACATATGCACATATATGATGTATGTTATAACCCCGGTGACAATTGTCATCATAGACTGAGTGAATATGACATTTGACATGTAATTGACAGCCGTGTGCTATTGAGGACATAATCAGTTATGAGAAGACATATCACAACCGAGATTGCTTTCGACTGCAGTTCACATTGACAGACACAGATGACTCAGGAGGCACACGTACATGTGTTGATGCATGTATACTCCAAACTGGACAGAAAGTTGTTCCCTAAAAAATCCATGACTGTCTCCGTGGTGTCGTGAATAGAGCATTTGTCCCGAGGACGGAAAAAATCGGTGGCTTTACGTCGCAGGCAAGATTATTGCACTTGAATAACGACATGCATGCACGCGTGCGCGCGCGCGCGTGTGTGTGTGTGTGTGTGTGTGTGCAGCTGCTTGTACTAGTCCTGACTTATGCCGATTTCATAGTGCTAGCCCACTGAGATACCATGCCGCAGTTCAACTTGAATACCCGCCTGAGACTCAGTTTTCTGACTCAGGGTCGACCAGTCCTTGTGTCAGCCCTTAATGCCGAGCGCCAGGCATCGTAACAACAAGTACCATTTGTTAACGTCTTTTGGTATAACGCGGCTGGGGATCGAACCCCGAACCTTCCACTCTCCTGGCGGACGCTCTACCACGAGGCTACGGAGGCGGTCTAAGCATTAAGGGGAATACAAGGACTGGCCGACTCAGAATGAGTATAATGTATCCATATCCGTGGGGTATCCACGGTAACCTCCGGCACGGTATACGTATCTCATTGGACTTTGGGGGCGGTCGGGTAGCCTAGTGGTTAAAGCGTTTGCTCATCACGCCGAAAACCCGGGTTCGATTCCCGACATGGGTACAATGTGTGAAGCCCATTTCTGGTGTCCACCGCCGTGATATTGCTGGAATATTGCTAAAAGCGGCGTAAAATCAAACTCATTCACTCACTCATTGGGCTTGCACTACAAAAACCGACCGTTATAAGTCCGGCGCCTAATACAAGCAGCAAAACACGCACGTGGCCTAAAGTAGCTGTATAAGTGAAATAATATTGAACTTAATTACCCCACCACCTTACCTTACTTTACGGCTGAGTAAATGCAAACACACTTGATGATACATATGTGACGCGTAAGTTAATTTTGACAACCCGGGCCAAGTCGGTCCGAACACAGACCAAACACGTCCCAAAGAGACTATGTTGAGAATGTAGAGGGAAATATCTTCACTTTGACCAACGGTTTGGCTTTACATACCACAATCTGCGACGCTTTTAAGTGATATTTAGGCAGATAAAATGCTAGTCTATATATGTAAACACATATGATTATACACCTATGAGGTCTACGTTGATCTTTTGACAGCCGGAGCCGCGTCGGACCGAACACTTGTGAAACTATAGGGAAAAGAGCTTCACTCTAACCAAAGAGTAAGCCTTAACTTAGGCAAATAGTGACATTATTGTCGCCTGCAGCCTGTTTCTACTTCAATCCATCTGAACGCTGCGCCTCCACTGCCACATATAAGGAGTTGTGCGTGCTACCCGTACCTGGCTAAACGCCTAATTCACATGTGTCTACCTGTGACGTCACTACAATTTGAATGTACAGTCAAATGTCACCTGTCAGTCTGGTAGGATGGCCGACAGTAATCAACACCTTTCTGATGTTGTCATTTCTTGTTAAAGATAAAGGTCACCCCTTATATATGCCCCCTATATATATGCTAGTATATAATTGCTAGTGTAGTAATAATACCGAATACAGTACTGAACAAGAAGAAAAGGAGGCGTGGCTCACTAATACCCCCGACCCGCCTAGTGTGTCAATAGTTTCAAATTAAATAGCGAGGATAGGGTTAGGGTTTGAAAAATTCGTGAAAAAAATGGAAAATTAATAGAACATTCTTTTTCTTTTGACTGCACCCCTCCATATGACACAGATTATATGTACTAAGTTTGAGATCAATCCACTGAATAGTTTAAGAGAAATCGCGTGGACAAAGTTTTCGGACGGACGTTAGGGTTTGGAAAAATTCATTAAAAAAATGGAAAATTAGTAAAAACATTTTTTTCTTCTTCTGACTGCACCCCTCCATATGACACAGATTATATGAACTAATTAATGTACGATCGCTTTTAATGTAAACATCGTGCTAATCGCCATTACTAACTTAATTACTTCACTAGCATAGAACGTAAGACAGTGTACATGTGAAAGGAATAATACTATGTGTGTATTGTCATACAATATTACACCCAAAACACTAGTTTATTGATCACTGACTTCGTGCCACAGGTGTGACGTCAGAATGTTAGCATGCAAAGCCAATCAGTGCTCATATATATTTGGCCTATTTTACTTCTATCATTATTATATATATCATATAATAAGGACAGTCAATTGTCAACAGTTAGTCTGGTAGGATGGCCGACAGTAATCAACACCTTTCTGATGTTGACGTTTCTTGTTACAGGCAAATAAATACATTTTAATGAAACTCCGTCTTCCAATACGTGTCTGTTACAACTAGAAGCCTGACATTATAAAGAGATATTTACTTAGATATAGTACTATTCTATAGATGTAAACGTTATGCTGGACAGAAGAATTACTTTTTTCACGAGAATTGTATTTGATACGTTTTAGATCCTATTTCGTTTAACGATTCCTCTTTTACATGTAACACTGCTCCGCTCACTGAGCTCGTCTTCCTGGTTTTCAAGCGATTTACTCGCAGTGACTTAATTATGCTTCACGTTTTAGATTTGTGATTGTTCATTAATGTCACGTGTGTATGTTCTATCAGTAATATATGGGTATAATGGAGTACTTAGCCAACAATAACGTTACCCGTCTCGGCCCAGCCCGACGTTCAGGCAATCCCCTCATTGAGCTGGCGCTACAAAGCCCGTATGCTCCGGGTATGTACAAGCAGCCACACATACGTGCCGGAAGGTAGTTGTGAAATGATATTGAACTTATATCCCACCGACTTACCTTACCATACGGCGATAAGGCACTAGTTGGTCAAGAAAGAATGCACACGTTATGTTATGCACGTTCAGGCAATGCCTTCATCGGGTGTGCTCTCGAGCTCCTAAGCCCTGCACAACAGATAATCACCACTGAACGACCAAGCCCCCTGAATACTATGGAGGCCGAGAGGGGACATCGATTTCCCGCGTTCTCGCGTTCCTGCCATATTGCTTCATCGCGCGGTAAAGCAATATCCCATCTTTACCACTAGGGGTCGCACGTGTTGTCTGTTTCAGTTTTGAGGGAATGTTAAATTTTTCTCACTATTTACTTGAACATGAATTAACTGTATAGATGTAGGTGATTTTATTTTAGAACAATTCACGGATTTTCTCGTAAAGTGCAATTATTGATTGATCAATGTTTCTGTTCAGGAGTTTTATGTGACTATAACACCGAAAGCGCGCGGCGCGTCATGGCAATACGCTCAAAATAAATCAGGTTTAAATCTAAATACACACTTTTCAAGAGAATTTAAAGAAGACCTGATTCGTCATCCGACTATGGTTAATCAGTCAAGGCTGATTGTATTGTAAAACACAATCTCATACTTGTGGGTGTTCTTTAACTTGTTTTGAGTAGTATATGATGTTACAGTGTGAATGTCATAATACTGTTTTCCGTAAATATTCTTTTTGACATTTGATTTATGATCAACTTGTATTGTGTCTCTTGTCTTGAGCAAATCTACATGAACAACCTATATGTACTTGTATATAGTAATTTGATAAACACAGCTGTGAGTGAGTGAGTACAGTTTAATGCCGCTTTTAGCAGTATTCCAGAAATATCACGGTGGGGAAGACCAGAAATGGGCTCACACATTGTACCCATGTGGGGAATTGAACCTGGGTCTTCGGGGTGACGAGCTGAAGTTTACCCCCCCCCCCCCCCCCCCCCCCCCTCTCATCGCTGTGACAAAGGTTTTATCACAGTTGATATGTGTACTTGTGTACTACACATATGGAGAAACATCCTAATTAGTGTGGCCACTCAGTTAACGTTGATAACAATATGAAGTGCATTACTATGACTATAACATATGTTAAATCAACAGTCATTCTTATATATATTTTGTGTATATTTTAAGTATAGTTTTGTCAAATTATGTATGTGAGTGGGTTGGATGTGTTACCTGTCTGTCTCCCTGTCAAGCTGGCATGGTGTGTGTGTGTGAGTGTGTGTGTGTGTGTGTGTGTGCGTGTGCGTGTGCGTGCGTGCGTGCGTGCGTGTGCGTGCGTGCGTGTGTGTGACTCGCTGTCTGTGTATACATGCGGTAGATAATTACATAACTCACACCAGATTGCACAACTGATAACGACCATACAATGTGATAGATAGAGAATTGTTACAAAACTATGAATATTCATGCCTGAACAAAGAGCTTATACTATAATCGGATATCTCGTCTTACCTGAAGGGAAGACAGTTTGATTGAAAGAAATTATAAGAAACGAGTTGTTTTTAAACAATATGTACAACGCATTCCATTTCTATTGTCCAAGGAATGAGGTTACGGGTTAATGACGCTCCCAAAAGTCGTATATGTGACTTAAGGTAAAGACATATATCTGATCGATCTGAACTTTTTAAGGGAAACATAACAGAGTACATTTAGAACTTTTGTCTGCATATACTTCATCCATCATACCGAATATCATTGTCATTCATAACTCGGACGAGCTCGTATTCGGCTTAACTCTAAATCTGTTGACCGACATTCTTTGGACAATGCAAACAATACAAATTACAATACAATCAGTTATTTCCAGATCGTGGTTTATTGTCAGCAATGTGTTATTCAATATTTTTTATTTAGAATTTAGATTAATTTCATGACCCGCAACGCGCTGACAGCGTGATAGCCTGATACAACTCCTGACTAGGGCCTCAAATCACTTAATTATTTATTACGTAAAATTTCTGTTGATTGTTTTTTTTACAGTTTCCGACGTCTGTGCAGTTAAATTTTGTTTAAGAAGGTAGTGAGAAAATGTCAACATTCCCTCCATAAGTATTATTTGAAAATGTGCCTGGAAAAAACTCAGCTCTCTGTTATGAAAAATCTCATCTCAGCACACGCACGCACGCACGCACGCACGCACGCACGCACGCAAATGAAGAAAACCACAGCATGCCCCACCCCACCTATATCCATATATTATATCGGGTAAGCCCCTTAATTTTACTATAACGCGAGAAAACGATAGAGCGAGAAAGCAATGTCCCCTCTCGGCCACCACAGAATACACTTTGTTATCGTGGCAGTTTTATGTCAATCTGACCGTTGAGTCATCAAACGGGCGAGCTTTGCCACCCGTAAACCCGTAAACCCGCTCACATTAACAGAGACTGTTGGAAGAAAGTTCGTTCTTAAAGTGAATACCACATGTAAGAAAAACAAATGGAATGCGAGCCACAAATTGTCATTCTTGAAAGAAAACTGTGATTATGACGTATTTTCACTAAATGATCGAATGCTAAAATATATGACAAACTCTCTGTTCTAAATCGTCTATGCAAATAGAAAATTTATTTTAAAAATAATTAGGTTTAAACATGACTGCATTTACCTTTTATCAAGTTTACACTTTCATTTGTTAAATTGATGGCGTTCTTTGTATGCATTAGTGCAACTGCTGCAGTTTAATGTTTCTAGATACAGTTGTTAATTACACATCAAAATGGCGATTAACTTATAATGCATCGAAAAGTATAATTGTTGTGTTTCATAAAAAGAAGCAATTATTGTGTACGCATGCTTATTTGTCACTCTCGAGATTATAACATACCTTTGTTTTATAATGTAAAATATGCGATGTTGTTCTACAAAGTAATCTTTTTATTCATTTTCTCCTCTCTGTTGGTCTAAATAGTAGTGACCTACAACAGTATGCAAGTATTAAGATATTGAAAAGAATTATTTTGACAAGTATTAATGGATGTGAATTACTACCTCCTCTGCATGGTAAAGATCTTGAATTAGCTGAAAGTACCCAGCGTTACATTGCCAGGATTGGTTTTGACAAACGTTCTCCCACTGATGCCGCTATTGCTAATCTAGGACTTTGGAGCTTGGTTGGCTATATATGGATACATGTAGACTTCAGCTGCCGGGGCGTCTCTGCAATAACTCATGTGTCTCAATTTGTAAAACTGTTTTCTGCGCATCAACTTCACTCTATTATTTTCATAACAATAATTTCACAGTTTATGTGGAGTGTTGCTTTCACCAGCCACGAAATCTTACCTGCTTCATCATGTATTTCACTACGTTTGCAAAGTGGAATTCTCCGCGAAGACAACACTGTAAGTGGAGAAAGATTGTGTTAAATCAGGGGGCACGGGTGGACCAGTCGTCTAAGGTGCCGCGATTCGCTGTGAAGAGTTGCGTCCCTTGGGCATGCCAGAAACCTATGATTGTGGGTTCGAATCCCGGTTCGCCCCGACTATGTTTCTAGGTTTGTCAGCACCATACCCGTGCTTGTGGGTTTCACCGAAGTGGTAAACGTCTGAGACCTGCATCACTTCGGGCTTTCCTCCCACATTAAGCTGACACGCCGCGATATACAGTCAACTACGGTTATAACGAACTCGCTTACAACGAACTGACGGATATAACGAACTTACCTAAAATTAGAAGTCCCTTTGAGTTCGTTATAACCGAGGTTTACTGTAACTGGAATACTGTTAAAAGCGGCGTTAAACCCAACTCAGTCACTCACTCATTAAGTGTTAAATCAAATAACTACCCACGAGGAAGAAGTATGGAAATATCACTAATCAAGTAGAGCTGACCGGTTTCGATATTCTAAAATTTACACAACACTTACTCCTCATGTGCTATACATCATTGTTAAGTTAGATCCAGAATTGAGAGAAAAAATACAGTATGTAATAAGGAGTGGATCCAGAAGCAAAATATCTAAAGAATGTGCAAAATGTAATACTTTTGCTAATGATTATTATCATCATGTCATCTTAAACTGTTGATGTCTACTTTCAGGGAGAGATGTATTCTTTTCCGCTCTAACTGATTATCTTGATGTTGAAATGTTTGTCAAAATAGAGATGATGGAAGACCATGATATGTTAGCATTATCTTTTGGTGCAGATAACAATGACATTGATAAAATAACGTGGCATTTCACTATTATTGACTTCTCAAAGTATTTGTATGAAATTAAACATATCCTAAACAACGTGTTGTAATCTTACCAATATTTCTCACTGTTGAGAGCCTGCGAATATGCGGGACATTATATATATATATATATTCTGGAAGAAATTAAAGACAGTCAGTCAGTCAGTCAGTCAGTCAGTCAGTCAGTCAGTCAGTCAGTCAGTCAGTCGTTTATTACAATACTATAATCGCAATTATCAAATATCGAAAATCCCCGTCTATCATTGAGTTCAATATATCAATGTGTTATCTGGTTATAATAAGCCTGAGCTTGACCTTTGAAAGGGAACTGGGGGTTTCAGAGCTCATGATAATATAGTGATCATTCGTACGTAATGCTATGCACCATAACACAGCAGATGCTCACCACGGATCGACCCAAACCCAAACTGATACTATGTTATTGCAGCAGTTGTATAGCAGACTGTTGTGTCACCAAAAGGGCCAGCTTTAATTTGCCCCCCCCCCCCCCCCCCCCTACACACACACACACACACACACACCTTTCACACACACACACACACCTTTCTCACACACACACACACCTTTCTCACACACACACACACACACACACACACACACACACACACACACACACACACACACACACACACACACGCTGCTCGTACACAGTACATGACATGGAATTTTCGTATTTTAGTAAATACCATATGTAAAGAAATGCAAATGGAATTTTGCGATCCACAAAATGTCATTCTTGAAAAACAAAGAATTCACTGAGAAATGAATACTGACATATATGACAAACTCTATGTCTTACATGGTTTATGCAAGTACAAAGCTTATTAAAGATGTCATAAGGTTTCTGAATGACTGCTATATACATTTTCTCAGACGATTGTGTTCAAAAGCCATGTTTGGCTTGTAACAGATGAGTCACTTGACACAGACTTATCTTACTAAGTTGACACAGATGCACTGTTGTCAAAAACATCTTCATCTGTCACTTCCATGCGTCTGTTTTGTCGTTGTTGCTGGAGTGTGATGTACAAACGAATGCCGACAAAAAGTTTCATTCCTTTTAATATGGTCACAGTTCATATTACAGAAAAAGGGGTGAGTGAGTATAGTTACACGCCGCTTTTAGCTATATTCCAGCAATATCACGCACTGGACACCAGACATGGGCTTCACACATTGTACCCATGTGGGGAATCGAACCCGGGGCTTCGGCGTGATGAACGAACGCTTTAACCACTAGGCTACCCCACCGCCTCTTAAGGTGAATGATGGATCGACTTTGATGCAAAAAGACATCTCTATTTTACATTGAGACATTATGCATCATTACAGTATAGATATGGAGAGTGATGGATAATGAATCAAAGTAAAATAGAGATGTCTTTTTATATCAAAGTCGACGCCAGATAGTATTAGGCACCGCGTTTGGATAACACTGGCCATCAATTGCCCCTTATCAGAATGGACATTGGCTATATTTTAGACAGCTCCATCTTTTTGAGAGGAAATATCAGTGAAAGAATAGTTATAAAGTTTGGGTGTAATGCATACCTTTAATGACAAGCTCTCTGCTGAAGTGTTAAGTCATATCATTTAGTACCAATGTTATTATTCTATCTGCTCTTCACAATCCAAATAATATAACCTGCTCCCGCACATCCACTCCATCCACAATACCAACTCTAAGGAGCCCACACCTTGTTATTCGTTTTAGCCGCTCCACTCCCTCCCGCCGTCCCCACCACTACACACCCTCTACCAACCCTTTACAACTTACACTATCAACTCCTTCCACTCCCTAACAACTCTCCTTCTGACTTCCCTGTACCCACTCTGGCACCTCACACCCCTTCACTCCACCCTCTCTACCCACTCCCACAGTCTTCTCTACCCACTCTGCCACCTCACACCCATTCACTCCACCCTCTCTACCCACTCCCACAGTCTTCTCTACCCACTCTGCCACCTCACACCCATTCACTCCACCCTCTCTACCCACTCCCACAGTCTTCTCTACCCACTCTGCCACCTCACACCCATTCACTCCACCCTCTCTACCCACTCCCGCAGTCTTCTCTACCCACTCTGCCACCTCACACCCATTCACTCCACCCTCTCTACCCACTCCCACAGTCTTCTCTACCCACTCTGCCACCTCACACCCATTCACTCCACACTCTCTACCCACTCCCACAGTCTTCTCTACCCACTCTGCCACCTCACACCCCTTCACTCCACCCTCTCTACCCACTCCCGCAGTCTTCTCTACCCGCTCTGCCACCTCACACCCCTTCAATCCACCCTCTCTACCCACTCCCGCAGTCTTCTCTACCCGCTCTGCCACCTCACACCCCATCACTCCACCCTCTCTACCCACTCCCGCAGTCTTCTCTACCCACTCTGCCACCTCACACCCCTTCACTCCACCCTCTCTACCCACTCCCGCAGTCTTCTCTACCCGCTCTGCCACCTCACACCCCTTCACTCCACCCTCTCTACCCACTCCCACAGTCTTCTCTACCCACTCTGCCACCTCACACCCCTTCACTCCACCCTCTCTACCCACTCCCGCAGTCTTCTCTACCCGCTCTGCCACCTCACACCCCATCACTCCACCCTCTCTACCCACTCCCGCAGTCTTCTCTACCCACTCTGCCACCTCACACCCCTTCACTCCACCCTCTCTACCCACTCCCGCAGTCTTCTCTACCCGCTCTGCCACCTCACACCCCTTCACTCCACCCTCTCTACCCACTCCCGCAGTCTTCTCTACCCGCTCTGCCACCTCACACCCCTTCACTCCACCCTCTCTACCCACTCCCGCAGTCTTCTCTACCCACTCTGCCACCTCACACCCATTCACTCCACCCTCTCTACCCACTCCCGCAGTCTTCTCTACCCGCTCTGCCACCTCACACCCCTTCACTCCACCCTTTCTACCCACTCCCGCAGTCTTCTCTACCCGCTCTGCCACCTCACACCCCTTCACTCCACCCTCTCTACCCACTCCCGCAGTCTTCTCTACCCACTCTGCCACCTCACACCCATTCACTCCACCCTCTCTACCCACTCCCGCAGTCTTCTCTACCCGCTCTGCCACCTCACACCCCTTCACTCCACCCTTTCTACCCACTCCCGCAGTCTTCTCTACCAGCTCTGCCACCTCACACCCCTTCAATCCACCCTCTCTACCCACTCCCGCAGTCTTCTCTACCCGCTCTGCCACCTCACACCCCTTCACTCCACCCTCTCTACCCACTCCCGCAGTCTTCTCTACCCGCTCCAATTACTGTAGCCACTATGTTCCATCCACCGTTAACGCTGATGTTCGTTACTCTGCCTACTGTATCCTTTCTTGCCATACCAATTCTCCCCACTCCACAACACCATTATTTCAATGTATATCTGAACTCCAAAGGACAATCTTTCATCTTCTCCTTGTAGATTTGATCAAACCACTCATTCTGCGCGATAGTGAACCAATTCTTCCAGTCCCCAATTTCACCTGAAATATCAGAAATTAATGTATGAATAACATGTTAGAATATTGCATTTATGACACTGGTAATTCTGATGTAAGTCAGAGAAAAAGTGTTCGACCCAGGCAAGAGTATCATTTTTTCCATTACATAACTATCTAAAATTGTTACAGAGTAGGGATGTCCAATATCACTATATGATGATTGGTAAAATATGTGGGTTACAGCTTATGTCAACATACTGTAAACTACGTTTATAAAGAACATGCTTATAACGAACTTACCGATATAACGAACTTATTTTTTAGTCCCGGCCATTTGTTGTATATATGCTGTATATATGCTTATAGCGAACTACGGTTATTACGAACTAAAATATGTGGTCCTTTGAGTTCGTTAACGGTATAACCGTAGTTTACTGTACGTAAATAATGTGGGCGTAAAAAGGATCGCCATAAAGTCATCTACTCCACCTATTATGATTAGACATCTCAATGAAAGGTCAAGAAGTCGAGGTGATTTTTGCAAAGGACGCCCTGTGCTGTCTTATGCAGCAGTATTGTGCAGTGTTTCCATAACTTACTACGATGTAAAGTAACCGTACCTTGATTAATAGACCTGCCTTACATCTACATGACTATAGCTGACATGAAACAACACTATCCCACATTTTACAGTTATCACGCTCCACAGGGCGTACAGGAATATTTTTTTCACCTTTTCTCGATAATCATTCCACAGGGCATACTGGGCAGACAATAATTACAGTTTCTAGATGTTCCATTCCACGGAGCGTTCTAGGAGAGAAATACCCACCCTTTCTATACGTGACCGCGGACATTGCTGCCTTGCTCTTCTTCATGGAGGCGAAGCTGCATTGATCACATACTTCCTTCACAAACTCATCACTCCTCTTAATTCCAAGGAAGGCTTGTATTTTTTTCATCTCGCGGAACAGATTCTTTGAACAGATAAAACTTAAACGTCACTCATATCCCGAACAGACCGACACTATAAGCATGAACACACGTCATGACAAAGAGACTGATATCTAAACTGACGCTTAGTCTCTGAACATATATGATTTTTTTTATGGAAACCAAAAGCTTATTGGTCCTTTCCCAAGCTCTGTTCTCTCTCCAAGGAGTCTAACCAGATTACTGATGCCATCTAGTGGCCTGGTCCACAACCCTTCCATTCCCTAATACTATTTCTTCAGACGCATTTTGAAACTTGGTTTTTACAATGTTTTTTGAAAGCTGGATGGCCAAATTGCCAAAATTGTCTGAAAAATATTTTTGATTGGAAATTGGATTTGTCTCCAAATTCAAAAGCACCTATTTGTAGAATTTGTGGAAAGGATACAGAAAAACATCTCTACAAAAGAAAAATTGTCAATGGGAGTCAAAAGACCAGCACCTGTCTCACACTTTAAGCTGTCCTGAATGTTTCTATACTGAGAGGTTGCAATGTAAACATTGTATGTAAAAACTGCTTCGGTGTAACTACAAGAGTAAGTGAGAAAGTCAATCAGCTAAGGTCATCCTCTGAGAAATACAAGATTAATGTTGTACAAAACTCACGAAACTATTGTTTCGAAAAGGTATGACAGTGACTTAATGCCCAGTACGACCAGAGGATTACGAAGAAAGGCCTTATTCCTTGACAGTATAAGAAGCAACATCTTCAGCTGGAGTGGCCAATATTTGACACTAATTTCAATTAAATCATAATTATAGTCATAATGGAACAAAGGCTGCCATGTGTGTTTGAATAATTTAGGCCCCAGCAACACCAGGATTTCTTTCAGTACGGGGACGTATATATTTAGGAATAAACTAAGATACGACAAATAAATCACTGACAATTATCTAACATTTCAAGTTCAAAATTTCACAGGCCGCTATTTCGGGAAAACATTTTGGTAATCATTGCAATGGCCTCGCTTACCTCTTTCATGTCTTCATAGTTAATCGTCAGTATGGGGACATCAGTGGTTTTCTTCACCTCCTCCCAGTCCTTCACATAATCGAACCAGGAACCGTTGTCAACTACAATATCGGACACAAAGGTCACAAATTCATGGTCAGGAATACGTTGAAGAGTTACAGAGTTGTGTACGTATAACACCACCTTAGAAGATTATAATTCACATCATGCCATTTCAGAAATGTCGGACGAAAGCCCTCAACTCAAGCGAGAAGGTGCTGATAAACCAAGGACCATACTGATCATCCATTCAAGTAAAGAACCATGATTGATATGTTGATTTGTCAGAGGGAGATCCTGACCATCATCTACAGTACATGTTTGCATGAGTTGTGTGCACTGTTTAATCTAAGAATGATAGAAAATCACTCACACTTCCCCTCCAGTGAGGGTCGAAAGAAATTCTTCCACTCTCCAGTGTAGTTGTAGCACATCGTCAGTTTCTTCACAAAGTTGTAATAGGAAACAGTCACGTCCTTGGGGTTCCTAGTCACGTACACTATCCTAGGTTTCATCACTTTAACCTGCACTGGAAGGTCGTTGTACAACACATGAGTGTTGAGGATTCTTGGAGAAGGGAGATTTTTATAGTCATCTTCACTGCAACCTTCAATCAAGTGAAACCCTTTGCCGACTTCAGGGTCGAGTTTTCCTGCCACCAGCAGGCGAACCATCTCGCAGACCCAGTGGGTACCTGGATAGTAATACCATATTGAGGTTCGTGGTTTGGGCAAAATCGTTTCGATGTTTTTCGTAGTTTTACTGCTGCTAATAATGGTAGGGCCACAATGGGAAAGTAATGTAATATAATGATATGTACCCTGCAAACAAACCAAAGTCATAGACTACACTTCTTCACTTTGGTTGAAATTACAGTTGTGGTTAACGACAAGCTATGAACTGTGTAATATCTGAATTACGTCACTGCTCGCCTTTGTTTGGGTAAATTTGACAATTATTACATAACAATATCACAACTTCTTTCTTCCTACGATTCTTCGGGAAACCCATTTATGTTAACATTTTTGTATGACAAAACACCCGACATTCTCCACCAGGTTGATATTCTCTCCATCTTCGGACATCGTGATGTAGACAAGCGATTGTAACAAGGCTGTGATTTCTGACCTCGAAGATGTTGTCATAATTATATTACTGTATTGATAAGAACAGTTTACCTACCTGACTTGGGGAACGTACACACCAGAATATCGTCAGAGCGGATTTCAACAGATGCTAATTTCTCTATTGGTTTGGTCTGCATAGATCCGGGAAACTGTGGGTATTTGCGGCCATTGTAGTTTACCAGCGTCATCTCATCTCCACCATCATCGGCTACATGTATCAACTCCATGGCGACTGCAGGTCGTCGAATTCGTCAATCCTATGAACAGAGCGTCTGAAAATGAAGTATAACGAGGGGATTGATTAAAGTTATATTCTTTGTTATAGATTTTCCCAAACCGGATACGATATAATTATGCCGGAAATACATATAATTATCTAATCAAGATACCTAGGATTTATGCTAGAAATGGACCATTTGTTTTGTCACTGCTTCAAACATTCAACTCCTTTCGCTTAAAACCTCTCCCAAAATTATTTTTTATTCATTGTCTCACTTAACCATGCACGTTATATGCTTTTCCGGTCAAATGACAACACCTGAACGCTGCGATATGATGCAAACTTCAAGTAACCCATGCGGTTTCCGGGTTACAAAAGCTCCACAACAACATATATGTGTGACCCGTGAAGATCCGGGTTAAAATAGGTGTTCAGCAACCCCTGATTGCCGTAAAAGGCGACTCTGCCGTTCGTAAGAGGCGACTAACGGTATCGGGTTGTCAGACTCGCTGACTTGGTTGATGCACGTCACGTATCCCAATTGCGTAAACCGCCTCTGTGGTCTAGTGGTAGAGCGTTCGATACCAACATACGTTAAAAGATGGTACTTGTATTTACCCTGTCTGGCGCTTGGCATTAAGGGGCTAAAACAAGGACTGGTCGGCTCGGAGTCAGTACACGGTGACTGAGTTGGGTATTCATGTTAAACTGCGGCATGGTATCTCAGTGAGCTAGCACTATAAATTGGCATCAGTCCGAAGTAGTATAAGCAGCCACACACACACACACACACACACACACACACACACACACATATGCACGTCGCTATATAAGTGCAATAATCTTTGACGCGACGTTAAACCCCATTTCACCTCACCTCACCTCACCTCACCTCACCCCATTTGCGTAGATCGATGCTCATGACCTCAGACACTGGATTGTCTGGTCCAGACTCGTTTACTTACAGACGGAATATATAGCTGGAATATTGCTGCGTGCGGCGACGAAAAACAAAAACAAAACATGCACGTGTGCATGTCGTAAGAGGCGACAAAATTAATCAGAAGGTCAGGCTCAGCGACTTGGAAAAGTGCGTATATTGTACCCTGACGAGGTGACTCTTTGCTCTCGATATAGCTGACTGAATATAGTCTAGATTGTATTACTTGCAGGTCGCCTTGACATAGCTGGCATATTGCTGAGTGCAGCGTTAAACAACAAACAAAAATGCTGGTCATACGAGGTGAACAATGTGGATCAGGTGGTCGGTCAGGCTCGCTGACTTTATTTATTTCCTAGTGCAGCGTTAAACAACAAACAAACACATCAAATACAACGTGCTCCGAGTTGCTTTACTAGGACTGTCATATATACTTTACGGTCCAATGGTTTGCGATAGCACATTATAACACGTAATATTGTAACGTGTAACACATTATTTTACACTACCCCTACCTCATTTTACCTTAGCAGTTATTAAGGTGATGTCATGTATACATGTATAAACTTTGACCATAAACCTAACTCTAATATTCAGTTTGCAATCTCGTGGTGTTACCAGCATACCACCAAAGGCAATGACAATTGTACTATTTCAAACTTTGAATAAACTTGACGTCTAACATCACCTTGACACAGGACCGCCTCCGTGGCGTATCAGGAGTATTCCTGGTAGCAAACCTGGGTACTCTCCCAATATCAGTCAACAGATTGGAAGGTACCAAACCTAAGGCATCAAGAACAATGGGGAGTCGGAAAACTTGGTACTTGGGATGCAAGCGTGACATTTATTATTATTATTATTATTGTTGTTGTTGTTGTAAACTAACGGCACCATACCTTTCTATAAAGGTGAGTTGTTGAGATTACTCTTAACCAAAATCCTTTCGAACAGTCAGGTCCTGCTCTATCTAGCCTATTCATAGGGTACGATATTTGTTTATATCACACAGCTGCGCGCCGTTACGTGATGTGCCTTATCAAAACCGTGAACAAGATAGTATTACCCTGACATTCACATTGACAAACACAGTGACTCAATCGGAATACTTGCACGTGTGGATGGAGCGGCCTCCTCACTGGGCCGCGTGTAGTTTCCTTACGGCTGTCAGGCGCTGGTGGGGACAAGCGGTGATGCGACAACACAATATAAATTCTCCACTTTACGGTCATCCATCTAATCTAGGTCAGGTGTCTAGGATACGTAAATAACCAGACTGACTTTCTTTACACAGCTTTTTAGGTTTTAAAGTTGTATGTTTGTTGTTTGCGCCTCACACAGCAATAGTCCAATTAAGAGATGGCGGCCTCTTACCTTACCTTACCCTACCCTACCCTACCCTACCCTACCCTACCCTACCCTACCCTACCCTACCCTACCCTACCCTACCCTACCCTACCCTACCCTACCCTACCCTACCCTACCCTACCCTAACCTAACCTAACCTAACCTAACCTAACCTAACCTAACCTAACCTACCCTACCCTACCCTACCCTACCCTAACCTAACCTAACCTAACCTAACCTAACCTAACCTAACCTAACCTAACCTAACCTAACCTAACCTAACCTAACCTAACCTAACCTAACCTAACCTAACCTAACCTAACCTAACCTAACCTAACCTAACCTAACCTAACCTAACCTAACCTAACCTAACCTAACCTAACCTAACCTAACCTAACCTAACCTACCCTTACCTTACCTTACCTTACCTTACCTTACCTTACCTTACCTTACCTTACCTTACCTTACCTTACCTTACCTTACCTTACCTTACCTTACCTTACCTTACCTTACCTTACCTTACCTTACCTTACCTTACCTTACCTTACCTTACCTTACCTTACCTTACCTTACCTTACCTTACCTTACCTTACCTTACCTTACCTTACCTTACCTTACCTTACCTTACGGCTATAAGACACAAGTTGGTCAAGAGAGACTACATACGTTACACTACGCACCGTAACACAACATATACTCACCACTGAACGATCAGCCTCTTAAATATACTTTGTTGTCGTGGCAGTTGCATCAGAATGATGAGTCACCAAGGTTCAAATGGAAATTCTTTTATTGACTTTCAGGTATACAGCTCATCATTGATATAAAGATACAAAAGTCGAACTTTGCTACCCATTCACGCTATGTTCGCACATGCCTATTGACACAAGCTGGCGCCTTGTTCCGTGCACACAAACACCCTCAGGACATAGTGTCTGCTTTCATACAGAATTCAGTCACGCTATCATTTTGTCCCGAAAACAGTACGCTAAGTACACATGGACGACTGCCTGACCGTAATGCGAGGATCATATTGTTATCTGAATGTGTAGACCTAATATTTCAGTTGCAATATAATAACAGAATATGTAAATATATCACACTATCAAACAAGAGGCATATGGATTGATACGTCAATGCTAGAGAATAAGGCAAACATCCGGTGAAAATTATATGAATGAATTACTGAAAATCGGTGGTGACACGCCCTCAATCTACGTCTCTACAAACACATTCCCGTTGCTCGCTGACGCTAGGCGTTCTAGTCAGTCCAGCCACTCCACAGCATCTTGCCAATGAACTCACTTCTTCCTCATCACCCGTTCTCGGCGCTTCCAATTACTCCACATCGCACTCCCCGCTTTCATTTACTATCAACTCCAGCCAATCCTATCAACTCTATCGTCAGATATGGCTGACATATTGCCGATGTGACGTAAAGCATAAACTCACACTCCTATCAACTCTAAAACTCTACCAATTCTCTCAAACACGCACTGAAATTCGCCCCTTCTGTCAACAACAGTTATTTCAATGTATATCTAAAAGTTAAAGGACAATCTTTCATTTTCTCCTCGTACATTTGATCAAACCACTCATTCTGAGCGACAGTGAACCAATTCTTCCAGTCCCCGATTTCACCTGAAGGATAACAGAACCGGAAATTAATTATAATACTTGTGTATGAATTATATTGAAGATTGTATACTTATGAACAAACGGTACAAAAAAAACTTCAAGTTAATGGTAATACTTATGTAAGTCACAAACGCTGCGCTCGACACAGGAAAGAGTTTAACAATCCCAAATCGTTACTATGTTAACTCAAGGATAATGGCAGCGAACATCAAAATAAGTGGCACACAGAATAATAGTTCCAGATCCTTGTTAATCTCTACCACATTCGCATGAGCTGAAGATGCTTGTTACGGGAATAGGAATGTCCAACATTAGTGATCAAACACAATATGTGTCAAATGTGCTGATTAGAGATTATTGGTAAGATCATGTCATGGACACTGCGCGAATTTTATAAAGAGAAACAAGATACAAAGAATGTCGCTCGGTCTACCTGCATAACTCTATACTCAAACCATGCCATTGGTTGTCGATTCATCATTGGCGAAGTATTGGACACCACTCTTACCAAATATTTTTTGTCCAATTAAAGCAACATTTAATAATTGAGGATTATCCTGATTGCTTATGAGGGACTTTGAATAGCCAATAAGTCGACGTAGACTTTACAATAACTTACCAAGGACCATCATACCTTGGTAGCGGTACACTGTAGTGATTCCACCTTATAAATACGATGTAAGCCTCTCCCTACCTTGATGACATGACCGAGTTTTTAATCATTGGCAATACATATTCACCTTTCCTGTACACGACCCCTGCCATGTTTGCCTTGACTTTCTTCATGGAGCTGAAACTGCAGTGATCACATACTTCCTTCACAAACTCATCACTTCTCTCAATTCCAAGGAAGTCTTGAATTTTCTTCACCTCGCGGAATGTATCCTTTGAACATATAGAAAATCATCAACACCCATTTTCTATCCACGCAATAAAAAGAACACAAATATACGTCGTGATGAAAACATGAAATGTCCTTAAAAGTTAAATTAATGCATCAACACTATAGCTCTGTATTGACCATGTTCGCGGAATGCTTCCTGTTAATATTTATGACATCAACATCAACGATGTCCACAGTAACTGCCGCAATTTAAACGATTCCAACATGAAAAGACAGGATTATAATTTTGGATGTGTGGGTTGTTTTCATTGCGACCCCTCATTGTCGTTACAGTGCTACATGGTCAGGAATCGTTCTGGGAAATCGTTAGGTGCTTGGCACGATGCGTTAGTCACTGGGTGTGTCGGATTTGTCGGATCTCCCTGATTTCAATCCTAAATTAGGAGTATGATACCCGTGCTCGTGGGTTTCAACAACGAGGTCAACATCTAGGGCCTTTACCAAGTTGAACTCACTTCTCTACGTAATCGAACATACATTTTACCTGTTAGCTCATTCACTAATAATGAGTGAGAAGGGTTTTTTACTGGCTGCTTTTGACAATGTTCAATTTAATTCACACATCCAAGCATTGCCGGATTGTCAAACTCAGCTCGTGATGACTGAACCCTTTATTCGCATAGAACGAATTCTGTAATAGTGAAATATTTTCACCTGATGAAGGAGTAAGCATATTCTCCGAAACGTTGTGTTCCTCATAATAAGGAAGTTGACATCCATATATTATCTTCCTTATGTGAATCGTGAAGATTCCGGGTTAGAATGTGTCTTCAGCAACCCATGCTTGCCGTAAAAGGCGACTATGCTTGTCGTAAAAGCCGACAAAGGGGATCGGGTGGTCAGGCTCGCTGACTTGGTTGATGCATGTCATCTATCCCGATTGCGTGGATCGATGATCATGGCATTAATCACTGGATTTTCTGGTCCAGACTCGATTATTTTTCAGACCGCCGTCATATAGCTGGAATATTGCTTAGTGCGGCGTTAAGCAACAAACAAACAAACACTTCTAAATGCCTTTCAAAGACGTGAAATATTTTGTTGTAGACCTTCCATGAATTTCTTAGAGGTATCTGCACAGACACTTGAGTCGGTTGATCAAATTGGGATAATTAGCAGCGGTCTATGACCTTTGGAAAATGGAAAACTTTAGGAATGTGCAGTGGTTAAGTATGTCCATTTACACAGGGTTAAAGACTGCTTATTTTACTGCTTCACGCCCTTGCCTTTGCAAATAGTTTGCAAATCTGGATTTTCTGGTCCAGACTCGATTATTTTTCAGACCGCCGTCATATAGCTGGAATATTGCTCAGTGCGGCGTTAAGCAACAAACAAACAAACACTTCTAAATGCCTTTCAAAGACGTGAAATATTTTGTTGTAGACCTTCCATGAATTTCTTAGAGGTATCTGCACAGACACTTGAGTCGGTTGATCAAATTGGGATAATTAGCAGCGGTCTATGACCTTTGGAAAATGGAAAACTTTAGGAATATGCAGTGGTTAAGTATGTCCATTTACACAGGGTTAAAGACTGCTTATTTTACTGCTTCACGCCCTTGCCTTTGCAAATAGTTTGCAAATCGCAAACATCACAATAATGAACACGACCACACGAACGTCTCGTAAAAACCGTATCAAGAAACAAACACAAGGAAGCAAATCGCGATGAACTCTCGAATGTCTCGTAAATACCCTACTTATAAAATAAAAGAAGGCTACACATCGTGATGAACGCGCTTTACCCTATACACACCAAGACAAAGATCATGAACACTATCCAAGACGAACAGACCGCCTCTGTGGTCAAGTGGTTGAGCTTCCACCCGGAGAACGGTAGGTCGGGGCTTCTATCCCCTGCCGCGTCATACCAAACGACGCTTAAAATATGTTACTTGTTGTTACCCTGCCTGGCGTGGCACGTCGCTTTATAAGTCGAATAATCTCGAACGCCATTTACATTACCCCATTTCAACTCACCTCACCTGGACGAAGACACGACGCTTCCTTCGTAAAACCCCTGGGATCTGGCAAGCCTTGTCGTTGTTTATCCTAACGTGTGATGATAAACAACGACAAGGCCTGCCAGATCCCTTTAAGAAATGACCCTAAATTCATTAAAGGGCCCTATCTGGAATTTATTGCAATGGCCACGCTTACCTCTTTCATGTCTTCATAGTTCAGTGTCAGAATGGGGACATCAGTGGTTTTCTTCACCTCCTCCCAGTCCTTCACATAGTCGAACCAGGAACCGTAGTCAACTAAAATAAGGTACACATTCATGACGTCACATAACGCTGGTCAGGATTAGGTTAAAGAGTCAGAAATTTGGGTTAACGACGCTTTGAACAGTTTGAAGTTCGAAGACATCGGACGCCTTGGTAGAAACCACGCCCAAGTGAATTTTGCTGATAGATCAATGATCAACCTCGAGGGATTTGGGATTCGAGCCTGTGATAAAAGTACCCTGACACAACCAATCGAGGATAGAACTGTGATTTGTAAGAGGAAAATACTGACTATCGCCTATAGTACATATATGCCTAAGCAGTGTGCACTTTTGTTTCAACTAGGAATGATAGAAATCACTCACACTTCCCCTCCAATGAGGGTCGAAAGAAATTCTTCCACTCTCCAGTGTAGTTGTAGCACATCGTCAGTTTCTTCACAAAGTTGTAATCAGACACAGTCACGTCCTTGGGGTTCCGAGTCACGTACACTATCCTAGGTTTCTTCAACTTAACCTGCTCCGGAAGTTCGTTGAACATGACGTGAGTGTTAAGAATCCTGGGAGAAGGGAGATCTTTGTATTCTTCTTCACTGACCAATTCCATCATGGCAGACGCTTTGCTGACTTCAGCACGGTCGAGTTGTCCCGCCACCAGCAGGCGAACCATCTCCCAAACCCAGTGGGTACCTGTTAAGTAAAATCTTATTAAGTTTACTGGCTTTGACAGAGTAATGTCTCGTTCCAGACTGTGAACTACTTGCTACTTCTGTTACTCATGAGGACGCCACTGGCGGTCGTCATTTAATATAATGTCATAAAATGTGGAACTAATAATGACGACCATTACATTAGGTCAAAGCCATGCAACACACTGTCTGATTTTGGCTTAAATCAAAAAGTATGTAACGATGGAATAATCTGTTTGGCCATTGTTCACATGGTTTACGTGACTTCTTGTATACACAGACCCGCCTCCGTGGTCTGGCGGTAGAACGTCCGCTCCCCCATACCAAAAACCGTTAAAGATGGTACTTGTTGTTATCCTGTCTGGCGCTTGGAATTAAGGGGCTAAAACAAGGACTGGTCGGCTCGGAGTCAGTATACTGTGTCTGAGTGGGGTATTCATGTTAAACTGCGGCATGGTATCTGAGTGGGCTAGCACTATAAATTGGCATCAGTCCGGACTAGTACAAGCAGCCACACACACACACACACACACACACACGCTATATAAGTGCAATTATCTTTGACGCGACGTTTGACCTCACCTCATGCATACACTACGTTATGTTGTACTTGTATAATGTCACTTCATACTTTACTACGTCACTGCAAGGACAATACATCATGTCCGAAGATAGTTCGGCCACGAAGGATCGGGTGGCCAGGCTCGCTGACTTGGTTGATGCATGTCATCGTACATCGTAATCTTAATTGCGTGGATCGATGCTCATGATGTCAATTACTGGTCCAGACTCTATTATTTACAGACCGCCGCCATATAGCAGATTATGGTATTAAACAACAAACAAATAAAGAGGCAGTACTGTTTCATTGATAAAGAAAACTCATATAATTTTACATACCAGACTTGGGGAAAGCACACACTAGAATGTCGTCAGAGCGGATTTCAACAAATGGTAATCTCTCTAATGGACTGTGCTGAACAGCGGAGGGAAAGTAAGGATATTTCCGGCCATTGTGGCTTTGCAGAGTCATCTCATCCCCACCATCATCGGCTACACGCGTCGCCATGGTGACGGAAGGTCGTCTTGTTCGTTCACCTGGTGAGCAGAGTGTCTGAAGCGTCTAAATGGTCACGCGCGATTTGAATCTGAAAAGAAACATGTCATACAGTGAATAGTGACATTTTGCTAAGAATGGGTATTTTCGAACAAACAACGTTTCCGGAAAGACTTAAATTTTGACAATGCACTGACGTCAAGGGGCTGCTTTGCTATTATAGTGTGTGGTACTACTTCTTATTGACCACTTCATCTGCAAACTGAAAAGTGCTTTCACCTTGATGTGATGTGCCACGCTACTACTGTGTGACCACACAGGCCTCAAGGTCTGACGTGAAACTGCCTTGATATGGTGTGACGTGCTGTTACTCTGAGATCCTGTAGCCCTCCATGTGTGACATTAACAGAACACTGATATCCAACAGTCCGCATATGGCGTGACGTTCTTTGTCATTCAGATCCTAAAGACAACATGATATGACGTTCTAGTACATAGTGGTCCTACATCCCACATGGTGTGACGTACCAGTATATTGGATCTTACATCCCACATGGTTTGATGTTTTAGTACATTGCGATATTAAAGCCCACATGGTGTCATGTTTTAGTGGATTGTGATCATATAGCCCATGTGGTATTACGTTTGTGAAAACTGTGATCCTAGAGCTGTCATTGTGAGACGTACCAGTACATTGTGATCCTACAACCCCCGTGGTGTGACGTTTAGTACATTGCGATCCTACAGCCCTCATGTTGTGACGCTTTAGTACACTGTGATCCTACAGCCGTCACTGTGAGACATATTAGTACACTGTGATCCTATAGTCGTCACAGTGAGACATATTAGTACACTGTGATCCTGCAGCCGTCACTGTGAGACTTGCTAGTGCACTGTGATCCTACAGCCGTCACTGTGAGACATACTTTTGACTGTGATCCTACAGCCGTCAATGTGAGACATACTATTGCACTGTGATCCTACAGCCGTCACTGTGAGACATACCAGTACACTGTGATCCTACAGCCGTCACTGTGAGACATACTAGTACACTGTGATCATACAGCCGTCAATGTGAGACACACAAGTACACTGTGATCCTACAGCCGTCACCTCGAGACATACTAGTACACTGTGATCCTACAGCCGTCACTCTGAGACATACTAGTACACTGTGATCCTACAGCCGTCACTGTGAGACATACTAGTACACTGTGATCCTACAGCCGTCACTGTGAAACAAACTAGTACACTGTGATCCTACAGCCGTCACTGTGAGACGTACCAGTACATTGTGATCCTACAACCGTCACTGTGAGATATACTAGTACACTGTGAATCTACAGCCGTCACTGTGAGACATACCAGTACACTGTGATCCTACAGCCGTCACGGAGACATACTAGTACACTGTGATCCTACAACCGTCACTGTGAGACATACTAGTACACTGTGATCCTACAGCCGTCACTGTGAGACGTACTAGTACACTGTGATCCTACAGCCGTCACTGTGAGACATACTTGTACACTGTGATCATAGAGCCGTCGATGTGAGACAAACTTGTACACTGTGATCATACAGCCGTCACTGTGAGACATACTAGTGCACTGTGATCCTACAGCCGTCACGGAGACATACTAGTACACTGTGATCCTACAGCCGTCACTGTGAAACAAACTAGTACACTGTGATCCTACAGCCGTCACTGTGAAACGAACTAGTACACTGTGATCCTACAGCCGTCACTGTGAGACGTACCAGTACATTGTGATCCTACAACCGTCACTGTGAGATATACTAGTGCACTCTGAATCTACAGCCGTCACTGTGAGACATACCAGTACACTGTGATCCTACAGCCGTCACGGAGACATACTAGTACACTGTGATCCTACAACCGTCACTGTGAGACATACTAGTACACTGTGATCCTACAGCCGTCACTGTGAGACGTACAAGTACACTGTGATCCTACAGCCGTCACTGTGAGACATACTTGTACACTGTGATCATAGAGCCGTCGATGTGAGACAAACTTGTACACTGTGATCATACAGCCGTCACTGTGAGACATACTAGTGCACTGTGATCCTACAGCCGTCACGGAGACATACTAGTACACTGTGATCCTACAGCCGTCACTGTGAAACAAACTAGTACACTGTGATCCTACAGCCGTCACTGTGAAACAAACTAGTACACTGTGATCCTACAGCCGTCAATGTGAGACGTACCAGTACATTTAGATCCTACAACCGTCACTGTGAGATATACTAGTACACTGTGATCCTACAGCCGTCACTGTGAGACATACTAGTACACTGTGATCCTACAGCCGTCACGGAGACGTACTAGTTCACTGTGATCCTACAGCCGTCACTGTGAGACATACTTGTACACTGTGATCCTACAGCCGTCACTGTGAGACATACTCGTACACTGTGATCCTATAGCCGTGATCTTACAGCCAACATGGTCTGAGACATACTAGTACACTGTGATCCTACAGCCGTCACGGAGACGTACTAGTTCACTGTGATCCTACAGCCGTCACTGTGAGACATACTTGTACACTGTGATCCTACAGCCGTCACTGTGAGACATACTCGTACACTGTGATCTTATAGCCGTGATCTTACAGCCAACATGGTCTGACGTTTGATTGCATTGTTATCTTGGCCCATTGTGTGACGTGCCAGTACATTATGGTCATACAGCCCTCATTGTGTGACGATTTAGTACACTGTGATCCTACAACCGTCACTGTGAGACATACTAGTACACTGTGATCCTACAGCCGCCACTGTGAAACATACTAGTACACTGTGATCCTACAGCCGTCACTGTGAGACATACTTGTACACTGTGATCCTACAGCCGTCACTGTGAAACAAACTAGTACACTGTGATCCTACAGCCGTCACTGTGAAACAAACTAGTACACTGTGATCCTACAGCCGTCAATGTGAGACGTACCAGTACATTTAGATCCTACAACCGTCACTGTGAGATATACTTGTACACTGTGATCCTACAGCCGTCACTGTGAGACATACTAGTACACTGTGATCCTACAGCCGTCACGGAGGCGTACTAGTTCACTGTGATCATACAGCCGTCACTGTGAGACATACTTGTACACTGTGATCCTACAGCCGTCACTGTGAGACATACTCGTACACTGTGATCCTATAGCCGTGATCTTACAGCCAACATGGTCTGACGTTTGATTGCATTGCTATCTTGGCCCATTGTGTGACGTGCCAGTACATTATGGTCATACAGCCCTCATTGTGTGACGATTTAGTACACTGTGATCCTACAACCGTCACTGTGAGACATACTAGTACACTGTGATCCTACAGCCGCCACTGTGAAACATACTAGTACACTGTGATCCTACAGCCGTCACTGTGAGACATACTTGTACACTGTGATCATACAGCCGTCAATGTGAGACACACAAGTACACTGTGATCCTACAGCCGTCACTCTGAGACATACTAGTACACTGTGATCCTACAGCCGTCACTGTGAGACATACTAGTACACTGTGATCCTACAGCCGTCACTGTGAGACATACTAGTACACTGTGGTCATACAGCCGTCACTGTGAGACATACTAGTACACTGTGATCATACAGCCGTCACTGTGAGACATACTAGTACACTGTGATCATACAACCGTCACTGTGAGACATACTAGTACATTGTGATCCTACAACCATCACTGTGAGACATACTAGTACACTGTGATCATACAGCCGTCACTGTGAGACATACGAGTACACTGTGATCCTACAGCCGTCACTGTTAGACGTTCCATTATAGTGTCATCCTACAGTTCGCACGGAGTCACATTACGCTGCACTGAGATCGACAGTCCCCGTGGTGTGACGTACGTCTACATTGACTGCAAAACTGGCGTGTTAGTACATGGATATCCTACAACCCGCATCGTGTAACGTACTTTTATATCTAAATTCTACAGATCGCATAGTGTGACCTCATCATACGTTTAGACCCAACTACGTCAAACACACACCTTGTAGTGTTGGTTGATTTAGAAGAGTTTATAATGTCACTCTTCAATCGAAGCAGCATCACAGCAGGGAGGCTATGATTGTAATGTTGTAATGTAATGTAATGTTGAAAAATGGTTGTAACGATTGTAATATTCGTATAGTCTGTTCTAAAAGCGGCGTTTACGTTTTACAAACTAGTTCACTGTAATATAATGCCCGTCATACTGTATGGTATGTAATTATAGGATTTTAGAAAATATGGAAAAATATGATGAAATGGGAAAGTTTTTGTTCACATGTAGACGCAGGTTGTGAGTGCAATAGAAAACTCACTTCTAGTCACACTGCCCAAACATTGCCTTTAAAACATTTTATTATCTGGCTCATTATGACAGTTATAAAATAATAAAAAAAATTTTTTAATATTTTATTCACTTTGTTGTTTGTATATGTCTGTGGATGGAGCAATGTTTTAGGTTTGGGGAGCATGGGACAAATTTAAGTCATTTCTCACGCAAAGGCGGATGCACTGTGATCATACAGCCGTCACTGTGAGACATACTTGTACACCGTGATCATACAGCCGTCACTGTGAGACATACTTGTACACTGTGATCATACAGCCGTCACTGTGAGACATACTTGTACACTGTGATCATACAGCCGTCACTGTGAGACATACTTGTACACTGTGATCCTACAGCCGTCACTGTGAGACATACTTGTACACCGTGATCCTACAGCCGTCACTGTGAGACATACTAGTACACTGTGATCATACAGCCGTCACTGTGAGACATACTTGTACACTGTGATCATACAGCCGTCACTGTGAGACATACTTGTACACTGTGATCATACAGCCGTCACTGTGAGACATACTTGTACACTGTGATCATACAGCCGTCACTGTGAGACATACTAGTACACTGTGATCCTACAGCCGTCACTGTGAGACATACTTGTACACAGTGGTCATACAGCCGTCACTGTGAGACATACTTGTACACTGTGATCATACAGCCGTCACTGTGAGACATACTTGTACACTGTGATCATACAGCCGTCACTGTGAGACATACTTGTACACTGTGATCATACAGCCGTCACTGTGAGACATACTTGTACACTGTGATCCTACAGCCGTCACTGTGAGACATACTTGTACACTGTGATCCTGATGGACAACTGCATCCTTTTTCCCATGTAACAATTAACATACCACAGGCGACGTCATGATTTGAAACATGGGTGGGTACATTTCTGAATACAGAAATTGTTTTGTTGTTTAACTCAGCAATATTCCACCTATATATCGGCGGTCTGTAAATAATTGAGCCTGGACCAGACAATCCAGTCATTCAGATCATGAGCATCGATCGACGCAATTGGGATCGATGACTTGCATCAACCAAGTCAGCGAGCCCGACCACCCGATCACGTTAGTCGCCTCTTACGACAAGAATAGTCGCCTTTTACAGCAAGCATGGGTTGCTGAAGGCCTAATATGCCCCGGGTCGTCACGGGTCGTCAGCATTTCTAATCAAATAAGCAACATTAGTAAAAGGTTAGGCAACTCAGCTCTTATACCGATATTGTCCAATCACGATGTAGTAGAAATATACTAGAGAAATAAACAACGCCTTCGTGCCTCGTTACATTATCTGTGCTCAAAACTGTGATAATGCGCGTGTACTGAGTACCCTTACTTGTCTGTACAACGTTCGATGCTCCACTGCTTCGAAAGTACTTCGCCCACTCTCTTTACACAGTCCCCGCCACCAGCTATGCAAGTTCAAGTGGTTAAAACAGAGTAACGTACTTTGACCTTATGGTTGCATCGGAATGTGCTCCGAGTCACGGTCCCAACTAATCGTTATATGGGTCAAATCGAGATGGGTATGACCCCGTTTGACTCACCGCGTTAATTCGGTCAGGTTTGTAGTCCTCTCGACTGATGGTGTGGATTTAGCAGGGATGGTCTCAACAACATTGAGGAGTATGTCACATGAACCACAGGAGTCCGTATCTAAAAATAGACGCCCTCATGCATATTCATGACCATCTCCTTCGGGCACGCGTGCGGAGATGGTCATGAATATGCATGAGGGCGTCTATTTTTAGATACGGACTCCTGTGCGTGAACTACTGCGTCAATGAAATCAATTCAAAAGTGTGCCGGTGTTATAGGAATAGCCTCCCTGTGACAAAACACTACATATGACAGCCTCAAACATTTTCCACGCTCGGCGTAAGATTTAGATACAGTAAACTACGGTTATAAAGAACATGCTTATAACGAACTGACCGATATAACGAATTTATTTTGTAGTCCCGTCTATGTGTTGCATATATGCTGTATATATGCTTATAACGAACTACGGTTATAACGAACTAAAATAAGTGGTCCCTTTGAGTTCGTAACAACCGTAGTTTACTGTATTTTGGAATATTTTTCGCAAGGGGAAATTGTGTTGACAGGATTTAACTATAAGTACGGTTTTCACCGACGTTTAAGTCTGTTTTAAAAAGAACGTAGAAGCTGCAACATTTTGTATAAAATACATTATATGCGAAAGGGGATTGTATTGAGAATAGGCTATTGCTTGCGTGGAGAAAGAGAAATGGGTACAGGATGAATCAAACCTTCTATGCTTTATTGCTGGTGGCATGCTGCAATACTCCAGCTATATTACAAGCCTGACGATGCGATCCAATTAACACCCTCTCGACGAACACTAGAATGCTGGGAACCTACTCTAAAAGTATAGTAATACTTACCATATATAGTAGCATACAACGAACGTCTACAATCACATATGTGTCACACGAATTCGTAACTCCGTGGTCTTGTGGAAATAGCGTCTGCCCTTAAAGCGGAAGGTCGGTGGTTCGATCCCCAGCCGCGTCATACCAAAAGACGTTGAAATATCGTAATTGTTGTTTTCCTGCCTGGCGCTCGGCATTAAGGATAAAACATGGATTCGTAAGAAGTTAACGTGGAGTACAAACTTAGTAAACGTTCATGCTATTGTTTAAAGCGTCGTAAAACATTACTTTTTTAATCACACTGTTCAACTCGAAAGGGGACATTATGCTTTTCAGACCACAGGAAGTTTTCATTAAATCAATGAAATAATGTTATCTTTTTAACGATGGAGCACCGCATTAGGCTTGAATTAACATGCAATCTCTGACAATTTGGTACCATATCCCAAATTCTTAGGGACTATGTTTCGTTATTGCATGGTGTTTTCCCCCATAATTGTACATTTGATTGTCCCAAATGTTTATTGTTTACTGACCCACCGAAGCGCAAAGTCAAGTGACGTGATTTGAATTCTCCTGCAATGTAACGAGTTGGGGGCTATATGTGTCCATTTTATTATGATTTTTTGTTATATCTCTACCAAATAATCAGACGACAGTAGCATTGCAAAAATGTTTAGTTTCAATCAGATGTTGATGATTATACGTTATTTTTATATTCTAAATTTTATTGAATAGTAATGAGATTTATTTATTTATTCATATATAATTATGTATCTCAAAAGGTGACACGAATAATTGCTCTCCTGCACACACACACACACACACACACACACACACACACACACACACACACACACACACACACACACACACACACACACACACACACACACATACATACATACATACATAGAAGCACCAGAGAAATCATCAATCTCTTCATAGTAGGTTGGACCCGTGAAGATTCCGGGGTAGAATATGTCTTCAGCAACCAATACTTGCCATTAAAGGCGACTATGCTTGTCGTAAAAGGCGACTAACGGGATCGGGCTCGCTGACTTGGTTGATGCATGTCATCGATACCAATTGCGTGGATCGATGCTCATGATCTGAATGACTGGATTGTCTGGTCCAGACACGATTATTTTACAGACCGCCGTCATATAGCTGGAATATTCCTGAGTGCGGCGTTAAACAACACACAAACAAACATAGTAGGTTGTGTTCGTCTTGATTATAATTATGTCGATATGCCAGTCACCTTACCTTCACCATATCCCCCACGGCTCTATACAGCCTGCTGTTTGAGTGGGTGAGTATGGTTTTACTCCGGTTTTAGCAATATTCGAGCAATATGACGGCGGGGGACACCAGAAATGGGTTTCACACATTGTACACATGTCGGGAATCGAACCCGGGCCTTCGGCGTGACGAGAGAACGCTTTAACCACTAGGCTACCCGACCGCCCCGCCTGCTGTTTGGACCCTGTTTGAAAAGAAGTCATTTTGTGCATGTTCTCATCAACCATCATGGGTACTATTGCCAGTTGTCTCTGTTAAACCTGCAGCGACACTGCCAGCAATGTCACTTTACCCATCTGTTATAATGTAAATATCTTTAATTATATTTTGTTTATGGAAATTTCGGGACCAATTTTAGAAGAACAGGGGTGTACTAGTAACAATGGGAAAATGGACCCAGTTTTACAAATATTTGATCACTTTACATGCCACATATTAATAATTGGAAATTGTGAAATCAGTAAATGGGGTTATATGTAGTAGTTAGAATAGGTATAAATACGGACGACAGACAGTCACAAATCATTCTGTAACTGTCTAATAAACTGACTGTTGATTAACTCATGTCTTGTGTTGGTGTGTGGTTGGTCATGTACAGTGGTGCCTCTGCTAAGCGAGCTGGTTCCCCTCACTCGAGTTTTATAAGCTTCATGCATCAGTCAGGGTCGTCTATGTCATGGCGGCAAATTGGAAGAACACTACTTACTGAACAAGTAAAAATTGAATCACCCCGAGAGTGATCGATTAATCAAGTTTCATCTGCTCCGGAAATGACCACTATCCCCGTTTTCAGTAAAATCCAATTTATCGTCATGAAAACATAGCTAAAATTAATTTTTAAAAAACCCAAACATCCAAAATCATGAAAAGGTACCAGTTCACCACTGACTGATCTGTATACAAATTTATAAAAGTATATTTTGTCTTTGTTGCTTGAATGTGATGCGCAGACAGAAAGTTATATTCCTTTTATTATTGCCATAGTTCATTTTACAGTGCACATAGACAATGATTGACATTGAAACAACATCCAACAGATCTCTTTTTAAATCAAAGGCGACACCCGCTATCTTTGGCTGTCTCTTGTGGGTGACAGTGACGATAATTGTCCGTCATCATATAACACGCAGATATTCAGAAAGAAAATACCAATGAAACGGTATTATGGTTTCCCAAACTTGGATGGTACACAGTTCGTGCTATGAAGAGCAGTATGCTCACATGACCTGTGTTGTGATTCTTTCCGTTCTCAATCTGAAAAACAGAGCCTGCTGCCATACATCCACTCCATCCACACCACCAATTGTCTTGCACCACATCATTTTATCGTTTTCGCTCCACTCACTTCCGCTGTTCTTACGACTCTACACCTATACCATCCATTTTACTCTATCCAACCCCTCCACGCACTCAAACCACTCTCCCAGTAAGCCACCCGCCCTACCATCTCACTGCAAACGCTTTTATAAATCTCCAGTGACGTCATCCAATTCTTCGCCAGTGGGGTTAATTCTCATAAACAGGGATTTTATAATATCCCTGGAATTTTATTAATACAACTTTGATGTTCGTGTTCAACCTTTTATATCCATTTATACTGTAAAGTATGAATGTTTTTCGCTTGAAAGTTATGTCACTTTGGAACACAATGTAATGCAAATCAAATCTCAAAAGTTTTCTATATATTTCCGCGGATCGAACATGCAATCTTCATTACTAATTATTCCACCGGCACTGCTTACTCTAGCCATTTCTACTTACTACTCTAGCTATTTCCTCTAACTCTACCCACCCCTTGGGACCATTATTTCGATGTATATCTGAACTCCAAAGGACAATCTTTCATCTTCTCCTTGTAGATTTGATCAAACCACTCATTTTGAGCGACAGTGAACCAGTTCTTCCAGTCCCCAACCTCACCTGAAACAAAACCAGTAATAAATGTATGAATCAAATCGTATAACATTGCATTGATGTGTGTATGACATTTATGATCTGAAAACTTAGCATTGCTGATAATTCTGGTGTTAGTCACAAAGACGCGGTTGACACAGACAAGCTTAGTATTGGTTTCCTTAACAAAATACGACGTGATAACAACCTCGTATCTCAAACCTTCTTATGTGGGCACGAGGAGAATGACAGCGAATATACAACAATAAGCAAACGGCACGCTGAATGATACTACACGACGCGGTATGAATTTTGAGGAAATGCGCGGATTTCATAAAGGAAAATAAGATCGTCATAGAGTCACCCACGCCTCTTGCATGATCAGATATTTCAATGATGAATCGTTTCATCATTGGCAAAGTGCGATATCTTAACATAGACTATCGTACCTGATGGTGGCAGTACACACTTACCTCATATTTACATAACTACATCTTCCCGAGGCAAGAGAGTTAACTGACTATAAAAGTCCAGTTTCCACCCTTGCCGAACTAGGCTGGTATTATGGAGTTACATTTTGGCTGGACTAACGAGTCTATGCATAGTCCAATCAAAATCGCGCACCGAAATCGAAATCCGGTTCGATCGATTGCCGGATTTGCAAAACATGTGCACCGCCAACTCTTTGTCAGCAGATATTTTCCAAATCTTTTCATGTTTTTAATAACGGTGCTCACGTCTTTGCTGCATTTCTCGATGTAAGATCCGTTTTATCACAATGTAGAACTTGATTATCGACCAGATCGTCCTGACTGGGCGCCACCATTTTGTGTGAAGCAAACGCAAGTGATACGAGAGGTGTAATCTGATGGGTCCATAGGAGAGGCTTAGAAGGGTCATAACCGGCAATAGCCACTGGTGTCGCTACGATCAAACCCAGTTATTCCAGCCTTGTTCGGCAAGGGTGGAAACCGGACTTTTAAAGTCGGTTAACTCTCTTGCCTTGGGAAGATGACATAACTTTTGATGACAGGACACAGGCCAGTCTCACAGATCCCATACACTGGCCGTTTGACAAGCAGACAAACGTTCACATTTTGCAGATATCCAAGTACATAGAGCGCAATGTAAGTTATTACTCATATTTGCTAGATTTTATATGCGATTGAGCGTACCGGGTGATTAATACACACATTTGCTGGATATTTCTTCCACAGAGCGGAGTGTGAGGTAAATACTCACCCTTTCTGTACACGATGTTTGCCATGTCTGCCTTGACTTTCTTCATGGAGGTGAAGCTGCAGTGATCACACACTTCCTTCACAAACTCATCACTTCTATTGACACCAAGGAAGTCTTGCATTTTCTTCATCTCGCGGAATACATCCTTTGAACAAACAGAACATCGACGTAGTGCATATCTCGACCACTCAAACCAATGAGTAAGAATACACGCCGCAATAAAAAAACATACCAAATCTTGAACGCACCAAATAAATGAACATGTACACATTTCGTAATCAAAACACTAATATCCAGGGACCCGTTACACAAAGTGTTCGGGCTCAACGACGATCGTAATCCTTTGTTGAAGTATTGGAATTATGACTGTCTTAGCGCTAAGATCGCTTTGTGGAACGCGTGCCTGAACACACCAAATAAATGAACATGTACACATTTCGTAATCAAAACACTGATATCCAGGGACCCCTTACATAAAGCGTTCGGGCGCTACGACGATCGTTGAACGATTTGTTTGGGTATGGGAATTGACTGTCTTAGCGCTAAGATCGCTTTGTGGAACGCGTGCCTGAACACATCAAATAAATGAACATGTACACACATCACGATCAAAACACCAATGCCTAGTCCTGCACCATGACCGTGGAATATATTTATTTTATGAAAAAAACATAATCTAGAAATGCATACAAAAGCAAGTCTAGCCAGCTCAAGCTAGCTCTATTCTGAAATCAGCATAGGGAATTTTATTTTTATTTTTAGAGTCAAGAAGGATATTGTGTAATATAAGATTTCAGAGACTAAATGTTAGTCTAACCAATGCCATGAGCACAACAAAACCACGAACAACAACACACGTCGTAGTAAAAAACATTAATATCTTGAATACTATAAAACACATAGCACAAACGAAACTGTGATAAACACGCTAATATCCTAAATACATTAAAACGATTAACATGAACCCATGTAATGATGTAAATGGAAATGGTTTCCGTGAACACCAGATCACTAAGTCATGCGGATATTAGATTGAAAAGTCATGATTTCAAGTCTTATAATACAAAATCATAATCGTCCTGTAATAACCAATTAATGAATGTGAATAGCGACAAAAACCTACCATTGTCCATAAGAAAACCGATTATATCATGAGCTTGCTTTCATGAAATAATGATGATACCAGATGTTCGCAAAAAGGTGAGCGTGCCATGGCCACCAGTGGCACCCATAACATACAACTCATGTCGTGATGAAATACTAATATAATGATTTGCATCCATCAGAGCAATGAGCATAAGTGAGTTGGGTTTTATGCCGCTTTTATCGATATTCCAGAAGCGGGAACTCTTTGGTTTCATGCATGGCATATTTTGATTACAACCCGGACCTCAGTGTAACGAGTTTTATCAATCCCACCGCCCCTTCTGAGAACGTGGTATTATACGCCCCTGCGCCTTGCAAACACTGGAATAACAAGCAAGACCTGTACCTCTTTCATGTCTTCATAGTTGAGTGTCAGGATGGGGACGTCAGTGGTTTTTTTCACCTCCTCCCAGTCCTTCACATAGTCGAACCAGGAACCGTAGTCAACTGAAATAAGGTACACCGAGGTCACAAATCATGGTGAGAAATAAGTTGAGGAGTAAAAGAGTTGGGCCTACCGTCGTTTTGGACAGATTTTTAGTTATATCACATTTTCAGAAATGACGGAGGAATGCCTTAAGTGATGAGGTCGGCATACTTGGTAAAACCCACGACCAAGCGCATTGTGCTGAAAAAAACAAGGATCATAATCGGTACGTGTTTCGGATTCTAATACGTGATCAATGTACCTTGGAGGAACCTGTGTGTGATATGCAAGAGTTGTGTTCACCAATGTGTTAATAGAGAGAAAATCACTTACACTTCCCCTCCAGTGAGGGTCGGACGAAATTGTTCCACTCTCCTGTGTATTTGTAGTACATAGGCAGTTTCATTACAAAGTTGTAAAAAGACACAGTCATGTCCTTGGGGTTCCGAGTTAAGTACAGTATCTTAGGTTTCTTCACTTTAACCTGCTCTGGAAGTTGGCTGAACAACAAGTGAGTGTTAAGAATTCTGGGAGAAGGGAGATCTTTGTATTCTTCTTCACTGGCAAATTCCATCATATTAGACCCTTTGCTGACTTCATCACGGTCGAGTTGTCCTGCCATCAGCAGGCGAACCATCTCCCAAACCCAGTGGGTACCTGTTAAGTAAAATCTTATAACATTTAGTGGCTTTGGCAACGAGTAATGTCTCGTTCCAGGCAGTGAAATACTTGCTACTTCTGTTACTCATGAGGACGCCACTGGCGGTCGTCATTTAATATAATGTATTAAAATGTGGAACTAATAATGACGAGCATTATATTAGGTCAAAGCCATTCAACACACTGTCTGATTGTGGCTGAAATAAAACAAATATGTAACGATGGAATGATCTGCTAGGACATTGTTTCACATGGTTTACGTGACTTCTTGTATACACAGACCGCCACCGGTGGTCTAGTGGAAGAACGTCCGCTCCCCGGCCGCGTCATACCAAAAAACGTTAAAATATGGTACTTGTTAATGCCCTGTCTGGCGCTCGGCATTAAGGGGCTAAAACACGGACTGGTCGGCTCGGAGTCAGTATACTATGTCTGAGTAGGGTATTCATGTTAAACTGCGGCATGGGCTAGCACTAAAATCGGCACCAGTCCGGACTAGTACAAGCACAATAAAATCTATTTCGGCAGATATTCGAGACTTGATGCTCTCCGACGTTGACGTTCTATATGTACGTCACGTTATTCATACACTAAGTTACATTGTTCTTGTAAAACTCAACTGCATAATTTGTGGCACGTCACTGCATATCTGGTATAACGTCACTGTATGCATAACGTCATTGTTGATAGGGGGCACGGGTGGCCCAGTCGTCTAAGGTGCCGCAATTCCCTGTGCAGAGTTGCGTCCCTTTGGCACGCCAGAAACCTATGATTGTGGGATTCGAATCCCGGTTCGCTCCGATGATGTTTCTATGTTTGTTAGTACCAGACCCGTGCTCGTGGGTTTCACTCACTCACTCACTTGTTGATATGACTTAAATGAGTTCCTTTATAATGTCACAATCATGTCATCAATATAGCCTGACATAGGCTAACCAACTGAACTGACATCATGACTGTTGTATTGATAAGAAACGTGTATTCGTTTACCTACCTGACTTAGGGAAAGCACATATTATAATGTCATCAGGGCGTATTTCAACAGATGGTAATCTCTCCAATGGGTTGGACTGGAGAGCTTCCGGCCAAAACGAATACTTGTGGCCATTGTAGCTGAGCAGCGTCATCTCATCTCCACCATCATCAGCTACACGTATCTCCATGTCGGACGTCGGTTGTCGTATTCGTCAAAGCCTTGAGCGGAGTGTCTGAAGAGTCTGAAAATGGTCATACAAGACTTGAATCTCAAATGAAAGATGTCAGATACTGAATGGTAAGAAAAACTGCTGTAAAACAATATTTTTGTTGGAATTTGTGTGAAATGGGAATTGGGAACACACTCTTCAGAAGTGACAATGCACTGACATCATGGGGCTGCTACTTATTGACGCCCTAACTACTTATTGACCTGATAGCCTGCAAACTGTGATGAGTTATCACCTTGATACGGTGTGACGTGCTACAACTCTGTGACCACAAGGCCTCAAAGAATATCGAGCTGCTACGTTGAGATCCTACAGTCTGCATGATGTGACGTGTTTCAAAATTAAGGTCCTACAGTCCGCATGATGTGACGCATTACAGGATAGCGATCCCACAGTCTGCATGATGAGACATACTACAACATATAGATCACACATTCTGCATGATGTGACCTGTTTCAACACTGAGGTCCTATCTTCCGCATGATGTGACGTATTACAACAATGAGATCCTACATTCTGAATGATGTGACATACTACAACATTGAGGTCCTACAGTCTGCATGATGTGACGTGTTACAACATAGAGATCCTACAGTCTGCATGATGTGACGTGTTACAACATAGAGATCCTACAGTCTGCATGTTGTGACGTGTTACAACATAGAGATCCTACATTCTGCATGATGTGACGTGTTACAACATAGAGATCCTATCGTCCGCATGTGACGTGTAACAACATTGTTGTCGTACAGTCTGCATTATTTGAATTGTTACAACATTGAGGTCATTCAGTCTTTATGATGTGACGTGTTACAACATGGAGATCCTTCAGTCTACATGATTTGACGTGTTACAACATTGATATCCTACAGTCTGCATGATGTGACAAACTCCAACATTGAGGTCCTACAGTCTACATGATGTGACGTGTTACAACATAGAGATCCTATCGTCCGCATGTGACGTGTAACAACACTGTTGTCGTACTGTCTGCATTATTTGAATTGTTATAACATCGAGGTCATTCAGTCTGCATGATGTGACGTGTTACAACATGGAGATCCTTCATTCTACATGATGTGACGTGTTACAACATAGAGATCCTTCAGTCTACACGACGTGACGTGTTACAACATAGAGATCCTACACTCTACATGATGTGACGTGTTACAACATAGAGATCCTTCAGTCTACATGATGTGACGTGTTACAACATAGAGATCCTACACTCGACATGATGTGACGTGTTACAACATAGAGATGCTACACTCTACATGATGTGACGTGTTACAACATAGAGATCCTACACTCTGCATGATGTGACGTGTTTCAACACTGAGGTCCTATCGTCCACATGATGTGACGTGTTACAACATAGCGACCCCACAGTCTGTATTATTTGAGGTGTCACAACACTGAGGTCCTACCGTCTTAATGATGAGACGTGTTACAACATTGAAATCCTATAGTCTGGAAGGTATGACGTGCTACTAGATTCAAATCCCACAGACCGCTAAATGTGAACTATAAATACCTCGATAAACTGCAACTTCGACATTGGTGACGTGCTGCTACTTTGCTATCATGGGTGGGATGATGCTACTTTGCTATCATGGGTCGGGTAATGCTACTTTGCTATCATGGGTGGGATGATGCTACTTTGCTATCATGTGTTGGGTCATGCTACTTTGCTATCATGGGTGGGGTGATGCTACTTTGCTATCAAGGGTGGGGTGATGCTACTTTGCTATCATGGGTGGGGTGATGCTACTTTGCTATCATGGGTGGGGTGATGCTACTTTGCTATCATGGGTGGGGTGATGCTACTTTGCTATTATGGGTGGGGTGATGCTACTTTGCTATCATGGGTCGGGTGATGCTACTTTGCTATCATCGGTGGGGTGATGCTACTTTGCTATCATGGGTGGGGTGATGCTACTTTGCTATCATGGGTGGCGTGATGCTACTTTGCTATCATGGGTGGGGTGATGCTACTTTGCTATCATTGGTGGCGTGATGCTACTTTGCTATCATGGGTCGGGTGATGCTACTTTGCTATCATCGGTGGGGTGATGCTACTTTGCTATCATGGGTGGGGTGATGCTACTTTGCTATCATGGGTGGCGTGATGCTACTTTGCTATCATGGAAATGACAAGCTGCTACTTTGACATGGAAGATTGGTTGGGGCCTCAACCTAGCAGAGACCCATGTAGCCTCCAGAAAACCTCAATCGATAGTCTACAATTGCATTCCCCTCCTACGGAAACTTATACCACAAGCAACTTTGAATTCAAATTACTGCGTATCAGACTTTATTCCCTATTTCTCAGTATTACAAAACATATAAGAAACATATTAATAAAAATGGTTTGGCAATGTAGCTCCTATGAATGTAAGTGATATTGTCCAGAGCACTAAGCAACTGTATAACCAGATCGTAGAAATAAACAACGCCTTTAATCATTATTCGGCGCTCCATATCACAAGAATGTGACTGACCCCTCCAGATATATGAGCTGCCTAATAAACTGTTCAGTGCGTGCATGCCCTGAGTCATCTCACTTGTATGTTAACAACAGCTGCTTCCAAATTACTCAACCCTACTCTCTCTCTACTTTGGCTGTCGCCAGCACCAGCGTTGCATTTCAAGGAACAGTTTACATGGAGTAAAAGTAACCTACCTTGGCACTGTCTAAGCATCTGACTCTTCTCTTTCCCATGTGCCCAAACAATCGCTATGTGGGTCAAATCGAGATCTATTTATACTCCAGCGTTGGCCGTATTTTGCTGTCAGCATTTCCGCTTTTGTATTCGGCCTTACTTACGGAATGGATTGACCAGGGATGGTCTCATCAGCATTGCGGAGAATAAAGCGTCTCTTTCGCAATGTCACCACCTGGCGCTCCAGCCTCGCTACCTTAATACCACTGCCACCAGTACAGAATTACTCTTGAGAAACATTCTTCAAACGCCTCAAAATTTATGTTTTCAGTTTGTACCAATGTCACAAATCTACTGATCATGAAATCTCATGTTGTTTATACTACTCACATGCAAAGACAGTGCTCACAATTATGTGTCTTTCGTGCGTATGACCATCGCTGAAGCTTGATTTCTTCTCTTGTGCTGGGCAAATTGAGATTTAAATTGTGATACAGATTTGTAAACTGTGCCCGAATCAGACTTATACTATGAGCGGACAAAAGGTTGTGTGATCATTTGTCTGTCATTTGGTCATTGTATCTATACATTTTGCATACATACTAGTATCAGAAAAATTAGACTCAACAAAATCAGAAAGTATGTACAAGAAAAGCAGCATCCACTCTGAACACAGAGGGGCATAATTATAACACACACTTGTTCGGGAGTATTGGGAGTCCAGCCGTTTAATTGTAAGGCGACGCAGTTCGCTGGCCAAGCCAGGAAGAAGTGATTGTGGGTTCGAATTAAAAATCGACATATGATGTGTATTGCCCAGCTATGGACCATTGCCAGCATAGCCTGAATGTATTACCCTGTTGTGGACCATTGTCAACATGACCTGAGTGTATCTGACCAGGATTCGTATTACCCGCCTGTGGACCATTGTCAGCATAGCCTGAATGTATTACCCTGTTGTGGACCATTGTCAACGTAACCTGAGTGTATCTGACCAGGATTCGTATTACCCGCCTGTGGACCATTGTCAGCATAGCCTGAATGTATTACCCTGTTGTGGACCATTGTCAACATGACCTGATTGTATCTGACCAGGATGCGTATTACCCGCCTGTGGACCATTGTCAGCATAGCCTGAATGTATTACCCTTTTGTTGACCATTGTCAACATGACCTGATTGTACCTGACACAGGATGCGTACTACCCGGCTGTGGACCATTGTCAGCATAGCCTGAATGCAATTACCCTTTTGTTGACCATTGTCAACGTGACCTGAGTGTACCTGACACCGGATGCGTATTACCCGGCTGTGGACCATTGTAAACATAGCCTGAATATAATTACCCTCTTGTGGACCATTGTCAGCATAGCCTGAATGTATTACCCAGCCGAGGACCATTGTCAACATGACATTTGTGGATCACTGTCAACATGACCCAGTTGTGGACAAATGTCAACATGACCAGGATGCATTACCCAGCTGTGGACCAATGTCATCAAGACCTGAATGTATTACCAAGTTGTTGGCCATTGTCAACAGGACGAGAGTGAACCTAAAAGATAACGTATCATATGCAGATATTTCCATAACCGCTGTGTCTGGAGATTAGATATTTTTCAGTTGCAGCTCATACTTTTTAAGCTATGATATTGAATTTCTTCAATATAATAACACATTGCAACAAAAAAAAATTTTTTGTGGCAGACAATTATTGTACAACAGTCTGAGGCATAATTACCTTTTTACACAAATATTCTGGGACAATATATTTTTAAAATTAAATGTAGACACACAAAATATCAAATGGTTGCTCCTTTATTTCAATCAGTTTGGATAAAAATGAGTTTTTGTATATTTTTATCCGTATTAATATTGAATTTCAGAAAGACACAGGCAGCTAGTTTTAAGAACAAAACACAAGTTTTATTTCCAACATGAATGATTAAGCCTTAATGGTCTTGTGTCGAAAATACCACCCGTCTTTACCTCCAAGCAGCTGCGAGTCATAGTGTATGCTACTGTCATCTATACTGTTTGGGAACACTGTTTTCAAAACATTGATAACTTTATACTCAATAGTGTGGGCATGTTTCCTCGGAGTAAAGCCATCTCGCACAGAGCGGGCGAGAGTCACCACTCCGGGAGGAAATGAGTGGGAAAGGATGGTTTGGAGATGGTTTGTGGTCTGGTCAATCGCCTCCTTATCCACGCTCTGGTATTGGATGAGCGTTGTCCTTGGGGCATTGTACCCCTGGCATAACACCACACCATCATTTAGGTTGAAGAATGTGCTTCTTGGGGACTGGTTCATACACACGCCTACGGTTGTCAGTTCCTCCAACTGACGCTCATTGAGGTAGAGCAGATCGTTGAGAAGACGGTTGAGCATATATTGTGTAGATTGGGTTGGCATGCACATAACATGCCTAGCTTTTTCCAGTATATCGTATATATTGCCGATAACTGCATTCGTCATTGCAAGATGGTCAGAGCATATGCTGTTACCCTCGGCTGCATTATTATCGCAGGGTTTGATGTGTTTGAGAATGATCTTTAAAAGGTCATGGAAGAATTTGTCAGCCATCATTTCATCGTGTGCATTTCCAACACACAATAGCATCCCAACACTTGATGATATCTCTTTGATTTGAGTCTTGCTCATGCCAGATTCATACAGAGGAGATGATGCAGCTTCACTGCCGTAGTAGTCCTCATCAATGTCCAGGATGATGCTGTCATTCGCCGTGATCCAGGTGCCTGACTTAGCCAGCTCTATAGCCTTGCCTGTACTTACGAACTCCACCGTGCCACTAAGAGACATATCAACACATGTTGACTCCGGTATTTCAAAATATTCCTCCGAACCATCTCGATGAGCATCAATCCAGACACACGTCTTCTCCATCTTCAGCTGGTCGGATTCTGCGCAAGCACAGTGTACTAGTACATCACGTCTATCTCTTGGCTGAAACATGACCCCAACTTTCAGTCGCAGAGACACGTAGGGCTCGCTGTTTTCGTGCTGATATCCGCCAGAATCATACGGTGGCCACACCCATATGAAACGGTTGATCAACCCCGTGACGGCAGCCACCTGGCAATATATTGAAGATTTATTAGACAGAAGAGTAAACGTTATTAATTAAAACTTACACTGATCTATTTCACATTACTGACATTTAAGACATAGATGAAAGATGAAAGAATGACCAAATTCAGTCATTCACTCAAAATTATATTTTTTCAGATGAGCACATACCGTTTATAGATTTTTGATCATTTGCAGGAAATTAATATTTAGCTTGACCATATATTTAACTGAATTCAGGTCACTCGGACATTCACTCACTAACTCACACACGCTTACCTATTCACCAACTCACTCATGTTACTCGACGCCACTCACTCACACCAACAATAATTTTGATTAATTACGTGGACAAAAGCATTGCTTTTCTCCATCATTTGGTTCAACTCCTCCTGGCGTTTTGGAAACTGAAATAGTGGCATCTTCCTCCAGTGCACTGGGCTGGCAGCTTCATTGTGGCCATCTATGTGCAACTACACAAGAGAAGAGAACAGGACTAGAACAGGACTAAAACAGGACTTAAAACGATTACCCAGTATTCAGGACCGTGCATTTCATTCAGTTAATTATTGACATGATGGTAAATAATACTATGAACAATGAGCTTCTATCTGTATCACAATGTGTGACAGCATTGTTTTACCCTGTTAATGCCATGCGCAAGGCAGGGTAACAGGAAGTAGAGTATGTTAACGTCGATCAGGGTAAGATAAATGATAAAAAGTAAGCCATCTGAATACCACTGGAGCTGCATATCATAAAACTGGAGGCTGACGCGTGATATATCGCATTGTACGAAATTTAGCTTGCGTTGTACAACATTTATCTTGCGTTGTACGACATTAATCTTGAGTTGTACGACATTTATCTTGCGTTGTACGACATTATCTCGCCTTGTACCGAAGATCATCAATAGGACGAATCTGGTACTTGCGACCAGCGAGTTCTGAATTTTACTAAATGGGTCTTAAAAACTCAGTCTACTAATGCATCTCAACACAAATGTTTGTTTTGTTTGTTTATTTGTTGTTTAACGCTGCACAATATTCCAGCTATATGATCATGGTCGATTAACAAAGTAACACATATGAAGGCGTTTGTGTTGCTCATGTCGAGCGCTTTGTTCAGTATTTTAATTCTCACAGAAATGTCTGTGTACCGCCCTGTATTGGTAGAAACAGACTAGTGGTAGATGTGCATTCCGGTTACTGACATGGTGCTATGGTGAAATCCCCGTTTTGCCCAGATTACGATTCTTGGTTTGACAGCAGCGTGGTCGTGCTCGTGAGATTCACACATTTTAAGCCTCCATATAGCTGGAATATTGCTGAGTGCTGCGTCAGACAACATACATACAAACAAACACAAGTAGTAAACGTGTAAGATACATATAGGAACACATCGGTTTTCCTCCCACATCACATTCCGCGATACAACTGAAAAACATTTCAAAGCGGCTTGAACCAAACGCGGACTGTAAATAATTGAGTCTCAACAAGACAATACAGTGATTGACATCATGAGCATCGATCAACGCAATTGCAATACGATGACATGCATCAACCAAGTCAGCGAGTCTGACCACCCGATCCCGTTAGTCGCCTATTACGATAAGCATAGTCGCATTTTACAGCAAGAATGGGTTGGTGAAGATCTATTTTACCAAGACACGTACATATACACACACATATATATGCACACACATATATAAATATCTGTGTGAGTGAATGTATGTGGGTGAGTGAGAGAGTGGGTGAGGGGATGAGAGAGTGTGTTTTCACGTATGGTTTGACACAAGTCTGATGAATATTCAGGTAACAACGTCAATTGCCTTCACATATTGTTCACCATCGCCTGGTCACTGCAAATGTACATATATGAGGGTATGATATGGCGAAAAGGATATTACCAAGGTGTTACCCTGTTTCTTGATGGTCCCATTCGACGCGGCCGAGAACCAGTACATCAGTGCTGCAACAAATAGCACAGAGTAAATCACTACACATGTAGAATATCAAATTGAGAGTTACAACACATACAAAGAGTACTCACAATGCATCAGTGCTACAACACACATTGTGAGTATATCAGTGCTGCACCATACACACAGAGTGCATCAGTGCTTGAATACACATACCAGTTCTGCAACAGACACACAGGTAAGTACCGTTTGTTTCGTTTTTATGTTGTTTAACGCCGCACTCCAGCTTTATTCCAGCTATATGATGGCGTTCAGTAAATTATCAAGTTTGGACCAGACAATCCGGTGATTGACATCATGAGCATCAATCCACGCAATTGGGATGCGATGACGTGCATGACCTGACCACCCGATCCCGTTAGTCGCCTCTTACGACAAGCATAGTCGCCTTTTACGGAAAGCATGGGTTGCTGAAGACCTATTCTACCACAGTTAGGACATTAGTGCAGCAACACACACGTGTACAGAATACTATATCGTCTCCTGCACCACCACCTGATCGCTGCAACGTCGACTCCTCCACCACCATCCTATCGCTACAACATCGTCTCCTCCACAACCATCTTATCGCTACAACATTGTCTCCTCCGGCAACATCTTATCGCTGCAACGTCGTCTCCTCCTCCACCATCTGATCGCTACAACATCGTCTCCTCCACCACCATCTGATCGCTACAACATTGTCTCCTCCACCACCATCTTATCGCTGCAACATCGTCTCCTCCACCACCATCTGATCGCTACAGCATCGTCACCTCACTACATTCTGATCGCTACAGCATTTTTCTCCTCCAGCACCATCGGATCGCTACAGCATCGTCACCTCCAGCACCATCTGATTGCTACAACATCGTCTTCTCCACCACCATCTTATCTCTACAACATCGTCTCCTCCACCACCATCTGCATGATCGCTACAACATACTCTCCCCAAACATCACCCGATCGCTGCACCATCGTCTCCTCCATCACCACCTGATCAGACAAACTCGACCCCTACATATACACTACTGCATGATCATCTGACCATTTCATCTTTGTCTCCTACCTCCGGTGCTCTCCCAACACCCGGGTTCGACGGCCCGCTGTACAATGTGTGAAGCCTATTTCTTGTGTTTCTGGTCGTGACAGGGCTGGAATATTGCTAAAACCATACTACTCACTCACACCACCACCTGATCGCGACAACATCGTCTCCTACAGACACCCCCGTGCACAATCATCTGTCCAGTCCATCTTTGTCACCTACCCTCATGGTGTTCCTCTATGACGTTAACGACGCCGGAAGCGGGTAGTATAAGGGAGTCCTTCGTCTTTGCCTGTTCATACTCTTCCGCCCAGCTCTTCACTTCCACCTGTTGACGCGTGGCAGTTACCGCAGTGTGACTGCGCCTCAACAGGAACAGCACCACGGCGACAAACAACAGCAGCAAAGTGACCGCGGTCTTCATGTTGAACCTCATGATGTCTGGACGGAAATTACTGCTGTTCGTCTCCTGTAACCGGAACACACTGTATGTAGTTGTGATAGTCGACGGGACAATATGTCTAATGATTTTTCTTTCAAAGGAAGAAAATCTATGGATAACTTCTTTATTATGAGGAACATCGTTTCGGAGTATATCCTTACTCCTTCATCAGATGAATGAATCCTATGAGGCAGAGAGCATATACTACGAAACGTTGTGTTCCTCATAATAAAGAAGTTAACATCCATAAATTCTCTTCCTTATGTGTATCATTCTAAATGCCTTCCAAGACTTGATTTACAATCTGTATCTATTTTCCTCCTTGCTGTGTTTTATATATTGTGTTGGGGTACGGGTGGTCGAGTTGGTGAAACATACGAGCCCGGGATACAGACCGGTATACAAGGGCGAACTTGGGTACGGTGCTTCGAACCAACGGACACAGCGATCTATCGGCTATAACCAACGGATATAGCGATCTATCGGCTATAACGAATTATATTACAAAATCCACTTTTAAAATCCACGTTAATGTTCCATATCATTCCACAAAACTTCCTACATGCAATTGCAATGTCAATAAGATTAAATTAAACTAGTCGTGGATATGAAAACCCGTACCATTATCGTAAGTCTAAACTACATACCTGCTGGTCGTGTCTATGGTGTGTATGCATACAACAATACCAATAAGTTTTATACATATTGATTGACTTTTCTACGACTTATTCAGCTTCATGTGTCACGTGATCGTTCCATATGTGACATGGCGTCATCCGTAATTATGTTCCTGTGCGTCGTTTGCTTCACGTTAATACCAGCCAGTATTTGACTTGAATGAGGGAGACGTGTTACAGTGCATTTCAGTGGACTGCTGTCGCCTGTCTCTGCATGAGCTTCGTTTTGAAGCAGGCCCAGCTGATTTGGGTGAGAGGAGTTTCACCATGAACGAGTCTAATGTTCATCACATCATACAGTCTAGGGGCGGTCGGGTAGCCTAGTGGTTAAAGCGTTCGCTCGTCACGCCGAAGACCTAGGTTCGATTCCCGACATGGGTACAATGTGTGAAGCCCATTTCTGGTGTCCCCCGCCGTGATATTGCTGTAATATTTCTAAAAGCGGCGTAAAACCATACACACTCACTCACTCATACAGTCTAGGCAGTGGTTACTTACGAAATGAATTTCACTTTGCCGAGGCAGGCTCCGGCGTTAACACGATTTTAACGTTCTCGGTCCAAAGCGTTCATACTCCAGTAATGTGAAATTAAATTCGTATTTTGAGTGAGTGAGTATGGTTTTACGCCGCTTTTAGCAGAATTCCAGCAATATCACGGCGGGGGACACGAGAAATGGGCATCACAAATTGTACCCATGACGTGACGAGCGACCGCTTTAACCACTAGGCTACACGACCGCCCTCGTATTTTGAAGTTTAAGGGATGCCAATTGCACTGTGACACAAAACATTTTCGACAATTTAGGTTACCCGTTGCATTGGAATGCAGTGACCAACTAGTGGATATATTGTTCACACTTACGCAAAACAAAGTACGTCCAATCCCATAAATAAAAAACACAACTCAGTGTTAATCAACGAGTGTTACTTTTAATAATTTAACATCAGAAATTACTCTTTTTTCACCCGACCTTCACCATATACAGTTATAACGAACTAAAAGAGACCATAGATTTTAGTTCGTTATAACCGTTCGTTCGTACAACGTATACAACCTGTATACAGCAGATGAACGGGACCCCAAAACTGTTCGTTATATCCATTAGTTCGGCATGGCGTGTTCGTTATATCCATCAGTTCGGTATGGCGTGTTCGTTATATCCATCAGTTCGGTATGGCGTGTTCGTTATATCCATCAGTTCGGTATGGCGTGCTCGTTATATCCATCAGTTCGGTATGGCGTGTTCGTTATATCCATCAGTTCGGCATGGCGTGTTCGTTATAAATATAGTTTACTGTATGTACAATATATGTTGACGTATGACATCACAACTCGTGATCACCTTCACAAAATGGTGTTTCCACTGACATCATTATGCGGGATTTTCGTGGGGACTTTCGTTGATTCTCGTTGATTGTACATAAATGTGCCATGTAAGTAGTCAGAAACATTTTGTTATTAATATGTTTATGTTGTACATTGTAACCAAGAGAAATAGTCAGAAATGCCGATAAAAAAACGTCGAAGTTGTACGTGAGTTTGCGTCAGTCATGACGTCACACAGGACGGAAACTTTGACAATATCTGTTGAATTTACCAATCGTTGTAATGCATCTGTTTTCTAATTCCCTAATTCTTGCTACGATACTCTTCCATGCATAATCTAAAAATATAGGGCTATTCTATCGCTCAAAATAGGAGACCTAGAAGAAATCGATTACTTACAAGTTTATTTATACCAAGTGAACATTTGCTGGAGAGTCGTTAAAAGTAATAGCAACGTATTACCCATTGTATATTGTAGTCTGGCTTTGTCATGCCTCAGTTTGACAACATAACCAGCATCAATTCCAATGCTGTCGTCGTCAGCTGTTACCGACGCTGATCGATACCACTGTAGCACTTAACTCCTTCCTGGACTACTGTACGACAACATTGAGTGGCGTTAATTTTTCAGTCAACCTTGATAAACAATACATACTTTGGCAAATAGAATTACATATTTGTGAGTGAGTGAGTTTATAGAATTATAGATCGGCAGTATTTAAAAATACATAACCCACACTTTTTAAAATCTGTCGACAAGGACGCAGATTTATACTTAAAACTTGTATGTGGCCATAAAAAAGGCATCACTTTGAAAAGGCATTATAAAAAGGGGCTAAGATTGCCACTGGGGATCATGTGGACGTATTTATTACTCCTGCCTACATGGTACCCCCATCAGGATTTACAACATCTCTTCAGCTGCTGGCGATTGTTGTTTAGGCGACAGCAATTACCCATTGAACAGCTGATTTGTTTAGGCGACAAATAAAATCAACAAATATTCCACTATTAAAATTGTGGCAAGACATAAATATACTTTGATTGTGTGGAACTTAAGTATCCACTCCGAGGAACAATATTTTTATTCTACCTTGACCCCCTTCGAGATAACAGCAATTTATTCACCCGATTTCAAAAAAGGTTTTGTATAAAACAAATGATCCCTTAAAGATCCTTTAGAGGTGATTATGTGAAATATTTATCCCTTCTGACGGAAACCTCAACAGTCAGGCAACTGTGTTAAACCATGTCACAACCAAAACAGGTTATGATAACAAAAATACTGGTTTGACAAGGGCATATGCTTTATTAAAAAAATATTTGGGATGGGAATGGTATATTAACATTTGAACTATAATTTCAAATAGATCATTTTGGATGATTTCATCAAAACAAAATGCTACACTATATACCCTTCAGTCGGAAGGATATTATTAAGTTAAATGGTAAAAAAATCAATAACGATATTCAACCTGTGAATTAGTAAAGAAGCACTCCATTTATTCAAACCCTGTAAAGCTTCGCAAGCATTTTATGATTACATTATCATAGACAACACACACCCAGCAGTACGCGAAAAATTGGCATAGCAAATGTGTATATCTCAAAAGTGATTAACACAAGAGTTATCATGTCAGAAGACAAATCCCCCCGGTCCCCGCAACTACAAAGGAACAAATCATCTGACTGTTACCTTATGTCCAACTTGATGAGAGATTTCTGTATAATCTGTCTGTCCATATACAAGAGCAGTTATTGATCTATCAAAATAATACCGTAGAATTAGTATTCGGAACTTTGTATTTCCACCTTAGGTGCACATCACTATGAACAGAATCAAATTCAAACGTGTTGCCATGGAAATTCTAAAATTCCCTGAATAGCAAATGACACCCGTTGACAACCTGGTCTTTGAGTGTGAACAGTTTCAAGAAGAATACCAATTAGTTTTAGAGAGATGGTCCGGACAAACACACTACTATGAGCAGACTCAAAACAAACCTGTTGCCATGGAAACAGGAATTTCTTTTAAATTCCTAACTACGAAAAGACATAACTTCAGTCCTTGATTAATACATTACCAAGTTTGGATGCAAACTGTTGAAGAATGTTTTAGTTCTACCCCGGAAACGACACCTACCTCCGTTTCAGCAGTCTAACTTAAGGAAGATAATATATGGATGTCAACTTCTTTATTATGAGGAACACAGCGTTTCGGAGTACATGCTTACTCCTTCATCAGGTGAATGAATGCGAAGACTTACTTACTTACTTACTTGCTTTGGAGATTTAACGTGCGCTTTCCGACTGATGCGTATTTCGCACACGGGCCCGGCCAGGCCATTTAATGTGTTTCCGAAAGGGGCGAAAGTGGTCTGAGTAACCCAAGAGGGGGCTTTAGGGGTTGCTTATATAGAATTTGGAAATTTTGAAATTTGGAATAGATGCCGATGGGGTCGGGGAGGAGAACTAAGGGAGCTGGGTATGGTGGATGTTTGTTTGTTTATGTGATTTTGATTTGGTAGGTTATTGTGTTTTTAGATGCTTTTTATTAGTTCCGTTTTAATTATGAATACGCCTAAGGCCTTGAAGTTTTCTAGTTTATTATGTTGGTTTAGTATTGCTTCTAGAGTGTGAGCCTTGTTTAGATTGAGGGTGGTTTGTAATGCGGTTCGATGTGTTAGGTAGTGTGTGCAGTGGATGAGTGCGTGTTCTGGGGTTTCTAGTTGTTTGCAGTGAGGGGAGTTACCTGTTGTGTGTTTTTATCTTATTTAGTTGGTTATTTAGGTTGGTGTGTCCTGTTTGGAGATAAGTGATTACTCTGTCGATTTTTTTTGAAGGATGGAGAATTTTTGGTTTGGTTTGTGGTTTGCTGAGCACTTTTTTGATTTGGCTATTTGAGTTTAGATATAGGTTATGCCATTTTTTGTGATTTTTTGCTTGTTTACACTTTTAATTTCTGTTTTTGAGATGGGTAAGTTTAAGCTTATTTCTGGGATTTTGAGGGATAGTTTAGCTGCTTTATCGGCGTTTTCATAACCGTATATTCCTACGTGGGCGGGTATCCACAAGAAGGTTATTTGTTTGCTTGCCTTAGTTAGGTCGTAGGAGCTTTTAAGTATTTGATTTATTAATTTAGGTCGGTTTTTGGTATTTTTGTTTTGGAGGGCTTGCAGTCCACTTAAGGAGTCGGTAAGTATTAGGATTTTTTTGTGGTTTTTGGATTCTTGATTATGGAGGGCTGAGGCCATGCCCATCAGTTCTGCCGTGAATATTGATTGGTTGTTTGGGAGTCGGAAGGATTGTGTGGTTTTAGTTGGTTGTGTGGTATGGACTCCGAAACCTGTGTGTTTGGAGTTCGGATCTGAGGATCCGTCCGTGTAAATGTGACACCAATTTGGCCAAGTTTCGTGTATGTATGCTAGTGTGGTGGTTTTATCTATGGTTGGGTCGGTTTGTTAATTTTTTGGCTAGCTAGTGTTGTGTCTATTTTGGGTTTTTTAAGTTTAGGGGTGAAGATATTTGATTGTTTGCAGTTTTGTTTAAGATTTTTAATTTGGTGTTCATTTAGATAGTTTGTTATTCTTTGGGATATTGGGGTAAGTAAGGGGTGTTTACGAGCTAGAGCTTGGTTTTTGGGGCTGATGTTTTGGTTTATTAAGTTTTGGATGAGAGGGTTTGATTGGGACGCGGCCCAGAAATTTAAGCTTAGCTGTTCCCTGCGTAGACTTAGTGGCATTTCTCCTGTTAAGGCCTGAAGTGAGGTGTAGGAGGTGCCATGTTGGGTGCGTGTAATTAGTTAGAGAGCCTGATATTGTATTGAGTCCAGTTTTTTAGATAGAGAGTTTTTTAGGGTGTTGTATATGGCGCAGCCGTAGTCTAGTTTTGATCTAATTAGTGATAGAGCCAGTTAGGCATCTTAGGGTGTTTAGGTCTTTACTGCATTTAGTTGTTAGGTTTTGGATGTGAGCATCCCAGGTGAGATGTTCATCGAAAATAAGTCCGAAGAATTTGGTTTGTTTTTTAAATTTGATTGTTTGATTGTTTAGCTGGAGAATTGGGGAGGCGGGTTTCATGTTTTTATGTTTGAATACTATTCCTGTTGTTTTATTCTGAGTTAAGGGAGAAGCCCCATTTGTCAGCCCATTAATGTATTTTATTAAGAGATTTTTGGAGTAAATTCTGGGCCATTTTCATGCTTTTAGTGCGGATCCAGATGGCTCCATCATCCGCGAATTCTGATGTGTTCACTTTAGGAGATAGGCCCTCGAATAGATCGTTTATCATTATTTTGAAGAGGGTGGGGCTCCGAGAGCATATATATATATATATATATATATATATATATATATATATATATATATATATATATATATATATATATATATGTACATACATACATATATGTACATGTGAGGACAGCAAAATTAATAACATAACAAAAGGTGGAAAATAACAAAGAGTAGAAACTAACAAGGTAAGCCAACAGATGATTGGCGCTGATGGGTGATTAGCACTAGACAATGGAAGCCAACACTTTACAGTAGTTAGCGCTGATGGTATGGATACCAGTACATAAGTTATCATAGATAAGTAATAGGTTATGGACACTGGGCAAACGGGAGACCGGGAGTAATTAGCACTGCTAGGTGAAAGAATGGACATAGCAAGGGGCAAATTGAAGCCAGCTAGGTTATTAACACTGACAAAGATCAAAGCAATATGTGTATCACTTCTAAATGCCTTTCAAAGACCTAAGTCTAACTTGTTTCCATAAAACAGGGAAAAATCAATTTGTGAAAAATTCCTAAATAGCAGAAGGCACCACTTCAGGATCTGTTTGATATATGTGCCGAGTTTTGATGAAAGATGTTAAATGTTTTTGAGTTGTGCCCCGGAAACAAAATACACCCCCTCATAAGACTCAATAAAAATTGTTTCCATGGGAATCGAGAAACATAAAAATGTCATCAATCAAAATTAATAGTTGTTAGTATGTGTGATATGCTGACATGCTGTTTGTTTATGTAGCCAAATGTGTATGTGTGTATTTGTGTGTTACTTGTATATTCGCATCCTAATATTCGCAACAGTAGGTACATTTCATTGAATTTTTTTATTTTATGTACAGTTTACTCTCAGCTATTGTTAAATGCCCTCTATAGGGAGAGGTGTGTAAATAGCTTGAACCTATTCACTGATCTGATTTCTTTTTCTTGGAAATAGATATGGTTTAAATCATCAAAATGCCAAAAATATATAAAAAAACAAAAATAACCACTTCAGGATCTGTTTGATATATCTACCAAATTTTGTCGAAGAACATTGAGCATAGACACAATAAATAGAGAATTACTGACTCTCGCATTGTTGTAATACAAGCCTTGTAGCATAATATAGGTTCCGAGTATCACTTATAGAGAACTCTCCGCAACCATCAAACGACATATTACAGTAGACTACGGTCATAACGAACTCGAGGGGACCACTAAGTACAGTTCGTAATAACCGTAGTTCGTTATAAGCATACATACAGCATATATACAACAAATGACCGGGACTAATAATAAGTTCGTTATGTCCGTCAGTTCGTTATAAAGTAGTTTACTGTACTTCGTAAGAGCCCCTTTTACACCAAGTGTACATTCTTGAGAATGTCTTATGCATTCTATCAACTTTCCAATCCCGAGTCGTGCTTACTGTGTGTTGCTTAACGGTCATTACAACACATTTCATTTCATAACACGCCAATATATATCCACAGCGGATGTGAGGTACATCGGATTTTAATGTCGCGATTAGAAATGTGTTTTTGTGAAAATTAAAAACGTCGACGTCAGAGAATAATTATCTGCCAAAACAGACTCCATTTGGTGTAATCGACACAGTAATGGTGACAATTAATGTGAAAATAACACAAACAACCTGGTTGAATTTAATATATTTTAACGTGTCAAATATATGCAAGAGCAACCTCTCTAACAATCGTCAAGGAAATATCCTTCACTTGGGCATTGTGTGTCTGTCCTCACTGACACAGGTGCGATGCGACATATGCAGCACATTCCAGAAAACTGTTGAAGACCCCAAACTCAACTTAAAACGCATACAGAAATGTCGCAATTGCATGCAAATATTTCAAGAACTAAGACCCAACAAGAAAACAGCACTACCATTATCCCCCGCCTTAGGGCACATAAGAATTTTGTTTGTTCATAAAGTAGTGAATATAAACTATAAAAAAGAGTCCTATAAAGCCTTAAGAAGAGATGGCACTGGGGTCACTTTATATCATCAGAAATATTTTTATTAAATGTGAAATAAATACACAAAAAGACCCTTCTCTGAAAAACATGATTTATGGCGCCAATTCTCGAACTAAGTTTTGATAAGTATCTCTTAGATCAGCTAGCGTCAGTAGCTCCAGAGAAAATGTGACCCATGTACAGACATTATGCGCTTGTAAAATAACATCGATCAAGGGCTGTAACTATGTATGCTTAAAATCTTTACAAAATGTAATAATAAAAAAAATAATTTACGGCGCCTATTATGGAACACAGTCTTGACAAGTATCTCATAGGTGAGCATACAAAGTTTCATTCATCAGCAGTTTCTGAGAAAACGCGTCCCCACTGACTACCTGTCTCAGAAACTACCTACGTTACATGAACGACATTTAGCATGCTCATCTGAGTGATACTTGTCAAAACTGAGTTCGAAAATTGTTGCCGTAAATTATTTTTTAGTGTTATGGCCCTTGCTCTATGCCCTCCAACACAGTATAAAGTGTCTGTAATAGGGACATGTTTCTACGAAACTACTGATGTTACATTGCAAGCTTATCTAAGAGATAATTATCAAGACTGTATTAAGGCTTTATTCTGTTCTTTGTATATAGTTTATATTCACTATATATGACGAAACATCATTTTAATGTTCCCCTAGGCGGGGAACAGTGATAAACGCAGTTAACTTTTTTTATTATACTTTAGACTTATCTTTGTAACAATAGCCAGTACCTAAAGGAATGGTGTAAATCCTGATGGTACTGTAACTCTTGATCCCTAGTATGGTGGCCTAACATTGGTTGCAGGTGATCTCTAGCCCGCTTTTATACTGTACATTCAAATAATAACTATAACGTTTACTGCTACATACTATTTTGCACAGCACTGACAACTTTTACACTCCAGGGAGCAGACCAAAGTTACTACGTAGCGCAAATAATAACACCCTCGTGAGTAACACCACAATGGTACAGAACTAGCATGTGCCTGTTTTGTGGGTTATTTCAGCAACAAAACAAAATGAACTCAAACTCGGTATCAAAGGATGTCAAATCATTTGATACAGAGAGCATACAAACAATGTGAATGAAGACCTCCGCAACAAGACGTCGAGTTTTTCTCTGAGGTAAGTATTCATTACATTTAAACACAATGATACTATTGTTAATACCTCTGTGATAACTTTGGTAATTATACTGTCCATCGCTGATAAGTTTACAGGTAGTGTTAGTGTACACCTTGTGATGACCAAGGTCCGGGTTAGAACTGATCTTCAGCAACCCATGCTTGTCGTAAGAGGTGACTAGCGGGATCGGGTAGTATGACTCGGTGACGTGGTTGATTCATGTCTTCGTTTCCCAATTGCGTTTATCGATGCTCATGATGTCAGTCACTGGATCGTCTGGTCTAGACACGATTATTTACAGACCTCCATAATATAGCTGGAACATTGCTGAGTGCGGCGTTAAACAACAAACAAACATAAGATAATTAATTATATCTAAGAAATATGCATTCTCCACCAAGCGTACGTGAAATAGGATGACTTGTATATATTTGTCACGCAAGGAGTTTGAACGAGATGACAGAACAGTCAGTCACGGAATCCCTCTGCGATATGTTCCAGCCTGTGGTTTCTTTTAAAAGCTAAATTAAACCATGGATTCAGTTGGTTTAAATACTGCTACTTGTATAAAAGGAGGTTCACAGAACATTTCAGCAACAAATTCAATATTGCACAGATAGTGTATTTCCGTCACCTCTTTTCATACAGTTTTAACAGCCTTGGAACTTTATAGATGTATTCATATTTCAAAACATAACGAATCACGTACAAAAGTGAGAGGTTTGTGCATTATATGCTCCAACCACCCGCGAAGAACAGAATAACATCATGGGTGCTGCTATAGAACATGCATACATATTCAAGAACAATATATTAATTACTAAAATACAATAATCATTCAAAACTATCATGGAATCAAAGCTATGAAATTCGCACATCCTCATCCATGTTGAAAAGTAAATAGATACATATATCCTCTAATAACCAGTCTCGATTATCCAACAAAACAGATTCCAGTGGGTGCACAATAGTATGGGTTATTTGTTGAGATAATTTGAACTCGATCATGATCAAATCCTCCACTGGATAAGTATGGTTAAACAACTGGTGTTCATTGTACAGCTGCTGACAGAAGAGCAAACATAAGTCTCCAACACAAATCACATCATGGCATATGGTACACTAACAAAACACCAATGCAATTTATATATTGGTACCATTTTGCAAAATATAGATGTCTGAAAGCAATACAATTAGAAACAGAGTTACACAGTAGAGGTAGTTAAGGATAATGGCTGATCACTTTCCACACCAAAGACCATTTATTTCTTCATTACAGTATACATCTTTTTGCGACACCATTCCGTTTTGCTGCTGAATGGATGACGAACAGCTGCTGGTTAGTTAGTGAGTGAGTGAGCGAGTGAATTTGGTTTAACGCCGCTTTTAACAGTATTCCAGTTATATCACGGCGTGTCAGCTTAATGTGGGAGGAAAGCCCGAAGTGATGCAGGTCTCAGACGTTTACCACTTCGGTGAACCCACGAGCACGGGTATGGTGCTGACAAACCTAGAAACATAATCGGGGTGAACCGGGATTCGAACCCACACTCATAGGTTTCTGGCGTGCCCAAGGGACGCAGCTCTGCACAGCGAATCGCGGCGCCTCAGACGACTGGGCCACCCGTGGCCCCGCTGGTTAGTTAGAGGGTGCCGAAATTCCTTATACAAATGGTTCACATGTCTCATTCAGATAGTACATCATTTGTACAGTATACAAATAATTAGAACATGTGTTAGTAATTTAGACTTTACATAGACCTACATGTATTATAGTAAGTTGTTGAGAGACATTTCATATTTTTGTCTAAATATTTTGGCTTTACAGACAGAGACAGACTGTATATTCAGTAGAAAGGCCATAGGCCCATAATACAGACAATGTTTGGTTGCATGAACTACGCATGCCAATGAAGTAATCTATATAAGTTTCTCTTAGTTTTGGACTTTGTATAAATATAAACATATGTTATACACAACATCAAATTTTTCTGATAAAATAATTTCAATTTAAGATGTTACAGTATGAGACTTGATATACTGCGTATAATCCGTCGCTATACCGTGAAGGTATTGCCACGATAAATATTAACTGACTCACAGTTCAAACATGTGACCCTTCTTGTCAATGTTGTGGCCTGATATTAGTTCCCCTGTCATCTCTGATGTAGATGGTAGAGAAACGTACATCAAGACCCACAGTGGCGTGTTGAGTAGAACATTCGACACAGTGCTGAACGTGTTCCCATCCCCAACATTAATGACATGTATTTTCTGTGTGTTGCCATCAAGAAGAAAATTCCAGTGCAACTCACAGGACATGCCAACTTCATTCTTGAAGAGTGGCAGGTCAGTGACAAGTTTCCCATACCTCACCCAGACACACAGCTTCGTTTTGTGATTAGGACATGCAACAATACTTACACTGAACCCCAACAACTGATTCCAATCGGAATCTAATGGTGAAGGGGTAAGAGCTGTTTCAAATAGCATCGTATTCCTTTCTGCCTTCTGTCGTAGGCTGAATCGAGACTTCACCTGGAACATGTCAATGCGACGAGTCTTCATGATCAGAGGTTTCGATGCCATGACACATCTCTGGGATTGTATCCTACAGCCTGTGTCATTTGGCGAGACATCCGGCCTGGCATTAGAGATCGTAGTCCCTTCTACAGTCACGTCACGATTAGCAACGGTTGAGTCCCACTCCAGATGTGTACCTTTTGAAAGGAGTAGGAAACATATGGCTAATATTCAGAAATCACGGTCGTCCATGGCAAATGTGGATACATTTTGAATCCACTGTTGAAAATAGATCAAAGTATGTAATCTTAATATCTATGTTACTCACGGTAGATCAGAGAAATTGCAACTGTCAAAGGTTCGGTAGATTGGACAAATCTCGCATCCTCGTGTTTTGGGCATATTTACCTCGTTTCCAAAGGTCGAGATCGCGAGAATGTCCCTCACATTATTCCATAATTATCTGACGGTAACCACTGTTCAAAGTGGATGTGACAGTTTAAAGAAAGATGTTTGTAACAGTAACTGATTGTCTGAAGCTAAGGTGCACCCAATAGGTGGGATGTTAAATGGAGACAAATTGCTATACTAGCAGTTGTGGTTTTTTTCTTTTTAATACTTGATTAGCTCAGGAGGGGGACTTTATTTTCATGATGAGGTTTAATTACTTAGTAAGAAGCAATGTATTTCTTTCCCAGTTTGGTCTCTTCTTTCAAGTGCACATCACACTAGTATTGTTTACGTCATTCGATTGTGACATAGGGCCGGAATGACGTCACTCTAGAAACGACGTCATAGCTGAAGTTGAAGTTATTCGACAATAGTGGTTTTCTAAGACGTGACAAGGAGTACCTTTAATATTACAAACTTGTTTTTTATACATATGGTATGTGTATATGATCTGTTCGTATTTGAAATAAAAACGTTGTTATGAATAGAAACATATTTAAACTTACATGTTGTAACCATTGTGTCTACCTTCGATAGAACCATGTCACCATCACACACTGAAATAAGATACTGATTGAGTGAATAAAATGAATGCCAAGCCTACCGTTTGTCATATCAAATCATATTACTGAAGCCTTACTAGACTAAAAAAAGTTACACGGTGTTTACCACTATTAAACAATACATATCTAATAAGGATCCAGCATAGAACTGGCCCCCCAGCTCTCAATTTCCTTTCGTAAGAGGTGACTAGATTGGAGTGAGGGAGTGAGTGAGTTGGGTTTAACGCCACTTTTAACAATATTCCAGTTATATCACGGCGTGACAGCTTAATGTGGGAGGAAAGCCCGAAGTGATGCAGGTCTCAGACGTTTACCACTTCGGTGACTAGATTGGATCAATGAGGTACGGTTTAGTGACTTTCTTGGGTCCGGGTGATCGTAGTGTGTGAACTGCTTACTACTTGCGACATTGGGATACATATGGCATATGTTCAGTTAATTCCATGGTCATATATGACGTTCTCTAGTGTGAATTGAGGGACAAGAATTCGTCCCAAGTAATCAATGATTGCTGGGAGAGGACATTAAAACTGCATGAGATATCGCTAAAAGGCCAACCATTTTCAGTCGGTTATGTACATATTGCTATGATTTTGCTGGAATATACATAAAAGCAATAACAGCAAATTAAATAAACAAGCTTAAAACAACAGAATCGAACAACCAGTTTAAGATAGGGTCACAAAGGTATTGAAATATTTGAACTATTTCAGAAACCGACCTGCAGGTACCTCAGCTGGCTCCAGTGTGATGGTGTTATATATCGTCTTCTGTGGTACATATTTTGGCCTCTGGGTTGGCGTGTATGTGACAGACCTGACCATGCCTGTCACCTTGATAGTGGACGCGAGATTATTCAGATTGGCTGGGACAAAGGATGTTCCCCTGCTTACAAATTCCACTTTCTTTGGCTCCTCAGCTAGTATGCCATTCAGTGAGGGTGTAGAGGAAAGCATCAGATGAAGATCCTCGATGTTATCTGCCATGCTTCTCATCTGTCTAATGTACTCTGTTGAGGATCTCACCTTCGCCAGCAGCTCTCTGGTTGACTGGAGGATCTCTTCGGTCAGCTTTACATCAGCGCCGGTTCTCTCCTCAACGTCTGACAAAAGAGTTGCTTTCCTTTGTTGCAACTCCTCTAACATCTTCTCAAAGCATTTGTTGATGTCCTGTCTCGCTGCAAGTGCTGACACGTGCATGTTGTCGACTTTGTGTAACAATTCTTGTTCTGTTTGACTCAGTTCTACAGCCTTTTCGTCAAGTTGATTTAACATGTTATCAACATGTATTGATTTTTCTTGGTGTGCTTTATCCACAGGTACAAACATGTGTCCCGCTCCTTCTCGATGCTCCTCTACAGTGCAGGAAACACATATGATCTTCTCGCAGGTATTGCAGAAGTATTCCTGACGCTGTGGGTGATGGCCGCATTCGTGCAGTCGTCTCAAGGCCTGGATCGGCTGACCTTTAATCTCCTCAAATGTATGAGTTCTGTGATGTCGTGACAATCTGTGTTGATCATGGGTTATCCTGCATTCCTTGCATAAAAATACACAGCATTCTTCACAACGTGCTATTGCCTCGTTGCTGCTTGGGCAATCTGTACATACCACCCGCTCATTTCTTTGGATTTTCTGGTAGTCTAGTATCTTCGATGTGATAGGCTCAGTCGGAAGAGAGGTAACTCCATTATGAAGTTCGTGCTTGTGGTGACTGACAGGGCAGAGCAACGTCTTGTCTTCTTCATTGTAGATCTGCTGTAAACATGGCTGACAGATACACTGTACACAACACGACATACGGCGGGGAAGGCGCGCGGCATCATCAAATTGTTCAGAACATACTGGACACTCTGTGAGATAACTTTGGACATGTGACGATGAGAGAGAGTCAGACATTGTTCCTGCGAAAAGCACACACAACTCGATAATGAATGTTGCAATATTAATTTGTATGACAGTCCTCTTACATTATGCCCCCTATCTATATGAAAACACGCAATCCAATTATATCAATTAGTACAGAGAAAATAATTGTGATGGTTCATGATAGAGATGGATTTCATGCTAACTTCTTTCGTGTTAAGGTGGTACAGTTTAATGAAAGCATGATTATTAATGTTTTCAATACCTTAAATGAAAATTGCCTTGATATATATAACCCGTGTAGATCCGGGGTAGAATGGTCTTCAGTACCACGTGCTTGCCGTAAAAGGCGACCATGCTTGTTGTAAGAGGCGACTAACGGGATCGGATCGTCAGGCTCGCTGACTTGGTTGATACATGTCATCGTATCCCATTTGTGTGGATCGATGCGCATGATGTCAATCACTTGATTGTCTGGTCCAGTCTCGAGTGCGGCGTTAGGCAAAAAACAAATATATATATATATATATATATGTGTGTGTGTGTGTGTGTGTGTGTGTGTGTGTGTGTGTGTGTGTGTGTGTATGTGTGAAATTCAATTTGTTAAATGAAACAAATTATAAAGGACATGTTGAAAGGCGCGTCAAACCTTCCTAATTTTAAACCTTAAGTCTCAAGTGGTAACACACACTGACGCTACAACTTGTTTGGGACCTACCTTCCTGTAAAAGGGATCTGTGGTCGCATCACCCTGACATACAGACATAGACACGATCGAATTGGCTTTCATGAGTCAAGGGAGATGCAGATATATGTGGGCGGCACAGATCAATGTGACTGGAACACGGACCCAGGGTATGGTTTGGATGTACAAAGTCCACACATATCATGTTGATAACCCGTGCACATGTGACCTCATATAGAACATTAGGCTGTTGTGTCTATCATTATCAATGACAAATACCTTTCACAAGTGTAAGGTCTCGATATCAGCGCCCATGTATGAATCATGTAGGGAACTAGCTTCGAACATATAGGATTCTATTGCTGATCGTTGCGAAAAATTGGATTGCGTGGTCAGTATCTGTGACTTTGCTGATGGCGTAAACATTTCAAAACGTTTGATGTACAATCGAGCATGGTCTCTCTAAGGAGTCAAGGGAGATGCAGATATATGTGGGCGGCACAGATCAATGTGACTGGTATGGTTTGGATGTACAAAGTCCACACATATCATGTTGATAACCCGTGCACATGTGACCTCATATAGAACATTAGGCTGTTGTGTCTATCATTATCAATGACAAATACCTTTACAACAGCCTGAAGCATAATAATGAATGTCAGCGTTGCTTGCCCTTCCGATAGCACGCCACAAAAATGCATGCAAATGCTAGTCATGGGTTCGTGCGAGCCAACAAAAGACAAATGCCCTCCATATGTCTACATCCTACATCGTTCAGCACCACTACCAGCATTTCCAAACAGGGCGGTCGGGTAGCCTAGTGGTTAAAGCGTTCGCTCGTCCCGCCGATGATCCGGGTTCTATTCCCGACATGGGTACGATGTGTGAAGCCCATTTCTTGTGTCCCCCGCCGTGATATTGATGGAATATTGCTAAAAGCGGCCTAAAACCATACTCTGTCACTCACTCACTCATTTCCAAACAAATCGCGTGCTCATGATCACTGACAGTACTGTGTGGGAAATTCAGATTCAAACACTTTATTTACAAAAATCTATTGTTAAAATGTTAATATGTTCTACAGATTCTACAGATTAAAGTTGGCAAAGGTTCCTTGGATTTTGTGGCCGGATATCAGTTCTCCTCTTACAACCGCTTTTGTAGGATCACAAACATACATCATAACCCACAGCGGTCTGTCAAATTCTACATCTGTAACAGTGGTGTACACTGAATTGTCAATGGCATTAACAACTAATATTTTGTCACTAGCTCCATCCAGTAGAAAGTATAGCTGAAGGTCATAAGACTGTCCAACTCTGTTCTCAGTGAGTGGAATGTGATTGAGGAGCTTTTTATTGTACTTTACCCGAAGACACAGCTGTTGGTTGTGGGTGGAGCATGTTGCAACATATACACTCAGTCCAATGTGTTGCGGCCGGACAGCATCTTCAGGAGAGGAGGTCAGGGCTATCTCTTGTATAAGTTTATTACTTCCTACCAATGTCTTTATAGATAACCGCAACTTTATTCCATACATGCAACGCTGCCCAGGACTGTTTCGGACCACCAAAGGTCTGGACGCTAGACATGATCAGGCATTTCGTATCCGACATCCTGTGTTCGGAGAAATAACAGCCGGTCGTGTGTTTGTGATTACACATTCAGATACGTCAATGATGCATTTTGCAGTGTTTGTGTCCCATTCCAGAGTCGGGCCTGTGATAAAAAAAACATTCGTAATGAGTACCAACATGTCTTCTTGTAGCTAACATATATATCACTTAATACGTTTTTTACCGACAATTTAGTCAATCTACCAAATGAAAGTTATAAGCTGTCATGGGGGCACGGGTGTCCCAGTCGTCTAAGGCGCCGCGATTCGCTGTGCAGAGTTGCGTCCCTTGGGCACGACAGAAACTTATGATTGTGGGTTCGAATCCCGATTCGCCCCGATTATGTTTCTAGGTATGTCAGCACCATACCCGTGCTCGTGGGTTTCACCGAAGTGGTAAACGTCTGAGACCTGTATCACTTCGGGCTTTCCTCCCACATTAAGCTGACACGCCGTGATATAACTGGAATAATGTTAAAAGCGGCGTTAAACCCAACTCACTCACTCACTCACTATGAGCTATCATTGATCTATTATGTATTAAGTTAGAAGTGTTAAAGCCAAGGCGTTCTTCTTCTCTCTGGTGAGGTGGTTAAGTTGGGTTTAATATATACAACTTCAGGATTATTACACGTATTACATGCATGCCCGGGCGCGCGAGGGTGTGTATGTAAGTGTGTGTTTGTATGTGTGTGGCTACTTGTACTAGTGAGGACGACTGCCGAAGTGCTAGCCAACTGAGATACCATGCCACAATTTTAACATGGATACCCCACTTAGTATGCTGACTCCGAGACGACCAGTCCTAATTTTGTTCCCTTAGTGCCGGGCGCCAGGTAGGGTAACAACAAGTACCATATTTTAATGTCTTTTGGTATGACGTGACTGGGGATCGAACCTCCGACATTCCGCTCACCGGACGGACGTTTTTATCCACTACATCAAGGAGGCTTTCTTCTCCTACATACTTCTATTACATAACATTCAAAGATCAGGCAACACATGCATGATATGCAACATTGCTAACGCGACCACTAATAAAACTTCTGTACTAAACTATCAAAAGGTAAGCACAAAGATCAGATCTCGAAAGCGGTCGTAACCTCTCGAAATCAACTGACAGATACAAAACCAATGAAAAATATCTTGTAACATCATGTCGTCAAGGGCGCAGATCTTACATGTTATCTCCTGGTCAGACATCTTCCGGTCCATCTCGATCACTGAAACAAGATATTAATCTTTATGTGTGTCCCATGTACACGGACTGCCTGCTCTTACCATTTTGATTGCATACATTACCCGTTATAACAGTATCGCGGGATGAAACAGAAGTACAAACTTCACTGGACGGGGTCGTGTCATTCTGATGCATCTGAATATTTGCCGTAGATATTTAGGCAAGAAAGAAGTCATCACCTTGGGCATCAGTTTTGCTCCCCTTCTTACTTATCTGTTCTTTTTACATATGGATCAGAATTTCTGCCCTGCTTGGCAAAGTCAAAACTAGGTAATTTGGATAATACGTTTGATCTCATATAATTCCATTATGGCTAAATAGCCAATTCCCTTCCACTGATTTACCAACATGAAGTCATCGATCCCATTTGCGTGGATCGATGCTCATGATATCAATCACTGGATTGTCTGGTCTATTCTCGATTATTTACAGACCGCCGTGATATAACTGGAATATTGCTGAGCGCGGCGTAAAACAACAAACCAACCAACCAACCAACATGAAGTAGAAATAAAAGAGACAAATGATACCGCCTCATCAGTTTCATATTTATATTTATGAATAAAGATTCAGAATAGCCAAACAAATTCACCAGACCGTATAACTAGAGTGATGACTTCAACTTTCCAGTAGTCAATTTCCTCTTGATATCAAGCTGAATCCAGCGGGTCCGGTCTTTGGGGTTTCCATTGTTTTGAGGTGCAATCGAGCATGCTGTTCTTTGACGATTTCAAAAAGAGTCATAGGACTCTTGCTCAAAAGTTGTTTGATCAAGGTTACAAAATTCAAGGCCTCAGTAAAGTTTTCAAAAACATGTATGGTAGACATTTGACGTTGATAACATTTCCAAAATTGACGCATCAGTGACAAGAATGATGCAAATCCCTGTTTTGACATTTCTCACTTGTTCAGATGCATCAGAACTCCAAACCTTAATACCGATTTATCACTGCGGGTGGCACATAGTATAACATTTCCACATAGAAAGACATGACAACAATCAATACTACATTTTCTTTGGAATAGCGTCACGTAATTAAGTCTTGAGACGGGAACGTTGTACAAAAGTAGGAAATCATGTAATTTAGCAAACAAAGAAAACCGTCTTGGGACGACGGGTGGATCTTTTTCGAACGCATCAGAAACATACAATAAATTCGATGTACATACGACTGAAAATTGTAGTATCTTACTACAAATACCTGGGTATAGCGTTTTTCATCCTGCCTTGTAGGCTACACCAGCATCAAATGTTTTTATTCCCATTTATAAATTGCTCAAGACCAAAAGCCATTTATATTTCGAGCCAGCTACAATATTGTTTGATGGAAACAAGTCTCCAATAATATTATTTGTGAAATGAAAATGTAGTAAATGCCATACTTTGGGGAGCTGAGGTTACAGTATGCATGTCCAGTGCCAATATAGAGTTGTAAGCTGTTGGGTAGGTTGTTGGGGATAGATTGTTGTTTAATGTTAAAAGGTTGGGATGACACCTTGAAAAGAAAATTTGGGATAGACCTTTTTTCCCTACTGCTTTTGCCCATGTTGGATCTTATAACAAAAGGATCTGTTGTTCAGGTGTTTCATTGTGTATGTACACATTGTGACAGTTGTGAAATTGAGGATGAGTATGATATTTAATTTACATGAGAACCAAAAATCTATTGTTCTAAAATAGGTCTTTACCAAATATGACCCGTGAAGATCCGGGCTAGAATAGGTCTTCAACGACCCATGCTTGCCGTAAAAGGTGACTCTGCTTGTCGTAAGAGGCGACTAACGGGATCGGGTGGTCAGGCTCGCTGACTTGGTTGATGCATGTCGTCGATCTCAATTGCTTTGATCAATGCTCATGAAATTAATCACTGGATTGTCTGGCCCAGACTCGATTATTTACAGACCACCGTCATATAGCTGGAATATTGCTGAGTGCGGCGTTAAACAACCAACCAACCAACCAACCAACTTTACCAAATATTGCTCGAATTTATAAATGTAAAGAACTCCTTGTCAATATTTTACAGTGAAATCAGTAAAGTAAAATCACGCGTGTTTAACATGTTGTATTGCAGTTATGTTGAGTGATTTCCCTTTTATACGCTTCGTACACTTACTTCATACTGTCTGTCTATCGTATCTGTTATTTCCATGAGAAATATATTATTTAGTACTACCTACCTGAAGGTAACTCGGCTGGTTCCACAATGATAGCGGTGTATGCTGCAGAATCTTCCACACCATGCGACGTCTCCGTTGGGGAGAACGTGACTGATCTGACCATTCCTGCCACCTTGATAGTATCCTGAAGATGTTTTACATTTGCTTGGACAAAATTAACTCCAGTCATGACGAAGGGTATTTCCTTTGGTGACTCCTCCTTCAACATGTATTCTATCCTGTCAGCTGTGCTGCTCATCTGTCGCGTGTATTCTATAGATGACCTCGCATTCCTCAGCAGTAGTCTTGTTGCATCCAGCGCCTGCTCTGTTAGCTTGAGACTTTTAGCTGATTTCTCCTCAACATCAGACAGAAGGATTTTTTGTCTTTGCTTCAGAGCATCGATCAAGTTGTCAAAGACTCTGTTGATATCATCTCTTGATACGCGCTTTGACAGTCCTCTATCTTCATGTTAAGATCTGACTCTGTTTTGCTCAGTCTTTTCGTCTTTTCCTCCATCTTGACCAAAACTTCATCAGTGGATTTTATCTTTTCTTTGTGTGCTTCATCCACGGACAGGACGTTGTGCCCCTTCCCTTTATCGTGATCTACTACAGTGCAGGACACACAGACAACCTTGTCACAAGTGTGACAGTAGAACTGTAGAGGTTGTTGGTGGTGACTACACTGATGTACACGACGGAAACTCTGTACAGGTCGGCCCTTCATCTCGTGGAAGGTATTTATTGTGTGGGCTTTTGTTACCATATTTCGTTTGTGAGCATTTAGGCAGATGGAACATAAAAATGTTCCACAGTTGTCACACTGGGCTACAGCCGTTTCCTTGTCAGGACAATCTGAACATGGAAGATGGAGACCTTTCTGGATCTTGAGGTAGTCCAGAAACTTCAGGATGACAGTCTCTTTGGGAAGAGATTTAACACCGCCTGTAAGGTAATGTCGATGTCGACACATGGGGCAGTCTAAGACTGTTGTGCCTCTACTGCAGGTTTCTAGACATGGTTGACATAAGGACTGTACACAGCACGGCATACGACGTGGAATTCGTGTCGACTCATCAAAGTGTTCTTTACATATTGGACACTCGGTCAGATGATCCTTGATCTCAGCAACTGAGACAAGATCCCACATGATGTCTGGCAAAGGAAAATCATCACGATTATGTTATATGAAATTGAAAAAGAATCTGTAATGAGGTAGTCCTAATGTGTATGTACTGTCGTTGTTAAGCATTCAATGATCAAAGGCATAATTGGGAAACAATGACAACCCAAATATCCACAAAGAGGAAACTCTATATGATCTGCTTCTAAGAGTAGACACATATACACACCCGTACACATACATATTGACACGTCATCAACCCATACGTCTGTTACAATGTAGTATACACGTTTTATACAGTTGTTGATAAGAGACAAGAACAGATTCGGGATTTCACATGTTTTACCTCAAGTAAAACCCCTGTGCAGTGGGTAAACAAGCGATATTCTAATAGTTTATTTCGCCCCGGATGATTACCTGAGTGGTGTTGGGCTTTAGTCTGCTTTAAACAATATTTCAGTGATATAAGGACATGTCAGCATAATGTGGGAGGAACGTTTAAAGTAACAGTGTAGAAACTCACGAGCTTGAATATGGTGCAGACAAACCAAGAGCAATTTATTGGGGTGAATATGGGATTCGAACAAATACTCCTGGTTACCTGCAAAACATCTAATGGGAAATCACAATGACAAAGGTCAGAACTCTAGCACACTTATATGCGTGTCAATGTACTCCATATCTATTTTATTCTTACAGTTTTAAGATGTCACGCTTCTGGTGGGAATGACATTAGCCATACATGTCATCTTTGCTTGTGGAAGGGACCGCCCATTTCTAAATAAAGCAATGAGCCCTGAATATTTTTTATTAAACACTTTGCAACAATGTTTCTTTGTGGCAAACAAGTGTATTTTATTCAAACAGTATGATGCATTTTAGGGTTTTTTCGAGCAATGTTTTATTCGATACAAATCAAATCAAATGGTCGGACCCTAAAGGACACACCAAAAATGCCTTGCACGATTCTAATTAGCAAGTTGTAATGTCAACGGCAAGTTGTCATGAATAAAAAGAATAAAACATTGTTTTACAATGTTATAGCTTAATTGTATTATAGTCTCTTTCAAAGAGGAAACTGCCGTTATAAATATAAACTTTATCATTTGTATGCAAATGCCAAAATAATTAAATATCATACGTATGTTGTGCCCTTAAACCTACAATGGTCTTAAATCTACAATATTCGTGAGTGGGCGTGGCTTATGTATGCACGTGACACTATCTTCCGCTAAACTAGTTGACGTCTAACGAGCGCATCGCTGTCTCGGCTGTCATTGCGTGATACGATGTTTAACTCACAATCTGCACATCAGGTATATAACATGTAGTTTATGTGTCTTTGAAGATTGTGCTGTACTGTATTTGCAAGCCTCGACTTCGGACAGATCGAAATTTACGCGAATTACTGAGTCAACCCAACTCGCCCATCTCCGAAACATTCAGTGATGCACAGTAGCCCTGATCGAAACATTGACATGTCTTTGCTATTACTTTCATACCCAACACAGTAAAAACCTTTTGTCACCAAGCTCCATACTAATACAATATATCTTTCCCTACTTGTTATATGCAAGAGCAAAGCAATCTCTGCGCATGGCATAAGGTGGTTAACTACAAGATACAACTATATTTTATTTATTTCAGAAACCCTGATAAGATTCCAGGTTGTCCAAGAAACAAAGAGTTATCATGCTTGTAAAATAAATAGGTAAAATAAAATCCAAATAGCACCTAGAACAATGTTTATTAATCAGGCCCAGGGCTCAGGCATTTAGGACTGGCCAAATCATTCTAGACTTGAGTTCCTTTCTCTATTTATTCATATGTGTCGGAGAGACAGAGGTTCAGGAATGTGCAATCCATATGAGCAGAGATTCTGAGACACTTTCATTCATTCTGTACTGCTTAACTATGGTCCTCATGCACGTAGAATATATAAAGTAAACAATATTACAAACAGTTCCAGGTGTTAGAGTGATACAACTTTTATCTCCAAACAGTATATGATATGATGCCCTATTTGTATAAAATACACTCTTCAAAAAAGAAACGCATAGGTGTTTTGAGAATTCCAATTAGATTTTTTTCCAAGCAATCGTCATAAAGACAATTCTTATGTTTGCTTCCCGTTAATCGTGTCATGTTTGTTGTGCACTGCGCGCAAGCACAATTCAAAATGTGTTTTTTTGTAAACGTTTATCAGCAAAAATGCAAAGGATGCATGGAAATTGCTTTCAGAAAACGTTTTCAGCACAATGCACGTGCAAAGTGTTGGAAACAATAGTAGAGACACTGACTATAAAAGACCGTACAAAATTCAACAGTTCACTACGAATTTTCTGACGTGAACGGAGATCGTAAAATGCCAAGATTAACTGCAGCTGACCGAAATATCGCCATTGGACGTTTGGAAGCAAGGGAGTCCCAGTCTGCCGTTGCAAGACACTTCAACATTCACCAAAGCACCATATCTCGATTATGGGATCGATATACCAGCACTAATTCGACTCAAGATCATCACAGAAGTGGAAGACCAAGAGTGACCACCCCTGCTCAGGATCGGTACATCCGGTTACATCACATTCGGAATCGATTTGCTACAGCAACGGACACTGAAGGACAAGTGCCTGATGTGGGAAGAATTTCCGACCAAACCATCAGAAATCGTCTGAGGTAAGTGGGAATTCGAGTGAGACGACCAAAAGTTGGACCTGTCTTGCCACGTCTACACCGTCAACGACGTGTCCGGTGGTGCAACAGAGTACAGGCATGGGATCTCAGGAACTGGCGACGCGTTTGGTTCAGCGTTGAGTCACGTTTTCTTCTTCAACGACGGAATGGAAGACAGCGTGTATACCGACGTCGACATGAACGTTTTGCGCCGAACTGCGTTCGACAGGTGCACCGATTTGGTGTGGGAGTGTCATGGTGTGGGGAGCCATATCCTACACGGATAGATCACAGTTAGTGGTTGTCCAGGGCAATCTTACAGCAAACCAATACATAGACCAAATTCTGCGTCATCACCTCCTCCCAACTTTGGACCGCCAGGGGGAGCTGTTCCAACATGATAGTGATCTCGATTATGATAGGATCACACATGGGGACAATATTTTTACGCTACGTTACCCACCTGGACAGTATGAATACACAATGCCATTTAGAAAGTGATCAAATGTAACTAATGTTATATTTGGGATAACACTTTCTTAGTAAAGTACAGATTCTAGTACTTTTTTTGGGTTGAGTACCGTGCGGGATTCGAACATACACCTGCCAGGGTGAGGCACCTAATCGCCAGCACACAAAGTCAGCTCCTGGACAGAGCCCACAATAATGTCAGTTCATAATAGCATCACACCAAATAAAAACAAGCATTTAATTATTCACATACATATTTAAAATTTATGATACAGACCAATTACTTTCAAATAGCTTAGGTCAATCTTCATCTCAATAAAACATTACTATTATTTATAATGCCTTTGGGGTCAATCTTCATCTCAATAAAACATTTCTACTGTTCATAATGCCTTTGGGTTCAATCTTCATCCCAATAAACATTACTATTATATATAATGAAAGTTGGTTTGAATCTTACTACTACTTATAATGCCAGTGGGGATACATCCCCAATAAAACATTACTGTTATTTATGCCTGTGGGCCTGCGACAATACATGCTTTTGGTAAGAGCCGACTAGAAGGATCGGGTTGTCAGGCTCGCTGACTTGGCTAATGCTTGTCATCGTATCCCAATGGCTTAGATACATGTTCCTGATGGTGATCACTGGATTGTCTGGCCCAGAGTCTATTATTTACAGACCGCCGTTGCTGAGTGCTCCAAAAACAACTAAACAAACAAAAATCATTAATATTTAGGATGCCTAAATTAAAAGCTACTTATGTCTTCGTTTAGACTGAGGTTTTATGTTCGTTTTCGCAAGACGCATCAACATAAAGCACCTCAACAACAGTGTTGTTATGACGTACTGGTGTGAAAAAATAAAGAAAGAAATACTTTCATATTTCTTTGAGATTTCATTTTATTTTTAATATATTCAGCACATGTTTCCAGTATTTAATTTCCAGGACTAAATGACAAAAAGAAATGTGGCATACTAAGAGATTACATCTCAAACCGTGACATTCTTGCCTAAAAGCTACACAATCTTTAAACACCACTTTGTAATATACAGTTCGCTTTGTTCATTTCACAGGGATTCACTGATGTGATCGTTTGCTTATTTAACAAAGAAGTTACAGGTTGTTTAGGTTATAGTGATTGTACCGCAAACAATGGAGTGCCGGCATATACGCTGTATGGTGTCACAACTCGGCAGAAGTCCGATGCACTTCCGTGTTCAGGTGAGATGCAGTGCGTACGAAACAAGTGTGACGTGGTCACATAAGCTCCGCCCATTCATGAATATTGTAGACTTAAGACCGTTGTAGGCTTATGGGCACTGTATTTCCTCAATTAGACGCCTCGACGTCTATTACGTTCGCGCGATACGTTGATACGGCGACTGATAGAGAAAATATGGTATATACGGTGAATACTATTGAAGTCGGTGTAAAACTCTGAATCCCCTCAACCTATTAACTAGCTATTCCACCAGAAAAGCTGCTGCATTACAAATGTTAATCACCCCCTAACCTCCACCCCAAGACACTCTCCCATTAACAGACAGATTAACATTCTTACCTTACGAGAACTGACAGCAGAGAGTACAGTTGGTTGCCTATATACATGTACACAAACAATACTGGACCTTCACCTTATCTGCACACGCGCAGTAGCTACTTTCGTTATCAGCACAACCCGGAAATCACGAATACCTCCAAGGTACAACGGTAAAGTAGGTCAGCTTTGACAATGTACTTCGATCACGCCGTGTGGGCACACTTGCGCCTCGTGCAGACGGTTGAGATATGAATTCATACCAGTGTCAGGAATAATGTGTAGGCTGTCTCACTGTCCCTAAAGCATATTCCTTCCCCTTACGTCCAGGTTTTACTGTTATGATATATGCCTAAATAACGCAAGTCTAGATTTTCCACAAAACTCTCATCTCACTGTGGCTCCTATTCAATTTATATAATGTTGCTTGTTTCTATCAAAAGTATATATGTTCAAAGATTCACTGTTAATCTAGGTTAATGTGGATTTTCACACTGATCGGGCGGAACAAGTTAACTGTATAGCTATGAATATGTGATATCTATCTTGCTTGATCTATGTGTTTGTATTTTTTGTTAACTGGTCGAAATTGTTCCAGAAGAGGAGGTAAAATTCCCTAGTACTGACTATATGGATGAAAATACTTTTGCGAAAGGCGGGACACAAGCATTGAAATGTTTGTATGTTTTTTAAGGTTTTGTATATGTTGTATATGCCCAATTTCAGGTTAATTTGGAACGTCATACTGAGTGAGAGGAACGCCTTCAAACCGTTTAATCTAAATCTATCATATATATCATGGTGGAGGGGGGTAATCATATTATGACAATGAGAAGTCTAGAAACGGTCATTTTGCTGGAAAACATTAATAAACAAAGGACCTGTCTAGAATAAATGCAAAAAAACAATTCCATGAACATACGCAATCCTTGCTAAAAGCTAAATCCATTGCACGATTCCGATTACATATAAGTAATACAATGGAAACACTTGTCAAACCAGAAGAGGTATCCCTAGTTTTGTGTATGACAGACCCCTTATTGTTGCAATTATAGGCAATTTAAACCTGGAAAATATATGATCTCTCTTGTAGAAAAACGCACTGATGTTTCTATATTATCATTTCAGGCTGTCAGGCGTGGAGATACAGATTCCATGTCACGATCAAATGTATTACATAAGGAGTGTTTAGTGAGATTTGTTGTGAATGCTGACTGAAATACTGAATAAAATGGTGAATGGAATGATGTACTCACCAAACTAGCACCAAATGGAAAAAAGGGAGCATGGCAAAGTACATAGACAGCTTCCTGCAAGACAGGTCGCCATTAGGAACACTCAACCGAACTTCTACAGATCACTAATCAGATTAAAACAATAGACTATGGTTGTAAGCTCTTTCAGCATCAGCACTGTTTTGAGCCGCCTCGACAGAATACAACACAAAGACAAATGTTAGCACTACAAGTTGAAACAGGAGAACTCCCATTGAAAGGAGGAACAAAAAGCCCTTTGGTAAAAAAAGATATGGCAAGCCACCCGAGATGAAGACCTAGATCTGCATGTATTTCGTTACCAGTTCTTGGTTTAGGCATAAATTGTCTTGACACCGTCCGGTCCACTCTCCTACCCAGAGTTCCACGAGGACAGCATTCGTCACATCTATCACAGTCCATTCAAGATACTGCATGTTTTTCATCGGATTCATTTTTGATGAGTCTACACATCTAGATAAACATATGGCATGGTTAACTTTCATTGACAACGTATCCCAAGACGTGAACAAAATATTTCCATTTGCGTAGTTTTCCTTCAAGTTACACTGCGGAGAGCTGGCGATACGAGTCACTTTGATGCATAAATATATATTGTCAGGCACCTCACTGTCGCAGTTGTAGTAGCATACCTATATAATTATGCAAAACAATACGTTAAGCGCACCAAAGACTTGCATTAGGCCAGTCTGTTCTGATTTCAGTGTTTGTTTAAAAACGAGAGAAAAGTCCGGTCACGGCGACATGCAAATTAGCTTATGGCAGAGGTGTTATGCTAGGTTTGATCAATTCAAAACTACATTTAATTATAGGGATATTTGCATATATTTACTTCAGAAAATGTTTATGAATTTTGTTTTGTAGGTAGTTTTAGTACTTTCATTCAAACGCTGGGTGTGTATTGATTGTTGAACTGATGATCTGGCATGGCCAGGTACATGGCCAACAGAATAACAACAAACGTTTTGAGAAAAAACTATTTCATGTTAATTTTACAAATCAGTAGCTGAGACAAAGAAGCAGTGATAAACATTAATATATCATCATTATTAATATGCTTATACATCCCTGGATGTAGCTAACGATAATTTCTGGTCATACCCTTCTGTTGCATGGCCACCTGCTGTGATGGGTAAAAGGTGGTAATATTTTGTTTTTGTGTATAACAATTCTGGTTATAAAAATTCGTAGTGCGTATTATGTACGAGGTGAGGTGAAATGGGGTATGACGTTGCGTCCATGATTATTGCAGATATATAGCGACGTGCATGCATGTGTGTGTGTTTACATGTGTGGCTGCTTTTGCTAGTCCTGACTAATGCCGATTTCATAGTCCAAGCCAAATGTGATACCATGCAGCAGTATGTAACGCACACCCCTCTCAGTAAACTGACTCCGAGACGACCAGTCCTTAATGCCGAGCGCCAGACAGGGTAACAACAAGTACCATCTTTTAACCTAACGTCTTTGGTATGACGTGGCCGGGGATCGAAGCCCGGACCTTTCGCTCTCCGGGCGGGCGCTTTACCACCAGACCACAGAGCCGGTCTATTGTACACGACTAAATACAACATGTAATATTTATGTGATCAACAAATGTGCTCGAGATGGTCCTATCTAATCTGAATACGTGTTCCGCATCATGCATTAAATAACCATAGTTGCCTCCGAGCCAAGTACATGTGTAGACCTACTCATAGTCTTTGAAAATATTTAATGTTGATAGAAATAAACCACTTAAATTGAAAAGGAACCCCAATGAGATGGGGGATTCAGAACCTCTGAAGAATCCAGACTTGCTTTATTTAGGGATATAGCATCACAATAAGGACTACAGTATTGAAGGGGAAATGAATGTTGCACTTCAGGGTATAACTGACGATTTCAACTATAAAACATCGGCTCCGAGCAGTCTTACCTATACCTATACTTTCCGTACAATAGTCCAAAATTACAGGACGCCCTGTGTTACAAGGTGGAGCAATCATTTTGCAGGATTATGTCAATCAGCAGTGTGCAAATATGTCATCATGGGTTAGAAAAAGCCAATGATCACCTTGATTATAGTCCATGGTTAATCGGTACCATACCCCTGCTATTTGGTTACACCAAAATGACTTCATCCACAATTAAGCTTTTGTTGGAATCCCGTAAATGTTTCAGTTATGAAATGGGGATTTTCAGCCTGACAGCCGTGCTAACGAAACAAAACATTGAAACGGTCACCTAAGATTTTACTCCTACATTGTAGTCACACATCGTGATAAACCGAAATACTGTATAAACAACGTTGCAATCAACTTTCTTTGAGAATGACCATATTTAACTTGCCACAATTTCGTATAAATGATGTACGTGTCAGACAAACTTTAATTGATTAAACTGACAAAGAGCAGAAATACAACACACATTGATGCCGATGTGCAAAAGAGATCCGGAAAAGTATATTGTTTCATAGAGAATAACCTTCTGGGGATGTTGTATATGTCAATGTATGAGGGAGCGAATAGGTCCCAAACACTCGTATTGTTTGTACCAGGCAACTAGTGGTGATCGGTTGGTCGGACCTAACTATAGTGACATGCTTATCGAGTGTCGGCCTACCCTGAAGGCGTGGGACGTTGCTAATGTGATCCGCCACTTGACGGTCTATCCAAACATAAAGTCCACCGTTATATAGCTTGAGCATTGCTGACAGCTGCATTAGACAATACCCACTCACCCAAATATGATTGGAATAGAATTACAATATTTCGTTGGTTATGTTGATATTGTTTCTGGTGCATGTAAAGACAATCCTCATCATAAACTCCCTACTAATGAATTCTCTTCAAGAGAGAACAGCAAACCTTGGCCTGCAATGTTGTCTCTACTTGGTACACATTGATTTACTTTTGTGAAAGGACAAAGTCAGTGGATTTTAAAACTGTTATCATTAAATATTTAAATGCTAAAATGTATACACCATTAGTGTGAAAATTCATTTTTGATAAGTTGTAATGTACACACGGGGCAGCTGTGTAATAGATTACGGATCATCTGATGTAGATTATACGGGATTTCCCCTTCACTGAATGAGTGTGATAAGGGACACAGTTAAGGACAAATGGACACCTGTCAAACTTTTACTCCACTGACCTAGATACGTATATGTTCCAAAAGTTAAATATCATGGTGACATTTCGATAAATATGTGAAGATTACCGACTGATATTACTGACGGAGAAATAGTTTTTTGTGAATATAAAGAAAGTCCTTCCTTGATTGTGTTAAAGATTATGGTTAATCTTTAAAACATGGATTTGGTGGTACATTTGCTGAACCCAACTATATATCTCTCTTTGTACGGATTTCGTTGGAGCTTTGGAATCCAGTACAAACTAGGAGTAAATATGGTTTCAGGTTTCTAGTCAAGTCAAAAGTTGATAGTACTGATGCATGGTTTTGGCAGATTATACGGGATTTCATTTTTTGACGTGACATGCTGATGCATGGCAGTTAACATATTGGCCTTATAGGTGGCATTATTTGATATGTCACTTATTCCAAATTCTTTGATGAACCAATGTGTGTAGGATGCTTACATGTGATGGTTATGTTATTTGAGGCCTTGCCAGTGGGAACAACGACTTTTCATGTAGGGCAGCCAGAAGTTGGATGACTGCTGATTGGGACAGAATTGGTTTGTTCCATTTCTATTTCCTCTCTTTTCAGTTTGTGCATTCTACCACTGACAACACCACGCACAGACTTAACCCACTCTGGAGGACATTCACAGGTTCCTGTTCTCCTTTGCCCCATTTATTGGCATATTCTTCGACAGCATCCCTAAGATTTACAGTTGTGATCCCAATTGGAATGATGCTGCTCATTGGAATGATTTTGGTCCATATTTGAATGACTGACGAATGTTATTATTGTCAACAAAAGAGAAGTCACCTGTGATTATATGACCTATAGGCTGGTACATGCTATGTCTTAGAAGGAACAGGTAGTGGAATTCACATTATGAGCTGCCAAGTCCACGTTCTGCAACACTTTCCTTTAATTGAACAGCCTGGATGAAATGGTGCTCGCTTTGGAAAATGGCATTGTTGGTGGTTCCTGTAATTTGAAATATAGAACAAACGGGGGAACATATGGTACAAGTTGACATAGGGAATTATATCTGACATCATTTGAGTCACATGTCCTCCACATATCTGACAGACCCGTGAAGATCCGGGCTAAAACTTGGTCTTCAGCAACCTATGATTGCCGTAAAAGGCGACTATGCTTGTCGTATGAGGCGATCGAGATCTGGTGGTAAGGCTGGCTGACTTGGTTGATGCCTTCGTATCCCAATAGCGTGGATCGATGCTCATAATGTCAATCACCAGATTAATTACAGACTGCCGTCATAAAGTTGGAATATCACTGAGTGCGGCGTTGAACAACAAAACACATATACAAAGTTGAATTTAAGCCTTACATATTTTGAAGAAAATGTTGACGGTGGAGAAGCGTGAGAGGCCATGGAATTGACATTGATAAAATGCTAACTTCTATTGGCATATGCTTGATTATCCTGCGTCTGCAATCTGGGCGAACATTTCACTAAATCGCATTCATGTACGTGACATTTAGATATATATGTTCATATGTACAACGCACTGTGAATATTTCCATTGCATGTGGTTTTCTGGAACATGACTATTATGTATTCCCTTACACTTGTGTTCATGCATATAGGGAAAAAATGACAAGGACATTTGATGTATTTTAGAGTTATCAGCTTGTGGGGATTGGAAAAAATACCAGAGCAACAAAGGTACAGAAGTTTACCTTCATTTAATTGTATAACAATCTCCCACAAAATCTGATGTTATTCGGGTCAAACACAGTTTAATTTGTATGATCATTTCGTAACTAGTGACCCTGAGCTTCAAAATAGGACTATGTCTTGATAGAGTAATAACCGTCACATGTAAATGGTTTGTTATAGCACGACGGGCACGACAGACATAAGATATTGCACATATTAAGTATATTTAAGCCTCTCTGAAGTGGATATGTGTTTAAAGCTGTATGTTTATCTAGAATCTTAAAAACCGATGTTAAACTATTCGATAAAGTGTAAACACGGCAATGATGTATTGGCGATGTGACACAGTGATATATACTGAAAACACTTGTGTTAGGTTTACGCTACATACAAACCAACAAATATGTTAGGCTATGTACTGCATATGAGTACCTAAAACCTAACATTGACATCGCGAGCACGTTATTTCCCTTGCCATGACTTGTGTGATAGATCAGGCTTACCGGTGGTTGAAAGCAACATGCATGCCCATTGGCATACTATCAACCTAGTCACATCTGATCCGTATTTGAGTTGCCTTTTTCAGCATGCATGCGGTTATCAGGACTTATTCTAGATCTACAGTGTAAATAAATAAAAAAGTGCAAGTTGACAAATACATTTTGATAGTTTTATTAATATTCAAATCAACGAAGGGACAAATATTAAATTACACATTCTTTGCATTTGTTAAGTGATATATTTAGATTGTGTAATGCTACGTGTCGACGTCCAAATTGAAACAAGTTGACCAATAAATCCATGTGTAAAATCATTTAGTGTGAAACCCAACAAAAGGCAAAGAAATGCTATACAAACAACAACTATCATATAGAATTAACTAAGTTTACAAATCGGTACAAATTGCTGCAAAGTAATTACAACGGGTGGACACACTATAGTGGTAGTACAAAATCCACAAAAGTATATGTGAGAGCAATAAAGTCATTGACATTAATATTTACCTTGAAGCAACAACGGTCAATCTTCCAAAATAGGCCTAGTCTGGATGTCCAGGGTGGAAACAATGATCTTCACACGATTATTTTTCACCAGCCTTGACTGTTGACATTTCAGCAGATGCACTCAGTGCATCAATGGAATGTTTGAAGCCTATGTGCGTATACATAGTTGTCTTGTCTACTAGACACTAATGTTTACACAGGACACTACTTCATAGAGCGAAACTAACGATAGATCATGGTGAATGTAGCGTTTTCTCACTAATTATACAGAACCTCTGTGTCAGAGCCAAAACTGTCACATTTCTTTCAAATATTGGCGTCGAATGCCGTGAAATCTTGAAACTGACAGGTCACAAATCACTCGTGTCGTGTCACTCATCTGCAGCCTAAATTGCAGCTGTTCCAGTTCCATTGGCAATCACGTTGCACCAACAGGCTCATTCCCAATAAATCAACAGGTTAATGTGGAACCACATCATAGATCTTGGTTCGTGTAAAGCGCTCGGTTACAAATTAAGGTAAGAGGCATCTCCTCTACAGTGGGACTACATCAAATTTCAAAACAGGGTAAGTTTATATTCTAAATGACGATGTTTCTCACACAAATTCAAGCAATTTTGAAGCCCCATTCAAAACATTGCAACATAACCTATATGTTGCACTTCACTTTTTCATTCATTATCCAGTTAATATAACATCATAATACGAATATACATATATAGATAATACTAACATTGTGAATTGCTGTATACACTTGCACAACTTCACAATAAATGAACACTTTAAGACATTTCATGGTGACATCTTAAATGTATAATAAGTGTATATCTTTCACAATAAGGAACAATCCACACACACGCGCGCGCTATGTACAGCAGCATTAACGCAAGTAGTGTTCGACTACACAGCAAGTATACAACATTGATACTAATGAGGCTCTTTGGTTCTATTTCCTGCAAGAAATATAAGTACCAATGTCTTAAGGAAACAAGGCAGAAACGTTATATATTGTAGAGAGTAGAAACATAAATTATGACTGCTGATACTGATTATTCAATGCGGAAAGAACTTTGGATAATAATTCCACAGAGAATAACATGACCACAAATTTTACCAGATGATTTCTTTCCTTTGATATTATACAAGGGGCGAAGTCACTTAAAAACTACCATTCGAAAAGGTATCATTGAATACGACTTACTCCCCATACCCAACCCCAAACCAAAACCCACCCACCTCAACCTCACCCCATCCTAACCAACCTCACCCCATCCCACATAACCACACAGAGAGGAAAACACGTTCATATTTCACGAGTGGATGTACTAGGTGAAGTTAGCCATCATTATTGTTTCGTCAAAGTAATTTGGGTTGGAGTGTGTAAGGTTTAACGCTCCTTTGAGCAGTAGCTCAGTTAAATAAGAGCGCGTCAGCTTAATGATGAATGAAAACCTTAATCAAGGAAATATTACTCATAAACCAAGAACCTTAATCTAAGTATGAAATTGGAAAGCACGGCCTCCTGACTATGTCCCGTCCATGACACATCGAGCTACGGCGCATTGGACGACTGGGCAGCCCGTGCCCTGAGTCATAAAAACCCTAATGATAATATATTTTTCAGTCCAGCCCTTACCTTGGAGGTATTTTTACTTACTCAAATGACGTCATATGATTGACATAGCTTTATATATAACAAGCTCGCTGACATTAAATGACGTAGTCCTTTGTGAACGTCATGAACATTGGTCGAGGTAGAAAACATGATATCAGATGAAAAAGTACATCATCATGTCTAAAAAATGAAAATACACAAATCCGTGCTATTTACAATTGCAGTAAAACATGGTAATAACAAAAATCACGGGACTGTTCAAATGAGTTGATTACAGGTGAGGGTGTATCGATATGGAGCGGGGATAGAGATGTGGTGGTGCCCAAGTTGTACCACACGAGTTATCTCCCATAAATTATCTGTAACCACACGTTGACTGAGGTGATATTGCAATCCTCAGATGATTTCAACGAATACTTTCAAAGTTACTGTCAAATCTATATTCCTCTCGCAATAGTACTGTTCTCCCTACATGTGTGCATGCATTCATAATGAGCCACAACAACTACACCACAGTGTCATATTTACTTGAAATAGTATTTGCCTTGGTCAGCAAGCGATATTCGGTAAATGAGAATTGATATGATTGTAAAACATTACACTCTTCGAAGGTAAGACGCAATTTATGCTAGCATGAGAATATTCAGTCACTAACTTTGTTATTCTAGTCTGCGTTCAAATAATGTCCACTTTGCCGCTTAATGTTTTGCGACAGTAAGATACTAAGGAAAAGTACTGAACATCAGCCGTGTTGCTTTATTATGGCTTCAAATTTCATTCGGACTTGCATTGTTTGTTTGTTGATTAACGTCGCAATGAGCAATATTCTAGCTATATGACAGCGGACTGAAAATAATCGAGTCTGGACCAGACAATCCAGTGATTGTTGTCATGAACATCGATCTACGCAATTGGGATACGATGACATGCACCAACCAAGTCAGCGAGCCTGACCACCCGATCCCTTTAGTCGCCTCTTACGACAAGCATAGTAGCCTCTTACGGCAAGCAGGATTCTAACCCGGATCGTCACGGTTACATTACTATTTGTATTAAATATGTAAACCAAACGTGTTTTTACATATGTACACAAGTTGGTAATGTGTCAAGGGCATACATATTATTTTACTGAGCTGTGCTTGTATACATTGCATGTTACATGGAGTGTGTGATTGTTGTGGATAGTGGAAACTAGTCTAATGATTGTAGTTTGCGAAGGTTCCTGTGATGTTGTGGCCTGTAATCAGTTCTCCTCTTACATCTGATATTGCGGGATAACCAACATACATCATGACCCACATGGGTCTGTCAAAAGCAACATCTGTGACGGTGGTGTACACTTTGTTATCACCGGCATCAATAACTAATATTTTGTCATTAGCCCCATCCATTAGAAAACACAGTTGTAGGTCAATAGATTGTCCAACTCTGTTCTGAATGAGAGGGCGATCAGTGAAGAGGGTGTTATTACAGACTACACAGAGACACAGCTGCTGCTTGTGGTTGGGGCATGTAACAACACGTACACTCAGTCCGGTGACTTGATAACAGACAGCATCTACAGGGGTGGGGGTCAGGGCAATCTCTTGTATAAGTTTATTATCTTGTATCAATTCCTTTACACAAACCCGAAACTTTACGCGAAACATGCATCGCTGGCCTTGGCATTTTTTAACCATTAAAGGCCTGGATGCCAGACATGAAGTGATATTTTGTATCCGACATCCTGTGTCAGGAGAAGGGACGGCTAAGGTGGTGTTTGTGATTACACATCCAGACACGTCAATAGTGTTATCAGCAGTGCTTGAGTCCCATTCCAGAGTCGGGCCTGTGGGAAGAAAACGTCCATAATAAATACCAACACATCTTGTTGTAGTGTATAACACTTTAACTTCCTAACTCACAAGACACTAGTATCTACCAACCAGAAAAAGAAAGTCACAATTTAGTGTTATATCAATTTCAAATGTCATAAGCGTTCTTCTCCTATATATTGGGGTGGTCGGGTAGCCTAGTGGTTAAAGCGTTCGCTCGTCACGCAGAAGGCCCGAGTTCGATTCCCCGCATTGGTACAATGTGTGAAGCCCATTTTTGGTGTCCCCCGCCGTAATATTGCTGGAACATTGCTAAAAGTGGCGTAAATCCCTACTCATTCACTCACTCTCTTGTATATTTCTTGTACATAACATTGAAAACCCAAGAACCTCTTGCATGGAACATCGCTAACGCAAATCCTATCATAGCTCCTATACTTTAACATTGACTGACACTGCGTTTTACGCTCGTTTAGATCTCGAAAGTGGTCGAACCTATCGAACTCAACAGACAAAATGAATGACAAAACCAATGAATAATATACTGTAACATCATTGAGTCAAGGCCGCAGATCTTACATGTTATCTCCTGGTCACAGATGCTCCGGTCCATCTCCATCACTGAAACAAAGATAGTAATCAGTATGTGTGTCCCATATACACGTACTGCCTGCTCGCACTACTTTAATGCAGAAGGTCTACCGTGAAGATCCGGGTCAGAACAGGTCTAATGGGATCGGGTGGTCAGACACGCTGACTTGGTTGGTTCATGTCATCGTATCCCAATAGCGTACATCGATGATCATGGTGTCAATCACTGGACTGTCTGGTCCAGACTCGATTATTTACAGACCGCCGTCATATAGCTGACATACCGCTGGGTGCGGATTCAAACAACAAACAAACAAATAATGCAGAACGTACCTGTTTTAACAGTATCATCATGTGAAAAGGGAAGTACAACAGGCAATTCACTGGACGGGACTGTGTCCATCAGCTGCCACACGTAATGGAATCCCAGCCATCAACGTGCGCCAAGTTGGTGTTCGTACCATGTCAAGCCGACAGGGCATGATTATGTCTGACAGACTGTTATCCCCTGAATACCACAGGGACATGTATGTCTTTGTCCTTCAACCTCAGTTTGAGATTAAATAGAACATCTGATTTGTCAAGACACCAAATTATATTTCTGAAACGTCACCACGAACCAAAGTTCGTTAAAGAAAAAAGCCGCAAACATGAGTGCCGAAGGGATCTTTCCGTCATGGTATCTCAGTGTCCTAGCACTATGAAATCGGCATTGATCCAAACCAGTAAAAGCACACACACACACACACACACACACACACACACACACACACACACACACACACACATGCACGTAGCTATATCAGTACAATAATCTGTAAAGCGACGTTAATACCCTATACACCTCACTTGTTACATTTAGACGTCTTCTTCTTTATTTCAATGCAGTACGACCCGTTGTAACTATGACTTTGTGAGGTTGGTTGGTTTACGGTTGCCAGTGTAAACATGACGTGCTATTTGAAGATGTGTACACATCCTTTGAGGTATAAAATAGTGAAATAAAAACATGATAAGAATTCAATTTGACATTTTGTGTGAGTTCGAGGATGGGCTTCCATAGAGTAAGGGTCAAACTGTATGAACGTTGGAGCTTGCACGTCAATTCTTAAATAACAAAATTAATCATATTTTATTCTTAAAATATGTAAAATACTGAGACAAATTGAAGAGAATAACCACATTCTAATTACACACATACCTCCGATATTAACAACAGATTTGACTTTATAGATTTCTTTTTTATATGTAGTATTAATGTCTATGTTATCGGAAAAAAATAAACGAACTCCTTTGTTTTTCAAAGACATTACTTACATGATGTAAACATAAATCAATGTTGCCGAATAAGTTTCAGATTCTTTTTTACACATCCAGGTTGTTTTTGCAGGTGAACGCACGTTGATGAAATATATAATTATATTGATCAATATAGCATGTCTCAATGCCGCATCTCCAAAGACATAAAACAAGTAATGACGTCAAACGAAATTGTGTCAAATTTTCAGTTTTCATCATATTTGTAAGCACTTGATTATTAATGGTACACCATGAGTCACATGACACTGACACAATCAGGTGAATGCTTGAACCCAGGGACTAATTCACGTGTTAGATATGGTCATCCATTTCGCTATGACTTCCTATGTGTGTAGTATGATATCCTCATTAATTATTATTTGAGGTGACGTTGGAATGGATGGGTTAATCGTGAACAAAACAATGCGAAAATACATTGTCGTTATCCACAGCAAATTATCACCAAACTCGAATGCATAACGTTATATATAAACATGCAAATCAACTTGATATAGATTTCAGTCCTTCAGAAATTAGACAGTATTTTGTTTGTGTACGAAAAAATGTGGCGCAATATGCTACGAGTTGACGTATAACAAAATCTCGGCAACACAAAGCACTGTCGGTTTCTCGAGCCAGTTCAATGATTGCAGTTAATTTTACACCATGACTAATTTAATTTTCAGATCTTATAGAAATGTGCGTCATACAACTCATTCGTCATCCAGAAAGGAAAGACTTGCATGAACTGGCATTGTTTATCATTGAGTGATTATGAGCTGTCTATTAGTCGAAATGTTAAATAACTATATATTGTTATTGATCGATACTTGTCGTATGTATTCAGGGAACAGTCTTTATGTCTTTTTGTTTATGTTCATAAATGTAACACATCCGCACAAACGTAAGTGTCAATTACGTGTACACTAAAATATTTGCATATTTGTACCTAAGGCTACATATGAAGTAGTTCTTATTAATAAATACGTTGAAATTATGACTTCACATGATGTCTTTCTAATCCTTAACACAAAAGAAACTGTAGATAACATACAAAATCAGTTTATCGTTTAGCGCTATAACGCAACTACAGCCCAACCCATTCTTTTATCAGCCAATCAGGACACAGAAGTCGGTTAGTGGACGTGGCCTTATTTGTTTTCGGTTCATGGAATCATAAATAAAACGTGACAACAAACATTTCCATAACAGCGTAAATAAACTTTGAGGCAATATCTATACGCATTTCTTAACACTGATTGGTTACCCGTGATCTATGAAGTCTTCGATATTACAAAGGGCATGCGCACATGCTAATTAATTTCTTCAACCTAATAAAACAGACAAAAAGAACGGCGGAAGCCCATCCGATGTCATTATATGGAAATACCCCTGATGGTTATGGTTTAATCAAAATGAATCCCTGCAATGAAAGCAGTTTTAGATTTCGGATGACATGGCTAACACCAGGGAGACCATATAAAGGATAGTCTATATACGATTGCCACTCCCTTGTCATCCATCTATCGTGGTATACCCAACACCTGTGTATTTTTCTTCATTCACTTGATGCTCGGTTAATGAATTTATTACAGATATAATTAGTGGTAGAACCACTGACAAAACTTCCAATTTGGCATTTCTTGTGTCTGGGGTAATTATTCAATCCAAATCCAGGTTTGAACTTGGGGGAAATGCATGTTCTGAACAATGAACGTGACAGCGCAGCAAGAAAGAATGATCAGTTGAGTTACAAAAAAACAACATCCATCAAAGGTTAAACCGAAAATACGTTGATTGATTCATCGCTGTTATCTTGCACAGTGGATTTGTCACAAGTGTTTACATGGGTAGGTTCACTATGCCTATTTAAAAACAAGATGTTTTGTTCAACAGATTAACCAATAGTACGCTTTTTATTGGAATTCGTTATAATACATTTTTCAGTCAATTTGTAAAATAACTGAATATTTAAAAGTTTGATGTATTGCCTAAGTGAAAATTTTAGTCATATTACACATTGGCTATAACATGTACAAACGATAGAATAAGCAATGCTCAGGTGAAATATTAAATAAAAGCGACAAATGCGCTTACTGTTGGCGCAGCACAGGTCGCGAACTAGTCGAGATTTCTGGGATATCACCAGGGTACTTACGGTACACAACAACAAAGGCAGCAATCAGTCCCGGGAAATTGTTGAATATCAGTGCCCCTTTAAAGGAGACGAAGCAAGTCTGGTTGATTACCGTTTATGTTCAAGTTACTAATTTACCACAGTACTACACGAACATGGTGTCGGATCATTTTCCATGCGTTATGTCATTGGAAGTAAATACGGCCCATAGTGCAACGGCTAACCGGGCGACGAACGAGGATAATAATGTATCATCAGATATAAAGAGAATACTACACAATTGCCTGTCAGATACAATTTATCTTACAACGAGTTTTTTCAAAAAGCTTTCGCCCGTTAGATACGCTTTGAAACAACGAGTTGTAAGAAAAATGGTATCTGACAGGCATGAGTGCAGTAATCTGTTTCTAACAAACCCTAAAGTCGCACGTTATTAGCATCGAATCGATGCATTTTGTCTGTTTCCATGATCGCAGTGGCGCATTCATACAAAACCAAACAGTCATGAGTGACGTCATCCGACGTACTGCTTACTATTCATAAATAATGTGACCCTACACCTAAGCCTGAAAACGTTTCTGCCTTTTTGTGGATTACAAAAGCCATGATTTTAGTGCAAACTAGATAAGATCAAAGAACCCGCATGATGCTGAGTTAAACAAAATCACCTCAAAGAAATAACCAAATATGTACAACAATGTTTATATATCGTATGACATCACTGCCGGTGACCGACGTCTACAAAATGGCGTGTTCACTGACAACAGTACGTTTATGTAAAACGTTTACGATCGATGTTGAATTTCCCTGATCAATTAGACGAATTGATCTCTCAAAATGGGAAGGTGTAAAATCTGAATTTTGCTTTGTTTACATTTCAACAAGTACAGTTTTCCGAGCACAGTGTTCGTTTCCAAACCTAATTTATTTCGAACGATGTCATCTCGATAATTTGTATTGGTGATAAAGACCATTTGTCATTTGATTCTACAATGTAGGAGGAATTCAGGGATGCATGTATCGCAGCTGAGTTTGAAATGTACGTGATCTCAAAGGCGTTTCATAACCCGCATACGTGAAACATGATTTTTGTGAACAGAATCCAATATGGCGGAAAGTACACTTCGGCGTTTGTGTTTGGGTATTTTCCCAATCGTTCAAAACGAGTCTAGATTCCTCGGCGACGTTTCAGAATTATCATTGATGTTTTGGTGAAAAACAGATTCCCGTGATCACTAATGTGCTATTTTTTGAAATTCAATCCTTCGACTTAATATCCGATATTTAAATTTCTGAACACACAGTAATTTTGCTTTGCCCAAAATGACAGTGGATGATATCACAGAAGAGAGAAGCGAGTTGAGCATGAGGAAGATTGTATAGATGATTGTATAGATCCTTTTGGAGACGTGTCAACAATATTATTTCTTCACCTTCTGTGACAAGCAGCCCAGCTGCAGGTATTAGCAATGTGCAATGGACAGAATATTTCCAGCATTGGTTTAATTTAAGGGATATACATGTGGAAGGGGACAATCTACACGCGGCACAAGATTTTATCACCAGCCATTCTATTAAAGAGTGCAATTACTGAAATGATGATGGTATGAATAATCCCCTAATACTGATGTAACTGAAGGAGAAGTATTACCAGCAATACATAACTTGAAATTTGGTAAATCGGCAGGACCGGATGGAATTTTCCCGAAATTGTGAAATGTTGCAGCACTTCAATCATATCACACTTAAAAATAGTTGTTCATAGGATTATGCATAACGGCGTATTCCCTTACTAGTGGGCAAAGGGTATAATACTTCCCGTGCATGAGAAAGATAATATTAATCATGTCAATAATTATAGAGGAAATACGCTGGTGGATGTTTTTGGAAAGTTGATAAGGTGGATGTATTTGGAAAGTTGATAACAACAATATTAAATGAACGGCTCAAGACTTTTGCAGAAATTTATGAAACGATTCCTGAAGCTCTGGATTGATTTCGGAGCAGATGGAGTACAATTGACAATATATTCACTTTACAGTGTTTAGCACAAAAGTATCTCTCTATATATAGCTAAACGTCGAGGTAGATTTTAGTGTTTGTTTGTTGATTTCCGAAAAGTGTTGGATTCGATCAAAAGGAAGTTCTTGTGGTATTTACTACTGAAAATGAAATCAACAGTTGTTGATTGGGGTTTTTGAAGGATCTATACTCCAAGATCCAGTGTGCTGTCAGGACATCAAAAACCTCTCTTTCAGATTATTTCGAATCACTGACCAGCGTTCGACAAGTCTGAATGTTGAGTCCCTTCATGATGTTTAACCTCGAACTACAGTCTATGACAGAAAGAGGAATGTTTTTTTGAGAGGAATTCGTTGACCAATATTACTTTTACTATATGACGATGATTTGGGTATATTCGATGACACCGTAATAGGTCTGCAAGGCAAGATTGACATTTCATCTATTTTTTTATAAAACGTTGGGACTTTGTCTAATACCGAAGGCTTGGTGTTCAGAAGAGGTGGCACTTTAAGGGATGATAAACGATGGTGCTTGAATGATAAGCATATTAATTTAAGTACTTACTGAAGTTCTGTTTTCAACCAGATTGTCTTGGTTTAAATGCATTGATACCCTCAAGATTAAACGCCAATAAGGCTTTGCTTACCATCAAAATGCTGCAGTTTCACTTTATAAATATGCCAGTTAACATTTTATTTAAATCATGTGATATTAAATAAAGCCCTTTCTTCTTTGTGTTGCGGAGATTTGCGGATGCAAAGCTGGTCAAACTGTCGATACTTATCATACTAGTTTTTGTAAAATTTGTTTCAGGGGTTGGTAAATATGTACCAAGCACTTCAAAATTGTCTGAATAAGATATTAAATGTAAAACAGATATTATGTGCATGTGGATTATCATACGAAGAGTGTTAAATGCTGGTGTAAACCAATTAGAATGAATGATGACAGATATCCCCGACAGTGTTATTCACAATGAAGGAGCTGGATGAATGTGTTAGAATTCATAACTCATAACTCATGTTAAACATTTCCGCTACATTTATGGATTTGGCTACGTTTGCATGCGCACGAGCAGAATATTGGTGATGTTAATTGTTTAGACAGCGTTTGTTGGATTGTAAAAATAGTATCCAGATGAGAATTGATGAGTCTTGTAAATTAAGGTATTATTCACATGTTAAGATAGTATTGGATATAGAATATTATGTTACAGCTTTCAGAAATATCAGAAACAGATCACAACTTTTGAGCAAGTGTCATTTGACGCTCTTAGAAATTTTCTGAGAAAGAACATGCTGCACTGTAACATAAAACTGATGAAACGTAGCTGCTGGAATACTGCTCGTCACAAAGGGGAAGTTCACTTTTGGAAAGTTGGAATCACCCCTGTTGTCATACAGTCTTGTTGAGATATTTGTGTCACACTTAAACTTTATGCATAGATCTAAATATGAAACAAATGAGTCTGTTTTAACCCGTCCCTTCTATTTCTGCTTCAAGTGGGTATATCAGTGAAGGGAATCGGCTTTTCACCGCTGGGGAAATAGTGGCAATATTAAAATATGTAAGATATAAAAAACACTTTCATTAATATAAAAACCTTCACTTTAGACATTACATACCATATGATGGAATCCTGGAAGGGACATTGTCGCGTTGTCGCATTGTCACCCTTACAACTAATGCCAAAAGTGTCAATATTAACCAAAGCGTGATAAAGCGATAATGTGACAATTCATCAAAAAGTTCCTTTTATTGGTCACTGCTTATTTTGGAGATTTTAACAAAACACTATCTATGGTTATAAAGAAATGCTCTTAGAGATCGAACTCAGTTACAACAATTACAAATGCGCATACATATATGTGCGTCCGCGAAGGAGCTAAGTCTGTGAGCTTAAGGGTCGTCAGTTATCTGAAGTTCGATGTATTGACTCCGAAAAAGTACATATGATTCAAATATTGACATTGCTGAAACATTATTGTGAAAATCGTGAGGCAGTATTGTTTAACGCCGCTCTCAACAGTCATTGCGTGTCAGCTTGATGTGGGAGAAAAGCCTGAAGTGATTTAGGTCCAAAATGAAGACACTTAATCAGAACGAACTGGGAATTCGTACCCACGATCATAAGGTTCTGGCACGCTTAGGGGACATCACTCTGCACAGTGAATTCATCGTAAAAACAAAGTCACTTGCCCAAAGAGGCACCACATGTGTTGCATGTGCTTCAGTGTGGAGCAGGACTGAAGACCTAGAAACTCCCAGGAGCCAAGCAGCCGAACACAATCACCAATCCAAGGACTCCCCGTGACTAACGTGACCTGTGGTTTAACGCCGCTTTGAACTAAATTACAAGTTATTCCACAGTGTGTCAGGAAATCCCTGAGTGTATAGTGCTGGGGTTCAATTCCACGATCACAGTTTTTTGGTAATTCTACATTTGTAAGGGGGCGGTCGGGTAGACTCGTGGTTGAAGCGTTCGCTCGTCACGCTGAAGACCCGGGTTCGATTCCCGACATGGGTACAATGTATGAAGCCCATTTCTGGTGTCCCCCGTCGTGATATTGCTGGAATATTGCTAAAAGCGACGTAAAACCATACTAATTCATTCACTCACTCACATTTGTAAGAGACGTGAACGACAGGGGCATCGATTTAAGAAGATGTCAGAGATCAGAATTAAATTAAATAGAAACGTTGTTTCTTGCTGTGAAGACACATAAGGTTTATGGAAAATGACACAGACAATAACGATATATGAACTACTTTCTGAAGCAACGATGAAAAAGTTCTTTTAACTTTGAGAAAAGCTACTCACATTGCCATTGCTATTTTGGTTTTGGAACAATTGGAGCTAGCAAATGACCACTGGAGTTTGAAAAGAGGTATAACCATTTGTACGCATGCGTAGATTAATTTACTTACAACGCATGCGCACCAATAATTGAACAGGACGACAACTCGACAATGCAACAAAATCAATATGTCGCATTGTAGTGTTGTCGCGCATTTTAACGCCCTTTTCGCTCAGTTTTGATGGGCGACAAGGTGACATATTTTCAAATTGAAAAATGTTGCATTGTCGACCTTTGGTAAAATATGAAATATTGTTCAAAGCGCAACAATTCGATGATGTGACAATGTGACAAATAGCCAAAATGTCTTATTGTTGTATTCTTGCATTGTCGCGCTTTGGTTAATTTTGACACCTTTTGCTTGTTTTTGTAACGGCGACAATGTGACAAAGGGACAAAGTCCCTCCTAGGATTCCATACATAGGAGGTAGCTGCACACATGTTAAATAGATGAACAGTATGTAATAGTTTACTACCTACCTGTAGGAAACTCTGCAGGTTCCAGTGTGATGGCGTTGTATACTGCAGTATCTGGCACAACATTCGGCCTCTCTGTTGGGGAGAACGTAACTGATCTGACCATTCCTGCCACCTTGATAGTATCCTGAAGATGTTTTACGTTTGCTTGAACAAAAATTACTCCGGTCCTGTCAAAGGGTATTTCCTGTGGTGACTCCTTCAACATGGAGTTCAAAGAGGCCTCAGAAGACCCCATTACTTGTAGATCTTCCACCTTGTCAGCTTTGCTGCGCATCTGTCGCATGTATTCGGAAGAAGACTTCACTTTACTCAGCAGTAGTCTTGTCGAATCCAAGGCCTCCTCTGTTAGCTTCAGATTCTTAGCAGATTTCCCCTCAACATCTGATAGAAGGATTGTTCTTCTTTGATTCAGCCCATCGATCAGATTGTCAAAGATTTTGTTGATATCATCTCGTGCTACCTTCATTGACAATTTGATGTTCTCTATCTTCTTTTGAAGGGCTGACTCCGTTTCGCTCAGTCTCTTTGTCTTCTCTTCTATCTTTCCTAAAACATCATTTGTGGACTTCGCCTTTCCTTGGTGTGCTTCATCCACAGACACGACGTTGTGCCCCTTCCCTTCTTTGTGATCTACTACAGTGCAGGACACACATACGACCTTGTCACAAGTGTAGCAGTAGAACTGTAGAGGTTGTTGGTGCTGACTGCACTGATGTAGACGACGAAAACTCTGCACAGGTCGGCCCTTCATTTCATCAAAGGTATTTATAGTGTGGGTCTTTGATACCGTATTCCGTTTATGGGCACTTAAGCAAATGGAACATAAAAATGTTCCACAGTTGTCACACTGGGCTACAGCTGTTTCCTTGTCAGGGCAATCTGTACATGGCAGATGGAGACCTTTCTGGATCTTGAGGTAGTCCAGAGTCTTCAGGATGACAGTCTCTTTGGGCAGAGATTTCACCCCACCAGGCAGATTATGTCGCTGTCGACACATGGGGCAGGATAGGGTTGCAGCACCTCCACTGCAGGTTTCTAGACAGGGCTGACATATGGACTGTACACAACATGGCATACGACGGGGAATTCGTTTTGCGTCATCAAAGTGTTCTGTACATATTGGGCACTCTGTCAGAAGATCCTTGATCGCAGCAACTGAGACAAGATCCGACATGATGTCTGGCAAAAGACAATCATTACGACCATGTTGAATTAAATGGAATCAATTTCTTTCATTGTGATGGATTTAAACATATATTATGAATTTGAAAGTGTCGTGAGACCGTGGTTATACATGTGATCAATTTCCCGAAGCATAGACTCCCACCTACACATACGCATCTCATCCCTTCACACGAATGTTACAGACTAGGATTCAGGATTCCACTCCTCATATACATGTTTCTCTTTCGGGTATATCACTTGTGCTATGTGTAAAGCGATGTATTAGTTTAACCCATGTGAGAGAGTGATGTTGGGCTTACTCTGCTCACAGTAGTGCAAGTATTTACCGACATGTCAGCTTAATTTGGGAGGAACGTTCGAAGTAACGTACCCAATAGAGAAACTCACGTGCATGAAAGGGATGCTGACAAACTTAGAATTATAACAGGAGCACATATTGGATTCAAACCGCCGATCCTGGTTTCAGCAATGTGGAGAGCTGAGCAGCCTGTGTCCCATATCACCTCGGGAATACCAATAGCAAAGGTCGAACCACAAGTACATGTATGGAGGACACGGGTGGCCCAGTCGTCTAAGGCAACGGTTTTCACTGTACACAGTTGTGTCCCTTATACATGACAGAAACCTATGATCGTTTTTGCGAATCCCGCTTCGCCCGGATTATGTTTTTAGGAATGCCAGCACCATACCCTTGCTCGTGGGTTTCCTCCCACATTAAGCAAACACGACGTGATATAAATGGAATACTGTTCGGCGGCATGAACTCGTACATATATGAGTTTGAGTGTACTCAATGAATGTTCATGCACAGAAGCTACTTTCGTAAAAGAAATACTCCATGCCATAGAAAGGTAGGGCAGTACACTACTAACATACAGCATGTCGTATAGTGAAATAGTGTGTACTTAACCATGTGGGCAGGTCTTACACAAATGCTTAAATTTGAAAAAGAAGCTTCATTGAATGTTCCCATCATGTGGTTTATCAAAATGTCAGAAAGATTTGTTATATCCGTGTGTTGATGTCAACGGGTCTTAAAACCAGTCTAGTCACGGTCTAGTGAACGTAACATCACCTCTCTCTTAATTGCCCGTTGCGTCGTCATCTCTCGGCAAACCCCGGCGGATGATAGAAGTATGCAATTTAAACCACTAGAAATAAAAATTTACAGGTCACTGATTCCCTGACAATGAACGTAAAGACACCGGAGTATGACATCCGCCGGACTTTACTTAAAGATTGAAGTTGTATTTGTTGACGTTGATCAGCTGATGAAGATGAAACAAATTCCATGATCATTCAATCGATGTCGCACTCAGTTTTCCCTAATTATCTTTTTAATGTTATTTGTTTACATTGAGGAATTCCCCTAAAGTAGTTCTGTATGTCTCCGCGCGATTGACAACGTAATCACGTGACATGCTGACGTTCGTCCTGAAACGACAGCCAGCTTGGTAGTGTTCACCTTGGCGAAGTCACCCGCTACTGTCAATATTAAAGGGTGGCGACACCGGGCATATAAGAGAAAGGGAAGCTGTTTGTCGAACGGTGACAATGCAGTAAATCTCTAGAACGTGACCAGACTGGTTTTACGACCCGGTGACAGTTGCCATCAACATGGACAGGCAGCACTAACAACACTCATTAAGTGACATTGTGAAACATATGTAACCTTAATTTTGTATTCTGTATGGAAATGGGTACAGCGACATTGCAGGCTTCTTGCGTCTGCCATTGAGTGACAAATGTTGACGCGATCTATATCATGCAGATGTTGATAACAAGCAGGAAGTAACTCGACATTCACATCAACTTTATATAATCACTACTCCAACAGAAACGCTGCTGCATTACATACGTTCTGTGATCCTGACACAGCAACACGTCATAATCAACAGACTGATTAACTTTCTTACCTTAAGAGAAATGACAGAGAGAGGTGTACAGAAGGCGTCTACATACACGTACACAGACACCACTCCACCTAAGCCTTTCTGCACACGCGCAGTTGCTACTTTGGTTATTATAACAACTTGAAAGACATGACTACCTCGTATGGTGTGTGCAGTCTCATACAATGGTAAATAGGTCAGTTGTAAACAGTGTACTTCGATCACACCTTGTGGTGTGGCGTGGATACAACCAGGCACGTATATGCACAGACAAAACAAAAACTCTTGTAGACGAATATGCGCGCAGCTGCAGCAAATTGATAAATGAATTCATATTACCAGTGTCAGTGGAAAGTCGAGTTTTTACATGGCATTTTTCATGTAACACCTCATATCAAACCGAGACCCCCATGCCATCCCAAGGGCCAAATGAATGGTGGTCGATATATATGATACAATAACCTTTTTATCATATACCATAAAATAATGTGTCCATTCATAAAGATCCATAACATTTTCACCTTGTTGAGAAGACGCTGTCATGGGAATATTAGCCGAGCAGACGACGCACCAACTCCAATCGGGTTGATATCAATAGCTCATTCTAAGTGCACTGACAAGGCATAACAGCCCTCCAGGGGTGTAACACGGGTCTGGTTATTGTGATACCCCCCTGTGATATGACCATCTCCATATTGGCATACAGGGGTGTAATAACCCGGCCGTGCTGATATAACGATCGAAATCAGCCCGACTTATGTCCCTTAGTGCGTCGCCTGCTCGTTTGTTGACAGTAATATAATGTATTGCATTCACTGGCAAACAGATACATTTTACAATGTTATGCCATGGTATATGATAAAAAGGCCATATCACTCCTCGACCCCCCATCTGGCCTTCGGCCCTCGAGCTGATATGAGGGTTGGGGTTTGATATGAAAACTGCCATATTATAACCTCTAAATATCACAGTGAGTTAAATCAAAAACTGTATAATCTGAATATGTCATATCTGTCTTGGTTGATCAATCTTTGTTTGCATTTTTTAAGTTAATTGGTGTAGTTAATCGAAATTGGTGTTCAAGAAGAGGACATATATTTGCGATTTGCAATAATTGAACTTTAGGTTTTGTATATCTACCTTAGCCCAATGTCATTGGTAATGTTGAATATCATACTGAGTTCGAGGAACACGTTCAAACCTATTAATCTGAATCTATCATATCTATCCATATCTTTCAATGATGGAACTTCTTTTTCTCCATATCATTTACCTAGAGCACAGTTTGACGAACAGCGTTTGTCGCATGCGGCATTCCAACCTGTAAAGTCCACAGTGAAGAACTGTTCTCAACTGTCAAGGCGTCATGGAAGAAATCAAGAGGAATTGACAATGGCAAGTTTACTGACATCAAGACTTATAGTTAATCCGTTTATGAAGGTGTGTATTTGTGTTTAATTCAGTTCTGTACTTTGGCCGTACGTATTATATTCTCAGCATTTCGTTAAAATTACCCTTTTCATGATCAGGGTTATGTTTGCTTAGAATAATGATAATTGGGCCCTATTATCGCCCATCAACATAACGACAAAATACGAATATGTAAACAACATATGTGTGGACGTTCTTTTCTGATTACGTGTTCTTACACACAGGGAACTTGTGTACTGAACTACACTAGGTGATGTAGGCAATACTGGATTTTCTGCTCCGGTCGATGATTGTGACAAAGGACACGCTTAAGAACAAAATGACTACTGTGAAACACATAGTCGAATGACATAGATACATATATGCCAAATTCCACATGTCACGGTGACATCGTGGTAAGTATACAGAATCTACATCTCCCCAGTAGTGGGGCGATGGGGTAGCCTCGTAGTTAAAGCGATCGCTCATCACGCTGCAGGCCCGGGTTCGATTCACAGCAAGCTTTAGGGTACAATGTGTGAAGCCCATTTCTGGTGTCCCCTGCCGTGATATTGCTGAAATATTGCTCAAAGCAGCGTTAAACCTCAATCCCTGCTGGTTACTGACAGAGCAAAAAGAGTCAAGTAGAGTGCATGCGGGTTGCAGTGTCTCTCGGGTAATATGAAGAATAACCAACTCGGAACTCACACCAAATGTCCTATTATGCTACATGCCGCACATAGCAACGTCACTTCATATCAAGAATAGTTGCAAATAGTTAAATATGATGTCATGCATTGTGATAGTGGTCAGACACAGTTTTATGTAGCGTCGTTCCGAGATATTTTTACTGAGCTTATATATCCATGTGATACACGGAAACCGTGATATTTCACAAAAAGAAACGTGTGCCGTAGGATAATCTCTAAATCATTTGCAAATGCCTATAAATATTCTCATGTGAAACACTGATAATGATGTTAAAGGAGGTGGTCGGGTAGCCTTGTGGTTGAAGCGTTCGCTCGTCACGCCGAAGACCCGGGTTCGATTCCCGCTATGGGTACAATGTGTGAAACCCATTTCTGGTGTCCCCCGCTATGATATTGCTGGAATATTGCTAAAAGCGGCTTAAAACCATACTCACTCACTCACTCTTAAAATTAAAGAATCAATCTAGCAGTACTGTAAAGATATATTAAGAACTATCAGCATTGCGTATTTAGCGACAAAAGCCTTTACAGAATCAAAAGAAATCTCTGCTTAAAGGCAAAGTCTGTTGTACGATTCCGACTATATCATGAGCAGGTGTCTATGAATCACCATCACTTAGTGATGATACGAAGTGTACACGTAAGGTAAGAGCATCCAGGTCCACCAGTGGCACCCGTCACAAACACATGCAAAAGTAATTCAAGAGTTCACCTGCACAAACGCGGGAACATAAAGAAAAGTTAAAACAAGGAATTACATCGCCATCATTTTCTTCACGTGTCCTTCCACATCGGACATAAAAAATAGTAGAGTTGAATTTAAGACATACAATATGGTTCGAGCCTTTCGGGTGAGCAAGGAAGGATGGGATGCACACAATGGTCGCTGAGATCTGTACGGGAGGAATGATCACGAACTCTTTATTCTTTCACTATGGACGTCGGGTCCTGGAGACCATCCCCTCTGATGATGTTTTACGCGTTTATTCACCGTCTAGTCATTTCCCTTCAGAGATAACAACTGGGTCATTCCTTCTGATAGTGTAAGGTTTTGACCTGATATTAGTTCACACGTCATGTTTGAATCTTGGGATGCATCTAGATACACCATGACCCAGAATGTTCTTTCACACACAGTGTCAGTCACAGACTGAATCACTGTAGTGTTGCCAATGTCAACAACATAAATCTTACTGCTCCTACCGCCCAGTAGAGTGTCTAGATGTAAGGCACCTGCCTTACCAATTTGATTGCAAACAATAGGTATATCAGAGAGGAGTTTGCCATCAAACCTCACCCAGAGACAAAGCTGGTGCTTATGCTTTGGACATCCTATGATACGTACACTCAGTCCAGTTGATTGGTTCCAGCAAGTATCTGCGGGGTTGGCAATCATTGCTGTCTCAAACACCATGCTTCTTTTCTCAGTGACCCTTTTTTCAAAGAGAAGCTGACTTTCACCAGAAACATCTCTCGGCTTCCACCTCTGATAACCAAAGGTCTTGATGTCAACAGACGTCTCCACGACCTTTTTCGACATTCTATGTCTTTGGGCGGAGTCTTGGGCTTTTCATTTGTTACCAAAGTATCAGATACAGTGATGTCGTCACTCGCTGTACTGCAGTGCCATTCAAGGTGCGGACCTAGGGAGGAAACAAGAGACGAACTAATAACACAAAACACATTCATTGTAAGTCTCATTCACAAATACACATTATTGAATCAGTATAACATAACACCCATTCAAGTTGACAGTCGCCTCATAACTGAGAATGTTTTTATTAAAATGATACAAGACGAAATATGTATTTTCCACCTCCCATGTATTATTCCTTCAAGTAAAAAAAGTGACATTTCATTTCAACGAAATATATAGTACAAGACAAAGCAAATCATATGAACAGTTATATGGGTTTTTTTTAATGTCCTTCATCTATCCATCGAACTTCCACGACTATCTGTAGCTTGGGATTTTTTGTCTGTTTGTTATTTAACGCCGCCAGTTATATGAAGGCGGTCTGTAAATATTCGCGTTTGGACCAGCATCGATCTGCGCAATTGGGATATTATGACAAACAGAAAACAAGTCAGCGAGCCTGACTACCCGATCTCGTTAGTCGCCTCTTACGGCAAGCATCTGGTGCTTGTGAAACCGATGAGGATGCGTATGATGTAGACAAACAAAGAGTCATAGTCAAGGTTCAATTTTGATTCAAACCAATCATCTACAGACTTTGGCATAACCGTCTACGGAAATCCGCACAGGAGCCTTACATCACAGGTCAAGCGGTGCCCCTTATGTTGATGGGCACATGAGTAAGATAAGTTGGAGCTTAAATACATGACATCTCACATGAAATGGCTTCATCTCCACTGGAAATCGTCTTGTCCACATCAGCGACTTAAACAGATTACAATGTAACTAAGAAATGAAATAGACCAACTGTCGAACTAAAGATTATGATATACCTTTATCTATTTAAAACTAAATGTTAGTTTCACTACAACATACCCAAACACACTATAATAATGAATATATCCAACCGTTTACATTTAGTTATAAACTTAAGTCATTATAAGCAGACGTGGGACAGTAGTCATCACAAACTGTCGAACCACAGCTACCTCATGTCGACAATAACATTTTATAGATATTTTTACATACATGTACATAATAAAAATTAATTTACCCTTTTGAAATTCTGCAGGTGTCAGTGTGATTGCAATGTATCTGTCAGCCCCTGGTACATATCCCGGCCTCTGTGTTGGGAAGTACGTGACTGACCTTATCAGTCCTGCTCCCTGGATTGCGGAGGAAAGGTGGGTCAGGTTGGCAGGTACAAAGCCTACGCCTGTCCTCGTATATTGTTTCTCAATGTGAGACTCCTGCAACATCCTTTTGAAAGAAGAAGCCGATGATGTCGTAACTTGTAGATGTCTGGTCAGCTCTACTCCTCATCTGCTGTGTGGTTGTCCAAAGAAGACGTTACCTTGTTTAGCAGTTGTTTAGTTGACTCTACGGCCTCGTTAGTGAGTTTAAAACCATTGCTAAAAAAGCCTTCAATGTCTGACAAGGATCCGTCTTCTGTCCTGAAGTTCTATTATCTTTGGTCAGTGCTATGTTTGGCAGGTTACATGGTAAAATCAATAACATGCTCGCATTGTCATAGCCTCATATGTTTGTAGGTTTGTGTGTGGCTTAAAACTAACACAAATATATATGTGTATTTATTATTTATAGTTATATATATTTGTATGCCAATATATTTGTGCTTTTAAATATTTATATATTCCGTCTTTACACTATATTGCTACCTTATAGTAAAGAACGATGTGTGTTGACATTGCTTCATATAGAAGAATGCAGTGCTGTCAAGCCCGTGGGGTATTGATGATGTGAGGCAAAAGAAAGGTAACATAATTCACAAGCACGAACAGTTTAACATCGGTTTTGAAGAAGCATTTAACACATATCCAATTAAGCGAGGCTTAAATATACTTATACCAGTAGACTTCATATATCCTGTATAACAATGCCCTTTCCTTTCAAAAACAATGATCAGTTTCTGCATTGATTCTAAAACATCTAGTTCCCGGTTATGTTTGGTCACTTGCAGTCTATGCGGCTCGTAAGAGGTAAGAAAGTGGATCTGGTGACCTACAGCCCTGCACATGTGTCAAACACACGAGAACTGACAGGTTTTGACAATGCTCACATAGACGGCCAGGTTAGTTATTACAATAGGGTTTGATGTTATCGTTGTAGGTTATCTCAATAGTCGCGTTCCTGTTTCAGTTAGTGATTGTGTTACACAACATCATTTCGTCAAAATTTCAGCCGTATAGCCACAGGAATAATCTTTGCAATCATAAAAAAGGTATATACAATAAAACTGTAAAAAAACAGATTCAATATAAAATATTCTCTTTCAGATGTGTGAAGTTAGGTTTCCGCAATCATTCAAAACGTTTGATGTATTATCATGGAAATGCGATATTTGACCTCAGCGACTTCATGCATGAAGCAATTCCTTGAACTTTACTTGATTGTTTTCTCCGCGTGCAAAGACGTCAGTTCCTCGACTTTGTCACTGGTAGCATATTTAGATATGTACTTATCTCCTTGTTAACAATAGTTTGGCTAAAGTTGAAAATATCAGTTTGAGTTAAACTGTCACAGACGGCATACCAAAAACAAAAGGCAAAGAAATGCTATACAATCAACAACTGTCATATAGAATTAACTAAGTTTACAAATCGGTACAAATTACTGCAAAGTAATTACAACGGGTGGACACACTATAGTGGTAGTACAAAATCCACAAAAGTATATGTGAGAGCAATAAAGTCATTGACATTAATATTTACCTTGAAGCAACAACGGTCAATCTTCCAAAATAGGCCTAGTCTGGATGTCAAGGGTGGAAATAATTATCTTCACACGATTATTTTTCACCAGCCTTGACTGTTGACATTTCAGCAGATGCACTCAGTGCATCAATGGAATGTTTGAAGCCTATGAGCGTATACATAGTTGACACAGGACACTAATTCATAGGGCGAAACTAACGATAGATCATGGTGAATGTAGCGTTTTCTCACTAATTATACAGAACCTCTGTGTCAGAACCAAAACTGTCACATTTCTTTCAAATATTGGCGTCGAATGCCGTGAAATCTTGAAACTGACAGGTCACAAATCACTCGTGTCGTGTCACTCATCTGCAGCCTAAATTGCGGCTGTTCCAGTTCCATTGGCAATCACGTTGCACTAACAGGATCATTCCCAATAAATCAACAGGTTAATGTGAAACCACATCATAGATCTTGGTTCGTGTAAAGCACTCGGTTACAAATTAAAGTAAGAGGCATCTCCTCTACAGGGGGACTACATCAAATTTCAAAACAGGGTAAGTTTATATTTTAAATGACGATGTTTCTCACACAAATTCAAGCAATTTTGAAGCCCCATTCAAAACATTGCAACATAACCTATATGTTGCACTTCACTTTTTCATTCATAATCCAGTTAATATAACATCATAATACGAATATACATATCTAGATAATACTAACATTGGGAATTGCTGTATACACTTGCACAACTTCACAATAAATGAACACTTTAAGACATTTCATGGTGACATCTTAAATGTATAATAAGTGTATATCTTTCACAATAAGGAACAATCCACACACACACGCGCGCGCGCTATGTACAGCAGCATTAACGTAAGTAGTGTTCGACTACACAGCAAGTATACAACATTAATACTTATGAGGCTCTTGGGTTCTATTTTCTGCAAGAAATATTCATACCAATGTCTTAAGGAAACAAGGCAGACACGTCATACATTGTAGACAATAGAAACATAAATTATGACTGCTGATACTGATTAACCAATGCGGAAAGAACTTTGAATAATAATTCCACAGAGAATAACATGACCACATCATTTTACCAGATGATTTCTTTCCTGTGATATTATACAAGGGGCGAAGTCACTTAAAAACTACCATTCGAAAAGGTATCATTGAATACGACTAACTCCCCATACCCAACCCCAAACCCAAACCCACCCACCTCAACCTCACCCCATCCTAACCAAACTCACCCCATCCCACATAACCACACAGAGAGGAAAACATGTTCATATTTCACGAGTGGATGTACTAGGTGAAGTTAGCCATCATTATTGTGTCGTCAAAGTAATTTGGGTTGGAGTGTGTAAGGTTTACCGTTCCTTTGAGCAATAGCTCAGTTAAAATAAGAGCACGTCGGCTAAATGATGAATGAAAACCTTAATCACGGAAATATTACTCATAAACCAAGAACCTTAATCTAAGTATGAAATAGGAAAGCACGGCCACCTGGCTATGTCCCGTCTATGTCGACTGAGCAGCCCGTGCCCCGAGTCATAAAAACCCTAATCAAAATATAATTTTCAGTCCAGCCCTTACCTTGGAGGTATTTTACTTACTCAGATGACGTGACATGACTGACATAGCTTTATATATAACGAACTCGCTGACATTAAATGACGTAGTCCTTTGTGAACATCATAAACATTGGTCGAAGTAGAGAACATGATGTCAGATGAAAAAGTACATAATCATGTCTAAAAAATGAAAATGCACAAATGCGGGCTTTTTACAATTGCAGTTAAACATGGTAATAACAAATATCACGGGACTGTTCAAATGAGTTGATTACAGGCGAGGATGTATCGATATGGAGCGGGGATAGAGATGTGGTGGTGCCCTACTCAGTAGTACCACACGAGTTATCTCCCATGAATTATTGCCACACGTTGACAATGGCAATGCTTAAATGATTTCAACGAAGACTTTTTTGTCAGGACTTTTATAGTTGCTGTCAATTCTATATTGCTCTCGGGATAGTACTGTTAACCTAAATGTGTGTATACATTCATAATGGGCCACAGCAACTACACCACGGTGTCATGTTTACTTGAAATAGTATTTGCCATGGTCAGCATGCGATAATCGGTAAATGAGAATTGATATGATTGTAAAACATTACACTCTTCGAAGGTAAGACGCAATTTATGCTAGCGTGAGAATATTCAGTCATTAACTTTGTTATTCTAGTCTGCGTTCAAATAATGTCCACTTTGCCGCTTAATGTTTTGCGACAGTAAGATACTAAGGAAAAGTACTGAACATCAGCCGTGTTGCATTATTATGGTTTCAAAATTCATTCGGATTTGCTTTGCTCGTTTGTTTGTTGTTTAACGTCGCAATGAGCAATATTCGAGCTATATGACGGCGGTCTGAAAATAATCGAGTCTGGGCCAAACAATCCAGTGATTGTTGTCATGAACATCGATCTACGCAATTGGGATACGATGACATGCACCAACCAAGTCAGCGAGCCTGACCACCCGATCCCTTTAGTCGCCTCTTACAACAAGCATAGTCGCCTCTTACGGCAAGCAGGATTCTAAACCGGATCGTCACGGTTACATTAATATTTGTATTAAATATGTAAATCAAACGTGTTTTTACATATGTACACAAGTTGATAATGTGTCAAAGGCATACATATTATTTTACTGAGCTGTGCTTTTATACATTGCATGTTACATGGAGTGTGTGATTGTTGTGGATAGTGGAAACTAGTCTAATGATTGTAGTTGGCGAAGGTTCCTGTGATGTTGTGGCCTGTAATCAGTTCTCCTCTTCCATCTGATGTTGCGGGATTACCAACATACATCATGACCCACATTGGTCTGTCAAAAGCAACATCTGTGACGGTGGTGTACACTGTGTTATCACCGGCATCAATAACTAATATTTTGTCATTAGCCCCATCCATTAGAAAACACAGTTGTAGGTCAATAGATTGTCCAACTCTGTTCTGAATGAGAGGGCGATCAGTGAGGAGGGTGCTATTATAGCCCACACAGAGACACAGCTGCTACTTGTGGTTGGGGCATGTAGAAACACGTACACTCAGTCCAGTGAGTTGATTCAAGGCAGCATCTACAGGGGTGGGGGTCAGGGCAATCTCTTGTATAAGTTTCTTATCTTCTATCAATTCCTTTACACAAACCCGAAACTTTACGCGATACATGCATCGCTGGGCTTGACAGTTTTTAACCATTAAAGGCCTTGATGCCAGACATGAATAGATATTTTGTATCCGACATCCTGTGTCAGGAGAAGGGGCGGCTGAGGTGGTGTTTGTGATTACACATTCAGACACGTCAATATAGTTATGAGCAGTGCTTGAGTCCCATTCCAGAGTCGGGCCTGTCGGAAGAAAACGTCCATAATAAATACCAACACATCTTGTTGAAGTGTATAACACTTTAACTTCCTAATTCACAAGACACTACCATCTACCAACCAGAAAAAGAAAGTTACAAGTTATCATAGACATTTATAAGAAGCGTTATATCAATTTCAAATGGCATAAGCGTTCTTCTTCTATATATTGGGGTAGTCGGGTAGCCTAGTGGTTAAAGCGTTCGCTCTTCACGCCGAAGGCCCGGGTTCGATTCCCCACATGGGTACAATGTCTGAAGTCCATTTTTGGTGTCCCCCGCCGTGATATTGCTGGAACATATCTAAAAGTGGCGTCAATCTCTACTCACTCACTCACTCACTCTCTTGTATATTTTTTATACATAACATTGAAAACCCAAGAAACTCCTGCATGGAACAACGCTAACGCAAATCCTGTCATAGCTTCTATACTTTAACATTGACTGACACTGCGTTTTACGCTCGTTTAAATCTCGAAAGCCGTCGAACCTATCGAACTCAACACACGAATGAATGTCAAAACCAATGAATAATATACTGTAACATCATTGAGTCAAGGACGCAGATCTTACATGTTATCTCCTGGTCACAGATGCTCCGGTCCATCGCCATCACTGAAACAAAGATATTAATCAGTATGTGTGTCCCATGTACACGTACTGCCTGCCTGCCTGTCGTGAAGATCCGGGTCAGAATAGGTCTAATGGGATCGGGTGGTCAGACACGCTGACTTGGTTGGTGCATGTCATCGTATCCCAATTGCGTACATCGATGCTAATTGTGTCAATCACTGGACTGTCTGGTCCAGACTCGATTATTTACAGACATCCATCATACAGCTGGCATATTGCTGAGTGAGGATTCAAACAACAAACAAATAATGCAGAACGTTCCTGTTTTAACAGTATTATCATGTGAAAAGGAAGTACAACATGCAATTCACTTGACGGGACTGTGTCCCTCAGCTGCCACACGTAATGGAATCCCAGACATCGACGTGCGCCAAGTTGGTGTTCGTACCATGTCAAGCTGACAGGGCACGATAATGTTTGACAGACCGCTATCCCCTGAATGCCACAGGGACATGTATGTCTTTGAGGTCAAATAGAACATATTCAACACCATGCACATTAAACGCACTTCATAGTTTCTGAATTCTGCTGCAGATGTGTTTTTCTGTGATTATCCGGGATTGAGTCGAGATCACTGACATCTGATTTGTCAAGACAACAATTTGAAACGTCACCACGAACCAAAGAATCATTCAGTCCGTTTTAGAAATAAGCCGCAAACATGATTGCCGAAGTGAACTTTCCGTCATGGTATCTCAGTGTCCTAGCTCTATGACATCGGCATTGGTCCAAAGGAGCCACAGGAGCAGTACAAGGAGCCACACACACACACACACACACACATATATATATATATATATATATATATATATACGCATAAATGCACGCACGTAGCTTTTTCAGTACAATAATCTGGAAAGCGACGTTAATACCCTTTACATTTATAAATGTATGTTGTAACCAAACTACAAACGATGTTACTGTGGAACATTTTGAGCATACATACGCTCATCTCACTTCTTTTGAGAAACTATTTCTCCAAGATGCAGCTGGTTGGTTTACGGTGGCCAGTGTTAACATGACCTACTATTTGAAGATGTGTACACATCCTTCGAGGTATAAAATAGTGAAATAAAAGAATGATAAGAATTCAATTTGACACTTTGTGTGAGGATGGGCTTACATAGAGCAAGGGTCAAACTGTATAAACGTCGGTGCATGCACGTCAATGCTTAAATAACAAAATTAATCATATTTTATTCTTAAAAAATGTAAAATACAGAGACAAATTGAAGAGAATAAACACATTCTAATTAAACACATACGTCCGATATTAACAATAGGCTTTTTAGAAACAAATTTGCATGTAATTATATTAATGTCTAATTATATATAACAATTACGCATGTTATGAAATTAACATAAACGAACTTGTTTTTTCAAAGACATTACTTACATGATATAGTCGTAATTTAATGTTGCCGAAAAAGTTTCAAATTCTGTTTTACACATCCAGGTTGTTTTATTTCAGTTGAACGAAAGTTGATGAAATATATAATAATATTTATCAATATACCACTGTCGTCTTGTCTCAATGCCACATCTCCAAAGACATAAAACAAGTCATGACGTCAAACAAACATGTATCAAATTTCAGTTTTCATCATATATGCTGGCACTTGATTATTAATGGCACACCATGAGTCATGAATGCTTGAATCTGGGGACTAATTCACATGTGTGATACGCCCATCCATTTCGTTATTACTTCCTTTTTATGTAGTATGATATCCTCATTAATTATGATTTGTGACCTCAACGAATTAGGCTTCACTATCTATATCTGTGAAAGTAAACACTATCATTGAGAGATTATGAGCTGTCTGTTTGTCGAAATATTAAATAACTATATATTATTGTTATCGATCAATACTTGCAGTATGTATTCAGGGAACAGTCTTTATGTCTTTTCGTTTATGTTCATAAATGTAACACATCCGCACAAACGTAAGTGTCAATTACGTGTACACTGAAATATTTGCATATTTGTACCTGAGGCTACATATGAAGTCAATTCTTCTAAATAAGTACGTTGAAGGTATGACTTTACAGGGTGTCTTTTTAATCTTTAACACAAAAGAACAACAAACAAAATTAGTTTATTGTTCAGCGCATTAATGCAACTACGGCCTTATTTGTGTTCGGTTTATGGAAATTATAATGGATTATAATATGAAGACTATTAAATGCTGGTATAAACCAATTAGAATGAATGATGACAGATATCCCCGACAATGTTATTCACAATGAAGGAGCTGGATGAATGTGATAGAATTACTTGGGCAACTCATATTAAACATTTACTTGACATTTATGGATTTGGTTACGTTTGCACGAGCAGAACATTGGTGATAGTATGGCCAACATTCCTCAGTTATGCCCCTTTACTACTTCGCCAAAAGATGGCGCCAAACGCTACGGTCCTGCGCGTACTTCCGGTATATTACGCGGTTCATAGATATTTGCACGACCAACAACTACAACGAAGTATTTACGATGCCTTCGACGTGCTGCTGTGTCCCGGGATGCTGCAATCGAGGTGGTTTGTCGTTTCCGAGAGAACCCATGTTGCTGAAACGATGGTTGATTGCTATTCGGAGGAGCGACGAATCAAACCAAGGCAAGATGTGGAAACTGTCACCTCACAGTGTTGTGTGTCATTCCCACTTCAGACCGTCTGATTTCATTGCTGTAACTAGTTATGGTAAGATATTTGGGTAACTTGTTATGTTTCTATTCGTTGGCAGATTTAATTAACGTGCATGCCAATTATATTTGTTTTATTTTCTTGCATTGAAATTACGAAGAGGGTTTTACGTGACTCAGAAATGTGTATCCAGTATGCAGAAATGTGAAGAATGGACGCAGACAAAATAGAATATGTTCCGTCCCGCGGGACACACTTATTTTCACAGATAGTTTGATTTTGTCATTGAGTTAAATTGAGTAAAGATTCTTAAAACTTCGAAGTGTGTGATTTTTTTCACAATAATTTTAGTTCCCTCCTGTCAGAGTAGGCGAGTAAATTTGAGTATTGGCTAATTCTAATGTAATCACGTTTGTGTGTGTTTGAATGTGAACCTATGAGTATATTTCATTGTTTTTTTAAAACCAAGATAGAAATAATGTGTCATTTAGGCCTTACTATAGCAGCCATTTTTTTGCCAGTCAGTGATCATGGTGATGTTTAGGTTTGACCCTCATATATTTCATGCAAGGGCCTTTGAAATCAATTACTAGGGGTCTAGTGCATACCCAGTTAATTAAGGTAAAACCCTGTTTACCACCATTATATTCCCGTTGATGAAGTTGTTGATGTTTGACCATAACCCTTCTTAGTTTTCTTCTTTAATTTGTTGAATTGATGATTACCAGGAATGTCAACACATATTTGACGTTTTTGCCTTTAATGCGTCATGTTACATTTTCCTGCAGGTGCTTGTTTTCCACAGAGATGAGGCACAGATGATTCAAGAATACAGGTTCATGTTTGTTCACTTTTGATGTGTATTTGTCAGAAAAGTGTCATGTGTACGTGTTGAACTTGAAGACACTTCTCTGTATCAGGCATTAGATGTATGTAATGTTGAGACTATATCTACGAAAATTGTCAGCTAATTTATATCATAATTTTCCTTAATTTAAATGTTTGTTTACTTTTCTAATGTATTGATGTGTATCACTATTATGTTCATAATGTGACAAAACATATCGTGCCCATAGAATTTTTTTCTTTCCCTACAAATTAACTTAAATCTAATCATAAAAAGCTATCTCACAACTGGTAGTAAAAAGATTGCACAATATCTGTTTGGAAAATAATAATCTACTGCTGTTTTCCCCAGGGTGTACACCTCTGAGGAAACAGAGAAAACCAGATGCTGTACCATCAATCTTTCCCTGGACTGCATCAGCCAACGCACTTGAGGCCGATGGGGGATTACGGAAATCCCGCATTGAAAGACGTGAGAGCCAAAAGAGGACATTTAAAGCAATGGATACAGATTGTGATATTGAATGTGATATGAGTGAGGTAGCTGGGGAGGAAATAATTGACAGTGTTGAGTTTGATGACATGAATACCGACTTAAACATTTGTTCTGCAGATAGTGCAGAGGTTGAATATGAAAGTACATCAGCTCAGACGGACAAATTTCCAATGCTTTCATTACAAAGTATTATGTTTAATGCTGCAGCAATTTTGTTTTATACAGGACTGTCAAACTATACAGACTTCACCTTTGTACTTGCAAGTTTGGGTCCGTGTGCATATCACCTAAATTATTTGTACAGCAAAGTTGACAGTATGACAACAGTGTGGAAAATCAATTGCTTTTAACACTTATGAAACTGCGCCGACATAAGACTAACTTTGAACTTGGTCTTCATTTTGGAATTTCAGAGAAAACTGTATTAAATGTATGGATCACCTGGGTAAATTTTATGTATAGACAGTGGAGTGAGCTTGATAACTGGCCAGAACGAGACTTAGTGCATTATTTTTGTCCTTCTGATTTCAAATCCAAATTTCCATCCACACGAATTATCATTGATGGTACTGAATGCCCTATCCAGAAACCAAAACGCCCCATAGCTCAGCAGTCTACCTACTCAACGTATAAAAATCGAAATACTATCAAAATACTTGTTGGATCCACACCAGGTGGTCTTGTGTCGTATGTGTCTCCTGCGCATCGTGTCTCCTGCGTATGGTGGCTCCACAAGTGATCGTCAAATAGTAGAGCGTAGTGGTTTGACAGTGATGTGTGACCCAGGAGATAGTATTATGGCCGATAAAGGTTTCAACGTACAAGATATTTTTGCACCAAAAGATGTTACCATTAATATGCCAACATTCTTCTCAAAGAAAAACCGTATGTCTGGCAAGACTGTTATGCGTGATAGGAAAATATCAAGCAAAAGAGTTCACATTGAACGTATTATTGGTCTGGCAAAAACATTCAAAATACTTACTGAACCTCTTAACAGTTCAGAAACCAAATTAGCCACAGAAATAACCACGGTTTGCTTCATGCTTTGTTCTTTCAAAAAGTGCATTGTTCCCTCTACTTGCTAATCATATTGGTTAGCAAATTATTAAAAATATCTTTCATTCCAGGCGGACGTTAGTCAGACGCAGAGTATGGAGATTTGTTTCTAATTTCTTTCAAAAAGGCCTGTTATTTGCGTTTGCTACATGATTAAAGATAATTGTTGCTAAATATTCATGAGGATAAAGTTGAATGTAACATGTTATCGATTATGTATCATGTTGAGACTAGAATGGGAATCTGTGGTCAAAAAGCAAGTTTGAAGCAAATTTACCATTTGTGCAGCCACAATCAATCATACTCTTTTGTCAAGGTACAAACATAAATGTGTTAGTATTAGAGATTATGATAATGTAATGCTAAACTTCCTGTTCAATGTGGTGTTAAACCCATCTCACTCACTGAGTTTGTTTTAAATTTATGACATCAGTAACATGAATTTAAGAATGTTGACATTGTTTGGTGCGTACTGTTACATTATCCCCTGCCACAAAGTGGGAGAGACACATTTCTTGTCCGAGCATAATTCGGAAACTGTTTCATATGTTATTATGAAACTTTGCACATGTATCAAACACAAGTTGAACTGGTGCCCTTTCCTGTTTTCCATGGCAGCAATTTGGATTAAACCCAAATACTGGTTACTTTTATTTCACGAACTTAAAATCTGAATAAGTTGAAGTGTATATTTCTGGATCATATATCGATTATTTTTTCAATGGATACATGTTTACTGAGAAACAAATTGTAATTTATTGTGTCCCATGGCTGTGTATTCTTCATATGATACTGGCAGCAGCTAGACCGGTCCAGATATTTGGCACATCTTAGTGCTGTTGCTTCAGCTCTCTCAGATGTTATAAAAGGCAATCATGACAAGAAAGAAGTCAATGACAATGTTTTTTTATCATTCCCTCAAACAGTTCAGCTGCAGATAATAATCACATGACAGTTGTAATTCCTCAGATATAGAGCTGAAGGAGTATGCTTCAAGCAGTGATGATATTTATGAGTATGGACACTGAATTGTGATTATGTATTGCACTGTAGCTTCATCTATATTTAGATCTTCCAACTATTAACTACTGGAGTACTTAACAGATGGTTGCAATCGTCACAAAAGGAGTTAAAAGTTAATGTCACATCAATACTATTTCAGCCATATAGCGACGAGACCAAGTTGATATACACAATTTACTCATGAATGCAAAGGTATATTTAAAAACATTTTTTCATACACATTTGGACATAACAATATCATTTATACAGTTTTAAAACACGGGTTATAGGCCATCAGAAACCAAACCCGGGGATCATGGGGACTTACCGTGCCTCTGCTTCCTGCACGATACCCCAGCAGGATTTATGTCATTAACTAAGCCACTGGTGGTTGTGCTCAAACCTAGCCAGTCAGCAATGATGTCAGTTGATTATAGCATCACATCAAATTTAAAAACAGGCAATTAATGATTCACATACATATTTAGATTTATTTTTTTTAAAGACCATTTTTTCTTTCAAGTAGTTGATAATGAGGTGCCTGGTCATATAGTACTGTAACAGTAAGTACGAACTGACATCTGAGATTGTATTTATTTAGACTAGTGAATGCATCCATGTATGGGACCAGTGTGTACATTGTGATATTTAGATTATCCAACTTATAACTACTGGAGTGATTAAGAGATGGTTGCCATTGTCACATAGTACTGTAACAGTAAGTACTAAATGTCTTAATAAACATCTGAGATTGTATTTATTTACACAAGTGAATGCATCAATGTATGGGACCAGAGTTCAACCTGGTTTTGTCTGATGCAACTCTTTTCACGTCAACATGCATCTGGTGAAATATCATCCTTAAATGGAGCCCTGCAAGTTTTTTCATAACTTTTTGTTTGTGAATGTCCATATATGCAGAATATAATATGTTCAGCATTAAACATTGAGACTACAATTCTGTCTTTCTTGTTTATAGGGCTGATGACCATTGACACATGAGTATCAGCAGTAACTGAAATTTACCAGGAATACCTGTCATAATCTCTGAAATAGAATTTGTCAAGTAGTGCCTTTTTGAAAAAAGGTGTCATAAATGCCACAAGTTTTTCAACCATAGATTCAATGAAATGGTCATCTCGAGATACAGTAAAATATTTCAAATCCTTCATCGTGTATACAATACAAATGCACTGTTTTCTACCAGTACAGTAGAGCTGCCTTTGCAATTGAAAGAAATATGGCTTGCTTTTGTCAAGGGTAAGTTTTCCCTCAGATACCTTCAAATAGGGAACAGTTATCTCAGAGATTAGACGGTCTTTAGATGCAAATGGACATTTCACTTCAATGGTAGTATCATCACCGAGAAGTGAATCTGGTGTAGCTGCGAGAAATGGATGAACATCTGACACAAACATGCCACATGGTGAGGTTTTGAAACCACTTGACTTTTCAAAAGCTTTTATTGCCACCTTTTCATATTTTCTGCCATGTCTAAGTGGTGGACTTTGAATGTCCTCGAAAGGCTTAGTCATTGATCTAGCAAGTTTATGAAAATCAGTTTTGTCTGTTACCAAACAAATTTTCCTAAAATTGGAAGAAGAAATTCTCTGTGTGTGTTCAGTTTTCCATTCCTCGCTCTTTGACTGTTTACGGGTTATTATTTCAAGGTTGGTTTTGTCCATATCTGATATTTCTGATATATTCTGGGATTTCAGGTATTGGTCAGCTAAAGATAACTTAAGAAAATCATGATCATGATTAACAGCAAATGGATTTGCTGGAGGAAACATTTGAGCAACTGGAAATGTATTGACACTAGGGTGGTTCAACAAAACATTGCGGAAAAAGTCAGGGTAATTTGGCACTTTGCGATACTGAACTGGTCGTGGGTCAAATATAACATTCAATTCACTGTTGCATAAATCAAGGTCAGTCGCCTTTATGGGACTGCCTTTATAGGGTTTACTTTTATGAAATGTTTGCAATCTTTGAGTACATGTTTCTTCAGTTAAAACATCGCCAGTTGTTGAAAACTTGTGCATAGCATATAACTCTGCACAAATATGTTTGCAATGTCCTGATGGACCCTGGCCTGCAGCACACTCACACTGCCCCTCCACAACAGAACCATCGTCATCAATTGCAATATCGACTTTGTAAGTCACATCAGACAGCACTCAGACTTCAGGAAACACATGTTACTAGGTTTTGAATAACGAAAAAATTTCAAAAACCTACTAGTGTACAGATTCTTTGAACTTGAACCAAGTTTCTTCTGAAAAGGCTGTAAGTAATAATTTATAGCTTCATATGCTAAAAAAGGAAGATGACTGTCACCATTTACATCCCTATAAGTTTCAACTAGGGGCAGTGTCATTTCAAACTCAGCTTCAAGTTCTGGCTCTCTCCCAAAATTGCAGTTTCGGTCATAGCTCTCTAGTCTGAAAAACATTTGAAATAAACAACTGTAAAAGAAAAAACCTAATTGAAAAAAAATCACTGTAAAATATATGGACTATTAAATTATTTTTGGAGTACACAAATGTGTTAGTTTCCATTTTGTCAAAAAGTACAATTATTTTAAGAACAGATCCCTGTAACTCCAAAGTCAACAAATCAGTATTTCTGTCAGTAAGGAAGCTTAAGCCATCTCTGCATTGTTATCAGTACTAAAACTTGACTTTTGTACAGTAATAATATCTTTACTTGCACTACAGTAATTGTATATAAATTTTTTGTTAGAAAACAAACAACATATAATAATACGGATATTAATTTTATCACAAGAATAAGACATTGTGTCACAAAATAAAAATACATGCTGTGAATAAGGATTCTTGATGTGTTTGCCTTCGACCGGAATCGAACCCATGTCTAAAGATTACTCTGTTAGACTACCATTCAAAGGCTTCATTACATCTAATTTTAATATTAGAAATATAAACGCTGTTATGCACATCAAAGTATGGACCCATCATACTGGTGAAGAAATAATAAATGTGTGAACCTTTCACACCTGTGGATGAAATAATAAATGTGTGAACCTTTCACACCTGTGGATGAAATAATAAATGTGTGAACCTTTCACACCTGTGGATGAAATAAAAAATGTGTGAACCTTTCACACTTGAGGATGAAATAAATGTTCTAGGTGAAACGATACGTACAGGGAGGTCACATCACAGTACATAAGGTCACATTTTTATGTCAAATTGTGTTGAAACTTCTTGACTAAATATTTCAGAGCAGGTTCAAAAGTAAATTTCTAGTAGTGAATTTGAAATGCTAATTACATCATATTTGCAGTACTTGACTGACACTTGGGTGTCATAAAACAAGTAGTAAGAAACTTAATTTAGCAAGTGTAAAAAAGTACTGTGTATCATGCATGAAAACTTGATGCACCAGTGCACCAATGTATCGTTTCAGCCCTAATAAATGTGTGAACCTTTTAAACTTCTGGCTTTAATAATAGATGTGTGTACCTTTCACACTGAGGAAATAATAAATGTGTGAACCAATCACACTTGCTAAAATGAATAAAACTATATGAAAATCTAAAAGGCACTCACTGTAAAGGACGATGAACTTGATAACCCTCAGCCTTTCTTCAGCCATCGGATGGTGCAGAGCTCAAGCAATTTTTAATGTTTTACAAATATTTCAGTACCTACCTCACGCTTTGTTACATCATGTTTTGGCCACAGATGAATCAAAATTCAAAATATGTGTATAGCAACGAAGAAAGGGACGGGGGCATTATGATTATTTAAGATACATTTTTGGGGACTTGTCATTTATTGGGAGGTGGGGGAGATAGGAGAAAATGTTACATTGATTGTGTGGGGGTTGGTGAGTTAAACGCGATGCAGTCCTTAGAGCGCTTCCAAGATACTATCTCTGCTTAAATTTACTATGTATTTTCGTATCGAAGAACGATGTATTATTGAATGATTGCCCAAATAATTATAGAATCTATAAACCGGAAGTTATCCCAACCGCATGTAAAAGGGTGTAATATTTTGCACACTGCCAGTGAGTCATTAATTCGAAGAATAAATTATTGTGACTGACACTTACCTTCCGTACAAGATCCGTGGTCACCGCTCTTTCCCTTGTCAGTGCATCTCAAAGCGTCCTTAGCAATGGGGGCATGTTGTTTACGTGAACGAAAACTGAAGCACTTATGTTGTCGGCATTATCGCGTCGGTGCTTACGTTATTTGTTTAGAGATCTCAGTTGTCTAAACTAAACATATGTTCTACCAATGACCATGATACCAATATTGCACTGTGTAAAGTGACAAAATGGGGAATAGTTACTGTTACAATCTTATAAAATAACTGCTCAGTAAGAAAAGCCGAGAAATAGCAATATCAGAAACTTACCGTTCTATCAGATCGATTTTTCTTCCTGACACTCGAGCACCTCGTGCTTTGGGCTCAGTCTTCAGTTTGGGCAACTTCCAGCTTCCGTAATTCATGATAGAAATAGGCCTTCAAGTACTACCGGCTGTTTACAGAAAAGCAAGTGGGTCAATGTCGACTGAAGTTTATATATTCCCGCGGATACTACGATGAATGTTGGACCGTAACTACCGCAGCGCCGCCAAGCGGGCAAGGGGGCGCAACTCCAGGAATGTTTGCCATTGGATATGGAATATGGAGAAAGAACATCCACCAGTGTAACCTTAAAATGCTGAAACGTCGGTGTTGGAATACTGCTCTTCACAAAGGGGAAGTTCACTTTTGGAAAGTTGGAAAGTTGGAATCACCCCCGTTGTGAAACAGTCTTGTGGAGTTATACTGAATAACAAAAGATCTTGTGACATTGAATAGTGAGTGAGTTGTGTTTTACGCCGCATTTAACAGTTCCAGTTATATCACGGCGTGTCAGCTTCATGTGGGAGGAAAGCCCGATGTGATGCAGGTCTTCGGTGAAACCAACGAGCACGGGTATGGTGCTGACAAACCAAGAAACATAATCGGGGCGAACCGGGTTTCGAACCCACAACTCTGCACAGCGAATCGCGGCTCCTTAGACGACTGGGCCACCCGTGCTCCCTTCAATTGAATAAGATTTAATGCAAAGTTATGTTTTTTACCAAATCTGAAACAATTTCGGTTTCCAACAGATAAAAGACTCCTGTAAGAATTCAAATGGTTTAATTTGCCATACTGACTTCAGAAAATGCGTGATTTCATAAAAAAAACCATGAACATGCCAAAATGTCAACTTACACATCAATAGCGTGTGTGTCCACCTCTGGTGGCGATGCAAGCAACACATCTTTGTCTCTTGGAAGTCCTGTGGGATATCTGTCCATGTTTGCTGGAATATGTTCCTGGAGCGTCTGTGGAACACGTGGTTGACGTTGAAGGCGCCGATCCAGGGGATGACATACACGTTGTTTTGTTGAACAGAATATCGAACAAGTCGAGCAATTTGAGGCCGGGCCTTGTCACGAGGAAAGGTAATGCCTGGGCCATGACGACGCAAAAGCGGTAGAACAACAGGGCCGATGATCTCGTCGGAGAAAGTCAGTGTTTGACCCACAGTCTGGGGAAGGTTTTTGCGAATTGTGAATTTGGGGAGGCAACAAAAGACATCATAGCCGGGGGGTTCAAAATCAGTACCTGGTGTGGCCACCACGGGCGTTGACTATAGCCACACTTCTCTTGTACATGCAGTGGACTAGCCTGTTGATGAAGGCCATTAATATGGGGATATGGGCCCATATCCTCAGGAACGCTACCCGCAGTTCTGCTGCAGTTGACGGCCTTAGGCGTACGTCGTTGGGTCGGCGTTGGATCTCATCCCACAAGAGTTCAATGGGATTCTAATCCGGACTGAGGGCAGGCCAAGGCATGATTTGGATGTTGTGCTGCTGGAGGAAGTCCCTGGTGACTCTGGAAGTGTGGGGACGGACGTTGTCTCGCTGAAAGGTGTGGTTTTGATGACGGGCAAAAAAAGTTCTGTCCGATTCCACCCAAACCATGATGCTTGGGCCGCCCCGCGGGTCTCGTTCCATAACACAAGCATCAGCATAACGTTAGCCCCTCTTTCGCCAGACCCTGACTCTGCCATCCACCGTTGAAACACAGTAGCGACTTTCATTAGTGAAGATGATTCTTCTCCATTGCTGTTGACGCCAATTTTGATGCTGCCTGGCCCAATGCAGTCGGGCCTGTCGGTGACGATCTCTCAGGATGGGTACACGAGCAGGACGGTGGCACGAGATGTTGTTGGCAGTTAGATGACGCCGGACTGTACGATCACTGATGGCACGCTGGTGGTTGCCAAAGGTTTGCCGAGCTGTTTCAGTGGCCTTTCGGAATCGATTCTGCAGATTTTGGCGTATCTTCTCTGGGAATAGTGACTCAAGGACGACCACTACGCGGTCGGTCGTCGGTCGTCGGTGGTGATGTTTTGGCGATGTTGCAAACGATATATCGTTCTGACGTTGACATTGAATGCATGTGCAACGATCTGTGCACTCTGGCCTGCTTGCAGTCTTCCGATCGCTTGTTGCCTCTCATTTCCTGATAATCTTGGCATAGCTGATTAATCGAAATAACGAAAGCCAGTTTTGATTTTCTTTTATACCCATACCATCCACGATATGCACGTGCATCATGTTTTTGACAAGAATTTTCCGCAACTGAGTCCCATTGCACTTTTGTAGGCTGCGTTTGGGCAAAGCACTCCATTTTACACTCAATTGTTAAATGGACTTTAAGGCAACAAAAAGAAGCAGTAGAACGATAAATGAGTTTATTGACCACAGAACATGTCACTGCCAGTGTCTGTTAAGTTTTATCAGTATTTTCAGAAGTGACGTTTCTTTTGCCTTTCAGTATACATATTCAATGTCTTCGAAGTAGTAACATCATAAAGAATAACTTACAATTTACGCTGTCAAGATATCACACAAGTTACATGATGACCAGTTATCAAATATCATGACGACAAGCTGATAAAGTGAGAAGAATTTCCTTGCCCAAAGAGGCACCACATGTGCATGTGCTTCAGCGTTGGGCAGGACCGAAGCCCTAGAAACTCTAAGGAGCCAAGCAGCCGAACACAGTCACCCATCCAAGGACTCCCCGTGACTAACGTGACCTGTGGTTTAACGCCGCTTTGAACTAAATTACAGTTATTTTACAGCGTGTCAGGAAATCCCTGAGTGTATGGTTCTGGGGTTCAATTCCACGATCACAGTTTTTTGGTACTTCTACATTTGTAAGGGGGCAGTCGGGTAGACTCGTGGCTGAAGGGTTCGCTCGTCACGCTGAAGGCCCGGGTTCGATTCCCGACATGGGTACAATGTATGAAGCCCATTTTTGGTGTCCCCCCGCCGTGATATTGCTGGAATATTGCTAAAAGCAACGTAAAACCTTACGCATTCACTCACTCACATTTGTAAAAGACGCAAACGACAGGGCCGTTCTGAGACCAGAATTAAATTGAATAGAAATAGCAACGTTGTTTCTTGCTGTGAAGACACATTTGGTTTATGAAAAACGACACAGACAATAACGATATATGAACTATATTGTTGTAAGGGCGACAATCTGACAACGCGACAGTGTCCCTTCTAGGATTCAATACATAGGAGGTAGCTGCACACATGATAAATAGATGAACAATATGTAATAGTTTACTACCTACCTGTAGGGAACTCTGCAGGTTCCAGTGTGATGACGTTGTGTACTGCAGTATCTGGGATACCATTCGGCCTCTCTGTTGGGGAGAACGTGACTGATCTGACCATTCCTGCCACATTGATAGTATTCTGCAGATGTTGTACGTTTGCTTGAACAAAGCTGACTCCAGTCCTGTCAAAGGGTATTTCCTGTGGTGACTCCTTCAACATGGAGTTCAAAGATGCCTTAGATGATCCCATTACTTGAAGATCTTCTACCTTGTCAGCTTTGTTGCGCATCTGTCGCATGTATTCGGAAGAAGATTTCACTTTAGTCAGCAGTAGTCTTGTCGAATCCAAGGCCTCCTCTGTAACCTTCAGATTCTCAGCAGATTTCCCCTCAACATCTGATAGAAGGATTGTTCTTCTTTGATTCAGCCTATCCTTCAGGTTGTCAAAGATTTTATTGATATCATCTCTTGCTACCTTCATTGACAATTTGATGTTCTCTATCTTCTTTTGAAGGGCTGACTCCGTTTCGCTCAGTCTCTTTGTCTTCTCTTCTATCTTTCCTAAAACATCATTTATGGACTTCGCCTTTCCTTGGTGTGCTTCATTCACGGACACGACGTTGTGTCCCTTCCCTTCTTTGTGATCTACTACAGTGCAGGACACACAGACGACTTTGTCACAAGTGTAGCAGTAGAACTGTACAGGTTGTTGGTGCTGACTACACTGATGTAGACGACGAAAACTCTGTAGAGGTCGGCCCTTCATTTCATCAAATGTATTTATAGTGTGGGTCTTTGATACCGTATTCCGTTTATGGGCACTTAAGCAAATGGAACATAAAAATGTTCCACAGTTGTCACACTGAGCTACAGCTATTTCCTTGTCAGGGCAATCTGTACATGGCAGATGGAGACCTTTCTGGATCTTGAGGTAGTCCAGAGTCTTCAGGATGACAGTCTCTTTGGGCAGAGATTTCACCCCACCAGGCAGATTATGTCGCCGTCGACACATGGGGCAGGATAGGGTTGCAGCACCTCCACTGTAGCTTTCCAGACAGGGCTGACATATGGACTGTACGCAACATGGCATACGACGAGGAATTCGTGTTGCGTCATCAAAGTGTTCTATACATATTGGGCACTCTGTCAGAAGATCCTTGATCGCAGCAACTGAGACAAGATCCGACATGATGTCTGGCAAAAGACAATCATCACGACCATGTTAAATTAAATGGAATCAATTTCTTTCATTGTGATGGATTTCAACATATATTATGAATTTGAAAGTGTCGTGAGACAGTGCTTATATATGTGATCAATTTCCCGAAGCATACATGTAGACTCCCACCTACACATACGCATCTCATCACTTCACACGAATGTTACAGACTAGGATTCAGAATTCCCCTCCTCATATACATGTTTCTCTTTCGGGTATATCACTTTTGCTATGTGTAAAGCGATGTATTATTTTAACCCATGTGAGAGTGATGTTTGGCTTACTCTGCTCACTGTAGTTCAAGTATTTACCGACATGTCAGCTTAATTTGGGAGGAAAGCTCGAAGTAACGTACCCAATAGAGAAACTCACGTGCATGAAAGGGGTGCTGACAAACTTAGAATCAAAACAGGAGCAAATATTGGATTCGAACCGCCGATCCTGGTTTCAGCAATGTGGAGAGCTGAGCAGCCTGTGTCCCATATCACCTCGGGAATAACAATAGCAAAGGTCGAACCACAAGTACATGTATGGAGGACACGGGTGGCCCAGTCGTCTAAGGCACCGGTTTTCACTGTACACAGTTGTGTCCCTTAGTCATGATCGTTTTTTTCGAATCCCGCTTCGCCCTGATTATGTTTTTAGGTATGCCAGCAACATACCCGTGTTCGTGGGTTTCCTCCCACATTAAGCAGACACGTCGTGATATAAATGGAATACTGTTCGGTGGCATGAACTCGTACATATATGAGTTTGAGTGTACTCAATGAATGTTCATGCACAGAAGCTCCTTTCATAAAAGAAATACTCCATGCCATAGAAAGGTAGGGCAGTACACTGCTTACATACAGCATGTCGTATAGTGAAGTAGTGTGTACTTAACCAAGTGGGCAGGTCTTACACAAATGCTTAAATTTGAAAAAGAAGCTTCACTGAATGTTCCCATCATGTGGTTTATCAAAATGTCAGAAAGATTTGTTATATCCGTGTGTTGATGTCAACGGGTCTTAAAACCAGTCTAGTCACGGTCTAGTGAACGTAACATTCACCTCTCTCTTAATTGCCCTTTGCGTCGTCACCTCTCGGCAAACTCCGGCGGATGATAGAAGTATGCGATTTAAACCACTAGAAATTAAAATTTACAGGTCACTGATTCCCTGACAATGAACGTAAAGACACCGGAGTATGGCATCCGCCCGACTTAACTTAAGGATTGAAGTTGTATTTGTTGACGTTGATCAGCTGATGAAGATAAAGCAAATTCCGTGATCATTCAATCGATGTTGCTCTCAGTTTTCCCTAATTATTTTTTAATGTTATTTTTTTACATTGAGGAATTCCCCTAAAGTAGTTCTGTATGTCTCCGCGCGATTGACAACGTAATCATGTGACATACTGACGTTCGTCGGGAAATGAACGACAGTAAGCTTGGTAGTGTTCACCTTGGCGAAGTCAACCGCTACTGTCAATATTAAAGGGTGGCGACACCGGGCATATTAGGGAAAGGGAAGCTGTTTGTCGAACGGTGACGACGCAGTAAATCTCAAGAATGTGACCAGACTGGTTTTACGACCCGGTGACAGTTGCCATCAACATGGACAGGCAGCACTAACAACACTCATCAAGTGACATTGTGAAACATATGTAACCTTAATTTTATATTCTGTATAAAAATGGGTACAGCGACATTTCATGCTTCTTGCGTCTGTCATTGAGTAACAAATGTTACGCGACCTATATCATTCAGATGTTGAAAACAAGCAGGAAGTAACTCGACATTCACATCAACTTTATATAATCACTACTCCAACATAAACGCTGCTGCATTACATACGTTCTGTGATCCTGACACAGCAACACGTCATAAACAACAGACTGATTAACTTTCTTACCTTAATTAAGAGAAATGACACAGAGAGATGTACAGAAGGCGTCTACATACACGTACACAGACACCACTCCACCTAAGCCTTTCTGCACACGCGCAGTTGCTACTTTGGTTATTATAACAACTTGAAAGACATGACTACCTCGTATGGTGTGTGCAGTCTCATACAATGGTAAATAGGTCAGCTGTAAACACACCTTGTGGTGTGGCGTGGATGCAACCAGGCACGTATATGCACAGACAAAACAAAAACTCTTGTAGTCGAATATGCGCACAGCTGCAGCAAATTGATAAATGAATTCATATTACCAGTGTCAGTGGAAACTCGAGTTTTTACATGGCATTTTTCATGTAACACCTCATATCAAACCGAGACCCCCATGCCATCCCGAGGGCCAATGAATGGTGGTCGATATATATGATACAATAACCTTTTTATCATATACCATAAAATAATGTATCCATTCATAAAGATCCATAACATTTTCACCTTGTTGAGAAGACGCTGTCATGGGAATATTAGCCGAGCAGACGACGCACCAACTCCAATCGGGTTGATATCAATAGCTCATTCTAAGTGCACTGACAAGGCATAACAGCCCTGCAGGGGTGTAACACGGGTCTGGTTATTGTGATACCCCCCTGTGATATGACCATCTCCATATTGGCATACAGGGGTGTAATAACCCGGCCGTGCTGATATAACGATCGAAATCAGCCCGACTTATGTCCCTTAGTGCGTCGCCTGCTCGTTTGTTGACAGTAATATAATGTATTGCATTCACTGGCAAACAGATACATTTTACAATGTTATGCCATGGTATATGATAAAAAGGCCATATCAATCCTCGACCCCCCAGGGTTGGGGTTTGATATGAAAACTGCCATATTATAACCTCTAAATATCACAGTGAGTTAAATCAAAAACTGTATAATCTGAATATGTCATATCTGTCTTGGTTGATCAATCTTTGTTTGTATTTTTTTAGTTAATTGGTGTAGTTAATCGAAATTGGTGTTCAAGAAGAGGACATATATTTGCGATTTGCAATAATTGAACTTTAGGTTTTGTATATCTACCTTAGCCCAATGTCATTGGTAATGTTGAATATCATACTGAGTTCGAGGAACACGTTCAAACCTATTAATCTGAATCTATCATATCTATCCATATCTTTCAATGATGGGACTTCTTTTTCTCCATATCATTTACCTAGAGCACAGTTTGACGAACAGCGTTTGTCGCATGCGGCATTCCAACCTGTAAAGTCCACAGCGAAGAACTGTTCTCAACTGTCAAGGCGTCATGGAAGAAATCAAGAGGAATTGACAATGGCAAGTTTACTGACATCAAGACTTATAGTTAATCCGTTTATGAAGGTGTGTATTTGTGTTTAATTCAGTTCTGTACTTTGGCCGTACGTATTATATTCTCAGCATTTCGTTAAAATTACCCTTTTCATGATCAGGGTTATGTTTGCTTAGAATAATGACAATTGGGCCCTATTATCGCCCATCAACATAACGACAAAATACGAATATGTAAACAACATATGTGTGGACGTTCTTTTCTGATTACGTGTTCTTACACACAGGGAACTTGTGTACTGAACTACACTAGGTGATGTAGGCAATACTGGATTTTCTGCTCCGGTCGATGATTGTGACAAAGGACACGCTTAAGAACAAAATGACTACTGTGAAACACATAGTAGAATGACATAGATACATATATGCCAAATTCCACATGTCACGGTGACATCGTGGTAAGTATACAGAATCTACATCTCCCCAGTGCTTGGGCGGTGGGGTAGCCTCGTAGTTAAAGCGATCGCTCATCACGCTGCAGGCCCGGGTTCGATTCCCGACATGGGTACAATGTGTGAAGCCCATTTCTGGTGTCCCCTGCCGTGATATTGCTGAAATATTGCTCAAAGCGGCGTTAAACCTCAATCCCTGCTGGTTACTGACAGAGCAAAAAGAGTCAAGTAGAGTGCATGCGGGTTGCAGTGTCTCTCGGGTAATATGAAGAATAACCAACTCGGAACTCACACCAAATGTCCTATTATGCTACATGCCGCACATAGCAACGTCACTTCATATCAAGAATAGTTGCAAATAGTTAAATATGATGTCATGCATTGTGATAGTGGTCAGACACAGTTTTATGTAGCGTCGTTCCGAGATATTTTGACTGAGCTTATATATCCATGTGATACACGGAAACCGTGATATTTCACAAAAAGAAACGTGTGCCGTAGGATAATCTCTAAATCATTTGCAAATGCCTATAAATATTCTCATGTGAAACACTGATAATGATGTTAAAGGAGGTGGTCGGGTAGCCTTGTGGTTGAAGCGTTCGCTCGTCACGCCGAAGACCCGGGTTCGATTCCCGCTATGGGTACAATGTGTGAAACCCATTTCTGGTGTCCCCCGCTATGATATTGCTGGAATATTGCTAAAAGCGGCTTAAAACCATACTCACTCACTCACTCTTAAAATTAAAGAATCAATCTAGCAGTACTGTAAAGATATATTAAGAAATATCAGCATTGCGTATTTAGCGACAAAAGCCTTTACAGAATCAAAAGAAATCTCTGCTTAAAGGCAAAGTCTGTTGTACGATTCCGACTATATCATGAGCAGGTGTCTATGAATCACCATCACTTAGTGATGATACGAAGTGTACACGTAAGGTAAGAGCATCCAGGTCCACCAGTGGCACCCGTCACAAACACATGCAAAAGTAATTCAAGAGTTCACCTGCACAAACGCGGGAACATAAAGAAAAGTTAAAACAAGGAATTACATCGCCATCATTTTCTTCACGTGTCCTTCCACATCGGACATAAAAAATAGTAGAGTTGAATTTAAGACATACAATATGGTTCGAGCCTTTCGGGTGAGCAAGGAAGGATGGGATGCACACAATGGTCGCTGAGATCTGTACGGGAGGAATGATCACGAACTCTTTATTCTTTCACTATGGACGTCGGGTCCTGGAGACCATCCCCTCTGATGATGTTTTACGCGTTTATTCACCGTCTAGTCATTTCCCTTCAGAGATAACAACTGGGTCATTCCTTCTGATAGTGTAAGGTTTTGACCTGATATTAGTTCACACGTCATGTTTGAATCTTGGGATGCATCTAGATACACCATGACACAGAATGTTCTTTCACACACAGTGTCAGTCACAGACTGAATCACTGTAGTGTTGCCAATGTCAACAACATAAATCTTACTGCTCCTACCGCCCAGTAGAGTGTCTAGATGTAAGGCACCTGCCTTACCAATTTGATTGCAAACAATAGGTATATCAGAGAGGAGTTTGCCATCAAACCTCACCCAGAGACAAAGCTGGTGCTTATGCTTTGGACATCCTATGATACGTACACTCAGTCCAGTTGATTGGTTCCAGCAAGTATCTGCAGGGTTGGCAATCATTGCTGTCTCAAACACCATGCTTCTTTTCTCAGTGACCCTTTTTTCAAAGAGAAGCTGACTTTCACCAGAAACATCTCTCGGCTTCCACCTCTGATAACCAAAGGTCTTGATGTCAACAGACGTCTCCACGACCTTTTTCGACATTCTATGTCTTTGGGCGGAGTCTTGGGCTTTTCATTTGTTACCAAAGTATCAGATACAGTGATGTCGTCACTCGCTGTACTGCAGTGCCATTCAAGGTGCGGACCTAGGGAGGAAACAAGAGACGAACTAATAACACAAAACACATTCATTGTAAGTCTCATTCACAAATACACATTATTGAATCAGTATAACATAACACCCATTCAAGTTGACAGTCGCCTCATAACTGAGAATGTTTTTATTAAAATGATACAAGACGAAATATGTATTTTCCACCTCCCATGTATTATTCCTTCAAGTAAAAAAAGTGACATTTCATTTCAACGAAATATATAGTACAAGACAAAGCAAATCATATGAACAGTTATATGGGTTTTTTTTAATGTCCTTCATCTATCCATCGAACTTCCACGACTATCTGTAGCTTGGGATTTTTTGTCTGTTTGTTATTTAACGCCGCCAGTTATATGAAGGCGGTCTGTAAATATTCGCGTTTGGACCAGCATCGATCTGCGCAATTGGGATATTATGACAAACAGAAAACAAGTCAGCGAGCCTGACTACCCGATCTCGTTAGTCGCCTCTTACGGCAAGCATCTGGTGCTTGTGAAACCGATGAGGATGCGTATGATGTAGACAAACAAAGAGTCATAGTCAAGGTTCAATTTTGATTCAAACCAATCATCTACAGACTTTGGCATAACCGTCTACGGAAATCCGCACAGGAGCCTTACATCACAGGTCAAGCGGTGCCCCTTATGTTGATGGGCACATGAGTAAGATAAGTTGGAGCTTAAATACATGACATCTCACATGAAATGGCTTCATCTCCACTGGAAATCGTCTTGTCCACATCAGCGACTTAAACAGATTACAATGTAACTAAGAAATGAAATAGACCAACTGTCGAACTAAAGATTATGATATACCTTTATCTATTTAAAACTAAATGTTAGTTTCACTACAACATACCCAAACACACTATAATAATGAATATATCCAACCGTTTACATTTAGTTATAAACTTAAGTCATTATAAGCAGACGTGGGACAGTAGTCATCACAAACTGTCGAACCACAGCTACCTCATGTCGACAATAACATTTTATAGATATTTTTACATACATGTACATAATAAAAATTAATTTACCCTTTTGAAATTCTGCAGGTGTCAGTGTGATGGCAATGTATCTGTCAGCCCCTGGTACATATCCCGGCCTCTGTGTTGGGAAGTACGTGACTGACCTTATCAGTCCTGCTCCCTGGATTGCGGAGGAAAGGTGGGTCAGGTTGGCAGGTACAAAGCCTACGCCTGTCCTCGTATATTGTTTCTCAATGTGAGACTCCTGCAACATCCTTTTGAAAGAAGAAGCCGATGATGTCGTAACTTGTAGATCTTCTGTCCGGTCAGCTCTACTCCTCATCTGCTGTGTGGTTGTCCAAAGAAGACGTTACCTTGTTTAGCAGTTGTTTAGTTGACTCTACGGCCTCGTTAGTGAGTTTAAAACCATTGCTAAAAAAGCCTTCAATGTCTGACAAGGATCCGTCTTCTGTCCTGAAGTTCTATTATCTTTGGTCAGTGCTATGTTTGGCAGGTTACATGGCAAAATCAATAACATGCTCGCATTGTCATAGCCTCATATGTTTGTAGGTTTGTGTGTGGCTTAAAACTAACACAAATATATATGTGTATTTATTATTTATAGTTATATATATTTGTATGCCAATATATTTGTGCTTTTAAATATTTATATATTCCGTCTTTACACTATATTGCTACCTTATAGTAAAGAACGATGTGTGTTGACATTGCTTCATATAGAAGAATGCAGTGCTGTCAAGCCCGTGGGGTATTGATGATGTGAGGCAAAAGAAAGGTAACATAATTCACAAGCACGAACAGTTTAACATCGGTTTTGAAGAAGCATTTAACACATATCCAATTAAGCGAGGCTTAAATATACTTATACCAGTAGACTTCATATATCCTGTATAACAATGCCCTTTCCTTGCAAAAACAATGATCAGTTTCTGCATTGATTCTAAAACATCTAGTTCCCGGTTATGTTTGGTCACTTGCAGTCTATGCGGCTCGTAAGAGGTAAGAAAGTGGATCTGGTGACCTACAGCCCTGCACATGTGTCAAACACACGAGAACTGACAGGTTTTGACAATGCTCACATAGACGGCCAGGTTAGTTATTACAATAGGGTTTGATGTTATCGTTGTAGGTTATCTCAATAGCCGCGTTCCTGTTTCAGTTAGTGATTGTGTTACACAACATCATTTCGTCAACATTTCAGCCGTATAGCCACAGGAATAATCTTTGCAATCATAAAAAAGGTATATACAATAAAACTGTAAAAAAACAGATTCAATATAAAATATTCTCTTTCAGATGTGTGAAGTTAGGTTTCCGCAATCATTCAAAACATTTGATGTATTATCATGGAAATGCGATATTTGACGTCAGCGACTTCATGCATGAAGCAATTCCTTGAACTTTACTTGATTGTTTTCTCCGCGTGCAAAGACGTCAGTTCCTCGACTTTGTCACTGGTAGCATATTTAGATATGTACTTATCTCCTTGTTAACAATAGTTTGGCTAAAGTTGAAAATATCAGTTTGAGTTAAACTGTCACAGACGGCATACCAAAAACAAAAGGCAAAGAAATGCTATACAATCAACAACTGTCATATAGAATTAACTAAGTTTACAAATCGGTACAAATTACTGCAAAGTAATTACAACGGGTGGACACACTATAGTGGTAGTACAAAATCCACAAAAGTATATGTGAGAGCAATAAAGTCATTGACATTAATATTTACCTTGAAGCAACAACGGTCAATCTTCCAAAATAGGCCTAGTCTGGATGTCAAGGGTGGAAATAATTATCTTCAACACGATTATTTTTCACCAGCCTTGACTGTTGACATTTCAGCAGATGCACTCAGTGCATCAATGGAATGTTTGAAGCCTATGAGCGTATACATAGTTGACACAGGACACTAATTCATAGGGCGAAACTAACGATAGATCATGGTGAATGTAGCGTTTTCTCACTAATTATACAGAACCTCTGTGTCAGAACCAAAACTGTCACATTTCTTTCAAATATTGGCGTCGAATGCCGTGAAATCTTGAAACTGACAGGTCACAAATCACTCGTGTCGTGTCACTCATCTGCAGCCTAAATTGCGGCTGTTCCAGTTCCATTGGCAATCACGTTGCACCAACAGGATCATTCCCAATAAATCAACAGGTTAATGTGAAACCACATCATAGATCTTGGTTCGTGTAAAGCACTCGGTTACAAATTAAAGTAAGAGGCATCTCCTCTACAGGGGGACTACATCAAATTTCAAAACAGGGTAAGTTTATATTTTAAATGACGATGTTTCTCACACAAATTCAAGCAATTTTGAAGCCCCATTCAAAACATTGCAACATAACCTATATGTTGCACTTCACTTTTTTATTCATAATCCAGTTAATATAACATCATAATACGAATATACATATCTAGATAATACTAACATTGGGAATTGCTGTATACACTTGCACAACTTCACAATAAATGAACACTTTAAGACATTTGATGGTGACATCTTAAATGTATAATAAGTGTATATCTTTCACAATAAGGAACAATCCACACACACACGCGCGCGCGCTATGTACAGCAGCATTAACGTAAGTAGTGTTCGACTACACAGCAAGTATACAACATTAATACTTATGAGGCTCTTGGGTTCTATTTTCTGCAAGAAATATTCATACCAATGTCTTAAGGAAACAAGGCAGACACGTCATACATTGTAGGCAATAGAAACATAAATTATGACTGCTGATACTGATTAACCAATGCGGAAAGAACTTTGAATAATAATTCCACAGAGAATAACATGACCACATCATTTTACCAGATGATTTCTTTCCTGTGATATTATACAAGGGGCGAAGTCACTTAAAAACTACCATTCGAAAAGGTATCATTGAATACGACTAACTCCCCATACCCAACCCCAAACCCAAACCCACCCACCTCAACCTCACCCCATCCTAACCAAACTCACCCCATCCCACATAACCACACAGAGAGGAAAACATGTTCATATTTCACGAGTGGATGTACTAGGTGAAGTTAGCCATCATTATTGTGTCGTCAAAGTAATTTGGGTTGGAGTGTGTAAGGTTTACCGTTCCTTTGAGCAATAGCTCAGTTAAAATAAGAGCACGTCGGCTAAATGATGAATGAAAACCTTAATCACGGAAATATTACTCATAAACCAAGAACCTTAATCTAAGTATGAAATAGGAAAGCACGGCCACCTGGCTATGTCCCGTCTATGTCGACTGAGCAGCCCGTGCCCCGAGTCATAAAAACCCTAATCAAAATATAATTTTCAGTCCAGCCCTTACCTTGGAGGTATTTTACTTACTCAGATGACGTGACATGACTGACATAGCTTTATATATAACGAACTCGCTGACATTAAATGACGTAGTCCTTTGTGAACATCATAAACATTGGTCGAAGTAGAGAACATGATGTCAGATGAAAAAGTACATAATCATGTCTAAAAAATGAAAATGCACAAATGCGGGCTTTTTACAATTGCAGTTAAACATGGTAATAACAAATATCACGGGACTGTTCAAATGAGTTGATTACAGGCGAGGATGTATCGATATGGAGCGGGGATAGAGATGTGGTGGTGCCCTACTCAGTAGTACCACACGAGTTATCTCCCATGAATTATTGCCACACGTTGACAATGGCAATGCTTAAATGATTTCAACGAAGACTTTTTTGTCAGGACTTTTATAGTTGCTGTCAATTCTATATTGCTCTCGGGATAGTACTGTTAACCTAAATGTGTGTATACATTCATAATGGGCCACAGCAACTACACCACGGTGTCATGTTTACTTGAAATAGTATTTGCCATGGTCAGCATGCGATAATCGGTAAATGAGAATTGATATGATTGTAAAACATTACACTCTTCGAAGGTAAGACGCAATTTATGCTAGCGTGAGAATATTCAGTCATTAACTTTGTTATTCTAGTCTGCGTTCAAATAATGTCCACTTTGCCGCTTAATGTTTTGCGACAGTAAGATACTAAGGAAAAGTACTGAACATCAGCCGTGTTGCATTATTATGGTTTCAAAATTCATTCGGATTTGCTTTGCTCGTTTGTTTGTTGTTTAACGTCGCAATGAGCAATATTCGAGCTATATGACGGCGGTCTGAAAATAATCGAGTCTGGGCCAAACAATCCAGTGATTGTTGTCATGAACATCGATCTACGCAATTGGGATACGATGACATGCACCAACCAAGTCAGCGAGCCTGACCACCCGATCCCTTTAGTCGCCTCTTACAACAAGCATAGTCGCCTCTTACGGCAAGCAGGATTCTAAACCGGATCGTCACGGTTACATTAATATTTGTATTAAATATGTAAATCAAACGTGTTTTTACATATGTACACAAGTTGATAATGTGTCAAAGGCATACATATTATTTTACTGAGCTGTGCTTTTATACATTGCATGTTACATGGAGTGTGTGATTGTTGTGGATAGTGGAAACTAGTCTAATGATTGTAGTTGGCGAAGGTTCCTGTGATGTTGTGGCCTGTAATCAGTTCTCCTCTTCCATCTGATGTTGCGGGATTACCAACATACATCATGACCCACATTGGTCTGTCAAAAGCAACATCTGTGACGGTGGTGTACACTGTGTTATCACCGGCATCAATAACTAATATTTTGTCATTAGCCCCATCCATTAGAAAACACAGTTGTAGGTCAATAGATTGTCCAACTCTGTTCTGAATGAGAGGGCGATCAGTGAGGAGGGTGCTATTATAGCCCACACAGAGACACAGCTGCTGCTTGTGGTTGGGGCATGTAGAAACACGTACACTCAGTCCAGTGAGTTGATTCAAGGCAGCATCTACAGGGGTGGGGGTCAGGGCAATCTCTTGTATAAGTTTCTTATCTTCTATCAATTCCTTTACACAAACCCGAAACTTTACGCGATACATGCATCGCTGGGCTTGACAGTTTTTAACCATTAAAGGCCTTGATGCCAGACATGAATAGATATTTTGTATCCGACATCCTGTGTCAGGAGAAGGGGCGGCTGAGGTGGTGTTTGTGATTACACATTCAGACACGTCAATATAGATATGAGCAGTGCTTGAGTCCCATTCCAGAGTCGGGCCTGTCGGAAGAAAACGTCCATAATAAATACAAACACATCTTGTTGAAGTGTATAACACTTTAACTTCCTAATTCACAAGACACTACCATCTACCAACCAGAAAAAGAAAGTTACAAGTTATCATAGACATTTATAAGAAGCGTTATATCAATTTCAAATGGCATAAGCGTTCTTCTTCTATATATTGGGGTAGTCGGGTAGCCTAGTGGTTAAAGCGTTCGCTCTTCACGCCGAAGGCCCGGGTTCGATTCCCCACATGGGTACAATGTGTGAAGTCCATTTTTGGTGTCCCCCGCCGTAATATTGCTGGAACATTGCTAAAAGTGGCGTAAATCCCTACTCATTCACTCACTCTCTTGTATATTTCTTGTACATAACATTGAAAACCCAAGAACCTCTTGCATGGAACATCGCTAACGCAAATCCTGTCATAGCTTCTATACTTTAACATTGACTGACACTGCGTTTTACGCTCGTTTAGATCTCGAAAGCCGTCGAACCTATCGAACTCAACAGACGAATGAATGTCAAAACCAATGAATAATATACTGTAACATCATTGAGTCAAGGACACAGATCTTACATGTTATCTCCTGGTCACAGATGCTCCGGTCCATCGCCATCACTGAAACAAAGATATTAATCAGTATGTGTGTCCCATGTACACGTACTGCCTGCCTGCCTGTCGTGAAGATCCGGGTCAGAATAGGTCTAATGGGATCGGGTGGTCAGACACGCTGACTTGGTTGGTGCATGTCATCGTATCCCAATTGCGTACATCGATGCTAATTGTGTCAATCACTGGACTGTCTGGTCCAGACTCGATTATTTACAGACATCCATCATACAGCTGGCATATTGCTGAGTGAGGATTCAAACAACAAACAAATAATGCAGAACGTTCCTGTTTTAACAGTATTATCATGTGAAAAGGAAGTACAACATGCAATTCACTTGACGGGACTGTGTCCCTCAGCTGCCACACGTAATGGAATCCCAGACATCGACGTGCGCCAAGTTGGTGTTCGTACCATGTCAAGCTGACAGGGCACGATAATGTTTGACAGACCGCTATCCCCTGAATGCCACAGGGACATGTATGTCTTTGAGGTCAAATAGAACATATTCAACACCATGCACATTAAACGCACTTCATAGTTTCTGAATTCTGCTGCAGATGTGTTTTTCTGTGATTATCCGGGATTGAGTCGAGATCACTGACATCTGATTTGTCAAGACAACAATTTGAAACGTCACCACGAACCAAAGAATCATTCAGTCCGTTTTAGAAATAAGCCGCAAACATGATTGCCGAAGTGAACTTTCCGTCATGGTATCTCAGTGTCCTAGCTCTATGACATCGGCATTGGTCCAAAGGAGCCACAGGAGCAGTACAAGGAGCCACACACACACACACACATATATACATATATATATATATATATATATATATATATATATATATATACGCATAAATGCACGCACGTAGCTTTTTCAGTACAATAATCTGGAAAGCGACGTTAATACCCTTTACATTTATAAATGTATGTTGTAACCAAACTACAAACGATGTTACTGTGGAACATTTTGAGCATACATACGCTCATCTCACTTCTTTTGAGAAACTATTTCTCCAAGATGCAGCTGGTTGGTTTACGGTGGCCAGTGTTAACATGACCTACTATTTGAAGATGTGTACACATCCTTCGAGGTATAAAATAGTGAAATAAAAGAATGATAAGAATTCAATTTGACACTTTGTGTGAGGATGGGCTTACATAGAGCAAGGGTCAAACTGTATAAACGTCGGTGCATGCACGTCAATGCTTAAATAACAAAATTAATCATATTTTATTCTTAAAAAATGAAAAATACAGAGACAAATTGAAGAGAATAAACACATTCTAATTAAACACATACGTCCGATATTAACAATAGGCTTTTTAGAAACAAATTTGCATGTAATTATATTAATGTCTAACAATTACCCATGTTATGAAATTAACATAAACGAACTTGTTTTTTCAAAGACATTACTTACATGATATAGTCGTAATTTAATGTTGCCGAAAAAGTTTCAAATTCTGTTTTACACATCCAGGTTGTTTTATTTCAGTTGAACGAAAGTTGATGAAATATATAATAATATTTATCAATATACCACTGTCGTCTTGTCTCAATGCCACATCTCCAAAGACATAAAACAAGTCATGACGTCAAACAAACATGTATCAAATTTCAGTTTTCATCATATATGCTGGCACTTGATTATTAATGGCACACCATGAGTCATGAATGCTTGAATCTGGGGACTAATTCACATGTGTGATACGCCCATCCATTTCGTTATTACTTCCTTTTTATGTAGTATGATATCCTCATTAATTATGATTTGTGACCTCAACGAATTAGGCTTCACTATCTATATCTGTGAAAGTAAACACTATCATTGAGAGATTATGAGCTGTCTGTTTGTCGAAATATTAAATAACTATATATTATTGTTATCGATCAATACTTGCAGTATGTATTCAGGGAACAGTCTTTATGTCTTTTCGTTTATGTTCATAAATGTAACACATCCGCACAAACGTAAGTGTCAATTACGTGTACACTGAAATATTTGCATATTTGTACCTGAGGCTACATATGAAGTCAATTCTTCTAAATAAGTACGTTGAAGGTATGACTTTACAGGGTGTCTTTTTAATCTTTAACACAAAAGAACAACAAACAAAATTAGTTTATTGTTCAGCGCATTAATGCAACTACGGCCTTATTTGTGTTCGGTTTATGGAAACATAAATCAAATGTAACAACAAACATTTCCATAACAGCATACATATAGACCAAAAAATAAAGAAATGTACTTTGACTTTCGTTTTGTTTTAATCCTATCACTTTCAGCTGGGGTGTGAAATTAAACATCTATTGGAATTCGTTATGATACATTTTTCAGTCAATTTGTAAAATAACTGAATATTCTGAATGAGATATTTAATGTGACACAGATATGGTTTACGTGGATTATAATATGAAGACTATTAAATGCTGGTATAAACCAATTAGAATGAATGATGACAGATATCCCCGACAATGTTATTCACAATGAAGGAGCTGGATGAATGTGATAGAATTACTTGGGCAACTCATATTAAACATTTACTTGACATTTATGGATTTGGTTACGTTTGCACGAGCAGAACATTGGTGATAGTATGGCCAACATTCCTCAGTTATGCCCCTTTACTACTTCGCCAAAAGATGGCGCCAAACGCTACGGTCCTGCGCGTACTTCCGGTATATTACGCGGTTCATAGATATTTGCACGACCAACAACTACAACGAAGTATTTACGATGCCTTCGACGTGCTGCTGTGTCCCGGGATGCTGCAATCGAGGTGGTTTGTCGTTTCCGAGAGAACCCATGTTGTTGAAACGATGGTTGATTGCTATTCGGAGGAGCGACGAATCAAACCAAGGCAAGATGTGGAAACTGTCACCTCACAGTGTTGTGTGTCATTCCCACTTCAGACCGTCTGATTTCATTGCTGTAACTAGTTATGGTAAGATATTTGGGTAACTTGTTATGTTTCTATTCGTTGGCAGATTTAATTAACGTGCATGCCAATTATATTTGTTTTATTTTCTTGCATTGAAATTACGAAGAGGGTTTTACGTGACTCAGAAATGTGTATCCAGTATGCAGAAATGTGAAGAATGGACGCAGACAAAATAGAATATGTTCCGTCCCGCGGGACACACTTATTTTCACAGATAGTTTGATTTTGTCATTGAGTTAAATTGAGTAAAGATTCTTAAAACTTCGAAGTGTGTGATTTTTTTCACAATAATTTTAGTTCCCTCCTGTCAGAGTAGGCGAGTCAATTTGAGTATTGGCTAATTCTAATGTAATCACGTTTGTGTGTGTTTGAATGTGAACCTATGAGTATATTTCATTGTTTTTTTAAAACCAAGATAGAAATAATGTGTCATTTAGGCCTTACTATAGCAGCCATTTTTTTGCCAGTCAGTGATCATGGTGATGTTTAGGTTTGACCCTCATATATTTCATGCAAGGGCCTTTGAAATCAATTACTAGGGGTCTAGTGCATACCCAGTTAATTAAGGTAAAACCCTGTTTACCACCATTATATTCCCGTTGATGAAGTTGTTGATGTTTGACCATAACCCTTCTTAGTTTTCTTCTTTAATTTGTTGAATTGATGATTACCAGGAATGTCAACACATATTTGACGTTTTTGCCTTTAATGCGTCATGTTACATTTTCCTGCAGGTGCTTGTTTTCCACAGAGATGAGGCACAGATGATTCAAGAATACAGGTTCATGTTTGTTCACTTTTGATGTGTATTTGTCAGAATAGTGTCATGTGTACGTGTTGAACTTGAAGACACTTCTCTGTATCAGGCATTAGATGTATGTAATGTTGAGACTATATCTACGAAAATTGTCAGCTAATTTATATCATAATTTTCCTTAATTTAAATGTTTGTTTACTTTTCTAATGTATTGATGTGTATCACTATTATGTTCATAATGTGACAAAACATATCGTGCCCATAGAAATTTTTTCTTTCCCTACAAATTAACTTAAATCTAATCATAAAAAGCTATCTCACAACTGGTAGTAAAAAGATTGCACAATATCTGTTTGGAAAATAATAATCTACTGCTGTTTTCCCCAGGGTGTACACCTCTGAGGAAACAGAGAAAACCAGATGCTGTACCATCAATCTTTCCCTGGACTGCATCAGCCAACGCACTTGAGGCCGATGGGGGATTACGGAAATCCCGCATTGAAAGACGTGAGAGCCAAAAGAGGACATTTAAAGCAATGGATACAGATTGTGATATTGAATGTGATATGAGTGAGGTAGCTGGGGAGGAAATAATTGACAGTGTTGAGTTTGATGACATGAATACCGACTTAAACATTTGTTCTGCAGATAGTGCAGAGGTTGAATATGAAAGTACATCAGCTCAGACGGACAAATTTCCAATGCTTTCATTACAAAGTATTATGTTTAATGCTGCAGCAATTTTGTTTTATACAGGACTGTCAAACTATACAGACTTCACCTTTGTACTTGCAAGTTTGGGTCCGTGTGCATATCACCTAAATTATTTGTACAGCAAAGTTGACAGTATGACAACAGTGTGGAAAATCAATTGCTTTTAACACTTATGAAACTGCGCCGACATAAGACTAACTTTGAACTTGGTCTTCATTTTGGAATTTCAGAGAAAACTGTATTAAATGTATGGATCACCTGGGTAAATTTTATGTATAGACAGTGGAGTGAGCTTGATAACTGGCCAGAACGAGACTTAGTGCATTATTTTTGTCCTTCTGATTTCAAATCCAAATTTCCATCCACACGAATTATCATTGATGGTACTGAATGCCCTATCCAGAAACCAAAACGCCCCATAGCTCAGCAGTCTACCTACTCAACGTATAAAAATCGAAATACTATCAAAATACTTGTTGGATCCACACCAGGTGGTCTTGTGTCGTATGTGTCTCCTGCGCATCGTGTCTCCTGCGTATGGTGGCTCCACAAGTGATCGTCAAATAGTAGAGCGTAGTGGTTTGACAGTGATGTGTGACCCAGGAGATAGTATTATGGCCGATAAAGGTTTCAACGTACAAGATATTTTTGCACCAAAAGATGTTACCATTAATATGCCAACATTCTTCTCAAAGAAAAACCGTATGTCTGGCAAGACTGTTATGCGTGATAGGAAAATATCAAGCAAAAGAGTTCACATTGAACGTATTATTGGTCTGGCAAAAACATTCAAAATACTTACTGAACCTCTTAACAGTTCAGAAACCAAATTAGCCACAGAAATAACCACGGTTTGCTTCATGCTTTGTTCTTTCAAAAAGTGCATTGTTCCCTCTACTTGCTAATCATATTGGTTAGCAAATTATTAAAAATATCTTTCATTCCAGGCGGACGTTAGTCAGACGCAGAGTATGGAGATTTGTTTCTAATTTCTTTCAAAAAGGCCTGTTATTTGCGTTTGCTACATGATTAAAGATAATTGTTGCTAAATATTCATGAGGATAAAGTTGAATGTAACATGTTATCGATTATGTATCATGTTGAGACTAGAATGGGAATCTGTGGTCAAAAAGCAAGTTTGAAGCAAATTTACCATTTGTGCAGCCACAATCAATCATACTCTTTTGTCAAGGTACAAACATAAATGTGTTAGTATCAGAGATTATGATAATGTAATGCTAAACTTCCTGTTCAATGTGGTGTTAAACCCATCTCACTCACTGAGTTTGTTTTAAATTTATGACATCAGTAACATGAATTTAAGAATGTTGACATTGTTTGGTGCGTACTGTTACATTATCCCCTGCCACAAAGTGGGAGAGACACATTTCTTGTCCGAGCATAATTCGGAAACTGTTTCATATGTTATTATGAAACTTTGCACATGTATCAAACACAAGTTGAACTGGTGCCCTTTCCTGTTTTCCATGGCAGCAATTTGGATTAAACCCAAATACTGGTTACTTTTATTTCACGAACTTAAAATCTGAATAAGTTGAAGTGTATATTTCTGGATCATATATCGATTATTTTTTCAATGGATACATGTTTACTGAGAAACAAATTGTAATTTTTTGTGTCCCATGGCTGTGTATTCTTCATATGATACTGGCAGCAGCTAGACCGGTCCAGATATTTGGCACATCTTAGTGCTGTTGCTTCAGCTCTCTCAGATGTTATAAAAGGCAATCATGACAAGAAAGAAGTCAATGACAATGTTTTTTTATCATTCCCTCAAACAGTTCAGCTGCAGATAATAATCACATGACAGTTGTAATTCCTCAGATATAGAGCTGAAGGAGTATGCTTCAAGCAGTGATGATATTTATGAGTATGGACACTGAATTGTGATTATGTATTGCACTGTAGCTTCATCTATATTTAGATCTTCCAACTATTAACTACTGGAGTACTTAACAGATGGTTGCAATCGTCACAAAAGGAGTTAAAAGTTAATGTCACATCAATACTATTTCAGCCATATAGCGACGAGACCAAGTTGATATACACAATTTACTCATGAATGCAAAGGTATATTTAAAAACATTTTTTCATACACATTTGGACATAACAATATCATTTATACAGTTTTAAAACACGGGTTATAGGCCATCAGAAACCAAAGCCGGGGATCATGGGGACTTACCGTGCCTCTGCTTCCTGCACGATACCCCAGCAGGATTTATGTCATTAACTAAGCCACTGGTGGTTGTGCTCAAACCTAGCCAGTCAGCAATGATGTCAGTTGATTATAGCATCACATCAAATTTAAAAACAGGCAATTAATGATTCACATACATATTTAGGTTATTTTTTTTTAAAGACCATTTTTTCTTTCAAGTAGTTGATAATGAGGTGCCTGGTCATATAGTACTGTAACAGTAAGTACGAACTGACATCTGAGATTGTATTTATTTAGACTAGTGAATGCATCCATGTATGGGACCAGTGTGTACGTTGTGATATTTAGATTATCCAACTTATAACTACTGGAGTGATTAAGAGATGGTTGCCATTGTCACATAGTACTGTAACAGTAAGTACTAAATGTCTTAATAAACATCTGAGATTGTATTTATTTACACAAGTGAATGCATCAATGTATGGGACCAGAGTTCAACCTGGTTTTGTCTGATGCAACTCTTTTCACGTCAACATGCATCTGGTGAAATATCATCCTTAAATGGAGCCCTGCAAGTTTTTTCATAACTTTTTGTTTGTGAATGTCCATATATGCAGAATATAATATGTTCAGCATTAAACATTGAGACTACAATTCTGTCTTTCTTGTTTATAGGGCTGATGACCATTGACACATGAGTATCAGCAGTAACTGAATTTACCAGGAATACCTGTCATAATCTCTGAAATAGAATTTGTCAAGTAGTGCCTTTTTGAAAAAAGGTGTCATAAATGCCACAAGTTTTTCAACCATAGATTCAATGAAATGGTCATCTCGAGATACAGTAAAATATTTCAAATCCTTCATCGTGTATACAATAAAAATGCACTGTTTTCTACCAGTACAGTAGAGCTGCCTTTGCAATTGAAAGAAATATGGCTTGCTTTTGTCAAGGGTAAGTTTTCCCTCAGATACCTTCAAATAGGGAACAGTTATCTCAGAGATTAGACGGTCTTTAGATGCAAATGGACATTTCACTTCAATGGTAGTATCATCACCGAGAAGTGAATCTGGTGTAGCTGCGAGAAATGGATGAACATCTGACACAAACATGCCACATGGTGAGGTTTTGAAACCACTTGACTTTTCAAAAGCTTTTATTGCCACCTTTTCATATTTTCTGCCATGTCTAAGTGGTGGACTTTGAATGTCCTCGAAAGGCTTAGTCATTGATCTAGCAAGTTTATGAAAATCAGTTTTGTCTGTTACCAAACAAATTTTCCTAAAATTGGAAGAAGAAATTCTCTGTGTGTGTTCAGTTTTCCATTCCTCGCTCTTTGACTGTTTACAGGTTATTATTTCAAGGTTGGTTTTGTCCATATCTGATATTTCTGATATATTCTGGGATTTCAGGTATTGGTCAGCTAAAGATAACTTAAGAAAATCATGATCATGATTAACAGCAAATGGATTTGCTGGAGGAAACATTTGAGCAACTGGAAATGTATTGACACTAGGGTGGTTCAACAAAACATTGCGGAAAAAGTCAGGGTAATTTGGCACTTTGCGATACTGAACTGGTCGTGGGTCAAATATAACATTCAATTCACTGTTGCATAAATCAAGGTCAGTCGCCTTTATGGGACTGCCTTTATAGGGTTTACTTTTATGAAATGTTTGCAATCTTTGAGTACATGTTTCTTCAGTTAAAACATCGCCAGTTGTTGAAAACTTGTGCATAGCATATAACTCTGCACAAATATGTTTGCAATGTCCTGATGGACCCTGGCCTGCAGCACACTCACACTGCCCCTCCACAACAGAACCATCGTCATCAATTGCAATATCGACTTTGTAAGTCACATCAGACAGCACTCAGACTTCAGGAAACACATGTTACTAGGTTTTGAATAACGAAAAAATTTCAAAAACCTACTAGTGTACAGATTCTTTGAACTTGAACCAAGTTTCTTCTGAAAAGGCTGTAAGTAATAATTTATAGCTTCATATGCTAAAAAAGGAAGATGACTGTCACCATTTACATCCCTATAAGTTTCAACTAGGGGCAGTGTCATTTCAAACTCAGCTTCAAGTTCTGGCTCTCTCCCAAAATTGCAGTTTCGGTCATAGCTCTCTAGTCTGAAAAACATTTGAAATAAACAACTGTAAAAGAAAAAACCTAATTGAAAAAAATCACTGTAAAATATATGGACTATTAAATTATTTTTGGAGTACACAAATGTGTTAGTTTCCATTTTGTCAAAAAGTACAATTATTTTAAGAACAGATCCCTGTAACTCCAAAGTCAACAAATCAGTATTTCTGTCAGTAAGGAAGCTTAAGCCATCTCTGCATTGTTATCAGTACTAAAACTTGACTTTTGTACAGTAATAATATCTTTACTTGCACTACAGTAATTGTATATAAATTTTTTGTTAGAAAACAAACAACATATAATAATACGGATATTAATTTTATCACAAGAATAAGACATTGTGTCACAAAATAAAAATACATGCTGTGAATAAGGATTCTTTATGTGTTTGCCTTCGACCGGAATCGAACCGATGTCTAAAGATTACTCTGTTAGACTACCATTCAAAGGCTTCATTACATCTAATTTTAATATTAGAAATATAAACGCTGTTATGCACATCAAAGTATGGACCCATCATACTGGTGAAGAAATAATAAATGTGTGAACCTTTCACACCTGTGGATGAAATAATAAATGTGTGAACCTTTCACACCTGTGGATGAAATAATAAATGTGTGAACCTTTCACACCTGTGGATGAAATAAAAAATGTGTGAACCTTTCACACTTGAGGATGAAATAAATGTTCTAGGTGAAACGATACGTACAGGGAGGTCACATCACAGTACATAAGGTCACATTTTTATGTCAAATTGTGTTGAAACTTCTTGACTAAATATTTCAGAGCAGGTTCAAAAGTAAATTTCTAGTAGTGAATTTGAAATGCTAATTACATCATATTTGCAGTACTTGACTGACACTTGGGTGTCATAAAACAAGTAGTAAGAAACTTAATTTAGCAAGTGTAAAAAAGTACTGTGTATCATGCATGAAAACTTGATGCACCAGTGCACCAATGTATCGTTTCAGCCCTAATAAATGTGTGAACCTTTCAAACTTCTGGCTTTAATAATAGATGTGTGTACCTTTCACACTGAGGAAATAATAAATGTGTGAACCAATCACACTTGCTAAAATGAATAAAACTATATGAAAATCTAAAAGGCACTCACTGTAAAGGACGATGAACTTGATAACCCTCAGCCTTTCTTCAGCCATCGGATGGTGCAGAGCTCAAGCAATTTTTAATGTTTTACAAATATTTCAGTACCTACCTCACGCTTTGTTACATCATGTTTTGGCCACAGATGAATCAAAATTCAAAATATGTGTATAGCAACGAAGAAAGGGACGGGGGCATTATGATTATTTAAGATACATTTTTGGGGACTTGTCATTTATTGGGAGGTGGGGGAGATAGGAGAAAATGTTACATTGATTGTGTGGGTGTTGGTGAGTTAAACGCGATGCAGTCCTTAGGGCGCTTCCAAGATACTATCTCTGCTTAAATTTACTATGTATTTTCGTATCGAAGAACGATGTATTATTGAATGATTGCCCAAATAATTATAGAATCTATAAACCGGAAGTTATCCCAACCGCATGTAAAAGGGTGTAATATTTTGCACACTGCCAGTGAGTCATTAATTCGAAGAATAAATTATTGTGACTGACACTTACCTTCCGTACAAGATCCGTGGTCACCGCTCTTTCCCTTGTCAGTGCATCTCAACGCGTCCTTAGCAATGGGGGCATGTTGTTTACGTGAACGAAAACTGAAGCACTTATGTTGTCGGCATTATCGCGTCGGTGCTTACGTTATTTGTTTAGAGATCTCAGTTGTCTAAACTAAACATATGTTCTACCAATGACCATGATACCAATATTGCACTGTGTAAAGTGACAAAATGGGGAATAGTTACTGTTACAATCTTATAAAATAACTGCTCAGTAAGAAAAACCGAGAAATAGCAATATCAGAAACTTACCGTTCTATCAGATCGATTTTTCTTCCTGACACTCGAGCACCTCGTGCTTTGAGCTCAGTCTTCAGTTTGGGCAACTTCCAGCTTCCGTAATTCATGATAGAAATAGGCCTTCAAGTACTACCGGCTGTTTACAGAAAAGCAAGTGGGTCAATGTCGACTGAAGTTTATATATTCCCGCGGATACTACGATGAATGTTGGACCGTAACTACCGCAGCGCCGCCAAGCGGGCAAGGGGGCGCAACTCCAGGAATGTTTGCCATTGGATATGGAATATGGAGAAAGAACATCCACCAGTGTAACCTTAAAATGCTGAAACGTCGGTGTTGGAATACTGCTCTTCACAAAGAGGAAGTTCACTTTTGGAAAGTTGGAAAGTTGGAATCACCCCCGTTGTGAAACAGTCTTGTGGAGTTATACTGAACAACAAAAGATCTTGTGACATTGAATAGTGAGTGAGTTGTGTTTTACGCCGCATTTAACAGTTCCAGTTATATCACGGCGTGTCAGCTTCATGTGGGAGGAAAGCCCGATGTGATGCAGGTCTTCGGTGAAACCAACGAGCACGGGTATGGTGCTGACAAACCAAGAAACATAATCGGGGCGAACCGGGTTTCGAACCCACAACTCTGCACAGCGAATCGCGGCTCCTTAGACGACTGGGCCACCCGTGCTCCCTTCAATTGAATAAGATTTAATGCAAAGTTATGTTTTTTACCAAATCTGAAACAATTTCGGTTTCCAACAGATAAAAGACTCCTGTAAGAATTCAAATGGTTTAATTTGCCATACTGACTTCAGAAAATGCGTGATTTCATAAAAAAAAACATGAACATGCAAAAATGTCAACTTACACATCAATAGCGTGTGTGTCCACCTCTGGTGGCGATGCAAGCAACACATCTTTGTCTCTTGGAAGTCCTGTGGGATATCTGTCCATGTTTGCTGGAATATGTTCCTGGAGCGTCTGTGGAACACGTGGTTGACGTTGAAGGCGCCGATCCAGGGGATGACATACACGTTGTTTTGTTGAACAGAATATCGAACAAGTCGAGCAATTTGAGGCCGGGCCTTGTCACGAGGAAAGGTAATGCCTGGGCCATGACGACGCAAAAGCGGTAGAACAACAGGGCCGATGATCTCGTCGGAGAAAGTCAGTGTTTGACCCACAGTCTGGGGAAGGTTTTTGCGAATTGTGAATTTGGGGAGGCAACAAAAGACATCATAGCCGGGGGGTTCAAAATCAGTACCTGGTGTGGCCACCACGGGCGTTGACTATAGCCACACTTCTCTTGTACATGCAGTGGACTAGCCTGTTGATGAAGGCCATTAATATGGGGATATGGGCCCATATCCTCAGGAACGCTACCCGCAGTTCTGCTGCAGTTGTCGGCCTTAGGCGTACGTCGTTGGGTCGGCGTTGGATCTCATCCCACAAGAGTTCAATGGGATTCTAATCCGGACTGAGGGCAGGCCAAGGCATGATTTGGATGTTGTGCTGCTGGAGGAAGTCCCTGGTGACTCTGGAAGTGTGGGGACGGACGTTGTCTCGCTGAAAGGTGTGGTTTTGATGACGGGCAAAAAAAGTTCAGTCCGATTCCACCCAAACCATGATGCTTGGGCCGCCCCACGGGTCTCGTTCCATAACACAAGCATCAGCATAACGTTAGCCCCTCTTTCGCCAGACCCTGACTCTGCCATCCACCGTTGAAACACAGTAGCGACTTTCATTAGTGAAGATGATTCTTCTCCATTGCTGTTGACGCCAATTTTGATGCTGCCTGGCCCAATGCAGTCGGGCCTGTCGGTGACGATCTCTCAGGATGGGTACACGAGCAGGACGGTGGCACGAGATGTTGTTGGCAGTTAGATGACGCCGGACTGTACGATCACTGATGGCACGCTGGTGGTTGCCAAAGGTTTGCCGAGCTGTTTCAGTGGCCTTTCGGAATCGATTCTGCAGATTTTGGCGTATCTTCTCTGGGAATAGTGACTGAAGGACGACCACTACGCGGTCGGTCGTCGGTCGTCGGTGGTGATGTTTTGGCGATGTTGCAAACGATATATCGTTCTGACGTTGACATTGAATGCATGTGCAACGATCTGTGCACTCTGGCCTGCTTGCAGTCTTCCGATCGCTTGTTGCCTCTCATTTCCTGATAATCTTGGCATAGCTGATTAATCGAAATAACGAAAGCCAGCTGAACAGTTTTGATTTTCTTTTATACCCATACCATCCACGATATGCACGTGCATCATGTTTTTGACAAGATTTTTCCGCAACTGAGTCCCATTGCACTTTTGTAGGCTGCGTTTGGGCAAAGCACTCCATTTTACACTCAATTGTTAAATGGACTTTAAGGCAACAAAAAGAAGCAGTAGAACGATAAATGAGTTTATTGACCACAGAACATGTCACTGCCAGTGTCTGTTAAGTTTTATCAGTATTTTCAGAAGTGACGTTTCTTTTGCCTTTCAGTATACATATTCAATGTCTTCGAAGTAGTAACATCAAAAAGAATAACTTACAATTTACGCTGTCAAGATATCACACAAGTTACATGATGACCAGTTATCAAATATCATGACGACAAGCTGATAAAGTGAGAAGAATTTCCTTGCCCAAAGAGGCACCACATGTGCATGTGCTTCAGCGTTGGGCAGGACCGAAGCCCTAGAAACTCTAAGGAGCCAAGCAGCCGAACACAGTCACCCATCCAAGGACTCCCCGTGACTAACGTGACCTGTGGTTTAACGCCGCTTTGAACTAAATTACAGTTATTTTACAGCGTGTCAGGAAATCCCTGAGTGTATGGTTCTGGGGTTCAATTCCACGATCACAGTTTTTTGGTACTTCTACATTTGTAAGGGGGCAGTCGGGTAGACTCGTGGCTGAAGGGTTCGCTCGTCACGCTGAAGGCCCGGGTTCGATTCCCGACATGGGTACAATGTATGAAGCCCATTTTTGGTGTCCCCCCGCCGTGATATTGCTGGAATATTGCTAAAAGCAACGTAAAACCTTACGCATTCACTCACTCACATTTGTAAAAGACGCAAACGACAGGGCCGTTCTGAGACCAGAATTAAATTGAATAGAAATAGCAACGTTGTTTCTTGCTGTGAAGACACATTTGGTTTATGAAAAACGACACAGACAATAACGATATATGAACTATATTGTTGTAAGGGCGACAATCTGACAACGCGACAGTGTCCCTTCTAGGATTCAATACATAGGAGGTAGCTGCACACATGATAAATAGATGAACAATATGTAATAGTTTACTACCTACCTGTAGGGAACTCTGCAGGTTCCAGTGTGATGACGTTGTGTACTGCAGTATCTGGGATACCATTCGGCCTCTCTGTTGGGGAGAACGTGACTGATCTGACCATTCCTGCCACATTGATAGTATTCTGCAGATGTTGTACGTTTGCTTGAACAAAGCTGACTCCAGTCCTGTCAAAGGGTATTTCCTGTGGTGACTCCTTCAACATGGAGTTCAAAGATGCCTCAGATGATCCCATTACTTGAAGATCTTCTACCTTGTCAGCTTTGTTGCGCATCTGTCGCATGTATTCGGAAGAAGATTTCACTTTAGTCAGCAGTAGTCTTGTCGAATCCAAGGCCTCCTCTGTAACCTTCAGATTCTCAGCAGATTTCCCCTCAACATCTGATAGGCTGAATCAAAGAAGAACAATCCTTCTATCCTTCAGGTTGTCAAAGATTTTATTGATATCATCTCTTGCTACCTTCATTGACAATTTGATGTTCTCTATCTTCTTTTGAAGGGCTGACTCCGTTTCGCTCAGTCTCTTTGTCTTCTCTTCTATCTTTCCTAAAACATCATTTATGGACTTCGCCTTTCCTTGGTGTGCTTCATTCACGGACACGACGTTGTGTCCCTTCCCTTCTTTGTGATCTACTACAGTGCAGGACACACAGACGACTTTGTCACAAGTGTAGCAGTAGAACTGTACAGGTTGTTGGTGCTGACTGCACTGATGTAGACGACGAAAACTCTGTAGAGGTCGGCCCTTCATTTCATCAAATGTATTTATAGTGTGGGTCTTTGATACCGTATTCCGTTTATGGGCACTTAAGCAAATGGAACATAAAAATGTTCCACAGTTGTCACACTGAGCTACAGCTGTTTCCTTGTCAGGGCAATCTGTACATGGCAGATGGAGACCTTTCTGGATCTTGAGGTAGTCCAGAGTCTTCAGGATGACAGTCTCTTTGGGCAGAGATTTCACCCCACCAGGCAGATTATGTCGCCGTCGACACATGGGGCAGGATAGGGTTGCAGCACCTCCACTGTAGCTTTCCAGACAGGGCTGACATATGGACTGTACACAACATGGCATACGACGAGGAATTCGTGTTGCGTCATCAAAGTGTTCTATACATATTGGGCACTCTGTCAGAAGATCCTTGATCGCAGCAACTGAGACAAGATCCGACATGATGTCTGGCAAAAGACAATCATCACGACCATGTTAAATTAAATGGAATCAATTTCTTTCATTGTGATGGATTTAAACATATATTATGAATTTGAAAGTGTCGTGAGACAGTGCTTATATATGTGATCAATTTCCCGAAGCATACATGTAGACTCCCACCTACACATACGCATCTCATCACTTCACACGAATGTTACAGACTAGGATTCAGAATTCCCCTCCTCATATACATGTTTCTCTTTCGGGTATATCACTTTTGCTATGTGTAAAGCGATGTATTATTTTAACCCATGTGAGAGTGATGTTTGGCTTACTCTGCTCACTGTAGTTCAAGTATTTACCGACATGTCAGCTTAATTTGGGAGGAAAGCTCGAAGTAACGTACCCAATAGAGAAACTCACGTGCATGAAAGGGGTGCTGACAAACTTAGAATCATAACAGGAGCAAATATTGGATTCGAACCGCCGATCCTGGTTTCAGCAATGTGGAGAGCTGAGCAGCCTGTGTCCCATATCACCTCGGGAATAACAATAGCAAAGGTCGAACCACAAGTACATGTATGGAGGACACGGGTGGCCCAGTCGTCTAAGGCACCGGTTTTCACTGTACACAGTTGTGTCCCTTAGTCATGATCGTTTTTTTCGAATCCCGCTTCGCCCTGATTATGTTTTTAGGTATGCCAGCAACATACCCGTGTTCGTGGGTTTCCTCCCACATTAAGCAGACACGTCGTGATATAAATGGAATACTGTTCGGTGGCATGAACTCGTACATATATGAGTTTGAGTGTACTCAATGAATGTTCATGCACAGAAGCTCCTTTCATAAAAGAAATACTCCATGCCATAGAAAGGTAGGGCAGTAGACTGCTTACATACAGCATGTCGTATAGTGAAGTAGTGTGTACTTAACCAAGTGGGCAGGTCTTACACAAATGCTTAAATTTGAAAAAGAAGCTTCACTGAATGTTCCCATCATGTGGTTTATCAAAATGTCAGAAAGATTTGTTATATCCGTGTGTTGATGTCAACGGGTCTTAAAACCAGTCTAGTCACGGTCTAGTGAACGTAACATTCACCTCTCTCTTAATTGCCCTTTGCGTCGTCACCTCTCGGCAAACTCCGGCGGATGATAGAAGTATGCGATTTAAACCACTAGAAATTAAAATTTACAGGTCACTGATTCCCTGACAATGAACGTAAAGACACCGGAGTATGGCATCCGCCGGACTTAACTTAAGGATTGAAGTTGTATTTGTTGACGTTGATCAGCTGATGAAGATAAAGCAAATTCCGTGATCATTCAATCGATGTTGCTCTCAGTTTTCCCTAATTATTTTTTAATGTTATTTTTTTACATTGAGGAATTCCCCTAAAGTAGTTCTGTATGTCTCCGCGCGATTGACAACGTAATCATGTGACATACTGACGTTCGTCGGGAAATGAACGACAGTAAGCTTGGTAGTGTTCACCTTGGCGAAGTCACCCGCTACTGTCAATATTAAAGGGTGGCGACACCGGGCATATTAGGGAAAGGGAAGCTGTTTGTCGAACGGTGACGACGCAGTAAATCTCAAGAATGTGACCAGACTGGTTTTACGACCCGGTGACAGTTGCCATCAACATGGACAGGCAGCACTAACAACACTCATCAAGTGACATTGTGAAACATATGTAACCTTAATTTTATATTCTGTATAAAAATGGGTACAGCGACATTTCATGCTTCTTGCGTCTGTCATTGAGTAACAAATGTTACGCGACCTATATCATTCAGATGTTGAAAACAAGCAGGAAGTAACTCGACATTCACATCAACTTTATATAATCACTACTCCAACATAAACGCTGCTGCATTACATACGTTCTGTGATCCTGACACAGCAACACGTCATAAACAACAGACTGATTAACTTTCTTACCTTAATTAAGAGAAATGACACAGAGAGATGTACAGAAGGCGTCTACATACACGTACACAGACACCACTCCACCTAAGCCTTTCTGCACACGCGCAGTTGCTACTTTCGTTATTATAACAACTTGAAAGACATGACTACCTCGTATGGTGTGTGCAGTCTCGTACAATGGTAAATAGGTCAGTTGTAAACAGTGTACTTCGATCACACCTTGTGATGTGTCGTGGATGCAACCAGGCACGTATATGCACAGACAAAACAAAACTCTTGTAGACGAATATGTGCGCAGCTGCAGCAAATTGATAAATGAATTCATATTACCAGTGTCAGTGGAAACTCGAGTTTTTACATGGCATTTTTCATGTAACACCTCATATCAAACCGAGACCCCCATGCCATCCCGAGGGCCAAATGAATGGTGGTCGATATATATGATACAATAACCTTTTTATCATATACCATAAAATAATGTATCCATTCATAAAGATCCATAACATTTTCACCTTGTTGAGAAGACGCTGTCATGGGAATATTAGCCGAGCAGACGACGAACCAACTCCAATCGAGCTGATATCGATTGCCCATTCTAAGTGCACTGACAAGGCATAACAGCCCGGCAGGGATGTAACACGGGTCTGGTTATTGTGATACCCCCCTGTGATATGACCATCTCCATATTGGCTCACAGGGGTGTAATAACCCGGCCGTGCTGATATAACGATCGAAATCAGCCCGACTTATGTCCCTTAGTGCGTCGCCTGCTCGTTTGTGGACATTAATATAATGTGTTGCATTCACTGGCAAACAGATACATTTTACAATGTTATGCCATGGTATATGATAAAAAGGCCATATCAACCCTCGACCCCCATATCAGCCATCTGGCCTTCGGCCCTCGAGCTGATATGAGGGTTGGGGTTTGATATGAAAACTGCCATATTATAACCTCTAAATATCACAGTGAGTTAAATCAAAAACTGTATAATCTGAATAAGTCATATCTGTCTTGGTTTATCAATCTATGTTTGTATTTTTTTAGTTAATTGGTGTAGTTATCGAAATTGGTGCTCAAGAAGAGGACATATATTTGCGATTTGCAATAATTGAACTTTAGGTTTTGTATATCTACCTTAGCCCAATGTCATTGGTAATGTTGAATAACATACTGAGTTCGAGGAACACGTTCAAACCTATTAATTTGAATCTATCATATCTATCTAATTTTTTAATGATGGAACTGCTTTTTCTCCATATCATTTACCTAGATCACAATTTGACGAACAGCGTGTGTCGCATGCTGGATTCCAACCTGTAAGGTCCACAGCAAAGAACTGTTCTCAACTGTCAAGGCGACATGGAATTAACAATGGCATGTTTACTGACATCAAGACTTATAGTTAATCCGTTTATGAAGGTGTGTATTTGTGTTTAATTCAGTTCTGTACTTTGGCCGTACGTATCATTTTCTCAGCATTTCGTTAAAATTACCCTTTTCATGATCAGGGTTATGTTTGCTTAGAATAATGATAATTGGGCTCTATTATCGCCCATCAACATAACGACATAATACGAATATGTAAACAACATATATGTTGACGTTCTTTTCTGATTACGTGTAATTATACACAGGGAACTTGTGTACTGAACTACATCATCTGATGTAGGCAATACTGGATTTTCTGCTCCGGTCGATGATTGTGACAAAGAACACGCTTACGAACAAAATGACTAATGTGAAACTCATAGTCGAGTGACCTAGAGTAAGTATACAGTATAAGTATACAGAATCTACATCTCCCTGCTGGTGGGGCGATGGGGTAGCCTCGTAGTTAAATCGTTCGCTCATCACGCCGCAGGCCCGGGTTCGATTGCAAGCATGGGTACAATGTGTGAAGCCCATTTCTGGTGTCCCCCGCCGTGATATTGCTGAAATATTGCAAAAGCGGCGTTAAACCGTACTCCCTCAATCCCTGCTGGTTACTGACAGAGTAAAAAGAGTCAAGCAGAGTGCATGCGGGGTTGCAGTGTCGCTCGGGTAATATGAAGAATAACCAACTCGCAACTCGGAACTCACACCAAATGTCCTATTATGCTACATGCCGCACATAGCAACGTCACGTCATATCAAGAATAGTTGCAGATATTTAAATATGATGTCATGCATTGTGATAGTGGTCAGACACAGTTTTATGTAGCGTCGTTCCGAGATATTTTTCCTAAGCTTATATATCCATGTGATACACGGAAACCTATATTTTTCTACATTTCACAAAAAGAATCGTGTGCCGTAGGATAATCTCTAAATCATTTGCAAATGCCTATAAATATTCTTATGTGAAACACTGATAATGTTGTTCTGCCTTCATTGAAAGGAGGTGGTCGGGTAGCCTTGTGGTCGTTCGCTCGTCACGCCGAAGACCCGGTTCGATTCCCGCTATGGGTACAATGTGTAAACCCATTTCTGGTGTCCACGCCGTGATATTCCTGGTATATTGCTAAAAGCGGCTTAAAACCATACTCACTCACTCACTCTTAAATTTAAACTGTCAACCTAGCAGTACTGTAAAGATATATTAAGAAATATCAGCATTGCATATTTAGCGACAAAAGCCTTTACAGAATCAAAAGAAATCTCTGCTTAAAGGCAAAGTCTGTTGTACGATTCCGACTATATCATGAGCAGGTGTCTATGAATCACCATCACTTAGTGATGATACGAAGTGTACACGTAAGGTAAGAGCATCCAGGTCCACCAGTGGCACCCGTCACAAACACATGCATAAGTAATTCAAGAGTTCACCTGCACAAACGCGGGAACATAAAGAAAAGTTAAAACAAGGAATTACATCGCCATCATTTTCTTCAGGTGTCCTTCCACATCGGACATAAAAAATAGTAGAGTTGAATTTAAGATACAATATGGTTCGAGCCTTTCGGGTGAGCAAGGAAGGATGGGATGCACACAATGGTCGCTGAGATCTGTACGGGAGGAATGATCACGAACTCTTTATTCTTTCACAATGGACGTCGGGTCCTGGAGACCATCCCCTCTGATGATGTTTTACGCGTTTATTCACCGTCTAGTCATTTCCCTTCAGAGATAACAACTGGGTCATTCCTTCTGATAGTGTAAGGTTTTGACCTGATATTAGTTCACACGTCATGTTTGAATCTTGGGATGCATCTAGATACGCCATGACACAGAATGTTCTTTCACACACAGTGTCAGTCACAGACTGAATCACTGTAGTGTTGCCAATGTCAACAACATAAATCTTACTGCTCCTACCGCCCAGTAGAGTGTATAGATGTAAGGCACATGCCTTACCAATTTGATTGCAAACAATAGGTATATCAGAGAGGAGTTTGCCATCAAACCTCACCCAGAGACAAAGCTGGTGCTTATGCTTTGGACATCCTACGATACGTACACTCAGTCCAGTTGATTGGTTCCAGCAAGTATCTGCGGGGTTGGCAATCATTGCTGTCTCAAACACCATGCTTCCTATCTCAGTGACCCTTTTTTCAAAGAGAAGCTGACTTTCACCAGAAACATCTCTCGGCTTCCACCTCTGATAACCAAAGGTCTTGATGTCAACAGACGTCTCCACGACCTTTTTCGACATTCTATGTCTTTGGGCGGAGTCTTGGGCTTTTCATTTGTTACCAAAGTATCAGATACAGTGATGTCGTCACTCGCTGTACTGCAGTCCCATTCAAGGTGCGGACCTAGGGAGGAAACAAGAGACGAACTAATAACACAAAACACATTCATTGTAAGTCTCATTCACAAATACACATTATTGAATCAGTATAACATAACACCCATTCAAGTTGACAGCCGCCTCATAACTGAGAATGTTTTTATTAAAATGATACAAGACGAAATATGTATTTTCCACCTCCCATGTATTATTCCTTCAAGTAAAAAAAGTGACATTTCATTTCAGCGAAATATATAGTACAAGACAAAGCAAATCATATGAACAGTTATATGGGTTTTTTTTAATGTCCTTCATCTATCCATCGAACTTCCACGACTATCTGTAGCTTGGGATTTTTTGTCTGTTTGTTATTTAACGCCGCCAGTTATATGAAGGCGGTCTGTAAATATTCGCGTTTGGACCAGCATCGATCTGCGCAATTGGGATATTATGACAAACAGAAAACAAGTCAGCGAGCCTGACTACCCGATCTCGTTAGTCGCCTCTTACGGCAAGCATCTGGTGCTTGTGAAACCGATGAGGATGCGTATGATGTAGACAATCAAAGAGTCATAGTCAAGGTTCAATTTTGATTCAAACCAATCATCTACAGACTTTGGCATAACCGTCTACGGAAATCCGCACAGGAGCCTTACATCACAGGTCAAGCGGTGCCCCTTATGTTGATGAGCACATGAGTAAGATAAGTTGGAGCTTAAACACATGACATCTCACATGAAATGGCTTCATCTCCGCTGGAAATCGTCTTGTCCACATCAGCGAATTAAACAGATTACAATGTAACTAAGAAATGAAATAGACCAACTGTCGAACTAAAGATTATGATATACCTTTATCTATTTAAAACTAAATGTTAGTTTCACTACAACATACCCAAACACACTATAATAATGAATATATCCAACCGTTTACATTTAGTTATAAACTTAAGTCATTATAAGCAGACGTGGGACAGTAGTCATCACAAACTGTCGAACCACAGCTACCTCATGTCGACAATAACATTTTATAGATATTTTTACATACATGTACATAATAAAAATTAATTTACCCTTTTGAAATTCTGCAGGTGTCAGTGTGATGGCAATGTATCTGTCAGCCCCTGGTACATATCCCGGCCTCTGTGTTGGGAAGTACGTGACTGACCTTATCAGTCCTGCTCCCTGGATTGCGGAGGAAAGGTGGGTCAGGTTGGCAGGTACAAAGCCTACGCCTGTCCTCGTATATTGTTTCTCAATGTGAGACTCCTGCAACATCCTTTTGAAAGAAGAAGCCGATGATGTCGTAACTTGTAGATCTTCTGTCTGGTCAGCTCTACTCCTCATCTGCTGTGTGGTTGTCCAAAGAAGACGTTACCTTGTTTAGCAGTTGTTTAGTTGACTCTACGGCCTCGTTAGTGAGTTTAAAACCATTGCTAAAAAAGCCTTCAATGTCTGACAAGGATCCGTCTTCTGTTCTGAAGTTCTATTATCTTTGGTCAGTGCTATGTTTGTCAGGTTACATGGCTCGCGTTGTCATAGCCTCATATGTTTGTAGGTTTGTGTGTGGCTTAAAACTAACACAAATATATATGTGTATTTATTATTTATAGTTATATATATTTGTATGCCAATATATTTGTGCTTTTAAATATTTATATATTCCGTCTTTACACTATATTGCTACCTTATAGTAAAGAACGATGTGTGTTGACATTGCTTCATATAGAAGAATGCAGTGCTGTCAAGCCCGTGGGGTATTGATGATGTGAGGCAAAAGAAAGGTAACACAATTCACAAGCACGAACAGTTTAACATCGGTTTTGAAGAAGCATTTAACACATATCCAATTAAGCGAGGCTTAAATATACTTATACCAGTAGACTTCATATATCCTGTATAACAAGGCCCTTTCCTTTCAAAAACAATGATCAGTTTCTGCATTGATTCTAAAACATCTAGTTCCCGGTTATGTTTGGTCACTTGCAGTCTATGCGGCTCGTAAGAGGTAAGAAAGTGGATCTGGTGGTCAGGTTGGAAGACTTGGTTGTATTGGCGTCATCATACCTCAGCATAGATCGCTGTTCATTATATTATCAATCACTGGATATTCTTGGCCAGATTCGATTATATACAAGCCGCCGATTTATAGCTGGATTATTGCAGAGTGTGTTATTAAACAAGAAACTTCTATCCTTGGTCATTGCAACATGTACTCACTGTACTCACTTAAAACAAACGTCTCTTGAAACTACTTCTGTTGTAATTATTCGTGGGGCGTATACTGACCTACAGCCCTGCATATGTGTCAAACACACGAGAACTGACAGGTTTTGACAATGCTCACATAGACGGCCAGGTTAGTTATTACAATAGGGTTTGATGTTATCGTTGTAGGTTATCTCAATAGCCGCGTTCCTGTTTCAGTTAGTGATTGTGTTACACAACATCATTTCGTCAACATTTCAGCCGTATAGCCACAGGAATAATCTTTGCAATCATAAAAAAGGTATATACAATGAAACTGTAAAAAAACAGATTCAATATAAAATATTCTCTTTCAGATGTGTGAAGTTAGGTTTCTGCATTCATTCAAAACATTTGATGTATTATCATGGAAATGCGATATTTGACCTCAGCGACTTCATGCATGAAGCAATTCCTTGAACTTTACTTGATTGTTTTCTCCGCGTGCAAAGACGTCAGTTCGTCGACTTTGTCACTGGTAGCATATTTAGATATGTACTTATCTCCTTGTTAACAATAGTTTGGCTAAAGTTGAAAATATCAGTTTGAGTTAAACTGTCACAGACGGCATACCAAAAACAAAAGGCAAAGAAATGCTATACAATCAACAACTGTCATATAGAATTAACTAAGTTTACAAATCGGTACAAATTACTGCAAAGTAATTACAACGGGTGGACACACTATAGTGGTAGTACAAAATCCACAAAAGTATATGTGAGAGCAATAAAGTCATTGACATTAATATTTACCTTGAAGCAACAACGGTCAATCTTCCAAAATAGGCCTAGTCTTGATGTCAAGGGTGGAAATAATGATCTTCACAAGATTATTTTTCACCAGCCTTGACTGTTGACATTTCAGCAGATGCACTCAGTGCATCAATGGAATGTTTGAAGCCTATGAGCGTATACATAGTTGTCTTGTCTACTAGACACTAATGTTGACACAGGACACTAATTCATAGGGCGAAACTAACGATAGATCATGGTGAATGTAGCGTTTTCTCACTAATTATACAGAACCTCTGTGTCAGAACCAAAACTGTCACATTTCTTTCAAATATTGGCGTCGAATGCCGTGAAATCTTGAAACTGACAGGTCACAAATCACTTGTGTCGTGTCACTCATCTGCAGCCTAAATTGCGGCTGTTCCAGTTCCATTGGCAATCACGTTGCACCAACAGGATCATTCCCAATAAATCAACAGGTTAATGTGAAACCACATCATAGATCTTGGTTCGTGTAAAGCACTCGGTTACAAATTAAAGTAAGAGGCATCTCCTCTACAGGGGGACTACATCAAATTTCAAAACAGGGTAAGTTTATATTTTAAATGACGATGTTTCTCACACAAATTCAAGCAATTTTGAAGCCCCATTCAAAACATTGCAACATAACCTATATGTTGCACTTCACTTTTTCATTCATAATCCAGTTAATATTACATCATAATACGAATATACATATCTAGATAATACTAACATTGGGAATTGCTGTATACACTTGCACAACTTCACAATAAATGAACACTTTAAGACATTTCATGGTGACATCTTAAATGTATAATAAGTGTATATCTTTCACAATAAGGAACAATCCACACACACACGCGCGCGCTATGTAAAGCAGCATTTACGTAAGTAGTGTTCGACTACACAACAAGTATACAACATTAATACTAATGAGGCTCTTGGGTTCTATTTTCTGCAAGAAATATACATACCAATGTCTTAAGGAAACAAGGCAGACACGTCAGACATTGTAGACAGTAGAAACATAAATTATGACTGCTGATACTGATTAATCAATGCGGAAAGAACTTTGAATAACAATTCCACAGAGAATAACATGACCACATCACTAAAACACGTTCATATTTCACGAGTGGATGTACTAGGTGAAGTTAGCCATCATTATTGTGTCGTCAAAGTAATTTGGGTTGGAGTGTGTAAGGTTTAACGTTCCTTTGAGCAGTAGCTCAGTTAAAATAAGAGCGCGTCGGCTTAATGATGAATGAAAACCTTAATCACGGAAATATTAATCATAAACCAAGAACCTTAATCTAAGTATGAAATTGGAAAGCACGGCCAGCTGGCTATCTCCCGTCTATGACGACTGGGCAGCCCGTGCCCCGAGTCATAAAAACCCTAATGAAAATATAATTTTCAGTCCAGCCCTTACCTTGGAGGTATTTTAATTACTCAGATGACGTCATATGACTGACATAGCTTTATATATAACGAACTCGCTGACATTAAATGACGTAGTCCTTTGTGAACATCATAAACATTGGTCGAAGTAGAAAACATGATGTCAGATGAAAAAGGACATAATCATGTCTAAAAAATGAAAATACACAAATGCGGGCTATTTACAATTGCAGTAAAACATGGTAATAACAAATATCACGGGACTGTTCAAATGAGTTGATTACAGGCGAGGATGTATCGATATGGAGCGGGGATAGAGATGTGGTGGTGCCCTACTCAGTAGTACCACACGAGTTATCTCCCATGAATTATTGCCACACGTTGACAATGGCAATGCTTAAATGATTTCAACGAAGACTTTTTTGTCAGGACTTTTATAGTTGCTGTCAATTCTATATTGCTCTCGGGATAGTACTGTTAACCTAAATGTGTGTATACATTCATAATGGACCAGAGCAACTACACCACAGTGTCATGTTTACTTGAAATAGTATTTGCCGTGGTCAGCATGCGACAATCGGTAAATGAGAATTGATATGATTGTAAAACATTACACTCTTCGAAGGTAAGACGCAATTTATGCTAGCATGAGAATATTCAGTCATTAACTTTGTTATTCTAGTCTGCGTTCAAATAATGTCCACTTTGACGCTTGATGTATTGCGACAGTAAAAGTACTGAACAGCAGCCGTGTTCCAGTATTATGGTTTCAAATTTCATTCGGATTTGCTTTGCTCGTTTGTTTGTTGTTTAACGTCGAAATGAGCAATATTCGAGCTATATGACGGCGGACTGAATATAATCGAGTCTGGACCAGACAATCCAGTGATTGTTGTCATGAACATCGATCTACGCAATTGGGATACGATGACATGCACCAACCAAGTCAGCGAGCCTGACCACCCGATCCCTTTAGTCGCCTCTTACGACAAGCATAGTCGCCTCTTACGGCAAGCAGGATTCTAACCCGGATCGTCACGGTTACATTACTATTTGTATTAAATATGTAAATCAAACGTGTTTTTACATATGTACACAAGTTGATAATGTGTCAAAGGCATACATATTTTTTTACTGAGCTGTGCTTGTATACATTGCATGTTACATAGAGTTATTGTTGTGGATAGTGGAAACTAGTCTAATGATTGTAGTTGGCGAAGGTTCCTGTGATGTTGTGGCCTGTAATCAGTTCTCCTCTTCTATCTGAATTTGCGGGACTACCAACATACATCATGACCCACATGGGTCTGTCAAAAGCAACATCTGTGACGGTGGTGTACACTGTGTTATCACCGGCATCAACAACAAATATTTTGTCATTAGCCCCATCCATTAGAAAACACAGTTGTAGGTCAATAGATTGTCCAACTCTGTTCTGAATGAGAGGGCGATCAGTGAGGAGGGTGTTATTATAGTCTACACGGAGACACAGCTGCTGCTTGTGCTTTAGGCATGCAGCAACACGTACACTCAGTCCGGTGACTTGATTAAAGGCAGCATCTACAGGGGTGGGGGTAAGGGCAATCTCTTGTATAAATGTATTATCGTGTATCAATTCCTTTACACAAACCCGAAACGTTACGCGATACATGCATCGCTGGCCTTGACAGTTTTTAACCATTAAAGGCCTGGATGCCAGACATGAATTGGTGCTTTGCATCCGACATCCTGTGCCAGGAGAAGGGACGGCTGGGGTGGTAATTGTGATTACACATCCAGACATGTCAATATTGTTATTAGCAGTGCTTGAGTCCCATTCCAGAGTCGGGCCTGTGGGAAGAAAACGTCCATAATAAATACCAACACATCTTGTTGTAGTGTATAACACTTTAACTTCCTAACTGACAAGACACTACTATCTGCCAACCAGAAAAAGAAAGTCACAAGTTATCATAGACATTTATAAGAAGTGTTATATCAATTTCAAATGTCATAAGCGTTCTTCCTCTATATATTGGGGTGGTCGGGTAGCCTAGTGGTTAAAGCATTTGCTCGTCAGGCCGAAGGCCCGGCTTCGATTCCCTGCATGGGTACAATGTGTGAAGCCCATTTTTTGTGTCCCCCGCCATGATATTGCTGGAACATTGCTAAAAGTGGCGTAAATCCCTACTCACTCACTCACTCTCTTGTATATTTCTTACACATAACATTGAAAACCCAAGAACCTCTTGAATGGAACATCGCTAACGCAAATCCTATCATAGCTCCCATACTTTAACATTGACTGACACTGCGTTTTACGCTCGTTGAGATCACAAAAGTTGTCGAACCTATCGAACTCAACAGACAAATGAATGACAAAACCAATTAATAATATACTGTAACATCATTGAGTCAAGGACGCAGATCTTACATGTTATCTCCTGGTCACAGATGCTCCGGTCCATCGCCATCACTGAAACAAAGATATTAATCATTATGTGTGTCCAATGTACATGTACTGCCTGCTCGCACTACTTTAATGCAGAAGGTCTGCCGTGAAGATCCGGGTCAGAATAGGTCAAACGGGATCGGGTGGTCAGACACGCTGACTTGGTTGGTGCATGTCATCGAATCCCAATTGCGTACATCGATGCTCATGATGTCAATCACTGGACTGTCTGGTCCAGGCTTGATTATTTACAGACCGTCGTCATACAGCTGGCATATTGCTGAGTGAGGATTCAAACAACAAACAAACAAATAATGCAGCACGTTCCTGTTTTAACAGTATCATCATGTGAAAAAAGAAGTACAACATGCAATTCTCTGGACGGGACTGTGTCCCTCAGCTTCCACACGTAATGGAATCCCAGCCATCAACGTGCGCCAAGTTGGTGTTCGTCCCATGTCAAGCTGACAGGGCACGATAATGTCTGACAGACCGTTATCCCCTGGATACCACAGGGACATATATGTCTTTGAGGTCGAATAGAACATATTCAACATCATGCATATTAAACGCATTTCAAAGCAGAATTCTGCTGCAGATGTGTTTTTCTGTGATTATCCGGGGTTGAGTCGAGATCACTGGCATCTGATTTGTCAAGACAACAATTTTTTTTCTGAAACGTCACAACGAACCAAAGAATCGTTCAGTCCGTTTTAGAAACACACACACACACACACACACACACACACCGTTGGTTTACGGTTGCTAGTGTACACATGACGTACTATTTGAAGATGTGTACACATCCTTCGAGGTATAAAATAGTGAAATAAAATAATGATAAGAATTCAATTTGACATTTTGTGGGAGGATGGGCTTACATAGAGCAAGGGCCAAACTGTATAAACGTCGGTGCATGCACGCCAATGCTTAAATAACAAAATTAATCATATTTTATTCTTAAAATATGTAAAATACTGAGACAAAATGAAGATAATAAACACATTCTATTTAAACACATACGTCCGATATTACCAAAAGACTTTTTAGAAAAAAAAATGGATGAAATTATATTAATGTCTAACTATAACGCATGTTATGAAATTAAAATAAAGGAACTGATTTATTTTTTCAAAGACATTAATTACTTACATGATATAGGCATAATTTAATGTTGCCGAAAAAGTATCAAATTCTGTTTTACACATCCAGGTTGTTTTTTTCAGTTGAACGAACGTTGATGAAATATATAATAATATTTATCAATATACCACTGTCGTCTTGTCTCAATGCCACATCTCCAAAGATATAAAACAAGTCATGACATCAAACAAACATGTATCAAATTTTCAGTTTTCATCATATATGCTGGCACTTGATTATTAATGGCACACCATGAGTCATGAATGCTTGAATCTGGGGACTAATTCACATGTGTGATACGCCCATCCATTTCGTTATTACTTCCTTTTTATGTAGTATGATATCCTCATTAATTATGATTTGTGACCTCAACGAATTCAGCTTCAGTATCTATATCTGTGAAAGTAAACACTATCATTGAGTGATTATAAGCTGTCTGTTAGTCGAAATGTTAAATAACTACATATTGTTATCGATCAATACTTGCAGTATGTATTCAGGGAACAGTCTTTATGTCTTTTTGTTTATGTTCATAAATGTAACACATCCGCACAAACGTAAGTGTCAATTACGTGTACACTGAAATATTTGCATATTTGTACCTGAGGCTACATATGAAGTCAATTCTTCTAAATAAGTACGTTGAAGTTATGACTTCACAGGGTGTCTTTTTAATCCTTAACACAAAAGAACAACAAAACAAAATCAGTTTATTGTTCAGCGTATTAATGCAACTACGGCCTTATTTGTGTTCGGTTTATGGAAACATAAATCAAACGTAACAACAAACATTTCCATAACAGCGTACATATAGACCAAAAAATAAAGAAATGTACTTTGACTTTCGTTTTGTTTTAATCCTATCATTTTCAGCTGGGGTGTGAAATTAAACATCTATTGGAATTCGTTATGATACATTTTTCAGTCAATTTGTAAGATAACTGAATATTCTGAATGAAATATTTAATGTGACACAGATATGGTTTGCACGTGGATTATCATATGAAGAGTGTTAAATGCTGGTATAAACCAATTAGAATGAATGATGACAGATATCCCCGACAATGTTATTCACAATGAAGGAGCTGGATGAATGTGGTAGAATTACTTGGGCAACTCATATTAAACATTTACTTGACATTTATGGATTTGGTTACGTTTGCACGAGCAGAACATTGGTGATAGTATTGGATATGGAATATTATGTTACAGCTTTCAGAAACATCAGAGACAGATCACAACTTTTGAACAAAAGTGTCGTTTGACGCTCCTAGAAATCTTCGGAGAAAGAACATCCACCAGTGTAACCTAAAAATGCTGAAACGTCGGTGCTGGAATACTGCTCGTCACAAAGTTCACTTTTGGAAAGTTGGAAAGTTGGAATCACCCCCGTTGTGAAACAGTCTTGTGGAGTTATACTGAACAACAAAAGATCGTGTGACATTGAATAGTGAGTGAGTTGTGTTTTACGCCGCATTTAACAGTATTCCAGTTATATCACGGCGTGTCAGCTTCATGTGGGAGGAAAGCCCGATGTGATGCAGGTCTTCCGTGAAACAACCGAGCACGGGTATGGTGCTGACAAACCAAGAAACAAAATCGGGGCGAACCGGGACTCGAACCCACAACTCTGCACAGCGAATCGCGGCTCCTTAGACGACTGGGCCACCCGTGCCCCCTTCAATTCAATACGATTTAATGCAAAGTTATGTTTTTTACCAAATCTGAAACAATTTCGGTTTCCAACAGATAAAAGACTCCTTTCAGAATTCAAATGGTTTAATTTGCCATACTGACTTCAGAAAATGCGTGATTTCATTAAAAAACATGAACATGCCAAAATGTCAATTTACACATCAATAGCGTGTGTGTCCACCTCTGGTTGCGATGCAAGCAACACATCTTCGTCTCATGGAAGTCCTGTGGGATATCTGTCCATGTATGCTGGAATATGTTCCTGGAGCGTCTGTGGAACACGTGGTTGACGTTGAAGGCGCCGATCCATCTCATCCGACTTGTGCTCGATTGGTGAGAGATCGGGGGAGCGAGCCGGCCAGGGGATGACATACACGTTGTTTTGTTGAAGAGAATATCGAACAAGTCGAGCAATATGAGGCCGGGCGTTGTCACGAGGAAAGGTAATGCCTGGGCCATGACGACGCAAAAGCGGTAGAACATCAGGGCCGATGATCTCGTCGGAGAAAGTCAGTGTTTGACCCACAGTCTGGGGAAGGTTTTTGCGAATTGTGAATTTAGGGAGGCAACAAAAGACATCATAGCCGCGGGTTCAAAATCAGTACCTGGTGTGGCCACCACGGGCGTTGACTATAGCCACACTTCTCCTGTACATGCAGTGGACAAGCCTGTTGATGAAAGCCATTAATATTGGGATATGGGCCCATATCCTCAGGAACGCTACACGCAGTTCTGCTGCAGTTGTCGGCCTTGGGCGTACGTCGTTGGGTCGGCGTTGGATCTCATCCCACAAGAGTTCAATGGGATTCTAATCCGGACTGAGGGCAGGCCAAGGCATGATTTGGATGTTGTGCTGCTGGAGGAAGTCCCTGGTGACTCTGGAAGTGTGGGGACGGACGTTGTCTTGCTGAAAAGTGTGGTTTTGATGACGGGCAAACAAAGTTCAGTCCGATTCCACCCAAACCATAATGCTTGGGCCGCCCCACGGGTCTCGTTCCATAACACAAGCATCAGCATTACGTTAGCCCCTCCTTCGCCAGACCCTGACTCTGCCATCCACCGTTGAAACACAGTAGCGACTTTCATTAGTGAAGATGATTCTTCTCCATTGCTGTTGACGCCATTTTTGATGCTGCCTGGCCCAATGCAGTCGGGCCTGTCGGTAACGATCTCTCAGGATGGGTACACGACCAGGATGGTGGCACGAGATGTTGTTGGCAGTTAGATGACGCCGGACTGTACGATCACTGATGGCACGCTGGTGGTTGCCAAAGGTTTGCCGAGCTGTTTCAGTGGCCTTTCGTAATCGATTCTGCAGATTTTGTCGTATCTTGTCTGGGAATAGTAACTCAAGGACGACCACTACGCGGTCGGTCGTCGGTCGTCGGTGGTGATGTTGTGGCGATGTTGCAAACGATATATCGTTCTGACGTTGACATTGAATGCATGTGCAACGATCTGTGCACTCTGGCCTGCTTGCAGTCTTCCGACCGCTTGTTGCCTCTCATTACCTGATAATCTTGGCATAGCTGATTAATCGAAATAACGAAAGCCAGCTTAACAGTTTTGATTGTCTTTTATACCCATACCATTCACGATATGCACGTGCATCATTTTTTTTACAAGACTTTTCCGCAACTGAGTCCCATTCCCTTTTTGTAGGCTGCGTTTGGGTAAAGCACTCCATTTTACACTCAATTGTTAAATGGACTTTAAGGCAACAAAAAGAAGCAGTAGAACGATAAATGAGTTTATTGACCACAGAACATGTAACTGCCAGTGTCTGTTAAGTTTTATCAGTATTTTCAGAAGTGACGTTTCTTTTGCCTTTCAGTATACATATTCAATGTCTTCGATATAGTAACTTCATAAAGAATAACTTACAATTTACGCTGTCAAGATATCACACAAGTCACATGATGACCAGTTATCAAATATCATGACGACAAGCTGATAATGTGAGAAGAATTTCCTTGCCCAAAGAGGCACCACATGTGCATGTGCTTCAGCGTTGGGCAGGACCGAAGCCCTAGACACTCTCAGGAGCCAAGCAGCCGAACACAGTCACCCATCAGGGCTCCCCGTGACTAACGTGACCTGTGGTTTAACGCCGCTTTGAACTAAATTACAGTTATTTTACAGCGTGTCAGGAAATCCCTGAGTGTATGGTTCTGGGGTTCAATTCCACGATCACAGTTTTTTGGTACTTCTACATTTGTAAGGGGGCAGTCGGGTAGACTCGTGGCTGAAGGGTTCGCTCGTCACGCTGAAGACCCGGGTTCGATTCCCGACATGGGTACAATGTATGAAGCCCATTTCTGGTGTCCCCCCGCCGTGATATTGCTGGAATATTGCTAAAAGCAACGTAAAACCTTACGCATTCACTCACTCACATTTGTAAAAGACGCGAACGACAGGGCCGTTGATTTGAGAAGATGTCTGAGACCAGAATTAGATTGAATAGAAATAGCAACGTTGTTTCTTGCTGTGAAGACACATTTCGTTTATGAAAAACGACACAGACAATAACGATATATGAACTATATTGTTGTAAGGGCGACAATCTGACAACGCGACAGTGTCCCTTCTAGGATCCCATACATAGGAGGTAGCTGCACACATGATAAATAGATGAACAATATGTAATAGTTTACTACCTACCTGTAGGGAACTCTGCAGGTTCCAGTGTGATGGCGTTGTATACTGCAGTATCTGGGATATCATTCGGCCTCTCTGTTGGGGAGAACGTGACTGATCTGACCATTCCTGCCATATTGATAGTATCCTGCAGATGTTGTACGTCTGCTTGAACAAAAATTATTCCAGTCCTGTCAAAGGGTATTTCTTGTGGTGACTCCTTCAACATGGAGTTCAAAGTGGCCTCAGATGATCCCATTACTTGTAGATCTTCTACCTTGTCAGCTTTGTTGCGCATCTGTCGCATGTATTCGGAAGAAGATTTCACTTTAGTCAGCAGTAGTCTTGTCGAATCCAAGGCCTCCTCTGTTAGCTTCAGATTCTCAGCAGATTTCCCCTCAACATCTGATAGAAGGAATGTTCTTCTTTGATTCAGCCTATCCTTCAGGTTGTCAGAGATTTTATTGATATCATCTCTTGCTACCTTCATTGACAATTTGATGTTCTCTATCTTCTTTTGAAGGGCTGACTCCGTTTCGCTCAGTCTCTTTGTCTTCTCTTCTATCTTTCCTAAAACATCATTTGTGGACTTCGCCTTTCCTCGGTGTGCTTCATCCACGGACACGACGTTGTGCCCCTTCCCTTTATCGTGATCTACTACAGTGCAGGACACACAGACAACCTTGTCACAAGTGTAGCAGTAGAACTGTAGAGGTTGTTGGTGCTGACTGCACTGATGTAGACGACGAAAACTCTGCACAGGTCGGCCCTTCATTTCATCAAAGGTATTTATAGTGTGGGTCTTTGATACCGTATTCCGTTTGTGGGCACTTAAGCAAATGGAACATAAAAATGTTCCACAGTTGTCACACTGAGCTACAGCTGTTTCCTTGTCAGGGCAATCTGTACATGGAAGATGGAGACCTTTCTGGATCTTGAGGTAGTCCAGGGTCTTCAGGATGACAGTCTCTTTTGGCAGAGATTTCACCCCACCAGGCAGATTATGTCGCCGTCGACACATGGGGCAGGATAGGGTTGCAGCACCTCCACTGCAGGTTTCCAGACAGGGCTGACATATGGACTGTATACAACATGGCATACGACGGGGAATTCGTTTAGCGTCATCAAAGTGTTCTGTACATATTGGGCACTCTGTCAGAAGATCCTTGATCGCAGCAACTGAGACAAGATCCGACATGATGTCTGGCAAAAGACAATCATCACGACCATGTTAAATTAAATGGAATCAATTTCTTTCATGATTGTGATGGATATCAACATATATTATGAATTTGAAAGTGTCGTGAGACAGTGGTTATATATGTGATCAATTTCCCGAAGCATAGACTCCCACCTACACATACGCATCTCATCCCTTCACACGAATGTTACAGACTAGGATTCAGAATTCCACTCCTCATATACATGTTTCTCTTTCGGGTATATCACTTTTGCTATGTGTAAAGCGATGTATTATTTTAACACATGTGAGAGTGATGTTGGGCTTACTCTGCTTACAGTAGTTCAAGTATTTACCGACATGTCAGCTTAATGTGGGCGGCTTCTCGTAGTAACGTACGTACCCAGTGGAGAAACTTACGTGCATGAAAGAGTGCTGACAAACTGGCATCTTAGCAGGAGCAAACATTTTATTCGAATCGCCGATCCTGGTTTCTGCAATTTGCAGAACTGAGCAGCCTATGACCCAAATCACCTCGGAAATAACAGTAGCAAAGGTTAAACCACTGGTACATTTATGGAGGACACGTCTTTGGCACCGCAATTCTCTGACGCAGTTATGTCCTTTAGACATGACAGAAACCTTTGGTCGAATTTGTTTCGAATCCCGCTTTGCCCTGATTATGTTTTTAGGTTTGCCAGTACCATACCCGTGCTGGTTTCACCAACCGGTGACAGTTGCTATAAACATAGCCATGCAGCACTAACAACACTCATCAAGTGACATTGTGAAACATATGTAACCTTAATTTTATATTCTGTTACACGTCCCATTTTAATTCTGGAAATCCAATAGTCCTGAAACTCTACTTTCTTTGTCCACCTATTTCAACTTAATTCAACGATTTTATAGCGATATTGAAATATTTTGCTCATGGGCGAGAATATTTTCCTTTACTCAAAAACTGTGTTTTAGTGTCGCGAATACATCAAGGTGTTCTTAGAAGTTTCCTGTCACATAATTTAACTCATTTTAACTCTAATTCACCTATTTTACGGAGTTATTGAAATATTTCGCCCTGGACGAGAAAGTTTGGCCCATGGGCGAGAATATTTTCCTTTACTAAAACTCATGGTTTTGTTTCGCAAGTTCATACAGATGTTCTTACAAGTTTCAGGACACACAGTGTAACTCATTTTAACTTAATTCAACGATTTTATAGCGTCATTGAAATATTTCGCCCATGGGCAAAAAAAGGTTTTGCCCATGGGCGAGAATATTTCCTTCACTCAAAACCAGTGTTTTAGTGTGGCGAATACATCAAGGTGTTCTTAAAAGTTTCATGTCACAAAATTTAACTCATTTTAACTTAATTCAACTATTTTACGGCCTGTTTGAAATATTTCGCCCATGGGCGAGAAATCTTTCCTTTGCTCAACAGTTTTAGTATCGCAAATACATAAAGGTGTGTCTACAACGATACACATGATTCAACTCATTTTAGATTAATTCAACTATATTATGGCGTTATTAAAATCTTTCGCCCATGTTTTCGTCAGTCCCTTTAAAGCATCAACTGATTGTGTACAAAGTATATTGTATCATGTGAAATATGCTTTATATATAATCATTACATTACTATTTAAAAGGGGCCTTTGGTTGGATGTTTCTTTTATAGAAGTTTTACAAATTTCACCTGTTTTACATATTGTAACGATCTTTAATGAACCCGGCCTTACCTCTTAAAACGTTTTGACAGTTTATCATACGAATTCATGCGCGTGTACTCAAATTCATTGACGTTATTTTCCACATTGTGTAAGTTAAGTTAGTTTCTTTTTCATTTCCCATATTATGTATCGTTGATACATCACACTGGGCCATTACATGACACTAGGTATGCAATAATACAGGTAACGTGCACGTATTTGAATGGAAAAAACCGATTCGTCTTTCATTGCATAACGTTTGACATTCTCACATATCTCACATTCTAACGAAATCTCGAAATAATTACTTAATTACATGCGGTGTCGAACTGACCAATGGGAATTATGTTTTAATGCGATTGAGGAAAACTTGAGTGAATATTATGACAAAAAAGCAACTCTTAAATGTATTGCCACTTTTGGTGTGAAAATGGTTACAGTTCAGAAAAAAAACAGCCTTCTTATGATAATTCTCATATTCTCATTAGTATGTTGTATCTAATTACAGTGTCGGCCTTAAGAAATACATTCATGTAATTGCGAAACAAAAACATGAGTTTTAAGTAAAGGAACATATTCTCGCCCATGGGCCATATAATATTGCTGGACTATTGCTAAAAGCGGCGTAAAACCACACTCACTCACCCACTCTTCAATTAAAAGAATCAGTCGATTAGTACTGTAAAGAAACATCAGCATTGCGTATTTAGCGTTTACGTAGATTATGAGTGAGTGAGTGAGTGAGTTTAATTAAAGTCACGTCGGCAGTATTTCAGCCATAATGTGACTTGAAAGAGTTGGACAAGATTAATAAAAAACTGTCCACGAAGGACAGTAGAATAACTAGCAGTATATCACAGCTTGACTTAAAACTAGTTGTAGAACATTAAAACTATTTGAACAGTTGGATACGACACAATATAAAAATGGGGCTATAGATCACCAGCAACAAGGTGAAGGTCACCATACTAGGGACCAAGGGGACTTACTGTACCTCTGCTACCTGCATGGTTCCCCAGCAGGATTTTCACCTTTACCCGAGTTACCGGTGATTGTTGCAAGTTTAGCCAGAGATTAAAATCAACAAATATTCTGCAGTTAAAATAGAGGTAGATATAAATATACATTGAAAGAGGTGGTCTTACATACCCTCTCAGGGGGACAATAATTTTACGCTACGTCAACCCCCGTCAAGGGCATAGCCACGAACAATCTCTGTTAATAATCATACACTACCGATTCATAAAATACATATCAAAATTTGTGAACTAGTTCAATATCTTTTAAAAAGGTAAGGATTAAATATGAATTAACATTGTTAAAAAGGTCCTTAACTGTTTTGACACTGAAATATTGATCCCTTGTGATGAAAAAATCGATACAGTCAGGCAGGACATGCCTGACTGTGATTCTTTCATCAGAAGGGATGCAAAACGGAGGATCCTCACCTTTCAATAGATAATCATGAGTATATCTGCTGTGGCCAATACGACATCGTCGCATAACGACCTCATCAAATCTGGACTGACAACCCAAGTAGGTGTAACCAATATTGGGTTGAATGGCATGTAATTTATTGTCTACTTGGGTGTCCCACTTCTGTTGCATTAGATCACGGATGTAAGATCTTATTGCAGGCTTCAAATCACTATATGGTTGCAGAAGTGGTGTCACAGACTTGTTGAGCGCCGCCTTTGCAGCAGCATCGGCCATGGTATTTCCGGTTATGCCCACATGGCTCGGCAACCAACAAAATACGATGTCGCATTGGCCAGTTGAAAGATCATTGTATAGTTCTAAAATATGTAAAATAATCGGATGAGTAGAAGATACCTTAGTTAACGCCTGAAGAAAAGAAAGAGAATCCGAAAAAATGATGAACTGTTTACATGAAGACTGTCGTTGAATATATACCAAGGCTGTAAGGATAGCATTGGCCTCAGCAGTGAAAATAGAGCTATTGTCTGGTATTCTAGACGATATAATCTTGGATCCAACGACAGTGGCACTTGCTACTTTGCCACCGTCCTTGGATCCATCAGTAAAAATTGAACGGTGAGTGTCATATTTGCTTCTCAGTTGTAAATATTCCTGTTGATATACTAGTTGATTTGTGTCAGATTTTAGAAAGCGTGTCAGTGAAATGTCTACTTCTTGCCTCACCAACTGCCAGGGAGGAGTAGACAAAGGCCGGAAAGGAGAGACGTAGATTATGAGGGCGGTCTGGTACCCTAGTGGTTAAAGCGTTCGCTCGTCACCCCGAAGACCCGGGTTCGATACCCGACATGGGTACAATGTGTGAAGCACATTTCTGGTGTCCCCCGCCTTGATGTTGCTGGAATATTGCTCAAACCAGCGTAAAACCGTGCTCACTCAGTAGATTATGAAAAACGCAGCAAAAGCCTTTACAGAATCAAAAGAAATCTCTGCTTAAAGGCAAAATCTGTTGTACGATTCCGAATATATCATTAGCAGGTGTCTATGAATCACCATCACTTAGTGACGATACGTAGTGTACACGTAAGGTGAGAGCATTGTGGTCCACCAGTGGCACCCGTCACAAACATATGCAAAAGAAATTCAAGAGTTCACCTGCACAAACGCGGGAACATAAAGAAAAGTTAAAACAAGGAATTACATCGCACATCATTTTCATCACGTGTCCTTCCACATCTGACATAAAACATAGTAGAGTAGAATTTCAGATACAATATCTTTCGAGCCTTTTGGATGAGCAAGGAAGGGAGGGATGGGATGCATACAATGGTCGCTGAGATCTGAACGGGAGTAATGATCATGAAGTCTTTATTCTTTCACAATGGACGTCGGGTGCTGTCCAAGAGACCATCTCCTCTGACGATGTTTTACGCGTTTATCACCATCTAGTCATTTCCTTTCAGATATAACAACAACTGGGTCATTCCTTCTGATAGCGTCAGGTTGTGACCTGATATAAGTTCACACGTCATGTTTGAATCTTGGGATGCATCTAGATACGCCATGACACAGAATGGTCTGTCAAACACAATGTCAGTCACAGACTGAATCACTGTAGTGCTGTCAAGGTCAACAACATAAACTTTACTGTTCCTGCCGTCAAAGTAGAAAGCCTAGATGTAAGGCACCTGCCTCATCAATTTGATTGCAAACAATAGGTATATCAGAGAGGAGCTTGCCATCAAACTTCATCCAGAGACAGAGCTGCTGCTTATGCTTTGGACATCCTATGATGCGTACACTCAGTCCAGTTGATTGGTTCCAGCAAGTATCTACGGGGTTGGCAGTCATTGCTGTCTCAAACACCATGATTCTTTTCTCAGTGACCTGTTTCAAAGAGAAGCTGACTTTCACCAGAAACATCTCTCGGCTTCCAGCTCTGATAACCAAAGGTATTGATGTCAACAGACGTCTCCACGACCTTATTCGACATCCTGTATCTTGTGGCGGAGTTTTGGGCTTTTCATTTGTTCCCAAAGTATCAGATACAGTGATGTCGTCACTCGCTGTACTGCGTCCCATTCAAGGTGCGGACCTGGGGATAAAACAAGAGACAAATCAATAACACAAAACACATTCATTGTAAATCTAATTCACAAATACACATTATTGAATCAGTATAACATTACACCCATTCGAGTTGACAGCCGCCTCATAACAGAATGTTTTTATTAAAATGATACAAGAAGAAATATGAATTTTTTCACCTCCCATGTGTTATTCCTTCCAGTCAAAAAAATTACATTTCATTTCAGCGAAATACAAGAGAACAAGAGAAGCACACCTTCATCTATCCATGCAACTTTCACCACTATCTATAGCGTGTGGTTTTTGTTTGTTTGTTATTTTTCGCCGCCAGCTATATGAAGGCGGTCTGTAAATGTTCGCGTCTGGACCGGACCATCCAGTGATTGAGATCATGATCATCGATCTACGCAATTGGGATATTATGACAAACAACAACCAAGTCAGCGAGCCTGACCACCCGATCTCGTTAGTCGCCTCTTACGGCAAGCATCTGGTGCTTGTGAAACCGACGAGCATGCGTGTGATGTAGACAAACAAAGAGTCATAGTCAGGGTTAAATTTTTGTTCGAACCCAGGCATAACCGTCTACGGAAATCCATAGCAATATATCACAGGTCAAGCAGTGCCCCTTATGTTGATGGGCACATGACATGATATGTTGAATCTTAAACACATGAGATCTCACATGAAATGGCTTCATCTCCACTGGAAATCGTCTTGTCCACATTAGCGACTGAAACAGATTACAATGTAACTAAGAAATGAAATTCACCAACTGTCGAACAAAAGATTATGATATACCTTTATCTGTTTACAAACTAAATGTTAGTTTCACATACTAAAACAAACTATAATAATGTATATATCCAACCGTTTACATTTAGTTATCAAGTTAAGTCATTACAAGCAGACATGGGACAGTAGTCATCACAAATTTTCGAACCACAGCTACCTCATGTCGACAATAACATTTTATAGATATTTTTTACATACATGTACATAATAAAAATTAATATACCCTTTTGAAATTCTGCAGGTGTCATTGTGATGGTATTGTATCTGTCAGCCCCTGGTACATATCCCGGCCTCTGAGTTGGGAAGTATGCGACTGACCTTATCAGTCCTGCTCCCTGGATTGCGGAGGAAAGGTGGGTCAGGTTGGCAGGTACAAAGCCTACGCCTGTCCTCGTATATTGTATCTCAATGTGAGACTCCTGCAACATCTTTCTGAAAGAAACAGCTGATGATGTCATAATTTGTAGATCTTCTGTCTGGTCAGCTCTACTCCTCATCTGCCGTGTGTAGTCCAAAGAAGACTTTACCTTGTTTAGCAGTTATTACTACAAACGTCTTCAAGGTGTAACAAAAGGATGTGTCTTCTGTCCTGAACTTCTTTTATCATTTTATCAAATCTTTGGTGAAGGATATCTTTGGCAGCTTTCTTGGAAAGTTCTAAATTTGTTTTAGATCTGCTTCTGTCCCGCTGAACATTTCTACCTTCTCGTCAAGTTTGACAAGAGTGTCGTCAGAGGCATGTGCTATGTCGTGGGGCGCCTCAGTAATAAAATCAACTTCGTGTCCACTCCCTTTATTGTGCTCAAGTACAGTGCAAGAAACACAGATCACAAATCTGCAGGTATGGCAATAGAACTGTAGTGGCTGTTTGTGTTGTCTTGGAAACACTGATGCCGGGATTCAAAACTCTCCAGCGGCAAGTCTTTCATCTGCTCAAAAGTCACTGTCCTGTGTGTTCTTGTGACTTTTTTCCTTGTGTGAGCATTTAGGCATATCGAACACAGGAATAATCTGCAGTTCATACATTGGGATACCTATATATATATATATATATATATATATATATATATATATATATATATATATATATATATTTATTTTTTTTTTTTATATTTGTATGTCAATATATTTGTGCTTTTATATATCTATATATTCCGTGTTTACACTATATTGCTACCTAATACGAAAGAACGATGTGTGTTCACATTGCTTCATATAGAAGAATGCAGTGGAGTATTGATGATGTGAGGCAAATGAAGGGTAAAACCATTCACAAGCACGAATAGTTTAACATCAGTTTTGAAGATTCTAGATACATATACAGCATTAAACACATATCCAATTAAGAGAGGCTAAAATATATTTATACCACAAGACTTCATATATCCTGTATAACAATGGCCTTTCCTTTCAAAAACAATAATCATGGATTCTAAAACATCCTGCCTCTGGCTCCTGGGGATTCCCGGTTATGTGTGGTCACTTGCAGTCTATGCGGCTCGTAAGAGGCGAGAAAATGGATCTGGTGGTCAGGCTGCAAGACTTGGTTGATTTGGCGTCATCATACCTCAGCATAGATCGCTGTTCATTATATTATCAATCACTGGATATTCTTGGCCAGATTCGATTATATACAGGCCGCCGATTTATAGCTGGATTATTGCAGAGTGTGTTATTAAACAAGAAACTTCTATCCTTGGTCATTGCAACATGTACTCACTGTACTCACTGTACAAACTGTACTCACTTAATACAAACGTCTCTTGAAACTATTTCTGTTGTAATTATTCGTGGGGCGTATACTGACCTACAGCCCTGCATATGTGTCACACACACAAGAACTGACAGGTTTTGACAATGCTCACATAGACGGCCGGGTTATTACAACAGGGTTTGATGTTATCGTTGTTGGTTATCTCAATGGCCGCGTTCCTGTTTTAGTTAGTGAGTGCGTTACACAACATCATTTCGTCAACATTTCAGCCGTATAGCCACAGGAATAATGTTTGCAATCATAAAAAAGGTATATACAATAAAACAGTAAAAAAACAGATTCAGTATAAAATATTCTCTTTCAGATATGTGAAGTTAGGTTTCCGCATTCATTCAAAACTTTTTATCATGTGTATTCTGTAAGTGGTCATACATTGACCAGATAGTGTATTCTGTCAGTGGTCATAGATTGACCAGATAGTGTATTCTGTAAGTGGTCATAGATTGACCAGATAGTGTATTCTGTAAGTGGTCATAGATTGACCAGATAGTGTATTCTGTAATTAGTCACTGATTGATAAAAAGGATGAAATGAAGCTTGTCTTTCTGGCATAGTATACAATGTGCGTGAAATAAGTTTCAGTATACTTTTCCTAGCACTACAACTCAAACTGGAGCATGTATAATATGCAACACCAATTAATAATCGGAGATATTGTGTAGGTTTATAGCTATTATGACAATAAAAAGTCAATAAACAATATTACGTGGCAGTAGATTTGGTGGCTGCTTATTAAAGTGCTCATGAAATGTTTACGTTTCCAGATAAGGGTAGATTTGCAACAAGGTACTTCAAAACACCCACCTTTGTGTATCGACGCTGGGATAGACTTATTATTCGATACTATTTGTGAGGTTTCATGTTCCGGCAGGCTAGCTGTACCTATATAAGAGCAAGGCGAGGGTGATTCGAGGTATTTTACGACCTGACCTACGAATTATTTACTTGTCCAGTGCGGTCGAGATTCCAATCTGGAAGCGCTAATCTTTCTTCCTGCTTTCAACACTGTTTCCCGAATTCATGAACGGAGAACGTGCCTCATTTAAAGCATTCGACTGTGACAAATCCGGGATATAATGTGTCTGCAGCTCCCAACTGCTACTCGAAGAGGCGACCTAATGGATCGGATGGTCAGGTTCGGTGACTTGGTTGATGGCTCGTCAACCAACCGAATCGGCGTGGAACGTTGCTGATAATATCAGTCACTGGATTATATGGTCTTCAGTGGCCTATTTACACGCCTCGATGGCTTGAATAATACGAGGCACACACATACCAAGTGGGTGCAAACATTTTCCTTTATTTCCGTCACATCTTTTCATATAGTTGTGACAGTCTTGAAACAACACAGATGTATTCATATTCAAAAACATAATAAATCATGTACAAAAGTGAGACGTTTGTGCATTATATGCTCCAACCACCCGCGAGGAACAGAATAACATCATGGGTGCTGCTATAGAACATGCATATATATTCAAGAACAATATATAATTACTAAAATACAATAATCATTCAAAACTATCATGGAATCAAAGCTATGAAATTCCGCACATCCTCATCCATGTTGAAAAGTAAATAGATACATATACAATGTCCACTAATAACCAGTCTCGATTATCCAACAAAACAGATTCCAGTGGGTGCACAATAGTATGGGTTATTTGTTGGGATAATTTGAGCTCGATCATGATCAAGTCCTCCACTGGATAAGTATGTTTAAACAACTGGTGTTCATTGTACAGCTGCTGACAGAAGAGAAAACATAAGTCTCCAAAACAAATCACATCATGGCATATGTTACACTAACAAAACACCAATGCAATTTAAATATTGTTACCATTTTGCAAAATATAGATGTGATATAGATATAGATGAGTTACACAGTAGAGGCAATTAAGGATATTGGCTGATCACTATCCACACAAAAGACAATTTATTTCTTCATTACAGTACACATCTTTTTGCGACACCATTCCGCTTTGCTGCTGAATGGATGACGAACAGCTGCTGGTTAGTTAGTGAGTGAGTGAGTGAGTTGGGTTTAACGCCGCTTTTAACATTATTCCAGTAATATCACGGCGTGTCAGCTTAATGTGGGAGGAAAGCCCGAAGTGATGCAGGTCTCAGACGTTTACCACTTCGGTGAACCCACGAGCACGGGAATGGTGCTGACAAACCTAGAAACATAATTGGGGTGAACCGGGATTCGAACCCACACTCATAGGTTTCTGGCGTGCCCAAGGGACGCAGCTCTGCACAGCGAATCGCGGCGCCTCAGACGACTGGGCCACCCGTGGCCCCGCTGCTTAGTTAGAGGGTGCCGAAATTCCTTATACAAATGGTTCACATGTCTCATTCAGATAGTACATCATTTGTACAGTATACAAATAATTAGAACATGTGTTAGTAATTTAAACTTTACATAGACCTACATGTATTATAGAAAGTTGTTGAGAGACATTTCATATTTTTGTCTAAATATTTTGGCTTTACAGACAGAGACAGACTGTATATTCAGCAGAAAGGCCATAGGCCCATAATACAGACAATGTTTGGTTGCATGAACTACGCATGCCAATGAAGTAATCTATATAAGTTTCTCTTAGTTTTGGACTTTGTATAAATATAAACATATGTTATACACAACATCAAATTTTTCTGATAAAATAATTTCAATTTAAGATGTTACAGTATGAGACTTGATATACTGCGTATAATCCGTCGCTACCGTGAAGGTATTGCCACGATAAATATTAACTGACTCACAGTTCAAACATGTGACCCTTCTTGTCAATGTTGTGGCCTGATATTAGTTCCCCTGTCATCTCTGATGTAGATGGTAGAGAAACGTACATCAAGACCCACAGTGGCGTGTTGAGTAGAACATTCGACACAGTGCTGAACGTGTTCCCATCCCTAACATTAATGACATGTATTTTCTGTGTGTTGCCATCAAGAAGAAAATTCCAGTGCAACTCACAGGACATGCCAACTTCATTCTTGAAGAGTGGCAGGTCAGTGACAAGTTTCCCATACCTCACCCAGACACACAGCTTCGTTTTGTGATTAGGACAAGCAACAACACTTACACTCAACCCCAACAACTGATTCCAATCAGAAGCTAATGGTGAAGGGGTAAGAGCTGTTTCAAATAGCATCGTATTCCTTTCTGCCTTCTGTCGTAGGCTGAATCGAGACTTCACCTGGAACATGTCAATGCGACGAGTCTTCATGATCAGAGGTTTCGATGCCATGACACATCTCTGGGATTGTATCCTACAGCCTGTGTCATTTGGCGAGACATCCGGCCTGGCATTAGAGATCGTAGTCCCTTCTACAGTCACGTCACGATTAGCAACGGTTGAGTCCCACTCCAGATGTATACCTTTTGAAAGGAGTAGGAAACATATGGCTAATATTCAGAAATCACGGTCGTCCATGGCAAATGTGGATACATTTTGAATCCATTGTTGAAAATAGATCAAAGTATGTAATCTTAATATCTATGTTACTCACGGTAGATCAGAGAAATTGCAACTGTCAAAGGTTCGATAGATTGGACAAATCTCGCATTCTCGTGTTTTGGGCATATTTACCTCGTTTCCAAAGGTCGAGATCGCGAGAATGTCCCTTACAGTATTCCATAATCATCTGACGGTAACCACTGTTCAAAGTGGATGTGACAGTTTAGAGAAGGATGTTTGTAACATTTACTGATTGTCTTAAGCTAAGGTGCACCCAATAGGTGGGATGTTAAATGGAGACAAATTGCTATACTAGCAGTCGTGTTTTTTTCTTTTTAATACTTGATTAGCTCAGGAGAGGGACTTTATTTTCATGATGAGGTTTAATTACTTAGCAAGAAGCAATGTTTTTCTTTCCCAGTTTGGTCTCTTCTTTCAAGTGCACATCACACTTGTATTGTTTACGTCATTCGATTGTGACATAGGGCCGGAATGACGTCACACTAGAAACGACGTCATAGCTGAAGTTGAAGTCACTCAACAACAGGGGTTTTCTAAGACGTGACAAGGAGTACTTTTAATATTACAATCTTGTTTATTAAACATATGGTATGTGTATATGATCTGTTCGTATTTGTAATAAAAACGTTGTTATGAATAGAAACATATTTAAACTTACATGTTGTAACCATTGTGTCTACCTTCGATAGAACCATGTCACCATCACACACTGAAATGAGATACTGATTGAGTGAATAAAATGAATGCCAAGCCTACCGTTTGTCATATCAAATCATATTACTGAAGCCTTACTAGATTAAAAAAGTTACACGGTGTTTACAACTATTAAACAATACATATCTAATAAGGATCCAGCATAGAACTGGCCCCCCAGTTCTCAATTTCCTTTCGTAAGAGGTGACTAGATTGGAGTGAGGGAGTGAGTGAGTTAGGTTTAACGCCACTTTTAACAATATTCCAGTTATATCACGGCGTGACAGCTTAATGTGGGAGGAAAGCCCGAAGTGATGCAGGTCTCAGACGTTTACCACTTCGCTGACTAGATTGGATCAAGGGGTTACGGTTTGGTGACTTTCTTGGGTCCGGGTGATCGTAGTGTGTGAACTGCTTACTACTTGTGACATTGGGATACATATGGCATATTTTCAGTTAATTCCATGGTCATATATGACGTTCTCTAGTGTGAATTGAGGGACAAGAATTCGTCCCAAGTAATCAATGATTGCTAGAAGAGGAGATTAAAACTGCATGAGATATCGCTAAAAGGCCAACAATTTTCAATCGAGTATGTACATATTGCTATGATTTTGCTGGAATATACATAAAAGCAATTACAGCAAATAAACAAGCTTAAAATAACAGAATTGAACAACCAGTTTAAGATAGGGTCACAAAGGTATTGAAATATTTGAACTATTGCAGAAACCGACCTGCAGGTACCTCAGCTGGCTCCAGTGTGATGGTGTTATATATTGTCTTCTGTGGTACATATTTTGGCCTCTGGGTTGGCGTGTATGTGACAGACCTGACCATGCCTGTCACCTTGATAGTGGACGCGAGATTATTCAGATTGGCTGGGACAAAGGATGTTCCCCTGCTTACAAATTCCACTTTCTTTGGCTCCTCAGCTAGTATGCCATTCAGTGATGGTGTAGAGGAAAGCATCAGATGAAGATCCTCGATGTTATCGGCCATGCTTCTCATCAGTCTAATGTACTCTGTTGAGGATCTCACCTTCGCCAGCAGCTCTCTGGTTGACTGGAGGATCTCTTCCGTCAGCTTTACATCAGCGCCGGTTCTCTCCTCAACGTCTGACAAAAGAGTTGCTTTCCTTTGTTGCAACTCCTCTATCATCTTCTCAAAGCATTTGTTGATGTCCTGTCTGGCTGCAAGTGCTGACACGTGCATGTTGTCGACTTTGTGTAACAATTCTTGTTCTGTTTGACTCAGTTCTACAGCCTTTTCGTCAAGTTGATTTAACATGTTATCAACATGTATTGATTTTTCTTGGTGTGCTTTATCCACAGGTACAAACATGTGTCCCGCTCCTTCTCGATGCTCCTCTACAGTGCAGGAAACACATATGATCTTCTCGCAGGTATTGCAGAAATATTCCTGACGCTGTGGGTGATGGCCGCATTCGTGTAGTCGTCTCAAGGCCTGGATCGGCTGACCTTTAATCTCCTCAAATGTATGAGTTCTGTGATGTCGTGACAATCTGTGTTGATCATGGGTTATCCTGCATTCCTTGCATAAAAATACACAGCATTCTTCACAACGTGCTATTGCCTCGTTGCTGCTTGGGCAATCTGTACATACCACCCGCTCATTTCTTTGGATTTTCTGGTAGTCAAGTATCTTCGATGTGATAGGCTCTGTCGGAAGAGAGGTAACTCCATTATGAAGTTCGTGCTTGTGGTGACTGACAGGGCAGAGCAACGTCTTGTCTTCTTCATTGTAGATCTGCTGTAAACATGGCTGACAGACACACTGTACACAACACGACAGACGGCGGGGAAGGCGCGCGGCATCATCAAATTGTTCAGAACATACTGGACACACTGTGAGATAACTTTGGACATGTGACGATGAGAGAGAGTCAGACATTGTTCCTGCGAAAAGCACACACAACTCGATAATGAATGTTGCAATATTAATTTGTATGAAAGTCCTCTTACCTTATAATGCCCCCTATCTATATGAAAACATGCAATCCAATTATATCAATTAGTACAGAGAAAATAATTGTGATGGTTCATGATAGCGATTGATTTGATGCTAACTCCTTTCGTGTTAAGGTGGTACAGTTTAATGAAAACATGATTATTAATGTTTTCAATACCTTAAATGAAAATTGCCTTGATAAATATAACCCGTGTAGATCCGGGGAAGAATGGTCTTCAGTGACACCTGCTTGCCGTAAAAGGCGACCATGCTTGTCGTAAGAGGCGACTAACGGGATCGGGTGGTCAGGCTCGCTGACTTGATTGATACATGCCATCGTATCCCATTTGTGTGGATCGATGCGCATGATGTCAATTACTTGATTGTCTGATCCAGTCTCGAGTGCGGCGTTAAGCAAAAAACAAATACATATATATATATATATATATATATATATATATATATATATATGTGTGTGTGTGTGTGTGTGTGTGTGTGTGTGTGTGTGTGTGTGTGTGTGTGTGTGTGTGTGTGTGTTTGTGTGTGTGTGTTTGTGTGTGTGAAATTTAATTTGTTAAATGAAAAAAATTATAAAGGACATGTTGAAAGGTGCGTCAAACCTTACTAATTTTAATCCTTAAGTCTCAAGTGGTAACACACACTGACGCTATAACTGTTTGGGACCTACCTTCCTGTAAAAGTGATCTGTGGTCGCATCACCCTGACATACAGACATAGACACAATCGCATTAGCTTTCATGAGTCAAGGGAGATGCAGATATATGTGGGCGGCACAGATCAATGTGACTGGAACACGGACCCAGGGTATGGATTGGATGTACAAAGTCCACACATATCATGTTGATAACCCGTGCACATGTGACCTCATATAGAACATTAGGCTGTTTTGTCTATCATTATCAATGACAAATACCTTTCACAAGTGTAAGGTCTCGATATCATCGCCCATGTATGAATCATGTAGGAAACTAGCTTCGAACATATAGGATTTTATTGCTGATCGTTGCGAAAAATTGGATTGCGTGGTCAGTATCTGTGACTTTGTTGATGGCGTAAAAATTTCAAAAGGTTTGATGTACAATCGATCATGGTCACTCTAAGGAGATTCCAAAGAGCTCCGTGCAACGCTTGGTGTTTGATCAGGGCTACAACACTCAAGGCCTCAGTATTGCTTCCTATTGGTTTAAACACATGGAGGACAGTTGACGCATTTGGTAGTGATTTACATTTATAGAAAAAAATATGCTTATTTTGGAGAGGGAATCGTACAATGGAATTTATAATATCTATATATATTATGATTATGGAATTGGGTTTCATAGCTTTTCTTGTTCATGTTAAATTGTATAGTGCGGTATTAAACAAATTATTAACGCGCACATGAACTTATTTTGCTTACATTACATTATGCTTATTTTCTATTGTATTTATGCGATCACAATCAGGATTTGTTATGTCAAGATCACATTTAACTAAACCATGGATGCTTGTTGACTTTATTGATCACTGTTGCCCAGGGGGCACGGGTGGCCCAGTCGTCTAAGGCGCCGCGACCTTGGGCATGCCAGACCCCATGTGGGTTCGAATCCCGGTTTGCCCCGATTATGTTTCTAGGTTTGTCAGCACCATACCCGTGCTCGTGGGTTTCAACGAAGTGGTAAACGTCTGAGACCTGCATCACTTCGGGCTTTCCTACATTAAGCTGACACGCCGTGATATAACTGGAATACTGTTACAAGTGGCGTTAAACCCAACACACTCACTCACTCACTGTTGCCCAGTCTGTGTATTTGATGTGAGGTTGGAAATCGGAAATCAAGTAAACGAATAAGGTTTAAGGTACAATGTACAGTTCACAAAGGAAACAGAAGCTACAACATCAGGATTTGACACAGGATTTTCAAATGAAGCAAGAGCTTTACTTAGCAGGTAAATGTTTATACCTCAGGTGATCTCATGCAGAAAATATTTTAATGAAAATCACCATTGTAAGTGCAAGATAATATACATTTTCATTTCCTGCTGCAGGACCAGATATTTTGTAAAATAAATGTATGAGCCTGAAATGTTTTTAAGAAAAACACCTTGCAACCAGGTAGTTGTTGTGGCAGACATTTTTTTTACAACAGTCTGAAGCATAATAATGAATGTCAGCGTTGCTTGCCCTTCCGGTAGCACGCCACAAAAATGCATGCAAAGGCTAGTCATGGGATTCGTGCGAACCAACAAAGGAACAAATGCCCTCCATATGTCTACATCCTACATCGTTCAGCACCACTACCATTATTTCCAAACAGGACGGTCGGGTAGCCTAGTGGTTAAAGCGTTCGCTCGTCCCGCCGATGATCCGGGTTCGATTCCCGACATGGGTACAATGTGTGAAGCCCATTTCCCCCGCCGTGATATTGATGGAATATTGCTAAAAGTGGCCTAAAACTATACTCACTCACTCACTCATTTCCAAACAAATCGCGTGCTCATGATCACTGACAGTAGTGTGTGGGAAATTCAGATTCAAACACTTTATTTACAAAAATCTATTGTTAAAATGTTAATATGTTCTACAGATTCTACAGATTAAAGTTGGCAAAGGTTCCTTGGATTTTGTGGCCAGATATCAGTTCTCCTCTTACAACCGCTTTTGTGGGATCACAAACATACATCATAACCCACAGTGGTCTGTCAAATTCTACATCTGTAACAGTGGTGTACACTGAATTGTCAATGGCATTAACGACTAATATTTTGTCACTAGCTCCATCCAGTAGAAAGTATAGCTGAAGGTCATAAGACTGTCCAACTCTGTTCTCAGTGAGTGGAAGGTGAGTGAAGAGCTTTTTATTGTAGTTTACCCGAAGACACAGCTGTTGGTTGTGGGTGGAGCATGTTGCAACATACACACTCAGTCCAATGTGTTGCGGCCGGACAGCATCTTCAGGAGAGGATGTCAGGGCTATCTCTTGTATAAGTTTATTACTTCCTACCAATGTCTTTATAGATAACCCCAACTTTATTCCATACATGCAACGCTGCCCAGGACTGTTTCGGACCACCAAAGGTCTGGACGCTAGACATGATCTGGCATTTCGTATCCGACATCCTGTGTTCGGAGAAATAACAGCCGGTCTTGTGTTTGTGATTACACATTCAGATACGTCAATGATGCATTTTGCAGTGTCAGTGTACCATTCCAGAGTTGGACCTGTGATGAAAAAAACATTCGTAATGAGTACCAACACATCTTGTAGCTAACATATATATCACTTAATACGTGTTTAACTCACAATTTAGTCAATCTACCAAATGAAAGTTATAAGCTATCATGGGGGCACGGGTGGCCCAGTCGTCTAAGGCGCCGCGATTCGCTGTGCAGAGCTGCGTCCCTTGGGCACGCCAGAAACCTATGATTGTGGGTTCGAATCCCGATTCGCCCCGATTATGTTTCTAGGTATGTCAGCACCATACCCGTGCTCGTGGGTTCACCGAAGTGGTAAACGTCTGAGACCTGCATCACTTCGGGCTTTCCTCCCACATTAAGCTGACACGCCGTGATATAACTGGAATAATGTTAAAAGCGGCGTTAAACCCAACTCACTCACTCACTCACTATAACCTATCATTGATATATTATGTATTAATTTAGAAGTGTATTCGTTCTGGGGTTTAATATATATAACTTCAAGATTATTACACGTATAACGTGCATGCACGCGCGCGCGAGGGTGTGTATGTACGTATGTACGTGTCTATGTATGTGTGTGTGGTGTAGGACGACTGCCGAGTTTAAAGTGCTAGCCAACTGAGATACCATGCCACAGTTTAACATGAATACCCCACTCAGTATGCTGACTCCGAAACGACCAGACCTAGTTTTGTCCCCTTAGTGCCGGGCGCCAGGTAGGGTAACAACAAGTACCATCATTTAATGTCTTTTGGTTATACGTGACTGGGGATCGAACCCCCGACATTCAGCTCTCCGGACGGATGTTCTATCCACTACACCAAGGAGGCTTTCTTCTCCTACATTACTTAACATTCAAAAATCAGGCAACCCATGCATGATATGCAACATAGCTAACGTGACGACTAATAAAACTTCTGTACTAAACTATCAAAAGGTAAGCACAAAGTTCAGATCTCGAAAGCGGTGGTAACCTCTCGAAATCAACTGACAGATACAAAACCAATGAACAATATCTTGTAACATCATGTCATGATCAAGGGCGCAGATCTTACATGTTATCTCCTGGTCAGACATCTTCCGGTCGATCTCGATCACTGAAACAAGATATTAATCTTTATGTGTGTCCTATGTACATGTACTGCCTGCTCTCACTATTGTAATGCATATATTAACCGTTATAACAGTATCGCGGGATGAAACAGAAGAACAAACTTCACTGGACGGGGTAGTGTCATTCTGATAAATGTACATATTTGCCGTAGATATTTAGGCAAGAAAGTAGTCATCACCATGGGCATCAGTTTTGCTCCCCTTCTTACTTATCTGTTCTTTTTACAAAAGGATCAGAATTTCTGCCCTGCTTGACAAAGTCAAAACAAGTTAATTTGGATAATACGTTTGATCTCATATAATTCCATTATGGCTAAGTAGCCAGTTCCCTTCAACTGATTTACCAACATGAAGTCATCGATCCCATTTGCATGGATCGATGCTCATGATATCAATCACTGGATTGTCTGGCCGAGACTCGATTATTTACAGACCGCCGTCATATAGCTGGAATATTGCTGAGTGCGGCGTTAAACAACCAACCAACCAGCCAACCAACATTAAGTGGAAATAAAGAGACAAATGATACCGCCTCATCAGTTTCATATTTATATTTATGAATAAAGATTCAGAATAACCAAACAAATTCACCAGACCGTGTAACAAGAGTGATGACTTCAACTTCCAGAAGTCAACTTTCTCTTTATGTCAAGCAAAATCCAGCGGGTCCGGTCTTTGGGTTTTCTATTGTTTTGAGGTGTAATCGAGCATGCTGTTCTTTGACGATTTCAAAGAGAGTCATGGGACTCTTGCTCAAAAGTTGTTTGATAAAAGTTACAACATTTAAGGCCTCAGTCAAGTTTTAAAAAACATGTATAGTAGATACATGGATGACATTTCCAAATTTGACGCAACAGTGACAAGAATGATGCAAATCCCTGTTTTGACTTGTACCATGTGTTCCCGAGTTTTTGCAGGTGAACCCGTTGATTCTCGTGATAAACAACATTTCTCACTTGTTCAGATGTATCAGAAATCTAAACCTTAATACCGATTAACCACTGTGGGTGGAACATAGTATAACATTTCTACATAGAATGGCATGACAACATAAGCTTTCAATACTACATTTTCTTTGGAATAGCGTAACGTCACGTAATTAAGTCCTAAGACGGAACGTTGTATAAAAGTAGGAAATCGTGTAATTTCGAAAACAAAAAAAACTGTCTTGGGACGACGAGTGGATCGTTTTAGAACGCAACAGAAACATACAACAAATTCGATGTACACACGACTGAAAGTTGTAGTATCTTACTACAAATACCTGGGTATAGCGTTTTTCACCCAGCCGTGTAGGCTCCATAAGCATCAAAGGTTTTTATTCCCATTTATAAATTGCTCAAGACCAAAAGCCATTTATATTTCGAGCCAGCTACAATATTGTTTGATGGAAACAAGTCTCCAATAATATTATTTGTGAAATAAAATGTAGTAAATGCCATACTTGGGGGAGCTGGGGTTACAGTATGCATGTCCAGTGCCAATATAGAGTTCAAAGCTGTTGGATAGGTTGCTGGGGATAGATTGTTGTTTAATGTTAAAAGGTTGGGATGACTATGGAAAAGAAAATTTGAGATAGACCTTTTTTCCCTACTGGTTTTGCCTATGTTGCATCTTATAAGAAAAAGGATCTGTTGTTCAGGTGTTTCATTGTGTATGTACACATTGTGACAGTTGTGAAATTGAGGATGAGTATATTTTATTTACATGAGAACCAAAAATCTATTGTTCCAAAATAGGTCTTTACCAAATATGACCCGTGAATATCCGGGCTAGAATAAGTCTTCCGCGACCCATGCTTGCCGTATAGGGTGACTCTGCTTGTCGTAAGAGGCGACTAACGGGATCGGGTGGTCAGGCTCTCTGACTTGGTTGATGCATGTCGTCGATCTCAATTGCTTTGATCGATGCTCATCAAATTAATCACTGGATTGTCTGGTCCAGACTCGATTATTTACAGACCGCCGTCACATAGCTGGAATATTGCTGAATGCGGCGTTAAACAACAAACCAACCAACCAACCAACCAACTTTACCAAATATTGATCGAATTTATAAATGTAAAGAACTCCTTGTCAATATTTTACAGTGAAATCAGTAAAGTAAAATCACGCGTGTTTAACATGTTGTATTGCAGTTATGTTGAGTTATGTCCATTGTATACGCTTCGTACACTTACTTGTCTACTACATTAGACCTTCATACTGTCTGTCTATCGTATCTGTTATTTCCATGAGAAATATATTATTTAGTACTACCTACCTGAAGGTAACTCGGCTGGTTCCACAATGATAGCGGTGTATGCTGCAGAATCTTCCACACCATGCGACGTCTCTGTTGGGGAGAACGTGACTGATCTGACCATTCCTGCCCCCTTGATAGTATCCTGAAGATGTTTTACATTTGCTTGGAAAAAATTAACTCCAGTCCTGACGAAGGGTATTTCCTTTGGTGACTCCTCCTTCAACATGTATTTATGTATTGATCCCAATACTTGCAGATATTCTATCCTGTCAGCTTTGCTGCTCATCTGTCTCGTGTATTCTATAGATGACCTCGCTTTCCTCAGCAGTAGTCTTGTTGCATCCAGCGCCTGCTCTGTTAGCTTGAGACTTTTAGCTGATTTCTCCTCAACATCAGACAGAAGGATTTTTCGTCTTTGCTTCAGAGCATCGATCAAGTTGTCAAAGACTCTGTTGATATCATCTCTTGACACGCGCTTTGACAGTTCGATGTCCTCTATCTTCATGTTAAGATCTGACTCTGTTTTGCTCAGTCTTTTCGTCTTTTCCTCCATCTTAACCAAAAATTCATCGGTGGATTTTATCTTTTCTTTGTGTGCTTCATCCACGGACACGACGTTGTGCCCCTTCCCTTTATCGTGATCTACTACAGTGCTGGACACACAGACAACCTTGTCACAAGTGTTACAGTAGAACTGTAGAGGTTGTTGGTGGTGACTACACTGATGTACACGACGGAAACTCTGTACAGGTCGGCCCTTCATCTCATGGAAGGTATTTATTGTGTGTTTTTTTGTAACCATATTTCGTTTGTGAGCATTTAGGCAGATTGAACATAAAAATGTTCTACAGTTGTCACACTGGGCTACAGCTGTTTCTTTATCAGGACAATCTGTACATGGAAGATGGAGACCTTTCTGGATCTTGAGGTAGTCCAGAAACTTCAGGATGACAGTCTCTTTGGGGAGAGATTTAACACCTCCTTTCAGGTAATGTCGTTGTCGACACATGGGGCAGTCTAAGACTGTTGTGCCTCTACTGCAGGTTTCTAGACATGGTTGGCATAAGGACTGTACACAGCACGGCATACGACGGGGAATTCGTGTCGACTCATCAAAGTGTTCTGTACATATTGGACACTCGGTCAGATGATCCTTGATCTCAGCAACTGAGACAAGATCCGACATGATGTCTGGCAAACGAAAATCATTACGATCATGTAATATGAAATTGAAATAGAATCTGTAACGAGGTAATGTGTATGTACTGTAGTTGTTAAGCATTCAATGAGCAAAGGCATAGTTAGGAAACAATGACAACCACAATATCCACAAAGAGGAAACTCTGTATGATCTGCTTCTAAGAGCAGACACATATACACACCCGTACACATACATATTGACATGTCATCAACCAATTCGTCTGTTACAATGTAGTATACATGTTTTATACAGTTGTTGCTAAGAGACAAGAACAGATTCGGGATTTCACATGTTTTGCCTCAAGTAAAACCCCCGTGCAGTGGGTAATCAAGCGATATTCTAATAGTTTATCTCGCCCCGGATGATGACCTGAGTGGTGTTGGGCTTTAGTCTGCTTTAAAACACTTTTTCAGTAATATAAGGACATGTCAGCATAATGTGGGAGGAACGTTTAAAGTAACAGTGTAGAAACTCACGAGCTTGAATATGGTGCAGACAAACCAAGAGCAATTTATTGGGGTGAATATGGGATTCGAACAAATAATCCTGGTTACCTGCAAAACATCTAATGGGAAATCACAATGACACAGGTCTGAACTCTAGCACACTTATATGCGTGTCAATGTACTCCATATCTATTTTATTCTTACAGTTTTAAGATGTCACGCTTCTGGTGGGAATGACATTAGCTATACATGTCATCTTTGCTTGTGGAAGGGACCGCCCATTTCTAAATAAAGCAATGAGCCCTGAATATTTTTTATTAAAAACACTTTGCAACAATGTTACTTTGTGGCAAACTAGTGTATTTTATACAAACAGTATGATGCATTTTAGGTTTTTTTCGAGCAACGACAGGGACAATGTTTTATTCGATACAAATCAAATCAAATGGTCGAACCCTAAAGGACACACCAAAAATGCCTTGCACGATTCTAATTAGCAAGTTGTAATGTCAACAACAAGTTGTCATTAATAAAAAAAATAAAACATTTTTTTACAATGTTATAGCTTAATTGTATTTTCGTCTCTTTCAAAGAGGAAACTGCCGTTATAAACTTTATCAATTGTATGCAAATGCCAAAATAATTAAATATCATACGTATGTTAGTTGACGTCTAACGAGCGCATCGCTGTCTCGGCTGTCATTGCGTGATACGATGTTTAACTCACAATCTACACATGAGGTATATAACATGTAGTTTATGTGTCTTTGAAGATTGTGCTGAACTGTATTTGCAAGCCTCGACTTCGGACAGATCGAAATTTACGCGAATTACTGAGTCAACCCAACTCGCCCATCTCCGAAACATTCAGTGATGCACAGTAGCCCTGATCGAAACATTGAAATGTCTTTGCTATTACTGTCATACCCAACACAGTAAAAACCTTTTGTCACCAAGCTCCATACTAATACAATACATCTTTCCCTACTTGCAAGAGCAAAGCAATCTCTGCGCATGGCATAAGGTGGTCAACTACAAGATACAACAATATTGTTTTTATTTCAGAAACCCTGATAAGATTCCAGGTTGTCCCAGAAACAAAGAGTTATCATGCTTGTAAAATAAATATGTAAAATTAAATCCAAAGAGCACCTAGAACAATGTTTATCAATCAGGCCCAGGGCTCAGGCATTTAGGACTTGCCAAATCATTCTAGACTTGAGTTCCTTTCTCTATTTATTCATATGTGTCGGAGAGACAGAGGTTCAGGAATGTGCAATCCATATGAGCAGAGATTCTGACACACTTTCATTCATTCTGTACTGCTTAACTATGGTCCTCATGCACGTAGAATATATAAAGTAAACTATATTACAAACAGTTCCAGGTGTTAGATTGACACAACTTTTATCTCCAAACAGTATATGATATGATGCCCTATTTCTATAAAATACACTCTTCAAAAAAGAAACGCATAGGTGTTTTGAGAATTCCAATTAGATTTTTTTCCAAGCAATCGTCATAAAGACAATTCTTATGTTTGCTTCCTGTTAATCGTGTCATGTTTGTTGTGCACTGCGCGCAAACACATTTCAAAATGTTTTTCGGGGAAACGTTTATCAGCAAAAATGCAAAGGATGCACGGAAATTGCTTTCAGAAAACGTTTTCAGCACAATGCACGTGCAAAGTGTTGGAAACAATAGTTGAGACACTGACTATAAAAGACCGTACAAAATTCAACAGTTCACTACGAATTTTCTGACGTAAACGGAGATCGAAAAATGCCAAGATTAACTGCAGCTCACCGAAATATCGCCATTGGACGTTTGGAATCAAGGGAGTACCAGTCTGCCGTTGCAAGACTCTTCAACGTTCACCAAATCTCGACTATGGGATCGATATACCAGCACTAATTCGACTCAAGATCATCACAGAAGTGGAAGACCAAGAGTGATCACCCCTGCTCAGGATCGGTACATCCGGTTACATCACATTCGGAATCGATTTGCTACAGCAACGGACACTGAAGGACAAGTGCCTGGTATGGGAAAAATTTCCGACCAAACCATCAGAAATCGTCTGAGGGAAGTGGGAATTAGAGTGAAACGACCAAAAGTTGGACCTGTCTTGCGACGTCTACACTGTCAACGACGTGTCCGGAGGTGCAACAGAGTACAGGCATGGGATCTCAGGAACTGGCGACGCGTTTGGTTCAGTGATGAGTCACGTTTTCTTCTTCAACGACGGGATGGAAGACAGCGTGTATACCGACGTCGACATGAACGTTTTGCGCCGAACTGCGTTCGACAGGTGCACCGATTTGGTGGAGGGAGTGTCATGGTTTGGGGAGCCATATCCTACACGGATAGATCACAGTTAGTGGTTGTGCAGGGCAATCTTACAGCAAACCAATACATAGACCAAATTTTGCGTCATCACCTCCTCCCAACTTTGGCCCGCCAGAGGGAGCTGTTCCAACATGATAGTGATCTCGATTATGATAGGATCACACATGGGGACAATATTTTTACGCTACGTTAACCTCCTGGACAGTATGAATACACAATGCCATTTAGAAAGTGGTCAAATGTAACTAATGTTATATTTGGGATAACACTTTCTTAGTAAAGTACAGATTCTAGTACTTTTTGGGGGTTGAGTACCGTGCGGGATTCGAACCCACACCTGCCAGGGTGAGGCACCTAATCGCCAGCACACAAAGTCAGCTCCTGGACAGAGCCCTCAATAATGTCAGTTCATAATAGCATCACACCAAATAAAAAACAAGCATTTAATTATTCACATACATATTTAAAATTTATGATACAGACCAATTTCTTTCAAAAAGCTTAGGTCAATCTTCATCTCAATAAAACATTATTATTATTTATAATGCCTTTGGGATCAATTTTCATCCCAATAATCATTGCTATTATTCATAATGCCTGTTGGTTGAATCTTCATCCCAATAAAACATTTCTACTGTTCATAATGCCTTTGGGGTCAATCTTCATCCGAATAAACATTACGATTATTTATAATGAAAGTTGGTTTGAATCTTACTACTACTTATAATGCCAGTGGGGATACATCCCCAATTAAACATTACTGTTATTTATGCCTATGGGCCTGCGACGATACATGCTTTTGGTAAGAGCCGACTAGGAGGATCGGGTTGTCAGGCTCGCTGACTTGGTTAATGCTTGTCATCGTATCCCAATGGCTTAGATACATGTTCCTGATGGTGATCACTGGATTGTCTGGCCCAGAGTCTATTATTTACAGACCGCCGTTGCTGAGTGCTCCAAAAACAACTAAAAAAACAAAAATCATTAATATTTAGGATGCCTAAATTAAAAGCTACTTATGTCTTCGTTTAGACTGAGGTTTTATGTTCGTTTTCGCAAGATGCTTCAACATAAAGCACCTCAACAACAGTGTTGTTATGACGTACTGGTGTGAAAAAATAAAGAAAGAAATACTTTCATATACCTTTTAGATTTGATTTTATTTTTAATATATTCAGCACATGTTTCCAGTGTTTAATTTCCAGGACTAAATGACAAAAAGAAATGTGGCAAACTAAGAGATTACATGTCCAACCGTGACATTCTTGCTTAAAAGCTACACAATCTTTAAACACCACTTTGTAATATACAGTTCGCTTTGTTCATTTCACAGGGATTCACTTATATGATCGTTTGCTTATTTAACAAAGAAGTTACAGGTTGTTTAGGTTATAGTGATTGTACCGCAAACAATGGAGTGCCGGCATATACGCTGTATGGTGTCACAACTCGGCAGAAGTCCGATGCACTTCCGTGTTCAGGTGAGATGCAGTGCGTCCGAAACAAGTGTGGCATGGTCACATAGGTTCCGCCCACTCATGAATATTTTAGACTTAAGACCGTTGTAGGTTTATGAGAGCACCATACGTACTGTATTTCCTCAATTAGACGCCTCGACGTCTATAACGTTCGCGCGATACGTTGTTACGGCGATTAATAGAGAAAATATGGTATATACGGTGAATACTATTGAAGTCGGTGTAAAACCTCTGAATCCCCTCAACCTATTAACTAGCTATTCCACCTGAAAAGCTGCTGCATTACAAACGTTAATCACCCCCTAACCACCACCCCAAGACACTCTCCGATTAACAGACAGATTAACATTCTTACCTTACGAGAACTGACAGCAGAGAGTACAGTTGGTTGCCTATATACATGTACACAAACAATACTGGACCTTCGCCTTATCTGCACACGCGCAGTAGCTACTTTCGTTATCAGAACAACCCGGAAATCACGAATACCTCGTATGGTACAACGGTAAAGTAGGTCAGCTTTGACAATGTTCTTCGATCGCACCGTGTGGGCACACTTGCGCCTCGTGCAGACGGTTGAGATATGAATTCATACCAGTATCAAGGATAATGTGTAGGCTGTCTCACTGTCCCTAAAGCATATTCCTTCCCCTTACGTCCAGGTCTTACTGTTATGATATATCCCTAAATAACGCAAGTCTAGATTTTCCACAAAACTCTCATCTCACTCTGGCTCCTATTCAATTTATATGGTGTTGCTTGTGTCTATCAAAAGTATATATTTTCAAAGATTAACTGTTAGTCTAGGTTAATGGGGATTTTCACACTGAGCGAGAGGAACAAGTTAACTGTATAGCTATCAATATGTGATATCTATCTTGCTTGATCTATGTGTTTGTATTTTTTGTTAACTGGTCGAAATTGTGCCAGAAGAGGAGGTAAAATTCCCATGTACTTACTATATGGAATGAAAATACTTTTGCGAAAGACGAGACACAAGCATTGAAAAGTCTGTATCTTTTTGAAGGTTTTGTATATGTTGCATATGCCCAATTTCAATTTGGAACGTCATACTGAGCGAGGAACGCCTTCAAACCTTTGAATCTAAATCTATCATATATATCATGGTGGAGGGGGCAAATCATATGATGACTTTGAGAAGTCTTGAAACGGTCATTTTGCTGGAAAACATCAATAAACAAAGGAGCTGTCTATAATAAAAGCAAAAAACAATTCCATAATCATACGCAATCCTTGCTAAAAGCAGAATCCATTGTACGATTCCGATTACATATAAGTAATACAATAGAATCAGGTGTCAAACCAGAAGGGGTATCCCTAGTTTTGTGTATGACAGACCCCTTATTGTTGCAGTAATGGGCAATTTAATCCTGGAAAATATATGATCTGTCTTGTAGAAAACGCACTGATTTTTCTTTATTATCATTTCAGGCTGTCAGACGTGGAGATCCAAAGTCCATGTCACGATCAAATGTATTGAATAAGGAGTGTTTAGTGAGGTTTGTTGTGAATGCTGGCTACAATACTGAATAAAATGGTGATTGGAATGATGTACTCACGAAACTAGCACCAAATGGGAAAAAGGGAGCATGGCAAAGTACATAGACAGCTTCCTGCAAGACAGGTCGCTATCAGTCAAAATAGGGAACACTCAATCGAACTTCTACAGATCACTTATCAGATTTAAAACAATAGACTATGTTTGTAAGGCCTTTCAGCATCAGCACTGTTTTGAGCCGCCTCGACAGAATACAACACAAAGCCCAAATGCTAGCACTACAAGTTGAAACAGGAGAACTCCCATTGAAAGGAGGAACAAAAAGCCCTTTGGTAAAAAAAAGATAGGGCAAGCCACCCGAGATGAAGACCTAGTTCTTGGTTTAGGCATTAATTGTCTTGACACCGTCCGGTCCACTCTCCTACCCAGAGTTCCGTGAGGACAGCATTCGTCACATCTAACACAGCCCATTCAAGATACTGAATGTTTTTCATCGGTTTCATTTTTAATGAGTCTACACATCTAGATAAACATTTGGCATGGTTAACTTTCAGTGAGAACGTATCCCAAGACGTGAACAAAAAATTTTCCATTTGCGTAGTTTTCCTTCAAGTTACACTACAGAGAGCTAGCGATACGAGTCACTTTGATGCATAAATATATATTGTCGGGCACCTCACTGTCGCAGTTGTAGTAGCAAACCTATATAATGATGCAAAACAATACGTTAAGTGCACCAAAGGCTTGCATTAGGCAAGTCTGTTCTGATTTCAGTGTTTGTTTAAAAACGAGAGAAAAGTCCGGTCACGGCGACATGCAAATTAGCTGATGGCAGAGGTGTTATGCTAAGTTTGATTAATTAAAAACTATATTTAATTATAGGGATATTTATTTTAGGGATAATTTTGTTTTTGTAGGTAGTTTTAGTACTTTCATTTAAACGCTGGGTGTATTGATTGTTGAACTGATGATCTGGCATGGCCAGCTACATGACCAACAGAATAACAACAAACGTTTTGAGAAAAACTATTTCAAGTTAATTTTACAAATCAGTAGATAAGGCAAAGAAATAGTGATAAACATTAATATATCATCATTATCAATATGCTTATACATCACTGGATGTAGCTAACGATAATTTCTGGTCATACCCTTCTGTTGGATGGCCACCTGCTTTGCTGGGGAAAAGGTGGTAAAATATTTTGTTTTTGTGTATAATATATACGCACCCCTTATTTTGAGTCTAAAAATTCTGAAAAAGTGCGTATTATGTACGAGGTGAGGTGAAATGGGGTATGACGTTGCGTCCATGATTATTGCAGATATATAGCGACGCACATGCATGTGTGTGTGTTTACATGTGTGGCTGCTTTTGCTGGTACTGACTAATGCCGATTTCATAGTGCAAGCCAAATATGATACCATGCAGCAGTATGTCACGCACATCCCTCTCAGTAAACTGACTCCGAGACGACCAGTCCTTAATGCCGAGCGGCAGACAGAGTAACAACAAGTACCATCTTTTAACCTAACGTCTTTTGGTATGACGTGGCCGGGGATCGAAGCCCGGACCTTCCGCTCTCCGGGCGGGCGCTCCACCACCAGACCACAGAGCCGGTCGATTGTACACGACTAAATTTAACATGTAATATTTATGTGATCAACAAATGTGCTCGAGATGGTCCTATCTAATCTGAATACGTGTTCCGCGACATGCATTTAGCAACCGTAGTTGCCTCAGACCCTAGAACACGTGTTAAAGTAGACTTACTCATAGTCTCTGAAAATATTTAATGTTGATAGAAATAAACCACTTAAATTGAAAAGGAACCCCAATGAGATGGGAGATTCAGAACCTCTGGAGAATCCAGACTTGCTTCATTTAGGGATATAGCATCACAATAAGGGCTACAATATTGAAGGGAAAATGAATGTTGGTTATTGCACTTCAGGGTAAAACCGACGATTTCAACTATAAAACATCGGCTCCGAGCAGTCTTACCTATACCTACATGTATACTTTCCGTACAATAGTCCAAAATTACAGGACGCCCTGTGTTACAAGGTGGAGCAATCATTTTGCAGGATTATGTCGATTAGCAGTGTGCAAATATGTCATCATGGGTTAGAAAAAGCCAATGATCATCTTGATTATAGTCCATGGTTAATCGGTACCATACCCCTGCTATTTGGTTACACCAAAATGACTTCCTCCAAAATTAAGCTTTTTTTGGAATCCCGTAAATGCTTCAGTTATGAAATGGGGATTTTCAGCCTCACAGCCGTGCTAACGAAACAAAACATTGAAACGGTCACCTAAGATTTTATTCCTACATTGTAGTCACACATCGTGATAAACCGAAATACTGTAAAAACAACGTTACAATCAACTTTCTTTGAGAATGACCATATTTTACTTGCTACAATTTCGTATAAATGACCAACGTGTCAGACAAACTTTAATTGATTAAACTGACAAAGAGCAGAAATACAATACACATTGATGCCGATGTGCAAAAGAGATCCGGAAAAGTATATTGTTTCATAGAGAATAACCTTCTGGGGATGTTGTATATGTCAATGTATGAGTGAGCGAATAGGTCCCAAACACTCGTATTGTTTGTACGAGGCAACTAGTGGTGATCGGTTGGTCGGACCTAACTATAGTGACATGCTGATCGAGTGTCGGCCTACCCTGAAGGCGTGGGACGTTGCTAATGTGATCCGCCACTTGACGGTCTGTCCAAACATAAAGTCCACCGTTATATCGCTTGACCATTGCTGACAGCTGCATTAGACAATACCCACTCACCCAAATTTGATTGGAACAGAATTACAATATTTCGTTGGTTATGTTGATATTGTTTCTGGTGCATGTAAAGACAATCCTCATCATAAACTCCCTACTAATTAATTCTCTTCAAGAGAGAACAGCAAACCTTGGCCTGCAATGTTGTCTCTACTTGGTACACATTGATTTACTTTTGTGAAAGGACAAAATCACTGGATTTTAAAACTGTTATCATCAAAAGTGAATTTATAAATATTTAAATGCTAAAATGTATACACCATTAGTGTGAAAATTCATTTTTGATTAGTTGTAATGTACCCACAGGGCAGCTGTGTATTAGATTACGAATCATCTGATGTAGATTATACGGGATTTCCCCTTCACTGAATGAGTGTGATAATGGACACAGTTAAAGACAAATGGACACCTGTCAAACTTTTACTCCACTGACCTAGATACGTATATGTTCCAAAAGTTAATTATCATGGTGACATTTCGATAAATATATGAAGATTACCGACTGACATTACTGACGGAGAAATAGTTTTTGTGAATATAAAAAAGGCCTCCCTTGATTGTGTTAAAGATTATGGTTAATCTTTAAAACATGGATTTGGTGGTATATTTGCTGAACCCAACAATATATCTCTCTTTGTACGGATTTCGTTGGAGCTTTGGAATCCAGTACAATCTAGGAGTAAATATGTCTTCAGGTTTCTAGTCAAGTCAAAAGTTGATAGTACTGATGCATGGTTTTGGCAGATTATACTGGATTTCATTTTTTGACGTGACATACTGATGCATGGTTTTGGCAGATTTCTTCTTCAGTTAACATATTGGCCTTATATGTGGCATTATTTGATATGTCACTTATTCCAAATTCTTTGATGAACCAATGTGTGTAGGATGCTAACATGTAATGGTTATGTTATTTGAGGCCTTATCAGTGGGAACAACTACTTTTCATGTAAGGCAGCCAGAAGTTGGATGACTGCTGATTGGGACAGAATTGGTTTGTTCCATTTCTATTTCCTCTCTTTTCAGTTTGTGCATTCTACCACTGACAACACCACGCACAGACTTAACCCACTCTGGAGGACATTCACAGGTTCCTGTTCTCCTTTGCCCCATTTATTGGCATATTCTTCGACAGCATCCCTAAGATTTACAATTGTGATCCAAATTGGAATGATGCTGCTCATTGGAATGATTTTGGTCCATATTTGAATGACTGACGAATGTTATTATTGTCAACAAAAGAGAAGTCACCTGTGATTATATGACCTATAGGCTGGTACATGCTATGTCTTAGAAGGAACAGGTAGTGGAATTCACATTATGAGCTGCCAAGTCCACGTTCTGCAACACTTTCCTTAAATTGAACAGCCTGGATGAAATGGTGCTCGCTTTGGAAAATGGCATTGTTGGTGGTTCCTGTAATTTGAAATATAGAACAAACGGGGGAACATATGGTACAAGTTGACATAGGGAATTATATCTGACATCATTTGAGTCACATGTCCTCCACATATCTGACAGACCCGTGAAGATCCGGGCTAAAACTTGGTCTTCAGCAACCTATGATTGCCGTAAAAGGCGACTATGCTTGTCGTATGAGGCGATCGAGAGCATGGCCATCTGATCCGTATTTGAGTTGCCTTTTTCAGCATGCATGCGGTTATCAGGACTTATTCTAGATCTACAATGTAAATAAATAAAAAAGTGCAAGTTGACAAATACATTTTGATAGTTTTATTAATATTCAAATCAACGAAGGGACAAATATTAAATTACACATTCTTTGCATTTGTTAAGTGATATATTTCGATTGTGTAATGCTACGTGTCGACGTCCAAATTGAAACAAGTTGACCCATTAATCCATGTGTAAAATCATTTAGTGTGAAACCCAACAAAAGGCAAAGAAATGCTATACAATCAACAACTATCATATAGAATTAACTAAGTTTACAAATCGGTACAAATTCCTGCAAAGTAATTACAACGGGTGGACACACTATAGTGGTAGTACAAAATCCACAAAAGTATATGTGAGAGCAATAAAGTCATTGACATTAATATTTACCTTGAAGCAACAACGGTCAATCTTCCAAAATAGGCCTAGTCTGGATGTCCAGGGTGGAAACAATGATCTTCACACGATTATTTTTCACCAGCCTTGACTGTTGACATTTGAGCAGATGCACTCAGTGCATCAATGGAATGTTTGAAGCCTATGTGCGTATACATAGTTGTCTTGTCTACTAGACACTAATGTTTACACAGGACACTAATTCATAGAGCGAAACTAATGATAGATCATGGTGAATGTAGCGTTTTCTCACTAATTATACAGAACCTCTGTGTCAGAGCCAAAACTGTTACATTTCTTTCAAACATTGGCGTCGAATGCCGTGAAATCTTGAAACTGACAGGTCACAAATCACTCGTGTCGTGTCACTCATCTGCAGCCTAAATTGCGGCTGTTCCAGTTCCATTCGCAATCACGTTGCACCAACAGGTTCATTCCCAATAAATCAACAGGTTAATGTGGAACCACATCATAGATCTTGGTTCGTGTAAAGCGCTCGGTTACAAATTAAGGTAAGAGGCATCTCCTCTACAGTGGGACTACATCAAATTTCAAAACAGGGTAAGTTTATATTCTAAATGACGATGTTTCTAACACAAATTCAAGCAATTGTGAAGCCCAATTCAAAACATTGCAACATAACCTATATGTTGCACTTCACTTTTTCATTCATTATCCAGTTAATATAACATCATAATACGAATATACATATATAAATAATACTAACATTGTGAATTGCTGTATACACTTGCACAACTTCACAATAAATGAACACTTTAAGACATTTCATGGTGACATCTTAAATGTATAATAAGTGTATATCTTTCACAATAAGGAACAATCCACACACACGCGCGCGCTATGTACAGCAGCATTAACGCAAGTAGTGTTCGACTACACAGCAAGTATACAACATTGATACTAATGAGGCTCTTTGGTTCTATTTCCTGCAAGAAATATAAGTACCAATGTCTTAAGGAAACAAGGCAGAAACGTTATACATTGTAGAGAGTAGAAACATAAATTATGACTGCTGATACTGATTATTCAATGCGGAAAGAACTTTGGATAATAATTCCACAGAGAATAACATGACCACATCATTTTACCAGATGATTTCTTTCCTGTGATGTTATACAAGGGGCGAAGTCACTTAAAAACTACCATTCGAAAAGGTATCATTGAATACGACTTACTCCCCATACCCAACCCCAAACCAAAACCCACCCACCTCAACCTCACCCCATCCCACATAACCACACAGAGAGGAAAACACGTTCATATTTCACGAGTGGATGTACTAGGTGAAGTTAGCCATCATTATTGTTTCGTCAAAGTAATTTGGGTTGGAGTGTGTAAGGTTTAACGCTCCTTTGAGCAGTAGCTCAGTTAAATAAGAGCGCGTCAGCTTAATGATGAATGAAAACCTTAATCAAGGAAATATTACTCATAAACCAAGAACCTTAATCTAAGTATGAAATTGGAAAGCAGGGCCACCTGACTATGTCCCGTCCATGACACATCGAGCTACGGCGCATTGGACGACTGGGCAGCCCGTGCCCCGAGTCATAAAAACCCTAATGAAAATATATTTTGCAGTCCAGCCTTTACCTTGGAGGTATTTTTACTTACTCAAATGACGTCATATGATTGACATAGCTTTATATAAAACAAGCTCGCTGACATTAAATGACGTAGTCCTTTGTGAACGTCATAAACATTGGTTGAAGTAGAGAAAATGATGTCAGATAAAAAAGTACATAATCATGTCTAAAAAATGAAAATACACAAATGCGGCATATTTACAATTGCAGTAAAACATGGTAATAACAAATATCACGGGACTGTTGAAATGAGTTGATTACAGGCCAGGGTGTATCGATATGGAGCGGGGATAGAGATGTGGTGGTGCCCTACTCAGTAGTACCACACGAGTTATCTCCCATGAATTATTGCCACACGTTGACAATGGCAATGCTTAAATGATTTCAACGAAGACTTTTTTGTCAGGACTTTTATAGTTGCTGTCAATTCTATATTGCTCTCGGGATAGCACTGTTAACCTACATGTTTGTATACATTCATAATGGGCCACAGCAACTACACAGCAATGCCATGTTTACTTGAAATAGTATTTGCCGTGGTCAGCATGCGATAATCGGTAAATGAGAATTGATATGATTACACTCTTCGAAGGTAAGACGCAATTTATGCTAGCATGAGAATATTCAGTCATTAACTTTGTTATTCTAGTTTGCGTTTAAATTATGTCCACTTTGACGCTTAATGTATTGCGACAGTAAGATACTAAGGAAAAGTACTGAACAGCAGCCGTGTTGCAGTATTATGGCTTCAAATTTAATTCGGATTTGCTTTCTTTGTTGTTTGTTGTTGAACGTCGCAATGAGCAATATTCGAGCTATATGACGGCGGACTGAAAATAATCGAGTCTGGACCAGACAATCCAGTGATTGTTGTCATGAACATCGATCTACGCATTTGGGATACGATGACATGCACCAACCAAGTCAGCGAGCCTGACCACCCGATACCTTTAGTCGCCTCTTACGACAAGCATAGTCGCCTCTTACGGCAAGCAGGATTCTAACCCGGATCGTCACGGTTACATTAATATTTGTATTAAATATGTAAATCAAACGTGTTTTTACATATGTACACAAGTTGATAATGTGTCAAGGGCATACATATTATTTTACTGAGCTGTGCTTTTATACATTGCATGTTACATATAGTGTGTGATTGTTGTGGATAGTGTAAACTAGTCTAATGATTGTAGTTGGCGAAGGTTCCTGTGATGTTGTGGCCTGTAATCAGTTCTCCTCTTACATCTGATGTTGCGGGTTTACCAACATACACCATGACCCACATGGGTCTGTCAAAAGCAACATCTGTGACGGTGGTGTACACTTTGTTATCACCGGCATCAATAACTAATATTTTGTCATTAGCCCAATCCATTAGAAAACGCAGTTGTAGGTCAATAGATCGTCCAACTCTGTTTTGAATGAGAGGGCGATGAGTGAGGTAGGTGCTATTATAGACTACACGGAGACACAGCTGCTGCTTGTGGTTGGGGCATGTAACAACACGTACACTCAGTCCGGTGTCTTGACCCCAGGCAGCATCTACAGGGGTGGGGGTCAGGGCAATCTCTTGTATAAGTTTATTATCTTCTAACAATTCCTTAACACAAACTCGAAACTTTACGCGAAACATGCATCGCTGGCCTTGACAGTTTGTAACCATTAAAGGCCTGGATGCCAGACATGAAGTGATATTTTGTAACCGACATCCTGTGTCAGGAGAAGGGACGGCTGAGGTGGTGTCTGTGATAACACATCCAGACACGTCAATAGTGTTATGAGCAGTGCTTGAGTCCCATTCAAGAGTCGGGCCTGTCGGAAGAAAACGTCCATAATAAATACCAACACATCTTGTTGTAGTGTATAACACTTTAACTTCCTAACTCACAAGACACTAGTATCTACCAACCAGATAAAGAAAGTCACAAGTTATCATAGACATTTATAAGAAGTGTCATATCAATTTCAAATGGCATAAGCGTTCTTCTCCTATATATTGGGGTGGTCGGGTAGCCAAGTGGTTAAAGCGTTCGCTCGTCACGCCGAAGGCCCGGCTTCGATTCCCATCATGGGTACAATGTGTGAAGCCCATTTTTGGCGTCCCCCGCCGTAATATTGCTGGAACATTGCTAAAAGTGGCGTAAATCCCTACTCACTCACTCACTCTCTGGTATATTTCTTACACATAACATTGAAAACCCAAGAACCTCTTGCATGGAACATCGCTAACGCAAATCCTATCATAGCTCCTATACTTTAACACTGACTGACACTGCGTTTTACGCTCGTTTAGATCACGAAAGCCGTCGAACCTATCGAACTCAACAGACGAATGAATGACAAAAACCAATGAATAATATACTGTAACATCATTGAGTCAAGGACGCAGATCTTACATGTTATCTCCTGGTCACAGAGGCTCCGGTCCATCTCCATCACTGAAACAAAGATATTAATCAGTATGTGTGTCCCATGTACACGTACTGCCTGCTCGCACTACTTTAATGCAGAAGGTCTACAGTGAAGATCCGGGTTAGAATAGGTCTAAGGGGATCGGGTGGTCAGACACGCTGACTTGGTTGGTGCATGTCATCGAATCCCAATTACGTACATCGATGCTCATGATGTTAGTCACCGGACTGTCTGGCCCAGACTCGATTATTTACAGACCGCCGTCATATAGCTGGCATATTGCTGAGTGTGGATTCAAACAACAAACAAACAAATAATGCAGAACGTACCTGTTTTAACAGTATCATCATGTGAAAAAGGAAGTACAACATGCAATTCACTGGACGGGACTATGTCCCTCAGCTGCCACACGTAATGGAATCCCAGATATCAACATGCTCTAAGTTGGTGTTCGTACCATGTCAAGCTGACAGGGCACGATAATGTCTGACAGACCGTTTTCCCCTGGATACCACAGGGACATGTACGTCTTTGTCCCTCAACCCCACTTTGAGGTTGAATAGATATAGAATACTGCACTCGTTCTCGTAAGATACTATTTTTACGAAACGAGTGAACTTTTTATGGTATCTTACCGAGCGAAAGTGTAGTATTTTATTTATTACCCACATTTTTATGGACGAAAATAGCGTTTTCGTTACTTTATACGCCAAACGCAAACTGTCTCGAACTCTGGTTGCGCATGAATAGTAAAATGCCAAAATATAGACATGCTAACTTATTTACGCCTTGGTAAATAGTTCCTGTTGTTTGTGTATGAATAATTGACAATACAGCTCATGCCAAGAAATAACAGTTTTAATTTGGAGAGAGTAAACTAACTGGAATGTGTATGATGTGTACACACTGAACAAGAACATGTAAAAAAGTAAAACGTCGCCTCCCGTTTGAATCTCGGCCATGCCCCGGAGACGTTCACTCACGCCGCTAGTGCATTCAACAGTTAGCCTACTCAACATTACTGTCGTCAGTGGACCTAGTTTCCAGCTTTTGACGTTTCGGAGCATAGATATCACTGTGGAAGTTAATGTTTATCGTTCCTCCATATATAGGAGCAGAGAAAATGAAATTGACAAAGTCGCACCGAGTTTGCTTGGATTGTGCGGAGGTCACAACATTGACGGAACGAGATGTGCTTTCGGGAAGGGCAAGGTCACCGCGAGTGTTGGAAGAGATCATGTTGCTAATGTCACGATGCTGAATGCTGGAAATACTGCTGTAGTTGTTCACACTTTGGATGTTTTTGTGACCGGAAATTTGCATGATTTCTGTGCTGGGGACACAGATCTCACGGAGTGATTGAATCATGGTTTTCCTGGCCGAGTGATTTGTGACACGTTTTCCAATGATTCCAGCTGAAGTGGATATTCTTTTCATAATTGAGCCAAGTTTATTTTTCCCATCTGGTCCTCGTTTAAACCAAGGATGGTTAGGGGCAGGTGCTAATTTCGAATTCGTAGCCAAATAGAACGGAGTATCTGGTGAACAAAAATCTACAGGGCGCAAACTGGCATACAGTTTGTACAGTGCAACTGGACATCGTGGGTCGTTGGTAGACCATGCACGGGGAGGCGCGTCACGGACATTACGTGTGTCATTGCTAGTGCGTGTCTTTGTTTGACGTTCATTGTACTCAATGAACTCTCTACCATCAGAGTCGAGTTTTAGAACTACATCTCCCCACCTCATCAAGTGATGAGGTTTTACACTTCGGAGACCAAAGTGTCTTGTGATATTCCACCATAGTGTGTTTAGAATGGATTCTGGATTATTAAGACCCAATTCGTTTGCATCAAACATCATGTTGATTTCATCATTGGACAGACTTTCGGCCCTATTAGGTAAGTTTCCTCGCCCTTCTCTTTTTAGAACTTTTTGTTTGGTTGACAGAACTTCGCGAAGTTTTGAAAACTCACGATCCTGCAACAAGGACTTTTCATATCCCCTTGATTTTAGAAATCTGTCAATACTTGATAGCTTTGATGTCAAAGACCTTGGTTCATAGTCCTGGCCGTTAGATTTCTTTGTAAAGATGAAAAAGCTACACAATACATCGCATAGTTCTTTTGGGGGTATGGTTTCAACCGGCCTAGAATCAGCGTTGGCGTTCATGAATTTCTCCAAAATACTTATGCCATATTGGGTTTTTCTCCAGGTGTTTTGATTTCGATTTTGATGTATGAAATTGTCAATGTTTGAACAGTCATACTGATACACATTGTCACCTGGTATATCATCAAAAAAGTCATCCTTAAATAGTTCCTCATAGACACATTTTGGAACATTTTCAAATGGGTTCAAAACGGATATAGGGGCCGACGATATAGTCTCAGGAACAACAGTAAGTCTATGCCGTACTACTTGCCTCATTTCACTATTTAGAGTTTTGATATTGTAGGCATTGAATGTTCCAAGTGGTTGAACAATAGAAAGCACCCGTCCTCTAACTTCTCCGTCAATTTTGACACAATCGTTAACACGAATAGTGGTAGCCATCTTTCGATCTGCGCTAATATTTTAGCAGACGATCGTGCGGGAGATGTTGGTTTTGTGTAGTATATTTGTTACCAAATGCAAAATGTTTCAAGTTAGCCAAACAAAACACCATTTGTTGTCATGACCTGTATTAAAATTGCTTGTGATTGTTTGTAAATGTCTCTCGTTTTCATGAGAATCCTACAGTTCTGCTTCGTAGTAGTAAAGAGTTGTGAAAGCGAATGACGTCTCGTGATTGTTTATGAATGAAAAAAGTAGTTCCGGTGTGACCGAGGTCACGATTGTCCAATCAAAACGAATAAACCGAGGTCAACCTTGTACGACACATGTATGTTGCCACCTGTATCTTCACCACGCGGGTAATAAAACATCTGATTTGTCATGACGCCAAATTATATTTCTGAAACGTCACCACGAACCAAAGTTCGTTTTAGAAAAAAACCTGCAAACATGATCGCCGAAGGGAACTTTCTGTCATTGTATATCATTGTCCTAGCACAATGAAATCGGCATTGGTCTAAACCAGTGCAAGCAGACACACACACACACACACACACACACACACACACACACACACACACACACACACACACACACGTAGCTATATCAGTACAATAATCTGGAAAGCGACGTTAATACCCTATACACATCACTTACATCACTTATTACATTTAGACGTCTTCTTCTTTATGTGAATGTAGTACGAGCCGTTGTAACTGTGACTTTGTGAGGTTGGTTGGTTTACGGTTGCCAGTGTAAACATGACGTACTATTTAAAGATGTGTACACATCCTTCGAGGTATAAAATAGTGAAATAAAAACATGATGGGAATTCAATTTGACATTTTGTGTGAGTTCGAGGATGGGCTTCCATAGAGTAAGGGTCAAACTGTATGAACGTCGGAGCTTGCACGTCAATGCTTAAATAACAAAATTAATCATATTTTATTCTTAAAATATATAAAATACTGAGACAAAATGAAGAGAATAACCACATTCTAATTACACACATACCTCCGATATTAACAACAGATTTGACTTTTTAGATTTCTTTTTTATATGTAGTATTAATGTCTATGTTTTAAAAAAAATAAACGAACTCATTTTTTTCAAAGACATTTCTTACATGATATAAACATAAATCAATGTTGCCAAATAAGTTTCAGATTCTTTTTTACACATCCAGGTTGTTTTGTTCAGTTGAACGCACGTTGATGAAATATATAATTATATTGATCAATATAGCAATGTTGTCATGTCTCAATGCCGCGTCTCCAAACACATAAAACAAGTCATTATGTGAAACGAAATTGTGTCAAATTTTCAGTTTTCATCATATTTGCTAGCACTTGATTATTAATGGTACACCATGAGTCACATTACATACAATCAGGTGAATGTTTGAACCCAGGGACTAATTCACATGTTAGATGTGGTCATCCATTTCGCTATGACTTCCTATGTATATAGTTATTATATCCTCATTAATTATTATTTGAGGTGACGTTGGAATGGATTGGTTAATCGTGAACAAAACAATGCGAAGATACATTGTCGTTATCCACAGCAAATTATCCACAAACTCGAATGCATAACGTTATATATAAACATGCAAATCAACTTGATATAGATTTAAGTCCTTCAGAAATTAGACAGTATTTTGGTGGTGTACGAAAAAATGTGGCGCAATATGCTACGGGTTGCCGTATAACAAAATCTCGGCAACACAAAGCACTGTCGGATTCTCGAGCCAGTTCAATGATTGCAGTTAATTTTACACCATGACTAATTTAATTTTCAGATCTTATAGAAATGTGCGTCATACAACTCATTCATCATCCAGAAAGTAAAGACTGGCATGAACTGGCATTTTTCATCATTGAGTGATTATGAGCTGTCTATTAGTCGAAATGTTAAATAACTATATATATTGTTATCGATCGATACTTGCCGAATGTATTCAGGGAACAGTCTTTATGTCTTTTTGTTTATTTTCATAAATGTAACACATCCGCAAAAACGTAAGTGTCAATTACATGTACACTAAAATATTTGCATATTTGTACCTGAGGCTACATATGAAGTCAATTCTGATAAAGACAGGGTGTCTTTCTAATCCTTAACACAAAAGAAACTGTAGATAACAAACAAAATCAGTTTATCGTTTAGCGCAATAACGCAACTACAGCCAACCCATTTTTTTATCGGCCAATCAGGACACAGAAGTCAGTTAGTGGACGTGGCCTTATTTGTTTTCAGTTTATGGAATCATAAATAAAACGTGACAACAAACATTTCCATAACAGCGTCAATAAACTTTGAGGCAATATCTATACGCATTTCTGAACACTGATTGGTTACCCGTGATCTATGAAGTCTCCGATATTACAAAGGGCACATGCTATTTAATTTCTTCAACCTAATAAAACAGACAAAAAGAACGGCGGAAGCCCATCCGATGTCATTATTTGGAAATACCCCGGATGGTTACATGGTTTAATCGAAAGGTATCCCTGCAATGAAAGCAGTTTTAGATTTCGGATGACATGGCAAACAACAGGGAGACCATATAACGGATAGTCTATATACGATTGCCACTCCCTTGTCATCCATCTTTCGTGGTATACCCAACACCTGTGTATTTTTCTTCATTCACTTGATGCTCAGTTAATGAATTTATTACAGATATAGTTAGTGGTAGAACCAGTATACCTGCCAAAACTTCCAATTTGGTATTTCTTGTGTCTGGGGTAATTCAATCCAAATCCAGGTTTGAACTGGGGGGAAATGCATGTTCTGAACAATACACGTAACAGCGCAGCAAGAAAGAATGATCAGTTGAGTTACAAAAAAACAGCATCCATCAAAGTATTAACCGAAAATACGTCGATTGATTAATCGCTGTTATCTTGCACTGTGGATTTGTCACAAGTAAGTGTTTACATTGGTAGGTTTACTATGCCTATGTAAAAACAACATATTTTGTTCAACGGATTAGCCAATAGTACGTTTTTGATTGTTCACTGATTTTTTTAAAGAACCATGGCCATCATGAACATAGTTGTCATGTGTGCTATCTCAACTGACCAATGAGACTTTACACTCATATGAAACACCTGAAACAAATCTACGTGATCAGTTGAGAGACGAACTCGGATTATAACATCCAGACACGCTAAATAGATTTTTAAATATTATATCTGTATATATGTGTACATACTTAGATATTAGATTGTTACAAAAATACGTGACATCTAACAAGCTTCTTTGTACGGCTGCTAACCTATGGGTATTGTTCCTTTATGTGGATATTCACGGATACATTCCTCAAACAAGGTAATTGCCTAATATTACTTATATAGCTTTGTCCGGTTGTAATAACTAAATTTGCATTTGGTTTTCAATCTCATGCGAGTCAGACAACACCAACTCGTTGTTTTCACAAGCCTTTTTCGTTTGTAGACGTGTATATGTTACAGTTAATGTGTAAAATGTGATTCACTCAGGCAATTTATAAAAGTCTAAATATTCAGTCATTTTACAAATGACCATTTAAATAACAAATTGTCTAAAATATATTGAGACGTTCAAGAGGGCTTAGAACATGACAACAAACTAACACGAAAACGTCGTTTTTTTCCGTATATGGTCATTGGACGGAAAAACGACGTTATTTGGACGTTTTCAAACCATCGTTTTTCCGTCCAAATAACGTCGTTATTTGACATCGGAATGTACTGGGAGAGAACGATATCATCAAGCTCCTCCCTTTCTTGATTGACGTTGTCAATCAAGCAACAGCGTCTACCGGTATTTCTACTTTTCAGATTTCATTGGTCAGTTCTCGCGTGTTAGATTACAGGCCCGCGTTTGACGCTGCACTCGAAGCGCTTAGCGGAGGTAATGAAATCAATCGTTCTGCGCATGCGAAATTACTTAATGCCTTGTCCAAATTTTCCGTTCTGTGCATGCGCGATTTCGCGTATTGTTTCCGAGATTTCATGTCACCACTATTTGACAATGATTCATAAACACAGTCTCGTGAAAGTTCGGAATCGTACAATTCCAAACTGGTGATGCCTATTCAAACTAATGCTTAGTCTCTAAAACTGTATAGTTTTGAAAGAAACAAGTAACTCAATTTAAATTGAAGAGGAGCCCCAGTGCTATGGGAGATTCCGAGATTCTATGGCTATCAAGGCTGCCACCCAAACCGATCCAAACTGCATCGTGATGTCTTCAGAAATATAACTTTCTTTCAATATTTATACTACGAGATAGTAAGGGTAAGGCTTACTCACCGGTGGAACGTAGATAATATCGCTAATACAGATATAACGTTTTTGAATGTTAATACTAAAGACAAACACTCATTATTTTTGCAGTGACGATATAACTCTTATACACGTTTACTAGTAACTTTCGTCAGTTTTGCTCTTCATTTTAATAACTGTGTTTTCACATATACATGTAGCAATAACCGACAAGCCTGTCATACATAATGATGAGGCAGTTTTCAATCTTGTACTGACTTACTCTGGTGTTCCTGAGCGAAGCTTAATGGCTTGGGTGTTACACCTCGTTTTTCTGGTAATCCTATTATTACTTTTTTTTATGTAATGACACCCTGTACACTGGATCACGGCTCCGTGACTATCCATAACAATCAAGATGAACATTCAGTTCAAGTAAATGATGAGTTTTTTTTGACGCCACAGTCAGTCAAAAACCAATGATGTGAGGTTTGATTACACACTTCTACCAGGTCGAACATCGTGGATCCTCATTTTGAGAATCAAAGTTCATATGCTAATCCACCTGCGAATACCGTCCCGCTCAAGATGACCTTACTTGTTGCTCAAACTATCATCTATACCCCACTCTGACCCCCACGCAGTAGTTATTATGTCACTGTTTTATTCTTTCAAAAATATATTACGTGTTCATGAATAACAATTAAGATGAACATTCACTGTGAGTGAGGCACCCAATCGCCAGCACACAAGTCAGCGATCTAACCCATTCTCAGTAAACTACATATTCTCGTAATTTTTAGGGTTGAGATAATAGACGTTGATGGACAAATTAAAGCCAAAACTTAACTTATGAATGATTGGTAATGGGCAATGGACAATGGGCAAACGGGAGGCCGGGGTAATCAGCGCTAATTATTTGTTGGCTTCCCTTGTTACGTTTCCTTCTTTGCTATCTTTTTACTTTTGTTGTTCTTACAGGTACATATATATGTTCTCTGCCTCATAGCATTTATTCACCCGATGAAGGAGTGAGTATATACACCGAAACGTTGTGTTCCTCATAATAAAGACGTTGACATTCATATTTTTTTCCTTATGTGTATCACTTCTTAATGCCCTTCAAAGACTCAATCTAGCTTTGTTTTTAAATGTGGAGATATTTGCTTAGAATATAATATGGTCATGCCTATAAACATTTGGGTCTTTGTCATCTTGAGTATTTAAACATAAATTTTATAGCTGATGACATTGCTAAATCTGCAGGAATGCAGTACACGTCATAGCAAGCTGTGATCTTTATTCACACTTTAGATATTCGAAATGGAGATCTGTAAGTTTATCGTAATCTTCCGCAACTCTCACCTCCTGACCAGTTGAACTTCTTAGTGCATTCTGATGCCATTGGAAAATTCCATGCTGCCCCTCTTTCTGTGATGATTTGACGAATGAAATCTATTGCGTTATGATAATATCTGTTTGCTGATATTTAATATGTACATATTGTAAAATATTTACGATATTTTAAACGTGTAATTCGATGCATGCAATGCAATGTAAACATAAGTGCGGATGCACGAAGGCGGTTATAGTCATAGTTATAGTGCGATGGATATAGGGGAATGGTAGGAGGGTGAATGTATGTAAGCACGAATACCGATACATGAAGGGCGGATATAGTTATTGTTCGATGGATGTTGGGGAATGGTGGGAGGATGGATTATGTATGTAAGCATGCGCATGGATCCATGATGGCTGACGTAGACATATTGGTGGGGAAAGAAGAATGCGATGTGTGTGTGTGTGTGCGCGCGTGCGTGCATGCGTTGTGATACTAGGGTTGATGAGATGATTGTGTAAGTAAGTTAAGTGGGTGAGGATGTGGCAGGTATGAGTATTGATACATGCAGACTTGGGGTTGGGGGACATGGTGTGCCTGTTCTGATGTCTTTTGTTACACTCACTTGTAGTGTTTTCTTTTACTCAAAAAAAATTGTTACGGATTTTAATGACTGAAAATGTAGTGTCTCAAAGGTCATACTGACCGGGCATTCTACATATCTATTCGAACTACGTAGCCATGTTTATGCTGTACAATTCTTCTACTTCTTCTTCTTCACACAGACACAGACACACACACACACACGCACACACACACAAACACACACACACACACACATTCACATTAATTGTTTCATTAAATGTATCATCGAGTATCAGTATGAAACTAGAAACAACTGCCTTTGTTCTGTAAATCTCACCAAGTTTCAGCTTTCGCCTCTTCCTTTGTGGAATGAGGTTTCACATTTGTAAAATTATCTTTCTTATCTGTCTGTACAATCAGCTGTGCCCTCACCCCCTGCAGTTTTCCCGTCCCATATTGCCAAGCAGGTCACCCACAAGGAGGAATACGGCCCTCCCTCATTCCAGTTGTGCCGTGCCTAGCACAATATGTTGTGGTGCCTTGCTGTGGCCAAACATTTTGTAACAATTTGGCAAACTTTGATATGTAAACAGCAAATATAATTCAGTTTTATTTCAACAAAAACGGAAAAAAATCCTACTTATTTTGTGGATACCATAACAATAAATCAAACCAATAGATCATTTGAGCTAGCATAAATATCAAAAATATTTAGCAAGTCGATAGTCATAATTCCCACTGTTGGTCCCAAGTGAAATGTTCTTCATGAATACTGTAAATCATGAAATTAACGCAATAATAACCACATTAATGCGAGTATAGAACCCTGGCTTAAAATGCGTCATGACATTTATGAGAGTAGCCTTTCAAAAATCACCGTAGACTCACAATTCAATAATGTAGTATTGGCTGATAGGCGTTCGACCGAATAATATTATTTGCTTACTTCAACTGTTCATCTTATTTCCATTAATGTATGTTACATAGTTAATATGTTCATGGGCTTCATCACTGAATGTATAGTGTGGAGGACTACTTCAGTTGAGGATAAGTAACATAAATAATGATATTATTATGATATTATCATTATTATTCCTTCAGATTATTATGTTTTCATATTAAACAAAGAGATAGAGGTATTGAGATTGTGGAAGATATTTTTAGCACAGGAATTGTTAACATCATTCTTAAAGATATTATGTTTTGTTTGTTTGTTGTTTAATGTCAAACGCAGCAACTTAAGGATATTACAACATACATACATTTAGGTTCAGTTGTATTTTTAAATTTGTATTATTTTGCAAATGTTACAGAGACCTGATAAGTGATATAATAATGTATAGTCGCTATTCTTAAAAGTATGATTATGTTAGATTTATCAACCAGAAATATTGCACACCAAAGGATAATCATATTTCATGACACTATTCTACGTCGAAGTTAACGATATTTGTGTATGAAATTGCTACATGATTGGCTATGACACGGATACGTCATGATAAAGCAATGATAAATTGATATTTGATGATATAAATAGCTACGCGATAAATTGCAAAGAACAAAGAATGAAGCGATATTTATTTCACGATAAAACATTGTTCTATCATGACGTCATTTATGGAGATTCGAACATGCACTCGCAACTTGAAAACGTTGTAAATATGACCTTATTTTGGAGAGGTATGTGTCTAGTGTGTTGTTTCCAATAGATGTAGCTTGGGAAGGTAGATAAAGGCAGCGCATCCGAAAGTGAGAGCGAAATGGCAATCGGTATTGGGAGAAAAGGTACAGATAATCGACGAGAAAATTGTGAGAATATGACCAAAGACCAAAAGAAAGACCAAATTCAAACCCTCCTGTTCATAAAATGGATTTATCTGGCATGGCCGCGGTCGGATTCTATTCAAGGAGTCATCATTATTTAAGTACGGGTAACTATTTTAAAACGTGTACTTTTTCCTAATTTAACACCCTTAAAAAAGGCTGTAAATAATGTGGATATCTCATATAGAAATAAACGAGTCGTGGTCGTTGTTTATCGTACAATAAACAACTCCCACTCGTCGTTTGTTTCTTAATTACCTGACCATATACACTAACATTATATCTTTTCATGTTTATCAGTCAACCAAAGCGACATAAGCATTTCCATTACCATAAGAAACCCTTGCCAAAAGTAGCGCCAACTGCACGATTACGACAAGACCAGGAGCATGTTTCATGATTCACCATAAAAATAATGACACTGGGTGCTCGCAAAAACGCGAGCTCATTCCGATCCACTCGTGGCACCCGCAAAGGCAAGCAAATTGTTCACCCGAAAAGGCAGAGAATTGCATCAGACATCATTTTGGTCATTGATACGTCAAACCTGGAAATGCCGTCTACACGTTTAACACAAAACCCAAGCAAGGACACTAATCCTTTAAACCCGCCCAAAGTTCTGTTAATTACATAGTTTTTACATTTACCCCTAGCCTTAAGTAATATATACTAGTTCTGAAGTAAATCGTATTTACCCGTATACCCGTATGACCCGTCTTATGTCATTTATTGCCGATAAACAGAATATGCACACTTTCTGAAAGTAATGTGATAAGTCACGCACCAAACCTATACTCTCGATATACATGCTGCTCTTACTTAAAAAACTATTGGGTTAACAAGATACGTATATTAAAGTGCCATGCTTTCCTGATGTGTTATCATTCTAATTTGAAATAATGACATAAATAGTTACCACTCATCTTTCAATATTTTTCAAGATTGGGTTATCACGAACATATTTGAATATATACAACAGCTGTACTTATCTTTATACTTAAAAGCATCAGGTTTGTCTGTCATACAGACCCCGAAACAAATATGTCCAATACAGCCCAATATTTGGCAAAATGAAGAAGATCTCTCGGCTCCTTTTTATTATATTTTATAACTATTGTTTAATAAACTGTGTTTTTTCTGTCAAATCTGTTCCTTTCAGAGATTAGATGTTATTCTAGCATCAGGTCTGTGGTACGTTCACTACATCAGCGTTGACATTAAAACGATATTTACATATATAAATACATACAGAGGAAATGTTTAGCATTTACCTTTTAAGGAAGAGTCCAGGACGACTTGTTTTATACATATATATCTGGACATATATGTATGGACATTTGGATGAATATAGATATACCTCCTTATAGATAGTGATCGTAGATGATTGTAGAACGTGCATGAAGAAAATGGAATAATTATGTGAGTAATCGGGTTAATACGACGTTTAACAATATTCAGCCATATTGCGATATTGGTTTCCAACATACAAGACGGACCGTGAAATTATGACTTGAATTTGGAACTGTCTTTCTGGTGTGATGTAACACCCCATAATCTCCTGTAGAAAAAGAGCTTAAAGCACGAATAAAGATCACGAGATGATACTGATGTACATACATCTGGACATATATTTGCGTAGTATTACTACGTTAATTCATCAGTATATAAAAATTATGTATTTTGCGCAAAAGGATATTGTAGGATCGACGCTGACATGCGCATATAACCTATTCACCAGTGCTGTAATATTTAATTCATTTGTATTTTGACACATATCGATAGGAACATGGAGAGTCTGTCTGAAGATATATAGACATGCATGGGATCTTTTGGATAGTTGTACCTCACGGCTAGACTAACGCTTATTAGTCTCTGAAAATATATTATTTGATCAAAACGAGAAACTATATTTAAATTTAAAAGGAGCCCCAGTGGGATGTAAATTTCAGCCTGAACCTGTTGAACATCTAGGCTTGTTTCATTTGGTGCTATGGCATTGCAGTGAGGCCTGGGCGGAAGGGAAAACCTGTTTACACCCATCAGATTCCAGTCACTACTTCTCTCTCCAAACGAAAATATAATACGAAAAATGTCGGAAGTGTTTCTTCTTAATCCTTCTAATTTTCTATTTAGATACATGTTTTAACTTTAAAGTAATTATATGTATCTCATGTTCAAAAAATGTATTATTGGTATCTGTGGTGCTGGTATCGTTTTGTCGCCATTGTGAAGCTTTTGTGGAGTTGCTATGAATATCAAATACATGTCTTGAAATATGGACTTGTAACCATTTGCAGTCTAACCCATCTAATTGCCGTGTATTTACATATTATCCATCTACTTATACACACTTATTATGGACATATACATAATTTCATTGTACCTTATTATTAAAAACATACCCGTGAAGAATATAGGCCTTCAACAACCCATGCTTGTACAAAGGCGACTTACATTATCGGGTGGTCAGGCTCGCTGACTTGGTTGATGCATGCTCTTGATGATGATAACTGGATTGTCTGGTCCAGACTGGATTATTTACGAACCACCGTCATATACCTGGTATATTGCTGAGTGCGGCGTTTAACAACAAACACTCAAACAAAAACCATTATTAAACACCTTCCAACAATGATATATTAAACTTATATTTTCTATATATTTTGTTGTATTTATAACATAATTTGATTCATAATTTAATTATTGCGTTGCTTTCTTGTCTGTCATTCAATGTACATGTTCAAACCCCTAAACTTTGAATATTTGATTTTTTCACAAATGGTTACGTTAGTGAGTTGCCTAGATCTATCGTTACCTTCTCACACGAACAGATTAAAATAATTTGATTTTACTATCATATTTCAGTTTATTTAATTCATAACACGAAATTAATAATTCATTTATCACTGTATAGATCATATTCGTTTACATCACTATCTGATGTTAAGGTTTTATTGCAGAAATTATAATGAATTCAAAATGTAGAAAGATACACAATTTACCATTATTTGACTTTTAAACTATACAAAGTATAATATAATTATGAGAATTCCTGTAACGGACAGTATTTAAGAAAGAAATATTAGTCGATTAGTCAGATATGCCCTTCAGTAGAATGATTGTATATCTCCAGAGAGAGGTTTACATTGTAGTTCTCATTATTTGTGGATAATTCAACAAGCAACATAGAAAATATATATTCTACCATAACGAAAGAATACAGAGTATACAATAACTCGCAATTGTTCAAAAGAGATTTCAAATCACAATGACATATCCTATATAAACAGAGGTGCTAATGGTTTAATCTCTACATTGTGCCCATGTTCGTGAGCCCTTGTTCTATTCAGCAAATAGCCCAAACCCGAAACTCCACAACATATCCGATTACACTGACCCAGTTCTCCAGTTCTCCATGCGATACTGTCGCTCTTGTACGTCTCCCAGTCCATGGAGAATAAATTTAAAAGGAATCCAAATCAAGTCTAGAACTATTTGTCAAGCCTAGATTACCTCAATTCTATCCATGAAAGTAAGCGTTAATAAAAATATTGTTCTTGGCTGCTTCAGATTATATTTTGTGGATACATATTTTTAACTACGAAAATTGTACTGACACCGGTACTGTCCCTATTGAAGCTATTTATAGCTCAAATAAGAATTTCGAATTGTCGTCCATTGTTCGATGTCAATACATCAATGACAAGTGAGGATGATATAGTAATCGTTGATGCCGCGCTACACTATAATAAAAATTATAATCAAGTTGACTAGTATGTACATTACTACAGTGAACATGTACATGATCATGTCCTAATAATCAAATGTCGTGATATCAAATACTAATATATTATTATGTGATGAATTTGACTGGATCAGTGGTAACATGTGATATTAATATTCCATCAATTTCTTTCCTGGTTGGTCTATCCATGTCTACAAAATGAAAATAATGCAATTAAAAAGGAGCACAGAACATTTCTTAATTTCAGACTAAAGCTGTTGAAATCTAGACATTCCCAATCATTATAGACTTGAGTTGGTCTCACTTTTTACATTATTCTCTTGGGTCTATGTCACAGCTCATACCACACAATAACAAGACCAGTTAGTCCCCCGCCGGAGCGCCTGGATTTTGGTTATATCATCTAACATGGCCAACTCTGCTCTTAAGTAAACAAGAACCTAATTAGCGAGTGGTCCTTTATGATCATGCTGGGTTTTTGTCCTTTGCTTGAACAATAATGTAACTTAACCTCTTTTATTGAGTCGTTTATTTGTAGATAATTTCGTACACATATATTTCATCTAACATGGTAATTATAATCATAACTATTTCAGTAATAATGGTATGCACAGTTCTATATGTTGTTCTGTACACGGATTCCCCAGTGGCTATATTGCATCATATAGAATACTCATGGATGTGTATGCCACTGTACCAAATTAATTATGATCATATTCTTTATTATTATCCCATTCAGACCCGACATTAATCCAATATGATTCCAAAATTATTAGATATATTTATGATCAATTTCATTGTGTAATAAGAAAACAAATGTCTAATTAAATGAATTGTCATGTAAATAAAATCCAGAGGCCAAATATCGGAACCAATGACAGACCCTATCATTAAACACAATTGTTAAGGATACCGGGCGTTCAATAATTCCGCTAAACCACCATTTCACAATGGGAAAATACGGGGCATAATCGGCGATATTTACTTCATCAAATTTTCAAAATGAAGATCGCATCATGTATACGATTTCGTGATAACAGTGAGCTGACACGAAATATTAACGCACATGTCACTGTTGAAAATGTGGTGTGTGTCCGATTTCACCGATGTGACGAACACTTTCGAGTCTCGAAACAGCTTAAATAATGTTTTCCTTCTCTAAAAGTAACAACGGACGTTATTCTCGTGACATATACATTGCAAGAGCATTCATGAAAATGCTAAGACAAGTATTTAACCACCCGTTCTAGCGTTTTTCTATAGTAAATACATGGCGTGTCCGCCATGTTTGTTCGTCTAGTGGAGGCGGCCATTGTGCAGTCATTGCCTGGGTCAGTGTAGCGCCAGCGCAGCATACCCGGGGAACCAGACAGCTTCAATTATCCAATTGATTTGATTAGAATATACTTGCGTCAGTGTTTTTTATTAACGCCCAAAACCGTAATTTAAACACATATAATAACAGATCATATACACGCATGGTGCCATCACTTACTACTAGCTTTAATAGGCCATCCCGGAATAAAATTGTTCCCCCAAAAGCGAGGAACATCCCTTTTAGTCTGTTTATAAGAAATGTATTCCAAACAATATCCTCAGTAGATGAGAAGATCTGTTAAAGAATTGCCTCAGTAAGTCAATCACAATGACAGAGCGTCGTAATACATTTACATCAAGTACAATACGTCAAAATGGCCGACACGATAAACGTGACGGGAGATATTTCCGAAGTTGTTAATAAACCTCTGGTTATTTAAAGCCTTTGTCATCACTGATCAATTGGCCGATCATTGAAAGGTGATTGTAAAGATGTGTCAAATAGATATAACATTTACAAACGATAGAATGAGCAATACTCAGGTGAAATATTAAATAAAAGCGACAAATGCGCTTACTGTTGGCGCAGCACAGGTCGCCAACTAGTCGAGATTTCTGGGATATCACCCGGGTACTTACAGTAAAACACAACAACAAAGGCAACAATCAGACCCGGGGAATTGTTGTAGATCAGTGCTCCTTTAAAGGAGACGAAGCAAGTCTGGTTGATTACCGTTTATGTTCAAGTGACTAATTTACCACAGTACTGTACGAACATGGTGTCGGATCATTTTCCATGCGTTATGTCATTGGAAGTAAATACGGCCCATAGTGCAACGGCTAACCGGGCGACGGACGAGGATAATAATGTATCATCAGATATACAGAGAATACTACACGATTGCCTGTCAGATACCATTTATCTTACAATGAGTTTTTTCAAAACGCTTTCGCTCGTTAGATACGCTTTGAAACAACGAGTTGTAAGAAAAATGGTATCTGACAGGCATCAGTGCAGAATTCTGTTTCTTACACACCCTAAAATCGCACGTTATTAGCATCGAATCGATGCATTTTGTCTGTTCTCATGATCGCATTGGCGCATTCATCAGTAATGTAAGTGAGTGAGTGAGTGAGTGTGGTTTTACGCCGCTTTTAGCAATATTCCAGCAATATCACGGCGGGGAACACCAGAAATGGGCTTCACACATTGTACCCATGTCGGGAATCGAAGCCAACGAGCCAACGCTTTAACCACTAGGCTACCCGACCGCCCAGTAATGTAAGTAATCAGAAACAATCAGATTATCTGCGTACTGTTATTTGTTTTTATGTTTTCGAATGTAACCAAGAGAATGTGTCAGATAACTACCGTCGTCGTTGTGCGCGACTTTGCGTCAGTCATGGCGTAACACAGGACGGAAACGTTTACGATTTCTGTTGAATTTCCCTGATCAATTAGACGAATTGATCCCCAAAATGGGAGAGTGTAAAATCTGAATTTTGCTTTGTTTACATTTCAACAAGTACAGTTTTCCGAGCAAAGTGTTCGTTTCCACACCTAGTTTATTTCGCAATAGCAAGAATGAAATATCCTTTTGGACACTTGTCAACAATATTATTTCTTCACCTTCTGTGACAGGCAGCCCAGGTATTAGCAATGTGCAACAGACAAAATATTTCCAGCATTGGTTTAATTTAAGGGATATACATGTGGAAGGGGACAATCTACATGCGGCACAAGATTTTATCACCAGCCATTCTATTAAAGAGTGCAATTACTGAAATGATGATGGTATGAATAATCTCCTGAATGCTGATGTAACTGAAGAAGAAGTATGACCAGTAATACATAACTTGAAATTGGGTAAATCGGCAGGACCGGATGGAATTTTCCCGAAATTGTGAAATGTTGCAGCACTTCAATCATATCACATTTAAAAATAGTTTTTCATAGGATTATGCATAACGGCGTATTCCCTTACGAGTGGGCAAAGGGTATAATACTTCCCGTGCATGAGAAAGATAATATTAATCTTGTCTATAGTTATAGAGGAAAAACGCTGGTGGATGTATTTGGAAAGTTGATAAGGTGGATGTATTTGGAAAGTTGATAACAACAATATTAAATGAACGGCTCAAGACTTTTGCGGAAACTTAGGAAACGATTTCTGAAGCTCCGGCCGGATTTCGAAGCAGATGGAGTACAATTGACAATATATTCACTTTACAGTGTTAAGCACAAACGTATCTCTCTAAACGTCGAGGTAGATTTTATTGTTTGTTTGTTCATTTCCGAAAAGTGTTCGATTCGATCAAATGGAAGCTCATCTCGTATTTACTACTGAAAATGAAATCAACGGTCGTTGATTGGTGGTTTTGAAGGATCTATACTCCAAGATCCAGTGTGCTGTCAGGACATCAAAAACCTCTTTCAGATTATTTCGAATCACTGACCAGCGTTCGACAAGTCTGAATGTTGAGTCCCTTTACGACGTTTAACCTTGAATTACAGTCTATGACAGAAAGAGGAATGTTTTGTTGCAGAGAAATTCATTGACCAATTACATTTACTATATGCAGGTGATTTGTGTACGAATAAGATATTAAATGTAAAACAGATATGATGTGCATGTGGATTATCATATGAAGAGTGTTAAATGCTGGTGTAAACCGATTAGAATGAATGATGACAGATATCCCTGACAGTGTTATTCACAATGAAGGAGCTGGATGAATGTGGTAGAATTCATAACTCATAACTCATGTTAAACATTTACGCGACATTTATTGATTTGGATACGTTTGCATGCGCACGAGCAGAATATTGGTGATGTTAATTGTTTGTTGGATTGTAGTGAGTGAGTGAGTGAGTTGGGTTTGACGCCGCTTTTAACAGTATTCCAGTTATATCACAGCGTGTCAGCTTAATGTGGCAGGAAAGCCCGAAGTGATGCAGGTCTCAGACGTTTACGACTTCGGTGAAACCCACGAGCACGGGTATGGTGCTGACAAACCTAGAAACATAATCGGGGCGAACCGGGATTCGAACCCACAATCATAGGTTTCTGGCGTGTCCAGGGGACGCAACTCTGCACAGCGAATCGCAGCGACTTAGACGACTGGGCCACCCGTGCCCCCTTGTTGGGTTGTAAAAAGAGTATCCAGATGAGAATTGATGAGTCTTGTAAATTAAGGCATTATAAAGGTATTAAGGTACGTTAAGATAGTATTGGATATAGAATATTATTATGTAACAGCTTTCAGAAACATCAGAAACAGATCACAACTTTTGAGCAAGTGTCGTTTGACGCTCTAAGAAATCTCCGGAGAAAGAACATGCTCCACTGTAAGATAAAACTGATGAAAAGTAGCTGCTGGAATACTGCTCGTCACAAAGGGGAAGTTCACTTTTGGAAAGTTGGAATCACCCCTGTTGTCATACAGCCTTGTTGAGATATTTGTGTCACACTGAAACTTTATGCATAGATCTAAATATGAAACAGATGAGTCTGTGTTAACCCGCCCCTTCCATTTCTGCTTCCGGTGGGTATATCAGTGGAAGGGAATCGGATTTTCACCACCATTGAATGATATCAGATCATCGATATGACTGATGCTTAACTAAAACATCTTGGCCAAATTCACTTGTCTATATTTTATATTTATATTATATTTTATCACCCAGAAAGTGCATGAAGAAATGGATCATCAAGAAAGGGAGCACAATTGGTGCCCTGGACAAACTGCAGCTGGCTTGGCTCAGGACACTCGTCGTCATGATCATGATCACGTTGAACAATATACGTGCATAGTCAATGTATTGTAAGTGGCAATATTAAAAATTGTAGGATATAAAAAAATCATTGACATTGCTAAAACATTATTGTGAAATTCGTGATGCAGTATTGTTTAACGCCGCTCTGAACAGTATTTCAGTTATGTCATGGCGTGTCAGCTTGATGCGGGAGAAAAGCCGGAAGTGATTTAGGTAAAAAATGAAGACACTTAATCAGAAAGAACTGGGAATTCGAACCCATGATCAAAAGGTTCTGGCACGCCTAGGGGAAGTCACTCTGCACAGTGAATTCATCGTAAACAAAGTCACTTGCCCTAAGAGGCACCACATGTGCATGTGCTTCAGTGTTGGGCAGGACCGAAGACCTAGAAACTCTCAGGAGCCGAGCAGCCGAACACAGCCACCCATCCAAGGAGTCCCCGTGACTAACGTGACCTCTGGTTTAACGCCGCTTTAAACTAAATGACAGTTATTTCACAGCGTGTCAGGAAATCCCTGAGTATATGGTGCTGGGGTTCAATTCCACGATAACAGTTGTTTGGTACTTCTACATTTGTAAGGGGGCGGTCGGGTAGACTCGTGGTTGAAGCGTTCGCTCGTCACGCTGAAGAGCCGTGTTCGATTCCCGACATGGGTACAATGTATGAACTTATTTCTGGTGTCCCCCGCCGTGATATTGCTGGAATATTGCTAAAAGCGACGTAAAACCATACTCATTCACTCACTCACTCACATTTGTAAGAGACGCGAACGACAGTGCCATCGATTTGAGAAAATGTCAGAGATCAGACTTAAATTAAATAGAAACGTTGTTTCTTGCTCTGAAGACACATAAGATTTATGAAAAACGACACAGACAATAACGATATATGAACGATATATGAACAAAAACAATATGTTGCATTGTCGTGTTGTCGCGCATTTTAACGCCCTTTTCACACAGTTTTGGTGGGCGACAACGCGACATCTTTTCAAATTGAAAAATGTTGCATTGTCGACCTTTGGTAAAATATGTTCAAAGCGCAACAATACGATGATGTGACAATGTGACAAATAGCCAAAATGTCTCATTGTTGTATTCTTGCATTCTTGCGCTTTGGTTAATTTTGACATCTTTTGCTTGTTTTTGTAAGGGCGACAATGTGACAGTGTGACAACGCGACAATGTCCCTTCTAGGATTCCATACATAGGAGGTAGCTGCACAAATGATAAATAGATGAACAATATATAATAGTTTACTACCTACCTGTAGGGAACTCTGCAGGTTCCAGTGTGATGGCGTTGAATGCTGCAGTATCTGGCATACCATTCGGCCTCTTTGTTGGGGAGAACGTGACTGATCTGACCATTCCTGCCACCTTGATAGTATCCTGAAGATGTTTTACGTTTGCTTGAACAAAGCTGACTCCAGTCCTGTCAAAGGGTATTTCCTGTGGTGACTCCTTCAACATGGAGTTCAAAGAGGCCTCAGATGATCCCATTACCAGTAGATCTTCCACCTTGTCAGCTTTGCTGCGCATCTGTCGCATGTATTCGGATGAAGATTTCACTTTAGTCAGCAGTAGTCTTGTCGAATCCAAGGCTTCCTCTGTTAGCTTCAGATTCTCGGCAGATTTCCCCTCAACATCTGATAGAAGGATTGTTCTTCTTTGATTCAGCCTATCGGTCAGGTTGTCAAAGATTTTATTGATATCATCGCTTGCTACCCTCATTGACAATTTGATGTTCTCTATCTTCTTTTGAAGGGCTGACTCCGTTTTGCTAAGTCTCTTTGTCTTCTCCTTAATCTTTCCTAAAACATCATTTGTGGACTTCGCCTTTCCTTGGTGTGCTTCATTCACGGACACGACGTTGTGTCCCTTCCCTTCTTTGTGATCCACTACAGTGCAGGACACACAGACAACCTTGTCACAAGTGTAGCAGTAGAACTGTAGAGGTTGTTGGTGCTGACTACACTGATGTAGACGACGGAAGCTCTGCACAGGTCGCCCCTTCATTTCATCAAAGGTATTTATAGTGTGGGTCTTTGATACCGTATTCCGTTTATGAGCACTTAAGCAAAGGGAACATAAAAATGTTCCACAGTTGTCACACTGGGCTACGGCTGTTTCCTTGTCAGGGCAATCTGTACATGGAAGATGGAGACCTTTCTGGATCTTGAGGTAGTCCAGAGTCTTCAGGATGACAGTCTCTTTGGGCAGAGATTTAACACCTCCTTTCAGGTAATGTCGTTGTCGACACATGGGGCAGGATAGGGTTGCAGCACCTCCACTGTAGGTTTCCAGACAGGGCTGACATATGGACTGTACACAACATGGCATACGACGGGGAATTCGTTTAGCGTCATCAAAGTGTTCTGTACATATTGGGCACTCTGTCAGAAGATCCTTGATCGCAGCCACTGAGACAAGATCCGACATGATGTCTGGCAAAAGATAATCATCACGACCATGTTAAATTAAATGGAATCAATTTCTTTCATTGTGATGGATTTCAACATATATTATGAATTTGAATGTGTCGTGAGACAGTGGTTATATATGTGATCAATTTCCCGAAGCATAGACTCCCACCTACACATACGCATCTCATCCCTTCACACGAATGTTACAGACTAAGATTCAGAAATCCACTCTTCATATACATGTTTCTCTTTCGGGTATATCACTTGTGCTATGTGTAAAGCGATGTATTAGTTTAACCCATGTGAGAGTGATGATTATGTTTTTAGGTATGCCAGCACCATACCCGTGTTCGTGGGTTTCCTCCCACAATAAGCAGACACGTCGTGATATAAATGGAATACTGTTCGGTGGCATGAACTCGTACATATATAAGTTTGAGTGTACTCAATAAATGTCCATGCACAGAAGCTACTTTCGTAAAAGAAATACTCCATGCCATAGAAAGGTAGGGCAGTACACTACTTACATACAGCATGTCGTATATTGAAGTAGTGTGTACTTAACCAAGTGGGCAGGTCTTACACAAATGCTTAAATTTGAAAAAGAAGCTTCACTGAATGTTCTATCATGTGGTTTATCAAAATGTCAGAAAGATTTGTTATATCCGTGTGTTGATGTCAACGGGTCTTAAAACCAGTCTAGTCACGTTCTAGTGAACGTAACATCACCTCTCTCTTAATTGCGCGTTGCGTCGTCACCTCTCGGCAAACTCCGGCGGATGATAGAAGTATGCGATTTAAACCACTAGAAATTAAAATTTACAGGTCACTGATTCCCTGACAATGAACGTAATGACACCGGAGTATGGCATCCGCCGGACTTAACTTAAGGATTGAAGTTGTATTTGTTGCCATCAACATGGACAGGCAGGACTAACAACACTCATCAATTGACATTGTGAAACATATGTAACCTTAATTTTATATTCTGTATAGAAATGGGTACAGCGACATTGCAGGCTTCATGCGTCTGTCATTGAGTAACAAATGCTGACGCGACCTATATCATGCAGATGTTGATAACAAGCAGGAAGTAACTCGACATTCACATCAACTTTATATAATCACTACTCCAACAGAAACGCTGCTGCATTACAGACGTTCTGTGATCCTGACACAGCAACAAGTCATAATCAACAGACTGATTAACTTTCTTACCTTAAGAGAAATGACAGAGAGAGATATCTATAGGGGGCGTCTACATACACGTACACAGACACCACTCCACCTAAGCCTTTCTGCACACGCGCAGTTGCTACTTTCGTTATTATAACAACTTGAAATACTTGACTACCTCGTATGGCGTGTGCAGTCTCATACAATGGTAAATAGGTCAGTTGTAAACAGTGTACTTCGATCACACCTTGTGGTGTGTCGGGGGTACAACCAGGCACGTTTTTGCACAGACAAAACAAAAAACTCTTGTAGACGAATATGCGCGCAGCTGCAGCAAATTGATAAATGAATTCATATTACCAGTGTCAGTGGAAACTCGAGTTTTTACATGGCATTTTCATGTAACACCTCATATCAAACCAAAACCCCCATGCCATCCCGAGGGCCAAATGAATGATGGCCGATATATGTAATACAATAACCTTTTTATCATATACCATAAAATAATGTGTCCATTCATAAACATCCATAACATTTTCATCTTGTTGAGAAGACGCTATCATGGGAATATTAGCCGAGCAGACGACGCACCAACTCCAATCGGGCTGATATCGATTGCCCGTTCTAAGTGCACTGACAAGGCATAACAGCCCGGCAGGGGTGTAACACGGGTCTGATTATTGTGATACCCCCCGGTGATATGACCATCTCCATATTGGCTCACAGGGATGTAATAACCCGGCCGTGCTGATATAACGATCGAAATCAGCCCGACTTATGTCCCTTAGTGCGTCGCCTGCTCGTTTGTGGACAGTAATATAATGTTTTGCATTCACTGGCAAACAGATACATTTTACAATGTTAAAACGTTATGCCATGGTATATGATAAAAAGGCCATATCAACCCTCGACCCCCATATCAGCCATCTGGCCTTCGGCCCTCGAGCTGATATGAGGGTTGGGGTTTGATATGAAAACTGCCATATTATAACCTCTAAATATCACAGTTAAATCAAAAACTGTATAATCTGAATATGTCATATCTGTCTTGGTTGATCAATCTTTGTTTGAATTTTTTAGTTAATTGGTGTAGTTAATCGAAATTGGTGTTCAAGAAGAGGACATATATTTGCGATTTGCAATAATTGAACTTTAGGTTTTGTATATCTACCTTAGCCCAATGTCAGGGGTAATGTTGAGGAACACGTTCAAACCTATTAATCTGAATCTATCATATCTATCCATATCTTTCAATGATGGAACTTCTTTTTCTCCATATCATTTACCTAGATCACAATTTGACGAACAGCGTGTCTCGCATGCGGGATTCCAACCTGTAAAGTCCACAGCGAAGAACTGTTCTCAACTGTCAAGGCGACATCAAGAGGAATTAACAATGGCATGTTTACTGACATCAATACGTATAGTTAGTCCGTTTATAAAGGTGTGTATTTGTGTTTAATTCAGTTCTGTACTTTGGCCGTACGTATCATTTTCTCAGCATTTCGCTAAAATTACCCTTTTCATGATCAGGGTTATGTTTGCTTAGAATAATGATAATTGGGCTCTATTATCGCCCATCAACATAACGACATAATGCGAATATGTAAACAACATATGTGTGGACGTTCTTTTCTGATTAGGTGTAATTACACACAGGGAACTTGTGTACTTAACTACATTATGTGATGTAGGCAATACTGGATTTTCTGCTCCGGTCGATGATTGTGACAAAGGACATGCTTAAGAACAAAATGGCTCCTGTGAAACTCATAGTCGAGTGACCTAGATACATATATGCCAAATTCCACATGTCACGGTGACATCGTGGTAAGTATACAGAATCTACATCTCCCCAGTAGTGGGGCGATGGGGTAGCCTCGTAGTTAAAGCGATCGCTCATCACGCTGCAGGCCCGGGTTCGATTCACAGCAAGCTTAAGGGTACAATGTGTGAAGCCCATTTCTGGTGTCCCCTGCCGTGATATTGCTGAAATATTGCTCAAAGCAGCGTTAAACCTCAATCCCTGCTGGTTACTGACAGAGCAAAAAGAGTCAAGTAGAGTGCATGCGGGTTGCAGTGTCTCTCGGGTAATATGAAGAATAACCAACTCGGAACTCACACCAAATGTCCTATTATGCTACATGCCGCACATAGCAACGTCACTTCATATCAAGAATAGTTGCAAATAGTTAAATATGATGTCATGCATTGTGATAGTGGTCAGACACAGTTTTATGTAGCGTCGTTCCGAGATATTTTGACTGAGCTTATATATCCATGTGATACACGGAAACCGTGATATTTCACAAAAAGAAACGTGTGCCGTAGGATAATCTCTAAATCATTTGCAAATGCCTATAAATATTCTCATGTGAAACACTGATAATGATGTTAAAGGAGGTGGTCGGGTAGCCTTGTGGTTGAAGCGTTCGCTCGTCACGCCGAAGACCCGGGTTCGATTCCCGCTATGGGTACAATGTGTGAAACCCATTTCTGGTGTCCCCCGCTATGATATTGCTGGAATATTGCTAAAAGCGGCTTAAAACCATACTCACTCACTCACTCTTAAAATTAAAGAATCAATCTAGCAGTACTGTAAAGATATATTACGAAATATCAGCATTGCGTATTTAGCGACAAAAGCCTTTACAGAATCAAAAGAAATCTCTGCTTAAAGGCAAAGTCTGTTGTACGATTCCGACTATATCATGAGCAGGTGTCTATGAATCACCATCACTTAGTGATGATACGAAGTGTACACGTAAGGTAAGAGCATCCAGGTCCACCAGTGGCACCCGTCACAAACACATGCAAAAGTAATTCAAGAGTTCACCTGCACAAACGCGGGAACATAAAGAAAAGTTAAAACAAGGAATTACATCGCCATCATTTTCTTCACGTGTCCTTCCACATCGGACATAAAAAATAGTAGAGTTGAATTTAAGACATACAATATGGTTCGAGCCTTTCGGGTGAGCAAGGAAGGATGGGATGCACACAATGGTCGCTGAGATCTGTACGGGAGGAATGATCACGAACTCTTTATTCTTTCACTATGGACGTCGGGTCCTGGAGACCATCCCCTCTGATGATGTTTTACGCGTTTATTCACCGTCTAGTCATTTCCCTTCAGAGATAACAACTGGGTCATTCCTTCTGATAGTGTAAGGTTTTGACCTGATATTAGTTCACACGTCATGTTTGAATCTTGGGATGCATCTAGATACACCATGACCCAGAATGTTCTTTCACACACAGTGTCAGTCACAGACTGAATCACTGTAGTGTTGCCAATGTCAACAACATAAATCTTACTGCTCCTACCGCCCAGTAGAGTGTCTAGATGTAAGGCACCTGCCTTACCAATTTGATTGCAAACAATAGGTATATCAGAGAGGAGTTTGCCATCAAACCTCACCCAGAGACAAAGCTGGTGCTTATGCTTTGGACATCCTATGATACGTACACTCAGTCCAGTTGATTGGTTCCAGCAAGTATCTGCGGGGTTGGCAATCATTGCTGTCTCAAACACCATGCTTCTTTTCTCAGTGACCCTTTTTTCAAAGAGAAGCTGACTTTCACCAGAAACATCTCTCGGCTTCCACCTCTGATAACCAAAGGTCTTGATGTCAACAGACGTCTCCACGACCTTTTTCGACATTCTATGTCTTTGGGCGGAGTCTTGGGCTTTTCATTTGTTACCAAAGTATCAGATACAGTGATGTCGTCACTCGCTGTACTGCAGTGCCATTCAAGGTGCGGACCTAGGGAGGAAACAAGAGACGAACTAATAACACAAAACACATTCATTGTAAGTCTCATTCACAAATACACATTATTGAATCAGTATAACATAACACCCATTCAAGTTGACAGTCGCCTCATAACTGAGAATGTTTTTATTAAAATGATACAAGACGAAATATGTATTTTCCACCTCCCATGTATTATTCCTTCAAGTAAAAAAAGTGACATTTCATTTCAACGAAATATATAGTACAAGACAAAGCAAATCATATGAACAGTTATATGGGTTTTTTTTAATGTCCTTCATCTATCCATCGAACTTCCACGACTATCTGTAGCTTGGGATTTTTTGTCTGTTTGTTATTTAACGCCGCCAGTTATATGAAGGCGGTCTGTAAATATTCGCGTTTGGACCAGCATCGATCTGCGCAATTGGGATATTATGACAAACAGAAAACAAGTCAGCGAGCCTGACTACCCGATCTCGTTAGTCGCCTCTTACGGCAAGCATCTGGTGCTTGTGAAACCGATGAGGATGCGTATGATGTAGACAAACAAAGAGTCATAGTCAAGGTTCAATTTTGATTCAAACCAATCATCTACAGACTTTGGCATAACCGTCTACGGAAATCCGCACAGGAGCCTTACATCACAGGTCAAGCGGTGCCCCTTATGTTGATGGGCACATGAGTAAGATAAGTTGGAGCTTAAATACATGACATCTCACATGAAATGGCTTCATCTCCACTGGAAATCGTCTTGTCCACATCAGCGACTTAAACAGATTACAATGTAACTAAGAAATGAAATAGACCAACTGTCGAACTAAAGATTATGATATACCTTTATCTATTTAAAACTAAATGTTAGTTTCACTACAACATACCCAAACACACTATAATAATGAATATATCCAACCGTTTACATTTAGTTATAAACTTAAGTCATTATAAGCAGACGTGGGACAGTAGTCATCACAAACTGTCGAACCACAGCTACCTCATGTCGACAATAACATTTTATAGATATTTTTACATACATGTACATAATAAAAATTAATTTACCCTTTTGAAATTCTGCAGGTGTCAGTGTGATTGCAATGTATCTGTCAGCCCCTGGTACATATCCCGGCCTCTGTGTTGGGAAGTACGTGACTGACCTTATCAGTCCTGCTCCCTGGATTGCGGAGGAAAGGTGGGTCAGGTTGGCAGGTACAAAGCCTACGCCTGTCCTCGTATATTGTTTCTCAATGTGAGACTCCTGCAACATCCTTTTGAAAGAAGAAGCCGATGATGTCGTAACTTGTAGATCTTCTGTCTGGTCAGCTCTACTCCTTATCTGCTGTGTGGTTGTCCAAAGAAGACGTTACCTTGTTTAGCAGTTGTTTAGTTGACTCTACGGCCTCGTTAGTGAGTTTAAAACCATTGCTAAAAAAGCCTTCAATGTCTGACAAGGATCCGTCTTCTGTCCTGAAGTTCTATTATCTTTGGTCAGTGCTATGTTTGGCAGGTTACATGGCAAAATCAATAACATGCTCGCGTTGTCATAGCCTCATATGTTTGTAGGTTTGTGTGTGGCTTAAAACTAACACAAATATATATGTGTATTTATTATTTATAGTTATATATATTTGTATGCCAATATATTTGTGCTTTTAAATATTTATATATTCCGTCTTTACACTATATTGCTACCTTATAGTAAAGAACGATGTGTGTTGACATTGCTTCATATAGAAGAATGCAGTGCTGTCAAGCCCGTGGGGTATTGATGATGTGAGGCAAAAGAAAGGTAACACAATTCACAAGCACGAACAGTTTAACATCGGTTTTGAAGAAGCATTTAACACATATCCAATTAAGCGAGGCTTAAATATACTTATACCAGTAGACTTCATATATCCTGTATAACAATGCCCTTTCCTTTCAAAAACAATGATCAGTTTCTGCATTGATTCTAAAACATCTAGTTCCCGGTTATGTTTGGTCACTTGCAGTCTATGCGGCTCGTAAGAGGTAAGAAAGTGGATCTGGTGACCTACAGCCCTGCACATGTGTCAAACACATGAGAACTGACAGGTTTTGACAATGCTCACATAGACGGCCAGGTTAGTTATTACAATAGGGTTTGATGTTATCGTTGTAGGTTATCTCAATAGCCGCGTTCCTGTTTCAGTTAGTGATTGTGTTACACAACATCATTTCGTCAACATTTCAGCCGTATAGCCACAGGAATAATCTTTGCAATCATAAAAAAGGTATATACAATAAAACTGTAAAAAAACAGATTCAATATAAAATATTCTCTTTCAGATGTGTGAAGTTAGGTTTCCGCAATCATTCAAAACATTTGATGTATTATCATGGAAATGCGATATTTGACCTCAGCGACTTCATGCATGAAGCAATTCCTTGAACTTTACTTGATTGTTTTCTCCGCGTGCAAAGACGTCAGTTCCTCGACTTTGTCACTGGTAGCATATTTAGATATGTACTTATCTCCTTGTTAACAATAGTTTGGCTAAAGTTGAAAATATCAGTTTGAGTTAAACTGTCACAGACGGCATACCAAAAACAAAAGGCAAAGAAATGCTATACAATCAACAACTGTCATATAGAATTAACTAAGTTTACAAATCAGTACAAATTACTGCAAAGTAATTACAACGGGTGGACACACTATAGTGGTAGTACAAAATCCACAAAAGTATATGTGAGAGCAATAAAGTCATTGACATTAATATTTACCTTGAAGCAACAACGGTCAATCTTCCAAAATAGGCCTAGTCTGGATGTCAAGGGTGGAAATAATGATCTTCACACGATTATTTTTCACCAGCCTTGACTGTTGACATTTCAGCAGATGCACTCAGTGCATCAATGGAATGTTTGAAGCCTATGAGCGTATACATAGTTGACACAGGACACTAATTCATAGGGCGAAACTAACGATAGATCATGGTGAATGTAGCGTTTTCTCACTAATTATACAGAACCTCTGTGTCAGAACCAAAACTGTCACATTTCTTTCAAATATTGGCGTCGAATGCCGTGAAATCTTGAAACTGACAGGTCACAAATCACTCGTGTCGTGTCACTCATCTGCAGCCTAAATTGCGGCTGTTCCAGTTCCATTGGCAATCACGTTGCACCAACAGGATCATTCCCAATAAATCAACAGGTTAATGTGAAACCACATCATAGATCTTGGTTCGTGTAAAGCACTCGGTTACAAATTAAAGTAAGAGGCATCTCCTCTACAGGGGGACTACATCAAATTTCAAAACAGGGTAAGTTTATATTTTAAATGACGATGTTTCTCACACAAATTCAAGCAATTTTGAAGCCCCATTCAAAACATTGCAACATAACCTATATGTTGCACTTCACTTTTTCATTCATAATCCAGTTAATATAACATCATAATACGAATATACATATCTAGATAATACTAACATTGGGAATTGCTGTATACACTTGCACAACTTCACAATAAATGAACACTTTAAGACATTTCATGGTGACATCTTAAATGTATAATAAATGTATATCTTTCACAATAAGGAACAATCCACACACACACGCGCGCGCGCGCTATGTACAGCAGCATTAACGTAAGTAGTGTTCGACTACACAGCAAGTATACAACATTAATACTTATGAGGCTCTTGGGTTCTATTTTCTGCAAGAAATATTCATACCAATGTCTTAAGGAAACAAGGCAGACACGTCATACATTGTAGACAATAGAAACATAAATTATGACTGCTGATACTGATTAACCAATGCGGAAAGAACTTTGAATAATAATTCCACAGAGAATAACATGACCACATCATTTTACCAGATGATTTCTTTCCTGTGATATTATACAAGGGGTGAAGTCACTTAAAAACTACCATTCGAAAAGGTATCATTGAATACGACTAACTCCCCATACCCAACCCCAAACCCAAACCCACCCACCTCAACCTCACCCCATCCTAACCAAACTCACCCCATCCCACATAACCACACAGAGAGGAAAACATGTTCATATTTCACGAGTGGATGTACTAGGTGAAGTTAGCCATCATTATTGTGTCGTCAAAGTAATTTGGGTTGGAGTGTGTAAGGTTTACCGTTCCTTTGAGCAATAGCTCAGTTAAAATAAGAGCACGTCGGCTAAATGATGAATGAAAACCTTAATCACGGAAATATTACTCATAAACCAAGAACCTTAATCTAAGTATGAAATAGGAAAGCACGGCCACCTGGCTATGTCCCGTCTATGTCGACTGAGCAGCCCGTGCCCCGAGTCATAAAAACCCTAATCAAAATATAATTTTCAGTCCAGCCCTTACCTTGGAGGTATTTTACTTACTCAGATGACGTGACATGACTGACATAGCTTTATATATAACGAACTCGCTGACATTAAATGACGTAGTCCTTTGTGAACATCATAAACATTGGTCGAAGTAGAGAACATGATGTCAGATGAAAAAGTACATAATCATTTCTAAAAAATGAAAATGCACAAATGCGGACTTTTTACAATTGCAGTTAAACATGGTAATAACAAATATCACGGGACTGTTCAAATGAGTTGATTACAGGCGAGGATGTATCGATATGGAGCGGGGATAGAGATGTGGTGGTGCCCTACTCAGTAGTACCACACGAGTTATCTCCCATGAATTATTGCCACACGTTGACAATGGCAATGCTTAAATGATTTCAACGAAGACTTTTTTGTCAGGACTTTTATAGTTGCTGTCAATTCTATATTGCTCTCGGGATAGTACTGTTAACCTAAATGTGTGTATACATTCATAATGGGCAACAGCAACTACACCACGGTGTCATGTTTACTTGAAATAGTATTTGCCATGGTCAGCATGCGATAATCGGTAAATGAGAATTGATATGATTGTAAAACATTACACTCTTCGAAGGTAAGACGCAATTTATGCTAGCGTGAGAATATTCAGTCATTAACTTTGTTATTCTAGTCTGCGTTCAAATAATGTCCACTTTGCCGCTTAATGTTTTGCGACAGTAAGATACTAAGGAAAAGTACTGAACATCAGCCGTGTTGCATTATTATGGTTTCAAAATTCATTCGGATTTGCTTTGCTCGTTCGTTTGTTGTTTAACGTCGCAATGAGCAATATTCGAGCTATATGACGGCGGTCTGAAAATAATCGAGTCTGGGCCAAACAATCCAGTGATTGTTGTCATGAACATCGATCCACGCAATTGGGATACGATGACATGCACCAACCAAGTCAGCGAGCCTGACCACCCGATCCCTTTAGTCGCCTCTTACAACAAGCATAGTCGCCTCTTACGGCAAGCAGGATTCTAAACCGGATCGTCACGGTTACATTAATATTTGTATTAAATATGTAAATCAAACGTGTTTTTACATATGTACACAAGTTGATAATGTGTCAAAGGCATACATATTATTTTACTGAGCTGTGCTTTTATACATTGCATGTTACATGGAGTGTGTGATTGTTGTGGATAGTGGAAACTAGTCTAATGATTGTAGTTGGCGAAGGTTCCTGTGATGTTGTGGCCTGTAATCAGTTCTCCTCTTCCATCTGATGTTGCGGGATTACCAACATACATCATGACCCACATTGGTCTGTCAAAAGCAACATCTGTGACGGTGGTGTACACTGTGTTATCACCGGCATCAATAACCAATATTTTGTCATTAGCCCCATCCATTAGAAAACACAGTTGTAGGTCAATAGATTGTCCAACTCTGTTCTGAATGAGAGGGCGATCAGTGAGGAGGGTGCTATTATAGCCCACACAGAGACACAGCTGCTGCTTGTGGTTGGGGCATGTAGAAACACGTACACTCAGTCCAGTGAGTTGATTCAAGGCAGCATCTACAGGGGTGGGAGTCAGGGCAATCTCTTGTATAAGTTTCTTATCTTCTATCAATTCCTTTACACAAACCCGAAATTTTACGCGATACATGCATCGCTGGGCTTGACAGTTTTTAACCATTAAAGGCCTGGATGCCAGACATGAATAGATATTTTGTATCCGACATCCTGTGTCAGGAGAAGGGGCGGCTGAGGTGGTGTTTGTGATTACACATTCAGACACGTCAATATAGTTATGAGCAGTGCTTGAGTCCCATTCCAGAGTCGGGCCTGTGGGAAGAAAACGTCCATAATAAATACCAACACATCTTGTTGAAGTGTATAACACTTTAACTTCCTAATTCACAAGACACTACCATCTACCAACCAGAAAAAGAAAGTTACAAGTTATCATAGACATTTATAAGAAGCGTTATATCAATTTCAAATGGCATAAGCGTTCTTCTTCTATATATTGGGGTAGTCGGGTAGCCTAGTGGTTAAAGCGTTCGCTCTTCACGCCGAAGGCCCGGGTTCGATTCCCCACATGGGTACAATGTGTGAAGTCCATTTTTGGTGTCCCCCGCCGTGATATTGCTGGAACATATCTAAAAGTGGCGTAAATCTCTACTCACTCACTCACTCACTCACTCACTCACTCACTCTCTTGTATATTTTTTATACATAACATTGAAAACCCAAGAAACTCCTGCATGGAACAACGCTAACGCAAATCCTGTCATAGCTTCTATACTTTAACATTGACTGACACTGCGTTTTACGCTCGTTTAGATCTCGAAAGCCGTCGAACCTATCGAACTCAACAGACGAATGAATGTCAAAACCAATGAATAATATACTGTAACATCATTGAGTCAAGGACGCAGATCTTACATGTTATCTCCTGGTCACAGATGCTCCGGTCCATCGCCATCACTGAAACAAAGATATTAATCAGTATGTGTGTCCCATGTACACGTACTGCCTGCCTGCTGGTCGTGAAGATCCGGGTCAGAATAGGTCTAATGGGATCGGGTGGTCAGACACGCTGACTTGGTTGGTGCATGTCATCGTATCCCAATTGCGTACATCGATGCTAATTGTGTCAATCACTGGACTGTCTGGTCCAGACTCGATTATTTACAGACATCCATCATACAGCTGGCATATTGCTGAGTGAGGATTCAAACAACAAACAAATAATGCAGAACGTTCCTGTTTTAACAGTATTATCATGTGAAAAGGAAGTACAACATGCAATTCACTTGACGGGACTGTGTCCCTCAGCTGCCACATGTAATGGAATCCCAGACATCGACGTGCGCCAAGTTGGTGTTCGTACCATGTCAAGCTGACAGGGCACGATAATGTTTGACAGACCGCTATCCCCTGAATGCCACAGGGACATGTATGTCTTTGAGGTCAAATAGAACATATTCAACACCATGCACATTAAACGCACTTCATAGTTTCTGAATTCTGCTGCAGATGTGTTTTTCTGTGATTATCCGGGATTGAGTCGAGATCACTGACATCTGATTTGTCAAGACAACAATTTGAAACGTCACCACGAACCAAAGAATCATTCAGTCCGTTTTAGAAATAAGCCGCAAACATGATTGCCGAAGTGAACTTTCCGTCATGGTATCTCAGTGTCCTAGCTCTATGACATCGGCATTGGTCCAAAGGAGCCACAGGAGCAGTACAAGGAGCCACACACACACACACACATATATATATATATATATATATACGCATAAATGCACGCACGTAGCTTTTTCAGTACAATAATCTGGAAAGCGACGTTAATACCCTTTACATTTATAAATGTATGTTGTAACCAAACTACAAACGATGTTACTGTGGAACATTTTGAGCATACATACGCTCATCTCACTTCTTTTGAGAAACTATTTCTCCAAGATGCAGCTGGTTGGTTTACGGTGGCCAGTGTTAACATGACCTACTATTTGAAGATGTGTACACATCCTTCGAGGTATAAAATAGTGAAATAAAAGAATGATAAGAATTCAATTTGACACTTTGTGTGAGGATGGGCTTACATAGAGCAAGGGTCAAACTGTATAAACGTCGGTGCATGCACGTCAATGCTTAAATAACAAAATTAATCATATTTTATTCTTAAAAAATGTAAAATACAGAGACAAATTGAAGAGAATAAACACATTCTAATTAAACACATACGTCCGTTATTAACAATAGGCTTTTTAGAAACAAATTTGCATGTAATTATATTAATGTCTAACAATTACGCATGTTATGAAATTAACATAAACGAACTTGTTTTTTCAAAGACATTACTTACATGATATAGTCGTAATTTAATGTTGCCGAAAAAGTTTCAAATTCTGTTTTACACATCCAGGTTGTTTTATTTCAGTTGAACGAAAGTTGATGAAATATATAATAATATTTATCAATATACCACTGTCGTCTTGTCTCAATGCCACATCTCCAAAGACATAAAACAAGTCATGACGTCAAACAAACATGTATCAAATTTCAGTTTTCATCATATATGCTGGCACTTGATTATTAATGGCACACCATGAGTCATGAATGCTTGAATCTGGGGACTAATTCACATGTGTGATACGCCCATCCATTTCGTTATTACTTCCTTTTTATGTAGTATGATATCCTCATTAATTATGATTTGTGACCTCAACGAATTAGGCTTCACTATCTATATCTGTGAAAGTAAACACTATCATTGAGAGATTATGAGCTGTCTGTTTGTCGAAATATTAAATAACTATATATTATTGTTATCGATCAATACTTGCAGTATGTATTCAGGGAACAGTCTTTATGTCTTTTCGTTTATGTTCATAAATGTAACACATCCGCACAAACGTAAGTGTCAATTACGTGTACACTGAAATATTTGCATATTTGTACCTGAGGCTACATATGAAGTCAATTCTTCTAAATAAGTACGTTGAAGGTATGACTTTACAGGGTGTCTTTTTAATCTTTAACACAAAAGAACAACAAACAAAATTAGTTTATTGTTCAGCGCATTAATGCAACTACGGCCTTATTTGTGTTCGGTTTATGGAAACATAAATCAAACGTAACAACAAACATTTCCATAACAGCATACATATAGACCAAAAAATAAAGAAATGTACTTTGACTTTCGTTTTGTTTTAATCCTATCACTTTCAGCTGGGGTGTGAAATTAAACATCTATTTGAATTCGTTATGATACATTTTTCAGTCAATTTGTAAAATAACTGAATATTCTGAATGAGATATTTAATGTGACACAGATATGGTTTACGTGGATTATAATATGAAGACTATTAAATGCTGGTATAAACCAATTAGAATGAATGATGACAGATATCCCCGACAATGTTATTCACAATGAAGGAGCTGGATGAATGTGATAGAATTACTTGGGCAACTCATATTAAACATTTACTTGACATTTATGGATTTGGTTACGTTTGCACGAGCAGAACATTGGTGATAGTATGGCCAACATTCCTCAGTTATGCCCCTTTACTACTTCGCCAAAAGATGGCGCCAAACGCTACGGTCCTGCGCGTACTTCCGGTATATTACGCGGTTCATAGATATTTGCACGACCAACAACTACAACGAAGTATTTACGATGCCTTCGACGTGCTGCTGTGTCCCGGGATGCTGCAATCGAGGTGGTTTGTCGTTTCCGAGAGAACCCATGTTGCTGAAACGATGGTTGATTGCTATTCGGAGGAGCGACGAATCAAACCAAGGCAAGATGTGGAAACTGTCACCTCACAGTGTTGTGTGTCATTCCCACTTCAGACCGTCTGATTTCATTGCTGTAACTAGTTATGGTAAGATATTTGGGTAACTTGTTATGTTTCTATTCGTTGGCAGATTTAATTAACGTGCATGCCAATTATATTTGTTTTATTTTCTTGCATTGAAATTACGAAGAGGGTTTTACGTGACTCAGAAATGTGTATCCAGTATGCAGAAATGTGAAGAATGGACGCAGACAAAATAGAATATGTTCCGTCCCGCGGGACACACTTATTTTCACAGATAGTTTGATTTTGTCATTGAGTTAAATTGAGTAAAGATTCTTAAAACTTCGAAGTGTGTGATTATTTTCACAATAATTTTAGTTCCCTCCTGTCAGAGTAGGCGAGTCAATTTGAGTATTGGCTAATTCTAATGTAATCACGTTTGTGTGTGTTTGAATGTGAACCTATGAGTATATTTCATTGTTTTTTTAAAACCAAGATAGAAATAATGTGTCATTTAGGCCTTACTATAGCAGCCATTTTTTTGCCAGTCAGTGATCATGGTGATGTTTAGGTTTGACCCTCATATATTTCATGCAAGGGCCTTTGAAATCAATTACTAGGGGTCTAGTGCATACCCAGTTAATTAAGGTAAAACCCTGTTTACCACCATTATATTCCCGTTGATGAAGTTGTTGATGTTTGACCATAACCCTTCTTAGTTTTCTTCTTTAATTTGTTGAATTGATGATTACCAGGAATGTCAACACATATTTGACGTTTTTGCCTTTAATGCGTCATGTTACATTTTCCTGCAGGTGCTTGTTTTCCACAGAGATGAGGCACAGATGATTCAAGAATACAGGTTCATGTTTGTTCACTTTTGATGTGTATTTGTCAGAAAAGTGTCATGTGTACGTGTTGAACTTGAAGACACTTCTCTGTATCAGGCATTAGATGTATGTAATGTTGAGACTATATCTACGAAAATTGTCAGCTAATTTATATCATAATTTTCCTTAATTTAAATGTTTGTTTACTTTTCTAATGTATTGATGTGTATCACTATTATGTTCATAATGTGACAAAACATATCGTGCCCATAGAAATTCTTTCTTTCCCTACAAATTAACTTAAATCTAATCATAAAAAGCTATCTCACAGCTGGTAGTAAAAAGATTGCACAATATCTGTTTGGAAAATAATAATCTACTGCTGTTTTCCCCAGGGTGTACACCTCTGAGGAAACAGAGAAAACCAGATGCTGTACCATCAATCTTTCCCTGGACTGCATCAGCCAACGCACTTGAGGCCGATGGGGGATTACGGAAATCCCGCATTGAAAGACGTGAGAGCCAAAAGAGGACATTTAAAGCAATGGATACAGATTGTGATATTGAATGTGATATGAGTGAGGTAGCTGGGGAGGAAATAATTGACAGTGTTGAGTTTGATGACATGAATACCGACTTAAACATTTGTTCTGCAGATAGTGCAGAGGTTGAATATGAAAGTACATCGGCTCAGACGGACAAATTTCCAATGCTTTCATTACAAAGTATTATGTTTAATGCTGCAGCAATTTTGTTTTATACAGGACTGTCAAACTATACAGACTTCACCTTTGTACTTGCAAGTTTGGGTCCGTGTGCATATCACCTAAATTATTTGTACAGCAAAGTTGACAGTATGACAACAGTGTGGAAAATCAATTGCTTTTAACACTTATGAAACTGCGCCGACATAAGACTAACTTTGAACTTGGTCTTCATTTTGGAATTTCAGAGAAAACTGTATTAAATGTATGGATCACCTGGGTAAATTTTATGTATAGACAGTGGAGTGAGCTTGATAACTGGCCAGAACGAGACTTAGTGCATTATTTTTGTCCTTCTGATTTCAAATCCAAATTTCCATCCACACGAATTATCATTGATGGTACTGAATGCCCTATCCAGAAACCAAAACGCCCCATAGCTCAGCAGTCTACCTACTCAACGTATAAAAATCGAAATACTATCAAAATACTTGTTGGATCCACACCAGGTGGTCTTGTGTCGTATGTGTCTCCTGCGCATCGTGTCTCCTGCGTATGGTGGCTCCACAAGTGATCGTCAAATAGTAGAGCGTAGTGGTTTGACAGTGATGTGTGACCCAGGAGATAGTATTATGGCCGATAAAGGTTTCAACGTACAAGATATTTTTGCACCAAAAGATGTTACCATTAATATGCCAACATTCTTCTCAAAGAAAAACCGAATGTCTGGCAAGACTGTTATGCGTGATAGGAAAATATCAAGCAAAAGAGTTCACATTGAACGTATTATTGGTCTGGCAAAAACATTCAAAATACTTACTGAACCTCTTAACAGTTCAGAAACCAAATTAGCCACAGAAATAACCACGGTTTGCTTCATGCTTTGTTCTTTCAAAAAGTGCATTGTTCCCTCTACTTGCTAATCATATTGGTTAGCAAATTATTAAAAATATCTTTCATTCCAGGCGGACGTTAGTCAGACTCAGAGTATGGAGATTTGTTTCTAATTTCTTTCAAAAAGGCCTGTTATTTGCGTTTGCTACATGATTAAAGATAATTGTTGCTAAATATTCATGAGGATAAAGTTGAATGTAACATGTTATCGATTATGTATCATGTTGAGACTAGAATGGGAATCTGTGGTCAAAAAGCAAGTTTGAAGCACATTTACCATTTGTGCAGCCACAATCAATCATACTCTTTTGTCAAGGTACAAACATAAATGTGTTAGTATCAGAGATTATGATAATGTAATGCTAAACTTCCTGTTCAATGTGGTGTTAAACCCATCTCACTCACTGAGTTTGTTTTAAATTTATGACATCAGTAACATGAATTTAAGAATGTTGACATTGTTTGGTGCGTACTGTTACATTATCCCCTGCCACAAAGTGGGAGAGACACATTTCTTGTCCGAGCATAATTCGGAAACTGTTTCATATGTTATTATGAAACTTTGCACATGTATCAAACACAAGTTGAACTGGTGCCCTTTCCTGTTTTCCATGGCAGCAATTTGGATTAAACCCAAATACTGGTTACTTTTATTTCACGAACTTAAAATCTGAATAAGTTGAAGTGTATATTTCTGGATCATATATCGATTATTTTTTCAATGGATACATGTTTACTGAGAAACAAAATGTAATTTATTGTGTCCCATGGCTGTGTATTCTTCATATGATACTGGCAGCAGCTAGACCGGTCCAGATATTTGGCACATCTTAGTGCTGTTGCTTCAGCTCTCTCAGATGTTATAAAAGGCAATCATGACAAGAAAGAAGTCAATGACAATGTTTTTTATCATTCCCTCAAACAGTTCAGCTGCAGATAATAATCACATGACAGTTGTAATTCCTCAGATATAGAGCTGAAGGAGTATGCTTCAAGCAGTGATGATATTTATGAGTATGGACACTGAATTGTGATTATGTATTGCACTGTAGCTTCATCTATATTTAGATCTTCCAACTATTAACTACTGGAGTACTTAACAGATGGTTGCAATCGTCACAAAAGGAGTTAAAAGTTAATGTCACATCAATACTATTTCAGCCATATAGCGACGAGACCAAGTTGATATACACAATTTACTCATGAATGCAAAGGTATATTTAAAAACATTTTTTCATACACATTTGGACATAACAATATCATTTATACAGTTTTAAAACACGGGTTATAGGCCATCAGAAACCAAAGCCGGGGATCATGGGGACTTACCGTGCCTCTGCTTCCTGCACGATACCCCAGCAGGATTTATGTCATTAACTAAGCCACTGGTGGTTGTGCTCAAACCTAGCCAGTCAGCAATGATGTCAGTTGATTATAGCATCACATCAAATTTAAAAACAGGCAATTAATGATTCACATACATATTTAGATTTTTTTTTTTTAAAGACCATTTTTTCTTTCAAGTAGTTGATAATGAGGTGCCTGGTCATATAGTACTGTAACAGTAAGTACGAACTGACATCTGAGATTGTATTTATTTAGACTAGTGAATGCATCCATGTATGGGACCAGTGTGTACATTGTGATATTTAGATTATCCAACTTATAACTACTGGAGTGATTAAGAGATGGTTGCCATTGTCACATAGTACTGTAACAGTAAGTACTAAATGTCTTAATAAACATCTGAGATTGTATTTATTTACACAAGTGAATGCATCAATGTATGGGACCAGAGTTCAACCTGGTTTTGTCTGATGCAACTCTTTTCACGTCAACATGCATCTGGTGAAATATCATCCTTAAATGGAGCCCTGCAAGTTTTTTCATAACTTTTTGTTTGTGAATGTCCATATATGCAGAATATAATATGTTCAGCATTAAACATTGAGACTACAATTCTGTCTTTCTTGTTTATAGGGCTGATGACCATTGACACATGAGTATCAGCAGTAACTGAAATTTACCAGGAATACCTGTCATAATCTCTGAAATAGAATTTGTCAAGTAGTGCCTTTTTGAAAAAAGGTGTCATAAATGCCACAAGTTTTTCAACCATAGATTCAATGAAATGGTCATCTCGAGATACAGTAAAATATTTCAAATCCTTCATCGTGTATACAATAAAAATGCACTGTTTTCTACCAGTACAGTAGAGCTGCCTTTGCAATTGAAAGAAATATGGCTTGCTTTTGTCAAGGGTAAGTTTTCCCTCAGATACCTTCAAATAGGGAACAGTTATCTCAGAGATTAGACGGTCTTTAGATGCAAATGGACATTTCACTTCAATGGTAGTATCATCACCGAGAAGTGAATCTGGTGTAGCTGCGAGAAATGGATGAACATCTGACACAAACATGCCACATGGTGAGGTTTTGAAACCACTTGACTTTTCAAAAGCTTTTATTGCCACCTTTTCATATTTTCTGCCATGTCTAAGTGGTGGACTTTGAATGTCCTCGAAAGGCTTAGTCATTGATCTAGCAAGTTTATGAAAATCAGTTTTGTCTGTTACCAAACAAATTTTCCTAAAATTGGAAGAAGAAATTCTCTGTGTGTGTTCAGTTTTCCAATCCTCGCTCTTTGACTGTTTACGGGTTATTATTTCAAGGTTGGTTTTGTCCATATCTGATATTTCTGATATATTCTGGGATTTCAGGTATTGGTCAGCTAAAGATAACTTAAGAAAATCATGATCATGATTAACAGCAAATGGATTTGCTGGAGGAAACATTTGAGCAACTGGAAATGTATTGACACTAGGGTGGTTCAACAAAACATTGCGGAAAAAGTCAGGGTAATTTGGCACTTTGCGATACTGAACTGGTCGTGGGTCAAATATAACATTCAATTCACTGTTGCATAAATCAAGGTCAGTCGCCTTTATGGGACTGCCTTTATAGGGTTTACTTTTATGAAATGTTTGCAATCTTTGAGTACATGTTTCTTCAGTTAAAACATCGCCAGTTGTTGAAAACTTGTGCATAGCATATAACTCTGCACAAATATGTTTGCAATGTCCTGATGGACCCTGGCCTGCAGCACACTCACACTGCCCCTCCACAACAGAACCATCGTCATCAATTGCAATATCGACTTTGTAAGTCACATCAGACAGCACTCAGACTTCAGGAAACACATGTTACAGAAGTTTCTTCTGAAAAGGCTGTAAGTAATAATTTATAGCTTCATATGCTAAAAAAGGAAGATGACTGTCACCATTTACATCCCTATAAGTTTCAACTAGGGGCAGTGTCATTTCAAACTCAGCTTCAAGTTCTGGCTCTCTCCCAAAATTGCAGTTTCGGTCATAGCTCTCTAGTCTGAAAAACATTTGAAATAAACAACTGTAAAAGAAAAAACCTAATTGAAAAAAATCACTGTAAAATATATGGACTATTAAATTATTTTTGGAGTACACAAATGTGTTAGTTTCCATTTTGTCAAAAAGTACAATTATTTTAAGAACAGATCCCTGTAACTCCAAAGTCAACAAATCAGTATTTCTGTCAGTAAGGAAGCTTAAGCCATCTCTGCATTGTTATCAGTACTAAAACTTGACTTTTGTACAGTAATAATATCTTTACTTGCACTACAGTAATTGTATATAAATTTTTTGTTAGAAAACAAACAACATATAATAATACGGATATTAATTTTATCACAAGAATAAGACATTGTGTCACAAAATAAAAATACATGCTGTGAATAAGGATTCTTGATGTGTTTGCCTTCGACCGGAATCGAACCCATGTCTAAAGATTACTCTGTTAGACTACCATTCAAAGGCTTCATTACATCTAATTTTAATATTAGAAATATAAACGCTGTTATGCACATCAAAGTATGGACCCATCATACTGGTGAATAAATAATAAATGTGTGAACCTTTCACACCTGTGGATGAAATAAGAAATGTGTGAACCTTTCACACCTGTGGATGAAATAATAAATGTGTGAACCTTTCACACCTGTGGATGAAATAAAAAATGTGTGAACCTTTCACACTTGAGGATGAAATAAATGTTCTAGGTGAAACGATACGTACAGGGAGGTCACATCACAGTACATAAGGTCACATTTTTATGTCAAATTGTGTTGAAACTTCTTGACTAAATATTTCAGAGCAGGTTCAAAAGTAAATTTCTAGTAGTGAATTTGAAATGCTAATTACATCATATTTGCAGTACTTGACTGACACTTGGGTGTCATAAAACAAGTAGTAAGAAACTTAATTTAGCAAGTGTAAAAAAGTACTGTGTATCATGCATGAAAACTTGATGCACCAGTGCACCAATGTATCGTTTCAGCCCTAATAAATGTGTGAACCTTTCAAACTTCTGGCTTTAATAATAGATGTGTGTACCTTTCACACTGAGGAAATAATAAATGTGTGAACCAATCACACTTGCTAAAATGAATAAAACTATATGAAAATCTAAAAGGCACTCACTGTAAAGGACGATGAACTTGATAACCCTCAGCCTTTCTTCAGCCATCGGATGGTGCAGAGCTCAAGCAATTTTTAATGTTTTACAAATATTTCAGTACCTACCTCACGCTTTGTTACATCATGTTTTGGCCACAGATGAATCAAAATTCAAAATATGTGTATAGCAACGAAGAAAGGGACGGGGGCATTATGATTATTTAAGATACATTTTTGGGGACTTGTCATTTATTGGGAGGTGGGGGAGATAGGAGAAAATGTTACATTGATTGTGTGGGGGTTGGTGAGTTAAACGCGATGCAGTCCTTAGAGCGCTTCCAAGATACTATCTCTGCTTAAATTTACTATGTATTTTCGTATCGAAGAACGATGTATTATTGAATGATTGCCCAAATAATTATAGAATCTATAAACCGGAAGTTATCCCAACCGCATGTAAAAGGGTGTAATATTTTGCACACTGCCAGTGAGTCATTAATTCGAAGAATAAATTATTGTGACTGACACTTACCTTCCGTACAAGATCCGTGCTCACCGCTCTTTCCCTTGTCAGTGCATCTCAAAGCGTCCTTAGCAATGGGGGCATGTTGTTTACGTGAACGAAAACTGAAGCACTTATGTTGTCGGCATTATCGCGTCGGTGCTTACGTTATTTGTTTAGAGATCTCAGTTGTCTAAACTAATGACTAATGTTCTACCAATGACCATGATACCAATATTGCACTGTGTAAAGTGACAAAATGGGGAATAGTTACTGTTACAATCTTATAAAATAACTGCTCAGTAAGAAAAGCCGAGAAATAGCAATATCAGAAACTTACCGTTCTATCAGATCGATTTTTCTTCCTGACACTCGAGCACCTCGTGCTTTGAGCTCAGTCTTCAGTTTGGGCAACTTCCAGCTTCCGTAATTCATGATAGAAATAGGCCTTCAAGTACTACCGGCTGTTTACAGAAAAGCAAGTGGGTCAATGTCGACTGAAGTTTATATATTCCCGCGGATACTACGATGAATGTTGGACCGTAACTACCGCAGCGCCGCCAAGCGGGCAAGGGGGCGCAACTCCAGGAATGTTTGCCATTGGATATGGAATATGGAGAAAGAACATCCACCAGTGTAACCTTAAAATGATGAAACGTCGGTGTTGGAATACTGCTCTTCACAAAGGGGAAGTTCACTTTTGGAAAGTTGGAAAGTTGGAATCACCCCCGTTGTGAAACAGTCTTGTGGAGTTATACTGAATAACAAAAGATCTTGTGACATTGAATAGTGAGTGAGTTGTGTTTTACGCCGCATTTAACAGTTCCAGTTATATCACGGCGTGTCAGCTTCATGTGGGAGGAAAGCCCGATGTGATGCAGGTCTTCGGTGAAACCAACGAGCACGGGTATGGTGCTGACAAACCAAGAAACATAATCGGGGCGAACCGGGTTTCGAACCCACAACTCTGCACAGCGAATCGCGGCTCCTTAGACGACTGGGCCACCCATGCTCCCTTCAATTGAATAAGATTTAATGCAAAGTTATGTTTTTTACCAAATCTGAAACAATTTCGGTTTCCAACAGATAAAAGACTCCTGTAAGAATTCAAATGGTTTAATTTGCCATACTGACTTCAGAAAATGCGTGATTTCATAAAAAAAAACATGAACATGCCAAAATGTCAACTTACACATCAATAGCGTGTGTGTCCACCTCTGGTGGCGATGCAAGCAACACATCTTTGTCTCTTGGAAGTCCTGTGGGATATCTGTCCATGTTTGCTGGAATATGTTCCTGGAGCGTCTGTGGAACACGTGGTTGACGTTGAAGGCGCCGATCCAGGGGATGACATACACGTTGTTTTGTTGAACAGAATATCGAACAAGTCGAGCAATTTGAGGCCGGGCCTTGTCACGAGGAAAGGTAATGCCTGGGCCATGACGACGCAAAAGCGGTAGAACAACAGGGCCGATGATCTCGTCGGAGAAAGTCAGTGTTTGACCCACAGTCTGGGGAAGGTTTTTGCGAATTGTGAATTTGGGGAGGCAACAAAAGACATCATAGCCGGGGGGTTCAAAATCAGTACCTGGTGTGGCCACCACGGGCGTTGACTATAGCCACACTTCTCTTGTACATGCAGTGGACTAGCCTGTTGATGAAGGCCATTAATATGGGGATATGGGCCCATATCCTCAGGAACGCTACCCGCAGTTCTGCTGCAGTTGACGGCCTTAGGCGTACGTCGTTGGGTCGGCGTTGGATCTCATCCCACAAGAGTTCAATGGGATTCTAATCCGGACTGAGGGCAGGCCAAGGCATGATTTGGATGTTGTGCTGGTAGAGGAAGTCCCTGGTGACTCTGGAAGTGTGGGGACGGACGTTGTCTCGCTGAAAGGTGTGGTTTTGATGACGGGCAAAAAAAGTTCAGTCCGATTCCACCCAAACCATGATGCTTGGGCCGCCCCACGGGTCTCGTTCCATAACACAAGCATCAGCATAACGTTAGCCCCTCTTTCGCCAGACCCTGACTCTGCCATCCACCGTTGAAACACAGTAGCGACTTTCATTAGTGAAGATGATTCTTCTCCATTGCTGTTGACGCCAATTTTGATGCTGCCTGGCCCAATGCAGTCGGGCCTGTCGGTGACGATCTCTCAGGATGGGTACACGAGCAGGACGGTGGCACGAGATGTTGTTGGCAGTTAGATGACGCCGGACTGTACGATCACTGATGGCACGCTGGTGGTTGCCAAAGGTTTGCCGAGCTGTTTCAGTGGCCTTTCGGAATCGATTCTGCAGATTTTGGCGTATCTTCTCTGGGAATAGTGACTCAAGGACGACCACTACGCGGTCGGTCGTCGGTCGTCGGTGGTGATGTTTTGGCGATGTTGCAAACGATATATCGTTCTGACGTTGACATTGAATGCATGTGCAACGATCTGTGCACTCTGGCCTGCTTGCAGTCTTCCGATCGCTTGTTGCCTCTCAATTCCTGATAATCTTGGCATAGCTGATTAATCGAAATAACGAAAGCCAGCTTAACAGTTTTGATTTTCTTTTATACCCATACCATCCACGATATGCACGTGCATCATGTTTTTGACAAGATTTTTCCGCAACTGAGTCCCATTGCACTTTTGTAGGCTGCGTTTGGGCAAAGCACTCCATTTTACACTCAATTGTTAAATGGACTTTAAGGCAACAAAAAGAAGCAGTAGAACGATAAATGAGTTTATTGACCACAGAACATGTCACTGCCAGTGTCTGTTAAGTTTTATCAGTATTTTCAGAAGTGACGTTTCTTTTGCCTTTCAGTATACATATTCAATGTCTTCGAAGTAGTAACATCATAAAGAATAACTTACAATTTACGCTGTCAAGATATCACACAAGTTACATGATGACCAGTTATCAAATATCATGACGACAAGCTGATAAAGTGAGAAGAATTTCCTTGCCCAAAGAGGCACCACATGTGCATGTGCTTCAGCGTTGGGCAGGACCGAAGCCCTAGAAACTCTAAGGAGCCAAGCAGCCGAACACAGTCACCCATCCAAGGACTCCCCGTGACTAACGTGACCTGTGGTTTAACGCCGCTTTGAACTAAATTACAGTTATTTTACAGCGTGTCAGGAAATCCCTGAGTGTATGGTTCTGGGGTTCAATTCCACGATCACAGTTTTTTGGTACTTCTACATTTGTAAGGGGGCAGTCGGGTAGACTCGTGGCTGAAGGGTTCGCTCGTCACGCTGAAGGCCCGGGTTCGATTCCCGACATGGGTACAATGTATGAAGCCCATTTTTGGTGTCCCCCCGCCGTGATATTGCTGGAATATTGCTAAAAGCAACGTAAAACCTTCACATTCACTCACTCACATTTGTAAAAGACGCAAACGACAGGGCCGTTCTGAGACCAGAATTAAATTGAATAGAAATAGCAACGTTGTTTCTTGCTGTGAAGACACATTTGGTTTATGAAAAACGACACAGACAATAACGATATATGAACTATATTGTTGTAAGGGCGACAATCTGACAACGCGACAGTGTCCCTTCTAGGATTCAATACATAGGAGGTAGCTGCACACATGATAAATAGATGAACAATATGTAATAGTTTACTACCTACCTGTAGGGAACACTGCAGGTTCCAGTGTGATGACGTTGTGTACTGCAGTATCTGGGATACCATTCGGCCTCTCTGTTGGGGAGAACGTGACTGATCTGACCATTCCTGCCACATTGATAGTATTCTGCAGATGTTGTACGTTTGCTTGAACAAAGCTGACTCCAGTCCTGTCAAAGGGTATTTCCTGTGGTGACTCCTTCAACATGGAGTTCAAAGATGCCTTAGATGATCCCATTACTTGAAGAGCTTCTACCTTGTCAGCTTTGTTGCGCATCTGTCGCATGTATTCGGAAGAAGATTTCACTTTAGTCAGCAGTAGTCTTGTCGAATCCAAGGCCTCCTCTGTAACCTTCAGATTCTCAGCAGATTTCCCCTCAACATCTGATAGAAGGATTGTTCTTCTTTGATTCAGCCTATCCTTCAGGTTGTCAAAGATTTTATTGATATCATCTCTTGCTACCTTCATTGACAATTTGATGTTCTCTATCTTCTTTTGAAGGGCTGACTCCGTTTCGCTCAGTCTCTTTGTCTTCTCTTCTATCTTTCCTAAAACATCATTTATGGACTTCGCCTTTCCTTGGTGTGCTTCATTCACGGACACGACGTTGTGTCCCTTCCCTTCTTTGTGATCTACTACAGTGCAGGACACACAGACGACTTTGTCACAAGTGTAGCAGTAGAACTGTACAGGTTGTTGGTGCTGACTGCACTGATGTAGACGACGAAAACTCTGTAGAGGTCGGCCCTTCATTTCATCAAATGTATTTATAGTGTGGGTCTTTGATACCGTATTCCGTTTATGGGCACTTAAGCAAATGGAACATAAAAATGTTCCACAGTTGTCACACTGAGCTACAGCTATTTCCTTGTCAGGGCAATCTGTACATGGCAGATGGAGACCTTTCTGGATCTTGAGGTAGTCCAGAGTCTTCAGGATGACAGTCTCTTTGGGCAGAGATTTCACCCCACCAGGCAGATTATGTCGCCGTCGACACATGGGGCAGGATAGGGTTGCAGCACCTCCACTGTAGCTTTCCAGACAGGGCTGACATATGGACTGTACGCAATATGGCATACGACGAGGAATTCGTGTTGCGTCATCAAAGTGTTCTATACATATTGGGCACTCTGTCAGAAGATCCTTGATCGCAGCAACTGAGACAAGATCCGACATGATGTCTGGCAAAAGACAATCATCACGACCATGTTAAATTAAATGGAATAAATTTCTTTCATTGTGATGGATTTCAACATATATTATGAATTTGAAAGTGTCGTGAGACAGTGCTTATATATGTGATCAATTTCCCGAAGCATACATGTAGACTCCCACCTACACATACGCATCTCATCACTTCACACGAATGTTACAGACTAGGATTCAGAATTCCCCTCCTCATATACATGTTTCTCTTTCGGGTATATCACTTTTGCTATGTGTAAAGCGATGTATTATTTTAACCCATGTGAGAGTGATGTTTGGCTTACTCTGCTCACTGTAGTTCAAGTATTTACCGACATGTCAGCTTAATTTGGGAGGAAAGCTCGAAGTAACGTACCCAATAGAGAAACTCACGTGCATGAAAGGGGTGCTGACAAACTTAGAATCATAACAGGAGCAAATATTGGATTCGAACCGCCGATCCTGGTTTCAGCAATGTGGAGAGCTGAGCAGCCTGTGTCCCATATCACCTCGGGAATAACAATAGCAAAGGTCGAACCACAAGTACATGTATGGAGGACACGGGTGGCCCAGTCGTCTAAGGCACCGGTTTTCACTGTACACAGTTGTGTCCCTTAGTCATGATCGTTTTTTTCGAATCCCGCTTCGCCCTGATTATGTTTTTAGGTATGCCAGCAACATACCCGTGTTCGTGGGTTTCCTCCCACATTAAGCAGACACGTCGTGATATAAATGGAATACTGTTCGGTGGCATGAACTCGTACATATATGAGTTTGAGTGTACTCAATGAATGTTCATGCACAGAAGCTCCTTTCATAAAAGAAATACTCCATGCCATGGAAAGGTAGGGCAGTACACTGCTTACATACAGCATGTCGTATAGTGAAGTAGTGTGTACTTAACCAAGTGGGCAGGTCTTACACAAATGCTTAAATTTGAAAAAGAAGCTTCACTGAATGTTCCCATCATGTGGTTTATCAAAATGTCAGAAAGATTTGTTATATCCGTGTGTTGATGTCAACGGGTCTTAAAACCAGTCTAGTCACGGTCTAGTGAACGTAACATTCACCTCTCTCTTAATTGCCCTTTGCGTCGTCACCTCTCGGCAAACTCCGGCGGATGATAGAAGTATGCGATTTAAACCACTAGAAATTAAAATTTACAGGTCACTGATTCCCTGACAATGAACGTAAAGACACCGGAGTATGGCATCCGCCCGACTTAACTTAAGGATTGAAGTTGTATTTGTTGACGTTGATCAGCTGATGAAGATAAAGCAAATTCCGTGATCATTCAATCGATGTTGCTCTCAGTTTTCCCTAATTATTTTTTAATGTTATTTTTTTACATTGAGGAATTCCCCTAAAGTAGTTCTGTATGTCTCCGCGCGATTGACAACGTAATCATGTGACATACTGACGTTCGTCGGGAAATGAACGACAGTAAGCTTGGTAGTGTTCACCTTGGCGAAGTCAACCGCTACTGTCAATATTAAAGGGTGGCGACACCGGGCATATTAGGGAAAGGGAAGCTGTTTGTCGAACGGTGACGACGCAGTAAATCTCAAGAATGTGACCAGACTGGTTTTACGACCCGGTGACAGTTGCCATCAACATGGACAGGCAGCACTAACAACACTCATCAAGTGACATTGTGAAACATATGTAACCTTAATTTTATATTCTGTATAAAAATGGGTACAGCGACATTTCATGCTTCTTGCGTCTGTCATTGAGTAACAAATGTTACGCGACCTATATCATTCAGATGTTGAAAACAAGCAGGAAGTAACTCGACATTCACATCAACTTTATATAATCACTACTCCAACATAAACGCTGCTGCATTACATACGTTCTGTGATCCTGACACAGCAACACGTCATAAACAACAGACTGATTAACTTTCTTACCTTAATTAAGAGAAATGACACAGAGAGATGTACAGAAGGCGTCTACATACACGTACACAGACACCACTCCACCTTAGCCTTTCTGCACACGCGCAGTTGCTACTTTGGTTATTATAACAACTTGAAAGACATGACTACCTCGTATGGTGTGTGCAGTCTCATACAATGGTAAATAGGTAAGCTGTAAACACACCTTGTGGTGTGGCGTGGATGCAACCAGGCACGTATATGCACAGACAAAACAAAAACTCTTGTAGTCGAATATGCGCGCAGCTGCAGCAAATTGATAAATGAATTCATATTACCAGTGTCAGTGGAAACTCGAGTTTTTACATGGCATTTTTCATGTAACACCTCATATCAAACCGAGACCCCAATGCCATCCCGAGGGCCAATGAATGGTGGTCGATATATATGATACAATAACCTTTTTATCATATACCATAAAATAATGTATCCATTCATAAAGATCCATAACATTTTCACCTTGTTGAGAAGACGCTGTCATGGGAATATTAGCCGAGCAGACGACGCACCAACTCCAATCGGGTTGATATCAATAGCTCATTCTAAGTGCACTGACAAGGCATAACAGCCCTGCAGGGGTGTAACACGGGTCTGGTTATTGTGATACCCCCCTGTGATATGACCATCTCCATATTGGCATACAGGGGTGTAATAACCCGGCCGTGCTGATATAACGATCGAAATCAGCCCGACTTATGTCCCTTAGTGCGTCGCCTGCTCGTTTGTTGACAGTAATATAATGTATTGCATTCACTGGCAAACAGATACATTTTACAATGTTATGCCATGGTATATGATAAAAAGGCCATATCAATCCTCGACCCCCCATCTGGCCTTCGGCCCTCGAGCTGATATGAGGGTTGGGGTTTGATATGAAAACTGCAATATTATAACCTCTAAATATCACAGTGAGTTAAATCAAAAACTGTATAATCTGAATATGTCATATCTGTCTTGGTTGATCAATCTTTGTTTGTATTTTTTTAGTTAATTGGTGTAGTTAATCGAAATTGGTGTTCAAGAAGAGGACATATATTTGCGATTTGCAATAATTGAACTTTAGGTTTTGTATATCTACCTTAGCCCAATGTCATTGGTAATGTTGAATATCATACTGAGTTCGAGGAACACGTTCAAACCTATTAATCTGAATCTATCATATCTATCCATATCTTTCAATGATGGGACTTCTTTTTCTCCATATCATTTACCTAGAGCACAGTTTGACGAACAGCGTTTGTCGCATGCGGCATTCCAACCTGTAAAGTCCACAGCGAAGAACTGTTCTCAACTGTCAAGGCGTCATGGAAGAAATCAAGAGGAATTGACAATGGCAAGTTTACTGACATCAAGACTTATAGTTAATCCGTTTATGAAGGTGTGTATTTGTGTTTAATTCAGTTCTGTACTTTGGCCGTACGTATTATATTCTCAGCATTTCGTTAAAATTACCCTTTTCATGATCAGGGTTATGTTTGCTTAGAATAATGATAATTGGGCCCTATTATCGCCCATCAACATAACGACAAAATACGAATATGTAAACAACATATGTGTGGACGTTCTTTTCTGATTACGTGTAATTACACACAGGGAACTTGTGTACTGAACTACACTAGGTGATGTAGGCAATACTGGATTTTCTGCTCCGGTCGATGATTTTGACAAAGGACACGCTTAAGAACAAAATGACTACTGTGAAACACATAGTCGAATGACATAGATACATATATGCCAAATTCCACATGTCACGGTGACATCGTGGTAAGTATACAGAATCTACATCTCCCCAGTAGTGGGGCGATGGGGTAGCCTCGTAGTTAAAGCGATCGCTCATCACGCTGCAGGCCCGGGTTCGATTCACAGCAAGCTTGAGGGTACAATGTGTGAAGCCCATTTCTGGTGTCCCCTGCCGTGATATTGCTGAAATATTGCTCAAAGCGGCGTTAAACCTCAATCCCTGCTGGTTACTGACAGAGCAAAAAGAGTCAAGTAGAGTGCATGCGGGTTGCAGTGTCTCTCGGGTAATATGAAGAATAACCAACTCGGAACTCACACCAAATGTCCTATTATGCTACATGCCACACATAGCAACGTCACTTCATATCAAGAATAGTTGCAAATAGTTAAATATGATGTCATGCATTGTGATAGTGGTCAGACACAGTTTTATGTAGCGTCGTTCCGAGATATTTTTACTGAGCTTATATATCCATGTGATACACGGAAACCTATATTTTTCTACATTTCACAAAAAGAAACGTGTGCCGTAGGATAATCTCTAACTCATTTGTAAATGCCTATAAATATTCTCATGTGAAACACTGATAATGATGTTAAAGGAGGTGGTCGGGTAGCCTTGTGGTTGAAGCGTTCGCTCGTCACGCCGAAGACCCGGGTTCGATTCCCGCTATGGGTACAATGTGTGAAATCCATTTCTGGTGTCCCCCGCTATGATATTGCTGGAATATTGCTAAAAGCGGCTTAAAACCATACTCACTCACTCACTCTTAAATTTAAAGAATCAATCTAGCAGTACTGTAAAGATATATTAAGAAATATCAGCATTGCGTATTTAGCGACAAAAGCCTTTACAGAATCAAAAGAAATCTCTGCTTAAAGGCAAAGTCTGTTGTACGATTCCGACTATATCATGAGCAGGTGTCTATGAATCACCATCACTTAGTGATGATACGAAGTGTACACGTAAGGTAAGACCATCCAGGTCCACCAGTGGCACCCGTAACAAACACATGCAAAAGTAATTCAAGAGTTCACCTGCACAAACGCGGGAACATAAAGAAAAGTTAAAACAAGGAATTACATCGCCATCATTTTCTTCAGGTGTCCTTCCACATCGGACATAAAAAATAGTAGAGTTGAATTTAAGATACAATATGGTTCGAGCCTTTCAGGTGAGCAAGGAAGGATGGGATGCACACAATGGTCGCTGAGATCTGTACGGGAGGAATGATCACGAACTCTTTATTCTTTCACTATGGACGTCGGGTCCTGGAGACCATCCCCTCTGATGATGTTTTACGCGTTTATTCACCGTCTAGTCATTTCCCTTCAGAGATAACAACTGGGTCATTCCTTCTGATAGTGTAAGGTTTTGACCTGATATTAGTTCACACGTCATGTTTGAATCTTGGGATGCATCTAGATACACCATGACCCAGAATGTTCTTTCACACACAGTGTCAGTCACAGACTGAATCACTGTAGTGTTGCCAATGTCAACAACATAAATCTTACTGCTCCTACCGCCCAGTAGAGTGTCGATGTAAGGCACCTGCCTTACCAATTTGATTGCAAACAATAGGTATATCAGAGAGGAGTTTGCCATCAAACCTCACCCAGAGACAAAGCTGGTGCTTATGCTTTGGACATCCTATGATACGTACACTCAGTCCAGTTGATTGGTTCCAGCAAGTATCTGCGGGGTTGGCAATCATTGCTGTCTCAAACACCATGCTTCTTTTCTCAGTGACCCTTTTTTCAAAGCGAAGCTGACTTTCACCAGAAACATCTCTCGTCTTCCACCTCTGATAACCAAAGGTCTTGATGTCAACAGACGTCTCCACGACCTTTTTCGACATTCTATGTCTTTGGGCGGAGTCTTGGGCTTTGCATTTGTTACCAAAGTATCAGATACAGTGATGTCGTCACTCGCTGTACTGCAGTCCCATTCAAGGTGCGGACCTAGGGAGGAAACAAGAGACGAACTAATAACACAAACCACATTCATTGTAAGTCTCATTCACAAATACACATTATTGAATCAGTATAACATAACACCCATTCAAGTTGACAGCCGCCTCATAACTGAGAATGTTTTTATTAAAATGATACAAGTATTTTCCACCTCCCATGTATTATTCCTTCAAGTAAAAAAAGTGACATTTCATTTCAGCGAAATATATAGTACAAGACAAAGCAAATCATATGAACAGTTATATGGGTTTTTTTTAATGTCCTTCATCTATCCATCGAACTTCCACGACTATCTGTAGCTTGGGATTTTTTGTCTGTTTGTTATTTAACGCCGCCAGTTATATGAAGGCGGTCTGTAAATATTCGCGTTTGGACCAGCATCGATCTGCGCAATTGGGATATTATGACAAACAGAAAACAAGTCAGCGAGCCTGACTACCCGATCTCGTTAGTCGCCTCTTACGGCAAGCATCTGGTGCTTGTGAAACCGATGAGGATGCGTATGATGTAGACAAACAAAGAGTCATAGTCAAGGTTCAATTTTGATTCAAACCAATCATCTACAAACTTTGGCATAACCGTCTACGGAAATCCGCACAGGAGCCTTACATCACAGGTCAAGCGGTGCCCCTTATGTTGATGGGCACATGAGTAAGATAAGTTGGAGCTTAAACACATGACATCTCACATGAAATGGCTTCATCTCCACTGGAAATCGTCTTGTCCACATCAGTGACTTAAACAGATTACAATGTAACTAAGAAATGAAATAGACCAACTGTCGAACTAAAGATTATGATATACCTTTATCTATTTAAAACTAAATGTTAGTTTCACTACAACATACCCAAACACACTATAATAATGAATATATCCAACCGTTTACATTTAGTTATAAACTTAAGTCATTATAAGCAGACGTGGGACAGTAGTCATCACAAACTGTCGAACCACAGCTACCTCATGTCGACAATAACATTTTATAGATATTTTTACATACATGTACATAATAAAAATTATTTTACCCTTTTGAAATTCTGCAGGTGTCAGTGTGATGGCAATGTATCTGTCAGCCCCTGGTACATATCCCGGCCTCTGTGTTGGGAAGTACGTGACTGACCTTATCAGTCCTGCTCCCTGGATTGCGGAGGAAAGGTGGGTCATGTTGGCAGGTACAAAGCCTACGCCTGTCCTCGTATATTGTTTCTCAATGTGAGACTCCTGCAACATCCTTTTGAAAGAAGAAGCCGATGATGTCGTAACTTGTAGATCTTCTGTCTGGTCAGCTCTACTCCTCATCTGCTGTGTGGTTGTCCAAAGAAGACGTTACCTTGTTTAGCAGTTGTTTAGTTGACTCTACGGCCTCGTTAGTGAGTTTAAAACCATTGCTAAAAAAGCCTTCAATGTCTGACAAGGATCCGTCTTCTGTCCTGAAGTTCTATTATCTTTGGTCAGTGCTATGTTTGGCAGGTTACATGGCAAAGTCAATAACATGCTCGCGTTCTCATAGCCTCATATGTTTGTAGGTTTGTGTGTGGCTTAAAACTAACACAAATATATATGTGTATTTATTATTTATAGTTATATATATTTGTATGCCAATATATTTGTGCTTTTAAATATTTATATATTCCGTCTTTACACTATATTGCTACCTTATAGTAAAGAACGATGTGTGTTGACATTGCTTCATATAGAAGAATGCAGTGCTGTCAAGCCCGTGGGGTATTAATGATGTGTGGCAATAGAAAGGTAACACAATTCACAAGCACGAACAGTTTAACATCGGTTTTGAAGAAGCATTTTACACATATCCAATTAAGGGAGGCTTAAATATACTTATACCAGTAGACTTCATATATCCTGTATAACAATGCCCTTTCCTTTCAAAAACAATGATCAGTTTCTGCATTGATTCTAAAACATCTAGTTCCCGGTTATGTTTGGTCACTTGCAGTCTATGCGGCTCGTAAGAGGTGAGAAAGTGGATCTGGTGGTCAGGCTGGAAGACTTGGTTGATTTGGCGTCATCATACCTCAGCATAGATCGCTGTTCATAATATTATCAATCACTGGATATACTTGGCCAGATTCGATTATATACAAGCCGCCGATTTATAGCTGGATTATTGCAGAGTGTGTTATTAAACAAGAAACTTCTATCCTTGGTTATTGCAACAGGTACTCACTGTACTCACTGTACAAACTGTACTCACTTAATACAAACGTCTCTTGAAGCTGTTTCTGTTGTAATTATTCGTGGGGCGTATACTGACCTACAGCCCTGCATATGTGTCACACACACGAGAACTGACAAGTTTTGACAATGCTCACATAGATCTAGACGGCCGGGTTATTACAACAGGGTTTGATGTTATCGTTGTTGGTTATCTCAATGACCGCGTTTCTGTTTTAGTTAGTGAGTGCGTTACACAACATCATTTCGTAAACATTTCAGCCGTATAGCCACAGGAATAATATTTGCAATCATAAAAAAGGTATATACAATAAAACAGTAAAAAACAGATTCAATATAAAATATTCTCTTTCAGATGTGTGAAGTTAGGTTCCCACATTCATTCAAAACGTTTGATGTATTATCATGGAAATGCGATATTTGACCTCAGCGACTTCATGCATGAAGCAATTCCTTGAACTTTACTTGATTGTTTTCTCCGCGTGCAAAGACGTCAGTTCCTCGACTTTGTCACTGGTAGCATATTTAGATATGTACTTATCTTCTTGTTAACAATAGTTTGGCTAAAGTTGAAAATATCAGTTTGAGTTTAACTGTCACAGACAGCATACCTTAGAATTATTTAGCTTGTCATAATCTAAAAGAACTAAACCTAAAGTAATAATAGCGCTACAAAGCGTAGTACGTAGTACCCGTAGTATTATCAGTGTATTACACCTTTAAGCACATTTATTGTTTACAGTAAATCAGATACAACTGGCACCGGTTTAAAAGTCGTACATTTGCACTGTCACACCTCCTTCAAGCATCATATTTATCGCATCTGTGGCCTAGTGGATAGTGCGTCTGCCAACATAGCGGAAAGTTGGTGGCTCGATCCCCGGTTGCGACATACCAAAATACTCTAAAAGAAGGTAACCTGTTGCCCTTCCTGGAGATCGGCATTAGCAACATAAATTCTACCTAACTTAATAATTTGAAACAGTCACAAATTCACAAAATAGATTACAGCAGTCACCTTTCACAAGGCTGCTACCAGCAAGTGAGTATAGGTTGTTTTGATGATTGAATTAGTAATGCTCCTTCTGTGTCATGGGGGCCTGTCAATAATCGTGTCTAGATCAGGCTTACCGATGGTTGAAAGCAACATGCATGCCCAGTGACATACAATCAACCTAGTCACAGAGCCTGACTATCTGATCCGTAGTTTGGTTGCCTCTTTCAGCACGCATGGGGTTGTCAGGACGTTTCTAGATCCACAAGGTAAATAAATAAAAAAAAGTGCAAGTTTACAAATACATTTTGATAGTTTTATTAATATTCAAATCAAAGAAGGCACAAATATTAAATTACACATACTTTGCATTTGTTAAGTGATATATTTAGACATGTAAATAATATAGGTTTGTATTATGTTACGTGTTGACGTCCAAACTGAAACAAGTGGACCCATAAATCCATGTATAAAAATATTTAGTGTGAAACCCAACAAACGGCAAAAAAATGCTATACAATCAACAACTGTCAAATAGAATTAACTAAGTTTACAATTCGGTACAAAATTACTGCAAAGTGGCAGTACAAAATCTAATGTCAGTATAATATACACAAGTATATATGAAAGCAATAAAGTCATTGACATTAATATTTACCTTGAAGCAACAGCGGTCAATCTTCAAAAATAGGCCTAGTCTGGATGCAGGGTGGAAACAATGATCTTCACACGATTATTTTTCACCAGCCTTGACTGTTGACATTTCAGCAGTTGCACTCAGTGACCACTCAATGGAATGTTTGAAGCGTGCGTACGCATAGCTGCCTTGTCTGATGGGCACACATATTTATACAGGACACTAGTTCATGGTGAATGTAGCGTTTCCTCACGAAAGATACAGAACTTCTGTGTAAAAGTCACAACTGTCACATCCAAAAAGTAGCGTCGAATGCCGTGAAATCTTGAAACTGACAGGTACAAATCACTTGTGTCATAAAATCCCTAACAAGCGGTTTCATTGGCAATCACATTGAACCAGCAGGCTCATTCCCAGTAAATCAACTGGTTAATGTGGAACCACATCATAAATCGGGTTGTCTTCATTGGTTCGTGTAAAGCGCTCGGTTACAAATTCAAATAACAGGTATCTCCTCTACAGTGGGACTACATTAAATTTCAAAACAGGGTAAGTTTATATACGATGTTTATCTAACAAATTCAAGCAATTCTGAAGCCCCATTCATAACATGGCAACATAACCTGCATGTTGCACTTCACTATTTCATTCATATATAATACTAACATTGTGAATTGCTGTATCCACTTGCACAACTTATGAACAAAAAATGAACACTTCTTAACCTCTTAATATAAAATAAGGTGCAATCCCTACACAGAGTATCACACACACATCATGTACAGCAGCATTAACGTTAGTAGTGTTCGACTACACAGCAAGTAAACAACATTGATACTAATGAGGCTCTTGGGTTCTATTTTCTGCAAGAAATATAAATACCAATGTCTTAAGGAAGCAAGGCAGAACCGTTATACATTGTACACAGCAGAAACATAAATTATTACTGCTGATACTGATTAATCACTGTGGAAAGAACTTTGGATAATAATTCCACAGATAATAACATTACCACAAATTTTACCAGATGATTTCTTTCATGTGATATTATACAAGAGGTGAAGCAGTCACGTAAAGAATATCTTTCAAAAAGGTTTATTTGAAGACGACTTCCTCCCCCATCCCCATTCCGAGCCCCAATCCCCCAATCCCCAAACCACCCAACTCAGCCTCACCCCTCTTAACCAACCTCACCCCATCCTATCTTGAAGCAACAGCGGTCAATCTTCCAAAATAGGCCTAGCCTGGATTTCCAGGGTGGAAACAATAATCATCACACGGATTATTTTTCACCAGCCTTGACTGTTGACATCCTACACAACCTCACCCCATCCTACCTTGAAGCAACGGTAGAAACATAAATTACCAAACCTCACCCTATCCTACATAACCACACAGATAGGAAACACACGTTCATATTTTACGAGTTAGTTAATGTACTAGGTCAAGTTAGCCATCATTATTGTGTCGTCAAAGTAGTTTGGGTTGGAGTGTGTAAGGTTTAACGTTCCTTTGAGCAGTAGCTCAGTTAAAAAAGAGCGCGTCAGCTTAATGCTGAAATCACGGAAATATTGCTCATAAACCAAGAACCTTAATCTAAGTATGAAATTCGAAAGCACGGCCACCCGGCTATGCCCCGTCCATGACACCTCGAATTACGGCGCATTGAACGACTGAGCGGCCCGTGCCCCCAGCAATAAAAACTCTAATGAAAATATGATTTTCAGTCCAGCCTTCACATTGGGGGTGTTTTACTTACTCAAATGACGTCATATGGCTTACATAGCTTTATATATAACAAACTCGCCGACATTAAATGACGAAGTCCTTTGAGAACGTCATAATCATTGGTCGAAGTAGAGAACATGATTACAGATGAAAAAGTACATCATCATGTCTAAAAAATGAAAATACACAAATCCGGGCTATTTACAATTGCAGTAAAACATGGTAATAACAAGTAATAACAAACATCACGGGACTGTTGAAATGAGTTGATTACAGGCGAGGATGTATCGATATGGAGCGGGGATAGAGATGTGGTGGTGCCCCAGTAGTACCACACGAGTTATCTCCCATGAATTATTGCCACACGTTGACAATGGCAACCCTAATTAAATGATTTCAAGGAAGACTTTTTTGACAGGACTTTTACAGTTGCTGTCAATTCTATATTGCTCTCGGGATAGTACTGTTCTACCTACATGTCTGTATACATTCATAATGGGCCAGAGCAACTACACCACAGTGTCATGTTACTTGAAATAGTATTTGCCTAGGTCAGCATGCGATAATCGGTAAATGAGAATTGATATGATTGTAAAACATTACACCCTTCGTTAGATGCATTTTATGCCAGCATGAGAATATTCAGTCATAAACTTTGTTATTCTAGTCTGCGTTCAGATAATGTCCACTTTGACGCTTGAAGGGGAAGTGTACACGCAAAAATCATTTTCTTTTCTTATTTTAAACAAAACGGAATTTTAGAATTAGTCAGTATCAATGTTTGAAAATATACACTCATTTTCCTCACAGTCAATGTAGCGAGCTCACAATAAGTGTGAAAATGTCATGCCGTTATGAGGCCTTCGTTTTCCGAGCTAAACAGGCCTGAGTTATCCCCCTTAGATTATGACGTAATTGGTGCCAATTTAACTGGGTTCCTGTCTTGTCACAACGCAAAAGAAATCAAGTACCAGTTTATGGTGAGACAACATGGCATCCGATACCTTGCCTGGTCCGAAGAAGTTCCCTTGACCCTTCAAGAAATCGCAAAACCATACGATTTTGAACCAAAACGAGCAAGCTTCGCTGTACGGAAACGATGAAAATCAAGTGGAAACAAGAGAAGACCCACATCACCTAATTTGTCACCCGACCCCGACTCGACATCTACACAAGTAGGCCAACCAGTGACAACGTGGTAAGAATAACACTTTGATGTGTGTATACCTAAATTACCTATATGCTCATTATAATATTCTAAGATAATTTTGTCACGCCGGGTGACCCGCATGCTTCGTCAGCAGGCCTATTCATCCTGTCCCACCCTGTTACGGCATTGTCGTCAATCTGAGTTTGTCTGTATTAGGTGTAACTATTCCCACCACCTATAAGCTACAGACCAATGCTACTTGCCAATATCAAGAAACAAATACGATCTGTCGCCAAACGTTGTCTCAACAAGATTACACATTAGGCCTACCAGCTGATGACGAGACCATATGCTTAGAGTAACACGAAAATGGGGTACGTCCCAGTACGTTTCTAAAGTCGGTTGCCGAGTGGAAACGTACTGGGGGAAAAAAGATTCTTTTTGATTTTTTCCCATCCGAGTTCAAAATACCTGCCATATCTATTGATAAGTAATTGGATGTCGTAATTCACACTTCACACCGTCCCCATTTGAAAGTGAAAAGATAGATCACTAAAGTGCAATTGATTTGTTTAGTGTTTGAAACCAGTTACTGCAGTAGGCCTACAGTATCTTATTCTATTTAATAGATAATTGGTTATTGGTTTGTTCTGACAACCATTCATAGAAAATGCATTGCAACTTTGTAGGGAAACTATTTATCATCTATTATGGGGCCAGATTGTTAAAAAAAATGTTTAGAAACTATAAAAAAGAATCTAATGTATATAATTAATTTTTAAAAACAGTGGGTTGTTTAACTGAGTGGACCAGATATATGTAAAATGTTTACAAAAAGCTCATTTACTGTCACAATCAATACATATAAATTATCTAAGAAACTATAAGTAAAACTTGTTGAATATTAGTGAAAAATCTTTGAAATTGTAAATCTTTGTTTGGAAATTAAGACCTCCCAATCAGACCTTTTGGGCAAAACGTCTGTAACACCGCCCCCTAAAATGCAAATGAAATATGCAATCATTTTTTTTATATGAGTGAGTGAGTAGGGTTTTATCCCGCTTTTAGCAATATTCCAGCAATATTACAACTGGGGGACACCAGAAAAGGGCTTCACATGTTGTGCCCATGTGGGGAATTGAACTTGGGTCTTCAGTGTGACGATCGAACGCTTTCACCACAAGGCTAACCCCACCACCCTTTTTATATTAACACTTGAAATAAAGTTAAGAAAACATATAATATGATTTACTTTCATCAATTTATTTTATTATGCATTTTAAGATCTATCATGCACAACAAACAAATCTGACAAGTAAAATAAGAGATTCGAGTACCATAAATGTTTATTTGCCAGCAAGTTGTGAAAGCATATGCAACTTGTAAGGTTATTATATTACATCAGTGATATTGAAACATGCCCACAATATTTCAAGAAGTATTCAAACCTACAGTAATAAACACATCATGTCAACATGATAGAACTATAAACTGTTTTGGTATTTATTGAATTATTAACATGTAATAATTTTTTTACATATATCATCAATACAAGTTACTTCTTATATAAGCATCCCTCCAGATTTAATGACAAAAATATATATGTAAATGGTATGATATTTTTTTGTAATGTTGTGCATAGCTTGACTAATAAAAAACACTTTTTCATTGCAGAATCTATCTACACCTCATAAACAATAGGTTCACTTTGGGGATTTGCAGAAATAGTTGAAGAATAATGAGAAAAGTTATTCAATCATGTGTTGTCGAGGTGATTCATGAAAGATTTCCATCTGATGTATGTAATGTTTTTCTCTATGCTCATTAAAATAAGCTTTTTTCACTGAAATCTTGTTTTATGGTCTCTGACAACAATCAGCCTTTTTCTGCTTCATTTGATAAGTTTCTGTAATACAGGATGGCTGATGCTGGATCAGGTAGTTTTGGGCAAGGGCGAAGGCCGGGAAAAGACTGAAGAAAATATCAAAAGCACTGGCTAAATGCTCAGTGGCCACTTGTTAGTGCACTGGTTGACTATTTCAAAAGTACAGCTCTCTTGATGTCTAAAGCACTGTACCTCACAAGACACTCTAATATTTTATGACTTGTAACTCTGCATGAAAATAAACACAATTTGCACACAATGAAAATGGATCTCAACACCAGGGATTTCTTGTGACACCGTTGGGGCAGGATACTCTCACCTTTCGCGAACACCTGGTATTATCACTATTTGATAGCGATTCATTAACACGTGCTCATGATTTAGTCAGAATCGTACCATTAACTGATTTTTACAGCGTTTACATATGAATATGGAAAGGGTTTTGTCGCATTTATACTCTTCCATATCATTGTGGGACCTGAAAAATATAAATATAATTTAAACATAGATTTGTCAAAATAATATGTACACTGACTAAATAATTGTTAAAGAAGGTGGTAATAATCTTCAGCAGTGTCAGGCATGTCACTGGGTGCCTGAATACAAATATCATCAGTAAACTGTACAAATTGTATCAGATCTAAACTTTTATATGTCATTCACAGTATACGTTCATTTGTCATCCACTCTACACTTTTACAACAAAAGACAAACAATATAGAATATAAGAAATTATTTGCATATAGTATTTACATGATTATTCATTGTCAAAATATTATTTTGTACCTCATACTGTGAAGCATGGTGTGCCATGCTTCTGGTGTACATTGGACAGAGACTTTACACCATGATGGACTGGGGACCTGTACTTTCTGGGCATCAGTGTCTGGCATGACTTGGCTCGAAACTTCATATTTGAAAGATACAACATAGAAACATTAACACTTTTGTCATCAATATCTCACTATCACAAAATATAAAATGGTAACTTGATTTTTTTCATGTATAAATGTGCTATAAATAGTATATGTGTGTAAATTGCAACATGAAATTTGAATATTTTGGGTGGTAGGTGGGAGATGATTTTGGATAGTGACTGGCTATTTTGCCAGCTACAAACCAGCAAAACCAGATATCTTTTTGAATAAAAAATATATAGAGCCCAAATATAAAAAAATAAACATGTTGCAACAATGTATTTTTGCAGATTTTTGCTTCAACAGTCTGAATCAAAATTATTGTACATGATTATTTAAAGATTAGGTACACACACAAACACACACATACACAGAATTTCAATGAGTTTATATAATTTATAATTTGTTTTCCTGTGTTATTATAAAGTTTATTAAATACCGAAATGAGATGATTTGTGTTAATTCCAGACGGGAATGGCTGTTAAACTAAAACATTACGTAACACAACTTACTCCATCAACAGGAGTTTGCTGCATACTGCAACGATCAGCTGATCAGGAGTATCGACATAACCATGCAGGAAGTGAACATGTGAACGAGACAACATCGCGGATATTCATGATTATCAAGTGAAACTATGTACAAATATCACCCTACCCCTGCTAAAATACATTTCTTACATACCACTGTGGTTAGAATAAACTAAAACAGCAAACTTACCTGATGAGTTACTTCAACTTTACGGCGTTTGTTCACAAAAACATCCCAGTCAGGGTCTTGATGAGAGTGCTGTCCCTTTAGCCCGTTTCCATATAAGGATCGTACACCTTCCGCTTCCGATCAGTTTCAGCACAGGACCATATGTAACTAATAACAGTAACAAAAACGGCCTTCGACCTCGTCTATAATTTTTTGGCGAGTTTTTTTTATTGTTATTATTAGTCACATATGGTCCTGTGGTTTCAGAACCAGCAGGTATCTAAACTCTCACGGAAGACGACAGCAAGAGCCAATAAGCGCAACACAAATGAACGAATAAGCGCAATTCATACAACGGACCCTTCCAACCATAATCGCGAATCTTACAGTATGTTATCAGTGCATTGTTGTCTTCTCAGTCGCGATTTTGGAAAACGAAATAATTTTAGAGTAATTGTGCTTAGCGTTGTATCTTGGACAGCTCGGCACCGAACAAAACAATAGCTAGGCTGCGCATCTGAGAAGATAGAACCACACACCTACATACACCACGGGAAACGCGTCTAATAAAGTCTTATGACGTCATTCCTTTATCAATTGGCACCAATGACGTCATATTGCAAGGGGCATAAGGCATGGTGTGTTTATTTTGGAAATAGAACTCTCTGTAAATGTGATAAATATGAACCGATTTTATGAATAAATTAAATTAGATACTTGTGATATTTTAATTGTTTTGCTTCCGAAACTACTAGGTAAATACTTTTCATGATGAAAAAGTGCAAGAAAAATAGGTTTATTTTCGTGTGAACTTGCCCTTTAATGTATTGAGATAGTAAGACACTGAGGAAAAGTACTGAACATCAGCCGTGTTGCATTATTATGGCTTCATATTTCATTCGGATTTGCATTGTTTGTTTGTTGTTCAACGTCGCAATGAGCAATATTCGAGCTATATGACGGCGTGCTGAAAATAATCGAGTCTGGACCAGACAATCCAGTGATTGTTGTCATGAACATCGATCCACACAATTGGGATACGATGACATGCACCAAGTCAGCGAGCCTGACCACCCGATCCCGATGTGGTCGCCTCTTACGACAAGCATAGTCGCCTCTTACGGCAAGTAGGATTCTAAGCCGGATCGTCACGGTTACATTCATATTTGTATTAAATATGTAAATCAAACGTGCTTTTACATATGTACACAAGTTGATAATGTGTCAAGGGGATACATATCTTTTAACAGAGCTATGCTTTTATACATTGCATGCTATATATAGTGTGTGACTGTTGTGGATAGTGAAAAATAGTCTAATGATTGTAGTTGGCGAAGGTTCCTGTGATGTTGTGGCCTGTAATCAGTTCTCCACTTACATCATTACCGACATACATCATGACCCACATGGGTCTGTCAAAATCAACATCTGTGACGGTGGTGTACACTGTGTTATCACCGGCATCAATAACCAATATTTTGTCATTAGCCCCATCCATTAGAAAACATAGTTGTAGGTCAATAGATTGTCCAACTCTGTTTTGAATGAGAGGGCGGTCAGTGAGGAAGGTGCTATTATAGAGCACACGGAGACACAGCTGCTGCTTGTGGTAGGGGCATGTAGCAAAATATACACTCAGTCCAGTGACTTGATTACCGCCAGTATCTACAGGGGTGGGAGTCAGGGCAATCTCTTGTATAAGTGTATTATCTTCTATCAATTCGTTTAGACAAACCCGAAACTTTACGCGATACATGCATCGCTGGCCTTGACAGTTTTTAACCATTAAAGGCCTGGATGCCAGACATGAATTGATATCTTGTATCCGACATCCTGTGTCAGGAGAAGGGACGGCTGAGGTGGTGTTTGTGATCACACATCCAGACACGTCAATATTGTTATGAGCAGTGCTTGAGTCCCATTCCAGAGTCGGGCCTGTGAGAAGAAAACGTCACAAGACACTACTATCTACCAACCAGAAAAAGAAAGTCACAAGTTATCATAGACATTTATAAGAAGTGTTATATCAATTTCAAATGTCATAAGCGTTCTTCTTCTATACATTGGGGTGGTCGGGTAGCCTAGTGGTTAAAGGGTTCGCTCGTCAAGCCGACGGCCGGGTTCGATTCCCAACATTGGTACAATTTGTGAAGCCCATTGCTGTTGTCCCCCGCCGTGATATTGCTGGAATATTGCTAAAAGTGGCATAAAACCTTACTCACTCACTCACTCTCTTGTATATTTCTTATTCATGACATTGAAAACCCAAGAACCTCTTGCATGGAACATCGCTAACGCAAATCCTATCATAGCTCCTATACTTTTACATTGACGACACTGCGTTTTACGCTCGTTCAGATCTCGAAAGTGATCGAACCTATCGAACTCAACAGACAAATGAATGACAAAACCAATGAATAATATACTGTAACATCATTGAGTCAAGGACGCAGATCTTACATGTTATCTTCTGGTCACAGATGCTCCGGTCCATCGCCATCACTGAAACAAAGATATTAATCATTATGTGTGTCCCATGTACACGTACTGCCTGCTCCCACTACTTTAATGCAGAAGGTCTACTGTGAAGATCAAGGTCAGAATAGGTCTAACGGGATCGGGTGGTCAGACACGCTGACTTGGTTGGTGCATGTCATCGTATCCCAATTGCGTACATCGATGCTCATGGTGTCAATGACTGGACTGTCTGGTCCAGGCTCGATTATTTACAGCCCGCCGTCATATAGCTGCCATATTGCTGAGTGTGGATTCAAACAACAAACAAACAAATAATGCAGAACGTACCTGTTTTAACAATACCATCATGTGAAAAAGGAAGTACAACATGCAATTCACTGGACGGGACTGTGTCCCTCAGCTGCCACACGTAATGGAATCCCAGACATCAACGTGCGCCAAGTTGGTGTTCGTACCATATCAAGCTGACAGGGCACGATAATGTCTGACAGACTGTTATCCCCTGGGTACCACAGGGACACGTATGTGTTTGTCCTTCAACCCCACTTTGAGGTTGAATATATAGAACATCTGATTTGTCAAGACGCCAAATTTTATTTCTGAAACGTCACCACGAACCAAAGTTTGTTTAAGGAAAACCTCGCAAACATGATTGCAGAAAGGAACTTTCCGTCATTGAATATCAGTGTCCTAGCACTATGAAATCGGCATTGATCCAAACCAGTACAAGCAGCCACACACACACACACACACACACACACACACACACACACACACACACACACACACACACACACACACACACACATGCACACACACATGCACACACACACACACGCACACGCACACGCACACGCACACGCACACACACATGCACACACACACACACACACTAACACACACACACGCACACACATATGCATGCATGCAGGTAGCTTTATCAGTACAATAATCTGGGAAGCGACGTTAATACCCTATACACCTCACTTATTACATTTAAACGTCTTCTTCTTTATGTGAATGTAGTACGACCCGTTGTAACTGTGACTTTGTGAGGTTGGTTGGTTTACGGTTGCCAGTGTGAACATGACGTCCTATTTGAAGATGTGTACACAAATAGTGAAATAAAAACATGATAAGAATTCAATTTGACATTTTGTGTGAGTTCGAGGATGGGTTTCCATAGAGTAAGGGACAAACTGTATGAACGTCGGAGCTTTCACGTCAATTCTTAAATAACAAAATTAATCATATTTTATTCTTAAAATATGTAAAATACTGAGACAAAATGAAGAGAATAACCACATTCTAATTACACACATACGTCCGATATTAACAACAGATTTGACTTTTTAGATTTCTTTTTTATATGTAGTATTAATGTCTATGTTATCAAAAACGCAGGTTTCAGGTGAACGCACGTTGATGAAATATATCACTATTTTGATCAATATAGCAATGTCGTCACGTCTCATTGCCATGTCTCCAAAGACATAAAACAAGTCATGACGTGAAACGAAATTGTGTCAAATTTTCAGTTTTCATCATATTTGCTAGCACTTGATTATTAATGGTACACCATGAGTCACATGACACTGACACAATCAGGTGAATGCTTGAACCCAGGGACTAATTTACGTGTAAGATATGGTCATCCATTTCGCTATGACTTCCTATGTGTGTAGTATGATATCCTCATTAATTATTATTTGAGATGACGTTGGAATGGACTGGTTAATTGTGAACAAAACAATGCGAAAATACATTGTCGTTATCCACAGCAAATTATCACCAAACTCGTATGCATAACGTTATATATAAACATGCAAATCAGCTTGATATAGATTTAAGTCCTTCAGAAATTAGACAGTATTTTGTTGGTGTACGAAAAAATGTGGTGCAATGTGCTACGAGTTGCCGTATAACAAAATCTCGGCAACACAAAGCACTGTCGGTTTCTTGAGCGAGTTCAATGATTGCAGTTAATTTTACACCATGACTTATTTAATTTTCAGATCTTATAGAAATGTGCGTCATACAACTCATTCGTCATCCAGAAAGTAAAGACTGGCATGAACTGGCATTGTTTATCATTGAGTGATTATGAGCAGTCTATTAGTCAAAATGTTAAATAACTATATATTGTTATCAATCGATACTTGCAGTATGGATTCAGGGAACAGTCTTTATGTCTTTTTGTTTATGTTCATAAATGTAATACATCCGCACAAACGTAAGTGTCAATTACGTGTACACTAAAATATTTGCATATTTGTACCTGAGGCTACATATGAAGTAATTCTTATTAATAAATACGTTGAAGTTATGACTTCACATGATGTCTTTCTAATCCTTAACACAAAAGAAACTGTAGATAACATACAAAATCAGATTATCGTTTAGCGCAATAACGCAACTACAGCCCAACCCATTCTTTTATCAGCAAATCAGGACACAGTAGTCGGTTAGTGGACGTGGCCTTATTTGTTTTCGGTTTATGGACTCATAAATAAAACGTGACAACAAACTTTTCCATAACAGCGTAAATAAACTTTGAGGCAATATCTTTTCGCATTTCCAAACACTGATTGGTTACCGGTGATGTATGAAGTCTCCGATATTACAAAAGTGCACATGCTATTTAATTTCTTCAACCTAATCAAACAGACAAAATGAACGGTCAAAGCCCATCCGATGTCATTATTTGGAAATACCCCTGATGGTTATGGTTTAATCAAAATGTATCCCTGCAATGAAAGCAGTTTTAGATTTTGGATGACATGGCTAACACCAGGGAGACCATACAAAGGATAGTCTATATACGATTGCCACTCCCTTGTCATCCATCTATCCTGGTATACCAACACCTGTGTATTTGTCTTCATTCACTTGATGCTCAGTTAATGAATTTATTACAGATATAATTAGTGGTAGAACCACTCAGTTTACCTGACAAAGCTTCCAATTTGGCTTTTCTTGTGTCTGGGGTAATTATTCAATCCAAATCCAGGTTTTGTTTTAATCCTATCATTTTCAGCTTGGGGATGAAATTAAACATCAATTGGAATTCGTTATAATACATTTTTCAGTCAATTTATAAAATAACAGAACAATTAGAAGTTTGATAAATTGCATAGTTGAACATTTTAGTCATATTACACATTGGCTATAACATTTAAAAACGATAGAATAAGCAGTGCGCAGGTGAAAATTAAATAAAAGTGACAAATGCGCTGACTGTTGGCGCAGCACAGGTCGCGAACAAGTCGAGATTTCTGGGATACCACCAGGGTACTTACGGTAAAACACATCAACAAAGGCAACAATCAGACCCGGGGAATTGTTGAAGATCAGTGCCCCTTTAAAGGAGACGAAGCAAGTCTGGTTGATTTCCGTTTATGTTCAAGTGAATAATTTACCACAGTACTGTACGAACATGGTATGAGTCGGATCATTTTTGTCATTGGAAGTAAATACGGCCCACAGTGCAACGGCTTACCGGGCGACAAACGAGGATAATAATGTATCATGAAATATTAAGAGATTACACTGCAAACACGAAAACGTCGTTTTTTTCCGTATATGGTCATTGGACGGAAAAACGACTAAAAATTCATTAAAATTGATTAATTGGTCAGCGTCTAGAAAGTGTCCAGAAAAGGGTCGAGTTTTTCAAGCGTAAAATGGACGGAAAAACGATGCTTTTTGCTCCGCCTTGTACAACTGTTAACGGCCAATCAGATGGCGCTGGTCCCCCGACGCACGTGATGTCCAAGGCTTCCTTTCGGAAGCTTTAGGTTTCGTATTTCTGGCATGCCTTGCTCTAGTATCTCTCGCGCGCAGTGCAGCGAGATTTGCTGATAAGCTAGTTTTAGGATATGTTACATGTTAATGGAATTCAGACACGCGCCAAGAAGTCAAACCAAACAATGTTACTAAGTTTATTGTGGTGACGGCTATGTACAGTTACCCCTATCGGATAATGGGTTGTGTTTCATTTGGTTATAACAATAACTAATTTTTTAATGTGAAGTTTACAAGATATACGACTTGGACGCGAGGTCGGTCACATGACGTTCTTCACGTGACTGTATTCTTGAAAAGCCGTAAACACTGACTACTTCCACATTCCTGGGGAAAACCCTTGGAATTCCCTGGTACGAATTCATACAGAAGCGTGGTTGCAAGCCCATTTAAGGATACCCTCGCTACAACCCATCCCAGAGAGAAAAAAAACACGAAAAAAAATCCAAACTGTCGCAGTGACAATTTACAGAAATCTATGAATTTACCTTAGTATCTATTTGACACATCTTCACAATCACCTTTCAATGATCGGCCAATTTATCAGTGATGCCAAAGGCTTGAAATAGCCACAGGTTAATTAACAACTTCGAAAATATCTCCCGTCACGTTTATCGTGTCGGCCATTTTGACGTATTGTACTTGATGTAAATGTATTACGACGCTGTCATTGTAATTGACTTACTAAGGTAATTCTGTAAAAGATCTTCTCATCTTATGAGGATATTGTTTGGAATATATTTCTTGTAAACATACAAAAACATATGTTCCTCGCTTTGGGGGGAACTATTTTATTCCGGGGTGGCCCATTAAATCTAGTAGTAAGTCAAGGCACCATGCGTGATCTGTTATTTTATGTGTTTAAATTACGATTTGGGGCGTTAATAAAATACACTGACGCAAGTATATTCTATTCAAATCAATTGGATAATTGAATATGCTTTCTTTTACATATTACATAACATCACTGCACAAAATATGAAAAGTTGCAGTAACACACTACGGTAATCGCATTAAACATCATTTTCAACTGTACAGTATTTCAGTATTTCAGTTATATCATGGTGTATCAGACTGATGTGGGATAAAAATCCGAAGTGGTTCAGGTCATCCAATGGGTGTTCGGGAAAAGGTGAGCGTATCCTGCCACACAAGTGGCACCCGTCACAAACACATGCAAGGACAAGTCAATTGTTCACCTGAACAAAGCACGGAAACACACAATGATGCCCGTCCTCAGTTTTACCGAGCATGTAAATTATTTTGTCCGTCAAAAACATGGACGAGTATAAACAATATGTTCATTCACGTAATACAGGTCATACATTTGACAAAATGTATTGACTCGGAGCATTATTGTTAATCACAGAGTATGCAGTTGAACTCATCTCCCATCCCATTATTGATAACCCCTTCTTGAAGATCTATGAAATCAGAAGCTGCAACACTCTATCTTTTAACTGGCATGTCAGACTTCTATTTCATTACTAAGTTATATTTGCACGGATTACTATGGAAGGGACATTGTCTCGTTGTCGCATTGTCGCATTGACGCCTTTACAACAACAAGCAAAACCTGTCAAAATTAACAAAAGCGCGACAATTGGCCATTTGTCGCATTGTCGCGTGTTCGCATTGTCGCTCTTTGATAATCCTTTTCTTTATTTTACGAAAGGGCGACGATGCCGTAACGCGACATTTTCAAGGTCAAAATATGTCTCGTTGTCGCATTGTCGCCCCATCACAAATGTGTATAAAAGGCGTAAAGTTCAGTTATTGTTACAGTTAGGAAGTTCAACCTGATAAATGTACGTCTTGAAATGAAAACACAAGTCCGTCCGCGAGTCCATAACGTTTTATTAAGAGCTCTTCTCTAAAAGTGCTTAGCGTTCAACTCCCAGTTCCAAACACGTAGTACCTCCTCAATAATCCACATACCTCCAGTGCAGTGGTCTTCCGGAAGATCTTACTCTTGACCGTATTAGACAACTGATGAGTGCACGCCTGACCTGTGACCTCGTTGCAACCCTCGTGATGTGTTTGCCGAAGGGAGAGGTGTAGGAAATGTGTGCTCCAGCCCAGCGCAGAGCTCGCGACACACTGTATACTGATGTATACAGTATATTGCAGTTGATATACTGTATACTGCATGTGATACTTATTTGCAGACATGTTACAACTTTCAAGATTCAAGATTCAATTTGCATATATTTCATATACAACAGACCGCCGTCATATATCACTGGAATACTGCTGAGAGCGGCGTTAAAACAAATTGTTTTCATAATGGAGCGCTGCAGTCATTTAAAATAGAACCGTATACATATGTACATGTGGTACCAACTCACTCTATTTGTTTCGAATATTCAGCAGAAAATATATTATTAACCAGGTCTTTGGGAAAAGATATCAGATTTTCATAAGCAGCCACATAGGGATGATAAAGGACCCCTCGCTGATTAGGTTCTTGTTTACTTAAGAGTAGAGATGGCCATGTTAGATGATATAACCAAAATCCGGGAGCTCCGGCGGGGGGCAAGCTGGTCTTGTTAGTGTATGGTATGAGCTGTGACGTTGACCCAAGAGAATAATGTAAAACATGAGACCAACTCAAGTCTATAATGATTGGGAAAGTCTAGATTTCCACAGCTCTAGCCTGAAATTAAGGATTGTTCTATGCTCCATTTTAATAATTATTGTATTATTTTCATTTTGTAGACATGGATGGACCAACCAGGAAAGAAATTGATGGAATATTAATATCACATGTTACCACTGATCCAGTTAAATTCATCACACAATAATAAATTAGTATTTGACATTACGGCATTTGATTATTGGGGCATGATCATGTACATGTTCACTGTAGTAATGTACACACCAGTCAACTTTATTATAATTTTTATCAAAGTGTAGCGCGGCATCAACGATTACTTTATGATATCCTCACTTGTCATCGATGTATTGACATCGAACAATGGACGGCAATTCGAAATTCTTATGGATAGCTTCAATAGGGACAGCGCCGGTGTCAGCACAATTTTCCTAGTTAAAATAAGTATCTACAAAATATAATCTGAAGCAGACAAGAACAATATTTTTTTATTAATGCTTACTTTCAGGGATAGAATTAAGGCAATCTAGGCTTGCCAACTCGTTCTAGACTTGAGCTGGATTCCTTTTAAATTTATTCTGTATGGTCTGGGAGACGAACGGGCGTCAGTATCGCATGGAGAACTGGGACAGCCTTAATCAGTGTAATCGGATATGTTGTGGAGTTTCGGTTTTGGGCTGTTTGCTGAATATATAGAATTGCGAGTTATGTATACTCTGTATTCTTTCGTCATGGTAGCATATATATTTTCTATGTTGCTTTTTGAATTATCCACAAATAATGAGAACTACAATGTAAACCTCTCTCTGGAGATATGCAATAATACTACTGAAGGGCATATCTGAAAAATGGGACTTCTCGACAAATATTTCTTTCTTAAATACTACCCGTTACAGGCATTCTGATCATTATATCATACTTTGTACAGTTTAAAAGAAAAATAATGGCAAATTGTGTATCTTTCTACATTTTGAATTAATTATATTTTCTGAAATAAAACCTTAGCATCAGATAGTGATATACACGAATATGATCTATACTATTATAAATGAATTATCAATTTCGTATTATGAATTAGATAAACAGAAATATGATAGTAAAACAAATTATTTTAATCTATTCTTGTGAATAGGTAACGAGAGATCTGGGCAACGCACTAACGTAGCCATTTATAAAAAATGAAATATTAAAAGTTTAGGGGTTTGAACATGCACATTGAATGACAGGGAAGAAAGCAAGGCAATAATTAAATTATGAATCAAATTATGTTATAAATATAACAGAATATTTAGAAAATATAAGTTTAATTTCTCATTGTTGGAAGGTGTTTAATAATTATATAGATTTTGTTTGATTGTTTGTTGTTTAACGCCGCATTCAGCAATATACCAGCTATATGACGGTGGTTCGTAAATAATCCAGTCTGGACCAAAGAATTTAGTCATTATCATCAAGAGCACCGATCTACGCATTTGGGATACGATGACATGCATCAACCAAGTCAGCGAGCCAAGTCGCCTTCGTACAAGCATGGGTTGTTGAAAGCCTATTCTAAACCGGATCTTCACGGGTATTTTTTTAAATGATAAGGTACAATGAAATTCTGTATATGTCCATAATAAGTGTGTATAAGTAGATGGATAATATGTCCATACACACCAAGTAAATGGTATATGCATTAATTTAAATGCAAATGATTCAATGATGAGTTCTTTCACAAGTCCATATTTCAAGGCATGTATTTGATATTCATAATAACTCCACAAAAGCTACACAATGGCAACAAAACGGTACCAGCATCACAGATACCAATAATACATGAGATACATATAATTACTTTAAAGTTAAACCATGTATCTAAATAGAAAATTAGAAGGATACACTTCCGACATTTTTCGTATTTTGTTTTCGTTTGGAGAGAGAAGTTGTGATTGGTATCTGATGGGTGCAAACAGGTGTTCCCTTCCGCCCAGGCCTTGCGGCAATGCTATAGCCCAAAATGAAACAAGCCTTGTTCAACAGGTTCAGACTCAAATTTCTATCCCACTTGGGCTCCTTTTAAATTTAAATATAATTTCTCGTGTCGATATGTGTCAGAAGAAATGAAATATTACAGCACTGGTGAATAGGTTATATGCGCATGTCAGCGTCGATCCTATAATATCCTTTTATGCAAAATACATATATACTGATGAATTAAGGTAGTAATACTACGCAAATATATGTCCAGATGCATACATCAGTATCATCTCGTGATCTTAATTCATGCTTTGAGCCCTTTTTCTACCGGAGATTCTGGGGTGTTACATCACACCAGAAAGCCAGGTCCAAATTCAAGTCATAATTTCATGGTCCGTCTTGTATGTTGAAAACCAATATCGCAATATGACTAAATATTGCTGAACGTGGTATTAACCCGATTACTCACATAATTATTCCATTGTCTACAGTCATCTACGAACACTGTACTATCTTTAAGGAGGTATATCTGTATCATCCAAATGTCCATACATATATGTCCACATTTATATGTATAAAGCAAGTCGTCCTGCACTCTTCCTTAAAAGATAAATGTTAAGCATTTCCTCTGTATGAATTTATATAATGTAATATCGTTTTAATGTAATGCTGATGCAGTAAACGTGCCACAGACCTGATGCTAGAATAACATCTAATTTCTGAAATGAACATATTTTACAGAAAAAAACAGTTGTTTAAACAATACTTATAAAATATAAGAACAAGGAGCCAAGAGCCAAATATTGGGCTGTGTTGGACATATTTTTTTCGGGGTCTTATGACAGACAAACCTGATGCCTTTAAGTATAAAGATAAGTAAGTATAGATGTTGTACATATTCAAATATGTTCGTGATTAACCCAACCTTGAAAAATATTGAAAGATGAGTGGTAACTATTTATGCCATTATTTCAAATTAGAATGAGAGCACATCAGGAAAGCATGGTACTTTAATATACGTATCCTGTTAACCCTTGTTATTCTTTTTTTAAGTAAGAGCAGCATGTATATCGAGAGTATAGGTTTGGTGCGTGACATATCTCACAGTACTTTCAGAAAGTGTGCATATTCTGTTTATCGGCAATAAATAACATAAGACGATTCATACGGGTAAATACGATTTACTTCAGAACTGGTAGAGATTATTTAAGGTTAGGGGGAAACGTATGTAATTAATTAAACTTTGGCCCGGTTTGAAGGATTTGGGTCCTGGCTTGGGCTTTGTGTTGGACGTGTAGACGGCATTTACAGGTTTGACGTATCAATGACAAAAATGATGTCAGATGCAATTCTCTGCCATTTCGGGTGAACAATTGGCTTGCCTTTGGATGTGTTTGTGGCGGGTGCCACTAGTGGATCGGAATGAGCTCGCGTTTTTGCGAGCATCCAATGTCATCATTTATTATGGTGAATCATGAAACATGCTCCTGATGTTGTCGCAATGGTGCAGTTGGCGCTACTTTTGGCAAGGGTTTCTCATGATAATGGAAATGCCTATGTCGCTTTTGTTGACCGATAAACATGAAAAGATATAAAGTTAGTGTATATGGTCATGTAATTAAGAAACAAACGACGAGTGGGAGTTGTTTATTGTACGATAAACAACGACCGAGACTCGTTTATTTCTATATGAGATATCAACATTACGTACAGCCTCTTTTAGGGTGTTAAATTAGGAAAACATACACGCTTTACAATATTTACCCGTACTTAAATAATGATGATTCCTTGAATAGAATCCGACAGCGGCCATGCTAGATAAATCCATATTAGGATTTGAGTTTGGTCCCGCATATTCTCACAATTTTCTCGTCAATCATCTGTACCTTTTCTCCCAATACCGATTGTCATATCACTCTCACTTTCGGATTCTCCAGCAACATTTATTGGGAACAACTCACTAGACACATACCTCTCAAAAATAAGGTCAAATTTAAAAATTTTACTTTTCAAGTTGCGAGTGCATGTTCGAATCTCAATAAATGACGTCATGATAGAACAATTTATATCGTGAAATAAATATCGCTTCCTTCTTTGTTCTTTGTGATTTATCGCGTAGCTATCTTATATCATCAAATGCCAATTTCTAATTGCTTTATCATGTTGATCCGTGTCATGTAGCAATAACATACACAAATATCGTTGACTTCGACGTTGAATAGTGTCATGAAATATGATTATCCTCTTGTGTGCAATATTTCTGGTTGATAAATCTAACATATTCTTACTTTAAGAATAGCGACTATACATTATTATATATCCCTTATCAGGTCTCTGTAACATTTGCAAAATGATACAAATATAAAAATACAACGGAACCTAAATGTAATGTTTTAATATCCTTACGTTGCTGAGTGCAGCATTTAACAACAAACAAACAAAACATAATATCTTTAAGAATTATGTTAACAATTCCATTGCTAAAAATAATCTCACAATCTCCATACCTCTTTCTCTCTATGAAAACATAATAACTTTTTTTTAATAATCTGAAGGAATAATAATGGCAATACTATCATAATTATCATCATTATTTATGTTACTTATCCTCAAGCGAAGTAGTCCTCCACATTATACATTCAGTGTAGAAGCCCATGAAGTTAGCAAATGATATTATTCGGTCGAACGTCTATCAGCCATCTATTCTATTCGTGAAGAACATTTCACGTGGGACCAACAGAGGGAATTATGACTATCGACTTGCTAATTATTTTTTATATTCATGCCAGCTCAAACGATCTATTGGCTTGATTTATTGTTATGGTATCCACAAAATAAGTAGGATCCGATTTTTTCCGTTTTTGTTGAAATAAAACTAAATAATATTTGCTGTTTACATATCAAAGTTTGCCAAATTGTTACAAAATGTTTGCCCACAGCAAGGCTACCTATCCCCAACATATTGTGCTAGGAACAGTATCACTGGACTTAGGGAGGGCGGTATTCCTCCTTGTGGGTCACCTGCTTGGCAATATGGGACGGGAAAACTGCAGGGGGTGAGGGCAGTTAAGTTGATGGTACAGACAGATAAGAGAGATCATTTTACAAATGTGAAACCTCAGTCCACAAAGGAAGAGGCGAAAGCTGAAACTTGGTGAGGTTTACAGAACAAAGGCAGTTATTTCTAGTTTCTTATACTGACTCTCGAAGATACATTTAATAAAACAATTAATGCGTGTGTGTGTGTGTGTGTGTGTGTGTGTGTGTGTGTGTGTGTGTGTGTGTGTGTGTGTGTGTGTGTGTGTGTGTGTGTGTGTGTTTGTGTTTGTGTGTGTGAGAGAGGTAGAAGAAGAATTGTACACCATAAAAATGGCTACGTATGTAGTTGGGGTAGATATGTTGAATGCCCGGCCAGTATGACCTTTGAGTCACTACAGTTTCAGTCATTAAAATGCGTAAAACAGTATTTGAGTGAAAGAAAACACTATTAGTGAGTGAAACAAAAGACCTCAGTACAGGCACACCCAGTCCCCCAACCCCAAGTCTGCATGTACGAATACTCATACCCGCCACATCCTCAACCACTTAACTTACTCGCACAATCATCTGACAACATGTTCGCCAACCCTCGTATCACAACGCATGCACGCATGCACACACACACACACACACACACACACACACACACACACACACACACACACACACACACACACACACACACACACACACACACTCACACACACACACACACACACACACACACTCACACATCACATTCTTCTTTACCCACCATTATGTCTACGTCAGCCATCATGGATCCATGCGCATGCTTTCATACATAATCCATCCTCCCACCATTCCCCAACATCCATCGAACTATAACTATATCCGCCCTCATGTATCGGTATTCGTGCTTTCATACATACATACACCCCCCTACCATTCCCCTACATCCATCGCAGTATAACTATGACTATAACCGCCTTCGTGCATCCGCACTTATCTTCACACTGCATTGCATATGCATCGAATTACACGTTTAAAATATCGTAAATATTTTACAACATGTACATATTATATATCAGCAAACAGAGATTATTATAACGCAATAGATTTCATCCGTCAAAACATCACAGAAAGAGGGGCAGCCTGGAATTTTACAATGGCATCTGAATGCACTAAGACGTTCAACTGGTCAGGAGGTGAGAGTTGCGGAAGATTACGGTAAACTTCAGTTACAGATCTCCATTACGAATATCTAAAGTATGAATAAAGATCACAGCTTGCTATGGCGTGTACTTCATGCCTGCAGAATTAGCAATGTCCTTAGCTTTAAATTGTATGTCTAAATGCTTATGTAGACAAAGACCCAAATGTATATAGGCATGACCATATTATATTCTACGCAAATATCACCACATTTAAAAACAAAGCTAGATTGAGTCTTTGAAGGGCATTAAGAACTGATACACACAAGGAAAATATTTATGGATGTCAACGGAGGAACACTGCGTTTCGGAATATATACTTTCTCCTTCATCAGGTGCATATTATTAAATGCTATGAGGCAGAGAACATATATTTGTACCTGTAAGAACAACAAAAGTAAAAAGATATCAAAGATGGGAACGCAACAAGGGAAGCCAACAGATAACTGGCATGGCGCTGATTACCCCGCCTCCCGTTTGCCCACTGTCCATTTCCCATTACCAATCATTCATAAGTTAAGTTTTGGCTTTAATTTGTCCATTGATAATCAACCATCAACGTCTATTATCTCCACCCTAAAAATATGTAGTTTACTGAGAAAGTGGTATCCAAATATAATGTGTGTTGCTGTTGACCACTTTCTTAAAGGCATTGTTGGTTCAAAGCTTTCGGTCATAGAAGCCGTGCCATTTTTCTCTTGTCAGAGGAGTACACAAAGTATACGTCATCTGGACTAACATTTTTGGTTCGGTGGCTGGGTTAGATCGCCAACATTGTGTTCTGGCGATTGGGTGCCTCACTCACAGTGTGGGTTCAAATCCCGGACGGGACTCAACCCAGGAAAGTACGAGAACCTGTACTTTACTCAGAAAGTGTTATCCCAATTATAACATTTGTTGTCAAGAAAACACAATAAATGTATATTCGGCTTTGGATGGGTAATGATATCACAGACATATACGGATATTGATGATGACTTGGAGGAGCTTCGTAACGCACGTCTTCTCAATTCAGGGATTGGTAAATCCAAATATGTGTGTGCGCGTGCGTGCGTGCGTGCGTGCGTGCGTGCGTAAATGTGGGCCTGTTGGATGTTACATAAAACATTCATCTTGAGCGGGATGGTAGTTCGAGTTGGATTAGCATGTTAACTATATGATCTTCTTTAGGCAGAGAATGCCGCGCATGAATGTATTGATGAAATTCCTAGGTACATGGGACCTTTTCGTCCCTAGGAATACCCACAGTGGAGACTTCAATGGGGATAGGGTGTACACAATGTGCTACCTGGTAGATTGTGTGTCATCAGACCGGACAACGTTGGTCTTTGACTGATTGTGGCGTAAAACACACTAATGTATTATTCATTTACTTATATCGGAAATTGAATGTTCATCTTAATTGTTATTGTTGAACATGTAATATATTTTTAAAGACATAAAACAGTGACATAATAACTACAACTTTATGTGAGCGCGAGTAGCTTTTTTGGAATGAGATGAATAAGTCTTATAAAGTTGTAAGCTTCACAACCGTGTAACTATGAATTGACTTTATTGGGTAATCAAAAAAGAGATAAGACCTAAAATAGCCAAATTTCATACGATTTCACTTGTCCACCATCGTGGATGCAAGGCGAAAACATTTCAGCGCGTTTGAAGCCACTGAGAATGCCCCCTGCAGAGTTGGACGGACATTCTGCGGTGGCGCGGCTGAGTTGACCAGAGGCTATCAGCAGTATTTCCTGTCCAGGTTATTTAGGTCAGTTTGTGTGTGTGTGTGTGTGTGTGTGTGTGTGTGTGTGTGTGTGTGTGTGTGTGTGTGTGTGTGTGTGTGTGTGTGTGTGCATGTGCGTGTGTGCGTGTGTGCGTGCGTTGGGGGGGGGGGGGGGCGTGGGGGGTGAGAATGGGGGGATAGATGATAGATTTAGCAACAAGTAAGGTCATCTTGAGTGGGAGGGTATTCGCAGATGGATTAGCATATGAACTATGATTCTCTTTAGGTAGAAAATGAGGATCCACGATGTTCGACCTGGTGGAAGTGTGTTATCAAACCTCACAGCATTGGTTTTTTGACTGACTGTAGCGTCAAAACAAACTCATTCATTTACTTGAACTGAATGTTCATCTTAATTGTTTTGGATAGTCACGGAGCCATGATCAAGAGTACAGGGTGTCATTAGATAGAAATAAACTAAGTAATAATAGGATTACCAGAAAAACGGGGTTTTACACACAAGCCAATAAACTTCGCTCATTAACACCAGAGTAAGTCAGTACAAGATTGAAAACTGCCCCATAATTATGTATGACATGCTTGTCGGGTATTGCTACATATATATGTGAAAACAAAGTTTTTAAAATGAAGAGCAAAACTGATGAAAGTTAACAATGAACGTGTAACGTGTTATATCGTCACTGCAAAAATAATGATTGTTTGTCTTTAGTATTAACATTCAAATACGTTATATCTGTATTAGCGATATTGTCTTTGTTCCACCGGTGAGTCACGCGTTAGCCGTACTATCTCGTAGTATAATTGTATTTCTGAAGACATCACGATACAGTTTTTACGATGCATCACGTCTGCACTAGCGCTTGATAACAGCCTTGTGTTTGGGTGTTTCAGTGGTTTAAATCGCTGCTCTTGATATTGTTGATTAAACTTTGATACTATGAACAATATACTGTTATGTGAGAGGATGACTTTAGAACGGTAACATACTAATAGTATATAGGATGACATAAACAGAACAATGAGAAGTTCGTCCAGATTAGTGTATAGGCAACATTTAATAATTAAAAAAATTACATTCAACAACTCCCCTTTTAAGACCATTTTCCTGACTTATAAGTAAATGCAAGAACAATCGGCCGGAATACAATGTATAGTTCTTGTCCACTTCCATATGACTATATAGCATACAATAAGCTATCGGGTCCCGTTTAGATCGGTTTGGGTGGCAGCCTAGATAGCCATAGAATAGTTTCATCTTGGAATCTCCCATATCACTGGGGATACTCTTCAATTTAAATGGAGTTATTCGTTACGATTCCGAACCTTCATGTGACTGTGTTTATGAACCATTGTAAAAAATAGTAGTGACATTAATTCTAGGAAACAAAACGCGAAATCGCGCATGCACAGAACGGAAAATTTGGTCAAAGCATTAAGTAATCCGCATGCGCAGAACGATTGATTTCAGTACTTCCGCTAAGCGCTTCGAGTGCAGCGTCAAACGCGGGCCTGTAATCTAACACGCGGGGACTGACCAATGAAAACTGAGAAGTAGAAATACCGGTAGACGCTGTTGCTTGATTGACAATGTCAATCAAGAAAGGGAGGAGCTTAACGCTATCGTTCTCTCCCAGTAAATTCCGATGTCAAATAACGACGTTATTTGGACGGAAAAACGATGGTTTGAAAACGTCCAAATAACGTCGTTTTTCCGTCCAATGACCATATACGGAAAAAAACGACGTTTTCGTGTTTGCAGTGTTACTACACGAGTGCCTGTCAGGTACCATTTATCTTACAACGAGTTGTTTCAAAACGTATCTCACGAGCGAAAGCGAGTTTGATACGCTTTGACACCATGGTGTGTAAGAAAAATGGTATCTGACATGCACGAGTGCAGTAATGTGTTTCTTACACAACCTAAAATCGCAACTTTTTAGCTTCGAATCGATGCATTTTGTCTGTTCTCATGATCGCAGTGGCGCATTAACACATAACACAAATATTGTAATGAGTGACTTCATCCGACGTACTGCTTCCTATTCATACATAATGTGACACTTCACATAATCCTAAAAACGTTTCGCCATCTGAGGATTACAAGGCCATGATGATAGTGCAAACTGGATAAGATCAAAGAACCCGCATGATGCTGAGTAAAACAAAATCACCTCAAAGAATTTACCAAATTTTCGTATGTACAACAATGTTTATATATCGTATGACATCACTGCCGGTGACCAATGTCGACAAAATGGCGTGATTTCGCGGGATTTCCAAACGGGGTTTTCGTTGATTGTAGGATGGTATATACATTAATGTGTCATGTCAGTAATAGGAAACAATCAGACTATCTACGTACTATTATTTGTTTTTATGTTTTACAATGTAACCAAGAGAATTTGTCAGAAATGCAGATCACTACCGTCGTCGTTGTGCGCAACTTTGCGTCAGTCATGGCGTCACACAGGAAACGAATTGATCTCTCAAAACGGGAGAGTGTAAAATCTGAATTTTGCTTTGTTTACATTTCAACAATTAAAGTTTTCCGAGCACAGTGTTCGTTTCCACACCTAATTCATTTCGCTTGATGTCATCTTCAATATTTGTATTGGTGACAGAGAACATTTGTCGCTTGATTCTACAATGTAGGAGGAATTCAGGGATGCATGTATCGCAGCTGAGTTTGAAATGTACGTGATCTAATAGGCGTTTCATAACCCGCATACGTGAAACGTGATTTTTGTCAACAGTATCCAATATGGCGGAAAGTGCACTTCGGCGTTCGTGTTTGGGTATTTTTCCAAACGATTCTAAACGAGTCCAGATTCCTCGGCGACGTTTCAGAATTAACGTTGATGTTTCGGTGAAAAACAGATTCCCGTGATCACTAATGTGCTATTTTTGAAATTCAATTCTTCAACTAAATATCCGATATTTAGATTTCTGAACCCACAGTAATTTCGCTTTGCCTAAAGTGACAGTGGATGATATCACAGAAGAGACAAGCGATTTGAGCATGAGGAAGATTGTATAGATGACTTGGTCAATAAAAGCAGGAATGAAATATCCTTTTGGAGACGTGTCAACAATATTATTTCTTCACCTTCTGTGACAGGCAGCCAAGGTATTAGCAATGTGCAATAGACAGAATATTTCCAACATCAGTTTAATTTAAGGGATATACATGTGGAAGGGGGACAATCTACATGCGGCACAAGATTTTATCACCAGCCATTCTATTAAAGAGTGCAATTACTGAAGTGATGATGGTATGAATAATCTCCTGAATGCTGATGTTACTGAAGAAGAAGTATTACCAGTAATACATAACTTGAAATTTGGTAAATCGGCAAGACTGGATGGAATTTTCCTGAAATTGTGAAATGTTGCAGCACTTCCATCATATCATACTTAAATATACTTTTTGATATGATTATGCACAACGGTGTATTCCCTTACGAGTGGGCAAAGGGTATATTACTTCCTCTGCACGAGAAAGATAATATTAATCATGTCAATAATTATAGAGGGATAACGCTGGTGTGTGTATTTGGAAAGTTGAGAAGGTGGATGCATTTGGAAAATTGATAACAACAGTACTAATTGAATGACTCAAGACCTTTGCGGAAATTTATAACACAATTCCTGAAGCTCCGGCCGGATTTCGAAGCAGATTGACAATATATTTACAGTGTTTAGCACAAATGTTTCTCTCTAAACGTCGAGGTAGATTTTATTGTTTGTTGATTTCCGAAAAGTGTTCGATTTGATCAAAAGGAAGCTCATGTGGTATTTGGTACTGAAAATGGAATCAACGGTCGTTGATTGATAGTTTTGAAAGATCCAGTGTGCTGTCAGGACATCAAAAAACCTCTTTTTCAGATTATTTCGAATCTTTGACCAGCGTTTGACAAGCTGAGTGTTGGGTCCCTTTCGACTGTTCACGATTTTTAACCTTGAATTACCATCTATGACAGAAAAAGGAATTTTTGTTGGAGAGGAATTAATTGACCGATTACTTTTACTATATGCAGATGATTCGTGTATATTCGATGACACCGTAATAGGTCTGCAAAGCAAAATTGATATTTTATCTATTTTCTTATAAAACGTGGGGACTTTGTCCAAAACCGAAGGTTTGGTGCTCTGAAAAGGTGGCACTTTAAGGGATGATGAACGATAGTTTTTGAATGATATGCGTATTATTATAGTGCTTACTGTAGTTCTGTTTTCAACTAGATTGTCTTGGACTGAATGCATTGATACCCTCAAGATTAAACCCCAATAAGGCTTTGCTTACAATAAAAAAAGTTTAGTTGAACATTTTATGTAAATTATGTGATATGAAAAATAAAGCCCATTCTTCTTCGTGGTGTGGAGATTTGCGGTTGCAAAGCTGGTCAAACTGTCGATACATTTCATCCTAGTTTTTGTAAAATTTGTTTCAGGAGTTGGTAAAAATATACCTGGCGCATCAAAATTGTCTGAATGACATATTTAAAGAGACACAGATATGGTTTGCACGTGGATTATCATATGAAGAGTGTTAAATGCTGGTGTTAACCAATTAGAATGAATGATGACAGATATCCCCGACAATGTTTTTCACAATGAAGGAGCTGTATGAATGTGGTAGAATTCATAATTCATAACTCATGGTAAACATTTACTTGACATTAATAGATTTAGTTACGTTTGCACGAGCATAATATTGTTTAGGCAGCGTTTGTGGGAATGTAAAAAATAGTATCCAGATGAAAACTGATGAGTCTTGTAAATTAAGGTATTATTCACACGTTAAGATAGTTTTGGATATGGAATATTATGTAACAGCTTTCAGAAACATCAGAAACATCAGAAACAGATCACAACTTTTGAGCAAGTCTCGTTTGACGCTCTTAGAAATCTCCGGAGAAAGAACATGCTCCACTGTAAAATAAAACTGATGAAATGTAGCTGCTGGAATACTATACTATACTATTGGATGAGTGAGTGAGTGAGTGAGTTGGGTTTTACGCCGCTTTTAACCGTATTCCAGGTATATATCATGGCGTGTCAGCTTAATATGGGAGGAAAGCCAGAATGATGCAGGTCTTACGAGCACGGGTATGGTGCTGACAAAGCTAGAAACATAATCGGGGCGAACCGGGATTCGAACCTACAATTATAGGTTTCTGGCGTGCCGAAGGGACGCAACTCTGCACAGCGAATCGCGGCGCCTTAGACGACTGGGCCACCCGTGCCCCCCAATTGAATGATATCAGATCATCGATATCCCTGATGCTTAACTAAAACATCTTGGCCAAATTCACTTGTCTTTATTTTATCACCCAGAGTAGAAAGCGCATAAAGAAACAGATCATCAAGAAAGGGAGCACAATCAGTGCCCTGGACAAACTGTAGCTGGCTTTGCTCAGGACACTCGTCGTCATGATCATGATCACGTTGATCAATATACGTGCATAGTCAATCAAAAATAATAACTTACAATTTACACTGTCAAGATATTTCACACACGTTACATGATGACCAGTTATCAAATATAATGACGACAAGTTAATAATGTGAGAAGAAATGCCATGCCATAAGTATTATGAAGCTGAAAAAATAACGAACATAAAAGAGTGAATGTAAGAACCAAGGTTCGAGGGATCTGAAGATCCCAACAGGGCACGGTCATGCATCTAAGACAACTGGGGAAATAGTGGCAATATTAAAAATTTTAGGATATAAAAAATCATTGACATTGCTTAAACTTTCTTGTGAAATTCGTGAGGCAGTATTGTTTAACGCCGCTCTGAACAGTATTTCAGTTTTGTCATGACAGACACTAAATCAGAAAGAACTGGGAATTCGAACCCATGCTCATAAGGTTCTGGCACGCCTAGGAGACGTCACCGTACACAATGAATTCATCGTAAAGTCATTCATTCATTCAAAGTCACTTGCCCAAAGAGGCACCACATGTGTTGCATGTGCGTCAGTGTGGGGCAGGACCGAAGACCTAGAAACTCTAAGGAGCCAAGCAGCCAAACACAGTCACTCATCAAGGACTCCCCGTGACTAACGTGACCAGTGGTGTAACGCCGCTTTGAACTAAATTACAGTTATTGCACAGTGTGTCAGGAAATCCCTGAGTGTATGGTGCTGGGGTTCAATTCCACGATCTCCGTTTTTGGGTACTTCTACATTTGTAAGGGGGCGGTCGGGTAGACTCAAGGTTGAAGCGTTCGTTCGTCACGCTGAAGACCCGGGTTCGATTCCTGGCATGGGTACCATGTATGAACCCCATTTCTGGTGTCCCCCGCCGTGATATTGCTGGAATATTGCTAAAAGCGACGTAAAACCATACTCATCCACTCACTCACATTTGTAAGAGACGCGAACGACAGTGCCATCGATTTGAGAAGATGTCGGAGATCAGACTTAAATTAAATAGAAACGATGTTTCTTGCTGTGAAGACACATAAGGTTTATGAAAAACGACACAGACAATAACGATATATGACCTACTTTCTGAAGCAACGATAAAAGAGTTGTTTTAACTTTAAGAAAAGCTACTCACATTGCCTTTGCTATTTTGGTTTTGGAACAATTGGAGCTAGCAAATGACCACTGGAGTTTAAAAAGAGGTATAACCATGTGTACGCATGCGTAGATTAATTTACTTACAACGCATGTGCACCAATAATTGAACAGGGCGTCAACTCGTCAATGCAACAAAATCAATATGTCGAATTGTCGTGTTGTCGCACATTTTAACGCCCTTTTCACACAGTTTTGATGGGCGACAACGTGACATATTTTCAAATTGAAAAATGTTGCATTGTCGACCTTTAGTAAAATATGAAATATTGTTCAAAGCGCAACAATTCGATGATGTGACAATGTGACAAATAGCCAAATGTCTTGTTGTTGCATTCTTGCATTATCGCATTGTCCCGCTTTGGTTAATTTTGACACTTTTGGCTTGTTTTGTAACGGTGACAATCTGACAACGCGACAATGTCCCTTCTAGGATTCCATACATAGGAGGTAGCTGCACACATGATAAATAGATGAACAATATGTAATAGTTTACTACCTACCTGTAGGGAACTCTGCAGGTTCCAGTATGATGGCGTTGTATACTTCTGTATCTGGCATACCATTCGGCCTCTCTGTTGGGGAGAACGTAACTGATCTAACCATTCCTGCCACATTGATAGTGTTCTGCAGATGTTGTACGTTTGCTTGAACAAAGCTGACTCCAGTCCTGTCAAAGGGTGTTTCCTGTGGTGACTCCTTCAACATGGAGTTCAAAGAGGCCTCAGATGATCCCATTACTTGTAGATCTTCCACCTTGTCAGCTTTGCTGCGCATCTGTCGCATGTATTCGGATGAAGATTTCACTTTAGTCAGCAGTTGTCTTGTCGAATCCAAGGCCTCCTCTGTTAGCTTCAGATTCTCAGCAGATTTCCCATCAACATCTGATAGAAGGATTGTTCTTCTTTGATTCAGCCTATCGGTCAGGTTGTCAAAGATTTTATTGATATCATCTCTTGCTACCCTCATTGACAATTTGATGTTTTCTATCTTCTTTTGAAGGGCTGACTCCGTTTCGCTCAGTCTCTTTGTCTTCTCTTCTAACTTTCCTAAAACATCATTTGTGGACTTCGCCTTTCCTTGGTGTGCTTCATTCACGGACACGACGTTGTGTCCCTTCCCTTCTTTGTGATCCACTACAGTGCAGGACACACAGACAACATTGTCACAAGTGTAGCAGTAGAACTGTAGAGGGTGTTGGTGCTGACTACACTGATGTAGACGACGAAAACTCTGCACAGGTCGGCCCTTCATTTCATCAAAGGTATTTATAGTGTGGGCCTTTGATACCGTATTCCGTTTATGAGCACTTAAGCAAAGGGAACATAAAAATGTTCCACAGTTGTCACACTGGGCTACAGCTGTTTCCTTGTCAGGGCAATCTGTACATGGAAGATGGAGACCTTTCTGGATCTTGAGGTAGTCCAGAGTCTTCAGGATGAGAGTCTCTTTGGGCAGAGATTTCACCCCACCAGGCAGATTATGTCGGTGTCGACACATGGGGCAGGATAGGGTTGCAGCACCTCCAGTGTAGGTTTCCAGACAGGGCTGACATATAGACTGTACACAACATGGCATACGACGAGGAATTCGTGTTGACTCATCAAAGTGTTCTGTACAAATTGGACACTCTGTCAGAAGATCCTTGATCGCAGCCACTGACACAAGATCCGACATGTTTGTCTGGGAAAAGACATAATGATAATGAACATGATATATGAACTGGTATCAATTTCTTTTATTGTGATGTGTCGTGAGGCAGTGGTTATATGTGTGTATTGTACATGTTAAGCATTCCATGAGCAAAGGCATATTTGGGAAACAATGGATCAGCTTCAAGGCCTTAACATCGAAATATCATCCCTTCACAGGCATGTTACAAACTGGAAGTGTTATATCCAAGCGTTCATAAGAACCAAGAAGATATTCATGATTTTACTCGTCAAATACACAACTCGCAGTGTGAAAGTATTGTACTCCGGCAGCTGATTTCATGAGTTCTGGATCAATGTATATAAAATAGACTTGTATGTGGAGCTTTAATTGTATTTTGTGCGTTTTTGTAGTTGCTGGGTTTTTTAAGATTGGTTGATATAACGTACAGCCACGGGTGACCAAAGTTTAAATCCTGCTGGGAATCATGCAGGGAGCAGACACGCCTTGGAATACTGTTCAATGCGCCATTAAACCCAACTCACTCACTCGTACATATATGCGTTTGATGTAGTTCAATGACCGCCTCCGTTGTCTAGTGGTAGAGCGTCCGCCTGGAGAGCGGAAGGTCCGGGATTCGATCCCCGGCCGCGTCATACCAAAAGACGTTAAAACATGGTACTTGTTGTTACCCTGTCTGGAGCTCGGCTTTAAGGGGCTAAAACAAGGACTGGTCGGCTCGGAGTCAGTATACTGTGTCTGAGTGGGGTATTCATGTTAAACTGCGGCATGGTATCTCAGTGAGCTAGCACTATTAATCGGCATCAGTCCGGACTAGTACAAGCAGCCACACAAACACACACACGTACATGCACGTCACTATATAAGTGCAATAATCTTGGACGCGACGTTAAACCCCATTTCACCTCACCTCACCTTGATGTAGTCCATGAATGTACAAGTGCAGTAGACACTTTCGCCAAAGAAATACTCCATGCCCTAGAAAAGTAGGTCACTACGCTGTGTACACGATCACATCATATAATGAAGTAGTGTGTAGTGCGGAACCTAGTGGGCAGCTCCTGCAGTAATGCAAAATTTTTGAAAAAGCTTTACTGTTTTAACTTTCCTAAACTGTGAAACGCATGAAATGTCAAAATATCAGTAAGTTATAATTACATGCGTGTGTTGGTGATCAACTTGTTAAAATCTGAACATTGCGGCTACTTTCGTTTTCATGTATATTCACAGGGTCTTACAAAATAGTCAGGAAACTCGAACAGCACTCGTCAGTTTACATTGTGAAAAATATAACCTTCATTTTATATTCTGTATATAGAGGCTTCTTGCGATTGACAAACAAACTTTGACGGGGTCCAGGGCGACCTATATCATTCAGGTGTTGATAAGAACCAGGATGTAACTCGAGATTCACATCTATTTATACAATCACTTGTCCAACGGTATAGCTGCTACATTACAAACGTCGTGTGATCCTGGTAAGGCGACATGTCATTATTAACACACTGAGTCACTTTCTTACCTTCGAGAAATGACAGTAGAGAAGAGGGTTTGAACAGGAGGCGTCTACTGCAGACACTAAACGACCTTCGCCTTATCTGCACACGCGCACTAGCTACTTTCGTTATAAGAACTACTCCGAATGAATGTCATGTAACAGTAAAGTAGGTCAGTTGTCAACAGTCTACTTCGATAACTCCGTGGGTGTGCCACGGTTACAACCAGGACCGTACGTATTTGCACAATAACGGCTCTGAAGAAATGACTACCTCGTATGGTGTGTGCAGTCTCATACAATGGTACATAGGTCAGTTTTAAACAGTGTACTTCGATCACACCTTGTGGTGTGTCGTGGGTACAACCAGGACCGTATATGCACAGACCTCTTGCAGACGAATATGGGAGTAGCTGTCGGAACAAATATATAAAGGAATTCATATTACCAGTGTCAGTGGTAACTCAAATTTTTAAACAACAGTTTTCATATCATACTCCATATCAAACCGAGACCCCCATGTCATAACGTGGGCCAAATGAATGGTGATCGATAAAATAACATTTTTATCATACACATTAAAAAAATGCAAAACGCATCCATAACATTTTCACCTTGTTAAGAAGACATTGTCTTGGGAAAGTTAGCCGAGCAGACGACGCACTCCACCCGGGGCTGATATCAATCGCCCATTCAAAATGCACTGAAAAGCTTTATCATCCCCGCAGGGGTGTAACGAGGGTCTGGTTACTTTATATACACCCCCTGTGATGTGACCGTCGTCATGTTGGCTCTATAATAATGTGCAATATCACACTGAGTAAAATCAAAAGTTTATGATCTGAATATATGATATCTATCTTGGTTTGATCTATCTTTGTATTTCTTTAGTTAATTTGTGTTGTTAATCGAAACTGGTTTTCCAGAAGAAAAATAACTTTATTTCCAAGTCGAGACACAATCATTTAACTTACATGTTTTGTATACCAGGGGTAATGGCGACATGGAAGAAATCAAGAGGAATCCATTAAGAGGGATAAACAAAGGCATGTTTACTGGTATCAAGACTCATAGTTAATCCGTTTATGAAGGCGTAAATTTGATATTAATTCAGTTCTGTACATCGGCCGTGCGTGTGATTTTCGTAGCTATTTGTTAAAATTACCCTTTTCATGGTCAGGGTGATAATAACCCCATCAACATACTAAATACGAAAATGTGAACAACATATGTGTTCACACAGGGAACCCGTGTACTGAACTGCATCATCTGATACTGGATTTTCTGCTCAGGTTGATGATTGTGACAAAGGACACGATTAAGAACAAAATGACTCCTGTGAAACTCATAGTCGAGTGACAGATACATATATGCCAAGTTCCACATGTCACGGTGACATCTTGGTAAGTATACGGAATCTATATCTCCCCAGTGGTGGGGCGGTGGGGTAGCCTAGTGGTTGAACCGTTCGCTCGTCACGCTGATGACCCTGGTTCGATTCCCCACATGGATACAATGAGTGAAGTCCATTTCTGGTGTCCCCCACCATGATATTGCTGCAATATTGCTAAAAGCGGCGTAAAACCGTACCCACTCACTCACTCCCTGCTGGTTACTGATAAAGTAAAAGAGTCAAGCAGAGTGCAGGCGGGTTTCGGTGTCTCTCGGGTAGTAAGAAGAATAACTCGCAACTCGGAATTACTGTTAATCTGTCTTTAGGGAATTGGTGAATTCCGTAACTTCTCTTAGATTGTAGGGTCATTTTTACTCATCAGGCGAGAAAAGTGGAGCAATTGTTAAATTAGTAATTCTCACTGTGCAAGAGGATTTTTTTTTCACGTCAATTGGCTGGATCACGCCAAATGTCCCATTATGTGAGATGCGGCACATAGCAACGTCACGTCATATCAAGCATAGTTGCAAATATTTAAATATGATGTCATCCTTTGTGAATGACGTCAGAGAATATATTTACCGAGCTTATATATCTATGTGATACGGAAACCTATATTTTTCTTCATTTCACAAAAAGAAACGTATGTCGTAGGATAATCTCTAAATCATTTGCAATTTCATCGATATATTAGTACTGCAAAGATATATCAAGAAACATCAGCATTGCGTATTTAGCGTTTCGGTAGATTATGAATTAAAAGTTACAAAAGCCGTTACAGAATAAAAAGAAATCTCTGCTTAAAGGCAAAGTCTGTTGTACGATTCCGACTATATCGTAAGCAGGTGTCTATGAATCACCATCAATTAGTGAGTACACGTAAGGTGAGAGCATCCAGGTCCACCGGTGGCACCCGTCACAAACAAGTAATTCGGCAGTTCACCTGCACAAATGCGGGAACATACGGAAAAGTTAAAACAAGGAATAACATCGCACATCATTTTCGCCACATGTCCTCCACATCTGACATAAAACATACTAGAGTAGAATATAAGACGCAATATCGTTCGAGCCTTTTGGGTGAGCAAGAAAGGATGGGATCGGATGCACACAATGGTCGCTGAGATCTGAACGGGGGGGAATAATCATGAAGTCTTTATTCTTTCACATTGAACGTCGGATTCTGTCCAAGGGACGATGTTTTACTGGCTCCTTCTTTCCGCATTTTACACGTTTATTCCCCCACCCAGTCACCTTCCTATAGAGATAACAACAACTGGGTCATTCCTTCTGATAGTGTAAGGTTGTGACCTGATATAAGTTCACACGTCATGTATGAATCTTGCGATTCATCTAGATACGCCATAACCAAGAATGGTCTGTCAAACACAATGTCAGTCACAGACTGAATCACTGTAGTGTTGTCAAGGTCAACAACATACACTTTACTGCTCCTACCGTCCAGTAGAAAGCCTAGATGTAAGGCACCTGCCTCACCAATTTGATTGCAAGCAATAGGTATATCAACGAGGAGTTTGCCATCAAACCTAACCCAGAGACAGAGCTGGTGCTTATGCTTTTGACATCCTATGATGCGTACACTCAGTCCAGTTGATTGGTTCCAGCAAGTATCTGCGGGGTTGGCAGTCATTGCTGTCTCAAACACCATGCTTCTTTTCTCAGTGACCTGTTTCAAAGAGAAGCTGACTTTCACCAGAAACATCTCTCGGCTTCCACCTCTGATAACCAAAGGTCTTGATGTCAACAGACGTCTCCACGACCTTATTCGACATCCTGTGTCTTGTGGCGGAGTTTTGGGCTTTTCATTTGTTACCAAAGTATCAGATACAGTGATGTCGTCACTCGCTGTACTGCAGTCCCATTCAAGGTGCGGACCTAGAGAGGAAACAAGAGACGAACTATTAACACAAAACACATTCATTGTTAGTCTCATTCACAAATACACATTATTGAATTAGTATAACATAACACCTATTCAAGTTGACAGCCGCCTCATAACTGAGAATGCTTTTATTAAAATGATACAAGACGAAATATGTATTTTCCACCTCCCATGTATTATTCCTTCAAGTAAAAAAAGTTACATTTCATTTCAGCGAAATAGATAGTACAAGAGAAAACAAACTATATGAATTGTAATATGTTTGGTTTTTTTATGTCCTTCGTCAATCAATTGAACTTCCACGACTATCTGTAGCTTGGGATTTTGTGTCTGTTTGTTATTTAACGCCGCCAGCTATATGAAGGCGGTCTGTAAATATTCGCGTTGGGACCAGCCAATCCAGTGAATGAGATCATGAGCATCGAACTGCGCCATTTGGATATGATGACATGCAACAACCAAGTCAGCGAGCCTGACCATCCGATCTCGTCAGTCGCCTCTTACGGCAAGCATCTGGTGCTTGTGAAACCGACGAGCATGCGTATGATGTAGACAAACAATGAGTCATAGTCAGGGTTAAATTTTTGTTCAAACCCAGGCATAACCGTCTACACAGGAGCCATACATCAGAGGTCAAGCAGTGCCCCTTATGTTGATGGGCACATGACATGATATGTTGAATCTTAAACACATGAGATCTCACATGAAATGGCTTCATCTCCACTGGAAATCGTCTTGTCCACATTAGCGACCGAAACAGATTACAATGTTACCAAGAAATGAAATTCACCAACTGTCGAACTAAAGATTATGATATACCTTTATCTTTTTACAAACTAAATGTTAGTTTCACATACTCAAACAAACTATAATAATGTATATATCCAACCGTTTACATTTAGTTATATAAAGTTAAGTCATTATAAGCAGACATGGGACAGTAGTCATCACAACTTTTCGAACCACAGCTTCCTCATGTCGACAATAACATTTTATAGATATTTTTACATACATGTACATAATAAAAATTAATTTACCCTTTTGAAATTCTGCAGGTGTCAGTGTGATGGTATTGTATCTGTCAGCCCCTGGTACATATCCCGGCCTCTGTGTTGGAAAGTATGCGACTGACCTTATCATTCCTGCTCCCTGGATTGCAGAGGAAAGGTCGGTCAGGTTGGCAGGTACAAAGCCTACGCCTGTCCTCGTATATTGTATCTCAATGAGAGACTCCTGCAACATCTTTCTGAAAGAAGCAGCCGATGATGTCATAATTTGTAGATCTTCTGTCTGGTCAGCTCTACTCCTCATCTGCCGTGTGTAGTCCAAAGAAGACTTTACATTGTTTAGCAGTTATTTAGTTGGCTCTGAGGCCTCGTTTGTTAGCTTAAAACTATCACTATAAACGTCTTCAAGGTGTAACAAAAGGATATGTCTTCTGTCCTGAACTTCTTTTATTTTTTTATCAAATCTTTGGTCAAGGCTATCTTTGGCAGCTTTCTTGGAAAGTTCTAAATTTGTTTTAGATCTGCTTCTGTCCCGCTGAACTTTTCTACCTTCTCGTCAAGTTTGACAAGAGTGTCGTCAGTGGCATGTGCTATGTCGTGGGGCGCCTCAGTAATAGAAACAACCTCGTGTCCACTCCCTTTATTGTGCTCGAGTTCAGTGCAAGATACACAGATCACAAATCTACAGGTATAGCAGTAGAACTGTAGTGGCTGTTTGTGTTGTCTTGGAAACTCTGATGCCAGGATTCAAAACTCTCCAGCGGCAAGTCTTTCTTCTCCTCAAAAGTCACTGTCCTGTGTTTTCTTGTGACTTTGTTCCTTGTGTGAGCATTTAGGCATATCGAACACAGGAATAATCTGCAGTTCATACATTGGGATACATATATATATATATATATATATATATATATATATATATATATATATATATATATATATATATATATATATATATAAAAAATTATATATTTGTATGTCAATATATTTGTGCTTTTATATATTTATATATTCCGTGTTTACACTATATTGCTACCTAATACGAAAGAACGATGTGTGTTGACATTGCTTCATAGAGAAGAATACAGTGTTGTCAAGCCCGTGGAGTATTGATGATGTGAGGCAAATGAAGGGTAAAACCATTCACAAGCACGAATAGTTTAACATCAGTTTTGAAGATTCTAGATACATATACAGCATTAAACACATATCCAATTAAGAGAGGCTAAAATATATTTATACCACAAGACTTCATATATCCTGTATAACAATGGCCTTTCCTTTCAAAAACAATAATCATGGATTCTAAAACATCCTGCCTCTGGCTCCTGGGGATTCCAGGCTAGGTGTGGTCACTTGCAGTCTATGCGGCTCGTAAGAGGCGAGAAAATGGATCTGGTGGTCAGGCTGGAAGACTTGGTTGATTTGGCGTCATCATACCTCAGCATAGATCGCTGTTCATTATATTATCAATCACTGGATATTCTTGGCCAGATTCGATTATATACAGGCCGCCGATTTATAGCTGGATTATTGCAGAGTGTGTTAGTTAACAAGAAACTTCTATCCTTGGTTATTGCAACATGTACTCACTGTACTCACTGTACAAACTGTACTCACTTAATACAAACGTCTCTTGAAGCTGTTTCTGTTGTAATTATTCGTGGGGCGTATAGTGACCTACAGCCTTGCATATGGGTCACACACACGAGAACTGACAGGTTTTGACAATGCTCACATAGATCTAGACGGCCGGGTTATTACAACAGGGTTTGATGTTATCGTTGTTGGTTATCTCAATGACCGCGTTTCTGTTTTAGTTAGTGAGTGCGTTACACAACATCATTTCGTCAACATTTCAGCCGTATAGCCACAGGAATAATGTTTGCAATCATAAAAAAGGTATATACAATAAAACAGTAAAAAAACAGATTCAATATAAAATATTCTCTTTCAGATGTGTGAAGTTAGGTTTTCGCATTCATTCAAAACGTTTTATCATGTGTATTCTGTAAGTGGTCATACATTGACCAGATAGTGTATTCTGTCAGTGGTCATAGATTGACCAGATAGTGTATTCTGTAAGTGGTCATAGATTTAGCAGATAGTATATTCTGTCAGTGGTCATAGATTGACCAGATAGTGTATTCTGTAATTAGTCACTGATTGATAAAAAGGATGAAATGAAGATTGTCTTTCTGTCATAGTATACGTGAAATAAGTTTCAGTATACTTTTCCTTGCACTACAACTCAAACTGGAGCATGTATAATATGCAACACCAATTAATAATCAGAGATATTGTGTAGGTTTATAGCTATTATGACAATTAAAAGTCAATAAACAATATTACGTGGCAGTAGATTTGGTGGCTGCTTATAAAAGTGCCCATGAAATGTTAACGTTTCCAGATAAGGGTAGATTTGCAACAAGGTACTTCAAAACACCCACCTTTGTGTATCGACACTGGGATAGACTTATTATTCGATACTATTGACGTTTCATGTTCCGGCAGGCTAGCTGTACCTATATAAGAGCAAGGCGAGGGTGATTCGAGGTATTTTACGACCTGACCTACGAATTATTTACTTGTCCAGTGCGGTCGAGATTCCAATCTGGAAGCGCTAAACACTGTTTCCCGAATTCATGAACGGAGAACGTGCCTCGTTTAAGGCATTCGACTGTGACAAATCCGGGATATAATGTGTCTGCAGCTCCCAACTGCTACTCGAAGAGGCGACCTAATGGATCGGATGGTCAGGTTCGGTGACTTGGTTGATGGCTTGTCAACCAACGGAATCGGCGTGGAACGTTGCTGATAACATCAGTCACTGGATTATATGGTCTTCAGTGGCCTATTTACACGCCTCGATGGCTTGAATAATACGCGGCACCCACATACCAAGTGGGTGCAAACATTTTCCTTTATTTCCGTCACATCTTTTCATATAGTTGTGACAGTCTTGAAACATCACAGATGTATTCATATTCAAAAACATAATAAATCATGTTCAAAAGTGAGACGTTTGTGAATTATATGCTCCAACCACCAGCGAGGAACAGATTAACATCATGGGTGCTGCTATAGAACATGCATATATATTCAAGAACAATATATAATTACTAAAATACAATAATCATTCAAAACTATCATGGAATCAAAGCTATGAAATTCCGCACATCCTCATCCATGTTGAAAAGTAAATAGATACATATACAATGTCCACTAATAACCAGTCTCGATTATCCAACAAAACAGATTCCAGTGGGTGCACAATAGTATGGGTTATTTGTTGGGATAATTTGAGCTCGATCATGATCAAGTCCTCCCCTGGATAAGTATGTTTAAACAACTGGTGTTCATTGTACAGCTGCTGACAGAAGAGCAAACATAAGTCTCCAACACAAATCACATCATGGCATATGGTACACTAACAAAACACCAATGCAATTTAAATATTGTTACCATTTTGCAAAATATAGATGTGATATAGATATAGATGAGTTACACAGTAGAGGCAATTAAGGATATTGGCTGATCACTATCCACACAAAAGACAATTTATTTCTTCATTACAGTACACATCTTTTTGCGACACCATTCCGCTTTGCTGCTGAATGGATGACGAACAGCTGCTGGTTAGTTAGTGAGTGAGTGGGTAAGTGAGTTGGGTTTAACGCCGCTTTTAACATTATTCCAGTAATATCACGGCGTGTCAGCTTAATGTGGGTGGAAAGCCCGAAGTGATGCAGGTCTCAGACGTTTACCACTTCGGTGAACCCACGAGCACGGGTATGGTGCTGACAAACCCAGAAACATAATCGGGGTTAACTGGGATTCGAACTCACACTCATAGGTTTCTGGCGTGCCCAAGGGACGCAGCTCTGCACAGCGAATCGCGGCGCCTCAGACGACTGGGCCACCCGTGGCCCCGCTGGTTAGTTAGAGGGTGCCGAAATTCCTTATACAAATGGTTCACATGTCTCATTCAGATAGTACATCATTTTTACAGTATACAAATAATTAGAACACGTGTTAGTAATTAGTTAGTAGACTTTACATAGACCTACATGTATTATAGAAAGTGGTTGAGAGACCTTTCATATTTTTGTCTAAATGTTTTGGCTTTACAGACAGAGACAGACGGTATATTCAGTAGAAAGGCCATAGGCCCATAATACAGACAATGTTTGGTTGCATGAACTACGCATGCCAATGAAGTAATCTATATAAGTTTCTCTTAGTTTTGGACTTTGTATAAATATAAACATATGTTATATACAACATCAAAGTTTTCTGATAAAATAATTTCAGTTAAATATGTTACAGTATGAGATTTGATATACTGTGTATAATCCGTCGCTATACTGTAAAAGTATTGCCACGATAAATATTTACTGACTCACACTTCAAACATGTGACCCTTCTTGTCAATGTGGTGGCCTGATATTAGTTCCCCTGTCATCTCTGATGTAGATGGTAGAGAAACGTACATCAAGACCCACAGTGGCGTGTTGAGTAGAACATTCGACACAGTGCTGAACGTGTTCCCATCCCCAACATTAATGACATGTATTTTCTGTGTGTTGCCATCAAGAAGAAAATTCCAGTGCAACTCACAGGACATGCCAACTTCATTCTTGATAAGTGGCAGGTCAGTGACAAGTTTCCCATTATTAACCCAGACACACAGCTTCGTTTTGTGATTAGGACATGCAACAACACTTACACTCAACCCCAACAACTGATTCCAATCGGAATCTAATGGTGAAGGGGTAAGAGCTGTTTCAAATAGCATCGTTTTCCTTTCTGCCTTCTGTCGTAGGCTGAATCGAGACTTCACCTGGAACATGTCAATGCGGCGAGTCTTCATGATCAGAGGTTTCGACGCCATGACACATCTCTGGGATTGTATCCTACAGCCAGTGTCATTTGGCGAGACATCCGGCCTGGCATTAGAGATCGTAGTCCCTTCTACAGTCACGTCACGATTAGCAACGGCTGAGTCCCACTCCAATTGTGTACCTTTTAAAAGGAGCAAGAAACATATGGCTAATATTCAGAAATCACGGTCGTCCATGGCAAATGTGGATACACTTTGAATCCACTGTTGAAAATAGATCAAAGCATGACGTCTTAATATTTATGTTACTCACGGTAGATCAGAGAAATTGCAACTGTCAAAGATTCGATAGATTGGCCAAATCTCGCGATCTTGCATTCTCGTGTTTTGGGCATATTTACCTCGTTTCCAAAGGTCGAGATCGCGAGAATGTCCCTTACAGTATTCCATAATTATCTGACGGTAACCCCTGTTCAAAGTGGATGTGACAGTTTAAAGAAAGATGTTTGTAACAGTAACTGATTGTCTTAAGCTAAAGTGCACAAATATAGGTGGGATGTTAAATGGGGACAAATTGCTATATTAGCAGTCCTGGCTTTTTCTTTTTAATACTTGATTAGCTCAGAAGGGGGACATTATTTTCATGATGAGGTTTAATTACTTTGCAAAAAGCAATGTATTTCTTTCCCAGTTTGGTCTCTTCTTTCAAGGGCACACCACACTTCACGCACACCAATGTATTGTTTACGCATTCGATTGTGACATAGGGCCGGAATGACGTCACACTAGAAACGATGTCATTGCTGAAGTTGAAGTCACTTGACAACAGTGGTTTTCTAAGACGTGACAAGGAGTACCTTTAATATTACAAACTTGTTCATTATACATATAGTATGTGTATATGATCTGTTCGTATTTGAAATAAAAACGCTGTTATCCATCAAAAATATCCTTGACACAGAGACAGTTTATGGTGATAAAATATGTTGAATAGAAACATATTAAACTTACATGTTATAGCCATTATGTCTACTTTCGATAGAACCATGTCACCATCACGCACTGAAATAAGACACTGATTGAGTGAATAAAATGAATGCCAAGCCTACCGTTTGTTATATAAAATCATATTACTGAAGCCTTACTAGATTAAAAAAAGTTACACGGTGTTTACCACTATTAAACCATACACATCTTATAAGGATCCAGCATAGAATTGGCCCCCCAGCTCTCAATTTCCTTTCGTAAGAGGTGACTAGATTTGAGTGAGGGAGTGAGTGAGTGAGTTGGGTTTAACGCCGCTTTTAACAATATTCCAGTTACATCACGGCGTGTCAGCTTAATGTGGGAGGAAAGCCCGAAGTGATGCAGGTCTCAGACGTTTATCACTTCGCTGACTAGATTGGATCAAGGAGTTACGGTTTAGTGACTTTCTTGGGTCCGGGTGATCGTAGTGTGTGAACTGCTTACTACTTGCGACATTGGGATACATATGGCAAATGTTCAGTTAATTCCATGGTCATATATGACGTCCTCTAGTGTGAATTGAGGGACAAGAATTCGTCCCAAGTAATCAATGATTGCTGGGAGAGGACATTAAAACTGCATGAGATATCGCTAAAAGGCCAACCATTTGCAATCGATTATGTACATATTGCTGGAATATACATAAAAGCAATAACAGCAAAAATAAGCTTAAAACAACACAATTGAACAACTAGTTTAAGATAGGGTCACAAAGGTATTGAAATATTTGAACTATTGCAGAAACCGACCTGCAGGTACCTCAGCTGGCTCCAGTGTGATGGTGTTATATATTGTCTTCTGTGGTACATCTTGTGGCCTCTGGGTTGGCGTGTATGTGACAGACCTGACCATGCCTGTCACCTTGATAGTGGACGCGAGATTATTCAGATTGGCTGGGACAAAGGATGTTCCCCTGCTTACAAATTCCACTTTCTTTGGCTCCTCAGCTAGTATGCCATTCAGTGAGGGTGTAGAGGAAAGCATCAGATGAAGATCCTCGATATAATCGGCCATGCTTCTCATCTGCCTAATGTACTCTGTTGAGGATCTCACCTTCGCCAGCAGCTCTCTGGTTGACTGGAGGATCTCTTCCGTCAGCTTTACATCAGCGCCGGTTCTCTTCTCCACGTCTGACAAAAGAGTTGCTTTCCTTTGTTGCAACTCCTCTAACATCTTCTCAAAGCATTTGTTGATGTCCTGTCTGGCTGCAAGTGCTGACACGTGCATGTTGTCGACTTTGTGTAACAATTCTTGTTCTGTTTGACTCAGTTCTACAGCCTTTTCGTCAAGTTGATTTAACATGTTATCAACATGTATTGATTTTTCTTGGTGTGCTTTATCCACAGGTACAAACATGTGTCCCGCTCCTTCTCGATGATCTTCTACAGTGCAGGAAACACATATGATCTTCTCGCAGGTATTGCAGAAGTATTCCTGACGCTGTGGGTGATGGCCGCATTCGTGTAGTCGTCTCAAGGCCTGGATCGGCTGACCTTTAATCTCCTCAAATGTATGAGTTCTGTGATGTCGTGACAATCTGTGTTGATCATGGGTTATCCTGCATTCCTTGCATAAAAATACACAGCATTCTTCACAACGTGCTATTGCCTCGTTGCTGCTTGGGCAATCTGTACATACCACCCGCTCATTTCTTTGGATTTTCTGGTAGTCAAGTATCTTCGATGTGATAGGCTCAGTCGGAAGAGAGGTAACTCCATTATGAAGTTCGTGCTTGTGGTGACTGACAGGGCAGAGCAACGTCTTGTCTTCTTCATTGTAGATCTGCTGTAAACATGGCTGACAGATACACTGTACACAACACGACAGACGGCGGGGAAGGCGCGCGACATCATCAAATTGTTCAGAACATACTGGACACTCTGTGAGATAACGTTGCACATGTGACGTTGAGAGAGAGTCAGACATTGTTCCTGCGAAAAGCACACACAACTCGATAATGAATGTTGCAATATTAATTTGTATAAAAAAGTCCTCTTACCTTATGCCCCGTATCTATATGAAAACATGCAATCCAATTATATCAATTAGCACAGAGAAAATAATTGTGACGGTTCATGATAGCGATTGATTTGATGCTAACTCCTTTCGTGTTAAGGTGGTACAGTTTAATGAAAACATGACAATTAATGTTTTCAATACCTTAAATGAAAATTGCCTTGATATAAATATAACCCTTGTAGATCCGGGGTAGAATGGTCTTCAGTAACACGTGCCGTAAAAGATGACCATGCTTGTCGTAAGAGGTGACTAACGGGATCGGGTGGTCAGGCTCGTAGACTTGGTTGATACATGTCATCGTATCCCAATTGTGGGGATCGATGCGCATGATGTCAATCACTTGATTGTCTGGTCCAGTATCGAGTGCGGCGTTAAGCAAAAAACATATATATATGTGTGTGTGTGTGTGTGTGTGTGTGTGTGTGTGTGTGTGTGTGTGTGTGTGTGTGTGTGTGAAATTTAATTTGTTCAATGAAACAAATTCTAAAAGACATGTTGAAAGGTGCGTCAAACCTTCCTAATTTTAAACCTTAAGTCTCAAGTGGTAACACACACTGACGCTATAACTGTTTGGGACCTACCTTCCTGTAATAGTGATCTGTGGTCGCATCACCCTGACATACAGACATAGACACAATCGAATTGGCTTTCATGAGTCAAGGGAGATGCAGATATATGTGGGCGGCACAGATCAATGTGACTGGAACACGGACCCAGGGTATGGTTTGGATGCACAAAGTCCACACATATCATGTTGATAACCCGTGCACATGTGACCTCATATAAAACATTAGGCTGTTGTGTCTATCATTATCAATGACAAATACCTTTCACAAGTGTAAGGTCTCGATATCAGCGCCTATGTATGAATCATGTAGGAAACTAGCTTCGAACATATAGGATTCTATTGCTGATCGTTGCGAAAAATTGGATTGCGTGGTCAGTATCTGTGACTTTGCTGATGGCATAAACATTTCAAAACGTTTGATGTACAATCGAGCATGGTTATCTCTAAGGAGATTCCAAAGAGCTCCGTGCAACGCTTGTTGTTTGATCAGGGCTACAACACTCAAGGCCTCAGTATTGCTTCCTATTGGTTTAAACACATGGAGGACAGTTGACGCATTTGGTAGTGATTTACATTTATATAAAAAAAAACATGCTTATTTTGGAGAGGGAATCGTACAATGGAATTTATAATATCTATATATATTATGATTATGGAATTGGGTTTCATAGCTTTTCTTGTTCATGTTAAATTGTATAGTGCGGTATTAAACAAATTATTAACGCGCACATGAACTTATTTTGCTTACATTACATTATGCTTATTTTCTATTGTATTTATGCGATCACAATCAGGATTTGTTATGTCAAGATCACATTTAACTAAACCATGGATGCTTGTTGACTTTATTGATCACTGTTGCCCAGGGGGCACGGGTGGCCCAGTCGTCTAAGGCGCCGCGACCTTGGGCATGCCAGACCCCATGTGGGTTCGAATCCCGGTTTGCCCCGATTATGTTTCTAGGTTTGTCAGCACCATACCCGTGCTCGTGGGTTTCAACGAAGTGGTAAACGTCTGAGACCTGCATCACTTCGGGCTTTCCTACATTAAGCTGACACGCCGTGATATAACTGGAATACTGTTACAAGTGGCGTTAAACCCAACACACTCACTCACTCACTGTTGCCCAGTCTGTGTATTTGATGTGAGGTTGGAAATCGGAAATCAAGTAAACGAATAAGGTTAAAGGTACAATGTACAGTTCACAAAGGAAACAGAAGCTACAACATCAGGATTTGACACAGGATTTTCAAATGAAGCAAGAGCTTTACTTAGCAGGTAAATGTTTATACCTCAGGTGATCTCATGCAGAAAATATTTTAATGAAAATCACCCTTGTAAGTGCAAGATAATATACATTTTCATCTCCTGCTGCAGGACCAGATATTTTGTAAAATAAATGTATGAGCCTGAAATGTTTTTAAGAAAAACACCTTGCAACCAGGTAGTTGTTGTGGCAGACAATTTTTTTACAACAGTCTGAAGCATAATAATGAATGTCAGCGTTGCTTGCCCTTCCGGTAGCACGCCACAAAAATGCATGCAAAGGCTAGTCATGGGTTCGTGCGAACCAACAAAGGAACAAATGCCCTCCATATGTCTACATCCTACATCGTTCAGCACCACTACCATCATTTCCAAACAGGACGGTCGGGTAGCCTAGTGGTTAAAGCGTTCGCTCGTCCCGCCGATGATCCGGGTTCGATTCCCGACATGGGTACAATGTGTGAAGCCCATTTCCCCCGCCGTGATATTGATGGAATATTGCTAAAAGTGGCCTAAAACTATACTCACTCACTCACTCACTCATTTCCAAACAAATCGCCTGCTCATGATCACTGACAGTAGTGTGTGGGAAATTCAGATTCAAACACTTTATTTACAAAAATCTATTGTTAAAATGTTAATGTGTTCTACAGATTCTACAGATTAAAGTTGGCAAAGGTTCCTTGGATTTTGTGGCCAGATATCAGTTCTCCTCTTACAACCGCTTTTGTGGGATCACAAACATACATCATAACCCACAGTGGTCTGTCAAATTCTACATCTGTAACAGTGGTGTACACTGAATTGTCAATGGCATTAACAACCAATATTTTGTCACTAGCTCCATCCAGTAGAAAGTATAGCTGAAGGTCATAAGACTGTCCAACTCTGTTCTCAGTGAGTGGAAGGTGAGTGAAGAGCTTTTTATTGTAGTTTACCCGAAGACACAGCTGTTGGTTGTGGGTGGAGCATGTTGCAACATACACACTCAGTCCAATGTGTTGCGGCCGGACAGCATCTTCAGGAGAGGATGTCAGGGCTATCTCTTGTATAAGTTTATTACTTCCTACCAATGTCTTTATAGATAACCCCAACTTTATTCCATACATGCAACGCTGCCCAGGACTGTTTCGGACCACCAAAGGTCTGGACGCTAGACATGATCTGGCATTTCGTATCCGACATCCTGTGTTCGGAGAAATAACAGCCGGTCTTGTGTTTGTGATTACACATTCAGATACGTCAATGATGCATTTTGCAGTGTCAGTGTACCATTCCAGAGTTGGACCTGTGATGAAAAAAACATTCGTAATGAGTACCAACACATCTTGTAGCTAACATATATATCACTTAATACGTGTTTTACTCACAATTTAGTCAATCTACCAAATGAAAGTTATAAGCTATCATGGGGGCACGGGTGGCCCAGTCGTCTAAGGCGCCGCGATTCGCTGTGCAGAGCTGCGTCCCTTGGGCACGCCAGAAACCTATGATTGTGGGTTCGAATCCCGATTCGCCCCGATTATGTTTCTAGGTATGTCAGCACCATACCCGTGCTCGTGGGTTCACCGAAGTGGTAAACGTCTGAGACCTGCATCACTTCGGGCTTTCCTCCCACATTAAGCTGACACGCCGTGATATAACTGGAATAATGTTAAAAGCGGCGTTAAACCCAACTCACTCACTCACTCACTATAACCTCATTGATATATTATGTATTAATTTAGAAGTGTATTCGTTCTGGGGTTTAATATATATAACTTCAAGATTATTACACGTATAACGTGCATGCACGCGCGCGCGAGGGTGTGTATGTACGTATGTACGTGTGTATGTATGTGTGTGTGGTGTAGGACGACTGCCGAGTTTAAAGTGCTAGCCAACTGAGATACCATGCCACAGTTTAACATGAATACCCCACTCAGTATGCTGACTCCGAAACGACCAGACCTAGTTTTGTCCCCTTAGTGCCGGGCGCCAGGTAGGGTAACAACAAGTACCATCATTTAATGTATTTTGGTTATACGTGACTGGGGATCGAACCCCCGACATTCAGCTCTCCGGACGGATGTTCTATCCACTACACCAAGGAGGCTTTCTTCTCCTACATTACTTAACATTCAAAAATCAGGCAACCCATGCATGATATGCAACATAGCTAACGTGACGACTAATAAAACTTCTGTACTAAACTATCAAAAGGTAAGCACAAAGTTCAGATCTCGAAAGCGGTGGTAACCTCTCGAAATCAACTGACAGATACAAAACCAATGAACAATATCTTGTAACATCATGTCATGATCAAGGGCGCAGATCTTACATGTTATCTCCTGGTCAGACATCTTCCGGTCGATCTCGATCACTGAAACAAGATATTAATCTTTATGTGTGTCCTATGTACATGTACTGCCTGCTCTCACTATTGTAATGCATATATTAACCGTTATAACAGTATCGCGGGATGAAACAGAAGAACAAACTTCACTGGACGGGGTAGTGTCATTCTGATAAATGTACATATTTGCCGTAGATATTTAGGCAAGAAAGTAGTCATCACCATGGGCATCAGTTTTGCTCCCCTTCTTACTTATCTGTTCTTTTTACAAAAGGATCAGAATTTCTGCCCTGCTTGACAAAGTCAAAACAAGTTAATTTGGATAATACGTTTGATCTCATATAATTCCATTATGGCTAAGTAGCCAGTTCCCTTCAACTGATTTACCAACATGAAGTCATCGATCCCATTTGCATGGATCGATGCTCATGATATCAATCACTGGATTGTCTGGCCGAGACTCGATTATTTACAGACCGCCGTCATATAGCTGGAATATTGCTGAGTGCGGCGTTAAACAACCAACCAACCAGCCAACCAACATTAAGTGGAAATAAAGAGACAAATGATACCGCCTCATCAGTTTCATATTTATATTTATGAATAAAGATTCAGAATAACCAAACAAATTCACCAGACCGTGTAACAAGAGTGATGACTTCAACTTCCAGAAGTCAACTTTCTCTTTATGTCAAGCAAAATCCAGCGGGTCCGGTCTTTGGGTTTTCTATTGTTTTGAGGTGTAATCGAGCATGCTGTTCTTTGACGATTTCAAAGAGAGTCATGGGACTCTTGCTCAAAAGTTGTTTGATAAAAGTTACAACATTTAAGGCCTCAGTCAAGTTTTAAAAAACATGTATAGTAGACACATGGATGACATTTCCAAATTTGACGCAACAGTGACAAGAATGATGCAAATCCCTGTTTTGACTTGTACCATGTGTTCCCGAGTTTTTGCAGGTGAACCCGTTGATTCTCGTGATAAACAACATTTCTCACTTGTTCAGATGTATCAGAAATCTAAACCTTAATACCGATTAACCACTTTTGGTGGAACATAGTATAACATTTCTACATAGAATGGCATGACAACATAAGCTTTCAATACTACATTTTCTTTGGAATAGCGTCACGTAATTAAGTCCTAAGACGGGAACGTTGTATAAAAGTATGAAATCATGTAATTTAGCAAACAAAGAAAACTGTCTTGGGACGACGGGTGGATCGTTTTAGAACGCAACAGAAACATACAACAAATTCGATGTACATACGACTGAAAGTTGTAGTATCTTACTACAAATACCTGGGTAAAGCGTTTTTCACCCAGCCGTGTAGGCTCCATAAGCATCAAAGGTTTTTATTCCCATTTATAAATTGCTCAAGACCAAAAGCCATTTATATTTCGAGCCAGCTACAATATTGTTTGATGGAAACAAGTCTCCAATAATATTATTTGTGAAACAAAATGTAGTAAATGCCATACTTGGGGGAGCTGGGGTTACAGTATGCATGTCCAGTGCCAATATAGAGTTCAAAGCTGTTGGATAGGTTGCTGGGGATAGATTGTTGTTTATAGTTAAAAGGTTGGGATGACTATGGAAAAGAAAATTTGGGATAGACCTTTTTTCCCTACTGGTTTTGCCTATGTTGCATCATATAAGAAAAGGATCTGTTGTTCAGGTGTTTCATTGTGTATGTACACATTGTGACAGTTGTGAAATTGAGGATGAGTATATTTTATTTACATGAGAACCAAAAATCTATTGTTCCAAAATAGGTCTTTACCAAATATGACCCGTGAATATCCGGGCTAGAATAGGTCTTCCGCGACCCATGCTTGCCGTATAGGGTGACTCTGCTTGTCGTAAGAGGCGACTAACGGGATCGGGTGGTCAGGCTCTCTGACTTGGTTGATGCATGTCATCGATCTCAATTGCTTTGATCGATGCTCATCAAATTAATCACTGGATTGTCTGGTCCAGACTCGATTATTTACAGACCGCCGTCATATAGCTGGAATATTGCTGAATGCGGCGTTAAACAACAAACCAACCAACCAACCAACCAACCAACCAACCAACTTTACCAAATATTGCTCGAATTTATAAATGTAAAGAACTCCTTGTCAAAATTTTACAGTGAAAGCAGCAAAGTAAAATCACGCGTGGATCTATTGCAGTTATGTTGAGTTATGTCCATTGTATACGCTTCGTACACTTACTTGTCTACTACATTAGACCTTCATACTGTATGTCTATCGTATCTGTTATTTCCATGAGAAATATATTATTTAGTACTACCTACCTGAAGGTAACTCGGCTGGTTCCACAATGATAGCGGTGTATGCTGCAGAATCTTCCACACCATGCGACGTCTCTGTTGGGGAGAACGTGACTGATCTGACCATTCCTGCCCCCTTGATAGTATCCTGAAGATGTTTTACATTTGCTTGGACAAAATTAACTCCAGTCCTGAGGGGTATTTCCCTTGGTGACTCCTCCTTCAACATGTATTCATGTTTTGATCCCAATACTTGCAGATATTCTATCCTGTCAGCTGTGCTGCTCATCTGTCGCGTGTATTCTATAGATGACCTCGCACTCCTCAGCAGTAGTCTTGTTGCATCCAGCGCCTGCTCTGTTAGCTTGAGACTTTTAGCTGATTTCTCCTCAACATCAGACAGAAGGATTTTTCGTCTTTGCTTCAGAGCATCAACAAGTTGTCAAAGACTCTGTTGATATCATCTCTTGACACGCGCTTTGACAGTTCGATGTCCTCTATCTTCATGTTAAGATCTGACTCTGTTTTGCTCAGTCTTTTCGTCTTTTCCTCCATCTTGACCAAAAATTCATCGGTGGATTTTATCTTTTCTTTGTGTGCTTCATCCACGGACACGACGTTGTGCCCCTTCCCTTTATCGTGATCTACTACAGTGCAGGACACACAGACAACCTTGTCACAAGTGTTACAGTAGAACTGTAGAGGTTGTTGGTGGTGACTACACTGATGTACACGACGATAACTCTGTACAGGTCGGCCCTTCATCTCATGGAAGGTATTTATTGTGTGTTTTTTTGTAACCATATTTCGTTTGTGAGCATTTAGGCAGATGGAACATAAAAATGTTCCACAGTTGTCACACTGGGCTACAGCTGTTTCTTTATCAGGACAATCTGTACATGGAAGATCGAGACCTTTCTGGATCTTGAGGTAGTCCAGAATCTTCAGGATGACAGTCTCTTTGGGGAGAGATTTAACGCCTCCTTTCAGGTAATGTCGTTGTCGACACATGGGGCAGTCTAAGACTGTTGTGCCTCTACTGCAGGTTTCTAGACATGGTTGGCATAAGGACTGTACACAGCACGGCATACGACGGGGAATTCGTGTCGACTCATCAAAGTGTTCTGTACATATTGGACACTCGGTCAGATGATCCTTGATCTCAGCAACTGAGACAAGATCCGACATGATGTCTGGCAAACGAAAATCATTACGATCATGTAATATGAAATTGAAATAGAATCTGTAACGAGGTAATGTGTATGTACTATAGTTGTTAAGCATTCAATGAGCAAAGGCATAGTTAGGAAACAATGACAACCACAATATCCACAAAGAGGAAACTCTGTATGATCTGCTTCTAAGAGCAGACACATATACACACCCGTACACATACATATTGACATCAACCAATTCGTCTGTTACAATGTAGTATACATGTTTTATACAGTTGTTGATAAGAGACAAGAACAGATTCGGGATTTCACATGTTTTGCCTCAAGTAAAACCCCCGTGCAGTGGGTAATCAAGCGATATTCTAATAGTTTATCTCGCCCCGGATGATGACCTGAGTGGTGTTGGGCTTTAGTCTGCTTTAAAACACTTTTTCAGTAATATAAGGACATGTCAGCATAATGTGGGAGGAACGTTTAAAGTAACAGTGTAGAAACTCACGAGCTTGAATATGGTGCAGACAAACCAAGAGCAATTTATTGGGGTGAATATGGGATTCGAACAAATAATCCTGGTTACCTGCAAAACATCTAATGGGAAATCACAATGACACAGGTCTGAACTCTAGCACACTTATATGCGTGTCAATGTACTCCATATCTATTTTATTCTTACAGTTTTAAGATGTCACGCTTCTGGTGGGAATGACATTAGCTATACATGTCATCTTTGCTTGTGGAAGGGACCGCCCATTTCTAAATAAAGCAATGAGCCCTGAATATTTTTTATTAAAAACACTTTGCAACAATGTTACTTTGTGGCAAACTAGTGTATTTTATACAAACAGTATGATGCATTTTAGGTTTTTTTCGAGCAACGACAGGGACAATGTTTTATTCGATACAAATCAAATCAAATGGTCGAACCCTAAAGGACACACCAAAAATGCCTTGCACGATTCTAATTAGCAAGTTGTAATGTCAACAACAAGTTGTCATTAATAAAAAAAATAAAACATTTTTTTACAATGTTATAGCTTAATTGTATTTTCGTCTCTTTCAAACAGGAAACTGCCGTTATAAACTGTATCATTTGTATGCAAAAGATATGCCTTTGTTAAGTCACATCGACATCAAACCACTACTGCCTAGGACGTCATGAACGTCGCCAAAATGATTAAATATCATACGTATGTTGTGCCCTTAAACCTACACTGGTCTTAAATTTACAATATTCATGAGTAGGCGTGGCTTATGTATGCACGTAACACTATCTTCCGCAAAGCTAGCTGACGTCAAACGAGCGCATCGCTGTCTCGGCTGTCATTGCGTGATACGATGTTTAACTCACAATCTGCACATCAGGTATATAACATGTAGTTTATGTGTCTTTGAAGATTGTGCTGTACTGTATTTGCAAGCCTCGACCTCGGACAGATCGAAATTTACGCGAATTACTGAGTCAACCCAACTCGCCCATCTCCGAAACATTCAGTGATGCACAGTTGCCCTGATCGAAACACTGACATGTCTTTGCTATTACTTTCATACCCAACACAGTAAAAACCTTTTGTCACCAGGCTCCATACTAATACAATACATCTTTCCCTTCTTGTTATATGCAAGAGCAAAGCAATCTCTGCGCATGGCATAAGTTGGTCAACTACAAGATACAACTATATTTTATGTATTTCAGAAACCTTGATAAGATTCCAGGTTGTCCCAGAAACAAAGAGTTATCATGCTTGTAAAATAAATAGGTAAAATAAAATCCAAATAGCACCTAGAACAATGTTTATTAATCAGGCCCAGGGCTCAGGCATTTAGGACTTACCAAATCATTCTAGACTTGAGTTCCTTTCTCTATTTATTCATGTGTGTCGGAGAGACAGAGGTTCAGGAATGTGCAATCCATATGAGCAGAGATTCTGAGACACTTTCATTCATTCTGTACTGCTTAACTATGGTCCTCATGCACGTAGAATATATAAAGTACACTATATTACAAACAATTCCAGGTATTAGAGTGACACAACTTTTATCTCCAAACAGTATATGATGTGATGCCCTATTTGTATAAAATACATTCTTCAAAAAAGAAACGCATAGGTGTTTTGAAAATTCCAATTAGATTTTTTTCCCAGCAATCGTCATAAAGACATTTCTTATGTTTGGTTCCCGTTAATCATGTCATGTTTGTTGTGCATTGCGCGCAAGCACATCTCAAAATGTTTTTCGGGGAAACGTTTTTCAGCAAAAATGCAAAGGATGCACGGAAATTGCTTTCAGAAAAAGTTTTCAGCACAATGCACATGCAAAATGTTGGAAACAATAGTAGAGACACTGACTATAAAAGACCGTACAAAATTCAACAGTTCGTTACGAATTTTCTGACGTGAACGGAGATCGAAAAATGCCAAGATTAACTGCAGCTGACCGAAATATCGCCATTGGACGTTTGGAAGCAAGGGAGTCCCAGTCTGCCGTTGCAAGACACTTCAACGTTCACCAAAGCACCATATCTCGACTATGGGATCGATATACCCGCACTAATTCGACTCAATATCATCACAGAAGTGGAAGACCAAGAGTGACCACCCCTGCTCAGGATCGGTGCATCCGGTTACATCACAATTGGAATCGATTTGCTACAGCAACGGACACTGAAGGACAAGTGCCTGGTATGCGAAGAATTTCCGACTAAACCATCAGAAATCGTCTTAGGGAAGTGGGAATTCGAGCGAGACGACCAAAAGTTGGACCTGTCTTGCGACGTCTACACCGTCAACGACGTGTCCGGTTGTGCAACAGAGTACAGGCATGGGATCTCAGGAACTGGCGACGCGTTTGGTTCAGCGATGAGTCACGTTTTCTTCTTCAACGACGGGATGGAAGACAGCGTGTATACCGACGTCGACAAGACGTTTTGCGCCGAACTGCGTTCGACAGGTGCACCGATTTGGTGGAGGGAGTGTCATGGTGTGGGGAGCCATATCCTTCACGGGTAGATCACAGTTAGTGGTTGTCCAGGGCAATCTTACAGCAAACCGATACATAGACCAAGTTCTGCGTCATCACCTCCTCCCAACTTTGGACCGCCAGAGGGAGCTGTTCCAACATGATAGTGACCTCGATTATGATAGGATCACACATGGGGACAATATTTTTACGCTACGTTAGCCTCCTGGACAGAGCCTTCATAAAAGCATCACACCAAATAAAAAACAAGCATTTAATTATTCACATACATATTTAAAATTTATGATACAGACCAATTTCTTTCAAATAGCTGAGGTCAATCTTCATCTCAATAAAACATAACTATTATTAATAATGCCTTTGGGATAAATTTTCATCTGAATAAAACATTGCTATTATTCATAATGCCTGTTGGTTGAATCTTCATCCCAATAAAATATTTCTACTATTCATAATGCCTTTGGGGTCAATCTTCATCTCAATAAAACATTACTATTATATATAATGCCTGTTGGTTGAATCTTCATCCCAATAAACATTACTATTATTTGTAATGCCTGTTGGTTGAATCATCATCCCAATAAACATTACGATTATGTGTAATGCCTGTTGGTTGAATCTTCATCCCAATAAACATTACTATTATTTGTAATGCCTGTTGGTTGAATCTTCATCCTAATAAACATTACTATTATGTGTAATGCCTGTTGGTTGAATCTTCATCCCAATAAACATTACTATTATTTGTAATGCCTGTTGGTTGAATCTTCATCTCAATAAACATTACTATTATATATAATGAAAGTAGGTTTAAATCTTACTACTACTTAAAATGCCAGTGGGGATACATCCCAAATAAATCATTACTGTTATTTATGCCTGTGGGCCTGCGACTATATATGCTTTTGTTAAGAGCCGAGTAGAAGGATCGGGTTGTCAGGCTCGCTGACTTGGCTGATGCTTGTCATCGTATCCCAATGGGTTAGATACATGTTCATGATGGTGATCTCTGGATTGTCTGTCCAGGAGTCTATTATTTACAGGCCGTCGTTTTGCAGCTTGAATATTGCTGAGTGCGCCGAAAAACAACTGAACAAACAAAAATCATTAATATTAAGGATGCCTACACTAAACGCTTCTTCGATATGTATTCGTTTAGACTGAGGTTTTATGTTCATTTTCGCAAGATGCTTCAACATACAGCACCTCAACAATAGTGTTGTTATGACGTACTGGTGTGAAAAAATAAAGAAAGAAATACTTTCATATACCTTTTAGATTTGATTTTATTTTTAATATATTCAGCACATGTTTCCAGTATTTAATTTCCAGGACTAAATGACAAAAAGAAATGTGGCATACTAAGAGATTACATGTCCAACCGTGACATTCTTGCCTTAAAGCTACACAATCTTTAAACACCACTTTGTAATATCCAGTTCGCTTTGTTCATTTCACAAGGATTAACTGATATGATCGTTTGCTTATTTAACAAAGAAGTTACAGGTTGTTTAGGTTATAGTGATTGTACCGCAAACAAATGAGTGCCGGCATATACGCTGTATGGTGTCACAACTCGGCAGAAGTCCGATGCACTTCCGTGTTCGGGTGAGATGCAGTGCGTACGAAACAAGTGTGACGTGGTCACATAAGCTCCGCCCATTCATGAATATTGTAGACTTAAGACCGTTGTAGGCTTATGGGCACTGTATTTCCTCAATTAGACGCCTCGACGTCTATTACGTTCGCGCGATACGTTGATACGGCGACTGATAGAGAAAATATGGTATATACGGTGAATACTATTGAAGTCGGTGTAAAACTCTGAATCCCCTCAACCTATTAACTAGCTATTCCACCAGAAAAGCTGCTGCATTACAAATGTTAATCACCCCCTAACCTCCACCCCAAGACACTCTCCCATTAACAGACAGATTAACATTCTTACCTTACGAGAACTGACAGCAGAGAGTACAGTTGGTTGCCTATATACATGTACACAAACAATACTGGACCTTCACCTTATCTGCACACGCGCAGTAGCTACTTTCGTTATCAGCACAACCCGGAAATCACGAATACCTCCAAGGTACAACGGTAAAGTAGGTCAGCTTTGACAATGTACTTCGATCACGCCGTGTGGGCACACTTGCGCCTCGTGCAGACGGTTGAGATATGAATTCATACCAGTGTCAGGAATAATGTGTAGGCTGTCTCACTGTCCCTAAAGCATATTCCTTCCCCTTACGTCCAGGTTTTACTGTTATGATATATGCCTAAATAACGCAAGTCTAGATTTTCCACAAAACTCTCATCTCACTGTGGCTCCTATTCAATTTATATAATGTTGCTTGTTTCTATCAAAAGTATATATGTTCAAAGATTCACTGTTAATCTAGGTTAATGTGGATTTTCACACTGATCGGGCGGAACAAGTTAACTGTATAGCTATGAATATGTGATATCTATCTTGCTTGATCTATGTGTTTGTATTTTTTGTTAACTGGTCGAAATTGTTCCAGAAGAGGAGGTAAAATTCCCTAGTACTGACTATATGGATGAAAATACTTTTGCGAAAGGCGGGACACAAGCATTGAAATGTTTGTATGTTTTTTAAGGTTTTGTATATGTTGTATATGCCCAATTTCAGGTTAATTTGGAACGTCATACTGAGTGAGAGGAACGCCTTCAAACCGTTTAATCTAAATCTATCATATATATCATGGTGGAGGGGGGTAATCATATTATGACAGTGAGAAGTCTAGAAACGGTCATTTTGCTGGAAAACATTAATAAACAAAGGACCTGTCTAGAATAAATGCAAAAAAACAATTCCATGAACATACGCAATCCTTGCTAAAAGCTAAATCCATTGCACGATTCCGATTACATATAAGTAATACAATGGAAACACTTGTCAAACCAGAAGAGGTATCCCTAGTTTTGTGTATGACAGACCCCTTATTGTTGCAATTATAGGCAATTTAAACCTGGAAAATATATGATCTCTCTTGTAGAAAAACGCACTGATGTTTCTATATTATCATTTCAGGCTGTCAGGCGTGGAGATACAGATTCCATGTCACGATCAAATGTATTACATAAGGAGTGTTTAGTGAGATTTGTTGTGAATGCTGACTGAAATACTGAATAAAATGGTGAATGGAATGATGTACTCACCAAACTAGCACCAAATGGAAAAAAGGGAGCATGGCAAAGTACATAGACAGCTTCCTGCAAGACAGGTCGCCATTAGGAACACTCAACCGAACTTCTACAGATCACTAATCAGATTAAAACAATAGACTATGGTTGTAAGCTCTTTCAGCATCAGCACTGTTTTGAGCCGCCTCGACAGAATACAACACAAAGACAAATGTTAGCACTACAAGTTGAAACAGGAGAACTCCCATTGAAAGGAGGAACAAAAAGCCCTTTGGTAAAAAAAGATATGGCAAGCCACCCGAGATGAAGACCTAGATCTGCATGTATTTCGTTACCAGTTCTTGGTTTAGGCATAAATTGTCTTGACACCGTCCGGTCCACTCTCCTACCCAGAGTTCCACGAGGACAGCATTCGTCACATCTATCACAGTCCATTCAAGATACTGCATGTTTTTCATCGGATTCATTTTTGATGAGTCTACACATCTAGATAAACATATGGCATGGTTAACTTTCATTGACAACGTATCCCAAGACGTGAACAAAATATTTCCATTTGCGTAGTTTTCTTTCAAGTTACACTGCGGAGAGCTGGCGATACGAGTCACTTTGATGCATAAATATATATTGTCAGGCACCTCACTGTCGCAGTTGTAGTAGCATACCTATATAATTATGCAAAACAATACGTTAAGCGCACCAAAGACTTGCATTAGGCCAGTCTGTTCTGATTTCAGTGTTTGTTTAAAAACGAGAGAAAAGTCCGGTCACGGCGACATGCAAATTAGCTTATGGCAGAGGTGTTATGCTAGGTTTGATCAATTCAAAACTACATTTAATTATAGGGATATTTGCATATATTTACTTCAGAAAATGTTTATGAATTTTGTTTTGTAGGTAGTTTTAGTACTTTCATTCAAACGCTGGGTGTGTATTGATTGTTGAACTGATGATCTGGCATGGCCAGGTACATGGCCAACAGAATAACAACAAACGTTTTGAGAAAAAACTATTTCATGTTAATTTTACAAATCAGTAGCTGAGACAAAGAAGCAGTGATAAACATTAATATATCATCATTATTAATATGCTTATACATCCCTGGATGTAGCTAACGATAATTTCTGGTCATACCCTTCTGTTGCATGGCCACCTGCTGTGATGGGTAAAAGGTGGTAATATTTTGTTTTTGTGTATAACAATTCTGGTTATAAAAATTCGTAGTGCGTATTATGTACGAGGTGAGGTGAAATGGGGTATGACGTTGCGTCCATGATTATTGCAGATATATAGCGACGTGCATGCATGTGTGTGTGTTTACATGTGTGGCTGCTTTTGCTAGTCCTGACTAATGCCGATTTCATAGTCCAAGCCAAATGTGATACCATGCAGCAGTATGTAACGCACACCCCTCTCAGTAAACTGACTCCGAGACGACCAGTCCTTAATGCCGAGCGCCAGACAGGGTAACAACAAGTACCATCTTTTAACCTAACGTCTTTGGTATGACGTGGCCGGGGATCGAAGCCCGGACCTTTCGCTCTCCGGGCGGGCGCTTTACCACCAGACCACAGAGCCGGTCTATTGTACACGACTAAATACAACATGTAATATTTATGTGATCAACAAATGTGCTCGAGATGGTCCTATCTAATCTGAATACGTGTTCCGCATCATGCATTAAATAACCATAGTTGCCTCCGAGCCAAGTACATGTGTAGACCTACTCATAGTCTTTGAAAATATTTAATGTTGATAGAAATAAACCACTTAAATTGAAAAGGAACCCCAATGAGATGGGGGATTCAGAACCTCTGAAGAATCCAGACTTGCTTTATTTAGGGATATAGCATCACAATAAGGACTACAGTATTGAAGGGAAAATGAATGTTGCACTTCAGGGTATAACTGACGATTTCAACTATAAAACATCGGCTCCGAGCAGTCTTACCTATACCTATACTTTCCGTACAATAGTCCAAAATTACAGGACGCCCTGTGTTACAAGGTGGAGCAATCATTTTGCAGGATTATGTCAATCAGCAGTGTGCAAATATGTCATCATGGGTTAGAAAAAGCCAATGATCACCTTGATTATAGTCCATGGTTAATCGGTACCATACCCCTGCTATTTGGTTACACCAAAATGACTTCATCCACAATTAAGCTTTTGTTGGAATCCCGTAAATGTTTCAGTTATGAAATGGGGATTTTCAGCCTGACAGCCGTGCTAACGAAACAAAACATTGAAACGGTCACCTAAGATTTTACTCCTACATTGTAGTCACACATCGTGATAAACCGAAATACTGTATAAACAACGTTGCAATCAACTTTCTTTGAGAATGACCATATTTAACTTGCCACAATTTCGTATAAATGACGTACGTGTCAGACAAACTTTAATTGATTAAACTGACAAAGAGCAGAAATACAACACACATTGATGCCGATGTGCAAAAGAGATCCGGAAAAGTATATTGTTTCATAGAGAATAACCTTCTGGGGATGTTGTATATGTCAATGTATGAGGGAGCGAATAGGTCCCAAACACTCGTATTGTTTGTACGAGGCAACTAGTGGTGATCGGTTGGTCGGACCTAACTATAGTGACATGCTTATCGAGTGTCGGCCTACCCTGAAGGCGTGGGACGTTGCTAATGTGATCCGCCACTTGACGGTCTATCCAAACATAAAGTCCACCGTTATATAGCTTGAGCATTGCTGACAGCTGCATTAGACAATACCCACTCACCCAAATATGATTGGAATAGAATTACAATATTTCGTTGGTTATGTTGATATTGTTTCTGGTGCATGTAAAGACAATCCTCATCATAAACTCCCTACTAATGAATTCTCTTCAAGAGAGAACAGCAAACCTTGGCCTGCAATGTTGTCTCTACTTGGTACACATTGATTTACTTTTGTGAAAGGACAAAGTCAGTGGATTTTAAAACTGTTATCATTAAATATTTAAATGCTAAAATGTATACACCATTAGTGTGAAAATTCATTTTTGATAAGTTGTAATGTACACACGGGGCAGCTGTGTAATAGATTACGGATCATCTGATGTAGATTATACGGGATTTCCCCTTCACTGAATGAGTGTGATAAGGGACACAGTTAAGGACAAATGGACACCTGTCAAACTTTTACTCCACTGACCTAGATACGTATATGTTCCAAAAGTTAAATATCATGGTGACATTTCGATAAATATGTGAAGATTACCGACTGATATTACTGACGGAGAAATAGTTTTTTGTGAATATAAAGAAAGTCCTTCCTTGATTGTGTTAAAGATTATGGTTAATCTTTAAAACATGGATTTGGTGGTACATTTGCTGAACCCAACTATATATCTCTCTTTGTACGGATTTCGTTGGAGCTTTGGAATCCAGTACAAACTAGGAGTAAATATGGTTTCAGGTTTCTAGTCAAGTCAAAAGTTGATAGTACTGATGCATGGTTTTGGCAGATTATACGGGATTTCATTTTTTGACGTGACATACTGATGCATGGCAGTTAACATATTGGCCTTATAGGTGGCATTATTTGATATGTCACTTATTCCAAATTCTTTGATGAACCAATGTGTGTAGGATGCTTACATGTGATGGTTATGTTATTTGAGGCCTTGCCAGTGGGAACAACGACTTTTCATGTAGGGCAGCCAGAAGTTGGATGACTGCTGATTGGGACAGAATTGGTTTGTTCCATTTCTATTTCCTCTCTTTTCAGTTTGTGCATTCTACCACTGACAACACCACGCACAGACTTAACCCACTCTGGAGGACATTCACAGGTTCCTGTTCTCCTTTGCCCCATTTATTGGCATATTCTTCGACAGCATCCCTAAGATTTACAGTTGTGATCCCAATTGGAATGATGCTGCTCATTGGAATGATTTTGGTCCATATTTGAATGACTGACGAATGTTATTATTGTCAACAAAAGAGAAGTCACCTGTGATTATATGACCTATAGGCTGGTACATGCTATGTCTTAGAAGGAACAGGTAGTGGAATTCACATTATGAGCTGCCAAGTCCACGTTCTGCAACACTTTCCTTTAATTGAACAGCCTGGATGAAATGGTGCTCGCTTTGGAAAATGGCATTGTTGGTGGTTCCTGTAATTTGAAATATAGAACAAACGGGGGAACATATGGTACAAGTTGACATAGGGAATTATATCTGACATCATTTGAGTCACATGTCCTCCACATATCTGACAGACCCGTGAAGATCCGGGCTAAAACTTGGTCTTCAGCAACCTATGATTGCCGTAAAAGGCGACTATGCTTGTCGTATGAGGCGATCGAGATCTGGTGGTAAGGCTGGCTGACTTGGTTGATGCCTTCGTATCCCAATAGCGTGGATCGATGCTCATAATGTCAATCACCAGATTAATTACAGACTGCCGTCATAAAGTTGGAATATCACTGAGTGCGGCGTTGAACAACAAAACACATATACAAAGTTGAATTTAAGCCTTACATATTTTGAAGAAAATGTTGACGGTGGAGAAGCGTGAGAGGCCATGGAATTGACATTGATAAAATGCTAACTTCTATTGGCATATGCTTGATTATCCTGCGTCTGCAATCTGGGCGAACATTTCACTAAATCGCATTCATGTACGTGACATTTAGATATATATGTTCATATGTACAACGCACTGTGAATATTTCCATTGCATGTGGTTTTCTGGAACATGACTATTATGTATTCCCTTACACTTGTGTTCATGCATATAGGGAAAAAATGACAAGGACATTTGATGTATTTTAGAGTTATCAGCTTGTGGGGATTGGAAAAAATACCAGAGCTACAAAGGTACAGAAGTTTACCTTCATTTAATTGTATAACAATCTCCCACAAAATCTGATGTTATTCGGGTCAAACACAGTTTAATTTGTATGATCATTTCGTAACTAGTGACCCTGAGCTTCAAAATAGGACTATGTCTTGATAGAGTAATAACCGTCACATGTAAATGGTTTGTTATAGCACGACGGGCACGACAGACATAAGATATTGCACATATTAAGTATATTTAAGCCTCTCTGAAGTGGATATGTGTTTAAAGCTGTATGTTTATCTAGAATCTTAAAAACCGATGTTAAACTATTCGATAAAGTGTAAACACGGCAATGATGTATTGGCGATGTGACACAGTGATATATACTGAAAACACTTGTGTTAGGTTTACGCTACATACAAACCAACAAATATGTTAGGCTATGTACTGCATATGAGTACCTAAAACCTAACATTGACATCGCGAGCACGTTATTTCCCTTGCCATGACTTGTGTGATAGATCAGGCTTACCGGTGGTTGAAAGCAACATGCATGCCCATTGGCATACTATCAACCTAGTCACAGAGCATGGCCATCTGATCCGTATTTGAGTTGCCTTTTTCAGCATGCATGCGGTTATCAGGACTTATTCTAGATCTACAGTGTAAATAAATAAAAAAGTGCAAGTTGACAAATACATTTTGATAGTTTTATTAATATTCAAATCAACGAAGGGACAAATATTAAATTACACATTCTTTGCATTTGTTAAGTGATATATTTAGATTGTGTAATGCTACGTGTCGACGTCCAAATTGAAACAAGTTGACCAATAAATCCATGTGTAAAATCATTTAGTGTGAAACCCAACAAAAGGCAAAGAAATGCTATACAAACAACAACTATCATATAGAATTAACTAAGTTTACAAATCGGTACAAATTGCTGCAAAGTAATTACAACGGGTGGACACACTATAGTGGTAGTACAAAATCCACAAAAGTATATGTGAGAGCAATAAAGTCATTGACATTAATATTTACCTTGAAGCAACAACGGTCAATCTTCCAAAATAGGCCTAGTCTGGATGTCCAGGGTGGAAACAATGATCTTCACACGATTATTTTTCACCAGCCTTGACTGTTGACATTTCAGCAGATGCACTCAGTGCATCAATGGAATGTTTGAAGCCTATGTGCGTATACATAGTTGTCTTGTCTACTAGACACTAATGTTTACACAGGACACTAATTCATAGAGCGAAACTAACGATAGATCATGGTGAATGTAGCGTTTTCTCACTAATTATACAGAACCTCTGTGTCAGAGCCAAAACTGTCACATTTCTTTCAAATATTGGCGTCGAATGCCGTGAAATCTTGAAACTGACAGGTCACAAATCACTCGTGTCGTGTCACTCATCTGCAGCCTAAATTGCAGCTGTTCCAGTTCCATTGGCAATCACGTTGCACCAACAGGCTCATTCCCAATAAATCAACAGGTTAATGTGGAACCACATCATAGATCTTGGTTCGTGTAAAGCGCTCGGTTACAAATTAAGGTAAGAGGCATCTCCTCTACAGTGGGACTACATCAAATTTCAAAACAGGGTAAGTTTATATTCTAAATGACGATGTTTCTCACACAAATTCAAGCAATTTTGAAGCCCCATTCAAAACATTGCAACATAACCTATATGTTGCACTTCACTTTTTCATTCATTATCCAGTTAATATAACATCATAATACGAATATACATATATAGATAATACTAACATTGTGAATTGCTGTATACACTTGCACAACTTCACAATAAATGAACACTTTAAGACATTTCATGGTGACATCTTAAATGTATAATAAGTGTATATCTTTCACAATAAGGAACAATCCACACACACGCGCGCGCTATGTACAGCAGCATTAACGCAAGTAGTGTTCGACTACACAGCAAGTATACAACATTGATACTAATGAGGCTCTTTGGTTCTATTTCCTGCAAGAAATATAAGTACCAATGTCTTAAGGAAACAAGGCAGAAACGTTATATATTGTAGAGAGTAGAAACATAAATTATGACTGCTGATACTGATTATTCAATGCGGAAAGAACTTTGGATAATAATTCCACAGAGAATAACATGACCACAAATTTTACCAGATGATTTCTTTCCTTTGATATTATACAAGGGGCGAAGTCACTTAAAAACTACCATTCGAAAAGGTATCATTGAATACGACTTACTCCCCATACCCAACCCCAAACCAAAACCCACCCACCTCAACCTCACCCCATCCTAACCAACCTCACCCCATCCCACATAACCACACAGAGAGGAAAACACGTTCATATTTCACGAGTGGATGTACTAGGTGAAGTTAGCCATCATTATTGTGTCGTCAAAGTAATTTGGGTTGGAGTGTGTAAGGTTTAACGCTCCTTTGAGCAGTAGCTCAGTTAAATAAGAGCGCGTCAGCTTAATGATGAATGAAAACCTTAATCAAGGAAATATTACTCATAAACCAAGAACCTTAATCTAAGTATGAAATTGGAAAGCACGGCCTCCTGACTATGTCCCGTCCATGACACATCGAGCTACGGCGCATTGGACGACTGGGCAGCCCGTGCCCTGAGTCATAAAAACCCTAATGATAATATATTTTTCAGTCCAGCCCTTACCTTGGAGGTATTTTTACTTACTCAAATGACGTCATATGATTGACATAGCTTTATATATAACAAGCTCGCTGACATTAAATGACGTAGTCCTTTGTGAACGTCATGAACATTGGTCGAGGTAGAAAACATGATATCAGATGAAAAAGTACATCATCATGTCTAAAAATTGAAAATACACAAATCCGTGCTATTTACAATTGCAGTAAAACATGGTAATAACAAAAATCACGGGACTGTTCAAATGAGTTGATTACAGGTGAGGGTGTATCGATATGGAGCGGGGATAGAGATGTGGTGGTGCCCAAGTTGTACCACACGAGTTATCTCCCATAAATTATCTGTAACCACACGTTGACTGAGGTGATATTGCAATCCTCAGATGATTTCAACGAATACTTTCAAAGTTACTGTCAAATCTATATTCCTCTCGCAATAGTACTGTTCTCCCTACATGTGTGCATGCATTCATAATGAGCCACAACAACTACACCACAGTGTCATATTTACTTGAAATAGTATTTTCCTTGGTCAGCAAGCGATATTCGGTAAATGAGAATTGATATGATTGTAAAACATTACACTCTTCGAAGGTAAGACGCAATTTATGCTAGCATGAGAATATTCAGTCATTAACTTTGTTATTCTAGTCTGCGTTCAAATAATGTCCACTTTGCCGCTTAATGTTTTGCGACAGTAAGATACTAAGGAAAAGTACTGAACATCAGCCGTGTTGCTTTATTATGGCTTCAAATTTCATTCGGATTTGCATTGTTTGTTTGTTGATTAACGTCGCAATGAGCAATATTCTAGCTATATGACAGCGGACTGAAAATAATCGAGTCTGGACCAGACAATCCAGTGATTGTTGTCATGAACATCGATCTACGCAATTGGGATACGATGACATGCACCAACCAAGTCAGCGAGCCTGACCACCCGATCCCTTTAGTCGCCTCTTACGACAAGCATAGTAGCCTCTTACGGCAAGCAGGATTCTAACCCGGATCGTCACGGTTACATTACTATTTGTATTAAATATGTAAACCAAACGTGTTTTTACATATGTACACAAGTTGGTAATGTGTCAAGGGCATACATATTATTTTACTGAGCTGTGCTTGTATACATTGCATGTTACATGGAGTGTGTGATTGTTGTGGATAGTGGAAACTAGTCTAATGATTGTAGTTTGCGAAGGTTCCTGTGATGTTGTGGCCTGTAATCAGTTCTCCTCTTACATCTGATATTGCGGGATAACCAACATACATCATGACCCACATGGGTCTGTCAAAAGCAACATCTGTGACGGTGGTGTACACTTTGTTATCACCGGCATCAATAACTAATATTTTGTCATTAGCCCCATCCATTAGAAAACACAGTTGTAGGTCAATAGATTGTCCAACTCTGTTCTGAATGAGAGGGCGATCAGTGAAGAGGGTGTTATTACAGACTACACAGAGACACAGCTGCTGCTTGTGGTTGGGGCATGTAACAACACGTACACTCAGTCCGGTGACTTGATAACAGACAGCATCTACAGGGGTGGGGGTCAGGGCAATCTCTTGTATAAGTTTATTATCTTGTATCAATTCCTTTACACAAACCCGAAACTTTACGCGAAACATGCATCGCTGGCCTTGGCATTTTTTAACCATTAAAGGCCTGGATGCCAGACATGAAGTGATATTTTGTATCCGACATCCTGTGTCAGGAGAAGGGACGGCTAAGGTGGTGTTTGTGATTACACATCCAGACACGTCAATAGTGTTATCAGCAGTGCTTGAGTCCCATTCCAGAGTCGGGCCTGTGGGAAGAAAACGTCCATAATAAATACCAACACATCTTGTTGTAGTGTATAACACTTTAACTTCCTAACTCACAAGACACTAGTATCTACCAACCAGAAAAAGAAAGTCACAATTTAGTGTTATATCAATTTCAAATGTCATAAGCGTTCTTCTCCTATATATTGGGGTGGTCGGGTAGCCTAGTGGTTAAAGCGTTCGCTCGTCACGCAGAAGGCCCGAGTTCGATTCCCCGCATTGGTACAATGTGTGAAGCCCATTTTTGGTGTCCCCCGCCGTAATATTGCTGGAACATTGCTAAAAGTGGCGTAAATCCCTACTCATTCACTCACTCTCTTGTATATTTCTTGTACATAACATTGAAAACCCAAGAACCTCTTGCATGGAACATCGCTAACGCAAATCCTATCATAGCTCCTATACTTTAACATTGACTGACACTGCGTTTTACGCTCGTTTAGATCTCGAAAGTGGTCGAACCTATCGAACTCAACAGACAAAATGAATGACAAAACCAATGAATAATATACTGTAACATCATTGAGTCAAGGCCGCAGATCTTACATGTTATCTCCTGGTCACAGATGCTCCGGTCCATCTCCATCACTGAAACAAAGATAGTAATCAGTATGTGTGTCCCATATACACGTACTGCCTGCTCGCACTACTTTAATGCAGAAGGTCTACCGTGAAGATCCGGGTCAGAACAGGTCTAATGGGATCGGGTGGTCAGACACGCTGACTTGGTTGGTTCATGTCATCGTATCCCAATAGCGTACATCGATGATCATGGTGTCAATCACTGGACTGTCTGGTCCAGACTCGATTATTTACAGACCGCCGTCATATAGCTGACATACCGCTGGGTGCGGATTCAAACAACAAACAAACAAATAATGCAGAACGTACCTGTTTTAACAGTATCATCATGTGAAAAGGGAAGTACAACAGGCAATTCACTGGACGGGACTGTGTCCATCAGCTGCCACACGTAATGGAATCCCAGCCATCAACGTGCGCCAAGTTGGTGTTCGTACCATGTCAAGCCGACAGGGCATGATTATGTCTGACAGACTGTTATCCCCTGAATACCACAGGGACATGTATGTCTTTGTCCTTCAACCTCAGTTTGAGATTAAATAGAACATCTGATTTGTCAAGACACCAAATTATATTTCTGAAACGTCACCACGAACCAAAGTTCGTTAAAGAAAAAAGCCGCAAACATGAGTGCCGAAGGGATCTTTCCGTCATGGTATCTCAGTGTCCTAGCACTATGAAATCGGCATTGATCCAAACCAGTAAAAGCACACACACACACACACACACACACACACACACACACACACACACACACACACACACACACACACATGCACGTAGCTATATCAGTACAATAATCTGTAAAGCGACGTTAATACCCTATACACCTCACTTGTTACATTTAGACGTCTTCTTCTTTATTTCAATGCAGTACGACCCGTTGTAACTATGACTTTGTGAGGTTGGTTGGTTTACGGTTGCCAGTGTAAACATGACGTGCTATTTGAAGATGTGTACACATCCTTTGAGGTATAAAATAGTGAAATAAAAACATGATAAGAATTCAATTTGACATTTTGTGTGAGTTCGAGGATGGGCTTCCATAGAGTAAGGGTCAAACTGTATGAACGTTGGAGCTTGCACGTCAATTCTTAAATAACAAAATTAATCATATTTTATTCTTAAAATATGTAAAATACTGAGACAAATTGAAGAGAATAACCACATTCTAATTACACACATACCTCCGATATTAACAACAGATTTGACTTTATAGATTTCTTTTTTATATGTAGTATTAATGTCTATGTTATCGAAAAAAAATAAACGAACTCCTTTGTTTTTCAAAGACATTACTTACATGATGTAAACATAAATCAATGTTGCCGAATAAGTTTCAGATTCTTTTTTACACATCCAGGTTGTTTTTGCAGGTGAACGCACGTTGATGAAATATATAATTATATTGATCAATATAGCATGTCTCAATGCCGCATCTCCAAAGACATAAAACAAGTAATGACGTCAAACGAAATTGTGTCAAATTTTCAGTTTTCATCATATTTGTAAGCACTTGATTATTAATGGTACACCATGAGTCACATGACACTGACACAATCAGGTGAATGCTTGAACCCAGGGACTAATTCACGTGTTAGATGTGGTCTTCCATTTCGCTATGACTTCCTATGTGTGTAGTATGATATCCTCATTAATTATTATTTGAGGTGACGTTGGAATGGATGGGTTAATCGTGAACAAAACAATGCGAAAATACATTGTCGTTATCCACAGCAAATTATCACCAAACTCGAATGCATAACGTTATATATAAACATGCAAATCAACTTGATATAGATTTCAGTCCTTCAGAAATTAGACAGTATTTTGTTTGTGTACGAAAAAATGTGGCGCAATATGCTACGAGTTGACGTATAACAAAATCTCGGCAACACAAAGCACTGTCGGTTTCTCGAGCCAGTTCAATGATTGCAGTTAATTTTACACCATGACTAATTTAATTTTCAGATCTTATAGAAATGTGCGTCATACAACTCATTCGTCATCCAGAAAGGAAAGACTTGCATGAACTGGCATTGTTTATCATTGAGTGATTATGAGCTGTCTATTAGTCGAAATGTTAAATAACTATATATTGTTATTGATCGATACTTGTCGTATGTATTCAGGGAACAGTCTTTATGTCTTTTTGTTTATGTTCATAAATGTAACACATCCGCACAAACGTAAGTGTCAATTACGTGTACACTAAAATATTTGCATATTTGTACCTAAGGCTACATATGAAGTAGTTCTTATTAATAAATACGTTGAAATTATGACTTCACATGATGTCTTTCTAATCCTTAACACAAAAGAAACTGTAGATAACATACAAAATCAGTTTATCGTTTAGCGCTATAACGCAACTACAGCCCAACCCATTCTTTTATCAGCCAATCAGGACACAGAAGTCGGTTAGTGGACGTGGCCTTATTTGTTTTCGGTTCATGGAATCATAAATAAAACGTGACAACAAACATTTCCATAACAGCGTAAATAAACTTTGAGGCAATATCTATACGCATTTCTTAACACTGATTGGTTACCCGTGATCTATGAAGTCTTCGATATTACAAAGGGCATGCGCACATGCTAATTAATTTCTTCAACCTAATAAAACAGACAAAAAGAACGGCGGAAGCCCATCCGATGTCATTATATGGAAATACCCCTGATGGTTATGGTTTAATCAAAATGAATCCCTGCAATGAAAGCAGTTTTAGATTTCGGATGACATGGCTAACACCAGGGAGACCATATAAAGGATAGTCTATATACGATTGCCACTCCCTTGTCATCCATCTATCGTGGTATACCCAACACCTGTGTATTTTTCTTCATTCACTTGATGCTCGGTTAATGAATTTATTACAGATATAATTAGTGGTAGAACCACTGACAAAACTTCCAATTTGGCATTTCTTGTGTCTGGGGTAATTATTCAATCCAAATCCAGGTTTGAACTTGGGGGAAATGCATGTTCTGAACAATGAACGTGACAGCGCAGCAAGAAAGAATGATCAGTTGAGTTACAAAAAAACAACATCCATCAAAGGTTAAACCGAAAATACGTTGATTGATTCATCGCTGTTATCTTGCACAGTGGATTTGTCACAAGTGTTTACATGGGTAGGTTCACTATGCCTATTTAAAAACAAGATGTTTTGTTCAACAGATTAACCAATAGTACGCTTTTTATTGGAATTCGTTATAATACATTTTTCAGTCAATTTGTAAAATAACTGAATATTTAAAAGTTTGATGTATTGCCTAAGTGAAAATTTTAGTCATATTACACATTGGCTATAACATGTACAAACGATAGAATAAGCAATGCTCAGGTGAAATATTAAATAAAAGCGACAAATGCGCTTACTGTTGGCGCAGCACAGGTCGCGAACTAGTCGAGATTTCTGGGATATCACCAGGGTACTTACGGTACACAACAACAAAGGCAGCAATCAGTCCCGGGAAATTGTTGAATATCAGTGCCCCTTTAAAGGAGACGAAGCAAGTCTGGTTGATTACCGTTTATGTTCAAGTTACTAATTTACCACAGTACTACACGAACATGGTGTCGGATCATTTTCCATGCGTTATGTCATTGGAAGTAAATACGGCCCATAGTGCAACGGCTAACCGGGCGACGAACGAGGATAATAATGTATCATCAGATATAAAGAGAATACTACACAATTGCCTGTCAGATACAATTTATCTTACAACGAGTTTTTTCAAAAAGCTTTCGCCCGTTAGATACGCTTTGAAACAACGAGTTGTAAGAAAAATGGTATCTGACAGGCATGAGTGCAGTAATCTGTTTCTAACAAACCCTAAAGTCGCACGTTATTAGCATCGAATCGATGCATTTTGTCTGTTTCCATGATCGCAGTGGCGCATTCATACAAAACCAAACAGTCATGAGTGACGTCATCCGACGTACTGCTTACTATTCATAAATAATGTGACCCTACACCTAAGCCTGAAAACGTTTCTGCCTTTTTGTGGATTACAAAAGCCATGATTTTAGTGCAAACTAGATAAGATCAAAGAACCCGCATGATGCTGAGTTAAACAAAATCACCTCAAAGAAATAACCAAATATGTACAACAATGTTTATATATCGTATGACATCACTGCCGGTGACCGACGTCTACAAAATGGCGTGTTCACTGACAACAGTACGTTTATGTAAAACGTTTACGATCGATGTTGAATTTCCCTGATCAATTAGACGAATTGATCTCTCAAAATGGGAAGGTGTAAAATCTGAATTTTGCTTTGTTTACATTTCAACAAGTACAGTTTTCCGAGCACAGTGTTCGTTTCCAAACCTAATTTATTTCGAACGATGTCATCTCGATAATTTGTATTGGTGATAAAGACCATTTGTCATTTGATTCTACAATGTAGGAGGAATTCAGGGATGCATGTATCGCAGCTGAGTTTGAAATGTACGTGATCTCAAAGGCGTTTCATAACCCGCATACGTGAAACATGATTTTTGTGAACAGAATCCAATATGGCGGAAAGTACACTTCGGCGTTTGTGTTTGGGTATTTTCCCAATCGTTCAAAACGAGTCTAGATTCCTCGGCGACGTTTCAGAATTATCATTGATGTTTTGGTGAAAAACAGATTCCCGTGATCACTAATGTGCTATTTTTTGAAATTCAATCCTTCGACTTAATATCCGATATTTAAATTTCTGAACACACAGTAATTTTGCTTTGCCCAAAATGACAGTGGATGATATCACAGAAGAGAGAAGCGAGTTGAGCATGAGGAAGATTGTATAGATGATTGTATAGATCCTTTTGGAGACGTGTCAACAATATTATTTCTTCACCTTCTGTGACAAGCAGCCCAGCTGCAGGTATTAGCAATGTGCAATGGACAGAATATTTCCAGCATTGGTTTAATTTAAGGGATATACATGTGGAAGGGGACAATCTACACGCGGCACAAGATTTTATCACCAGCCATTCTATTAAAGAGTGCAATTACTGAAATGATGATGGTATGAATAATCCCCTAATACTGATGTAACTGAAGGAGAAGTATTACCAGCAATACATAACTTGAAATTTGGTAAATCGGCAGGACCGGATGGAATTTTCCCGAAATTGTGAAATGTTGCAGCACTTCAATCATATCACACTTAAAAATAGTTGTTCATAGGATTATGCATAACGGCGTATTCCCTTACTAGTGGGCAAAGGGTATAATACTTCCCGTGCATGAGAAAGATAATATTAATCATGTCAATAATTATAGAGGAAATACGCTGGTGGATGTTTTTGGAAAGTTGATAAGGTGGATGTATTTGGAAAGTTGATAACAACAATATTAAATGAACGGCTCAAGACTTTTGCAGAAATTTATGAAACGATTCCTGAAGCTCTGGATTGATTTCGGAGCAGATGGAGTACAATTGACAATATATTCACTTTACAGTGTTTAGCACAAAAGTATCTCTCTATATATAGCTAAACGTCGAGGTAGATTTTATTGTTTGTTTGTTGATTTCCGAAAAGTGTTGGATTCGATCAAAAGGAAGTTCTTGTGGTATTTACTACTGAAAATGAAATCAACAGTTGTTGATTGGGGTTTTTGAAGGATCTATACTCCAAGATCCAGTGTGCTGTCAGGACATCAAAAACCTCTCTTTCAGATTATTTCGAATCACTGACCAGCGTTCGACAAGTCTGAATGTTGAGCCCCTTCATGATGTTTAACCTCGAACTACAGTTTATGACAGAAAGAGGAATGTTTTTTTGAGAGGAATTCGTTGACCAATATTACTTTTACTATATGACGATGATTTGGATATATTCGATGACACCGTAATAGGTCTGCAAGGCAAGATTGACATTTCATCTATTTTTTTATAAAACGTTGGCACTTTGTCTAATACCGAAGGCTTGGTGTTCAGAAGAGGTGGCACTTTAAGGGATGATAAACGATGGTGCTTGAATGATAAGCATATTAATTTAAGTACTTACTGAAGTTCTGTTTTCAACCAGATTGTCTTGGTTTAAATGCATTGATACCCTCAAGATTAAACGCCAATAAGGCTTTGCTTACCATCAAAATGCTGCAGTTTCACTTTATAAATATGCCAGTTAACATTTTATTTAAATCATGTGATATTAAATAAAGCCCTTTCTTCTTTGTGTTGCGGAGATTTGCGGATGCAAAGCTGGTCAAACTGTCGATACTTATCATACTAGTTTTTGTAAAATTTGTTTCAGGGGTTGGTAAATATGTACCAAGCACTTCAAAATTGTCTGAATAAGATATTAAATGTAAAACAGATATTATGTGCATGTGGATTATCATACGAAGAGTGTTAAATGCTGGTGTAAACCAATTAGAATGAATGATGACAGATATCCCCGACAGTGTTATTCACAATGAAGGAGCTGGATGAATGTGTTAGAATTCATAACTCATAACTCATGTTAAACATTTCCGCTACATTTATGGATTTGGCTACGTTTGCATGCGCACGAGCAGAATATTGGTGATGTTAATTGTTTAGACAGCGTTTGTTGGATTGTAAAAATAGTATCCAGATGAGAATTGATGAGTCTTGTAAATTAAGGTATTATTCACATGTTAAGATAGTATTGGATATAGAATATTATGTTACAGCTTTCAGAAATATCAGAAACAGATCACAACTTTTGAGCAAGTGTCATTTGACGCTCTTAGAAATTTTCTGAGAAAGAACATGCTCCACTGTAACATAAAACTGATGAAACGTAGCTGCTGGAATACTGCTCGTCACAAAGGGGAAGTTCACTTTTGGAAAGTTGGAATCACCCCTGTTGTCATACAGTCTTGTTGAGATATTTGTGTCACACTTAAACTTTATGCATAGATCTAAATATGAAACAAATGAGTCTGTTTTAACCCGTCCCTTCTATTTCTGCTTCAAGTGGGTATATCAGTGAAGGGAATCGGCTTTTCACCGCTGGGGAAATAGTGGCAATATTAAAATATGTAAGATATAAAAAACACTTTCATTAATATAAAAACCTTCACTTTAGACATTACATACCATATGATGGAATCCTGGAAGGGACATTGTCGCGTTGTCGCATTGTCACCCTTACAACTAATGCCAAAAGTGTCAATATTAACCAAAGCGTGATAAAGCGATAATGTGACAATTCATCAAAAAGTTGCGTTGTCACATTGTCGCCCTTTTATTGGTCACTGCTTATTTTGGAGATTTTAACAAAACACTATCTATGGTTATAAAGAAATGCTCTTAGAGATCGAACTCAGTTACAACAATTACAAATGCGCATACATATATGTGCGTCCGCGAAGGAGCTAAGTCTGTGAGCTTAAGGGTCGTCAGTTATCTGAAGTTCGATGTATTGACTCCGAAAAAGTACATATGATTCAAATATTGACATTGCTGAAACATTATTGTGAAAATCGTGAGGCAGTATTGTTTAACGCCGCTCTCAACAGTCATTGCGTGTCAGCTTGATGTGGGAGAAAAGCCTGAAGTGATTTAGGTCCAAAATGAAGACACTTAATCAGAACGAACTGGGAATTCGTACCCACGATCATAAGGTTCTGGCACGCTTAGGGGACATCACTCTGCACAGTGAATTCATCGTAAAAACAAAGTCACTTGCCCAAAGAGGCACCACATGTGTTGCATGTGCTTCAGTGTGGAGCAGGACTGAAGACCTAGAAACTCCCAGGAGCCAAGCAGCCGAACACAATCACCAATCCAAGGACTCCCCGTGACTAACGTGACCTGTGGTTTAACGCCGCTTTGAACTAAATTACAAGTTATTCCACAGTGTGTCAGGAAATCCCTGAGTGTATAGTGCTGGGGTTCAATTCCACGATCACAGTTTTTTGGTAATTCTACATTTGTAAGGGGGCGGTCGGGTAGACTCGTGGTTGAAGCGTTCGCTCGTCACGCTGAAGACCCGGGTTCGATTCCCGACATGGGTACAATGTATGAAGCCCATTTCTGGTGTCCCCCGTCGTGATATTGCTGGAATATTGCTAAAAGCGACGTAAAACCATACTAATTCATTCACTCACTCACATTTGTAAGAGACGTGAACGACAGGGGCATCGATTTAAGAAGATGTCAGAGATCAGAATTAAATTAAATAGAAACGTTGTTTCTTGCTGTGAAGACACATAAGGTTTATGGAAAATGACACAGACAATAACGATATATGAACTACTTTCTGAAGCAACGATGAAAAAGTTCTTTTAACTTTGAGAAAAGCTACTCACATTGCCATTGCTATTTTGGTTTTGGAACAATTGGAGCTAGCAAATGACCACTGGAGTTTGAAAAGAGGTATAACCATTTGTACGCATGCGTAGATTAATTTACTTACAACGCATGCGCACCAATAATTGAACAGGACGACAACTCGACAATGCAACAAAATCAATATGTCGCATTGTAGTGTTGTCGCGCATTTTAACGCCCTTTTCGCTCAGTTTTGATGGGCGACAAGGTGACATATTTTCAAATTGAAAAATGTTGCATTGTCGACCTTTGGTAAAATATGAAATATTGTTCAAAGCGCAACAATTCGATGATGTGACAATGTGACAAATAGCCAAAATGTCTTATTGTTGTATTCTTGCATTGTCGCGCTTTGGTTAATTTTGACACCTTTTGCTTGTTTTTGTAAGGGCGACAATGTGACAAAGGGACAAAGTCCCTCCTAGGATTCCATACATAGGAGGTAGCTGCACACATGTTAAATAGATGAACAGTATGTAATAGTTTACTACCTACCTGTAGGAAACTCTGCAGGTTCCAGTGTGATGGCGTTGTATACTGCAGTATCTGGCACAACATTCGGCCTCTCTGTTGGGGAGAACGTAACTGATCTGACCATTCCTGCCACCTTGATAGTATCCTGAAGATGTTTTACGTTTGCTTGAACAAAAATTACTCCGGTCCTGTCAAAGGGTATTTCCTGTGGTGACTCCTTCAACATGGAGTTCAAAGAGGCCTCAGAAGACCCCATTACTTGTAGATCTTCCACCTTGTCAGCTTTGCTGCGCATCTGTCGCATGTATTCGGAAGAAGACTTCACTTTACTCAGCAGTAGTCTTGTCGAATCCAAGGCCTCCTCTGTTAGCTTCAGATTCTTAGCAGATTTCCCCTCAACATCTGATAGAAGGATTGTTCTTCTTTGATTCAGCCCATCGATCAGATTGTCAAAGATTTTGTTGATATCATCTCGTGCTACCTTCATTGACAATTTGATGTTCTCTATCTTCTTTTGAAGGGCTGACTCCGTTTCGCTCAGTCTCTTTGTCTTCTCTTCTATCTTTCCTAAAACATCATTTGTGGACTTCGCCTTTCCTTGGTGTGCTTCATCCACAGACACGACGTTGTGCCCCTTCCCTTCTTTGTGATCTACTACAGTGCAGGACACACATACGACCTTGTCACAAGTGTAGCAGTAGAACTGTAGAGGTTGTTGGTGCTGACTGCACTGATGTAGACGACGAAAACTCTGCACAGGTCGGCCCTTCATTTCATCAAAGGTATTTATAGTGTGGGTCTTTGATACCGTATTCCGTTTATGGGCACTTAAGCAAATGGAACATAAAAATGTTCCACAGTTGTCACACTGGGCTACAGCTGTTTCCTTGTCAGGGCAATCTGTACATGGCAGATGGAGACCTTTCTGGATCTTGAGGTAGTCCAGAGTCTTCAGGATGACAGTCTCTTTGGGCAGAGATTTCACCCCACCAGGCAGATTATGTCGCTGTCGACACATGGGGCAGGATAGGGTTGCAGCACCTCCACTGCAGGTTTCTAGACAGGGCTGACATATGGACTGTACACAACATGGCATACGACGGGGAATTCGTTTTGCGTCATCAAAGTGTTCTGTACATATTGGGCACTCTGTCAGAAGATCCTTGATCGCAGCAACTGAGACAAGATCCGACATGATGTCTGGCAAAAGACAATCATTACGACCATGTTGAATTAAATGGAATCAATTTCTTTCATTGTGATGGATTTAAACATATATTATGAATTTGAAAGTGTCGTGAGACCGTGGTTATACATGTGATCAATTTCCCGAAGCATAGACTCCCACCTACACATACGCATCTCATCCCTTCACACGAATATTACAGACTAGGATTCAGGATTCCACTCCTCATATACATGTTTCTCTTTCGGGTATATCACTTGTGCTATGTGTAAAGCGATGTATTAGTTTAACCCATGTGAGAGAGTGATGTTGGGCTTACTCTGCTCACAGTAGTGCAAGTATTTACCGACATGTCAGCTTAATTTGGGAGGAACGTTCGAAGTAACGTACCCAATAGAGAAACTCACGTGCATGAAAGGGATGCTGACAAACTTAGAATTATAACAGGAGCACATATTGGATTCAAACCGCCGATCCTGGTTTCAGCAATGTGGAGAGCTGAGCAGCCTGTGTCCCATATCACCTCGGGAATACCAATAGCAAAGGTCGAACCACAAGTACATGTATGGAGGACACGGGTGGCCCAGTCGTCTAAGGCAACGGTTTTCACTGTACACAGTTGTGTCCCTTATACATGACAGAAACCTATGATCGTTTTTGCGAATCCCGCTTCGCCCGGATTATGTTTTTAGGAATGCCAGCACCATACCCTTGCTCGTGGGTTTCCTCCCACATTAAGCAAACACGACGTGATATAAATGGAATACTGTTCGGCGGCATGAACTCGTACATATATGAGTTTGAGTGTACTCAATGAATGTTCATGCACAGAAGCTACTTTCGTAAAAGAAATACTCCATGCCATAGAAAGGTAGGGCAGTACACTACTAACATACAGCATGTCGTATAGTGAAATAGTGTGTACTTAACCATGTGGGCAGGTCTTACACAAATGCTTAAATTTGAAAAAGAAGCTTCATTGAATGTTCCCATCATGTGGTTTATCAAAATGTCAGAAAGATTTGTTATATCCGTGTGTTGATGTCAACGGGTCTTAAAACCAGTCTAGTCACGGTCTAGTGAACGTAACATCACCTCTCTCTTAATTGCCCGTTGCGTCGTCATCTCTCGGCAAACCCCGGCGGATGATAGAAGTATGCAATTTAAACCACTAGAAATAAAAATTTACAGGTCACTGATTCCCTGACAATGAACGTAAAGACACCGGAGTATGACATCCGCCGGACTTTACTTAAAGATTGAAGTTGTATTTGTTGACGTTGATCAGCTGATGAAGATGAAACAAATTCCATGATCATTCAATCGATGTCGCACTCAGTTTTCCCTAATTATCTTTTTAATGTTATTTGTTTACATTGAGGAATTCCCCTAAAGTAGTTCTGTATGTCTCCGCGCGATTGACAACGTAATCACGTGACATGCTGACGTTCGTCCTGAAACGACAGCCAGCTTGGTAGTGTTCACCTTGGCGAAGTCACCCGCTACTGTCAATATTAAAGGGTGGCGACACCGGGCATATAAGAGAAAGGGAAGCTGTTTGTCGAACGGTGACAATGCAGTAAATCTCTAGAACGTGACCAGACTGGTTTTACGACCCGGTGACAGTTGCCATCAACATGGACAGGCAGCACTAACAACACTCATTAAGTGACATTGTGAAACATATGTAACCTTAATTTTGCATTCTGTATGGAAATGGGTACAGCGACATTGCAGGCTTCTTGCGTCTGCCATTGAGTGACAAATGTTGACGCGATCTATATCATGCAGATTTTGATAACAAGCAGGAAGTAACTCGACATTCACATCAACTTTATATAATCACTACTCCAACAGAAACGCTGCTGCATTACATACGTTCTGTGATCCTGACACAGCAACACGTCATAATCAACAGACTGATTAACTTTCTTACCTTAAGAGAAATGACAGAGAGAGGTGTACAGAAGGCGTCTACATACACGTACACAGACACCACTCCACCTAAGCCTTTCTGCACACGCGCAGTTGCTACTTTGGTTATTATAACAACTTGAAAGACATGACTACCTCGTATGGTGTGTGCAGTCTCATACAATGGTAAATAGGTCAGTTGTAAACAGTGTACTTCGATCACACCTTGTGGTGTGGCGTGGATACAACCAGGCACGTATATGCACAGACAAAACAAAAACTCTTGTAGACGAATATGCGCGCAGCTGCAGCAAATTGATAAATGAATTCATATTACCAGTGTCAGTGGAAAGTCGAGTTTTTACATGGCATTTTTCATGTAACACCTCATATCAAACCGAGACCCCCATGCCATCCCAAGGGCCAAATGAATGGTGGTCGATATATATGATACAATAACCTTTTTATCATATACCATAAAATAATGTGTCCATTCATAAAGATCCATAACATTTTCACCTTGTTGAGAAGACGCTGTCATGGGAATATTAGCCGAGCAGACGACGCACCAACTCCAATCGGGTTGATATCAATAGCTCATTCTAAGTGCACTGACAAGGCATAACAGCCCTCCAGGGGTGTAACACGGGTCTGGTTATTGTGATACCCCCCTGTGATATGACCATCTCCATATTGGCATACAGGGGTGTAATAACCCGGCCGTGCTGATATAACGATCGAAATCAGCCCGACTTATGTCCCTTAGTGCGTCGCCTGCTCGTTTGTTGACAGTAATATAATGTATTGCATTCACTGGCAAACAGATACATTTTACAATGTTATGCCATGGTATATGATAAAAAGGCCATATCACTCCTCGACCCCCCATCTGGCCTTCGGCCCTCGAGCTGATATGAGGGTTGGGGTTTGATATGAAAACTGCCATATTATAACCTCTAAATATCACAGTGAGTTAAATCAAAAACTGTATAATCTGAATATGTCATATCTGTCTTGGTTGATCAATCTTTGTTTGCATTTTTTAAGTTAATTGGTGTAGTTAATCGAAATTGGTGTTCAAGAAGAGGACATATATTTGCGATTTGCAATAATTGAACTTTAGGTTTTGTATATCTACCTTAGCCCAATGTCATTGGTAATGTTGAATATCATACTGAGTTCGAGGAACACGTTCAAACCTATTAATCTGAATCTATCATATCTATCCATATCTTTCAATGATGGAACTTCTTTTTCTCCATATCATTTACCTAGAGCACAGTTTGACGAACAGCGTTTGTCGCATGCGGCATTCCAACCTGTAAAGTCCACAGCGAAGAACTGTTCTCAACTGTCAAGGCGTCATGGAAGAAATCAAGAGGAATTGACAATGGCAAGTTTACTGACATCAAGACTTATAGTTTATCCGTTTATGAAGGTGTGTATTTGTGTTTAATTCAGTTCTGTACTTTGGCCGTACGTATTATTTTCTCAGCATTTCGTTAAAATTACCCTTTTCATGATCAGGGTTATGTTTGCTTAGAATAATGACAATTGGGCCCTATTATCGCCCATCAACATAACGACAAAATACGAATATGTAAACAACATATGTGTGGACGTTCTTTTCTGATTACGTGTAATTACACACAGGGAACTTGTGTACTGAACTACACTAGGTGATGTAGGCAATACTGGATTTTCTGCTCCGGTCGATGATTTTGACAAAGGACACGCTTAAGAACAAAATGACTACTGTGAAACTCATAGTCGAATGACATAGATACATATATGCCAAATTCCACATGTCACGGTGACATCGTGGTAAGTATACAGAATCTACATCTCCCCAGTAGTTGGGCGATGGGGTAGCCTCGTAGTTAAAGCGATCGCTCATCACGCTGCAGGCCCGGGTTCGATTCACAGCAAGCTTGAGGGTACAATGTGTGAAGCCCATTTCTGGTGTCCCCTGCCGTGATATTGCTGAAATATTGCTCAAAGCGGCGTTAAACCTCAAATCCTGCTGGTTACTGACAGAGCAAAAAGAGTCAAGTAGAGTGCATGCGGGTTGCAGTGTCTCTCGGGTAATATGAAGAATAACCAACTCGGAACTCACACCAAATGTCCTATTATGCTACATGCCGCACATAGCAACGTCACTTCATATCAAGAATAGTTGCAAATAGTTAAATATGATGTCATGCATTGTGATAGTGGTCAGACACAGTTTTATGTAGCGTCGTTCCGAGATATTTTTACTGAGCTTATATATCCATGTGATACACGGAAACCTATATTTTTCTACATTTCACAAAAAGAAACGTGTGCCGTAGGATAATCTCTAAATCATTTGTAAATGCCTATAAATATTCTTATGTGAAACACTGATAATGATGTTAAAGGAGGTGGTCGGGTAGCCTTGTGGTTGAAGCGTTCGCTCGTCACGCCGAAGACCCGGGTTCGATTTCCGCTATGGGTACAATGTGTGAAACCCATTTCTGGTGTCCCCCGCTATGATATTTCTGGTATATTGCTAAAAGCGGCTTAAAACCATACTCACTCACTCACTCTTAAATTTAAAGAATCAATCTAGCAGTACTGTAAAGATATATTACGAAATATCAGCATTGCGTATTTAGCGACAAAAGCCTTTACAGAATCAAAAGAAATCTCTGCTTAAAGGCAAAGTCTGTTGTACGATTCCGATACAATATGGTTCGAGTCTTTCGGGTGAGCAAGGAAGTATGGGATGCACACAATGGTCGCTGAGATCTGTACCGGGGGAATGATCATGAACTCTTTATTCTTTTACTATGGACGTCGGGTCCTGGAGACCATCCCCTCTGATGATGTTTTACACGTTTATTCACCGTCTCGTCATTTCCCTTCAGAGATAACAACTGGGTCATTCCTTCTGATAGTGTAAGGTTGTGACCTGATATTAGTTCACACGTCATGTTTGAATCTTGGGATGCATCTAGATACACCATGACCCAGAATGTTCTTTCACACACAGTGTCAGTCACAGACTGAATCACTGTAGTGATGCCAATGTCAACAACATAAACCTTACTGCTCCTACCGCCCAGTAGAATGTCTAGATGTAAGGCACCTGCCTCGCCAATTTGATTTCAAACAATAGGTATATCAGAGAGGAGTTTGCCATCAAACCTCACCCAGAGACAAAGCTGGTGCTTATGCTTTGGACATCCTATGATACGTACACTCAGTCCAGTTGATTGGTTCCAGCAAGTATCTACGGGGTTATCAGTCATTGCTGTCTCAAACACCATGCTTCTTTTCTCAGTTACCCTTTTTTCAAAGAGAAGCTGACTTTCACCAGAAACATCTCTCGGCTTCCACCTCTGATAACCAAAGGTCTTGATGTCAACAGACGTCTCCACGACCTTATTCGACATCCTGTGTCTTTGGCGGAGTCTTGGGCTTTTCATTTGTTACCAAAGTATCAGATACAGTGATGTCGTCACTCGCTGTACTGCAGTCCCATTCAAGGTGCGGACCTAGGGAGGAAACAAGAGACATACTAATAACACAAAACACATTCATTGTAAGTCTTATTCACAAATACACATTATTGAATCAGTATAACATAACACCCATTCAAGTTGACAGCCGCCTCATAACCGACAATGTTTTTATTAAAAGGATACAAGACGAAATATGTATTTTCCACCTCCCATGTATTATTCCTTCAAGTAAAAAAAGTTACATTTCATTTCAGCGAAATATATAGTACAAGAGAAAACAAACTATATGAATAGTAATATGTTGGTTTTTTTATGTCCTTCATCTATCAATTGAACTTCCACGACTATCTGTAGATTGGGATTTTTTGTCTGTTTGTTATTTAACGCCGCCAGCTATATGAAGGCGGTCTGTAAATATTCGCGTTTGGACCAGCCCATCCAGTAAATGAGATCATGAGCATCGATCCGCGCAATTGGGATATTATGACAAACAACAACCAAGTCAGCGAACCTGACTACCCGATCTGGTTAGTCGCCTCTTACGACAAGCATCTGGTGCTTGTGAAACCGACGAGCATGTGTATGATGTAGACAAACAATGAGTCATAGTGAGGGTTAAATTTTTGTTCAAACCCAGGCATAACCCTCTACGGAAAACCGCACAGGAGCCATACATCAGAGGTCAAGCAGTGTCCCTTATGTTGATGGGCACATGACATGATAAGTTGAATCTTTAACACATGAGATCTCACATGAAATGGCTTCATCTCCACTGGAAATCGTCTTGTCCACATTAGCGACTGAAACAGATTACAATGTAACTAAGAAATGAAATTCACCAACTGTCGAACTAAAGATTATGATATACCTTTATCTACTTACAAACTAAATGTTAGTTTCACTACAACATACTCAAACGAACTATAATAATGTATCTATCCAACCGTTTACATTTAGTTATAAAGTTAAGTCATTATAAGCAGACGTGGGACAGTAGTCATCACAAATTTTCGAACCAAGCTACCACATGTCGACAATAACATTTTATAGATATTTTTACATACATGTACATAATAAAAATTATTTTACCCTTTTGAAATTCTGCAGTTGTCAGTGTGATGGTATTGTACCTGTCATCACCTGGTACATATCCAGGCCTCTGTTTTGTGAAGTATGCGACTGACCTTATCAGTCCTGCTCCCTGGATTGCGGAGAAAAGGTGGGTCTTCTGTCTGGTCAGTTCTACTCCTCATCTGCCGTGTGGAGTCCAAAGAAGACTTCACCTTGTTTCGCAGTTGTTTAGTTGGCTCTAAGGCCTCGTTCGTTAGTTTAAAACTATCACTATAAACGTCTTCAAGGTGTAACAAAAGGATATGTCTTCTGTCCTGAACTTCTTTTATTATTTTATCAAATCTTTGGTCAAGGCTATCTTTGGCAGCTTTCTTGGAAAGTTCTAAATTTGTTTTAGATCTGCTTCTGTCCCGCTGAACTTTTTTACCTTCTCGTCAAGTTTGACAAGAGTGTCGTTAGTGGCATGTGCTATGTCGTGGTGCGCCTCAGTAATAGAAACAACTTCGTGTCCGTTCCCCTTATCGTGCTCGAGTACAGTGCAAGATACACAGATCACAAGTCTGCAGGTATAGCAATGGAACTGTAGTGGCTGTTCGTGTTGTCTTGGAAACTCTGATGCCGGGATTCAAAACTCTAAAGCGACAAGTCTTTCATCTCCTCAAAAGTCACTGTCCTGTTTTTTCTTATGACTTTGTTCCTTGTGTGAGCATTTAAGCATATCGAACACAGGAATAATCTGCAAGTCATACATTGAGAAACATACATATGTATATATATAATATATATATATATATATATATATATATATATATATATATATATATATATATATAATTCATTTTTATATATATTTGCATGTCAGTATATTTGTGCTTTTATATATTTATATATTCCGTGTTTACACTATATTGCTACCTAATACGAAGGTACGATATGTGTTGACATTGCTTCATATAGAAGAATGCAGTGTTGTCAGGCCCGTGGAGTATTGAAGATGCGAGGCAAATGAAGGGTAAAACCATTCATAAGAACGAATAGTTTAACATCAGTTTTGAAGATTCTAGATACATATACAGCATTAAACACATATCCAATTAAGAGAGGCTAAAATATATTTATACCACAAGACTTCATATATCCTGTATAACAATGGCCTTTCCTTTCAAAAACAATAATCAGTTTCTGCATGGATTCTTAAACATCCTGCCTCTGGCTCCTGGGGATTCCCGATTATATTTGGTCACTTGCAGTCTATGCAGCTCGTAAGAGGCGAGAAAATCTGGTGGTCAGGCTGAGAGACTAGGTTGATTTGGCGTCATCATACCTCAGCATAGATCGCTGTTCATTATATTATCAATCACTGGATATTCTACCGTAATATTGCTGGAACATTGCTAAAAGTGGCGTAAATCCCTACTCACTCACTCACTCTCTGGTATATTTCTTATACATAACATTGAAAACCTAAGAACCTCTTGCATGGAACATCGCTAACGCAAATCCTATCATAGCTCCTATACTTTAACATTGACTGACACTGCGTTTTACGCTCGTTTAGATCTCGAAAGCCGTCGAACCTATCGAACTCAACAGACGAATGAATGACAAAACCAATGAACAATAAACTGTAACATCATTGAGTCAAGGACGCAGATCTTACATGTTATCTCCTGGTCACAGATGTTCCGGTCCATCTCCATCACTGAAACAAAGATATTAATCATTATGTGTGTCCCATGTACACGTACTGCCTGCTCGCACTACTTTAATGCAGAAGGTCTGTCGTGAAGATCCGGGTCAGAATAAGTCTAACGGGATCGGGTGGTCAGACACGCTGACTTTGTTGGTGCCTGTCATCGTATCCCAGTTGCGTACATCGATGCTCATGGTGTCAGTCAGTGGACTGTCTGGTCCAGGCTCGATTATTTACAGACCGACGTCATATAGCTGGCATATTGCTGAGTGAGGATTCAAACAAAAAACAAACAAATAATGCAGAACGTTCCTGTTTTAACAGTATCATCATGTGAAAAAGGAAGTACAACATGCAATTCACTGGACGGGACTGTGTCCATCAGCTGTCACACATAATGGAATCGCCATGTTGGTGTTCGTACCATGTCAAGCCGACAGGGCATGTATGTTTTTGTTCTTCAACCCCAGTTTGAGATAAAAATAGAACATCTGATTTGTCAAGACGCCAAATTATAATTCTGAAACGTCACCACAAACCAAAGAATCTTTCAATTCGTTTTAGAAAAAAGCCGCAAACATGATTGCCGTCGTTGTATCTCAGTGTCCTAGCACTATGAAATCGGCATTGGTCCAAACCTGTACAAGCAGCCACACACACACACACACACACACACACACAAACACACACACACAAACACACACACACACACACACACACACACACACACACACACACACACACACACACACATGCATGCACGTAGCTATATCAGTACAATAATCTGGGAAGCGACGTTAATACCCTATTCACCTCATTTATTACATTTGGACGTCTTCTTCTTTATGTGAATGTAGTACGACCCGTTGTAATTGTGACTTTGTGAGGTTGGTTGGTTTACGGTTGCCAGTGTAAACATGACGTACTATTTAAAGATGTGTACACATCCTTCGAGGTATAAAATAGTGAAATAAAAACATGATTAGAATTCATTTTGACATTTAGTGTGAGTTCGAGGATGGGCTTCCATAGAGTAAGGGTCAAGTTGTATGAACGTCGGCGCTTGCACGTCAATGCTTAAATAACAAAATTAATCATATTTTATTCTTAAAATATGTAAAATACTGAGACAAAATGAAGAGAATAACCACATTCTAATTAAACACATACCTCCGATATTTACAAGAGATTTGACTTTTTAGATTTTTATTGTATGTAATATTAATGTCTAACAGTTGTTATCAAATTAAAATACACGAACTCATTTCTTTTCAAAAACATTGCTTACATGATATAAACATAAATCAATGTTGCCGAAAAAGTTTCAAATTCTTTTTTACACATCCAGGTTGTTTTTGTTTCAGTTGAACGCACGTTGATGAACTATATAATTATATTGATCAATATAGCAATGTCGTCATGCCTCAAGGCGGCGTCTAACCAAATAGTGCCAAATCTTCAGTTTTAATCATATTTGGTAGCACTTGATTATTAATGGCACACCATGAGTCATATTACACTGACACAATCGGGTGTTTGCTTGAACCCAGGGAAAGTATCACCAAACTCGAATGCATAAACATGCAAATCAACTTCATATAGATTTATGTCCTTCAAAAATTAGACAGTATTTTGTTGGTGTACGAAAAAATGTGGCGCAATATGCTACGTGTTGACGTATAACAAAACCTCGGCAACACAAAGCACTGTCGTTTTCTCAAGCCAGTTCAATGATTGCAGTTAATTTTATACCATGACTAATTTAATTGTCTAATGTAGACCCAGAGCCGCGGGACTGCAATTCTCGCACAACGTTCTCTTTTCAGATCTAATAGAAATTTGCGTCACACAACTCATTCGTCATCTAGAAAGTAAGACTGGCATGAGCTGCAATTGTTGATTATTGAGTGATTATGAGCTGTCTATTAGTCGAAATGTTAAATAACTATATATTGTTTTCAATCGATACTTGCAGTATGGATTCAGGGAACAGTCTTTATGTCTTTTTGTTTCTGTTCATAAATGTAATACATCCGCACAAACGTAAGTGTCAATTACGTGTACACTAAAATATTTACATATTTGTACCCGAGGCTACATATGAAGTCAACTCTTATAAATAAATACGTTGAAATTATGACTTCACATGGTGTCTTTTTAATCCTTAACACAAAAGAAACTGTAGATAACAATACAAAATCAGTTTATCGTTTAGCGCAATAACGCAACTACAGCCCAACCAATTCTTTTATCAGCCAATCAGGACACAGTAGTCGTTAGTGGACGTGGCCTTATTTGTTTTCGGTTTATGGAATCATAAATAAAACGTGACAACAAACTTTTCAATAACAGTGTAAATAAACTTTGAGGCAATATCTATACGCATTTCTGAACACTGATTGGTTACCCGTGATCTATGAAGTCTTCGATATCACAAAGGGCACATGCTAATTAATTTCTTCAACCTAATCAAACAGACAAAAAGAACGGTGGAATCGCAGCCGATGTCATTATTTGGAAATACCCCTGATGGTTATGGTTTCATCAAAATGTATCCCTGCAGTGAAAGCAGTTTTAGATTTCGGATGACATGGCTAACACCAGGGTGACCTTATAAAGGATAGTCTATATACGATTGCCACTCCCTTGTCATCCATCTATCCTGGTATACCAACACCTGTGTATTTGTCTTCATTCACTTGATGCTCAGTTAATGAATTTATTACAGATATAATTAGTGGTAGAACCACTCAGTTTACCTGACAAAGGTTCCAATTTGGCTTTTATTGTGTCTGGGGTAATTATTCAATCTAAATCCAGGTTTTGATTTAATTCTATCATTTTCAGCTGGGGGATGAAATTAAACATCAATTGGAATTCGTTATAATACATTTTTCAGTCAATTTATAAAATAACTGAACAATTAGAAGTTTGATAAATTGCATAGTTGAACATTTTAGTCATATAACACATTGGCTATAACATGTAAAAACGATAGAATAAGCAGTGCGCATGTGAAATATTAAATAAAAGCGACAAATGCGCTGACTGTTGGCGCAGCACAGGTCGCGAGCAAAGCGAGATTTCTGGGATATCACCAGGGTACTTACGGTAAAACACATAAAAAAAGGCAACAATCAGACCCGGGGAATTGTTGAAGATCAGTGCCCCTTTAAAGGAGATGAAGCAAGTCTGGTTGATTTCCGTTTATGTTCAAGTGAATAATTTACCACAGTACTGTACGAACATGGTGCGAGTCGGATCATTTTCCATGCCTTATGTCATTGGAAGTAAATACGGCCCATAGTGCTACTGCTAACCGGGCGACAAACGAGGATAATAATGTATCATCAAATATAAAGATATTACTACACGATTGCCTGTTAGATACCATTTATCTTACAACGAGTTGTTTCAAAACGTATCTCACGAGCGAAAGCGAGTTTGATACGCTTTGAAACCATGACGTGTAAGAAAAATGGTATCTGACAGGGGCGAGTGCAGTAATGCGTTTCTTACACAACCTAAAATCTCACCATTTTAGCTTCGAATCGATGCATTTTGTCTGATCTCATGATCGCAGTGGCGCATTAATATATAACACAATTATTGTCATGAGTGACGTCATCCAACGTACTGCTTCCTATTCATACATAATGTGACACTTCACATAAACCGGAAATCGTTTCGCCATCTGAGGATAACAAGGCCATGATGATAGTGCAAACTGGATAAGATCAAAGAACCCGCATGATGCTGAGTAAAACAAAATCACCTCAAAGAAATTACCCAATTCTCGTATTTACAACAATGTTTATATATCGTATGACATCACTGCCGGTGACCGATGTCTACAAAATGGCGTGATTTCGCGGGATTTCCAAACGGGGTTTTCGTTGATTGTAGGATGGTATATACATAAATGTGTCATGTCAGTAATAAGAAACAATCAGACTATCTACGTACTGTTATTTGTTTTTATGTTTTACAATGTAACCAAGAGAATTTGTCAGAAATGCAGATCACTACCGTCGTCGTTGTGCGCAACTTTGCGTCAGTCATGGCGTCACACAGGAAACGAATTGATCTCTCAAAACGGGAGAGTGTGAAATCTGAATTTTGCTTTGTTTACATTTCAACAATTAAAGTTTTCCGAGCACAGTGTTCGTTTCCACACCTAATTCATTTCGCTTGATGTTATATTCAATATTTGTATTGGTGACAAAGACCATTTGTCGCTTGATTCTACAATGTAGGAGGAATTCAGGGATGCATGTATCGCAGCTGAGTTTGAAATGTACGTGATCTAATAGGCGTTTCATAACCCGCATACGTGAAACGTGATTTTTGTCAACAGTATCCAATATGGCGAAAAGTGCACTTCGGCGTTCGTGTTTGGGTATTTTTCCAAACGATTCTAAACGAGTCCCGATTTCTCGGCGACGTTTCAGAATTAACGTTGATGTTTTGGTGAAAAACACATTCCCGTGATCACTACTGTGCTATTTTTGAAATTCAATCCTTCGACTAAATATCCGATATTTAGATTTCTGAACCCACAATAATTTCGCTTTGCCTAAAATGACAGTGGATGATATCACAGAAGAGACAAGCGATATGAGCATGAGGAAGATTGTACAGATGACTTGGTCAATAAAAGCAAGAATGAAATATCCTTTTGGAGACGTGTCAACAATATTATTTCTTCGCCTTCTGTGACAGGCAGCTCAGGTATTAGCAATGTGCAATAGACAGAATATTTCCAACATCGGTTTAATTTAAGGGATATACATGTGGAAGGGGACAATCTACACGCGGCACAAGATTTTATCACCAGCCATTCTATTAAAGAGTGCAATTACTGAAGTGATGATGGTATGAATAATTTCCTGAATGCTGATGTAACTGAAGAAGAAGTATTACCAGTAATACATAACTTGAAATTTGGTAAATCGGCAAGACGGATGGAATGTTCCTGAAATTGTGAAATGTTGCAGCACTTCCATCATATCATACTTAAATATACTTTTTGATATGATTATGTACAACGGTGTATTCCCTTACGAGTGGGCAAAGGGTATAATACTTCCACTGCACGAGAAAGATAATATTAATCATGTCAATAATTATAGAGGAATAACGCTGGTGGGTGTATTTGGAAAGTTGAGAAGGTGGATGCATTTGGAAAATTGATAACAACAGTACTAATTGAATGACTCAAGACCTTTGCGGAAATTTATAACACAATTCCTGAAGCTCCGGCACGATTTCGAAGCAGATTGACAATATATTTACAGTGTTTAGCACACATGTATCTCTCTAAACGTCGAGGTAGATTTTATTGTTTGTTGATTTCCGAAAAGTGTTCGATTCGATCAAAAGGAAGCTCATGTGGTATTTGGTACTGAAAATGGAATCAACGGTCGTTGATTTATGGTTTTGAAAGATCCAGTGTGCTGTCAGGATATCAAAAACCTCTTTTTCAGATTATTTCGAATCATTGACCAGCGTTTGACAAGCTTGAGTGTTGGGTCCCTTTCGACTGTTCACGATGTTTAACCTTGAATTACAATCTATGACAGAAAAAGGAATTTTTGTTGGAGAGGAATTAATTGACCAATTACTTTTACTATATGCAGATGATTTGTGTATATTCGATGACACCGTAATAGGTCTGCAAAGCAAAATTGATATTTTATCTATTTTCTAATAAAACGAAACCGAAGGTTTGGTGCTCTGAAAAGGTGGCACTTTAAGGGATGATGAACGATTGTTTTTTAATGATATGCGTATTAATATAGTGCTTACTGCAGTTCTGTTTTCAACTGGATTGTCTTGGACTGAATGCATTGATACCCTCAAGATTAAACCCCAATAAGGCTTTGCTTACAATTAAAAAAGTTCAGTTGAACATTTTATGTAAATTATGTGATATGAAAAATAAAGCCCTTTCTTCTTTGTGGTGTGGATATTTGCGGTTGCAAAGCTGGTCAAACTGTCGATACTTTTCACCCTAGTTTTTGTAAAATTTGTTTCATGAGTTGGTAAAAATGTACCTGGCGCATCAAAATTGTCTGAATGACATATTTAAAGAGACACAGATATGGTTTGCACGTGGATTATCATATGAAGAGTGTTAAATGCTGGTGTAAACCAATTAGAATGAATGATGACAGATATCCCCGACAATGTTTTTCACAATGAAGGAGCTGTATGAATGTGGTAGAATTCATAATTCATAACTCATGTTAAACATTTACTTGACATTTATAGATTTGGTTACGTTTGCACGAGCAGAATATTGGTGATATTAATTGTTTAGGCAGCGTTTGTTGGAATGTAAAAAATAGTATCCAGATGAAAACTGATGAGTCTTGTAAATTAAGGTATTATTCACACATTTAGATAGTTTTGGATATGGAATATTATGTAACAGCTTTCAGAAACATCAGAAACAGATCACAACTTTTGAGCAAGTCTCGTTTGACGCTCTTAGAAATCTCCGGAGAAAGAACATGCTCCACTGTAAAATGAAACTGATGAAACGTAGCTGCTGGAATACTATACTATACTATTGGATGAGTGAGTGAGTTGGGTTTAACGCCGCTTTTAACAATATTCCAGTTATATCACGGCGTGTCAGCTTAATATGGGAGGAAAGCCAGAAGTGATGCAGGTCTTACGAGCACGGGTATGGTGCTGACAAACCTAGAAACATAATCGGGGCGAACCGGGATTCGAACCTACAATCATAGGTTTCTGGCGTGCCCAAGGGACGCAACTCTGCACAGCGAATCGCGGCGCCTTAGACGACTGGGCCACCCGTGCCCCCCTATTGAATGATATCAGATCATCGATATCCCTGATGCTTAACTAAAACATCTTGGCCAAATTCACTTGTCTATATTTTATCACCCAGAGCAGAAAGCGCATAAAGAAACAGATCATCAAGAAAGGGAGCACAATCGGTGCCCTGGACAAACTGCAGCTGGCTTGGCTCAGGACACTCGTCGTCATGATCATGATAACGTTGATCAATATACGTGCATAGTCAATGTATTGTAAGTGGTAGAATCATAAAAAATAACTTACAATTTACACTGTCAAGATATTTCACACACGTTACATGATGACCAGTTATCAAATATCATGACGACAAGTTAATAATGTGAGAAGAAATTCCATGCCATAAGTATTATGAAGCTGAAGAAATAACGAACATAAAAGAGTTAATGTAAGAACCAAGGTTCGACGGATCTGAAGATCCCAACAGTGCACGGTCATGCATCTAAGACAACTGGGGAAATAGTGGCAATATTAAAAATTGTAGGATATAAAAAATCATTGACATTGCTAAAACATTATTGTGAAATTCGTGAGGCAGTATTGTTTAACGCCGCTCTGAACAGTATTTCAGTTATGTCGTGACAGACACTAAATCAGAAAGAACTGGGAATTCGAACCCATGATCATAAGGTTCTGGCACGCCTAGGGGACGTCACCGTACACAGTGAATTCATCGTAAACAAAGTCACTTGCCCAAAGAGGCACCACATGTGTTGCATGTGCGTCAGTGTGGGGCAGGACCGAAGACCTAGAAACTCTAAGTAGCCAAGCAGCCGAACATAGTCACCCATCAAGGACTCCCCGTGACTAACGTGACCAGTGGTGTAACGCCGCTTTGAACTACATTACAGTTATTGCACTGGGTGTCAGGAAATCCCTGAGTGTATAGTGCTGGGGTTCAATTCCACGATCTCCGTTTTGGGGTACTTCTACATTTGTAAGGGGGCGGTCGGGTAGACTCGTGGTTGAAGCGTTCGTTCGTCACGCCGAAGACCCGGGTTCGATTCCTGGCATGGGTACAATGTATGAACCCCATTTCTGGTGTCCCCGTCGTGATATTGCTGGAATATTGCTAAAAGCGACGTAAAACCATACTCATCCACTCACTCACATTTGTAAGAGACGCGAACGACAGTGCCATCGATTTGAGAAGACGTCGGAGATCAGACTTAAATTAAATAGAAACGTTGTTTCTTGCTGTGAAGACACATAAGGTTTATGAAAAACGACACAGACAATAACGATATATGAACTAATTTCTGAAGCAACGATAAAAGAGTTGTTTTAACTTTAAGAAAAGCTACTCACATTGCCATTGCTATTTTGGTTTTGGAACAATTGGAGCTAGCAAATGACCACTGGAGTTTAAAAAGAGGTATAACCATGTGTGCGCATGCGTAGATTAATTTACTAACAACGCATGTGCACCAATAATTGAACAGGGCGTCAACTCGTCAATGCAACAAAATCAATACGTCGCATTGTCGTGTTGTCGCGCATTTTAACGCCCTTTTCACACAGTTTTGATGGGCGACAACGTGACATATTTTCAAATTGAAAAATGTTGCATTGTCGACCTTTAGTAAAATATGAAATATTGTTCAAAGCGCAACAATTCGATGATGTGACAATGTGACAAATAGCCAAATGTCTTGTTGTTGCATTCTTGCATTATCGCATTGTCACGCTTTGGTTAATTTTGACACTTTTGGCTTGTTTTTGTAACGGCGACAATCTGACAACGCGACAATGCCCCTTCTAGGATTCCATACATAGGAGGTAGCTGCACACATGATAAATAGATGAACAATATGTAATAGTTTACTACCTACCTGTAGGGAACTCTGCAGGTTCCAGTATGATGGCGTTGTATACTTCTGTATCTGGCATACCATTCGGCCTCTCTGTTGGGGAGAACGTAACTGATCTGACCATTCCTGCCACATTGATAGTATCCTGCAGATGTTGTACGTTTGCTTGAACAAAGCTGACTCCAGTCCTGTCAAAGGGTATTTCCTGTGGTGACTCCTTCAACATGGAGTTCAAAGAGGCCTCAGATGATCCCATTACCAGTAGATCTTCCACCTTGTCAGCTTTGCTGCGCATCTGTCGCATGTATTCGGATGAAGTTTTCATTTTAGTCAGCAGTTGTCTTGTCGAATCCAAGGCCTCCTCTGTTAGCTTCAGATTCTCAGCAGATTTCCCATCAACATCTGATAGAAGGATTGTTCTTCTTTGATTCAGCCTATCGGTCAGGTTCTCAAAGATTTTATTGATATCATCTCTTGCTACCTTCATTGACAATTTGATGTTTTCTATCTTCTTTTGAAGGGCTGACTCCGTTTCGCTCAGTCTCTTTGTCTTCTCTTCTAACTCTCCTAAAACATCATTTGTGGACTTCGCCTTTCCTTGGTGTGCTTCATTCACAGACACGACGTTGTGTCCCTTCCCTTCTTTGTGATCTACTACAGTGCAGGACACACAGACAACCTTGTCACAAGTGTAGCAGTAGAACTGTAGAGGTTGTTGGTGCTGACTGCACTGATGTAGACGACGGAAACTCTGCACAGGTCGGCCCTTCATTTCATCAAAGGTATTTATAGTGTGGGCTTTTGTTACCATATTCCGTTTATGAGCACTTAAGCAAAGGGAACATAAAAATGTTCCACAGTTATCACACTGGGCTACAGCTGTTTCCTTGTCAGGGCAATCTGTACATGGAAGATGGAGACCTTTCTGGATCTTGAGGTAGTCCAGAGTCTTCAGGATGAGAGTCTCTTTGGGCAGAGATTTCACCCCACCAGGCAGATTATGTCGGTGTCGACACATGGGGCAGGATAGGGTTGCAGCACCTCCAGTGTAGGTTTCCAGACAGGGCTGACATATTGACTGTACACAACATGGCATACGACGAGGAATTCGTGTTGACTCATCAAAGTGTTCTGTACATATTGGACACTCTGTCAGAAGATCCTTGATCGCAGCCACTGACATAAGATCCGACATGTTTGTCTGAGAAAAGACATAATGATAATGAACATGAAATATGAACTGGTATCAATTTCTTTTATTGTGATGTGTCGTGAGGCAGTGGTTATATGTGTGTATTGTACGTGTTAAGCATTCCATGAGTAAAGGCATAGTTGGGAAACAATGGATCAGCTTCAAGACTCCCACCTTAACATCGAAATATCATCCCTTCACAGGCATGTTACAAACTGGAAGTGTTATATCCAAGCGTTCATAAGAACCAAGAAGATATTCATGATTTTACTCGTCAAATACACAACTCGCAGTGTGAAAGTATTGTACTCCGGCAGCTGATTTCATGAGTTCTGGATCAATGTATATAAAATAGACTTGTATGTGGAGCTTTAATTGTATTTTGTGCGTTTTTGTAGTTGCTGAGTTTTTTAAGATTGGTTTATATAACGTACAGCCACGGGTGACCAAAGTTTAAATCCTGCTGGGAATCATGCAGGGAGCAGACACGCCTTGGAATACTGTTCAATGCGCCATTAAACCCAACTCACTCACTCGTACATATATGCGTTTGATGTAGTTCAATGACCGCCTCCGTTGTCTAGTGGTAGAGCGTCCGCCTGGAGAGCGGAATGTCCGGGATTCGATCCCCGGCCGCGTCATACCAAAAGACGTTAAAAGATGGTACTTGTTGTTACCCTGTCTGGAGCTCGGCTTTAAGGGGCTAAAACAAGGACTGGTCGGCTCGGAGTCAGTATACTGTGTCTGAGTGGGGTATTCATGTTAAACTGCGGCATGGTATCTCAGTGAGCTAGCACTATTAATCGGCATCAGTCCGGACTAGTACAAGCAGCCACACAAACACACACACGTACATGCACGTCGCTATATAAGTGCAATAATCTTGGACGCGACGTTAAACCCCATTTCACCTCACCTCACCTTGATGTAGTCCATGAATGTACAAGTGCAGTAGACACTTTCGCAAAAAGAAATACTCCATGCCCTAGAAAAGTAGGTCACTACGCTGTGTACACGATCACATCATAAACTGAAGTAGTGTGTAGTGCCGAACCTAGTGGGCAGCCCCTGCAGTAATGCAATTTTTTTGAAAAAGCTTTACTGTTTTAACTTTCCTAAACTGTGAAACGCGTGAAATGTCAAAATATCAGTAAGTTATAATTATATGCGTGTGTTGGTGATCAACTTGTTAAAATCTGAACATTGCGGCTACTTTCGTTTTCATGTATATTCACAGGGTCTTACAAAATAGTCAGGAAACTCGAACAGCACTCGTCAAGTTACATTGTGAAAAATATAACCTTAATTTTATATTCTGTATATAGAGGCTTCTTGCGATTGAGAAACAAACTTTGACGTGGTCCAGGGCGACCTATATCATTCAGGTGTTGATAAGAACCAGGAAGTAACTCGAGATTCACATCTATTTATACAATCACTAGTCCAAAGGTAAAGCTGCTAAATTACAAACGTTGTGTGATTCTGGTAAGGTGACATGTCATTATTAACACACTGAGTCACTTTCTTACCTTCGAGAAATGACAGTAGAGAAGAGTGTTTGAACAGGAGGCGAATACTGCAGACACTAAACGACCTTCGCCTTATCTGCACACGCGCACTAGCTACTTTCGTGATAAGAACTACTCAAGGAATAGCTCATATGGTGTGTGTCGTGTCATGTAACAGTAAAGTAGGTCAGTTGTCAACAGTCTACTTCGATAACTCCGTGTGGGGTGCCACGGTTACAACCAGGACCCTACGTATTTGCACAATAACGGCTCTGAAGACATGACTACCTCGTATGGTGTGTGCAGTCTCATACAATGGTCATAGGTCAGTTGTAAACAGTGTACTTCGATCACAGCTTGTGGTGTGTCGTGGGTACAACCAGGAACGTATATGCACAGACCTCTTGCAGACGAATATGGGAGTAGCTGTCGGAACAAATTGATAAATGATTACATATTACCAGTGTCAGTGGTAACTCAAGTTTTTAACAACAGTTTTCATATATATCATACTCCATATCAAACCCAGACCCCCATGTCAAAACGTGGGCCAAATGATTGGTGGTCGATAAAATAACATTTTTATCATACACAATAAAAAAATGCAAAACGCACCCATAACATTTTCACCTTGATTAGAAGACATTGTCATGGGAAAGCTAGCCGAGCAGAGGACGCACTCCATCCGGGGCTGATATCAATCGCCCATTCAAAATGCACTGAAAAGCCTCATCATCCCCGCAGGGGTGTAACGAGGGTCTGGTTACTTTATATACACCCGCTGTGATGTGACCGTCGTCATGTTGGCTCTATAATAATGTGCAATATCACTCTGAGTACAATCAAAAGTGTATAATCTGAATATATGATATCTATCTTGGTTTGATCTATCTTTGTATTTCTTTAGTTAATTTGTGTTGTTAATCGAAAATGGTGTTCCAGAAGAAAAATAATTATTTTTGCAAGTTGAGACACAATCGTTTAACTTACAGGTTTTGTATATCAGGGGTAATGGCGACATGGAAGATATCAAGAGGAATCAAGAGGGATAAACAAAGGCATGCTTACTGGTATCAAGACTCATAGTTAATCCGTTTATATATATATTCGATATGTGAAACACTGATGATAACTTTCTGTCTTCAATTAAAAGAATCAATCAATTAGTACTGCAAAGATATATCAAGAAACATCAGCATTGCGTATTTAGCGTTTCGGTAGACTATGAATTAAAAGTTACAAAAGCTGTTACAGAATAAAAAGAAAAATCTCTGCTTGAAGGCAAAGTCTGTTGTACGATTCCGACTATATTGTAAGCAGGTGTCTATGAATCACCATCAATTAGTGATGATAAGGTGAGAGCATCCAGGTCCACCGGTGGCACCCGTCACTAAGACATGCAAAAGTAGTTCAAGAGTCCTCCTGCACAAACGCGGGAACATAAGGAAAAGTTAAAACAAGGAATTACATCGACATAATTTTCATCACGTGTCCTCCACATCTGACATAAAACATAGTAGAGTAGAATTTAAGACACAATATGGTTCGAGCCTTTTGGGTGAGCAAGAAAGGATGGGATGGGATGTACACAATGGTCCCTGGTATCTGAACGGGTGGGGATAATCATGAAGTCTTTATTCTTTCACAATGGACGTCGGATTCTGCCCAAGGGACCATCCTCTCCAACGATGTTTTACTGGCTCCTTCTTTCCGCATTTTACACGTTTATTCCCCCGCCCAGTCACCTTCCTATAGAGATAACAACAACTGGGTCATTCCTTCTGATAGTGTAAGGTTGTGACCTGATACAAGTTCACACGCCATGTTTGAATCTTGGGATGCATCTAGATACGCCATAACCCAGAATGGTCTGTCAAACACAATGTCAGTCACAGACTGAATCACTGTCGTGTTGTCAAGGTCAACAACATACACTTTACTGCTCCTACCGTCCAGTAGAAAGCCTAGATGTAAGGCACCTGCCTCACCAATTTGATTGCAAGCAATAGGAATATCAGAGAGGAGCTTGCCATCAAACCTAACCCAGAGACAGAGCTGGTGCTTATGCTTTGGACATCCTATGATGCGTACACTTAGTCCAGTTGATTGGTTCCAGCAAGTATCTGCGGGGTTGGCAGTCATTGCTGTCTCAAATACCATGCTTCTTTTCTCAGTGACCTGTTTCAAAGAGAAGCTGACTTTCACCAGAAACATCTCTCGTCTTCCGCCTCTGATAACCAAAGGTCTTGATGTCAACAGACGTCTCCACGACCTTATTCGACATCCTGTGTCTTGTGGCGGAGTTTTGGGCTTTTCATTTGTTACCAAAGTATCAGATACAGTGATGTCGTCACTCGCTGTACTGCAGTCCCATTCAAGGAGCGGACCTAGGGAGGAAACAAACGACAAACCAATAACACAAAACACATTCATTGTAAATCTAATTCACAAATACACGTTATTGAATCAGTATAACATAACTCCCATTCAAGTTGACAGCCGCCTCATAACTGAGAATGTTTTTATTAAAATGATACATGACGAAATATGTATTTTCCACCTCCCATGTATTATTCCTTGAAGTGAAAAAAGTTACATTTCATTTCAACGAAATATATAGTACAAGAGAAAGCAAATCATATGAACAGTTATATGGGTTTTTTAAAAATGTCCTTCATCTATCCATCTAACCTTCACGACTATCTGTAGATTGGAATTTTTTGTCTGTTCGTTATTTAACGCCGCCAGCTATATGAGGGCGGTCTGTAAATATTCGCGTTTGGACCAGCCAATCCAGTGAATGAGATCATGAGCATCGACCTGCCCAATTGGGATATTATGACAAACAAAATACAAGACAGCGAGCCTGACCAGCCGATCTGGTTAGTCGCCTCTTACGGTAAGCATCTGGTGCTTGTGGAACCGACGAGCATGCGTATGATGTAGACAAACAAAGAGTCATGGTCAGGGTTAAATTATGATTCAAACCCATCATCATCAGACATTGGCATAACTGTCTACGGAAATCCGCACAGGAGCCTTACACCACAGGTCAAGCAGTGCCCCTTATGTTGATGGGCCCATGAGTAAGATAAGTTGGAGCTTAAACACATGACATCTCACATGAAATGGCTTTACCTCCACTGGAAATGGTCTTGCCCACATAATCGACTAAAACAGATTACAATGTAACTAACTGTAAATTCAACACCTGTCGAACTAAAGATTATGATATACCTTTATCTATTTAAAAACTAAATGTTAGTTTTACTACAACATACTCAAACAAACTACAATTATATATATATATATATATATATATATATATATATATATATATATATATATATATGTATATACACAACCGTTTACATTTAGTTAAAAAGTTAAGTCATTATAAGTAGACGTGGGACAGTAGTCATCACAAATTGTCGAACCACAGCTACCTCATGTCGACAATAACATTTTACAGATATTTTTACATACATGTACATAATAAAAATTAATTTACCCTTTTGAAATTCTGCAGGTGTCAGTGTGATGGCATTGTATCTGTCATTCAATGGTACATATCCCGGCCTCTCTGTTGGGAAGTATGCGACTGACCTTATCAGTCCTGCTCCCTGGATGGCGGAGGAAAGGTTGGTCATGTTGGCAGGTGCAAGGCCTACGCCTGTCCTCGTATATTGTATCTCAATGTCAGACTCCTGCAACATCTTTGTGAAAGAAGCAGCCGATGACGTCATAATGTGTAGACCTTCTGTCTGGTCAGCTCTACACCTAATCTGCCGTGTGGTTGTCCAAAGAAGAGTTTACCTGAGGTTTGTCTAGCAGTTGTTTAGTTGACTCTAAGGCCTCATTATTGAGTTTAAAACCACTGCTAAAAAAGCCTTTAATGTCTCACAAGGATCCGTCTTCTTTCCTGACGTTCTATTATCTTTGGTCAGTGCTATGTTTGGCAGGTTACATGGTAAGGTCAATAACATGCTCGCGTTGTCATAGCCTCATATGTCTGTAGGTTTGTGTGTGGCTTAAAACTAACACAAATATATATATGTATATATTATTTATAGTTATATATATTTGTATGTCAATATATTTGTGCTTTTATATATGTATATATTCCGTGTTTACACTATATTGCACCCTGATACTAAAGAACGATGTGTGTTGACATTGCTTCATATAGAAGAATACAGTGTTATCCACCCCGTGGAGTATTGATGATGTCAGGCAAATGAAGGTTTACACCATTCACAACCACGAATAGTTTAATATCTTTTTTCACGATTCTAGATACACACACATCTTTAAACACATATCCAATTAAGCGAGGCTTAAATATACTTATACCAGTAGTCTTCATATATCCTGTATAACAATGCCCTTTCCTTTCAAAAACAATAATCAGTTTCTGCATGGATTCTGAAACATCCTGCCTCTGGTTCCTGGGGATTCTCTATTAAATTTAGTCACTTGCAGTCTATGCGGCTCGAAAGAGGCGAGAAAATGAATATGGTGGTCAGGCTGGAAGACTTGGTTGATTAGGCGTCATCATACCTCAGCATAGATCGCTGTTCATTATATTATCAATCACTGGATAATCTTGGTCAGATTCGATTATATACAGGCCGCCGATTTATAGCTGGATTATTGCAGAGTGTGTTATTGAAAAAGAAAGTTATATCCTAGGTTATTGCAACATAAACTGTACTCACTCACGAACGTCTCTTGAAGCTATTTCTGTTGTAATTCGCACGTGGGGCGTATACTGACCTACAGCCCTGCATATGTGTCACACACACGAGAACTGACAGGTTTTGACAATGCTCACATAGACGGCCGGGTTAGTTATTACAATAGGGTTTGATGTTATCGTTGTAGGTTATCTCAATGGCCGCGTTCCTGTTTCAGTTAGTGATTGTGTTACACAACATCATTTCGTCAACATTTCACCCGTATAGCCACAGGAATAATCTTTGCAATCATAAAAAAGGTATATACAATAAAACAGTAAAAAACAGATTCAATATAAAATATGCTCTTTCAGATGTGTTAAGTTAGGTTTCCGCATTCATTCAAAACGTTTGATGTATTATCATGGAGATGCGATATTTGACCTTAGCGACTTCATGCATGAAGCAATTCCTTGAACTTTATTTGATTGTTTTCTCCGCGTGCAAAGACGTCAGTTCGTCGTATTTATCACTGGTAGCATATTTAGATATGTACTTATCTCCTTGTTAACAATAGTTTGACTGAAGTTAAACTTTTCAGTTTGAGTTTAACTGTCACAGACGGCATAGCTTAGAGTTAGTTAGCTTGTCATAATTTAAAAGAACTTAACCTAAAGTAATAAAAGCGCTATAAAGCGTTTTAACCCGTAGTACTATCACCTTTAAGCACATTTATTGTTTACAATGAATCAGATACAATCAGGTTGTACATTTGCCATGTCACATCTCCTTCAAGCATCATATTTATCGCATCTGTGGCCTAGTGGATAGTGCGTCTGCCCAGATAGCGGAAAGTTGGTGGTTCAATTCCCGGCCGCGTCATACCAAAATACTCTAAAAGATGGTACCTGTTGCCCTTCCTGGCGATTGACATTAGCAACATAAAATACTACCTAAATTAATAATTTGAAACAGTCACAAATTCACAAAATAGATTACAGCAGTCGCCTTTAACAAGGCTGCTACTTGCAAGTGAGTATAGGTAGTTTTGAAGATGGAATTGGTAATGCTCCTTCTGTGTCATGGGATGGGGGCCTATCAATAATCGAGTCTAGATCAGGCTTACCGGTGGTTGAAAGCAACATGCATGCCCAATGACATACAATCAACCAAGTCACAGAACCTGACCATCTGATCCGTAGTTTGGTTGCCTCTTTCAGCACGCATGAAGTTGTCAGGATCTTTCTAGATTTCCAAGGTAAATAAATAAAAAAGTGCAAGTTGACAAATACATTTTGAAATTGAAATTGAAACAAGTTGACCTATCAATCAATGTGTAAAAGAATTTAGTGTGAAACCCAACAAACGGCAAAGAAATGCTATACAATCAACAACTGCCATATAGATTTAACTAAGTTTTCAAATCGGTACAAATTACTGCAAAGTAATTACAACGGGTGAATACACTAAAGTGGCTGTAGAAAATCCACAAAAGTATATGTGAGAGCCATAAAGTCATTGACATTAATATTTACCTTGAAGCAACAGCGGTCAATCTTCCAAAATAGGCCTAGTCTGGATGTCCAGGGTGGAAACAATGATCTTCACACGATTATTTTTCACCAGCCTTGACTGTTGACATTTCAGCAGATGCACTCAGTGACCACTCAATGGAATGTTTGAAGCCTACGTGCGTACGCATAGTTGCCTTGTCTAATGGGCACAAATGTTTATTCTGGACACTAGTTCATGATGAATGTAGCGTTTTCTCGCTACAGAACTTCTGTGTAAGAGCCACAACTGTGACATTTCTTTCAAATATTAGCGTCGAATGCCGTGAAATGTTGAAACTGACAGGTAAAAAAATCACTTGTGTCATAAAATGCCTAACAAGCGGCTGTTCCAGTTCCATTGACAATGACATTGCACCAGCAGGCTCATTCCCAGTAAATCAACCGGTTAATGTGGAACCACATCATAGATCGGGTTGTCATCTTATTTCGTGTAAAGCGCTCGGTTACAAATTCAAATAAGAGGTATCTCCTCTACAGTGGGACTACATCAAATTTCAAAACAGGGTAAGTTTAAATACGATGTTTATCACACAAATTCAAGCAATTTTGAAGCCCCATTCATAACATGGCAACATAACCTGAATGTTGCACTTCACTATTTCATTCATAATCCAGTTAAGATAACATCATAATACAAATAGATATTTGTTGTAGACAGTAGAAACATAAATTATTACTGCTGATACTGATAAATCACTGTTGAAAGAACTTTGGATAATAATTCCACAGAGAATAACATGACCACAAATTTTACCAGATGATTTCTTTCCTGTGGTGTTATGCAAGAGGTGAAGCAGTCACGTAAAAAATATCATTCGAAAAGGTTTCATTGAATACGACTTCCTCCCTATCCCCAACCCACCCAACTCAGCCTCACCCCATCCTACCCAACCTCACCCCATCCTATCTTGAAGCAACACCGGTCAATCTTCCAAAATAGGCTTAGTCTGGATTTCCAGGGTCGAAACAATGATCTTCACACGATTATTTTTAACCAGCCTTGACTGTTGACATCCTACTCACCCTCACCCCAACCTACCTTGAAGCAACGATAGAAACATAAATTACCCAACCTCACCCCATCCTACATAACTACACAGGTAGGAAACACACGTTCATATTTTAAGAGTGTTTCTTGTTCCAGGTCAAGTCAGCCATCATTACTGTGTCGTCAAAGTAATTTGGGTTGGAGTGTGTAAGTTCCTTTCAGCATTAGCTCAGTTAAATAAGAGCGCGTCAGTTTAATGTTGAAATCACGGAAATATTAGTCATGAACCAAGAACCTTAATCCAAGTATAACATTCTAAAGCACGGTCACCTGGCTATCCCCGTCCATGACACATCGAATCATGTTGCATTGGACGACTGGGCAGCCCGTGCCCCGAGTCATAAAAACCCTAATGAAAATATAATTTCCAGTCCAACCCTTACATTGGGGGTGTTTTACTTACTCAGATGACGTCATATGACTGACATAGCTTTATATATAACAATCTCGCTGACATTAAATGACGTAGTCCTTTGTGAACGTCATAAACATGGTCGAAGTAGAGAACTTGAAATCAGATGAAAAAGTACATCATGTCTAAAAAATGAAAATACATAAATACGGGCTATTTACAATTGCAGTAAAACATGGTAACAACAAACATCACGGGACTGTTGAAATGAGTTGATTACAGGCGAGGATGTGGTGGTGCCCCATTAGTACTACACGGGTTATCTCCCATGAATTATCCGTTGCCACACGTTGACTGAGGTGATATGGCGATCCTCAGATGATTTCAACGAAGACTTTTTTTGTGTCAGGACTTTCAAAGTTGTGGTCAATTCTATATTTATATATTATATTCTATGATAGTACTGTTCCACCTGCATGTGTGTATACATTCATAATGAGCCACGGCAACGACACAACAGTGTCATGTTTACTTGAAATAGTATTTGCCGTAGTCAGCATGCGATGATAGGTAATTGAGAATTGATATGATTGTATGATATAACACTCTTCGAACGTAAGACGCATTTTATGCTAGCATGAGAATGTTCAGTCGTAAACTTTGTTATTCTAGTCTGCGTTTAACGAATGTCCACTTTATCGCTTTATGCTTTGAGATAGTAAGATACTGAGGAAAGGTACTGAACATCAGCCGTGTTGCTTCAAATGTCAGAAGTGTCTGGACCCAATGATTCGTGTCATGAACATCGATCTACAAAATTAGGATACGATGACAAACATCAACCAAGCCAGCGTGCCTGACCACCCGATCCCGTTAGTCGCCTCTAACGACAAGCAACGTCGTCTCTTGCGGCAAGCAGGATTCTAACCCGGATCTTCACGGGTACATTCGTATTTGTATTGAACATGTAAATCAAACGTGTTTTTACATATGTACACAAGTTGGTAATGTGTCAAAGGCATACATATTATTTTACTGAGCTGTGCTTGTGTACATTGCATGTTACATAGAGTGTGTGATTGTTGTGGATAGTGTCAACTAGTCTAATGATTGTAGTTGGCGAAGGTTCCTGTGATGTTGTGGCCTGTAATCAGTTCTCCTCTTACATCTGAATTCGCGGCACAACCAACATACATCATGACCCACATGGGTCTGTCAAAAGCTACATCTGTGACGGTGGTGTACACTGTGTTATCACTGGCATCAATAACTAATATTTTGTCATTAACCCCATCCATCAGTAAACACAGTTGTTGGTCATAAGACTGTCCAACTCTGTTCTGAATGAGAGGGCGATCAGTGAGGAAGGTGTTATTATAGCCCACACGGAGACACAGCTGCTGCTTGTGGTTGAGGCATGTAGCAACAAGTACACTCAATCCAGTGCCTTGATAACAGAGAGCATCTACAGGGGTGGGGGTCAGGGCAATCTCATGTATAAGTTGATTATCTTCTATCAATTCGTTTACACGAACCCGAAACTTTACTCGATACATGCATCGCTGGGCTTCACAGTTTTTAACCATTAAAGGCCTTGATGCCAGACATGAATTGATGCTTTGCATCCGACATCCTGTGTCATGAGAAGGGCCGGCTGAGGTGGTGTTTGTGATAACACATCCAGACACGTCAATAGTGTCATGAGCAGTGCTTGAGTCCCATTCCAGAGTCGGACCTGTCGGAAGAAAACGTCCATAATAAATACCAACACATCTTGTTGTAATGTATAACACTTTAACTTCCCAACTGACAAGACACTGCTATCTACCAACCAGAAAAAGAAAGTCACAAGTTATCATAGACATTTATAAGACGTGTTATGTCACTTTCAAATGTCATAAGCGTTCTCCTCCTATATACTGGGGTGGTCGGGTAGCCTAGTGGTTAAAGCGTTCGCTCGTCACGCCGAAGGCCCGGGTTTGATTCCCCACGTCAAAGTGGCGTAAAACCTCACTCACTCACTCACTCACTCACTCACTTACTCACTCACTCACTCGTATATTTCTTAAACATAACATTGAAAACCCAAGAACCTCTTGCATGGAACATCGCTAACGCAAATCCTATCATAGCTCCTATACTTTAACATTGACTGACACTGCGATTTACGCTCTTTTAGATCTCGAAAGTGGTCGAACCTATCGAACTCAACAGACAAATGAATGACAAAACCCATTAATAATATACTGTAACATCATTGAGTGAAGGACGCAGATCTTACATATTATCTCCTGGTCACAGAGGCTCCGGTCCATCTCCATCACTGAAACAAAGATATTAATCATTATGTGTGTCCCATGTACACGTACTGCCTGCTCGCACTACTTTAATGAAGAAGGTCTACCGTGAAGATCCGGGTCAGAATAAGTCTAACGGGATCGGGTGGTCAGACACGCTGACTTGGTTGGTGCATGTCATCGAATCCCAATTGCGCACATCGATGCTTATTGTGTCAATTACTGGACTGTCAGACTCGATTATTTACAGATCGCCGTCATATAGCTGACATATTGCTGAGTGCTAATTCAAACAACAAACAAACAAATAATGCAGAACGTTCCTGTTTTAACAGAATCATCATGTGAAAAGGGAAGTACAACATGCAATTCACTGGACGGGACTGTATCAGCTGCCACACGTAATGGAATCCCAGCCATCAACGTGCGCCAAGTTGGTGTTCGTCCCATGTCAAGCTGACAGGGCACGATAATGTCTGACAGACCGTTATCCCCTGGATACCACAGGGACATATATGTCTTTGAGGTCGAATAGAACATATTCAACATCATGCACATTAAACGCACTTCATAGTTTTGAATTCTGCTGCAGATGTGTTTTTCTGTGATTATCCGGGGTTGAGTCGAGATCACTGGCATCTGATTTGTCAAGACAACAATTTTTTTCTGAAACGTCACCACGAACCAAAGAATCGTTCAGTCCGTTTTAGAAAAAAAGCCGCAAACATGATTGCCGAAGTGAACTTTCCGTCATGGTATCTCGGTGTCCTAGCTCTAAGAAATCGGCATTGGTCCAAAGGAGCAACAGGAGCAGTACAAGGAGCCACACACACACACACACACACACACACACACACACACACACACACACACACACACACACACACACACACACACACACACACACATATATATATTATATATATATATATATATATATATATATATATACGCATACATGCACGCAAACGTAGCTATGTCAGTACAATAATCTGGAAAGCGACGTTAATACCCTTTACATTTGTACATGTATGTTGTAACCAAACTACAAACGATGTTACTGTGGAACATTTTGAGCATACATACGCTCATCTCACTTCTTATTTTGAGAAACTATTTCTCCGAGATGCAGCTGGTTGGTTAACGGTGGCCAGTGTAAACATGACCTACTATTTGAAGATGTGTACACATCCTTCGAGGCATAAAATAGTGAAATAAAAGAATGATAAGAATTCAGTTTGACATTTTGTGTGAGGATGGGCTTACATAGAGCAAGGGTCAAACTGTATAAACGTCGGTGCATGCACGCCAATGCTTAAATAACAAAATTAATCATATTTTATTCTTATAATATGTAAAATACTGAGACAAAATGAAAAGAATAAACACATTCTATTTAAACACATACGTCCGATATTAACAATAGACTTTTTAGAAAAAAAATTGGATTAAATTATATTAATGTTCAACAATTACGCATGTTATGAAATTAAAATAAACGAACTAATTTTTTTTTTTCAAAGACATTACTTACATCATATAGGCCTAATTTATTGTTGCCGAAAAAGTATCAAATTCTGTTTTACACATCCAGGTTGTTTTTTTCAGTTGAACGAATGTTGATGAAATATATATTTATCAATATACCACTGTCGTCTTGTCTCAATGCCACATCTCCAAAGACATAAAACAAGTCATGACGTCAAACAAACATGTATCAAATTTTCAGTTTTCATCATATATGCTGGCACTTGATTATTGATGGCACACCATGAGTCATGAATGCTTGAATCTGGGGACTAATTCACATGTGTGATACGCCCATCCATTTCGTTATTACTTCCTTTTTATGTAGTATGATATCCTCATTAATTATGATTTGTGACCTCAACGAATTCAGCTTCAGTATCTATATCTGTGAAAGTAAACACTATCATTGAGTGATTATGAGCTGTCTGTTAGTCGAAATGTTAAATAACTATATATATTGTTATCGATCAATATTTGCAGTATGTATTCAGGGAACAGTCTTTATGTCTTTTGTTTATGTTCATTAATGTAACACATCCGCACAAACGTAAGTGTCAATTACGTGTACACTGAAATATTTGCATATTTGTAGCTGAGGCTACATATGAAGTCAATTCTTCTAAATAAGTACGTTGAAGTTATGACTTCACAGGGTGTCTTTTTAATCCTTAACACAAAAGAACAACAAAACAAAATTAGTTTATTGTTCAGCGCATTAATGCAACTACGGCCCTATTTGTGTTCGATTTATGGAAACATAAATCAAACGTAACAACAAACATTTCCATAACAGCATACATATAGACCAAAAAATAAAGAAATGTACTTTGACTTTCGTTTTGTTTTAATCCTATCATTTTCAGCTGGGGTGTGAAATTAAACATCTATTGGAATTCGTTATGATACATTTTTCAGTCAATTTGTAAAATAACTGAATATTCTGAATGATATATTTAATGTGACACAGATATGGTTTACGTGGATTATCATATGAAGAGTGTTAAATGCTGGTATAAACCAATTAGAATGAATGATGACAGATATCCCCGACAATGTTATTCACAATGAAGGAGCTGGATGAATGTGATAGAATTACTTGGGCAACTCATATTAAACATTTACTTGACATTTATGGATTTGGTTACGTTTGCACGAGCAGAACATTGGTGATAGTATTGGATATGGAATATTATGTTACAGCTTTCAGAAACATCAGAGACAGATCACAACTTTTGAACAAAAGAGTCGTTTGACGCTCCTAGAAATCTTCGGAGAAAGAACATCTACTAGTGTAACCTAAAAATGCTGAAACGTCGGTGCTGGAATACTGCTCGTCACAAAGGGGAAGTTCACTTTTGGAAAGTTGGAAAGTTGGAATCACCCCTGTTGTGAAACAGTCTTCGGGAGTTTGCTGAACAACAAAAGATCCTGTGACATTGAATAGTGAGTGAGTTGTGTTTTACGCCGCATTTAACAGTATTCAAGTTATATCACGGTGTGTCAGCTTCATGTGGGAGGAAAGCCCGATGTGATGCAGGTCTTCGGTGAAATAAACGAGCACGGGTATGGTGCTGACAAACCAAGAAACAAAATCGGGGCGAACCGGGATTCGAACCCACAACTCTGCACAGCGAATCGCGGCTCCTTAGACGACTAGGCCACCCGTTTTTTACCAAATCTGAAACAATTTCGGTTTCCAACAGATAAAAGACTCCTATAAGAATTCAAATGGTTTAATTTGCCATACTGACTTCAGAAAATGCGTGATTTCATTAAAAAACATGAACATGCCAAAATGTCAATTTACACATCAATAGCGTGTGTGTCCACCTCTGGTTGCGATGCAAGCAACACATCTTCGTCTCATGGAAGTCCTGTGGGATATCTGTCCATGTATGCTGGAATATGTTCCTGGAGCGTCTGTGGAACACGTGGTTGACGTTGAAGGCGCCGATCCATCTCATCCGACTTGTGCTCGATTGGTGAGAGATCAGGGGAGCGAGCCGGCCAGGGGATAACATACACGTTGTTTTGTTGAAGAGAATATCGAACAAGTCGAGCAATATGAGGCCGGGCGTTGTCACGAGGAAAGGTAATGCCTGGGCCATGACGACGCAAAAGCGGTAGAATAACAGGGCCGATGATCTCGTCGGAGAAAGTCAGTGTTTGACCCACAGTCTGGGGAAGGTTTTAGCGAATTGTGAATTTGGGGAGGCAACAAAAGACATCATAGCCGGGGGGTTCAAAATCAGTACATGGTGTGGCCACCACGGGCGTTGACTATAGCCACACTTCTCCTGTACATGCAGTGGACTAGCCTGTTGATGAAGGCCATTAATATGGGGATATGGGTCCATATCCTCAGGAACGCTACACGCAGTTCTGCTGTAGTTGTCGGCCTTGGGCGTACGTCGTTGGGTCGGCGTTGGATCTCATCCCACAAGAGTTCAATGGGATTCTAATCCGGACTGAGGGCAGGCCAAGGCATGATTTGGATGTTGTGCTGCTGGAGGAAGTCCCTGGTGACTCTGGAAGTGTGGGGACCGACGTTGTCTTGCTGAAAGGTGTGGTTTTGATGACGGGCAAAAAAAGTTCAGTCCGATTACACCCAAACCATGATGCTTGGGCCGTCCCACGGGTCTCGTTCCATAACACAAGCATCAGCATAACGTTAGCCATCCACCGTTGAAACACAGTAGCGACTTTCATTAGTGAAGACGATACTTCTCCATTGTTGTTGACGCCAATTTTGATGCTGCCTGGCCCAATGCAGTCGGGCCTGTCGGTGACGATCTCTCAGGATGGGTACACGAGCAGGACGGTGGCACGAGATGTTGTTGGCAGTTAGATGACGCCGGACTGTACGATCACTGATGGCACGCTGGTGGTTGCCAAAGGTTTGCCCAGCTGTTTCAGTGGCCTTTCGGAATCGATTCTGCAGATTTGGGCGTATCTTGTCTGGGAATAGTGACTCAAGGACGACCACTACGCGGTCGGTCGTCGGTCGTCGGTGGTGATGTTGTGGCGATGTTGCAAACGATATATCGTTCTGACGTTGACATTGAATGCATGTGCAACGATCTGTGCACTCTGGCCTGCTTGCAGTCTTCCGATCGCTTGTTGCCTCTCATTACCTGATAATCTTGGCATAGCTGATTAATCGAAATAACGAAAGCCAGCTTAACAGTTTTGATTGTCTTTTATATCCATACCATCCACGATATGCACGTGCATCATGTTTTTGACAAGACTTTTCGCAACTGAGTCCCATTGCACTTTTGTAGGCTGCGTTTGGGCAAAGCACTCCATTTTACACTCAATTGTTAAATGGACTTTAAGGCAACAAAAAGAAGCAGTAGAACGATAAATGAGTTTATTGACCAAACAACATGTTACTGCCAGTGTCTGTTAAGTTTTATCAGTATTTTCAGAAGTGACGTTTCTTTTGCCTTTCAGTATACATATTCAATGTCTTCGAAGTAGTAACACCATAAAGAATAACTTACAATTTACGCTGTCAAGATATCACACAAGTCACATAATGACCAGTTATCAAATATCATGACGACAAGCTGATAATGTGAGAATTTCCTTGCCCAAAGAGGCACCACATGTGCATGTGCTTCAGCGTTGGGCAGGACCGAAGCCCTAGAAACTCTTAGGCGCCAAGCAGCCGAACACAGTCACCCATCCAAGGACTCCCCGTGACTAACGTGACCTGTGGTTTAACGCCGCTTTGAACTAAATTACAGTTATGGTTCTGGGGTTCAATTCCACGATCACAGTTTTTTGGTACTTCTACATTTGTAAGGGGGCAGGCGGGTAGACTCGTGGCTGAAGGGTTCGCTCGTCACGCTGAAGACCCGGGTTCGATTCCCGACATGGGTACAATTTATGAAGCCCATTTCTGGTGTCCCCCCGCCTTGATATTGCTGGAATATTGCTAAAAGCAACGTAAAACCTTACGCATACACTCACTCACATTTGTAAAAGACGCGAACGACAGGGCCGTTGAATTGAGAAGATGTCTGAGACCAGAATTAAATTGAATAGAAATAGCAACGTTGTTTCTTGCTGTGAAGACACATTTGGTTTATGAAAAACGACACAGACAATAACGATATATGAACTATATTGTTGTAAGGGCGACAATTTGACAACGCGACAGTGTCCCTTCTAGGATTCCATACATAGGAGGTAGCTGCACACATGATAAATAGATGAACAATATGTAATAGTTTACTACCTACCTGTAGGGAACTCTGCAGGTTCCAGTGTGATGGCGTTGTATGCTGCTGTATCTGGCATACCATTCGGCCTCTTTGTTGGGGAGAACGTGACTGATCTGACCAGTCCTGCCACCTTGATAGTATCCTGAAGATGTTTTACGTTTCCTTGAACAAAAGTGACTCCAGTCCTGTCAAAGGGTATTTCCTGTGGTGACTCCTTCAACATGGAGATCAAAGAGGCCTCAGATGATCCCATTACTTGTAGATCTTCCACCTTGTCAGCTTTGTTGCGCATCTGTTGCATGTATTCGGAAGAAGATTTCACTTTAGTCAGCAGTAGTCTTGTCGAATCCAAGGCCTCCTCTGTTAGCTTCAGATTTTCAGCAGATTTCCCCTCAACATCTGATAGAAGAATTGTTCTTCTTTGATTCAGTCTATCGGTCAGGTTGTCAAAGATTTCATTGATATCATCTCTTGCTACCTTCATTGACAATTTGATGTTCTCTATCTTCTTTTGAAGGGCTGACTCCGTTTCGCTCAGTCTCTTTGTCTTCTCTTCTATCTTTCCTAAAACATCACTTGTGGACTTCGCTTTTCCTTGGTGTGCTTCATCCACAGACACGACGTTGTGCCCCTTCCCTTTATCGTGATCTACTACAGTGCAGGACACACAGACGACCTTGTCACAAGTGTAGCAGTAGAACTGTAGAGGTTGTTGGTGCTGACTGCACTGATGTAGACGACGAAAACTCTGCACAGGTCGGCCCTTCATTTCATCAAAGGTATTTATAGTGTGGGTCTTTGATACCGTATTCCGTTTATGGGCACTTAAGCAAATGGAACATAAAAATGTTCCACAGTTGTCACACTGAGCTACAGCTGTTTCCTTGTCAGGGCAATTTGTACATGGTAGATGGAGACCTTTCTGGATCTTGAGGTAGTCTAGAGTCTTCAGGATGACAGTCTCTTTGGGCAGAGATTTCACCCCACCAGGCAGATTATGTCGCCGTCGACACATGGGGCAGGATAGGGTTGCAGCACCTCCACTGCAGGTTTCTAGACAGGGCTGACATATGGACTGTACACAACATGGCATACGACGGGGAATTCGTGTTGCGTCATCAAAGTGTTCTGTACATATTGGGCACTCTGTTAGAAGATCCTTGATCGCAGCAACTGAGACAAGATCCGACATGATGTCTGGCAAAAGACAATCATCACGACCATGTTAAATGAAATGGAATCAATTTCTTTCATTGTGATGGATTTCAACATATATTATGAATTTGAATGTGTCGTGAGACAGTGGTTATATATGTGATCAATTACCCGAAGCATAGACTCCCACCTACACATACGCATGTCATCACTTCACACGAATGTTACAGACTAGGATTCAGAATTCCACTCCTCATATACATGTTTCTCTTGCGGGTATATCATTTAATTTTGCTATGTGTAAAGCGATGTATTATTTTAACCCATGTGAGAGTGATGTTGGGCTTACTCTGCTCACTGTAGTGCAAGTATTTACCGACATGTCAGCTTAATTTGGGAGGAAAGTTCGAAGTAACGTACCCAATAGAGAAACTCACGTGCATGAAAGGGGTGCTGACAAACTTAGAATCATAACAGAAGCAAATATTGGATTCGAACCGCCGATCCTGGTTTCAGCAATGTGGAGAGCTGAGCAGCCTGTGTCCCATATCACCTCGGGAATAACAATAGAAAAGGTCGAACCACAAGTACATGTATGGAGGACACGGGTGGCCCAGTCGTCTAAGGCACCACTTTTCACTGTACACAGTTGTGTCCCTTAGTCTGATCGTTTTTTTCGAATCCCGCTTCGCCCGGATTATGTTATTAGGTATGCCAGCAACATACCCGTGTTCGTGGGTTTCCTCCCACATTAAGCAGACACGTCGTGATATAAATGGAATACTGTTCGGTTGCATGAACTCGTACATATATGAGTTTGAGTGTACTCAATGAATGTTCATGCACAGAAGCTACTTTCGTAAAAGAAATACTCCATGCCATAGAAAGGTAGGGCAGTACACTGCTTACATACAGCATGTCGTATAGTGCAATAGTGTGTACTTAACCAAGTGGGCAGGTCTTACATAAATGCTTAAATTTGAAAAAGAAGCTTCACTGAATGTTCCCATCATGTGGTTTATCAAAATGTCAGAAAGATTTGTTATATCCGTGTGTTGATGTCAACGGGTCTTAAAACCAGTCTAGTCACGGTCTAGTGAACGTAACATTCACCTCTTTCTTAATTGCCCGTTGCGTCGTCACCTCTCGGCAAACTCCGGCGGATGATAGAAGTATGCGATTTAAACCACTAGAAATTAAAATTTACAGGTCACTGATTCCCTGACCACGAACGTAAAGACACCGGAGTATGGCATCCGCCCGACTTAACTTAAGGATTGAAGTTGTATTTGTTGACGTTGATCAGCTGATGAAGATGAAGCAAATTCCATGATCATTCAATCGATGTGGCTCTCAGTTTTCCCTAATTATTTTTTAATGTTATTTTTATAACAGTGAGGAATTCCCCTAAAGTAGTTCTGTATGTCTCCGCGCGATTGACAACGTAATCACGTGACATACTGACGTTCGTCGGGAAATAAACGACAGTCAGCTTGGCAGTGTTCACCTTGGCGAAGTCACCCGCTACTGTCAATATTAAAGGGTGGCGACACCGGGCATATAAGAGAAGGGAAGCTGTTTGTCGAACGGTGACGACGCAGTAAATCTCAAGAATGTGACCAGACTGGTTTTACGACCCGGTGACAGTTGCCATCAACATGGACAGGCAGCACTAACAACACTCATCAAGTGACATTGTGAAACATATGTAACCTTAATTTTATATTCTGTATGGAAATGGGTACAACGACAGCGCAGGCTTCTTGCGTCTGCCATTGAGTAACAAATGTTGACGCGACCTATATCATTCAGTAGTATAGGTAATAGGACCACTTCCACTGGAGCAGGATTCTTATACCTATACTGCTACTACAGGAGGAATTTTTTATGCCAAAATGATGATGCGATTTAATGATAGTCATGAGATTAAGTTAAATTGGCTCTAGCTCACCAATACCTGGGGCCAATCATTGCTTCTATTAGTGATGTGATTCAGCGAAAGTCGTTTTAAAAGAAATATTAATATTAATTAATAATGGATAAAATTTACTATAGCCCACGAGGATATTGGAAAGGTGTAGGAGCAATAAAAAAATTAGCCACCACGGCTAAGGTATCTAAAGATGTGGCCAAGGATTGGTTAAAGAAACAAGCGATGTGGCAGATATATTTACCGGCACCGCGTTATATACCGAGGAAGAAGTTTGATATTTTTACAACGAATGAAGTTCATCAGGCTGACCTCTTGTTTCTTCCCCACGATAAGGTAAAACGCAAAACGTACAAATACGCTTTAACCGTAGTGGATGTGGCTAGTCGATACAAAGAGGCTGAGCCATTAACATCGAAAGAATCAACAGAGGTAGCTAATGCACTGAGTCGCATATATAAACGTGGACCGCTAAAATGGCCTAAGCTATTTCAAGTAGATCCCGGTCGCGAGTTTATGGGATCGGTAACTAAACTGTTAACAAAGAACGATGTCAAAATCGTCCGTGGTGAAAGAGAGGCCCACCGCAGTCAAGCTATCGTCGAAAGATTTAACAGGACATTAGCGGAACGTTTGTTTGGCTATCAGTATGGGATCGAAATGAAATCCGAGCGATTGAGATCAACCGAATGGGTGACACGATTATCAGCCGTTGTATCAGCGCTGAATAATGAAGTAACGAGATTAATAGGGAAGAAACCATCCGATGCTATTAAAATGAAATCAGTGACTTCCGAATCTTCAGCACCGAGGAGAGGCAAAGAACGAAAACTTCCGGATAGAGTAAGGGTAAGATATTTATACCAGGCCGGTGAACTCGAAGGAGGCCTACGTCGCGCAACCGATCCCATATGGTCCCTTAAGACGTATAACATTAGTCGATTGGTTACGAAAGAAGGAGAGCCCATTCTTTATTATCTTCAAGATGGACCGGGTAGGGCATTTGTACGAGAAGAGTTGTTCACAGTTCCCGACGGTACGGTATTACCACCATAACCATAAGCATAGGTATTTACACCATCATTATCAATCCATCTCTTTGTATCTAAGGGGGATAATGACGTCTTGTTCATTCTTAATCCATATATCCTATGATCGTAACTTCTTAAAGAGTTCATCTCGTGTTTGAACGTTCTACCGTTGAATAATGATTCTTTATACTGTTCATGTTTGATATGCTTTTTTACAACATACTTCTTAACGCCCTTAGCTTTTCTTATCTCTCCATTATCGGACTTCTTTATAGAATACATCTTAGGTCTTAATCCCACATACTCCGCTATAGGGGTCCCAGCACATTCATCCTTCATCTTACCTAACACCTTTTTATTTACTACGCTGTGCAGTGGATTATCTTTAGGGTAATCGCTCGTGTCGTACATATCTATTTTTTCTGCCATATCTTTATACACATCCTCGGTTTGTATTTCCATCAACAAAGAATCTGTGTCGGTATATAACACCTCGCATCTATCGCCGTATTGCTTCTTAAGTTTGTTGTAATAAAAGTCATACATTAAGTGTTTTGACAAGTCGAGAATACTCATACCAACGTACACCGGTCTGTTGAATTTTATATTACTCTTCTGCATATGCAACGCGGCTAAGTCGTTATCAAATATCTTGCTTCTGTTAAAAGCCGGACTGGCTATAAGTTTCCTGAGTCTTTCTTCCTCATTAGATCTGACTAATTTAACATCAACACGCTTCCTTAGATTCTCCATAGTTTTACCAAATACCGAGTTATTCATGAGCTTATACAGATTCTTTTCGAAATCGCTGGTAGCTATCTTTCTTAAATCTGTGTTCAACCTTATGTAGGGCTCCATCCAAGGGCTTTGATCAAACTTTAGAACTCTGTGTATTTTCTTAAGTTTCATACCTAACGATAGATACAACTGGAGATTTCTGAAGTGAACTATATATTTTGTTTTATCCATCAAATTTGGTACGAGTTTTTCTAGTTAGCTAACCTACTATTACCCATCAAGGAGCGTTGATATTTCGACATCCAATCTTTATTAACCATTAATCTTTCGGGAGCTAGCGGATAACTGTTATGATCTTTATGTAACGAACTTGGATATTCCAAGTCAACTTCTAGTATGTACCCATTATTTACTTCGATATTATGGATATTATTCACATTGATATCATTGACCCATTCAAAACCACCCGTGGGTAAAGGTTGACTCATAGCCCATCCGTACAAATTGTTAGCGTCGAGATATAATATGTGGGTGTCGGGTTTACTGGGATCGTATCCTTCCACTAATTTATTATTAGCCTTAGAATACCTTTTAGCTGCCATCGATATACCACCTCTTAATCCTTTCTCAATAAACAAGTGCATATCGTAATCTGTGAGTAGTTTTAGTTCTATGCCGGTCTTCTTCAACAATGCATCCCACGATAGTCCGGGACTGGAATAGTACCATGCCGGGTCCAAGCCGTATTGTTTGAAACATGTCTTTCTAAATATCTCGAATATATCGGCGAGTAACAGTACATCGGTTTTTAAGTACAGATCGTGATAATCGCCTAAATTCTTACAACCTAATTTATCCCACACCATCAGAGCGTGTTCATAATCAGCATCTGTTATTCTAGATTCTGTTAAGTTACTATAGAATGATTCGAGGGGTGGTAATTCAGTTTCTTCGAATCTAGACCAATCATCCATATATTCGTAAGGATATACACCTTTTCTCAGCAACAAATGACGTGTTATCTTATCGGTATGTTTATTTGTTATCGCAAAGTCATCGGGATTGTTCGCATTAGCTAAATTGTCCAGGGAAGATAACAGAAACTGTACGGAGTCTATGAATCTTAGCCCATTACTTTGCTTTGTTCTAGATTTCCCATCCTTGTCCCTATAATGTATAGGTTTAGTCAACGAGAACGATATGTATTTTTCCATATTGTTAGGAATGCACGTTAAACCACCGTCGGTCTTCGAGATAGCTTGCATAATGAGATGTGAATCGTATCCCCTAAGGTTATGAAACACAACGGGGATGGGTATTGTTTGAGAGTTCATTTTTAGTTTCAAGTTACACTCGTTATGAGCGGCTCCCCGATAATTACCCGTGACGTGACAATGATCTCTTACGGAATCCCCATCCAGGGGTTTATTACAAACGTGACAACTCGTTGACTTCTTATGGGCCCTCCAATCATCCCTCGTCATACGCATGGGTATCTTACACGATAATTTTTCCCTGATTATTCTCTCTTCATTTTGTAGATATTCTAGGAACTTTCCCGCTGCATCGGGTCCTCTGTAAATCACGGGAGTGTTTGTTTTCCCATCATACCTTACAACTATGTATCCAAACCCACAAGGAATATGTTCTTGAGTTTTGTACGTAAAACTATTATCAGTATTATTGCGTTCGGTATTTTCTATGGGTTTGATAAGCGCTTCGAAGTCGGCGTAAATTACGTACGGTACTGGCATTTGATTACAATAATGTTCAAATTTTAATATATTTTTTCCTTCTTTAGGCATATCGATCCTAATAGCATTCTGTCCAACACCTCTACAGTCTTCTTTATGCGCTTCTAATAGATCTTGTCTGCTGTACCCATGCAGGCATCTTTCGCAGAAATATTTCTTTCCCTAATATTTAGTTTGATCGTATAATAGCCTGTTTAAACTCTTTATCCACGTATAATGATATTTACCATCTTTTTCGATCAGAAATGAATTGATTCTGGGGATATTTTCCGGAGCGGAGCTTATCCTGTGTACAACAATTCCTTTAGAATGTCCGAAAACATTTATAGCTAAATTATTTTGCTTTTCCACCTTATCAATTTGTGATATTGGTGTAGGTTCGTCTATACCATCGAAGTTGAGTCCATCGTTTTGGGGATAGCTAGAAGGTCTATCTGGATGCTTGTCTACGGGGAACAATGCAGATCTTATCATCATTCTTAAACAGTCATCAGATTTATTTTTTACGTTAATTATGGCTTTTTTCTTCTTATAATACGGAGGTAAACCTATATAAGATCCACCTTTGAAAGGCATATAATTTGCTATATCTAAATATAAACTATCGATTTTATCAACACCCCAACCCGAACCTCTATTAATCCAGCGTTCTAAAGTTTCCTGTATCCTCTGAATTGATGTATCTAATGATGAGTTTATAGTATCGGATTCGGTTATAACTTCTTGATTGCTACGGAAATATGGTTCGGTATATTCGGTGCTATCATCTGTGTTACTTTTACTCAATGTCATTTTAATCGTCAGCTGGTATTTTATACTATGTAAATCATCTAATTCCTCGTTAATTTTACTCGATATGATGGGTTTAATATCGTTAACATCCATGTTGGAATTAATATCCATCTTCCAACCTCTTAGATATTTACCAACGCCGGCGGATGTGGGTACAAATATTAATTCTTGTTGTTGATTCTCAACATCATTATCATGTTGATTATCATTATCATTATTATTAGGTTGAATATCATTATCAATAGGTTGATTATTATCTAGTAAAGCGATCAATTCAGCTCTTCTCATTCGAGAATAACCTCTCAGCCCACTGTTTCTCGCTCGAACTTTGAGTTCTCTAACAGTCTGGGGTCTGTTGTATTCCAAACCGAGTAAATCCATCAATTCAGCTTTTCTCATACGAGAATATCCACGCAGTCCACTTTGCTTTGCCATAGCTTTTAATTCTCTGACAAAAACCATTGTGGTTGAATGGTATATGCAAAATGAGACAAATGTCTAATTGGTTGTTTTCATATATCTAAATACATATTCTCCCCAACCTATTCCTCTCATTGATGTAATCTCTCTTCCTAGCATAAATAATCTGGTTCCTGACCCTATCGGCACCGTGTTCCTTGCATAAACAATAACGACCTTTGACCCCTATCCCGCATACAGAACACGTATAGTTGATGTTTCCGCGCCTGATGTAATAGTTGTGTATCCCGCAGTAAAAAAAATCAACACAGCGTCGGTTACATAGAGTTTTTTTACCCATGAGTGTAAACTTGCAGTTATTCATGGTATATACATCTATCATATCATTTGTCTAAATGCAAATCACAGCTACACTGTGAGATATTGATTATTCATAGCCACAGCTGTCACTCTGACTTATGCATGGTATAGCTGAAAATCAATAGAGAACTCAAACCCAACATGATAAATGTGATCTCTCGGTTCTTTTGTTCCTCTGACGGTGTATAAAACTGACTCATTGTTGGTCTTGGTATTGGGTCTAGTTTTTTCCCATAAACGAGGAAGTATTCGTGCATGGCAGATTCGACATCCTTAAACGTTTGAATTGAATGTCCTTCCTTAATCAGTTGTTCATGAATAAAGTCTAATCTCTTCATTCTCTGTTGTGTATATTGTAACTGGGCTGCTTGGTATTGTTCTAAAGCTTCGTTATGTCGTTTACGCTCCTCTTCAACTTCTTTAGCGTTTGATCCCCTCATACTGGAAAATAAATAATTACTCCCCGAAAAAGCTAGAGCATTAACAACAGCTCCACCGACCATCATCGCAATTGTTGCCATATTTATATGAATATAAATATTCAAATGTTTAATTACTTCATTATGTCTTCCGGGATAAGTCCTTGTTTGATGAGCATATCCTTCGTTGCCATAGCTAATCCAATATCCAGAACCATCATTGGTATGTCATATCCATTAAAATCTAGCCTTGGAGGTGTGGCTTTAGTAATCATTTTAGCCATACGGGCATATCCAATGGCCAAGCCGGTGACCACCGCTGAATGATACGTCGCGTTTACCAACATTTTACCGTCTGTAGCTGGAGTAGTCATGCTTCTTATAGCATTATATGAGGACTAACCTCTAATTGAACTTGTTGTTGCGGCGGGGGTGACGTTTTCTCTTCTCCGGTCTTATAAAAGAACCATACAACCGCTATACCAGCAACTCCTACTAGTGCCCATGTTTTAATCGGATTTGAATTATTTATTAATTTCGCTTTGCGCGCCAGCCCTCCCTTTCTTCCTGCGGCTATTTTCAAAGGATTCTTAGTAACTCTGGGTTGTTTTTTTGTTTTCTCATTCACATCCTCATTCACTGGTGGTGGTTCCTCATTCACTTGTTGTTGTGTGTTCACAATCTGTGGTTCCTCGTTCACAATCTGTGGTGTCACCTGTTGTGATTGTGTTTCCGCAATCTGTTGTGTCTCCATTTATATTATTAAGTGGGCACGTATGTTTAAATTGACAATACCTAGCCGTTATTAAAGCTGTGGTGAACGGAGCTAAAAACATTCCGTATCTATGATAAAACTCACAGCTCACTGCGCTTATAGCGTGTTCGATGAATGGGTCTTTCTCGAGAGATTCGCATAAATACAGGCGATGTTCTGCCGGGATGGGGAGAAACGTACTAGCTACGGCTGTGTATAGTTGTAATATAGAAGACCCTATCGTTTTAGTCATGGTAGCTCCCAGTCTAGACTCGTAACGAGTGTACAGTTTTTTAATCTCTTCATCGGTCATGTTATCAATTTTTTCGATGGTATAATTTTCTCCCAAATATTGGGAACATTTTCCACCGGCTACCAAAGCGGCGAGTCTTTCTCTATGTTTATCTAAAGATTTATCAGCATTTTGATCTGCATCAGATTCTTTGAGCATTTGTTCGATGAGTTCGTCGCATTCCATAATGTAATACCTAAGGAGATATTTAAGTCTAACATAATATAATATGACATATCCAATACAACCCGTAATAATGAACTGTTGTGAAAGAATGAGGATTTCGAACCACATTTTATGTAATATTAACCGCTAATGTTCAATTTGCTACATTTTTGCTACATTCTGCTATAATTTTGCTACATTTTGCTACATTCTGCTATAATTTTGCTAAGCAATTGCATAAGCAGCTGGTTGATCGGTTTTTAATACGAGTTTACAGTGCTTCGTTGCCGCTAACACTTTTCTGACTTTTTTTCTCGTTCGCCCTTGGTATAAATGACATCATTTTCGCGTAAACATTCCTCGAATGAATCTCGATCTTTGCAATGAAAAAGCGCTACCCATTTGGTCTGCTCTCTGAGATCTTTCAGGACAGAGTTGTATTTTTGAGTAAGTACCCAAACGCTATGTTGAGTATGCCGACCGGAGAATGCTAAATAGGAAAGCATATCTTTCTTTTTTGTGAGTTCTTTACTCGCGCTGCAGTCGTCTATTATGAAAAGGGTCGATTCTCCTTTGTATTTTTCGTGACATACTCAGAGACAGTCTTGTAAACGATCGCCCGGATCGACTCTGTGTACCCCGTCGTCATTCATTACCCAATCTCTCGATAGGTATGTTTTATTAACGCTTATAGTCGGGCACAGAATAATGATATGATCGAAAACGTCCCGATAATGACTTTCTAAAATATCTAGAATAAAGGCTGTTTTTCCGCAGCCCGTTTGCCCGCATATGATAGCGCAGTGCGGATCTTTAGGTAAAAGATTATCAATAGATTGCTTGCACGAATCTCCCATTCTGTATATTAAGTTGCGCATCCATAATCACGTACAAATATATGTTTAATTTACCAGCTGCTTCCTGGAGCTTCGTTATCTGTATGGTAGCACCCTCGCTAGCATTTTCTATTCTCCTCCCACTGCCGTGTAATTGGTCATCGTCCGTTGTTCGCATGTCGAGCCATAGCGCGTACTTCGTGGTGAGGTATTCACCCATCGATACACTCCCGAGAGACAGATCTTTCACGACCGCGTTAACTTCCGGAGAACGTTTTATAGAAGGAAGTTTTTTAATCTCATCCCACTGGTGATACGCTAACATTCCTTGGCTATATAGTTGATTAGGAACGCCCTCGATAGTCAATTCTACTTTTGTAATCTTGGGATTGTAGAACTTCTCGGTATTTCTTTTAAATGCATCGGAGGGGTCCTCGAACAACATTAAAATACCCTTCAACGACCTCGTGGGAACGTTTAGATTGATATTCCACATCGTATCTTTTTTGTCCCTCGTGATCTTTCGGTGTCGCAGCACGCGATCGTACAAAATGGCTAAACTTCCCGAATACTGGTTACGAATTTGTCTGGCTAATTCGGGATCCGTTATCATATCGTACTCCAGCGATATATTGTCAATAGAATAGCTAGCATCATCATTAGCAGATCTGATTACTCTACCGTAGTCATTAAAAGTGAGTTCGTATTCTAACCTATCGCCTAGGGATGCTTGATAAAAGGGCATGTGGGAATCTAGTAATTCAAAGTCTAAGGGAACATAGAATCTGTTACCTAATGCGTCGGCAACGGCCTTATCTTTTTCGTTGGTATCAGCGCCATTTTCAGCACCCACGCGCAGTCTCAATGTGTTCTTATTACAAATACCTTGGTACTGTAAGTTTTCCCGCTCTTTATCCGTTCTCCAGAGATCCATGTAGCAATAGTATACATCGCTATCGTCGATACTCAAAACCTCATTACCGCTAATTTTAATGGCGATTTTCTTAACGATAGCACGACCTATGTTCTGAACGGGCTCCCTGTTAACGTCTGTAGAAGTCAAACTAATCGTAAATGCTAGTCGGACAGTTCCCGGAACTAACACATCGTGTGCGCCGAGATTAGGAAAGCGAACCAGAAGCGTTTGATTCTGATCGATGGTACTAGGGTTATTAGTTATAGTTACAGACTGACGAATTGCTTTGACCCCTAATGGATCTCGAAGTCTACGTTGTGGGTTTAACTTGCGTCCGTATTGCAAAGACATTGTTTATATTGAAATTATGTACCCTATGTTTAATATAAAAATGGCTAATTTTGATATTGATGACTATGATCTAAGTACCTTTGATGATCCGAATCCAATCGAAGAGGGTACTGATGAAACCAGGTTTAGTAGTCTTAACGATGAACTTTTACAATCGTCCGTCAATGATTATTACGATGCCTTAAAAGATGATACCCCAATAGGTCGTGACTATTCAAAGTTTGAGATAGATAGTAAAGGAATATTGCGACTGCGTGACTCTCCGGATATTGATCTTATGCATTCTCGTACTCGTAAGCCCCTAGCCTTGTCTACGATAGCTGCTAAACACGGCATCAGCACTGTTCGTGATAAATTAGGTTTTGTGGACTACCGACGACTTTCCGCGAAGACTACTAAAGTTCTTCGAACCGTGCGTTAATCGTTAATACAGATGATTTGGAAGAAGCCTCTAACGTGGCCTCGAACGGACTCGGAGAAATCTTAGATACCTATTACGATAATTCCACGGTCAGTGTATCACCATATTCGGAGTTCAGTATTAGGGAATTACGAGGTCTTGACAAGGCAATGCGAACAATGCGTGGAGAACTCATCAATAATACAGCCAAGATATCCGAAATCGACAAGCATATAGCTAAAGAGAAAACAAAACTCGAACAGGCGGGTGATGAGTTCAGTAGACGCCGCGTAGCGGAAAGATTACGTAACTTAGAAGACGAAAGATCGGCCCGCCTCGAAGCTGCTTCCAGTAATAGAAAGGCACTTCGTTCGCAAATCAGTCGTATTCGAGAAACTATCGATCAAGTCCTCAACGATGACACTACACTGGCCGATAAAATTAAAACATTGTTCAGAGAACAGGGAATAACCATTGCCAGTATTTTAACCGCGTTGGGATTTATTATATCGACTTTGACTCTCTCGTTAACAGGTGGCAGTACAGGTGGAGGTACACCGCCTAACGATAAAAATGGTATAAAAGAGTGGATAAAAAAGCATTTAAAAGCATTAGGTTCAGCACTGGGAAAGCTCGCTGAGAAAGCCGCAGCCGCACTTCCCGGTATAATAGGGAGTGTTGTTTCCTGGCTATTGAATTTATTAGCTAAGACCACCACTTGGCTTAGTCAAAACTTGTGGGGGTTGATCGTAGCAATTGCAGGGCTGTTGTACGTGTTCGCTAAGAACTATTTAACCACCAAATCATGAGTAAGCCAACCGAGACTCCACCCACTACAAGCGCTGTTTTTTCATCGATATGTTGTTGATTTTTAGCCTCAATATGCGGTGGTACTTGAGCATTAGTAGATGGTTGAGCGATAGTTGGTGTTTGCGGCTTGACTATTCCCTTTTCGCCCGTGATCGTTTGCGTTATTAATTCAACGTTAATATCTGAATTTATACCTGGTTTTTGTTGATCGGTAGAGATAACAATTTTATTATTATAGCCTATCACTTGACCGATCTTAAGTTCCATATTACTCGGGGACATGTATAGTCCCGGCGCATAAACGAAGTCCACTTTTGATTGAGCGTACTGTAATGCATCTTGAAAACGCTTTATAGACGATGGTATGTCAACTGGTGAATTAATGGCGTCCTCCACGTTTGAGACAAACTGTTTTTGCGCATCAAACGCCGTCCCAGTACCGATAATGGACGTTCGTGTTTGCGATTGTGCTCCGAGAATTGCCCATACATAAGTTCTTATCGATTCATTAACTCTTTCAAATCCTGGGTTAGTAAAATTATTTTCCGTTTTATCATTAAGAAATTCATTCCAAGCATCTGTTGTATCGTTTGGATGCACAAACTTTGTTATAAGATAAGGAATGCCACTCTCAAAGTTCATACGATCTGCTCTAAACTGTTTATCCGAGAGAGCAAAGCCTGAAGGGATCACACCCGCTTTAATTAAATAATCGCTTTTATCTTTAATAGTTCTTTGTCCATTGTACGGAATACCTAGACCATGGCTAGGTCCACTAATGCGCCAATCTTTACTCGTAGAAACATTAAATTCATTACAAATACGTTCGAAGGCCCTCTTATTATAATGATTATTTGCATGATTCCATGCTGGATCCATCGGTAATGGAGCACTAATTTCTTTAAGTATACGTCTAATCTGATAGTACACGTGAAATAATATAACAGACTTATATAGTTTAAATCCTGGGGCATTAACAGATACACCACATCCCGTTGTGGCACACCATACGGCAAAGTTTAACTGATTCTGCCAAAATTGCATCGGACGGTTAAACCAATCGTCCACCATTGTATCGTTAGTTGCCGTGAAACTGTATTTTTCAAAGATATCGTGGAATTTAACGGTAAACTCAGCACCGGAGACAGTTACCATAATCGATTGATTAGTAATGTGAGTCGATTTCATATTTAAGTTATGATATAGTATCATTGTATATTTAATATGTATGTTACACTACCTGGAATAACAAATGGTCAGTCTATTGAACTGCTTCATACTATCGATAACTCGGATGGACAACTCGAAGTAGCTCTATGCGATGTAACGTATTACCCACTGTGGACCAATATAAGTGCTGTGAGAAGAAATAATAGTGTAGATATAATAGGTGAAAACAATGGTATTGAAAAATTCATTACTATACCTGATGGGTATTACAGCGTATGCTCACTCAATGATGAAATTTTTAAGCCTAATGGAGCTAGTCTAACACAAAATGAGTCGAATGGGATAGTGAAAGTCGACTCTGGAGAAAACGTTGTAGTTCTTAGGCCATACTTAGAAGTTACACTTGGATTTCATCATAGAATAGGAATTATAAATTCTAACAAACCACGACAGGGAATTAAATTACCCGATTTAGTTCCCTATAAAGAGTTGTTCATCCATCTTGATCAAATAAGCACGACGGATAATTTTCAACTAGAAAGTCCTTCAACTCTACTCAGAAGTGTTCCAGTGAAAAATGAAAAATATAATAGCGGTAGAACGGAATCATTCTCGTTATTACAATATAAAAAATTGAAGCGTGGTATTATTTCAGACCTCAAAATTTCTGTATTAGATGTAAAACATCAACCTGTACATATAGGATACTTAAGTGTAACACTCCATATTAAAAATAATGGTTGATGCATCAGGCCCTGGAACAGTAAGACAATGTAATACAATTGCGCTTTCCGATCTCGGAGACACAGAAGGATTTGATAAACCCGGTTACAATGGTAAGTTATACGCTTTACACTTACACGATAATGTATACAAGCGGAAAGAAGTCACATTCACGGGTAATCTAGGAGATTTAAGCGATGTCGATGTTAGTAGACTCCTTAAAAACACTTCGTACAATATTACTCGCAACGATGATAATAAATGGACTATGGTCGAAGCAAACATCGAGTGGCTACTGAATATCGTCATTATCCCACCTTATGTGATGATGGGTAAGGGACATAATTTAACTAAGATAATAAATAGTGGCATCGTACTCATAGTCTGTCAGCCGGGCACCCATATTTGACTAATCGGTACCATTCAAGGGGGCAAATTCTAACCTTGTTTTTTCAAAAGGGAAATATCCCTGCTTCATAAAAATGCATGATAGCAGTCTGTAACTGGTAGCTTTATATATGAAATATGTCCACGAGTACGTCCACCATTTTGTGACAAACTAAAATCTTGTCATTCCATGAAACGATGCTCTCTTTCAACAAACAATTCAAGGACAGTTTAACTTGTGAAAAGAAATATCTGTAATATCTTTTCATTGCATAATATTACACAATTGATTCATTCTTTGCACTCACAATGTTATTGGACATTGAAAAGTCCTCTTGTGGTTGATAACCTCTAACCACACTAAAAGTCGACTTCATCAAATTCATCCTCAGATGAAACATCAGTTCCTGTGTCAACCTCATCCTCTTGATTTTCACACATTTTCAGTTTACACATGCTAGAGCACTTCATTCTGTTGACCATGCATGGACATGATGGCAGCTTGCATGATCGTGAGCATTTGCATGCAAGAAATTCAAGTACTGGTTCTGGTGCTGGTGCACCGTCCATCCAATCAATGACAAGCTTTTCTCCTCCCTCAGGTGCACACTCAATTCTCCAGCCAAAGCCATCAGGACTAGGCACCTCTGGTTTCTGCTGCAGGCTCCTCTTCCAAACTGCTGCTTGGTAGTTTGCCCTCTCTGCATGTTTGTGAAGAGCATCCTTACATGGTGGCATCTGGTGTGACTCAATTGCACCTTTCTTGCTGTAGAATAGGTGATAACGGAAGTCGTTAACTCTCATTGATGGCATTCGAGATCCATATAGCTGGCAGGTGTACGTTTCCAACTTGGAAAAGAGTGTTGATGACAGTGTCCATTCCTGACCAAGTTCTTTAAATACATCCTGTGCAGCTTTGTCATTCTCTAATGTTCTTAGTGCACGAATCTTCCCACGACCAGCAAAAGCACTGACAGAATCACAACCTGTGAAGGCATGAAGTCCAAGTATTCCTTTACACACATCCATACCAACAGCTCTTGCAACTTTTCCAACATCAATGAACCTTGTTCTGGTGATATTGCCACATTTCTGGTAAAGTGGAACATGTATGGAGTCACTGAAGGCAAGGCACAGAAGAAATACATCAGTGTCTTCTGAGGCAATAACAACTGCAGAAGTATGATTGTCAGCAGCATGGGCAGCGTGGAGTAGTAGTCTGGTATCAGCCTCCTCATGACTGGACTCCAGCTCTAGTACCTCTTGTGTGTCGTCTTTTGTGATTCTATAGCATTTTTCTTCATTTGTCACAAACAATTCCTTCTCTGCTAATAGTTCACGTGAGGTTGGATGTTTCCATTCAGTGACGAGGAACTCAATCAGTGAGGTCTTATTGTCAGTACTTGACAAGAAGTTTCTCCATTGGCGAACAACGTGTGCTGATGCTATGTTCTTGTACTGGACACCATTGTCTTGACAGCGATTCAGTCTCTCTGCCTCCTTGATACTGTGATGCTGATAAACATCAAATACTATGTCAATCCGTGAACTATGGGCTCCTTCTCTGAGGGCTGATGACAGAATCAAAGTTGCGACTTGACCAAACGTTTTCTGATCTCCCTTCATTTTTTGAACAAGGGCCATGCCATCAATTATTGTTGTAGATGGCTGTGGAATGTTTTCAGCTACAGATGCTCTCTTCTGCAAATCTCGTGCCAGTACTGCTTTGTTGGTTTTCCTTGGTTTACCATCAGATGTTGAGAGCGACCATGGCAGTGGTCCAAGGGGATAGCAAAGAACAGTTTTCATCTGCAGCTCTTTTCTGGCCTGTGCAATCAGAATCATCTGTGCAAAAAGTTTTCTTTCTGCCACGAGGATGATATCTTTCCCACATGAGTTTACTTTGGTTTTCTTCTTTGACATGTTTGTGAAGGTTTGTAGCTTGTGTTGTGGCAATTTGTCATGAAATTTGATTGTTGGTGATTCATTGTCCAATCGTTCTTCTCTAAATCTTTTATAGGCATTCTCACCCACTTTCTCTGCCCTAAGGAGGTCATTGGCAATTTCTGTAGTAGCAGCTGTTGCAGTGGACAGGCTCACTATTTCCTGATGTCCATCAAAAGGATTTATCCAATTCTCAATGGTATCAACAACTGTTTTCACTGCTTGTTCATCTTTCAGCATTCTTGGTGACTTGAGTTCTGCATGATGCAGATCACATCTGTTTAGTCCCAACATGTCTCTGAACTGACGAAGGAATGCACTCCGGTATTCAGCAGTTAAGTAGAATCTTGTTACAGCCCCTGCTTTCAAACTGTATTTCCTGATTCCTCCTGGCACTTTGGTGTCCTTGTTCACGGTCTCTTCAGTGGCTTGGTCGACTGGAATTTTGCCAAAAGGATTATCTTGACTGAGTTGCACAGAGAACCTCCCATGCTGAAATTGTTCATATACATCAGGATGTTGTGTTGGTAGCATTGTCATATTCGCATAGTAGACAGGCAAATATCTTGCATAGTTCACTTTGTCATAGGCAAAACACCAGGGAATCATAGCACGCACTGCTGCCAAGTGAAGTTCCCAGTTTCCTTCACGTGACGCCCTTATCAGTCCCAGCAATTTTTTCTGTACCATGTCAATGTAAGACATCCAGTAAGAAGAGAGCGGTCCATTGTCATTCCTCAGAAAATCCAGGTAAGATTGGAAGGCTTTGACTGTAGCTATGAAGGAAGTGTTTTCCAAGACTTCATCAAACTGTTTCTGGCAGATATTGTCTTGAAGTTCAGTTATCAGTTCCTGTGTTTCTTCAAGGTTACATACTTCTCCAGCTTGAGTTTCTCTGAGCCAGGGTACAAAACCTTTCCAAGCAATCCTCATCATTGCTTCAAGCAGATACTTGTGAACACGATGTGCTCGGTTGTACTGTCGTCCTTCCATTACAGCCCCAAGAGAACCTTCTGCAACAATACCCGACTCTATGCAAAGATCTCTCAAGCCTGCATCCTGAAAGCGTTTCCCTAAAATGCTCAGTACATTGCAAATGGTGTGAAATGTGCCAAGTCGAAGGATGATACCAGGATAATGGTCCTTGCGCTTCCAGATAACTTCAGCAACTTTTGCAAACATTGCTTGGTCAAAGACTATTACCACCTTTTTCAGATGTAAGTTCCCCATGATATTCTTCGCCTGGTTTAAGATTTCAAAGCATGTTGCTAGGCTTGTTGCAGGAGCGTTGATTGTTGGAAGGTAGCCTATGTTGTCTTGGCAGACATCAAGATCTTGGCGGACTGAAATGTTAAACCCTGTCCAGCTACCAATGGTTTGCTGTGGTGAATCTGTTTGCCGAGTGAGGAACCATAAGACATCTTTTCTCAATGCCTGATGCAATGTGTCATCTCTGTTACTGTCAGTAGTGGTCAGCTGCCCAGGTCCACATCTTTCGCCGGTATTATATACTGGCAGTGCAAACTCTCCATCAGGAATGCTTCTCTGTTTCTTTTTTTCTACTATTGGTAGCTGAGGTTTCTCTTCATGTGGTCCGTGCATTCTTGGCTGAACGATAATGCCATTAACCCTATGACTTGTGCCTTCCCCTGTCAATGTCTCTTCTAGGATGCCAATATTATCCCACGCCATGGTTGTGAATACATGGGGCTGAGCAGTACTTGGAAGCACAACATCACCATCTACAGAAGATGCCATTTTCTGTAGGCAGAGTGCAATCTCGTTTTCCTCAAGCTGTAAGTAAGACACCCCATGGCCGAGTCTATTTAGTGCTTGAATCAGTTCGGCATTTCCAGTGAGATTCTTGACAACAGCTGGCAAAAGGATGTGTTTTGGTGGTTTCTGCTTGCCACAGCTCACAGCATAGAGGAGGTCCTGTCCAAATGAGTTGACAAGCCAGGTTACCCTCGCTGACGGTTGCTTTGGTGAAATGTCACCAGTTAGTAGCCCAAAAAGAAATTGTTTCAGTGACAAAGGCAGTTTTATTGCAGCTATGTTAAGTGATTCTGGTAAGTGCGGCCATTCCAAAACATCATCTTGCTCCTTGATCCTTGAGCGCAGCAATATGGCAGCAGAGGTTATAACCCCCTTGTCTTCTGATGACTGACTCTGCTTGGAATGAATATCATCTGTAAGTTTTATATTCTCCTTGGCAAGTTCATAGATACTCAGGTTGTCTGGTATAACAAGAAGTTTGCCTTTATCATCTGGAAATATGTGAATTGCTTGACAGAACTCAGCTTCAAGTTTTCTCCGAATATGCTTCTTTGTAGATTCCCTGATGTTACTTATTCCAGCCATCTTCATGTGATCCACCAGGACTGTTGTGAGGTCTACCATTTTAAGAGTCTTTGGGTTTGAAAACAGGGTGTTTCTGATATAGCTAAACAGATGAAAATATGCATCAGCTTCTGCTTCCTGGTACTGGATGTCATGTTCATCAACTTCTGGAATAGAACAGGGAGTGCAGTCAGGTGCCCTTGTGTACTTTTTATAACATGAGCGATGGTAGTGAGCCTCTGCTGCAACAATATCACGTGCTACAAAACTTAGTACTGCTACATCTTGTTTTTTTATGGCCATGTCCCGTACTCTTCTATCTGCACGGAGATCAACACACTGTATAAGGAGTTCTCGACTTTTCTGGCCCTTCTTATACTTAACCTTCCGGCAAAATAAGCATTGCTTTTCATAAACCCTTGATGAAGTTGGTGATTGCCTGTTCGATCTCCGGTTTTCAACACAAGCATGGCTACCTTCTTCTGTTTTGCTTGACTGTAGTGACTGTAATTCCCGTTTTATTGTAAATCTACAACGACATTTCCGATGGTAGAAAATGTTTGGTATCTCAGATGTACTCTTTGCAAACTCCAGAAGTGGTTTGTGATTTCGTATTTGTGCTGCTCTCAGTAGAGCTTCCCACGATTCAAAGCTATTAGGTTGAACCAAGTGGCTTTCCATATCTTCACCTTCATAGTGAATGATGCAGGATGTACTACTCCTGGGCTTTTTGCATGGCGGTTCATCGGTGACAATGTCTTCCATATTGCAGTCACTACAGCTATCAGCACTTGTCCCATCTTCATATTTGTCCATTAGAAGTAGTAGTAATACGAATGGCAACTTGGTGTTTAGTTCATGGTTGAAGAATGAATTTGTAATCTGTAAGATAATGAAACAAAACATTACAAAATATGTTTAATGTATACTGTATAATTGTGAATAGATCATGTGTTTAGTATGAATGACTAATAATTTTAAATAAATTTAACATGTAAGGATACTAGTATGTGAACTGAAACAATCTTCATTATTTGCAGTTGTTTTTTGTAGATTTTCTGTTTCTTATTTCAAAAGTAGGCATCATTCATTTTTAGGTATGAGAATAATTTTAATTTTCTCATTTTGGGAATTTTATCATATCATAAAAGAAATAATCAATTACATTCAAATTAACATGTGTTTTAATATTTCACATCTAAGGATACTTGCATGTGAATTGAAACAACCTTCATTAATTGCAGTTGTTATCTGTAGATTTTCTATTTATCAATTTCTAAATTCAAAAGTAGGCATCTTTCATTTTTAGGTCTGTGAATGAGAAAATTTAATTTTCTCATTTTGGGAATTTTATCATCATATCATATAAAAATATAATCAATTACATTCAAATTAACATGTGTTTTAACATTTTATTGGAAAATGTAATAATTATGCAGAAAAAAAATAATTTTCCAACAATAGTTCAAATAAAGGTGAAAATAAGATAGTAATGATAATTAGTTGTAAGTAAGTGCTATGTACCATTACATCATTATTACATCATCATTACATCATCATTACCAAATTCAGAGATGCTACTGATGCCATTAACTTTTTTATTGAATTGTTTCATAACATTAGTTAAGAGTCAACACTTCTACAGTGTACCCTACAACTTTGATGAAATAAAAATTACAATTTTATGACATGTTGTCTGACAGTTATTGATAAATAAAACGTTTGGCACCACTTGGTGCCATTTACTTATATACTGTGTCTGCAAAGCAGTTTTTGGCTCCCTTTTTTATTGGTAAGATGTATAGTAGTATATGCAACAGCCAAAACAGCAACTTACCCCTGATAGGTTGAAATATGATCACTTATGTTCATTAATTACTGTTGCTATGGTCAAATCACCAAGACAGGAAGTAAACAAAGAAGTGAATTATATACTACTCACCGGACAACATATTGTACTGGCCATTCTTCTGTGCCAACTTTGGAGACCTTCAAAAGAACTTAAAAAAACATGCAAAGCTACTCGATTTCAAATGCTATCATATTTATTCTACATATAGATAGCATTACCTTCAATTTTAAACCGGTCACAATTTGCCCCCTGTTTGGTACCGAAATTTTGCCGGGCTGATAGACTATCACGGCTTATATCCCATCAAAACGAAAAAGTGTGTTGGTCACTCCCCTGCCAGATGACCCAGGTCATATGATATATAGTCGTCCGGCCTTAAAAAACTTTAGTTTAAATTTGGTTACTGAATTCGAAGATATTAAAGTTAACCTGAGTGCAATACCTAATATTTCTACGCTTATTATTGAAGTCTTGTTCGGAGATGTACCGGTAGATGCCTTCGAAATATTACCAGGTCTATCGATTAAATGGTTCAAGAATCACGAGCGTCAACGTTGCAGTATTATTCATATCGGAGCATCGCCCGTTGCAACCCTCGAGGGGGTCCAAATTATTAAGAGTGGTAGTATTTCTCTTTCTAAGATATTCTTGCCGTATAATATACATTTAATAAGGTTGATGTATAGTCTCAAAACATTTAAGCAAGACCAATTAAAGACTATTATATGATCGTTATATACACTATGAGTTTATATCCGGCGCTCAATGAAGCATTTGAAAAGATGGAAACTGTTGATGGATTTCGATTACATCAAATAAGCGACATAAAACATCGAATAGAGAAGGATAGGGAGTTGAGACTTGGATTGTATAAAAGGTATCGCAGAGCCGTGAATGCTCTGGACGGAGTTCACACCACTCTTATAGTATCTGGCATGGGACTCGGTGTAGCGGGTATCGGTTTACTATCAACTATAATCGCCGCGCCTATCGTGCTCGGCATGGAAATAACCGCTGGAGTATCGGGACTGGCAGGAATAGCGATAAAATTCATTTCTCGTAGGTTACAAAAGAAAGCATTAAAACACGATAGTATTCGGATACTCGCCGAAGCAAAGTTGAACAGCATTGAGGATCATATTTCGACAGCAATGGCCGATAGTAAGATATCCGAGGATGAGTTTCGTTTAGTGCTGTCGGAGCTTAACAAATACAACGAAATGAAGCAGGAGATTCGATCAAAATCTCGTAAGACCAGTGGTATTAGCGAAGACGAGAAAAAAAAGTTCATAGAAGAGGGGGGGCAACAAGCTCGTCAATTATTCCGTGCCAAAAGCAAAGAACTGGTTGGAGATTAAAAATAGATTGCTTACTATCGTGTGATTACATTTAGACAAATGCTAACATAAATATATAATAATGGAGAAAGCTATTCAATGGAAAGAATTACCACAAGGTTTTTATTATATCAGTGATGCCAAACCAACCAAATACGGTTATCAATTGTTTCTTATCAATTTACAAAAAGAGTGTAGTTATATAGTCTGGTCTCCTAGTAAAATGAACGAAGAACTTAATAAAAATGTTGAATATCGCTTTATCGATAAAAATAATGAAGAATATTTTTATTACCATTTAGGCTCATCTAAAGCAATGATTAGCCCCAGGTATTGGTGAGCTAGAGCCAATTTAACTTAATCTCATGACTATCATTAAATCGCATCATCATTTTGGCATAAAAAATTCCTCCTGTAGTAGCAGTATAGGTATATGAATCCTGCTCCAGTGGAAGTGGTCCAGAACCCCTATTACCTATACTACTCATTCAGATGTTGAAAACAAGCAGGAAGTAACTCGACATTCACATCAACTTTATATAATCACTACTCCTACAGAAACGCTGCTGCATTACATACGTTCTGTGATCCTGACACAGCAACACGTCATAAACAACAGACTGATTAACTTTCTTACCTTAATTAAGGGAAATGACACAGAGAGATGTACAGAAGGCGTCTACATACACGTACACAGACACCACTCCACCTAAGCCTTTCTGCACACGCGCAGTTGCTACTTTCGTTATTATAACAACTTGAAAGACATGACTACCTCGTATGGTGTGTGCAGTCTCATACAATGGTAAATAGGTCAGTTGTAAACACACATTGTGGTGTGTCGTGGATGCAACCAGGCACGTATATGCACAGACAAAACAAAAACTCTTGTAGACGAATATGCGCGCAGCTGCAGCAAATTGATAAATGAATTCATGTTACCAGTGTCAGTGGAAACTCGAGTTTTTACATGGCATTTTTCATGTAACACCTCATATCAAACCGAGACCCCCATGCCATCCCGAGGGCCAAATGAATGGTGGTCGATATATATGATACAATAACCTTTTTATCATATACCATAAAATAATGTATCCATTCATAAAGATCCATAACATTTTCACCTTGTTGAGAAGACGCTGTCATGGGAATATTAGCCGAGCAGACGACGCACCAACTCCAATCGGGTTGATATCAATAGCTCATTCTAAGTGCACTGACAAGGCATAACAGCCCTCCAGGGGTGTAACACGGGTCTGGTTATTGTGATACCCCCCTGTGATATGACCATCTCCATATTGGCATACAGGGGTGTAATAACCCGGCCGTGCTGATATAACGATCGAAATCAGCCCGACTTATGTCCCTTAGTGCGTCGCCTGCTCGTTTGTTGACAGTAATATAATGTATTGCATTCACTGGCAAACAGATACATTTTACAATGTTATGCCATGGTATATGATAAAAAGGCCATATCACTCCTCGACCCCCCATCTGGCCTTCGGCCCTCGAGCTGATATGAGGGTTGGGGTTTGATATGAAAACTGCCATATTATAACCTCTAAATATCACAGTGAGTTAAATCAAAAACTGTATAATCTGAATATGTCATATCTGTCTTGGTTGATCAATCTTTGTTTGCATTTTTTAAGTTAATTGGTGTAGTTAATCGAAATTGGTGTTCAAGAAGAGGACATATATTTGCGATTTGCAATAATTGAACTTTAGGTTTTGTATATCTACCTTAGCCCAATGTCATTGGTAATGTTGAATATCATACTGAGTTCGAGGAACACGTTCAAACCTATTAATCTGAATCTATCATATCTATCCATATCTTTCAATGATGGAACTTCTTTTTCTCCATATCATTTACCTAGAGCACAGTTTGACGAACAGCGTTTGTCGCATGCGGCATTCCAACCTGTAAAGTCCACAGCGAAGAACTGTTCTCAACTGTCAAGGCGTCATGGAAGAAATCAAGAGGAATTGACAATGGCAAGTTTACTGACATCAAGACTTATAGTTAATCCGTTTATGAAGGTGTGTATTTGTGTTTAATTCAGTTCTGTACTTTGGCCGTACGTATTATATTCTCAGCATTTCGTTAAAATTACCCTTTTCATGATCAGGGTTATGTTTGCTTAGAATAATGATAATTGGGCCCTATTATCGCCCATCAACATAACGACAAAATACGAATATGTAAACAACATATGTGTGGACGTTCTTTTCTGATTACGTGTAATTACACACAGGGAACTTGTGTACTGAACTACACTAGGTGATGTAGGCAATACTGGATTTTCTGCTCCGGTCGATGATTTTGACAAAGGACACGCTTAAGAACAAAATGACTACTGTGAAACTCATAGTCGAATGACATAGATACATATATGCCAAATTCCACATGTCACGGTGACATCGTGGTAAGTATACAGAATCTACATCTCCCCAGTAGTGGGGCGATGGGGTAGCCTCGTAGTTAAAGCGATCGCTCATCACGCTGCAGGCCCGGGTTCGATTCACAGCAAGCTTAAGGGTACAATGTGTGAAGCCCATTTCTGGTGTCCCCTGCCGTGATATTGCTGAAATATTGCTCAAAGCAGCGTTAAACCTCAATCCCTGCTGGTTACTGACAGAGCAAAAAGAGTCAAGTAGAGTGCATGCGGGTTGCAGTGTCTCTCGGGTAATATGAAGAATAACCAACTCGGAACTCACACCAAATGTCCTATTATGCTACATGCCGCACATAGCAACGTCACTTCATATCAAGAATAGTTGCAAATAGTTAAATATGATGTCATGCATTGTGATAGTGGTCAGACACAGTTTTATGTAGCGTCGTTCCGAGATATTTTGACTGAGCTTATATATCCATGTGATACACGGAAACCGTGATATTTCACAAAAAGAAACGTGTGCCGTAGGATAATCTCTAAATCATTTGCAAATGCCTATAAATATTCTCATGTGAAACACTGATAATGATGTTAAAGGAGGTGGTCGGGTAGCCTTGTGGTTGAAGCGTTCGCTCGTCACGCCGAAGACCCGGGTTCGATTCCCGCTATGGGTACAATGTGTGAAACCCATTTCTGGTGTCCCCCGCTATGATATTGCTGGAATATTGCTAAAAGCGGCTTAAAACCATACTCACTCACTCACTCTTAAAATTAAAGAATCAATCTAGCAGTACTGTAAAGATATATTAAGAACTATCAGCATTGCGTATTTAGCGACAAAAGCCTTTACAGAATCAAAAGAAATCTCTGCTTAAAGGCAAAGTCTGTTGTACGATTCCGACTATATCATGAGCAGGTGTCTATGAATCACCATCACTTAGTGATGATACGAAGTGTACACGTAAGGTAAGAGCATCCAGGTCCACCAGTGGCACCCGTCACAAACACATGCAAAAGTAATTCAAGAGTTCACCTGCACAAACGCGGGAACATAAAGAAAAGTTAAAACAAGGAATTACATCGCCATCATTTTCTTCACGTGTCCTTCCACATCGGACATAAAAAATAGTGGAGTTGAATTTAAGACATACAATATGGTTCGAGCCTTTCGGGTGAGCAAGGAAGGATGGGATGCACACAATGGTCGCTGAGATCTGTACGGGAGGAATGATCACGAACTCTTTATTCTTTCACTATGGACGTCGGGTCCTGGAGACCATCCCCTCTGATGATGTTTTACGCGTTTATTCACCGTCTAGTCATTTCCCTTCAGAGATAACAACTGGGTCATTCCTTCTGATAGTGTAAGGTTTTGACCTGATATTAGTTCACACGTCATGTTTGAATCTTGGGATGCATCTAGATACACCATGACCCAGAATGTTCTTTCACACACAGTGTCAGTCACAGACTGAATCACTGTAGTGTTGCCAATGTCAACAACATAAATCTTACTGCTCCTACCGCCCAGTAGAGTGTCTAGATGTAAGGCACCTGCCTTACCAATTTGATTGCAAACAATAGGTATATCAGAGAGGAGTTTGCCATCAAACCTCACCCAGAGACAAAGCTGGTGCTTATGCTTTGGACATCCTATGATACGTACACTCAGTCCAGTTGATTGGTTCCAGCAAGTATCTGCGGGGTTGGCAATCATTGCTGTCTCAAACACCATGCTTCTTTTCTCAGTGACCCTTTTTTCAAAGAGAAGCTGACTTTCACCAGAAACATCTCTCGGCTTCCACCTCTGATAACCAAAGGTCTTGATGTCAACAGACGTCTCCACGACCTTTTTCGACATTCTATGTCTTTGGGCGGAGTCTTGGGCTTTGCATTTGTTACCAAAGTATCAGATACAGTGATGTCGTCACTCGCTGTACTGCAGTGCCATTCAAGGTGCGGACCTAGGGAGGAAACAAGAGACGAACTAATAACACAAAACACATTCATTGTAAGTCTCATTCACAAATACACATTATTGAATCAGTATAACATAACACCCATTCAAGTTGACAGTCGCCTCATAACTGAGAATGTTTTTATTAAAATGATAAAAGACGAAATATGTATTTTCCATCTCCCATGTATTATTCCTTCAAGTAAAAAAAGTGACATTTCATTTCAACGAAATATATAGTACAAGACAAAGCAAATCATATGAACAGTTATATGGGTTTTTTTTAATGTCCTTCATCTATCCATCGAACTTCCACGACTATCTGTAGCTTGGGATTTTTTGTCTGTTTGTTATTTAACGCCGCCAGTTATATGAAGGCGGTCTGTAAATATTCGCGTTTGGACCAGCATCGATCTGCGCAATTGGGATATTATGACAAACAGAAAACAAGTCAGCGAGCCTGACTACCCGATCTCGTTAGTCGCCTCTTACGGCAAGCATCTGGTGCTTGTGAAACCGATGAGGATGCGTATGATGTAGACAAACAAAGAGTCATAGTCAAGGTTCAATTTTGATTCAAACCAATCATCTACAGACTTTGGCATAACCGTCTACGGAAATCCGCACAGGAGCCTTACATCACAGGTCAAGCGGTGCCCCTTATGTTGATGGGCACATGAGTAAGATAAGTTGGAGCTTAAATACATGACATCTCACATGAAATGGCTTCATCTCCACTGGAAATCGTCTTGTCCACATCAGCGACTTAAACAGATTACAATGTAACTAAGAAATGAAATAGACCAACTGTCGAACTAAAGATTATGATATACCTTTATCTATTTAAAACTAAATGTTAGTTTCACTACAACATACCCAAACACACTATAATAATGAATATATCCAACCGTTTACATTTAGTTATAAACTTAAGTCATTATAAGCAGACGTGGGACAGTAGTCATCACAAACTGTCGAACCACAGCTACCTCATGTCGACAATAACATTTTATAGATATTTTTACATACATGTACATAATAAAAATTAATTTACCCTTTTGAAATTCTGCAGGTGTCAGTGTGATTGCAATGTATCTGTCAGCCCCTGGTACATATCCCGGCCTCTGTGTTGGGAAGTACGTGACTGACCTTATCAGTCCTGCTCCCTGGATTGCGGAGGAAAGGTGGGTCAGGTTGGCAGGTACAAAGCCTACGCCTGTCCTCGTATATTGTTTCTCAATGTGAGACTCCTGCAACATCCTTTTGAAAGAAGAAGCCGATGATGTCGTAACTTGTAGATCTTCTGTCTGGTCAGCTCTACTCCTCATCTGCTGTGTGGTTGTCCAAAGAAGACGTTACCTTGTTTAGCAGTTGTTTAGTTGACTCTACGGCCTCGTTAGTGAGTTTAAAACCATTGCTAAAAAAGCCTTCAATGTCTGACAAGGATCCGTCTTCTGTCCTGAAGTTCTATTATCTTTGGTCAGTGCTATGTTTGGCAGGTTACATGGCAAAATCAATAACATGCTCGCGTTGTCATAGCCTCATATGTTTGTAGGTTTGTGTGTGGCTTAAAACTAACACAAATATATATGTGTATTTATTATTTATAGTTATATATATTTGTATGCCAATATATTTGTGCTTTTAAATATTTATATATTCCGTCTTTACACTATATTGCTACCTTATAGTAAAGAACGATGTGTGTTGACATTGCTTCATATAGAAGAATGCAGTGCTGTCAAGCCCGTGGGGTATTGATGATGTGAGGCAAAAGAAAGGTAACACAATTCACAAGCACGAACAGTTTAACATCGGTTTTGAAGAAGCATTTAACACATATCCAATTAAGCGAGGCTTAAATATACTTATACCAGTAGACTTCATATATCCTGTATAACAATGCCCTTTCCTTTCAAAAACAATGATCAGTTTCTGCATTGATTCTAAAACATCTAGTTCCCGGTTATGTTTGGTCACTTGCAGTCTATGCAGCTCGTAAGAGGTAAGAAAGTGGATCTGGTGACCTACAGCCCTGCACATGTGTCAAACACACGAGAACTGACAGGTTTTGACAATGCTCACATAGACGGCCAGGTTAGTTATTACAATAGGGTTTGATGTTATCGTTGTAGGTTATCTCAATAGCCGCGTTCCTGTTTCAGTTAGTGATTGTGTTACACAACATCATTTCGTCAACATTTCAGCCGTATAGCCACAGGAATAATCTTTGCAATCATAAAAAAGGTATATACAATAAAACTGTAAAAAAACAGATTCAATATAAAATATTCTCTTTCAGATGTGAGTGTTAGGTTTCCGCAATCATTCAAAACATTTGATGAATTATCATGGAAATGCGATATTTGACCTCAGCGACTTCATGCATGAAGCAATTCCTTGAACTTTACTTGATTGTTTTCTCCGCGTGCAAAGACGTCAGTTCCTCGACTTTGTCACTGGTAGCATATTTAGATATGTACTTATCTCCTTGTTAACAATAGTTTGGCTAAAGTTGAAAATATCAGTTTGAGTTAAACTGTCACAGACGGCATACCAAAAACAAAAGGCAAAGAAATGCTATACAATCAACAACTGTCATATAGAATTAACTAAGTTTACAAATCGGTACAAATTACTGCAAAGTAATTACAACGGGTGGACACACTATAGTGGTAGTACAAAATCCACAAAAGTATATGTGAGAGCAATAAAGTCATTGACATTAATATTTACCTTGAAGCAACAACGGTCAATCTTCCAAAATAGGCCTAGTCTGGATGTCAAGGGTGGAAATAATGATCTTCACACGATTATTTTTCACCAGCCTTGACTGTTGACATTTCAGCAGATGCACTCAGTGCATCAATGGAATGTTTGAAGCCTATGAGCGTATACATAGTTGACACAGGACACTAATTCATAGGGCGAAACTAACGATAGATCATGGTGAATGTAGCGTTTTCTCACTAATTATACAGAACCTCTGTGTCAGAACCAAAACTGTCACATTTCTTTCAAATATTGGCGTCGAATGCCGTGAAATCTTGAAACTGACAGGTCACAAATCACTCGTGTCGTGTCACTCATCTGCAGCCTAAATTGCGGCTGTTCCAGTTCCATTGGCAATCACGTTGCACCAACAGGATCATTCCCAATAAATCAACAGGTTAATGTGAAACCACATCATAGATCTTGGTTCGTGTAAAGCACTCGGTTACAAATTAAAGTAAGAGGCATCTCCTCTACAGGGGGACTACATCAAATTTCAAAACAGGGTAAGTTTATATTTTAAATGACGATGTTTCTCACACAAATTCAAGCAATTTTGAAGCCCCATTCAAAACATTGCAACATAACCTATATGTTGCACTTCACTTTTTCATTCATAATCCAGTTAATATAACATCATAATACGAATATACATATCTAGATAATACTAACATTGGGAATTGCTGTATACACTTGCACAACTTCACAATAAATGAACACTTTAAGACATTTCATGGTGACATCTTAAATGTATAATAAGTGTATATCTTTCACAATAAGGAACAATCCACACACACACACGCGCGCGCTATGTACAGCAGCATTAACGTAAGTAGTGTTCGACTACACAGCAAGTATACAACATTAATACTTATGAGGCTCTTGGGTTCTATTTTCTGCAAGAAATATTCATACCAATGTCTTAAGGAAACAAGGCAGACACGTCATACATTGTAGACAATAGAAACATAAATTATGACTGCTGATACTGATTAACCAATGCGGAAAGAACTTTGAATAATAATTCCACAGAGAATAACATGACCACATCATTTTACCAGGTGATTTCTTTCCTGTTATATTATACAAGGGGTGAAGTCACTTAAAAACTACCATTCGAAAAGGTATCATTGAATACGACTAACTCCCCATACCCAACCCCAAACCCAAACCCACCCACCTCAACCTCACCCCATCCTAACCAAACTCACCCCATCCCACATAACCACACAGAGAGGAAAACATGTTCATATTTCACGAGTGGATGTACTAGGTGAAGTTAGCCATCATTATTGTGTCGTCAAAGTAATTTGGGTTGGAGTGTGTAAGGTTTACCGTTCCTTTGAGCAATAGCTCAGTTAAAATAAGAGCACGTCGGCTAAATGATGAATGAAAACCTTAATCACGGAAATATTACTCATAAACCAAGAACCTTAATCTAAGTATGAAATAGGAAAGCACGGCCACCTGGCTATGTCCCGTCTATGTCGACTGAGCAGCCCGTGCCCCGAGTCATAAAAACCCTAATCAAAATATAATTTTCAGTCCAGCCCTTACCTTGGAGGTATTTTAATTACTCAGATGACGTGACATGACTGACATAGCTTTATATATAACGAACTCGCTGACATTAAATGACGTAGTCCTTTGTGAACATCATAAACATTGGTCGAAGTAGAGAACATGATGTCAGATGAAAAAGTACATAATCATGTCTAAAAAATGAAAATGCACAAATGCGGGCTTTTTACAATTGCAGTTAAACATGGTAATAACAAATATCACGGGACTGTTCAAATGAGTTGATTACAGGCGAGGATGTATCGATATGGAGCGGGGATAGAGATGTGGTGGTGCCCTACTCAGTAGTACCACACGAGTTATCTCCCATGAATTATTGCCACACGTTGACAATGGCAATGCTTAAATGATTTCAACGAAGACTTTTTTGTCAGGACTTTTATAGTTGCTGTCAATTCTATATTGCTCTCGGGATAGTACTGTTAACCTAAATGTGTGTATACATTCATAATGGGCCACAGCAACTACACCACGGTGTCATGTTTACTTGAAATAGTATTTGCCATGGTCAGCATGCGATAATCGGTAAATGAGAATTGATATGATTGTAAAACATTACACTCTTCGAAGGTAAGACGCAATTTATGCTAGCGTGAGAATATTCAGTCATTAACTTTGTTATTCTAGTCTGCGTTCAAATAATGTCCACTTTGCCGCTTAATGTTTTGCGACAGTAAGATACTAAGGAAAAGTACTGAACAGCAGCCGTGTTGCATTATTATGGTTTCAAAATTCATTCGGATTTGCTTTGCTCGTTTGTTTGTTGTTTAACGTCGCAATGAGCAATATTCGAGCTATATGACGGCGGTCTGAAAATAATCGAGTCTGGGCCAAACAATCCAGTGATTGTTGTCATGAACATCGATCTACGCAATTGGGATACGATGACATGCACCAACCAAGTCAGCGAGCCTGACCACCCGATCCCTTTAGTCGCCTCTTACAACAAGCATAGTCGCCTCTTACGGCAAGCAGGATTCTAAACCGGATCGTCACGGTTACATTAATATTTGTATTAAATATGTAAATCAAACGTGTTTTTACATATGTACACAAGTTGATAATGTGTCAAAGGCATACATATTATTTTACTGAGCTGTGCTTTTATACATTGCATGTTACATGGAGTGTGTGATTGTTGTGGATAGTGGAAACTAGTCTAATGATTGTAGTTGGCGAAGGTTCCTGTGATGTTGTGGCCTGTAATCAGTTCTCCTCTTCCATCTGATGTTGCGGGATTACCAACATACATCATGACCCACATTGGTCTGTCAAAAGCAACATCTGTGACGGTGGTGTACACTGTGTTATCACCGGCATCAATAACTAATATTTTGTCATTAGCCCCATCCATTAGAAAACACAGTTGTAGGTCAATAGATTGTCCAACTCTGTTCTGAATGAGAGGGCGATCAGTGAGGAGGGTGCTATTATAGCCCACACAGAGACACAGCTGCTGCTTGTGGTTGGGGCATGTAGAAACACGTACACTCAGTCCAGTGAGTTGATTCAAGGCAGCATCTACAGGGGTGGGGGTCAGGGCAATCTCTTGTATAAGTTTCTTATCTTCTATCAATTCCTTTACACAAACCCGAAACTTTACGCGATACATGCATCGCTGGGCTTGACAGTTTTTAACCATTAAAGGCCTTGATGCCAGACATGAATAGATATTTTGTATCCGACATCCTGTGTCAGGAGAAGGGGCGGCTGAGGTGGTGTTTGTGATTACACATTCAGACACGTCAATATAGTTATGAGCAGTGCTTGAGTCCCATTCCAGAGTCGGGCCTGTCGGAAGAAAACGTCCATAATAAATACCAACACATCTTGTTGAAGTGTATAACACTTTAACTTCCTAATTCACAAGACACTACCATCTACCAACCAGAAAAAGAAAGTTACAAGTTATCATAGACATTTATAAGAAGCGTTATATCAATTTCAAATGGCATAAGCGTTCTTCTTCTATATATTGGGGTAGTCGGGTAGCCTAGTGGTTAAAGCGTTCGCTCTTCACGCCGAAGGCCCGGGTTCGATTCCCCACATGGGTACAATGTGTGAAGTCCATTTTTGGTGTCCCCCGCCGTGATATTGCTGGAACATATCTAAAAGTGGCGTCAATCTCTACTCACTCACTCACTCACTCACTCACTCACTCACTCTCTTGTATATTTTTTATACATAACATTGAAAACCCAAGAAACTCCTGCATGGAACAACGCTAACGCAAATCCTGTCATAGCTTCTATACTTTAACATTGACTGACACTGCGTTTTACGCTCGTTTAGATCTCGAAAGCCGTCGAACCTATCGAACTCAACAGACGAATGAATGTCAAAACCAATGAATAATATACTGTAACATCATTGAGTCAAGGACACAGATCTTACATGTTATCTCCTGGTCACAGATGCTCCGGTCCATCGCCATCACTGAAACAAAGATATTAATCAGTATGTGTGTCCCATGTACACGTACTGCCTGCCTGCCTGTCGTGAAGATCCGGGTCAGAATAGGTCTAATGGGATCGGGTGGTCAGACACGCTGACTTGGTTGGTGCATGTCATCGTATCCCAATTGCGTACATCGATGCTAATTGTGTCAATCACTGGACTGTCTGGTCCAGACTCGATTATTTACAGACATCCATCATACAGCTGGCATATTGCTGAGTGAGGATTCAAACAACAAACAAATAATGCAGAACGTTCCTGTTTTAACAGTATTATCATGTGAAAAGGAAGTACAACATGCAATTCACTTGACGGGACTGTGTCCCTCAGCTGCCACACGTAATGGAATCCCAGACATCGACGTGCGCCAAGTTGGTGTTCGTACCATGTCAAGCTGACAGGGCACGATAATGTTTGACAGACCGCTATCCCCTGAATGCCACAGGGACATGTATGTCTTTGAGGTCAAATAGAACATATTCAACACCATGCACATTAAACGCACTTCATAGTTTCTGAATTCTGCTGCAGATGTGTTTTTCTGTGATTATCCGGGATTGAGTCGAGATCACTGACATCTGATTTGTCAAGACAACAATTTGAAACGTCACCACGAACCAAAGAATCATTCAGTCCGTTTTAGAAATAAGCCGCAAACATGATTGCCGAAGTGAACTTTCCGTCATGGTATCTCAGTGTCCTAGCTCTATGACATCGGCATTGGTCCAAAGGAGCCACAGGAGCAGTACAAGGAGCCACACACACACACACACACATATATATATATATATATATATATATATATATATATATATATATATATATATATATATACGCATAAATGCACGCACGTAGCTTTTTCAGTACAATAATCTGGAAAGCGACGTTAATACCCTTTACATTTATAAATGTATGTTGTAACCAAACTACAAACGATGTTACTGTGGAACATTTTGAGCATACATACGCTCATCTCACTTCTTTTGAGAAACTATTTCTCCAAGATGCAGCTGGTTGGTTTACGGTGGCCAGTGTTAACATGACGTACTATTTGAAGATGTGTACACATCCTTCGAGGTATAAAATAGTGAAATAAAAGAATGATAAGAATTCAATTTGACACTTTGTGTGAGGATGGGCTTACATAGAGCAAGGGTCAAACTGTATAAACGTCGGTGCATGCACGTCAATGCTTAAATAACAAAATTAATCATATTTTATTCTTAAAAAATGAAAAATACAGAGACAAATTGAAGAGAATAAACACATTCTAATTAAACACATACGTCCGATATTAACAATAGGCTTTTTAGAAACAAATTTGCATGTAATTATATTAATGTCTAACAATTACCCATGTTATGAAATTAACATAAACGAACTTGTTTTTTCAAAGACATTACTTACATGATATAGTCGTAATTTAATGTTGCCGAAAAAGTTTCAAATTCTGTTTTACACATCCAGGTTGTTTTATTTCAGTTGAACGAAAGTTGATGAAATATATAATAATATTTATCAATATACCACTGTCGTCTTGTCTCAATGCCACATCTCCAAAGACATAAAACAAGTCATGACGTCAAACAAACATGTATCAAATTACAGTTTTCATCATATATGCTGGCACTTGATTATTAATGGCACACCATGAGTCATGAATGCTTGAATCTGGGGACTAATTCACATGTGTGATACGCCCATCCATTTCGTTATTACTTCCTTTTTATGTAGTATGATATCCTCATTAATTATGATTTGTGACCTCAACGAATTAGGCTTCACTATCTATATCTGTGAAAGTAAACACTATCATTGAGAGATTATGAGCTGTCTGTTTGTCGAAATATTAAATAACTATATATTATTGTTATCGATCAATACTTGCAGTATGTATTCAGGGAACAGTCTTTATGTCTTTTCGTTTATGTTCATAAATGTAACACATCCGCACAAACGTAAGTGTCAATTACGTGTACACTGAAATATTTGCATATTTGTACCTGAGGCTACATATGAAGTCAATTCTTCTAAATAAGTACGTTGAAGGTATGACTTTACAGGGTGTCTTTTTAATCTTTAACACAAAAGAACAACAAACAAAATTAGTTTATTGTTCAGCGCATTAATGCAACTACGGCCTTATTTGTGTTCGGTTTATGGAAACATAAATCAAACGTAACAACAAACATTTCCATAACAGCATACATATAGACCAAAAAATAAAGAAATGTACTTTGACTTTCGTTTTGTTTTAATCCTATCACTTTCAGCTGGGGTGTGAAATTAAACATCTATTGGAATTCGTTATGATACATTTTTCAGTCAATTTGTAAAATAACTGAATATTCTGAATGAGATATTTAATGTGACACAGATATGGTTTACGTGGATTATAATATGAAGACTATTAAATGCTGGTATAAACCAATTAGAATGAATGATGACAGATATCCCCGACAATGTTATTCACAATGAAGGAGCTGGATGAATGTGATAGAATTACTTGGGCAACTCATATTAAACATTTACTTGACATTTATGGATTTGGTTACGTTTGCACGAGCAGAACATTGGTGATAGTATGGCCAACATTCCTCAGTTATGCCCCTTTACTACTTCGCCAAAAGATGGCGCCAAACGCTACGGTCCTGCGCGTACTTCCGGTATATTACGCGGTTCATAGATATTTGCACGACCAACAACTACAACGAAGTATTTACGATGCCTTCGACGTGCTGCTGTGTCCCGGGATGCTGCAATCGAGGTGGTTTGTCGTTTCCGAGAGAACCCATGTTGCTGAAACGATGGTTGATTGCTATTCGGAGGAGCGACGAATCAAACCAAGGCAAGATGTGGAAACTGTCACCTCACAGTGTTGTGTGTCATTCCCACTTCAGACCGTCTGATTTCATTGCTGTAACTAGTTATGGTAAGATATTTGGGTAACTTGTTATGTTTCTATTCGTTGGCAGATTTAATTAACGTGCATGCCAATTATATTTGTTTTATTTTCTTGCATTGAAATTACGAAGAGGGTTTTACGTGACTCAGAAATGTGTATCCAGTATGCAGAAATGTGAAGAATGGACGCAGACAAAATAGAATATGTTCCGTCCCGCGGGACACACTTATTTTCACAGATAGTTTGATTTTGTCATTGAGTTAAATTGAGTAAAGATTCTTAAAACTTCGAAGTGTGTGATTTTTTTCACAATAATTTTAGTTCCCTCCTGTCAGAGTAGGCGAGTAAATTTGAGTATTGGCTAATTCTAATGTAATCACGTTTGTGTGTGTTTGAATGTGAACCTATGAGTATATTTCATTGTTTTTTTAAAACCAAGATAGAAATAATGTGTCATTTAGGCCTTACTATAGCAGCCATTTTTTTGCCAGTCAGTGATCATGGTGATGTTTAGGTTTGACCCTCATATATTTCATGCAAGGGCCTTTGAAATCAATTACTAGGGGTCTAGTGCATACCCAGTTAATTAAGGTAAAACCCTGTTTACCACCATTATATTCCCGTTGATGAAGTTGTTGATGTTTGACCATAACCCTTCTTAGTTTTCTTCTTTAATTTGTTGAATTGATGATTACCAGGAATGTCAACACATATTTGACGTTTTTGCCTTTAATGCGTCATGTTACATTTTCCTGCAGGTGCTTGTTTTCCACAGAGATGAGGCACAGATGATTCAAGAATACAGGTTCATGTTTGTTCACTTTTGATGTGTATTTGTCAGAATAGTGTCATGTGTACGTGTTGAACTTGAAGACACTTCTCTGTATCAGGCATTAGATGTATGTAATGTTGAGACTATATCTACGAAAATTGTCAGCTAATTTATATCATAATTTTCCTTAATTTAAATGTTTGTTTACTTTTCTAATGTATTGATGTGTATCACTACTATGTTCATAATGTGACAAAACATATCGTGCCCATAGACATTTTTTCTTTCCCTACAAATTAACTTAAATCTAATCATAAAAAGCTATCTCACAACTGGTAGTAAAAAGATTGCACAATATCTGTTTGGAAAATAATAATCTACTGCTGTTTTCCCCAGGGTGTACACCTCTGAGGAAACAGAGAAAACCAGATGCTGTACCATCAATCTTTCCCTGGACTGCATCAGCCAACGCACTTGAGGCCGATGGGGGATTACGGAAATCCCGCATTGAAAGACGTGAGAGCCAAAAGAGGACATTTAAAGCAATGGATACAGATTGTGATATTGAATGTGATATGAGTGAGGTAGCTGGGGAGGAAATAATTGACAGTGTTGAGTTTGATGACATGAATACCGACTTAAACATTTGTTCTGCAGATAGTGCAGAGGTTGAATATGAAAGTACATCGGCTCAGACGGACAAATTTCCAATGCTTTCATTACAAAGTATTATGTTTAATGCTGCAGCAATTTTGTTTTATACAGGACTGTCAAACTATACAGACTTCACCTTTGTACTTGCAAGTTTGGGTCCGTGTGCATATCACCTAAATTATTTGTACAGCAAAGTTGACAGTATGACAACAGTGTGGAAAATCAATTGCTTTTAACACTTATGAAACTGCGCCGACATAAGACTAACTTTGAACTTGGTCTTCATTTTGGAATTTCAGAGAAAACTGTATTAAATGTATGGATCACCTGGGTAAATTTTATGTATAGACAGTGGAGTGAGCTTGATAACTGGCCAGAACGAGACTTAGTGCATTATTTTTGTCCTTCTGATTTCAAATCCAAATTTCCATCCACACGAATTATCATTGATGGTACTGAATGCCCTATCCAGAAACCAAAACGCCCCATAGCTCAGCAGTCTACCTACTCAACGTATAAAAATCGAAATACTATCAAAATACTTGTTGGATCCACACCAGGTGGTCTTGTGTCGTATGTGTCTCCTGCGCATCGTGTCTCCTGCGTATGGTGGCTCCACAAGTGATCGTCAAATAGTAGAGCGTAGTGGTTTGACAGTGATGTGTGACCCAGGAGATAGTATTATGGCCGATAAAGGTACAAGATATTTTTGCACCAAAAGATGTTACCATTAATATGCCAACATTCTTCTCAAAGAAAAACCGTATGTCTGGCAAGACTGTTATGCGTGATAGGAAAATATCAAGCAAAAGAGTTCACATTGAACGTATTATTGGTCTGGCAAAAACATTCAAAATACTTACTGAACCTCTTAACAGTTCAGAAACCAAATTAGCCACAGAAATAACCACGGTTTGCTTCATGCTTTGTTCTTTCAAAAAGTGCATTGTTCCCTCTACTTGCTAATCATATTGGTTAGCAAATTATTAAAAATATCTTTCATTCCAGGCGGACGTTAGTCAGACGCAGAGTATGGAGATTTGTTTCTAATTTCTTTCAAAAAGGCCTGTTATTTGCGTTTGCTACATGATTAAAGATAATTGTTGCTAAATATTCATGAGGATAAAGTTGAATGTAACATGTTATCGATTATGTATCATGTTGAGACTAGAATGGGAATCTGTGGTCAAAAAGCAAGTTTGAAGCAAATTTACCATTTGTGCAGCCACAATCAATCATACTCTTTTGTCAAGGTACAAACATAAATGTGTTAGTATCAGAGATTATGATAATGTAATGCTAAACTTCCTGTTCAATGTGGTGTTAAACCCATCTCACTCACTGAGTTTGTTTTAAATTTATGACATCAGTAACATGAATTTAAGAATGTTGACATTGTTTGGTGCGTACTGTTACATTATCCCCTGCCACAAAGTGGGAGAGACACATTTCTTGTCCGAGCATAATTCGGAAACTGTTTCATATGTTATTATGAAACTTTGCACATGTATCAAACACAAGTTGAACTGGTGCCCTTTCCTGTTTTCCATGGCAGCAATTTGGATTAAACCCAAATACTGGTTACTTTTATTTCACGAACTTAAAATCTGAATAAGTTGAAGTGTATATTTCTGGATCATATATCGATTATTTTTCAATGGATACATGTTTACTGAGAAACAAATTGTAATTTATTGTGTCCCATGGCTGTGTATTCTTCATATGATACTGGCAGCAGCTAGACCGGTCCAGATATTTGGCACATCTTAGTGCTGTTGCTTCAGCTCTCTCAGATGTTATAAAAGGCAATCATGACAAGAAAGAAGTCAATGACAATGTTTTTTTATCATTCCCTCAAACAGTTCAGCTGCAGATAATAATCACATGACAGTTGTAATTCCTCAGATATAGAGCTGAAGGAGTATGCTTCAAGCAGTGATGATATTTATGAGTATGGACACTGAATTGTGATTATGTATTGCACTGTAGCTTCATCTATATTAACTACTGGAGTACTTAACAGATGGTTGCAATCGTCACAAAAGGAGTTAAAAGTTAATGTCACATCAATACTATTTCAGCCATATAGCGACGAGACCAAGTTGATATACACAATTTACTCATGAATGCAAAGGTATATTTAAAAACATTTTTTCATACACATTTGGACATAACAATATCATTTATACAGTTTTAAAACACGGGTTATAGGCCATCAGAAACCAAAGCCGGGGATCATGGGGACTTACCGTGCCTCTGCTTCCTGCACGATACCCCAGCAGGATTTATGTCATTAACTAAGCCACTGGTGGTTGTGCTCAAACCTAGCCAGTCAGCAATGATGTCAGTTGATTATAGCATCACATCAAATTTAAAAACAGGCAATTAATGATTCACATACATATTTAGATTATTTTTTTTTAAAGACCATTTTTTCTTTCAAGTAGTTGATAATGAGGTGCCTGGTCATATAGTACTGTAACAGTAAGTACGAACTGACATCTGAGATTGTATTTATTTAGACTAGTGAATGCATCCATGTATGGGACCAGTGTGTACGTTGTGATATTTAGATTATCCAACTTATAACTACTGGAGTGATTAAGAGATGGTTGCCATTGTCACATAGTACTGTAACAGTAAGTACTAAATGTCTTAATAAACATCTGAGATTGTATTTATTTACACAAGTGAATGCATCAATGTATGGGACCAGAGTTCAACCTGGTTTTGTCTGATGCAACTCTTTTCACGTCAACATGCATCTGGTGAAATATCATCCTTAAATGGAGCCCTGCAAGTTTTTTCATAACTTTTTGTTTGTGAATGTCCATATATGCAGAATATAATATGTTCAGCATTAAACATTGAGACTACAATTCTGTCTTTCTTGTTTATAGGGCTGATGACCATTGACACATGAGTATCAGCAGTAACTGAAATTTACCAGGAATACCTGTCATAATCTCTGAAATAGAATTTGTCAAGTAGTGCCTTTTTGAAAAAAGGTGTCATAAATGCCACAAGTTTTTCAACCATAGATTCAATGAAATGGTCATCTCGAGATACAGTAAAATATTTCAAATCCTTCATCGTGTATACAATAAAAATGCACTGTTTTCTACCAGTACAGTAGAGCTGCCTTTGCAATTGAAAGAAATATGGCTTGCTTTTGTCAAGGGTAAGTTTTCCCTCAGATACCTTCAAATAGGGAACAGTTATCTCAGAGATTAGACGGTCTTTAGATGCAAATGGACATTTCACTTCAATGGTAGTATCATCACCGAGAAGTGAATCTGGTGTAGCTGCGAGAAATGGATGAACATCTGACACAAACATGCCACATGGTGAGGTTTTGAAACCACTTGACTTTTCAAAAGCTTTTATTGCCACCTTTTCATATTTTCTGCCATGTCTAAGTGGTGGACTTTGAATGTCCTCGAAAGGCTTAGTCATTGATCTAGCAAGTTTATGAAAATCAGTTTTGTCTGTTACCAAACAAATTTTCCTAAAATTGGAAGAAGAAATTCTCTGTGTGTGTTCAGTTTTCCATTCCTCGCTCTTTGACTGTTTACAGGTTATTATTTCAAGGTTGGTTTTGTCCATATCTGATATTTCTGATATATTCTGGGATTTCAGGTATTGGTCAGCTAAAGATAACTTAAGAAAATCATGATCATGATTAACAGCAAATGGATTTGCTGGAGGAAACATTTGAGCAACTGGAAATGTATTGACACTAGGGTGGTTCAACAAAACATTGCGGAAAAAGTCAGGGTAATTTGGCACTTTGCGATACTGAACTGGTCGTGGGTCAAATATAACATTCAATTCACTGTTGCATAAATCAAGGTCAGTCGCCTTTATGGGACTGCCTTTATAGGGTTTACTTTTATGAAATGTTTGCAATCTTTGAGTACATGTTTCTTCAGTTAAAACATCGCCAGTTGTTGAAAACTTGTGCATAGCATATAACTCTGCACAAATATGTTTGCAATGTCCTGATGGACCCTGGCCTGCAGCACACTCACACTGCCCCTCCACAACAGAACCATCGTCATCAATTGCAATATCGACTTTGTAAGTCACATCAGACAGCACTCAGACTTCAGGAAACACATGTTACTAGGTTTTGAATAACGAAAAAATTTCAAAAACCTACTAGTGTACAGATTCTTTGAACTTGAACCAAGTTTCTTCTGAAAAGGCTGTAAGTAATAATTTATAGCTTCATATGCTAAAAAAGGAAGATGACTGTCACCATTTACATCCCTATAAGTTTCAACTAGGGGCAGTGTCATTTCAAACTCAGCTTCAAGTTCTGGCTCTCTCCCAAAATTGCAGTTTCGGTCATAGCTCTCTAGTCTGAAAAACATTTGAAATAAACAACTGTAAAAGAAAAAACCTAATTGAAAAAAATCACTGTAAAATATATGGACTATTAAATTATTTTTGGAGTACACAAATGTGTTAGTTTCCATTTTGTCAAAAAGTACAATTATTTTAAGAACAGATCCCTGTAACTCCAAAGTCAACAAATCAGTATTTCTGTCAGTAAGGAAGCTTAAGCCATCTCTGCATTGTTATCAGTACTAAAACTTGACTTTTGTACAGTAATAATATCTTTACTTGCACTACAGTAATTGTATATAAATTTTTTGTTAGAAAACAAACAACATATAATAATACGGATATTAATTTTATCACAAGAATAAGACATTGTGTCACAAAATAAAAATACATGCTGTGAATAAGGATTCTTTATGTGTTTGCCTTCGACCGGAATCGAACCGATGTCTAAAGATTACTCTGTTAGACTACCATTCAAAGGCTTCATTACATCTAATTTTAATATTAGAAATATAAACGCTGTTATGCACATCAAAGTATGGACCCATCATACTGGTGAAGAAATAATAAATGTGTGAACCTTTCACACCTGTGTATGAAATAATAAATGTGTGAACCTTTCACACCTGTGGATGAAATAATAAATGTGTGAACCTTTCACACCTGTGGATGAAATAAAAAATGTGTGAACCTTTCACACTTGAGGATGAAATAAATGTTCTAGGTGAAACGATACGTACAGGGAGGTCACATCACAGTACATAAGGTCACATTTTTATGTCAAATTGTGTTGAAACTTCTTGACTAAATATTTCAGAGCAGGTTCAAAAGTAAATTTCTAGTAGTGAATTTGAAATGCTAATTACATCCTATTTGCAGTACTTGACTGACACTTGGGTGTCATAAAACAAGTAGTAAGAAACTTAATTTAGCAAGTGTAAAAAAGTACTGTGTATCATGCATGAAAACTTGATGCACCAGTGCACCAATGTATCGTTTCAGCCCTAATAAATGTGTGAACCTTTCAAACTTCTGGCTTTAATAATAGATGTGTGTACCTTTCACACTGAGGAAATAATAAATGTGTGAACCAATCACACTTGCTAAAATGAATAAAACTATATGAAAATCTAAAAGGCACTCACTGTAAAGGACGATGAACTTGATAACCCTCAGCCTTTCTTCAGCCATCGGATGGTGCAGAGCTCAAGCAATTTTTAATGTTTTACAAATACTTCAGTACCTACCTCACGCTTTGTTACATCATGTTTTGGCCACAGATGAATCAAAATTCAAAATATGTGTATAGCAACGAAGAAAGGGACGGGGGCATTATGATTATTTAAGATACATTTTTGGGGACTTGTCATTTATTGGGAGGTGGGGGAGATAGGAGAAATTGTTACATTGATTGTGTGGGTGTTGGTGAGTTAAACGCGATGCAGTCCTTAGAGCGCTTCCAAGATACTATCTCTGCTTAAATTTACTATGTATTTTCGTATCGAAGAACGATGTATTATTGAATGATTGCCCAAATAATTATAGAATCTATAAACCGGAAGTTATCCCAACCGCATGTAAAAAGGTGTAATATTTTGCACACTGCCAGTGAGTCATTAATTCGAAGAATAAATTATTGTGACTGACACTTACCTTCCGTACAAGGTCCGTGGTCACCGCTCTTTCCCTTGTCAGTGCATCTCAAAGCGTCCTTAGCAATGGGGGCATGTTGTTTACGTGAACGAAAACTGAAGCACTTATGTTGTCGGCATTATCGCGTCGGTGCTTACGTTATTTGTTTAGAGATCTCAGTTGTCTAAACTAATGACTAATGTTCTACCAATGACCATGATACCAATATTGCACTGTGTAAAGTGACAAAATGGGGAATAGTTACTGTTACAATCTTATAAAATAACTGCTCAGTAAGAAAAGCCGAGAAATAGCAATATCAGAAACTTACCGTTCTATCAGATCGATTTTTCTTCCTGACACTCGAGCACCTCGTGCTTTGAGCTCAGTCTTCAGTTTGGGCAACTTCCAGCTTCCGTAATTCATGATAGAAATAGGCCTTCAAGTACTACCGGCTGTTTACAGAAAAGCAAGTGGGTCAATGTCGACTGAAGTTTATATATTCCCGCGGATACTACGATGAATGTTGGACCGTAACTACCGCAGCGCCGCCAAGCGGGCAAGGGGGCGCAACTCCAGGAATGTTTGCCATTGGATATGGAATATGGAGAAAGAACATCCACCAGTGTAACCTTAAAATGCTGAAACGTCGGTGTTGGAATACTGCTCTTCACAAAGGGGAAGTTCACTTTTGGAAAGTTGGAAAGTTGGAATCACCCCCGTTGTGAAACAGTCTTGTGGAGTTATACTGAATAACAAAAGATCTTGTGACATTGAATAGTGAGTGAGTTGTGTTTTACGCCGCATTTAACAGTTCCAGTTATATCACGGCGTGTCAGCTTCATGTGGGAGGAAAGCCCGATGTGATGCAGGTCTTCGGTGAAACCAACGAGCACGGGTATGGTGCTGACAAACCAAGAAACATAATCGGGGCGAACCGGGTTTCGAACCCACAACTCTGCGCAGCGAATCGCGGCTCCTTAGACGACTGGGCCACCCGTGCTCCCTTCAATTGAATACGATTTAATGCAAAGTTATGTTTTTTACCAAATCTGAAACAATTTCGGTTTCCAACAGATAAAAGACTCCTGTAAGAATTCAAATGGTTTAATTTGCCATACTGACTTCAGAAAATGCGTGATTTCATAAAAAAAAAACATGAACATGCCAAAATGTCAACTTACACATCAATAGCGTGTGTGTCCACCTCTGGTGGCGATGCAAGCAACACATCTTTGTCTCTTGGAAGTCCTGTGGGATATCTGTCCATGTTTGCTGGAATATGTTCCTGGAGCGTCTGTGGAACACGTGGTTGACGTTGAAGGCGCCGATCCAGGGGATGACATACACGTTGTTTTGTTGAACAGAATATCGAACAAGTCGAGCAATTTGAGGCCGGGCCTTGTCACGAGGAAAGGTAATGCCTGGGCCATGACGACGCAAAAGCGGTAGAACAACAGGGCCGATGATCTCGTCGGAGAAAGTCAGTGTTTGACCCACAGTCTGGGGAAGGTTTTTGCGAATTGTGAATTTGGGGAGGCAACAAAAGACATCATAGCCGGGGGGTTCAAAATCAGTACCTGGTGTGGCCACCACGGGCGTTGACTATAGCCACACTTCTCTTGTACATGCAGTGGACTAGCCTGTTGATGAAGGCCATTAATATGGGGATATGGGCCCATATCCTCAGGAACGCTACCCGCAGTTCTGCTGCAGTTGTCGGCCTTAGGCGTACGTCGTTGGGTCGGCGTTGGATCTCATCCCACAAGAGTTCAATGGGATTCTAATCCGGACTGAGGGCAGGCCAAGGCATGATTTGGATGTTGTGCTGCTGGAGGAAGTCCCTGGTGACTCTGGAAGTGTGGGGACGGACGTTGTCTCGCTGAAAGGTGTGGTTTTGATGACGGGCAAAAAAAGTTCAGTCCGATTCCACCCAAACCATGATGCTTGGGCCGCCCCACGGGTCTCGTTCCATAACACAAGCATCAGCATAACGTTAGCCCCTCTTTCGCCAGACCCTGACTCTGCCATCCACCGTTGAAACACAGTAGCGACTTTCATTAGTGAAGATGATTCTTCTCCATTGCTGTTGACGCCAATTTTGATGCTGCCTGGCCCAATGCAGTCGGGCCTGTCGGTGACGATCTCTCAGGATGGGTACACGAGCAGGACGGTGGCACGAGATGTTGTTGGCAGTTAGATGACGCCGGACTGTACGATCACTGATGGCACGCTGGTGGTTGCCATAGGTTTGCCGAGCTGTTTCAGTGGCCTTTCGGAATCGATTCTGCAGATTTTGGCGTATCTTCTCTGGGAATAGTGACTCAAGGACGACCACTACGCGGTCGGTCGTCGGTCGTCGGTGGTGATGTTTTGGCGATGTTGCAAACGATATATCGTTCTGACGTTGACATTGAATGCATGTGCAACGATCTGTGCACTCTGGCCTGCTTGCAGTCTTCCGATCGCTTGTTGCCTCTCATTTCCTGATAATCTTGGCATAGCTGATTAATCGAAATAACGAAAGCCAGCTGAACAGTTTTGATTTTCTTTTATACCCATACCATCCACGATATGCACGTGCATCATGTTTTTGACAAGATTTTTCCGCAACTGAGTCCCATTGCACTTTTGTAGGCTGCGTTTGGGCAAAGCACTCCATTTTACACTCAATTGTTAAATGGACTTTAAGGCAACAAAAAGAAGCAGTAGAACGATAAATGAGTTTATTGACCACAGAACATGTCACTGCCAGTGTCTGTTAAGTTTTATCAGTATTTTCAGAAGTGACGTTTCTTTTGCCTTTCAGTATACATATTCAATGTCTTCGAAGTAGTAACATCAAAAAGAATAACTTACAATTTACGCTGTCAAGATATCACACAAGTTACATGATGACCAGTTATCAAATATCATGACGACAAGCTGATAAAGTGAGAAGAATTTCCTTGCCCAAAGAGGCACCACATGTGCATGTGCTTCAGCGTTGGGCAGGACCGAAGCCCTAGAAACTCTAAGGAGCCAAGCAGCCGAACACAGTCACCCATCCAAGGACTCCCCGTGACTAACGTGACCTGTGGTTTAACGCCGCTTTGAACTAAATTACAGTTATTTTACAGCGTGTCAGGAAATCCCTGAGTGTATGGTTCTGGGGTTCAATTCCACGATCACAGTTTTTTGGTACTTCTACATTTGTAAGGGGGCAGTCGGGTAGACTCGTGGCTGAAGGGTTCGCTCGTCACGCTGAAGGCCCGGGTTCGATTCCCGACATGGGTACAATGTATGAAGCCCATTTTTGGTGTCCCCCCGCCGTGATATTGCTGGAATATTGCTAAAAGCAACGTAAAACCTTACGCATTCACTCACTCACATTTGTAAAAGACGCAAACGACAGGGCCGTTCTGAGACCAGAATTAAATTGAATAGAAATAGCAACGTTGTTTCTTCCTGTGAAGACACATTTGGTTTATGAAAAACGACACAGACAATAACGATATATGAACTATATTGTTGTAAGGGCGACAATCTGACAACGCGACAGTGTCCCTTCTAGGATTCAATACATAGGAGGTAGCTGCACACATGATAAATAGATGAACAATATGTAATAGTTTACTACCTACCTGTAGGGAACTCTGCAGGTTCCAGTGTGATGACGTTGTGTACTGCAGTATCTGGGATACCATTCGGCCTCTCTGTTGGGGAGAACGTGACTGATCTGACCATTCCTGCCACATTGATAGTATTCTGCAGATGTTGTACGTTTGCTTGAACAAAGCTGACTCCAGTCCTGTCAAAGGGTATTTCCTGTGGTGACTCCTTCAACATGGAGTTCAAAGATGCCTCAGATGATCCCATTACTTGAAGATCTTCTACCTTGTCAGCTTTGTTGCGCATCTGTCGCATGTATTCGGAAGAAGATTTCACTTTAGTCAGCAGTAGTCTTGTCGAATCCAAGGCCTCCTCTGTAACCTTCAGATTCTCAGCAGATTTCCCCTCAACATCTGATAGAAGGATTGTTCTTCTTTGATTCAGCCTATCCTTCAGGTTGTCAAAGATTTTATTGATATCATCTCTTGCTACCTTCATTGACAATTTGATGTTCTCTATCTTCTTTTGAAGGGCTGACTCCGTTTCGCTCAGTCTCTTTGTCTTCTCTTCTATCTTTCCTAAAACATCATTTATGGACTTCGCCTTTCCTTGGTGTGCTTCATTCACGGACACGACGTTGTGTCCCTTCCCTTCTTTGTGATCTACTACAGTGCAGGACACACAGACGACTTTGTCACAAGTGTAGCAGTAGAACTGTACAGGTTGTTGGTGCTGACTGCACTGATGTAGACGACGAAAACTCTGTAGAGGTCGGCCCTTCATTTCATCAAATGTATTTATAGTGTGGGTCTTTGATACCGTATTCCGTTTATGGGCACTTAAGCAAATGGAACATAAAAATGTTCCACAGTTGTCACACTGAGCTACAGCTGTTTCCTTGTCAGGGCAATCTGTACATGGAAGATGGAGACCTTTCTGGATCTTGAGGTAGTCCAGAGTCTTCAGGATGACAGTCTCTTTGGGCAGAGATTTCAGCCCACCAGGCAGATTATGTCGCCGTCGACACATGGGGCAGGATAGGGTTGCAGCACCTCCACTGTAGCTTTCCAGACAGGGCTGACATATGGACTGTACACAACATGGCATACGACGAGGAATTCGTGTTGCGTCATCAAAGTGTTCTATACATATTGGGCACTCTGTCAGAAGATCCTTGATCGCAGCAACTGAGACAAGATCCGACATGATGTCTGGCAAAAGACAATCATCACGACCATGTTAAATTAAATGGAATCAATTTCTTTCATTGTGATGGATTTAAACATATATTATGAATTTGAAAGTGTCGTGAGACAGTGCTTATATATGTGATCAATTTCCCGAAGCATACATGTAGACTCCCACCTACACATACGCATCTCATCACTTCACACGAATGTTACAGACTAGGATTCAGAATTCCCCTCCTCATATACATGTTTCTCTTTCGGGTATATCACTTTTGCTATGTGTAAAGCGATGTATTATTTTAACCCATGTGAGAGTGATGTTTGGCTTACTCTGCTCACTGTAGTTCAAGTATTTACCGACATGTCAGCTTAATTTGGGAGGAAAGCTCGAAGTAACGTACCCAATAGAGAAACTCACGTGCATGAAAGGGGTGCTGACAAACTTAGAATCATAACAGGAGCAAATATTGGATTCGAACCGCCGATCCTGGTTTCAGCAATGTGGAGAGCTGAGCAGCCTGTGTCCCATATCACCTCGGGAATAACAATAGCAAAGGTCGAACCACAAGTACATGTATGGAGGACACGGGTGGCCCAGTCGTCTAAGGCACCGGTTTTCACTGTACACAGTTGTGTCCCTTAGTCATGATCGTTTTTTTCGAATCCCGCTTCGCCCTGATTATGTTTTTAGGTATGCCAGCAACATACCCGTGTTCGTGGGTTTCCTCCCACATTAAGCAGACACGTCGTGATATAAATGGAATACTGTTCGGTGGCATGAACTCGTACATATATGAGTTTGAGTGTACTCAATGAATGTTCATGCACAGAAGCTCCTTTCATAAAAGAAATACTCCATGCCATAGAAAGGTAGGGCAGTACACTGCTTACATACAGCATGTCGTATAGTGAAGTAGTGTGTACTTAACCAAGTGGGCAGGTCTTACACAAATGCTTAAATTTGAAAAAGAAGCTTCACTGAATGTTCCCATCATGTGGTTTATCAAAATGTCAGAAAGATTTGTTATATCCGTGTGTTGATGTCAACGGGTCTTAAAACCAGTCTAGTCACGGTCTAGTGAACGTAACATTCACCTCTCTCTTAATTGCCCTTTGCGTCGTCACCTCTCGGCAAACTCCGGCGGATGATAGAAGTATGCGATTTAAACCACTAGAAATTAAAATTTACAGGTCACTGATTCCCTGACAATGAACGTAAAGACACCGGAGTATGGCATCCGCCGGACTTAACTTAAGGATTGAAGTTGTATTTGTTGACGTTGATCAGCTGATGAAGATAAAGCAAATTCCGTGATCATTCAATCGATGTTGCTCTCAGTTTTCCCTAATTATTTTTTAATGTTATTTTTTTACATTGAGGAATTCCCCTAAAGTAGTTCTGTATGTCTCCGCGCGATTGACAACGTAATCATGTGACATACTGACGTTCGTCGGGAAATGAACGACAGTAAGCTTGGTAGTGTTCACCTTGGCGAAGTCACCCGCTACTGTCAATATTAAAGGGTGGCGACACCGGGCATATTAGGGAAAGGGAAGCTGTTTGTCGAACGGTGACGACGCAGTAAATCTCAAGAATGTGACCAGACTGGTTTTACGACCCGGTGACAGTTGCCATCAACATGGACAGGCAGCACTAACAACACTCATCAAGTGACATTGTGAAACATATGTAACCTTAATTTTATATTCTGTATAAAAATGGGTACAGCGACATTTCATGCTTCTTGCGTCTGTCATTGAGTAACAAATGTTACGCGACCTATATCATTCAGATGTTGAAAACAAGCAGGAAGTAACTCGACATTCACATCAACTTTATATAATCACTACTCCAACATAAACGCTGCTGCATTACATACGTTCTGTGATCCTGACACAGCAACACGTCATAAACAACAGACTGATTAACTTTCTTACCTTAATTAAGAGAAATGACACAGAGAGATGTACAGAAGGCGTCTACATACACGTACACAGACACCACTCCACCTAAGCCTTTCTGCACACGCGCAGTTGCTACTTTCGTTATTATAACAACTTGAAAGACATGACTACCTCGTATGGTGTGTGCAGTCTCGTACAATGGTAAATAGGTCAGTTGTAAACAGTGTACTTCGATCACACCTTGTGATGTGTCGTGGATGCAACCAGGCACGTATATGCACAGACAAAACAAAACTCTTGTAGACGAATATGTGCGCAGCTGCAGCAAATTGATAAATGAATTCATATTACCAGTGTCAGTGGAAACTCGAGTTTTTACATGGCATTTTTCATGTAACACCTCATATCAAACCGAGACCCCCATGCCATCCCGAGGGCCAAATGAATGGTGGTCGATATATATGATACAATAACCTTTTTATCATATACCATAAAATAATGTATCCATTCATAAAGATCCATAATATTTTCACCTTGTCGAGAAGACGCTGTCATGGGAATATTAGCCGAGCAGACGACGCACCAACTCCAATCGGGCTGATATCGATTGCCCATTCTAAGTGCACTGACAAGGCATAACAGCCCGGCAGGGATGTAACACGGGTCTGGTTATTGTGATACCCCCCTGTGATATGACCATCTCCATATTGGCTCACAGGGGTGTAATAACCCGGCCGTGCTGATATAACGATCGAAATCAGCCCGACTTATGTCCCTTAGTGCGCCGCCTGCTCGTTTGTGGACAGTAATATAATGTGTTGCATTCACTGGCAAACAGATACATTTTACAATGTTATGCCATGGTATATGATAAAAAGGCCATATCAACCCTCGACCCCCATATCAGCCATCTGGCCTTCGGCCCTCGAGCTGATATGAGGGTTGGGGTTTGATATGAAAACTGCCATATTATAACCTCTAAATATCACAGTGAGTTAAATCAAAAACTGTATAATCTGAATAAGTCATATCTGTCTTGGTTTATCAATCTATGTTTGTATTTTTTTAGTTAATTGGTGTAGTTATCGAAATTGGTGCTCAAGAAGAGGACATATATTTGCGATTTGCAATAATTGAACTTTAGGTTTTGTATATCTACCTTAGCCCAATGTCAGGGGTAATGTTGAATAACATACTGAGTTCGAGGAACACGTTCAAACCTATTAATTTGAATCTATCATATCTATCTAATTTTTTAATGATGGAACTGCTTTTTCTCCATATCATTTACCTAGATCACAATTTGACGAACAGCGTGTGTCGCATGCTGGATTCCAACCTGTAAGGTCCACAGCAAAGAACTGTTCTCAACTGTCAAGGCGACATGGAATTAACAATGGCATGTTTACTGACATCAAGACTTATAGTTAATCCGTTTATGAAGGTGTGTATTTGTGTTTAATTCAGTTCTGTACTTTGGCCGTACGTATCATTTTCTCAGCATTTCGTTAAAATTACCCTTTTCATGATCAGGGTTATGTTTGCTTAGAATAATGATAATTGGGCTCTATTATCGCCCATCAACATAACGACATAATACGAATATGTAAACAACATATATGTTGACGTTCTTTTCTGATTAGGTGTAATTATACACAGGGAACTTGTGTACTGAACTACATCATCTGATGTAGGCAATACTGGATTTTCTGCTCCGGTCGATGATTGTGACAAAGGACACGCTTACGAACAAAATGACTAATGTGAAACTCATAGTCGAGTGACCTAGAGTAAGTATACAGTATAAGTATACAGAATCTACATCTCCCTGCTGGTGGGGCGATGGGGTAGCCTCGTAGTTAAATCGTTCGCTCATCACGCCGCAGGCCCGGGTTCGATTGCAAGCATGGGTACAATGTGTGAAGCCCATTTCTGGTGTCCCCCGCCGTGATATTGCTGAAATATTGCAAAAGCGGCGTTAAACCGTACTCCCTCAATCCCTGCTGGTTACTGACAGAGTAAAAAGAGTCAAGCAGAGTGCATGCGGGGTTGCAGTGTCGCTCGGGTAATATGAAGAATAACCAACTCGCAACTCGGAACTCACACCAAATGTCCTATTATGCTACATGCCGCACATAGCAACGTCACGTCATAGTTGATACGTCAAAGAATAGTTGCAGATATTTAAATATGATGTCATGCATTGTGATAGTGGTCAGACACAGTTTTATGTAGCGTCGTTCCGAGATATTTTTCCTAAGCTTATATATCCATGTGATACACGGAAACCTATATTTTTCTACATTTCACAAAAAGAATCGTGTGCCGTAGGATAATCTCTAAATCATTTGCAAATGCCTATAAATATTCTTATGTGAAACACTGATAATGTTGTTCTGCCTTCATTGAAAGGAGGTGGTCGGGTAGCCTTGTGGTCGTTCGCTCGTCACGCCGAAGACCCGGTTCGATTCCCGCTATGGGTACAATGTGTAAACCCATTTCTGGTGTCCACGCCGTGATATTCCTGGTATATTGCTAAAAGCGGCTTAAAACCATACTCACTCACTCACTCTTAAATTTAAACTGTCAACCTAGCAGTACTGTAAAGATATATTAAGAAATATCAGCATTGCATATTTAGCGACAAAAGCCTTTACAGAATCAAAAGAAATCTCTGCTTAAAGGCAAAGTCTGTTGTACGATTCCGACTATATCATGAGCAGGTGTCTATGAATCACCATCACTTAGTGATGATACGAAGTGTACACGTAAGGTAAGAGCATCCAGGTCCACCAGTGGCACCCGTCACAAACACATGCAAAAGTAAGTCAAGAGTTCACCTGCACAAACGCGGGAACATAAAGAAAAGTTAAAACAAGGAATTACATCGCCATCATTTTCTTCACGTGTCCTTCCACATCGGACATAAAAAATAGTAGAGTTGAATTTAAGATACAATATGGTTCGAGCCTTTCGGGTGAGCAAGGAAGGATGGGATGCACACAATGGTCGCTGAGATCTGTACGGGAGGAATGATCACGAACTCTTTATTCTTTCACAATGGACGTCGGGTCCTGGAGACCATCCCCTCTGATGATGTTTTACGCGTTTATTCACCGTCTAGTCATTTCCCTTCAGAGATAACAACTGGGTCATTCCTTCTGATAGTGTAAGGTTTTGACCTGATATTAGTTCACACGTCATGTTTGAATCTTGGGATGCATCTAGATACACCATGACCCAGAATGTTCTTTCACACACAGTGTCAGTCACAGACTGAATCACTGTAGTGTTGCCAATGTCAACAACATAAATCTTACTGCTCCTACCGCCCAGTAGAGTGTCTAGATGTAAGGCACCTGCCTTACCAATTTGATTGCAAACAATAGGTATATCAGAGAGGAGTTTGCCATCAAACCTCACCCAGAGACAAAGCTGGTGCTTATGCTTTGGACATCCTACGATACGTACACTCAGTCCAGTTGATTGGTTCCAGCAAGTATCTTCGGGGTTGGCAATCATTGCTGTCTCAAACACCATGCTTCCTATCTCAGTGACCCTTTTTTCAAAGAGAAGCTGACTTTCACCAGAAACATCTCTCGGCTTCCACCTCTGATAACCAAAGGTCTTGATGTCAACAGACGTCTCCACGACCTTTTTCGACATTCTATGTCTTTGGGCGGAGTCTTGGGCTTTGCATTTGTTACCAAAGTATCAGATACAGTGATGTCGTCACTCGCTGTACTGCAGTCCCATTCAAGGTGCGGACCTAGGGAGGAAACAAGAGACGAACTAATAACACAAAACACATTCATTGTAAGTCTCATTCACAAATACACATTATTGAATCAGTATAACATAACACCCATTCAAGTTGACAGCCGCCTCATAACAGAGAATGTTTTTATTAAAATGATACAAGACGAAATATGTATTTTCCACCTCCCATGTATTATTCCTTCAAGTAAAAAAAGTGACATTTCATTTCAGCGAAATATATAGTACAAGACAAAGCAAATCATATGAAGAGTTATATGGGTTTTTTTTAATGACCTTCATCTATCCATCGAACTTCCACGACTATCTGTAGCTTGGCATTTTTTGTCTGTTTGTTATTTAACGCCGCCAGTTATATGAAGGCGGTCTGTAAATATTCGCGTTTGGACCAGCATCGATCTGCGCAATTGGGATATTATGACAAACAGAAAACAAGTCAGCGAGCCTGACTACCCGATCTCGTTAGTCGCCTCTTACGGCAAGCATCTGGTGCTTGTGAAACCGATGAGGATGCGTATGATGTAGACAAACAAAGAGTCATAGTCAAGGTTCAATTTTGATTCAAACCAATCATCTACAGACTTTGGCATAACCGTCTACGGAAATCCGCACAGGAGCCTTACATCACAGGTCAAGCGGTGCCCCTTATGTTGATGAGCACATGAGTAAGATAAGTTGGAGCTTAAACACATGACATCTCACATGAAATGGCTTCATCTCCGCTGGAAATCGTCTTGTCCACATCAGCGAATTAAACAGATTACAATGTAACTAAGAAATGAAATAGACCAACTGTCGAACTAAAGATTATGATATACCTTTATCTATTTAAAACTAAATGTTAGTTTCACTACAACATACCCAAACACACTATAATAATGAATATATCCAACCGTTTACATTTAGTTATAAACTTAAGTCATTATAAGCAGACGTGGGACAGTAGTCATCACAAACTGTCGAACCACAGCTACCTCATGTCGACAATAACATTTTATAGATATTTTTACATACATGTACATAATAAAAATTAATTTACCCTTTTGAAATTCTGCAGGTGTCAGTGTGATGGCAATGTATCTGTCAGCCCCTGGTACATATCCCGGCCTCTGTGTTGGGAAGTACGTGACTGACCTTATCAGTCCTGCTCCCTGGATTGCGGAGGAAAGGTGGGTCAGGTTGGCAGGTACAAAGCCTACGCCTGTCCTCGTATATTGTTTCTCAATGTGAGACTCCTGCAACATCCTTTTGAAAGAAGAAGCCGATGATGTCGTAACTTGTAGATCTTCTGTCTGGTCAGCTCTACTCCTCATCTGCTGTGTGGTTGTCCAAAGAAGACGTTACCTTGTTTAGCAGTTGTTTAGTTGACTCTACGGCCTCGTTAGTGAGTTTAAAACCATTGCTAAAAAAGCCTTCAATGTCTGACAAGGATCCGTCTTCTGTTCTGAAGTTCTATTATCTTTGGTCAGTGCTATGTTTGTCAGGTTACATGGCTCGCGTTGTCATAGCCTCATATGTTTGTAGGTTTGTGTGTGGCTTAAAACTAACACAAATATATATGTGTATTTATTATTTATAGTTATATATATGTGTATGCCAATATATTTGTGCTTTTAAATATTTATATATTCCGTCTTTACACTATATTGCTACCTTATAGTAAAGAACGATGTGTGTTGACATTGCTTCATATAGAAGAATGCAGTGCTGTCAAGCCCGTGTGGTATTGATGATGTGAGGCAAAAGAAAGGTAACACAATTCACAAGCACGAACAGTTTAACATCGGTTTTGAAGAAGCATTTAACACATATCCAATTAAGCGAGGCTTAAATATACTTATACCAGTAGACTTCATATATCCTGTATAACAAGGCCCTTTCCTTTCAAAAACAATGATCAGTTTCTGCATTGATTCTAAAACATCTAGTTCCCGGTTATGTTTGGTCACTTGCAGTCTATGCGGCTCGTAAGAGGTAAGAAAGTGGATCTGGTGGTCAGGTTGGAAGACTTGGTTGTATTGGCGTCATCATACCTCAGCATAGATCGCTGTTCATTATATTATCAATCACTGGATATTCTTGGCCAGATTCGATTATATACAAGCCGCCGATTTATAGCTGGATTATTGCAGAGTGTGTTATTAAACAAGAAACTTCTATCCTTGGTCATTGCAACATGTACTCACTGTACTCACTTAAAACAAACTGTACTCACTAGAAACTACTTCTGTTGTAATTATTCGTGGGGCGTATACTGACCTACAGCCCTGCATATGTGTCAAACACACGAGAACTGACAGGTTTTGACAATGCTCACATAGACGGCCAGGTTAGTTATTACAATAGGGTTTGATGTTATCGTTGTAGGTTATCTCAATAGCCGCGTTCCTGTTTCAGTTAGTGATTGTGTTACACAACATCATTTCGTCAACATTTCAGCCGTATAGCCACAGGAATAATCTTTGCAATCATAAAAAAGGTATATACAATGAAACTGTAAAAAAACAGATTCAATATAAAATATTCTCTTTCAGATGTGTGAAGTTAGGTTTCTGCATTCATTCAAAACATTTGATGTATTATCATGGAAATGCGATATTTGACCTCAGCGACTTCATGCATGAAGCAATTCCTTGAACTTTACTTGATTGTTTTCTCCGCGTGCAAAGACGTCAGTTCGTCGACTTTGTCACTGGTAGCATATTTAGATATGTACTTATCTCCTTGTTAACAATAGTTTGGCTAAAGTTGAAAATATCAGTTTGAGTTAAACTGTCACAGACGGCATACCAAAAACAAAAGGCAAAGAAATGCTATACAATCAACAACTGTCATATAGAATTAACTAAGTTTACAAATCGGTACAAATTACTGCAAAGTAATTACAACGGGTGGACACACTATAGTGGTAGTACAAAATCCACAAAAGTATATGTGAGAGCAATAAAGTCATTGACATTAATATTTACCTTGAAGCAACAACGGTCAATCTTCCAAAATAGGCCTAGTCTTGATGTCAAGGGTGGAAATAATGATCTTCACAAGATTATTTTTCACCAGCCTTGACTGTTGACATTTCAGCAGATGCACTCAGTGCATCAATGGAATGTTTGAAGCCTATGAGCGTATACATAGTTGTCTTGTCTACTAGACACTAATGTTGACACAGGACACTAATTCATAGGGCGAAACTAACGATAGATCATGGTGAATGTAGCGTTTTCTCACTAATTATACAGAACCTCTGTGTCAGAACCAAAACTGTCACATTTCTTTCAAATATTGGCGTCGAATGCCGTGAAATCTTGAAACTGACAGGTCACAAATCACTTGTGTCGTGTCACTCATCTGCAGCCTAAATTGCGGCTGTTCCAGTTCCATTGGCAATCACGTTGCACCAACAGGATCATTCCCAATAAATCAACAGGTTAATGTGAAACCACATCATAGATCTTGGTTCGTGTAAAGCACTCGGTTACAAATTAAAGTAAGAGGCATCTCCTCTACAGGGGGACTACATCAAATTTCAAAACAGGGTAAGTTTATATTTTAAATGACGATGTTTCTCACACAAATTCAAGCAATTTTGAAGCCCCATTCAAAACATTGCAACATAACCTATATGTTGCACTTCACTTTTTCATTCATAATCCAGTTAATATTACATCATAATACGAATATACATATCTAGATAATACTAACATTGGGAATTGCTGTATACACTTGCACAACTTCACAATAAATGAACACTTTAAGACATTTCATGGTGACATCTTAAATGTATAATAAGTGTATATCTTTCACAATAAGGAACAATCCACACACACACGCGCGCGCTATGTAAAGCAGCATTTACGTAAGTAGTGTTCGACTACACAACAAGTATACAACATTAATACTAATGAGGCTCTTGGGTTCTATTTTCTGCAAGAAATATACATACCAATGTCTTAAGGAAACAAGGCAGACACGTCAGACATTGTAGACAGTAGAAACATAAATTATGACTGCTGATACTGATTAATCAATGCGGAAAGAACTTTGAATAACAATTCCACAGAGAATAACATGACCACATCACTAAAACACGTTCATATTTCACGAGTGGATGTACTAGGTGAAGTTAGCCATCATTATTGTGTCGTCAAAGTAATTTGGGTTGGAGTGTGTAAGGTTTAACGTTCCTTTGAGCAGTAGCTCAGTTAAAATAAGAGCGCGTCGGCTTAATGATGAATGAAAACCTTAATCACGGAAATATTAATCATAAACCAAGAACCTTAATCTAAGTATGAAATTGGAAAGCACGGCCAGCTGGCTATCTCCCGTCTATGACGACTGGGCAGCCCGTGCCCCGAGTCATAAAAACCCTAATGAAAATATAATTTTCAGTCCAGCCCTTACCTTGGAGGTATTTTAATTACTCAGATGACGTCATATGACTGACATAGCTTTATATATAACGAACTCGCTGACATTAAATGACGTAGTCCTTTGTGAACATCATAAACATTGGTCGAAGTAGAAAACATGATGTCAGATGAAAAAGGACATAATCATGTCTAAAAAATGAAAATACACAAATGCGGGCTATTTACAATTGCAGTAAAACATGGTAATAACAAATATCACGGGACTGTTCAAATGAGTTGATTACAGGCGAGGATGTATCGATATGGAGCGGGGATAGAGATGTGGTGGTGCCCTACTCAGTAGTACCACACGAGTTATCTCCCATGAATTATTGCCACACGTTGACAATGGCAATGCTTAAATGATTTCAACGAAGACTTTTTTGTCAGGACTTTTATAGTTGCTGTCAATTCTATATTGCTCTCGGGATAGTACTGTTAACCTAAATGTGTGTATACATTCATAATGGACCAGAGCAACTACACCACAGTGTCATGTTTACTTGAAATAGTATTTGCCGTGGTCAGCATGCGACAATCGGTAAATGAGAATTGATATGATTGTAAAACATTACACTCTTCGAAGGTAAGACGCAATTTATGCTAGCATGAGAATATTCAGTCATTAACTTTGTTATTCTAGTCTGCGTTCAAATAATGTCCACTTTGACGCTTGATGTATTGCGACAGTAAAAGTACTGAACAGCAGCCGTGTTCCAGTATTATGGTTTCAAATTTCATTCGGATTTGCTTTGCTCGTTTGTTTGTTGTTTAACGTCGAAATGAGCAATATTCGAGCTATATGACGGCGGACTGAATATAATCGAGTCTGGACCAGACAATCCAGTGATTGTTGTCATGAACATCGATCTACGCAATTGGGATACGATGACATGCACCAACCAAGTCAGCGAGCCTGACCACCCGATCCCTTTAGTCGCCTCTTACGACAAGCATAGTCGCCTCTTACGGCAAGCAGGATTCTAACCCGGATCGTCACGGTTACATTACTATTTGTATTAAATATGTAAATCAAACGTGTTTTTACATATGTACACAAGTTGATAATGTGTCAAAGGCATACATATTTTTTTACTGAGCTGTGCTTGTATACATTGCATGTTACATAGAGTTATTGTTGTGGATAGTGGAAACTAGTCTAATGATTGTAGTTGGCGAAGGTTCCTGTGATGTTGTGGCCTGTAATCAGTTCTCCTCTTCTATCTGAATTTGCGGGACTACCAACATACATCATGACCCACATGGGTCTGTCAAAAGCAACATCTGTGACGGTGGTGTACACTGTGTTATCACCGGCATCAACAACAAATATTTTGTCATTAGCCCCATCCATTAGAAAACACAGTTGTAGGTCAATAGATTGTCCAACTCTGTTCTGAATGAGAGGGCGATCAGTGAGGAGGGTGTTATTATAGTCTACACGGAGACACAGCTGCTGCTTGTGCTTTAGGCATGCAGCAACACGTACACTCAGTCCGGTGACTTGATTAAAGGCAGCATCTACAGGGGTGGGGGTAAGGGCAATCTCTTGTATAAATGTATTATCGTGTATCAATTCCTTTACACAAACCCGAAACGTTACGCGATACATGCATCGCTGGCCTTGACAGTTTTTAACCATTAAAGGCCTGGATGCCAGACATGAATTGGTGCTTTGCATCCGACATCCTGTGCCAGGAGAAGGGACGGCTGGGGTGGTAATTGTGATTACACATCCAGACATGTCAATATTGTTATTAGCAGTGCTTGAGTCCCATTCCAGAGTCGGGCCTGTGGGAAGAAAACGTCCATAATAAATACCAACACATCTTGTTGTAGTGTATAACACTTTAACTTCCTAACTGACAAGACACTACTATCTGCCAACCAGAAAAAGAAAGTCACAAGTTATCATAGACATTTATAAGAAGTGTTATATCAATTTCAAATGTCATAAGCGTTCTTCCTCTATATATTGGGGTGGTCGGGTAGCCTAGTGGTTAAAGCATTTGCTCGTCAGGCCGAAGGCCCGGCTTCGATTCCCTGCATGGGTACAATGTGTGAAGCCCATTTTTTGTGTCCCCCGCCATGATATTGCTGGAACATTGCTAAAAGTGGCGTAAATCCCTACTCACTCACTCACTCTCTTGTATATTTCTTACACATAACATTGAAAACCCAAGAACCTCTTGAATGGAACATCGCTAACGCAAATCCTATCATAGCTCCCATACTTTAACATTGACTGACACTGCGTTTTACGCTCGTTGAGATCACAAAAGTTGTCGAACCTATCGAACTCAACAGACAAATGAATGACAAAACCAATTAATAATATACTGTAACATCATTGAGTCAAGGACGCAGATCTTACATGTTATCTCCTGGTCACAGATGCTCCGGTCCATCGCCATCACTGAAACAAAGATATTAATCATTATGTGTGTCCAATGTACATGTACTGCCTGCTCGCACTACTTTAATGCAGAAGGTCTGCCGTGAAGATCCGGGTCAGAATAGGTCAAACGGGATCGGGTGGTCAGACACGCTGACTTGGTTGGTGCATGTCATCGAATCCCAATTGCGTACATCGATGCTCATGATGTCAATCACTGGACTGTCTGGTCCAGGCTTGATTATTTACAGACCGTCGTCATACAGCTGGCATATTGCTGAGTGAGGATTCAAACAACAAACAAACAAATAATGCAGCACGTTCCTGTTTTAACAGTATCATCATGTGAAAAAAGAAGTACAACATGCAATTCTCTGGACGGGACTGTGTCCCTCAGCTTCCACACGTAATGGAATCCCAGCCATCAACGTGCGCCAAGTTGGTGTTCGTCCCATGTCAAGCTGACAGGGCACGATAATGTCTGACAGACCGTTATCCCCTGGATACCACAGGGACATATATGTCTTTGAGGTCGAATAGAACATATTCAACATCATGCATATTAAACGCATTTCAAAGCAGAATTCTGCTGCAGATGTGTTTTTCTGTGATTATCCGGGGTTGAGTCGAGATCACTGGCATCTGATTTGTCAAGACAACAATTTTTTTTCTGAAACGTCACAACGAACCAAAGAATCGTTCAGTCCGTTTTAGAAACACACACACACACACACACACACACACACACACACACACACACACACACACACACACACACACACACACACACCGTTGGTTTACGGTTGCTAGTGTACACATGACGTACTATTTGAAGATGTGTACACATCCTTCGAGGTATAAAATAGTGAAATAAAATAATGATAAGAATTCAATTTGACATTTTGTGGGAGGATGGGCTTACATAGAGCAAGGGCCAAACTGTATAAACGTCGGTGCATGCACGCCAATGCTTAAATAACAAAATTAATCATATTTTATTCTTAAAATATGTAAAATACTGAGACAAAATGAAGATAATAAACACATTCTATTTAAACACATACGTCCGATATTACCAAAAGACTTTTTAGAAAAAAAAATGGATGAAATTATATTAATGTCTAACTATAACGCATGTTATGAAATTAAAATAAACGAACTGATTTATTTTTTCAAAGACATTAATTACTTACATGATATAGGCATAATTTAATGTTGCCGAAAAAGTATCAAATTCTGTTTTACACATCCAGGTTGTTTTTTTCAGTTGAACGAACGTTGATGAAATATATAATAATATTTATCAATATACCACTGTCGTCTTGTCTCAATGCCACATCTCCAAAGATATAAAACAAGTCATGACATCAAACAAACATGTATCAAATTTTCAGTTTTCATCATATATGCTGGCACTTGATTATTAATGGCACACCATGAGTCATGAATGCTTGAATCTGGGGACTAATTCACATGTGTGATACGCCCATCCATTTCGTTATTACTTCCTTTTTATGTAGTATGATATCCTCATTAATTATGATTTGTGACCTCAACGAATTCAGCTTCAGTATCTATATCTGTGAAAGTAAACACTATCATTGAGTGATTATAAGCTGTCTGTTAGTCGAAATGTTAAATAACTACATATTGTTATCGATCAATACTTGCAGTATGTATTCAGGGAACAGTCTTTATGTCTTTTTGTTTATGTTCATAAATGTAACACATCCGCACAAACGTAAGTGTCAATTACGTGTACACTGAAATATTTGCATATTTGTACCTGAGGCTACATATGAAGTCAATTCTTCTAAATAAGTACGTTGAAGTTATGACTTCACAGGGTGTCTTTTTAATCCTTAACACAAAAGAACAACAAAACAAAATCAGTTTATTGTTCAGCGCATTAATGCAGCTACGGCCTTATTTGTGTTCGGTTTATGGAAACATAAATCAAACGTAACAACAAACATTTCCATAACAGCGTACATATAGACCAAAAAATAAAGAAATGTACTTTGACTTTCGTTTTGTTTTAATCCTATCATTTTCAGCTGGGGTGTGAAATTAAACATCTATTGGAATTCGTTATGATACATTTTTCAGTCAATTTGTAAGATAACTGAATATTCTGAATGAAATATTTAATGTGACACAGATATGGTTTGCACGTGGATTATCATATGAAGAGTGTTAAATGCTGGTATAAACCAATTAGAATGAATGATGACAGATATCCCCGACAATGTTATTCACAATGAAGGAGCTGGATGAATGTGGTAGAATTACTTGGGCAACTCATATTAAACATTTACTTGACATTTATGGATTTGGTTACGTTTGCACGAGCAGAACATTGGTGATAGTATTGGATATGGAATATTATGTTACAGCTTCCAGAAACATCAGAGACAGATCACAACTTTTGAACAAAAGTGTCGTTTGACGCTCCTAGAAATCTTCGGAGAAAGAACATCCACCAGTGTAACCTAAAAATGCTGAAACGTCGGTGCTGGAATACTGCTCGTCACAAAGTTCACTTTTGGAAAGTTGGAAAGTTGGAATCACCCCCGTTGTGAAACAGTCTTGTGGAGTTATACTGAACAACAAAAGATCGTGTGACATTGAATAGTGAGTGAGTTGTGTTTTACGCCGCATTTAACAGTATTCCAGTTATATCACGGCGTGTCAGCTTCATGTGGGAGGAAAGCCCGATGTGATGCAGGTCTTCCGTGAAACAACCGAGCACGGGTATGGTGCTGACAAACCAAGAAACAAAATCGGGGCGAACCGGGACTCGAACCCACAACTCTGCACAGCGAATCGCGGCTCCTTAGACGACTGGGCCACCCGTGCCCCCTTCAATTGAATACGATTTAATGCAAAGTTATGTTTTTTACCAAATCTGAAACAATTTCGGTTTCCAACAGATAAAAGACTCCTTTCAGAATTCAAATGGTTTAATTTGCCATACTGACTTCAGAAAATGCGTGATTTCATTAAAAAACATGAACATGCCAAAATGTCAATTTACACATCAATAGCGTGTGTGTCCACCTCTGGTTGCGATGCAAGCAACACATCTTCGTCTCATGGAAGTCCTGTGGGATATCTGTCCATGTATGCTGGAATATGTTCCTGGAGCGTCTGTGGAACACGTGGTTGACGTTGAAGGCGCCGATCAATCTCATCCGACTTGTGCTCGATTGGTGAGAGATCGGGGGAGCGAGCCGGCCAGGGGATGACATACACGTTGTTTTGTTGAAGAGAATATCGAACAAGTCGAGCAATATGAGGCCGGGCGTTGTCACGAGGAAAGGTAATGCCTGGGCCATGACGACGCAAAAGCGGTAGAACATCAGGGCCGATGATCTCGTCGGAGAAAGTCAGTGTTTGACCCACAGTCTGGGGAAGGTTTTTGCGAATTGTGAATTTAGGGAGGCAACAAAAGACATCATAGCCGCGGGTTCAAAATCAGTACCTGGTGTGGCCACCACGGGCGTTGACTATAGCCACACTTCTCCTGTACATGCAGTGGACAAGCCTGTTGATGAAAGCCATTAATATTGGGATATGGGCCCATATCCTCAGGAACGCTACACGCAGTTCTGCTGCAGTTGTCGGCCTTGGGCGTACGTCGTTGGGTCGGCGTTGGATCTCATCCCACAAGAGTTCAATGGGATTCTAATCCGGACTGAGGGCAGGCCAAGGCATGATTTGGATGTTGTGCTGCTGGAGGAAGTCCCTGGTGACTCTGGAAGTGTGGGGACGGACGTTGTCTTGCTGAAAAGTGTGGTTTTGATGACGGGCAAACAAAGTTCAGTCCGATTCCACCCAAACCATAATGCTTGGGCCGCCCCACGGGTCTCGTTCCATAACACAAGCATCAGCATTACGTTAGCCCCTCCTTCGCCAGACCCTGACTCTGCCATCCACCGTTGAAACACAGTAGCGACTTTCATTAGTGAAGATGATTCTTCTCCTTTGCTGTTGACGCCATTTTTGATGCTGCCTGGCCCAATGCAGTCGGGCCTGTCGGTAACGATCTCTCAGGATGGGTACACGACCAGGACGGTGGCACGAGATGTTGTTGGCAGTTAGATGACGCCGGACTGTACGATCACTGATGGCACGCTGGTGGTTGCCAAAGGTTTGCCGAGCTGTTTCAGTGGCCTTTCGTAATCGATTCTGCAGATTTTGTCGTATCTTGTCTGGGAATAGTAACTCAAGGACGACCACTACGCGGTCGGTCGTCGGTCGTCGGTGGTGATGTTGTGGCGATGTTGCAAACGATATATCGTTCTGACGTTGACATTGAATGCATGTGCAACGATCTGTGCACTCTGGCCTGCTTGCAGTCTTCCGACCGCTTGTTGCCTCTCATTACCTGATAATCTTGGCATAGCTGATTAATCGAAATAACGAAAGCCAGCTTAGCAGTTTTGATTGTCTTTTATACCCATACCATTCACGATATGCACGTGCATCATTTTTTTGACAAGACTCTTCCGCAACTGAGTCCCATTGCCTTTTTGTAGGCTGCGTTTGGGTAAAGCACTCCATTTTACACTCAATTGTTAAATGGACTTTAAGGCAACAAAAAGAAGCAGTAGAACGATAAATGAGTTTATTGACCACAGAACATGTAACTGCCAGTGTCTGTTAAGTTTTATCAGTATTTTCAGAAGTGACGTTTCTTTTGCCTTTCAGTATACATATTCAATGTCTTCGATATAGTAACTTCATAAAGAATAACTTACAATTTACGCTGTCAAGATATCACACAAGTCACATGATGACCAGTTATCAAATATCATGACGACAAGCTGATAATGTGAGAAGAATTTCCTTGCCCAAAGAGGCACCACATGTGCATGTGCTTCAGCGTTGGGCAGGACCGAAGCCCTACACACTCTCAGGAGCCAAGCAGCCGAACACAGTCACCCATCAGGGCTCCCCGTGACTAACGTGACCTGTGGTTTAACGCCGCTTTGAACTAAATTACAGTTATTTTACAGCGTGTCAGGAAATCCCTGAGTGTATGGTTCTGGGGTTCAATTCCACGATCACAGTTTTTTGGTACTTCTACATTTGTAAGGGGGCAGTCGGGTAGACTCGTGGCTGAAGGGTTCGCTCGTCACGCTGAAGACCCGGGTTCGATTCCCGACATGGGTACAATGTATGAAGCCCATTTCTGGTGTCCCCCCGCCGTGATATTGCTGGAATATTGCTAAAAGCAACGTAAAACCTTACGCATTCACTCACTCACATTTGTAAAAGACGCGAACGACAGGGCCGTTGATTTGAGAAGATGTCTGAGACCAGAATTAGATTGAATAGAAATAGCAACGTTGTTTCTTGCTGTGAAGACACATTTGGTTTATGAAAAACGACACAGACAATAACGATATATGAACTACATTGTTGTAAGGGCGACAATCTGACAACGCGACAGTGTCCCTTCTAGGATCCCATACATAGGAGGTAGCTGCACACATGATAAATAGATGAACAATATGTAATAGTTTACTACCTACCTGTAGGGAACTCTGCAGGTTCCAGTGTGATGGCGTTGTATACTGCAGTATCTGGGATATCATTCGGCCTCTCTGTTGGGGAGAACGTGACTGATCTGACCATTCCTGCCATATTGATAGTATCCTGCAGATGTTGTACGTCTGCTTGAACAAAAATTATTCCAGTCCTGTCAAAGGGTATTTCTTGTGGTGACTCCTTCAACATGGAGTTCAAAGTGGCCTCAGATGATCCCATTACTTGTAGATCTTCTACCTTGTCAGCTTTGTTGCGCATCTGTCGCATGTATTCGGAAGAAGATTTCACTTTAGTCAGCAGTAGTCTTGTCGAATCCAAGGCCTCCTCTGTTAGCTTCAGATTCTCAGCAGATTTCCCCTCAACATCTGATAGAAGGAATGTTCTTCTTTGATTCAGCCTAGCCTTCAGGTTGTCAGAGATTTTATTGATATCATCTCTTGCTACCTTCATTGACAATTTGATGTTCTCTATCTTCTTTTGAAGGGCTGACTCCGTTTCGCTCAGTCTCTTTGTCTTCTCTTCTATATTTCCTAAAACATCATTTGTGGACTTCGCCTTTCCTTGGTGTGCTTCATCCACGGACACGACGTTGTGCCCCTTCCCTTTATCGTGATCTACTACAGTGCAGGACACACAGACAACCTTGTCACAAGTGTAGCAGTAGAACTGTAGAGGTTGTTGGTGCTGACTGCACTGATGTAGACGACGAAAACTCTGCACAGGTCGGCCCTTCATTTCATCAAAGGTATTTATAGTGTGTGGGTCTTTGATACCGTATTCCGTTTGTGGGCACTTAAGCAAATGGAACATAAAAATGTTCCACAGTTGTCACACTGAGCTTAAGCTGTTTCCTTGTCAGGGCAATCTGTACATGGAAGATGGAGACCTTTCTGGATCTTGAGGTAGTCCAGGGTCTTCAGGATGACAGTCTCTTTTGGCAGAGATTTCACCCCACCAGGCAGATTATGTCGCCGTCGACACATGGGGCAGGATAGGGTTGCAGCACCTCCACTGCAGGTTTCCAGACAGGGCTGACATATGGACTGTATACAACATGGCATACGACGGGGAATTCGTTTAGCGTCATCAAAGTGTTCTGTACATATTGGGCACTCTGTCAGAAGATCCTTGATCGCAGCAACTGAGACAAGATCCGACATGATGTCTGGCAAAAGACAATCATCACGACCATGTTAAATTAAATGGAATCAATTTCTTTCATGATTGTGATGGATATCAACATATATTATGAATTTGAAAGTGTCGTGAGACAGTGCTTATATATGTGATCAATTTCCCGAAGCATAGACTCCCACCTACACATACGCATCTCATCCCTTCACACGAATGTTACAGACTAGGATTCAGAATTCCACTCCTCATATACATGTTTCTCTTTCGGGTATATCACTTTTGCTATGTGTAAAGCGATGTATTATTTTAACACATGTGAGAGTGATGTTGGGCTTACTCTGCTTACAGTAGTTCAAGTATTTACCGACATGTCAGCTTAATGTGGGCGGCTTCTCGTAGTAACGTACGTACCCAGTGGAGAAACTTACGTGCATGAAAGGGGTGCTGACAAACTGGCATCTTAGCAGGAGCAAACATTTTATTCGAATCGCCGATCCTGGTTTCTGCAATTTGCAGAACTGAGCAGCCTATGACCCAAATCACCTCGGAAATAACAGTAGCAAAGGTTAAACCACTGGTACATTTATGGAGGACACGTCTTTGGCACCGCAATTCTCTGACGCAGTTATGTCCTTTAGACATGACAGAAACCTTTGGTCGAATTTGTTTCGAATCCCGCTTTGCCCTGATTATGTTTTTAGGTTTGCCAGTACCATACCCGTGCTGGTTTCACCAACCGGTGACAGTTGCTATAAACATAGCCATGCAGCACTAACAACACTCATCAAGTGACATTGTGAAACATATGTAACCTTAATTTTATATTCTGTTACACGTCCCATTTTAATTCTGGAAATCCAATAGTCCTGAAACTCTACTGTCTTTGTCCACCTATTTCAACTTAATTCAACGATTTTATAGCGATATTGAAATATTTTGCTCATGGGCGAGAATATTTTCCTTTACTCAAAAACTGTGTTTTAGTGTCGCGAATACATTAAGGTGTTCTTAGAAGTTTCCTGTCACATAATTTAACTCATTTTAACTCTAATTCACCTATTTTACGGAGTTATTGAAATATTTCGCCCTGGACGAGAAAGTTTGGCCCATGGGCGAGAATATTTTCCTTTACTAAAACTCATGGTTTTGTTTCGCAAGTTCATACAGATGTTCTTACAAGTTTCAGGACACACAGTGTAACTCATTTTAACTTAATTCAACGATTTTATAGCGTCATTGAAATATTTCGCCCATGGGCAAAAAAAGGTTTTGCCCATGGGCGAGAATATTTCCTTCACTCAAAACCAGTGTTTTAGTGTGGCGAATACATCAAGGTGTTCTTAAAAGTTTCATGTCACAAAATTTAACTCATTTTAACTTAATTCAACTATTTTACGGCCTGTTTGAAATATTTCGCCCATGGGCGAGAAATCTTTCCTTTGCTCAACAGTTTTAGTATCGCAAATACATAAAGGTGTGTCTACAACGATACACATGATTCAACTCATTTTAGATTAATTCAACTATATTATGGCGTTATTAAAATCTTTCGCCCATGTTTTCGTCAGTCCCTTTAAAGCATCAACTGATTGTGTACAAAGTATATTGTATCATGTGAAATATACTTTATATATAATCATTACATTACTATTTAAAAGGGGCCTTTGGTTGGATGTTTCTTTTATAGAAGTTTTACAAATTTCACCTGTTTTACATATTGTAACGATCTTTAATGAACCCGGCCTTACCTCTTAAAACGTTTTGACAGTTTATCATACGAATTCATGCGCGTGTACTCAAATTCATTGACGTTATTTTCCACATTGTGTAAGTTAAGTTAGTTTCTTTTTCATTTCCCATATTATGTATCGTTGATACATCACACTGGGCCATTACATGACACTAGGTATGCAATAATACAGGTAACGTGCACGTATTTGAATGGAAAAAACCGATTCGTCTTTCATTGCATAACGTTTGACATTCTCACATATCTCACATATCTCACATTCTAACGAAATCTCGAAATAATTACTTAATTACATGCGGTGTCGAACTGACCAATGGGAATTATGTTTTAATGCGATTGAGGAAAACTTGAGTGAATATTATGACAAAAAAGCAACTCTTAAATGTATTGCCACTTTTGGTGTGAAAATGGTTACAGTTCAGAAAAAAAACAGCCTTCTTATGATAATTCTCATATTCTCATTAGTATGTTGTATCTAATTACAGTGTCGGCCTTAAGAAATACATTCATGTAATTGCGAAACAAAAACATGAGTTTTAAGTAAAGGAACATATTCTCGCCCATGGACCATATAATATTGCTGGACTATTGCTAAAAGCGGCGTAAAACCACACTCACTCACCCACTCTTCAATTAAAAGAATCAGTCGATTAGTACTGTAAAGAAACATCAGCATTGCGTATTTAGCGTTTACGTAGATTATGAGTGAGTGAGTGAGTGAGTTTAATTAAAGTCACGTCGGCAGTATTTCAGCCATAATCTGACTTGAAAGAGTTGGACAAGATTAATAAAAAACTGTCCACGAAGGACAGTAGAATAACTAGCAGTATATCACAGCTTGACTTAAAACTAGTTGTAGAACATTAAAACTATTTGAACAGTTGGATACGACACAATATAAAAATGGGGCTATAGATCACCAGCAACAAGGTGAAGGTCACCATACTAGGGACCAAGGGGACTTACTGTACCTCTGCTACCTGCATGGTTCCCCAGCAGGATTTACACCTTTACCCGAGTTACCGGTGATTGTTGCAAGTTTAGCCAGAGATTAAAATCAACAAATATTCTGCAGTTAAAATAGAGGTAGATATAAATATACATTGAAAGAGGTGGTCTTACATACCCTCTCAGGGGGACAATAATTTTACGCTACGTCAACCCCCGTCAAGGGCATAGCCACGAACAATCTCTGTTAATAATCATACACTACCGATTCATAAAATACATATCAAAATTTGTGAACTAGTTCAATATCTTTTAAAAAGGTAAGGATTAAATATGAATTAACATTGTTAAAAAGGTCCTTAACTGTTTTGACACTGAAATATTGATCCCTTGTGATGAAAAAATCGATACAGTCAGGCAGGACATGCCTGACTGTGATTCTTTCATCAGAAGGGATGCAAAACGGAGGATCCTCACCTTTCAATAGATAATCATGAGTATATCTGCTGTGGCCAATACGACATCGTCGCATAACGACCTCATCAAATCTGGACTGACAACCCAAGTAGGTGTAACCAATATTGGGTTGAATGGCATGTAATTTATTGTCTACTTGGGTGTCCCACTTCTGTTGCATTAGATCACGGATGTAAGATCTTATTGCAGGCTTCAAATCACTATATGGTTGCAGAAGTGGTGTCACAGACTTGTTGAGCGCCGCCTTTGCAGCAGCATCGGCCATGGTATTTCCGGTTATGCCCACATGGCTCGGCAACCAACAAAATACGATGTCGCATTGGCCAGTTGAAAGATCATTGTATAGTTCTAAAATATGTAAAATAATCGGATGAGTAGAAGATACCTTAGTTAACGCCTGAAGACAAGAAAGAGAATCCGAAAAAATGATGAACTGTTTACATGAAGACTGTCGTTGAATATATACCAAGGCTGTAAGGATAGCATTGGCCTCAGCAGTGAAAATAGAGCTATTGTCTGGTATTCTAGACGATATAATCTTGGATCCAACGACAGTGGCACTTGCTACTTTGCCACCGTCCTTGGATCCATCAGTAAAAATTGAACGGTGAGTGTCATATTTGCTTCTCAGTTGTAAATATTCCTGTTGATATACTAGTTGATTTGTGTCAGATTTTAGAAAGCGTGTCAGTGAAATGTCTACTTCTTGCCTCACCAACTGCCAGGGAGGAGTAGACAAAGGCCGGAAAGGAGAGACGTAGATTATGAGGGCGGTCTGGTACCCTAGTGGTTAAAGCGTTCGCTCGTCACCCCGAAGACCCGGGTTCGATACCCGACATGGGTACAATGTGTGAAGCACATTTCTGGTGTCCCCCGCCTTGATGTTGCTGGAATATTGCTCAAACCAGCGTAAAACCGTGCTCACTCAGGAGATTATGAAAAACGCAGCAAAAGCCTTTACAGAATCAAAAGAAATCTCTGCTTAAAGGCAAAATCTGTTGTACGATTCCGAATATATCATTAGCAGGTGTCTATGAATCACCATCACTTAGTGACGATACGTAGTGTACACGTAAGGTGAGAGCATTGTGGTCCACCAGTGGCACCCGTCACAAACATATGCAAAAGAAATTCAAGAGTTCACCTGCACAAACGCGGGAACATAAAGAAAAGTTAAAACAAGGAATTACATCGCACATCATTTTCATCACGTGTCCTTCCACATCTGACATAAAACATAGTAGAGTAGAATTTCAGATACAATATCTTTCGAGCCTTTTGGATGAGCAAGGAAGGGAGGGATGGGATGCATACAATGGTCGCTGAGATCTGAACGGGAGTAATGATCATGAAGTCTTTATTCTTTCACAATGGACGTCGGGTGCTGTCCAAGAGACCATCTCCTCTGACGATGTTTTACGCGTTTATCACCATCTAGTCATTTCCTTTCAGATATAACAACAACTGGGTCATTCCTTCTGATAGCGTCAGGTTGTGACCTGATATAAGTTCACACGTCATGTTTGAATCTTGGGATGCATCTAGATACGCCATGACACAGAATGGTCTGTCAAACACAATGTCAGTCACAGACTGAATCACTGTAGTGCTGTCAAGGTCAACAACATAAACTTTACTGTTCCTGCCGTCAAAGTAGAAAGCCTAGATGTAAGGCACCTGCCTCATCAATTTGATTGCAAACAATAGGTATATCAGAGAGGAGCTTGCCATCAAACTTCATCCAGAGACAGAGCTGCTGCTTATGCTTTGGACATCCTATGATGCGTACACTCAGTCCAGTTGATTGGTTCCAGCAAGTATCTACGGGGTTGGCAGTCATTGCTGTCTCAAACACCATGATTCTTTTCTCAGTGACCTGTTTCAAAGAGAAGCTGACTTTCACCAGAAACATCTCTCGGCTTCCAGCTCTGATAACCAAAGGTATTGATGTCAACAGACGTCTCCACGACCTTATTCGACATCCTGTATCTTGTGGCGGAGTTTTGGGCTTTTCATTTGTTCCCAAAGTATCAGATACAGTGATGTCGTCACTCGCTGTACTGCGTCCCATTCAAGGTGCGGACCTGGGGATAAAACAAGAGACAAATCAATAACACAAAACACATTCATTGTAAATCTAATTCACAAATACACATTATTGAATCAGTATAACATTACACCCATTCGAGTTGACAGCCGCCTCATAACAGAATGTTTTTATTAAAATGATACAAGAAGAAATATGAATTTTTTCACCTCCCATGTGTTATTCCTTCCAGTCAAAAAAATTACATTTCATTTCAGCGAAATACAAGAGAACAAGAGAAGCACACCTTCATCTATCCTTGCAACTTTCACCACTATCTATAGCGTGTGGTTTTTGTTTGTTTGTTATTTTTCGCCGCCAGCTATATGAAGGCGGTCTGTAAATGTTCGCGTCTGGACCGGACCATCCAGTGATTGAGATCATGATCATCGATCTACGCAATTGGGATATTATGACAAACAACAACCAAGTCAGCGAGCCTGACCACCCGATCTCGTTAGTCGCCTCTTACGGCAAGCATCTGGTGCTTGTGAAACCGACGAGCATGCGTGTGATGTAGACAAACAAAGAGTCATAGTCAGGGTTAAATTTTTGTTCGAACCCAGGCATAACCGTCTACGGAAATCCATAGCAATATATCACAGGTCAAGCAGTGCCCCTTATGTTGATGGGCACATGACATGATATGTTGAATCTTAAACACATGAGATCTCACATGAAATGGCTTCATCTCCACTGGAAATCGTCTTGTCCACATTAGCGACTGAAACAGATTACAATGTAACTAAGAAATGAAATTCACCAACTGTCGAACAAAAGATTATGATATACCTTTATCTGTTTACAAACTAAATGTTAGTTTCACATACTAAAACAAACTATAATAATGTATATATCCAACCGTTTACATTTAGTTATCAAGTTAAGTCATTACAAGCAGACATGGGACAGTAGTCATCACAAATTTTCGAACCACAGCTACCTCATGTCGACAATAACATTTTATAGATATTTTTTACATACATGTACATAATAAAAATTAATATACCCTTTTGAAATTCTGCAGGTGTCATTGTGATGGTATTGTATCTGTCAGCCCCTGGTACATATCCCGGCCTCTGAGTTGGGAAGTATGCGACTGACCTTATCAGTCCTGCTCCCTGGATTGCGGAGGAAAGGTGGGTCAGGTTGGCAGGTACAAAGCCTACGCCTGTCCTCGTATATTGTATCTCAATGTGAGACTCCTGCAACATCTTTCTGAAAGAAACAGCTGATGATGTCATAATTTGTAGATCTTCTGTCTGGTCAGCTCTACTCCTCATCTGCCGTGTGTAGTCCAAAGAAGACTTTACCTTGTTTAGCAGTTATTACTACAAACGTCTTCAAGGTGTAACAAAAGGATGTGTCTTCTGTCCTGAACTTCTTTTATCATTTTATCAAATCTTTGGTGAAGGATATCTTTGGCAGCTTTCTTGGAAAGTTCTAAATTTGTTTTAGATCTGCTTCTGTCCCGCTGAACATTTCTACCTTCTCGTCAAGTTTGACAAGAGTGTCGTCAGAGGCATGTGCTATGTCGTGGGGCGCCTCAGTAATAAAATCAACTTCGTGTCCACTCCCTTTATTGTGCTCAAGTACAGTGCAAGAAACACAGATCACAAATCTGCAGGTATGGCAATAGAACTGTAGTGGCTGTTTGTGTTGTCTTGGAAACACTGATGCCGGGATTCAAAACTCTCCAGCGGCAAGTCTTTCATCTGCTCAAAAGTCACTGTCCTGTGTTTTCTTGTGACTTTGTTCCTTGTGTGAGCATTTAGGCATATCGAACACAGGAATAATCTGCAGTTCATACATTGGGATACCTATATATATATATATATATATATATATATATATATATTTTTTTTTATATTTGTATGTCAATATATTTGTGCTTTTATATATCTATATATTCCGTGTTTACACTATATTGCTACCTAATACGAAAGAACGATGTGTGTTCACATTGCTTCATATAGAAGAATGCAGTGGAGTATTGATGATGTGAGGCAAATGAAGGGTAAAACCATTCACAAGCACGAATAGTTTAACATCAGTTTTGAAGATTCTAGATACATATACAGCATTAAACACATATCCAATTAAGAGAGGCTAAATTATATTTATACCACAAGACTTCATATATCCTGTATAACAATGGCCTTTCCTTTCAAAAACAATAATCATGGATTCTAAAACATCCTGCCTCTGGCTCCTGGGGATTCCCGGTTATGTGTGGTCACTTGCAGTCTATGCGGCTCGTAAGAGGCGAGAAAATGGATCTGGTGGTCAGGCTGGAAGACTTGGTTGATTTGGCGTCATCATACCTCAGCATAGATCGCTGTTCATTATATTATCAATCACTGGATATTCTTGGCCAGATTCGATTATATACAGGCCGCCGATTTATAGCTGGATTATTGCAGAGTGTGTTATTAAACAAGAAACTTCTATCCTTGGTCATTGCAACATGTACTCACTGTACTCACTGTACAAACTGTACTCACTTAATACAAACGTCTCTTGAAACTATTTCTGTTGTAATTATTCGTGGGGCGTATACTGACCTACAGCCCTGCATATGTGTCACACACACAAGAACTGACAGGTTTTGACAATGCTCACATAGACGGCCGGGTTATTACAACAGGGTTTGATGTTATCGTTGTTGGTTATCTCAATGGCCGCGTTCCTGTTTTAGTTAGTGAGTGCGTTACACAACATCATTTCGTCAACATTTCAGCCGTATAGCCACAGGAATAATGTTTGCAATCATAAAAAAGGTATATACAATAAAACAGTAAAAAAACAGATTCAGTATAAAATATTCTCTTTCAGATATGTGAAGTTAGGTTTCCGCATTCATTCAAAACTTTTTATCATGTGTATTCTGTAAGTGGTCATACATTGACCAGATAGTGTATTCTGTCAGTGGTCATAGATTGACCAGATAGTGTATTCTGTAAGTGGTCATAGATTGACCAGATAGTGTATTCTGTAAGTGGTCATAGATTGACCAGATAGTGTATTCTGTAATTAGTCACTGATTGATAAAAAGGATGAAATGAAGCTTGTCTTTCTGTCATAGTATACAATGTGCGTGAAATAAGTTTCAGTATACTTTTCCTAGCACTACAACTCAAACTGGAGCATGTATAATATGCAACACCAATTAATAATCGGAGATATTGTGTAGGTTTATAGCTATTATGACAATAAAAAGTCAATAAACAATATTACGTGGCAGTAGATTTGGTGGCTGCTTATTAAAGTGTTCATGAAATGTTTACGTTTCCAGATAAGGGTAGATTTGCAACAAGGTACTTCAAAACACCCACCTTTGTGTATCGACGCTGGGATAGACTTATTATTCGATACTATTTGTGAGGTTTCATGTTCCGGCAGGCTAGCTGTACCTATATAAGAGCAAGGCGAGGGTGATTCGAGGTATTTTACGACCTGACCTACGAATTATTTACTTGTCCAGTGCGGTCGAGATTCCAATCTGGAAGCGCTAATCTTTCTTCCTGCTTTCAACACTGTTTCCCGAATTCATGAACGGAGAACGTGCCTCATTTAAAGCATTCGACTGTGACAAATCCGGGATATAATGTGTCTGCAGCTCCCAACTGCTACTCGAAGAGGCGACCTAATGGATCGGATGGTCAGGTTCGGTGACTTGGTTGATGGCTCGTCAACCAACCGAATCGGCGTGGAACGTTGCTGATAATATCAGTCACTGGATTATATGGTCTTCAGTGGCCTATTTACACGCCTCGATGGCTTGAATAATACGAGGCACACACATACCAAGTGGGTACAAACATTTTCCTTTATTTCCGTCACATCTTTTCATATAGTTGTGACAGTCTTGAAACATCACAGATGTATTCATATTCAAAAACATAATAAATCATGTACAAAAGTGAGACGTTTGTGCATTATATGCTCCAACCACCCGCGAGGAACAGAATAACATCATGGGTGCTGCTATAGAACATGCATATATATTCAAGAACAATATATAATTACTAAAATACAATAATCATTCAAAACTATCATGGAATCAAAGCTATGAAATTCCGCACATCCTCATCCATGTTGAAAAGTAAATAGATACATATACAATGTCCACTAATAACCAGTCTCGATTATCCAACAAAACAGATTCCAGTGGGTGCACAATAGTATGGGTTATTTGTTGGGATAATTTGAGCTCGATCATGATCAAGTCCTCCACTGGATAAGTATGTTTAAACAACTGGTGTTCATTGTACAGCTGCTGACAGAAGAGAAAACATAAGTCTCCAAAACAAATCACATCATGGCATATGTTACACTAACAAAACACCAATGCAATTTAAATATTGTTACCATTTTGCAAAATATAGATGTGATATAGATATAGATGAGTTACACAGTAGAGGCAATTAAGGATATTGGCTGATCACTATCCACACAAAAGACAATTTATTTCTTCATTACAGTACACATCTTTTTGCGACACCATTCCGCTTTGCTGCTGAATGGATGACGAACAGCTGCTGGTTAGTTAGTGAGTGAGTGAGTGAGTTGGGTTTAACGCCGCTTTTAACATTATTCCAGTAATATCACGGCGTGTCAGCTTAATGTGGGAGGAAAGCCCGAAGTGATGCAGGTCTCAGACGTTTACCACTTCGGTGAACCCACGAGCACGGGAATGGTGCTGACAAACCTAGAAACATAATTGGGGTGAACCGGGATTCGAACCCACACTCATAGGTTTCTGGCGTGCCCAAGGGACGCAGCTCTGCACAGCGAATCGCGGCGCCTCAGACGACTGGGCCACCCGTGGCCCCGCTGCTTAGTTAGAGGGTGCCGAAATTCCTTATACAAATGGTTCACATGTCTCATTCAGATAGTACATCATTTGTACAGTATACAAATAATTAGAACATGTGTTAGTAATTTAGACTTTACATAGACCTACATGTATTATAGAAAGTTGTTGAGAGACATTTCATATTTTTGTCTAAATATTTTGGCTTTACAGACAGAGACAGACTGTATATTCAGCAGAAAGGCCATAGGCCCATAATACAGACAATGTTTGGTTGCATGAACTACGCATGCCAATGAAGTAATCTATATAAGTTTCTCTTAGTTTTGGACTTTGTATAAATATAAACATATGTTATACACAACATCAAATTTTTCTGATAAAATAATTTCAATTTAAGATGTTACAGTATGAGACTTGATATACTGCGTATAATCCGTCGCTACCGTGAAGGTATTGCCACGATAAATATTAACTGACTCACAGTTCAAACATGTGACCCTTCTTGTCAATGTTGTGGCCTGATATTAGTTCCCCTGTCATCTCTGATGTAGATGGTAGAGAAACGTACATCAAGACCCACAGTGGCGTGTTGAGTAGAACATTCGACACAGTGCTGAACGTGTTCCCATCCCTAACATTAATGACATGTATTTTCTGTGTGTTGCCATCAAGAAGAAAATTCCAGTGCAACTCACAGGACATGCCAACTTCATTCTTGAAGAGTGGCAGGTCAGTGACAAGTTTCCCATACCTCACCCAGACACACAGCTTCGTTTTGTGATTAGGACAAGCAACAACACTTACACTCAACCCCAACAACTGATTCCAATCAGAAGCTAATGGTGAAGGGGTAAGAGCTGTTTCAAATAGCATCGTATTCCTTTCTGCCTTCTGTCGTAGGCTGAATCGAGACTTCACCTGGAACATGTCAATGCGACGAGTCTTCATGATCAGAGGTTTCGATGCCATGACACATCTCTGGGATTGTATCCTACAGCCTGTGTCATTTGGCGAGACATCCGGCCTGGCATTAGAGATCGTAGTCCCTTCTACAGTCACGTCACGATTAGCAACGGTTGAGTCCCACTCCAGATGTATACCTTTTGAAAGGAGTAGGAAACATATGGCTAATATTCAGAAATCACGGTCGTCCATGGCAAATGTGGATACATTTTGAATCCATTGTTGAAAATAGATCAAAGTATGTAATCTTAATATCTATGTTACTCACGGTAGATCAGAGAAATTGCAACTGTCAAAGGTTCGATAGATTGGACAAATCTCGCATTCTCGTGTTTTGGGCATATTTACCTCGTTTCCAAAGGTCGAGATCGCGAGAATGTCCCTTACAGTATTCCATAATCATCTGACGGTAACCACTGTTCAAAGTGGATGTGACAGTTTAGAGAAGGATGTTTGTAACATTTACTGATTGTCTTAAGCTAAGGTGCACCCAATAGGTGGGATGTTAAATGGAGACAAATTGCTATACTAGCAGTCGTGTTTTTTTCTTTTTAATACTTGATTAGCTCAGGAGAGGGACTTTATTTTCATGATGAGGTTTAATTACTTAGCAAGAAGCAATGTATTTCTTTCCCAGTTTGGTCTCTTCTTTCAAGTGCACATCACACTTGTATTGTTTACGTCATTCGATTGTGACATAGGGCCGGAATGACGTCACACTAGAAACGACGTCATAGCTGAAGTTGAAGTCACTCAACAACAGGGGTTTTCTAAGACGTGACAAGGAGTACTTTTAATATTACAATCTTGTTTATTAAACATATGGTATGTGTATATGATCTGTTCGTATTTGTAATAAAAACGTTGTTATGAATAGAAACATATTTAAACTTACATGTTGTAACCATTGTGTCTACCTTCGATAGAACCATGTCACCATCACACACTGAAATGAGATACTGATTGAGTGAATAAAATGAATGCCAAGCCTACCGTTTGTCATATCAAATCATATTACTGAAGCCTTACTAGATTAAAAAAGTTACACGGTGTTTACAACTATTAAACAATACATATCTAATAAGGATCCAGCATAGAACTGGCCCCCCAGTTCTCAATTTCCTTTCGTAAGAGGTGACTAGATTGGAGTGAGGGAGTGAGTGAGTTAGGTTTAACGCCACTTTTAACAATATTCCAGTTATATCACGGCGTGACAGCTTAATGTGGGAGGAAAGCCCGAAGTGATGCAGGTCTCAGACGTTTACCACTTCGCTGACTAGATTGGATCAAGGGGTTACGGTTTGGTGACTTTCTTGGGTCCGGGTGATCGTAGTGTGTGAACTGCTTACTACTTGTGACATTGGGATACATATGGCATATTTTCAGTAAATTCCATGGTCATATATGACGTTCTCTAGTGTGAATTGAGGGACAAGAATTCGTCCCAAGTAATCAATGATTGCTAGAAGAGGAGATTAAAACTGCATGAGATATCGCTAAAAGGCCAACAATTTTCAATCGAGTATGTACATATTGCTATGATTTTGCTGGAATATACATAAAAGCAATTACAGCAAATAAACAAGCTTAAAATAACAGAATTGAACAACCAGTTTAAGATAGGGTCACAAAGGTATTGAAATATTTGAACTATTGCAGAAACCGACCTGCAGGTACCTCAGCTGGCTCCAGTGTGATGGTGTTATATATTGTCTTCTGTGGTACATATTTTGGCCTCTGGGTTGGCGTGTATGTGACAGACCTGACCATGCCTGTCACCTTGATAGTGGACGCGAGATTATTCAGATTGGCTGGGACAAAGGATGTTCCCCTGCTTACAAATTCCACTTTCTTTGGCTCCTCAGCTAGTATGCCATTCAGTGATGGTGTAGAGGAAAGCATCAGATGAAGATCCTCGATGTTATCGGCCATGCTTCTCATCAGTCTAATGTACTCTGTTGAGGATCTCACCTTCGCCAGCAGCTCTCTGGTTGACTGGAGGATCTCTTCCGTCAGCTTTACATCAGCGCCGGTTCTCTCCTCAACGTCTGACAAAAGAGTTGCTTTCCTTTGTTGCAACTCCTCTATCATCTTCTCAAAGCATTTGTTGATGTCCTGTCTGGCTGCAAGTGCTGACACGTGCATGTTGTCGACTTTGTGTAACAATTCTTGTTCTGTTTGACTCAGTTCTACAGCCTTTTCGTCAAGTTGATTTAACATGTTATCAACATGTATTGATTTTTCTTGGTGTGCTTTATCCACAGGTACAAACATGTGTCCCGCTCCTTCTCGATGATCTTCTACAGTGCAGGAAACACATATGATCTTCTCGCAGGTATTGCAGAAGTATTCCTGACGCTGTGGGTGATGGCCGCATTCGTGTAGTCGTCTCAAGGCCTGGATCGGCTGACCTTTAATCTCCTCAAATGTATGAGTTCTGTGATGTCGTGACAATCTGTGTTGATCATGGGTTATCCTGCATTCCTTGCATAAAAATACACAGCATTCTTCACAACGTGCTATTGCCTCGTTGCTGCTTGGGCAATCTGTACATACCACCCGCTCATTTCTTTGGATTTTCTGGTAGTCAAGTATCTTCGATGTGATAGGCTCAGTCGGAAGAGAGGTAACTCCATTATGAAGTTCGTGCTTGTGGTGACTGACAGGGCAGAGCAACGTCTTGTCTTCTTCATTGTAGATCTGCTGTAAACATGGCTGACAGATACACTGTACACAACACGACAGACGGCGGGGAAGGCGCGCGACATCATCAAATTGTTCAGAACATACTGGACACTCTGTGAGATAACGTTGCACATGTGATGTTGAGAGAGAGTCAGACATTGTTCCTGCGAAAAGCACACACAACTCGATAATGAATGTTGCAATATTAATTTGTATAAAAAAGTCCTCTTACCTTATGCCCCGTATCTATATGAAAACATGCAATCCAATTATATCAATTAGCACAGAGAAAATAATTGTGACGGTTCATGATAGCGATTGATTTGATGCTAACTCCTTTCGTGTTAAGGTGGTACAGTTTAATGAAAACATGACAATTAATGTTTTCAATACCTTAAATGAAAATTGCCTTGATATAAATATAACCCTTGTAGATCCGGGGTAGAATGGTCTTCAGTAACACGTGCCGTAAAAGATGACCATGCTTGTCGTAAGAGGTGACTAACGGGATCGGGTGGTCAGGCTCGTAGACTTGGTTGATACATGTCATCGTATCCCAATTGTGGGGATCGATGCGCATGATGTCAATCACTTGATTGTCTGGTCCAGTATCGAGTGCGGCGTTAAGCAAAAAACATATATATATGTGTGTGTGTGTGTGTGTGTGTGTGTGTGTGTGTGTGTGTGTGTGTGTGTGTGTGTGTGTGTGAAATTTAATTTGTTCAATGAAACAAATTATAAAGGACATGTTGAAAGGTGCGTCAAACCTTACTAATTTTAATCCTTAAGTCTCAAGTGGTAACACACACTGACGCTATAACTGTTTGGGACCTACCTTCCTGTAATAGTGATCTGTGGTCGCATCACCCTGACATACAGACATAGACACAATCGCATTGGCTTTCATGAGTCAAGGGAGATGCAGATATATGTGGGCGGCACAGATCAATGTGACTGGAACACGGACCCAGGGTATGGTTTGGATGTACAAAGTCCACACATATCATGTTGATAACCCGTGCACATGTGACCTCATATAGAACATTAGGCTGTTGTGTCTATCATTATCAATGACAAATACCTTTCACAAGTGTAAGGTCTCGATATTAGCCCCCATGTATGAATCATGTAGGAAACTAGCTTCGAACATATAGGATTTTATTGCTGATCGTTGCGAAAAATTGGATTGCGTGGTCAGTATCTGTGACTTTGTTGATGGCGTAAAAATTTCAAAAGGTTTGATGTACAATCGATCATGGTCACTCTAAGGAGATTCCAAAGAGCTCCGTGCAACGCTTGGTGTTTGATCAGGGCTACAACACTCAAGGCCTCAGTATTGCTTCCTATTGGTTTAAACACATGGAGGACAGTTGACGCATTTGGTAGTGATTTACATTTATAGAAAAAAATATGCTTATTTTGGAGAGGGAATCGTACAATGGAATTTATAATATCTATATATATTATGATTATGGAATTGGGTTTCATAGCTTTTCTTGTTCATGTTAAATTGTATAGTGCGGTATTAAACAAATTATTAACGCGCACATGAACTTATTTTGCTTACATTACATTATGCTTATTTTCTATTGTATTTATGCGATCACAATCAGGATTTGTTATGTCAAGATCACATTTAACTAAACCATGGATGCTTGTTGACTTTATTGATCACTGTTGCCCAGGGGGCACGGTTGGCCCAGTCGTCTAAGGCGCCGCGACCTTGGGCATGCCAGACCCCATGTGGGTTCGAATCCCGGTTTGCCCCGATTATGTTTCTAGGTTTGTCAGCACCATACCCGTGCTCGTGGGTTTCAACGAAGTGGTAAACGTCTGAGACCTGCATCACTTCGGGCTTTCCTACATTAAGCTGACACGCCGTGATATAACTGGAATACTGTTACAAGTGGCGTTAAACCCAACACACTCACTCACTCACTGTTGCCCAGTCTGTGTATTTGATGTGAGGTTGGAAATCGGAAATCAAGTAAACGAATAAGGTTTAAGGTACAATGTACAGTTCACAAAGGAAACAGAAGCTACAACATCAGGATTTGACACAGGATTTTCAAATGAAGCAAGAGCTTTACTTAGCAGGTAAATGTTTATACCTCAGGTGATCTCATGCAGAAAATATTTTAATGAAAATCACCCTTGTAAGTGCAAGATAATATACATTTTCATCTCCTGCTGCATGACCAGATATTTTGTAAAATAAATGTATGAGCCTGAAATGTTTTTAAGAAAAACACCTTGCAACCAGGTAGTTGTTGTGGCAGACAATTTTTTTACAACAGTCTGAAGCATAATAATGAATGTCAGCGTTGCTTGCCCTTCCGGTAGCACGCCACAAAAATGCATGCAAAGGCTAGTCATGGGTTCGTGCGAACCAACAAAGGAACAAATGCCCTCCATATGTCTACATCCTACATAGTTCAGCACCACTACCATCATTTCCAAACAGGACGGTCGGGTAGCCTAGTGGTTAAAGCCTTCGCTCGTCCCGCCGATGATCCGGGTTCGATTCCCGACATGGGTACAATGTGTGAAGCCCATTTCCCCCGCCGTGATATTGATGGAATATTGCTAAAAGTGGCCTAAAACTATACTCACTCACTCACTCACTCATTTCCAAACAAATCGCGTGCTCATGATCACTGACAGTAGTGTGTGGGAAATTCAGATTCAAACACTTTATTTACAAAAATCTATTGTTAAAATGTTAATATGTTCTACAGATTCTACAGATTAAAGTTGGCAAAGGTTCCTTGGATTTTGTGGCCAGATATCAGTTCTCCTCTTACAACCGCTTTTGTGGGATCACAAACATACATCATAACCCACAGTGGTCTGTCAAATTCTACATCTGTAACAGTGGTGTACACTGAATTGTCAATGGCATTAACGACTAATATTTTGTCACTAGCTCCATCCAGTAGAAAGTATAGCTGAAGGTCATAAGACTGTCCAACTCTGTTCTCAGTGAGTGGAAGGTGAGTGAGGAGCTTTTTATTGTAGTTTACCCGAAGACACAGCTGTTGGTTGTGGGTGGAGCATGTTGCAACATACACACTCAGTCCAATTTGTTGCGGCCGGACAGCATCTTCAGGAGAGGATGTCAGGGCTATCTCTTGTATAAGTTTATTACTTCCTACCAATGTCTTTATATATAACCCCAACTTTATTCCAAACACGCAACGCTGCCCAGGACTGTTTCGGACCACCAAAGGTCTGGACGCTAGACATGATCTGGCATTTCGTATCCGACATCCTGTGTTCGGAGAAATAACAGCCGGTCGTGTGTTTGTGATTACACATTCAGATACGTCAATGATGCATTTTGCAGTGTTTGTGTCCCATTCCAGAGTCGGGCCTGTGATGAAAAAAACATTCGTAATGAGTACCAACATGTCTTCTTGTAGCTAACACATATATCACTTAATACGTTTTTACCGACAATTTAGTCAATCTACCAAATGAAAGTTATAAGCTGTCATGGGGGCACGGCAGGCCCAGTCGTCTAAGGCGCCGCGATTCGCTGTGCAGAGTTGCGTCCCCTGGGCACGCCAGAAACCTATGATTGTGGGTTCGAATCCCGATTCGCCCCGATTATGTTTCTAGGTATGTCAGCACCATACCCGTGCTCGTGGGTTTCACCGAAGTGGTAAACGTCTGAGACCTGTATCACTTCGGGCTTTGCTCCCACATTAAACTGACACGCCGTGATATAACTGGAATAATGTTAAAAGCGGCGTTAAACCCAACTCACTCACTCACTCACTATGAGCTATCATTGATCTATTATGTATTAAGTTAGAAGTGTTAAAGCCAAGGCGTTCTTCTTCTCTCTGGTGAGGTGGTTAAGTTGGGTTTAATATATACAACTTCAAGATTATTACACGTATTACATGCATGCCCGGGCGCGCGAGGGTGTGTATGTAAGTGTGTGTTTGTATGTGTGTGGCTACTTGTACTAGTGACGACGACTGCCGAAGTGCTAGCCAACTGAGATACCATGCCACAATTTTAACATGGATACCCCACTTAGTATGCTGACTCCGAGACGACCAGTCCTAATTTTGTTCCCTTAGTGCCGGGCGCCAGGTAGGGTAACAACAAGTACCATATTTTAATGTCTTTTGGTATGACGTGACTGGGGATCGAACCTCCGACATTCCGCTCACCGGACGGACGTTTTTATCCACTACACCAAGGAGGCTTTCTTCTCCTACATACTTCTATTACATAACATTCAAAGATCAGGCAACACATGCATGATATGCAACATTGCTAACGCGACCACTAATAAAACTTCTGTACTAAACTATCAAAAGGTAAGCACAAAGATCAGATCTCGAAAGCGGTCGTAACCTCTCGAAATCAACTGACAGATACAAAACCAATGAAAAATATCTTGTAACATCATGTCGTCAAGGGCGCAGATCTTACATGTTATCTCCTGGTCAGACATCTTCCGGTCCATCTCGATCACTGAAACAAGATATTAATCTTTATGTGTGTCCCATGTACACGGACTGCCTGCTCTTACCATTTTGATTGCATACATTACCCGTTATAACAGTATCGCGGGATGAAACAGAAGTACAAACTTCACTGGACGGGGTCGTGTCATTCTGATGCATCTGAATATTTGCCGTAGATATTTAGGCAAGAAAGTAGTCATCACCTTGGGCATCAGTTTTGCTCCCCTTCTTACTTATCTGTTCTTTTTACATATGGATCAGAATTTCTGCCCTGCTTGGCAAAGTCAAAACTAGGTAATTTGGATAATACGTTTGATCTCATATAATTCCATTATGGCTAAATAGCCAATTCCCTTCCACTGATTTACCAACATGAAGTCATCGATCCCATTTGCGTGGATCGATGCTCATGATATCAATCACTGGATTGTCTGGTCTATTCTCGATTATTTACAGACCGCCGTGATATAGCTGGAATATTGCTGAGCGCGGCGTAAAACAACAAACCAACCAACCAACCAACATGAAGTAGAAATAAATGAGACAAATGATACCGCCTCATCAGTTTCATATTTATATTTATGAATAAAGATTCAGAATAGCCAAACAAATTCACCAGACCGTATAACTAGAGTGATGACTTCAACTTTCCAGTAGTCAATTTCCTCTTGATATCAAGCTGAATCCAGCGGGTCCGGTCTTTGGGGTTTCCATTGTTTTGAGGTGCAATCGAGCATGCTGTTCTTTGACGATTTCAAAAAGAGTCATAGGACTCTTGCTCAAAAGTTGTTTGATCAAGGTTACAAAATTCAAGGCCTCAGTAAAGTTTTCAAAAACATGTATGGTAGACATTTGACGTTGATAACATTTCCAAAATTGACGCATCAGTGACAAGAATGATGCAAATCCCTGTTTTGACATTTCTCACTTGTTCAGATGCATCAGAACTCCAAACCTTAATACCGATTTATCACTGCGGGTGGCACATAGTATAACATTTCCACATAGAAAGACATGACAACAATCAATACTACATTTTCTTTGGAATAGCGTCACGTAATTAAGTCTTGAGACGGGAACGTTGTACAAAAGTAGGAAATCATGTAATTTAGCAAACAAAGAAAACCGTCTTGGGACGACGGGTGGATCTTTTTCGAACGCATCAGAAACATACAATAAATTCGATGTACATACGACTGAAAATTGTAGTATCTTACTACAAATACCTGGGTATAGCGTTTTTCATCCTGCCTTGTAGGCTACACCAGCATCAAATGTTTTTATTCCCATTTATAAATTGCTCAAGACCAAAAGCCATTTATATTTCGAGCCAGCTACAATATTGTTTGATGGAAACAAGTCTCCAATAATATTATTTGTGAAATGAAAATGTAGTAAATGCCATACTTTGGGGATCTGGGGTTACAGTATGCATGTCCAGTGCCAATATAGAGTTGTAAGCTGTTGGGTAGGTTGTTGGGGATAGATTGTTGTTTAATGTTAAAAGGTTGGGATGACACTGGAAAAGAAAATTTGGGATAGACCTTTTTTCCCTACTGCTTTTGCCCATGTTGGATCTTATAACAAAAGGATCTGTTGTTCAGGTGTTTCATTGTGTATGTACACATTGTGACAGTTGTGAAATTGAGGATGAGTATGATATTTAATTTACATGAGAACCAAAAATCTATTGTTCTAAAATAGGTCTTTACCAAATATGACCCGTGAAGATCCGGGCTAGAATAGGTCTTCAACGACCCATGCTTGCCGTAAAAGGTGACTCTGCTTGTCGTAAGAGGCGACTAACGGGATCGGGTGGTCAGGCTCGCTGACTTGGTTGATGCATGTCGTCGATCTCAATTGCTTTGATCAATGCTCATGAAATTAATCACTGGATTGTCTGGCCCAGACTCGATTATTTACAGACCACCGTCATATAGCTGGAATATTGCTGAGTGCGGCGTTAAACAACCAACCAACCAACCAACCAACCAACTTTACCAAATATTGCTCGAATTTATAAATGTAAAGAACTCCTTGTCAATATTTTACAGTGAAATCAGTAAAGTAAAATCACGCGTGTTTAACATGTTGTATTGCAGTTATGTTGAGTGATTTCCCTTTTATACGCTTCGTACACTTACTTCATACTGTCTGTCTATCGTATCTGTTATTTCCATGAGAAATATATTATTTAGTACTACCTACCTGAAGGTAACTCGGCTGGTTCCACAATGATAGCGGTGTATGCTGCAGAATCTTCCACACCATGCGACGTCTCTGTTGGGGAGAACGTGACTGATCTGACCATTCCTGCCACCTTGATAGTATCCTGAAGATGTTTTACATTTGCTTGGACAAAATTAACTCCAGTCATGACGAAGGGTATTTCCTTTGGTGACTCCTCCTTCAACATGTATTCATGTATTGATCCCAATACTTGCAGATATTCTATCCTGTCAGCTGTGCTGCTCATCTGTCGCGTGTATTCTATAGATGACCTGGCATTCCTCAGCAGTAGTCTTGTTGCATCCAGCGCCTGCTCTGTTAGCTTGAGACTTTTAGCTGATTTCTCCTCAACATCAGACAGAAGGATTTTTTGTCTTTGCTTCAGAGCATCGATCAAGTTGTCAAAGACTCTGTTGATATCATCTCTTGATACGCGCTTTGACAGTTCGATGTCCTGTATCTTCATGTTAAGATCTGACTCTGTTTTGCTCAGTCTTTTCGTCTTTTCCTCCATCTTGACCAAAACTTCATCAGTGGATTTTATCTTTTCTTTGTGTGCTTCATCCACGGACACGACGTTGTGCCCCTTCCCTTTATCGTGATCTACTACAGTGCAGGACACACAGACAACCTTGTCACAAGTGTGACAGTAGAACTGTAGAGGTTGTTGGTGGCGACTACACTGATGTACACGACGGAAACTCTGTACAGGTCGGCCCTTCATCTCGTGGAGGGTATTTATTGTGTGGGCTTTTGTTACCATATTTCGTTTGTGAGCATTTAGGCAGATGGAACATAAAAATGTTCCACAGTTGTCACACTGGGCTACAGCCGTTTCCTTGTCAGGACAATCTGAACATGGAAGATGGAGACCTTTCTGGATCTTGAGGTAGTCCAGAAACTTCAGGATGACAGTCTCTTTGGGGAGAGATTTAACACCGCCTGTCAGGTAATGTCGATGTCGACACATGGGGCAGTCTAAGACTGTTGTGCCTCTACTGCAGGTTTCTAGACAGAGTTGACATAAGGACTGTACACAGCACGGCATACGACGTGGAATTCGTGTCGACTCATCAAAGTGTTCTTTACATATTGGACACTCGGTCAGATGATCCTTGATCTCAGCAACTGAGACAAGATCCCACATGATGTCTGGCAAAGGAAAATCATCACGATTATGTTATATGAAATTGAAATAGAATCTGTAATGAGGTAGTCCTAATGGGTATGTACTGTCGTTGTTAAGCATTCAATGATCAAAGGCATAATTGGGAAAGAATGACAACCCAAATATCCACAAAGAGGAAACTCTATATGATCTGCTTCTAAGAGTAGACACATATACACACCCGTACACATACATATTGACACGTCATCAACCCATACGTCTGTTACAATGTAGTATACATGTTTTATACAGTTGTTGATAAGAGACAAGAACAGATTCGGGATTTCACATGTTTTACCTCAAGTAAAACCCCTGTGCATTGGGTAATCAAGCGATATTCTAATAGTTTATTTCGCCCCGGATGATTACCTGAGTGGTGTTGGGCTTTAGTCTGCTTTAAACAATATTTCAGTGATATAAGGACATGTCAGCATAATGTGGGAGGAACGTTTAAAGTAACAGTGTAGAAACTCACGAGCTTGAATATGATGCAGACAAACCAAGAGCAATTTATTGGGGTGAATATGGGATTCGAACAAATAATCCTGGTTACCTGCAAAACATCTAATGGGAAATCACAATGACAAAGGTCAGAACTCTAGCACACTTATATGCGTGTCAATGTACTCCATATCAATTTTATTCTTACAGTTTAAAGATGTCACGCTTCTGGTGGGAATGACATTAGCCATACATGTCATCTTTGCTTGTGGAAGGGACCGCCAATTTCTAAATAAACCAATGAGCCCTGAATATGTTTTATTAAACACTTTGCAACAATGTTTCTTTGTGGCAAACAAGTGTATTTTATTCAAACAGTATGATGCATTTTAGGGTTTTTTCGAGCAATGTTTTATTCGATACAAATCAAATCAAATGGTCGGACCCTAAAGGACACACCAAAAATGCCTTGCACGATTCTAATTAGCAAGTTGTAATGTCAACGGCAAGTTGTCATGAATAAAAATAATAAAACATTGTTTTACAATGTTATAGCTTAATTGTATTATAGTCTCTTTCAAAGAGGAAACTGCCGTTATAAACTTTATCATTTGTATGCAAATGCCAAAATAATTAAATATCATACGTATGTTGTGCCCTTAAACCTACAATGGTCTTAAATCTACAATATCCGTGAGTGGGCGTGGCTTATGTATGCACGTGACACTATCTTCCGCTAAACTAGTTGACGTCTAACGAGCGCATCGCTGTCTCGGCTGTCATTGCGTGATACGATGTTTAACTCACAATCTGCACATCAGGTATATAACATGTAGTTTATGTGTCTTTGAAGATTGTGCTGTACTGTATTTGCAAGCCTCGACTTCGGACAGATCGAAATTTACGCGAATTACTGAGTCAACCCAACTCGCCCATCTCCGAAACATTCAGTGATGCACAGTAGCCCTGATCGAAACATTGACATGTCTTTGCTATTACTTTCATACCCAACACAATAAAAACCTTTTGTCACCAGGCTCCATACTAATACAATACATCTTTCCCTTCTTGTTATATGCAAGAGCAAAGCAATCTCTGCGCATGGCATAAGTTGGTCAACTACAAGATACAACAATATTTTATTTATTTCAGAAACCTTGATAAGATTCCAGGTTGTCCTAGAAACAAAGAGTTATCATGCTTGTAAAATAAATATGTAAAAAAAAATCCAAATAGCACCTAGAACAATGTTTATTAATCAGGCCCAGGGCTCAGGCATTTAGGACTTGCCAAATCATTCTAGACTTGAGTTCCTTTCTCTATTTATTCATATGTGTCGGAGAGACAGAGGTTCAGGAATGTGCAATCCATATGAGCAGAGATTCTGACACACTTTCATTCATTCTGTACTGCTTAACTATGGTCCTCATGCACGTAGAATATATAAAGTAAACTATATTACAAACATTTCCAGGTGTTAGAGTGATACAACTTTTATCTCCAAACAGTATATGATATGATGCCCTATTTGTATAAAATACACTCTTCAAAAAAGAAACGCATAGGTGTTTTGAGAATTCCAATTAGATTTTTTTCCAAGCAATCGTCATAAAGACAATTCTTATGTTTGCTTCCTGTTAATCGTGTCATGTTTGTTGTGCACTGCGCGCAAACACATTTCAAAATGTTTTTCGGGGAAACGTTTATCAGCAAAAATGCAAAGGATGCACGGAAATTGCTTTCAGAAAACGTTTTCAGCACAATGCACGTGCAAAATGTTGGAAACAATAGTAGAGACACTGACTATAAAAGACCGTACAAAATTCAACAGTTCACTACGAATTTTCTGACGTAAACAGAGATCGAAAAATGCCAAGATTAACTGCAGCTGACCGAAATATTGGACGTTTGGAAGCAAGGGAGTACCAGTCTGCCTTTGCAAGACACTTCAACGTTCACCAAATCTCGACAATGGGATCGATATACCAGCACTAATTCGACTCAAGATCATCACAGAAGTGGAAGACCAAGAGTGACCACCCCTGCTCAGGATCGGTACATCCGGTTACATCACATTCGGAATCGATTTGCTACAGCAACGGACACTGAAGGACAAGTGCCTGGTATGGGAAAAATTTCCGACCAAACCATCAGAAATCGTCTGAGGGAAGTGGGAATTCGAGTGAAACGACCAAAAGTTGGACCTGTCTTGCGACGTCTACACCGTCAACGACGTGTCCGGTGGTGCAACAGAGTACAGGCATGGGATCTCAGGAACTGGCGACGCGTTTGGTTCAGTGATGAGTCACGTTTTCTTCTTCAACGACAGGATGGAAGACAGCGTGTATACCGACGTCGACATGAACGTTTTGCGCCGAACTGCGTTCGACAGGTGCACCGATTTGGTGGAGGGAGTGTCATGGTGTGGGGAGCCATATCCTACACGGATAGATCACAGTTAGTGGTTGTGCAGGGCAATCTTACAGCAAACCAATACATAGACCAAATTTTGCGTCATCACCTACTCCCAACTTTGGCCCGCCAGAGGGAGCTGTTCCAACATGATAGTGATCTCGATTTAGATAGGATCACACATGGGGACAATATTTTTACGCTACGTTAACCTCCTGGACAGTATGAATACACAATGCCATTTAGAAAGTGGTCAAATGTAACTAATGTTATATTTGGGATAACACTTTCTTAGTAAAGTACAGATTCTAGTACTTTTTTGGGGTTGAGTACCGTGCGGGATTCGAACCCACACCTGCCAGGGTGAGGCACCTAATCGCCAGCACACAAAGTCAGCTCCTGGACAGAGCCCTCAATAATGTCAGTTCATAATAGCATCACACCAAATAAAAAACAAGCATTTAATTATTCACATACATATTTAAAATTTATGATACAGACCAATTTCTTTCAAAAAGCTTAGGTCAATCTTCATCTCAATAAAACATTATTGTTATTTATAATGCCTTTGGGATTAATTTTCATCCCAATAATCATTGCTATTATTCATAATGCCTGTTGGTTGAATCTTCATCCCAATAAAACATTTCTACTGTTCATAATGCCTTTGGGGTCAATCTTCATCCGAATAAACATTACGATTATTTATAATGAAAGTTGGTTTGAATCTTACTACTACTTATAATGCCAGTGGGGATACATCCCCAATTAAACATTACTGTTATTTATGCCTATGGGCCTGCGACGATACATGCTTTTGGTAAGAGCCGACTAGAAGGATCGGGTTGTCAGGCTCGCTGACTTGGTTAATGCTTGTCATCGTATCCCAATGGCTTAGATACATGTTCCTGATGGTGATCACTGGATTGTCTGGCCCAGAGTCTATTATTTACAGACCGCCGTTGCTGAGTGCTCCAAAAACAACTAAAGAAACAAAAATCATTAATATTTAGGATGCCTAAATTAAAAGCTACTTATGTCTTCGTTTAGACTGAGGTTTTATGTTCGTTTTCGCAAGATGCTTCAACATAAAGCACCTCAACAACAGTGTTGTTATGACGTACTGGTGTGAAAAAATAAAGAAAGAAATACTTTCATATACCTTTTAGATTTTATTTTATTTTTAATATATTCAGCACATGTTTCCAGTATTTAATTTCCAGGACTAAATGACAAAAAGAAATGTGGCATACTAAGAGATTACATGTCCAACCGTGACATTCTTGCCTAAAAGCTACACAATCTTTAAACACCACTTTGTAATATACAGTTCGCTTTGTTCATTTCACAGGGATTCACTTATATGATCGTTTGCTTATTTAACAAAGAAGTTACAGGTTGTTTAGGTTATAGTGACTGTACCGCAAACAATGGAGTGCCGGCATATACCCTGTATGGTGTCACAACTCTGCAGAAGTCCGATGCACTTCCGTGTTCAGGTGAGATGCAGTGCGTACGAAACAAGTGTGACGTGGTCACATACATGTAGGTTCCGCCCACTCATAAATATTTTAGACTTGTTGTAGGTTTATGAGCACACAATACGTACTGTATTTCCTCAATTAGACGCCTCGACGTCTATTACGTTCGCGCGATACGTTGATACGGCGACTAATAGAGAAAATATGGTATATACGGTGAATACTATTGAAGTCGGTGTAAAACTCTGAATCCCCTCAACCTATTAACTAGCTATTCCACCAGAAAAGCTGCTGCATTACAGATGTTAATCACCCCCTAACCTCCACCCCAAGACACTCTCCGATTAACAGACAGATTAACATTCTTACCTTACGAGAACTGACAGCAGAGAGTACAGTTGGTTGCCTATATACATGTACACAAACAATACTGGACCTTCGCCTTATCTGCACACGCGCAGTAGCTACTTTCGTTATCAGAACAACCCGGAAAACACGAATACCTCGTATGGCGTGTACGGTAAAGTAGGTCAGCTTTGAGAATGTACTTCGATCGCGCCGTGTGGGCACACTTGCGCCTCGTGCAGACAGTTGAGATATGAATTCATACCAGTGTCAGGGATAATGTGTAGGCTGTCTCACTGTCCCTAAAGCATATTCCTCCCCTTTCCCCAGCCCCTACTGTTATGATGTATCCCTAAATAACGCAGGTCTAGATTTTCCACAAAACTCTCATCTCACTGTGGCTCCTATTCAATTTATATGGTGTTACTTGTGTCTATCAAAAGTATATATTTTCAAAGATTAACTGTTAGTCTAGGTTAATGTGGATTTTTACACTGAGCGAGAGGAACAAGTTAACTCAAGAACTGTATAGCTGTGAATATGTGATATCTATCTTGCTTGATCTATCTGTTTGTATTTTTTGTTAACTGGTCGAAATTGTTCCAGAAGAGGATGTAAAATTCCCATGTACTGACTATATGGATGAAAATACTTTTGCGAAAGGCGAGACACAAGCATTGAAATGTTTGTATGTTTTTGAAGGTTTTGTATATGTTGTATATGCCCAATTTCAGGTTAATTTGGAACGTCATACTGAGTAAGAGGAATGCCTTTAAACCTTTTAATCTAAATCTTTCATATATCTATTGGTGGAGGGGGTTAATCATATTATGACTTTGAGAAGTCTAGAAACGGTCATTTTCCTGGAAAACATTAATAAACAAAGGACCTGTCTATAATAAAAGCAAAAAATCCATAATCATACGCAATCCTTGCTAAAAGCAGAGTCCATTGTACGATTCCGATTACATATAAGTAATACAATAGAAGCATGTGTCAAACCAGAAGCGGTATCCCTAGTTTTGTGTATGACAGACCCCTTATTGTTGCAATTATGGGCAATTTAATCCTGGAAAATATATCTCTCTTGTTGAAAACGCACTGATTTTTCTGTATTATCATTACAGGCTGTCAGACGTGGAGATCCAAGTGCTAAGTGAGGTTTGTTGTGAATGCTGGCTAAAATACTGAATAAAATGGTTAATGGAATGATGTACTCACGAAACTAGCACCGAATGGGAAAAAGGGAGCATGGCAAAGTACATAGACAGCTTCCTGCAAGACAGGTCGCTATCAGTCAAAATAGGGAACACTCAACCGAACTTCTACAGATCACTTATCAGATTAAAACAATAGACTATGGTTGTAAGGCCTCTCAGCATCAGCACTGTTTTGAGCCGCCTCGACAGAATACAACACAAAGCCCAAATGCTAGCACTACAAGTTGAAACAGGAGAACTCCCATTGAAAGGAGGAACAAAAAGCCCTTTGGTAAAAAAAGATATGGCAAGCCACCCGAGATGAAGACCTAGATCTGCATGTGTTTCGTTACCAGTTCTTGGTTTAGGCATTAATTGTCTTGACACCGTCCGGTCGACTCTCCTACCCAGTTCCATGAGGACAGCATTCGTCACATCTAACACAGTCCATTCAAGATACTGCATGTTTTTCATCGGATTCATTTTTGATGAGTCTACACATCTAGATAAACATATGGCATGGTTAACTTGCATTGAGAACGTATCCCAAGACGTGAACAAATATTTCCATTTGTGTAGTTTTCCTTCAAGTTACACTGCGGAGAGCTGGCGATACGAGTCACTTTGATGCATAAATATATATTGTCGGGCACCTCACTGTCGCAGTTGTAGTAGCATACCTATATAATTATGCAAAACAATACGTTAAGCGCACCAAAGGCTTGCATTAGGCCAGTCTGTTCTGATTTCAGTGTTTGTTTAAAAACGAGAGAAACGTCCGGTCACGGCGACATGCAAATTAGCTGATGGCAGAGGTGTTATGCTAGGTTTGATTAATTCAAAACTACATTTAATTATAGGGATATTTGCATATATTTACTTCAGAAAATGTTTATGAATTTTGTTTTGTAGGTAGTTTTAGTACTTTCATTCAAACGCTGGGTGTGTATTGATTGTTGAACTGATGATCTGGCATGGCCAGGTACATGGCCAACAGAATAACAACAAACGTTTTGAGAAAAAACTATTTCATGTTAATTTTACAAATCAGTAGCTGAGACAAAGAAGCAGTGATAAACATTAATATATCATCATTATTAATATGCTTATACATCCCTGGATGTAGCTAACGATAATTTCTGGTCATACCCTTCTGTTGCATGGCCACCTGCTGTGATGGGTAAAAGGTGGTAATATTTTGTTTTTGTGTATAACAATTCTGGTTATAAAAATTCGTAGTGCGTATTATGTACGAGGTGAGGTGAAATGGGGTATGACGTTGCGTCCATGATTATTGCAGATATATAGCGACGTGCATGCATGTGTGTGTGTTTACATGTGTGGCTGCTTTTGCTAGTCCTGACTAATGCCGATTTCATAGTCCAAGCCAAATGTGATACCATGCAGCAGTATGTAACGCACACCCCTCTCAGTAAACTGACTCCGAGACGACCAGTCCTTAATGCCGAGCGCCAGACAGGGTAACAACAAGTACCATCTTTTAACCTAACGTCTTTGGTATGACGTGGCCGGGGATCGAAGCCCGGACCTTTCGCTCTCCGGGCGGGCGCTTTACCACCAGACCACAGAGCCGGTCTATTGTACACGACTAAATACAACATGTAATATTTATGTGATCAACAAATGTGCTCGGGATGGTCCTATCTAATCTGAATACGTGTTCCGCATCATGCATTAAATAACCATAGTTGCCTCCGAGCCAAGTACATGTGTAGACCTACTCATAGTCTTTGAAAATATTTAATGTTGATAGAAATAAACCACTTAAATTGAAAAGGAACCCCAATTAGATGGGGGATTCAGAACCTCTGAAGAATCCAGACTTGCTTCATTTAGGGATATAGCATCACAATAAGGACTACAGTATTGAAGGGAAAATGAATGTTGGTTATTGCACTTCAGGGTATAACTGACGATTTCAACTATAAAACATCGGCTCCGAGCAGTCTTACCTATACCTATACTTTCGGTACAATAGTCCAAAATTACAGGACGCCCTGTGTTACAAGGTGGAGCAATCATTTTGCAGGATTATGTCAATTAGCAGTGTGCAAATATGTCATCATGGGTTAGAAAAAGCCAATGATCACCTTGATTATAGTCCATGGTTAATCGGTACCATACCCCTGCTATTTGGTTACACCAAAATGACTTCATCCACAATTAAGCTTTTGTTGGAATCCCGTAAATGTTTCAGTTATGAAATGGGGATTTTCAGCCTGACAGCCGTGCTAACGAAACAAAACATTGAAACGGTCACCTAAGATTTTACTCCTACATTGTAGTCACACATCGTGATAAACCGAAATACTGTATAAACAACGTTACATTCAACTTTCTTTGAGAATGACCATATTTAACTTGCCACAATTTCGTATAAATGACGTACGTGTCAGACAAACTTTAATTGATTAAACTGACAAAGAGCAGAAATACAATACACATTGATGCCGATGTGCAAAAGAGATCCGGAAAAGTATATTGTTTCATAGAGAATAACCTTCTGGGGATGTTGTATATGTCAATGTATGAGTGAGCGAATAGGTCCCAAACACTCGTATTGTTTGTACGAGGCAACTAGTGGTGATCGGTTGGTCGGACCTAACTATAGTGACATGCTTATCGAGTGTCGGCCTACCCTGAAGGCGTGGGACGTTGCTAATGTGATCCGCCACTTGACGGTCTGTCCAAACATAAAGTCCACCGTTATTTAGCTTGACCATTGCTGACAGCTGCATTAGACAATACCCACTCACTCAAATATGATTGGAATAGAATTACAATATTTCGTTGGTTATGTTGATATTGTTTCTGGTGCATGTGAAGACAATCCTCATCATAAACTCCCTACTAATGAATTCTATTCAAGAGAGAACAGCAAACCTTGGCCTGCAATGCTGTCGCTACTTGGTACACATTGATTTACTTTTGTGAAAGGACAAAGTCACTGGTTTTTAAAACTGTTATCATCAAAAGTGAATTTATAAATATTTAAATGCTAAAATGTATACACCATTAGTGTGAAAATTCATTTTTGATTAGTTGTAATGTAGACACGGGGCAGCTGTGTAATAGATTATTGATCATCTGATCTAGATTATACGGGATTTCCCCTTCACTGAATGAGTGTTTAAATGGACACATTTAAGGACAAATGGACACCTGTCAAACTTTTACTCCACTGACCTAGATACGTATATGTTCCAAAAGTTAAATATCATGGCGACATTTCGATAAATATATGAAGTCTACACCCCTCGATTACCCGCTGGCTGCTGACGAAGATCGGAAGCCAAATAGTTTTTGTAAATATAAAGAAAGTCCTTCCTTGATTGTGTTAAGGATTATGGTTGATCTTGGGTTTGGTGGTACATTTGCTGAACCCAACAATATATCTCTCTTTGTACGGATTTTGTTGGAGCTTTGGAATCCAGTACAAACTAGGAGTAAATATGTCTTCAGGTTTCTAGTCATGTCAAAAGTCGATAGTACTGATGCATGGTTACGGCGATTATACGGGATTTCATTTTTTGACGTGATATACTGATGCATGGTTTTGGCAGATTTCTTCCTCAGTTAACATATTGGCCTTATATGTGGCATTATTTGATATGTCACTTATTCCAAATTCTTTGACGAACCAATGTGTGTAGGATGCTAACATGTAATGGTTATGTTATTTGAGGCCTTGTCAGTGGGAACAACGACTTTTCATGTAAAGCAGTCAGAAGTTGGATGACTGCTGATTGGGACAGAATTCGTTTGTTCCATTTCTATTTCCTCTTTTATCAGTTTGTGCATTCTACCACTGACAACACCACGCACAGACTTAACCCACTCTGGAGGACATTCACAGGTTCCTTTTCTCCTTTGCCCCATTTATTGGCATATTCTTCGACAGCATCCATAAAGATTTACAGTTGTGATCCCAATTTGAATGATACTGCTCATTGGAATGATTTTGGTCCATATTTGAATGACTGACGAATGTTATTATTGTCAACAAAAGAGAAGTCACCTGTGATTATATTACCTATAGGCTGGTACATGCTATGTCTTAGCAGGAACAGGTAGTGGAATTCACATTATGAGCTGCCAAGTCGACGTTCTGCAACACTTTCCCTTAATTGAACAGCCTGAATGAAATGGTGCTCGCTTTGGTAAATGACATTGTTGGCGGTTCCTGTAATTTGAATTATAGGACAAACGGGGGAACATATGGTACAAGTTGAAATAGGGAATTATATCTGACATCATTTGAGTCACATGTCCTTCACATATCTGACAGACCCGTGAAGATCCGGGCTAAAACTTGGTCTTCAGCAACCTATGATTGCCATAAAAGGCGACTATGCTTGTCGTATGAGGCGATCGAGATCTGGTGGTAAGGCTGGCTGACTTGGTTGATGCTTTCGTATCCCAATTGCGTGGATCGATGCTCATGATGTCAATCACCGGATTATTTACAGACCGCCGTCATAAAGTTGGAATATCGCTGAGTGCGGCGTTGAACAACAAACAAACAAACAAACAAACAAAACACATATCTAACAAAACACATATACAAAGTTGAATTTAAGCCTAACATATTTTGAAGAAAATGTTGGCGACCATGAGATTTAAAATCAGACTATGTCGTGATAGAGTAGAGTGATTACATGTAAATGGTTTGTTATAGCACGACGGGCACGACAGGCATAAGATATTCATCAGTTTCTCACACACACTTTTCCCGACACAAGTCACGGCAAGGGAACTAACGTGCTCGCGATGTCAATGTTAGGTTTTAGGTACTCATATGCAGTACATAGCCTAACATATTTGTTGGTTTGTATGTATCGTAAACCTAGCACAAGTGTTTTAAATATATATCACTGTGTGACATCGCCAATACATCATTGCCGTATTTACACTTTATCGAATAGCTGAACATCGGTTTTTAAGATTCTAGATAAACATACAGCTTTAAACACATATCCAATTAAGAGAGGCTTAAATATACTTATACCAGTAGACTTCATATATCCTGTATAACAATGCCCTTTCCTTTCAAAAACAGTTATCAGTTTCTGCATGGATTCTGAAACATCCTGCCTCTGCCTCCTGGGGATTCCCGATTATATTTGGTCACTTGCAGTCTATGCGGCTCGTAAGAGGCGAGAAAATGGATCTGGTGGTCAGGCTGGAAGACTTGGTTAATTTGGCGTCAACGTACCTCACCATAGATCGCTGTTCATTACATTAATCACTGGATATTCTTGGCCAGATTCGATTATATACAGGCCGCCGATTTATAGCTGGATTATTGCAGAGTGTGTTATTAAACAAGAAACTTCTATCCTTGGTTATTGCAACATGTACTCTCTGTACTCACTGTACAAACTGTACTCACTTAATACAAACGTCTCTTGAAACTATTTCCATTGTAATTATTCGTGGGGCGTTTCTGGCCTACAGCCCTGCATATGTGTCACGCACACGAGAACTGACAGGTTTTGACAATGCACACATTGACGGCCGGGTTAATTATTACAATAGGGTTTGATGTTATCGTTGTAGGTTATCTCAATGGCCTCGTTTCTCTTTCAGTTATTGAGTGCGTTACAAAACATCAGCAATATAGCCACAGGAATATAATGTTTGCAATCATAAAAAGGTATATACACTAACCAGTAAAAAAACAGATTCAATATAAAATATTCTCTTTCAGATGTGTGAAACAATTCCTTGAACTTTACTTGATTGTTTTCTCCGCGTGCAAAGACGTCAGTTCGTCGACTTTGTTTAGATATGTACTTATCTCCTTGCTAACAATAGTTTGACCGAAGTTGAACTTTTAAGTTTGAGTTTAACTGTCACAGATGGCATACCTTAGAATTAGTTAGCATGTCATAATCTAAAAGAACTTAAACTAAAGTAATAAAAGAGCTACAAAGCGTTTTAAGCCGTAGTACTATCATCTTTAAGCACATTTATTGTTTACAGGGAGTCAGTTACAACTTGCACCAGTTTAAAGTTCGTACGTTTGCACTATTACACCTCCTTCAGGCACCATATTTATCGCCTCTGTGGCCTAGTGGATAGTGCGTCTGCCAAGATAGCGGAAGGTTGGTGGTTTGATCCCCGGCCGCGTCACACCGAAATACTCTAAAAGAAGTTAACCTGTTGCCCTTCCTTGCGATCGGCATTGGCAACATAAAATACGACCGAAATTAATTATTTGAAACAGTCACAGATTCACAAAATAGATTACAGCAGTCGCCTTTCCCAAGGCTGCTACCAGCAAGTGAGTATATTGAGTCAGTAATGCTCTGTCTGTGTCATGGGGGCCTGTCAATAATCGAGTCTAGATCAGGCTTACCGGTGGTTTAAAGCAACATGCATGCCAAATGACGTACAATCAACCTAGTCACAGAGCCTGGCCATCTGATCCGTATTTTAGTTGCCTCTTTCAGCACGCAAGAAGTTGTCAGAATTTTTCTAGATCCACAAGGTAAATCAATAAAAAAGTGCAAGGTGACAAATACATTTTGATAGTTTTATTAATATTCAAATCAACGAAGGCACAAATATTAAATCACACATACTTTGCATTTGTTAAGTGATATATTTAGATATTTAAATAATATAGGTTTGTATTATGTTACGTGTTGACGTCCAAACTGAAACAAGAGGACCCATAAATCCATGTATAAAAATATTTAGTGTGAAACCCAAGAAACGGCAAAGAAATACTATACAATCAACAACTGTGATATAGAATTAACTAAGTTTACAAATAGGTACAAATTACTGCAAAGTAATTACAATGGGTGTACACACTAAAGTGGCAGTACAAAATCCAATGTCAGTATAATATACAAAAGTATAAATGAGAGCAATAAAGTCATTAATATTTACCTTGAAAGGAAAAGCGGCCAATCTCCCAACATAGGCCTAGTCTGGATGTCCAGGGTGGAAACAATGATCTTCACACGATTATTTTTCACCAGCCTTGACTGTTGACATTTCAGCAGATGCACTCAGTGGAATGTTTGAACCTTATGTGTCTAATGGGCACAAATGTTTATACAGGACACTAGTTCATGATGGATGTAGCGTTTTCTCACTAAAGATACAGAGCTTCTGTGTAAAAGCCACAACTGTCACATTCAAATAGTAGCGTAGAATGCCGTGAAATCTTAAAACTGACAGGTAAAAAAATCACTTGTGTCATAAAATACCTAACGGTTTCATTGGCAATCACATTGCACCAGCAGGCTCATTCCCAGTAAATCAACTGGTTAATGTGGAACCACATCATAGATCGGGTTGTCATCATTGGTTCGTGTAAAGCGCTCGGTTACAAATTCAAATCAGAAGTATCTCCTCTACAGTTGGACTACATCAAATTTCAAAACAGGGTAAGTTTATCTCACAAATTCAAGCAATTTAGAAGCCCCATTCAAATAGGCATGTATATATATACAAAAATGTAGGTAAATGTTCACTCGGTGTACATGTAATATATAATAAAATAATAAAGTCCACATTAATCGGTCAATCTTACAAAACAGGCCTTGTCTGGATTTAATCTGGATTTTAATGTTCACAATAAGGTGCAATCCCCACACAGAGTATCACACACAAGCCATGTACAGCAGCATTAACGCTAGTAGTGTTCGACTACACAGCAAGTATACAACATTGATACTAATGGGGCTCTTGGGTTCTATTTTCTGCAAGAAATATAAATACCAATGTCTTAAGGAAGCAAGGCAGACACGTTATACATTGTAGTTGACAGTAGACAGTAGAAACATAAATTATTACAGCTGATACTGATTAATGTCTGTGGAAAGAACTTTGGATAATAATTCCACAAATTTTACCACATGATTTCCTTCCTGTGGTGTTATGCAAGAGGTGAAGCAGTCACTAAAAAATATCAATCGAAAAGGTTTCATTGAAAACGACTTACCTCTATCCCCAGCCCCCAAACCTTAAGCCCCAACCCACCCAACTCAGCCTCACCCCATCCTACCTTGAAGCAACCCCGGGCGATCTTCCAAAATAGGCCTAGTCTGGATTTCCAGGGTGGAAACAATGATCTACACACGATTATTTTTCGCCAGCCTTGACTGGTTACATCCTACTCACCCTCACCCCAACCTACCTTGAAGCAACGATAGAAACATAAATTACCCAACCTCATCCCCATCCTACATAACCACACAGGTAGGAAACACACGTTCATATTTTAAGAGTGTTTCTTGTTCCAGGTCAAGTCAGCCATCATTATTGTGTCGTCAAAGTAATTTGGGTTGGAGTGTGTAAGTTCCTTTCAGCATTAGCTCAGTTAAATAAGAGCGCGTCAGTTTAATGTTGAAATCACGGAAATATTGCTCATGAACCAAGAACCTTAATCCAAGTATAACATTCAAAAGCACGGTCACCTGGCTATGCCCCGTCCATGACACATCGAATCACGGCGCATTGGACGACTGGGCAGCCCGTGCCCCGAGTAATAAAAACCCTTATGAAAATATAATTTTCAGTCCAGCCCTTACATTGGGGGTGATTTACTTAGTCAGATGACGTCATATGACTGACATCGCTTTATATATAACAATCTCGCTGACATTAAATGACGTAGTCCTTTGTGAACGTCATAAACATGGTCGAAGTAGAGAACATGAAATCAGATGAAAAAGTACATCATAAAAAAATAAAATACATAAATACGGGCTATTTACAATTGCAGTAAAACATGGTAATAAAGAACATCACGGGGCTGTTGAAATGAGTTGATTACAGGCCAGGGTGTGTCGATATGGAGCGGGGAAAGAGATGTGGTGGTGCCCCAGTAGTACTACACGAGTTATCTCCCATGAATTATCCGTTGCCACGCGTTGACTGAGGTGATATGGCGATCCTCAGATGATTTCAACGAAGACTTTTTTTGTGTCAGGACTTTCAAAGTTGTGGTCAATTCTATATTTTTATATTATATTCTACAATAGTACTGTTCTACCTGCATGTGTGTATACATTCATAGTGAACCACGGCAACGACACAACAGTGTGATGCTGATTTGAAATAGTATTTGCCGTGGTCAGCATGCGATGATCGGTAATTGAGAATTGATATGATTGTATGATATAACACTCTTCGAAGGTAAGACGCATTTTATGCTAGCATTAGAATATTCAGTCATAAATTTTGTTATTCTAGTCTGCGTTTAACGACTGTCCACTTTGACGCTTTATGCTTTGAGATAGTAAGATAGTAAGATATTGAGGAAAGGTTGATAATGTGTCAAGGGCATACATATTATTTTGCTGAGCTGTGCTTGTATACATTGCATGTTACATAGAGTGTGTGATTGTTGTGGATAGTGGAAAGTCTAATGATTGTAGTTGGCGAAGGTTCCTGTGATGTTGTGGCCTGTAATCAGTTCTCCTCTTACATCTGATGTTGCGGGATAACCAACATACATCATGACCCACATGGGTCTGTCGAAAGCAACATCTGTGGCGGTGGTGTACACTGTGTTATCACCGGCATCAATAACTAATATTTTGTCATTTGTTCCATCCATTAGAAAATACAGTTGTCGGTCAAAAGACTGTCCAACTTTGTTCTGAATGAGAGGGCGATCAGAAAGGAGGGTGTTATTATAGCTCACACGGAGACACAGCTGCTGCTTGTGGTTGGGGGAAGTACCAACATATACACTCAGTCCAGTGGAATGATTCCACGCAGCATCTACAGGGGTGGGGGTCAGGGCAATCTCTTGTATAAGTTTATTATCTTCTAACAATTCCTTTACACAAACCCGAAACTTTACGCGACACATGCATCGCTGGCCTTCACAGTTTTTAACCATTAAAGGCCTGGATGCCAGGCATGAATTGCTATTTTGTATCCGACATCCTGTGTCAGGAGAAGGGACGGCTGGGGTGGTGTTTGTGATTACACATCCAGACACGTCAATATTGTTATTAGCAGTGCTTGAGTCCCATTCCAGAGTCGGGCCTGTGGGAAGAAAACGTCCATAATGAATACCAACACTTCTTGTTGTAATGTATAACACTTTAACTTCCTAACTCACAAGACACTACTATCTACCAACCAGAAAAAGAAAGCGTTCTTCTCCTATATATTGAGGTGGTCGGGTAGCTTAGTGGTTAAAGCATTCGCTCGTCACACCGAAGGCCCTGATTCGTTTCCCCAAACGGGTACAGTGTCTGAAGCCCCCCCGCCCCGTGATATATCTGGAACGTTGCTAAAACTGGCGTAAATCCCTACTCACTCACTCACTCACTCACTCACTCTACTGTATATCTCTTACACATAACATGGAAAACCCAAGAACCCCTTTCATGGAACATCGCTAACGCAAATCCTATCAGAGCTCCTATACTTTAACATTGACTGATACTGCGTTTTACGCTCGTTTAGAGCTCGAAAGCCATCGAACCTATGGAACTCAACAGACGAATGAATGACAAAACCAATAATATTCTGTAACATCATTGAGTCAAGGACGCAGATCTTACATGTTATTTCCTGGTCACAGATGCTCCGGTCCATCTCCATCACTGAAACAAAGATATTAATCAGTATGTGTCCCATGTACACGTACTCCCTGCTCGCACTACTTAATAGCAGAAGGTCTGTCGTGAAGATCCGGGTCAGAATACGTCTAATGGAATCGGGTGGTCAGACACGCTGTCTTGGTTGGTGCATGTCATCGAATCCCAATTGCGTACATCGATGCTCATGATGTCAATCGCTGGACTGTCTGGCCCAGGCTCGATTATTTACAGACCGCCGTCATACAGCTGGCATATTGCTGAGTGAGGATTCAAACAACAAACAAACAAATAATGCAGAACGTTCCTGTATTAACAGTATTATCATGTGAAAAGGAAGTACAACATGCAATTCACTGGGTGGGACGTAATGGAAACCAAGACGTGCGCCAAGTTGGTGTTCGTACCATGTCAAGCTGACAGGACACGATAATGTCTGACAGACTGTTATCCCCCGGATACCACAGGGACATGCATGACTGTGAGGTCGAATAGAACATATTCAACATCATGCACATTAAAAGCACTTCATAGTTTTGAATTCTGCTGCAGATTATCCGTGGTTGAGTCGAGATCACTGCCATCTGATTTGTCAAGACAACAATTTCTTTCTGAAACGTCACCATGAACTAAAGAATCTTTCAGTCCGTTTTACAAAAAAAGGCGCAAACATGATTGCCGAAGAGAACTTTCCGTCATGGTATCTCAGTGTCCTTGCTCTATGAAATCGGCAATGGTCCAAAGGAGCCACAGGAGCAGTACAAGGAGCCACACACGCACGCACACGCACGCACACGCACACACACACACACACACACACACACACACACATATATATATATATATATATATATATATATATATATATATATATATACATACGCATAAATGCACGGTTTACGGTGGCCAGTGTAAACATGGTCTACTATTTAAAGATGTGTACACATCCTTCGAGGTATAACATAGTGAAATAAAAGAATGATAAGAATTTAATTTGACATTTTGTGTGAGTTTGAGGATGGGCTTACATAGAGTAAGGGACAAACTGTATGAATCGAAGCTTACACGTCAATGCTTAAATAACAAAATTAAAAATATGTTATTCTTAAAATATGTAGAATACTGAGACAAAATGAAGAGAATAAACACATTCTATTTAAACACATACGTCCGATATAAACAATAGACTTTTAGAATTTTTGCATGTAATTATATTAATGTTTAACAATTACGCATGTTATGAAATTAAAATAAACGAACTCATTTTTTTTCAAAGACATTACTTACATGATATAGGCATAATTTAATGTTGCCGAAAAAGTATCAAATTCTGTTTTACACATCCATGTTGTTTTTTTCAGTTGAACAAATGTTGATGAAATATATAATAATATTTATCAATATACCACTGTCGTCTTGTCTCAATGCCACATCTCCAAAGACATAAAACAAGTCATGACGTCAAACAAACATGTATCAAATTTTCAGTTTTCATCAAATATGCTGGCACTTGATTATTAATGGTACATCATGAGTCACATTACACTGACACAATCAGGCGAATGCTTGAATGTGGGGAATAATTTATGTAGTATTATCCTCATTAACTATGATTTATGATGACATACCTCAACAAATACAGCTTAAGTATCTATATTTGTGAAATTAAACACTATCATTGACTGATAAGCTGTCTGTTAGTCTAAATGTTAAATAACTATATATTGTTATTGATCAATACTTCCAGTATGTATTCAGGGAACAGTCTTTATGTCTTTTTGTTTATGTTCATAAGTGTAACACATCCGCACAAACGTAAGTGACAATTACGTGTACACTAAATTATTTGCATATTTGTACCTGAGACTACATATGAAGTCAATTCTTCTAAATAAGTACGTTGAAGTTCACAGGGTGTCTTTTTAATCCTTAACACAAAAGCACAACAAAACATATTAGTTTATTGTTCAGAGCATTAATGCAACTACAGCCCAACTTAATCTTTTATCAGCCAATCAAGACACATTAGTCGGTCAGTTGGCGTGGCCTCTGTGTTCGGTTTATGGAAACATAAATCAAACGTAAGAACAAACATTTCCATAACAGCGTAAATATAGACCAAAATATATAGAAATGTACTTTGACTTTCGTTTTGTTTGAATCCTTTCATTTTCAGCTGGGGTGTGAAATTAAACATCAATTGGAATTCGTTATGATACATTTTTCAGTCAATTTGTAAAATAACTGAATATTCTGAATGAGATATTTAATGTGACACATATATGGTTTGCACGTGGATTATCATATGAAGAGTGTTAAATGCTGGTATAAACCAATTAGAATGAATGATGACAGATATCCCCGACAATGTTATTCACAATGAAGGAGCTCGATGAATGTGATAGAATTACTTGGGCAACTCATATTAAACATTTACTTGGCATTTATGGATTTGGTTACGTTTGCACGAGCAGAACATTGGTGATAGTATTGGATATGGAATATTATGTTACAGCTTTCAGAAACATCAGAAACAGATCACAACTTTTGAACATCGTCGTTTGACGCTCCTAGAAATCTTCGGAGAAAGAACATGCTCCAGTGTAACCTAAAAATGCTGGAAACCTGCTCGTCACAAAGGGGAATTTCACTTTTTGAAAGTTGGAAAGTTGGAATCAACCCTGTTGTGAAACAGTCTTGTAGAGTTATACTGAACAACAAAAGTTCCTGTGACATTGAATTGTGAGTGAGTTGTGTTTTACGCCGCTTTTAACAGTCTTCCAGTTATATCACGGCGTCTCAGCTTAATGTGGGAGGAAAGCCCGATGTGATGCAGGTCTTCGATGAAACCCACGAGCACAGGTATGGTGCTGATAAACCTAGAAACATAATCGGGGCGAACCGGGATTCGAATCCACTAGTCTGCACAGCGAATGGCGGTGCCTTAGATCACTGGGCCAGCCGTACCCCTTGACATTGAATAAGATTTAATGCAAAGTTTTGTTTTTTACCAAATCTGAAACAATTTCGGTTTCCAACAGATAAAAGACTCCTGTAAGTATTCAAATGGTTTAATTTGCCATACTGACTTCAGAAAATGCGTGATTTCATAAAAAACATGAACATGCCAAAATGTCAAATTACACATCAATAGCGTGTGTGTCCACCTTTGGTTGCGATGCAAGCAACACATCTTCGTCGCATGGAATGGACCAGGCGTCGCACAAAGTCCTGTGGGTTATCTGTCCATGTATGCTGGAATATGTTCCTGGAGCGTCTTTGGAACATGTGGCTGACGTTGAAGGCGCCGATCCATCTCATCCGACTTGAGCTCGATTGGTGAGAGATCAGGGGAGCGAGCCGGCCAGGGGATGACATTTACGTTGTTTGGTTGAAGAGAATATCGAACAATAGTCGAGCAATATGAGGCCGTGCGTAGTCATGTTGAAAGGTCATGCCTGGGCAATGACGACGCAAAAGCGGTAGAACAACAGGGCCGATGATCTCGTCGGAGAAAGTCAGTGTTTGACCCATATAAAATTAACAGTCTGGGGAATTTTTTTGCGAATTTTGAATCTGGGGAGGCACCAGAAGACAACTCTACAATGCAACAAAATCAATATGTCATATTGTCGTGTTGTCACGCATTTGTGATAGGCGACATATTTTCAAATTGAAAAATGTGTCTCATTGTTTCATTATTGCATTGTCACGCTTTGGTTAATTTTGACACCTTTTGCTTGTTTTTGTAAGGCCGACAATGTGACAAAGCAACAATGTCCATTCTAGGATTCCATACATAGGAGGTAGCTGCACATATGATAAATAGATGAACAATATGTAATAGTTTACTACCTACCTGTAGGGAACTCTGCAGGTTCCAGTATGATGGCGTTGTATGCTGCTGTATCTGGCACAACATTCGGCCTCTTTGTTGGGGAGAACGTAACTGATCTGACCATTCCTGCCACCTTGATAGTATCCTGCAGATGTTTTACGTTTGCTTGAACAAAAGTGACTCCAGTCCTGTCAAAGGGTATTTCCTTTGGTGACTCCTTCAACATGTAGTTCAATGAGGCCTCAGATGATCCCATTACTTGTAGATCTTCCACCTTGTCAGCTTTGCTGCGCATCTGTCGCATGTATTCAGAAGAAGATTTCACTTTAGTCAGCAGTAGTCTTGTCGAATCCAAGGCCTCCTCTGTTAGCTTCAGATTCTCAGCAGATTTCCCCTCAACATCTGATAGAAGGATTGTTCTTCTTTGATTCAGCCTATCAGTCAGGTTGTCAAAGATTTCATTGATATCATCTCTGGTTACCCTCATTGACAATTTTATGTTCTCTATCTTCTTTTGAAGGGCTGACTCCGTTTCGCTCAGTCTCTTTGTCTTCTCTTCTATCTTTCCTAAAACATCATTTGTGGACTTCGCCTTTCCTTGGTGTGCTTCATCCACGGACACGACGTTGTGTCCTTTCCCTTCTTTGTGATCCACTACAGTGCAGGACACACAGACAACCTTGTCACAAGTGTGGCAGTAGAACTGTAGAGGTTGTTGGTGCTGACTACACTGATGTAGACGACGAAAACTCTGCACAGGTCGGCCCTTCATTTCATCAAAGGTATTTATAGTGTGGGCTTTTGTTACCATATTCCGTTTATGGGCACTTAAGCAAAGAGAACATAAAAATGTTCCACAGTTGTCACACTGGGCTACAGCTGTTTCCTTGTCAGGGCAATCTGTACATGGCAGATGGAGACCTTTCTGGATCTTGAGGTAGTCCAGAGTCTTCAGGATGAGAGTCTCTTTGGGCAGAGATTTCACCCCACCAGGCAGATTATGTCGGTGTCGACACATGGGGCAGGATAGGGTTGCAGCACCTCCAGTGTAGGTTTCCAGACAGAGCTGACATATAGACTGTACACAACATGGCATACGACGAGGAATTCGTGTTGCGTCATCAAAGTGTTCTGTACATATTGGGCACTCTGTCAGAAGATCCTTGATCGCAGCCACTGAGACAAGATCCGACATGATGTCTGGCAAAAGACAATCATCACGACCATGTTGAATTAAATGAAATCAATTTCTTACATGATTGTGATGGATATCAACATATATTATGAATTTGAAAGTGTCGTGAGACAGTGGTTATATATGTGATCAATTTCCCGAAGCATAGACTCCCACCTACACATACGCATCTCATCCCTTCACACGAATGTTACAGACTAGGATTCAGAATTCCACTCCTCATATACATGTTTCTCTTTCGGGTATATCACTTTTGCTATGTGTAAAGCTATGTATTATTTTAACCCATGTGAGAGTGATGTTGGGCTTACTCTACTCACTGTAGTTCAAGTATTTACCGACATGTCAGCTTAATTTGGGAGGAAAGTTCGAAGTAACGTACCCAATAGAGAAACTCACGTGCATGAAAGGGGTGCTGACAAACTTAGAATCATAACAGGAGCAAATATTAGATTCGAACCGCCGATTCTGGTTTCAGCAATGTGGAGAGCTGAGCAGCCTGTGTCCCATATCACCTCGGGAATAACAATAGAAAAGGTCGAACCACAAGTACATGTATGGAGGACACGGGTGGCCCAGTCGTCTAAGGCACCGGTTTTCACTGTACACAGTTGTGTCCTTTAGTCATGATCGTTTTTTTCGAAACCCGCTTCGCCCTGATTATGTTTTTAGGTATGCCAGCACCATACCCGTGTTCGTGGGTTTCCTCCCACATTAAGCAGACACGTCGTGATATAAATGGAATACTGTTCGGTGGCATGAGCTCGTACATATATGAGTTTGAGTGTACTCAATGAGTGTTCATGCACAGAAGCTACTTTCGTAAAAGAAATACTCCATGCCATAGAAAGGTAGGGCAGTACACTGCTTACATACAGCATGTCGTGTAGTGAAGTAGTGTGTACTTAACCAAGTGGGCAGGTCTTACACAAATGCTTAAATTTGAAAAAAGAAGCTTCACTGAATGTTCCCATCATGTGGTTTATCAAAATGTCAGAAAGATTTGTTATATCCGTGTGTTGATGTCAACTGGTCTTAAAACCAGTATAGTCATGGTCTAGTGAACGTAACATTCACCTCTTTCTTAATTGCCCGTTGCGTCGTCACCTCTCGGCAAACTCCGGCGGATGATAGAAGTATGCGATTTAAACCACTAGAAATTAAAATTTACAGGTCACTGATTCCCTGACAATGAACGTAGGACACCGGAGTATGGCATCCGCCCGACTTAACTTAAGGATTGAAGTTGTATTTGTTGACGTTGATCAGCTGATGAAATGAAGCAAATTCCGTGATCATTCAATCGATGTCGCACTCAGTTTACCCTAATTATTTTTTAATGTTATTTTTTTACATTGAGGAATTCCCTTAAAGTAGTTCTGTATGTCTCCGCGCGATTGACAACGTAATCATGTGACATACTGACGTTCGTCGGGAAATGAACGACAGTAAGCTTGGTAGTGTTCACCTTGGCGAAGTCACCCGCTACTGTCAATATTAAAGGGTGGCGACACCGGGCATATTAGGGAAAGGGAAGCTGTTTGTCGAACGGTGACGACGCAGTAAATCTCAAGAATGTGACCAGACTTGTTTTACGACCCGGTGACAGTTGCCATCAACATGGACAGGCAGCACTAACAACACTCATCAAGTGACATTGTGAAACATGTATTCTGTATAAAAATGGGTACAGCGACATTTCAGGCTTCTTGCGTCTGTCATTGAGTAACAAATGTTACGCGACCTATATCATTCAGATGTTGAAAACAAGCAGGAAGTAACTCGACATTCACATCAACTTTATATAATCACTACTCCAACAGAAACGCTGCTGCATTACATACGTTCTGTGATCCTGACACAGCAACACGTCATAATCAACAGACTGATTAACTTTCTTACCTTAAGAGAAATGACAGAGAGAGATGTACAGAAGGCGTCTACATACACGTACACAGACACCACTCCACCTTAGCCTTTCTACACACGCGCAGTTGCTACTTTCGTTATTATAACAACTTGAAAGACATGACTACCTCGTATGGTGTGTGCAGTCTCGTACAATGGTAAATAGGTCAGTTGTAAACAGTGTACTTCGATCACACCTTGTGGTGTGTCGTGGATACAACCAGGCACGTATATGCACAGACAAAACAAAAACTCTTGTTGACGAATATGCGCGCAGCTGCAGCAAATTGATAAATGAATTCATATTACCAGTGTCAGTGGAAACTCGAGTTTTTACATGGCATTTTTCATGTAACACCTCATATCAAACCGAGACCCCCATGCCATCCCGAGGGCCAAATGAATGGTGGTCGATATATATGATACAATAACCTTTTTATCATATACCATAAAATAATGTATCCATTCATAAACATCCATAACATTTTCACCTTGTTGAGAAGACGCTATCAAGGGAATATTAGCCGAGCAGACGACGCACCAACTCCAATCGGGCTGATATCAATAGCTCATTCTAAGTGCACTGACAAGGCATAACAGCCCGGCAGGGGTGTAACACGGGTCTGGTTATTGTGATACCCCCCTGTGATATGACCATCGCCATATTGGCTCACAGGGGTGTAATAACCCGGCCGTGCTGATATAACGATCGAAATCAGCCCGACTTATGTCCCTTAGTGCGTCGCCTGCTCGTTTGTGGACAGTAATATAATGTATTTCATTCACTGGCAAACAGATACATTTTACAATGTTATGCCATGGTATATGATACAATGGCATGGGTACAATGTGTGAAGCCCATTTTTGGTGTCCCCCGCCGTAATATTGCTGGAACATTGCTAAAAGTGGCGTAAATCCCTACTCACTCACTCACTCTCTTGTATATTTCTTGTACATAACATTGAAAACCCAAGAACCTCTTGAATGGAACATCGCTAACGCAAATCCTATCATAGCTCCTATACTTTAACATTGACTGACACTGCGTTTTACGCTCGTTTAGATCACAAAAGTTGTCGAACCTATCGAACTCAACAGACAAATGAATGACAAAACCAATGAATAATATACTTTAACATCACTAAGTCAAGGAGGCAGATCTTACATGTTATCTCCTGGTCACAGATGCTCCGGTCCATCTCCATCACTGAAACAAAGATATTAATCAGTATGTGTGTCCCATGTACACGTACTACCTGCTCGCACTACTTTAATGCAGAAGGTCTACCGTGAAGATCCGGGTCAGAACAGGTCTAATGGGATCGGGTGGTCAGACACGCTGACTTGGTTGGTTCATGTCATCGTATCCCAATAGCGTACATCGATGATCATGGTGTCAATCACTGGACTGTCTGGTCCAGACTCGATTATTTACAGACCGCCGTCATATAGCTGGCATACCGCTGGGTGCAGATTCAAACAACAAACAAACAAATAATGCAGAACGTACCTGTTTTAACAGTATCATCATGTGAAAAGGGAAGTACAACATGCTTTTTACTGGACGGGACTGTGTCCCTCAGCTTCCACACGTAATGGAATCCCAGCCATCAACGTGCGCCAAGTTGGTGTTCGTACCATGTCAAGCTGACAGGGCGTGATAATGTGTGACAGACTGTTATCCCCCGGATACCACAGAGACATATATGTCTTTGTCCTTCAACCCCACTTTGAGGTTGAACAGAAGATCTGATTTGTCAAGACGCCAAATTTTATTTCTGAAACGACATTACAAACCAAATTTCGTTTTAGAAAAAACCCTGCAAACAAGATTGCTGGAGGGAACTTTCTCTCATTGTATATCAGTGTCCCAGCACAATGAAATCGGCATTGGTCCAAACCAGTACAAGCAGCCACACACACACACACACACACACACACACATGCATACATGCATGCACGTAGCTATATCAGTACAATAATCTGGAAAGCGACGTTAATACCCTATACACATCACTTACATCACTTATTACATTTAGACGTCTTCTTCTTTATGTGAATGTAGTACGACCCGTTGGAACTGTGACTTTGTGAGGTTGGTTGGTTTACGGTTGCTAGTGTAAACATGACGTACTATTTGAAGATGTGTACACATCCTTCGAGGTATAAAATAGTGAAATAAAAACATGATAAGAATTCAAATTGACATTTTATGTGAGTTCGAGGATGGGCTTCCATAGAGTAAGGGTCAAACTGTATGAACGTCTGAGCTTGCACGTCAATGCTTAAATAACAAAATTAATCATATTTTATTCTGAAAATATGTAAAATACTGAGACAAAATGAAGAGAAAAACCACATTCTAATTACACACATTCGTCCGATATTAACAACAGATTTGACTTTTTAGATTTCTTTTTTATATGTAGTATTAATGTCTATGTTATCAAAAAAAATAAACGAACTCATTTTTTTTCAAAGACACTACTTACATGATATAAACATAAATCAATGTTGCCGAATAAGTTTCAGATTCTTTTTTACACATCCAGGTTGTTTTGTTCAGGTGAACGCACGTTGATGAAATATATAATTATATTGATCAATATAGCAATGTCGTCATGTCTCAATGCCGCGTCTCCAAAGACATACAACAAGTCATGACGTGAAACGAAATTTTGTCAAATTATCAGTTTTCATCATATTTGCTAGCACTTGATTATTAATGGTACACCATGAGTCACATGACAATGACACAATCAGGTGAATGCTTGAACCCAGGGACTAATTCACATGTTAGATATGGTCATCCATTTCGCTATGACTTCCTATTCATGTAGTATGATATCCTCATTAATTATGATTTGAGGTGACGTTGGAATGGATTGGTTAATTGTTAACAAAACAATGCGAAAATACATTGTCGTTATCCACAGCAAATTATCACCAAACTCGAATGCATAACGTTATATATAGACTTGCAAATCAACTTGATATAGATTTATGTCCTTCAGAAATTAGATAGTATTTTGTTGGTGTACGAAAAAATGTGGCAAAAAAATTCTACGTGTTGAAGTATAACAAAATCTCGGCAACACAAAGCACTGTCTGATTCTCAAGCCAGCTCAATGATTGAATCTAATTTTACACCATAACTAATTTTTTTTTCGGATCTTATAGAAATGTTCGTCATACAACTCATTCGTCATCCAGAAAGTAAAGACTGGCATGAACTGGCATTGTTTAGTATTGAGTGATTATCAGCTGTCTATTAGTCGAAATGTTAAATAACTATATATTGTTATCGATCAATACTTGCAGTATGTATTCAGGGAACAGTCTTTATGTCTTTTTGTTTATGTTCATAAATGTAACACATCCGCACAAACGTAAGTGTCAATTACGTGTACACTAAAATATTTCTATATGTGTACCTGAGGCTACATATGAAGTAATTCTTATTAATAAATACGTTGAAATTATGACTTCACATGGTGTCTTTCTAATCCTGACCACAAAAGAAACTGTAGACAATCCAAAATCAGTTTATCGTTTAGCGCAATAACGCAACTACAGCCCAACCCATTCTTTTATCAGCCAATCAGGACAGAGAGGTCAGTTAGTGGACGTGGCCTTATTTGTTTTCGGTTTAGGGAATCATAAATAAAACGTGACAACAAATATTTCCATAACAGCGTAAATAAACTTTGAGGCAATATCTATACGCATTTCTGAACAATGATTGGTTAATTGTGATCGATGAAGTCTTCGAAATTACAAAGGGCACATGTTAATTAATTTCTTCAACCTAATAAAACAGACAAAAAGAACGATGGAAGCCCACCCGATGTCATTATTGGGAAATACCCCTGATGGTTATGGTTTAATTAAAATGTATCCCTGTAGTGAAAGCAGTTTTAGATTTCGGATGACATGGCTAACACCAGGGAGACCATATAAAGGATAGTCTATATGCGATTGCCACTCCCTTGTCATCCATCCTTCGTGGTATACCAACACCTGTGTATTTGTCGTCATTCACTTGATGCTGAGTTAATCAATTTATTAAAGATATAATTAGTGGTAGAACCACTCAGTATACCTGACAACACTTCCAACTTGGCATTTCTTGTGTCAGGGGTAATTACTCAATCCAAATCCAGGTTTTAACTGGGGGTAAATGCATGTTCTGTAATACGCACGTCACAGCCCCACAAGAAAGCATGATCAGTTGAGTTACAAAAAAAAACATCCATCAAAGGATTAACCGAATATACGTCGATTGATTAATCACTGTTAACTTGCACAGTGGATTTGTCACAAGTAAGTGTTTACATGGGTAGGTTTTCTATGCCTATGTAAAAACAACATACATGTATTTTGTTCAACGGATTAGCCAATAGTACGTTTTTGATTGCTCACTGATTTTTTTTAAAGAACCGTGGCCATCATGAACATAGTTGTCATGTGTGCTATTAAAGCTGACCAATGAGACTTGACACTCATATGAAACACCTGAAACAAATTTACGTGATCAGTTGAGAGACGACCTCGGGTTATAACATCAAGAAACGCTATATAGAGTTTTAAATATTATATATGTATATATGTGTATATATTTAGATATTAGATTGTTACAAAAATACGTGACATCTAACAAGCTTCTTTGTACAGCTGCTAACCTATGGGTATTTTTCCTTTATGTGGATATTCACGGATACATTCCCCAAACAAGGTCATTGCCTAATATGACACATATAGCTTTGTCCGGTTGTAATTACTAATTTTGCATTTTGTTTTCAATCTCATGCAAGACAGACAACACCAACTCGTTGTTTTTACAAGCCTTTTTCGTTTGTAGGCGTGTATATGTTACAGTTAATGTGTAAAATGTGATTCACTCAGGCAATTTATAAAAGTCTAAATATTCAGTTATTTTACAAATGACCATTTAAATAACAAATTGTCTAAAATATATTGAGACATTCAAGAGCGCTTAGAACATGACAACAGACTAATTACGCTAGGATCAGAACCAAAAAATATGGAAATGTACTTTGACTTTCGTTTTGTTTTAATCCTATTATTTTCACCTTGGGGATGAAGTTAAACATCAATTTGAATTCGTTATAATACATTTGTCAGTCAGTTTGTAAAATTACTGAATATTTAGAAGTTTGATATATTGCCTAAGTGAAAATTTTAGTCATATTACACATTGGCTATAACATTTACAAACGATAGAATAAGCAATGCTCAGGTGAAATATTAAATAAAAGCGACAAATGCGCTTACTGTTGGCGCAGCACAGGTCGCGAACTAGTCGAGATTTCTGGGATATTACCAGGGTACTTACGGTAAAACACAACAATAAAGGCAATAATCAGTCCCGGGGAATTGTTGAAGATCAGTGCCCCTTTAAAGGAGACGAAGCAAGTCTGGTTGATTCCGTTTATGTTCAAGTGACTAATTTACCACAGTACTGTACATGTACGAACATGGTACGAGTCGGATCATTTTCCAAGCCTTATGTCATTGGAAGTAAATACGGCCCATAGTGCAGGGCGACAAAATATAAAGAGATTACTGCACGAGTGCCTGTCAGATACTATTTATCTTACAACGAGTTGTTTCATACGTATCTCACGAACGAAAGCGAGTTAGATACGTTTTGAAACAACGAGTTGTAAGAAAAATGGTATCTGACAGGCACTCGTGCAGAAATCTGTTTCTTACACAACCTAAAATCGCACCTTTTTAGCATCGAATTGATGCACTTTGTCTGATCTCATGATCGCAGTGGCGCATTAATACATAACACTCCGATAATGAGTGACGTCAACCGACGTACTGCTTACTATTTATAAATAATGTGACCCTACACCTAAACCTGAAAACGTTTCCGCCATCTATGGATTACAAAGGCCATGGTGATAGTGCAAACTAGATGAGATCAAAGAAGCCGCATGATGCTGAGTTAAACAAAATCACATCAAAGAAATTACCAAATATGTACAACAATGTTTACATATCGTATAACATCACTGCCGGTGACCGACGTCTACAAAATTGCGTGTTCACTGACAACAGTACGCGGGATTTTCAGAGGAGGATTTTCGTTGATTGAGGGATGGATGGTATATACATAAATGTGTCATGTAAATAATCAGAAACAATCAGACTAACTGCGTACTGTTATTTGTTTTTTATGTTTTCCAGTGTAACCAAGAGAATGTGTCAGAAATGCAAATAATTACCGTCGTCGTTGTGCGCGACTTTGCTTCAGTCATGGCGTCACACACGACGGAAACGTTTACGATTTCTGTTGAATTTCTCTGATCAATTAGACGAACTGATCTCTCAAAATGGGAGAGTGTAAAATCTGAATTTTGCTTGGTTTATATTTCAACAAGTACAGTTTTCCGAGCACAGTGTTCGTTTCCACACCTAATTTATTTCCCTTGATGTCATCTCGATAATTTGTATTGGTGACAAACACCATTTGCCACATGCTTCTAAAATGTAGGAGGAATTCAGGGATGCATGTATCGCAGCTGAGGTTGATGTGTACGTGATCTAATAGGCGTCTCATAACCCGCATACGTGAAACGTGGTTTTTGTCAACATAATCCAATATGGCGGAAAGTGCACTTCGGCGTTTGTGTTTGGGTATTTTCCCAAACGTTCTAAACGAGTCCAGATTCCTCGGCGACGTTTCAGAACTATCATTGATGTTTTGGTGAAAAACAGATTCTCGTGATCACTAATGTGCTATTTTTGAAATTCAATCCGATAATTAGATTTCTGAACACACAGTAATTTTGCTTTGCCTAAAATGACAGTGGATGATATCACAGAAGAGACAAGCAATTTGAGCATGAGGAAGATTCTATAGATGACTTGGTCAATAATAGCAAGAATGAAATATCCTTTTGGAGACGTGTCAACAATATTATTTCTTCACCTTCTGTGACAAGCAGCCCAGGTATAAGCAATGTGCAATAGACAGAATATTTCAAGCATCGGTTGAATTTAAGGGATATACATGTGGAAGGGGACAATCTACACGCGGAACAAGATTTTATCACCAGCCATTCTATTAAAGAGTGCAATTACTGAAATGATGATGGTATGAATAATCTCCTGAATGCTGATGTGATGACTTCCCGTGCATGAGAAAGATAATATTAATCATGTCAATAATTAAAGAGGCATAACGCTGGTGAATGTATTTGGAAAGTTGATAAGGTGGATGTATTTGGAAAGTTGATAACAACAATATTAAATGAACGGCTCAAGACTTTTGCGTAAATTTATGACACAATCCCTGAAGCTCCGGCCGGATTTCGAAGCAGATAGAGTACAATTGACAATATATTTACTTTACAGTGTTTAGCACAAAAAGTATCTCTCTTAATGTCGAGGTAGATTTTATTGTTTGCTTGTTGATTTCCGAAAAGCGTTCGATTCGATAAACAGGAAGCTCTTGTGGTTTTTTTAATTGAAAATGGAATCAACGGTCGTTGATTGGAGGTTTTGAAGGATCTATACTTCAAGATCCAGTGTGCTGTCAAGACAGAAAAAAACTCTCTTTCAGATTATTTCGAATCACTGACCAGCGTTCGACAAGCCTGAGTGTTGGGTAACTTTCGACTATTCACGATGTTTAACCTTGAATTACAGTCTATGACGGAAAGAGGAATGTTTTGTTGGAGAGGAATTCATTGACCAATTACTTTTACTATATGCAGATGATTAGTGTATATTCGATGACACCGTACTAGGTCTGCAAATCAAAATTGACATTTCATTTTCTTTTTTTTATTAAACGTTGGGACTTTGTCTAAAATCGAGGGTTTGGTGTTCAGAAGAGGTGGCACTTTAAGGGATGATGAACGTGATTTTTTAATGATAAGCTTATTAATATAAGTACTTACTGCAGTTCTGTTTTCAACCAGATTGTCTTGGTTTAAATGCATTGATACCTTCAAGATTAAACGCCCTCAAGATTAATTCATAACTCATAACTCATGTTAAACATTTACGCGACATTTATGCATTTGGCTACGTTTGCATTGGTGATGTTAATTGTTCAGGCATCGTTTGTTGGATTGTAAAAAGAGTATCCAGATGAGAATTGATGAGTCTTGTAAATTAAGGTATTATTCACACGTTAAGATAGTATTGGATATAGAATATTATGTTACAGCTTTCATAAACATCAGAAACAGATCACAACTTTTGAGCAAGTGTCATTTGACGCTCTTAGAAATTTTCCGAGAAAGAACACTGTAACATAAAACTGTCCCTTCTATTTCTGCTTCAAGTGGGTATGTCAGTGAAGGGAATCGGCTTTTCACCGCTAGGGGAAATAGTGGCAATTTTAAAATATGTAAGATATAAAAAACACTTTCATTAAAAACCTTCACTTTAGACATTACATACCATATGATGGAATCCTGGAAGGGACATTGTCGCGTTGTCACCCTTACAACTATGCCAAAAGTGTTAATATTAACCAAAGCGTGACAAAGCAATAATGTGACATTTAATCAAAAAGTTGCGTTGTCACATTGTCGCCCTTTTACTGGTCACTGCTTATTTTGGAGATTTTTACAAAACATTATCTATGGTTATAAAGAAATGCTCTTAGGGATCGAACTCAGGTACAACAATTACAAATGCGCATGCATATATGTGCGTCCGCGAAGGAGCTAAGTCTGTGAGCTTAAGGGTCATCAGTTATCTGAAGTTCGATGTATTGACTCCGAAAAAGTACATATGATTCAAATATTGACATTGCTGAAACATTATTGTGAAAATCGTGAGACGAAAATTGTTTAACGCCGCTCTGAACAGTCATTGCGTGTCAGCTGATGTTGGAGAAAAGCCTGAAATGATTTAGGTCAAAAATGAAGACACTTAATTAGAACAAACTGGGAATTCGTACCCACGATCATAAGGTTCTGGCACGCTTAGGGGACATCACTCTGCACAGTGAATTTATCGTAAAAACAAAGTCACTTGCCCAAAGAGGCACCACATGTGTTGCATGTGCTTCAGTGTGGAGCAGGACTGAAGACCTAGAAACTCTCAGGAGCCAAGCAGCCGAACACAAACACCAATCTAACGTGACCTGTGGTTTAACGCCGCTTTGAACTAAATTACAGTTATTGCACAGTGTGTCAGGAAATCCCTGAGTGTATGGTGCTGGGGTTCAATTCCACGATCACAGTTTTTTGGTAATTCTACATTTGTAAGGGGGCGGTCGGGTAGACTCGTGGTTGAAGCGTTCGCTCGTCACGCTGAAGGCCCGGGTTCGATTCCCGACATGGGTACAATGTATGAAGCCCATTTCTGGTGTCCCCCGCCGTGATATTGCTGGAATATTGCTAAAAGCGACGTAAAACCATACTAATTCATTCACTCACTCACATTTGTAAGAGACGTGAACGACAGGGCCATCGATTTGAGAAGATGTCAGAGATCAGAATTAAATTAAATAGAAACGTTGTTTCTTGCTGTGAAGACACATAAGGTTTATGGAAAATGACACAGACAATAACGATATATGAACTACTTTCTGAAGCAACGATGAAAGAGTTCTTTTAACTTTGAGAAAAGCTACTCACATTGCCATTGCTATTTTGGTTTTGGAACAATTGGAGCTAGCAAATGACCACTGGAGTTTGAAAAGAGGTATAACCATTTGTACGCATGCGTAGATTAATTTACTTACAACACATGCGCACCAATAATTGAACAGGGCGACAACTCGACAATGCAACAAAATCAATATGTCGCATTGTCGTGTTGTCACGCATTTTAACGCCCTGTTCGCTCAGTTTTGATGGGCGACAAGGTGACATATTTTCAAATTGAAAAATGTTGCATTGTCGACCTTTAGTAAAATATGAAATATTGTTCAAAGCGCAACAATTCGATGATGTGACAATGTGACAAATAGCCAAAATGTCTTATTGTTGTATTCTTGCATTGTCGCGCTTTGGTTAATTTTGACACCTTTTGCTTGTTTTTGTAAGGGCGACAATGTGACAAAGCAACAAAGTCCCTTCCAGGATTCCATACATAGGAGGTAGCTGCACACATATTAATAGATGAACAATATGTAATAGTTTACTACCTACCTGTAGGAAACTCTGCAGGTTCCAGTGTGAAGGCGTTGTATACTACAGTATCTGGCACACTATTCGGCCTCTCTGTTGGGGAGAACGTAACTGATCTGACCATTCCTGCCACCTTGATAGTATCCTGAAGATGTTTTACGTTTGCTTGAACAAAAATTACTCCAGTCCTGTCAAAGGGTATTTCCTTTGGTGACTCCTTGAACATGGATTTCAAAGAGGCCTCAGAAGACCCCATTACTTGTAGATCTTCCACTTTGTCAGCTTTGCTGCGCATCTGTCGCATGTATTCGGAAGAAGATTTCACTTTAGTCAGCAGTAGTCTTGTCGAATCCAAGGCCTCCTCTGTTAGCTTCAGATTCTTAGTAGATTTCCCCTCAACATCTGATAGAAGGATTGTTCTTCTTTGATTCAGCCCCTCGATCAGATTGTCAAAGATTTTGTTGATATCATCTCGTGCTAACCTCATTGACAATTTGATGTTCTCTATCTTCTTTTGAAGGGCTGACTCCGTTTCGCACAGCCTCTTTGTCTTCTCCTCCATCTTTCCTAAAACATCATTTGTAGTCTTCGCCTTTGCTTGGTGTGCTTCATTCACGGACACGACGTTGTGTCCCTTCCCTTCTTTGTGATCTACTACAGTGCAGGACACACAGACAACCTTATCACAAGTGTAGCAGTAGAACTGTAGAGGTTGTTGGTGCTGACTACACTGATGTAGACGACGAAAGCTCTGCACAGGTCGGCCCTTCATTTCATCAAAGGTATTTATAGTGTGGGCCTTTGATACCGTATTCCGTTTATGAGCACTTAAGCAAAGGGAACATAAAAATGTTCCACAGTTGTCACACTGGGCTACAGCTGTTTCCTTGTCAGGGCAATCTGTACATGGAAGATGGAGACCTTTCTGGATCTTGAGGTAGTCCAGAGTCTTCAGGATGAGAGTCTCTTTTGGCAGAGATTTCACCCCTCCAGGCAGATTATGTCGGCGTCGACACATGGGGCAGGATAGGGTTGCAGCACCTCTGGTGTAGGTTTCCAGACAGGGCTGACATATTGACTGTACACAACATGGCATACGACGAGGAATTCGTGTTGACTCATCAAAGTGTTCTATACATATTGGACACTCTGTCAGAAGATCCTTGATCGCAGCCACTGACACGAGATCCGACATGTTTGTCTGCGAAAAGACATAATGATAATGAACATGATATATGAACTGGTATCAATTTCTTTTATTGTGATGTGTCGTGAGGCAATGGTTATATGTGTGTAATGTACATGTTAAGCATTCCATGAGCAAAGGCATAGTTGGGAAACAATGGATCAGCTTCAAGAAGCATAGACTCCCACCTAAACTTCGAAATCTCATCCCTTCACAGGCATGTTACAAACTGGAAGATGTGTTATATCCAAGTGTTCATAAGAACCAAGAAGGTATTCATGATTTCACTCATCATATACATAACTCACAGAGACCGCCTCCGTGGTCTTGTGGTAGAGCGTCCGCCCTACCCAAAGACGTTAAAAGATGGAACTTGAAGATGGAACTCGGCATTAAGGGGCTAAAACAAGTACTGGTCGGCTCGGATGGTATCTCAGCGAGCTAGCACTATAAATCGGCATCAGTCCGGACTAGTACAAGCAGCCACACACACACACACACACACACACACACACACACACACACACACACACACACACACGTACATGCACGTCGCTATATAAGTGCAGTAATTTTTGACGCGACGTTAAACCCCATTTCACCTCACCTCACCTCACCTCACCTCACCTCACCTCACCTCACCTCACCTCACCTCACCTCACCTCACCTCACCTCACCTCACCTCACCTCACCTCACCTCAGAGTGTTAAAATAGTATTATCCTCCGGCGGGTGATTTCATGATTTCTTGATCAATGGGTATAAAATAGACTAGTATTGAGAGCTTTAATTGTATTTTGTGCGTTTTTTAGTTGCTGGTTTTTTTTAAGACTGGTTGATATAACGTGCAGCCACTAGTGACCGAAGTTTAAATCCTGCTGGGAATCATGCAGGGAGCAGACGCGCCATGGAATACTGTTCAATGCGCCATTAAACCCAACTCACTCACTCGTTCATATATGCATTTGATGTAGTCCATGAATGTACATGTGCAGTAGACACTTTCGCCAAAGAAATACCCTTAGAAAAGTAGGTCACTACACTGTGTACATGAGCATATCATATACTGAAGTAGTGTGTAGTGCGGAACCTTGTGGGTAATTCTTGCACCAATGCAAAATTTTGAAAAAAGTTTTACTGTTTTAATGTTCCTAAACTGTCATCGCGTGAAATGTTAAAATATCAGTAAATTATATGCGTTTGTGTATAGGCACCACTGATCAACTTGTTAAAATCTGAACATTGCGGTTACTTTCGTTTTCATGTACATGTATATTCACAGGGTCTTGGTGCACAAAATGGACAGGAAACTCGAACAACACTCGTACAGTAACATTGTGAAAAATATAACCTTAATTTTATATTCTGTATATAGAGGCTTCTTGCGATTGAGAAACAAATTTTGACGGGGTCCAGGGCGACCTATATCATGGGATTGCCTAAAAGTCGGGCCAAGAAAAGTCGGGCCGGGCCGGGCCAGCGGGTAATACTAAAAATGGATTGCAGAATAATAAAACGAAACGCGCATATCTAGGCCGATCTCAAATGTCCACAAACGTATAGTTTTGCTCATTTAATTGGGTTTGAATAAAAATGCACCGTCAACAATGTAATAAACTGATGATTATGACTACATACCGTGAGTCTCGTAGAAAAGTCAGTGTCTTGACTGTGTGTATTCTTTGATTAGAATGCTTCTCACCGACCTTAGCGCGTAGGGGTATGATGTCCTGGGCAGGAAACGACAGTGTTTTGACTACTCCTCTTTCATTAATTAACGTGTTAAGGTAATTAACCTTTACTAATTCGTGTTAAACCAACACAGGATGTTTTCTTCAAGTGGATATTCGGGAATCTCAAAGGACTGACACGACACGTGTTAATAACTGTCCAAGTACTTCTAAAGTTCCTAACATTCTTTATATCTAAAGACTAGTATTATATCTAATTATTTACCATTTCATTGTCTCATATTTCAGTAGTTAAGGAAAACACAGAGCTCAAAGTGAAGCCTTTTTCACTCTACATTCTCAACATAGTCTCTATCAGAAGTGTTTGCACTTTAAACACACAAATGTATCATCAAATGTGTTTACATCTATAGACTAGCATTATATCTACCTATATACCACTTTATAGTGTCTCAGTTCGCTGCATTTAAAGAAAACAAGGTGCTCAAAATGAAACCCTTTTCCCTCTCCATTCGCAAGATAGTCTCTATAAAAAGTGTTTGGCTTGTGTTGGGTCCGACTTGGCCCAGGCTGTCAAAATCAACTTTAAACACATAAATGTATCATCAAATGTGTTTACATCTATAGATCAGTGTTACATCTACCTATATACCACGTTATAGTGTCTCAGTGCATCGTCTTTAAAGAAAACAAGGTGCTCAAAGTGAAGCCCTTTTCCCTCTACATCCTAGACATAGTCTCTATTAGAAGTGTTTGGCTTGTGTTAGGTCCGACTTGGTCCGGGCTGTCAAAATCTTCTATAAACACACAAATCTATCTTCAAATGTGTTGACATCTATAGATTACTATTCAATCTACCTATATACCACTTTATAATGTCACGGTACATCGTATTTAAAGACAACAAAGGGCTCAAAGTGAGGCCCTTTTCCCTCTACATTCTCAACATAGTCTCTATCAGAAGTGTTTGGCTTGTGTTGGGTCCGACTTGGCCCGGGCTGTCAAAATCTACTTTAAACGCACAGCTGTATCTTCAAATGTGTTTACATCTATCAACTAGTGTTATATCTACCTATATACCACTGTATAATGTTACAGTATGTAGCAGTATGCTTGTAAATAGAATATTGTTAGATTTTAAAGTATCATCATAGTAACCAAACATGAATTAAATTAATAAGCTAACCTAAATATTTAACATTTATTTTACTAAATAATTGTGTTAACTTCAGCACTTGCACAAATCTACTAATTCACAGGTAAGCTAGTTCTGTATATAGCTTGGGTAGTTCAGCCATTTCTTTCTTGGCTATTGTCAATGGGTCGGTCACAGGCTTGGCCCGTGTTCTAATCTTTATTTCACATACTGAAGAGGCCACAGGCCTATAGTACAATTTGAAGAATATACAGTTTTATACAATTTCTGTACATATCTCACCAGATCACCTCACGTCATTCCACCTCGCATTTCAATGCAGTCACATAATTTCACACATACAGTACAATACCATACCCTGTAATTTCATAATTTCTATATTACCATATCACAACTTGTTATATCATACAACATATTCTATAACATCATATCATATTGTATCATTATTATAAGATCATACTATATAGTATTATTTCATATAACATTATCATAACATACTATACATACCATCGTACCATATATCACAACTATATTGTAATGTCATAGCTTGTCCCATCATATCTTATCATATCATACCATATAATGCCATGTCATTCCATGCCAATTTATTTCATATCAATTAATCAATATTTATTCAACACTGGACGACCACAAGCCATATAATATGTACACTAAAAAACAGTATTTACACAATTTCTATAATACACATAATATATTGCATCATATCCCCTCATGTATCATATCACACCACAACACTTCATATCATATCACATCATGTCATGTCACATCATATCATTTCATATACATATAACTATACTTAACCATTTGTAATATCACGTCCCACAATATCATATGACAGCCTAGTAGTTTAATACCATTTCTAACTCTTTTGTTTGTAGTTTATTCAGATGGCAAATATCTATAAATATGTACTTAATGTATATACACAATAGTTTCCTTATACCAAGCAGCTAAGATTATTCTTTCATAAGGTTCTGTCGGTATAAAGAGGCATAATATATGTTCATGGAAACATTTTGTAAGATACTTCTTTTTGTATTTAACAGCAATGTAACAAATTTAGTAATATTAGGGTACCTGTAATAATAAGCTTGCAGGTATTTTTCTCTAAGGTGTAAATACACTGGACATGCAAGTAAGAAATGAAATTCATTTTCTACTGAGTTTAAACTACATAGATTACAGATTCTTTCTTCACGAGGAATGTTTACATAGCTCCCTGTTTCTATTAAAAGGTCGTGAGAAGAACATTTAAAACGTGAAAGAGCCGTTCGAAATTTTTTAACATTAACTTTTGATAAATAATCTTCCATAATTATTTCTGATTTAAACATTTTGTAATAAAAGCATTTGTTTGTTAGAGTCAATGATGAAGTCCAAGATTGTAAATAAGTATCCTTTAATCTCTGGGTTAATGAAAGTATAAACATTGGTTTGGAATACACATTTTGGTTTTGCCAAATATCACCAAAGCCACAACTGAAAGGTAATTCTCTAACACCTGTAACCCAGTTTCTTTTCCCATTATTATCATAAACTATCATCATATTATAGCACTTTTTTGGCAATCTATATGAGGGCATGTCAATAAGTCTCAGCCAGTATTTAATAACTTTTATATTTGAATATACATAGAGAGGGAATCTTCCACATTTTCCATACACCACCAAGCTGGAAGTGTTTATTTTAACACCTAAATACTTTTTGCAAACATATAAATGAATCCTTTCTATGGCATCAAAGTGCAGTAAACCCCAGACTTCTGCCCCATACAACAAAATGGGGAGTATCTTTATATCAAATATTTTAAAAAAAGATTGATGAGAAATGGTTTCTAAAACTTTCAAACTCTTATGGATACTTACAAAGACCTTTCTTGCTTGTAAAGCAGCTTGATACAAATGTTTATGCCATGACAAGTTTCTACTGAAGTAAACACCAAGATATTTATAAAATCCTGTAGTTTCTATTTTTTTGTCCTTTAAAGGGCCAATATTCTTTACTTGCTAAATGACCTCCATTCTTAAATACCAAAACTTTTGTTTTACTCATGTTAACTGTTAGCTTCCATTTATTGCAGTAACTTTCAAGTTCATTAATTTGACACTGCAGTCCTTTGATTGTTGACGAAAAGAGAACAATATCATCTGCAAATAAAAGTAAAAATATCTGTGTAATATCTGGATGGAGCTGAACACCATAATTACAGTTGGTATTTATTACAGCCAGTTCATTTATGAAAAAAGTAAAGAGAAATGGGCTTAAGATGCATCCTTGTCATACGCCTAACTGACTAATAAATGTTTCTGAAATCGCATTATTGTTTCGCACACACACCTTAATATTCTCGTAAATGCTACCCAATAGTTTGTTCATCTTAAAGCTGAGGCCATGTGATCTTAAAAGGTTCCATAGTTTATGTCTCTGCACTGAGTCAAATGCCTTGGCAAAGTCAACAAAGAGCCCATAAAGTTTCCCACCCTTGACACTGAGGTATTTGTTAACTAAAACTTGAAGGATAAAAATGTTGTCAATAGTTGAATAGCCCTCTCTAAATCCAGCTTGTTCTTCATTGATTTTTTTTGGGTATCTGCCAAAAACACTAACCTTTAATTTATTATGTTTGTGAATAGTTTACCAAAACTACTTAGCAGTGAAATACCTCTGTAATTGTTTATATTATTTAGATTACCTTGTTTATGTATTGGCACAATTATCCCTATTGACCATGCATCTGGAAATGTTCCATTTTCTGTTATAACATTAAATATAAGTTCAAGGTAAGGTACAATGATATCTGAGGAATGTTTAAAAAACTCGGGAATAATCTGATCCATTCCTGGTGATTTGTTGCATTTAAGATGGTGTATACTCTCTAAAATCTCATTTCTGGTAATAGGGGAATCCAGTTTATCATTTGCAAACTGAGTATCTGTTTGAGTCTGAGTATTATCTTGTGACTCCTGGAACTGATTTTCAGGGCTCTGATCAGTATCTGTGAAAGTAAATAATTCTTTAAAGTAAATGTACCAATCCTTAATGTTGATATTATTTGTCTTTTGATGTTTGCTTAGACTTTTCAGTTCTGACCAAAATAGTTTAGAGTCATGAATGTTATTTTCTAAGGATTGTTGCTTATCATGTAAATATTCTTTTCTTTGCACATAGCTATATATTTGTTTCTTAAGTTATGATATTCTCTAAGTGAGTCCTTATCTTTACATCTCCTGAATTTTTTGAGTGCCCTACATCTTATCTTTTTAAGACCCTCACATTCTGCATCATACCATTTACACAATTGACTAAGCTTTGGATTTCTAACCTTTTTTTGCATGTCTGAGCCCGCTAATTTCAAGGCATCCACTAAGTAATTAATACTTACATCAATATTGGACAATGCTGTATTTACTGATTTATCAAGTAAATCTTGAACTTGGTCAGAAAAGAGTTGATCTCTAAAATTTTGTGATTTGTCATTATCCCAGACAAACTTGAAAGATTTAGTAGCCTGATCATTCCTTGGTTTTGAGGGTTTGTGTGTTTTGGGTACTCTTAATGTCATAGTAACCTGAAGGTGAACTGAATCTGATCGCGATTCTACACCAAAGTCTGCAACATTGTCAAATAATGGAGAAGAGGCTATAATATAGTCAATTACACTGGTACCATTTACACCAATAAAAGTAAAGTCACCGACGTTTTTATCTCTACCACATCTTCCATTCATGATATGAATATTCAGAACTGAACATAAATCAGTTAAACATTTTCGAAAACTGTTTAAAACTCTATCTAGAGAAAAGCGTTCAAGATTGAAGTAATCCGATATAAGATCAGACATGAAGTAATTATGATTTTCAGTATACTCTATTATGTCATCTTCAACAAAGTCAGATTTAGTTCCAGTTCTGGCATTGAAATTACCACCACATAATACATGTACATCATCAAATTCTGATAATATTGTAAGTAGTTTCTCTTGAAAAAGAGTGACACCATTTTTCCAATTAGAACTAAATTTATCATACCATGAGGAACTCTCTGGGTGTATGTACACACAAGCATAAAGCAAATCTAATTCTGTTCCAAAAAGTTGTTTGTCAAACAGTAGGAAAATTGCATTTTCAGAAGTTTTTGTCCATTTTACATATTTAATTCTTTCCTAGCCATAACTAAAATGCCACCAGAAAGTCTGCCATAAGATCATAATTTATCTGCCTCTTTGTTAATGATTTCATAATTTTGAAAAACATGACCTAAATTGAGATCCTTACACCATGTTTCTGTAATTCCAATGATGTCAAAGTTTTGTACATAGCTACAGTAGTCAGAGTCACTTAATTTACTCCAAATTCCAGAAATATTCCAAAATATAAATTTCACAAGATTTTTCTTACTTACAGGTTGATTGTCAAATAAGTCCACAGATTCTTGATGAAACGTCCTACAACCACTAGAAGTATGTACATTGTCTCTTACTCGGCCCTGACCACACCCCTAGCTCGACTGTCCCCTAGAGTCAGCGTGAGAGTAGGATCTAAGCTGTCGCATGGGAGGCTTGTTCTGCTGGATGATATTATATTGTGAATTCTGTACACTGTCCTCCTTAGGTTCCTCGACGAGCTTATTCCCTTTATAGTAGTATCATCATAGTAACCAAACATGAATTAAATTAATAAGCTTACCTAAATATTTAACATTTATTTTACTAAATAATTGTGTTAACTTCAGCACTTGCACAAATCTACTAATTCACAGGTAAGCTAGTTCTGTATATAGCTTGGGTAGTTCAGCCATTTCTTTCTTGGCTATTGTCAATGGGTCGGTCACAGGCTTGGCCTGTGATTAGGTGCTATTTCTGATCTAGCTTTGTTGCATGTTCTCTGCAATTATTCTGGGACACTGATCACACTTCTACTGGTCAGTCAGCACATATTTTCTCAACACGTTCTCTACACTGAATCATATAGGGTAAGTTCATTTAATTATTACTTTATTTATCTGGAAGCTTAGGTTATGTATTTCAATCATTGTTGTTTGATATAGTATTTTGGCTAGCATTGTATTATGACATTGTAATGTATTCTTAATTCAACTTAACTGTGTATTTGACTGAGATAATAGCCAAATGTAAATTTTATAAAATAGATTTAAACTGGTTAATAGTGATATATGTATATGTATTATGTATATATGTATAGTATTTTGTAGAATTTATAATGCTTGTATTCCATACACGCTAGTGTAACTGTGGCTATGTAATATATTTATATGTAGTATACTTATTTGTGCAGGGCTATTTCACTGCACATCTCTATAAGAGAGTTTCCAGCCTGCGTCCCTGAGACGAGGTATGCTATCTATATTTTATTAATTATGCATTATTAACTATATATATATAGAGTGTAATTTGTTTTATCTGGAAGGATTTGTTAATATATATATATATATATATATATATATATATATATATATATATATATATATATATATATATATATATATGCCAAAAGTAAGGAACTATAGATCTAAATGTATACTTAGTATTGTTGTTATTTAGTGCCTTTATAATGATACCCATGATATTTATATCAAATTGTTAATGTTTTAGGGCAGATCCGGACTACGGTGTAGTTCTCTACGCCCATTGAAAATAAATCCCTTGAACCCAACAAGTACTCTCTTATCTTTGTGAGGACCAGAGTACCGCTGTTACAAGTATATCGCATTTTAAGAAAACTGGGCCATTAAAGTCAAGGACTTTTACTGTATTTTCTTAAGAAAAACCCTGTTAGAAGTGTTCGGTCCGACTTGGCCCGGGCTGTCAAAATCAACTTAAACCGCACAGATGTATCATCAAATGGATTCACATCTATAGATTAGTATTATATCCACCTTAATACCACTTTATAGTGTCTCTGATCGCTTTTCTTAAAGAAAACAAGGTGCTCAAAATGAAACCCTTTTCCCTCTACATTCTCAACATAGTCTCTATCAAAAGTGTTTGGCCTTTGTTGGGTCCGATATAGTAGGTTCCTATAAATAGAAACGCTATGCCGACAGATGGAAATTTGTATCACGATAGCTGGAAGTATTTGATACGTTTCAAATCTTATTTCGTTTAACGATTGCTCTTTTACATGTTACCTAGATCAGCGACGCTTACACACAGCTCCACTTTCTCGTTTTCAAGTGATTTACTCCGAATTACTTAATTATGATGCACTTTATTGTTTGGTGATTGTTCATAAATGTCATGTGTGTATGTTGCATCAATTATATGTAGGTATGACCGCCGATAATGAAGTAATTAGCCAATAACACTTTTGCCCGGCCCGGCCCGGCCCGACTTTTAGGCAATGCCCTATATCATTCAGGTGTTGATAAGAACCAGAAAGTAAGTAAGGATTCACATCAACTTATATAATCACTTGTCCAAAGGTAAAGCAGCTACATTACAAACGTCGTGTGATCCTTGTAACACACTGAGTCACTTTCTTACCTTCGAGAAATGACAGTTGAGAAGAGGGTTTGAACAGGCGTCTACTGCAGACACTAAACGACATTCGCCTTATCTGCACACGCGCACTAGCTACTTTCGTGATAAGAACTACTCCGAATGAATGGCTCGTATGGTGTGTGTCGTGTCATGTAACAGTAAAGTAGGTCAGTTGTCAACAGTCTACTTCGATAACTCCGTGTGGGGTACCACGTATACAACCAGACACGTACGTATTTGCACAATAACGGCTCTGAAGACATGACTACCTCGTATGGTGTGTGCAGTCTCATACAATGGTACATAGGTCAGTTGTAAACAGTGTACTTCGATCACAGCTTGTGGTGTGTCGTGGGTACAACCAGGACCGTATATGCACAGACCTCTTGCAGACGAATATGGGAGTAGCTGTCGGAACAAATATATAAAGGAATTCATATTACCAGTGTCAGTGGTAACTCAAATTTTTAAACAACAGTTTTCATATCATACTCCATATCAAACTGAGACCCCCATGTCATAACGTGGGCCAAATGAATGTTGATCGATAAAATAACATTTTTATCATACACATTAAAAAAATGCAAAACGCATCCATAACAATTTCACCTTGTTAAGAAGACATTGTCTTGGGAAAGTTAACCGAGCAGACGACGCACTCCATCCGGGGCTGATATCAATCGCCCATTCAAAATGCACTGAAAAGCCTCATCATCCCCGCAGGGGGTGCAACGAGGGTCTGGTTACTTTATATACACCACCTGTGATATGACCGTCGTCATGTTGGCTCTATGATAATATGCAATATCACACTGAGTAAAATCAAAAGTTTATGATCTGAATATATGATATCTATCTCGGTTTGATCTATCTTTGTATTTCTTTAGTTAATTTGCGTTGTTAATCGAAACTGGTTTTCCAGAAGAAAAATTACTTTATTTGCAAGTCGAGACACAATCATTTAACTTACAGGTTATGTATATCAGGGGTAATGGCGACATGGAAGAAATCAAGAGGAATCTAGAGGAATAAACAAAGGCATGTTTACTGGTATCAAGACTCATAGTAAATTCGTTTATGAAGGCGTATATTTGATATTAATTCAGTTCTGTACTTTGGCCGTGCGTGTGATTTTCGTAGCTTTTTGTTAAAATTACCCTTTCATGATCAGGGTGAAAAAAAACACCATCATTATGATGACTAAATACGAAAATGTGAAAAAACATATGTGTTCACAAAGGGAACCCGTGTACTGAACTGCATCATCTGATACTGGATTTTCTGCTCAGGTTGATGATTGTGACAAAGGACAGGATTAAGAACAAAATCACTACTGTGAAACTCATAGTCGAGTGACATAGATACATATATGCCAAGTTCCACATGTCACGGTGACATCGTGGTAAGTATACAGAATCTACATCTACCCAGTTGTGGGGCGGTGGGGCGGTGGGGCGGTGGGGTAGCCTAGTGGTTAAACCGTTCGCTCGTCACGCTGATGACCGTGAAATTGCTACAATATTGCTAAAAGCGGCGTAAAACTGTATCCACTCACTCACTCCCTGCTGGTTACTGATCAAATAAAAGAGTCAAGCAGAGTGCAGGCGGGGTGCGGTGTCTCTCGGGTAGTATGAAGAATAACCAACTCGGAATTACTGTAAATCTGTCTTTAGTGAATTGGTAAATTAACTCGAGACAGATGATCCGTAACTTCTCTTAGATTGTAGGGTTATTTTTACCCATCAGGCGAGAAAAGCGGTGCAATTATTTTTTTAAATTAGTAATTCTCACAGTGCAAGAGGATTTTTTTTTCACGTCAATTGGCTGGATCAAACCAAATGTCCCATTATGTGAGATGCGACACATAGCAACGTCGCGTCATATCAAGCATAGTTGCAAATATTTAAATATGATGTCATCCTTTGTGAATGACGTCAGAGAATATATTTACCGAGCTTATATATCTATGTGATACGGAAACCTATATGTTTCATTTCATTTCACAAAAAGAAACGTATGTCGTGGGATAATCTCTAAATCATTTGCAACTTCCTATATATATTGATTGCTATGTGAAACACTGATAATAACTTTCTGTCTTCAATTAAAAGAATCAATCATTTAGTACTGCAAAGATATATCAAGAAACATCAGCAATGCGTATTTAGCATATTCTGAAAGAAGCAGCTGATGATGTCATAATTTGTAGATCTGTCTGGTCAGCTCTACTCCTCATCTGCTGTGTGGTTGTCCAAAGAAGTTGTTTAGTTGACTCTAAGGCCTCGTTAGTGAGTTTAAAACCATTGCTAAGAAAGCCTTCGATGTCTGACAAGGATCCGTCTTCTGTCCTGACGTTCTTTTATCTTTGGTCAGTGCTATGTTTGGCAGGTTACATGGCAAGGTGAATAACATGCTCGCGTTGCCATAGCCTCTTATGTTTGTAGGTCTGTGTGTGGCTTAAAACTAACACAAATATATATATGTATATATTATTTATAGTTATATATATTTGTATGTCAATATATTTGTGCTTTTATATATCTATATATTCCGTGTTTACACTATATTGCTACCTAATACGAAAGAACGATATGTGTTGACGTTGCTTGATATAGAAGAATGCAGTGTTGTCAAGCCCGTGGAGTATTGATGATGTGAGGCAAATGAAGGGTAACACCATTCACAAGCACGAATAGTTTAACATCGGTTTTGAAGATTCTAGATACATATACAGCATTAAACACATATCCAATTAAGACAGGCTTCAATATGCTTATACCGGTAGACTTCATATATCCTGTATAACAATGCCCTTTCCTTTCAAAAACAATAATCATGGATTCTCAAACATCCTGCCTCTGGCTCCTGGGGATTCCCGGTAATGTGTGGTCACTTGCAGTCTATGCGGCTCGTAAGAGGCGAGAAAATGGATCTGGTGGTCAGGCTGGAAGACTTGCTTGATTTGGCGTCATCATACCTCAGCATAGATCGCTGTTCATTATATTATCAGTCACTGGATATTCTTGGCCAGATTCGATTATATACAGGCCGACGATTTATAGCTGGAATACGGCTGAGTGTGTTATTCAAAAAGAAAGTTCTATCCTAGGTTACGAACGTCTCTTGAAGAAGCTATTTCTCTTGTATTTATTCATGGGGCGTATACTGACCTACAACCCTGCATATGTGTCACACACACGAGAACTGACAGGCTTTGACAATGCTCACATAGACGGCCGGGTTAGTTATTGCAATAGGTTTTGATGTTTTCGTTGTTGGTTAACTCAATGGCTGCATTTCTGTTTTAGTTAGCGAGTGCGTTACACAACATCATTTCGTCAACATTTCAGCGTATAGCCACAGGAATAATGTTTGCAATCATAAAAAGGTATATACAATAAAACAGTAAAAAAACAGATTCAATATAAACTAATCTCTTTCAGATGTGTGAAGTTAGGTCTCCGCATTCATTCAAAACGTTTTCTGTGTAGATGCGATATTTGACCTTAGCGACTTCATGCATGAAACAATAACTTGAACTTGAACTTTGATTGTTTTCTCCGCGTGCAAAGACGTCAGTTCGGTAGATATGTACTTATCTCCTTGTTAACAATAGTTTGACTGAGTTACTAACTAACTGAGTTAGTAAGCTTGTCATAATCTAAAAGAACTAAACCTAAAGTTATAAAACAAAGCGTTTTAACCCGTAGTACTATCAGTGTACTACACCTTTAAGCACATTTATTGTTTACAGTGAATCAGATACAACTGACATCGGTTTAACGGTCGTACATGTGCACTGTCACATCTCCTTCAAGCATCATATTTATCGCCTCTGTGGCCTAGTGGATAGTGCGTCTGCCCAGATAGCGGAAAGTTGGTGGTTCGATCCCCGGTCGCGTCATACCAAAATACTCTAAAAGAACTTAACCTGTTGCCCTTCCTTGCAATCAGCATTGGCAACATAAAATACTACCTAAATTAATCATTTGAAACAGTCACAAATTCACAAAATAAATTACAGCAGTTGCCTTTCACAAGGCTGCTACTAGCAAGTGAGTATTGGTTGTTTTGGAGATGGAATTAGTAATGCTCCTTCTGTGTCAGAGGGGCCTGTCAATAATCGAGTGTAGATCAGGCTTACCGGTGGTTGAAAGCAACATGCCAGCCCATTGAGATACAATCAACCTAGTCACAGAGCCTGATCATCTGATCCGTATTTAGTTGCCTCTTTCAGCACGCATGAAGTTGTCAGGATTTTTCTAGATCCACAAGGTAAATAAATAAAAAAGTGCAAGTTGACAAATACATTTTGATAGTTTTATTAATATTCAAATCAACGAAGGGACAAATAATAAATTACACATTTTACATTTGTTAAGTAATATATTTATATATATGGAAATAAAATATGATTGTATTATGTTACGTGTCGACGTCCAATTTGAAACAAGTTGACCCATAAATCAATGTGTAAAATAATTTAGTGTGAAACCCAACAAACGGCAAAGAAATGCTATACAATCAACAACTGTCATATAGAATTAACTAAGTTTTCAAATCGGTACAAATTGCTGCAAAGTAATTACAACGGGTGTACACACTATAGTGGCAGTACAAAATCCAGTGTCAGTATAATATACAAAAGTATATGTGAGACCAATTAAGTCATTCACATTAATATTTACCTTGAAGCAACACCGGTCAATCTTCCAACATAGGCCTAGTCTGGATTTCCAGGGTTGAAACAATGATCTTCACACGATTATTTTTCAAAAGCCTTGACTGTTGAAAATTCAGCAGATGCACTCAATGACCACTCAATGGAACGTTTGAAGCATATGTGCATATGCATAGTTGCCTTGTCTGATGGGCACAAAATTAATGTTGATACAGGACACTAGTTCATGATGAATGTAGCGTTTTCTCACTAAAGATACAGAACTTCTGTGTAAAAGCCACAACTGTCACATTCAAATAGTAGCATCGAATGCCGTGAAATGTTGAAACTGACAGGTAAAAAAATCACTTGTGTCATAAAATACCTAACGGTTTCATTGGCAATCACATTGCACCAGCAGGCTCATTCCCAGTAAATCAACTGGTTAATGTGGAACCACATCATAGATCAGGTTGTCATCATTGGTTCGTGTAAAGCGTTCGGTTACAAATTCAAATAAGAAGTATCTTCTCTACAGTGTGACTACATCAAATTTCAAAACAGGGTAAGTTTATCTAACAAATTCAAGCAATTTGAAGCCCCATTCATAACATGGCAACATAACCTGTATGTTGCACTTCACTATTTCATTCATAATCCAGTTAATATAACATCATAATACAGATATGCATATATATATATATACAGAAATTAGGTAAATGTTCAGCAGCAGTAACGTTAGTAGTGTTCGACCACACAGCAATTCTACAACATTGATACTTTTTTTTTATGCAAGAAATATAAATACCAATGTCTTAAGGAAACAAGGCAGACACGTTATAACGTGTAGTAGACAGTAGAAACATACATTATTACTGCTGATACTGATTAATGACTGTGGAATGAACTTTGGATAATAATTCCACAGAGAATAACATGACCACAAATTTTACCAGATGATTTCTTTCCTGTGGTGTTATGCAAGAGGTGAAGCAGTCACGTAAAAAATATCAATTGAATACGGCTTAACCCCTATCCCCAGCCCAAACCCAAACCCACCCACATCAACCTCACTCCATCCTACCCAACCTCACCCCATCCTACCTTGAAGCAACACCGGTCAATCTTCCAAAATAGACCTAGTCTGGATTTCCAGGGTGGAAACAATGATCTTCAGACGATTATTTTTCACCAGCCTTGACTGTTGACATCCTACTCACCCTCACCCCAACCTACCTTGAAGCAACGATAGAAACATAAATTACCAAACCTCACCCCATCCTACATAACCACACAGGTAGGAAACACACGTTCATATTTTAAGAGTGTTTCATGTTCCAGGTCAAGTCAGCCATCATTACTGTGTCGTCAAAGTAATTTGGGTTGGAGTGTGTAAGTTCCTTTCAGCATTAGCTCAGTTAAATAAGTGCGCGTCAGTTTAATGTTGAAATCACGGAAATATTGCTCATGAACCAAGAACATTAATCCAAGTATAACATTCGAAAGCACGGTTACCTGGCTATGCCAGTGACACATCGAATCACGGCGCATTGGACGACTGGGCAGCCCGTGCCCCGAGTCATAAAAACCCTTATGAAAATATAATTTCCAGTCCAACCCTTACATTGGGGGTGTTTTACTTACTCAGATGACGTCATATGACTGACATAGCTTTATATATAACAATCTCGCTGACATTAAATGACGTAGTCCTTTGTGAACGTCATAAACATGGACGAAGTAGAGAACTTGAAATCAGATGAAAAAGTTCATCATGTCTAAAAAATGAAAATACATCAATACGGGATATTTACAATTGCAGTAAATCATGGTAATAACAAACATCACGGGACTGTTGAAATGAGTTGATTACAGACCAGGGTGTGTCGATGTGGAGCGGTGATAGGGATGTGGTGGTGCCCCCAGTAGTACCACACGAGTTATCTCCCATGAATTATCCGTTGCCACACGTTGACTGAGGTGATAGTGCAATCCTCAGATGATTTCAATGAAGACTTTCAAAGTTGCTGTCAATTCTATATTGCTCTCGCAATAGTACTGTTCTCCCTACATGTCTATATACATTCATAATGGGCCACAGCAACTACACAGCAATGTCATGTCTACTTGAAATAGTTTTTGCCGTGGTCAGTATGTAATGATCGGTAAATGAGAATTAATATGATTGTAAAACATTACACTCTACGAAGGTAAGACGCATTTTATGCCAGCATAAGAATATTCATGATCAGTCATCAACTTTGTTATTCTAGTCTGCGTTCAAATAATGTCCACTTTGACGCCTAATGTATTGCGATTGTAAGATACTAAGGACAAGTAGTGAACATCAGCCGTGTTGCATTATTATGGCTTCATATTTCATTCGGATTTGCTTTGTTTGTTTGTTTCTTGTTTAATGTCGCAATGAGCAATATTCCAGCTATATGACGGCGGACTGAAAATAATCGTGTCTGGACCAGACAATCCAGTGATTGTTGTCATGAACATTGATCCACGCAATTTGGATACGATGACATGCACCAGCCAAGTCAGCGAGCCTGACCACACGATCCCGTTGGTCGCCTCTTACGACAAGCATAGTCACCTCTTACGGCAGGCAGGATTCCAACCCGGATCTTCACGGGTACATTCGTATTTGTATCAAACATGTAAATCAAACGTGTTTTTACATATGTACACAAGTTGATCATGAGTCAAGCGCATGCATCTCTTAGTTGGCGAAGGTTCCTGTGATGTTGTGTCCTGTAATCAGTTCTCCACTTAAATCTGATCTTGCGGGACTACCAACATACATCATGACCCACATGGGTCTGTCAAAAGCAACATCTGTGACGGTGGTGTACACTGTGTTATCAGCGGCATCAATAACTAATATTTTGTCATTTGTTCCATCCATTAGAAAACACAGTTGTAGGTCAATAGATTGTCCAACTCTGTTCTGAATGAGAGGGAGATCAGTGAGGAAGGTGCTATTATAGTCTACACGGAGACACAGCTGCTGCTTGTGGTTGGGGCATGTAGCAACACCTACACTCAGTCCAGTGACTTGATTCCAGCGAGCATCTACAGGGATGGGGGTCAGGGCAATCTCTTGTATCATTTTATTATCTTCTATCAATTCCTTTACACGAAACCGAAACTTTACGCGATACATGCATCTCTGGCCTTGACAGTTTTTAACCATTAAAGGCCTGGATGCCAGACATGAATTGATATGTTGTATCCGACATCCTGTGTCAGGAGAAGGGACGGCTGAGGTGGTGTTTGTGATTACACATTCAGACACGTCAATATTGTTATAAGCAGTGCTTGAGTCCCATTCCAGAGTCGGGCCTGTGGGAAGAAAACGTCCATAATAAATACCAACAGATCTTGTTGTAGTGTATAACACTTTAACTTCCCAACTGACAAGACACTAGTATCTACCAACCAGAAAAAGAAAGTCACAAGTTATCATAGACATTCATAAGAAGTGTCATATCAATTTCAAATGGCATAAGCGTTCTTCTTCTATATATTGGGGTGGTCGGGTAGCCTAGTGGTTAAAGCGTTCGATCGTCACGCAGAAGGCCCGGCTTCGATTCCCGGCATGGGTACAATGTGTGAAGCCCATTTTTGGTGTCCCCCGCCGTAATATTGCTGGAACATTGCTAAAAGTGGCTTAAATCCCTACTCACTCACTCACTCTCTTTTATATTTCTTGTACATAACATTGAAAACCCAAGAACCTCTTGCATGGAACATCGCTAACGCAAATCCTATCATAGCTCCTATACTTTAACATTGACTGACACTGCGTTTTACGCTCGTTTAGATCTCGAAAGTGGTCGAACCTATCGAACTCAACAGACAAATGAATGACAAAACCAATTAATAATATACTGTAACATCATTGAGTCAAGGACGCACATCTTACATGTTATCTCCTGGTCACAGATGCTCCGGTCCATCTCCATCACTGAAACAAAAGTATTAATCAGTATGTGTGTCCTGTGTACACGTACTCCCTGCTCGCACTACTTTAATGCAGAAGGTCTACCGTGAAGATCCGTGTCAGAACAGGTCTAATGGGATCGGGTGGTCAGACACGCTGACTTGGTTGGTTCATGTCATCGTATCCCAATAGCGTACATCGATGATCATGGTGTCAATCACTGGACTGTCTGGTCCAGACTCAATTATTTACAGACCGCCGTCATATAGCTGGCATACCGCTGGGTGCGGATTCAAACAACAAACAAACAAATAATGCAGAACGTACCTGTTTTAACAGTATCATCATGTGAAAAGGGAAGTACAACATGCAATTCACTGGACGGGACTGTGTCCCTCAGCTGCCACACTTAATGGAATCCCAGCCATCAACGTGCGCCAAGTTGGTGTTCGTACCATGTCAAGCCGACAGGGCACGATAATGTCTCACAGACTGTTATCTCCTGGATACCACAGGGACATGTATGTCTTTGTCCTTCAACCTCAGTTTGAGATTAAATAGAACATCTGATTTGTCAAGACACCAAATTATATTTCTGAAACGTCACCACGAACCAAAGTTCGTTAAAGAAAAAAGCCGCAAACATGAGTGCCGAAGGGAACTTTCCGTCATGGTATCTCAGTGTCCTAGCACTATGAAATCGGCATTGATCCAAACCAGTAAAAGCAGCCACACACACACACACACTCACACACACACACACACACACACACACACACACACACACACACACACACACACACACACACACACACACACACACACACACACACACACACACACACACACACAGACACACACACACACACACACACACACACACATATGCACGTAGCGACGTTAATACCCTATACACCTCACTTGTTACATTTAGACGTCTTCTTCTTTATTTCATTGCAGTACGACCCGTTGTAACTATGACTTTGTGAGGTTGGTTGGTTTACGGTTGCCAGTATAAATATGACGTGCTATTTGAAGATGTGTACACATCCTTTGAGGTATAAAATAGTGAAATAAAAACATGATAAGAATTCAATTTGACATTTTGTGTGAGTTCGAGGATGGGTTTCCATAGAGTCAGGGTCAAACTGTATGAACGTCGGAGCTTGCACGTCAATTCTTAAATAACAAAATTAATCATATTTTATTCTTAAAATATGTAAAATACTGAGACAAATTGAAGAGAAGAACCACATTCTAATTACACACATACCTCCGATATTAACAACAGATTTGACTTTTTAGATTTTTTTTTTATATGTAGTATTAATGTCTATGTTATTGAAAAAAAATAAACGAACTCATTTTTTTTTCAAAGACATTACTTACATGATGTAAACATAAATCAATGTTGCCGAATAAGTTTCAGATTCTTTTTTACACATCCAGGTTGTTTTTGCAGGTGAACGCACGTTGATGAAATATATAATTATATTGATCAATATAGCATGTCTCAATGCCGCGTCTCCAAAGACATAAAACAAGTCATGACGTACAAACGAAATTGTGTCAAATTTTCAGTTTTCATCATATTTGCTAGCACTTGATTATTAATGGTACACCATGAGTCACATGACACTGACACAATCAGGTGAATGCTTGAACCCAGGGACTAATTCACCTGTTAGATATGGTCATCCAATTCGCTATGACTTCCTATGTGTGTAGTATGATATCCTCATTAATTATTATTTAAGGTGACGTTGGAATGGATTGGTTAATCGTGAACAAAACAATGCGAAAATACATAGTCGTTATCCACAGCAAATTATCACCACACTCGAATGCATAACGTTATATATAAACATGAAAATCAACTTGATATAGATATCAGTCCTTCAGAAATTAGACAATATTTTGTTGGTGTACGAAAAAATGTGGCGCAATATGCTACGAGTTGACGTATAACAAAATCTCGGCAACAAAGCACTGTCGGTTTCTCGAGCCAGTTCAATGATTGCAGTTAATTTTACACCATGACTAATTTAATTTTCAGATCTCATTCAAAGTCACTTGCCCAAAGAGGCACCACATGTGCATGTGCTTCAGTGTGGGGCAGGACCGAAGACCTAGAAACTCTAAGGAGCCAAGCAGCCGAACACGGTCACCCATCCAAGGACTACCCGTGACTAACGTGACCAGTGGTGTAACGCAGCTTTGAACTAAATTACAGTTATTGCACAGCGTGTCAGGAAATCCCTGAGTGTATGGTGCTGGGGTTCAATTCCACGATCTCCGTTTTGGGGTACTTCTACATTTGTAAGGGGGCGGTCGGGTAGACTCGTGGTTGAAGCGTTCGTTCGTCACGTTTACTTACAACGCTTGTGCACCAATAATTGAACAGGGCTTCAACTCGTCAATGCAACAAAATCAATATGTCGCATTGTCGTGTTGTCGCACATTTTAACGCCCTTTTCACACAGTTTTGATGGGCGACAACGTGACATATTTTCAAATTGAAAAATGTTGCATTGTCGACCTTTAGTAAAATATGAAATATTGTTCAAAGCGCAACAATTCGATGATGTGACAATGTAACAAATAGCCAAATGTCTTGTTGCATTCTTGCATTATCGCATTGTCCCGCTTTGGTTAATTTTGACACTTTTGGCTTGTTTTTGTAACGGCGACAATCTGACAACGCGACAATGTCCCTTCTAGGATTCCATACATAGGAGGTAGCTGCACACATGATAAATAGATGAACAATATGTAATAGTTTACTACCTACCTGTAGGGAACTCTGCAGGTTCCAGTATGATGGCGTTGTATACTTCTGTATCTGGCATACCATTCGGCCTCTCTGTTGAGGAGAACGTAACTGATCTGACCATTCCTGCCACATTGATAGTGTTCTGCACATGTTGTACGTTTGCTTGAACAAAGCTGACTCCAGTCCTGTCAAAGGGTATTTCCTGTGGTGACTCCTTCAACATGGAGTTTAAAGAGGCCTCAGACGACCCCATTACTTGTAGATCTTCCACCTTGTCAGCTTTGCTGCGCATCTGTCGCATGTATTCGGATGAAGATTTCACTTTAGTCAGCAGTTGTCTTGTCGAATCCAAGGCCTCCTCTGTTAGCTTCAGATTCTCAGCGGATTTCCCATCAACATCTGATAGAAGGATTGTTCTTCTTTGATTCAGCCTATCGGTCAGGTTGTCAAAGATTTTATTGATATCATCTCTTGCTACGCTCATTGACAATTTGATGTTCTCTATCTTCTTTTGAAGGGCTGACTCCGTTTCGCTCAGTCTCTTTGTCTTCTCTTCTAACTTTCCTAAAACATCATTTGTGGACTTCGCCTTTCCTTGGTGTGCTTCATTCACGGATACGACGTTGTGTCCCTTTCCTTCTTTGTGATCCACTACAGTGCAGGACACACAGACAACATTGTCACAAGTGTAGCAGTAGAACTGTAGAGGGTGTTGGTGCTGACTACACTGATGTAGACGACGAAAATTATCCACAGGTCGGCCCTTCATTTCATCAAAGGTATTTATAGTGTGGGCCTTTGATACCGTATTCCGTTTATGAGCACTTAAGCAAAGGGAACATAAAAATGTTCCACAGTTATCACACTGGGCTACAGCTGTTTCCTTGTCAGGGCAATCTGTACATGGAAGATGGAGACCTTTCTGGATCTTGAGGTAGTCCAGAGTCTTCAGGATGAGAGTCTCTTTGGGCAGAGATTTCACCCCTCCAGGCAGATTATGTCGGTGTCGACACATGGGGCAGGATAGGGTTGCAGCACCTCCAGTGTAGGTTTCCAGACAGGGCTGACATATAGACTGTACACAACATGGCATACGACGAGGAATTCGTGTTGACTCATCAAAGTGTTCTGTACATATTGGACACTCTGTCAGAAGATCCTTGATCGCAGCCACTGACACAAGATCCGACATGTTTGTCTGGGAAAAGACATAATGATAATGAACATGATATATGAACTGGTATCAATTTCTTTTATTGTGATGTGTCGTGAGCCATTGGTTATATGTGTGTATTGTACATGTTAAGCATTCCATGAGCAAAGGCATAGTTGGGAAACAATGGATCAGCTTCAAGACCTTAACATCGAAATATCATCCCTTCACAGGCATGTTACAAACTGGAAGTGTTATATCCAAGCGTTCATAAGAACCAAGAAGATATTCATGATTTTACTCGTCAAATACACAACTCGCAGTGTGAAAGTATTGTACTCCGGCAGCTGATTTCATGAGTTCTGGATCAATGTATATAAAATAGACTTGTATGTGGAGCTTTAATTGTATTTTGTGCGTTTTTGTATCTGCAGGGTTTATTAAGATTGGTTGATATAACGTACAGCCACGGGTGACCAAAGTCAGGGAGCAGACACGCCTTGGAATACTGTTCAATGCGCCATTAAACCCAACTCACTCACTCGTACATATATGCGTTTGATGTAGTTCAATGACCGCCTCCGTTGTCTAGTGGTAGAGCGTCCGCCTGGAGAGCGGAAGGTCCGGGATTCGATCCCCGGCCGCGTCATACCAAAAGACGTTAAAAGATGGTACTTGTTGTTACCCTGTCTGGAGCTCGGCTTTAAGGGGCTAAAACAAGGACTGGTCGGCTCGGAGTCAGTATACTGTGTCTGAGTGGGGTATTCATGTTAAACTGCGGCATGGTATCTCAGTGAGCTAGCACTATTAATCGGCATCAGTCCGGACTAGTACAAGCAGCCACACAAACACACACACGTACATGCACGTCGCTATATAAGTGCAATAATCTTGGACGCGACGTTAAACCCCATTTCACCTCACCTAACCTTGATGTAGTCCATGAATGTACAAGTGCAGTCGACACTTTCGCCAAAGAAATACTCCATGCCTTAGAAAAGTAGGTCACTACGCTGTGTACACGATCACATCATATACTGAAGTAGTGTGTAGTGCGGAACCTAGTGGGCAGCTCCTGCAGGAATGCAAACATTTTGAAAAAGCTTTACTGTTTTAACTTTCCTAAACTGTGAAACGCGTGAAATGTCAAAATATCAGTAAGTTATAATTATATGCGTGTGTTGGTGATCAACTTGTTAAAATCTGAACATTGCGGCTACTTTCGTTTTCATGTATATTCACAGGGTCTTACAAAATAGTCATAAAACTCGAACAGCACTCGTCAATTTACATTGTGAAATATATAACCTTAATTTTATATTCTGTATATAGAGGCTTCTTGCGATTGAGAAACAAACTTTGACGTGGTCCAGGGCGACCTATTTCATTCAGGTGTTGATAAGAACCAGGAAGTAACTCGCGATTCACATATATTTATACAATCACTAGTCCAAAGGTAAAGCTGCTAAATTACAAACGTTGTGTGATCCTGGTAAGGCGACATGTCATTATTAACACACCGAGTCACTTTCTTACCTTCGAGAAATGACAGTAGAGAAGAGGGTTTGAACAGGAGGCGCCTACTGCAGACACTAAACGACCTTCGCCTTATCTGCACACGCGCACTAGCTACTTTCGTGATAAGAACTACTCGGAATGAATACCTTGTATGGTTTGTGTCGTGTCATGTAACAGTAAAGTAGGTCAGTTGTCAACAGTCCACTTCGATAACTCCTTGTTGACCGTACGTATTTGCACAATAACGACTCTGAAGACATGCCTACCTCGTATGGCATGTGCAGTCTCATACAATGGTACATAGGTCAGTTGTAAACAGTGTACTTCGATAACTCCGTGTGGGGTGCCACGGATACAACCAGGACCGTACGTATTTGCACAATAACGGCTCTGAAGACATGACTACCTTGTATGGTGTGTGCAGTCTCATACAATGGTACATAGGTCAGTTGTAAACAATGTACTTCGATCACACCTTGTGGTGTGTCGTGAATACAACCAGGCACGTATATGCACAGACCTCTTGCAGACGAATATGGGAGTAGCTGTCGGAACAAATATATAAAGGAATTCATATTACCAGTGTCAGTGGTAACTCCAGTTTTTAAACAACAGCTTTCATATCATACTCCATATCAAACCGAGACCCCCATGTCATAACGTGGGCCAAATGAATGGTGGTCGATAAAATAACATTTTTATCATACACAATAAAAAAATGCAAAACGCATCCATAACATTTTCACCTTGTTTAGAAGACATTGTCATGGGAAAGTTAGCCGAGCAGAGGACGCACTCCATCCGGGGCTGATATCAATCGCCCATTCAAAATGCACTGAAAAGCCTCATCATCCCCGCAGGGGTGTAACGAGGGTCTGGTTACTTTATATACACCCCCTGTGATATGACCGTCGTCATGTTGGCTCTATGATAATGTGCAATATCACTCTGAGTACAATCAAAAGTGTATAATCTGAATATATGATATCTATCTTGGTTTGATCTATCTTTGTATTTCTTTAGTTAATTTGTGTTGTTAATCGAAAATGGTGTTCCAGAAGAAAAATAATTATTTTTGCAAGTTGAGACACAATCATTTAAATTACAGGTTTTGTATATCAGGGGTAATGGCGACAAGGCAGAAATCAAGAGGAATCAAGAGGGATAAACAAAGGCATGTTTACTGGTGTCAAGACTCATAGTTAATCCGTTTATAAAGGCGTATATTTGATATTAATTCAGTTCTGTACTTTGGCCGTGCGTGTGATTTTCGTAGCTTTTTGTTAAAATTACCCTTTTCATGATCAGGGTGATAATAACCCCATCAACATACTAAATACGAAAATGTGAACAACATATGTGTTCACACCGGGAACCCGTGTACTACACTGCATCATCAGATACTTGATTTTCTGCTCAGGTTGATGATTGTGACAAAGGACACGATTAAGAACAAAATCACTACTGTGAAACTCATAGTCGAGTGACATAGATACATATCTGCCAAGTTCAACATGTCACGGGACATCTTGGTAAGTATACGGAATCTACATCTCCCCAGTGGTGGGGTGGTGGGGCGGTGGGGTAGCCTAGTGGTTAAACCGTTCGCTCGTCACGCTGATGACCCGGGTTCGATTTCCCACATGGGTACAATGTGTGAAGCCCATTTCTGGTGTCCCCCACCGTGATATTGCTGGTATATTGCTAAAACCGGCGTAAAAACCGTACCCACTCTTTCCCTCCCTGCTAGTTACTGATAAAGTAAAAGAGTCAAGCAGAGTGCAGGCGGGTTGCCGTGTCTCTCGGGTAGTATGAAGAATAACTCGCAACTCCGAATTACTGTTAATCTGTCTTTAGTGAATTGGTAAATTAACTCGAGATAGATGCTCCGCACCTTCTCTTAGATTGTAGGGTCATTTTTACCCATCAGGCGAGAAAAGCGGTGCAATTATTAAATTAGTAATTCTCACTGTGCAAGAGGATTTTTTTTCACGTCAATTGGCTGGATCACACCAAATGTCCCATTATGTGAGATGCAGCACATAACGACGTCACGTCATATCAAGCATAGTTGCAAATATTCAAATATGAAGTCATCCTTTGTGAATGACGTCAGAGAATATATTTACTGAGCTTATATATCTATGTGATACGGAAACCTATATTTTTGTTCATTTCACAAAAAGAAACGTATGTCGTGGGATAATCTCTAAATCATTTGCAATTTCATCTATATATTGTTATGTGAAACACTGATGATAACTTTCTGTCTTCAATTAAAAGAATCAATCAATTAGTACTGCAAAGATATATCAAGAAACATCAGCATTGCGTATTTAGCGTTTCGGTAGACTATGAATTAAAAGTTACAAAAGCTGTTACAGAATATAAAGAAAAATCTCTGCTTGAAGGCAAAGTCTGTTGCACGATTCCGACTATATCGAAAGCAGGTGTCTATGAATCACCATCAATTAGTGATGATAAGGTGAGAGCATCCAGGTCCACCGGTGGCACCCGTCACAAACACATGCAAAAGTTGTTCAAGAGTTCCCCTGCACAAACGCAGGAACATAAGGTAAAGTTTAACAAGGAATTACATCGGCATAATTTTCATCACGTGTCCTCCACATCTGAAATAAAACATAGTAGAGTAGAATTTAAGACACAATATGGTTCGATCCTTTTGGGTGAGCAAGAAAGGATGGGATGAGATGCATACAATGGTCCCTGGTATCTGAACGGGGGGGGGGGGGGGGGGGGGGGATAATCATGAAGTCTTTATTCTTCCACAATGGACGTCGGATTCTGCCCAAGGGACCATCCTCTCCAACGATGTTTTACTGGCTCCTTCTTTCCGCATTTTACACGTTTATTCCCCTGTCCAGTCACCTTCCTATAGAGCTAACAACAACTTGGTCATTCCTTCTGAGAGTGTAATGTTGTGACCTGATACAAGTTCACACGTCATGTTTGAATCTTGGGATGCATCTAGATACGCCATGACCCAGAATGGTCTGTCAAACACAATGTCAGTCACAGACTGAATCACTGTAGTGTTGTCAAGGTCAACAACATTCACTTTACTTCTCCTACCGTCCAGTAGAAAGCCTAGATGTAAGGCACCTGCCCCACCAATTTGATTGCAAGCAATAGGTATATCAACGAGGAGCTTGTCATCAAACCTAACCCAGAGACAGAGCTGGTGCTTATGCTTTGGACATCCTATGATGCGTACACTCAGTCCAGTTGATTGGTTCCAGCAAGTATCTGCGGGGTTGGCAGTCATTGCTGTCTCAAACACCATGCTTCTTTTCTCAGTGACCTGTTTCAAAGAGAAGCTGACTTTCACCAGAAACATCTCTCGGCTTCCACCTCTGATAACCAAAGGTCTTGATGTCAATAGACGTCTCCACGACCTTATTCGACATCCTGTGTCTTGTGGCGGAGTCTTGGGCTTTTCATTTGTTACCAAAGTATCAGAAACAGTGATGTCGTCACTCGCTGTACTGCAGTCCCATTCAAGGAGCGGACCTAGGGAGGAAACAAAAGACAAACCAATAACACAAAACACATTCATTGTAAGTCTAATCCACAAATACACATCATTGAATCAGTATTGCATAACACCCATTCAAGTTGACAGACGCCTCATAACAGAGAATGTTTTTATTAAAATGATACAAGACGAAATATGTATTTTCCACCTCCCATGTATTATTCCTAGAAGTGAAAAAAGTTACATTTCATTTCAGCGAAATATATAGTACAAGACAAAGCAAATCATATGAACAGTTATATGTTTTTTTTTTAAATGTCCTTCATCTATCCATCTATCTTTCACGACTATCTGTAGCTTGGGATTTTTTGTCTGTTCGTTATTTAACGCGGCCAGCTATATGAAGGCGGTCTGTAAATATTCGCGTTTGGACCAGCCAATCCAGTGAATGAGATAATGAGCATCGATCTGCCCAATTGGGATATTATGACAAACAAAATACAAGTCAGCGAGCCTGACCACCCGATCTGGTTAGTCGCCTCTTACGGCAAGCATCTGGTGCTTGTGAAACCGACGAGCATGCGTATGATGTAGACAAGCAAAGAGTCATAGTCAGGGTTAAATTTTGATTCAAACCCATCATCATCAGACACTGGCATAACTGTCGACGGAAATCTGCACAGGAGCCTTACATCACAGGTCAAGCAGTGCCCCTTATGTTGATGGGCACATGAGTAAGATAAGTTGGAGCTTAAATACATGACATCTCACATGAAATGGCTTTATCTCCACTGGAAATGGTCTTGCCCACATCATCGACTGAAACAGATTACAATTTAACTAACTGTAGATTCAACACCTGTCGAATTAAAGATTATGATTTACCTTTATCTTTTTAAAAACTAAATGTTAGTTTTACTTCAACATACTCAAACAAACTACAATAATATATATATATATATATATATATATATATATATATATATATATATATATATATATATCCAATTGTTTACATTTAGTTAAAAAAATATGTCATTAAAAGTAGACATGGGTCATTAGTTGTCACAAATTGTCGAACCACAGCTATCTCATGTCGACAATAACATTTTATAGATCTTTTTTCCTACATAATAAAAAATATTTTACCCTTTTGAAATTCTGCAGGTGTCAGTGTGATGGCATTGTATCCGTCAGTTCCTGGTACATATACCGGCCTCTGTGTTGGGAAGTATGCGACTGACCTTATCAGTCCTGCTCCCTGGATTGCGGAGGAAAGCTGGGTCAGGTTGGCAGGTACAAAGCCTACGCCTGTCCTCGTATATTGTATCTCAATGAGAGACTCCTGCAGCATCTTTGTGAAAGAAGCAGCCGATGATGTCATAATTTGTAGATCTTCTGTCTGGTCAGCTCTACTCCTAATCTGCCGTGTGTAGGCCAAAGAAGACTTTACCTTGTTTCGCAGTTGTTTGGTTGACTCTAAGGCCTCGTTCGTCAGCTTAAAACTATTACTATAAACGTCTTCAAGGTGTGACAAAAGGATGCGTCTTCTGTCCTGAACTTCTTTTATTATTTTATCAAATCTTTGGTCAAGGCTATCTTTGGCAGCTTTCTTGGAATGTTCTAACTCGACAAGTTTTTGTTTTAGATCTGCTTCTGTTCCGCTGAGCTTTTCTACCTTCTCGTCAAGTTTGACAAGAGTGTCGTCAGTGGCATGTGCTATGTTGTGGTGCGCCTCAGTAATAGAAACAACTTTGTGTCCGTTCCCTTTATCGTGCTCGAGTACAGTGCAAGATACACAGATCACAAGTCTGCAGGTATAGCAATAGAACTGTAGTGGCTGTTCGTGTTGGAAACACTGATGCCGGAATTCAAAACTCTCCTGGGGCAAGACTTTCATCTCTTCAAAAGTCACTGTCCTGTGTTTTCTTGTGACTTTGTTCCTTGTATGAGCATTTAGACATATCGAACACAGGAATAATCTGCAGTTCATACATTGGGCAGTGGCTGCTTCATTATCAGGACAATCTGTACATGGCAGACGGATACCTTTCTTGACCTTCAGATGTTCCAGGAACTTAAGAATGAGACGCTCTTTTGGTAGAGACTTCACACCGCCAGGTAGGTTATGTTGGTGCCGACACAAAGGGCATGGTATGATCTGACGTCCTTTGCAGTAGGTCTCCAAACAGGACTCGCAAATAGACTGTACACAGCAGGGCATACGACGGGGCATGTGACTGTCATCATCAAAGTGCTCTGTACATATTGGACACTCAACTAGCTCATCTTTGATCGCATTGACTGAGACAAGTTCCGACATTGTGATCTGTTATATGAAATATATTGACTGCATGAAAAGCATATAAAATAAATTGAAAACAAAATCAAGGATCTAGGAAAGATAATCCAGGAAATATCATTGATGCCAAACGTTTGCACTGCAATCATTTGTACCAACTATTTTGAGGCAATTCATAGAATGTTCAAATGTATTCAATGAAAATATTTCTTCAGGACAGGAACTACAGCCTTCTGGTTGTTTTTGTGATTATATCTTTCAGCTATTGCTGTTCTGTCTACATTGAAAACAGAAATAAATTGCATTAGGTCCAGTCATGGAGGAAACGCATAGAGGCCATGACATAGACTACTTATAGGCATCGTGCGGGCGCCTCCGTTCTAATACTGAGCCATAAAGTTCAGTGAATACAAAATTGCATTCATGTACATGACATCTGGATATATATTTTCATATTTACAGGGGCGATCGGGTCGCTTAGTGGTTAAAGCGTTTGATCGTCACGCCGAAGACCCGGTTTCGATTCCAGACATGGGTACAATGTGTGAAGCCCATTTCTGGTGTCCCCCGCCGTGATATTGCTGGAATATTGCTAAAAGCGGTGCAAAAGAATACTCACTCACTCATATTTACAACTCACTGTGAATATGTCTGTGCATGCTGTTTTGAGTGTGAGGTATCATATATTCTCCTACACTGGTGTGCACTGTCAATGGGGTACAAAAGAAGTCGTTAATTACAGTAACAAGTAATATATTACGCAAATAAAATTCGAATCGTTCATATTACTATCGGTAATCTGTCACGCAATGCCTGATTAACAATAGTGCTGTGAAAGAATGGGGTGTTTTTTATATCTTTTGAGTAGTATATTTGGGGGGTACAATCGTGTGGGGATCGGATATATTACTGGAGAAACAAAACAAGAACCTTTACATTTAAATGGTTTGTTGCTAAAGCCCTTACTGGTACGCCGGTCATGGGTGAGTGAGTGAATTAGGTTAAACGGCGCTTTTATCGCTGCGTGTCACTTCGGTGAAACCCATGAGCACGGCTATGGTGCTGAAAAACCTAGAAACTTAATCGGGGGGAATCGGGATTCGAACCCACAAGCATAGGTTTCTGGTGTATCCAAGGGACGCAACTCTGCACATCGAATCGCGGCGCCTTAGATGACTGGGCCACCCGTGCCCCAATGGTGGTCATGGGGTATACAGTGGCTATTTAACAGATTTCAACATCCCATGTCCAACACCTTTCATGCAAGGAAAATAACATGCTCGTTACATGAATCTGAGGTATTACGTACTCATACGCGGTGCATGTCTCATTTATTTGTGAGAGTGTTAGTGCCATAAAACTAACAAATTTGTTAACAATAACATCTATAACACTCGCGTTGATACGGGATGTCATCGCCAATACTTTATGTGTTTCTTTACACTACATGGCGGCAGCACGTGTGGCCCAGTCGTCTCAGGCGCCACAATTCGCTGTGCAGAGTTGCGTCCCTTGGGCACGCCAGACACCTATAATTGTGGGTTCAAATTCTGGTTGGCCCCGATTATGTTTCTAGGTTTGTCAGCACCATTTCCGAGCTCCTGGGTTTTTCCTCCCATAATAAGCTTACACGCCGCGATATAACTGTGATACTGTTAAAAGCGGCGTTAAACCCAACTCACTCACTTACTCTTTACACTACGTAACACGATGTGTATACAAACCCCATAAGAACTGACATCCTTCCATATAGAATGACGCACAGCTTTCAATCTCCCGAAGGGTATAGTATTACTGACTTTAGGACTACAAAACCCGGAAGTGAGGCAAATGGGGGATACACATTTCATGCGAACGAGTGAGTGAGTGAGAATACTTTTACGCCGCTTTTAGCAATATTCCAGCATTATCACGGCGGGGACACCACAAATGGTCTTCACACGTTGTACCTATGTCGGGAATCGAACCCGGGTCTTCGGCGTGACGAGCGAACGCTTTAGCCACGAGGCTACCCCACCGCCCCTCATGAGAGCGAATAGGATGAGATCGGTGTTCACAGCTTTAGATACTAGGGCTGGGACGGGTAACACGGGTACTCGGGTCGGGTGGATTTAATGACAAACAGTATCAAACACTCTATGTTTAAACTACAAGTCAATGTAATGTTCGCAGTTCTTCCTGACTACTACGACCATCCCTTCTGACTTTTATATGTTTGAATAAAAATTCAACTTCAGTCAACTTCAGTGTATACACCAGATCGTTTTTTACATGTATCTAAACACATATTACCAGAGCTACGGTCAAAGTGTTCCCAATCGGACAGTTTGTACCTACCTCTTGAGTGAGTGAGTGAGTGAGTATGGTTTTACGCCGCTTTTAGCAATATTCCAGCAATATCACGGCGGGGGACACCAGAAATAGGCTTCACACATTGTGCCCATGTCGGGAATCGAACCCGGGTCTTCGGCGTGACGAGCGAACGCTTTAACCACTAGGCTACCCGACCGCCCCCCTACCTCTTGAGACCTACAGCGGGTACCCGGGTAGGGTCGAGTAATAGGGGGTAGTAAATTTGGACTCGTCCCAGCCCTACCAGATACACATACAGTTTTAAGCATATAGCGAACGAGGAGAAGATGTCCCATACCTTTACCAACAGACTTATATCCGGTATAAAAATGCCCTGTCAAAAACAATAACCAATTTCTACATTGTGTCTAAAGATCCTGCCTCTGCCGCCGTGGAGATTCCGGGTTATAACAACAAGCCTCTACCCAAGGATGTTACTCAAGCATAAACTCTCCTCACCTGTGTCATGTAACGTCACTTCAAGCTTCTGCAGAAATCTTTCGAGGGGTGTGTGCAGAACAACAACCCTGTCTGTGTGTCATACACATGCGCCATACACATGCGCACGACTTACTTTCGGTTTAGGGTATCAGGGGGCACATACCAGGTAAGGACAAGCGTGTATCAAAGCACGAGGTAGGTCACACTGGGTTAATATGCGTGCTGTGATCGATAAGTGTCATGATTGCATGAAGCATTTCCTTTACTTTGAACGGAGGGCACGGGTGGACCAGTCGTTTAAGGCGCCGCGATTCGGTGTGCTGAGTTGCGTCCCTTGGGCACGCCAGACCCCATGTGGGTTCGAATCCCGGTTCGCCCCGGGTATGTTTCTAGGTTTGTCAGCACCATACCTGTGCTCGTGGGTTTCACCGAAGTAGTAAACGTCTGAGACCTGCATCACTTCGAGCTTTCCTCCCACATTAAGCTGACATGCTGTGATATAACTGGAATACTGTTAAAAGCGGCGTTAAACCCAACTCACTCACTCTACTTTGAACAGTAAACAGTTACAGGGAAAAATGAATAAATTGTATTTCATGTCATGCATAACTACAGACACAGCTTCTTGTGTGGGGTAACTTCGTTTATGTGTCTATTTTCAAGTCCCATTGTTAAGCTCATATTGCAATATTGTTTGTTGTTAACGTACTAGGTTTTCTCAATGGCTGCTTTTCTTCTTCAGTTGGAGAGTGAATTAAACACATACAGGCAATATATCAGCCACATCGCCATAGGAACAATTTATGAAACTATAAATAACATGCACAATAAAACAAAAGGTAAATAAAACAGATTCAATACAACTATAAAATATAAGATGTGTATGTGAAGATGTTTCCGCGTCCATTCACAAATATTTACCATGAATATTAAACAACATTATTACCCATAGGGTTAGAAATATCTATCCGAGTTCATAAGAATCGTTAATGTACGAGTGAAAATATCATTTCACGCACACCATTCTGGTGTTCATGTCATCGAGACAGCATTGTTGATGTCATTCGAATCTTATTGTGAAGCTGAAGATTCCAGACCTCATTCTATAATTGGGCGGTCGGGTAGCCTAGTGGTTAAAGCGTTCGCTCGTCACGCCGAAGACCCGGGTTCGTTCCCGACATGGGTACGATGTGTGAAGCCCATTTCTGGTGTCCCCCGCCGTGATATTGCTGGAATATTGCTAAAAGCGGTGAAAAACCATACTCACTCACTCACTCATTCTATAATTGTGGTTTACCAAGATGGAGTACATTTTTCTTAAGGGGACCTCAAAAGGATAAAGAAATAATGGGTAATAATATAAAGAAAGTATTATACTCGCATGTGTATCAAACTGATTTTGAGAAACCCATGTAAGAATTCATGTTACGCCTCGCTCTCACTCGGGAAATGTTCGAATAATGATCTCTAATTATTGCAGGCAAACGGAGTTATAATATTGATTTCTCGCTCCTTGAACTTAACTTCTCCCAGTCTAGTTATGATGTCAATTTATTGGATTGTCTGGTCCAAACTTGATGTTTCTACAGACCACCGGACATTGTTGTGTGCGGCGTTACACAACAAACAAACATCTCTCTCTTTATTTTAAATGTTGCTCTAATTATTTCTTAGTTTGACAGTGTAGAGTCATGCTTCTTTATATTTATGGTTTCATAAAAGAGAGCTGGGATTTTATAATATCGCGTTTCAAATTCAACAAATGGATTTGTATGTTTGTTGTTTAACGCCGCCCTCGGCAATATTCGAGCTATATGACGGCGGTCTGCAAATAATCGAGTATGGATCAGACAATCCAGGGATTGACATCGTGAGTATCGATCCACGCAATTAGGATACGATGACATGCTTCAACCAAGTTAGCGAGCCTGACCACCCGATCCCGTTAGTCGCCTCTTATGACAAGTATAGTCGCCTTTTACGGCAAGCATGGATTGCTGAAGACCTATTCTACCCCAATCTTCACGGGTCTGTCCATGCAGGATATCCTCTTATGTCACTAACCTTTGCAAGGTAGGATATCCTCTTTGACATAACCTTTGCAAGATAGGATATCCTCTTTGACATAACCTTTGCAAGGTAGGAGATCCTCTTTGACATAACCTTTGCAAGGAAGACATGAGAAATGAAACGGCTGCAGCAACAGCCAAATTCTCACATAAAAAAAACAGCAGCCACTTTTCACTGGACTGCTAATCGTCTACCAGCAAGTGAGTGGGTCTAGGTTCTTTTATGGTGGGGTCTGTAGCATGCTACTGTATCATGGAGCCTGTAAGTAATCTGGTCCAGACCAGGCAAACTAAAAACAAGAGCAATTATCTGCACCACTGGTTGGTTGGTTTGTTGTTTAACGCCGCACTCAGCAATATTCCGGCTGTATGACGGCGGCCTGTAAATAATCAAGTCTGGACCAAACAATCCAGTGATTAATATCATGAGCATCAATCCACGCAATTGGGATACGATGACATGTATCAACCAAGTCGGCGAGCCTGACCACCCGATCCCGTTAGTCGCCTTTTACGACAATCATAGTCGCCTTTTACTGCAAGCATGGGTTGCTGAAGACCTATTCTACCCCGGAATCTTCACAGGTCTGCTGCACCACTGGGGTATGATGACATGCAATCAGCCAAGTCACAGAGCCTGACCATCTGATCAGTATTTAAGTTGGTTCAAGCATGAGGTAATCAGGATTGCTGTCTTCCAGGTAAATATATAAAGAAGTGCAACTTCAAAAATACATTTTACTTTTTTTTAATAATATTGAAACAGACAAAAGTTCTGATACAAAATACAGACAAACACTCCATGATCAGAGAAAAAAATACTCCATGATCAGAGGAAAAAACAGACTAAACAAATGAGACTGATAAACATAAATGAGAATCACTATAACACATCAACAAGAATCACATATCTTAGTACACAAACTTTACATCAACTGAGTGATGTCATATATTCAATCATTTATTGATAAAGTACATCCTACTTCTTATAAGCAGACAACGCAATGATCACAGGACGCAAGTAAACTGTATATGAAACTGTATATGAACATGGGTATGGATTACACATTCTTAGGCTATCATGTTCGGTGGTGATTCTTTAACCTGTACCAAGCACTGAATATGGAGTGAGTGAGTGAGTGAGTTGGGTTTAATGCTGCTTTTAACAGTATTCCAGTTATATCGCGCCGTGTCAGCTCAATGCCGGAGGAAAGCCTGAAGTGATGCATGTCTCAGACGTTTACCAATTCGGTGAGACCCATGAGCATGGGTATGGTGCTGACAAACCTAGAAACATAATCGGGGCGAACAGGGATTCGAACCCACAATCATAGGTTTCTGGCGTGCCCAAGAGACGCAACTCTGCATAGCGAATCGCGGCACCTTAGATGACTGGGCCACCCGTGACCCCACTGAATATGTAAGGAGCACAACACTATTTGTATATCTTTTGTTTGTTTTGTTTGTTTGTTGTTAACGCCTCATTCAGCAATATTCCAGCTATATAACGGCAGTCTGTAAATAATCAAGTCTGGACCAGACAATCCAGTAATTGATATCATGAACTTCCATCCTTGCAATTGGGATTGATGACATGCATCAACCAAGTCAGCAAGCCTGACCACCTCATCACGTTAGTCACCTCTTACAACAAGCATAGTCGCCCTTTTACGGCAAGCTTGGGTTGCTGAAGACCTGTTTGTATATATAATAATAATAAAGACAGCTAAAATAAGGCCAATAATCCAACGGTTGGCAGATTTTTCTTGTCAAATGTAAAAAAAATATGAGCAATTATTTTTGTAATTTCAAAAAGACATTTTTACCGTTTCATTTTTGTCTCTCAACAGATTGATACATGTTACAACAAGTAATTGTCCGTGAAGAGCTTAAAGTTCATTGGAATTTCTATTCCTCCAAGCTTTGGTGGACATCATTTTTTTGCCAAGGGGAAACATACATTCCTGCTAATAAAATCACAAACAAAACAAGCATTAATGCAGGAGCAATTGGGAAGCAGCCACACGATGTATTTTTCTTCAAGAACATGAAGTAACTGTCAAAATATTTTGTTTGTCATGATGGGTTTTTTTCATCTTTAAAAAATAATGTACCATACAAGAAACAATGCACTTCAACTATCTTGTTTCCATTGATCAGCTTAATTACATATTATCTGAATGACCTAAAGGTCTCTGGCACAGTAATAAAACTGCACAATGTTAACAGGCCTCTACAAAGACTAAGAATGAAAACCTTCACAAGTGTGATTGATTACTGTTCATTATATAGTCCAATTTGTATCAATATGTAACCAAGGTAACATATATATTAAAGCATCTGCAACTATTTACTACAGGCCTGTGGAAGACCAGCTGCGATGTTGTACTATTTCTAAACAAAATAGTCCCAGGAGTTTTTAAATATCTTTGAATTTCTGGTTTATCAAATTATAATTCTGAAACTATTCTCATAAATTCTGGTCTTCCACAAAGATCTTCTAGAAAATGGTGTGAATCTGCTTTAACAAACTTCAAACAAAACAATATTAAAGCATTTCCTCAAAGTTATGCCAGGCTCATGACTTTTAATTTGTAAATTGATACCTTTACATATGCATATGAAATAATTCACTATACCGTATTTGACATAATAAGCGCCCAGGGAGCTCTTAAAATTAGAAATGGGGGCCTCTTATTAGAATTTTGTTTGGGTAAAAAATAAACAGAGTTGAAAGATCGTAAATTTCGTGGTTTATGCTGACAGCCTGAAATGTTTATATACGACAGATATATTTTTCCAGAATTTAACTGCCTATAATTAAGGGTGCATATAACACACAAGTGCATATTATACACAAATAAATAAGTCTTGTGTACATTGATGAATCGGAAGGGGTGCTAATTGGGATTGTTCAATAGCCAATATATAAGCAAATATCGCCGTGGGCATTTATTAAAGCGGGGCGCTTATTACGTCGAATACGGTAAGGATGATTAGAAAATGCAAGAAAACCATAGATAACAAATGCAAACTCTGATTTCAAACCTATAAAACAGAAATCATGTATAGCACCATCCACAACAGCTGTGCCACTTGCTCAAAGTCAAATACTTTTCTGACTGTGTGAATCAGGGATGAGAATAAATATTTTTCCTTTTCAGTTGAAACTTCTTTGTAAAGGAATGTGGTCAATAATTTGGGGGTGTTTAAGGGGGAAGCCATCAGATTTTAACAAATTTGTGGTCACTAATATTTTCGGAACCACAGAAGATTCTCACCCCTGATGAATGAACATCAGACAGTATATACATCAATAGATCATTAATAAGAAATTATTAAAACAAAAACAGGTAATCACAAATCCCCGATAAAAAAAAAGGTTGCACCCTGGTCCTATCAATTTATCAAAGTTGAACCATAGATGCGTAAATTAGTCTAAATAAATAAAATCTCAAATCTCTGATGACTGTGTCATGACTTTACATAAATTAATGACGTCTTGCTGTAAAACATGAGAGGAACATATGTACATAATCTTGCAGTACCCAGTTTGATCACAGCAAGAAACCGGACAAATTACACATACTGTATTCGATATGTAATAAGCACCCATGGCGCTATCAAAATTGGAAATAGTGGGCTCTTGTTCGAATATAATTTTGGTGAGAACAAAAACAGAGTTGAAAAATTGTAAATTTCGTAGTTTATGCTGACAGCATGAAATGATACAAAAGAAAAGTATGTGCATATCATACACGACAGATATATTTTCCAGAATTTAACTGCCCACAATTAAGGGTGCATATAACACATGAGTGCATATTATACACAAATCAATAAGTCATGTGCACATTAATCAGTCGGAAAGGGTGCTTATTGGGATTGTTCACTCGCAAATATATTAGCAAATATCACCATGGGCGCTTATTAGAGCGGGGCGCTTATGACATCGAATACGGTAACACAGGGATTAGTGATGTAGTGTGGTACATGAAGCTTAGAGGTGCTGAGAGTGTTCAGAGATCAACGTTGTGTGGAACATTAAGGATTAGTCAAACACAAATTTAAAATACTTGACATGCACTTGGTGCATATAGACATAAACATGATAAATAGTGCATTGCACTTTTCAATAAAAGGTTGCACAGGTGCATGTTTATACAGTTAAACATACTCATCAAATATGATGTCACAAATTCAATCTAACAATGAAAATAAAAAAATTGACCCTTGATATGACTGACTTGACGTGTTAATTAGAAAGGTCAACAAAGAAGAGACAAATAATATGGTGACCCGGGGATCTCCCAGAACCATTGGTTTCAAAAACAGGTGGGGTAAACAAACCTTAAAGCCAGAAATGCAACTGTCCAATCAAGGCAGTCATTTCCCAGGTGGGTGGGTGGGTGAGTGGGTGGGTGAGTGAGTGAGTGAGTGAGTGGGTGGGTGGGTGGGTGAGTGAGTGAGTGAGTGAGTGGGTGGGTGAGTGAGTGAGTGAGTGAGTGGGTGGGTGGGTGGGTGGGTGAGTGAGTGGGTGGGTGGGTGGGTGAGTGAGTGAGTGAGTGAGTGGGTGGGTGGGTGAGTGAGTGAGTGAGTGAGTGGGTGGGTGGGTGAGTGGGTGGGTGGGTGGGTGGGTGAGTGAGTGAGTGAGTGAGTGGGTGAGTGAGTGAGTGAGTGGGTGGGTGGGTGGGTGGGTGTGAGTGGGTGGGTGGGTGGGTGAGTGAGTGAGTGGGTGGGTGGGAGTGGGTGGGTGGGTGTGAGTGGGTGGGTGGGTGGTTGAGTGAGTGAGTGGGCATGGTTATACACCGCTTTTAGCAATATTCCAGCAATATCACGGCGGGGGACAACAGAAATGGGCTTCACACATTGTACCCATGTCGGGAATCGAACCCGGGTCTTCGGCGTGACGAGCGAACGCTTTAACCACTAGGCTACCCGACCACCCCCTGGAGGTGGGTGAGGTGAAATGGGATTTAACGTTGCGTCCAAGATTATTGCACTTATATCAGTATATAGCGATGTGCATGCACATGTGTGGCTGCTTGTACCAGTCCGGACTGATGCCGATTTACAGTGCTAGCTCACTGAGATACCATGCCGCAGTTTGACATGAATACCCCCCTCAGACACAGAAAACTGACTCCGAGCCAACCAGTCCTTAATTTAGACCCTTAGTGCCGAGCATCAGACAGGGTAACAACAAGTATCATCGTTTAACGCTTTTTTGTATAATGTGGCCGGGGATCGAACACCACACCTTCCGCTCTCCGGGTGGGCGCTCTACCGCTAGACCACAGAGGTGATCTTTCCATGTTGGAACAATGTTGCAAAGAACTGTCTTTCATCTTGGATTCCAGAAACTGTACATCACCAAAAATATTCCTTATTAACATTTAGAAAATAAGTTTTACAAAAAAGTTGTTTTTTTTAATACCACTCGCATGCCGTGCAGGCTGGCGTTTGGAAGAAAAGTATTTGGTGGGGGCATTCAGTGAGTAATGATAACAGATTAGAAAATCTGACAAACGGATAGATGGACAGATCACAGACAAATAATAAGCTTTCAATAGCTTCAGGTAATATATCGATCATTTACATTTTGACACACAAGTTAAATACAAAATTTATTTGATTCACAGCTCATATCTCCAGGACTAGATCAAGGTAATATACAAACTATTGTGTAAATAGGTTCACAAAAAACAGCACCGGCACCATTTACTAATGTAAAACACCAAGAACTATGTTCTCAGCATGTTGTTTGTTTGTTTGTTTGTTTGTTTAAAGCCACATTCAGCAATATTCCAGCTATATGACGGCGGTCAGTAATGAATCCAGTCTTGATCAGACAATCCATTGATTGATAGCATGAGCAACAACAACCCTTGCTGTCTGGGTATGAGTAGGAGCATCTTCCTGTGCAAGGGAGTTGACTGACTGCGATAGTCCAGTTTCCACCCTTGCTGAACTACACTGGAATTCCGTGGCTTGATCGTAGTACCACCAGTGGCTGTTACCAGTTATGTCCCTTCTATCATGTCTATGTCACTCCTATAGACCAATCAGATCCCACCTCTCATATCTCTTCCATTTACTTCAAACAAAATAGCGGCATCCAGTCAAGAAGATCTGATTTTTAATCAAGATCTATATTGTGATAAAAAGGGTCTTGCATCAAATCATTTGAGCACCTTGATTAAAAATATTAATAATTTATGAATCGATATGTAGGCTATCGATGTATACATGCACATATTTTTCATGTGAAAAGGCTTAATATATTTAAAAGGATTTTCCATAACAAAAAGGAAACCTCTTTTTAACCAATCAGAATCAAGCATTTCACAATGTTATGATAGAATGACATGCAATGAACCAAGTCATCGAGTGACACCAGCCGATCCATTTGGTCGCCTCTCTCCAGCATTGTTGCTGGGGCCCTATATTCTAATCCAGAATCCCTAGGAGATGACAGATACACATGGGGTCTAGCAAGTCTTGTTCTGCTGCAAATCGCTCCAGATTGTGACGATGTCCTCCACTGTGTTGTCGTGTCCTGATATAGCGTACTTATAAGCACATCCGTTTACCTCCCGCTTGAAGAAAGTGAACCCAGCACTATTAACAAGTCTTGCCTTTATTCGCTTTGCACATATCCCCGTAATATATATATCCTCTAACCAAAACATCTTGGTGTGCAAAGCCATGTGATACAACTCGTATACAATATCACCAGATACCACATAGGCAGTGCCACTTGTATAATCTGGATATGTGCTCATAGGAAAGTCTGACGTTGGCGTATACCATTTCGAGTTGGGATCCTGTATAGGTGCAGCACCATTCACGAGACATCCCAGAATGGTCCGTTCATACTTCTCTTTCATAAGGAGGTTTATTAGATTAGGAATGTGAATAAACATATCATCATCACTTTTCAAAACGTATTTGGCTTCTCGACAGTATGTGGACACCCAGCGTAAAACAGCGACTGACTTGATCGACAAATTTTGATATGAGTCGATGAAAGTTTCTTGGACGATATCGTTAAACTTCAGATTCTCCTCACCAAGTTTGGCTTGTGTTGCATTGTCCGTGAGCCCCAACAAGAAAACCAAACGGATATTTGGATACAGTTTTACCCATGATCCCCAGGTTTCGCGTATTGCCTGCCTCTCTGCAAACTTGACAGGTGCAGTTTCGACGACCACAGTCAAGAAAACTGATTGATTTCCTCTTCCCTTTCTGCAAGTCTCCTGAGCTGTAAAGATGTAGTCATAGTCATGTGTGCCATTGTAATCAAAGAAGCCGGTCTGAAACACGTCTACTGTCACTCTGTTTCTGTTGCCTCTGATGATGTTGATCATGATGTACAGGACCACTGTTGTGGAGAGGATCCCACACAGCAGACAGAGAGGTTTGCGTCGGGAGAAGCCACATGGCATAACTGGTCGGGCAGTCTTCAAGTTGTTGTCCAGTCCTGAAACAATCAATAGGAGGCAGTGGGTCAGGGCTTGACAGATGCAATACAACAGCACAAGTGCCATAGAAAAACATCTTCCCCAGGCAAGGGAGCTAACCGACTATAAACATGACAAAAGTCCATACTCCACCCTTGCCAAACTAGGCTTGAATTATGGAGTTATATTTTGGCTGGACTAACAAGTCTATGCATAATTCAATCAAAATCTTGTAACGAAACCAACATCCAGTTCATAAACTGCAGTGCAGATTTCGGTCCATTGCAGGATGTGTAGAAATTTTGGCAAGGGTGTAAACTGGACTATACAGTCAGTTTACTTCCTTGCCTCAGGAAGATGTTGAAGTAACGCAGAAAATGATTGAGAGCACTGTCAACCTGTTCTGTTCAAACAACACAAGAAAGACACCAAATGTTGTATTTTCCAATAGCCAGTGAGACTGTCCAAATCTTAAACATTGTAAGAAGACGAAAGGTAAAAACCTGAATGAGTGAGTTGGGTTCAACCCCGCTTTTAACAGTATTCCAGTCATATCACGGCGTGTCAGCTTAATGTGGTAGGAAAGCCCAAAGTGATGCAGGTCTTAGACGTTTACCACTTCGGTGAAACCTACAAGCACAGGTATGGTGCTGACAAACCTAGAAACGTAATCGGGGCGAACCGGGATTTGAACCCATAACCATAGGTTTCTGGGGTGCCCAAGGGACGCAACAGCGAATCACGGCACCTTAGACGACTGGGCCACCTGTGCCCCCCGATAAAAACCTGAATATTTAATCAATGTCAACCTTGGTCACATATTGTGACCACCCAATGCTCATGTTTGGTCGATCATACAACATGCCTGGTTAATGGAAACCTGTTCTGCCCCAGAACCCCTACAGGTACATCACTACCAGACAGCCTCAGTGGTCTAGTGGTAGAGCGTCCGCCCGGAGAGAGCGGAAGGTCTGGGGTTTTGATCCCCGGCCGCACCATACCAAAAGACGTTAAAAGATGGTACTTGTTCTTACCCTGTCTTGGGCTCGGCATTAAGGGGATAAAACAAGGACTGGTTGGCTCGGAGTCAGTTTTCTGTGTCTGAGGGGGGTATTCATGTTAAACTGCGGCATGGTATCTCGGTGAGCTAGCACTGTAAATCGGCATCAGTCCGGACTAGTACAAGCAGCCACACACACGTACATGCACGTCGCTATATAAGTGCAATAATCTTGGACGCGACTTTAAACCCAATTTCACCTCACCTCATCTCACCACATCGCTACTAACCCGTGCTTGTCGTAAGAGGTGACTAACGGGACAAAGTGATCAGGCTTGCTGACTTGGTTGATGCACGTCATTGTATATCGATGCTCATGATATCAATCGCTGGATTGTCTGGTCCAGACTCGATTACAGACCGCTGTCATAAAGTTGGAATATTAGCTAACCCATACCCTACCTCAAAACTAACTCTAAGGAATGGCAAGTGGTGTCGAAATGCATAAACATTTTGAGTACCCAAAGACAACTATAAACATGATCAATACCCAAATTGAATGTTCACATGTAACTAAATACACAATGGCCCAAGATCCGGGGTAGAATAGGTCTTCAACAACCTATACTCCCGTAGAAAGCGACTATGCTTGTCGTAGGAGGCGACTCACAGGGTCGGGTGGTCAGGCTCGCTGACTTGGTTGAAGCATGTCATCGATCCCAATTGCGTAGATCGATGCTCACGATATCAATCACTGGATTGTCTGATCCAGACTCATTTGTTTACAGACCACCGTCATATAGCTGGAATATTGCTGAGTGCGGCATTAAACTAACAAACGACATCAAACCGGATTGCCTTCACAGTTTTCAGCGTAAAATAGAAACTATACATATCTAGATCAAGTAGATTTTCCACAATTGTTTTAAAGCTGACGATGTTTTAGTTTAGAGGTACAGTTAAATGTATGTTCATATCTCTTTTATCTCAATTATGGAAAGGGAAAGGAAAGGGGAATCCAAAAAAGATCATTGAACGTCATAGAGTATTCCAGATTATGAACAGGAGTGCAAACAAACAATAAACAATGGCCCAAAAAATGATCTGGAGCCCTGTTCACCTACAATAGCTATCACTTGTATTACAAATAACAAAACAGTCACATCTGGACTTCTTGTGCCTTCAACTTTGAGTATTAACATTGTCCAACCATTTCATGTTTAGATTTTTAAAATTAAATAGACATAACCACACACAATAACACTCAAAGTGGACCTTGTAAATATGTGACCTGCCTGGCCGCACAACGCAGAGACGCTTGTTTCACATGGTACGGAGGTTACCAGCTCTGGTTACCCCATAGGCCTAATTGTTGTTATCATATGTTATCAATATCCAGTGTTCGAAATACCTGCCTGCCCCACCGTCCGAGACGGGTTGATTTCAACTCAGGCTGCCAGATTTTCAAATCCCCCTGCCCGACGGTCGGGTTATATTTCATATGTGACAATATTCTAAATATATCCCGATGATAATCATTAATTCACATGTAAAGATGAATGATAAAATGTAACCAAAAAGAAACCCCGTTAGCTTATCCTGAGAAACATATGATTATAGTGGGCAGGCAGGTTTTGGTCAGGGCTGGCAAGTATTTCAGCTAGCCAGTCCTGTGGTCTGGCTGAAATTTTTAGGAGTTTCATACCCTGCAATATCACAAGTGTATGGCCTATGGCCTCATCTGTTTGTTATTATTATTTGCATGAATAGATACATGGTCCTGAGGTTAAAGATAAAGATAAATAGAGAATTTCACCCGAGTGTCTTTTGATATCAAATATATCAACACGAGTTGATAAAAGTGGAAATATTCCGAGGCTTGCCGAGGATTTTTGCCACTTTTATCAACGAGTGTTGATATATTTGATATCAAAAGACACGAGGGTGAGATTTTATTTATCATCCAACATCATTCTTTCAACTTTTTCAATTTGTAGACAGTAATTAGCAGTGTCTTCAGTGTAAAAAGTACTGCAAACAGCTTCAGTAGCAGAGCCATTAGTGATGTCATTTGATTGTGACGTCATGGTAACCAGTGACGTCACAATGGTCTGTAAAGCATTGTGATGTAATTTCATTGCAGCGATATCTACAGTGTAGATATCGCTTGATCTCATCCAAGCGATATCTCCTGTGGGAGCCAGTTTTGGATGATAAATTACAATCTTAGAACACCAGCACTTCACAGATGGCTATGCAGCGCATATTAGGGCTGGGACGAGTTCAAATTTACTACCCGGGTACCCGATCACCTATTACCCGGCCCTACCGGGTACCCACTGCAGGTCTCAAGAGTTGGGAACAAAATGTCTGATTGGGAATTGTTTTATTGCAGCCCTGGCCAAAACTATTTAGATTCTTGTATTAAACGATCAATACACTGAAGTTGACTGAAGTTTTATCTTTACTGAAACATATACCAGCCAAAAGGAATGTGTGCATCATCAGAAAGAAATGCGAACATTAGCGACTTGTGGTGTAACCAATGAGCTATAGTGAGTTTTTGTCATCAAACAATATATCACGTGACTTACCACGGGTCCGGGTAGTCCTGTGGGTCCCCGGGTCCTACTCAGGACCTACCCGACCCGAGTACCCGAGTTACCCGTCCCAGCCCTAGTGCATATCCCTTTATAAGTGTTGGAGTAGCCTTGCTCCAAGGCTGTCCTGAATGATAAGTTCATGGGTGTATAGTAATTCTATCCATATAATAGCTAGGCAACATAAGCAGACACTGCAGGATTAAGTAAAGGACGCCAGTTTCTTACTTGGACAACTTGTTCTTATCATTTATATAATCTAGAAAATATGATCTAAACTAATAATTATTGCCTCTGAGATTAGTGCAAGTCTAGTATTAGGGCATTCGCGTTTTTTAGCCACGAGCAGGTCAAAATGACCTTATTTTAGCATGGCCTCAAAAGGCCCCTGAAGCTGGATAGTAATATTACTGAAACACCGGATCCTTATATCTATTTATATATATGGGTCCGGTGTTTCAGTAATATACATATCCTGTTTAGGGCCTGTGTCAAAAGCCCAGATGTCACATAGTAAGATCAGATCTGAAGATGTGATCTTGTCAAATGCGTCGATTGCTTATGAATAAATAATTAATATCGATGTAGGCCTACAAGTCTGATGTGGCTATATCAGTATCATCCTACAATATTTGTAAAATATATGTGCAACCGCTTTGTCAATTACACTGCTGTGAAAACTCCGTGATGTGAAATTTACCATAAACTATCGCTGTTGACATGCCGATTCCGAAACTTGACAGGAAGCAGGATTGGGTTTTTAAATCAAGGGCAGATAACTCTAATGAGAAAATCCTGACTGGGGGAAGTTACAGGTGAGACCCATACTTTTATACAAGGTAAATGTTTGGAAAGACTTCCGTCCGTATCCCCCTTCCTCATAGTTTTTTGAAATCAGTGACTGCGTGATAACCATGTGGTTATAAAATAAAATAAAATGTTCTTTTGAATCAAAACTGACATGAATTAACTGACTTCATTTAAAGGGGCACTGATCTAAAGCAATTCCCCGGACTGGTTGTTGCCTTTGTTATTGTTTTTTTTCCCGTGAGTACCCGGATGATACGCAACGCAACGGAGCGTGACAGGAGACTGGGCTACCGTCTGCAAGGACAGCAAAATAAACTTGGAGGCAATATCTGTTTTACCCATTTTTGAACACTGATTGGTTAGGCCTAACCGTGATCTAAGATTTCGACAAAGGGCGCATGTTAATTAATTTCTTCAGCCTAAACAAACAGACAAAAAGAAAGGCGGAGCTCATCGGTTGTCGTCATTTGGAAATACCCCTGATTGTTATAGTTTTAAAAAAAGTATCAATGCAGTGAAAGCATTTTCGGATTGCGTCGATAATATGATTACTACTCCCTTGTTGTCATCCACGTTTTCTGGTATAACCCTACACTTGTGTATTTGTCGTCATTCACTTGATGCTCAGTTAATGAATTTATTACAGGTATAATTAGTTGTAGCACCACTCCAAATACATGAGAAAGCTTCCCATTTGGCATTTATTGTGTCTGGGGTAATGATTCAATCTAAATCCAGGTTAGAGAGTGAGGTGAAATGTGTGTTATGTAATATGCACGTGGACGTTATGAAAATAGTTGTCATGTGGGCTTTCTCAGCCGACCTTTGAGACTTGACACCTATGTGAAACACCTGAAACAATCTAAGTGATCAGTTGAGAAACGAACACAGGTTATAATATCCCGAAACGATAAATATATTTTAAAATATTTGATTGTTACAGAGACACGTGACATCAAATACGTTTCTTTGTACAGCTGCAGCCATTTGGGATATTGTTCCTTTGTGTGGATATTCACGGATACATTCCTCGAACAAGGAAGCTGCCTAAACTTATACACCTAAATCTGGTAGGTTGTAATTATGATATTCGCATTTTGTTTTCCTTCATTTGCAGTAGCATTGGACAGATTCATTCTTGTTCCTCTACGTCATGGTTGGGAAGTTCTTCCATGCGTGATAGACGTTGTTTTCACAAGTCTTTTCCTTTGTATATTACAGTCAATTTGTAAAATGTGATTCTCTTAGGCAATTTATAAAATGTGTAAATATTTCAGTCATTTTGACTGAAAAATCTGTCCATTTCTTTAACAGATTGACCAAAATTGATTAAGACGATCAATAGGGCCTAAAAACATCACAGTAGATTATTATGTAGGATTAGAAGCCAAACAAAATAGAAATGTACTTTTCATCGTAACATTTTCAGTCTCTTGGTGATGATATTAAACATCAAAATGTTTGGAATTCGTTGTCATAATAATACAGATGGACATATTTTTCAGTCAATTTGTAAAATAACTGAATATTCAGGCGTTTAATAAATTTCCTAAGTGAAATTTTTTCCACATTTTGACTGTAAAAATATAAACACAATAAAATAAGCAATGCTCAGGAGAAATATTTACAATTACACAATATTGCACAATTACCAAGCAAGTGACTCATCAAAACTTTGTCACCATTACCGATGCTACCCACAACGATACCTACATTTCCTTATTATTTCCAATTTCCATTTTGTTGATCAATGTGACCATACGCCCTTATACTATCAATAAAAGTGACAAACGCGCCTACGAATTGCTCAGCACAGGTTGCGAACTAATCTAGGTTTCTGCTATATCAGCTGGGTACTCACGGGAAAAAACAATAACAAAGGCAACAAGCAGTCCCGCGGAATTGCTTTAGATCAGTGCCCCTTAAATAACATTTTATATTTTCGGTTAAATAAACAAACTAAGTAATATTTTACCAGTACAATTCTGCAGCGATCACATTAATCCAAGATTCTGGGATATGCAGTCAGATTCTTTTTCTAATTAGGGTCGAAGCAAATATATATCTTCTCTGTTGTGTGTGTTCTATTCATAATTATGTATTATCCACGGGCAGCCCAGTCGTCTTGAGGTATAACAATTCGCTGTGCAGAGTTGCTTCCCTTGGGCACACCAGAATCCTGTGATCATGGGTTTGAATCCCGGTTCACATGATTATATTTCAAGGTTTGTCGGCACCATATCAGTCCTTGTGGGTAAAAGTGGTAAAAGTCTAAGACCTGCTTTACTTCGGGTCTTCCTCCTACATGATGTTGACATGCAGTGATTAAATGGAATACTGTTCAAAGTGGGGTCAAGCCCACTCACTATTATTCCTCAGTTTTTGTGGTGACGGACTCATTAGCTATAATTGACTGATTTTCTCCCCAAAATCATGTGAAGCCTATACATGGGTGAACTGTCTTTCATTCTTTGACATAGCAAGTTGAACATGTTGAAGTCATGTAATGTGGCAGCCATAGAGGATCAACTCTCATCAATTTGCACATTTGACATCAAATTCATATCTAGTGGTTTGATCCTCGACCGTGTCATACCAAACATGGTTAGAGTGAATGAGTGAGTTTGGTTTTACGCCGCTTTTAGAAATATTCAAGCAATATCCAGCGGGGGATACCAGAAATGGGCTTCACCCATTGTACCCATGTCGGGAATTGAACCCGGATCGTCGGCATGACGAGCGAACGCCTTAACCACTAGGCTACCAGACCGCCCCAAACATGGTTAGAAGATGGTACTTGTTGTTACCCTTCCTGTAGTTCGGCATTATGGTACTCGTCAGCTCGGAGCTATTGTGCTGTGTCTACTGGGTATCAATGTTAAAACTGCGGCATGGTTTCTCCGTGGACTAGCACTATGGACCTGGCAGAAGTTCGGGCAAGTACAAGCAGATTCGCACGTACACGTGCATGAATGTCACTATATAAGTACAGTAATATTGAACACGACGATATAACCTCATGTCAACTCACATGCTATATAATTTCATATTCTTTCAGCTGTGAAGTGAAGCTATGTCCAAGAACCACGCCTATGCACTGGGTATTGACATTGGGACGACATCAGTCAAGGTGTCTGTGCTGGACATTGTGTCACAAGAAACCATCTGTTCCGCTTCCCAGAAGTCAGCAGCAGACACTGTCAGTGATGTCGGCCATCTTGGATCCGAGCAGGACCCTGACAAAATATTGCACGCATTGAGTGAGTGCATCAGGAAGATCCCACCTTGTGCCCAGAAGCAGGTTGAAGGAATCGGAGTGACGGGGCAGATGCACGGGATCATGTTGTGGAAGGGCAAGGAGGTTGCGGAAGCAACTGATCTGGACACAAAGGTGATTCAGCACTCGCTTTTCATGAAGCTTACCCAGAATAGCCAGAGCTACAGATAAGCTGCGTATATGCGTAAAATAACCCCCCAAAATATTCAAACCCTGATTACTTTCAATTAACTTGCGTACGGAAACGCATGCATTAAATGAAAAAGTCAAATGTGTAATAACAGCATGCATAAATACCCAATGAAGCTTTTTCAGCATGCGTACAATGGAGCTAATTTCAGAAACACAATTACGAGCTAATTTGCTTTCCTAGTCAAGCCTATAGTTAAAACCCTTATGTACGTCTGATACATTATTGTTATTTTTTTGAAATCTCAAAATGTTTACTCATTTTGGGAAAAACCCAATAGGGTGATGAATAGATAAGTGAAAACATATTGATTACCCAATGAAAAATGTAATAGCCCAATTGAAATAGAAACCTTCAAGTAAAACCTCAATTGCTCAAAAGGTAATCTGGAGCTCTGATAGGTTTGAGCCAATCCACGCTTGTTGTAAGTGCTGAAGATGAGTATCCTGTATTCTGCACCAAGTGGCTGGGATTGTATGATATGATGGAATAGTGTCCACTGGGATCTGAAACAACATTCATTAACTCTGTTTTAGTTCATATCCTCTGGACCTGGAAGATCTGGGGAAGAATAGGTCTTCAGCAACACATGTTTGCCGCGAAAGGCGACTATGCTCGTCGTTAGAGGCAGCTAATGGGATCGGTTGGTCAGGCTTGCTGACTTGGTTGATGCATGTCATTGTATCCGAATTGCATGGATCGATGCTCATGATGTCAATCACTGGACTGTCTGGTCCAGACTTGATCATTTACAGAACGCCGGCATATAGCTGGATTATTGCTGAGTACGGCGTTAAACAACAAACAAAAGAAACAAAAAATATCAGATCCTCTGTGGATTTATATAAGAAATGTCAATGTGATGTAACCATGTGATATCAAATATTCAGACTTTGTGATTCAACCCTGAGGGTGTAAAGCAGCTATGCCAGGATTAGTGATTATGGGATTTAAACCCCATTCATGAGGTGAGGTGAGGTCAAATGGGGTTTAGCGTCGCGTCCAAGCTTATTGCTCTTATGTAGCAATGTGCATGCATACATGTGTGTGTGCTTGAATCAGTCAGGACTGATGCAGATTTTACCATGCCTCAGTTTAACATGTATACCCCACTCAGACACAGTACACCAGTACTTGTCTTAGCCCCTTAATGCCGAACGCTAGGCAAGGTTAATACTAGCACCATTTTTTAACGTCTTTTGGTATGACGCAGCTGGGGATCGAACCACTGACCTTCCGCTCTCCGGGCGGACGCTGTACCACTAGATCACGGAGGCTGTCTCCCCAGTCATGAGTCGAGGCCTCTCAGCTCCATATAATCGATGCTCACAGGCTTCACTAGAGTCGCAGACCTATGTCATATGTCTCTGAAGCTGACAAGTCACGATGTAACTTAAGTACTGATCAAACTAAGACCCAATAAAAAACTCCTGGAGACTCCCTCACTTATTTAATGTTATGTGGCCGAGCTCCTGGAGACTCCCTCACCTATTTAATGTTATGTGGCCGAACTCCTGGAGACTCCCTCACCTATTTAATGTTATGTGTCCGAACTCCTGGAGACTCCCTCACTTATTTAATGTAATGTGGCCGAGCTCCTGGAGACTCCCTCACCTATTTAATGTTATGTGTCCGAACTCCTGGAGACTCCCTCACCTATTTAATGTTATGTGTCCGAACTCCTCGAGACTCCCTCACCTCTTTAATGTTATGTGGCCGAACTCCTGGAGACTCCCTCACCTATTTGATGTTATGTGGCCGAACTCCTGGAGACTCCCTCACTTCTATAATGTTATGTGGCCGAACTCCTGGAGACTCCTTCACCTCTTAAATGTTATGTGGCCGAACTCCTGGAGACTCCCTCACCTATTTGATGTTATGTGGCCGAACTCCTGGAGACTCCCTCACCTCTTTAATGTTATGTGGCCGAACTCCTGGAGACTCCCTCACCTCTTTAAGGTTATGTGGCCGAACTCCTGGAGACTCCCTCACCTCTTTAAGGTTATGTGGCCGAACTCCTGGAGACTCCCTCACCTCTTTAAGGTTATGTGGCCGAACTCCTGGAGACTCCCTCACTTATCTAATGTTATGTGGCCGAACTTCTGGAGACTCCCTCACCTATTTGATGTTATGTGGCCGAACTCCTCGAGACTCTCTCACCTCTTTAATGTTATGTTTCAGGGTTTATGAACATGAAGACAGCTTACACCTGACCATGTGTAAAGTCTATTTATATGTCAGGTCGTCACCAGTCCCCTGTACACATGGATGGACCAGCGCTGCACCCCCGAGTTCCTGGCCACCCTCCCAGCCCCCTCCTCCCACCTCCAGCTGGCCACAGGGCATGGCTGTGCCACGCTGTTCTGGCTGACTCGCCACAAGGGGGAGGTCGTCACTGACATGGGGTACGACTGCAGTGGTTCAGTGATGGACTATGTTGTAGCGAGACTCTGTGGCTTGAAGAAACCGGTGACTTCGGTCCAAGTGGCAGCCAGTTTGGGCTATTTCAACACACAGCTGTTGTCTTGGAACACAGGCATGTCAGTATATAAGTTTTTGCTTATTAAGCACCAAAAAAACTATTGGCACCATTTTTATACCTGTTTAGTCCACAACTTTAGCCACTAGTCCGAAAACAAAGTCCAGTAAAATATCTTCTTGTATGATAAGATCACACAAAACTTGTCCATAGACTGAGACAAATAATGAAATTCAGAAAATGATGACAAGATGAATATTTGAGCTTGTGGGCACGAACATTTTGGCACAGACTGTCTTTTAATGATAATATGTTGCCTCTATCCAGGGCACCTTCAATAATTGATTTCAAGGGTCCCTAAGAAATTACAGGAACTAGTTGGGTCTGGTACAGTAGGTAAAGTATGTGGTGTACTGTACTGAAAGATTTGATAATTGCTTCAGCCCTCTAAGTAGCAACTATTTCGGTGACCAATGCGACCTAAATCTGTGACTGGCGAACTTAATTTATCTACCTCTCGCCACTTGGCTACCTAAGAGTAAAAATAACTGGTGTCTGTCTGTTTAAGATACAAATAGATTTTAGTTGCAAATCTTGTTTAGCAAGTCGTGTTTGCAGGACCAACGTCCAGTACATAATTAATTAATAATGTTTCATATCATGATGTCTATTTATTTAGGTTAATACAATTACATGGGTTTCATTAATAGCTTGAGTATGTTGTACCCGGCTGCACTATCATGAACATGTGATAGTGTACCAAAAGGAAATATTTACAATATTACTAATGTACCTGTCTGTTCCAATTGAAAACCCACCTTTAGGCTTGACACAATGAAGACCCTACAAACATGTGTCCTACCTCAAATGAAACCTGTGCAAACATATGTCCTACCTCAAATGAAACCTGTGCAAACATGTGTCCTACCTCGAGTGAAACCTGTGCAAACATGTGTCCTATCTGAAACAAAACCTGTGCAAACATGTGTCCTATCCCAAATGAAACCTGTGCAAACATGTCCTATCTCAGATTCTCAGTCTGGTTCCTTGGAAAAAATAGTAGGTTCCTAAACACTTAAGTTTGGCTCCTTTAATATTCATGTTGGGAGCCGCTTGGCTCCCTAACTATGATGCAAACTTAGAGGGCTGTACTTCTGTACAATGAATATTACTCTGTTGGGATGCAATATATTTTATTTCTGCATCCCTATTATCCATTTGTGCATACTGGACGGGCAATTCTGCCTTGTGTTAAACTCTGTCTCATATTAAATAGTTGTCTTCTGTTTTACAGATGTATGAAGGAAAATGGACAATGCATATTTATACAATCTCATTAAAATCAGATCTTAGTTCTCACTTCCGCTAAACAAAGATCTGAGAACACCCTATTACGGGTCATGTCAGACCAACCTTGCGCGGACTTTGACCGACCAATGAAATGACTGAAAAGAAGTCGACATTAGCCAATCAGAAGGTAGCTTTCTCGTGCTTTACGGCACTAATTTCAAATAGGAGACAATGCATCGAAACATATTTGGCAAATTCTCGATTAAAAATTTGAAACCCTAACAAAAGAACATTCTGGAATGGCTAATAGATGGTCTAGATTGTATGGATTCAGTCGTTAACTCCGTAACTATCGTTCAGAATACCCTGTGTTAAAGTTTTCAAGGTTGCATGATTAGAAATCACCTTCCGACTGCCACTTTCATGATCTGGTAAGCGACGCTCTGATTGGTCGATTGAAAGGTTGTTCAGACATGACCCGTAATGGGATGTCCTCAGATCTTTGTTTAGCGGTAGCGAGAACTAAGATCTGATTTTAATAAGATTGCATATTTACACTGTTACAATATGTGTCTACATCTGAAAGTCATTACAGCTTAATTTCGCAGACTGTCTGAGAATGGCTTCCCGACTGACCTCTTGGAGGAGGTCGTGCCTGCTGGGAATGTAGCCGGTCAGCTACAGCGTCCCTGGCTGGACATCCAGCCTCACATCCCAGTGTATGCCGCGCTGGGGGACATCCAGTGTGCCTTTCTGTCTATCCTACAGGACCCTCACGACGCAGGTAATTCCAAACAAGTAAATATTTGTCTCAGGAAACATGAGAGGTAAAAACTTATAATTATGATTTTTATTAATGTTTTGTGCAGCTGTCTTGACAACTAGTTAGGGATGTGAAAAAGATGTTATGGTCGCATCACTGTCAAAATCATGTTCCTTATTTTTAGAAAAAAACTAAGTTACATCATAATTGTTTTGGGGGATAATGTGTCCTAAATATAAGAAAATATATTATTCAATGATAATTATTATCTACTTATTTTAAGAAAATGTTTGAAAGAAAAGATTCCTTGATACTGGTAAAATATATTCTTGGTTCTAAAGCTCTGATAGAAAAGGCCACTACACATTTTGTTTTTGGTTCCCATTTTCAAAACAAGAAAATTGGTCAAACACATCCTCTGCAACAACATCTGTAAAATGTGGTCTTGCTGTGATGAGTTATTCTTCATCAATACATCCCAGTTTGTAAGAAATCACCATCTTCCTGAGGCAAAGGAATTAACTGACTATGAAAGTCCAGTTTTCTCCCTTGCCGAACTACACTGGAATTTCGTGGCGCGGTCGTAGCTCCACCAGTGACTATTTACAAGTTATATTCCTTCGTTGTCACTCCTGTTGACCAATCAGATTCCACATTTTATACTACTTGATTTGGCTTCAAACAAAATGGCAGGGCCCAATGAAAACAATCTGATCGATAATGAAGGTCTATATTGTAATAAAATGAGACTTACCGTGTGAAGTGCTTCAAATTACTTGCGCACCTTGATCAAAGACATGGAACATGGACAAAGACATTGATGATTCAGAAAATATCTGTCGATACCGAGTTAACGGTACAAGGCAGTTTACAAACGGCATGTCGATTTTGTTACACGATTTTGATTGAACGAGGCATAGACTCGTTAGTCTGGCCAAAATATAACTCTTGAATTCCAGCCTAGTTGGGCAAGGGTGGAAACTGGACTTTTAAAGACAGTTAACACCTCACCTCGGGAAGATGAAAATCACATGTGATGGGTTGGTCTGGGAACCAGAAACATAAATATTCTTTTTCTGACATAACAACCATCGTGTATAAATTCAAGTATTTGGATGGCATTTAGAAGTGATACTCATAAGGAAAAGAAATTATGGTTGTCAACTTCTTTATTATGAGTAACGAGGCATTTCGATGTATACTTACTCCTTCATCACTTCCTTGTGTGTGAGTAAGTGTGTTGGGTTTAACTCCGCTTTTAACAGTATTCCAGTTAAATCCTGGTGTGTCATCTTAATGTGGAAGGAAAGCCCAAAGTGATGCAGGTCTTAGACATTTACCACTTCGGTGGAACCTACAAGCACGGTATGGTGCTGTCAAATCTAGAAACATAATTGGGGCGAACCGGGATTCGAACCGACAGTCATAGGCTGCTGGCATGCCCAAGGGAGGCAACCCAGCTTAGACGACTGGGCCACCAGTGACCCTCCTTGAAGGGTATGAAGTGTTTTGATGACAGTACCATGTTACAGCTACAGGTTGCTTGCAGATTACTCGAGACCACACTTACTTTTCTCTTTTTTATGGATTTTGACAGTCAAAAATGTGATCGGTAGGTAAAAAACAAAGAAATACATAAAATGCATTGTACAGGATTTTTTAAAAATATTATCTCAGAGTTTTATTTGGATAGATAGGTGATAAAAACATAGTATTTTCCTGGTTTGGGGCCTTTTTAATGTTATAATTTTGTTATCTGACTTGCAATGATAAATTTTCAACTTATCTCACGCTATGCAATTCTTCTATCTTCTTCAATCCTATGTGGAATTGTGCTTGAACAGATTTTCTAGCCTCGAAAATACAATTCACCCAAACACATCCAGCATCACCATGGCTACCACTCAAACAAATGGGTCACGCACTGTAAACTCCAACAACAAAGGACACTGTCAAGCCCAAGTCGTCGGCAATCTCATTAAAATCAGATCTAAGTTCTCGCTGCCACGAAACAAAGATCTGAGGACATCCCATTACGGGTCATGCCAGTACGACCTTTCGAGAATATTGACTGACCAATGAAATGACTGACAAGAAATCGACATTAGCCAATCAGAAGGCAGCTTTCTCGAGCTTTATGACACTAGTTTCAAACTGGCAACTACGCGTAGAAACATATTTTGGCATATAAGTTATAAGAAGAACATTCTGGAATGGCTTATACATTGCCTAGATTGTATGGATATAATCATAAAACCCATAACTGTCGTTCGGAATACCAAGTGTTAAATATTTCGCAGTTGCATGATTAAAAAATACATTCCGACTGTCATTTTCATGATCTGGTAAGCGATGCTCTGATTGGTTGGATGAAAGGTCGTTCTGATGTGACCCGTAATGGGATGTCCTCAGATCTTTGTTTTGCAATGAAATGCATACTGTGAGATAGGATAAGTTTAAATGTTTGAAAACTTTCACTAAATTGTATAGTTATATTCTTATCCTATCTCACACGCTACATGCCCACCCGACCATCCCCCGCCTTACAGTATCACCAGCCTTTCTGCTCTAAGAAAGAGAATGATGTGGTAGGTTTTGTCAGGCTACCAGGTCATGTAGGGTCGCGATGCATGGGATTACAGTGCACGACCCATTTGGTTAGGTGGTGACCATGGTGATGTGTTCAGGCAAAATGTTTTGAAGCTGGAAACTTCATTCTTGGCCGTTACCACACCATGATCGAAAGAAGAAGGCGAAATGCAGAGTGTGAGACAGGATAAGTATATGAATATTAAAATTTATTGTAAAACTTTCAAAATCAATTGAAGAAAATTTCTGATGCACTGTTACAATCTGTTCAGTCCTGAACCTGAGCACATCCATTCAAATGGGCTATGTTGTCAAGGGAGACAACTCCGTGAAGTCTAGCTCTCTGGAGGACAAGTCTGCCACATTGTGTTATTTCCCTTACTTCGGTGATGAGTACCTGGCCCTGAGTACTGGCCTGAATGGTGGCAACGTACTACAACACTTTGTGTCGATGCTGCAAGGATGGTTCGGGGAGTTTGGTAGGTCTGTTTAAGTCATACTCCAACCTCCCTTGTCAACAACAACAACAACACATGCATCTATTGTTTACAAATCACTGACTGACACTGACTTACCCTTCCATCATGTCGCTTCCTACTTATCAAATATAACACCTGCAAAAGTAGCTTTCATATTAAGCAATCTTAACTGGGTGTTGCAAAACTTTCTAGATGCAGTAAAGGCTATCATTAGCCACTCGCAGTAATATCATGGCACAAAACTTTCCAGATTTTCAGTAATCTCTATCACCTCACCTTCTAAATAGCCATTGCCTGAGAATATGTGTTTTTGTGTTATTAAAACTAAATTGACATATTTTGCTGCAATAAATCAAAGTTGTCAATGCCAAAGTTAACATGTATAATTGCAATCATCTTTCCGGGCAAGGGTGTTAACTGACTATTAAAGTCCAGTTTCCACCCTAGTTCGTTCGGAGCGCCACCAGCGGCTATTACGAGTTATGTCCCCTCGATGTCCCTTCTTCTCATATCCCGTAACAAGATGCCCAGTCATGATGATCTGATCAATAATCAAGAGCTATATTGTAATAAAACGGGTATTACCCAGCGAAGTCCATCAAATGACTTGAGTACCTTGATTAAAAACATAAAAAGATTTGCAAAATATCTGTTGACACCAAGTTGACAGTACACATGCTTTGCAAATCCTGCAGTCAAGGAAATCTGCACATAGAAATCCATTCTGTTAACCAACCGGATGTCTAGTTTGTTAGGCAATTTTGATTGGACTATGCATAGACTCATTACTCCAGCCAAATCTTTTATAGTCAGTTCCCTTGCCTCGGGAAGATGGATTGCAATAGGAAAGCAACATTGACCACAGAAGAATATAAAGACGACTATGCTTGTCGTAAGAGGCGACTAATGGAGTCGGGTGGTCAGTATTGCTGACTTGGTTGATGCATGTCAACGTACCTCAATGGCTTGGATCGATGCTCATGATGTCAATCAGTGGATTGTCTGGTCCGGACTCAATTATTTACAGACCGCCGTCATATAGCTGGAATATTGCTGGGTGCTGTGTTAAACAACAAACAAACAAAACATTTGCGTGGATCGATGCTCATGATATTGATCACTAGATTGTCTGGTCCAGACTCGATTATTTACAGACCACCGTAATATAGAAGAAAATACATACATTTTTAGGTATGTTATTTGTGACTACATGCCCACCATGACAATATATCACCACTGACATGTTCTTCTTACAGGGTTTGCTATGTCTGAAACTGATATTTGGGCTAAGCTCTCTGACGCTGCTATGACATCAGAAAGCTGCAGTTTGTGCATCACACCAACCCTGTATGGAGAGCGCCACCAACCTTCCCTGAAAGCTAGCATTGCCGGAATTACCAGCAGTAACACATCTCTCGGTGAGGTGTTCAGAGGCCTGTGTGAATCTATCATAGACAATCTACATACACTCATGTCGTCTCAGGTTTTAACACAATCAGGCCATGTGAAAAGAATTCTTGCTAGTGGATCAGTTATTACTAAAAACCCTATTGTTCGATCTAGACTGGAGCTGGTGTATAAGGACATTCCCATTGTGTATGGACAGTCAGGTGATTCTGCCAATGGAGCTGCCAAGATTGTTAAACTTTGATTTTTTGTAACATTAATAAAGAATATAAATCTACAGTAAACTATGTTTAAAACGAACACGCATATATTGAACTGACCGATATAATGAACTTATTTGTTGTATATATGCTTATATAGGACTACGGTTATTACGAACTAAACTTAGTGGCCCCTTAGAGTTTGTCATAACCATAGTTTACTGTATTTTGTTTGAAGCTTATCATATGAAGATACCAGGCTCCATGTAGCACAGCTCTGGAGTAACATTAAGTATGTTTAAGGATCTGACACCAGTCCTGGTGTGATTCCACCCAGACAGACACCAGTCCTGGTGTGACCCCACCAAGACAGACACCAGTCCTGGTGTGACTCCAACCAGACAGACACCAGTCTTGGTGTGACTCCAACCAGACAGACACCAGTCCTTGTGTGACTCCACCCAGACAGACACCAGTCCTGGTGTGACTCAACCCAGACAGACACCAGTCCTGGTGTGACTCCAACCAGACAGACACCAGTCTTGGTGTGACTCCACCCAGACAGACACCAGTCCTGGTGTGACTCAACCCAGACAGACACCAGTCCTGGTGTGACTCCAACCAGACAGACACCAGTCCTGGTGTGACTCCAACCAGACAGACACCAGTCCTGGTGTGACTCCACCCAGACAGACAACAGTCCTTGTGAGACCCCACCCAGACAGACACCTGTCCTTGTGTTACTCCACCCAGACAGACAACAGTCCTTGTGAGACCCCACCCAGACAGACACCTGTCCTTGTGTTACTCCACCCAGACAGACAACAGTCCTTGTGTGACTCCACGCAGACAGACACCAGTCCTTGTGTGACTCCACCCAGACAGACAACAGTCCTTGTGTGACTCCACCCAGACAGACACCAGTCCTTGTGTGACTCCACGCAGACAGACACCTGTCCTTGTGTTACTCCACCCAGACAGACACCAGTCCTGGTGTGACTCCAACCAGACAGACACCAGTCCTGGTGTGACTCCAACCAGACAGACACCAGTCCTGGTGTGACTCCACGCAGACAGACACCAGTCCTTGTGTGACTCCACCCAGACAGACACCAGTCCTGGTGTGACTCCAACCAGACAGACACCAGTCCTTGTGTGACTCCACCCAGACAGACACCAGTTCTGGTGTGACCCCACCCAGACAGACACCAGTTCTGGTGAGACCCCACCCAGACAGACACCTGTCCTTGTGTTACTCCACCCAGACAGACACCAGTCCTTGTGTTACTCCACGCAGACAGACACCAGTCCTGGTGTGACTCCACCCAGACAGACACCAGTCCTGGTGTGACCCCACCCAGACAGACACCAGTTCTGGTGTGACTCCAACCAGACAGACACCAGTCCTTGTGTGACCCCACCAAGACAGACACCAGTCCTGGTGTGACCCCACCCAGACAGACACCAGTTCTGGTGAGACCCCACCCAGACAGACAACAGATCTTGTGTAACTCCACCCAGACAGACACCAGAACTTGTGTGACCCCACCAAGACAGACACCAGTCCTGATGTGACTCCACCCAGACAGACAACAGTCCTGGTGTGACTCCACCCAGACAGACATTAGTCCTGATGTGACTCTACCCAGACAGACATTAGTCCTGATGTGACTCCACCCAGACAGACAACAGTCCTGGTGTGACTCCAGCCAGACAGACATTAGTCCTGGTGTGACTCTACCCAGACAGACACCAGTCCTGGTGTGACTCCACCCAGACAGACACCAGTCCTGGTGTGACTCCATCCTGACAAATAATAATCCTTGTGTGACTCCAGTCCTGGTGTTACTTCGGGTTGTGCTGAGATCTGAACCGAGTCAGAATAGTACCAATTTGTACTTGATAAAACAGAACCAAATTAGGTGAACAAATGTGGATTTTCTTGCAGAAAAACAGACCTTTTTTAGATTTTTATAGCGAAAAAGGAAAACAAACAATATATTACCATTTGCCATTCATTTATTCCACACAAACCAATTAAATTCATATTTTTTTAACAATATACTAACAATAATTTAAGAATTTATTTCACACATCAGGTGGAAATTGTTTACAACAAATTTATTTCAGATATCCTTATTTCATTCCCCAAGTTGTACATCATATTATTGAACAGGTAATCTTTCTGATCTTCAGTGGAAAGGAAGACTTGACCTAAAGACGATAACATGATATATCTTATCCCAGTTTTGTAGAAGTCTTGGCTGTGTAAACGTTTTCCACAGCTGCTACTAGGTGACCAGGGGCGGTCGGGTAGCCTGGTGGTTAAAGCGTTCGCTCGTCACGCCGAAGACCCGGGTTCGAATCCCAACATGGGTACAATGTGTGAAGCCCATTTTTGGTGTCCCCCGTTGTGATATTGCTGGAATATTGCTAAAAGCGGTATAAAACCAAACTCTCACTCATTACTAGGTGACCGTTCGAGTCGAAATGGTTACCATCTGGATCCTTACTCATGTTTAGGAACAAATGTTAATCTGACAAAACTGGATCAGGAGGGTAAAGTGGGTGCTGAAGGAGTTCAAAGCCACACACATGGACTACCCACAGCAATGATTGATTTGTTAACCGAAGCCTTGTCCGGGTAGAAGACCACATGTTTTCTCAGCTTCCACACATATTGGTCTTAATTTCTTTAAACATGCAGCATAATGAGCTCCATTTCTGCGTGGTCATTTGGAAGATAGTCCACTATGATGACGCCCTTGGTATCCCAGAACAAGTATGCCACAACCTTTCCAGCTGATGGGACAGTCTTAGCCTTCTTTGGTGTGGTGATGTCAAATGCTTCCTGTCTTTGGAATCGTTTCACAAATCACAACAAGAAACATTTTCGATCAGTTTCAAACAGAGCTAGATTGTCACGAGACGTGTGCCTGGTGCGGGTTTTTTTTTATCAAATGTCAGAAGCTTTAGACCCCAAAGTATCAGATAATGGAATCTAATCCAGAGAAATGCCTACTGAACCAGCAGTATGACGCTCAGTCATTAGCGACCCGTGAAGATCCGGGGTTGATTAGGTCTTCAGCAACCAATGCTTGCCATAAAAGGCGACCATGCTTGTCGTAAGAGGCGAAGGTGATTAACGGGATCGGGTGGTCAGGCTCGCTGACTTGGTTGATGCATGTCATCCATCCCAATTTCGTGGATCGATGCTCATGACATGAATCACTGGTTTGTCTGGTCCAGACTCGATTATTTCCAGACCGCCGTCATATAGCTGGAATATTGCTGAGTGCTGCGTTAAACAACAAACGAACGAACGAACGAACTCATCTGTGGATCATCTCTGGTGTTGTTGACGTCACAAGCCTTCCAGACGCGAACCCCTTTTTCTGCAAGTACTTGATCATTGTTCGTTCCCCAATTTTCTAAAGATCACAGACCCCAGGTTATTTCCCCGACCTGTCACAGCGACACAATTTGCTTAATTGACTCACGGTTTTTTTTTGTGTGGATGTACCTCCATGACATCATTTAACGTCCTTAACAACAGATTTCACTATTACACATTTCCTAAGTGAGGCTCGCTCAGTACTGATAAATGAGCACTCGCATTGTGACAGTGTTATGAAACACGATCCAACACCAACACATTGTCTTGTTATTAGCTGAAGGGATGTATTGTAATGGCTACAGCTTTGTATTATGTTTACACTTGTTTGATTGGCCTTGTTGGGTTTTTGCTGAAGTTGCATGCTGCGATATATTCTGAACTAACAAATAGGGATCATGAAGATTTGGGGGATATTTGTATGAAATTGTGTGCTACAAAACATATCCCGTAAAATATTCATGATCCCTAACTCTTTTGTCATGCTTGCCAAAAAAGTGACTGCTTGTAAAAGGCGACTAACGGGTTAGGGAGGTAAGGCTCGCTGACATGTTTGATGCATGTCATCGTATTCCAATTGCGTGGATCCATGCTCATGATGTCAGTCACTGGATTGTCTGGACCAGACTCAATTATTTACACACTGCCGTCATATAGTTGGAATATTGCTGAGTGTGGCGTTGAACAACAAACAAACTCCCATGCTTGTCGAATGAATATGGTCTGACTTAAATAACACCATCACTCGTTCGCATATGCTTTCAACCATTTTCCGAACACTTGTTTCTGCTACCTACTTGTCATGTGGTTTCTGGTATGCACGTCAATGAATAAAAATACACAACCACCATTTCCATATTCATGTGAAATATCTGCTGAAAGCAGAGTCGATGTTATCATTCCAAATGTATCGTATGCATGTGTTTATGAATAACTATCTGCGAGTGTGTGAGTGACGTTTTACGCCACTTTTAGCAATATCATGGGACACCAGAAATGGGTTTCACACATTGTACTAATGTCGGGATTCGAACCTGGGTCTTCGGTGTGACGAGTGAACGCTGTAACCGGAGGCTACCCGACCGCCCCTGAATCACAGTGTTGATACCAGGCGTTCGCGAAAAGGTGAGCTTATCCTGTCCCGCCGCAGGCATCCGTCATAAACCCATGCAAAGGCAAGTCAATTGTTCACCTGAAAAAAAAATGGTACTAGTCAAAATATGGAACTTCTTTGGACATACTTTTTTGTCACTGATGTGTCAAATTTGGAAATGTATTCCATGAAGTGTTACTGAGGCCTTGAATGTTGTAACCTTGAACAAAACACTTTTGAGCAAGAGTTATATGACGTTCTGTGAAATCTTCGTAGAAAGAGCATGTTCGATTGTTTCTCAAAAGTTGTTAAATGTAGACACCAAAGGCACAGCTGATGGAAAATAGCTCGACATAAAGGGAAAGTTGAAGTCGTCCGACTTGTAACAGTCTTGTGGAGAGTTATTCGTCACTCTGATTAAAACACTACCACAGACAGCGACACGTCAGAAACCTATGATTGTGGGTTCGAATCCCGGTTCGCCCCAATTATGTTTCTAGGTTTGTCAGCACTATACCCGTGCTCGTGGATTTCACCGAAGTGGTAAACGTCTGAGACCTGCATCACCTCGGCCTTTCCTCCCACATTAAGCTGACACGCCGCGATATAACTGGAATACTGTTAAAAGCGGCGTTAATCCCAACTCACTTACTCACTCACACAGACAGCGACACAGACTGGTTCTGTCGACTGACATCCCGACTGGAGCACACATGTACACACGATTATAATCCTTTCGTAATATTCATACTGAAAGGTATGACACAAATACTACATGACTGGCATGCAAGTTTTAAACAGTGTTGACACCACAATTTTCCAGCAGCGAGCGACAACAGATGTGCGTTATGGACTTCTAATATTGCAAGACAGCGTTCTGGATACAAAAACTGCAGACACATTTCAAAGGTTGATGTTCACAGTGAGGTGGTCAGTTACATGTCATCTTGAACACGACTGCATCTGAAGAGATCTTGTGATGAGATGATATAGTATAATCTAGACTGGCTTAAAGGACTGAGCTTGCGGCTACACGACCACTGTGTACACGAGTGCAATATCTGGTGGTTCAGAGACTTCATTATTCATCATTGCTGCTGTTCAATATATGTTTATTTACACGAATTATATACTGACTATAGGAGCACGTGTTGTAGAGGATCAAGAAAACAACAACTGAGTGTCAAAACTGCATCGGAAAGGCAGACATTTTTGGAGACCATTTATCATACCGGATTAATCACAAGCGCAAGGGTTTTCCGTTTTCTGCAATGTCTCCAGAAAGACGCCTAGCTCTGGGAATCGACCTGGGAACATCATGTATCAAGCTGAGTTTGATAGACATCCAGACAGAGGAACAGGTGTTTGCAGTGTCCCGCCCCTCCAGGTCGCAGGTAGAGAGTGATATAGGTTCTCTCGGGTCTGAACAATCCCCGGGAACCATTCTCAGCACCCTGGAGGAGTGTCTGCAGCAGATGACCACTACCCAGCAGAAGAGGGTTGCGGGGATCGCCGTGACGGGTCAGGGAACCGGACTGATCATGTGGGCCGGGGGACGCGGATGTAACATCCACCCGGACACAGGGCATCTGGTTGCAGGTGAAGTATCTCTGGGCTTGTCTTGATAGTTCTTGGATTTTTGTGTTAAAAAAGATATTTTTTTCGGCCACATCTTGAAAACAACCATTGCTTTTTCTCTTAGCAAATTAATATGTGCGGATTCTTACAAAAGCTTGAACCGAAAAAATTCACAGTCAATCCTGACATGAAATAGACACTGATTAATAAAGGAACCATGCCTTTTCCTTTCGGCACACTTACATCACAATTTATTAACGAATATGAATGTTGTTCATTGACAATTCGCTGATATTCTTCTGCGATCATACCAGTCGTCTAAGGCGCCGCGACTTGCTGTGCAGAGTTGCGTCCCTTGGCCACGCCAGAAACCTATGATTGTGGGTTCGAATCCCGGTTTGCCCCGATTATGTTTCTAGGTTTGTCAGCACCATACCCGTGCTCGTGGGTTTCACCGAAGTGGTAAACGTCTAAGACCTGCATCACTTCGGGCTTTCCTCCCACATTAAGCTGACACGCCGCGATATAACTGGAATACTGTTAAAAGCGGCTATAAACCCAACTCACTCACTCACTCACTTGTTACAAGGTGATTTCCAAAATGAATCGCAGCGGTTAACCCAGCAATCGGTACGCACATAATTATCAGTGAATGACCACACTTAATAACTATATTATATTTAAACACACTACTTTAAGGTAAGAATCAAATGGTATCCCAAATAAATGGCAGCAATAAGTAACAATCCCTAGAATTAATGTTGGTTTGCTAACGAATGTTTGTCACTGCCCAATGTCTTGAAACACCCTTGTCTCAGTTCTTGAAATCAGAATAGTGTGGGAAGCTTGCAGGAATTTGGTGTTTCCAAATAGGTATCCGCACTTCGCATGCACAGTTGAAAAGAGTCCCGAATCATCCTAATGTTGTTTTTATATAAGTACCTTCAGCCTCCTAGAAACTTCCCATCGAGAAACGTATCGGATGATCAAGACTTTATTTACATTTTTATGTTTTGACACAATTATAATTTCCTTTTTTTATTTTTTTAACCTTTGTAAAATTAAAGGCAAGTTCATTCTTTAAGAAAGATAAAGTATAAAATATTTGCAAATTTCGAATGACATCTTTAAAATGTCTTTAAGAAATAATCTCGTGTACCGTGAAAGACGATTAATCCGGGCGGTAGCGTTCCCATTGAAATCGTCAAGATAAACGAAATTTCTGATCAACGAATCATTAGTAAATCGTAATGTATCCTTAGCTATATTGATGTTCCAAAACGTATTACCAAGGGTATGTTTTTGTCAAGATTAACCATGTCGGGAGTAAAGAGATTTCACTTATAAGGATCTAGTTTGAGAAATATTTGTTTTGTTTTGTTTGTTTGTTTGTTTGTTGTTTAACGCCACACTCAGCAATATTCCAGCTATATGACGGCGGTCTGTTAATAATCGAGTCTGGACCAGACAATCAAGTGATTGATATCATGAGCATCCATCTACGCAATTGGGATCGATGACATGCATCAACCAAGTCAGCGAGCCTGATAAATAATATAGTAATGAAAACATTTGAATGTAGAACCACATTGCTTTTAATTTAACCGTCGACGAACCTATGGACTAAATCAGTCTTCATCCAATGGTTGTTTGATCCAGGCAGTTGCAGCAACCTGTACACGTGGATGGATAGACGCTGCACCCCTGAGTTCGTGTCGTCCCTGCCCCCACCAGACTCAAATATACCAATCAAAGCAGGTATGGGCTGGGTCACACTGCAGTGGCTACAAAAACATCGTCCTGGACTGATAGAGGAGAAAGGTTACGACTGCGCGGGGACGATCATCGAATACCTAATTGCAGGCTTGTGTGAGCGAGGGACAGCTACTACATCTGAGCTGCTAGCATACAGCTTTGGGTACTTCGACGCCAAGTCTGCGTCCTGGAATTCAGATATGTGAGTTGGAAATAGACATTTTTACATATACTCACCAACAAAAGAAACGCGAATACCATACATGTTGGCTAATTTATGAAGACTTACTCATTTTCATATTTATTCGTTTGTTGCACAAACGAACATACTGGTATGTGTACGCCGATGCTCATGAACGCATCACGTGTGATGTCATAGATCCATGACTCGAGATGCACCATTAATAAATTTGCCTCGTGCATGTTTAGCGTGTAAAGTTTGGAAATGATGTGCGGCAATGACGTGATAGGCATGAAGTCACTCTGTGTTTACATTTGGCTGATTGTTAGTATTGTCACACTGGAAACATCTCTTAACGTACATACTTCTCTATATGTATTTTTTATTGTTCGCGTTTCTTTTGGCGGTTAGTATACATCACGCAATTTGCCGGTTGGTGGAAAGTCAAACTTTAACTTACATACTTTAATAGTTGTTTTTTCTGGCCTTTCTAACGCCATGCTGAAGTCACGTGACCATGCTTGGGAAAGACCAAAGTGTTTGGGCAGAATCCAGGACTGTTTTTTTTAAACTTGCGAAATGTTTTTCTGAAGTTTAAAGCTCAAAACATAAATGTAAAACCGTGAAACCTGTAACAGGCTATGATATGAGTGTTTGTTTTCTGTGCAACTTTGCATTATAAATTAACAATTCTAAATAAATTATACGAAATAAATTATAAATAAATGACAATTGAGGTAAATTTAAAGTATATCCATTGTTCAACAGAGAATAAAGAATCTAATATTGCTGTACATAATAATATTCTTGCGAGTATTAAAATCTAGTGGTGAATAGATTGGACACAAGTGAAGGGAAAGTAACGCTACTTGTCGTCTTGAAACTTGTTTAGGTCGCACAGCTGACATAATTTCTTCTCTTTGAACACCTGAACAAATGTAATAAACAGATTCTGAGACGAACATCGCAATCCTGATATTGCAATCTAATTTTTATTGACATAAATATACATCATAAATAATATTCTTTATATAGAGTTTCGACTGTTTTGTAATAGATGCATTTGTTGGATAAACATTCAGATTGATATCCGGGTCACGTGTAGCCCAGTCATCCGAGGCGCCGCGATTGACTGCGCCGAGTTGCGTCCCTTGGGCACGCCAGAAAGCTATGATTGTGGGTTCGAATCCCGGTTCGCCCCGATTATGTTTCTAGGTTTGTCAGCACCGTGCTCGTGGGTTTCACCGAAGTGGTTAACGTCTGAGATGTGCATCACTTCGGGCTTTCCTACCACATTAAACTGACACGCCGTGATATAACTGGAATACTGTTAAAAGCGGCGTTAAACGCAACTCACTCACTCACTCACCAATATTGATATCCCTCTTGCATATATACATCTATGTGCACAGATCAAATATTGGTTGGATGGTTGGTTTGTTGTTTAACGCCACACTCAGCAATATTCCAGCTATATGACGGCGGTCTGGAAATAATTGAGTCTGGACCAGACAATCCAGTGATTGATATCATGAACATCGATCCACACAACTGCATCAACCAAGTCAGCGAGCCTGACCACCCGATCCCGTTAGTCGCCTCTTACGACTTACGACAAGCATTGTCGCCTTTTACGGCAAGCATGGGTCGCTGAAGACCTATCTACACCGGAATCTTCACAGATCACAGATCACAGATCAAATAACTAAAGTGAGTTTCAAGATGTTGTCACAACAAACATAACGATAACCAACACTTAACAATATTTACTTACAATATGTTACGCAATTTGTTTTACCGTTATTATCCTTAAGGTTACAGTATTTTTGTAGTCCATGTGATGATATAACGGAGGATGTAGTAGTGTCGCACTACAAGGTAGAAACACCTCTGACATGACGTGACTTGACGTGAGGTGAGGTGAGGTTAAATTGGGTTTAACGTCGCGTCCAAGATTATTGCACTTATATAGCGACGTGCATGCACGTGTATGTGTGTGTGTGGCTGCTTGTACTAGTCCGGACTGATGCCGATTTATAGTGCTAGCTCACTGAGATACCATGCCGCAGTTTAACATGGATACCCCACTCAGACTCCGAGCCGACCAGTCCTTGTTTTAGCCCTTTAATGCCGAGCGCCAGACAGGGTAACAACAAGTACCATCTTTTAACGTCTTTTGGTATGACGCGGCCGGGGATCGAACCCCGGACCTTCCGCTCTCCGGGCGGACGCTCTACCACTAGACCACGGAGGCGGTCCGTGACTTGACGTGATGCCATATGATCATTGTATTGACTATGACACTTGTGTCTTGTGCAATGTACAAATGCCACGCCAGTTAGGATTCAAGGTCAGGATTGTACCCCTGTATCAAGCTTGTCACAAGAGACGACTGTCACAGCATCCAGGCTCTGTACCCGGGTTGTTTGCGTGTCATCGAACCGCGGCGTGTGTTGACAGTAACATGACACTACAGTCAACCATTGGAATCTTCCCAAGGCAAGAGAGTTAACTGACTTTAAAAGTCCAGTTTCCCCCCCCCCCCCCCCCCCCCCCCGTGCTGAACTAGACTGGAATTCCTGCGCTCGAACGTAGCGCCACCAGTGGCTATTACGTGTTATGTCCCTTTTAAGCCTCTACTACAGACCAATCAGATTTCACCTCTCGTATCACTTGCATTTGTTTCAAACGAAATGGCGGCGCTCAGTCAAGACGATCTGATCGACAATCAAGATATATCTTTGGATAAACGGGTCTTTCATCGCGAAGTACATCAAATCCCGCGAGCACCTTGATTAAAAGCATGAACAGATTTGGAAAATATCTGTTGACGAGTTGGCGGTGCACATGCTTTGCAAATCCTGCAATCGACCGAAATCTGCAAGATAGTTTCCGAACCGGTTTTCGATTTCGTTGCTCGATTTTGATTGGACAATTCATAGACTCGTTAGTCCAGCCAAAATGTAACTCCATAATAACATCCAAGTTCGGCAAGAGTGACCATTGTTTGTGGTCAAGACTTATTTATATATATAGACGTTAGGTAGCTGGAACACTGTTGGTAGCGAAGCAAAATCACTTTGGAAGAATGCACGTAATTTTGCTGACTTGCATTGACATTAACTCACATTCATCCACTGTTTCAGATTAGAGGAAGCAGGGTTCCCGGTTCACATGCTGCCGTCTCTTGTTCCGAGCGGTACTGTTGTGGGGCACCTGCCTCGCCCCTGGGGCCACATACAGGACGGGGTGCCAGTGTATGTGGGTGCGATGGACACCCAGTGTGCAGTCCACTCTGTCAGACCTGGGGTGCACGATGCAGGTTTGTTTGTTTGTTTGTTTGTTTGTTTGTTGTTTAACGCAGCACTCAACAATATTCAAGCTATATGACGGCGGTCTGTAAATAATCGAGTCTGGATCAAACAATCCAGTGATTGACATCATCAGCATCGATCCACACAATTGGGATCGATGACATGCATCAACAAGTCAGCGAGCATGACCACCCCATCCCGTTAGTCGCCTCTTACAACAAGCACAGTCGCCTTTTACGGGAAGCCTGGGCTGCTTAAGACCTGTTCTACCCCGGATCTTTACGGGCATCAGAGTAAATGACTTTGTGTTGAGTAGACAATCCAACAGAACTCCACTGAAACGTGGTCTTATAATTATGAGGTCGTAATTAACTGCTTCGCTATACAGACGGTGTATCGTGGAATGGTCCGTTGGTGTTTAACGCTGCACTCCATAATATTCCAGCTGTGTGACGGCGGCTCTATATAATCGAGTTTTGACCAGATGATTCAGTGATTGAAATTATAAGCAAAGATGCACGCCGTCGGAGTACGATGACACGCAATTAGCCCAGTCAACTAGACTGACCAATCGCTTTGGTCGCCTCTTACGACTAACATAGTTTCCCGTGGACCTATTCTAACCTGAAATCACCGCGGACAGGAATCCTCCTAAATGGGAATAAATCGCATTGTGTATCCACTTGCATGAGTCAATTCATTTTCTAGTGTTCTATATTGGAACGTCGACACAACTTGGTTACGTCATAACTGACGCCAGCTTCGACCCTAACAAGCGTCCTCCAGATACGCCCGCAAACCTGGAGTATCAGCCCTTCTTCCACGGAGGTCATTATGCATCCTGCAGTGGGTTGGACGGTGGGAATGTACTGGAGGCCTTTGTCAAGATGCTGTACAGCTGGTTGCAGGATTTGGGTACGTTGTTTATATCATCTGGATAGATTGAGTAGAATATCATTAAGTGCGTTCATGTACGGACATCTGAGTTGATTCTATCCCGCGGTTTGGACTTTGTCGATCGGAAACAAATGCCCCAGAAGGTTCTGTAAAGGAAAAGATATATACTTCAGATGGTTGAAAAATAATTGTCTGCCACAAAAATAACATCGTTGCAATGTGTTTTTCTTTAATAAATGCTCATGCTCACAGTTGTAATTTAAAGAAAAGATTTTGCACCTTAAGCTGAAAAAATATGCAGACAAAATCTCAGTACTCCTCAATAATCCCCCCCTCCCCTCACCAACACCACACACACCAAATATCAAAAATGGTCGGTTCCTCATCGCGCTGCGTTGCACATAACACTATGTAGAAATATTCAGGATGTGTTATGTAACATTGTATATATAATGTTCATTTTCATAAGTAAGCCTATATTTGATAAACATGTCACGATGTTTGCAGTGTTTGTTTGCAAACACTTTTGTTTTTAGGTGTGGTCGTGGATGAAGAAACTATATGGAGAAAACTGCCTTCACTCGCCCTGGATGCAACAAACAGCGATCTTAATATAGACCCCAAATTATTTGGAACATTTTTCCAACCTTCACCTTCCTGCAGCGTAAGGGGGATAACTCCCGAAAACATGACTTTAGGGCAGGTTTTCCAATCACTCTGCTTTGGTGTTGTCGATGAAATCAGCAATCATATGAATGCTGAATACCTTAAGGGGCGAGGAATCTCAACGATACACGCTGTTGGCCACGTGACAGCAGCTATACCATCGATCAGTCAACGCCTTCGCGAGTTGTACGACGTCACCGTTGTCGTTCACGGCGAAGAATGTAGTTCTGCCTTGGGTGCAGCCCTTGTGGTGAAGTAATTAGTCTGAGCTCGATGTCAAAAACTAGCCTACCCCATAAGATGACTTCAGAAATAATATGTTTGTGTATTTGTAAAATGTGCACACCTAAAACCAAATCGCTGAAATATTTCCTCTTGAAAAATAAAGAAACGCAATACGAATATTTTTGGCCATAAAAGCAAAATTAAAGGACCAAGCGGAACAAAATGAAGAGGTTTAATGTGTTATAGTGCCAGTCCCACCCTCGACCTCGATTTCTGACTATCGATACTCGACTTGTTTTGTTGACCTAGGCGCCCTGTGCGAGGCAGATCATTATTTTTTGTGTCTGCGGAAACCTGTTCCAAAGTCTGCAAGTCACAGAATGAGACCCAAGGAACATGTTGTCTACCTCTCGCTGAGTTTTACCAGTTGGAATTATGCCAGTGGATCTTAGAGGTTCATCACGTTGTACACGGCGCCTTCCCAATCTGATCATAAAGCTGCATAAGTGAGTGAGTCGCATCGGCATTATTCCAGCCATATAGCGACGAGACCAAGTTAATATATTTACAATTTAGTTACTTATACAAAATTATATTTAAAAACAAGTTATGAAACATATTTTACCATACTTATTTAAAAACAATTGATGTAACATATTTTAGCATAACAATAGCATTAATACAGTTAAAAACACGGGCTATAGGCCACCAGTAACCAAAGCTAGGCCACCTCGCTGGGGATCATGGGGTCTTACAGTATCTATACTTCCTGCATGATACCCCAGCAGGATTTACGTCATCACTTTAGCCACTGGTGGTTGTGCTCAATACTAGCCAATGTAAACACTGGTTAAAAACACCTGTTGATGATAGTATCACGCCAAATTTACAAACAAGCATTTAATTATTCACTTACATATTTAAAATTTATAATACAGACCAATTTCTTTCAACTCATTCAAGATGAGATGCCCGCCTGACACGGAAAAAGAGATCTTTCAGATTAAAGCTTTGATGATGTGAATCCCTTGCGATTGCAAGGTCCACGCAGTCAAGCAATACATACTTGACGGCGAACCTTTCATTACAAGGGATACACTTTGGAGGTTGGTCCTCATCTCTCTTAAGCAGATGTTCGTGGGTAAACCGACTGTGGCCAATACATCGTCTTAAACGACCTCGTCATGTCTTGACTGACAACCCAAGTAGGTATGACCGAATGTTGGTTTTAATTCGTGAAGTTTATTGCTTCTTACTGGGGTCCCACCTCTTTTGCATGAGTGAGTGAGTTAAAATTTAACGTCGCATCGGCATTATCTCAGCCATATAGCGACGAGACCAAGTTAATATATTTACAATTTTGTCATTAATGCAAAGTTTTGTTTAAAAACAAGTTGTAAAACATATTTGACCATACTTTATTTAGAAACAATTCATGAAACATATTTGAGCATAACAATATCATGTATACAGTTTTAAAACACGGGCTAAAGGCCACCAGTAACCAAAGCTAGGCCACCTCACTGGGGATCATGGGGACTTACAGTACCTCTGCATGAGATCCCGCGTACAACTCTTGATGGTTTGTTTGAAATCACTGTACGGGATCAGTAGTGGGGATGAAAAGCTGCACAAAAGCAAAGGTAGAGAGCTCACATGATACTGTGGACAACCAGAATCAACAATACCAGTTGCTCAGAAAGATTTGACGACCGCTCACTGAAGTGTTGGTTGGTTGGTTGGTTGTTTAACGCCGCACTAAGCAATATTCCAGCTATATGACGGCGGTCTGTAAATAAGTGATTAATATCATGAGCATCGATCCACTCAATTGGGATCGATGACATGCATCAAACCAAGTCAGCGAGCCTGACCCGCCGATCCTGTTAGTCGCCTTTTACGACAAGCATAGTCACCTTTTACGGCAAGCATGGGTTGCTGACGACCTATTCTACCCCGGAATCTTCACGGGTCGCTCATTGAAGTGTCAAAATCTAATCGTTCTATCTGTGGCTGTCATTTTTCAAAGCTGTCTCCGCACGAACGATCATAACATTCATGTCTCATGATCCCTTCTGATTTCGGCGTCTATATGACGGCGATCTGGACATAATGGAAGACACAGTTTGCAAAGTCTGACTTAGACAGAAAACCTAAAGACTTGATTGTTTTGGGAGGTAGGATTGGGTATTGCATATGGAGATTAAGTGAGTCGTATTGTTTCATCTTTTGAGCATACATGTCGCACGACTGCGGAGACCACCTGGGATATTTATTTTGTGTGTTTTGTGGGAAAGTGTAAACCAGAAAATATATATAAATAACGTCACTTTATTCCATAAATGAAACTCTATATTAACTAGACAGATGCGTGTTTGTATCAGAACATGTGATACCGAAAGAGACACGTGAAGATCCGGGGTAGAACAGGTCTCCAGCAACCCATGCTTGCCGTAATAGAGAACCATGCGACTAACGGGTGGTAAGTAGTATACAATTTTCGAGAACCATGCATTTCATGTCGCTGGCTACACGGATCATCCTCTCTTGTCACTACTCCGGCATGGACACATTTCTTGGTCTCGCAACTCAAAGCGAAAATGTCGCTCTCAGCTGCCTTTTTTCTCCACCCATGTCGAGCTTTTCATAATGTCAATGCCTCGATAATCTTCTTTCTGATCAATAGATTTCAACAATGTGATACCCACAGCCTCTTTCGACACGGCCTAACCCGATTCCTTAGCCATATCAGACCGCCTCCGTGGTCTTGTGGTAGAGCGTCCGCCCGGAGAGCGGAAGGTCCGGGGTTCGATCCCGGGCCGCGTCATACAAAAAGACGTTAAAAGATTGTACTTGTTGTTACCCTGTCTGGCGCTCGGCATTAAGGGGCTAAAACAAGGACTGGTCGGCTCGGAGTCAGTATACTGTGTCTGAGTGGGGTATTCATGTTAAACTGCGGCATGGTATCTCAGTGAGCTAGCACTATAAATCGGCATCAGTCCGGACTAGTACAAGCAGCCACACACACACATACACGTGCATGCACGTCGCTATATAAGTGCAATAATCTTGGACGCGACGTTAAACCCAATTTCACCTCACCTCACCTCACCTTAGCCATATCACTAACAATGTCATAATGACGATCATAAAGCGAACTGACGCCCATGTTAGCAAGTGTACAAAACCTTTCATATTGTACAAAACGAAGTCCAGACATCAACAAGCAATGAACATTACGAGTATTCGCTTGAAACATCCCCCTTCAATGTGACGAGACGTGTTCCTTTTAACACAATGCTGACCACTACTGAAGTAAACTTTCCGACATGTCCAAATCTGCTCATTTCATGCAGTTTTAAGGCGTGCGTACAATTCTCTTCAGTTGCATGATAATGACCCCGATCAGTTCAATTCTGTAGCGCTGACTGAGTAACAACGAAGAGTTCTTCGGAGGTGTCTTCACGCGAAGATATTTGATAAGAAGGTGGTATCAACAATTCACGTTCAGAAGGTTCGGTCTGTTCAAAAGCACCCCGGAGCTCCATGTTGATTCAAACAAGAGTCATCAGAAATATGACATATCCCCCCGGCAGCTGTTTGTTAAGTAACCACAAGTAAATGTGCAATTCTGTATGTAATGAGTCAAGATTTGAATGTTCTTGAAGAAGCATACATTGTTTACCCACAAAAGATCCACCATGGTCGCATCCATATGAAATAGAAAGTAAAACAAGTGTGTTTCTCAGTTCTGTTCAGGAAATGAACCCTATCCCAAATTGAACTTAAGTCGAATTTGCTTCCGTGGAGACTGAAAATTCAATCCTAAAATAGAAAAAGGCACCAGTTCAGTATGTAGTTTAAACCTATGAAAAGTAACATGGAGAAATATTCAACAGTTTTTGAGTCCTGCTTCGGAAACTAACATCACTCACATAGTGAGCCTATGTCCAACATGTTTACATGAAAATTTGAGATGAAAACATTGAATAATTGCAAAATAGCAAAAGGCACAACTTCACCACTAGAGTGATATAAATGCAAAGTTTGATGAAGAAATTTTTAACAGTATCGGAGTTCTGCTTCGGAAAAAATAATAGCGTAAGTAAAAGCGAATAGTTCTAGAAACGTCAGTAGACGACGATTGTTTCCTTTTTTCGTTTCGTTGTTTCATCGTTTTCGAAGAATCAAATGCCCGTTTTCTTCGAGGAATTTCCTGCCATATTTCATAACGAAGTCTTGGTACATCCATGATTATTCAGCAGAAACGACTCTAGAATTAATCTAGTGCTGAATACCAACACTAAATAATGTAAATAGGTTTATTTTGAATTCAAGTCAACATTTGCAAACAAACACTAAATTTTAATATCTCAGTCCACTATTACAAATCTTTCCGTGAAGACGGCGGTCTGTAAATAATCGAGTCTGGACCAGACAATCCAATGATTAATATCATGAGCATCGATCCACGCAATTGGGATCGATGACATGCATCAACCAAGTCAGCGAGCCTGACCACCCGATCCCGTTAGTCGCCTTTTACGACAAGCATAGTCACCTTTTACGGCAAGCATGGGTTGCTGAAGACCTATTCTACCCCAGAATCTTCACGGGTCAACGGGATCGGGTTGTCAGGCTTACTGACTTGATTGATGCATGTCATTGTGTACCAATTGCGTGGGACCCGTGAAGATTTCCGAGATAGAAAAGGTTTTCAGCAACCTATACTCTCCGTTAAAGGCGACTATGCTTTTCCTTAAAGGCGACTAACGGGATCGGGTGGAGGCTCGCTCATGATGTCAATCACTGGATTGTCTGGTCCAGACTCAATTTTATTACAGTCATATAGCTGGAATATTGCTAAGTGCGGCGTTAAACAACAAACAAACCAACCAACCAATTGCGTGTGTCGATGCTCATGTTGTCAGTCACTGGATTGTCTGGTCCAGACTCAGTTATCTATATACCTCCGTCATATAGCTGGAATATTGCTGTCTGCAGTGTTAAACAACAAACAAAAGAACAAAGATACCGAAAGAACCCTTAACGTTCACTATTACTTCCTGAGGCATCCTCCCAGAAGTTGCACATGGGGGGGAACCCTCAATGGGGGTACACCGGGAGTGCAAGGAACTTGCCTTTACTTCATTGTGATTCCCCGACATTCCATTGTGACAACAGAAGTCCGTCTGATTCATTTAGTAAAGTTTGTTTGTTTTTTGTTTAATGATAAGTGAGTGAATGAGTTGTGTTTTACGCCGTGTTTAGCTATATCATGGCCCGGGACACCAGAAATGGGCTTCACACATTGTACCTATTTGGTGAATTGAACTCGGCGAGCAAACGTTTTACCCGAAAGGCTGCCCCTCCCTCTCCTTGTCTTGATCAGGTTGCGTGTACATTTTAGTCACAGACATATCGAGATGCTGTAAAAACACCTCGTACATACCCATGTGTAAACGGTACATTTATATTTATCTTTGTATCTCGTTTCTTATTTTCATGGGTGTACCCATAGCGCTACACAGATCAATAGATTTAGTTCTGACAAAGCCGTGCATTACATTGTCATTGCGTGATGCAGTTGGCTGACAGCCTCTGGAGTCCCTTAAAGCATATGTGAATATTCCTACAGAGACTGTTAATCTATTCTCACACCCTCTGGGTGATGACTGTCGGGTGTGCGTGTTGTTTTGTCCATAGGGCTGCTGTAAGGTACCTTCATCAACATTTAATACTTTATGATTATTGCACCACAGTGTATTTGTTTGTTTCTGGTTGCCATACACTACAGTCAAAACAATGTTCCAGCGTCATGACGACGGCACAGAAATAACCCAGTCTTGGAGCTGTTTGAGCAACGTCCCACGCCGTCGGGTCGCCACGCTTCAGACCCGTGAAGACTCCAGGGTAGAGTAGGTCTTCGGCAACCCATGCTTGCCGTAAAAGGCGACTATACTTGTCGTAAAAGGCGACTAACGGGATCGGGTGGTCAGGCTCGCTGACTTTGTTGATGCATGCCATCGATCCCAATTGCGTGGATCGATGCTCATGATATCAATCACTGGATTGTCTGGTCCAGACTCGATTATTTATAGACCGCCGTCATATAGATGGAATATTGCTGAGTGCGGCGTTAAGCAACAAACCAACCAACCAATCATTCATGGCGCAGTTCAATAAAATCGCCTCTTTGCACAAGTTATGGAGTCTTGGGGACTTAAGCTAATTCCTGTGCCCACGGAGAACCTTGGGTATGAGGTTGATCAACTTTGCTTAAATAACTATGACCATAAGCAATCTCCATTTGAAGGGTCCTTCATAAGCATGTTTATGAATCAGTTTCACAAAGTGATGACACAAAGTGATGACACAAAGTGTTCACGTAAAGGTGTGCGTGTCCTGACTCATTGGTGGCACCCGTCATAATATGCATAGGCAAGTCAATTGTCAAAGTAAGGAATTGCATCAGACATTAGTTGTGTCACTGATTTGTCAAATTTGGATATTTCCTCCACGTTGTCTTTCATAAAACAGTGCTCACATATGTTGTCTGATAACGGACATACAAAAGCAACTATTTCTGTCACACCAGTGATTTCGGCATGAACACTTTGTGGAAGAGTGTTTTCTTAGATTTGCTCAGTGTTGCAGTCTTCTTCATAGAGTCATGTCTCCGCTTTTAATCATAAGATTCCAAATGGTTACCCTCAAACTACAATAACAATTCTTTGAACAATTATGATGTGACCGAAAATGTTTGGATATAATACAAACTAACTATCATGCATTTCTGTTACAAACACAAAAAGGAAAGCCTCAAATTTATACACTGTTAAAAGGGTAACGCTATTTTTCAGGGCATTATCATTTGCAGAAGCCCGAGGCCCGACGAAGGAGGGCAGTTGGAAAGACCGAGGGCTTCTGCAAATGATAAAGACCTGAAAAATAGTGTTACCATTATTTTAGCTAAAATGGATGAAATTTGTTATCAAATAAAAAGAAACAACAATATCGGTTTTGAAACATTTACTGCGATCAACACGAATGTCACTGACCCACTTTTACAAATATGGAAACGTCATAGAACAAACCAGATGACGTCACTATTGAACGTGACGTCACGTATCCCTATCCTGTGACGTCACCCAACAACGGGCGTGATAATGGCCCGTCGTCAAGTAATATGGGGGCATTATCAAGTTACAGTGGCCCGCTCATTTCTGATAACATACGGGCGTTTTAATGATAATTCTATCAGTTTTAGCTATAAAATGCAGTAAAGCAAACTATCATGACATTATAAGTGAATCTAGTTTCATGCCAACCCGTGTCTACTTAACTACTAAAACCATAAATAGATGTGTAATTTATGAACTGTTACTATTCAAATGGTATTTCCCTGTAAGCACATTTCTCTGTTCCTGCACAGCACAGCAATAGGTGCCATCACATTCAGAGTGCCAGAGCAGACACAGTTCTGATGTCATCCCAGAAAGAGAAACTTAATTTTCTCCACCTTGCCAAGCATTGACCATAATCCTAGAATCTGAGTTGTAGCAGCTCTGGAGGATCTCCTGTGAAGGTCATGCAAAGTAGCGTTGTCGTGTTGCCGTCTCGCTGATCGTCTCATATCTCACGATCGTTGCATTAAAGAGTAGAGGGAGAGATTACTCGTTGCGAGATATTCGATGAGTGAGTGAGTGAGTTGGGTTCAACGCTGCCTTTAACAGTATTCCAGTTATATCACAGCCTGTCAGCTTAATGTTGGAGGAAAGCCCGAAAAAGATGCAGGTCTCAGACGTTTACCACTTCTGTGAAACCCACGAGCACGGGTATGGTGCTGACAAACCTAGAAACATAATCGGGGCGACCCGGGATTCGAACCTACAATCATAGGTTTCAGGCGTGCCCAAGGGACGCAATTCTGCACAGCGAATAATTTTGTAATCTGGATGTTCAAATAACACAGCAGGCAAGTTTTTATCTCAGTACTCTATACCCTTATGGATTCTATTGTCTGTCATTACTGAAGTATTTACAGGATGGATATATACAATACCAATAAGTAAATTGCGTGTGAGATTACATATACTCTTATCAAATAACAGAAATATCATGTCTCTGTAGTCAGTAATAACACAGTAATAGTGACAGACACGGGCCCTCGGTAGTTATACTCTCTGTAGTTCGTGTAGACACTGTACTCGGGGCACATGGTCTATGCTTCCTTGGTGCAGTTGTTCCATATCTCTACAAGACCAAAGATACTGTAATCAGTGCAAAAATACTTGAAGCTGTCATTATTTAGCTTATTTTTCAAACCGTTCACGTTCCAACACATGCTAGATAGTTCCTTGGCATTGTCAATTTCATTGTTACACAAGGCCAGGCCGGACTCCTATCTGTATTGACTGGCGTTGAGATTGATATCGGTTTGTGAGTCTGCAGTGAAGTTCCTGCCCCGTTGTCAAAACAACAACCTTGCCCTTGTCAAGATCATAGGTGTACACACGTCTGTCAATATACAACTTGTCAAATCTTTGATAAAATCGTTGGTCATTTCTCCTGGCCTCAATTCATCATCGATTTCAGATGTCTCCTCTCCTCTCTCACTGTCCTCAAGAAGTCTTCGCTTATCCACATCGATGTACCCTTTAATTTCTTGGCTGATGTAATTATTTCTCGTCTCTGGTGATCATCGGGGCTTCAAGCTATTGTTGCCTTACCTCCCATGATCCTTTGTGCTCGATTGATCACTCTCCTAGAGTCATCCAGTTTCAGACGATCTTTAAGGACTTTTCTTACCACCGATTCACAATCATCCCAGGTTTCATTTGGCCAAGATTTGGGTACACCGTGAACGGTCACGTTCTATCGTCTGCTTTGATTTTCAAGGTAGTCCAGAATACTTGTGGATAGTACCAAGAGACATATTCAGTCATTGTACACCAGTATTGACAACAGTAGTGTCGTTAGCCAGTAATACCGCATCTTCCAGAGGCACGAGAGTTAACTGACTATGAAATTCCAGTTTCCACCCTTCCCGACCTAGGCTGGAATTCCTGGGCTCGACCGTAGCGCCACCAGTGGTGATTATGAGTTTTGTCCCTTCTAAGCCTCTCCTATGGACCAATACAATTCCTGGTTTACAGGCTGCAAACTAACCCTTGCAAGCATAACCCTACTAAGCTATTTTGGGTGTACCCCAGGACTTTTCAAAACGTGAATTACAAAAATTGTTTGATAGGCATTACTTAGAAGTTGACGGATGACAAAGTAGGCACAATTTGTGGATAACAACGTCTTTAATACTGTAAAGGCGATGTTTCGGTATAGATCCTTATACCGTTGTCAAGTTGACTGAATAAGGACTAACTAACTACGTTGGAGATTTAACGTATGATTTCCGCATGTGGAGATGTAAAATGATACAACCCGCGTATTTCACACACTTGGTTGCACTTAGACTATTGGGGAAAAAACGTAAAGAATAAATAAAAAAATGTAATCCCAAAAAATATAAACGTTTACAGTTCTTAATCTAAAAAAGCTAGGGGGAGGGGTTTAGCTGGGAGGGACTTGGATGTAAGAAATAATTTAATAACATGGGAAAAGTAGGGCTTGGGTTGGTGGGGGTGGGGTCAAGCGATAGAAGGCGCAGCATGTGTGGCACGAGGGGTCCTGGGTTGACTAGGCGAGCTTGCCCGTCAGGAGTCTCCTGACGATGCGCTCCTCCCTGTCTGGTAGGTCCTGGTGCTTTTTCATGGCGAGCTGGGCGGCGGCGATCGTGATGAAACCTGGTGAAGAAGCCATGTCGCAGCTGGAGAGGAAGCCCATGAATTCCTGGAATGAGCTGATCTCGTGCTCAAAATTCTCCTCCCCCAAGTACTGCACCATAACCATGGTCAACCGGGGACGTGCACTGATGTACATGCGGCCGTCCTACACTTGGTGACTACAGGGGATGGGGAGATCCTTGTGGTGGTCCAGGATCCTCCTGGTGACTTTCTGACGAGACTTCAGCTCTAGCGCTGCTGCAGAGCTGTGCTCCTTGGTTGGTGTTGTCTGCGCATAGCTATCGTTGAGAGTGAGAGGTACCGATTCGGCGGTCTAGCATTTCGTAGATCTGGAGTAGGGGTTGTCCAGGAGACAGCTTCGGTAGTGGGGATCTCTCTCCTCTTCCTAATCTTTCTCCCGTGAAGGGTGTCCTCAATCTCCATGATGGAGACTGATGGGGACTTCTTCCTCCTGGGTGGTCTGACTTTCTGCGCCAAGTGTGGTGCAGAAGGGGTCGGGCCAGGTTTGGTTTCTCCTGAGGCTTGGACTTGCCTGGAGCCTCTTACCCTGCCCTAAGTCAATGGAGATGGAGAGGATCGAGGTCTCAGAGCTGTAAGACGTCTTCAGAGAGAAGTCGCCATCCCGGTACACTAAGAGCGGTTCCAGGATGGAGACTAACTCCCTGGGCAGAGCTTTGCTTATGTCTTTCATTGTAGAGAGCTTGGAAGGTTACTTCAGGTTGAGTCCCAAGCCAAGTGTGGGATCATTATACAGAATATATAGTGGATGATTCACAGTAGAGGACTAACAGTAACAACAATTGCATAAATGAGTGGGATAACATGAATAAGTAGTGGCAACAGAAGGATAATACTGTAACAACATGATGGACAGAGAACACATAGGTGGAAGCCAATGGGACAGGGAGCCAATTAAATGAGGACAGTAAAGTGATCGGAGGTGAAGGGAAGATTGTGGAGATAGATGATTAACCTAGTCCTGACACACTAATTTCCGCCATCAAAAAACATATTAGACTAGGACTGTTGAGGGGCTAAAATTTGTCTAAAAGACGAATATTTTGAGCATTTGAGTGTCAACAATTCTCCCAATTTCAAGGACCCAGTTACGAGCGTCCAAACAAATACGATAGAATCGTCATGAGGGGCACTGAAACGATCCAACCCAAAACAAGAATAAGAGATATGTGTTGTTTGTATTTTGAAGACTTTTGTGTCAATCAAAAACTTTATACCACATGTTTGCGCAAGATGAGCGTATCCTGCCTTTCCGAAGGCACCTGTCACAAAGACATGCAAAATCAAGTCAACTCTACACCTGAAAAAAACCACGGGAACATACTGTACAATTAAATTGTTGTCCCTTGATCGAGATCCATTTGCGACAGATAAATGTTCAACGTTTGAACCCAAAAATATTGTGCTGACTATTTAAGATGCATGTATCAATTACGATAATGATATTTACAAATTGATCAGTGGCTGAGGGAGCCTTTTAAAAGCAAACTTTAGAATAAATAGGTTAATTCCTTACATTTTTAATAAAGAGGTAACTCGCCTGCCCTCAAAACAATCGCGACTCCACACATATAAAAGCGTATTCGTAAAAATGATTACATACATCAACAAAGATATTTTTGCAAAGCGAAATATCACTAATTTATACACCTCGGTGAACACGATGCTGACAAACTGGGAAACATGGTCAGGGCAAACCTGGATTCGAACCGATGGTCATATATTTCAGTCACGCCTATCGGATGCAGCTCTGCACAACGAAATACGGCACCTTAGACAGGGACACCCGAAGCCCCATAATGACAAGAGTTCATTGCCATGAGATGCAAACGCCTGGAAAGTTTACTTTGTCAAATGGTTAAAGTTGCAGACCTGGACCCTCCTCTACCCTCACCACTACCCAAATTTATATCGACCCGTGAAGATCCAGGGTAGAATAGGTCTTCAGCAATCCATGCTTGTCGTAAAAGGCGACTATGCTTGTCGTAAAAGCCAACTAACGGGATCGGGTGGTCAAGCTCGCTGACTTGGTTGATGCATGTCTCTCTTTACATTATCGAACGCTTTTTTCATGTCAATAAAACAGCAAAATGTTGATAATTTTGATTGTTTTCTATTTTTGATTATGGTACAAAAGCTGTAGAAGTGATCCAAGTAGCTCCTTTTTTCTGAAGACATTTTGCTCCTCAGCTTAAATGCTATTTCTTTCACACCACTCACTTAATCTCACATTTAAAATGTCACAATAAATTTTACAGGGTACAAAAATAAGAGAGATACCCCTGTATGACAGGATTGTGAACATCGGTGTCAGATAAAGCAATAGGATTAATGATACTCTGTTGCCATGCATCAGGTACTACACCATTATTAAAACAATGAGTCATCATTTTAAACAATATGTCAACGCAGACAGGATTTTTCAGACACTCAGCAGGAAGATTATCAATACCCGCCGCCTTTCTGGATTTAGCGCGCTCTATTGCTTTCTCTACTTCCACCAATGAAATAGGGACGTTCAAGGGATCACACAAGGGATCACAGTTTGTGTTATCATCCTTTGTTATAACAAAATTTAATAATTCTCGCACTATACTTTCCAGGTGTTCATTTCTATCAGGGTGTGGGTCGTAACCGTATAAATTCTCAAAGTCATTACTGCACTTAATCTACCAATGATTTTCCAGAAATCTTTCGTGTCACATCTACAATGCCACGAGCGAACGATTTTTTAACAATCAAATGTGTTGTGAAAGGTTGCTTTTGCTGTTGCAGAGAATACATTTCCTTAAATCAATACTCAGTGAAACCTAAGGGATGTTTGTGTCACCTCTGAAAAGCTATCATCCATGGCATTATTCTCACATTTGTGAACTCGGTTGTGTGTATTCGACACAGTTGTCGCACTGTCTGCATGATGGCTTCTGTGTCGGTTGTGTATGAAGTTTTCTCAATATTACTGCTACAATGTATCTCATGTGAAGCTGATGTACAGAACAACACAGGTAAAGTTCATTTATTTACGCATTGTCACATTGATTATAGAATCATTTGATATGCATTGTATTCAAGCAACGCTTTCTAAATACTGTGTACGCTGCCAGTAGGGCAGGACACCCTACCCTTTTCGTGAACACCTGCTGTCATCACCGATTTTCAGAGATGCATTCATATTATTATCACTGCCATTTTACCTTTTATTCACAATGGAATCTGTATCGTTGGATATCAAAGACTGGTTATTCTCTAGCGTTGATGTTTTTGTTCATGTGAGTATCAGGTACCCCTGGATGATTTTAGTATGAGTGAGTTGATATTGCCTCTCCCCAAAATAACTTAAATAGGGAAATGTTTACTCCAGTCTTTGCCATGTCCTCCAATAGTCTTCCACAAACCGTTTTAAATGATTTACTATGGATCGGAATATTAGACTTCGTTACCCACAAGCGTTTTCTAAACGTTAAGGGCGGTCAGGTAGCCTGGTGGTTAAAGCGTTCGCTCGTCACGCCAAAAACCCGTGTTTCATTCCCGACATGGGTACAATGTGGGAAGTTCATTTCTGGTGTCCCCCGCCGTGATATTGCTGGAATATTGCTAAAAGCGGCTTAAAACCATACTCACTCACTCTCTAAACGTTTGCGCGAGATCTCTTCCGTGACAGCGAACATTACACCAACATACATGCAGGGTAACGATTTAACGTCCTCTGGTATGTCTCTTCGATAAACATTTCGGGACTTATTGCTGTACGTTAATCAGTTGCAATTGCATGTATTACTTAACTAAATGTATACACAATATTTTCAAATTTGACAGTTACACGTAGTATTTAGAGCCCTTTTTTATTTTGGTTATAGTTAATATGACAACGTTGGAGTGTCCAGTGGATGTGCCAGCTGGATACGAGATAAAAGGGAGTTTGGAGTATAACACGTCACTATATTTCTCCTGCCAAGGATGCAATGGACAAGACACCTGGGGGGACTCAGAATGTAAACCGGACGGCACGCGGGATGAAGTTACATTACCAAACTGTACAGGTAGGCAGATGTAGACATTATTCGTTGTAAAATATACAAGCATGGTGTGCTTTGTTTTTACATCTTAGCTTAACATTCATATAAATGACGTTTTGATAAATTTCCATGAAGCCAGCTACAGCGGTGTACAACTGAAAAAATATACCCGCCAGCATGACAACATACATTTTGCCGATCCCTGTATATCCGCAATTCAACATCATTACAGCGAAATGTATATTCACATTCCAGTTAATTGTACGTGATGCACACAGCCTTAACATATACGAATTATCATCTGGAGCTGCCCTGCAAATATGGGAAGAAACAAACGCTTCGCATCTCAGTCTCTTTTGTTATCAAATTGTGGTAAATAATAAACATGGCAGTTTGAGTGTCGGCTCCATTTACAAATCCACACTCGAGTTCATAAAACTGAACCCATGAAGATCCGGCCCCGGGATCATGAAAGTGGTCTTAGCTCAAATTTTGCTAAGCACGAATTTTGTCTTAAGTTTTTAAGATTTTGCTTAGCTAAGATTCGGTCTAAGACTGGATCTTGAAACGGTCTCAGCAAAATCTGAGCTAAGTCTAAGTCTAAGACCGTCGTCATAGGGACACGCGCACGTAATATCGCACTACGGTAATCATTGGATGCCGAGGTTATTTTTCTGACGCACATTTTCATAAGATCGGAAAAGTGAAGGTTGTGCGAGAATTGCGCTCACTCGGCGCTGGATCTACCTCCGGCTGTAAAACAACGCAGATATGTAGAATATTACATTTCCTATCTGATGGTGTAAATTTATCTGTAAAAATTAAACCAGTTTGAAAAAAAGACGCTGCTAAGTTTTGTCCGAGAATTTATTCTGCGTCGAAAAACAGGAAATTTCTCCGCTTTTTAGCGTACACCGATAAAAGTACTGTGGGACATTATTTTCATTTAGCAGCTTTACCGAAACTGTGAGCGAACAAAATACTGCCTAATATTTGAACGACATAAATAGTTATCAAATGGAGTTATATGAGTATGTTTAACGACATAAATTCAATGGAAAAAATAGCCTGCCGTAAATGACGAAAACTGATTTACCTCTATAACGTCAAAAGGCGACAGAAAGGTTACACACGTTCAAAGGAAAGGAGGCATAACTCAGCCATGCTGAGAACTAGTTTATTGTAATTAGGTCACTTGGTGAGAATTAGCTGTGGGTAAGGTCAGTGTATTTTCGTGGTGTTTTGTTCACGAGGAACCAAACTATTCCAACACTATTCCAACACAAATATCGATATAGAAACTGTAAACGTTTAGTTATAAAAAACCCCATAAGAAATGATGAAATCGTACTTCATTAAAAGAGGTAAGGGAGAAATGGATGGCCCTATCTAACCTATAACTTAGTCCTTAGATTCCAACATTCTCCTGATTGTGCAAGTGTAATTTGACTAATGTTGCACCTATATAACTTTTTTCGATGTCAGATTTTAAATAAATGCAGATAATATACAAAATATATATATATATTCAAACAACTCAATTAGTACTAATTGGGCCTTGGCACAAATACAGCGTATCAAAGGTTTTTATGTCTTTTCACACGTAAAAGTGTGTAAAAATATGAACAAAACAGACTATTGTGAAACTGAGCATAACCAGGTGTGTTAGTAGATCAAGGTGAATGTCCATGACCTACGACACCTTGACGACAGGTGAAAACAGGTGCTTGAAACCGATGTGCATGTGATTTGTCAGTGGTTAGTGATTTGTCAGTGGCATTGTTGGGTAGTGAATCATCGTCAAAATATCAGAACGTAAAAGTAACATATTCCCTTCTCAAACAACAACTTACATGTCATTATTATTATGTACATAAACATAGCTGTTATTTTCATTGTTGTTTTGATAACCTTTTTCCAGGCTAATTTGCATAATGCCTATAGCCTGTTTCTGCCATGTCAATTTTGACTTAGTTTTATTTTTGAATGTTGAAAGTGCCTACAAATTACCTCCTGTAAGGTACATTTTGTATTGAGCACTGAGATAAAACTAGCAAATCCAGAGTAGTACTTTTCCAGTTTTTTGTTATTTCGTATTTACATCTACGTAATGCTTTGTGTCGATTATTAAATCCAGCAAAACAGGGTTTTTTTCATTTCCGTGAGTTTTTAGCAGTATCATCAAATGTAATTAATTACTAAGAAAATGACACAATTCTATTTGACGTCATGGCTGCTTGTATGTCTTTGATAACGTCGGAGAAAGACGACACTGGTATTTTGATTGATATATATCTCCCCTAATTTTCGTTCATGGTATGGAAAAATTGTAAAACGGAATTTGACTCTTTTTCGACACAACATAAATTAAAAAGACTGCGTTTACCATGTAAATAATGTCTCGAATACATAAATATTCGATAATGTACAGTGTATCTTAATTGGACAAGACACGCACCTGTTTGGCATCAATTTTACGTAATCAAGTACTCAAAAGATTATTTCAAACCAAACAAAATTATTATTCAGTATTGGACATGTATTTGTTCATTATTATGTAATTATTTCTCATCATCTTGTCTCAAAATTATCGAATAAAAGATGCGAAGAAAGTTGTCTTGGTATAGAATTACCAGGATAATCGTATAAGGATAATCGTCATCCAACGGGGTACATGGCACGGGTTATATTTTTAAACTTTTTACAATTCTTGGAGAAATATAGTAAACAGTTTAATATCCTGTGGTCACAATATTTGATTATACAATGCAAAACGAGAGGAATAATTCATAAATCGTTTGTGAATAACGCGCACCTGGCGAATCGTTAGATATCACGGCATAAAAAAAATCCAAGACAAAGACAATTCTTCTAGAAATGTGTGCATATATTTTAACGAAATATAATATCAATTTTCTTTAAGTTATATCTTCAGTTAAGTTATAAAATAAAATGAAACGGCTATTCGTGGACACAGTTTACAGGAACTTATAATATTGACAATTACACTCCCTAGAAATACATACATGTTGTAGTTGCAATTACATTTCATCTAGTATCACTTGTTCAAAATAAAGAAATATCGTATATGACACTATAAACTTATCAATTTCATATGTAAACATTGTTCAAACAAACAGGAGATTTTTTTAAAGTTTCAAACATGTTGTGGCCTATATCTACGTATGATATCATATTGAACATTGATTAATATCCAAAGTGAAATTAAATGTGTGAAAAGATGTACACAAGACATGCACGATCTACATCATAATTTGAAACTGTAAATAGCAGGATACAATGATCGTGTGTACTTTCATTCAAGGACCTTCACCTCAAAGAAATTACCTAATATGTACAACAATGTTGACGTATGACATCACTACTGGTGACTGACTTTACAAAATGGCGTGTTGACTGTCAATAGTACGCGGGAATTTACAAGGGGACTTTCGTTGATTCAGGGTTTGTATATACATAAATGTGACATGTAAGTAATCAGACCCATTCTGACAATCTGTGTACTGTTGTTTGTTGTTTTATGTTTCATTGAAACCAACGGAAATAGACAGAAATTCCGATAAATACCGTTGTCGTTTGGCGTGATTTTGCGTCAGTCATGGCGTCACACAGGACAGGAACTTCGACAAGTTCTGTTGAAAATATCAAATCATTGCAATGTATATATTTTTAATTCCCTAATTCTCCCTACGATTCTCTTCCCGTGTATATTCTGAAAATGCTGAGCCAATGTACTCAACGAATAGACGAAAGGCTTTGTTTACATTTCCAACAAGTGCACTTTTTTCAGCGTTCGTTTTCACACCTCATTTATTTTGCTTCATTACATCTATACAATTTTGTATTAGTGACAATGACCATTTGGCATTTGATTTTAAAATGTATGAGGAATGCAAGGATGTAGGTATCGCAGCTGATTTTGAAATATACGTGATGGTATTTGCGTCTCATTACTGGTGTACGTATAACGTGATTTTGTAAACACTATCCAATATTGCTGACACAAAACGACTGAGCAACTAAAGGTGAAAAGCCCCAGTGGCAACAAACTGAAGGAATATCAAAACATGAATGATAGGTGGGAGACTGTGGGAACGCTGAGTGGTGTAGAATCTATGCCAGTTCATCACCTGTTAGACCAACGATGACAAAAATGGTAGAACGACGAAATCTATATATCTCAAAGACCTCTTCGTCGTTGTACAGATAAAGAGGGTTGAATCGGTCTCGAAATGTCCAATGAATTGCTATTTTGTTCTTTTTAGCCCTTAGGCGACGCATGAGGCGAACAACTTCTGCCATCTTTCTTGCTACAAATTTTGTCTTAAGTCTACTCAGGGGCAATCTCAGGACTTAAGATCAAATATTGTCTTAGACTTAAGATATTCTCGCCGATTGAGCTTCGTGATCTCGAATTTAAGACAAAATTTGGTCTTAAGTCTAAATCTTAGAGTTAAGACAAAATATGGTCTTAAGTTAGTTTCATGATCCCGGGGCCCGGAGTAGAATAGGTCTTCAGCAACCCATGCTTGCCGTAGGAGGCGACTAACGGGATCGGGTGGTCAGGCTCGCTGACTTGGTTGATGCATGTCATCGATCCCAATTGTGTGGATCGATGCTCATGATAATTATCACTGGATTGTCTGGTCCAGACTCGATTTTTTTCCAGACCGCCGTCATATAGCTGGACATTGCTGAGTGCGGCGTTAAACTAACAAACGACTTCAAACCGGATTGCCTTCGCGGTTTTCAGCGTAAAATAGAAACTATACATATCTAGATCAAGTAGATTTTCCACAATTGTTTTTAAGCTGGCGATTTTTTAGTTTAGACGTACAGTTAAATGTGTGTTCATATCTCTTTTTATCTCAATTATCGAAAGCAAAAGGAAAGGGGAATCGAAAAAAGATCATTGAACGTCATAGAGGTTTCCAGATTATGAACAGGAGAATCCAACACAAAATAAAGCTTCGATAATAATGCAAGCACGTTGAAGTAATCTCTTTGTTTTCAGTTTCGTGTCTAAACAGTGACAAGTCGTGTACATCAGGGATGGACGAACAATGTTTGTTCTGGCCCGTAACGTCCTGGGAGAAATGTGGACAGTCATGTGATACACCAGCGCTCTGTCACCGTAAGTAACAAAAGTGCCTCTCAGTTATCTTCTAGTTATCTCCGAGACAAGTATGACAGGTCGGACGTCACCAATAATATAAATACTTATATTAGGAAAGTAGGATTTCCTTTCCATAAATTTATTTTCTCATAATCAAATCTCTATCTTCAGCGGTTAAGAGGAAAATGTGTCAAACATGAAAGCAAACGTCGTCTGAAGTCGACCTCTGCTCCGATTAGCAAGATCATAACGAAGGAATTGTTTTATAGTTAGACCAATGCATTGGGATGCCGTGTGACAAAAAAAACTCTCCACAGGTCTTTATTTCCACCAACAGTCTACTTTCCCTTTATGTCAAGCAGCTCCATCCTTTCGTGTCGCCATTTCACAGCTTTTAAAGTACAACCGAACGAAAGTACGTACAAAGAGAGTAAGAAGGCGCTTGTTCGAAAGTTGTGTGATCAAGGTTACAACGTTCATTAAGGCTTTCAAAAGGTTTTATTTTGGACATGTGGAGGGCATGTCCACATTGGACGCATCAGTGAACGATATTCCCTATTGGACTTGTTCCCGTGTTTTTGTTGTTCAGGTTGATACCGTGTAACAAAAAAACCTCTCCACAGGTCTTTATTTCAACCAACAGTCTACTTTTCCTTTATGTCAAGCAGCTCCATCCTTTCGTGTCGACTTTTTGGACTTTTTGTTTTTTTTGTTCAGGTTAACAATTGACTTGCCTTAGTATGTGTTTGTGATGGTTCTGTTATGAAATTCATTCCGTAAACTACAAGATATCATAATATCAAAAGTAACACGGGGATAACATGATACAATGAAAATCGCCACATACAACTATTGATCTGCCAGCATGTGCTTGTTGAAGGAGAATCTGGAGAGTCTGACTGTCAGTGTGGCATCTATGCCAGGCACGGACGATGTGAAAAGGAAGCTGACATCCGGGACAATGTCTGCCCTTACACCTGCTCCCTTAGGGCCAGTGAGTAGCCTTCAATTTCCCCCATGAAAGAGACAGACTAAATAAAGGGTGTTAGTTTTTACTTTTATTAATTATTTTAGTCCACAACGAGCGGGCGTTAAATGTGACATATTAATATTCATTGGTGATAATAACGATATACATAATTCTACTGAAATTGTATAACCTGAAAATTTGCCTAAAAATTGTCCTCGTTGATTGAGGGTGTTTGTATCAGGACCTTTTGGAAATCATTAATTGTTCAAATAAAAAAAATATTTTAAGAAATTGTAGTTCTAGATATGGTCGAGAATATAATGTGTGAAAGTCCCAAAATATGATTTGACGGAAGAAATGTAGGTCCTAAAGCAGAAAGCGAAATATACAAAAAAAACATCACTACCACCCACATTCACACTGACACTACCACCCACACCATACTCACTTTCACATCCATAGACCATTCTCACATCCACTCTAACAACCATGTAAAAATAAATTTTACAACCATAAAGCAATGACATTTAATAAGCCCAATTCCGATAACATTTTCAGATATAACCTGTGGCGATCCGAATATCCTCTTCCCTCACGCAGTGGCCTCACTTCAGACAACACCCCACTGGATGGACTCGATGTCCTTCAAGTGTGAGCCAGGCTATATGAACATGGGTCCCTCCTCATGGGTGGCCTGTAGTATCTATGGAACGTTGACTCTCAAATACAATGCTCATGCACCACACTGTGTCCGTAAGTTGTTCATTACTTTTAATTTTTTTTAATTTTAGATTCATTGGTAACAAAAAGTATATCCCCAGCAACACATTTTGACATGCCTGGATTGACATGCTGGTCCATGTTCTCTCCTTTCTATAGTTGTCTCTTTTGGCAAGATAACCCCAATGGGCAGTTATCAAGAAGAACGTCTGATACTTTAAGTAGTTGCTCAAAGTGTGATCTACACCAACTGATTTGTTGTGGGCTGGAACAGACTGGTACTTACCTAACTATCCCGCTGGTACAAGCCCTAACTAACACATTGGTACTTACCTAACTAGCCCGCTGGTACAAGCCCTCACTAACACACTGGTACTTACCTAACCAGCCCGCTGGTACAAGCCCTCATTAACACACTGGTACTTACCTAACTAGCCCGCTTGTACAAACCCTCACTAACCCACTGGTACTTACCTAACTAGCCCGCTGGTACAAGCCCTCACTAACACACTGGTACTTACCTAACTAGCCCGCTGGTACAAACCCTCACTAACCCACTGGTACTTTCCTTACTAGCCCGCTGGTACAAGCCCTCACTAATACACTGGTACTTACCTTACTAGCCCGCTGGTACAAGCCCTCACAGACACGATGGTATTAACCTTACTAGCCCACTGGTACAAGCCTCACTAACACACTGGTACTTTCCTAACTAGTCCGCTGGTACAAGCCCTCACTAATACACTGGTACTTACCTAAATAGCCCGCTGGTACAAGCCCTCACTAACACACTGGTACTTACCTTACTAGCCCACTGGTACAAGCCTCACTAACATACTGGTACTTACTTAAGTAGCCCGCTGGTACAAGCCCTCACTAGCACGATGGTACGTACCTAACTAGCCCGCTGGTACAAGCCCTCACAAACACACTGGTACTTACCTTAGTATCCCGCTGGTACAAGCCCTCACTAACACACTGGTACTTACCCTACTAGCCCGTTGGTACAAGCCCTCACTAACCCACTGGTACTTACCTTACTAGCCCGCTGGTACAAGTCCTCACAAACACACTGGTACTTACCTTAGTATCCAGCTGGTACAAGCCCTCACTAACACACTGGTACTTACCCTACTAGCCCACTGGTACAAGCCTCACTAACACACTGGTACTAACCTAACTAGCCCGCTGGTACAAGCCCTCACTAACACACTGGTGCTTACCTTAGTATCCCGCTGGTACAAGCCCTCACTAACACACTGGTACTTACCCTACTAGCCCGTTGGTACAAGCCCTCACTAACCCACTGGTACTTACCTTACTAGCCCGCTGGTACAAGTCCTCACAAACACACTGGTACTTACCTTAGTATCCAGCTGGTACAAGCCCTCACTAACACACTGGTACTTACCCTACTAACCCACTGGTACAAGCCTCACTAACACACTGGTACTAACCTAACTAGCCCGCTGATACAAGCCCTCACTAACACACTGGTGCTTACCTTAGTATCCCGCTGGTACAAGCCCTCACTAACACGATGGTACATGACGTCACTGACACGACAGCCCATCACCTCAGTAACACAGCCCGTCACCCCAGTAACACAGCGGTACACAATGGTTTAGTCTGTGGTCCCCCGATTTTACATGATCTCACTGACACTTTGGTAGACGTTAGACGTTGGTTGACAATATTTTTCCTTACTAACAGGGAAGCATTGAAATAAAGGCCCATGTGTTCTTTGACGCGATAAAAGACGCCTCACCAATCTATCTTGTCGTTGACGGTAACAATGCCTCCTTTTAAGAACTTAGTTAAACGTGTCTTCAATACATTCACACTATTGATCATATACAATGCTATTCCGTTTCAGCGGAAAAGATATATAGCATGTTCAGATACTCTCCAAAATCGATCCGTCTACATATCACGGAGACTTTTCCTGCTAAATCAGGCTTCGAGTGCGCTGTTGCATGCAGAGAAAGATCGTCATGTATCTACTTCATCTTTGAGAACAACACGTGTGACATCTGCAAGCTGAATAAGTGGACAAGCGGAGGAATAGAGATGTCCGGGAAGCAACTCTGGCAGAAAGTGTTACCGACACAGTATTCTCGTGACTTTGCAACTCCCTAAGGTGTATATCCTTCGATACCAATTGAACCTTACACTGTGTCGTACCCTAACCATATCTGTCGAACCCTAACCATATTTTGTCGAACAAAAATAAACTGTGGCATGGCTTCTCAGTCGGTTACCAATATCAAATTCGGCATAAGTCCGGACTACTGCAAGCACACATCCACGCACGCACGACAAGAAACCAACCAAAATGCTGGAAATGACAAATATGTTACACTTTGGAAAGAGTAAGCGAGTGAGTGTGGTTTTATGCCGCTTACAGCAATATTCAAGCAATATCATGGCGGGGTACACCAGAAATGGGCTTCACACATTGTACCCATGTCGAGAATCGAACCCGGGTCTTTGACGTGACGAGCGAAAGCCTTTAACACTAGGCTACGCGACCGCCCACATCATGGAGAGGAGACACGCACGCACGCACGCACGCACGCACGCACGCACGCACGCATGCGCCTGTATCTTCATCACGTTGATAATAAAGATTAATACTTCTTTGCGCATGATTTTTTTTCATATCGTAATGTCATACATGCTGCAACTTACCACAAAAGACATCTCCAGTCGGACCTTGGGCAGTTGATCCAGTACCCGATACTATGGTAACTGATTCATGTCGTCAGGTTGGTTGGTTGGTTTGTCATTTAACGCCGCCCTCAGCAATATTCCAGCTATATGACGGCGGTCTGTAAATAATCGAGTCTGGACCAGACAATCCAGTGATTGAAATCATGAGCATCGATCCACGCAATTTGGATCGATGACATGCATCAACCAAGTCAGCGAGCCTGACCACCCGATCCCGTTAGTCGCCTTTTACGACAAGGATAGTCACCTTTTACGGCAAGCATGGGTTGCTGAAGACCTATTCTACCCCGGAATCTTCACGGGTCCATGTCGTCAGGGCTGTGATGGGGTACAACAACACAGTCAGGTCACAGGCACCTTTTCCATATGTTTTGGTGTTTATGGATAAACACGTTTATATTATTAAAAAACATTGATATCAGAAATTTCATACAATTCGTTTAATAATATTAATGATAATATATATCTATAACGGGAAGAGTAAATTACACTTCAAAATAAATATAAGCCAGAAAAATCCTTTCCATAATCATAATAATAATAAAGCAACAAAACCTCAATGATCATAATAAAATTGCAGCTAAATCAGAGTTCATTGTGCGATTCCGACTACATCATAAACCTGTGTTACAACCAAAGAATAATGTTAACATGTGGTCGCATAATTGAGGGTATGCTGCCCCACCGGAGGCACTCGTTTCAAACGCATACAAAGGCAAGTCCGTTGTTCACCTGAAAACAAGGATCATGATGAAAAATCGCAATAACCTGTCGCGAGTAGATGGCGATCGAGGGAACGTTGTTTCTGAAGTGCAGAGTGCATGTAACACGACGGGATTGTTTCAGCAGTGGGGTACAACTTTTACTCCTAAATATTTTGTGCTGATCATTTAAGATGAGCATATCAGTTACGATAAGGGATATGTACAAATTGATCAGTGAGTAAGGGAACCTTTCAAAAGTAAAATTTAGAATAAAAAGACATAACTCCCCGAACCTAAAAAAACATCTCCGCTATTCGTGAAATTGTTGACATTCACAAAGAAATTCTTTTGTCAAGTGAAATCGCACTGGCTTATAACGATTGGTGAAACCCATGATCACGCTCATGGTGCTGACAAACAGAGAAACATTACCACAGCTTGACATGCCTGGATTCACATGCTGGTCCATGTTCTCTCCTTTCTATAGTTGTCTCTTTTGGCAAGATAACCCCAATGGTCAGTTATCAAGAAGAACGTCTGATGAATACTTTAAGTAGTCGCTAAAAGTGTGATCTACACCAACTGATTTGTTGTGGGCTGGTACAGACTGGTACTTACCTAACTATCCCGCTGGTACAAGCCCTCACTAACACACTGGTACTTACCTTACTAGGCCGCTGGTACAAGCCCTCACTAACACACTGGTACTTACCTAAATAGCCCGCTGGTACAAGCCCTCACTAATACACTGGTACTTACCTTACTAGCCCGCTGGTACAAGCCCTCACTAACACACTGGTACTTACCTAACTAGCCCGCTGGTACAAATAATCACTAACCCACTGGTACTTACCTTACTAGGCCGCTGATACAAGCCCTCACTAACACACTGGTACTTACCTTATTCGCCCGCTGGTACAAGCCCTCACTAATACACTGGTACTTACCTTACTAGCCCGCTGGTACAAGCCCTCACTAACACACTGGTACTTACCTTACTAGGCCGCTGGTACAAGCCCTCACTAACACACTGGTACTTACCTTAGTAGCCCGCTGGTACAAGCCCCCACTAACACACTGGTACTTACCTTACTTGCCCGCTGGTACAAGCCCTCACTAACACACTGGTACTTACCTTACTAGCCCGCTGATACAAGCCCTCACTAACACACTGGTACTTACCTTACCCGCCCGCTGGTACAAGCCCTCACTAACACACTGGTACTTACCTTACTCGCCCGCTGGTACAAGCCCTCACTAATACACTGGTACTTACCTTACTAGCCCGCTGATACAAGCCCTCACTAACACACTGGTACTTACCTTACTAGGCCGCTGGTACAAGCCCTCACTAATACACTGGTACTTACCTTACTAGCCCGCTGATACAAGCCCTCACTAACACACTGGTACTTACCTTACTAGGCCGCTGGTACAAGCCCTCACTAATACACTGGTACTTACCTTACTAGCCCGCTGATACAAGCCCTCACTAACACACTGGTACTTACCTTACTCGCCCGCTGGTACAAGCCCTCACTAACACACTGGTACTTACCTTACTAGCCCGCTGATACAAGCCCTCACTAACACACTGGTACTTACCTTACTCGCCCGCTGGAACAAGCCCTCACTAACACACTGGTACTTACCTAACTAGGCCGCTGGTACAAGCCCTCACTAATACACTGGTACTTACCTTACTCGCCCGCTGGTACAAGCCCTCACTAACACACTGGTACTTACCTTACTCGCCCGCTGGTACAAGCCCTCACTAACACACTGGTACTTACCTTACTCGCCCGCTGGTACAAGCCCTCACTAATACACTGGTACTTACCTTACTAGCCCGCTGGTACAAGCCCTCACTAACACACTGGTACTTACCTTAGTCGCCCGCTGGTACAAGCCCTCACTAACACACTGGTACTTACCATACTAGGCCGCTGGTACAAGCCCTCACTAATACACTGGTACTTACCTTACTCGCCTGCTGGTACACGCCCTCACTAACACACTGGTACTTACCTTACTAGCTCGCTGATACAAACCCTCACTAACACACTGGTACTTACCTTACTAGCCCGCTGATACAAGCCCTCACTAACACACTGGTACTTACCTTACTCGCCCGCTGGTACAAGCCCTCACTAACACACTGGTACTTACCTTACTAGGCCGCTGGTACAAGCCCTCACTAATACACTGGTACTTACCTTACTCGCCCGCTGATACAAGCCCTCACTAACACACTGGTACTTACCTTACTAGGCCGCTGGTACAAGCCCTCACTAATACACTGGTACTTACCTTACTAGCCCGCTGATACAAGCCCTCACTAACACACTGGTACTTACCTTACCCGCCCGCTGGTACAAGCCCTCACTAACACACTGGTACTTACCTTACTAGCCCGCTGGTACAAGCCCTCACTAACACACTGGTACTTACCTTACTAGTCCGCTGATACAAGCCCTCACTAACACACTGGTACTTACCTTACTCGCCCGCTGGTACAAGCCCTCACTAACACACTGGTACTTACCTTACTAGCCCGCTGATACAAGCCCTCACTAACACACTGGTACTTACCTTACTCGCCCGCTGGTACAAGCCCTCACTAACACACTGGTACTTACCTAACTAGGCCGCTGGTACAAGCCCTCACTAATACACTGGTACTTACCTTACTCGCCCGCTGGTACAAGCCCTCACTAACACACTGGTACTTACCTTACTCGCCCGCTGGTACAAGCCCTCACTAACACACTGGTACTTACCTTACTCGCCCGCTGGTACAAGCCCTCACTAATACACTGGTACTTACCTTACTAGCCCGCTGGTACAAGCCCTCACTAACACACTGGTACTTACCTTACTCGCCCGCTGGTACAAGCCCTCACTAACACACTGGTACTTACCATACTAGGCCGCTGGTACAAGCCCTCACTAATACACTGGTACTTACCTTACTCGCCCGCTGGTACACGCCCTCACTAACACACTGGTACTTACCTTACTAGCTCGCTGATACAAGCCCTCACTAACACACTGGTACTTACCTTACTAGCCCGCTGATACAAGCCCTCACTAACACACTGGTACTTACCTTAGTCGCCCGCTGGTACAAGCCCTCACTAACACACTGGTACTTACCTTACTAGGCCGCTGGTACAAGCCCTCACTAATACACTGGTACTTACCTTACTAGCCCGCTGGTACAAGCCCTCACTTATACACTGGTACTTACCTTACTAGCCCGCTGGTACAAGCCCTCAGTAACACACTGGTACTTACCTTACTAGCCCGCTGGTACAAGCCCTCACTTATACACTGGTACTTACCTTACTAGCCCGCTGGTACAAGCCCTCACTAACACACTGGTACTTACCTTACTAGGCCGCTGGTACAAGCCCTCACCAATACACTGGTAGTTATCTTACTAGCCCGCTGGTACAAGCCCTCACTAACACGACGGTACATGACGTCACTGACACGACAGCCCATCACCTCAGTAACACAGCCCGTCACCTCAGTAACACAGCGGTACACAATGGTTTAGTCTGAGGTCACCCGATGTTACCAGGAAGAACCTGGACTCGAACCAGCTACCACATGTTTCTTGCACGCCAAGCGCGCGGTTTGTTCACACACACCTCAAAGATAATTGATATACCGCATGCATATTTCGTGTTAAAAGTGAGGGAGAAAGATTCCACAATTTTAACTATTGACACTGAACAACCTGAGTATGGAGCTGAAGTGATGTCAACTGATACATGTTTAAGAAACAATTCAATATACATTTAAGAAGATATTCGCAACACGATAATTCAAGAACTATTTGAAACATCCTTAATATTTGTTGTTGTTTTTTGTACAGGCAAATGACGATAAACATATGGTTTGATCCAACATCACACGAAAATTCCACCTATTCTGATCCGGATTTAGTTGGTTCTGTATCTCATGAATGAATGTGAGGTGGGTATTCTATTCTGCAATGGCATATGGTCAATCATTGATGCCCTACGCAACATAATGAAAATGCACGTACTTTTCACTGCTCGAAATTCCTTGTATAAAAGCGCTAATGACAAGTTGAATTCACAATTGCACGGTTAACATATTAAGTTATTGTTAGATTATTGCGTTTGCCTGGGACATTGTGTTACGCTTGAATTTGTATGTGATTTAAACTGCATAGGACTGAACTCTCAAACTGATATATCATGCTAATCACTGTCGCTAAATCAGATGCTCTGATTAATTATAAGTTTTTAATATGCTCTATTAACATAACGAATTCTAGTATTTTTCAAAACGTGAAACGTACATAGCCTCACTGAAGATCACTGCTTCAACGTCTGTCAACAAAGCACAGACTCTCTCTCTCTCTCTCTCTCTCTCTCTCTCTCTCTCTCTCTCTCTCTCTCTCTCTCTCTCTCTCTCTCTCTCTTCTGAACCAAACATTTCTGACACGTGACTCTTCATTTCCAAACTGCAAGACCGTATAATGATTCATATCAATCGAACAGTTGAGTTTGAAAACTTTGGATCAAGTGTATAGGGTTCAGTGTTATGATACTCTTACCAGTGCTTCTACTATGATTTTTCATCCTCTTGCCTGACTGGTCTGATGAGAAGGCTTAGGTTGAAGATTTCATTTCTTCCACTTGTAAATTATTTATCCTATGAAACAAGAATATCTTTTTAAACTTTCAGTGGATAAATTGCATTAATCATGCATAATTACATAATATTGAGAGCGACAAAATCTCCTTCCATATTCATAAGAAATATCCATTTAACGATTCCGACTATGTCATGAACATGTGTTTACGAATCCCAAGAAACTAGCGATGATAGGTGTTCGCGAAAAGATGAGCTCATCCTGCCCCACCGGTGGCACCCGTCATAATAATTGTTGAGCGTTTAGAACAATAATGCCTATGTTCAAATTAAATATTCATAATGGGCGGTCATCCGGCTTGCACATACCTCGGGCACAAATCAGTAGTTGTCCTATTACCGGTGATATGATCGTGACTAACGGGTGATGTTGGCCTGTCTTTTGCACTCTCCTACCCAGAGTTCCTTGCGGCCGGCAGCCAGCTAGCATAGTACCTCTGCCACAGGCCAGCACCATGTGACGATTCGTCACATCTTTCACAGTCCATTCAAGATATTGCATATGCTTTTCATCCGTTTCATGTTTGACAAGTCTACACATTTTCATAAACAAATGTCAAAGAATAGTTACGGTTCATTAAGAAAGTATCCTCATACGTGAACATCTACTTGTTTTTGCGTAGTTATCCTTTGTTTACATTGGTTGTACGGCTCCACGTGCTGTCATCGAAGCCCAACGGAGAGCTAGCTATACGGTCACTTTGATGTATAAATATATATTGTCATGCAACTCACTGTCGCGGTTGTAGAAGCACATCTATATAATTATGCAAAAAACATGTAAAGCGCCCCAAATCCTTGGTTTAGTCCGTCCTATATACTGATTTCTGAAAAAGCGCGTTTGTTTACAAACAAGAGAAAAGTCCGGTCACATGATATGCAAATTAGCCTGTGGCAGTGGTGTTATGCTGAGTCACCACTGCGCCGGAGTGTGCTGTCTTTTGGTGTCGGTATCGGCGTGTTTCGTCTCGAAGATTCTCCGTTGTACACCACGGGCCATGTCAGGAATGGGATCGAGGTCTCATTTCAAGGATAGGTCCGTGTCCCCAAACATTAGTGCCTTGGGTAATTCTATCATGACCAAAGTTATCACCCCTACAACAAGCCTGTAGCTGCCTATCACGTTTGTCTGGATCAGGTTTCGTATACTGTTGAGATGTCATCATGATATAAAAAACTGTGTGAACATAGTCACACGACTATGAAGTTTGACGCTTGCCATTTTGTCCTTTAGCGTTTCCTTCGTCACGTAATCACCGAATTGAAAGTACCGGTTCCGCAACAGTGACAAAATGGAGCGTGAAATGCAGTATTAGTTTCTATCTTTTATAACGGGGTTACACTGATTTTTAACAGTCATTGCTATTTATCCCCAGCTATCTCTTTTTCAATGAGCTAACGGGCTCATACAATATTGATGATACATGTTGTAAGTGACCTGAATAAAAACGACTTCTGGCTTGACCATGCTTACTTGTTTGTTTGTTTGTTTGTTTGTTTGTTTGATTGTTGGTTAACGCCACAGCCAGCAATAAACTATCTGTAAATAAACCAATTCTGGACCAGTAAATCAAATGATTGAAATCATGAGCATCGATCCACGCAATACGGGACATTCCACAATCGCATCCACAATGCCAGGAGCGAAGTATTTTTTCACAATCAAATGTGTTGTGAAAGGTTGCTTTTTAGCTGTTGCAGAGGATACATTTCCTTTGGGTAACAGCAACAAGATCTTTCCAAAGCGGTTTGGAATAAGATCGAGAGACGTTTCGCTAAATCTGATTATTGGTAAGGAAGAGCAAAACCATTTCCCAATATTATGGTTTATCTTTCCCACTGGAATTGATGTCAATTTAACTGGCTTGTAAATGGCTTTTGGTGATTTTTTCATTCTTGAATCCCCACCATTGTTCTCACACGGTGCTTTGTGTAGCTGGACTTCGCAATAGTACTTGATTTCAACGACGTCTTTGAAGATTACCTGTAATGGAATTATTTTATATTGCACCTTTTGTGACGATATTATTGCCTGCCCTGTGACGTTTGTCAGTATTCAGAACAAAGGGGAATCTAAGGGATGTTTTGTGTCACCCCTGAATAACTATCATCCATGGCATGATTCAGATCTCTGTGAACTCGCTTGTGTGTATTCGACACAGTTGTCGCACTGTCTGCACGATGGCTTCTGTGTCGGTTGTGTATGTAGTTCTCTCAATATTGCTGCTACGATGTATCTCAGGTAAAGTTCATTTATTTACACATTGTCACATTGATTATAGAATCATTTGATGTTCATTGTATTCAAGCAACGCTTTCTAAATCCTGTGTACGCTGCCAGTAGGGCAGGACACCCTCCCCTTTTCGTGAACACCTGCTGTCATCACCGATTTTCAGAGATGCATTCATATTATTGTCACTGCCATTTTACCTTTTATTCATAATGGAATCTGTATCGTTGGATATCAAACTGGTTATTCTCTGGCGTTGATTGTTTTGTTTTGTTGAGTATCGGGTACACCTGAATGATTTAGAATGAGTGTCCCCGTGGTGACCCGGGGCAGATAAACAAGAATGTGTCCTCAGCACCCCATTGCTGGTCGTAAAAGGCGACCGAATTTGGCAGCCTGTTTGCCGTTGGCTGTGACCCTGTGTCGGCAGAGGAAGGGATTCTGGTGGTTGAGGGCGACGGAGCTGGCAATAGTGCTCCTTAGTCCAACAAACCACTTCGACCCTAACTTTGCCCAGACGGGCGGTAGAATTGGCCCCATTCTATCAATCGGCTGGTCATGTCATGCCCTGTGCATACCTTTTTGCGCAAACGTTTGGTACTTAAAAATAAATTTATTCAAAATGTTTGAATTTATAAACTTGCTTAGAGCCCTATCTGGTGATGCTGTCCTCCGAATTCTGTACATCTCCAATTAATTGTCATGGGCCTAAATAGCCTGACCCTTAATTTGGTAGATAGTTATAGCTTTTCGCGTCTAATTTGCTGGAGTATACCACCCCTTTATCCTCGGTCTTTGCAACTTGGAAATCCGCTACAGCATAAGACTGTCCTTGTCGACACTCCATGATGGGTGGGGAAAAGGGGTGCAGAATCAATTTCCTTTCGACATTGCTTCCCAACACCTGGTTGAAAAAGAAGATACATAGATACCTCGTCTAACGACGGCACATCCAATCAATCGGACTTTTGGCAACGTTTCTTGGTAATCGAAGCTTCAGACAAAGAACCAATTAAATTAAATCTCCAAAGGTATCTCTGGTATCTGCGGAAAGGTTACACATGTCACCAAGCTTCGTTCTGGCTCTCTCCTTGTAGAATGTGCACAGAGACAACAATCTGTCAATCTTCTCAAATTAAAAGAGTTTGTCAATATCAAGGTTGTTGTCTCAGCGCACAAGACACTGAACTCATGTAAGGGCATTGTCCATGACAGAGCACGCTGCCTGTCCGGCATGGTTGAAGATGACATTGCCAAGGAACTTGACCAACAGTCCGTCACAGCTGTCAAACTGGTTACTGCAGCATTGGTTGGTTGTCGGTTGGTTTGTTCTTTAACTCCGCACTCAGCAATATTCCAGCTATATGACGTCGGTCTGTAAATAAGAAGTCCTATTCTACCCCGGAATCTTTAGCATTGGTGTGGAGGTGTACATCCCCAATCCACTCCGGTGCTACACCTGCCAAGCGTTTGGACATGGATCCAAATCCTGCCATGCCTCTGCTGTTTGTTACCGCTGCGGTGACACGCAGCGTTAAACCCAACTCACTCACTCTTCCATGACACAATGATTGACGTAACGTTCGCCTCGACGTCGGTACACTAGATTCTGTTAAACGCTGTGTGGCTGAGGTGAAAACGAGACTCGTCAGTGAATAGAACTTGTCCCCACTGCATGGCCGTCCAGCGTAGACGCTGTCTGCACCACTGCACATCTGAGGTGACGACATACGGTTTGTGAAGATATTCGTCGAAAGGCCAGGGATGCTTCTTGCAGTCACTGTTGCTGGCTGGAATCGATTTCGTAGGTGTGTTGTTCGAATCCAGTTGTCTTGTCTATTATTGGGTTCCGTCCATCGCTGAAAAATCATTTTGAACCATTGACCACGGAGGTCTCTCCTTCCCTCTCAGACCATGGGAATGGCTTCTTCACACGCCCACGTTCCCCAGTGGACCTCCATGAACAGAGATCTTAATCGTACACAATGGAATTGCAGAAGACTTAGGACCAATTTTAATGAATTGCAATTATTAGTACAAAACTTTCAGCCATCAGCTTTTTGTATTCAGGAAACCTATTTAAAAAATACCGATCACTTTGATATTAGGCAGTACAATTCATATAATGTCTTTTCGCCTCCAGGAGCTAAGGCAACTGGAGGTTCATCAGTTTTGGTGAGGCAGGGTGTCATCCAGAACCCTGTTCCTCTCAAATCCCCACTATAAGATGTTGCTGTTAGTGTAACAATGCACATGCACATTTTTACTCTGTGCTCTCTTTACAATCCTCCATCTTCTTATCTTCATCAAACTGACCTTCAGGCGCTGTATGAACATCTCCCTAAGCCCTGTATCATAACGGGAGACATAAATGGGCACAATCCAGTTTGGGGTAGTGCCAATACAAACGGTAAAGGGAAGATATTTAGAAGATTTCATTTCTAAGAACGATTAATGTATTTTTAAACAAATTTTCTCACAAACTATCAGACAATGGAGAAGATTATAATATTTTCCATAAGTGAGCTTCATACTGCACTTGAAGCCCATGATACTGCGACGGGAGCTGATAATATACATTATCAACTCCTGAAGCATTTACCAGAACCATGTTTAGAAACCCTTCTGCTAATTTTTGATGACATATGGACATCGCGCGAGTTCCCTTCCTCATGGCGTGATGCCATTGTTGTACCAATACCTAAGCCTGGACGTGATCATACTGATCCTTCAAATTATCGACCCATTTCATTGCATTTCCAAAACTATGGAACGCATGGTAAATAATCGATTAGTTTGGTTTTTGGAAACCAACAATCTAATCAGTGATATCCAATGCGGTTTCCGTAAAATCCGAAGTACAATTGACCATTTGGTTCGTTTAGAATCATTTATTAAAAATGCTTTTGTGAATAAACAACATGCTGTGAATATCTTTTTCGATCTTGAAAAAGCTTATGATACCACTTGGAAGCATGGTATTTTAAAAGATTTACACGACTTTGGTGTATGCATACCATTGAGAGACAGTTGCAGCTGTGCCTCAACAAAATCGATTTTTTTTTTGTCTTGAAAATGGTTTTATGTTTTCAAAATTGTTTTCATTTCTGTAGGAAATACAAGCATCATAGAGATCCAGAGCTGTTTAAGATGGCACTCCTATCAAGGTTGTAGAGGTTGCAAAGTTCTTGGGACCTATTTTCGATCATCATTTGACCTTTAGGCCACACATTAATAATCTTAAAACTTAATGCCTGAAGGCTCTAGATTTGTTGAAAGTTGTTGCTAATACAAAGAGGGGAGGTGATCAGACAATCCTTCTCCACTTGTATAGGTCTCTGGTCCGCACTAAATTAGATTATGGCTCCATCGTTTATGGTGTGGCCTGTAAGAGCAATTTACAAAAATTAGATTCAATTCACCATCAGGGCCTACGACTATGTCTTGGCGCATTCCGAACATCTCCTGTGGACAGCCATTATGTAGAAGCTGAAGAACCGTCTTTGAAGCAACGCCGTATAAAATTATCACTACAATATATTACTAAATTACATTCTAACCTATTTAACCCTGCATACAACTGTGTTTTTCAACCCCTTTACGAAGCACTTTTCCACAGTAAGCCTAAGCTGGTCCCACCACTAGGAATTAGGATTAAACCTTTACACATTACAGCTGCCAATATTGACTTAGATAATATTTCTCCTTTCAGGCTTTTGTCTTCTCCCCCTTGGCAACTTGTCAGACCGGAAGTAGACTTTACACTAACACAATTTAAAAAATCAATTGATATATCAACAAGAATATCTACAAGTTAGAAATAAATATAAATCCCATCGTTCCATTATTACAGATTGATCAAAGGATGGTCGCAAGTGCTAGTGTCAATGGATCAAAAACCATAGCATCCCGATTATCAGACCATAGCTCAATTTTCATTGCAGAAGCCAAAGCAATATTAACAGCTCAGGAATATATTAGAAAACAGTCCAGCTGTAAACAGTTCATAATCTTTTCTGATTCATTATCTTGTCTACAGGCAATAAAATCGAGCTCTTCAAGTCATCCATTTATTTTAAATATTTTAGAACTTTATAATGATCTTTCAACTGGCCAATACGACATCGTCTTTTGTCATCAGATGTTACATCAGAGATCTTATGCAAAAGAAATGGGACACCCAAGTAGGTATCGATACATTTGGTGCGTTTAGAATCATTTATTAAAAAATCTATTGTCAACAAACAACATATTGTATCAATCTTTTTCGATCTAGAGAAGGCATTGGATACAACGTGGAAACATGGTATGTTAAAAGATTTGTATGAATTTGGATTCAGGGGCAGATTACCTCAGTTCATATCACAGACAATTTCAAGTACGAGTGGGCTCTACCCTGTCTGATCATTTCGATCAAGATCAGGGCGTCCCTGAAGGCAGCATACTATCAGTCACGCTTTTCAGCATCAAAATTAATAGGCTCACTAAAGTATTAAACAATAGCTTTGATGGTTCACTGTGTGTGGACGATTTCAATATTTCTTGTCGTGGTAAGAATATGAATACAATAGAAAGACAGCTACGGCTCTGCCTTCGCAAAATAACAAAAATAAAAAACGAAAACGGCTTCAAATCTTCTAAATGCAAAACAAACTGTTATCATTTTTGTCATAAATACAAACCCGCATAAGGATCCAGACTTATTTTTAGATGGTACTCCTATCAAGGTAGTAGAGGAGGCCAAATTCCTGGGCCTCATATTTGACCATCATCTCACATTCTTACCACACATCAAATATCAAAAGGCAAAGTGTCTGAAGGCTCTCGACTTGTTAAAAGTCGTTTCAAATTCCGAGTGGGGAGGGGATCAGATAACACTCCTTCACTTGTACAGATCGTTAATACGCTCCAAACTAGACTATGGTTCCATTGTTTATGGTGGAGCCTGCAAAATAGCAATTCAGAAAAATTAGACACAATACGCCATCAGGGCTTAAGGCTCTCTTGGAGCTTTTAGGGCCTCTCTCGTGGACAGGACAGTTTGTATGTGGAAGCTGATGAACCTTCACTCGAACAGCACCGCATTAAACCTTCACTGCAATATATCACTAAATTGCACTCAAATCTAATCCGGCATACAATTGTGTTCTCCACCCTCAATATGAAAACCTGTTTCAAAATCTATCAAACCTGGTTCCACCACTTGGAATCAGAATTCAACCACACATCACTGCAGCTAAAATAGTTTTAAATATTATATCACCTTACCGACTTCTGTCTTCTCCTCCCTGGCAGATGCTGAAGCCAGAAGTAGACATCGCGCTACCCCATCTAAAAAAGTCGGTTACCAATCCTTTGGCATATCAACAATCATATAACCAATTACGCTCCAAATGTTATTCCCACAGGTCCATTTTTACAGACGGGTCCAAGGATGGAGGCAAAGTTGCAAGTGCCACCATAATTGGATCCAGAACTGTCTCCTCAAGAATTCCAGATTCTAGTTCAATTTTTACTGCTGAGGCCAAAGCTATCCTAACAGCTTTGACCCATATTTAACAACAAAACCAATCTAAAAATTTCATCATCTTCTCTGATTCGTTGTCTTGCCTTCAGGCACTTAAAAGTGTCTCACCATATCAACCTATTATCCTTGACATTTTAAAACTATATAGTGATCTTTCTGTTGGCCAATGTGACATCGTCTTTTGCTTGTTACCAAGTCATGTAGGAAAAACTCGATGTAACTCAAAAGTCGATGCTGCAGCTAAAGCAGCTCTTGACAAATCTTTGTCTCCAGTTCTGATCCCGTACAGTTTTCCACGGGGTCTCATGCAAAAGAGGTGGGTGGGACACCCAAGTAGGAAGCAATAACTACACGAATTGAAACCAACAATCAGTCATACCTACTTGCGTTGTCAGTCAAGACATGACGAGGTCGTTTTACGACAATGTTGTATTGGCCACAGTCGGTTTACCCACGAATATCTGCTTAAGACAGATGAGGACGAACCTCCAAAGTGTATCCCTTGTGATGTAAGGTTCACCGTCAAGCATATATTGCGTAAATCTGAAAGATCTCTTTTCCGTGTCAGCGGGCATTTTATTATCAGCTATTTGAAAGAAAATGGTCTGTGTAATAAATTATAGATACGAGGGCTGGCTGAAAAGTTCTAAGCCTAACTGTGAAAGACCAAGTCGATGGTTTTCATTTATTTCTCCACATAGTCCCATTCCAGGTTTACACACTTTTGCCAGCGATGCTGCAAGGCCTGGATGCCGGTCAAGAAGAAATTTTCCACCCTAAAAAAGTCATTCACAGCGGAAATGACGTCATCATTACTAGGAAAATGGCGGCCGGCTAGTTCCTTTTTCATTTTGGGAAAAAGGTGGAAGTCTGACGGGGCCAAATCGGGTGAATAAGGGGGGTGGTCAATGAGTTCGAAGCCACAATCATGGATCGCTGACATGGCAACCACCGATTTGTGAACAGGAGCATTGTCTTGGTGGAACATTCCCCGTCGCTTAGCTTTGATAGCTTCACGCAACTGTCTCAGTAGGTCAGCATAATATCTTCCATTGATTGTCTGGCCTTTTTAAAGATAGTCAATCAGCAGAATACCCTTGGAATCCCAATAGACTAAAGCCATCACCTTTCCAACAGAAGGAACTGACTTGTCTTCTTTTTTTTGGGGGGGGGGGGGGGGGGGGGCTGGTGATTCCGGATGCTTCCATTGATTAGACTCAATTTTGGTTTCTGGTTGAAAGTGATGAATCCAGGTCTCATCCATGGTTAAAAATAGGGCCAAAAAATCATCGGGATCTGCTTCAAAACGGCATAAATTGTCACGGGACGTCAGGAATCTGACAAGTTTCTGATCCGCTGTCAAGAGCTTTGGCACCAATCTTGCAGAAGGTTTTGTCATTCCCAACTCGTTGGTGATAATGTGCTCAACCCTCTCATGAGAGATGCCCACAACACTGGCAATATGTTGAGTGGTGAATCGTCGATCATCCATCACCATGTCATGCACCCGGGTTATGTTTTCCGGAATGGTTGCTGTTGAAGGCCTTCCTGGACGCGGATAATCGTCAAGGCTGTCTCTGCCACGCTTGAATTCCGCAGCCAACTTCTTTACAGTGGAAAAGGAAGGGGCATCCTCCCCTAAAGTGGAGACCGTGTAAGCATGTATCTGTGTTGGAGTTAGCCCTTTCAGTTGCAGGTACTTTATGACTGCCCTACAGCCAGTTTTGGCCATTTCTGGTGATTTCAATGGGTAGGTTCACCAGATGGTCTGGTACAAAGACAATAATAACACCACAGTTGCAGTTCTTATGTCTATGATTCATTAAATGATTGTACTTGTTGGTGGCAAAATATCCCACTTAGGCTTAGAACTTTTCAGCCAGCCCTCGTATGTATGTGAATAATTATATACTTGTTTTTAAGTTTGGTGTGATGCTATTATGAACTGACATTATTGAAGGCTCTGTCCAGGGGGTTAAAGTATTATTGTCCCCCTATGTGACACGTACTCCTATCATAATCGATGTAACTATCATTAACCAGTGTTTTTAAGCCTACTCAATTCCGCGTATTTTTTAATATTGGCTATCATTGTGTACAACTACCAGTAGCTAAAGTGATGACGTAAATCCTGCTGGGTATCATGCAGGAAGCAGAGGTACTGTAAGTCCCCATGCTCCCCAGCGAGGTTGCCTAGCGTTAACGTTGGTGTTTTAACGACGTTGAATTTTAACTCACTCACTCACTCACTCACTAGAATGAACATTACACCAACATGCATGCAGGGTAACGATTTAACGTCCTCTAGTATGTCTCTTAGAAAACCTTTTCGGGACTTATTGCTGTACGTTAATTAGTTGCATGTATTACTTAACTAAATGTATAGACACTATTTTGATATTTGACAGTTACACGTGGTATTTAGCGCCGTCTTTCATTTATGTTTGGTTTTAGTTAATATGACAACGTTGGAGTGTCCAGTGGATGTGCCAGCTGGATACGAGATAAAAGGGAGTTTGGAGTATAACACGTCGCTATATTTCTCCTGCCAAGGATGCAATGGACAAGACACCTGGGGGGACTCAGAATGTAAACCGGACGGCACGCGGGATGAAGTTACATTACCAAACTGTACAGGTAGGCAGATGTAGACATTAATCGTTGCAAAATATACAAGCATGGTGTGCTTTGTTTTTACATCTTAGTTAACATTCATATCAATGACGTTTTGATAAATTTCCATGAAGCCAGCTACAGCGGTGTACAACTGAAAAAATATACCCGCCAGCATGAGAACATACATTTTGCCGATCCCTGTATATCCGCAATTCAACATCATTACAGTGAAATGTATATTCACATTCCCGTTAGATGTACGTGATGCACACAGCCTTAACATATACGAATTATCATCTGGAGCTGCCCTGCAAATATGGGAAGAAACAAACGCTTCGCATCTCAGTCTCTTTTGTTTTCAAATTGTGGTAAATGATAAATATGGCAGTTTGATTGTCGGCTCCATTTACAATTCCACACTCGAGTTCATAAAACTGAACCAGTGAAGATCCGGGGTAGAATAGGTCTTCATGATCAGCAACCCATGCTTGCCGTAAAAGGCGACTATGCTTGTCGTAGGAGGCGACTAACGGGATCGGGTGGTCAGGCTCGCTGACTTGGTTGATGCATGTCATCGATCCCAATTGTGTGGATCGATGCTCATGATAATTATCACTGGATTGTCTGGTCCAGACTCGATTATTTACAGACCGCCGTCATATAGCTTGATATTGCTGAGTGCGGCGTTAAACTAACAAATGACATCAAACTGGATTGCCTTCCCAGTTTTCAGCGTAAAATAGAAACTATACATATCTAGATCAAGTAGATTTTCCACAATTGTTTTTAAGTTGGCGATGTCTTAGTTTAGACGTACAGTTAAATGTATGTTCATATCTCTTTTATCTCAATTATCGAAAGCAAAAGGAAAGGGGAATCGATAAAAGATCATTGAACGTCATAGAGGTTTCCAGATTATGAACAGGAGAATCCAACACAAAATAAAGCTTCGATAATAATACAAGCACTTTGAAGCAATCTCTTTGTTTTCAGTTTCGTGTCTAAACAGTGACAAGTCGTGTCCATCAGGGATGGACGACCAATGTTTGTTCCGGCCCGTAACGTTCTGGGAGAAATGTGGACAGTCATGTGATACACCAGCGCTCTGTCACCGTAAGTAACAAAAGTGCCTCTCAGTTATCTTCTAGTTATCTCCAAGACAAGTATGACAGGTCGGACGTCACAAATAAAATAAATACTCATATAACGAAAGTAGGATTTCCTTTCCATAAATTTATTCTCTTATAATCAAATCTCTATCATCAGAGGTTAAGAGGAAAATGTGTCAAACATGAAAGCAAACGTCGATTAGCAAGATCATAACAAAGGAATTGTTTCATAGTTAGACCAATGCATGGGGATGCCGTGTGACAAAAAAAAACTCTCCACAGGTCTTTATTTCAACCAACAGTCTACTTTCCCTTTATGTCAAGCAGCTCCATCCTTTCGTGTCGACTTTTTGGACTTTTTGTTTTTTTTGTTCAGGTTAACAATTGACTTGCCTTTGTATGTTTTTGTGACGGGTATGTTGTGAAATTCATTCCGTTAACTACAAGATATCATAATATCAAAAGTAACATGGGGATAATATGATACAATGAAAATCGCCACATACAACTATTTATCTGCCAGCATGTGCTTGTTGAAGGAGAATCTGGAGAGTCTGACTGTCAGTGTGGCATCTATGCCAGGCACGGACGATGTGAAAAGGAAGCTGCCATCCGGGACATTGTCTGCCCTTACACCTGCTCCCTTAGGGCCAGTGAGTAGCCTTCAATTTCCCCCATGAAAGAGGGTGTTAGTTTTTACTTTTATTCATTATTTTAGTCCACACCGAGCGGGCGTTAAATGTGACATATTAATATTCATTGGTGATAATAACGATATACATAATTCTACTGAAATTGTATAACCTGAAAATTTGCCTAAACATTGTCCTCGTTGATTAAGGGTGTTTGTATCAGGACCTTTTGGAAATCATTAATTGTTCAAATAAAAAAATATTTTAAGAAATTGCAGTTCTAGATATGGTCGAGAATATAATGTGTGAAAGTCCCAAAATATGATTTGACGGAATAAATGTAGGTCCTAAAGCAGAAAGCGAAATATACAAAAAAAACATCACTACCACCCACATTCACACTGACACTACCACCCACACCATACTCACTTTCACATCAATAGAACATTCTCACATCCACTCTCACAACCATACTGACATCCTCACCCACGTCCACACCCACGAACCACCGCCTCCGTGGTCATGTGGTAGAGCGTCCGCCCGGAGAGCGGAAGGTCCAGGGTTCGATCCCGGGCCGCGTCATACCAAAAGACGTTAAAAGATTGTACTTGTTGTTACCCTGTCTGGCGCTCGGCATTAAGGGGCTAAAACAAGGACTGGTCGGCTCGGAGTCAGTATACTGTGTCTGAGTGGGGTATTCATGTTAAACTGCGGCATGGTATCTCAGTGAGCTAGCACTATAAATCGGCATCAGTCCGGACTAGTACAAGCAGCCACACACACACATACACGTGCATGCACGTCGCTATATAAGTGCAATAATCTTGGACGCGACGTTAAACCCAATTTTTCCTCACCTCACCTCACACCCACGAACCACACACACGCACCAGCCCACCACACCACCAAAAAAACCCACATAAACACACACATTGCCGAAAAATAAATTTTACAACCATAAAGCAATGATATTTAATAAGCCCAATTCCGATAACATTTTCAGATATAACCTGTGGCGATCCAAATATCCTCTTCCCTCACGCAGTGGCCTCACTTCAGACAACACCCCACTGGATGGACAGGATGTCCTTCAAGTGTCAGCCAGGCTTTATGAACATGGGTCCCTCCTCATGGGTGGGCTGTAGTATCAATGGAACGTTGACTCTCAAATACAATGCCCATGCACCACACTGTGTCCGTAAGTTATTCTTCGCTTTTAATTATTTGAATTTAAGATTCATTGGTAACAAGAAGTATATCCCAAGCAACACATTTTGACATGCCTGGATTGACTTGCTGGTCCATGTTCTTACCTTTCTAAAGTTGTCTGTTTTGGCAAGATAACCCCAATGGTCAGTTATCAGGAAGAACGTCTGATGAATGCTTTAACTCGTCGCTCAAAGCGTGATCTTCACCAACTGATTTGTTGTGGGCTAGTACAGACTGGTACTTACCTAACTATCCCGCTGGTACAAGCCCTTACTGACACACTGGTACTTACCTTACTAGCCCGCTGGTACAAGTCCTCGCTAACACACTGGTACTTACCTTACTAGCCCGCTGGTACAAGCCTCACAAACACACTGGTACTTCCGTTACCAGCCCGCTGGTACAAGCCCTCACTAACACACTGGTACTTACCTTACTAGCCCGCTGGTACAAGCCTCACAAACACACTGGTACTTCCCTTACCAGCCCGCTGGTACAAGCCCTCACTAACACACTAGTACTTACCTTACTAGCCCGCTGGTACAAACCCTCACTAACCCACTAGTACTTACCTTACTAGCCCGCTGGTACAAGCCCTCACTGACACACTGGTGCTTACCTTACAAGCCCGCTGGTACAAGCCCTCACTGACACACTGGTGCTTACCTTACTAGCCCGCTGGTACAAGCCCTCACTGACACACTGGTACTTACCTAACTAGCCCGCTGGTACAAGCCCTCACTGACACACTAGTACTTACCTCACTAGCCCGCTGGTACAAGCCCTCACTGACACACTGGTACTTACCTAACTAGCCCGCTGGTACAAGCCCTCACTGACACACTGGTGCTTACCTTACAAGCCCGCTGGTACAAGCCCTCACTGACACACTGGTGCTTACCTTACTAGCCCGCTGGTACAAGCCCTCACTGACACACTGGTGCTTACCTTACTAGCCCGCTGGTACAAGCCCTCACTGACACACTGGTACTTACCTAACTAGCCCGCTGGTACAAGCCCTCACTGACACACTAGTACTTACCTCACTAGCCCGCTGGTACAAGCCCTCACTAACACACTGGTACTTACCTTACTAGCCCGCTGGTACAAGCCCTCACTGACACACTGGTGCTTACCTTACTAGCCCGGTGGTACAAGCCCTCACTGACACACTAGTACTTACCTCACTAGCCCGCTGGTACAAGCCTCACAAACACGATGGTACATGACGTCAATGACACGACAGCCCATCACCTCAGTAACACAGCGGTACACAATGGTTTAGTCTGAGGTCACCCGATGTTACATGATCTCACTAACACGTTGGTAGACCTTTGACGTTGGTTGACATCATTTTTCCTTACTAACAAAGGCCCATGTACTCTTTGACGCGATGAAAGATGGCACACCAATCTATCTTGTCGTTGACGGTAACAATGCCTCCTTTTAAGAACTTAGTTAAACGTGTCTTCAATACATTCACACTATTTATCATATACAATGCTATTCCATTTCAGCGGAAAAGATATATAGCATGTTCAGATACACTCCAAAGGCGATCCGTCTAGTTATCACGGAGACTTTTCCTGCTAGATCAGGCTTCGAGTGCGCTGTTGCATGCAGAGAAAGATCGTCATGTATCTACTTCATCTTTGAGAACAACAAGTGTGACATCTGCAAGCTGCATAAGACAACAGGCGGAGGAATAAACATGTCCGGGAAGCAACTCTGGCAGAAAGTGTTACCGACACAGTATTCTCGTGACTTTGCAACTCCCTAAGGTGTATATCTTTCGATACCAATTGAACCTTACACTGTGTCGTACCCTAACCATATCTGTCGAACAAAAATAAACTGTTGCATGGCTTCTCAGTCGGTTACCACTATAAAATTCGGCATAAGTCCGGACTACTGCAAGCACACACGCACGCACGCACGCACGCACGCACGCACGCACGCACTCACGCACGACAAGAAACCAGCCAAAATGCTGGAATTGACAAATACGCCCCGAGTTACGCTTTGGAATGAGTAAGCGAGTGAGTGTGGTTTTATGCCGCTTTCAGCAATATTCAAGCAATATCATGGCGGGGGACAACAGAAATGGGCTTCACACATTGTACCCATGTCGAGAATCGCACCCGGGTCTTCGGCGTGACGAGCGAAAGCTTTAACCACTTGGCTACCCGACCGCCCACATCATGGAGAGAAGGAGAGGTCCTCAAAGACACATTCTGGTACAGTGTCACATCTAAAACGGAGACAAGGGCTGACGATATATTGTTGGGGTGCCAACGGGAGTTCTGTGCCGTTCTTGGCTCAATTTACCATTGATAGTTTTGATTTTATACCCACTGAAAGAAGTGGCTACAACACGGAAAACTCGTCCTCTGACGTCTTAAATTTTGGCACATTTTTCGATTTGCACCAATAGCATATCAGATGTGGGTTTTGTCCATACAAGACACAATATAGTGTGATTATGTTATTACAATTTCTTGTTATTATTTGAACATGTCGCCTGTTCTGTTTCGTTGTTGTAAAAAGTCTCGTGAATGTCTATGAGTAACAAAGAAGTTCCGGTTTGACCAAGGTCACGATTCACTCTCCTACCCAGAGTTCCATGCGACCGGCAGCCAGCTAGCATAGTACCTCTGCCACAGGCCAGCGCCATGTGACGATTCGTCACATCTTTCACAGTCCATTCAAGATATTGCATATGCTTTTCATCCGTTTCATGTTTGACAAGTCTACACATTTTCATAAACAAATGTCAAAGAATGGTTAACTTTCATTGAGAAAGTATGCAAATACGTAAAAATCTACTTGTTTTTGCGTAGTTATCCTATGTTTACATTGGATGTACGGCTCCACGTGCTGTCATCGAAACCCAACGGTGAGCTAGTGACACGGTCACTTTGATGCATAAATATATATTGTCATGCAACTCACTGTCGCAGTTGTAGTAGCATATCTATATAGTTATGCAAAACAATATGTGAAGCGCCCCCAAATACTTGCATTAGTCTGTTCTATACTGATTTCTGAAAAAGCGCGTTTGTTTACAAACAAGAGAAAAGTCCGGTCACGTGATATGCAAATTAGCCTGTGGCAGTGGTGTTATGCTGAGTCACCACTGCGACGGAGTGTGGTCACGATTGTCTCATTAAAACGGATAAACCGAGATCAACCTTGTACGACATACGTGTGACGTACGAAGTAAGTATCTCATCACATGTATCTTCATCACGGGGGTAATAAAGAACAATACGTCTTTGCGCATGATGTTTTCATATTGTAATAATTTCATACTTTGAAGTTTACACTGTTTCTTTCATGCTGATTGGCTGAATGGGTAGTCACGTGATCTGATATTTGGAGTACACACAGCTGTGAACGGACAAAAAAAAGTTCACACGATGTGAACAACTTTTTGTGAAATTGATCTTTCCAGGGTTTCCCCGAATTCTCGATCGGTGTTAACGATCAACTCGTTTTTTCTATGTTCTTTTTAATCCCTGCATTTATCAGCAATATAATTAATTTAGTATTGGTCTTGTAACATTTCATCTGACTTATAAATAAATAAATGCTTTGGTCCTATTGTTTGATGTCGTCTAGCTGCTACATGAAAGAAAATGGATTGTCCTTACGGTGATTTGGATATGGAATGGCTATCTATCAATACTAATAATGCAAGTAAAGAAAATTAATTCTGTAAAATTACTGAGGTGAAACGAAATTGATTTTTTGAACGATATTGACTTTGACGCCTCGCAAGCTCGGAGGTTTAACAGGTTTACCAGCGCTTTTAAATCGTTCACACTTCAATGAACCCATCCAAACTGACGTTCAATTCTTAAATGTCATACATGCTGCAGCTAGCCGAAACGGTCACGGGTCATCTCCTGTCTGACCTTGGGCAGTTGATCCAGTACCCGATACTATGGTAACTCATTCACGTCGTCGGTGCTGTGATGGGGTACAACAACGCAGTCCTTTCACAGGCACCTTTTCAATATATTTTGGTGTTTATTGATAAACGCGTTTATGTTATTAAAATAACATTGACATAAGAAATCTCATACAATTCGTTTAATAACATATATATATATATTTTGAAAATCACAAAATCTTTTCCATGATATTTACAAAATCGTTGCTAAATCAGAGTCCGTTGTTCGATTCTGACTATATCATAACCATGCATGTATGAATCACTATCAAATTGTGATGATACCATGTGTTTGTGTAAGTTGAGCCTATCCTGCCCCACCGGAGGCTCCTGTTACAAAAACATGCAAAGGCAAGTAAATTGTTCATCTGAAAACAAGGATCACGGTGAAAAATTACTTCGTTCGGTATGGGACAACCATTGGTTCACCGTCGGATTGCAATAACCTGTCGCAAGCTTAGCGCGATCGAGGGAACGATGTTCCTGAAGTGTAAGGTGCATGTAACAGGAAGCGATTGTTTCAGCATTGGGGTACAACGTGTACTCCTAAATATCTTGTGCTGATCATTTAAGATGAGCGTATCAATTACGATAAATGATATCCACAAATAGATCAGTGAGTAGCGAGTGAGCGAGTTGGGTTTAACGCCGCTTTTAACAGTATTCCAGTTACATCGCGGCGTGTCAGCTTAATGTGGGAGGAAAGCCCGAAGTGATGCAGGTCGAAGACGTTTACCACTTCGGTGAACCCACGAGCACGGGTATGGTGCTGACAGACCTAGAAACATAATCGGGGCGAACCGAGATTCGAACCCACAATCATAGGTTTCTGGCGTGCCCAAGGGACGCAACTCTGCACAGCGAATCGCGGCGCCTTAGACGACTGGGCCACCCGTGCCCCCAGATCAGTGAGTACGGGAGCTCCTCGAAAGAAAACTGTAGAATAAAAAGGTTAATTCTATACAAAGTAAGACATTACTCTCCGAACCTAAAAAACACCCCCAACATTGGTGAAACTGTTGGCATCCTCAAATAGATGTTTTTTCAGTGAAATCGCACTGACTTATAACGATTGGTGAAACCCATAATCACTAGCATGATGCTGAAAAACAGAGACACATTATCAGGACGAACCTGGAATCGAGCCGGCGATCATATGTTTTTTGCACGCCAATGGGACGCAACTATACACAGCGACATACAGCACGACTGAGACACCCGAAACCCCTTGATGACAAAAGCTGATACATGTTGTTCAGTGTGATGAGATGCAACCGCCTGGAAAGATTATTCCGGCGGATGGAAAAGTTGCAGACCTGGACCCTCCGCTACCCTCATTACCACCCAGGTTTATGTCCCCATTGAGTGTTTGATGTTTTAACGCCGCACTCAGCAATATTCCAGCTATATGAAGGCGGTCTGTAAATAATCGAGTCTGGACCAGACAATCCAGTGATTGACATCATGAACATCGATCCGCGCAACTGGGATAGATGACATGCGTCAACCAAGTCAGCGAGCCTGACCACCCGATCCCGTTAGTCGCCTCTTACGACAAGCTAATCGCCTTTTGCGGCAAGCATGGGTTGCTGAAGACCTATTCTTTTGAATGTTTGAAGTGCTTCCTTACTGATATCAAGTCTCCGCGGGTTAGAAGGGACCTAAGAATGCAATTGAATGTACGCTGAAACTATGGCATGGATGACAGTTGCCTTTCTGAGCGTGATCATCTTTGTTTTTGTTGAAAAAGCGCACGGGTTGTTCATTCACTCCTCAAAGTGGCAGACTTAGATTCTTCCATTAAAATAATTGGACCTGACATAATGTCAGCTAATACCTGTTTCACACAATAGTTATTTCAAACAGTTCTTAATTTCGGCACAATTAGACATGGAGGTGACGTGGTTATTCTATTCTGCCATGACATTTGGTGAATCATGTAATGTCCTACATTACATGATGAAAATGTCCACCATGCCATGGTTCAAAAGACCCTGCGCCGCGATTCGCTGTGCAGAGTTGCGTTCCTTGGGCACGCCAGTAACCTATGATTGTGGTTTCGAATCCCGGTTCGCCCCGATTGTGTTTCTAGGTTTGTCAGCACCATACCTGTGCTCGTGGGTTTCACTGAAGTGGTAAACGTCTGAGACCTGCATCACTTCGTGCTTTCCTCCCACATCAAGCTGACACGCCGTGATATAACTGGAATACTGTTAAAAGCGGCGTTAAACCCAACTCACTCACTCACTCAAAAGTCCCTGTGCCAATGACATGGTTAAATTCACAATGGAACAGTTAAAATAACGTTGTTAGGCTGGGACATTGTGTAATGCTGAATGCGTGAATTATATCAGTAATTTATCAGTAATCGCTCTTGTCATACAGCCTTGTGGATAAATTTTGTCATTTTGAATCAATTTGCAAAGATGAAAATATGCCACAAATGAGGAGGTCTCCTTGATCTCTTTTTTATTTCTAGCTCAGGTTTGCAAATCAGCAGAAGAGAATTGGCCATGTGACAATTATTGAACGAAATCATATCACATAACTGGAGTTTAAATTGCCAAATTCCCATTGTTTGATATTACAAATTCGAGCAGAAAATTTGATTCGTTGGCATAAAGTGAAACTAGGGAAATGCATCAGGCATCATTATGGATACGTCATTCTTGTAAATGACTTCCACACGGGTGGCCCAGTCGTCTAAGGCGCCGCAATTCGCTTTGCAGAGTTGCGTCCCTTGGGCACGCCAGAAACCTATAAAATTTGGTTCGAATCCCTGTTCGCCCCGAATGTGTTTCTATGTTTGTCAGCACCATACCCGTGCTAGTGGGTTTCACCGAAGTGGTAAACGTCTAAGACCTGCATCACTTCGGGCTTCCCTCCCACATTGAGCCAACACGCCGTGATATGACTGGAATACTGTTAAAAACTGCGTTAAACTCAACTCACTCACTCACTCTTCCACATAGACTGTATCTGCTAGAAACCATTTTCGAAAGCTTAACTGAGGCCCTTCACGCATTCCCCGACGATTCAAACTGGCATTCTCCTACGTTTGGTGGGCGACAGGACACCTATGAGATACCTACTTATTGGTTGTCTTAAATAGGTATATTCATTATATGAAAAATTACAGTTTCATATGACATTTAAATGAATAAGATAATGTGACACATTTGTAGTGTCCAGTGGATGTGCCAGATGGTACAAGGTTAAAGAGAGTTTGGAATATGTTTTATGCCAAAAATGCAATGGACAAGACAGCTGCGGGATTCAGAATGCCACCACATCTGGCGGATGTTTCGCATTCTCCAATGTACAGACACTACATACAATATTCACCTCTCCTTAAAAATTTGGCATCTGGCATTGCAAACAGTCGTACTGAAGATGTTGTCTCTCAATGAGACATATCGTTAATATGTACGAACGGGTTATACTCCTGAAGCAGCTGCATGAATTCATTTCAAATGGACATCTTTTAAGAGATGAATCCTGGACCATATAGTCACTCACCACTATATGGTAGAGTGAGTGAGTGAGTGAGTTTGGTTTTACGCCGCTTTTAGCAATATTCCAGCAATATCACGGCGGGGGACACCAGAAATGGGCTTCACACATTGTACCCATGTCGGGATTCGAACCCGGGTCTTCGGCGTGACGAGCGAACACTTTAACCACTAGGCTACCCGACTGCCCACTATATGGTAGAAGTAAGACATGTTTTAATACTATTTTCTAGGAAGGACTTTCTTTATATTCACAGAAATTATTTGAGAGGAGAATTAATACCTGGTGAATGTGAGTTCTCAAAAAACGCCAAGGGTTTGCTTGATTATTTATCTCAGAAAAGGACCAAGATAAATTTGATTTTTCGTCTTTGTACACCACTATCCCACATAACTAACTTGAGGAAGAACTTGATTCCTTGACCCATGGAGAATGTGTTACTAAACGTGATGACCATAGGTATAGTTTCAAATCTTCAAAGTTTAATGAGAAAACAATATGTGAAATGTGTTTCAGCCTTTGGTTTCTACATTTCACAACTTTTCAGGTACAACCGCGCGGGCTTTTCCTACGATGATTTTAAAGAGGTCATGCTTAAAAGTTGCTTAAAAGTTCCTTGATCATGGCTACAACATTAACCAACAAAATCTTTCAAAACCTTTTAGAACAGTTTCGAATTTGACGCATCAGTGACTAAAATGATTTCGCTATTTTGAATTGCACCTTATGTTTCCGTGATGTGCCAGGTGAAAAACTAACTTGGCCTTGCATGTATTTGTAACGGGTGCCACCGGTGTGGCAGGATACACTCACCTTTTTGTGAACAGCTGATATAATTACTGTTTGATAGTTATTCAAAGACACATGCTCTTGACATACTAGTAGTCGGAATTGTACACACGACTCGGCTAAGAATATTGAAATGGTTTGTCGCTTTTATTCAGTTAAAACTAGCATTACTTCATTGATGCAATTGTTCATTAAACATGAGTAATTAAATTGAACATTTATTATTGTGCGAAAATTTCCATGAGGGGCGCAGCCTCGAGTGCTTCATTGTCACTGCAGTGTTTTATTGTATGGTAAACAACGACCACAAGTCGTAATACTTATATGAGATATCAACATTATGTAAGGCTCTCTTAGGATGAGACCCGTGAAGATTCCGAGGTAGAATATGTCTTCAGCAACCCATACTTGCCGTAAAAGGCGACTATGCTTGTCATAAAAGGCGACTAACGGGATCGGGTGGTCATGCTCGCTGACTTGGTTGATACATGTCATCGATCCCAATTGCGTGGATCGATGCTCATGCTGTCAATCACTGGATTGTCTTGTCCAGATTCGATTATTTTACAGACCGCCGTCATATAGCTGGAATATTGCTGAGTGCGGCGTTTACCAAGAAACAAACAAACAAACAATAAAACATCATCCCACTGGCTGGACAGGAGCCAGGCTATATGGACAGGGGCAACACTTCCTGGTTGGCCTGTGGTTTCAGTGGAAGGTTGATTATGTTACAGTACGTGGCTCATACACTACATTGTGTTCGTAAGTTACTCTTTACTTATAATTCTTAGAACTGTAGATGCACTGGAAACAAGAAGTGAGGTGCTGAGGTGAAATGGTTTAAAGATTATTGCACTTATATAGCGATGTGTGTGCGCGTCCGTGCGTGCGTGCGTGCGTGCGTTCGTGTGTGTGTTTGCTTGTACTAGTTCGAACTAAAATACTGTCGGAATCGCTATAAACAATTGCCTGTTATAAATGGAAATAATTTTTTCACAAAATATTGCTATTGTTATATCGAGTAAAAATTCCAACGAAAACAGCAGGTTCAGATTTCAATGAGGGAAGTCGGAGGTGGACTATAGAAATATGTGACTCCGTGTAAAACATCCACAATACACAAGTCAGTAGGAGACAATTCTAGATGTGCATCTTATAAAATAACAATATTTGTTTTGACAACACTGCTCCCTTGATGTATGTTGCATTATACGTGCATAGCTACAGCCTTGGTACACGACATGGAGTCTGTAGCACATGTATTCAAGTTCTTTACACTTGAGAGAGACATAGGGAGTGACTGGGTGTATTACTGAACTGCCTACGTTCTGGGGCTTGCTTACCAACAAGTCTACCGTGTGCTTGATAAATAAAACACAGAACGCAGGGGGGTCGTCTCAAAAACAAAACAGGGACGTAAAAGGATATTAGTCAGCTTTGATCCATTTTAAAAGTTTTACAAGCAGTATGACCCCCGTCTTGAAGTAGACTTCGGAAGGATATTAAAGACACAATTAATGTTTCCCTGACTACATTAATTAATTCACTCCACGAGATGTGATTTCAATACCATGCACGTAGCGATGACCGAGCAGTTTTCAGGGGAGAGTATTACATCCTGTCTGTGAGTTCCCATAATCTGCGCACCATTCATGACTATCGGCTTCCAGACCTTTTACCTTGATGAAACCTGGGTGAATAAAAATCATTCCACTGACTTAATGTGTCTACCGTCAGATGGACGAAGCGCACCCATAGTCCCAACAGGTAAAGGTTATCGTGGCATTGTTTTGCTCACCGGAACCCTGATCTGGGGCTTAATGATAGATGGGAGCTAGTTTTCAAGAAAAAATACCTGGTGATTATCATAAGGAAATGAATGGTGATGTGTTTATAGACTGGTTGGAACATCAGCTGATGTCAAATCTAAACAACCCCAGTGTCATTGTCATGGATAACACCAAGTAATATAATGTCCGGGAACCAGATACAGTAAACTACGTTTATAACGAACACGCTTATAACGAACTGACGGAAATAACGAAATGTATTTTGATCCCGTCCTTTTGCTGTATATTTGCTGTATATATGCTTACAATGAACTACGGTTATAACGAACTAAAATTAGTGGTCCATTTGAGTTCGTTATAACCGTAGTTTACTGTACTGCCATGCCAACCATGAGTATTCTGAATTCGGCCTGCAGGAGTATCTAACATCTTGCAATGTCCACTCAGACCATCTGAACCAAAGTTCAACTCAAGGAGAAAATTCATATATTTATTCTGTTAAAAAAACAAATTTTGTTTTAGAAAGAGGCAAAATTAAGAGAAAACATGCATACGGCATCGGTGTCATATTATATTCGTGAGTTAGTGCGTACCTTTCAACTTATGAACATCACTAGTAGTTAGTTAGATAGAAGTTACAGTTTACAATGTATGAAGTAAAATATCTACGGGCATCAAAGTAATCAGCATTACAAATATACAGGACAGATAGGATGTGTTTTGACGAGAAGAATGACTTAATGTTAACATAACCTAGTATCATGTGCGATATTTAGAAACGACATGATGTACAATACATACAAAACCACATAGGGCAATGACTGAGTAAATGCGACAGAAATAATAATACATAGGGCAATGACTGAGTGAGTGCGACAGAAATAATAAAACATAGGGCAATGACTGAGTAAGTGCGACAGAAATAATAATACATAGGGCAATGACTGAGTGAGTGCGACAGAAATAATAAAACATAGGGCAATGACTGAGTAAATGCGACAGAAATAATAATACATAGGGCAATGACTGAGTGAGTGCGACAGAAATAATAATACATTGGGCAATAACTGAGTAAGTGCGACAGAAATAATATAACATAGGGCAATGACTGAGTGAGTGCGACAGAAATAATATTACATAGGGCAATGACTGAGTAAGTGCGACAGAAATAATATGACATAGGGCAATGACTGAGTAAATGCGACAGAAATAATATTACATAGGGCAATGACTGAGTAAATGCGACAGAAATAATATTACATAGGGCAATGACTGAGTAAATGCGACAGAAATAATATTACATAGGGCAATGACTGAGTAAGTGCATCAGAAATAATATGAGATAGGGCAATGACTGAGTAAATGCGACAGAAATAATAAAACATAGGGCAATGACTGAGTAAGTGCATCAGAAATAATATAACATAGGGCAATGACTGAGTAAATGCGACAGAAATAATAATACATAGGGCAATGACTGAGTAAGTGCATCAGAAATAATATAACATAGGGCAATGACTGAGTAAGTGCATCAGAAATAATATGACATAGGGCAATGACTGAGTAAATGCGACAGAAATAATATTACATAGGGCAATGACTGAGTAAATGCGACAGAAATAATATTACATAGGGCAATGACTGAGTAAGTGCATCAGAAATAATATGAGATAGGGCAATGACTGAGTAAATGCGACAGAAATAATAAAACATAGGGCAATGACTGAGTAAGTGCATCAGAAATAATATAACATAGGGCAATGACTGAGTAAGTGCATCAGAAATAATATAACATAGGGCAATGACTGAGTAAGTGCATCAGAAATAATATAACATAGGGCAATGACTGAGTAAGTGCATCAGAAATAATATAACATAGGGCAATGACTGAGTAAGTGCATCAGAAATAATATTACATTGGGCAATAACTGAGTAAGTGCGACAGAAATAATATGAGATAGGGCAATGACTGAGTGATTGCGACAGAAATAATATAACATAGGGCAATGACTGAGTGAGTGCGACAGAAATAATATGAGATAGGGCAATGACTGAGTAAGTGCGACAGAAATAATATAACATAGGGCAATGACTGAGTGAGTGCGACAGAAATAATATTACATAGGGCAATGACTGAGTAAATGCGACAGAAATAATATTACATAGGGCAATGACTGAGTAAATGCGACAGAAATAATATTACATAGGGCAATGACTGAGTAAATGCGACAGAAATAATATTACATAGGGCAATGACTGAGTAAGTGCATCAGAAATAATATGAGATAGGGCAATGACTGAGTAAATGCGACAGAAATAATAAAACATAGGGCAATGACTGAGTAAGTGCGACAGAAATAATATAACATAGGGCAATGACTGAGTGAGTGCGACAGAAATAATATAACATAGGGCAATGACTGAGTGAGTGCGACAGAAATAATATGAGATAGGGCAATGACTGAGTAAGTGCGACAGAAATAATATAACATAGGGCAATGACTGAGTGAGTGCGACAGAAATAATATAACATAGGGCAATGACTGAGTGAGTGCGACAGAAATAATATAACATAGGGCAATGACTGAGTGAGTGCGACAGAAATAATATGACATAGGGCAATGACTGAGTAAGTGCGACAGAAATAATATAACATAGGGCAATGACTGAGTGAGTGCGACAGAAATAATATAACATAGGGCAATGACTGAGTGAGTGCGACAGAAATAATATAACATAGGGCAATGACTGAGTGAGTGCGACAGAAATAATATAACATAGGGCAATGACTGAGTGAGTGCGACAGAAATAATAATACATTGGGCAATAACTGAGTAAGTGCGACAGAAATAATATGAGATAGGGCAATGACTGAGTAAATGCGACAGAAATAATAAAACATAGGGCAATGACTGAGTAAGTGCGACAGAGATAATATAACATAGGGCAATGACTGAGTGATTGCGACAGAAATAATATAACATAGGGCAATGACTGAGTGATTGCGACAGAGATAATATCACATAGGGCAATGACTGAGTGAGTGAGTCTGGCATAACTTCACTAATACCACGGCGGGGGACACCAGAAATGGGTTTCACACATGTTACGTATGTGGGAAATTGAACCCGGTTTTGCGACGAACGATTTACCACCGCCGCGACAATTAGCCTCTCGACCATCTTTTTTTTAAAAGTATATAAAAATAACTGATGTACACTGTCACGATATATGATTACTGACCACACGACATATTTAGCTTCAAAGGTATTTGCCTCAAACAAGTTTAGAAACGTTTCTAAATTCGTTACTTACAATTATGTGTTATGAATCTTATCCCTATACATACAGACCCATATCGATGAATCTGTCTTGTTCGGTAGCCTCATTACTAACCAGCGTTGAGAAAGCTCATATTCTAATTTTTATCCAACAAGTATGTATACAGAACAATGTGATTCTCTTCACACTCAGTTTAAGACACACATGTGTTTTGAACCAGTCTCTCCCTCTGGGCCCAGCTCAAACCATTTCTGAAAACTGTCTTCTTCCCACCACAGTTCAATCCGTCGAGTATCCCAGTAGCCTACAGCAAGAGTCTTGTTAAAAATGACCATTGCTGTTGGGCTGGACCATTCAACAGTATCCATGTATTCGGGATCCTCATCGCTGTCCAGAATCTTTCGCCATATCTCATCTCCAATATTGTAATAGAGAATTCGTGCTGTCTTGTCCAGGGTAAGTGTAGCAGTAATACCCTCATCATTGACTAGTGGGTCTACGAGTACGGCTCCTACCTTCTTACCTGTGTAGTCGATCTGTTCGATCATGCTTCCACCACGGAGAAAAACAAACACACACCTTGAAATGTCGTCAACAGCGATTCCTGATGGCTTTTGTTTTATTTTGTATTCGACCAATCTACTGTTTTTCGCGTGGTTAAGCGGAACCCGCACAACGTAATATTTCTGTCTTCGTGTAACCTTCTCTATGACATAAAGAACATTTTCCCTCGTGTCTATCCCCAACGAAAAGCAGTGCGCACATGCTTTAAACCTTTCTGTCTTCCCGCTGATTAAGTTTATTGTGTTAATGGCACTGCGATCAGTAACGGTTGCCGTGAACAGCAGCATCGTGATAGGGTGATATGCAATACCCAGGATCCCAGGTGGGGATTTCAGCGTCCATCTTGCTTTACTTGCAGTGTCAAAAACTAAGATATCCCCAGACTTGTGTTCACCAACAGCCAGTCTTATTCCCGAGTTGCCCTTGTTTTCATCTGTTGCCGATCTGATGCATGAACACTGGGGTTCATCTTCCTTGTTGTTAAGGTTGCTTATGATTTCTGTAAGCAAAGAGTTTTCTTGTTCGAGTTTATCCATTCTTGTTTTCAAGCCCAGCAACTCGTGTTTCTCTATCAGGAACATGTTCTGCAAGTATTTCATCTGATGTTCGCGGGACCGGGCAGTGTCATCCAGTACTTGTTTCTTGATATCTTGGGTGACCTCAATTCGCCAACCCTCTAACTTGACATTTAAAAGATATGCAATAACAGTGCTGTCCGAACTGGTCACAATGCCGACAGCTATTAAAACAACGCAGAGTCCAATGACAAAAACTCTTGCAGCGTCCATACTGATCACTGAATATTTCACTTTGTGAATACGCGTAGAGGAGGCTCGATATTGTTGTGATGTAGTAGATGTGAAGAGTCTCTACTTCAGTGGCCGGATGCAACGTCTCCTGTTCTACGTATTTACGTCATGTCCGTGTTGGCCGTGCGTTCAAAGGTGGTTTACACGAGAAACGTGTTTACAGAGGCCAGCATGTTTCACTGAGGCTAAGCGTTTGATATCCGAATATGAACTGAATGGCTTACTTGATTTGCTATTTACAAGATGCTGATTAATTCCCTTTGCATATACGATATGATACTGAGGTGTAACAAATGGGGTGCAATCGCAGTGAGACATCAGTTAATTTATGCTATCCTAATGAAGATATGAGTCGGCGAACTAACAGTGAGTAAGTCAGAGGGCAACAAGTCATATCCAGATTAAGACTTAAGTCTAACGGTGAAATGTAAGCATGTCGCATGCTAAGGTAGGAGTCTGAGAGAACACATGTTCATATCTCAACATGAGTCAACGATTCAGTGGTTTGAAGTCAGCAGCTATCATGTCATGCGCAGAGATATGAGTTAACAAGTCAGTGATTAGCATATCATATTAGCCTGTCAACAGTTATGTCATAGCCAAAGATATGTGTCATCGAATCAACAGTTAACATGTCATATCCTAAAATATATTTACCTGTCAACAGTTATGTCATATCCAAAGATATGTGTCATCGAATCAACAGTTAACACGTCATATCCTAAAATATATTAATTGAGTCAACAGTTATGCCATATCCAAAGATATGTGTCATCGAATCAACAGTTAACATGTCATATCCTAAAATATATTAATTAAGTCAACAGTTATGTCATATCCAAAGATATGTGTCATCGAATCAACAGTTATCACGTCATATCCTAAAATATATTAATTAAGTCAACAGTTATGTCATATCCAAAGATATGTGTCATCGAATCAACAGTTATCACGTCATATCCTAAAATATATTAATTAAGTCAACAGTTATGTCATATCCAAAGATATGTGTCATCGAATCAATAGTTAAAAGGTCATATCCTTAAATATGTTGTCGAGGCTTCAGTTAACACGACATACCCCAAGACCTGGAGCATCAACTCCACACAATTACATCTACCTCAGTGACTACACTGTTACAATGCAAAAGCTATATAATATTCGACATTGTTTGCTGTACCCAACTGCGCTCGCTCACCCATGAAATGGTCATGGCGCATGAACATCTTTGTTAAGTCGCCATTACTTCTGAGCAGAGACGGATCCCACAGGGATGGCAGATGGAACGTTTGGTTGGGACTCAGGTCATCCTACAGTCGTCTAACCACGTAAGGAAATCCTGGCCATGTGAACCCCATTGAAGCACTCAGAACACTTCCTCCTTCCCGTGAGCCCACAATGTGGAGAGTGGAGTGGATGACGCGACTTCCCCTCCCCACTTACTTCCGCTTTGCTCGTAGATCTTATCATATACATTAAAGTTGCAACGGCACTTCCGTAAATATGACGAATATAATACATAAACGTTGGAGAATAACCAGTCATATCACGATTACCAGTCGAAACAGATTCCATTGAGCGTAAAAGGCAAAATAGCGGGGAAAAGAATATGACTTGATTACTAAAAATCAGTTTTGACACCAGGTGTTCGCGAAAGAAATCTCTACTACTATAAGCAGAGAATGTTGTACGATTCTGACTATATCATAAGTATGTATTAATGAATGACAATTAATTGATGATACCAGTTGTGTGCGAAAATATACAAAGCGAATTCCGGCGCATAAGCGTCTTGGCAACCCTTCTCACCGTGAGTGTGATCTGTCTGTCCATGCATGTGGTAGATATTTATGACGTATATGACGTACCCAAGAACGCAGAACAGATAATAACCAGACAGATTTAATAGACAGGGAATTGTTACATAACATTTTCTGTATATTCCTGCTTAAACAAAGAGCATCGAATTGTATTTCCGAAGACAGTTTGATAACAAGGAATTCAAAGAAATTATGTTTTTTGATGAATATGTTACACAGTATCCCATTCCTTTTGTTCAAGGAATGAGGTCACGGATTATTGACGCTCTCATAGTGCCAATATTTCTTTATATGACGTGTCAACTACATTCTCAAATTTCACCATGAAGCCAATCACTGGCCAATGACTATTCAATCATGCAGCTGTCTACCAATTACGCAGAGTTCAATCACTTATTCACTTACTCACTCGGGAACGGTTTGATCTTGAAATATTGCTGATCCCATAGTTTTCTGTAACGTGTATATTTTGTCAAAAGGAACTGATGGGCCCATGTGCAGATCACGGCTGTCCCCCTGGAAGTCGATGTAGTGTGCATCGTGTGACACAAGCGGCAATGTGTACGGAGGGTAAGCATAGGTTGCTGGGAAGCTAAATTGTAATAATGCAGTGAATAGTAGTAACAACTGTGTAATGACTGCACTGCGGTGAATTAAAAATTAGAAATGCGGCAAATTGTAAAACCTTAAACCTGCTTTAACTAACACAGTAAAACCTGCATGTACGGGTATGGTTCTGCCAATAATTGATCATATTTCCGTGTCGTACACCCGTCACATTCTTTACAAACTTTAACATTACAATATGAATTGATAGGCAATCAAATATGTTCATATTGTTCTCCCCAGTTGGTGTCTATGTATGTTCTGAAGCAGATTTTCCAATCGCAACCTGCACTTACAAATTATGGGCGTGGTTACGAATACAATTAACTTTCACGAGTCGTTGTGGGTACTGTATGTATAGAACAGACATAATACTGGTGTGTATTTCATTGTGTTCATCTTTAGCATTTTTTTTAGCGAGTTACCTTTTGCGCCGCTTTGAACAATACACAATCTGGGAGGAAGCACCCAAAGTCATACAGACGTTTACCACTTTAGTACATGCGACCCCCACCCAAACAATCCAAGAAAAAACCCATGTATGATCAGCAACTCGTTTTGTGCCCAAGCTACTGCGTTATCATACATTGTTTCTATTAAACAAAATATTTCAAACCGTGTACAAAATTCTACAGAATGCCAGTGACTTATTTTATGCTTTAGTCTCTGTATGCTTCATGCACAAATATTGTTCATTCAAGTCATTTTACTTAATTTATCACGAAAGAAGTGTTAATTTCTATGGCACCACGACCTACTTAGATCAGTTGGTTGAAGATGGTGACCAAACAGTCTTTCTTGTCGACAGCGCTGTCGTAGTTGTTGTCGTTGTAGAGGTTCCGGATGCAGTGTTGCCTGGTCTACTTGTCCAGTTACGATTATCAGTAACATGAGATATAACTTTTGATATGAACAAGTTAAGCGAGATATGACTTTTGATATTTACGAGTGCCGTGAGATATGACTTTGATATTAACCAGTTCCTTGAGGAATGACTTTTGCATCGAGCCGCTCCATTAGATATGACTTTTTGTATCCGTGCACTCTGTGGTATGACTTTGTGTATCTCTCCACTTTGTGAGATATGACTTTGTGTATCGCTCCACTCTGTGAGATATGACTTTGTATATACCTCCACTCTGTGAGATATGACTTTGTGTATCTCTCCAATCTGTGAGATATGATTTTGTATATATCTCAGATCTGTGAGATATGACTTTGTATATACCTCCACTCTGTGAGATATGACTTTGTGTATCTCTCCAATCTGTGAGATGTGATTTTGTATATATCTCAGATCTGTGAGATATGACTTAGTTTGTATATATCTCCACTCTGTGAGATATGACTTTGTGTGTCTCTCCACGTTATGAGATGTGACTTTGTGTATCTCTCCACTCTGTGAGATATGACTTTGTATATATCTCCACTCTGTGAGATATGACTTTGTGTGTCTCTCCACGTTATGAGATGTGACTTTGTGTATCTCTCCACTCTGTGAGATATGACTTTGTGTATCTCTCCACTTTGTGAGATATGACTTTGTGTATCTCTCAACACTGTGAGATAGGACTGTGTGTATCTCCCCACTCTGTGAGATATGACTTTGTGTATCCATGCACTCTTTGAGATATGACTTTGTGTATCCCTCCAATCTGTGAGAAATGACTTGTATATATCTCCGTTTTGTGAGATATGACTTTGTGTATCTCTCCACGTTATGAGAAATGACTTTGTGTATCTCTCCACTCTGTGAGAAATGACATGTGGTATCTATCCTCTCTGTGAGATATGACATGTGGTATCTATCCTCTCTGTGAGATATGACATGTGGTATCTATCCTCTCTGTGAGATATGACATGTGGTATCTATCCGCTCTGTGAGATATGACATGTGGTATCTATCCTCTCTGTGAGATATGACATGTGGTATCTATCCTCTCTGTGAGATATGACATGTGGTATCTATCCTCTCTGTGAGATATGACATGTGGTATCTATCCTCTCTGTGAGATATGACATGTGGTATCTATCCTCTCTGTGAGATATGACATGTGGTATCTATCCTCTCTGTGAGATATGACATGTGGTATCTATCCTCTCTGTGAGATATGACATGTGGTATCTATCCTCTCTGTGAGATATGACATGTGGTATTTATCCGCTCTGTGAGATATGACATGTGGTATCTATCCTCTCTGTGAGATATGACATGTGGTATCTATCCTCTCTGTGAGATATGACATGTGGTATCTATCCTCTCTGTGAGATATGACATGTGGTATTTATCCGCTCTGTGAGATATGACATGTGGTATCTATCCTCTCTGTGAGATATGACATGTGGTATCTATCCTCTCTGTGAGATATGACATGTGGTATCTATCCTCTCTGTGAGATATGACATGTGGTATATATCCTCTCTGTGAGATATGACATGTTCTATTTATCCGCTCTGTGAGATATGACATGTTCTATTTATCCGCTCTGTGAGATATGACTTTTGGTATCTATCCGCTGTTCAGATCAACCTTTTGTTTCAGAAATGACAGTTATAATACACCATTCTATGAGATATGATTGTGAAGATCCATATATCCAGATACATATTTGACACTGATAATCTTATCTAAAATATATTAGTACTTCCACAAATTCCACAATGGCTGGGTACTGATTAGCGAATCATTACTGATTTTATAACAGCCGATGATTGTGTGTTTCGGTAAATACACCTAGCGGTTCGCCGTTATCAGTTAATCGCCTATGAAATTATGTATATACATTCCTTATGTTCCATTCTGGACGACTGTTGGCTAAATTGCATATCATCACCAGCGGCTGAAGGGATGGTGTAAATCCTGCTGGGGAGTCGTGCAGGTAGCAGAAGTATTGTAAGTCCCCACGGTCCCCAGTAAGGTGGCCTAACTTTGGTTGCTGGTGATCTATAGCCCATTTTTATATTGTATTGTTGATTGAAAATATAATCTTTTTAATGTTCTCAACTAGTTTTAAAATCGAAACTGTCATACTCTAGTTATTTTTACTGTCCTTCGCTGAGAGATATTTATTCCATTTAAATCTATATACATGTATTATATGTCAGTTCTCGTTACAATATGGCTGAAATACTGCCGATGTGACGTTAAATCATAACTCACTCATTCACCATTCCGGACGAGGTAATATAGTCATGTCATATCAACATGTCCTTGCTGAAGGAAGTAACTGAAACGGACGTAAAATGTTCACAAACGCGTCATGAAAACAGAAATATACCCCAAACGCGTAGTCCATCGTCCATCCCTGGTAAGCCTGCTTGTTTGTTGTTTAACACCGCACGCAGTAGTATCTCTATAATAGCTATATGAGGGCAGTCTCCAAATAACACAACTCACTCACTCACTATTATACTTTTTTAATTATGATGTTAATTAATCTCAAGGTCACTACGGATGCATGACGTCACGTCATATATACCAGTAACGTGAGATATGACTTATGATATTTAACAGTTACGTGAAATATGACTTTTGATATTTACCAGTACGCACGGATGCACGACGTCACGGAGCTGCACGGCACAGTGTGAAATCACGCCTACGACGTTGACGTCAAAGAGCATGAATATGACGCCATTAACATCTCCATCGGATGACATTTTATGCATTATGCCATTATATAAGACAGCTACGCAATAAAACATTGTTCTATCATGACGTCATTCCTGGAGATTCGAGCAGGCGCTCGCAAGTGGATAACGTCGTATATTGGACGACGTTATTTTTGAGAGGGGAGTGTCGAGTGAGTTGTTCCCCATAGATGTAGCTGGACAAACGCAATGGATGAACTATCGCATCCGAACGTGGGAGAGATGTGACAATCGGTTGTGGGAGAAAAGGTAAGGTAATCGACGTGCGGATTGTGAGAATATGCGGGAAATACCCACCTCTGCAGAAAATGGACTTGTCCGACATTGCCGAGGTCGGATTCTATTGAGGGAGTCTTCATTATTTAAATACGTGTAAATCATTTCATCATCATCCTAAGAGAGCCTGTACATAATGTTGATATATCATATAAGTATTACGACTTGTGGTCGTTGTTTATCATACAATAAAACACTGCAGGGACAATGAACCACTCGAGGCTGCGCCCCTCATGGTTTATTCTCCCTGCAGTGTTTTTTATGTACGATAAACAACTCCCATTCGTTAATTTCTTAATTCTTTCATGAGTGAGTATGGTTTTACGGCGCTTTTCGCAATAATCCAGTAATATTCATGGCTAATCAAGGCCTTAGCTGTAAAATTGCTGATGCGGCATAAAACAATACTGATTCATTCATACGGCGTGACTACCGAACGTGTTAAACACAAGGTTTCCTGATTATCCCTTCAACTGACTGTGGGTTAAACAGACTATCCATTGGTCTTCAGCAACAAGTTCAAGTTTATTCTGAGAGGCGAGTGACCGGATCGGATGGTCAGACTAGGTGACTTGGTTGATGCATGTCATCGTATGCCTTTTGCGTAGATCGATGCTTATGATGTCAGTCATAGGACTGTCTGATGCAGACTCGATTATTCACAGATCGCTGTCATATAGCCGGAATATTGCTCAGTGCGGCGTTAAAAAACAAACAAAACAAACTATCCAACTCGAAACCCGCAATTACGAACAATATTCCCGCCCACCACCCTAAAGGACAGGTGTTTGTATTCTAAAATATTCATTTATGATTATTCGAAGCATCATTCACATCCCATAATGAACCCATCAAATAAAACGGAATAGAGATGAAATTACTTTGTAATTGTACCTGGCAACAGTCTCGCGCTCCAGGCAACGACATTGTAGACAGATGCTTGTCGGAATCGTCATCAGCTGGGAGTCATCGCCTGAATCTCATTCCAACATTTGAAGCTTACTTTTTCTCCGCAAGGGTTTGAGGGAATTAAAGATCTTCATATCACTGAAGTCATGGAAACTGTAGCAGAAAATAAATAGTTACCAATATAGTAAAGTGAGTGAGTGAGTGAGTATGGTTTTACGCCGCTTTTAGCAATATTCCAGCAATATCACGGCGGGGGACACCAGAAATGGGCTTCACACATTGTACCCATGTTGGGAATCGAACCCGGGTCTTCGGCGTGACGAGCGAACGCTTTAACCACTAGGCTACCCGACCGCCCCCAATATAGTAAAGACAGTTCATGTCGTTTGTCATAAGGTAATGAGTGAGTTGGGTTTAATGCCACTTTTAGCGGTATTCCAGTAAAATCACGGCGTGTAATATCAAACCATGGGAATTTGGCAATTTAAACTCCAGTTATGTGATATGATTTCGTTCAATAATTGTCACATGGCCAATTCACTTCTGCTGATTTGCAAACATGAGCTGGAAATAAAAAAGAGATCAAGGAGACCTCCTCATTTGTGGCATATTTTCATCTTTGCAAATTGATTCAAAATGACAAAATTTATCCACAAGACTGTATGACAAGAGCGATTACTGATAAATAACTGATGTAATTCACACATTCAGCATTACACAATGTCCCAGCCTAACAACGTTATTTTAACTGTTCCATTGTGAATTTAACCATGTCATTGGCACAGGGTCTTTTGAGTGAGTGAGTTATATCACGGCGTGTCAGCTTGATGTGGGAGGAAAGCCCGAAGTTGTGCAGGTCTCAGACGTTTACCACTTCGGTGAAACTCACGAGAAACATAATGGCGAACCGAGATTCGAACCCACAATCATACAATGTAGGTTCCTGGCGTGCCCAAGGGACGCAATTCTGCATGCCTTAGATGATTGGGCCAACTCATTATGGTAACGGTGACTGTATGTTGTAGAAATGACTGTTTGTTGTAGAAATATTGTTGTAAATAATTGGTTTTTTCATCGCACATCTCGTGAATTCGGTTGAGATTCTTGAAACTTTGTAAAGATCTTGAAAAATTGTTCCGGTTTGCTATGACGTATTTCACAAATCATAGCTTTTACTTTATTAAAGAAAGCTGTTAACATATTGTCCATTATGACAAAGACTAATGCACTGTTTTTCCTATTTTTTTGTGTTGACGTTTGTTTTTCGTTCTAATTGTTATTAAATTCATTGTTTTGCCTTATCTTTTCTTTTTATGTGGTGTGTGCTTTTGGGTGTTTTGTGGTTTTTTTTGTTTGGGGCTTTGCTTTTGAGGGGTATTTCTTATAAATTGAAGTGTAGTTGTCAGGTCTACAGTACAGCAAGTTTATTGTATACGATCTATCTGGCTCTGATTATGTTTAAGAACCCACCTCACAGCTTCAACAGAGACCTCTTCATCACTGATGCTGATGTAGCTGACTGATGGATACTCATTGTTGGAGTCCAAGCTTACAATTCCCTTACATCTTGTATGTCAGTCAGCGATTGCATTTCCTTTTTTGTTTAACGCCGCACTCAGCAATAGTCCAGCTAAATGATGGCGGCCTGTAAAAAATTGAAATTGTACCAGACAGTCCACTGATTGATATTGTCGTCGTACTCGGGCGACGTAGATCGTCGTTCATTACAAGGATCTACGCCGTCGGGGTACGATGACACGCCGTCAACAAAGTCACCGAACTTGACCATCCGATCCACTAAATCTCCTCTTGCAACCAACACAGGTTGCTGAGGCCCTGGGCCCACTTACACAAAGCGATCATAGCGCTACAACTATTGTAAGCCTATGTTAAAGTATGGGAGTTACGATCATCTTACTGCTAACATCGCAAGTGGGCCCAGTTTTAACCCTGAACCCCAACGGGGCAGTGTGTGTGGTGCCAAAGCGGTGAACATAATTATCCCTGCAGTGTGTACAGTGGACTTCTAAATAATGAAACAGTGAAGAATTTTAGAATGGTATCTTATCTATCATCCGTGTGAATGGGGGGTGGCACGGGTGGCCCAGTCGTCTAAGGCGCCGCGATTCGCTGTGCAGAGTTGCAGCCCTTGGGCACGCCAGAAACCTATGATTGTGGGTTCGAATCCCGGTTCACCCCGATTATGTTTCTAGGTTTGTCAGCACCATACCTGTGCTCGTGGGTTTCACCGAAGTGGTAAACGTCCGAGACTTGCATCACTTCGGGTTTTCCTCCCACATTAAGCTGACACGCCGTGATACAAATGGAATAATGTTAAAAGCGGCGTTAAACCCGACTCACTCACTCACTCATCCGAGTGAGCATTGATGGTCTTGATGAAAACCATCGCTGACAGCCATTGAGTGGAAGTGTGTTCCTTAACTAGTTGCGGGTTTAAATCCTTTATTTCCTTCCCTGTCAGAGTCACATCCATGCTCGTAGGTTTCACCATCAAAGTGGATATTTATGACTTTCAGATTTTCGAACTTTCCATCACGTGTTGACTGAAATAGTGTCAAAGGCTTTGAATGTTAAATAATAGATCCGATGCCAGATGCAGAACAAGTTGAAGATCATGGGTCACTGCGTTCTCTGGCATAAACACGTTCACCTGATGTGGGGAATATATGGACGTACGTAGTTTCTGCGGTAATATCGGGAAGCTATGGGCTCGTGGCACTGCTGCTGTTGTCACGGATTTGATTTTACAAGTGCATCACCAGATAGATTTACTCCAAACGGTAGAAGCAATATATACTGTACTGAATAAAATAAGATAAGGATCATGAATATCTTTTGGGATATATTTATTACATAGTGAACTGGGTCTTCACAACAAAAAATACCATCAAACATATTCAAGATCCGTAAAAAAATGTGTACAGTTTATAGGTGAGGTGAAATGGGGTTTAACGTCGCGTCCAAGATTATTGCACTTATATAGCGACGTGCATGTACGTGTGTGTGTTTGTGTGGCTGCTTGTACTAGTCCGGACTGGTGCCGATTTATAGTAGTAGCTCATTGAGATACCATGCCGCAGTTTAACATGAATACCCCACTCAGACACAGTATACGGACTCCGAGCCGACCAGTCCTTCTCTTAGCCCCTTAAAGCCGAGCGCCAGACAGGGTAACAACAAGTACCAGCGTTTAACGTCTTTTGGTATGACGAGGTCGGGGATCGAACCCCGGACCTTCCGCTCTCCGGGCGTACGCTCTACTACTAGAGCGGTCGTACAGTTTATAAAAGTGTTTACCAGTTTGGTGGAACTCTCCAGCATGGGTATGGCGCTGACAAACCAGAGATACCAATGCGAATGTGGGATTCGAACATACGATACGCGGATCTTGTCCTAACTAAGGAACGTAACCCCGCCTAACAAAATGCGCTGATAGCAGTGACAGTCAGTCGAACACAGATTTAGGCCCAATTTCAAGCCTGGAATGGTTCCGTACGTGCTGCCCCTGTCTCGCATCAAAAGTACCGGTACGACGAGCACTTGCAACAGCTATAAATCATGTGAGTAGCTGTGAAGGTTTTATTGATGTGTTCACATTAACTGTCTTGCTGGATGGTGACAACTGATGTCATAAGGCCTGGGCATCTCAGATCAAAGCATTGATTCTCTTAATGCTAAGACACATACACCGAAATAATAAAATATTTCTCCCTTTTTATGAGGTCGTGTCTTTTGGGTAACGCATTTGAGCACAAGGACGGAGTAGGAGAAATACCATTCCCATGAACATGACAGCTTCTGATGTGGAAAATACGTGAAACTCCATCATGTGTTGGCTGTTCGATGTTCTTGCCAGGAATGACATTGTGTAATACCGTTTCTATAAAATCGATAACATAAAGATTATTGCACATTGCTTTTTCATACTTCATTAGCATCGCTGTGTATAAAACCCTGGATTTATGGTCTGCGGAAACATCTGAGCTTAACTCATAACTGATAAACAGACACTGCAGAGCTTTTGGCGATAAACACTTACAGAACTGCAGAAGTCCTAAGTCGTGTCGTGGTAAAGTATTTTGTAATTTTTTGACCAGGTGTTTTGAGTTTCTTTTAACGTTTTCTCTTGATGAGTGTCTGTAGATATCATGCGATATATCATGATAAGGTGCATGCATATTAGGTAGGAGAAAACGGGGAAATATGTCTTTACTGTTTTATTCGGTGGACATAATTCACACACATTTTTATTTTTACCAAATTTGTAAAATCATGTGCTGATGTCATGTTGTTTGTTTCATAAAAAAATTATTTGTTTGTTCACAGGGCCAGTATTTGATGCTATATGTTATTTTATATATTATTTGTTGACGCCGGTCATAATGTCTTTCTTTCTTTGATATTTAACGCCTAACTCTGTAAATAATCAAGATTGGACTAGACAATCCAGTGATTGATATTGTAAGCTACGATCAGCGCCGTCAGGATACGATGGCATGCAATCAACCAAGTCACAAAGCTTGACTACTGATCCATTTGGTCGCCTCTTACGACCAGTATAGGTTGATGGGACCTATAGTTGATGGGGATTATAATCTCTTTCGATGTCCTCATATCCTGTGTTGGTGTGATGTCAGCTGATGCGATTGTTCTGGTAACCTAATGGTTTAAAACGTGGGTACACTGTGTGAAGCCAATTTCTATAGTCCTCTGCAGTGATATGACTTGATTATTGCGATGTGTAACTCCAAACGTACTCACTCACTCACTCTCAGTTGGTGGTGTGATGTTATGGTTGGTTGGTTTGTTGTTTAACGCCGCACTCAGCAATATTCCAGCTATATGACGGCGGTCTGTAAATAATCGAGTCTGGACCAGACAATCCAGTGATCGACATCATCAGCATTGATTCCGCAATCGGATATGATGACATGCATCAACTAAGTCAGTGAGCCTGTCCACCCGATCCTGTTAGTCGCCTCTAACGACAAGCAGAGACGCCTTTTACGGCAAGCATGGGTTGCTGAAGACCTATTCTGATCCGGATTTTCACGGGTTAGTGGTATCATGTGTTTTGTCATGTCATGCAATTTCCTTTTGTCATGTTGTGGTTTAAAGACGGGGAGATGTCGTAACAGTGTGGTGTGATGATGTCATGTAGTTATGTCAGCTCCACATTCAGCTCCACACAGCTCAACATTCAGCTCCACATTCAGCTCCACATTCAGCTCCACACAGCTCCACATTCAGCTTTACTTTCAGCTCCTCAATCAGCTCCACCCAGCTCCACCCAGCTCCACATTCAACTCCAATCAGCTCCACATTCAGCTTCACACAGCTCCACATTCAGCTTCCCTTTCAGCTCCTCAATCAGCTCCACATTCAGCTTCACTTTCAGCTCCTCAATCAGCTCCACACAGCTCCACATTCAACTTTACTTTCAGCTCCTCAATAAGCTCCACCCAGCTCCACCCAGCTCCACATTCAGCTTCACATTCAGCTCCTCAATCAGCTCCAGACAGCTTCACATTCAGCTCCACACAGCTCCACATTCAGCTCCACATTCAGTTCCACATTCAGCTCCACATTCAGTTCCACACGGCGCCACATTCAGTTCGAAACAGTTCCACACAGCTCCACACAGCTCCACATTCAGCTTCACATTCAGCTCCTCAATCAGCTCCAGACAGCTCCACATTCAGTTCCACACGGCGCCACATTCTGTTCGAAACAGTTCCACACAGATCCGGATTCAGCTCCACGGTGTGCTTGGCCACATTCAACTCCACTCGGCTCCACACAGCACCACATTCAGCTGCACACGGCGAGGACCAACGTTTGCCTTCGTTTACCCTACCATTACCTCGTGCCAATGAGATCAGTTCACCGCACTGTTTAAACGGTCGTTAATCTTTCATGCTTAAGACGTGAGATCAATTAACTGTAGCTGCCAAGCCCAAACATCATTTGTATCGTTCTAAAACATCAAGACTATGTTAATATATATAATAGGCCACTTAGTCTGTTGTTTATTCCTTTCATCTGGGACGCTTTCAAGAAACTGTCTTTGACAGTTTGACGTGGTCTTTTCAGTTTTTGTCTTAATTCAAAAAGACTCGTTCAATGATGAATGTGCCCTTCATCCCTGATTGTCAGACCTCAGAACATATATACAGCGCACTCACTGACTTCCTATATATCACAGATCATTAGGTTTGACAAGTACTCTAGACGGACGAGCTGTTCCTTGATAAAGGAGACGTTCTTCCTGCGTTTGTGTATTCATCCCTTGAATAATTTGTCTACACCAAACGATACTTAACCTGCTTTGCAAGAATCAATCAACGCATTGAGAGAGAATACAATTTGAACTCGAACGTTGAAATACAGAGTATTAACTAGGTTGGTTAACTAAAGTTGCAGGATTTGTTGAATAAACCACATTATATTTCAGTATTCGTCGCAACAGAGCGAATGTGAACTCATTCAAAAGGTTGAAAAATAATGACTTCGTAAGTAGACGATAGTCCTCCCTCTGCAATTCAACATTGGCTTTATTGGTTTGGTTTGTTGTTTTACGCCGAATCAGCAATATTCCAGCTATATGACGGCGGTCTGTAAATAATCGAGTCTAGAACAGAAAATCCAGTGATTGATATCATGAGCATCGATCCACGCAATTGTGATTGATGACATGCATCAACCAAGTAAGCGAATCTGACCACCCGATCCCGTTAGTCGCCACTTAACATATTTAGTTAAAAACATTTCATCAAATACCGTTAAATTGCTCGCTCTTCAATCTGGACATTGTTTAGGGGCGGACCATTTGAATTAAAAAGATTATGCTCAAGACTCGAGAAATTATCTGCCCAAAACACACACACACACACACACACACACACACACACACACACACACACACACACACACACACACACACACACACACACACCTTTAGGTGGTATGAACGTATTTACAATATTGAGGTAATAAGGCAACCTAATTCATTATCCATTCAAAGGATATGAGTAAGTAATGTGTCAAAAATGCATGTGTTTCATGCCCAGAGGACTGACCGCATATTTCGTTGTTAAGTGTTTTTCCACAAAGTATGTCCGGTACGTACCACAAACGCAATAGCCAGACACTGTGGAACCAGTAGACATGTCCTCATCATTTCCTTATGCAGGATTGTTCCCTGTAGGTTGTACATACAGTTGTACTATATGTGCTCTCTTCTGCTGGTGGCATCAATACGTGAAAACCAGGAACGTTTCCTTGTGTCAGCACTGATTTCTCGTGTTCCATTCACATCGCAGAGTTGCTTCCCCTGGGCACGCCAGAAACCTATGATTGTGGGTTCGAATCCCGGTTCGCCCCGATTATGTTTCTAGGTTTGTCAGCACCATACCCGTGCTCGTGGGTTTCACTTGAGTGGTAAACGTCCGAGACCTGCATCACTTCGGGCTTTCCTCCCACATTAAGCTGACACGCCGTGACATAACTGGAATACTGTAAAAAGCGGCGTTAAACCCAACTCACTCACTTTTTAAGCCAAATGGAATCTGTTTTAATCAGACAATCGAGAATTATTTTCTGATGTTGACGTTTAAGTAAAACTCGCTATCTGGTTGGTTGAAAAACATTATTATTATGTTCGTGATAAATAGGATTTTCCCAATACCTTAGTCTGACAGACGTGGGCTTCGGCATGGAGAAATGGATACCGCATTTACTATATGTATTCAGTATTCTATTTAAGGTCATCTATTATCCATGTGTCATAGCATTCCAGTTCGACGTTATGTTTGTCAAACAGCTATGAGAATTCACGTAGAAAGCACGATAATGTTATAATACCGACAAACATGTAAGTTGTGATGTGTTTGTTTGTTTGTTTGTTTAACGCCGCACTCAGCAATATTCCAGCTATATGACGGCGGTCTGTAAATAATCGAGTCTGGACCATATAATCCAGTGATTAATATCATGAGCATCGATCCACGCAATTGGGATCGATGACATGTATCAACCAAGTCAGCGAGCCTGACCACCCGATCCCGTTAGTCGCCTTTTACGACAAGTATGGGTTGCTGAAGACCTATTCTACCCCGGAGTCTTCACGGGTAAGATTGTGATGTGTAGTCAAAAGCTATTTTAAGATAATGTGGTTGCAGTGAAACCCCGCAATATCAAGAATGACCTTCAAACATTGTACCAAATTGGGAATCAAACTTAGTCATAAAAGGCAAACGACTTAACAACTGCGCTTTTTATCCTACTGTAAAATGAGCTGAAAAAGAATCATATTTAATGAGCATTACTGAACATGTACTGAAAAAAGTGGTGAAAATTGTTTGTGGTGGTCGCAGCCTTCAACGTTGAGGCTGAAGAATAAGTGGGTTTTGGACTAAATACAAAATGTAGATCCAATCCGATATAAATATTAATTAATGACACAAAAACTAACAGGGGATTTTAATTCCTGTTCCAGACAACTAGCCGTTGGCCATGGTTAAATATGATATTTCTTGGTGTGAAGTCAACATCCAGACAACCATTCTGTAACCATTCTTTGTATGGTGTACTTGTGACGCGTACCATCGGAGTGCACGATACGCACATTTTTTCTCGAACTATTTGACACTGATTCATCAACACATGCTTATGATGTAGTCGGAATCTTATAAGTGACACTGCTTTGTAGAAGTTATTTCTTATTCTTATGGAAAGCGGTTTGTTGCCATACAACCCGGCCAAGACAGAATGTGGTCTTTCCTTGTACATTGTCAACATCCCGTTAACTCCATGACCATGACTGAATGCATTCCTCCCTTTAGGCATTCGTATTGCCTTCAACAAGACAAACATGACTCTCTCACGTCAAGGGAACATATGCAATAAAAGTAGTCAGTGGATCTTCTACCTGACTGACTATCTCAATATTTGACGTTATATCATGGGCAGCAAATGTGCAGTTCTGTTCTTCCGGTAAACTTGATGGAATTGAATTTCACTGGGCTTTGGTTTTTCGTGTCCTCTTTCAAACGCCACCTTCCTCAAAACATTGCTTGAGAAAGGGAACTATTATTTGGTCTTGGTTTACTCCACTTGTCTCGCGATAACTGACAAATACTGATTGTTTCCATTAATATAAAGAAAGTCGTCATGATTCATCTGTTCTCTTCTCTATGTTTGTACCGCACTTATCATTTTGACTTTGCCCTCGTACGGGAATGCCTCAAGTGGTAACTGCATATAGCAATGAGACTGTGAGCCTAAACGAACAGACATATATATTTACATACAGATTTAAGCCTCATTCGGCACAGTTTATCTGTATGTCAGAATCAGCGAGTTCAATCTTTGACACTGACTGTACCACGAACGTTTCACTACAAGATGTTCGACAGAGTCATTGACGCAAATGCTTAAGAGAACTAGGTTTTCGTTTGTAGAGCATAAATGATCAATGTTATGACATGTACAGTTTTATCTTGTTTATGGTCTTAGGGTCGTATGTGTTGTTGTTTATCATCGATCGACTGAACGAACTAAATACCCTGCCAAATAAAGCAACGTGTATGTCGAGTCAAATTGCAAAGCATCTGACCTCGTAGAAATCCCGACTGTAGATAAAAACTATGTCTCTTTGCAATAATGACAACTCCTAACGAATTAATTTCGGGGGGGGGGGGGGGGGGGGGGAATCAGAAGGAAATTTATGTTTTCAGTCTATTTGTTATTGACTGTCCGACCAAATGTTTGTGACGTGAAGGCCAATATTAAACAGGAACCCTTGTTATTCAACTATTCGTAATGTAGTTAAGGCGTGACTATTATGGTGGTTCATATTCGAAGAAACTAATTCAAAGTGACAACTGATTCTATGATAATGCTTCGTTCAGACTTAACTCATGCATTCATAAGTATGGCCATGCCATTAGATCCAAGTACATTTACCAAGACTCGAGGCCAGTGTGCTGTGTTTAACCAGGATATGTTCCTATCTAATTTAGCTGCGTAACTGGACGGCTACACTGTCCTTGCAAAAACAATTATTCAAACATTACTAGATTAAGAACAAGACAGGGATGAAAATTGAGTCTAGATTTCAAAATTTGTCTGGAACCCACACAAGAGACCCAATCTTGGGCAGGCACATTAACTATATTGCCTGTTGAGGGTCTTGATCGGTGAATTTGAAATAAGGAAAACGACCTTTTGTATGACTTTACAGATTTCCAAATTGGAACACGAAGGTTAATCCAGATATCTGTATGTATAGAACTTAATTGTCAAATCAACAAATAATCACACAAGATCAACGAATAATTAACATTGAAACACATAGTTTTCGGTTTACAATCGCTAAAGGCAATACAATTGGTAAACTATTTGGCATCAGTACTAAGTAATAGTCCTAATAATAAGTTTCAGTGGAGTCACGGATGTCCAGAATTTGTCACAGTCAAATATCTTCTTTGATCTCGGAAACAGTGTTTCAGAAAATCTGAGTTTTCAAATATGTATCACGTTCGCCCTGGGCAGGTAGAAAAGACGCTTCTAGAATGATGTGGATTAATGTTTCAAATAATCCTTCTTGATACATTGTTTGTGTGATTCCTGTGTGTGGTTATGTGATACATTATTTACGATTTGTAATAAACATTTGGAGTGTCCAGTCTAGCAGGGCAGTCATTGTACATTTGGATTTTCCAAAACCAAAATGACTTCGGTCAAATAGCTGAAACATTCGTTTCCTTTAGACAATTGGCATTACATTTCTATATACGAATATAGAAACATAAGTATGTCGTCCAATGCAAAAGATATTAACAATGACAAACGTCAAACATAATTCTAACTAAAGCACAAAAAACAAGTCATTGCATGCATTTGAATCATTTAACGTAAAAGACATCAATTCAATTTTGTCATTTTTTTGCGTTTCTAGATGTCATCCAGACATTTGGTAATATTCCAAACAGTTCATTCAACCAAGTGATAGCAATGTAAATGGGATGTGTTTCAAATCAACGACACATATTCGTTGTTAAGTAACCCTCATGTTAATGTGAAGTAACCCTAAGACTCTGCTAGTTGTCAAGGCAGAGATAAATCATACATAATATACATGGACATTGGTTTGATAGTTCATGAACGATTCACAACTGGAGAGGAGCAGCGTGCAGTCTTTCGATCATTAGTGAAGTCACTGAATTTAAACCCGAGAAAGTTATCTACGTGTATCCATGAGTAGAGGACATTTGAATTTGACTTCCTGGAAATATGCGACCGAAGGTCATAAATAGCGCCTATGTGGACACTCTCCCTATATTAAAACAGGCGTTATTAAACATATTCACACATAATATGCAGTTTCATCCTTAGGGATTCTAACGGTCCATGATCCAAGACATTCGTCTCTGCATTTAAGCCCTGCATAAAACATTATTTCCACCCTTATAATTGAAATTGATTGCTTTCAATATTATTCCAAGTGAGAAGTAACACGTAGCCAATGTTCTTTTTGTTTCCAAATGATAAATGATAAAGTAAATCTCGGGTAAACGTCCATTGCACGATTCCGTGTTTATCACGAAAACAATGTCTAAATATTTAGAAAATGTTTCATCAAGAAGCTCGTCACGCCGTAGACCCGGGTTCGATTCCCAACATGGGTACAATGTGTGAAGCCCATTTCTGGAGTCCCCCGCCGCGATATTGCTGGAATATTGCTAAAAAAAGGCCTTAAACCATACTCACTCACTCACTCACTCACTCACTCACTCACTCACTCAAGAAGCAGAGTGACAAAACATATCCACAAGACTTTAGGATGACTTCAACTTTACAATAGTCAACTTTCCCTTTACGTCGAGCAATATTTTAGCCGCTCCAGTACCTTGTGCCAGTTTTTTTTCTTTAAAGCCAGACTCTGCACTATTCCAGGTAAATAACGAAAACCTGGAAGTAATCGTTTCTGAAATAGACAAGCCGGCGATTAATATTATGAGCATCAATCCAAGCCGTCGAGGTGCGATGACACACTATCAACCAAGACACAAAGCCTGACCATCCTCCCACGACCAACCTGGGAGTGCTTCTCAAAGTACAATAAAACCTCTTGAACTTGAACTTAAACCCGAATTCCCCACTCGGGCCATTCACAACAAATTACTAATTGCATAACCATTTAGTTTCTGTCAACACTCCTCTGATGATCCTTCAGAGCTGGGGACGTACCAGTATTTCACAAGAGTCGAATTATGCCAACACATCTGCCATTCGGACTGTGAAAGGTTATCATTTTACACAAAAAACACTTACTTGACTGTTTCACAACTGGTGTTCACGTCAGTGCAGTCCATTGTACTGAAACAATTACAATTCCCGCCATGGCTATCCCTTACTGGCAATGATCTATGTCCATCGGTGATGTAGTTCAATCTACCTTTTCTTTTCGTTTTTCAAGTAATTCTACCATCTGTCAAATGATCACGAGGTGAGGTGAGGTAAACTGAGTTTATCGTCCCGTTCAAGACTCTTGCATTTATATAACGAACCACGTTCATGTGTACGTACGTACGTGTTTGCGTGCGTGTATGCGTCTTCTTCAACTAGTCCGGGCGAATGCCGTTTTGTTTTATAGTGCTGTCCCACTGAGACACTGACTCCGAGCCATGCCAAGCGTATCACACTGAGAAAATATATCTGGTGAATTCTTGATTAGTGACAGCGGCAAGAGGGTAAGTAAACAACAAATTTATTGCCCTGCCTGGTAGACTGCATGAAGATGCTGTAAATATAATGAATTAGATATGCATATCAATCAATCTTTATTACAGAAATTCTGAAAGGTAATAGCCCTGTAGGACATATCTTTGTGGATAGTGGGTGGACATATTGATTTCTACTTGTTTAAGTCATTCATGTTATTATTTTAAAAATGTATTGCATAGAATATGTACGCAGCCAAAGACTTCAGTACATTAATATTTATAAAACATTATTTCGTTAAACTTAAATATATTTGGAAACTGATACATTGATAGATGTAGGTATGTAATTCGTAAATTCTGATAAACTGGACATTTAGAACAAAATGGAACTCATCCTCTGTTAGCTGTAAATAACACATTCTACATAATCTAATATCCTTTTTTTAATTAGTTTAAATCACCACTTAAACCACACTGTACCACAAGGACATACACCGAACGTGTTACGATATTAACACACGTAACACACATGGTAGCGTCGCGGACTATTAATCGAGAAGATCGAATTCCCCCGAGGTTTAAAATTCTTTGTGTTCATTAATGTATATCTGATTAATACATAACCCTATTATTAGTAAAGTTTACTAACGTGTTAGCGTCTAAGTGGACAGTGAAATTCACTAAATTAGTAAACTTTACAAACTATTTCTGTCAGTGCAGGCATGTCAACTAATGCAAAAGTCAGAAATAGAATGTATATATTTTCAAATAGAGGATGCACTTGATAAGTCTTACAGATTTAGATTCAAACCCATTTCCAATTCACAATCGCATTATTCAAACACGATGACCTTTGATTGTGAAATGAAATTATGTAATCACATTCCCCAAATGTTATCAATCTGAAATTACTCTGACTACAAGACGTCAATATGTTTCTTGCTCAAAGCGAGAGTGAAATAACAACGTATGTTTCCAGATGCTTTAGTGATCCTAATTTAACCCACGTTGAGAGGAACACGTCTTTTGATTGACAGGAAGGACCCTGTGTCTGTCATATTGACATTTTAGACCATTATAAGATCTCTGACTCTGATCCTTGCAACAGGTCACGAACAATCATTTCTGCGTCTCAGCGATGAACGTTTGAAGTTCTATCAAGATTGCCCATGTTGATTAATAACAGAACTTTTGCTTGCACACATCGCACATACATTTAATTTCAAAACTATTCCTGAATATAGAATTTTGTTAAAGTCATGTTTTAGCAGGATCAATATGGTTATGAATGTTTTACAATAGCAGATATATTCAAAGACGAAAGATATCGAAATGTTTCATGTTTTCAGTGCATTTGAATATCATAATGAATAACAATGCAGTAGCTTCTCGTGTCATGTTGCGCGTACCATGTACACTTTACATTATGTGGAAATAGTCCGGTTGATACCTTTTGAGCAATGGCTATAATCATGGCCCTATTAGTCAGGCTTCCACGGCAATCCTCAGTTACCGATGTTTTCATCCCCAAATGTCCCTTCTGTGCACGAACAAGCCTGGTAAATCTGATGCAGCCCAGTGATGACCCTCAGAGGAAACTTCAGGATTCCCGCTTCCTGGTGTGATGTCCAGCTGGGTGACAGGCAATCATTTGTTACAGGATTAAGTTGACTCTTATATTGGGATGTCCCTCAGGTTGTGATTCATGACAGACTCATTTATTCTTTGGTGTCTGGTGTGGACTTTTTAACAAGCTTGTGGAACGTAAATCATGGGTCCTTACAGTTTGAACTACTGCTGATGATAAGAACTCCTCGGGGAGCTTAGAAATCAATTCGGATGCACATTAACCAGGGCAATAATATCATCTGATATGAACATACCCCATGAGCATCAGTAGTAGTAGTAGTAGTAGTAGCAGTAGGTGAGGTGAGGTGAGGTGAGGTGAAATGGGGTTGAACGTCGCGTCCAAGATTATTGCACTTATATAGCGACGTGCATGTACGTGTGTCTGTTTGTGTGGCTGCTTGTACTAGTCCGAACTGATGCCGATTAATAGTGCTAGCTCACTGAGATACCATGCCGCAGTTTAACATGAATACCCAACTCAGACACAGTATACTGACTCCGAGCCGACCAGTCCTTGTTTTAGCCCCTTAATGCCGAGCGCCAGACAGGGTAACAACAACTACCATCTTTTAACATCTTTTAGTATGACGCGGCTGGGGATCGAACCCCGCACCTTCAACTCTCAGGGCGGACGCTCTACCACTAGACAACGGAGGCGGTCTAGTAGTAGTAGTAGTGGTAGTAGTAATGGTGGTGGTGGTGATGGTGGTGTTGGTACTAATGGTTGTAGTAGTAATTGTTTGTTGTTTAACGCCGCACTCAGCAATATTCCAGATATGTACAATTACGGCGCTCTCTAAATAATCGAGTCTGGACCAGATAATCCAGTAAACGACATCATGAGCACTATCCACGCAATTCGGACACGATGACATGCATCAACCGAGTCAGCGAGCCTGACCAACCGATCCCGTTAGTCGAAGCTGACGACAAGCATAGTCGCCTTTGCTGAAGACCTATTCTACCCCGGATCTTCATGGGTCAGTAGTAGTAGTAGTAGTAGTAGTAGTAGTAGTAGTAGTAGTAGGTGTAGTAGTAGTAGTAGTAGCAGTAGTAGTAGTAGTAGTAGTAGTAGTAGTAGTAGTAGTAGTAGTAGTAGTAGTAGTATATGGCAATGTAATTTAATGGTAAACAACGTTGTATTACATTGTTTCTGTGGAGATTCAGTGGAAGATCATAACGTTTTGTTTGACAATGGTTAGTTGTCAGAAATGTAGTTCTATCTAAAATAAGCAGTGGTGTGGAAGTTACTATAGGTTGATGTTTGTGGAGACAAGTGTAATCTGGAGTCTTCTAGGACAGTTAGACTAATCCGACACTGTATAACACTTTCTATCAGGGTATTTAGACTATATGATGGAGCAAGCGTTCGCCGTTGTCATCTCATATTACATCTCACATTACACCCACACCAGCGGATATTTTGAAGATCTTTTGCAGCCTGGATATCCAGTCTAGCCTTTTTTGGAAGCTTGACCACTTTTGCTGCTAGGTGAATATTATTGCCACTGTTATTATGTTTCATACCGCTGTTGAATTTGGAACTGCCACTCTATTGTATATTGCCATGGTAATCTTTGTGCAGTAATTTGTATTGATTTGTAAAGCTAGTTATATAATTTTACAGTATTATAATACATCATCATCATCATCATCATCATCATCATCATTAGTGTTATTGGAGGCATGGGTGACCCAGTCATAATTGCGTCGCTTTTCATTGTTTCAAATCCCAGATTTGTCATGATTCGTTTTCATGGTTTTTCATTCATGTACTCTTATTTTTTACCAAATTCGTAAATGTCTAGTACTCGCATCACTCCCGCTTTTCTGCCCTATTAAGCCGACCCGCCGTGATATAACTGAAATACTTTCACCCCACCTCACTCATCCACATTAAAGCAAACATATACATGTAAAAACTATGTGTGTCACCGTTCGGTAGTTACCTATAGCTCGAAGATAAGGTTAGGGAATTACCAATATAACTGTCACATTGTTACTGATTACAACAAAATCTGCTACCGGGCAATAGAAATTATACACTTCAATATTGGACTAGATACAAACGTTATCAAAACGTTACTAAGCTGAAAACATTCGCCGAAACGCTGCAATACACAATACTGTGCTACCTCTATCAAATACATCACCATCGAAAAACCATTTCTTGTTTGTTTCGTTTTTAGCCGCTATCAACCGTGTATACAGTCTCTTGCCAGTCAGTTAAAATGCAATTTTCAAAATGCCAGTTAGACATTACCTTTATAAGTGTTTTACGCCTAACGGTAAACTGTCCAATGTCTGATCGGTGATATTATTGGTTGTCATTTACAGGTTGAAGAAATCGACGAAACCGTTAAACGGCGACCTTTGGTGTAGACACATTGGAGAGACGTGGTGGGAATTTCAATTACGGACATCTCAATGTGGCACCGCAGGATCAGATAGTAGTGCTGGTACTGACTTACAATCCAGACTTTAGTCGAGATCGGGCTGTGTTAATATTTAGAAGGTTAAACCCATGAGTAGTTCCTTTTCCTTTTCTGTTATTGCCATGATAAATGTCTGATTCAATTGTGCAATTAAGTCAATGGATAGAAACAATTTTAATTTAGCTTAATGTTGTGATGCTTATGTAATAATCGTTAATGTCTTTTGTCATCAATAAATTTGAAGGAAATAAAAAGTCGATAAAAAATGTCACTGTTTGTCAGGAAAATGTACTTAAATTTAAACAATATTTTATGTCCATGAATGAAAACCTGGATTCGTCAACAGGCAATATGCCTTTTTAAAGACCTCTTCACAACATTATTGATTGATACAAGTTTCAGAATAACACACGAGGACACTGTATATGAGTGAGTGAGTATGGTTTTACGCCGCTTCCAGCAACATCACGGCGGGGGACACCAGAATCGGGCTTCACACGTTGTACCCATGTCGGGGATTGAATCCGAGTCTTCGGCGTGACGAGCGAACGCTTTAACCACTAGGCTACCCGACCGCCCCTGGACACTGTATGTGGTCGACAATACCAGATGAAAGTAAGTAGTGCAATGTATGTGGTCGACAATCCCAGATCAAAGTCTTTAATAAAATATATGTAATCGTCAATCCCAGATCAAAGTATGTACAGTCAAATACCGTTGTGTCGAACATGATTAATAAAAAGGAATACGCAGAGACCAAACCTTTACTTCACGACAACCGCAAGTTCGACACATCAAAGTTCGACACGACGGTGTTTGACTGTAGTAAGATGTACATGTGTATGTGGTCGACAATCTCTGGTCAAAGTATTTAGTCAAATGTATGTTATCGACGATCCCAGATCAAAGTATGTAGCAACATGTACATGGGTATGTGGTCGACAATCTCTGGTCAAAGTATTTAGTCAAATGTATGTAATCGACAATCTCAGATCAAAGTATGTAGCACAATGTATGTGGTCGAGAATCCAAGATCAAAGTATGTAGAACAATGCATGTGGTCGAGAATCCAAGATCAAAGTATGTAGCACAATGTATGTGGTCGAGAATCCAAGATCAAAGTATGTGGCACAAAATATGTGGTCGACAATCCTAGCTAAAAGTATGTAGCACAAAGTATGTGGTCGTCAATCCTAGCTAAAAGTATGTAGCACAAAGTATGTGGTCGACAATCCCCTGTCGAAGTATGTAGCACACTGTATATGATCGACTATTCCAGATCCAAATATGTAGTACAATTTGAAATGTAATCCTGATTCTTCGACAATGCATATATACAATTTCATGCATAACATACAACTAATGTCTCGGTGGAATAGATGAGCAACATGGCCATACTATACTGGTTTTACAGGAATAATCCGAAAGTACATAATAGTGTCAGTGTATTCCAAGCCGTTCTGCATGCGACGGCATTTACACATTTAGGACAGACGTGGGCATACCCATCCGCATCACCTGTGCCCTCCTCTTGCAGATATGTATCCTTATGCTTAAGAATCAGATTTTCTGCTCATATTTGCAAAATAGAAATACGGCAATATAGCCAAGAAGTTTTATGTGAGCTTCAGGTGTAGTGATTCTCTGATATCTTTCAATAATAGTCAAATTGACAATTCTCTTCCACTACTTTACCGACTCATCTGTTTCATAGGATGTTCAATGCATACAGATTCAGAGTGACAAAACATACCCACAAGACTTTCCAATAGTCAAATATCAAACAGCTCCGCCTTTGGTGTCTACAGTTCACAAAGTTTGAGGTACAATCGAGCGTCGTAGGACACTTACTCAAAAGTTGTTTGATCAGGGATACAGCATTCAAGGCCTTGGTGAGACTTTCCACACAAGAATTTGGACGATATTCCAAAATTGCAATTCGCTATTTGGACTTCTGCCATATGTTCCCATGATGTTTAGGCGAACACTAGTACTTGACTTGCCTTTGTATGTGTTTGCAACGTGAGCCATAAATTTGGCAGGATACGCTCACCTTTTCGCGAACACCTGGTATCATCACTATATTTTGCTAGTGATTCACAATAAAACATGCTTATGACAAAGTCGGATTTGGGAAATTGACTCTTGTGGATTTCAAAGGTGCAAAGGGTTTTGCCGCTTTCATTTCCATAACAGGCTCCAGGCCAACAAAACTGAAACAATGATGGATCAAATAGTGAGTGAGTGAGTTGGGGTTAACGCCGCTTTTAACAGTATTCCAGTTATATCACGGCGTGTCAGCTTGATGTGGGACAACAAACCAAACCAAATCATAAGTAATCTCTGACTAAATTGTACGATTATGACTTTATAATGAACACGTGTTTATGAATCACTATCAAATCGTGATGATACCGGGTGTTCGTGAGCGTATCTTGCTCTTGTTAACTGGTCACCTGAACAAACGCGGGAACATATGGTACAACCAAAAATAGGGAATTTCATCGGACATATTCTTTTAAAACATTCTTGCGACGTCACTCTCTTGTTCTTACCGTGTATTATTTCCAACGAACAATTTGGATGCCTTGATCAGCATGGAATATTCCATCGTGACTGATTCGTTTACCAAGGCATCAAGTTTTGACCCTCGATATCTCGGGATGCCCGTGCAACCGCCTGTTTCATTTCGACAAATGCTGTTTTACGCGTTGGCTCCTCGTCAGCGTTGAATTATTTTGGTCCAAGATATCTTAAACAAACGTGTGTTCGTTAAAATTATTATAGGGTGTGGTGTTCTTTCAATGAAGTAGCATCAAAGTTCCATGTAGAATCCAGTACGTAGTGGTTAAAGGGTTCGCTCGTCACACTGAAGACCCGGGTTCGATTCCCCGTATGGTTACAATGTGTGAAGCCCATTTCTAGTGTCCTGCCCTGTGACATTGCTGGAATATTGCTAAAAGCGGCGTAAAACCATACTCACTCACTCACTCAAACTGGTTCCCCCTACGTGGTTCTAATAATTACGAGGCTATTCACGGCGATTGTGTCATGTTTTTAATGTTTTTAATAAGGGAGAGAATTTATTGACGTCTTTATTATGAGGAATTTAACGTTTCGGAGTATATGCTATGTGTATATGACACAAACATTTAGTTTTTTCTACTGGTTTTCTTTAGTAGGTCTGTGTTTCTTATGTCATGGAGTAGGACCATGTCGTCTGAGGCGCCACAATTCGCTGTGTTTGGTTGGTTGGTTGGTTGGTTTGTTGTTTGACGCCGCACTCAGCAATAATCCAGCTATATGACGGCGGTCTGTAAATAATCGAGCCTGGACCAGACAATCCGGTGATTAATATCATGAGCATCGATCCACGCAATAGGGATCGATGACATGCATCAACCAAGTCAGCGAGCCTGACCACCCGATCCCGTTAGTCGCCTTTTACGACAAGCATAGTCGCCTTTACGGCAAGCATTGGTTGCTGAAGACCTATTCTACCCCGGAATCTTCACGGGTCCGCTGTGCATGGAAACCTACGGTCGTGGGTTCGAACTCCGGTTCACCAAGATTACATGTATGTTGCATTATTTGTCACCATCATACCCGTGATCTTCGGTTTCACCAAAGTGGGAAATGTCCAAGACTTGCATCACTTCAGTCTTTCACTCAACATCAAGCTGACACACAGAACTGGAATACTATGAAACGGCGTCCCACCATGCCCACTCACTCATGAACATAAACTCTTGCAGAGTAGAGAATCAACAATCGTCCAAGTCTAGCTTGGAGATGAGATGGGTGGAGACGACGGGGGGGGGGGGGGGGGGGGGGGGGGGGATGGATGAGTGGGGAGGGGGGGGTGGAGTTCGTATGACAGAATATAGACAGGAAACTTAAATAAGCTTCCCAAAGGCGTCAACATCTGCCGCCAATAAATCTCTCCTGTATGAGTTGTCATGACCTGCTTGTATTTGTGATGCCAGTAAGAAAACACCAGTGACAGGTGAAGCCAGATATATGAACGTGTTCGTCCCAGAGGGAAGTACACGATCATGGAGGAGAGTATCCTTAATTACTGGTTGTCCGAGTCCTCAGCGTATGAATATGGTGAACACCTCAAGGGCCGTTCTAATATGAAACATTACGGTGTATAGATTCTCGAGATTGGCTTTTCTGTATAATTAGACACACGTTTATTCTACCAACACTTCATCAACTTGTCGAAAAGTGAGTGCATGAATTTGGCTTAAAGCAACGCCAGAATGTTATTTCAGTCAAAGCATATCGCGAGAGTTTAAAGTGAAAAGGATATTAAACATATTGCAACATGGATGGACAAAATTGTATGTATCTCTTCTTTCATCATTTAGTCCACTACTGAAAAGCAGCTCCAAAAAGAAAGAAATTTAACAAAATATTTATTTTTATAATGTCTCCTAGTAATATAGACCCTCTTATACAATATAAAATGTTATATATAAATTCAATGTCTACATCACAATAAGTGATTCAAGAAGCCAGCTCCAGTTTTAACTCCACGGCAGAATGACTTTCATAAAAATTAATATATACTGAGTCAAATTAAAAACTTCACATTTTTAAAAGTAATCCCATATAGGATATACAACGGACAAATGCATCAGACAAGGTAATTTTTAATCACTAATGTCCAAAGAAGGATTTTAATTGACGATGGTAGCCATAATTTGTTCGAAGCACCTACGGTATTCGGTAATAACATCAACAGTTTAAATCATAAGTCCCAAGCACGAGAATCTGATGGCACACAAGTTCAGTAACGTGTATGGCCATCATGTGCGTTGACAACTGTCACACAACGCCTCCGCATGGACCTTGTGATGCTTGTGAACACATGATTAGGAAGACGGTGCCATTGTTGCTGCAAAATGGTGCTAAGATCTTGCAAATTCTGTGGTTGGTTCTGGAGAGTGCGCAGACTTCTGCCAAGAGCATCCCAGACGTGTTCGATGGGATTGAGGTCGGGAGACCTTGACGGCCAGTCCATGACGTTGACTCCCGCATTCTGAAGGAAATACCTTGTCAAAATTGCTGTGTGGGGTCTGGCATTGTCGTGTTGGAAGATCAAACCGGGTCAATGTGCTGCCATAAAAGGCAGAAGTTCTGGTGCCAGTACCTGGTCGCGGTAAGCAGCAGCATTGAGGTTGCCACGGATGACAAGAAGCCTGGAACGTGCATTGCCACAGAAAGCACCCCACACCATGACACTTCCGCCTCGAAATATGGCAACTTCCTGTACACAACACTAGGCGTAAGGTTCATGACGGCGCCTCCACACCCTCGCCCTACCATCAGCAAATCGAAGATTAAATCGGGATTCATCACTGAAGGCGACTTGATTCCAATTCCTCTGAGTCCATCGTAAGTGTCGCTGTGCCCACAACTGACGTTGACGTCTGTGTAATTGAGTCAGAATCAGCCCACAGTATGGCCGTCGTGCTTGAAGGTGAGCAGTTCTCAGACGGTTTCGAACAGTTTGCGCACTCAGTCTACCCCTAAACAGTTTATTTCTGGTTGATGTAGCCGTCAAAAATCGGTTACTGAGGTGACGTAAGACAATCTGACGATCCTCTGCATGTGACGTCACACGTGGTCGACATGGCCGAGGGCGATCAGCGGTGGTACCCGTTTGCTTTAGACGCGTCTGTAAATCATAAACAGTCCGTCGACTACAACCCATCGTCCTTGCGACTTCAGCTACGAACGTTCCCGTCTGCAACATGCCGATGGCACGTTCACGTTGCACATTTGAAAGGCGTGGCATGACAAATGGCCGTAAAGACTTATGTTTTCTTGTGTTTTATTTTTTGGTTAATGACTGCTAACAAGTATGGCTGAAAACACGTGCGGTATTATGGCCACGTGACCAGTTGCACATGAAAAACCACTTTTGCCACTATAGTGCTGTGCACATGATTTCGTATATGACCTGCACAAAAACGGGTGTTATCTGAAGACAATACGTGGCCATTACTGTTTAAATACACAAAAAGGGCCCACAATGCTAACTGGTCAAAATGTTAAAATTTAGGGATTGTGAAGTTTTAATTTGGTTCAGTATATGATTGACATAGCTTTTTTCTAGTATTTGTATTTCGAAAAGCCTTGTGTGGAAAGCTGGAATAAATCCATGAAACGTAAAATTTAAAAAAGTCTGGCCTTATCTACGCCTTGTTTAATCACACTGACGGGTCTGTCATCAAACAGGTCATTTCTTGCATGTACATTTCTTGTCGATTATCTCAACAAGGAATGATTCAATTATTTAAATGCTACACTATTCTTCGCTTTGCAATTTCATCAATGAATATCAAGCCATAGGTGAGTGCAAGATATGTATGAGGGTTGGCCGAAAAGTTCTGAGCCTAACTATGATGGACTGTGATGTTGGTAATTATTCTTTACAACAATGCTCACCGATGTCCACACGCAACGGTGCTGGAGTGCCTGGATCACACTGGTGTAGACGGCCTCCTGTTCGGGGTGTAAAATGCTCAAAGCAAATGCTTGCCAGACAATTCTTTCTTTAAATACGAGAAGATGTGGAAATCTGGCAGCGCCGAAACAGGTGAATACGGAAGATGTTTAATGAGTGAGATCTGATTTGACTGTTGTTTAATCTTTGGCGAACCCAAGACTCATCTATAGTTACACATCGCTCAACAGAATCAACTAGGTCTGCTTTAAAACGACGTACCTTCTGAAGAGATGAACCGGGAGAGTTTCTTCTGATCAGGAGTCAGGAGCCTTATAACCCAGCGTGCTGAAACCTTTATCATCAGTTCAGTCCTCAGAATGTTCTCACCTTGCACAGGAGACATGCCTACTGTATTGGCTATGTGACGTGTGGTTAGTCGTCGATCATTGTTAATCATATCATGTATTTTATCAACATTTTCCTCCGTGGTGGCAGTTGAAGGTCTTCCTGATCTTGGATCATTTTCGATGCTCTCTCTTCCCTTCTTAAACCCACTGCCCACCTCTTAACAGTGAACCCGTGAAGACCCGGGGTAGAATAGGTCTTCATCAACCCATGCTTGCCTCTCTTCCCCTCTTAAACCCACTGCCCACCTCTTAACAGTGAACAGTGAACCCGTGAAGATCCGGGGAAGAACAGGTCACCTCATGCTTGTTGTAAGAGGCGACTAACGGGATCGGGTGGTCAGGCTAGCTGACTTGGTTGATGCATGTCATCGATCCAAATTGTGGTCCAGACTCGATTATTTACAGACCGCTGGAATATTGCTGAGTGCGGCGATAAACATCAAATCAAAACCAAAAATAACTCTTAACAGTGGCAAAGGAAAGAGCATCATCCCCAAAAATTGACATGTGTCCGCATGGATAGCTGTTGGAGATAATAGATATCTCGATAAGCACATTTTGACCATTTTAGCAACGGAGAATACCTAGTCACTTTCAGGCCTGCTGAAATATGCTGCCTGGTTGTGTGTTTGGTTCACATGCAGCCTATAAACATGGACAGTATTGTACTTAATACAAGCGAACATGTGTACTGCTGAACCCCGTTAGTAAGTAATCCAAGACATACCTTTATACACTCATCAATATGTTCTATATGTAATGCCTATATGTAATTGCTTACATGCATGTAGTGTACACTCGTTTGTACATTGCCATATGTATGTATAGTGTACACAAAGGTATGCGTTAATGAAGTTAACGGAGTTAAATGAAACGATGAGTGAGTGAGTGAGTTATATCACGGCGTGTCAGCTTAATGTGGGAGGAAAGCCCGAAGTGATGCAGGTCTCAGGCGTTTAACACTTCGGTGAAACCCACGGGCACGGGTAGGGTGCTGACAAACCTAGAAACATGATCCGGGCGAACCGGGATTCGAACCCACAATCATAGGTTTCTGGCGTGCCCAAGGGACGCAACTCTGCACAGCGAATCGCGGCGCCTGAGACGACTGGGCCACCCGTGCCCCCAATGAAATGATGAAAAAGATGAAGTAATCCCAGGTTTAAGTTAGAACAACTACACTTAATAATCAAAGTTCCAAACTGGAAACTGTAGTGACTCTATCAGCAATGTTTCACTACACCAACACTTAAAGTTGTCCCGACCTTAAAAGGGAAGACGCGCAACTCAATGTCGGTTAGGTCCCAAGACGATTACAGAAATCGACGTCACAGAGTTGTTTTTCCATTCTTTATATAATGTCAGTAATAAGTGCCAGTTGAAAGGAATATGGGCATTTGTTGTCAATCTTATTAAAGAGAAGCAAATAATTATTACTAATATACTTTTTAGAATATGCTTCATCTGCTTCTCTTTTTATTAGGACTTGTTTTTTCTAGTTTTTCTATTGTTCGTTGTGGGAATTCAGCGTTTAAAGTGAAAAAGCATTTCGTAAAACATGTCGTTAAAGAACTACCTTTTGGCGACAGTTCGTTTTGCGCTGAAAACTCAAAATCATACCAGCAGATACAGGACAATTGCTCGACTCAGGGTGATAAGCAGTGACAGCAAGTTTTGTCCAGGTCGCTAAAGCCACGCGTCATAGTCTTTTACAGTGTTGATCAATCTTAGCGGTGTCCTCCCATTAGTCATACGGCCCATTAGTCATACGCTTTAAAACAACATATGGTATGGTTGACTGCACCAACAACTACCTTTGTAATACCCACAATTAAAGTGGAATGATCCAAGAAACACAAAATTACAACTTTTAATACTTTTAAATGCTCCTCGGCATAGCAAATATATTCAATATAGCACATATCATCATATCATCATCAATGACCTATAATCTTATATGACATTTATACATAAATAATCACATTAAGTAATCACTGTAAGTTAAATGATCATTAACGCAGGATCACATATTAACATTTTGAGTTTGCAGTTTCACATTTAGTGGTCAGTTGGATACAGATAGTCAGCAGCATCCAGAAACTGAACACAGTTTTCTGACCTTCTTGGTGTTGGACCCACAATCTGATGAGACGGTTCTCCTTCTCGCGATACACTCGCTTTCTGCCTTGGGGAGCAGCACCAAAGTCAGTTTGACGCATCTTGGCAGATTCAGACTTCTCAATCTGCTTGATAAGTTCAACAAAGCGATAAATGTCTGGATGATGATGTGGCAGAGACTTGTTTAGTCGGTAGTGAAAACCTTCCAGATTATTGTTCGTGCGAGGTCCAATGTTTCGGTGGTGATTCCATAGAGGGATGGGGAATCTAGCATCATCATCAACCCAAGTTGTTACAATATAATCATTAAATCTCTGAGCGTTGTCTAGTTCTTGCGTATCGTCCATGGCGTCGACCCATGATAACAAGAGTGATTTGCTAGAGTCTAAAACATAGACACTTTTATGTACTAGTTTGTGTTTTTTAATTCTGTATAGAACAGTAAATAGTTTGAGATGAATCCTGTACTTGTTCCTAAAATATTTATTTAAACTAATTCCAAGCTTTCTAATTAGTGGACTAATCCATTTTGATCAAAGGGTATATGCCTATTGTTGTTTTAACTAACCCCTCATTTGCTGTATAACTATTGGGAGTATGACAAATGGGCGTATGACTATTGGGACATGACCATCTTAGCAGTTCACGAGCGAGTGAGTTGGGTTTAAGTCCACTTTGAAAGGATCGTTTATCACGGGGTGTCAGCTTAACAGCTTATCGGCAACATGCAACATTACACACACACAGCTAAACACACATCGGCAACATGCAACATGCAACAATACACACACATCGGCAAAATGCAACATTACACACACAGCTAAGCACACATCGGCAACATGCAACATTACACACACAGCTAAACACACATCGGCAACATGCAACATTAAACATACAGCTAAGCACACATCGGCAACATACAACATTAAACATACAGCTAAACACACATCGGCAACATAAAACATTACACACACAGCTAAACACACATCGGCAACATAAAACATGACAAACACAGCTAAACACACATCGGCAACATGCAACATATCACACACACACACATCGGCAACATGCAACATTAAACATACAGCTAAGCACACATCGGCAACATACAACATTAAACATACAGCTAAACACACATCGGCAACATAAAACATTACACACACAGCTCAACACACATCGGCAACATAAAACATTACAGACACACACACACACACACATCGGCAACATGCAACATTACACACACACTGCTCAACACACATCGGCAACATAAAACATTACACACACAGCTAAACACACATCGGGAACATGCAACATATCACACACACACAGCGGCTACATGCAACATTAGACACACACAGCTAAACACACATCGGCAACATGCAACATTACACACACACTGCTCAACACACATCGGCAACATGCAACATATCACACACACACACACACATCGGCAACATGCAACATTACACACACACTGCTCAACACACATGCAACATAAAACATTACACACACAGCTAAACACACATCGGCAACATGCAACATATCACACACACACAGCGGCTACATGCAACATTAGACACACACAGCTAAACACACATCGGCAACATGCAACATTACACACACACTGCTCAACACACATCGGCAACATGCAACATTACACACACTGCCAAACGCACATCGGCTACATGGAACATTATACTCTCACACTGCCTAACACACATCGGCAACATGCAACATCACTACACAAACACGTCGGCTACATACATCACTACACACACACACACACATCGGCTACATACATCACTAAAAACACGCAAAGAGCTGAACACACATCGGCTACATACAACATTACACACACACACATGTACACACTGCTAAACACACATCATTACAGGTTAAATCGTATTCTCAATTATTCGCTGTTATTAATCAGTGGTCTTAGGCAAGATGTGCGCCGTTTATGGCCCTCTCTAAACCCCGAGTGTGCACCTTTTAGCTGTGACATACACACGCATACACACCACAGACAGAGAGAGAGAGAGAGAGGGGGGAGAGAGAGAGAGAGAGAGGGGAGAGAAAGAGATAGAGAGGGGAGAGAGAGAGAGAGAGGGGAGAGAGAGGGGAGAGAGAGAGAGTGAGAGAGAGAGGGAGAGGGGAGAGAGAGAGAGGGGAGAGAGAGAGAGTGAGAGAGAGAGGGAGAGGGGAGAGAGAGAGAGGGGAGAGAGAGGGAGAGGGGAGAGAGAGAGAGAGAGAGGGGAGAGAGAGAGAGGGAGAGGGGGGAGAAAGAGATAGAGAGGGGAGAGAGAGAGAGGGGAGAGAGAGAGAGAGGGAGAGGGGAGAGAGAGAGAGGGGAGAGAGAGGGAGAGGGGAGAGAGAGAGAGAGGGGAGAGAGAGAGAGGGGAGAGAGAGAGAGGGAGAGGGGAGAGAGAGAGAGAGGGGAGAGAGAGAGAGAGGGGAGAGAGAGAGAGAGAGAGAGGGAGAGGGGAGAGAGAGAGAGGGAGAGGGGAGAGAAAGAGATAGAGAGGGGAGAGAGAGAGAGGGGAGAGAGAGAGAGGGGAGAGAGAGAGAGGGAGAGGGGAGAGAGGGAGAGGGGAGAGAAAGAGATAGAGAGGGGAGAGAGAGAGAGGGGAGAGAGAGAGAGAGGGAGAGGGGAGAGAGAGAGAGGAGAGAGAGAGAGAGGGGAGAGAGAGGGAGATAGAGGGGAGAGAGAGAGAGAGAGGGGAGAGAGAGAGAGGGAGAGGGGAGAGAGGGAGAGGGGAGAGAGAGATAGGGGAGAGAAAGAGATAGAGAGGGGAGAGAGAGAGAGGGGAGAGAGAGGGAGAGAGAGGGGAGAGAGAGAGAGAGGGGAGAGAGAGAGAGAGGGAGAGGGGAGAGAGAGAGGGAGAGGGGAGAGAGAGAGAGGGGAGAGAAAGAGATAGAGAGGGGAGAGAGAGAGGGGGGGAGAGAGAGAGAGAGGGGAGAGAGAGAGAGTGAGAGAGAGAGGGAGAGGGGAGAGAGAGAGAGAGGGGAGAGAGAGAGAGGGGGGGGAGAGAGAGGGAGAGGGGAGAGAGAGAGAGGGAGAGGGGAGAGAGAGAGGGGGGGCTATTGAAGGGATTCTTGAAAACAATCACAGCAAAATGAAAACAATATCGCATATTTACAACTTATCGAATTTTGATGGCAACGATCGTTGCTCTTGCTATCAACTACTTGTTCGCCTGGTTGTCGTTTGTAATTCTAATGCGTGCAGTATAAAACAATGTTGTATCGTTAACTTAAAAACTTGTGTCACAGACAACTCGTTAAAGCTAGAGTCACAGACACAATGCGACCGCGATGCGACCTCTTGGCGACTGATTTCCTTTGCGACCGACTGGCGATCGCTGAGACCGGTGCAACTACTTCTGCCCATGTTTGGAATTAGGGTATGATCGCCAATCAATCAGCGATAGGCTTTGCAACTTGTCAGTGATTGATCGGCAACGGTTCACCGCAGATACGACGAAATGTTTGCAACTGGTTGAGAGCAATCGGTGACTAGTCAGCGAATCTTCGGTGACTTGTTGCAACTGAACGGGAACTGGTCGGTGACTAGTTGTCAACCGATTACCGATCAAAACATAATGCATATAAAAGGCTGCTTTTCTGAATCAAATAATTTCTTTGCAAGTTGTCAAGATATTAACAGCTGAACAGTTGAAACCACTCTGCGATTAAAATAACACCACTTAGGGACCTCTAGGAGACGAATCGATGAAACCTCCGAGCGACCAAATCGGTCGCAGCCAGTCTTTTGTGCATGTTCAAAAGACTGGTTGCGACCAAATGGGTTTTGCGGCCACTCTGAAACCTTATGGCGACCTAAGTAAAACCTTTCAGAGACCCCCAAAACCTCATTGCGATTGTCAGATATTTTGGTCGCCAGGAGGTTGCATCGCGGTCGCATTGTCTGTGTGACTGAGGCTTAAACGATACATAAATTGCAGACCAAAAGAAAGCTCAGAAAATTTAGAGAAGATATTTGTATCAAAAGAATTCAGCCAGCCATAAACAGAGATCAAGGATACTACATCCCTCCAGCTTACCATGATCTCATCAGCTTGCCAAAACAACACTGAACTATGATCTCCCCACTGGCTTCCCATACATTCCTTCTTAGTAATCCTTGTGTTAATCCCATACCCATCAATTACTGTACATCAACCCTATCTTTTGTATAAACTTGTCTTATCATAACTACCTAATCAATCAGTGAACATCCTTCTTATCTGTTATATAAACATCTATCTATTGTTATGTATATATATCATGCTCATACCTAGTTTGTACATCATTTGCCTGATAACGGTGTTAGAATCTACACGGAAACGTCGCCCAATTGTAATAAAGAAGTTGCTCATCCATAACAATTTTGTCTTAGTTGTCAAAAGAAAGTATACAATTTAAAATTGTATTTGACCAAATGATTATAAACCTCATCAAAACGTTGCGAGACCGAACACAGTCGCCGAAACAATGCACAGGTATAATACCCGTATCCAGTACATCACTATCAAATAATCACTTATTTTCAGTGATCCATTCATAAATTTCACAGCTGTTTTGCCTCTCACGCCAAATGGAATCTCTTTTGGTGGATAATCAAGACTGGTTCTTTTCTTGCATTGACGTTTTTTTATATTATCTATGTTTGTTTCATTTTAGTCACCATCAAACATGGTTGTACACTCTCTTTTACCGAGCAGTTTAGTACCTCTTGTTCCCGCATTGATTGCTACCTCTGACAAGTAAAGAACACTGCTTCTATCATGGTGTTTCACACACGCCTTGATTGCTACCGCTCACAAGCAAAGAACACTGCTTCTATCATGGTGTTTCACACACGCCTTGATTGGTACCTCTCACAAGCAAAGAACACTGCTTCTGTCATTGTGTTTCACACACGCCATGATTGGTTGCCTGTAAGTTCTTGGCCCCATGGTTTCCCAATCGTATATCGCTATTCTGACAATATCTCCTCGATAAGTATAGTATACAACCAGTGTGTATAAAAACGACCTTGGTATTGATTATATAGTGTAAGTAACAGGCTGTTTCAACCATGTAGTCTTAATGCGTAATTGGGGAGCCGTATGTACGTACTACTTGTACTCATGGGTTTCACCGAAGTGGTAAACGTCTTAGACCTGCATCACTTCGGGCTTTCCTCCCACATTAAGCTGACATGCCATGATATAACTGGAATACTGTTAAAAGCTGCGTTAGACCCAACTCACTCATTCACTACTTGTATGTTTAAACAATTTCTTCTTCATATTATAAGAGAAGAGGAATTTTGTGTCTTACAAGTATGTCTAAACATTTCTTCTTTTATTGTTAATATAGAAACAGAAAAAAGGTACTGTGCTTCATAAAAGGTTCACCAAAAATAAATGTAACCTGAAGTTGAATAATGCATCTTTTTCCATTAATATTCATGAAGACATCTCCTCGACTTGAGTTAGTGAGTAAGTATGGTTTAACGTTTAAAGTTTATGGCTTCTCAGTCGGTTACCACTATAAAATTCGGCATAAGTCCGGACTACTACAAGCACAAACGCACGCACGCACGCACGCACGCACGCACGCACGCACGCACGCACGACAAAAACCAGCCAAAATGCTGGAATTGACAAATACGCCCCGAGTTACGCTTTGGAATGAGTAAGCGAGCGAGTGTGGTTTTATGCCGCCGCTTTCAGCAATATTCCAGCAATATCACGGCGGGGGACACCAGAAATGGGCTTTACACATTGTACACATGTCGGGAATCGAATCCGGGTCTTCGGCGTGACGAGCGAAAGCTTTAACCACTAGGCTACCCGACCGCCCCTCCTCGATTTGTAGGTCGCATGTTCATGCACGGCGCACAATTTGGATGTCTGCGTATTTGTTGGGAGCATGGTACTCACACACGTGTTTTTTTTCATGGGAACAGTACACAATGATCTTTTAGCTGTCAGGTGCTCATAAAACACCCTGTTTAACCGCTAAGATGGCTTACGCATTGTCACGACTTCCTGCAAACAGGAATGGCGCAGAAATTTTAAGAAAGACAATGTCATTTCTTTTGAGACGTTATCTACTGCAGGGCAACAGTCATGGCTTGGCACGGGCCAGTCGTCCACGTGTTACATCACATCACCAAGACAACCATATTCGGTTGGTGCATACTGATTTACCGATCGATACCAAACTGACACATTAACAGCTCGGACAATTCCTGAGTTGTGACCAATTAGTGGCAGAACCGAACGCAACCGGTGAAGGGAGCATGACATCCGGCCCCGACGTCAAGCGATACGACCATTTTTTATTTTTTTAAATTAAAAATTCCATAACATAACATTTACATCACTTTAGATTAAGCACAGTTACTTTTTTCGATTATTTATATATAAGTTGTGACCAGCAATGATTATCCATGAGTTTGAAAAAAGGCTTTATATTAACATGATTATAATATTTTCTACAAATCATTTGAAGTATTGAATGTCATGTTGTAATTAACAATGTTAATATACTAACGATGTTGCGAGTGGAAACAAGCAGAAAACATTGCTATGACTCCTTACGTAAATAAAAGCAACAAAAAACACTTCCAGAATCCATATGTCCAAGTATGTGTTTATGAATCACAATCAAACAGTGATGATGCCAGGTGTTCGCGCAACAGTGAGAGTATCCAGCCCACCGGCGGGACTCGACATAAGTCAGGCCATAGGTACCAAATGTAGGAGTGTTTTCCTGTTGATAAAATGACATTTGCAAACACCCGACTCCATGATTGGAAGCCTAATGAGCGTAATATTCTACAGAAATGTCTCATTCATTTTTTGAGGAGTTGGTATTTTCCAGTAACAGAGTAACACGATAAGAATGCCCCAAAGACCTGCAACTCTTCACAACAGCACTCGTGAACACGGAGCTGTGGAGTAATTCAGATTTAATCAAACATGTTGTTCAAAGTACTCCCTAAGCAATTGTGTAATACAAGAAGTCCTGCCAAATGTCTAACGTGTCTTTGATCTTCAACACTTGTCTTTCTTCGTCCATGTTTTGCTCATTTAATGCCATTCTCGTTCAAAAGCTTCTCCCTTTGTTTCTTTATTTATACACGAGGACATTTCTAAACTTTCCTCTCACGGGAGTTGTCGTCATGCCATGGTGTTGTAGACCCGAACAAAGAAGTTGTAAGGGAAGTATGAACATATTGCAAATTGACAGAAGACACGAGGATGCAAAGTGAATTAAAAATACACACAGTCAGTGAATGTGCTGTTACGAATATAATTTTGAATACAGAGCAGATAAGTAATTGACCACAAGGTCCAGATAATACGTTTTGACAATCCTATAAAACTTGTCAAAGGTAGATAGTAGTTTAGTTTGGTTGAAATCGGAGAAATCGTTTTACTCAATTGTCATAATATAATTGGTCGGCCAGCATTGAGCAGCTTGGATCACTTTTATGAATGACAGTGCACGTTCGACAGACTTTCACCTACCTCTCTTGCAACACTACAACAGTAGTTCAAATGCTCCAAATAGAGTGGAAATGCACGCTCGTGTTACACATGGTACATGAAGAGAACCTACAATCGCGAATCACTGTACGATGTGAGGGTGGGTGGTGCTCTTACGTCAGGTAAGAAGTGACAACATACAATCTCATTAGTCAGTATTTGAGTGAGTGAATATGGTTTTACACCGCTATTAGCTATATTCCAGCAATATCACTGCAGGGATACCAAATGTCGGGAATCGAACCCGGATCTCTGGCGTGACGAGCAAACGCTTTAACCACTACGCCACCCGACCGCCCCAGTCAGTATTAGAATGGTTGACCTATCCCGAGAAACATAATGATGAAGACATTCATTGTTTTCAATTTGGAAGACCTTTTTGAAAATATGATATGAAACGTCAAGAGAACGTCTCTACTTGATTCCACCTGATGTAGAAGGCAAACTAGCAAGAAATATGTATGACTACATGTCGCTTCTTCTGAGGTACATTCGAGCACGACTCTTGCTCAAAAGTTGCTTTGTCAAGGTTACAGGCCTCTGTAAAGCTTTCAAGGCTTTGATAATGATTCATTAACACATGCTCATGATATTGTCGGAAGCATACAACCATAGCATAAAGGGGAGTTTGACTATTAGGAAGTTGATGTCACTAGCTGTGTCACTAGTAATCGGTATGTAAAGATGTAAATATGAAACAGACGAGACTGTTTAATTAATCTAAGTTAGAACCGTTTGTAAACGTTCAATGGCCCGAAGATGGGATTGTTTGTAAATTAATTGGTTTTAGAAATATCATAGATTTACGACACTGGGTGTAATCATATCCGCTCTTTAAAAGCCAAAGCTTGATAGGGTGAACACTGATCCACTGGTTGGGTTGTTGGTAATACTATCTATACTATATTACCAAAGTAATGCTATATGAAATGCAATGCTTTGTTGTGTTTGTTGTTTTGCTGTTTAACGCCGCACTCACCAATATTCCCGCTATATGACGGCAGTCTGTAAATAATCGGGTCTGGACCAGACAATCCAGCGATAGACATCATGAGCATCGATCCACCCAATTGGGATACGATGACATGCATCAAGCAAGTCTGACCACCCGATCCCGTTAGTCGTCTCTTACAAACATGAGTAATGTATTCATGAATACAGAGGGGATTGGTAGGATATTTAAGACTAACTCAGTCAGGTCTATTGAAGTAGAAATTACTCTTGAGTCGCCTCTCGGTTACTTGGTCGACTGCATGTCATCGTATCTCGACGGTTTGGATAGCTGTTAAAAATATCAATCACTGGATTGTCTGGTCAAGGCTCGATTATTTACTGGCCGCCGTTACATAGCTAGAATATTGCTGAGTGCGGCGCTAAACTACACAAACATTGACAATAGTCACCGGCTAGTTTAAGCTATATGACCAAAGGGTAGTGTAGATAGGTATGTCCACTAAGAAATTTGATTGAAGTGAAACAGATATATGGGGTGTCTTTCACTAGAAACCGATAAGGATTGTTTGTTTGTTGTTTGCGACACTCAGCAATATCCCAGCTATATGACAGCGGTCTGTAAATAATCGAGTCTGGAACAGACAATCCATTGATTGACATCATGAGCATCGATTACGACAAGCGTAGTCGCCTTTCAGGGCAAGCATGGGTTGCTTGAGACCTATTCTACCCCGGATCTTCACGGGTCCCGATAAAGATTGAAGAATAACAATGCATCATGTAATAGGTAGTGATTTTATTCGTTTTAGCTGAAAAACAATTGACTGACTGTGATTCCTGCAAGCTTGATTGATGCGTTAATTGAAGATACCGCGTACACAATTGTCTGTTTTCATGAACTCCAAAATATTTTCATTTTATGTCATGAATACATTTTTCAAAAGCGTTGTATCAAACCGTACTCAATCGCTCGAAGGGTACTATGAGTCATTATATGAAGTAACGGTCGCATTCATGCGTCGTCATATAATGCGTCATCACATTCATGCGTCGTCATATAATGCGTCATCACATTCATGCGTTGTCATATAATGCGTCATCACATTCATGCGTTGTCATATAATGCGTCGTCACATTCATGCGTCGTCATATAATGCGTCATCACATTCATGCGTTGTCATATAATGCGGCGTCTTATTTATGTGTCGTCACACAATACGTCGTCACAGTCTTGTGTCGTCATATGACTCGAAGTCACATTCGTGCCTCGTCATATGATGCGTCGGCACATTCGTGCGTCGTAAGACATGTCCATGTGCCATCATATGTGTGACTTATCATTATCAATGGTCGTCATTTTCATCCTATAAATGCTTTAACAACCTCAAATATAATTTAATAGTCACATATTTTTATAAAGGGAAAAACGTTCGCAATATTACTGAACAGTGTCTAATTACAACAAGGAATAGCATTGGCAGAGTAAAGCAGAACAGAAAGTTTATTGCATTGACTCAGATACTGACATTTCAGGAGGTTGAAAGGCCAACGTCACTTATCTCTGCTACAAGACCCTGCACGGACACTGATCTCTTGATCGGCACCGAAGTGTCATCACAGGAATCAGAACACACAATGAAGTGTAATTTATTAAACCGAATGAAATCATACTCTTGTGGCTGATTCGCGTTTAGCCAGCTCGGTCGCTTGTTCACTTACGATTCAATTTAAATTTTCCCTGCTGTACGTACAACGACTTCATAAAGAACAACGTACAAGTATAGTGATTGTGTATTTGTAAACTATATTCTTATATTTCGACCTATTTTGTCGTTTCGTGATGCCACGCACATATTACCAATCGTTACATGCCTATATTTGTATGTGTGTGTGTGTGTGTGTGTGTGTGTGTGTGTGTGTGTGTGTGTGTGTGTGTGTGTGTGTGTGTGTGTGTGTGTGTGTGTGTGTGCGCGCGTGTGTGATTATTTCGAACCTCTTATTATTTAAATTAAACCTGCCTTTCTGACTAATGTCATGACATATTTCGGTTGTGTGAAAAGAAAAAGTGTTGTTTTTTTCCTTTAAAAGTCACTGACTTTCTCCCTTTCCAATACTAATGAAGTTAGTTAACTTGTTCGTCGGGAAAGAACGTTTTTACTTCTATCTCACAGTTGTGAAAGTTTTGATCTGAAGCAAGTAATTAAAACAACTTCTTACAGAGGTGTGTGTACCGCAGCGCTCGCTATTTGCAGGCTGCCAGTGAGTTGGAGAGCGCTCGGTAGACAATAAAGAAGTGTCATGCCGAGCGACTAAATGAAGACATTTTTTTGTTTCAAGGGTTTGTTTGTTTTCTGCTTAACGCCACACTCAGCAATATTTCAGCTATATTACGGTGGTCTGTAAATAATCGAGTTTGGACCAGCGAATCCAGTGATTGACATCATGAGCATCGATCTACACAATTGGGATACGATGACATGCATCAACCAAGTCAGCAATCCTGACCACCCGATCCCGGGAGTCGCCTCTTACGACAAGCACGGGCTGCTGAAGACCAATTTTTATCCCGGTTCTTCACGCGTCGATTACTGATAATGAAGAGATCGAAAAGTCTCTCAAATTATTCACTTTTCATTCAAATTATTCATTATGTAGCTTATACCTTGTGTAGTTCATTGGGGCATACATACAATGCACTCGAGCGCAGATGCAAACATTTGCAATACGTTCTCGAATCAAGTGCAATATATTTGCAGAGAAGATAAAAACATTTATCATACCTCCATGTCCGAATGATGAGATCTGGTTGTCAAAGTGATCTTGATAAAATACTGTAACCCGCCTTGGAGGGTAATACATTTCTCAGCGGGGGAATAAATGTCTTATACCCCGCTACGAGTAATACAGGCTGCACGTGGATTTCCCAGAGGCAGAATAAATCCCTTATATCCCGCTTCCAAGCAAAAAAGCACGCTTTTTCCGAGTCAATGGAAGTCACGTGACATAGCACAAGTTAACCTCAGCTCAATCGAACAGCTCTTTTCCATCAATTTTGAATTTGTTTTAATTTTTTTACAATGTTACATTAAAACCATGTCGGTAGGATAAATTCGTTGTAGCAGGATCACGAGGGGTACATGGGGATTTATGCGTCCCTCGTTAGGTTTTATACCACGAGCCGTATAAAAACTAACGAGGGGCGCGTTAATCCCCATGTACCCCTCGTGATCCTGCCACATCTTATTAAGCACAGCTGATGCAATACAATCCCATACCTTGATTGGAGGACACGTAGAATGACTTACCCTCAATCGTGTCTGGCCAAAAGGAGTAATGGTTGTGACAAACAGATACGTCTTTACTTAGTCTATATATTGATAGCACTACATGCAATTAATAGTGTGTATCAATGAACAATTTAGTTTGTTGAGTCAGATGATGATTCAGAATGGGCTTTGGTTTGGTACCAGCAGTTCAGGACATGCTTATTCTTTTCACTGGCGACCTGTGTCATCACTGATTTTACAGTGAACCATGTTTTACAACTATTTTGCCTTTCACGCCCTATGGAAACCGTTTCGGGACGTAATCAAATCTGGTCATTCCCTGGTGTTCAGACCGCCTCCGTGGTCTAGTGGTAGAGCCTCCGCCCGGAGAGCGGAAGGTCCGGGGTTCGATCCCCGACCGCGTCATACCAAAAGACGTTAAAAGATGGTACTTGTTGTTACCCTGTCTGGCGCTCGGCATTAAGGGGCTAAAACAAGGACTGGTCGGCTCGGAGTCAGTACACTGTGTCTGAGTGGGGTATTCTTGTTAAACTGCGGCATGGTATCTCAGTGAGCTAGCACTATAAATCGGCATTAGTCCGGACTAGTACAAGCAGCCACACAAACACACACACGTACATGCACGGCGCTATATAAGTGCAATAATCTTGGACGCGACGTTAAACCCCATTTCACCTCACCTCACCTCACCTCACCTCACCTCACCTCACCTCACCCTGGCGTTGACGTTTTTATTCAAGTCAAATGTATACACATGTGTTCTTTCTGGTTTGAAATAATTTCTTCAAATCGAATACGTATACATGTGTGGGAGTGGGTAGGTGTTTAACACCCTTGCTTGTCATCTATTGTTTTACTTACTCCACTGACTAACCAGTTACATATAGATATGTGAGGTGAGGTGGGGTGAAATTGGGTATAACGTCGCGTCCAAGATTTTTGCACTTATATAGCGACGTGCATGCACGTGTGTGTGTGTGTGGCTGCTTGTACTTGTCCGGACTTATGCCGATTTATAGTGCTAGCACACTGAGATACCATGCCGCAGTTTAACATGAATACCCCACTCAGACACAGCATACCGACTCCGAGCCGACCAGTCCTTACTTTAACCCCTTAATGCCGAGCGCCAGACAGGGTAACAACAAGTACCACTTGTCCATCTTTTACGTCTTTTGGTATGACGCGGAAGGGGATCGAACCCCGGACCTTCCGCTCTCCTGGCGGACGCTCTACCACTAGACCACGGAGGCGGTCCATATAGATATGTTCAAGTGAGATGAAGTATATTGTATTATGTATCGGCATCGTTGGCAACGTGAGTGACATACTAACGCCATTACTACTCACCACCGACTTTATATTATTCGGTAAACAACCATTCTCCATTTAAAAAAGATCGCCATGACATTTTTTTTTGCATTTATTCATAAACGTAACGTCTTAATGACATGCACAGTCGATATGGGTGATGGTTCGTACCAGTTAAGTGACATATGAAATATTTCTGTCGCCATCTAAAACTCCGAACATCTAGTCAGAACTCCCTCTCTGAGACTGGCCGATGGTCTGGTGTACCTAGAGAAGATCGACATTGCCAATTTTGTAATTCTACTGCAGTTGGAGACGAGTTTTGTCATCTCTGTAGATGTGAAGCTCTTCTCCAACAAAGTTGGTTGGTTGCTTTGTTGTTTTACGCCTCACTCAGCAATATTCCAGCTATATGACGGCGGTTTGTAAATAATCTAGTCTGGGCCAGACAATCCTGTGATTGATATCATGAGCATCGATCCACGCAATTGGGATCTATGACATGCTTCAACCAGGTCAGCGAGCCTGCCTACCCGATCCCGTTAGTCTCCTCTTACGACAAGCATAGTCGCCTTTTACGGCAAGAATGGGTTGCTAAGACCTACCCCGAATCTTCACGGGTCTCTCCAACAAAGAATTTATCTAACACCTAATGCATTTATCATCAGGCCAAATCTTTGTTGTACAACGGGTAAGTTAACGTGAAATGATCAAATAGAACTCTTTGCATACATCTGCCATCTTCATATGAATGCTGTATAATGTGCATATGTATATACTCAGGTATAAGCTTTGGTTGTTTGGAGAAAATACTTGATTGATTGACAAGTTGCCCAAGCCTACAAGTCCTTCTGTAAGGCTGCACGGGTGGCCCAGTCGTCTTAGGCGCCGCCGGTCGCTGTGCAGATTTGCGCCAGAAACCTATGATTGTGGGTTCGAATCCCGGCCCGCCCCAATTATGTTTCTAGGTTTGTCAGCACCATACCCGTGCCCGTGGGTTTCACCGAAGTGGTAAACGTCTGAGACCTGCATCACTTCGGGCTTTCCTCCCACATTAAGCTGTCACGCCGTGATATAACTGGAATACTGTTAAAAGCGGCATTAAACTCATTCACTCACTCACTCCTTCTGAAGATACCTTGTAACAGTGACAATATGTCACAATACATTGTGTATACATTTATCTAATCTAGTGAACATGTTCTTCTATTCATTAAAAATCGTGAGTAAGTTTGGTTGGTAAGCGAGAACGTTACATTATTTTGATTATAAAAAATTGTGCCAAGAAAGCAATGCACACGCAACGCCGGTCATAGATGCTGCCCACGTTGGTTAAAAGAATGAGCTGATAAACAATTGCGCTGAAGCTACCCCATACCCTTAACATGGAGTTTACACACACCCTTACTCAGTGGCGCTTACTTTAAAGGATCGGGTGGTCATGCTTGGAGACGTCACTGACGTCCAGACTTGATTATATCTAGGCAGGAGTATTGCAGGAGTATTGCAGGAGTATTGCTGGATGCAGCGTTAGGCAAAAAAAATACTTACTATTTATGAAAATTATGTTAGCGGGGGTTGATACCGGTAAGGCAGGACATGCTTACCCCTTCACAAACACCTTGTGTCAGCCCTGACGTTCAGAGACTCCATTCACATAAGTTTTAAGACCATCGTGCCTTTTACGTCCCTTGGAAGCTATTTCGGCAGATACGCGAGACTTATTATTATCTTCCGTTGACATAAATAATTTTCATATTTTTGGACTTCAGTCATTTATTGTTCAGGTTACCAGATCTGCCTTCGACAAGGGAAACTGCAAATACCAGTGATCATGTTTCAATATTGAAATATTAAAATTGTTTAGTTCTTATTAACTCGGAGGACCCACAGGGCTTTGACCAAAAGATCTCAATGTCGGATGCTTTGTCTATACCTAAGGAAGATGTATGTTAAAGACTGATTTCAACACGATCTGTTTTGTTCCTGTCCAACACTGAAAAGCAAGATGAAGAAAATGTGACCGATGATCTGAGAATGAGTACATGGTAGGATAAGATGGTGATTTGAATTATTGATATTATAATCAGCAGCATCGTCATCATCATCTGTCAGCTCCAATAATCAGCTTGATGTAAAACATTTAGACAAAAAATATCAAATCAAACGCCTTTCAATTTATCCGGAAAATACGTTTAAAAAATCAGAGCATTTTTGGTCTCTCAAACGTCTCTTAAAATCTTGCATTGACGTGAAAGCTAAGATTTATAATCTGGCGAATAAGCTGTTCTCGCATAAAAAAACACTACACGTTTACAAAGAAAGCGGCATTACTTCAGGCATTTAACGGTTTAACTGATTGAAAGCGTAAAGAGTATGAGGGCGGTTGTCAGTGATGTATGGAATAGCATTGATGCCACCAGCCCCTCTGGTACCATCTACTTCACCGCCATATCCAGCAACATGTCCTTCACGAAGATCCCTTTGTAGCGTCAGTGTTGTGATATTGTTATGAAGAATTCATGACATGGTTATCTTAAGGTATCTCCTCTCCGCTGATGTCGTCAAAGATCAATTATGTTCCATACATAGTTTGAGTAATAAATTGGAGCGACTGCTATGTTAAACCTATGGATCACTCATTCCAAGTTGTAGAAGCATCAAGACTATTTTCTCGACCTCGTCGTCTTGAACGGGGACATGGTATTAAAGTGAATTAGCTTTTCAATTGAATTATTTCATATATCTGTTTATCGTGATTTCGATAGGTGACATGCATTCATCAACTACAAACATTAATGAGGCCTTCACATTCGGAAAACCCATTTGACATGGAATCAAAGGGAACGATGATGTCAATACGGCTTCCAATATTTCCTCTGGATGTTGGAGTTGCATTTCTTGTTTTTTCATGGCAGGGGGTGGGGGGGGGGGGGGGGGGGAGGGAGAAGAGGCTCTTTCGCGAGTAAACGAATTCGACGTTAATAGTCTTGAATGGTCGGCCCTCGTTTAAACCCACTTCCATGGCAATCTGGCCTTAGTGCTTCGTGAACCTTGTGGATACTTCTCAAACTGTCCCTTTATCCTTAATAAAATGAAGTCAAATTAATCAGTATTTCTAAATATTTGTTTTCACAGCATTTAATATTTCCAAGAGCGAGTTCATTAGTGTATTTCTTAAATGTATATATTTTAATGTAATACAACAGTTGGGGAGCTGCATGCCAGAAAAAAAACACAACAATTATTATGTGCATGAATAATTTATTTTAAGTCTGCAACTATTTCAGTTATATAATGCTCTATTCTCAGCTTGTTGAATGAGGTAAGTGCAAAGTGTTGTATGTCTTGGTGTATCGTGCTGACAAACAATGGATCATGATCAGGGCTATCGTCGGCTCCTGGCACTACAAAGGGGCGCAGCTCTCGCAATAGGGGGAGGAAGCTCTGTATTTTAAAGATACACCATTTAGGTAAAATGAGGAAGAATATGTACTGGTATACCAAACCAGCATTTAGGATAACACTTGGTAAGTATATTTGTACAATATTCTGAAATATACAATGGTGCCTCCATGTATCCTTGTAAATAGTGTACATAATATATCAAGTACACACTCTCCGTCATGTATCATTCTGATTAGTCTATAGATTATATCTAGCCAGTGGCCTAAATATTTTCAAATGTACCTTTTAGTCAGAGATATTACAACGTGTAACATAAATAACCGTGATATTAACAATAAAACCACAGCACAAACTTTAAAGACTGACAAGAGGGTTCTCAGACATGAGGATCTCATACATCAAAACCAATGATTACGACGAGGGCCGGGGTAGGAGTACCAAATGAATCCCGGGCTCAAATCACTCAAGGGTCATTTTGGCCTTGACTGAGAAGACTCAGGGTTTTGAACCTGTTTTCAGATCACTCCACCTACGCTCTGAGCATTTCACCCTCGTGGGCCCAAATTTCAAAAAGGAACAGGAGAAGTAGAATACTGTTAAAATTTAGGGTATTCATTTGAACCAAAACGGGAGTGATATGATCCTTGGGTAAGTGGTTTGAGGCTGGTAGGTGGGAATGACCTGAGCCTAGAGTAAAAGCACTCTAGAATGACACCTCGTGGGCCTGAATTTCAAAAAGGGAACAGGAGAAGTAGAATACTGTTAAAAAATAGGGTATTCATTTGAACCAAAACGGGAGTGATATGATCCTTGGGTAAGTGGTTTGAGGCTGGTAGGTGGGAATGACCTGAGCCTAGGCTTAAAGCTCTCTAGAATGACACCTCGTGGGTCGAAATTTCAAAAAGGAACAGGAGAAGTAGAATACTGTAAAAATGTAGGGTATTCATTTGAACCAAAACGGGAGTGATATGATCCTTGGGTAAGTGGTTTGAGGCTGGTAGATGGAATGACATGAGCCTAGGCTAAAAGCACTCTATTATGACACCTTAAGGCGTGGATTTGAGTCTGCTTCCTCGGCACACTTACAAGTACGAAACCCTAGTTTGGATAAGGAGATTAAAATCTTTCTTTGACTAGGATGAATATATAAGGTGACGTGTCGTATTGGACCATTCGTCAGGGAATCGAAATAACGGTTATTCTCTGGCGTTGGTTTTGTCGTATTTGACACCACACGCGAAGATACTGATTAAGACCTAATTTTCTTCATTTGATGCATTGTTCAAAAATTCCGCGTCAAGTTGACAGAAAGTTTAAAACAGTACGCGTTTTCTTATAATTGTCCTCATCAACGTGATGGAAAGTGTTGTTATAAGTAATAGGGTTTAGGTGTAAAACAATTACCAATCAAGTGCAAATATTGGATCATGCATTTTTGTCTCTGGTGATTGTATCCTAACGTGGCATGATGTATAGGAGCACGCTTAAGCACTATTTGGTAAATGAGAGAAATTTTACTACAAGAACTAGCAAGACATGCCAACATCAACTTTATTCAACTTTGTCACGATATACGAGTTTTGAACTATCTTCATGGATTTAATTCCTCTAATTGGCAGCAAATCAGAAGTGATTATATTCGTTATTGTGCTCCGTGCTTCTGGATCTGTCACTCTAATTATCAAGCAATTACACACAATCGTTCTTCTCTTGACACATAACGATGCAAAGAAGTATGTACTGACGTCGACAGCAGATCATTATAGACTAGAACACCAGTTGCCGCAATTGGTGGGTGTTTTACATTCTTTAAGAAATACTCTTGTGAACTCATGCTTTTGTTTTTAAACGCAGTTTGAAACACAGAAACGAAAATCGATTTTCTTATTAAACTTTTTTAACTATTCCATGACAATAATGAGTTAGTGATATGAGGTGTATGCCCCTTGTGAATATATTCCCGTGATATCACGGAAGGGGACACCCAAACAATGAAACATCATACCCATTCCATGGCAACAATATAATGTAATTGTCCTTGTATTTGCTCTCTCTGTATCTTTGCAGCATTTTATACTATACTTGTGACCTCCTATTGAAGCACACAGTGTTCTTATACTAACGTTCCAGCAGGCATTAGTGATGTTTTAGACAATGACATGCCATGTTAGCAAAGATGTACACGTTTAAGTATTAGAACAAAACAAAACTTATATGAACCTGACAATGACCCTTGCTATGTTCATCCAGAGATGGCCAGATACTACCCTCCGAGAAAAGATCATTAGCCAGAGAAAAGAGAACCTGCCATTAAAGATACTGACGATATCAAATCTGTTTAGCGATGGTCAATTGAAGGACAATCGTGATAACATGTTACTTCGTCCAGTGAGGGCAAATAATGACTTACCAATTATGCGTTGCAAGCAGTACCCGTAGAAACACTTCATCCAACGATGAGTAGGTTCACGTCAACGATCAGTCTTTAAATGTGTGTAATGATGGGACACGCGTCCACAGTAATTGAGTTTTTAAAGTGTGAGTAGATACATCGCCAACTGATGGATGCGTACAGGGTATACAGCCTCCCATTGCTTATGATATTAGTATGGGACAGTTGCGGACATTGAGGGATTTTGTAAACTAGTACCAAAGTGTCTAAAACATGTGGTCTCTTAAATAGGGATAAACATTCAAACTCCAAACAAACAAACGTGCCTCTTTCTTGCACATTCTAATCGGTGACTGGTTTATTTTGTATAAACGTAAACTGGCTCACTGAATACTGGGAAAACAAATGAAACCACATCACATACCATGTTTGAAATGTTGTTAATTTGTACCAGAAAAAATTTATTGATTTTCTCAAAAGTAAGATGTCTAAGATATCGCAGTTGTGTATTTCAGTTATAAAAAATGCAATTTCATATTATATTTAAAAAACAAAACAAATGAGAAATATAGTTTCTTCGCTTAGTTGACACCATTTGACATCGTGGGGTCTGATCCATGCGATTAACAGTATGCCTTGTTTCTTATGGAACTGAGTATACAACGCACGTACTAATAATGTAACAGATGTAACAGAAACAGGGAACAGAATCGAATCAAGACATTTAAGTGGCACATTATTATAAATTTACATTTCCGAATCTCTGCAATATTAGAATTGTGTTGTCAATAACAAGTACGCAAGAAAATAGTATCGTCATTCTAATTAACGCAGGGGAATGCCCTACACAAACTTTAATTTCACTATAAGACACGATAGTCCAGGGATCGTCACTAAGTACGTATAAATAGCCACTATTGTCGTACACCGGACCAAATTGGATTCGATGCCGCTCTTAGTTAACGTTAATATTACGTGATGACATTCGTTGGGCGTAATAAAATCAAACGTATCCTTAATTTGATGTTTTTATCTGACAAATCTTAGATTTACAAGTCTGAATTCGTCATCGACCAGCGTAATTGTTGTCATTACATTATGCACCACAGTTTCTAGAGCCTGATAAGCTTGTACACTACCACGCAATTAATTCAACTAAAGATCATTTAGGACTTAAAGTGATTTTGAGCAAAATAATTTCGACTCATCAAAATCTAATATAAGTTCATGTGTGCTTTGTGAAGAAGCTCTCTGAGGATATCTCTAAGCGGAGTCTTGGACTAGTGTTCTTCCCACACCCACACCCACACCCACACCAACACACTCACACAACCACAACAAATACACAGCCACACCACAGCCACACACACACAGACACACAGACACACAGACACACACACACACACACACACACACACACACACACACACACACACACACTCATTCACTCACTCACTCACTCACTCACTCACTCACTCACTCACTCACTCACTCATACAACCACCAACACCCCCCAAATGGAAAAGTATGTGTAAGGTAACTCAATAACCTTATTGGTCGTTGTTTTTGTTATATAATTATAAACACAGGGCAATAATTACAAAGTGACGTATTTACTTTTATGCAGTTGGAATTGTTCAAATATTGCAAATTATCAATATCAACACATATTCCATATTATTTGATCCTTAGGTCTTGGCAAAATCATTGTTAGTCTAATTGATATCAATCAGGCCCCTCACACGGACGGCCAATTTGTAACGATAAGTATACACCCAAAGATCATACAACTGCCAATTTCTTAGCATTTAACAATGATTGTATTTCCACGTTTCATAGTCGAATTAAATGATCATGTGATCAAGGTCTATTATGGCTGCCCGAATGTCACCGTGCCATGGTGGGGTATATCGTCGATCATGGATTCAGACGCTGGTTTGTCTCATCTCGTCCAGACTAGATTATTTACAGGCCACCGGCTTTGTGCAACTGACTGCGGCTTTATGGAACTTTCACTCGCACATATTATACTTGATTCTACGTTGACACAGGTTGGTTGGTTGGTTATTTTACGTCGCACTAAGCAATATTCCAGCTATATGACGGCGGTCTGTAAATTATCGGGTCTTGACAATCCTGTGATTGATATCCATCTCCCCGCGGCAAAGGTGTTAACTGACTTTATGAGAAGTCAGTTAACACCTTTGCCGCCGGAAGATGATTGGTATCATGAGCATCGATCCACGCAATTGGGATCGATGACATGCATCAACGAAGTCAGCGAGTATGGCTACCCGACCCCGTTAGTCGCCTTTTACGACAAGCATAGTCGCCTTTTCCGGCAAGTATGGGTTGCTGAAGACCTATTCTACCCCGGATCTTTACGGGTCCATTGACACAGGTGTTGCTTCCCGTTTCAGTGTACAATGTCAGATCTTACTCTCTTTTGTGAACCATACCTTTGTTTCCAATCCACGGATGCTCTTCTTATATGGTATCATTTCTTCAAAATTGTCAATACCTTTTACTTTAAACTTGTTTGAAATATGCATACATGAATAAGGACAGGGTTTTGGCTAAGACCCAAGAGTAATCTCGAGTATTGGTGACTAGTTTCGAGCTTAGGGGCTCTCCTCAGACAAAAAGACAAACCTGTCGCCAAACACTTTAATTCTGTAGGACACTCAACCAGAGACCCACACTATCAAATCATACAACCGCTAAAAACAGATCTTGAGTCAGATCAGAGCACGGCTAGACGCCGATCCACTGAACTTTAATGGATTTTTGATCTGAAAACTATCCACACGCAAGGCATGAACGACAAGATTTAATCCTGGAATTCCCCCAACTCCTCGTTGTCTTACGCATACATGTATGTAACCTCGATTGGGGTGGTTCCAGGGGTTGGAATGTCCCTCATCACGCTGAAACCCTGGGTTCGATTGTCCTCATTGGTACAACAGGTAAAGGTCCTCTTGGCCCAGTCGTCTAAGGCGCCGTGATTCGCTGCCAGAAACCTATGATTGTGGGTTCGAATCCCGGTTCGCCCCGATTATGTTTCTAGGTTTGTCAGCACCATACCCGTGCTCGTGGGTCTCACTTGAGTGGTAAACGTCTAAGACCTGCATCACTTCGGGCTTTCCTCCCACATTTAGCTGACACGCCGTGATATAACTGGAACACCGTTAAGAGCAGCGTTAAACCCAACTCACTCACTCACTCACTCACTCACCCACTCACCCACTCACTCACTCACTCACTCACTCACTCCTGTATCTACTATGAACAAATTGCATTTCTATTTCATTTGTGCCAATATACATCGCCAATTAATGGATTCAATATATATTTGAATATAGACGTTAACCGTCTCGTGTGGAAACAATGACGTTAGAGTAGATATTTCCACAAAGGTTAAACGAAGATGGTTTTAACCGAACTGTAAGGGCCATTAGCTTGATACTCATCGAGGAGATTCAATTTTCTTCTGTCTGGTAAGTTTTGGAGATGATCAGGGATGAGACATTAACCATGCGACTGTCATTTGCAAAGGTTAACTTGAAACGGTCTTATCAGAATGATGATACTTGGTTTGAGTCCAACGAATATCCAGCGAGAATGTTCAACTGTCTACATATTTATACAATTCAAAAATCACCAGTCATATTTCAGGAACGTTTGTAAGAATAAAATATCAGTAAACTTTATATCTTCATGTTTAACAATCACCAGTGATCTATGTATCAATGCACTAAATATGTTCATGTTTAACAATCACCAGTGAGTGTATCAATGCACTAAATAGATTCATGTTTAACAATCACCAGTGATATATGTATCAATGCACTAAATAGATTCATGTTTAACAATCACCAGTGATATATGTATCAATGCACTAAATATATTCATGTTTAACAATCACCAGTGATGTATGTATCAATGCACTAAATATATTCATGTTTAATAATCACCAGTGATATATGTATCAATGCACTAAATAGATTCATGTTTAACAATCACCAGTGATATATGTATCAATGCACTAAATAGATTCATGTTTAACAATCACCAGTGATATATGTATCAATGCACTAAATAGATTCATGTTTAACAATCTCCAGTGATATATGTATCAATGCACTAAATAGATTCATGTTTAACAATCACCAGTGATATATGTATCAATGCACTAAATATATTCATGTTTAACAATCACCAGTGATATATGTATCAATGCACTAAATATATTCATGTTTAACAATCACCAGTGATATATGTATCAATACACTAAATAGATTCATGTTATGTTCATAAGGCTGTTGAAAGAAAGAATTCGCTTGTAATTTACCTCCGCATTTTAAGTCAAATGTGTGAATGGCAGGTGCTACCGATGGGCAGGACATGCTTACCCTTTTCTCCAACACCCTACATCACGGCGGAGACACCAGAAATGGGGTTCACATATTATAACCATATGGGGAATCTGACCCGGGTCATCGGCGTCTTGAACATTATCAGTTGATGCTTGGAGAACGTTGACACACACTTAACCATGTGAATTGCCAAGCATTAGGTCATAGCTTGCATACTCTTTTCGCTAACACCCGGTGTCGTCACTGGTTTTCAGTGCATTCATATAATGTTCACCACTTTGTTGCCTCTTACGCTAATGGAATCTGTTTCGTCGGAAAATCGAGGTTATTCTGTAGTCTTCACATTATATAAGGTCTGGGGTTCGATCCCCGGCCGCATCATACCAAAAGACGTGAAAAGATGGTACTTGTTGTTACCCTGTCTGGCGCTCGGCATTAAGGGGTTAAAACAAGGACTGGTCGGCTCGGAGTCAGTATTCATGTTAAACTGCGGCATGGTATCTCAGTGTGCTAGCACTATAAATTGGAATCAGTCCGGACTACAAGCATCCACACAAACACACGCACGTACATGCACGTCGCTATATAAGTGCAATAATCTTGGACGCGACGTTAAACCCCATTTCACCTCACCTCACCTGACAGTAAAACTACTACATATACTAATGCCGTATTCCTTCAAAATGATCTATCAAAAGTATATGTGAGTGACTGTGTGAGGTTTCAGAAAAATTGCGGTAATAGAAAAAGATTGTTAGGCAGTGTGGAGACTTGTCTGACAAAACCTACCTACAACGAAACACATTCAGCTGAGATACCTTATGATTGTGGAAATGGTTTTGTCACATTTATTTAAATTCTTCAAAGATCTTTTAAATCCAGGCGTAAATGGGAACATTGTATTGGGGTTTTTTTATAACCACTTGAACTCCTTTTTGTTGCATTCTTCAATCTTGTGAAACCTGCGAGAACTGGGATGGTTTTCACGGCAGAGATATAACAGCTGCGGTATAAGGAACGATATAAACAATCTGAAATGCATTTAGAAAGTGGTCAAATGTAACAAATGTTATATTTGGGATAACACTTTCTTAGTAAAGTACGGATTCTCGTACTTTTTTGGGTTGAGTCCCTTCCGGGATTCGAACCCACACTGCCAGAGTGAGGCACCTAATTGCCAGCACACAAAGTCAGCGATCTAACCCACTCAGCCACAGAGGCTTCCACAGGCCGGATGGAACTCAACCCAAAAACGTACGAGAATCTGTACTTTATTAAAAAAAAAAGGTGTTATCCCAAATATAACATTTGTTACCTCTAGGATTAGACGTTATTCCACCTAACTTTATCAAATTTGCTGTTGTGTCTCTCCGTCAATTTCTAACAATTTTATTAAATTGCACTCTACCATTCTGGACAATTATCTAACGCATTGAACTGATGTCTCATTGTACATAACACAGTAAGGGATGTCAGAGAATGATACAATAATTACATCAGTTTAGTTGACATTGGAGGAAAGATTTTCACATCAGTGATTGACAACCGCCTACAATTATTGCTTGAACTACAAAAAGTTATATCTGAGGCACATAAGTGGATTTCGGGAAGACAGATAACTTGTTTGAGCATAAGTAACTAATAAAATGAGAGGTACATTTTATTGTGTATTCTGCGTATGACTTAGCTGTCATATATATTCTCTAAAAACCAAATACATGGTAGATTATATTCGGTTATAAATAGTGTTTATATAATTGTAAGTTATTGTCAATTCACGACTATATTCTCTTCTTCAGCCTTAGTAAAACAAGGGTGTACGTTATCGTTATATTATATTATTTCAGTATATATATAGTATAAACAGTATATATTTCTTTTATTGATTTTAACCGTTAAACTTATTTTTTTTACTATAGCCAGAAATCAAGTTTAGATATATGAATATATATATATATATATATATATATATATATATATATATATATATATATATATATATATAGTCAGAAATTCAGTTTATCGGTTAATATCATTAAAAGGAATATATACTGTTTGAAAGTAATGGTAGTCTGACAAAGTACGAAGAGAGATAAAGATACAAATTGAATGAATATGTTAGTATCGTTCTACCTTATGGAAATATTTACTTCAGACATGTTATACTCTCGCAAAACAGATTGATAAGGCCCTCGTCCCAATCGCAAATATGGCTAACACTCCTCCATATGTATCAGTGAATAGATATTTAAAAATGTCCTCGTAAAGTTCAAACCAGTGTGCTGTAAGGATCTGAAATATTGGGATGCATCGTTAACCAGTCTCGAATATCTGCCCAAAACAGATTCCATGGGTCGAAAACGTCAAAACATAGATGACAATAATATGAAGGATCAGTGATGCCTCCAGGTAATCTACCGGTAACACCCGCTACTCACACATCTTTCAATACAAGGGTAATTGTTTGTCCGTCTGCACTCAGAACTACTCCAGCCACACGACGGCATCCCGACAGAGATGGAATCTGGACCAGACAATCCAGTGATTGACATTATGAGCACTGATCTACGCCGTCGGGCTCCGACGCCACCTGTGCACCATGTGACCAAGGCTGACCACCCGATCCATTAAAGAAATTGTCATAAAGTATGGAGGTGTGAATTCATTCCCTGTATAGGTCACAGAATAAAAGATCATCGCGTATTATGTGGATAAGCCATCTGTCATACGTAACTCAAATTTCTTGAATCACTTAGGGGCACGGTTGGCCCAGCCGTCTCAGGCGCCGCGATTCGCTGTGCAGAGTTGCGTCCCTTGGGCACGCCAGAAACCTATGATTGTGGGTTCGAATCCCTGTTCGCCCCGATTGTGTTTCTAGGTTTGTCAGCACCACACCCGTGCTCGTGGGTTCACCGAAATGGTAAACGTCTGAGACCTGCATCACTTCGGGCTTTCCTTCCACTTTAAGCTGACGCGTCGTGATATAACTGGAATACTGTTAAAAGCGGTGTTAAACCCAACTCACTCACTTGAATTACTTAGCCAGGCCTTTGGTAGTGAAACCTTGATTCAAAATATTAGTAACAAGGACAATTTTTCTTTCCGTAAATTGTGAATAAAAGAGTAGATGCTACGAAGTATCTAAGCAACTAGACGTCATATGATGGAACTGAAGGTATATTTCTCGACATGCAGGGCAAATTCATGATTGGAAAATCGAAATCATCTCTCTTGCCGTAAAGCTTGGTACAGACCAAAAAAGCACTCATTAATACAATGCAACATACCAATATTTGTTTGAAGTCTAGTCCACAGAACTAATCTGTACAAACCGCTATTTATTTATAACAATTTATTTACATATGCACTGGAGCTTTCATCCTTCTCCAACATTGCACCCTTAAAACATCTATAACGCTTTCATTGTTTCTATCAATACTTTAGCCGACAAAGAATCATTCTCCACAAGCACAACTTGTTGCACATGATTCCACCCCGGAGAACACTTGCATGGAGCGTATGATCCAAGTTATTTCTCTCCATGAAGCATGATTAATAGGTTAACCCATGCCCTATTTATCGCCCAACGTTTAATATTGACTACGTCATCTAGTAAAAAGAAAGCTACTGTGAAAAACACCTTTTAAAAGTAACATTTCGACTTTTTGAAACATTCATTCTAATAATTGCTTTATGAGCTGATCAGGTTTAACGCTGCTTTGAAAAGTATTTCATTTACATTGCTCCAGTGAAGTAAGGAGATATTGTAAAACTACATTCACTTAACGGGATCGTGTGAGGTGCCATGGAAACATGGAAAAGTCGCAATAACATTCATTTCACAATATTTTCCAGCGCAAACTTTCTGATATTAAAATCAATAATATCATTAAGCTTCAATAGTAATAACCTTTTCATTGAAGTATTGTAAAGCTTTTCTTCTCTACAAAAACTGCAACTAGATTTCTTTATAATTCATCACTGTCACTTTAAGGAAGCGTATTTCGGTCACATTTGAAAGAAAACGTTTTTTGATAAAACGTTTGCATTACCGTTAAGAACATACGAATCAATTCCAGTTGTTATTTTCTTTTGACAAGAAACGGTATCAATGAGGGATAATTGCATTCCAATGCACAATGCTTAAATTTTGTTGCAGAAGCATCTTTCGGCTGTTTTACTTATTTTACTCTTTGTTTTACTACTAATGATAACTTTACTATTTGGTACTTACTGCTGAATAGAATATTGTCACAGACACAGACGTTAGAGTTCACTTTCTTATATTAATATCTGGTGCTTGGCATTAAGGGGATAAAACACTCAGGAACGAAAAGGGACCATATGGATGGCAGCATTGGATATTTTCATGAAAAATCATAATGTTGACATATTACTCTTCTCATGTGAACTTAAGCAAATGAGTAAATATAATGTCATAATGTTGTCATATTACTCTTCTCACGTGAACTTAAGCAAATAAGTAAATATAATGTCATAATGTTTTCATATTACTCTTCTAATGTGAACTTAAGCAAATAAGTAAATATAATGTCATAATGTTTTCATATTACTCTTCTCACGTGAACTTAAGCAAATAAGTAAATATAATGTCATAATGTTGTCATATTACTCTTCTCACGTGAACTTAAGCAAATAAGTAAATATAATGTCATAATGTTGTCATATTACTCTTCTAATGTGAACTTAAGCAAATAAGTAAATATAATGTCATAATGTTGTCATATTACTCTTCTAATGTGAACTTAAGCAAATAAGTAAATATAATGTCATAATGTTTTCATATTACTCTTCTCACGTGAACTTAAGCAAATAAGTAAATATAATGTCATAATGTTGTCATATTACTCTTCTCACGTGAACTTAAGCAAATAAGTAAATATAATGTCATAATGTTGTCATATTACTCTTCTCACGTGAACTTAAGCAAATAAGTAAATATAATGTCATAATGTTGTCATATTACTCTTCTCACGTGAACTTAAGCAAATAAGTAAATATAATGTCATAATGTTGTCATATTACTCTTCTCACGTGAACTTAAGCAAATAAGTAAATATAATGTCATAATGTTGTCATATTACTCTTCTCACGTGAACTTAAGCAAATAAGTAAATATAATGTCATAATGTTGTCATATTACTCTTCTCACGTGAACTTAAGCAAATAAGTAAATATAATGTCATAATGTTGTCATATTACTCTTCTCACGTGAACTTAAGCAAATAAGTAAATATAATGTCATAATGTTTTCATATTACTCTTCTCACGTGAACTTAAGCAAATAAGTAAATATAATGTCATAATGTTGTCATATTACTCTTCTCACGTGAACTTAAGCAAATAAGTAAATATAATGTCATAATGTTTTCATATTACTCTTCTCACGTGAACTTAAGCAAATAAGTAAATATAATGTCATAATGTTTTCATATTACTCTTCTCACGTGAACTTAAGCAAATAAGTAAATATAATGTCATAATGTTGTCATATTACTCTTCTAATGTGAACTTAAGCAAATAAGTAAATATAATGTCATAATGTTGTCATATTACTCTTCTAATGTGAACTTAAGCAAATAAGTAAATATAATGTCATAATGTTGTCATATTACTCTTCTAATGTGAACTTAAGCAAATAAGTAAATATAATGTCATAATGTTTTCATATTACTCTTCTCACGTGAACTTAAGCAAATAAGTAAATATAATGTCATAATGTTGTCATATTACTCTTCTCACGTGAACTTAAGCAAATAAGTAAATATAATGTCATAATGTTGTCATATTACTCTTCTAATGTGAACTTAAGCAAATAAGTAAATATAATGTCATAATGTTGTCATATTACTCTTCTAATGTGAACTTAAGCAAATAAGTAAATATAATGTCATAATGGTGTATTGTTAAAGACAATCAGTGATGAATAGGAATATTGTTGTGATATCACCCTTGAATTTAGTAACTTATATCAATGTACGTAAATGCAGGGGTACTATCTAGAAAATAGTGATAATTTTTATTAGGACACTAGCGTGCACAATACACAAATGTGTAAAAAAAACGTCAACGCCAGAGAATAATAATTCTCAGCTATCTGCCGATACAGATTCCATTTGGCGTAAAAGGCAAACCTGATTTTAAATTGTAGGAACGGATCACTGACAATACCTCCACCTGAAGACAATGTTGAGGAAATCCACACGTCAAGCTGTTTTGGGGGTATTGTATTGATATCATTTACTGGGAGTGAAAGTCAAAATATCAGTGAAATGTATATGAAGGAATCAGTGATGACACCAGGTGTTCGTAAAATGGGTAAACATGTGCTCCCCTACCGGCACCCGCCACTCATAATTTGCACAAAAAGTAAGTGTTTGTTTGTTTGTTTGTTTGTTTGTTTGTTTGTTTGTTTGTTTGTAAGTAGTAGTCAAAGTCGTGTCAAACAACGGCAGCCTGCAAACAATCGAGTCTCCCCCAGACGGAAGAAATGTCTTCAGTCATGATTCATTTTACTTCTGTGTGTCAAGCATTCACGTGAGATTCAATTACATGTATTACAGTTTCATCTGAATACCATCGGGAAGACTATCGACGAGTTTGTTTCAAGCACATAATTGTATTTTCTGCCTCAAAGACAAAAGTAAACATACATGTGTCCAGCTGTCAAACAGACATTCTACAATCCATCAAACATGAACGGCAACTGTGACATTGGTGGAGAGATGTTCCTGGGAGACAGACAGGCACTGACATCTCCTCAGATTGCTGACTGGCTGTGGACTGTGTTAATTACCTCGTACAGAAGTTGGTGTATAACGTCTCCCATGGCTTTCATCGGAAGTCTTCAACCAACAATCGCTTGTTCGTTTCTTATTCTAAAGCAGTCCACATGTCGAAATGAGGGTCGTTACTTCAGACAGCAAATCATATCACATATCCATGGTGTTTCTCCCATTTCTCATAAAGTTTGATTGTATGGGTGGGGGTGAAATGGAGTTTAACGTCGCGTCCAAGGTCATTACATTTACATCACGATGCTGAGAGTATCAACCAATGTGATAGTTGTTTCAGGATCAGTTCAGTGTCAATTATATCTTTAGTGAGACATATAATGCAGTGTCTACATTATCACCGATATCCTGGTGGTATCAACCAATGTGATAGTTGTTTCAAGATCAGTTCATTGTCAATTATATCTTTGTGAGACATATAATGCAGTGTCTACATTATCACCGATATCCTTGCATTCATTTGTCTCTTACGACAAGCATGGGTGGCTAAAGACCAATTCTAACCCAGATCGTCATAGAATGGTTTGCTTTGGTTTATTGTTTTACGCCGCATTCATCAATATTCCAGCTATATGACGGCGGTCTGTAAATAATCGAGTCTGGACCAGACAATCCAGTGATTTACATCATGAACATCGATTCACGCAATTTGGATCGATGACATGCATCAACCAAGTCAGCGAGCCTGACCACCCGATCCCATTAGTTGCCTTTTACGACAAGCATAGTCGCCTTTTACGGCAAGCATGGGTTGCTGAAGACCTTTTCCAACCCGGAATCTTCACGAGTGGAGGCTGAGTCTCATAGAATGGAAGAAGATGTAGCCAATATGATCGATCTGACACACCTGATTGGGTGATGGGACCTACAGTTGTTGTTCTGGGAGCTGGGATGTTTGACGGGGACGGAACAGTTCTTCTGCCAGTGCTGCAAGGCATGTATTGTTTCCCCGACTGGGGGATGAAGAAACGTTTTCAGACCCACAACACATTTTTACAGGACAATTTATCTTTCCTCTTTTCTGAAACAATTACTTTTTAAAAATAATCCCGGGACCAAATCTATTTCTGCCGGCTGAAGCTAAACACAATATGGAGCTATTTGTGGGTATGTCGCGTAGCAGTTTGTAGCAAAACTGGAACGTCATCTGCTATGATGTCGCTGTGATACGTGCTGATTGGGATAGGATTCAGCAGACATAACGGTTAATACGCAATCAGTACACCAATGCATGACATGGTTAATTATATTGCAATGTTCCAGTAGCAGACCAGTTATTGGGCTAATGGTGATAAGCTCACATAATCACGACTGCAACGAAAGCTCTGTTGGCCGGCTTGCGACGTACTTCGTGGCCTTAAATACCGATGCGTGAAAGCACACAGGAGAGACTGTCAGGCAGACAACCCGATGGAGAATACGTAATGGACGCACACGCTACTTGACACATGCAGTAACTGTCTCAGAGAATAAACCTCACGTCGTTAATCATGGCTCCCAAAAGTATAGCCCTGAGAGCTCTTGCCAATGTAGTGTACACAAACTGGAGTAGCTATTGACTGTTTCCCGAATGAATGATTCCCCACCTCTATCTATGTGTGAAGTGGTAGATAGCTGCTGTCAGAATGTAGGCTTATCCGAGTACATAAAGATATTACAGAAACTCTCGTTTGATGTGATTGATCAGCTGGCTATGCCTAACGGTAAACCAGAAAGGTCCAGGTCAAAGGATAAACACAGAAAGTTATATATTCCTTTATCAGGTGAGTTAGAGCCAAGTGATTTAATCAAATTAATGAAAGGCCGTTCACACTTCAAAAGATATATTTACACATTTATTCATATATCTTGTGTTACTTGTCAAAGGGGGACACAGGTGGCACAGTCGTCTAAGACGTAGAAATTGGGTGTGAAGTGTTGCATCCCGTGGGCAAGTCGGAAATCATGGGTTCGAATCCGGTTTCACACCAATTATGTTTCTAGGTCTGTCAGCACGATACCCATGCTCGTGGGTTTCACTAAAGTGGTAAACGTCATAGAACTGCATGACTTCAGGATTTCCTCCCACATTAAGCTGACACCCCGTGATGTAACTGGAAAACTGTTCCAATACATTTCGCCGAACCAAAACATAATATTACATGTTGTATAAATTGTGTGAATCGAGGACAACTTCAAAGATCGGTGAAATATGAAATTAATCAGTCTAAAAACTCTCTCTGTTTGTATTTTGAACTTTACTGCACCAGGGCAAGGCGCGTGTGACCTCAATGCTGAGTATAGGTGAAATGGGGCTCATTGTCGCGTCAAAGAGTATTGCATTTATATAGTGACTTGCATGCACGTGTGTGTGTGGCGCTTGTTCTAGTCCGGACTGATGCCGATTTATAGTGCTAGCTCACTGAGATACCATGCCGCAGCTTAACATGAATATCCCCCTCAGACACAGTGTACTGACTCCATGTCGACCAGTCCTTCTTTTAGCCCCTTAATGCCAAGCGCCAGACAGGGCCACATCAAGTACAATCTTTTAACGTCTTTTGGTAACACGAGGCCGGGGATCGAACCCCGGACCTTCCGCTCTCCGGGCGGACTCTCTATCACTAGACCACGGAGGCGGTCATCAATGCTGAGGGCAAGGGGATCAATGCTATAGATGCTAAAGCACCTTTACTACAGACACTGATAACGCTTCATTGGTGTTGTCCCACGGGTTCCTAATGAACAGCATTAACAGTGACACATATGGCGAATACTTCCCAGTCGCCAGGCTTCCCAGAAGTCATTGTCGATTCCATTCACTATTTATCTTACGTTAATGTGTGTTTAGGTTTGTTTGCGGGTTGTCTGTCGCGAGTCTTAACTCAAAGTCTTGACTCTGAATGTGTTTCCCACGAGGAATGCCCCTGTGCACCTGCACGGCATCAGCTAGCCCTTAATAACATACAGACATAAGGACCATAACACACAGAACACTGTCCGTGAACCATTACATACAGAACACTATCCGTGAACCATTACATACAGAACACTATCCGTGAACCATTACATACAGAACACTATCCGTGAACCATTACATACAGAACACTATCCGTGAACCATTACATACAGAACACTATCCGTGAACCATTACATACAGAACACTATCCGTGAACCATTACATACAGAACACTATCCGTGAACCATTACATACAGAACACTATCCGTGAACCATTACATACAGAACACTATCCGTGAACCATTACATACAGAACACTATCCGTGAACCATTACATACAGAACACTATACGTGAACCATTACATACAGAACACTATCCGTGAACCATTACATACAGAACACTATACGTGGACCATTACATACAGAACACTATACGTGAACCATTACATACAGAACACTATACGTGAACCATTACATACAGAACACTATCCGTGAACCATTACATACAGAACACTATCCGTGAACCATTACATACAGAACACTATCCGTGAACCATTACATACAGAACACTATACGTGAACCATTACATACAGAACACTATCCGTGAACCATTACATACAGAACACTATACGTGAACCATTACATACAGAACACTATCCGTGAACCATTACATACAGAACACTATACGTGAACCATTACATACAGAACACTATCCGTGAACCATTACATACAGAACACTATCCGTGAACCATTACATACAAAATAAGGCAAACGTGGGCCCTTTGGGTGTGTACATTCTGAACCCATACATGCAGCATACAACCACAGAATACCACAATTGAACTCGTACACACAGCTAGAATACCACCACAGAATACCACCAGTTACACCGTACATACAGAGCACACAATAGAATACCACCGGTGAACTTGTACATACCGAACACCCCATAATAATATATATATATATATATATATATATATATATATATATATATAGTCAGAAAATTTAGTATATATGTTGTTAATATCATCAAAAGAAAGATATGTTGTTTTAAAGATGGCACTCTCTCAAAATACAAAAGAGATGGAGTCGTCTTTTATATACAAATATGTTAGAGTCGTTCTGAAACTGAGGTTAATTCTTTTGGATCTTTGATTGAACTAAAGTATGTATTTTTTAAATACTACGATTCGTATGCAAAGAGAATTCGATCAGCTATGAGAGAGGAAGCGATAGTCCCCGTGGGAATGTCGACTACTTGTCTATATGTTCTATCCCCACATTGACGAAGATATTGCCAATCAGAAAATCCAGTATCTCACATATTTGGGTATCTGGATGTTGACTTACCTTCAACCTTTACACACAGAACATGAATTGGCAAAGATCATGGCTTTTCAACTTTAAATGGCAAGAAAGTCCAACGTGACGCAATTTTATACTTAGGTGAAACCCACGAGTACAGGTATGGTGCTAACAAACCAAGAAACAAGAAACATACACATGTACAGGGTGTCAAGTAGATGGTTTGAGTTTCTGTATAATGATGATTTATTTCACGTCTATCTGTAACACATATGTCAATTCTTTGTGCAATATTAGAAATGGGACCAAGGATTAGGTATTTAAACAATATATATTGTACAAGTTAGATTCAGATGCTATCAGATTTATTTAACGATTAGGGGTAAGAATATTCAATGAGTGTGTTCAAATAACTACCCATGTGATTTTGTAACATTAATTGTTAAAACATGTGACTGTATCGAAATCACTCGATTTCGTTCTTTTATCAGAAATAGTTTCTTTTTGATACCGTTAGTCAAATCCAATTTTCAAGTGTATGTTTCTTTTGCCGAGCAGTTTCTGATTATCAGTGTGCGTTGTAAATTAGAACCTGGTAGAGCAGGACATGTTTATCTTTTTCGCGAACGCTTGGTGTCATCACTAATTTTAAGTGATCCATTCATATAATTCCCCTGCTATTCTGCCTTCCACGTCGAGCAGAATCTGTTTCGACAAATAATCGAGACTTGTTATCCAATGGCGTTGATGTTTTATAGTGTAAAATGGTCGCATGTATCACACTAGTGTGCCTTTGCCCTCCTTGTGTTTGTAACGGGTTCCACCGGTGGACAGGATACGCTCAACTTTACGTGAACACCTGGTGTCATTCTTATTGGGTGGGGATTCGTAAACGGAATGTTGACGGAATGCTATCAATGTGGAAAGGGTATTTTCATATAAATCTACATAATTATCTAATCAAACATATATCAATGGACAGAAAATCACCATTGTCACAAGCCAACCTAACGTCATAATTAAACGTTGCTAATTGCTATATATTGTATATATTGTCCTTATGGACAATGCTTAAATATTGTAACTCCCATTCTATTCTGACACATGTCACATTTGTACAGCTGGCCATCCAAATGAATCCAGGACCCTGTTGGAGACACGAAAAAACAGCCTTGGCAATTTCCAGCTTTTGTCTTAAAAACAGACTCGTTGAAGGTCCACAGAGCAAGACAAATTGAGGGCAAGTATCATGATTTCCTAATAGGAAAACGTAATTCAAATATTATGTTTAACTCATTCGTTGTTATTGGTCGACTAAAGACACTTCCAGAAACCAGTTATACATCATACTCAAAACACATTCTTAAACATATAAAATTGGTATTTTTAATATACTTTGCGGTCTTTATGTGTCCATAATGACCGATTAGCAGTACTTTTTGTTCAACTCATTTCCTTCAATCCACGCCTTCGTCTGTTTTCAAACGTAATAAACAACGATCAATTCTTGTATTGGTGATAATTTGACGTATCCATCTGCTCTATGAATAAAGAAATTGCCATGCTAATCGTTTGGAATTGGAGGCAACAAAATAATGGTAAAATACAGTCATGCGATCAGAATGTGAGTCATCGCATCAGAGACTCGTGTATTTGACCTAAAGCAATCAAATTGTTAAATGCCCTAACGTATGTGGTCTTTATAATTGAAGTGTTCCCGTAAGATGCTGGATTTCTATTTGTTATTGCAAGTTATCAGTTTAATGGTCGACAGTTCGAATACATTTTGAAAGGAGACAATTCACCTAAAGTCTTTTCGTCATGAAGTCTTGCAGACATTAATTTCCAAGGAATATGTCTTTGAAACCATCACATAAGTACTGTAATGCAACACATCGGATAAGAAGTCATGCTACCGTGTGTTTTTATAAAGTTCTATGTAACGGTGCCACTGGTGAGGCAGGATCGCTCACCTTTTCGCGAACAGGAGAAACACCTTATTATTATGGGACGAATTTTGGCGATCTGTTATTTCGGTATTGAACGAAGTATACCGATGTTTCTTTTTGCATTGAATGAGTATTCAACGCCGCTTTTAGCAATATTCCTGCAATATCACGGCGGGGGACACCAGAAATGGGCTTCACATATTGTACCCATGTGGGGAATCGAACCCGGGTCTTCGGCATGAGGAGCGAACGTTTTAACCAGTAGGCTACCCGACGCCCCCTTTGTGAGACAAAGATGTCTTCGTTCTGCAACATGTTCTGTTTCCATGTGATGCCTATAGCTTTGTTCATTAGATTAATTTGTAGTTGAGGTAGAGGCAGTCCAACGAACACATCTATAAAGCGCTGAACTGTACTTCTGACGTTAATCTTATGATGAAGACTGCATCTAACGCGAGCAAGAAATAAGAAGAAGAAATGCATGGTGAATGCCCGTTCTGAAGACGTGCACAGTTTTCATCAGTTGACAAAAGTCAACAAGATGGAAGGATCTGCAAGTAGGTCAGGTGAAATGGGGTTTAACGTTGTGTTCAAGAATATTGCACTCATATAGCGACGTACATGCACGCGCGCGTGTGTGTGTGTGTGCGTGTCTGCTGGTACTAGTCAGGAATGATGCCGATTTATAGTGCTAGCTCACTGAGATACCATGCCGCAGTTTAACATGAATACCCAACTCAGTCACAGTATACTGACTCCGAGACAACCAGTCCTTGATAACAACAAGTACCATCTTTTAACGTCTTTTGGTATGACGCGGCCGGGTATCGAACCCCCGACCTTCCGCTCTCCGGACGGACGCTCTACCACTAGACCACGTAGGCGGTCTGGATCAGCAAATATAAATACATTCCTTGAAATGGACTGGACTAAACAACTTTTCAAGAAAAAATATAAATATAAGCAAAAATATGGAACTAAACTCTGACTAGTAAATTAGTCATTAAGGATTTTATTGTCCAAAGCTTCCAGCCAGCGTGACGCCCCATGGGATGACGTACGTCAGCTACAAATCACCCTCTCTCGACTGTAGAGTTACAGCTTATAAGTTAAACGTGGGATCCTAATGTATTTGAAGCCAAGTGAACTTTTAATGCCAAGATATGTCACTGAAGTGCCCTTTCTGTAAGGCAGAATCTCCCGTTGTGAAGGCGACATAGCATTACACTTACTGAGAAATCTAATATGGTTCAATTAAGTTTCGAACCAATTCCGCCTTAATCGTTTCATAATTCCTTTTTATAAAATGACTGAGACACATTGTCTTTTCACATCCCTCGTTGCCACTCTTGTGGCACTTCCAGCAAGTATCGTCATCCTCACACTCGCAATATGCAAAATTCTGACATTCGTTTCGTAAAATCAGTATGACACAGATGCTCGTACAAGAATCTCTATATTCAATGCAATGTATGCATTCAACACAGACATGCCATCATGTTATCCCCCGTTCAAACGTGTTATGCAGCGAGGTAATTCCACTGACAATTGATAGACTTCATGCAAGGATAGCGACACACTACAGCCAAGCTATGTTCGTTTCACGTCATTTTGAACCGTATTTTAGTTATATCACGGCGCGTCATCATAATGTGGGAGGAAAGCCTGACTTACAAGTTTGAAGTTTATCACGTTGGTGACACTCGGGTTTGATGGTGACAAGCCTAGAAACATCACAACGATTCCTTTATAAGAAACAATAATGCATCATGGAATAGGCGTTGCGTATGGCCACTTGAGAAAAGGGATGCTTCCAGTTATAATAGGTTTATAATAGTGATTCATTAACACATGTTCTTGATATGGTCGGAATCGTACAATCGACTTTGCTTTTAGACGATATTTCTATTGAATACGGAAAGGGTTTTGTCCCTTTTATTTGCTTTTTTAGATTTTAAATGTACCAAAATGCGGATCAATGCCAATTTGTAATTTGCCATGAAGTATTTTGCAAATATAATTATGTTTGTTTTTTTTTAAAGAAATTCATAAATATAACATTTCTAAAACAGATTATTTTCTAATAACTTGCAGACACTGACGGTAACAATGGATACTTTTCTTCCTTGAAAATCCACAGTCAATCTTGACCTTAAAATAATACGTACCGATCTTGATTAATATTCTTGAATTACTTGACAAATTTAATAAGATGAAAGATGAAAGGAACCTAATACAATTAAACAGGTTTGTGTCCCCCTCGTGGAAGGAACTAATACAGTTCATGTTGTTTCCACCACTAGCCACTGTAGCAACGATACACAGCATCTGTAAACATAAAGCTGTGGTGAGTGATGTCTGGATTCCGCTAGTACACAGAGATGGCGTCTATACAAACAGGGCATGAACTTATAGTTTGAAGACCTTTCACAAACTCGGGTCCATGTCACGCTTCCCCACAAGAACGTCAGTCAATTTATCATCGTAGTGTTTACTTTGTACCCATGGATTTTGATTAACCGTCAATGAAGACTCCCCCTCTTGTGACGACCCATGTCCATTTATGTGTTTTCTTTCCATAACCTTCTCCATACTAACGTTCTGACGTTCCAGGCTGTCAGTATCTTCCGAGTGAGACAGATGTCTTCACCCAAACTCATTTTTATTTCGATACGTCCATCATCCACATGCGATGAAGCTACACATGTCAGATCCGTCCTTGTGGAGTGTCTTTTGTTCAAACAAATCTGGAAGAAACCATATTACGTTGTATCCACTGTTTGTTGTGAATAAATAATTTTGGTTTCCGTTTGAAAGACCTTCAAGGAACAGACCTGGGATCCATCACAAATGAAAGCCAATTCTAACATTGTTTGACAGAGTTGACAGAGGTACGGACATGTACTGACGTTCCTCATAATAAATCAGCTGATAAACTTTTGTCTCTGTTCCTTGACTCGAGTGAGTGAGAGAGTAAGTGAGTGAGTGAGTGAGTGAGTATGGTTTTACGCCGCTTTTAGCAATATTCCAGCAATATTACGGCGGGGGACAACAGAAATTGGCTTCACACATTGTACCCATGTCGGGATTCGAACCCGGGTTTTCGGCGTGACGAGCGAACGCTTTAACCACTAGGCTACCCGACCGCCCGACTCGACCAGAGTCTTGATCTCATGTAACCAAGTACTTGACTGGATTGTTCATGTATTGTTACATAAGAAGTCATCGGTCAACCGTTTTGTTCACTGTGTATTCTAAAACTTTTCAAATGCCACAAATGTTATATATGGGATACCACTTTCTTAATAAAGTACAGATTCTATTACTATTTCGGGTTTAATCCCATCCGGGATTCGAACCCATTCTTTGTGTGCTGGCGATTAGGGGCCGCACTCTTGGAGTGTGATGAACGATCAAGTTGCAATATATTGAAACAGTTTTTCAAATTTGTAGATTTGAAGCTGCAAAATCCCGAGATCCGCGATATGGCAGAAAAACGGATACTGAGTAGCCACGGTGTAAAGTACAACTTCCTTATTCAGGACGGCTCCGTTCCCATTAACACATTACAGTTCCATATTTAATTTTACACACAGATATAGGTGTCAGGGAGGTGTGTTTCCGGAATGACAGGGTTCGTATTAAAGGTGTTTCATTGATTTCACCATGTGGTATTTGTGTCCAGACTATCTAAGATTTTCAGTCAATTTTCAATTATCTTTTCTTAACCTTGATGGTAAATCACAACAGATAAATTTCACGATATGTTTTGTGAAAAGGGAGAAACTCTCACACCTGACTGGACAAACAACACATTTGCGTACGCATTTTCAAACATTTATCAGTGATAGGCACTTGATCCTGATGGATGGATGTGGCTGCAGCGAAGTATTGTCAAGCAACCATGTGTTCTACCAGACCACAGAACGCACTACTGCGTAGACTACACCGGCTACTTCTCTTGTGTACCTGGTGCCTGATCTAGCAAGCATGGTAATTCATCGATTGGGGCTGTGTTAATACAAGCGAAAAAAACCTTTCCATGACGATAAGAATTATCTGCTTATGTGTTATCATTATGTGCTTGTGTTTATGAATCGTAATTACTGTGCGTGCGTGCGTGCGTGCGTGCGTGCGTGCGTGCGTGTGTGTGTTCTGGTCCGGACTAATTCAGGTTTAATAGTGTGTTATATGGGAGCGTTTGTTGAACAATGACTGTAAATGTAGATTCAGTAGACGCTCATTGCATTGTGTTTTGACAGTGATTAGTTCTTAGGAAAGTAGTATCGTATCTCTCGAGCACTTCATCACATCAAGACCATCTTTTTTGTGAAGATCATACCCCTGATTCCCCGCCTTGACCCGTCTCGGAAGCTTGACCGCTGTCGCCGCTGGGTGAATGTATATAATTCTATGACTTTTGCTATCACCATGGTAATTTTTTATTTGATTCTGACATATGCCTTCATATTATATATTGCCATTGACCGCCTCCGTGGTTTAGTGGTAGAGCGTCCGCCCGGACAGCTGAAGGTCCGGGGTTCGATCCCCGGCCGCGTCATACCAAAAGACTTTAAAAGATGGTACTTGTTGTTACCCTGTCTGGCGCTCGGCATTTAAGGGCTAAAACAAGGACTGGTCGGCTCGGAGTGAGTATACTGTGTCTGAGTGGGGTATTCATGTTAAACTGCGGCATGAACTGGACTAGAACAAGCAGCCACACACACACGTGCATGCACGTCGCTATTTCAGTGCAATAATAATAATAGTGCAATTGGACGCGACGTTAAACCCCATTTCACCTCACCTATTGCCATTGAATATTGTACCACCACTATATTGTGTACTTGTACTGCCATTGTTCTTGCCGTGCAGTAACTTATACTGATTTCAAAACCTAGTGAATATTGTAATACATTTGTTGCTTGTTTGTTGGTTCACATTCAAGTTCTTTAACGTACAGATTTCTGGGTTAACATTTTGTTTTAATTTGGGAATCGACACGTAACAAGTGCTAGCTCACTGAGATACCATGCCAGTTTAACATGGATACCCAACGTAGACAAGTTATACTTATTCCGACCTGACCAGTCCATTTTTATCCACCTAATGCAGAACGCCAGGCAGGGTAACAACAAGTACCATCTTTGAACATCTTTTCGTATGACGCAACCATGGGATCGAACCACCGACCTTTACCGGTCAAACGCGTTAACATCGACCGGGTCACCATACGGCGTAAAATTAGTGATGACAATCAATGATGACACCAGGTGTTCGCGAAATGGGTAAGCATATCCCGCTCTACAGGCAGCACCCACCTATACTCCTGAGACATCACGGCGGCCTGTAAACAATTGAGTCAGACCACACATTGAACAAAACGTATGTGAAGATGCTCGAGCTACATGTAGTCTCCGACTGACTGCATCATCAGCATGGATGGCCAGCCTCATCCTTATTGTCTCTGATGTAGATGCGTGTAAGGAGACAGGGGAGTGACGACCTGGCAGTCAGCCCAGTGGAGAATACATTATCAACACTGAAAGACACTCAGTACCTTCAAGAGCTGTCTTCGAGAATATGTGTCACATCTTAAAACGTTAATGGTCGGTGGCTCTTGTTACAGTGACATACCGTAAATGTAGAAGGTGACTGGGCACTAATTTCAATCATCTGATCACTCAACGTCCACTCTCTGATAATTTCAAAATTCGTTACTATCAACTGCCGCGCAAAAGAAAGTATACACCCATGCTTGATGGCGGCTGAAAATGAGACAAAAGAGAAATGGTTCTTCGCTGGTGATGTATTTGATACTTGTATATAGGCGAAAGTACATGCGACCCGTGAAGATCCCGGGGTAGAATAGGTCTTCAGCAACCCATGCTTGCCGTAAAAGGCGACTATCCTTGTCGTAAAAGGCGACTAACGGGATCTGGTGGTGAGGCTCGTTGACTTGGTTGATACATGTCATCGATCCCAATTGCGTGGATCGATGCTCATGATATCAATCACTGGATTGTGTGGTCCAGACTCGATTATTTTAAGACCGCCGTCATATAGCTGGAATCTTGCTGAGTGCGGCGTTAAACAACAAACCAACCAACCAACCAACGATAGTACATGCACCATATCAATGAGTATCCCACAGGCTGTTTTCAACTTAGTAACTTTGGCTGTTTTGTAGTCAAACCAATTTTCAAGCGTAAGTTTCTTTTGTCCGGCAGTGTATTACCCTGCAAAATACAACATAAAACCAGATATCATGTACTGATATCATTGCTTTCTACCCTCCTGTACTGTCAACTTCATCGATTCATTTTCTATTATTAGAAATTGGGATTTCATCTCAGCTCGCTGTGTTTGCGTAATTCAGAAAGGTAAGCAGGCACAGATCCTTTTGGGCTAGGGGTATATACACTGCATATGCCCCAACTTTCTTATTTTTCCATACAATTATAACATTATAATTGTGTGGGCGCGGATGGCCCAGTCGTCTAAGGCGCCGCGATTCGCTGTGCAGAATTGTGTCCCTTGGGCACGCCAGAAACCTATGATTGTGGGTTCGAATCCCGGTTCGCCCCGATTATGTTTCTAGGTTTGTCAGCACCATACCCGTGCTCGTGAGTTTCACCGAAGTGGTAAACGTCTAAGACCTGCATCACTTCGGGCTTTCCTCCCATATTAAGCTGACACGCCGCGATATTACTGTAATGCTGTTAATATTATAATATTATAATTTGTTACTGAAGTTCACTTGTTTAACTGATATACGCATGACAATAATCACAAACTGAAGGGGTGGTCGGGTAGCCTAGTGGTCACAGCGTTCGCACGTCACGCCGAAGACCCGGGTTCCATTCCCGACATGGGTACAATGTGTGAAGCCCATTTCTGGTGTCCCCCGCCGTGTTATTGCTGGAATATTGCTAAAAGCGGCGTAAAACCCTACTCACTCACTCACTCACAAACCTAAGCAGTGTTGAATGATATGGCACCAATCACTTCAGTGACCAATCACTACTAGTGAACACCTGGTGTCATCACTGATTTTCAGTGATCCATTCATATAATTTTTCTACGTTATCTTGCCTTTTACGCCCAATGGAATCTGTTTATCGGATACTGACTATTATGGTGGCGTTGATGTTATATTAACGAGTTTCAAGCTGTCTGTGTATAACATCAGCACCTCACATTTCTGCCCTCGAGAATTTGCGCCCGATAGAGAAGCAACTGTCTGAATGTTTAGTTCGAGAAAATGATTGGAACTGAAAATTTCTAGTCTGTTCCAAATCTAACATTGATAAATGATTGAGTTGAGACAACATCACCAACAGTCGGAATCAGATGATGGAGATTCATCTTAAAGACTGCTACATCATAAACTGCATCAATAAGGCGAGGGAGGTGGGGTGGCCTTATGGGTAAAGCGTTCGCTCGTCACGCCGAAGACCCGGGTTCGATTCCCCACATGGATACAATGTGTGAAGCCCATTACTGGTGTCCCCCGCCGTGATGTTGCTGGAATAATGCTGAAACCTCACTCACTCACATATACTTCGGGTAGATCATCTTGAAGGAATACGGCATTAGTGTATGTGGTAGTTTTACTGCCAGGTCGATGTAATGCATGGCAATAAGAAGTAAAAGTTATGACGTCATACAAAGTGTAAATATATAAAGACTACAGAATAACCAGTCTCGATTTTCCGACGAAACAGATTTCAATTAGCGTCAGAGGCAACAAAGCGGTGAACATTATATGAATGCACTGAAAACCAGTGACGACACCAGGTGTTAGCGAAAATGTCCTGCACATTTGGTAGCACCTGCCACTCACACATTTGAATGAAAATGCGTAGGTTAAGTACGAGGGCTGATCAAAAAGTCCTGAGCCCACCAAACAAAACCAACAATTGTGGAAGTGTTTTTTAATTTTATTTTTCAACATAATCTTCCTGCTTTTCAATAACATGGCGCACAAACAAACTCACTCATTCACAAAACCGGGCAAAGCAGAAAAACGATAATATACTGAACCAAATTAAAAACTTCACAATCCTAAAATGTTAATATTTTGACCAGTTATCATTGTGGGCCCTTATTGTTTATTTAAACAGTAATCGCCATGTATTGTCTTCAGATAACACCCGTTTTTGTGCAGGTGAATCGATCAAAATCATGTGCACAGCACTATAGTGGCAAAAGTGGTTTTTCACGTGCAACTGGTCACGTGGCCATAATACCGCACGTGTTTTCAGCCATACTAGTTAGCAGTCATAAAAAATATTTAAAAAACACAAGAAAACAAAAGTCTTTACGGCTATTTGTCATGCCACGCCTTTCAAATGTGCAACGTGAACGTGCCATCGGCATGTTGCAGACAGGAACGTCCGTAGTTGAAGTCGCAAGGACGATGGGTTGTAGTTGACGGACTGTTTATGATTTACAGACGCGTCTACAGCAAACGGGTACCACCGCTGATCGCCCTCGGCCAGGTCGACAACGTGTGACGTCACATGCAGAGGATCGTCGTTATCAGTGGTGAATCCCGATTTAATCTTCGATTTGCTGATGGTAGGGTGAGGGTGTGGAGGCGCCGTCATGAACGTTACGCCCAGTGTTGTGTACAGGAGGTTGACAGATTTCGAGGCGGAAGTGTCATGGTGTGGGGTGCTTTCTGTCGCAATGCACGTTCCAGGCTTCTTGTCATCCGTGTCAACCTCAACGCTGCTGCTTACCGCGACCAGGTACTGGCACCAGAACTTCTGCCTTTTATGGCAGCACATGGGCCCGGTTTGATCTTCCAACAAGACAATGCCAGACCCCACACAGCAATTTTGACAAGAAATTTCCTTCAGAATGCGGGAGTCAACGTCATGAACTGGCCGTCAAGGTCACCGACCTCAATCCCATCGAACACGTCTGGGATGCTCTTGGCAGAAGTCTGCGCGCTCTCCAGAACCAACAACAGCATTTGCAAGATCTTGGCACCATTTTGCAGCACCAATGGCGTCGTCTTCCCAATCATGTGTTCACAAGCATCCCAAGGTGCATGCGGAGGCGTTGTGTGGCAGTTGTCAACGCACATGGTGGCCATACACGCTACTGAACTTGTGTGCCATCAGATTCTCGTGCTTGGGATTTATGATTTAAACTGTTGATGTTATTACCGAATACCGTAGGTGCTTGGACCAAATTATGGTTACCACCGTTAATTAAAATCCTTCTTTGGACATTAATGATTAAAAATTACCTTCTCTGATCCATTTGTCCGTTGTATATCACATATGGGATTACTTTTAAAAATGTGAAGTTTTTAATGTGACTCAGTATAATTCTCCGCTGCTACACAAGACGGAATACATTTGATTTCGTTTGACACAAAGTCAATCTTATCATTGACCAACATTGTATGTCCTGTCCCAGACAAAAGACATAGTGACTGTTCGATGTCAGATGTGTCAAATATACACCTTATCAATTGATGCCGTTTGACTATGCTGCATAGTAAGGTGACCGTTTTCATTGTATGTCTAGACGTTGTAAATGGTTCCCTGTGTGTAACGGAGATGGTGAATCTATGTAATTAGTCTAATCGTTTACTTGGGAATGCTATACACCAGAAACTTTCAGCTACCAGACAACCAATGTGATGTTAGTACGACTGATTAACCTTGATAGGACTGCCCATTTTCCGGAGCCCAGTTCACCTTTAAGCATTGATAAGTATCCACGTGAGCATTAATAAAGCAGCACAAATATGTGCTACATTGGAAAATGACTGTTTGACATTTTTTTATGCTCGATAAAAGAGTAGTAAACTGACAGACAACGCCTGGCACTACCGTCACACAAATAATGAACTCATACCAGCAATCGGTACCGATGTATTGGTCTAAAAACGTTCAATTCAAGATGGCTAAAAAGTATCAGCACCCAGCCCACACCACGAATCGGACCTCACATTATGCATTGAAAGCGGTTATCATCACCCTAGGAATTACCACAGACAGCAATTAGTATCTGGAGTATCATCTCCTCATACGGTGGACATTTGTGAAGCATCTCCTCATACTGCTGATCAGACGTCTGATTTCCACGTATTTCATTCCCCGTGCAGTCCAGGGCCCCGTTCCTCAAAGCGATCTTAGCACTAAGGTGTTCGTAAGTCCCATACTTTAACATAGGCTTACGGTCATCGTAGTGCTAAGATCGCTTTGAGGAACGGGGCCCAGGGTCAGTTTATTCAGGTTTTAAACTGGAGGGTCTCTAGCTCTCGCTTGGCTACCAAGGTAATCCCAAAGGTGTTCCATCGGGTTTAGAGCAGGGCTTGTCATAATGTTTCGAGTTGGATTTTGACACAGGTGGTGTTTAATTAATGTTACATAAAACGTCAATGAGATTCGTCACATGTGCATTTTGAACTTTACTTATCATATGCCAGAAGCGTCCCTAAAAATATTTTATTGTCATCGCCATTGAGAACATTTGTGCTAATGTTCTAGACTAATGTAGCCAGACATCTTTACTGAGGCCTCTGATAATGCTTTATTTGTGTTGTCCTATAGATCTTTGCGTAATTGCTTGACAGTGACATTCATGGCCACACCTCGTAATCTCCATGCGTCAGTATCAATGCATGAGGTATTTATCTTCACATTATGCGTTTTACTTTGTTTGTAGATTGGCCAACACAATCGTGAACACCAGATAGAATCGGCAATCCTATGTCTTAAATAAAAGTCCCCTTTCATGCATACAGCATGCCACAAGGGAACCTTTAAATACAGAATGAAGAATACAAGTGCGCCCTTACAAGCAGAATACAACCAGTGAACCCTGACGTGCAGACTACAGCAAGTGAGCTATTACATACAGAAGACAACCAGTCAGCGTGTACATACAAAATAAGACAGGTAGGTTTCACAAAATGAATGTGACCCAATGTCCCCTTACACACAGACAACCAGTTAGATCTTAGCTACCGATTAGGACGAGTGCCCTGTGACCAGTACCGTTACGAACAGAATACAACATGTGATAAGTTACACACGTAATACAACCAGCGAACCCGCCCATACATTCTACAACCATTGCGCATTTATCAAAAGATAACAACCAGTGAGCCTTTATATACAGATTACAACCAGTGAGCCTTTATGTACAGATTACAACCAGTGAGCCTTTATGTACAGATTACAACCAGTGAGCCTTTAAGTACAGATTACAACCAGTGAGCCTTTATGTACAGATTACAACCAGTGAGCCTTTATGTACAGATTACAACCAGTGAGCCTTTATGTAAAGATTACAACCAGTGAGCCTTTACATACAGATTACAACCAGTGAGCCTTTATGTACAGATTACAACCAGTGAGCCTTTATATACAGATTACAACCAGTGAGCCTTTATGTACAGATTACAACCAGTGAGCCTTTATATACAGATTACAACCAGTGAGCCTTTATATACAGATTACAACCAGTGAGCCTTTATACAGATTACAACCAGTGAGCCTTTATGTACAGATTACAACCAGTGAGCCTTTATGTACAGATTACAACCAGTGAGCCTTTATCAAAAGATAACAACCAGTGAGCCTTTATGTACAGATTACAACCAGTGAGCCTTTATGTACAGATTACAACCAGTGAGCCTTTATATACAGATTACAACCAGTGAGCCTTTATATACAGATTACAACCAGTGAGCCTTTATGTACAGATTACAACCAGTGAGCCTTTACATACAGATTACACCCAGTGAGCCTTTATACAGATTACAACCAGTGAGCCTTTATGTACAGATTACAACCAGTGAGCCTTTATGTACAGATTACAACCAGTGAGCCTTTATCAAAAGATAACAACCAGTGAGCCTTTATGTACAGATTACAACCAGTGAGCCTTTATGTACAGATTACAACCAGTGAGCCTTTATATACAGATTACAACCAGTGAGCCTTTATATACAGATTACAACCAGTGAGCATTTATGTACAGATTACAACCAGTGAGCCTTTATATACAGACTACAACCAGTGAGCCTTTATGTACAGATTACAACCAGTGAGCCTTTATATACAGATTACAACCAGTGAGCCTTTATGTACAGATTACAACCAGTGAGCCTTTATATACAGATTACAACCAGTGAGCCTTTATGTACAGATTACAACCAGTGAGCCTTTATATACAGACTACAACCAGTGAGCCTTTATGTACAGATTACAACCAGTGAGCCTTTATATACAGATTACAACCAGTGAGCCTTTATGTACAGATTACAACCAGTGAGCCTTTATATACAGATTACAACCAGTGAGCCTTTATGTACAGATTACAACCAGTGAGCCTTTATATACAGATTACAACCAGTGAGCCTTTACATACAGATTACAACCAGTGAGCCTTTACATACAGATTACAACCAGTGAGCCTTTATATACAGATTACAACCAGTGAGCCTTTATATACAGATTACAACCAGTGAGCCTTTATGTACAGATTACAACCAGTGAGCCTTTATATACAGATTACAACCAGTGAGCCTTTATGTACAGATTACAACCAGTGTGCCTTTATATATAGATTACAACCAGTGAGCCTTTATGTACAGATTACAACCAGTGAGCCTTTATATACAGAATACAACCAGTGAGCCTTTATATACAGAATACAACCAGTGAGCCTTTATATACAGAATACAACCAGTGAGCCTTTATGTACAGATTACAACCAGTTAGCCTTTATATACAGAATACAACCAGTGAGCCTTTACATACAGATTACAACCAGTTAGCCTTTATATACAGAATACAACCAGTGAGCCTTTATGTACGGATTACAACCAGTGAGCCTTTATATACAGAATACAACCAGTGAGCCTTTATGTACAGATTACAACCAGTTAGCCTTTATGTACAGAATACAACCAGTGAGCCTTTATGTACAGATTACAACCAGTTAGCCTTTATATACAGAATACAACCAGTGAGACTTTATTTACAGAATACAACCAGTGAACCTGTATGTACAGATTACAACCAGTGAGCTTTTATGTACAGATTACAACCAGTGAGCTTTTATGTACAGAATACAACCAGAGAGCCTTTATGTACAGATTACAACCAGTGAGCCTTTATGTACAGATAACAACCAGTAAGCCTTTATGTACAGATAACAACCAGTGAGCCTTTACATACAGAATACAACCAGTGAGCCTTTATGTACAGAATACAACCATTGAGACTTTATGTACAGATTACAACCAGTGAGCCTTTATATACATACTGCAACCAGTGAGCCTTTATATACATACTGCAACCAGTGAGCCTTTATATACATACTGCAACCAGTGAGCCTTTATGTGGAGATTACAACCAGTGAGCCTTTATATACATACTGCAACCAGTGAGCCTTTATGTGGAGATTACAACCAGTGAGCCTTAATGTAGAGATTACAACCAGTGAGCCTTTATATACAGAATACAACAGTGAGCCTTTATATACAAATTACAACCAGTGAGCCTTTATATACAGAATACAACCAGTGAGCCTTTATGTACAGATTACAACCAGTTAGCCTTTATATACAGAATACAACCAGTGAGACTTTATTTACAGAATACAACCAGTGAACCTGTATGTACAGATTACAACCAGTGAGCTTTTATGTACAGATTACAACCAGTGAGCTTTTATGTACAGAATACAACCAGTAAGCCTTTATGTACAGATAACAACCAGTGAGCCTTTACATACAGAATACAACCAGTGAGCCTTTATGTACAGAATACAACCATTGAGACTTTATGTACAGATTACAACCAGTGAGCCTTTATATACATACTGCAACCAGTGAGCCTTTATATACATACTGCAACCAGTGAGCCTTTATGTGGAGATTACAACCAGTGAGCCTTTATATACATACTGCAACCAGTGAGCCTTTATGTGGAGATTACAACCAGTGAGCCTTAATGTAGAGATTACAACCAGTGAGCCTTTATATACAGAATACAACAGTGAGCCTTTATATACAAATTACAACCAGTGAGCCTTTATGTACAGATAACAACCAGTGAGCCTTTACATACAGAATACAACCAGTGAGCCTTTATATACAGATTACAACTAGTTAACCCTTCCATACATACTACAACCAGTGAGCCTTTATATACAGATTACAACCAGTGAGCCTTTATATACAGATTACAACCAGTGAGCCTTTATATACAGAATACAACCAGTGAGCCTTTATATACAGAATACAACCATTGAACTTTTACAGACTACCAACAATGAGATATTATATACAGAATATAACCAATGAGCTTTTACATACCTAATACAACCATTGAACCTTTACATGCAGAATACAACCAGTGAACACATACATGAGGCATAATTTCAGTGAGTCATTACATAGAGAAACCACAAAGCCTTACATACAGAATGGCGCGCATCAAGCCTTACATACAAAATAACGCCCATCAAGCCTTCCATACATAATACTGCCCATCAAAACATGCATACAGAATACTGCCTATCAAGCCATACATAGAGAATACCGCTATCAAGCCTTACATACAGAATACCGCTATCAAGTCTTACATACAGAATATCGCCTATCACGCCTTACATATAGAATACCGCCCACCAAGCCTTACATACAGAATACTGCCCATCAAGCCTTACATAGAGAATACCGCTATCAAGCCTTACATACAGAATACTGCCATCAAGTCTTACATACAGAATACCACCCATCAGGCCTTACATACAGAATACCGCCCATCAGGCCTTACATACAGAATACCGCCCATCAATGATAAGATTAACCTCACATGCAGAATATCGTTAATCCTTACAAATAGAATATCCCCTGCCGTGATATTGCTAAAAGCGGCGTAAAAGCCATACGCACTCACTACATACAGACTACCGCCAGTGGACTTTGACATACAGGATAAAGATGATGAAGCCTCACATACGTCAGTGAGCCTTTGCAACATCACTTACTCATTGTACCGGTTGCCACCGACATCACCGTAGTTACATCAGACAAAGCGTCATCCTTTCTCAACAGCCTACCAATAGCATCATTATCTCGTCCCACTTATCTGACACCTCTCCTACGGTAAAAGCATGGTACCAAGTGCCCACCTAACCATCAGAAACTTGAGACTTCTTCATCAAAGAGTGCTCGTAATACAGATTCAGTGGAATTCGTTTAGAATGTCTAGCAATAGCTAATTGGGTTTAACGCCTGGTATGGTGTGACAAACTAAGAACCATAATTAGGACGAATCTAAGATTCTGGCACACTCGAGTGAAGTGGCAACGCGCTGCGAACTGAGTCGGGGTAATGTTAGAGCCTGTCTGGGGAGGGGCAGGGTTAGGTATTTGACGGAGTGTAGGCCCCATGAGAGACACCTGTCCAACATGACGTATTGTCCGGGAGTGAGCGTATGTCCATTTGCATCAACCGTACCTTTACTCTAACTGTATATTGTGCCAGGACATCTGGTTCAGAAACATGATCCACCCGTGTTCCCTAGTGACAGTTTTATAACTGTTTTTTTAACTCGTACCTACATAACTTCATTACCTATAACATTGTGATTGGGCATCTTCTCCAAACATTCCTAATGGCCAGGGAATGTTTTACGGAGATTAATTACATCGGCATAGGTTTTGGTTTGGTTTGTTGTTTTACGCCGCACTCAGCAATAGTCCAGCTATATGACGGCGGTCTGTAAATAATAATCGAGTTTGGACCAGACAATCCAGTGATTTACATCATGAGCATCGATCCACGCAATTGGGATCGATGACATGCATCAACCAAGTCAGCGAGTCTGACCACCCGATCCCGTTAGTCGCCTTTCACGACAAGCATAGTCGCCTTTTACGCAAGCATGGGTTGCTGAAGATCTATTCTACCCCGGACCCTCATCGGCATAGGAAGGAGCATCCTTCACTTGTGTTGCACTCATATCTTCATTGATGGCTTTTTGGTGTAAAGTCCTTTTTTCTACAACTACTTGATCACTGCACGTTCCCCAAGTTTGTCTATTTTCCAAAGGTCACAGACCCCTGCTTAGTCCACTGACCTGTCACCTCGACACAATTTGCTCAATTGACTCATTTTTTTGTGGATATACCTCCATTCTGATGTCCAAAACAAACAAATTCACTATAACGCAATTCCTTCTGTGACGATTAGAGCGCATCAAACAACCCTTGTTGATATCATATACACAATGCAGTATGAATCATAATCTTAATCGACTCGTGAAGATCCGGGGTAGAATAGTCTTCAGCAACCCATGCTTGCCGTAAAAGGCGACTATGATTGTCGTAAGAGGCGACAAACGGGATCGGATGGTCAGGATCGCTTACTTGGTTGATGCATGTCATCGATCCCAATTGCGTGGATCGATGCTCATGATGTCAATCACTGGATTGTCTGGTCCACACTCGATTATTTACAGACCGCCGTCATATAGCTGGAATATTGCTGAGTTCGGCGTTAAACAACAAACAAACAAACAAACAAAACAAACATAATCTTAATCGTGTGGGATTGTCTTATTATACACGTCTTCCATCCCTGTACTCATTCATTCAGTCATCGGAGCCCACGTTTTTCGGATATCTAGTTTCAGTTACTGTTCTGGACAATTAACAACATGTTTATATTAAAGACTCATAGTCCGTATCCCAAATACAATAGCATTACATGCATTATGAAGACTACAAAGCCATGTTGTTAAGAGTGACCTTTGGAAGAGACGTTATACAGATATAGAATTGTGGGGATATCACATGTACCTTACACCACTTGAGGTGAGGTGAGGTTAAATTAGGTTTAACGTCGCGTCCAAGATTATTGCACTTATATTGCGACGTGCATGCACGTGTGTGTGTGTGTGGCTACTTGTACCAGTCCGGACTGATGCCGATTTATAGTGCTAGCCCACTGAGATACCATGCCGCAGTTTAACATGAATATCCCACTCAGACACAGTATATTTCCTTCGAGCCCACCAGTCCTTGTTTAAGCCCCTTAATGCCGAGCGCCAGACAGGGAAACAACAAGTACCATATCTTTCCGTCTTTTGGTATGACGCGGCCGGGGTCGAACCGAGAACCTTCCGTTCTCCGGGCGGACGCTCTCCCACTGCACCACGGGGGCGGTCTTATAACACTTGAGTGAGTGAGTGAGCTGGGTTTAAATTAGCGCCGCTTTTAACATTATTCCAGTTATATCACGGCGTGTCAGCTTAATGTGGGAGGAAAGCCCGAAGTGATGCAGGTCTTAGACGTTTACCAATTCGGTGAAACCCACGAGCACGGGTATGGTGCTGACAAACCTATAAACATAATCTGGGCGAACCGGGACTCGAACCCACAATCATAGGTTTCTGGCGTGCCCAAGGGACGCAACTCTGCACAGCGAATTGCGCCGCCTTAGACGACTGGGCCACCCGTGCCCCCTACACCACTTGAAGCTGGTGGGCAGTAACATGACTGAAAAAAAACCCGTTTCAAACGTAACTATGTCTAAAACATTTTGTAAACGGTATTTTGACACAATAAACACCCACAGTCTACATATTATATGCAGTAAACTAAGTTTATAACGAACTGACCGATATAACGAACTTATTTTTTAGTCCTGACCATTTGTTGCATAAATGTTGTAGATATGCTTGTAACGAACTACGGTTATTACGAACTAAAATTAGTGGTCCCTTCGAGTTCGTTATAAACGGAGTTTACTCTATAAACAGAGTCCGACGGTATGTATCAGCATTGAGAAAAGGGGAATTAGATTTAGGAAACCACATCAGTGAACATCCCCATGCTCTCCGGGGTCGGTTTATGGAGACAAACTGATCGTTGGACAAGAAATGATATTGTAACACAAAATGATGTTGGTGGTTGTCAAATAGGAGGTTAACATGTCATGTCGAGCTAGGTTACCCGTAGGTTTAATCGCACTAAATTGACTTGGTACCTGACGCGCGTGAGTTTTCATATTTAAATTTAGCGCCGTAACATCTCCAGGTAACCTTGCTCAACGTTGACAACACAGTAGGTGTATCTCCATTCTGCCATGTCAAATATACACACCAACCCTTTGGTGCTAGAGGACATCGGCCTAGTGGTGGAAGCCTTCCCTCGTCAAGCCGAAAGCGCTGGTCCGATTCTGGTGTCCCCCGTCGTGATATTGCTGGAATATTGCTTTGAACGGCGTAAAACAATACTCTCTGATTCACTGACTCACTCACTATATTAGGTGTTCGTCAAAAGATTGTGTGAAAGTTGAGGCAAATGTTTTTGAGAGGATTGTCGATCTGAATTACGGAAATATCGATAATAATCTTTCAACAAAGGTTTATATGCTCAGACATTGCTGTTTTACATCATCATACGTTACACTCCTATTTTTCAGATATTTAAAGTATGTAGAACAGCAACTTCGTGAGCTAAAATGAAATGGGTACCACTGAAGGAGATTAATCAGTTTAGTTCTACACCACACGGTACCGTTATGACGGTACACCTCTCATCATGTCGCAGACCATATGACGCCACAGTCGGCAAACGAAAAGAGCTTAAAGAGACTAAAACGTGAGACACTCTCTCTTAGTCGATTTCTCACTTGTTTTCTTCCACACATACTTTGAATAGTGTTATAACTGCGAATCTGCATTTTGTAAACTATAATTGTACATGTAATATTTATAAAATACCTACCAACAAGGACTAGGAAAGAAGCAGTTTTCTGTGAGTATTAGCTTCCGGTTATTGTGTTTTGATACACCCGGTTGACCAATCAGAATCCAGTAATTTCCTCATTAATTGTAGAATAGATAATAACAAGTGATTCGATATATTAGAGTTGTGATCGATATATTAATTCCGCTTAACGAGGGTTTAATTATTGAAATAACAGTTTGCCATATATAAGCTGAACACATGCATTGTCAACACGTCAGTATAATACTTGAAACGATTAAAGAACACCCACATTTGGAAGGCTGTGTTTTAATATTCACCAGTCACATTAACTGTAGTCATAAGAAGTGAGTGAGTATGGTTTTACGCCGCTTTTAGCAATATTCCAGCAATATCACGGCGGGGGACACCAGAAATGGGCTTCACACATTGTACCCATGTCGGGAATCGAACCCGGGTCATCGGCGTGACGAGCGAACGCTTTAACCACTAGGCTACCCGACCGCCCCGTAGTAATTTGAAAGAGTCGGCTGCTATTTAACGTCTTTCAGCAGTATATTTCGAACTGTATTTAGGATTTAATGGTTTGCCCTGATTATGTTTCATTGTTTGTCAGCACCATACCCGTGCTCGTGGGTTCCGTTAAAATGATAAAGACCTGCATCACTTCGGGCTTTCCTCCCACATTAAGCTGACACGCCGTGATGTAACTGGATTACTGTTCAAAGCCACGTTTAACCCTTTACAGCAGTCCGAAATGGCAATCTGGGTAGGGCTGCTTCGTGCTTCTGATGACGGGTCGACAGATTGAATTGAATTAATTTTCTTATTGACGTTTAATAGTGTATCCGACTGTCTGCACTCTGTATGCTGATATGCGAATTGACAAGAATGGGCCAGACAGATTAGTCAGTTCATGAACTACACACAGTTGAGTGTGTCTACACGCAGTGAGAACATGTATATAAATATAACGACGTGGTAAGACTGACGCGGACACTCCTCTAATACTGAAAAAATCATTACATGTCTGTTTATCCAGAGACATACTAACCTCTGAAGATAACAAATACAAAAGTTAGAAATCTCGAATGAATATTGATATTACAGTGTTCAAATATGTATATATCATACAATTCTTGTTTATATACAAATCTATAGAAAACACGAACTGAAAGAATATTATTGTTTCCAAATTGTGATTCATTAATATTGTCAAATCTATATTCAAACAACCCGTGAAGATCCGGATTAGAATAGGTCTTCAGCAACCCATGCTTGCCGTGAAAGGCGATTATGCTTGTCGTAAGAGACGACTAACGGGATCGGGTGGTCAGGCTCGCTGACTTGGTTGATGCAGTTGCGTAGATCGATGCTTATGATGTCAATCACTGGCTTGTCTGGTCCAGACTCGATTATTTACAGACAGTTATATTTCTGCTTTAAACAAACAAACCAACAAACAATCTATATTCAAACACTTAACTGTAAGGTTTTTGCATATGTATGAGATATACGCTATTTTCGCTTTCCAGCACATTGTTTATACCCTGTACATCAGTACTGTAATGACATTGTGCAATGTGTTTCCACAATGTCATTTTTCATTTATAAATTCTTTATTTCCATGATGTAAAATTATGTTTAACAGTATATAGGGAGAATGCGACGATAAGTGTTGCAAATGTACCCAATCACATTGTCCTTTTGGACAATTAAACATGTTAAAACAAAACTATTCATTTGGACAAAGGTCATAATCTTACTTCTATGTCAGAATGATCATATCTGATTGGTTCACGTGATCTTTATGAAATACTATGTATCCCGCCTGGAAGGGAAATATATTTCTGAACGGAATAATATATCCTTCATACCCCGCGACGAAGAAAACAGACTGCACCTGGATTTCTGAGCGGGTGAATATATTTGATCATGTCCGAACTCTATAACGTAAAAAATAATATACATGTAGTAGTAATTAATTTTATAACAAAAGGTTGATCTGCATGAAAACGCGATACATTCTATATGTTAGAATGCATATATTTGAGCAAATAGATACTGTAGTGCCAATGAAGTACTTCCCTCAATTTTCAACGTGCTGCGACATTCCATTAATGACAGAGCCATGACGTTACACAACGATATCACAATGCATGACGTCACGGTTAAAGAAGTCCAGTTATCTTTTGCCGTAACCATACCAGCATACGTCATGAAGACGACACTTACTCACATTAGCTACAACAGCGCATGATTTGTGTGTGTGACGGCTGCTACCGATACAGCAGAACATGTTTACCATTTTCGCGAACACCTGGTGTCATAATTGATTTTCAGTCATCCATTTATATAATTTTCTTCACTATTTTTCAGCTTACGCTCAATGGAATCCCTTTTGGCAGATACTCGATGGTGATTATTTTTCTGGCTTTGATGTTTGGAATTGCGTATTTGAATATACGAAATTCAAAATTGAACACAAACTGATACCAATCAATGAATATTAACTATAAATTATCCCTATGATATGAACACAGTAAAAAACCTGAAGTAAACATGCACTGTGTATTGTGTGTGGTGGAGACAGCAAAGGAAAGTCAACACTAAATATAGGCGACAAAACATTCATTAGAATTCGATTGCACGATTCCTGACCAGGTGTTCATGCAACACTGTCAAACAGTGATGACACCAGGTTTTTGACAGTGATGACAGCAGGTGTTCATGAAACACTGTCAAACAGTGATGACAGCAGGTGTTTATGAAACACTGTCAAACAGTGATGACACCAGGTGTCCATGCAACACTGTCGAACAGTGATGACTCCAGGTGTTCATGCAACACTGTCAAACAGTGATGACAGCAGGTGTTCATGAAACACTGTCAAACAGTGATGACAGCAGGTGTTCATGAAACACTGTCAAACAGTGATGACACCAGGTGTTTATGAAACACTGTCAAACAGTGATGACTCCAGGTGTTTATGAAACACTGTCAAACAGCGATGACACCATGTGTTTAAGAAACACAGTCAAACAGTGATGACACCAGGTGTTTATGAAACACTGTCAAACAGTGATGGCACCAGGTGTTTATGAAACACTGTCAACAGTGATGGCACCAGGTGTTCATGAAACACTGTCAAACAGGGATGACACCAGGTGTTCATCCCACACTGTCAAACAGGGATGACACCAGGTGTTCACCCAACACTGTCAAACAGCGATGACACCAGGTGGTCACCCAACACTATCAAACAGTGATGGCACCAGGTGTTCACGAAACAATGTTAAACAGTGATGACACCAGGTGTTCACGAAACACTGTCAAACAGTGATGGCACCAGGTGTTCATTAAACACTGTCAAACAGTGATGACACTAGGTCTTCATATCACATCATATATCTACATAATTGAAGGCATGGTTCTGGGGGTGTAATTTATGCTTGTGTTATATGTGATTGTGTTTTGTCATGTAGTTGGTTGTGCTGAAGCTTGTTTTATTTGAATGTTTGTTTGTTTGTTTGTTTGTTGTTTAACGCGGCACTCAGCAATATTCCAGCTATATGACGGCGTTTTATTTGAATGAGTTGTGTACGGGTCTGCGTGAGCATTCGCATGTGCAGATCTCCGTGTACATACAATCTGTGTGTGCGGGGGCTGGGAGAGGTAGATATAAATAGGTATGATGTGTATTGTATTTCATTATTTAAATATAGTGCAAGTCTTATGGTTTATATGTCCATTTCACAATTTATGTGAAATTGTTTCATAACGTGTTGGTGTTTCGTAGGCCAATGTTGGTTGGCCGCTGTGTACACTCGCATTTAATGCCATTTTATTCTGCAAAGTGGGTGACACTTTCATAATATGTTATTTTTTTTGTCCTTTCTTCTTTTTCTTGTCCTTATTTTTTTTTTCTTTTTCTATTTTATTCTATTCTATTTTCCTATATTTTTTTTAAATATTATTATTATTATTTACAGATTAAAATAAAAGATGCAGCAAAGAGGGTTTGGATGATCCTGGCTCATCATCAGCTCAGGGCCCTTGCCCCCTCTACACGCAGCCCAGACTGCGAATAGGACTTCTCCCAGGAAGCGCTGCCTTGTCAAATCCACCCAGAACTTTTCGGAGAATGTGAAGACTCCCCAACACTGAGCCTTCTGCATTACCCAGATTGTCAGAATGGCTGTATTCGTGGCATCAAACCCGGGTACTCTCCCAGTGTTAGTCAACAGATTGGGTGGTTCCAAACCTAAGGCACTGAGAACCACGGGGAGTCGGAAAACTTGGTACTTGGAATGCAAGCGTGATATTGCAAAAGCGAGGTCCGCTTATTTGCCGTGTTTTTCCTCAATCTTGTCAATCACATTACTGTCAAAAGGTACTGAAAATTCAATGATATAAATGATTTCATTGGATTTATCAAAAAGGACAAGATCAGGTTTGTTGGTCTGGATACGTCAAAGGCTGTAAATGGGCCTATTCCAAAGTATTTTGTATTTATCATTTTCAATGACGCCCTCTACATATTCCGGGTCGTACCCTGGGTGGACCTCTGTGTCAAAACCACAAGCATGGCGAAGACGGTAATAAAATGATCGAGCTACACCATCATGTCGTTTAACATACTGTGTTTGTGCCAAAGCTGGGCATCCAATGACAATGTGTTGGACAGTCTAATAAAATGCATTACATAATCATTATTATTATTATTAATCTTCATTATTATTATTATATGTAGTAGTAGTAGTAGTAGTAGTAGTAGTAGTAGTAGGAGTAGTAGTAGAAGTAGTAGTAGTAGAAGTAGTAGTAGTAGTAGCAGTATTTTCTTATACTTATTATTATTATTTTCTTATACTTACTATTATTCTTTTCTTTTCTTTCTTTCCTTTGCTTTTCTTTTCTTTTCTTTTCCTATCTTTTCTTTTCTTTTCTTTTCCTATCTCTTCTTTTCTTTTCTTATACATAATAAGTTGAAAGATTAGACTCGGTTGTTGCCACCTAAACAGTCCAGCATCAATCATTAAGTGATGTGGTTTATCTTTATATCTGAATCTACACGGAACATTCCGACACCGGGAGAACTGGATTATATCGGTCAGCCTTCATTAGACGTGTTTGTGTTGAGGAGACCTATTAGGACAGACGGAATTGGGATGAATGTTACACCGTTAGATGAGTTGGTATTAACCGGTGACGATCACGAGACAGGGATCAATCTCAAGCCAATAAACGGAACTCCACTTAGAGTTCGATTGCAGTAACAGCACCCGATAGAAAGAGAAGACGACACGTGTACATGTCTGTGGACTAAATTACATTGTACTAAGCACAAACGCCCAGACTATTAAGCGTATGAGATACCATGATAGGCAGCCCTCCCTATATTATAGTCGTCACGATTAAGGTCACATGAAAATATATAAATATAAAGATAGAAAGAAATGATTATTCAAAACACTTGTCATTATCCTTAAATGCTCATATAACAGAAAAGACAAAAGTAGATTAAGTGTTTATAAAGAACAATAATATAAAAAATAAAATTATCTGGAGTAATGTGTGATTTTCTTGCAAATTTTATTTGATTTTAATTTCTTTATTTTGTCCTGACAGGATTTTTCTTTTGGTCATCCATATGACATGTCTTGCAACCCAGGTTCGTGGGTGTTCATTGCTCTGGTAGGTTATGTTACTCTTGCAATGCATGGTGTGTGTTATATCTACCATATACATAACGTAAACTAATAAAAGTAAAAATGAGACTTTATTTCATGTATTGTATTGGATCCGATCCGATCTTGTGCCTGATCATGCGGTAATGGTCCTGATATTACCAACATGCCCTGCGCATTTAAATCTTAATTTTCAATTGATATATGAACGCATACAGAAACTCTATGAAGTAAAATCCCTAATGCATAAGTGGCGAGGAAAATCGGAAATACCGTTAGCCATTCCCTGTATGCAGAATACAACTAGTTATTCCAACAGACAATATACCATTTGTATTTTCGCACATACAGAATACCATTAATTTTACCTTACATAGAGAATATCCTACATTCAGAATGCCATTGGTAAATCCCTACATTAAGAATTCCATTGGTAATTCCCGACATATATAATACCATTTGTTATTTCCTTCACGCAGAATACCATTAGTAATTCTATACATACAGATTACCATTACCAGTTCACTACATACGGAATATCATTAGTTATACCCTGCGTTCAAAATGTAATTACCGTCTTCGCAATGCTTGTGGTTTTTACACAGAGGTCCATCCATGGTACGATCCGGAATATGTAGAGGGCGTCGTAGAAAATGATAAATACAAAATCCCTTGGAATAGGCCCGTACGCAGCCTCAGACGTATCCAGGCCAATATACTTGATCTTGTCCTTTTTCACAAATCCAATGAAATCATTTATATTATAGAGTTTTCTGTCCCTTTTGACAGTAATGTGATTGACAAGATTCGGGGAAAAAACATGGCAAATAAACGGACCTCGCTTTCGAAATGTCACGCTTGCATCCCAAGTACCAGGTTGTCCGACTCCCCATTGTTCTCGGTGCCTTAGGTTTGGTTCCTCCCAATCTCTTGACTGACATTGGGAGAGTACCCGGGTTTGCTACCAGGAATAAAGCCCTTCTGACAATCTGGGTAATGCAGAAGGCTGCACTGTTGGGGAGTCTTCACATTCTCCGAAACCGCCTCCGTGGTCTTGTGGTAGAGCGTCCGCCCAGAGAGCGGAAGGTCCGGGGTTCAAACCCCGGCCGCGTCATTCCAAAAGACGTTAAAAGATGGTACTTGTTGTTACCCTGTCTGGCGCTCGGCATTAAGGGGCTAGTTATAAAACAAGGACTGGTCGGCTCGGAGTCAGTATACTGTGTCTGAGTGGGGTATTCATGTTAAACTGCGGCATGGTATCTCAGTGGGCTAGCACTATAAATCGGCATCAGTCCGGACTAGTTCAAGCAGCCACACACACACACGTACATGCACGTCGCTATATAAGTGCAATAATCTTGGACGCGACGTTAAACCCCATTTCACCTCACCTCACATTCTCCGAAAAGTTCTGGGTGGGTTTGACTAGGCAGCGCTTCCTGGGAGAAGTCCAATTCGCTGTCTGGGCTGCGTGTAGAGGGGGCAAGGGCCCTGAACTTATGATGAGCCTAACCAGCCTGACTGTGCCAGGATGACCCAAACCCTCTTTGCTACATTTTTTATTTTAATCTGAACATAATAATAAATGCATTTATAATGCGCCAGATTCCATTCACCAAGTGGATGCTCATAGTGCTCCACTATTATTACTCCGGTCAATCGATCAGTGTGCACTCGATTTTCATTCTCCGCTCCCTTGGGAGTATACAACTCAAGCTGCCTGTCAGGCGCTAGAAGGTTACATCTCATCCTACGGGTACCCACTCACTGCTGGGTGAACAGAGGCACATTTCGAACAAAGTAATAACAAGGAGACACCACATGTGTTACATGTGCTTCAGTGTGGGGCATGACCGAAGCCCTAGAAACTCTCAGGAGTCAAGCTAGGTACTGAACGTGGTCACCCATCCAACTACTCTCCGAGGCCGACGTGGCTTAACTTCACCTGATTTGTGACCTGTGCGCTGTGCAGGACCACGTGCAATACTGATCAAACTGAGCAGTACGCACTATCTTATAAATATACATGTAAAATTCACTTTTCACTGTCATACATTTTATATAATTCTTCACTTCATATGCATCTACTGCGAGTGATTAAAAATGAAAAATTAAACTGCAAGATGGAAGCAGGATAGGGTCACAGTAACAGGTTTTGGTTTTGTTCGGTGTTTCCGTGTTTGTTCAGGTGAAGATTTACCTTGCCTTTGCATGTGTTTATGATTACTGCCAGCGGTAGCGCAGGGTACGCGCATCTCGTGTGAACACCTGTATGATCATTATTTGATAGTGATTCATTAACACATGCTTATGATACAGACGGAATCGCATAACGGACTTTGCTTTTAGCAGAGACTTCTATCTTTATGGGAAAAGTTTTGTCTTATATTGAGTTAAGACTCATAATTTGTTACATATTTTACACACAGGCAGACAAATACATCTCGAACCTGAAATTTATATCCTGTCATTTGTATCGCTCTATCCGAGCCCAATATTACACATATGCCATAAAAACCAGTAATGATCAGTTATTAATAATCCACATATAACATTACCTACGTATATTGTTTAACTTGATCATGATATCCATTACATCATTACGACATCAAATAATTTCCAAAATCACTCGTCATACTTTATTGGAAAGCTCCATCAATCTTCTTTTTTCCTACCTCTGACATTTTCCCAATGCAGTGGCGCTTCTTGTGACATGCTGTATCATTTCTGCTAATAGAATGTCATTCTGCACCACTTAATGCATTAGAAAACATATCGCCTTCAGCATGAAACGTCTCAGGTCGGACAAGTAACATTACATGGAATATGTCTGACTGCCTTCACGTTATGATGGCTCCAACTATAAAGTATTGGATATGCTTGTAGCTATTAATTATAGTTTTCTGTTTAATTTTAAGAGAGGTCATCAATATCTAGAAAATGAGTAAAAACTTTACGCAGAATCTGTTTGGTAGGATTGTTCCTTAAGAAAACATGTTCAAATGACTGACATCTCTTTTCATTCATACACTTGCAAGTTTATGATTGCTGACATCATGAGGTTCATTAGTGTGACAAGAATAAATGAAGGGGGCTGATCCAGTAGATAATTTAACTACCAACAAGCCCTTGTCCACTTTTGACCACATGAATGAACTGTCTTTCTTTCTCCTTAGAGTCTAGTGGTAGAGCGTCCGCCCGGAGAGCGGAAGGTCCGGGGTTCGATCCCCGACCGCGTCATACCAAAAGACGTTAAAAGATAGTACTTGTTGTTACCCTGTCTGGCGCTCGGCATTAAGGGGCTAAAACAGGGACTGGTCGGCTCGGAGTCAGTATACTGTGTCTGAGGGGTATTCATGTTAAACTGCGGCATGGTATCTCAATGAGCTAGCACTATAAATCGGCAGCTATGCACTACAAGCAGCCACACAAACACACACACGTGCAAGCACGTCGCTATATAAGTGCAATAATCTTGGCCGCGACGTTAAACCCTATTTCACCTCACATCACTTTCTCCTTAGAAAATCAGCTTGGGTCAATGAATTGCTTATGTTCATATAAAAGGGGGCGGTCGGGTAGCCTAGTGGTTAAAGCTTTCGCTCGTCACGCCGAAGACCCGGGTTCGATTCCCGACATTGGTACAATGTGTGAAGCCCATTTCTGGTGTCCCCCGCCGTGATATTGCTGGAATATTGCTAAAAGCGGCGTAAAACCACTCACTCACTCACTCACTCATATAATAGAAGAACGCTTCCTGAAGGGTTTTCTGCCTCTTCGACAAAATGAACGTTACCTGTTCATTAAGTCTTGTTATAAGTTCAAAACATGCATGTGTTGAAATGAACACACCCTCGTTCTATTTTATAGGAACATATCTGCTAACTTTCATCACGATATCAAAGGGTTTTTCTAATGTTTAAATAATGCAGATGCAATGAGCCAAATTGGCTCTGATCAACAAGGAACCTTGGGATTTCTGTCACACCAAACATGTCACCAACAAACTGAAAATATACTGCCGGGCAAAAGAAAGTATACACCCATGTTTGATGGTGCCTAAAAATGAAACAAACAAGAAATGGTTATTCGATGGTAATGTATTTGACAGACAGACAGACAGGTTTATTCAGTATTATGGCCATATGGCCTAAAGTACAATTGATACTAACTCATAATATGATGTCACGTGCATATACAGAAATTACATCCTCTTGAATCTGATAGAAAAAACATGTTTTATATAAGTAGCCACTGAAAAGATAACATGTTTATTTTGTGAGTTGATAATATTGATCATTAACATTTCAGATTTATAGTCTTTATTCAAGAAGGGGAGATATGTAGATCTTAACTTGGAATACTTGTTACACTTAAATAAGACATCGAATTCATCTTCAACTTCACCTCTGTCACAAATGGTACAAATACTTTCGATATACGACACATATTTATATTAAAATTATGGAATGAGATTCTAAATTTACAAAACGATCTTATTAATGACTTGTCTGGTAAGACAGATAAATACATTTCCTGTTGAAGTTGTGTCTTTAGTTTGCTATAATGGCTAAGATAATTCGGAGATGAAACAGTTTCGTTCCAATTTTGTGCAAATATATCTTTCACTCGCTGCTTAAATATTCCCATAAATACTTGAATGTTTCCAATATCCTGTGCAATCCACACAAAAGAAAAACCACATGTAAATAATAGATTTCTTACTTCAGATACCCAGTTTTGTTTACCTTTATCATCCAACTGCTTTAACAATTTAAAACATTGAAGAGGATATCTACATTTTGCCATTCTTAGTAACTTTATCCAGTATTTAACTACTCTTACTTGGCTATGCACAAACATATTGCAGCGTCCAATTTCAACAAGAATTGCTTTATTTGAGGAATATTTACCAATACCTAAAAAACGTTTGAAGTATGAGGTATGTAATTTTTCGATGGCAGCATAATATTTTGTTCCCCATATTTCCGAACCATAATATTGGTGCAATTTTACAATCAACAATATTGCATGATGTTGAAAATGATATTTACTTATTTTGTTTAAACAATTTATACACAGGCATACATGCTTTTGAAGCTTGAATAGCAAGTTGTTTACATGCTACTGACCACATTAATTTGGAAGAAAACATGATACCCAAATATTTATAGTAAGTTTCAACCTTGACCGAAGCATTTCCATAAGTCCACTTTTTCCTTTTGGCAACAATACCACCATTTCTAAAGACCACTATGTTTCTTTTATTTAAATTTACCTCCAGTTCCCATTTCAAACAAAATGATTGCAATACATTTAATTGTTTTTGTAAACCGCTTACTGCAAATGAAAACATTACAATGTCATCAGCAAACAATAGCATCATAATATCAACAATATCTTCATGGACAAATATACCATAACTACATTGTTTATGAATTTCAATAACAAGTTCATTGATAAAAAAAATGAACAAAACATGACTCAAAATACACCTCTGTCTCACACCTCGGGACGTTGAAAAACAATCTGACAAAATGAATACATACTTTGCAGAACATTAAACATTTTCCCATGACAACCCTTGATTACAAGTAGATACAGTAACTTTTGCCTATCCACAACATCGAAGGCTTTCTTAAAATCAACGAAAGCACAGTAAAAACGTCCCTTTGGTTTGCATATATATTTCGAGCACAATGACTGTAAAATGTACATATTATCTATGGTAGAATAGTTAGAGCGAAAACCAGCTTGAGATTCCGATATATACTCATTAATTTCCATCCATGTTCTCAGCCTTTTTTCAAACACAAAAGTGAATAACTTGCCAGAAACATTTAAAAGAGAAATATCTCTGTAATTATTTGGGTCCGCCTTTTTTCCCGATTTTTATAACGGCATAATCATACCTAAGTTCCACGAAGAAGGGAAAATACCTGTATCTAATAATCTAATACTTTGTTAAATAGTAATTTCAAAAAGAGAATGAGAAACGGTCCCGCACACTTAAAAAACTCTGAAGGTATTCCGTCCTCTCCAGGTGCTTTGCCGAGTTTTAGATTTGAAATGGCTTCTTCTATCTCGTATGCAGTGATTTCGTCTGATAAATCATTACTTAAATATATACTACAATATTCACAAGAATGGTTATCAAGGAATTGGTAAACCGAATGATCAAACTCAGAACAATCTTCTATAGTTGCAGGGTTCAATAAGTTTTTAAAATAGGATGCCCAAACGTCAGGTGATATTGTATTACTAGAGTTCTTGGGGCGGTCGGGTAGCCTAGTGGTTAAAGCTTTCGCTCGTCACGCCGAGGACCCGGGTTCGATTCCCGACATAGGTACAAAGTGTGAAGCCCATTTCTGGTGTCCCCCGCCGTGATATTGCTGGACTATTGCTAAAAGCGGCGTAAAACCATACTCACTCACTCACTCACTCACTAGAGTTCTTATTTTGTAGGGCACGTTTAAGTGTATCCCAGAATCTCTTGCAGTCATTATCCTTTGCAGCTGCATTTATCTCATCACTCATTTTCATATTATAGATGTTCTTCCTTCTTTCACAGCATATTTTTAAATCTGCCTTTGCATCAATGTATATTTGCAAATTTAGCGCACAGTTATATTTTCTGAACGTGTTCAGTCGTCTATATTTCTCTGATTTGAATTGAACACAGTCTTCATCAAACTAAGGAGGTTGTGATCTCCTAGTTTGCTTAGATGCTGTATCATAAGCTCCTCCATTTAGAGCACTGTGAATCATAATTCCAGATAGTTTGTCAATGGCTTTGTTAATGTTATCAACTTATATCAATGAGAAGTGTTCATGACTTGTAGTATTGTGAAGACATTGTGAATATGACCCAAAGTTTTCAACTGGTAGAATATATCTAGGAACAGTCTCCGCCATACCATCTGTGGTTTCTGGTGATTCTATTACTTGATTGTATATTACATTTTTTATTGTACATTTGACGGGCATATGATCTGAATCTGTACGCTGGATTACTGACATATCAATGACATTTGGGAAAAGATCACTGGAAACTATGAAATAATCTACAGTACTGCATCCTGTATGTGACACAAAAGTGAAGTTACTCGGAATATTTAATGGGGCTCTGCCATTTACAATATGTATGCCGATTAATTTACACAAGTCGAGTAAAGCTCTACCATACTTATTTGTTTTATAGTCACGAACACTTCTTGTAACTGAACAAATATCTCTAACATAATGTGGATTAATTGGTAAATACTTCACATCATCATCAAGGATAAAATCCCGGACACATCGCGTTCTTGCATTAAAATCACCACATAAGATGAATTTACAAGACTCATCATAATCATGTTTGATATGCACTAACTGATTTTCCAATCTATCTATACCATTTTCCTCACAATTATTGTAGAACGGAGATGACTCAGGATGAATATGGACAAAAGCAATGAAAACGTGTATTGGACTTTCAGCATTCACAATCCTGAAAAAGATAACATTATCCCAATGTGAATGAACTCTCTCGATATATCCTGCCAAACAATGTTTTATGCAAACTGCAATTCCACCAGATAACCTTCCACGGTCAGAGAGACGTTTTGCATCACAAACATAACAATCATAGTTACTGAATACGTTCGTCAATACATCACTAGCATCTGTACACATTGTTTCAACAAAACAGAATATGTCAAGATCCTGGTAGAATGAAATAAAGTCACCAAATTCAATCTTGGATTTTAGTCCTTGGGTGTTCCAGGAACATATATTCAATGTGTTAAGTGTAGAATCAGTGTTATTTTCATGAGTGTCATTGAGGCCACGACCACCATCCTATTTGCCATTACTACCACCTGATGTAGACGTTGTTGATGATGACCCAGCAGCAGGTGCAGACGACGATGATGTCTCAGTAGGATTGGGTGATGATCTTGTCCAGTTCCTATGCTGTCCAACTTGGCTGATTTGTGTGTCGTCTTCTCCCAGAACAAAAACTGAACCATCAAATACCAGTTTATCGTAGCTCAAATAGGCAACTTTGCTCTCTTGTCTGGCTCTCATCATAAAGGAAAACAACTTTGATCGAACCCCCCTCACTCTCTGGGTGTAGTCTTCTGAAACCCTGTACTCTTTATTCCCCTTCACAAGCTCTCTGGCAGCTTCCATCACGGCTGCTCTGTCCTTGTAGAAAGAGAACTTGACAAATATAGGTCAACTTCCAGATTTTGAGTGCAGCCGATGTGCTCTTCCTATGCTGATGGATTGAACTCCGATGTTTAGGGTAACGTCCATAAAATCTTTGACACATGACTCACACTCTTCCCATGTTTCACCCTTCTTTTCTTGCAGACCATGAAAGATTAAATTTGATCTTCGAGACTGTGCTTCAACGCTATCATTTCTGGATTCCAGGGCATCAAGTTTCTGTTTCAAACTTGTGTTTTCCTCTTGAAGGTCACGAAGTTTGTCATCATAGTCCTTTGTGAACAGGTCCATCTTGTCGTTAAGGGAGGTAATCTGTGTTTGTATTGCTTTGAGTGTTATAGCGAGATCGTCGAGTGTTGATTGGCTATGTGAAGTGTCAGGGGTCTAACATTGGCCAGAAACATTTTGTGCAGATAATCTAGTCTGTACTCTTTCTGAACCAACCTTATACCACTTGTTAGCTTTATACCGGGGTGACTTCGACGTGAGTGTTTTCTTCTCGGACAAAAACATCCTATTCTGCTCCTCCAAACGACAATATCCACACCCATGTTTTTGGATGGCAAAGAGTAGGTATTTATGCTAATACTAGTACACACCTTGTTCTTGCACCACTTCTTAATGTGGGATGTATTTGACATGGGTATCATAGCTGTCTTTTGGACGGTAAGTTTTAGTATTTTCAACCTTGTGACGTTTCGATAAAGTTTATAATTTTGTGGTCAAAACCCAATTTTCAAGTGTATACTTTCTTTTACCCAGCCTTTAAGTACATTTACCATTGATAATATCTAAACATATGCATGCACTCAGTGATGATGACAGCGCTCCCATACTGACGTGAAATGTATGTTTGTTCGAATAAAATAAAATGTTCTCGCAACCTCTAAACATACATTTGTCCTTGGGCGTAGAATGTGAACCTGTCTTTGAAAGAAAAGCTATCGTATCTGCTTAACGGCTTTCATCGTATCAAATTCCCTTCCGTTTATATTCAAGAAATATTTTTGCCGGGTTTTGTTACGATAATTCATTTAACCTTTAATGTAGCTATTGTTCTTTGACGTAGCTATTGTTAATTTAAAACGTCAACGCCAAAGAATAACTTGTCTTGAGTGTTCGCCGAAACGGATTCCATTTGGCGTGAAAGGCAAAATAACGGTGAAAGATATACGAATTGGTCAGTGATGACACCAGGTGTTCGCGAAAAGTACACTATTTAAACTTTAAATGATAACATTGAATGAACTACAAATTAATTTGATTGTTAAAGGCGTGTCCTTCCCCTTCCAATGAATGGTGAAATTCTCACCTTCTCACTATTGATCTAATGATCGCATGTTCGAAATCCCTGGTTGGTGTGCACCATACCCGTCATCGTTGGCTTCATCAGAATTTTAAACGTCCAAAAGTCATTCAGGCTTTGGTCTAAAATCAAACTGACGTGACCTGAAACGTCAGGTGGATGTACACACAACTCATTCCCTACCTCACCACCGTATGACTCCGTGTAGATGGTTCTAATCAACCCCTTAAAATTCATTCACGAGTGCTCTCAGCTTAGGTTCATGTCATTCCCCGCTGAAATGCCCAAGACATTCATTCGTTGGGCTCACACATTTTACAGCACACCCCAAATCACCAAGCACATTCGTTTACGCCTCAAAGAAGTTATATGTAAACACAAGAATATACAATCAACCATGGACATTTGAAATAATATTGGGGACGTGATTTGAGCCCGGCAAGTGATTTGAGGCTACGATCGTGGAGTGCTCTGAACATGAGGGGAATGGTTCTAGAGTGATCTAGATCTCAGCCTAGGTCCCAAATCACTCTGAGAGTGATTTTGTTTATTTGTTGTTTAACAAGCTATTCCATCTATATGACGGCGCTCTGTAAATAATCGAGTCTGGACCAGACAATCCAGTGATTGACATCACGAGCATCGATCCACGCAATTGGGATACGATGGCATGCATCAACCAAGTCAGCGAGCCTGATCACCCGATCCCGTTAGTCGCCTCTTACGAGGCATGGGGTACTGAAGACCTATTCTACTCAAGGGTCAAGGTTCAAGGGTCGAGAGAGCGGGGATTGAGTTGGGCCTACTACACTGGCTCGCTCTTGCACATAGGATACATAAGATAATCCAATAAAAAGAGTTTCAAATGCAGAAATACTATTGAAATAGTAATTATGTTTTCATTAACCACGCTCTTACGTTTAAACCACTTAGAACTAACAGGTAGTCTCAACTTCAATTCCGAAAAATCTTAATATATCCAAGGTTTCCTTACATTGTATCTGTTGATAGCAAAACTAAAGTATTAATACTCGCAACAAACAATGAAATCATCGCCGTGCGAACATACAGATCAACAAATCAGTTACTGTGAGAGTAACGCATATATTTTATTTCCACTTAGCCCACAGCATTTTAAACCTTTCAGCGCGTCTATAAAGTTTCAAAGACATGTAGTACTACAGGTTCTACTACACTAAATCAGAACTGGTTGTGACAGTGCGGTTTTCGTAGGGTCTTCAGTGCAGATCAAGAGACATCTGCAGGCTGTGATTGGATGATATTGTGTTAGATCGTTATGTCTTTTAAATGTACATCCATCCAATAATTAAAACTGCCCATATTTTTCAATATTTGGTGCTGACATTTTTTACAAGATGACTTGTGCTTTATGTGAGCACAGATATTTTCAAGTAGGCGACATTTGGTGCGGAACTGGGGTTGGTGTGTTCAGCTTCCTGTACTCGGAAAAGGAGCTGGCTAACCTAGCCAAAATTTGTGTTTTTATTGCAGCTTTAAGGCCAGACTGTGCATATATGTAAATATAATGGCTGTTGAATGCCTAGTTATTTTTGAAAAAGATATAACGTTACTATAGAAGTCAATGGGAAAACATTTGGTTGTGTAACCTGTAAATGTGTATCTACAGACTGTTGGCTAGTTTTCGTTAAATGTTTTCACCTTGTCGCCACGTTCTGGTGACTGCAGCAACGATTGCTGCTGTTAAACTTGACTTCATGACATAGTTCCAGACCACAGTAGAATGGAGTTAACAACACCGTACATCCAATGTAGGAATACTATTGAGATAGTAATCAATAGCCACTCCTTCTCACGAATCACTTTGAACTATCAGGCGATCATGTTTATTCCAATAATAAATACAAGACATCCGAACACTATATCTATAATATACAATATCTACACGGTAATGATAACAATACTTGAGAATTATTAATGGACATCAACACTGAAATTCTATCTCCGCTGTATCAACTTTCAACTTCATCAAATCAGAAATTGCGAGAACATCGTATAGGTCTGGCAGGAATATTGCAAAAACAGAGTAAAACATATCTCACTCTCTCACTTTTGTTGGGCGGTCGGGTAGCCTAGTGGTTAGAGCGTTGGCACGCCACACCGAAGACCCGGGTTCGATTCCCGACATGGGTACAATGTGTGAAGCCCATTTCTGGTGTCCCCCGTCTTGATATTGCTGTGATATTGCTGGAATATTGCAAAAAGCGGCGTAAAACCATACTCACTCACTCTCACTTTTGTCGACAATTACACAACTTCTCGTGAGAGCTGAGTCCATGTACACGACGTCGACATTTTGGTTACGAGGTCAAATCAACAACTGTATCCACCGGGGAGACTTACTTCAACTAAACTAATCTGTCTGTGTATCTTCCAGAAGTTCAAATGTTCAGCAGTGCCCCTGGGTGTAACAAATAACATGCAGGCGAAGTTAGTTAGTTTTGATTCAATTAGACAACTTTTCACGTCTAGTTTACATCATGATCATATTGTTTGCTTTCACAACTTAAATATTTTTGTTGTTGAACGAAAGTAGATATTATCCACAATCCACATAATTACTTGTTTACATTAGAATATTTTTGTTCTCCTTTAGAACCGTCCATTGAATATTCATTGTTTGGGAAGAGGGGTTGAAATATTTGCTTGAATGTTGAATGCTTCAAGACAAAGTAAACACAATTTATGGATAACAACTTCTTTAATACTGTAAAGGCGACGTTTCGGTATAGATCATTATACCGTTGTCAATTAAGCAACACTGAATGACGTGCATGATACAGAATATATATAGTAGGTGGAGGATTCACATTAGAGTATTAACAATCATACGAACCTTATTTTTTTTAAATATTCAGCATGTACAGCAAACAATTCATGTGCAGTCATACTTAAGGAGGATTTCTCCTCATTTATTGTCGGTCCTTTGTATCAATTCCAATATATCCGACCCCTCTTTGACAAAAGTGTCTGCAGATTATTTCGTTTGGTGTAAGCTACGGGCAGATTGCCATGACTGTTCTACTTTGATCATCTTTCTGGCAGCCATCTAGAGCCGTGCTCCGTACACCTACCACACAAAGACGTGGCGTCACATGGGAGCTGTGTTCTTCTTTAAAAAATGGAAAGGGGTTGAAAATGAGTGTGTGTGTGTGTTTGTTGTTCTAAGCCGCACTCAGAAGTATTCAAGCTATATGACGTAACTGTAAATGATCGTGCCTGGACCAGACAATCCAGTGATTGGTATTTTGAGCAACGATTACAATGACACGTCATCGAGCCTGACCAACCGTTCCATTAAGTCACATCTAAGGACCAGTATAGGTTGCTGGCGACCAATTCTAAACCGGAATCCCTACCAGATGATTTCTAAAGAACTGATTTTCACGTTTCAGCTTCAAAACACTAGATATTCAAATCGATGACCAAAAAGGTTTATTGATTGCATGTCCTAATCGTGTTCCTCTTCACACTATCAGTTTAGTCAAGCTACTGTAGATCGTGCCAAGCGACCGAGACACTAAACCTCTGTGTCACGCTTCAGGGCAGTAAAAACTACCGAGACTATCGCTTCACTGATATATTATTCAGCTCGAGTGGACACGTGTTGCTTGTGTTATTGTGAGTGAGTGAGTTAAAATTTAACTTCACATACTTATATTATAGCATCAGTAGCTTGACCAATATTATTTTAGTGATAAAACTGGACCTTATAAATATGCTTCACAACCGTGTAAAACCATCAACAGACAGACGGGTGAACTGCGTCGTTCGTAAAGGATACGAGTGAGTGACAATCAGAAAGCTGACATTTTACTAACACCTTTTAATTGTGTACAAGCATCGTATAAACCACTGAACAGTAACCTGTTCCTGTATTATGTGCTAAACATCATATCATCATCTGCATCCACTCACTACCGTCTACTGTCCAGTGTGATTCGCATGTTTGTGATTCACAATTGTCAGAGGACCCGTGAAGATTCCGGGTTAGAATAGGTCTTCAGCAACCCATGCTTGTCGTAAAAGGCGATTATAATTGTCGTAAAAAGCGACTAACGGGATCGGGTGGATCGATGCTCATGATGTCAATCACTAGATTGTCTGGTTCAGACTCGATTATTTACAGACCGCCGTCATATAGCTGGGATATTTCTGAGTGCGGCGTTAAACAACAAACAACCCAGCTGTGCTCAGAGTATCATATTGTGGAAGACGTCCTGCTTAACATGCTCCCACGCTGTGAAATAACTGTAATACCAGTGCAACCTAGCTCACTCACACGCCGCAGATGAGGTTAAATAAGTTTTGTTTGAGCAAAAGTAGTTGAACACCGTCCAATGAAATCTACTGAACCAAGAACATATTAGACACGAAAGGACATACCATAATGTTGAATGTTGCAATACTAATACTACAACTACACATAATTATTATATTGTTAAGAATAATGATGATAATAGATATAAATTGTCATTGCAAGAGAATATCCAGTCTATATTGTCCACTTTCCAGATTCCATTTTCCGTAAAGGGCAAATAGCTGTGAAAATTAAATGAATCGACCACTGAAAATCAGTGATGACACCAGAGTTTTAAAGGACAAATGATAATGACAAAGGACAAACACTATTGAAAAAGGACAAACGCTATTGACAAAAGACAAACAATACTGACAAAGGACAAACACTATTGACAAAGAACAGTCACAAAGGACAAACACTATTGACAAAGAACAGTCACAAAGGACAAACACTATTGACAAAGGACAAACACTATTGAAAAAGGACAAACAATATTGACAAAGGACAAACACTATTGACAAAGAACAGTCACTATTGACAAGGAACAGTCACAAAGGACAAACACTATTGACAAGGAACAGTCATAAAGGACAAACAATACTGACAAAGGACAAACAATATTGACAAAGAACACTCACCTAAACCAGTGTACAAAAAATGGCCGTGTATCCAAATTTTGTTTGGATTATATATGGTCGGAACGCCGGAACCATACAACTGACTCAACTTTTAGTAGGCATTAATTATGATTATGGAGAGAGTTCTGTTGTTTGTATTGTTCTTTGAAACCTGGACATGATGTATGTTCCACCCAGAACAGAACAGAAAAGAACAGAACATTCATGCATTCTCAGTCAAATGAAACAATGTTTTGAAAGCATCCAGATCAAGACGCAACCCCGCTCAACATTTGTGGCGGAGGCCTTGGAGATACTGGCTGTGACATTGATCTATTGAGTTGTAATGACATATTTGTTTGTGTTTTAGAGCCCCTGTCAGCAACATTCAAGCTATTCAAGAGGTCGGTACATAATCCTAAACACGACATGGATCCCACGACGTCGGAGTACGAACATACGCAATGGGCCACGTATTCGACTTGAGAGTGAGTGAGTCAACACCCGCCTCACATTGAGGATGGCCATATACAATGTGTTTTAATCTCAATACTCAAACTACAAACCCATTTTCCCGAGTGACGTCCCTTGATATTCTTGACTACACGACATTTGGTCTCTAAATAATACGGTTGTTTCAGAAGTTTCTATGATTAAATATAATGAGCTGTTTGAGTTGATGGGTTTAAATATAATGAGCTGTTTGAGTTGACGGGGACATACAAGACAGTATTCCCAATAGTGCATTGTATCCCATTTAAAGGCTTTCTGGTATGAAGACATCCAAAACCAATCAAAATGGTATCATTGAATGTAGGGAAATAGAAAGAAGTGTGACATTTAATCATTATTAAGTTTTAAATGACACGTCTGTCGAGACACTGACCTGTGGGTAACTGATGAATGTTGTGTGTAGTGTCTCAACAACAAATAATTCATTTTTTAGAACTTTATTGTAAAAGATCCAATTATCTTATTGACGATGTTGGAACAAATGATGAGCATCAGTTATCCAGATTATAATAATTAAAGCGAAAAAACCCTTTCCATATTACTCACTGTCATGTTATATTAACAACCGTTTCTGTAACGCAGTGGGTACATCATCTCCCCGAAGAGCGGATGGTCGGTGGTTCGATCTCCTGGCCACGTCACACTGTCGGGTACTCTTCAGAAGAGACATCCGTATGTATTGTATCCGTGTCGCAATTGTATCCGGAGACAGTCCCAAAGCACTGGGTCCGAGGACCGTAGCTCCTAATTATCAACATAGACACCCATACAGGAATTAACGCAGGTCTGAAACTCACTGCACGTTAATCCCCGAATACACATTTAACTGGTTGGTTGGTTGATTGGTTTGTTATTTAACTCCGCACTCAGCAATATTCCAGCTGTATGACGGCGGTCTGTAAATAATCGAATCTGGACCAAACAATCCAGTGATTGACATCATGAGTATCGATCCACGCAATTGGGATCGATGACATGCATCAACCAAGTCAGCGAGCCTGACCACCCGATCCCGTTAGTCGCCTTTTACGACAAGCATAGTCGCCTTTTACGACAAGCATAGTCGCCTTTTACGGCAAGCATGGGTTGCTGAAGACCTATTCTACCCCGGATCTTCTCGGGTCACATATTTTACTGGACAAGAGGGGGCGACCGAGCTTCGATTCGATTAACGACCGCAAAGCCGGCACTACTTGCACTACTTGCTTAACCATGAGGTCTTTTTACGGTGTTCAAGCCTGGCCCGCCGACAAAATCACGTTGCCTGAGATTCCATTTTGATTTGTAAAAAACATATCAGGCCGTTTTTCACATTTTTATGGGATTATTCATGACCGGTCAGTAACAGGTGTCATCCTTGATCGATTCTCTTGCCTCATTTCGCGACTTTATGTCTACAATAGTTCCAAATTCAGTAACACTTTACAGAAAAAACATCATTCAATCTATCAAGAACGTCGTCGCCATTTTCTTTTTTGAATTTATTCTGAAATTTTTGGAAAGTAATTTTACCTTAAATGTGTCATACGACTCTTGCACAACACTTGTTTGATCAGGGTTACATTAATTCGAGCCCGTCACTATTGACTGAAATTATGCTGCCGCGACGTTAAATCTCTAGCTTATTCAGTAATTGTTTTTTGTTGTGGGAGGTATCTTTTCTAAACTATCGATTTATGTCACTGGGGCCGCTCATATGTCAGTTGTCGCTAACATATATAACGTGATATTATGGTATTAATTTCTATGTTGATTCCTGTCTGATCACAAAAGCCTTTTGGAATCAAAAAGTTAATAGTTTTGACAAATTTAATTTACTGCGAACATTGTCTTTTTGCCGATGTTCAAATTTCATTTCTTGACTGATATGCCTGGCGAGATGCTATGACTGTAATTTGTGAGTTCGACGTCTCGAGTGAGTGAGTGAGGAGAGCACAAAACATATAAGAATGCGCAAGAAGCAGAAGTATGTTGAATAATCACAGATTAATTCAGAAGATTATTATGAAACCTTTTTCTTTGATTTATATATATTAACTTCTACCAAAGGTTCCCGTACATTCTCATTGAAAATTGACTTGCCTTTGCATGTGTTTTAGACGGGTGACAGTAGTGGGCAGGGTAGTTTTGAACACCTAGTATGATCATTATTTGATAGAGATTCATAAACACATGCCCATGATATAGTGAGAAACGTACAATTGACTCTGCTCTCAGCAACGATTTCTTATGATTATGAAAAGTAAGTTGGTGCTTTTAAAAGTATTACTGTGCTGATCTTGGCAAGAACAATTAAAAATGATGTAGATCAGGCGTTATCCATAATGAGTCCCGAAGGATGAAAACAGGACCGTCCTGACTTAAGGCAATTATCGGGTAAGGATTTTTTGGTCCCTTCCGAATAAGGTCAGTCAGATTTAACGACCTTTGTTAGTTGAAGCCATGGAACGTACGATCAACGGCCATCTTGTCTGGCGTCCGGTATCAAATAGACCGATAACTGATTTTCGTTGCGATTTTGAGGCCAAAGAGCACGATCGATCACCCATTCAAATCAGAATCATCGTGCATAATGGTTTCATCTGTAAACACATAAGTACGTAGAATACAACATAACATGAAATATGCATGGCACTTAAATAATTTCAGATATTTCGACCGCACGCCTTATTTATATAGGTTTGTGAGAAACAAGAAAACGAGAAAATTAACCACAAATCTTCTGAATTTTCATCATCGGGTTGTGGAAGTTCCTCACGACAGCAATTTATCTTTCATTTATTTTAGTGGGGCACGGAAGGCTCCATCGTCTAAAGCGCCTCTGTGCAGAGTTGCGTCCCTTTGGCGTATCATCATCTGCATTCTTAATTCCATTAAAATATGATTGGACTTTACAAGCTTTAAGTAAATAAAAAATATTTCATGTCGTGTTAATGGCATGGACACTATTGAAAAACATGTACACATTTGTCTTAAGAAAAAAATGTAAAGTTAACTGCAACTGCAATAGAGCCTACCTTAAACCACTTATATACACTGTCGCGTTACAAGCTCTTTGTTTCTAGATTCCCGACAATGTGTGAAGCCCATTTCTGGTGTCCCCCGCCGTGATGTTGCTGGAATATTGCGAAAAGCTACGTAAAACTATACTCACTCACTCTTTGTTTCTAATGATTCATACCAAAAGACGTTAAAAGATGGTACTTGTTGTTACCCCGTCTGGCGCCCGGCATTAAGGAGTTAAAGCAAGGACTGGTCGGTTCGGAGTCAGTATACTGTGTCTGAGTGGGGTATTCATGTTAAACTGCGGCATGGTATCTCAGTGAGTTAGCACTATTAATCGGCATTAATCCGGTCTAGTACAAGCAGCCACACACACACGTACATGCAAATCGCTATATAAGTGCAATAAGCTTGGACGCGACGTTAAACCCAATTTCACCTCACCTCACCTCTAATGATTCACGGTATTATTAATAGCTTGATCACAATTTTGTTTCTTTGAGGATAATAATTACAATCATATTTTATTAAGGAAATCCGCCGACTCTCATTAACACCAAGAACAGGAATCAAGTCTGACTGTACCATCCTGTGTAATTAGAGCCGGTGTTGTTACAACTCCTGGCCATCAGACACAACACATCTACCGTACCCTTTCGTTTTGGGATCAGACTCATTTACAGCTGATGAGGATCATGTATCGTCCAATCTCACAGACCAGGTGCTGGACATCACTCGGCTAATCAACACCCATCCCTTGTGGGAGAGTTCTGTTGTCCAGCAGAGACATTGCATTGAGCCGAATGGTCCTTCATACCCACGCTGCATTACACTTATCTTACATTCTGCTTTTGTCCACTGGAAGACTGTAATCCTGCCCTTGTCACTCTGTCAGTTCACGCTGACAGGTGAGGTGAGGTGAAATTGGGTTTAACGTCGCGTCCAAGATTATTGCACTTATATAGCGACGTGCATGCACGTGTGTGTGTCTGTGGCTGCTTGTACTAGTCCGGACTGAAGCCGATTTTTAGTGCTAGCTCACTGAGATAACATGCCGCAGTTTAACATGAATACCCCACTCAGACACAGTATACTGACTCCGAGCCGACCAGTCCTTGTTTTAGCCCCTTAATGCCGGGCGCCAGACAGGGTCACAACAAGTACCATCTTTTAACGTCATTTGGTATGACGTTGACGGGGATCAAACCCCGGACTTTCCGCTATCCGGGTGGACGCTCTACCACTAGACCACGGAGGCGGTCCACTGACAGGTGAGGTGAGGTGAGGTGAAATTGGGTTTAACGTCGCGACCAAGATTATTGCACTTATATAGCGACGTGCAGGCACGCGCGCGCGTGTGTGTGTGTGGCTGCTTGAAATAGTCCGGACTGATGCCGATTTATAGTGCTAGTTCACTGAGATAACATGCCGCAGTTTAACATGAATACCACACTCAGACACAGTATACTGACTCCGAGCCGACCAATCCATGTTTTAGCCCCTTAAAGCCGAGCGCCAGACAGGGTAACAACAAGTACCATCTTTAAACGTCTTTTGGTATGACGCGGCCGGGGATCAAACCCCGGACCTTCCGGACTGATTTTCAGTGATCCATTCAGGTATTACGCCCAATGCAATATTTGGGGGGGATAATCGAGACTGGTTATTCTCTGGCGTTGATGTGCTAATATTTGATTTGTTTGTTTGCTGTTTAACGCCGCACTCAGTAATATTCCAGCTATATGACGGCGGCCTGTAAATAATCGAGTTTTGACCTGACAATCCAGTGATTGACCTCACGTGCTTCGATCCACGCAGTTGGGAAACGATGACATGCATCAACCAAGCCACCGAGTCTGACCACTCGATCCCGTTAGTCGCCTCTTACTACAAGCATAGTCGCCTTGTGCGGGAAGCAAGGGTTGTCCTTAAGTGAGTGAGTTGTGTTTGACGCCGCTTTCCACAGTATTCCAGTTATATCACGGCGTGTCAGCTTAATGTAGGAGGAAAGCCCGAAGTGATGCAGGTCTCAGGCGTTAACCACTCCGGTGAAACCCACGAGCACGGGTATAGTATGATGCTGACAATTCTAGAAACAGAATCTAGGCGAACCGAGATTCGAACCCTCAATCACATGTTTCTGGCGTGCCAAACGTGGCAACTCTGCACAGCACAGCGAATCGCGCTTCACTTCAAAACAGGATTTGCATCGGACATAATTTTTGTCACGGACGCGTCAAGTTTGAAAATGTTCTCTGCATGTCTACCATAAAACGTTTTCTAAGCTTAACTGAGGCCGAGTCCATTGCACGATTCCGACTATGTCATAAGCATGTCGGTTCCTTTGCCAGTTGTTCACCCGCGTCAGTAGCATGTATGTGTATCAGTTCATAGCTGATTAAAGCTTCCTATATGAAACCAGAGTGAGGGAATGTGTGTTATAAACATACAGCTGCCATCCTGCTGTGGGGCACAGACGTAAATAGTCACACTGCAAACTCCTAACGAACAGGGCGCTTCTTGTAGCTAAGCTACTTTGACACACTTCTTCCCTAGTCACGACTTCGAAAAAGTGTTTGTGGCGAAATTAAACCCTCTGCTAGAGCTTAGATAAAGCAAAATTACAGAAAATCTAAAATCAATATCTAATCAGCGATATTCCATCGGTGAATGAGACACTTAGATCTGGCGAGAGAAACTATCTTATTCTTTCAATTTTCCAAAATAATTTACCTTGTCATTTCCAATAAACACATCGTCCATCGTATCCTAGGTTTTTTTTTAGGAAATGAAATCCAAAGAACAAATAATAATATTCATGTGGCTTAAAAGATCCGGTAGTTGCAAACAATCTAGAAGCAAAGCTAATGATTGGCAAAGAGAAGTTGCCATATTTCGTATCACTGCAGATGCTCAATTTGGTAGATGTTCCCTGGACCCTTTCGACAGTAAAAGCGTCAAAGCCGTTTTCCATAATCACTAGAAATCTCAAGTACAAGCAGTGTCTATTTTACGATTCCAATTATAACATCAGCATATGTATATAAAAAGGTAATTGCATCGTATATCATTTTCGTTATTGGTGCGTCAAATTTGAAAATGTCCTCCATGTGTTCATCATAAACGTTTTTGTAAGCTTTACTTTGGCCTTGAATCAAATCTCTTTTGAGCAAGAGTCGCATGACAATCTTTGAACTCGCCTCAGAAAGAGCATGCTGGGTTGTACCTCAGACGTTGTAAACTATCGCCATCAAGGGCTGGAGCTGCTGTAGTATTCCTCGAAATAAACGTTGACTATAACAAATAGGGAAAGTTGAAGCTGTCTCTCTTTTATTGCAATTTTGTGGATGGTTTTGTCACTCTGAATCTTTATGAAAACTCTTAGATTTTATTATGGGGCGGTCGGGTAGCTTAGTGGTTTAATCGTTCGCTCGTCACGCTGAAGACCCGGGTTCGAGTCCCGACATGGGTACAATGTGTGAAGCCCATTTCTGGTGTCCCCCGCCGTGATATTGCTGGAATATTGGTAAAAGCGGCGTAAAGCCATACTCACTCACTCACACTTAGATTTTATTATGTAACTGATGAGGCAGTTTCTTTGATCTCTCTTATTTCTAGCTAGATGGGTACATCAGTGGGATGGAATTGGCTATTTGACCGTTATTAAAATATATCACATCATCGATATACCTGGAATTAAACTTTTTGGCCCAATTTTGTTTCAATTTTGACAACTAATATAGGCGTACGATCGACGTAGCAGTAAGATCGTTGTTTGGAACAGGGCCTTGGTCTGAACAACAACTATACAAGGATAACTGTGCACCCTGCAGTAACTGGGTTAGAATGAGATTTTGTTTGTTTGTTTGTTTGTTTGTTGTTTAACGCCGCACTCAGCAATATTCCAGCTACATGACGACGATCTGTAAATAATCGAGTCTGGACCACACAATCCAGTGATGGATATCATGAGCTTCGATCCATGCAATTGGGATACGATTACATGCATCAACCAAGTCAGCGATCTACGCAACTGAGAAAGGATGAAGTGTATATCAACCACTTCACCGAGCCTTATCACCCGATCCTGCTAGTCGCCTCTTACGACAAGCATAGTCGCCTATTACGGCAAGCATGGGTTGCTGAAGACCTATATATACTACCCCGGAATCTTCAAGGGCCGGTTAGAATGAGATGATACTGTGACTGTTAACCTTCTATCGCCTCACAGAGAGGGATGTATACTCCACAGGGAGCTGAGAATGAAACTCAAGCGCACACTGATCCATTGACCGGTATGATAATGTATCGCTTTGAGCAGGCTTGAGGATGTGGATTTAGCGCATTATAATTTAAAATATGAAAGTTATAAAAAACACAAGATACAAAATTTGACATTTAAAGTTTTTTGAAAGAATTAGTAATTGGTACTTGCACATTTTGGGTTGGGATAATGACGTTATTGTTCACCACTGATACAGCTATCTGTCACACTAGTTTAAATGGCAGCAATATACTGGTAGTCGAACGTGAAGCTGCATAAATAGCACTGAATTAAATGTCTCATCAAGCCTGACAGTCATAGTACATTAGATGTTCACATCACGGATCACAGTGTCCACAGGGCGAGGAGTTGTCACGTAGGACAACTTAACAGTATTTATCTAATTGAGCCAATTGTTCAGAAATGTCAAATGGGCCTGTTAACACTGATATTGTCAAAAAGGCGTTGATTGTCAACTCTATTTATACCCAGTGTGAGTGTATGGCACGTGTCTGCAATATAAGAGGGTATTTAACATATTTGCTGTTAATATGATCGAAGCTCTTGAGGTAATGCTTGAACTTTCACGCCCCTTTTTGAAATGTTAAATGTTATGTATCTAAATTCCCCACGAGGTCTTGACGGAGAACGTAAGCCCGGGGAGGAGGGTATTTCTCGACAGTGTATCGCGGTATAAAAGGAATTTCGCTCAAAGCGTGCGAGTGTAAAAACACGTGCAGCCTGGACTAGATGGAGTCATGACATATTAATCTGAACAAATTCACATCAGTGGGAAAACAGTGGGTCACAAAACTTAACACGATATGTGAGGTTGCAGGTTCGATTCACGTCGTGGTTAGCGGCTGACCCGGGCATACTTAAGCTGGATAGCCGGCTGACCCGGGCATACTTAAGCTGGATAGCCGGCTGACCCAGGCATACTTAAGCTGGAATGGCCGCTGACCCGGGCATACTTAAGCTGGAATGGCCGCTGACCCGGGCATACTTAAGCTGGAATGCCAGCTGACCCGGGCATACTTAAGCTGGAATGCCGGCTGACCCGGGCATACTTTAGCTGGAATGGCCGCTGACCCGGGCATACTTAAGCTAGAATGGCCGCTGACCCGGGCATACTTAAGCTGGAATGGCCGCTCACCCAGGCATTCTGAGGGAATAACTCCTTTACGGGTTTACCCGAGAAAAGTCGAACCTATATTTATAACAGAGTGACACCGTTAGAGGTTTATAAATTTCAGTCACACATTGTAACGACGCTTTAACAACTCGGCAACAGAACTACCTGCATGGGTGAGTATGGTTTTACGCCGCTTTTAGCAATATTCCAGCAATATGGCGGCGGGGACACCAGAAATGGGCTGCACACATTGTACCCATGTCGGGAATCCAGAAACAAAGTGCTTGTAACGCGATAGTGTATATAAGTGGCTTAAGATAGGCTCTATTGCATTTTAAACTTTAAGTCTTAACAAATTCAGATTTGTGGTTTGCTTGGGTTAGAGAGTGAGTTACATTTAACGTCGCACCAGACATGCGCTTCACGATTAGACGAATTTCATCTACGATGGTAACGTGATTACTGCAGGTGCAGTCTCAACTACCACGTTGAGGCAACGTGGCTGTCACGAATGATGTAACTTGTCAAGTGAGTGAGTTGGGTTTAACGCCGCTTTTTTACAGTATTTCAGTTATGTCACGGTGTGTCAGCTTAACGTGGGAGGAAAGCCCGAAGTGATGCCGCTTAGACGTTTACCACTTCGGTGAAACCCACGAGCACGGGTATGGTGCTGACAAACCTAGAAACATAATCGGGGCGAACCGGGATTCGAACCCACAATCATAGGTTTCTGGTGTACCCAAGGGACGCAACTCTGCACAGCGAATCGCGGCGCCTCAGACGACTGGGCCACCCGTGCCCCCGTAACTTGTCAAGATAAACGTTACATGAGTTCATTCGGTCAGGCCATGGTTCCAATACAGAGATCTGTCACACAGAACATTAAAGTGAATAGCCTGTGTTGACCAGTACAAAGTGAGTCACACCGGTTATATGTCCGCCATATTTTGACTGGCCTTTGCATGTGTTTGTGATGGATGCCACCAATGGGGCAGGATACGCTCACCTTTTCGCGAACACCTGGTACTATTTGATAGCTATTCATAAACGCATGCTCATGATATAATGTAGTCAAAGGACAGAATAATAACCAGTAACTATATCGCTAAGTTACTTTTATAACTAGTGGATGAATATTAAAAACATTTAAAGCATGGCACCTTTGTCTTTGACGGTTCATTAACTAACTGAAGTTTTAGTTAAACACCACTTGGCAATGACGGAACTTATTTTCTCCCCTTGAATTTCCGATAAAACGATTTCACGAAAAACATGTGTCCCCAATGGGATTGTTTTGCATGTTGTTTAACGCTGCAGTCAGCGATATTCTAGCTATATGAAGGCTGTCTGTAATCCAGCGGGATTCGAACCCGTGAAATCCGTACCGAGGATCCAAGAATGTAGGCTTCTGCCACAGCGACCTACGCATCGTACTCTTACAAACCATTTCAACGATTGGACACCAAGTACAGTAAACTACGGTTATAACGAACACGCTTATAACGAACTGACGGATATAACGAACTCACTTTTTTGGTCCCGACTATTTGCTGTAGTTATGCTGTATATATCCTTATAACGAACTACGGTTATAACGAACGAAAATTAGTAGTCCCTTTGAGTTCGTTATAACCGTACTTTACTGTACTCGTGTTCTAACCTCTACTTATTAACAATCAAGAACACAATGTAAACAACAAAATCGAAATGCAAATGTACGTTCAACATCGTAGTCCATCATTTTTAGGCTCTGTACGTTTCAGCCATCCTTCGTATCCAGCCAGCTTCTCAGAACAAAATGCTTCTATTATATTGTTTATAATACTAATTATATTATCATATTAATTTGTGTGACTCCAAAACAGGTTCTAGTTCCTTCCTGGAACACAAGACTATCCACAAATATCATAGGACCCTTCAACGAATGTAAACCCCCTTTCTTTGTTACCGTGAGTCCTACCTTGCCAGGTGTGTCGCTGGCATTTGATGTTATAGGGATAGGAGTACAATTGCTATCATAAAAACAATGTCGGTTTACTTACAAATGTTAGCTATGTGTATTGTATATACTCTCATATGAAACGTCGATTGTCAACATGATGCTCGATGCTGTCCCATGCCATGACCTTTACGTGGAGTTTTCTCCTTTCTCACATCTCCTTACCCACTTGAGCGTACATTTGAGATCCGTTTTACAATCTAAATCCCTTTTTTGTTTCTTAAGCCCAATGGAACCTGTTTCGGTAGATATACGAGAATAATTATTCAACGATTATTATCATTTAAATTTATGTTTACATCCTTAATAATAATAAGGGGGTCAGTTACTTCGATAAGCATTCCGTCATTTGAGTTGAAATTAACAACGAAGTTTGCATTCAAATATATAAATGTACTTAGGCTGGTTTATTAAAAACTGACTCCGAAAATATTCGTTATAGTTTAATTTTTGTAATGATTTCTGCGCAAATTGGACAGGCGATGGTTGTGACCATGGCAGCGACCACGTTTTCGGAACACGGATGCTGATAGACATCCTCTGATTGGACTGTCGATATGTGCGATGGTCCTCTAGTATATTAGAACAGAAAATGGGCTTGAAATGGCAAGCGTGGAAACCAGACTTCGATATGGCCGAGTAGACTCGGGAAGAGGATTCCACGAATAAACTCTGTCTGTTTTCAAAGAGTCAGGCATAATGACTACTGATAATGGTTATTAGTCAACTGAGCCTGTACCGTTTCGTTCAAGAACACTCAACCATATGAAAATTTGATGTCTTTTTCTACAGAATCTGCTATCAAGTGGTATCATCTTTGTCTCCACTAACAGGAGCATGCACGTCCAAGCCGATCATAGCCCAACTGAGATTATCACAGACTGTAAAAAGAACTTCTCCACATTGTCAGATTACCTTATCGCTTTTCAAATGCATTTGGTACAGTTGAACTCTAATGTGCCCATTTCACTGTACACGTTGTGTTGAACTGAAAGTCGCTGCGAAGTCCTTTCATTTTGATCAGTATTTGCCTTCTGATCAATCGAATCGGATATGTCGAATGTTCGATTGTCTCGAAACGGATTTTGAAGTACCAAATGACATGTGCATAATATTTCTGTTATGTAAATGAAAATATGTAGAAATATCGTGCTTTACAATTGATAGGAAAGTCCAAATGTATAATGTATAGGTAAGAAGCATTACAAACTGCATAAATATTGTTTCTACCCTGAACTGCTTCACGGACCTCGCGACCGCCTCCGTGGTCTAGTGGTAGAGCGTCCGCCCAGAGAGCGGAAGGTCCGGTGTTCGATCCCCGACCGCGTCATACCAAGAGACGTTAAAAGATGGTACTTGTTGTTACCCTGTCTGGCGCTCAGCATTAAGGGCAAGGAACAAGGACTGGTCGGCTCGGTGTCGGCTCGGAGTCAGTTTACTGTGTCTGAGTGGGGTATTCATATGTTAAACTGCGGCATGGTATCTCAGTGAGCTAGCACTATAAATCGGCATCAGTCCGGACTAGTACAGGCAGCAACACAAACACACACACGTACATGCACGTCGCTATATAAGCGCAATAATCTTGGACGCGACGTTAAACCCCCTTTTACCTCACCTCACCTCAAGGTGTTCAATCCACACACAATCCACACACCCAAATTGTCGTTTGCTTTGAAGACTTGCTCCTTTATGGAAGAAATGTCCAGGATAAAATTTATATTTAACACCGAGTAAATACAGCTCAAACAAAGTACAGTTCAACACCGTTGTGTCGACCTTTGGTGTGTCGAACTAACGCTTGTCTCCAAGTAAAAGCTTGGTCCCTGCGTATGCCTTCTCTATTCATCATTAATTTTAATTGGCTAGCGCTTTCAACTCGTACCACGTACGAGTCTCATCAGGCCACAACTGAATAACGGATAGTAATAATGTCCGTTATTCAGTTATGGCCTGATGAGACTCGTACGTGGTACGAGTTGAAAGCGCTAGCCAATTAAAACTGTGTTCAATCTTACTCCACTTAACTAATTATGACTATATTGAGCCTGAGAGTCAGAACTTTACAAGAAAGAACTTTACTGTGATATATATATGTATAAATACATAGCACAGTAAAGTTCTAACTCTATATATTTATTTCCATATTTCCTTACGCCACTCATATACTTCACTCATTTTTAAAATACTACAAAAATATTATTAAAGTCTAATAATTGTAAAAAAAAGTTAAATCGCATACAATTATAACTGCGTATAAAAATAAATACAATCATTTATAAAAGGATTGGAATGTTTATGTGAAATCATTCACATCTTCATCTCAGGACTTTTCTCAACAGTGGAAATGTCAGATCGGTGTCAGCTAACAGCGTCAAAGTCGATGACACTTTTCTAAGATTAAACACGTATTTCTGTTGCAAAACTATTTCACTTTTGCAAGTGCAAGACTAATTTACCTTTTTCATATGAAGGTGTTATATGACCATCGCCCCCGAGAATCAATCACGCTGTTTTTAGTCGTAATTGTCACAAGTCACCATGTCATGTGCAACACTAACATTGGTATTATCATCAACGTTTCCTTTTCCGTCTAACTATAGCCAGACGTATACAGCCTCATACCTACCCAGGTCAATATACCTGATCTTGTCCTTTTTTGAAATCCAATGAAATCATTTATATCATTGAATTAGCTGTCCTTTCGACACGAATTTGATTGACAGGATTCAGGAAAAATATGGCAAATAAGCGGATCCAGCTTTCGAAATGTCACGCTTGCATCCCAAGTACCAAGCTGTCCGACTCCTGATTGTTCTCGCGGCCTTAGGTTTGGTACCTCTTAATCTGTTGACTGACATTGGGAGAGTACGCGGGTTTGATACCACGAATACAGCCCTTCTGACAATCTGGGTAATGCAGAAGGCTGCAGTGTTGGGGAATCTTGACATTCTCCGAAAAGTTCTGGGTGGGTTTGACTAGGCAGCGCTTCCTGGGAGAAGTCCCAATCGCTGTCTGGCCTGCGTGTAGAGGGAGCAAGGGCCCTGAGCTGATGATGAGCCTCACCAGCCTGACTGTGCTAGGATCACCCAAACCCTCTTTGCTGCTTTTTTTATATTTTAATCTGTAAATAAGAAGAAGAAGAAGAACAACAACAACAACAACAACAACAACAAGACTATGATGACGACGACGACGATGATGACGATGATGATGATAGTCACTGTACATTGGTTTATTTCACGATGCTTTTATCACTTTTCTACACAATTTAAAGGTTTTACCGAAACGTCAGCTTTCTGATTGTCACTCTCTTGTGTCAATTACGAACAGAGTAGTTCAACTATCTGCACCTGTTGATGGTTTTACACGATTGTAAAGCATACTTCAAAATGTCTTGTTTTATCACTCAAGAATACTGGTCTCTTCAAACTGATGCTATAACACAAAGCAGTGTAGCGATAGTGTCGGTAGTTTTCACTTCTCTGACGAATGAGAACTGAGAGAGAATGTTACCCCGTTCACTTTCCGTGATCTGCAGTAGATTGATTAAACTGATGGTGTTATAAGACACTCGAATAGGAGATACAATCACTAAGATGACTGCCACATTAGGGATCAATGTGGAACAGATGATAATCTGTCCCTAACTCACATCGACATAATAATCTGCAGACACTTTTGTCAAAGTCGAGTTGGACAAGAAATACAAGTTCGATGGATGAACAACTTCTTTATTACAATTAGTGCGACGTTTCGGTGTAGATCCTAACACCTTTATCAAGCAGGTGATGATAAAGGTGTTAGGATCTACACCGAAACGTTGCACTAATTGTAATAAAGTAGTTATTTATCCATAGAACTTGTCTTTCTTCATCACACCAAGATGGATACAAAGTACCGACACTTGCACAAAGCGATCTTAGCGCTACGACTATATGGTAAGCCTATGTTAAAGAATGGGAGTTATGATCATCTTAGCACTAAGATCGTTTTGTGCAAGTGGGCCCTGGTCCAGTTTAGAATATTATTTTGATTAACATATATTTTGACGGAAAATAGAAATCGTCCTGGAGCATCACTAAGCAATATAAATCGTTCAATGGACATGTTGGATGTTTTGAAAAATAATGTGTTGCGAGTCCAAAAAATGTGTCTCCTTTCAGAGGAAAATCTTTGCAATTCGTGAAGCGCTGACTGTGCAAATACTTTGTCTCAAAGAAACATTTCATCCTTCTTATGGAATATCCAATGGTCGGCCCTAAGGGAGAATATGGTTTTAAAAAATAGATTGTTATAAACACGTATTCCGAAGATTAAGTTTTATTACAACAATTTCTTTATTTAAGTCAGTGTGAACACATGTGACGTAAACTAGACGTGAAAAGTTGTCTTATTGAATCAAAACTCACTGTTCCTCCTGAGGCACAATAATTGCATGCATAACAAAAATGCTCGGTTCACATCACAATTCCCGAAAGATACAACTGGCGGCCCGTATAGACGTTTCCGTTTTGTAACAGGAGAAATAAAGCCTTTAATTCCCTGTAATTCCATCATAGAAGATTTCAATGTCTCTTGAGTTGGAACCTGAGATCCGACTTATGCATTATCCAGATCGACAGACAACAGTCTCTGTGGTGCCATGACAAACTGGATAAATGTCACCAAGTACAATAAATTAAACAATATTTTCTAATAATTGTATTTACACTATATTCACATGTTCTTTATTTTGTCATTTAATCATTGTACCGATTTTAAAATGTATTGTCATATTAAGCTCACTTCTTCACAGACATTCATTTTGTATTTTGATGGCAGTAGATATATTGGTATTATGAGGGGATGCAACACAGCTTGGATCCGAGATACCTATTCATGTTACAGTCCACAGTCATATTCCTGAGGTGATTTGAGATTAACCGGACAAATCAGACTGAAAATGATACACTGTACACTGAAAATGCCCTAAGCTCTTTATGATATGATATTGATCCCGGTCTTGTAAATACGTCTTACAAACGAGCCTTTTATTGAGAATGTCTCTCACCAGAGACACACGACACCAGATTCTATTCAGGGGTTTCCTTCAGGATATGTCCACTGGGTCGCTTTTCATCCAGTAGGATTATACCCCGGCTTATGGGAAATAACAAGATTTGCACTTGAAATCTACATGCCGTTTTTCTTTCCGTGACATCATCATAGCTTATTAGTAGACATTTTCCAAGGCGTGTTTCCAACATTTCATATGCAAATAAAGTTACATTGGAATCATATCTTTAACACAAGGAATTAAATGGATTTTATCATATAGACCGTATAAATGATCAAAAGGCTCGGGTAAAGTCATGGTTTCATATCCAAACTAGATGTTCCGCTCATGAAAGCCAAATGAATGGTTCATTGTTCTTCCCGTGTTGGCCATATTGGGCAAAGTATATTGTATTCCATATATTGTTCTTTGTGGCTGTGCACTAATACAGAAACATCCAAAGAAATACTAGTCAATCCATTTTGAAATAATCTTGGAAGATATATCAAATTTACCATAACCCCAAGCATGGAAACTTGTTTCTGTACCAATACGTCAATACGTAGTTGCGACCTTAGTTGTGACAGGATCCGCTGCTCATTTATACAAATCTCAGGTACGTCTTGATTGTGATCTTTGGTTTGTCAGAACTATACATGACTCCTGGATATTATTTAAGCAGTAAAGATGACAGCGCTGAGCTATAATTGATATAATGTTCAGAGCAGCGTGAGTGAGCGCAGTGACCAATAGTACAGAAATGGCATGACAGTTTATAAGCACATGGTTTGATACAATCATATCTTCAGCACAAGGAGTTAAATTGATTTTATCATATAGAATGTATATATGATCAAAAGGCTCGGGTAAAGTCATGGCTTCATATCCAAATTAGATGTTCTGCGCATGAAAGCAAATGGTTTAGTGTTCTTCCCGTGCTGGCCATATTGGACAAGGCATATTCTATTCCATACATTGTTCATTGTGGCTGTACGCGAATACAGAAACATCAAAAGAAATACAAGGCAATCCTAAATTTCAAATTAACCATAACCCTATGCATGGAAAAAAATTCTGTACCAATACCAATAAGTAGTAAAGAAGACAGCGCTGAGCTGTAATTGATATAACGTTTAAAGTAGCGTGAGCGAGCGCAGTGACTTATAGTACAGAAATGTCATGACATTTTGTAAGTACATGGTTTAATACAATGTCCAGTGATCGATAATGTAAACACCCCCTCCCGCCTTCGAAGTATGACACATTTAGCAGGTAAGTGACAGCTGAGACAGGGTATTCCTTCCAAACACAGTCTTCGCTGTGGACACCCGATCACCATCTTAGTGTTTCTTTACGCGAGGCGTGGGATGAAAGTAAATCAGTACGTGTGGCATGTCAAGGAGTCAATAAGGTTTTCTCGGAAGTGCAGTTTAATAGTATTCATACATTGGGTGGTATAACGGTCACGTTTAGAAAGTCCATAAACTTAGCTTTTATATGTTGATATGTATCAGTGTGATTAATATACAGCCCAGTCGGTTGTTTTAGAATGCTACAATACATTGTTAAAACATAGAATCACATTACTCCACCAGGAGTGATGTCAACATGGGTTTCATCCTCTTCTAGGCTGCTTCAGCATATCTAATGAATTATGGAAGAAGTTGAATATGTCCATTATCGAAACTATCTGCATTTTCATTTACACTTAAAGAAATAATGTTGACTGGTGACTTATTTGACTTTTCTATCATGACATAACAACAGTTTGTTTGTCTGAAATCCTGCTAGAAAGTTGTTTGATCAAGGTTGCAACATTTTTTACCTAAGCAAAGATTTAACGAAGTTTTATAGTAGCGATGTGGAGGACAATTCCAATGTTTGACACATGATGTCCGTTACAACTCCCTACTTTTTCTTTTCTTGTACCCTTTGCTTCCGTGTTGTTTTTTTCAGGTGAACAATTAACTTGCATTTGCGTGTGTTTGTGACGGGTGCCACTGGTGTGGCAGGATACGATCACCGTTTCGCGAACACCTGGTATCGTCACGTTTGGTAGTGATCCATAAACGCATGCTCGGGAAATAGTCGGAATTGAAAAATCGTTTAAGAAGAGATTTCTTATGGTTATAGAAATGCTTTCTGTTTTTATTTACCCTCAAGGATTACCTCCTTTCTCAACCACAAACTTGTTCGTCGTCAGTTTCAAACATGTGAAACCGATACATCTTTTCTGTCGGAGAAGATCATCCATAGTTGTTCTTATTAAGTTTGGACTGAACATTTGGATTTAACGATTTGGCGTTGATTAGCAGTGTCTACCCCCTAAGGATGGTACGAATGTACAACAAAGGAGACTGTTGCTTTTTGTACCCATTGATTTCACCAAGGTGTCACGAGCGACTAGACCAGCCAGAGAGAGCAATGTTACTGGTGCAGCTCTTATACATAGTGTTGTGTTTTCAACTGACAACCGGAATCTCTGGAGAATTTCTTTTTCATTCTGAAACTTCTCAAATCAAATTGGCCTCGTCATCGGAACCCATGGTTGATTTATTTGATTAATACAGAAATATAAGAGATCAACAGATGCATTTGTACTCATACGCTGCAATGCCCGCAACCCTTTCTTCAAATCCTGCCTGGGGCGGTGGGGTAGCCCAGTGGTTAAAGCGTTCGCTCGTCACGCCGAAGACCCGAGTTTGATTCCCCACATGGGTACAATGTGTGAAGCCCATTTCTGGTGTTCCCCGCCGTGATATTGCTGGATTATTGCTACAAGCGGCGTAAAACCATACTCACTCACTCACTCAAATCCTGCCTGGGTAAGGGCAAACACTTTCAATAATTCCAGACAGGGATTACGATTAATAAAACCCTTTGAAGCAGTGGTTACGGTCTTACGTAGATTCTGAAGCTGGCTGACCAACCAGAATGCAGTATTTCAAGATGGCATAGTGGAATTAGCATTATAATCCGGTTATTAACAATCTGAATAAAATACATTCCTTTTTATATTTATGCATATAGTTGTGTCGGGAACAGCCCCGCCAGTGTGAAAAGCACCTTGTTTGAAAGATCGCTGAGATTGAGTGGAAGGAAAGAGATATTTTTATACCTGTGACGAAATGACATTTTATATGGTTCAATAATACCAAATATGACGTGACTGCTCAAACGATATCTCCTCAACCACAGTAAACTACGGTTATAACGAACTTAAAGGAACCTCTAATTTTAGTTCGTTATAGCCGTAGTTCGTTATATGCATATATACAGTATAACTACAGCAAATAGTCGGGGCAAAAAAGGTAAGTTCGTTATATCCGTCAGTTCGTTATAAGCGTGTTCGTTATAAACGTAGTGTACTGTAATTCTATTTGCACACACAAACACAAGTCCTCGGGATACTCGGAAAATGGTTTCTGTAGGTAAACTTTAGCATCACAATATGTTGGGTTGAAATACTTAGTCTTTGATAATTCAATGTTTATCGAAACTTCAGTGCCTAAGGATATTCATATTTGTATATCTCTAAAAATATCAGATTTTAAAAAATGGAAGTAACGCATTTCTCAAATACTTTCACCTGATCTATAAAAAAAACATCTTTATAAGGGAGCTGGCTACTTTAGTTACTGGTGGCAAGATGCGATTTATACAGCAAAATAAATAGCTTTAACATTCGTTCCCTTCACAGACTTACAACCACACTAGGCTGATGTTAACATATCCCACATGTCGCTACTCGTGATGAAGAATGTAGTCAGTGGAGATAATGGCGTTAAGAGCTTCTGAAGCTCTGAAACATGATGGGGGGGGGGGGGGCACGAGTGGCCCAGACGTCTAAGGCGCCGCGATTCGCTGTGCAGAGTTGCGTCCCTTGGGCACGCCAGAAACCTATGATTGTGGGTTTGAACCACGGTTCGCCCCGATTATGTTTCTAGGTTTGTCAGCACCATACCCGAGCTCGTGGGTTTCACCGAAGTGGTAAACGTCTGAGACCTGCATCACTTAAACCCAACTCACTCACTCACTCACTCACTCACTCACTCACTCTGAAACATGGTATACATGGTCACTACATCAGTCGGCTTCAGTCAACTGCAGCAGGAGATTCTACATGATTTGAGTGAGTGAGTGGGTGGTTGAGTGAGTGAGTTTTTTGTTTGTTTGCCTTCTGTTTAACACCACACTCAGCAATATTCCAGCTATAGGACGGCGGTCTGTAAAAAATCGCGTCTGGAACAAACATTCAGGTGATTGATGTCACGAGCATCGATCCACGCAATTGGGATACGATGACATGCATCAACCAAGTCAGCGAGCCTGACCACCCGAACCCGTTAGTCGCCACTTACGACAAGCAAAGTCCCCTTTTACGGCAAGGAGTGAGTGAGTGAGTGACTTAGGAACAGTATTTCATCCTGATGTAGGAGGAAAGCCCACTCGTGATGAAGGTCTTATACGTTTATCACTTTGATGAAACCCATGAGCACAGATGTGGTGCTTCCAAACCTAGACATATAATCAGGGCGAACATCAATCCTATTAAAATCAAATCTTAGTTCTCGCTACCGCTAAACAAAGATCTGAGGACATCCCATTACGGGTCACGTCAGACCGACCTTGCGCGAACTTTGACCGACCAATGGAATGACCAATAAATAGGCAGCTCTCTGGTGCTTTTGGGCACTAATTCGCTTCGAAACATATTTTGACAAATTCTCGATTACAAATTTGATACCTGAAAAAAGAACATTCTGGAATGGCTAATAGATGGTCTAGATTGTATGGATTCAGTCGTTAAACCCGTAACTATTGTTCGGAATACCCCGTGTTAAAATTTTCGAGGTTGCATGATTAGAAATCACATTCCGACTGTCATTTTCATAATCTGGTAAGCGACGCTCTGATTGGTCGATGAAAGGTCGTTTTGACGGGACCCCTAATGGGATGTCTTCCGATCTTTGTTTAGCGATAGCGAGAACCAAGGTCTGATTTTAATGAGATTGGGCGAACATGGAATTCCATCCCACGAACAAGGGATGCATCTACGAATTACAGTTGTCATAAGACCAACAAATTCCCAAACCGTTTCAAGTCAGCAATATCAGAGTGCACATTGGGTGGGCTGGGATGTGTGGTGGGGGTAACGGGCGGGGTAAGGGGTTGGGTGGCCGTATCCCTTGTACGTATACATATCAATTGTCAAGATCCTACAACGTGTTGATGAAGCAGATGATGAAACTGATGTTAACGCTAAAGATTTATTGATGTGGGTGTGTGGGTATTGCGAAGTGTTTCAGCAATTCCCCGTTTCCAACCATGTTTGTTTGTTTGTTTGTTTGTTTGTTTAACACCACACTCAGCAATATTCCAACTATATGACGGCAGTCTGTAAATACACCAGACAATCCAGGGATTGTTATCATGAACATCGATCCACGCAATTGGGATACGATGACATGCATCAACCAAGTCAGTGAGCCTGACCATCCGATCCCGTTAGTCGCCTCTCACGACAAGCATTGTCGACTTTTACGACAAGCATGGGTTCCTGAAGACCTTTTCTACCACGGATCTTCACGGTGTAACACCCATCGCCGAGGATTAGTCAACACCGTAGTCTCAACTCAATGCAGTTTATTCAGCAACCATAACATCGACAGAAACCGGAAGGCCCGGTTCAACCAACAGTTGGAATAAACAAAAGCGAACGCGGACGCGTGTAGTTGTGCATGGAATTTATACAACAGTCTAAGTACCAGCGCTACATTATGAAATGGCCAAACTGATTTAACTTTCCGTCTAGCTAGAAGCTGTCCATCATTTGTAATAGATCTCAATACCAATGTGCAGCTTGTCACGTGATCTGTGCCTCTCAGCTTCTAAGCATCCCAAGCTTTAGGCGAGTGCACACGACACCAGATTGAGAGTTGACATTTCAGAACACGACGAAAGCATCGCCTACGTTATATAGAAATCACTTCGACCTCAGGGAATTGGAAAGTTTGGAACATTTTCTCAACATTTCCTTCCTGTTATAGCCGTGGCATTTTACTCAAATCTCTGGTCTCAACTGTAAATGTGATTTAGTTCGCGATCTTTAGTTCGAGTGTCATAGCACCAACGTTAGAGAGTGAGTGAGTTTTAACGCTGCTTTGAACCGCATTCCAGTTATATCACTGCGTGCCAGCTTCATATGGAAGGAAAGACCGAAGTGATGCAAATCTCAGACGTTTACCACTTAGGTGTAGCCTAATGGATAAAGCGTTCGCTCGTCACGCCGAAGAGCCGATCGCGAGTTCGATTCCCCACATGGGTACAATGTGTGAAGACCATTTCTGGTGTTCCCCGCCGTGATATTGGTGGAATATTGCTAAAAGCGGCGTAACACAATACTCACTTACTCATTTATTCATGATCACTCACTCACAACACGCACTCGCTCACTTTGGTGAAACCCAAGAGCACGATCATCTTACCGAGGCAAGAGAGTTAACTGACTATAAAAGTCCAGTTTCCACCCTTGCCGATCTAGGCTGGTATTATGGAGTTACAGTTTGGCTGGACTAACGAGTCTATGCATAGTCCAATCAAAATCGCGCAACGAAATCGAAATCCGGTTCGTAAACTGTCGTGCAGATTTCGGTCGATTGCAAGATGTCAACAGACATTTTCTTAACCTTTTTATGTTTTTAATCAAGGTGCTCGCGTGATTTGATGCACTTCGCGATGTAAGACCCGTTTTATCACAATATAGATCTTCATTATCGATCAGATCGTCTTGACTGGGCTCCTCCATTTTGTTTGAAACAAATGCAAGTGATGGAATCTGATTGGTCCATAGGAGAGGCTAAGAAGGGACATAACTCGTAATAGACCGATCCAGTCTGTCAATCTAAATTGGCGCATGCGTCAGTTTCAGCCAATCAGAAGGCCGGGCGCGCTTTGCGGATTTGTCAGACTTTCTTCCAGGGTCAAACGACACCCAAGAAGCGACGTGGCTACGGTTTGTGCTATTTTCACTCGCGATATTCATTACGTATCGCTGGGATTAGATGTATACCTTTACCCAAACCCACAGGGTCGGGAGAACAATATTAAGGCTGATCAAGATGTGGGGTAGGCCTCACCATCACTTAAATGACGCCACCATCTTCCACGGGACCCACGTCTGCTCGAAGGTGAGAATTTGCACGAATTTTTGCACTTTTGCACATATGCATATTCAATACGGGTAAATGACAACACGTAGCAAGTTATGATTTTACGCATGTTATAAACAAGCATAATGCTTGTAACTACAAAATCGTTTTTGAATTATGTATTTTGGCAACATCGGGCATTGAGTTAGCAGGTCATATTGCGTGACACACTATAAACAAATAGATCCAAGACAGTGATCTGATTTCGGTTAGTTTTGGTTTTTGGTTAGGTTTGTTGTTTAACGCCGCACTCAGCAATATTACAGCTATATGACGGCGGTCTGTAAATAATCGAGCCTGGACCAGACATTCCAGTGATTGATATCATGAGCATCGATCCACGCAATTGGGATCGATGACATGCATCAACCAAGTCAGCGAGCCTGACCACCCGATCCCGTTAATCGCCTTTTACGACAAGCGTAGTCACCTTTTACGGCAAGGGTGGGTTGCTGAAGACCTATTCTACCACGGAATCTTCACGGGTCTCCTGTAACATAAAATAAGAGATCTCGGTTAGTACAGAGAGAAATCCATTATTATTTACATTGAAATACAATCTAGTGGAAATTGTATTCCTCTCGCTTAGATATGATTTATTTTGTTACAGATTGTTAGATATGATTTAGTTTCAAAATGACAATAAGCCTAGATCTATCTATTAATATTGCAAATTACTCGAGCATGATATTGCAAATTACTCTAGTAGTAATAAATCTTTAGACATAGAAATATAATCATTGTCAATGGTTTCCGTTCCATGAAATCTTTTAATTTAATTTAATTCATGTAAGTTCCCATTAGATCATGCCTTGACTATTTCAGCATTTCTATGAAGAGACAGGACCCATGCAGTAATGAATTACCTGATCCTATTCTTGTGAAATGGAATCATCCCTTCAAGGTTAGAAAGAAGAGGAACATTTCGTGAGAAGGAAGTGAATTACTGAAATATTTTGACAGATTGAAATATAAAAACAATCTTAGTTGATATAAGAAAATTATTGGTTTAGAATTTTTTGCAACATAAGTTATTCACTGGTATTGGAAACTTACTGATATACATTTTAGTGAAACAATATAACTGTTAAAAACGATTATAAGTGTCAAGTCATTTTAATTAATTTACTGGAAATAATAGCAAGTTCTTTTGTGAACTCAGAGTAACATGGTCAAGTAATGATATAAATTAATATCTAATCAAGTTATGAAAAAATTATTCCAACCAGTTATTTAACTGATGCCGTAAAAAAGTAATATTAATATTATTTAATTGCACTAACAAACACTAAATGTTTGATGGTACACCATCCACCTGGTATAAAACTTAGCTTGTTGGCTCTTTCTATAGGACATGATATTATGTTTTTAAAAAAGATAGTGTTGAAAGCGATTACCTGTATCATAGCGTATGATTAATTCAAGATACAAAGAATTTGTAAAAACAAAGGCAGTATCTTTCTCACCCCTTGGTCAGGCAGAGTGCCTGATCACTTCTGATATAGAATATATTATATAATTCTTAATACATTTCATAACTATTGAAATTATTTAACCCAAAAAGTAATTCTTTACCTTGATTTGAGGAGATTGTCAATATTTGATAATTGAGCAAGAGCTAGTGATTATTAAGGTTGTTGAGAATGAGCTTTATATTTACTTCACAGTGATCTTACTGTCTTCAGGACAATTTCAAGTGGGGTTTTTATCTTTTGATATGACTTTACCAAATTTTAGAACAACTTTAGGACATTATTGATGACAATCAGTCAGTATCCTAGAAAAGGAACTGGTCTGAATCCCTGCTTGTGTGTATTTTCATTATTTAAGGAAAAGTCACACCAGTATTTGCGAAGCATACTTTGGATATATGTTTAAATATCTAATGAATTCCAGGTGTCCAGCAACCTGATATTTGCATTTAAATGTATGTTGTTTCATGCATTAGTAAGACTTGTCACTTCACATGTTATTTTAAAAATGAAATATATATTATTTAGTGTTATGTCCTATAGGCATGTGGTTTCTGGAGCAATAAAATAATTATTTCTTCTTACTAAGTAACAGTCCTGATGTCAACAGGTAATTATGTTGATTGAAGCTTTGAACTTATGACATATTAAATCTTTGGATGGCATTTAGATTGGTTGGTTGGTTGGTTTGTTGTTTAACGCCGCACTCAGCAATATTCCAGCTATGACGGCTGTCTGTAAATAATCGAGTCTGGACCAGACAATCCAGTGATTAATATCATGAGCATCGATCCACGCAATTGGGATCGATGACATGCATCAACCAAGTCAGCGAGCCTGACCACCCGATCCTGTTAGTCGCCTTTTACCACAAGCAAAGTCGCCTTTTACGGCAAGCATGGGTTGCTGAAGACCTATTCTACCCCGGAATCTTCACGGGTCGGATGGCATTTAGAAGTGATACAGATAAGGAAGAGAATTTAAGGATGGTGGTGTTCCTCATAATTAAGAAGTTGTCATCCATAAAATCTCCTCCCTAATGAGATATTTGTTGTACTTAATTTACATGTTTAGTTGTTAACAGTATTACTTCTTGGATTCATGACAAGTTTTTTTAATAAAAGATCATATATGAATTTTAATTTGTGTTGTAAATTTTATCAATGCAAGTTAATTGATGGGAAGTACTGCAGACCCTGTCTTCAGATACTTTAACCATCGCTGGTTTCCCTTTTCTGGAACATGGATCCGATTGATTTGATATAACCATGGCAGTTACAGGTGCTCATTTCATCTTGGATCCTCTCAATGTTCTCACATCCATGTACCTAAATACTGGCAGTTTATTAAGTCCAATTGTCTGGAAGTGTCACCAGGGATTTTTATCCAAATTTGGAATTCCAAACTAAGTGCCCTTGGCAAAGAGATTGGGAAAAAAACTAATAACATAATTTCCTTACATTCTGCAATATTTTAGGATGGCATAGATATGTTAAAACCTTTGAAGAGGGACAGTTAACCGACATCTGATGCAGATTTGGAGCTGAATATCAGCCTCTGAGCAGGTCTGGATTTATCCCTGTTGACATGCCCAACCCCATGTTCCAGATGCCCAAATAAAATATATGTTATGATTCATTTATTATATAATAAAAACCAATGTGGCAATAAGGGGAAATAATGTACTGCTTTGATTTTATCAACTATTCTTTTATGCTTATTCATTAAAAAGAGCCACTAACTCTGAGTCGTTCAGGTTATATTGGTTTTACCCAGAGCACCAGACAAAAAACGTGGGCAATGTAACTGTTGACATACTATTTATAGATATCCAAAATGATTTGTAACTAGTGCTTGTGTTTACGGTTTCCAGTACTGTCCATACACTTAAATTACGATGTAAAGTAAGAACAAAATTTAGTTACTCCGCCCCTGGGTGGATAATATATTACTGACATGCTGTAAATTGACAATAGAGTATGCTCTGCCTGACATGAGTACTTCGAAGTAGTGCACGCTTCTAACTTTAATTTCAGCCATGGTGACTTCCTCATCGACCGATACACCATTACATCGGACATATGACTCATTCTCACCCCCGATATGCAATTTGACAACTAAAATAGAACCCAAAACAGATCATGTATAACTCTCTTTAGTTATTTTTGACACACGACTGGTAACAAAGCATTCTGAGCCAAATTCATCGCCCGCGCATTCAAGTTTCGCCAGCTGTGAAGCCAAGGAATTCCAGCCAAGTCCAACAAGGGTGGAAACTGGACTTTTAAAGTCAGTCAACTCTCTTGCCTCGGGAAGATGGAGCACGGTGTAGGTTTACCGAAATGCGATCCCAGGATATATAGATTTATGACGATAAACTGCACAAGGGATATATTCGTTGTAACACAACACACGTCCCATTGACAACAGGTACAATTTTGTCACGTCAATCAAATATGTTCAAACTTCTACAGATGCACTCCGGTTCACTCGGGTTCACTCGGGTCCACTCGGGTCCACTCGGTTTATTACGCTGACCACGTAACACCTCGTGCTGGTAATAAGTAGCGACACAGTACACCGTCTAATGCCCCCATTTCACCACGACCACGAATATCCCGAATCACCCCGAATGGGAAATTTTTCATGTTCGTAGATCATTTCTTGAAGTTCTTAAATGAATCTTATTTGATTCCCAAACATTTGTACAGTTCGCGGGAGTTCGTCGAATCGGCGAGAAAGTAATTGTTTGTCAAATTGCAATTTCGTGGCTGTATCGTAATTCATTCGTAATAAATTCTTATGTTCCGTAACAGCTTCGTAATCGATTCTTTTGCATCTTTTGCATTTCTTAGCGATTCGGGTCCACTCGTCCACTCGTATCTTATTCGTTGCGATCGTCCTGCATTCGTACATGCATTCGGCATATTCGTCACTTAGTCGTAGGTGATTCTTACAATTCGTGCATGATCCGTACATGAATCTTGTAATTCGTACATGCTTCTTCTTCATATTTTCAACCCGGTTAGCCACGAGTTTCCGTAAATCCGTCGTACGTTTGTCGTAACTGCTTCATACCTCCTACCGATTCTCCACGAAATTTTGCAATATTGGCCGAATCATCACGAATTTCGAAAGTTTCCGATTCGGACTGATTCGGAATATTCGTGGTCGCAGTTAAAGGGGGCCATAACGCCAGGTCGTGCTGCATTACATAAGGACGCCTTTAACAGTATTCCAGTTATATCACGGCGTGTCAGCTTACTTGTGTCTGGGAAGCCCCAAGTGATGCAGGTCTCAGATGTTTACCACTTTGGTGAAACCCACGAGCTCAGGTGAATGATTACAGTAAACTACGTTTATAACGAACACGTTTATAACGAACTGACCGATACAACGCACTTATTTTTTAGTCCCGGCCATTTGTTCTTTACATGCTGTATATATGCTTATAACGAACTATGGTTACTACGAACTACAATTTGTGGTTCCTTTGAGTTCGTTATAACCGTAGTTTACTGTACTTCTTTATCTAACATTTCGTTACTGTTTCCTTAGCCGATTAAGACGAAAATAGAATTGAGAATCGAAGAACATGTGTAAACATAATAATAAAATGAAGTTCATATGATATGAACAACGAACTATATGTTTTCAAACGTTTTGTTGAGATGGTGACGTAAATGAGACCTGATACAGCCAGAGGATCACTGACTGTATTTTCTTTGGTCTGTGACGAGTTAATATTTCAACATCGAAATGTCGCCATAAGCAATAAACCAGGGTCGTTATCCATGAAGCTGTACGTTTTCTTACTTCTTTTTTGGCTTTCTTTGAAATTGTGTATTGTTATATTATTCTGTATCACTTTTTGACAGTATTATGTTTCTTTCTATCAGATCACCAAAGTGGTATGGTGAGGTGAAATGGGGTTTAACGTCGCGTCCAAGATTATTGCAGTTATATAGCAACGCGTGTGTGTATGTGTGTGTGTGTGTGTGTGTGAGAGAGAGAGAGAGAGAGAGAGTGTGTGTGTGTGTGTGTGTGTGTGTGTGTGTGTGTGTGTGTGTGTGTGTGTGTGTGTGTGTGTGTGTGAGAGAGAAAGTGTGTGTGTGTGTGTGTGTGTGTGTGTGTGTGTGTGTGTGTGTGTGTGTGTGTGTGTGTGTGTGTGTGTGTGGCTGCTTGTACTAGTCCGGACAGAAGCCGATTTATAGTGCTAGCTCACAGAGATACCATGAATACTCCACTCAGACACAGTATACTGACTCCGAGCCGACCAGTCCCTGGTTAAGCCCCTTGATGCCGAGCGCCAGACAGGGTAGCAATAAGTACCATCTTTTAACGTGTTTTGTTATGATGGCGGACGCGCTACCACTAGACCACGGAGGCGGTCAGATCACCAAAGTAATACTTAAGGGAACTACATTTGCTGGTGACAACCTTACTGAGGAAGCCTTCGGGAACACTCAGTTTCGTGTCATCACTGATTTTCAGTTATCCATTTATATATTTTTGACCGCTAAATTGCCTTTCACGCCTTTGGCGTCTGTTTCGGTTGAACATCGAGACTGGGTATTTTCTAGCATTAACGTTTTATATTCATTGCTCGATATGAATATGAACAAGAAACACTCCCGTGATACAAAGAAGCGATACTTCATTCGGTATACAGATGCTAAATATACGATAAATTCTTTGATGAGGAAATTGAGATATCCATACCATTACATCTGTATAAATATCTGGATGATTAATCAGTTCAGTGTAGGATACTATAAAGTCAGTGTATATAGAAAATGTGCTATATTACTATGATTACTTGAATGATCATTTAGCATTTCAAAAATCCACATCGGGTAAAGTTTAACATTTCTGTCATTCTCAAGTTTTAATATTTTCAATAATCAGTCACTATTCGAATAATAAAAGTATCATTTATTTATGGTTAATTTGTTAATAGTAGATTGAATAAGGTGTCATGATGTTTTGTCTTTACATTGAAGGCATTTCTTGAAGAAAATGCCATTACCTCTGTCCTGTGTAGATTGACAATGCAAATATGTACTGATTATCATGATCAGTATGTTAAATTTCTAAGAAATTATTTTAATTATGACACATTTAGAGAATACATGCGACACACCCCTTTCCATAGACTAACAGTTAGTCTATGAAATCTTATATTACACAGTATCCTTCTTGACTCTAAAAATATAAATAAAAAAATTCCCTATGCTGATTTGTGGAATAGAGCTGACTAGAGCTGGCTAGATTTGCTTTTGTAGGCGTTTCTAGATTATTGTTTTTTTCATAAAATATATATATTCCACAGTCATAGTGCGGGACTACCTTCTATATAATCCTAAGAAATATCTAAATACGATTTCGACTATGTCATAAACGTGTTGATGTATCACTATCAAATTGTGACGAAACCGGGTGACCATAAGAACTATTCCAGGTAATCGTATCCACGAAGGGAGATGTGTTTAAGTTGTTTTTTCTTGTGTTTTTTGTTTTGTTTTGTTGTTTGTTGTTTAACGGTGCCGTCAGTATTATTCCAGCTGTATGAAAGCAGTCTGTAAATAATTGAGTCTGGACAAGACAATCCACTGATGGACACCATGTCTATTGATCTACGCAATTGGGATACGATGACATGCATCAACCAAGTCAACGAGATGGTCCACCCGATCCCGTTAGTCGCCTCTTATTTACAAGCATGGTTTGCTGAATTCCAACCTGGATCTTCCCAGGGAATTTGTTTAAGTGTGAAAGGTGACATCAAACTGCAACTATTATGTCAACATTCGCCCATGATTGTGTTCTTGCTTATTAAAGGTCCATCCGTCCTCGTGATACAGTTCGTAGGGAAGCAATTGGGTAGACTAATATGTCACATTAAGTCGTGTTAATAAGACTCATTAAGATTGATGGATATTGCATTATTTATTACAATGACGAAGGGCAGAATAATTTGGCTATATGAAGTCAGTTTGAATGGCATAAATTGCACAGTGAGTCAGTGAGTGAGTTGGGTTTAACTCCGCTTTTAACAGTATTCCAGTTATATCACGGTGTGCCAGCTTAATATGGGAGGAAAGCCCGAAGTGATGCAGGTCTTAGACGTTTACCACGTTTACCGTGTTACCTCCATTTCTAAAGGAAGCTTCTATAAGATACACGGGGGCACGGGTGGCCAGTCGTCTCTTGGGCACGCCAGAATCCTATGATTGTGGGTTCGAATCTCAGTTCGCCCTGATTATGATTCTAGGTTTGTCAGCACCATACCCGTGCTCGTGGGTTTCACCGAAGTGGTAAACGTCTGAGACCTGCATCACTTCGGGCTTTCCTCCCACAATAAGCTGACACGCCGTGATATAACTGTAATACTGTTAAAAGCGGCGTTAAACCCAATTCACTCACTCACTCACTCACTATACGATACACTGTATATGACATTATACGTTGAGCACATTCAGTATGACATAATGCACAGGTCACAAAAATATGACAATATGAAGGGCACATAATAATACAACACGCAGGAAACATGAATATAGCCAATTACAAAAGGCACATAAATATGGCAGGATACGAAGGACACATTAAATATGAAATGGTATGCAGGGTCGATAAATATGAAATGATACATAGGGCACATTTAATGTGAAATGATACGTGAACACATAAATATGAAATGATACACAGGGCACATTTAATGTGAAATGATACGTAGTACACATTAATATGAAATGATACACAGGGCACATTTAATGTGAAATGATACGTAGTACACATAAATATGAAATGATACACAGGGCACATTTAATGTGAAATGATACGTAGTACACATAAATATGAAATGATACGCAGGACACATTTAATGTGAAATGATACGTAGTACACATAAATATGAAATGATACACAGGACACATTTAAGGTGAAATGATACGTAGTACACATAAATATGAAATGATACATAGGGCACATTAAATGTGAAATGATACGTAGTACACATAAATATGAAATGATACATAGGGCTCATTAATTGTGAAATGATACGTAGTACACATAAAATGAAATGATACATAGGGCACATTTAATGTGAAATGATACGTAGTACACATAAATATGAAATGATACGCAGGACACATTTAATGTGAAATGATACGTAGTACACATAAATATGAAATGATACACAGGACACATTTAAGGTGAAATGATACGTAGTGCACATAAATATGAAATGATACATAGGGCACATTAAATGTGAAATGATACGTAGTACACATAAATATGAAATGATACATAGGGCTCATTAAATGTGAAATGATACGTAGTACACAAAAATATGAAATGATACATAGGGCACATTAAATGTGAAATGATACGTAGTACACATAAATATGAAATGATACATAGGGCACATTAAATGTGAAATGATACGTAGTACACATAAATATGAAATGATACATAGGGCACATTAAATGTGAAATGATACGTAGTACACATAAATATGAAATGATACGTAGTACACATTAAATGTGACATGCCATATAAGGCATATACATATGCCATGACACGTAGGTGTTTTTATCGTTGACAAGATAACGCCATCCCACTTTGCGATGTACCAATATCGTTTATCATTATGGCGAGATGACGCTATGAGCAATTAACAAGACAAGATTCGGGTTTCGGAATATGCATCGATACCAAAAAGGCAAAATTTAAAACTTCCAGTTTTTCATGTTTGACGTGGATCTGTGAACATGATTTAGGAGATAAATAGTATGTGTTTTCTTATGTGAGTGTGTTAGTGTGTGTCTCATATTTCAAAGTCCCTCTCTAGGTATTATGAGAAAGTATTCTGTTTGCTTTCTTTCACATCATTTCGGGGACACTAATGTTATCTAATCTATAATTTTAAATCAACATGACATGAACAGGCCCCCATACACAAAAAACACATCCGCGACTCCATTTCAGCGAAAGCAAGGTCAGCTTGACCTACCTTATCTGGTGTCATGTGGTCGGAAAGCGGTATAGCGAGGATGAAGCGAAACCATGTGTTGGCTGCGAGAACAATACAAGTTCACACAAAGATGGCGTACAGTAATTACTCTGTAACGTACACGCTATGACCGGACAAAATGTCAACGACTTAATAAAAGTTACATATCAATGTCATCTTTATCTTCCCTGTCTCTCAACTCTGGCATGCTCGCATCACGCATTATCATCCATATTATCCACATTATCATGAAAAGCTCGTACAATCTTGTTTCCTTTTCGTGGAATCCTGGAACGGAAACATCAAAACCAGGAAGCATATTTTCGTTGCTATTTGCGATGGTTTTCAGCTCTGTTATTTCCCATTGCTCTGATTAAGAACACTGATCAATAAACGTCAGACTTCTCGAATTTCAAACGGGCTTTTGTGGGTGGCAAACAAGACTTACAGTGTTTTGTTTGTTTGTTTGTTTGTTTGTTTGTTTGTTTGTTTGTTTGTTGTTTAACGCCGCACTCAGCAATATTCCAGCTATATTATATGACGGCGGTCTGTATGTAGCTTTATCGAGTCTGGACCAGACAATCCAGTGATTGACATATATGAGCATCGATCCACGCCTAGAATCTATAGCCTAGCATCTATAGCCTAGCATCTATAGCCTAGCATCTATAGCCTAGCATCTATAGCCTCGTACCTACAGCCTAGCATCTATAGCCTAGCATCTATAGCCTAGCATCTATAGCCTCGCATCTATAGCCTAGCATCTATAGCCTAGCATCTATAGCCTAGCATCTATAGCCTAGCATCTATAGCCTAGCATCTATAGCCTCGCATCTATAGCCTAGCATCTATAGCCTAGCATCTATGGCCTAGCTTCTATAGCCCCGCATCTATAGCCTAGCATCTATAGCCTCGCACCTATAGCCTCGCATCTTTAGCCTAGCATCTAAAGCCTCGCATCTATAGCCCCGCATCTATAGCCTAGCATCTAGAGCCTAGCATCTATAGCCTAGCATCTAAAGCCTCGCATCTATAGCCTCGCATCTATAGCCTCGCATCTTTAGCCTCGCATCTATAGCCTCGCGCCTATAGCCTCGCATCTATAGCCTAGCATCTATAGCCTCGCATCTATAGCCTAGCATCTATAGCCTAGCATCTATAGCCTAGCATCTATAGCCTAGCATCTATAGCCTCGCATCTATAGCCTAGCATCTATAGCCTAGCATCTAGAGCCTAGCATCTATAGCCTAGCATCTATAGCCTCGCATCTATAGCCTAGCATCTGTAGCCTCGCATCTATAGCCTCGCATCTATAGCCTAGCATCTATAGCCTAGCATCTATAGCCTAGCATTTATAGCCTAGCATCTATAGCCTCGCATCTATAGCCTCGCATCTTTAGCCTCGCATCTATAGCCTCGCATCTATAGCCTCGCATCTATAGCCTAGCATCTATAGCCTCGCATCTATAGCCTCGCATCTATAGCCTAGCATCTAGAGCCTAGCATCTAGAGCCTAGCATCTATAGCCTAGCATCTAGAGCCTAGCATCTATAGCCTAGCATCTAGAGCCTAGCATCTATAGCCTAGCATCTAGAGCCTAGCATCTATAGCCTAGCATCTAGAGCCTAGCATCTATAGCCTAGCATCTATAGCCTAGCATCTATAGCCTAGCAGGGGCGGTCGGGTAGCCTAGTGGTTAAAGCGTTCGCTCGTCACGCAGAAGACCCGGGTTCGATTCCCGACATGGGTACAATGTGTGAAGCCCATTTCTGGTGTCCCCCGCCGTGATATTGCTGGAATATTGCTAAAAGCGGCGTAAAACCATACTAACTCACTCACTCACTCACTATAGCCTCGCATCTATAGCCTCGCATCTATAGACTCGCATCTATAGCCTAGCATCTATAGCCTCGCATCTATAACCTAGCATCTATAGCCTAGCACCTAGAGCCTAGCATCTACATCTAATGTTCAGTCTCAGCAGCTGCGTAAACATAAAAGAAAATTAGCATGTACTTCTAGTAAGGGCAACGTGTCTCTTGTTGGCCATATTTCAATCCATCTGTATTCGATAAATATCAGTTTGAGTTGGACATGGAACTATTTTATTCAGTTGTGGTCGTACTGGCTCCAACTCGGCTGAATATCAATGTCAAGCACTGTAATGACCAATGATGTATCATTCCAATACCGTGTACGAGGTAATTTAAACTACGTCTGCATTTGATGCAGTAACCATTAAGGAAGCGTATCCTGCCACACCAGTGGATCCGTAACAAACATCTGGAACCATTCAAAATAGGGACATGCACCTCACATCACCCTTGTCAGTTATGCGTCAAATTTGAAAATGTCCTCGTGAAACTTTATGAAAGCTTTTTTGAAACCCACGAGTGATTTGCAATTAAAACACATATTTTGTAAATGTTCTCGTAAACACCTAAACTCACAAACAACCAGGTTACAAGTTCGGTGATTAAGGACATATTTCTCAGTGAAAGGTGATAGGTATCTCACGGACATGAATGTCACCAGCTGCCATGAGTGAGTGAGTGAGTGAGTGAGTGAGTGAGTGAGTGAGTGAGTGAGTGAGTGAGTGTGAGTGAGTGAGTGAGTGAGTGAGTGAGTGAGTGAGTGAGTGAGTGAGTGAGTGAGTGAGTACTGACTGCACGGTGCCTGTACCAAACATATCAGTGCCATATCTGACCGACAACCGATGACGCCAAATGATCACATTGATCTCCAAACACATGCAGAGTCAATCTGTTTCGAGCTTATAGTTGTTAAGACAATCCTGATAATAAATACATCGCTTGAAAGCTGATATACTGCCAATACGACGTTACTATTCTCTCTCTGTCTCTCTCCCTCGCTCTCTCTCTCTCTCTATCTCTCATATATCTCTCTCCCTCACTCTCTCTCTCTCCCTCACTCCCATCTCTCTCGCTCTCTCCCTCACTCTCTCTCTCTCTCTCATATATCTCTCTCCCTCACTCTCTCTCTCTCCCTCACTCCCATCTCTCTCGCTCTCTCCCTCACTCACTCTCTCTTTCTCTCATATATATCTCTCCCTCACTCTCTCTCTCTCCCTCACTCCCATCTCTCTCGCTCTCTCCCTCACTCACTCTCTCTTTCTCTCATATATATCTCTCCCTCTCTCTCTCTCGAGATCTCTTTCACACTCTCTACCTATATATTTTTCTGTCTATCTATCTCTCATTCTATCTCTCTCGGTCTTCTCTCTCTTTTTCTCTCTCTCTCTCTCTCTCTCTCTCTCTTTCTCTCTCTCTGACGTCATGATAGAGAACATGACGTAACTGAAAGCGAAAACAACCAAATACAACAACGTTGTTCTGATAACTATTCATTAATTTAAATATTGATTTAAGATTTCCAGCATGCATCCCCATTCAGCAACGTTTTCCATGTTTATCTCATTAATATAATATTTACGTCGAAAACAACGCTGAACAAAATCGATCCAGAAATAAAGAAATCTGTTTGGAAAGAAAATATAGTACATAAGGGATACGAAGACACGTTCGGGCTTCGAGTCTGTGCACCAGTCAGATTACGTCAAACACGAACTTCACTTTATCAAGACTGAATATCAGCTGCTGGTCATATAAAGGCCTGAATACGTAGATACACTGGAATTGGTTGCGCTATCTGAAACTCAACGGTTCTTATAGCCATATTGATCATGCTTCGCCGCAGTTTCGGTGTAAACACGGAATAAAAGTGCAGTCCATTGCTCCTGACACGTAACTTAGCTATTTCTGTAGTAAACAATGGCCTTGGTAATTGCACGTATTCTAGGACCAGGACAATTTCGATTACTGTCGTGAGTGTTTGATGTAAAACAACTTAATTAAGTCGATAAGAAACGTGAACTGTGTAATATAATGTTGAAACGAGGTTTGTGAACCTGATGGCATGCTATTCGTACAGTTTCTCATATTTCAGAAACATTATTACGAATTTATTGTAAATCTCTGTATGAAGATGAAATATGTCTGGAAAATGAAACAATGTTTAGACCTGCTAAGCGGCTCGGGTTCAGATGGGTTTTGATTAGATGCACAATTGATATGCCTTTGCGTGTGTTTGTGACGGGAGCCAACAGTGTGGCAGGATACGCTCACTTTTTCGCGAAAACCATGTGTCATCTCTTTTGGATAGTTATTCCTAAACATGTGCTCATATAACCAACCATACAGTGGACTGCTTGTGCCGGATACGTCTTATGATTATGGAAAGGGTTCTGCCGCTTTTATTCTCATTCGTTGATAATGATTAGTGCATGCCTTTATACTCTGATATCGACACAAAGAAAGCGCATTTGTGCATGAAAATATACTGTGTGATATGCTCTCATTTAACGAAACACATACATGTTTTAGGTTTCGTAATCTTTGCGCAATGAAGTCGTGGGAACGATTATCCTAGGCCTAGATGAGGTGAAATGGATATATCGACGCTGCGTGTGTGTGTGTGTGTCTGTCTGTGTGTCTCTGTGTGTGTATATGTGTGTGTATGTGTGTGTCTGTGTATATGAGTGTCTGTTTGTGTCTATGTGTGTATGTGTGCTTGGTGTGTGTATGTCTGTGTGTCCGTGTGTGTATCTGTCTCTGTGTGGTGTGTCTATGTCTGTCTGTGTCTGTCTCTCTGTGTGTATGTCTGTGTGCGTGGTGTGTGTATGTGTATGTGTCTGTGTGTATGTTTGTGTGTGTGTGTGTGTGTGTGTCTGTGTGTGTGTGTCTGTGTGTGTGTGTGTCTGTGTGTGTGTGCGTGTCTGTGTGTGTGTGTCTGTGTGTGTGTCTGTGTGTCCGGACTATTGCTTCCTGTATAGTACCATGCCGCAGTTTAATGTAAAAGTTAAATGAGACTTACCTGTAAGTTGAAGGTTGACTGTGGTTCTATCTGCTAATCTTAAGTAATTGAGGGATTACATGAGATTGCAATGCGCATGCGCGAGTCAGACTTTAAAGTACGAGTGTGTATCAGAAATATTACTTATACCCAGAAAAAAGGGTGGGAATCCACGGGAGGGCATGTAATCCCTCCATTACTTAAGATTAGCTGATAGAACCACAGTCAACCTTCAACTTACAGGTAAGTCTTGTTTAACTTTTAGATTCTATCAGCTAATCACGTAATGTTCGAGATTCCATGAGATTTTAAAGACTGATATACACTCATATGAGCTGGGAATACACCATAAGTGGAAACCTTTATTCCAAATATGAAATAAGAATGGCAATGTTCAAAAGGGTTTTTATTGTTAAATGTATTGTTCTCAAATACAATGACAGTGAAGGTAGCTACCCTTGACAATATAACCATCATAAGTCGCACATAAGCATTGTGTACACTGACTTAAAAGTACGTATACATTGCATTGACTGACAAGTCCTGCCAGCTTTTCCAACCCAGCAATATTTACTCAATCACACTGCCCAACACTGCTGATTCAAACAGACCTCTGTCCCTTACAATAGGCTTGTGATAGAATGTGGCAAATGTTCTCTCTGATGACCAATCAGCCTTTTCCAAAATGTTTGAAATGGGTACAGATGCACACCTCGCTGCAGAGGTGGAGGCAACATGAACACTATGGGCTGTAAAGACCTGAATGTCCACACCAGACTTATGAAGTCCGAGTTTTGTCCATATTGCCAGTGTGTCCCTTGACACTGCATTGTGAGGCCTAATGTAAGTTATAAATAGTTGTGTAACCGATCCTCTGATGCTCTCAGTTCTGCTGAGGTAACACTTCAAAATGTTCAGTGGGCAAAGTGACTCGTCATGAGAATAGGCCCTGACTTCAACTGGTTTAGGTAATCTACCTGGTCTAGACTGCTTGAATAATTTGTCAATATGAAATGTAAACAAAGTAAAGAAGTGTAAGCTTCTGAACAAAACGCAAAACATCTGTCACACTCCACATCTCTGTATAACGTGGTTTTGGTGGCAACTTCTCGAAAACACCCTTCAGAAACCGACACACTACAGGGTGTGATCCACAAGGTCTATCGTCCAAATCAATAAATGTTGATAACGCACATCGTGCTGTGTGTATAGAGCTGTAACCAAGTTTTTGGTTCAATAAACACATAAAAAAGTCCAACACCTGTCCTAGATGTGGTCTAGTAAAATCAATTTCCCTTTCACAACAAAAGAGTCTCCATTTCCGGATATATGTAGCGTACTGCTTCCTGGTGCCGGAACGCCACGAACTGATGATGACACTGGTTGCATCCGAAGAAATGCCTCTGTCTGCGCAAATTTGCCGGAGAGTAGGAAAGCTGTCAGATTCAGTCTCTTTCCTAGCGGGTGAACCTTCCCGTCCAGTGACGTCACCACAGTCTTCCCTTTGGGCAACTTGACAGGCCTACAACAGATCAGATTAATTGCGAAACCATGACTGGGTTGACCATAGTGGAGCAATAACAAGAGCATCTGCTTTATCTGACTGTATTTTCTGCAAGCACTTAGACAAGAGACAAAAAGGTGGGAAGCAATAAATTAGCTCTTTTGACCATGACAAACTGAAAGCATCTACAGCTTCGGCTTCAGGCTCTGGCCGCCAACTGACAAAACGTGGAAGCTTCGTGTTTAAACGTGAAGCAAACATATCTATGGCTGGATTCACACCAAAGTGTTCAAGGATTTTCTGAAACACAGTTTTGTCCAAAGATCACTCAGTTCGCTCAGAAAGATTTCTTGACGCTCTGTCAGCTTCAACCTTTGTCAGTCCCGGCACATGAGCCACTGTCAACCACACACTATGTTCTATACACCAGAACCAAATTTCCCTTGCAAGATAATTACAAACTTTAGATTTTGAACCTCCCATAGCTTTTAAGTAAGCCACTGCTGTAGTATTATCACATAAAATGTGGACATGTTTTCCTGGAAATGACTCAGTCAGGGAGAAAGCTTGAAGGGCTAGATAGACAGCTTTCATTTCCAAGGCATTAATATGGAGCTGCTTCTCCTGAAGTGACCAACGCCCTCCTATAGACTTCTTGTTCTTACAAGCCCCCCATCCTAATAGACTAGCATCAGTACTAATTTCCATATCTGGCTCGGAGGAAGTTGTAATGTGTTTCTCAGCACCCATGGCATTGTCCTTCCACCATTTTATTTCCTGCTTAGCATCCTCTGATAATACCATCATTCCATCAAAGTCACCATAATTATCTTGAAGTGCCTACGTTTTTCCCCTATCTGATGTCTGTAGTGCAGTGGTCCGAAAATGACAGCATGGAATGTGCTTACAAATAGACCCAGCAACTGAGCCACTGTCCTTACAGAACATTGTTGCTGAGTCAAAACTAAATTACATTTAGTTTGGATAGCCTGAGCTTTGTCATCTGGTAAAGCCAGTGTCATTTTCTCTGAGTCAATGTGGAAACCAAGAAATTTTATTCTAGTAGATGGTTCTAAAATAGATTTCTCAAAATTAACTGTAAAGCCAAGTGAACTGAAGGCTCTTGACATTTCACATACTGAAACTGAACAGTTTTCTTTTTCTGTTGCTTGAGTGAAAGAATCGTCAATATATCCGAGGCACTGATTACCTTGACACCTGAGATAGGAATAGACTGGTTTCAGTATCTTAGTGAATACACGAGGGGCACAAGCTAAGCCATTCAGCATACATGTAAATTGATAGAGACCATTTCCCCATCTAAATCTGAGATACTTTCTGTGTGCAACATGGACATTTACTGAATAGTAGGCATTTGTCAAATCTATGGATGCATTGTAGACATTTGGAGTGATCATGTCCAACACATTCTGCAAGCTTTCCATTTTAAAGTGGTGATATTGAACATATTCATTGAGCTGTTTCAAATTTAATATTAGTCTGTATTTTCCACTACTCTTCTTTCTAATAAAAATATTTGAAACAAACTGATCAGCAGTCTCCTCTGCTGGTTCAATAACATTTTGTTTGAGTAAGATTTGAATTTCTTCACAAATGATAGCACTTTCTTGTAGATTAAATCTAATTTGATGAGGTTCAAACAATTGTTTTGGCTTTTCAATAAAGTCAATTCTGAGACCCTCTATGACATTCAATATAAAAGGATCCTTTGTTAGTTTCTCCCACTCATGTAAACATGAAGATAATCGACCAGCCATAAAATCAACATTTGAGCAGTCAGACATAGCAAGGTACTCGCCTACCTGGCTATCATCTGTTGTCTGTGTACAGCCATCTATTGCTTGGCCGACTTTTCCCCTCCTCTTTTTTCGGAGAACTTGTTCCAGCGGCCTCTGCCGTTCCCTAAAAAAGGCGTACCACGCACTCTCGCCCATCTATTACCACCATATGGATAGGGTTGATATGCCAACCACGGCCTCTTCCATGTCCATAGCTAGTAGCCTTGTGACCAAGTCGAGTTGACATAGCAATGTCTTTCAAGTGTTTGGCCACATCCTCCCCGAATAGGGAATCTGAACTTGTCGGAGCACTTGGGGTACACAGTGCACGATAGTGATCATTCAACTGTGGTTTTATCAGTTCCTTCCTTCTGAGGTTTAATTCCCTATGGATATAAGCCGACATCGTAAGTGAGTCACTCAACTTGGAAACAATATCTCTGAACAAAGTGGCTGGCACCTCTTGCTTGTGAGCAATTAAACTGTTCAGTGCATTTGTCACCGCTATGGTCGACTTTATCATTCCACTCTGGACACGCTTCATTTTTACGTCCATCGAACGTGTGTCAGATTGCAGGGAATCCCATATTAGCTTGTTAATTTCGGGCGTGTTCAAATCCGAACAGTTAGCTGGCTTTTTCAGGTCGTTTAGTTTCTGTGCGATGACCGCGTCATCAAACTTGGTAGTGAATACCTGATGAACCAATTCAGCCAGTTTGGTGTCAATTGGGACCCCATCAGTCGTTGTTATCGGAAGAGTTTCTCTGATGAGGTTTACAACTTCTAAACCGGAAGGATCGGCATTGATTTCGTCATGCGCATGCACGACTTCCTCACCACTAAGTAGTTCTGTTGCTATGTCAACAGTCCCCGTTTCGTAGATTTTCGCGGTATGAGCCTGACTTGGCGGGATATAATCATCATCATCATCCTCATAAATAACATTCTGCTCATCATCGTAAGCGTAATCTTGTGTAAGGGTGTCAATTCTGCCTTCAAAATCAGACATTCTCTTTTCCATGCGTTCGTTCATCTTGCAAAATTCGTCAAGCAAAGTCCCAGAAGCATCGGGCGCATGATGATGAGGGGAAGTATGATCTGCATGCTTGAGAAGTGGCAGAAGCCGTCGATGTTGACGGTTTAGGGGATTTAGTTGCTTTTGTTTCCCTTCAGAGGATTTAGACACACCCGCGTCGACAGGACGGGGACTTTTCAACACGGCCTCAGCCATTGTTTTGACTCGTGGAAAGTTTCGAGCGTAATTTTACGCTTAGATCTACTTAGTAGCAAGTTAATAATAACTTTACTCTGTCAGATACTATGACCACACAGTGTAATTATACACTGTCTGATAGCAAATGAGTTCTAAATGCGTCTGCACTCGCTAAAAGCGCGGTTTGCACTGACTCGCGCATGCGCATTGCAATCTCATGGAATCTCGAACATTACGTGATTAGCTGATAGAACATGGAAACCCTACTTTAACACAACATTATGTCTCCGGTCCTTGTGGTATCCCCTTAAGTGGTATCCCCTTAAGTCAGGGTAACAACAAGTAGAATCGTTTTTAACGTCTTTTGGTATGACGCAGTCGGGGATCGAACCACCGACATTACGCTTTCCAGGCAGACACTCCATCCAATAGATCAAGTCCATTTATAATGCGCCAGGTTTCTTCCAGAAACCATTATTACCCCGACCAAGGGATCATTATGCACTTGAATTTCATTCTCAGTTCTTTTTCAAGGCACCAGAAAGTTGACAGTCGCATTACCATCTCATCCTATCGGGTACCCACTTACTGCTGGATTAACAGGGTCATTTTAAGAACAAAGTCACTTGCATAAAGAGACACCACATGTAACGTTCTTCCGTGTGGGCAGAGATGGATGAATGAGTATGGTTTTACGCCGCTTTTAGCAATATTCCCGCAATATAACGGCTTCACACATTGTACTCATGTGGGGAATCGAACCCGGGCCTTCAGCAACCCGTGCCTTCAGCGTGACGAGCAAACGATTAAACCACTTGGCTGCGCCACCGCCCCTAAACAGAACCGAAGGCCTAGAAAGTCACAGGAGTCTAGCTTGCCAAAATATCACCCATCCAACTACTCTCCGCAACCTACACTGCTTACATGTATATTCGCCTGATGTGTTTCCTGTGCACATGTACCACCACTCTAGCTGACCGAACGAGCTCGTTTGTTTTTAGAACTTTCTTTCAGCCCTTTCAGCTGGTTAGGATACCAGATATATTACAAGATATGATATGGTGCCTAAACGGATGACATGTATTCTCACAAATGAAAGTGATAATTAAAGAGACAATTCTTTTTAAATATAACTCGTCAACGCCGAATTTTTCTAGATGATCTGCCGAAACGGACCCCATTTGGGCGTAAAAGGTAAAATAGTGGTGAAAGTTATGTTAATGGAATATAAACAAATCTTATTATTCATTTGCCAGATAAAGGCGCTAAAATATGTTTGTTTGTTTGTTTGTTTGTTTGTTTGTTTGTTTGTTTGTTTGACAATCACGAGTATCGATCTACGCAATAGGGATACGATGACATGTATCATCAAAGTGAGCGAGCCTGACCACCCGATCCCGTTAGTCGCCTCTTACAACAAGCATAGTCACCTTTTACAGCAGGCATGGGTTGCTGAAGACCTATTGCAATCCGTTTTCAGGGATCCTTCCGTCCACGTGGACGTTGCTAATGCTACCGTAACGTTACTTGCGTCATGATAACATATACTGACTACCGGATAAACTGTTGTTCACAAGGAAGGAAGGAAGGAAGGAAGAAAGAATGTTGATATCCGTAAGTAAGCTCTATCTTCATGGAGTGAGTGAAGGAAGAAAATATGGAAGGGAGGCGTGGAAGAATGATTAAGAACACAAGAAGGATAACAAAAAGTGCAATTGAAATAAAATAAAATGACAAAACTCATTCAGTAATAATCAGAAATATCTGTTAAAAGCAGAGTCCATTGTACGATTCCAACAAGAGCATGATAACAGGATTTTCGCTAAAAGGGGAGCGGATCCTGCCCCACCGGTGACACCCGTCACAAACACACGCGAAGACAAGTCAGTTATTCACGGGAATACACGAGAACAAATGTAAGTTTATATGAATTCCTGGATAAAGGTGCTAGAATATGTACCGGCATATCGGAAACATCAAGAAGTTGATATCCACGAGTTTCTATCTTCATTGGGTGAGTGAATGAAAAATTCGATTTTTGCACTGACAATTCCGCTAACGGGGAATCCTTAACGCTCCTCTGTACAGTTATTTATGACACTTCAACTTCCCGCATACGTTCACAGGGAAACATTAGTTTGGGATCAATGGATTAATTGACGTTAGTTTGAAGTAAACGCAATGCTTCAAAGTTTACTCTGCTAAGGTTGACTTTGGTAATCCAATTTTTTATTCATTTTCCACGCCTCTCAGCACATGTACAGAAGTATCTTATCAGCTGATACTAAAAAATATAGCAAACTAATTTGTGAGAAATCAATACACCCTCCTTGTTGATTGCATTTGGTGACTGCACCAGGTTAACTAGAGAGCATTTAAAAACGTCTTGATTGTTGATACTATATAGTGACTACTCATCAGCAATCAACGCCAATACATCTTGACATCCCCCAATCATTTTGTAAAATTGATATGCTGTCCACCAACAAGTTGAAAGTATGGCCACTGAAATGAAACTATTTAAACACGTACACTGATTGTACATCATTCAAGGGTATCAAACTACATTAAAAGCACTTAAAAGTGTGTTGTTTAAAACCTACGATGTTACACCACGCCACTACCTGTCTTTAAAATAATCTTCATTTACCAACGATACATACAGGCGAATATTGACAGTAACCATGATTCTTCATCGAAGACAATTACCATGGTACTGAGGTTAGCAGCTCTCATTGAAGGTTTTCTCTCACGGCCTGACTTGGTAACGTCATTAATATAATCTTCATTTACCAACGATACATACAGGCGAATATTGACAGTAACCAGTGATTCTTCATCGAAGACAGATACCATGGTATTGAGGTTCTGCAGCTCTCATTGAAGCTATTCTCTCACGACCTGACTTGGTAACGTCATTAAAATAATCTTCATTTACCAACGATACATACAGGCGAATATTGACAGTAACCAGTGATTCTTCATCGAAGACAATTACCATGGTACTGAGGTTCTGCAGCTCTCATTGAAGGTTTTCTCTCACGGCCTGACTTGGTAACGTCATTAATATAATCTTCATTTACCAACGATACATACAGGCGAATATTGACAGTAACCAGTGATTCTTCATCGAAGACAGATACCATGGTATTGAGGTTCTGCAGCTCTCATTGAAGCTATTCTCTCACGACCTGACTTGGTAACGTCATTAAAATAATCTTCATTTACCAACGATACATACAGGCGAATATTGACAGTAACCAGTGATTCTTCATCGAAGACAATTACCATGGTATTGAGGTTCTGCAGCTCTCATTGAAGGTTTTCTCTCACGGCCTGACTTGGTAACGTCATTAATATAATCTTCATTTACCAACGATACATACAGGCGAATATTGACAGTAACCAGTGATTCTTCATCGAAGACAGATACCATGGTATTGAGGTTCTGCAGCTCTCATTGAAGCTATTCTCTCACGACCTGACTTGGTAACGTCATTAAAATAATCTTCATTTACCAACGATACATACAGGCGAATATTGACAGTAACCAGTGATTCTTCATCGAAGACAATTACCATGGTATTGAGGTTCCTGCAGTTCTAAATGAAGCCATTCTCTCGCGGCCTGACTTGGTAAGGACAAATCATGAGTCTACATTCCACACGTTATTAACATCAATCTTGCTGTGAATAATAACTTGCAACTTGTCTTCTACCATGTCTGTCTTAGCAAGTTTTCATTCAAGGCCGCAAACATTCAGACCGTTCTTGGTACTCAAATTGCAATGTGCATTCATTATTCTTATAGAAGTTTTATGGTAGACATGTAGAGGACATTTCTAAATTTGACGCCAAAGATGACGTCAGATCCATTCTCTATTTTACACTTTTTTACCATATGTCCCCGTGTTTTTTTCAGGCTCCACGGTTTGATATTGATTTGAAAACACATGCTCATGATATAGTTGGAATCGTACAATCCTACGAATAAGTGTTTTGTCGCCTTTATTAATTGCATAGAGATGATGTTTCATGACGTCATGTGTTAATAATAACGTCTTCCCGAAGCCTGCAAATGGATACCATATTGTGGAGGATAGCCCTCCTGGAAGGCCTCGTGGTTTATGGTATTACCAATGACCTATCATGGGGGTTTGAGTTGTTAGTTTTGTGAGAAATATAAATACAAGCGACTAAACCTTGTCCATAGCCACAAAAAAATCTCTGCTAAGAGCAGAGTCGAAACATTGTCCACTTAAGTCAGATCACGGGCGGATGGGTGACTGCGTTGGTGACATGCGGGAGGATGGGTGACTGCGTGAGTGACATGCGGGAGGGTGGCTGACTGTGTGAGTGACATGCGGGAGGATGGATGACTGCGTGAGTGACATGCGGGAGGGTGGATGGCTGCGTGAGTGACATGCGGGAGGATGGATGACTGCGTGAGTGACATGCGGGAGGGTGGATGGCTGCGTGAGTGACATGCGGGAGGGTGGATGACTGCGTGAGTGACATGCGGGAGGATGGATGACTGCGTGAGTGACATGCGGGAGGGTGGATGGCTGCGTGAGTGACATGCGGGAGGATGGATGACTGCGTGAGTGACATGCGGGAGGATGGATGGCTGCGTGAGTGACATGCGGGAGGGTGGATCCCTGCGTGAGTGACATGCGGGAGGATTGATGACTGCGTGAGTGACATGCGGGAGGGTTGATGACTGCGTGGGTGACATGCGGGAGGGTTGATGACTGCGTGAGTGACATGCGGGAGGGTTGATGACTGCGTGGGTATCATGCGGGAGGGTGGATGGCTGCGTGAGTGACATGCGGGAGGATGGATGGCTGCGTGAGTGACATGCGTTAGGATGGATGGCTGCGTGAGTGACATGCGGGAGGATTGATGACTGCGTGGGTGACATGCGGGAGGGTTGATGACTGCGTGGGTGACATGCGGGAGGGTTGATGACTGCGTGGGTGACATGCGGGAGGGTTGATGACTGCGTGGGTGACATGCGGGAGGGTTGATGACTGCGTGAGTGACATGCGGGAGGATGGATGACTGCGTGAGTGACATGCGGGAGGATGGTTGACTGCGTGATGGATATGCGTCAGATTCTGGCGGATCGGTGCCTGCGTGAGTGACATGCGGGAGGGTTGATGACTGCGTGAGTGACATGCGTTAGGATGGATGGCTGCGTGAGTGACATGCGGGAGGATTGATGGCTGCGTGAGTGACATGCGGGAGGATTGGTGACTGCGTGAGTGACATGCGTTAGGATGGATGGCTGCGTGAGTGACATGCGGGAGGATTGGTGACTGCGTGAGTGACATGCGGGAGGATTGGTGACTGCGTGAGTGACATGCGGGAGGATGGGTGAGTGCGTGATTGACATGCGTTAGGATGGATGGCTGCGTGAGTGACATGCGGGAGGATTGATGGCTGCGTGAGTGACATGCGGGAGGATTGGTGACTGCGTGAGTGACATGCGGGAGGGTTGATGGCTGCATGAGTGACATGCGGGAGGATTGATGGCTGCGTGAGTGACATGCGGGAGGGTGGGTGACTGCGTGAGTGACATGTGGGAGGGTGGGTGACTGCGTGTGTTACATGCGGGAGGATAAGTGACTGCGTGAGTGACATGCGGGAGGTTGGGTGACTGCGTAAGTGACATGCTTTGAAGGACACAGCAAGAGAAGATTCGAAACTTCACATCAGGATACATCCCAAATCGCTCATTAAGTTCCGCCTTGTCCAATCTAGGCCTGACCCAGTGAGACGTTTATTCCTTGATTCCTGGACGCATTGTCACAATTGTGCTCAAAGGTTTACAAAAGTACTGTCACTTTACAAGGGCGGATCCAGGATTGATCAAAGATGTGCGTTTGGGGACATAATAAGGGATACAACTTATACTGGTTGAGTAGGGACAGGGACAACGTCCAAATCCTGTCCAACAACCTCCATGATTTCACTAAAAGAAAACTAACAGAAGCAGTCCACATTCGCCGCCACAAGCCATCAATCAACAGAGATCAAGGCTATTTCATCCAATTCGCTTACTATGAAATCATTAAGCAATAATCACTACACCTCTCTAAACCTAGCCTGTTTTATTCGCTTCATGTCCCATTTGCTTCCACCTTTGTTTTCTCTGTCCATCATGTTGTGAAAGGATTATCCTTAAGTTGTCATGACTAACGCCCACTCATATGTCAATTGTGGTTACTGTTAATCCTCTACTGTTGATCCCCCACCTACTATATGTGTTCTGTACAATGTTCCTCAGTCAGTCTTGCTTGACAACGGTATGAGGATCTATACCGAAACGTCGCCTTTACAGTATTAAAGAAGTTGTCATCCATAAATTGTGTCTACTTTGTCATCCGTCAACTTCTAAGTAATGACTATCGAACAAATGGTTGAGTAGGGGTAAGGCTGTAGGGGTAAGATACTACATGATTTTGACAGCTTCTGTCAATTGGCTGCTTTAAACCTTATGTGACAGGGATCTACACATAGCAGATGAACATTCTCAGGGGAACTAATTTAACTACCCGGTCACAGTTGTGATAAGAATGAGGCTCCCTGAATGGGCGGCCATTCGGTCAAAAAATACAAAGTTTAAAAAAAGGACAAAAATACGCAATTAAGGTCAAATATTACGAATAAAGATCTAAATGTTACTACTAAAGGTCAAAATACAATAATATATTAATAGTCAAATGTTACGAAAGACGTGAAAAGAGTGAGTGAGTTAAAGCTTTACGTCACATCGGCAATATTTCAGCCATATCGTGACGAGCGTCATAAGAAAAGAAAGAACAATGTGTACGAAAGAACGTTTTCAATAAAGAACGTCAGTGAGCACGAAAGGACGTTGACAATAAAGAACGCCAGATGGCGCTGCATTTTGTAAAACATTCCGAGTTTAATCGGCTTGTTCCGCCGTGTATATAATAACTGCATGCCGAGGTGCACAATGTTTGTTTTAACAGCTTTTCGGAAACTGTGTGCGAACAAAATGCAGCCTCATATCTGAACAACAAATATATTTATACCAAATGGATTTGTGTGCATATGTATAACTTACACATTCATTTGGAAAAGTATCTCGCCATAAATAAAGAAAATCGAGTTTCATCTATGACGCCAGCGTTCGTTTTCAAACCATATTTATTTCGCTTGTTTACATCTACATTTTTATTTGTGACAAAGACAACTTGTAAGTTGATGCCGAAATGTATGCGTAAGTCAGGGATGTATGTTAAATAAAACAAACTCTCGCACAACGTTCACTTTTCAGATGAAAATGTGCGTCTGAAACAAAACTCGGCATCATAGCACCCTCGTGTTGCACCAAGCATGAACAGTTATTGGATCACTGTAGATGAATCTGAGTTTAGCGTTAAGTGAGTGTTTTTTGAAGGTTGTATACAAAATACATGTACTAATGTTAGGCAGATGTTGGATTACACAGTATACTGTATTTATGAAAATTAGCGGTGACAAAGCTTAACGCAACATGTTTATACACAATGTGTACATTATACATTATAAATACATGTATATATATGTGTGATGTCAGACGGTGAGTGCACGAGGAATGACGTAATACATTGAGCACCTCGGCATGCAGTTATCATAAAAAAATTATACACGGCGGAACAAGCCGATTAAACTCGGAATGTTTTACAAATTGCAGCGCCATCTGGCGTTCTTTATTGTCAACGTCCTTTCGTGCTCACTGACGTTCTTTATTGAAAACGTTCTTTCGTACACATTGTTCTTTCTTTTCTTATGACGTCTTTCGTAACATTTGACTATTAATATTGTATTTTGACCTTTATTAGTAACATTTAGTTCTTTATTCGTAATATTTTACCTTAATTGCGTATTTTTGTACTTTTTTTAAACTTTGTATTTTTTGACCGAATGGCCGCCAATATCCCTGCATTAATCTGCAAGTTTGAACTAATTTTCAACAAAATATATTTTCAATCAGTACAATATAAGCGCCAAAGCCAGATATTCCAGTCTTGATTATCTACCTAAACAAATTCCATTGGGCTTAAAAGGCAAAATAGTGATCAAACGATATATGAATAGATCACTAAAAATCAGTGATGACAGCAGCTGTTCGCGAAGTTGGTAATACTATACTTGTCCTGCCCTTCCTGTAGCTCCTGTCACTCACATTGTTTGCACAAAAAAGTAAGTGTTTGTAGCCAAGATGTTAAAGCGTTCCTTCGACACACCGATTCCATTCCTTTCCCCCACATGGGCGCAACCATCTCCCCTAGGCAAGAGAGTTTATTGACTTTAAAATCCAGTTTCCACCCTTGCCGAACTAGGCTGGAATTACAGGGCTCGATCATAGCGCCACCAGTGTCTATTACAACTTATGTCCCTTCTAAGCCGCTCCTGTGGACCAATCAGATTCCACCTCTCGTATCACTTGCGTTTGCTTCAAACAAAATGGTGGCGCCCAGTCAGGACGATCTGATAGATAATCAAGATCTATAGTGTCATAAAACGGGCCTTACATCGCGAACTGCATCAAATCACGTGAGCATCTTGATTAAAAACATGAAAAGGTTTGGAAAATATCTGCTGACAACGAGTTGGCGGTGCACATACTTTGCAAACCCTGCAATCGACCGAAATCTTCACGACAGTTTACGAACCGGATTTCGATTTCGGTGCGCGATTTTGACTGGACTATGCATAGACTCGTTAGTCCAGCTAAACTGTAACTCCGTAATACCAGCCTAGTTCGGCAAGGATGGAAACTGGACTTTTATAGTCAGTTAAATCTCTTGCCGAGGGAAGATGGGGTGCAACGTGTGAAGCCAAGTTCTGATGTCCACTGTCGAGATATTGATGAAATCGTCCTAATAGCGGAGTAAAACCTCGCTCACTCACTCACTCAGTAAACTTCATTGTAATGTATTACAGATAAATAAACGAGTGAAGATTGCTGTCGCCAATCCGTTCATGATCTGTCTCCTGGATGTGTTATAGGATCGACTGTGATGTACCGGTTCATTGTGACGTTTGCGTGAACTGTGATGTTTGAGACCATTGTGATAAGTGAGTGAGTGAGTGAGTGAGTGAGTGAGTGAGTGAGTGAGTGAGTGAGTGAGTGAGTGAGTGAGTGAGTGAGTGAGTGAGTGAGTGAGTGAGTGAGTGAGTGAGTGAGTGAGTGAGTGAGTGAGTGAGTGAGTGAGTGAGTGAGTGAGTGAGTGAGTGAGTGAGTGAGTGAGTGAGTGAGTGAGTGAGTGAGTGAGTGAGTGAGTGAGTGAGTGAGTGAGTGAGTGAGTGAGTGAGTGAGTGAGTGAGTGAGTGAGTGAGTGAGTGAGTGAGTGAGTGAGTGAGTGAGTGAGTGAGTGAGTGAGTGAGTGAGTGAGTGAGTGAGTGAGTGAGTGAGTGAGTGAGTGAGTGAGTGAGTGAGTGAGTGAGTGAGTGAGTGAGTGAGTGAGTGAGTGAGTGAGTGAGTGAGTGAGTGAGTGAGTGAGTGAGTGAGTGAGTGAGTGAGTGAGTGAGTGAGTGAGTGAGTGAGTGAGTGAGTGAGTGAGTGAGTGAGTGAGTGAGAAACCCGCGAGTGATTTGCAATTAAAACACATATTTTGTAAATGTTCTCGTAAACACCTAAACTCACAAACAACCAGGTTACAAGTTCGGTGATTAAGGACATATTTCTCAGTGGAAGGTGATAGATAGTGAGTGAGTGAGTGAGTGAGTGAGTGAGTGAGTGAGTGAGTGAGTGAGTGAGTGAGTGAGTGAGTGAGTGAGTGAGTGAGTGAGTGAGTGAGTGAGTGAGTGAGTGAGTGAGTGAGTGAGTGAGTGAGTGAGTGAGTGAGTGAGTGAGTGAGTGAGTGAGTGAGTGAGTGAGTGAGTGAGTGAGTGAGTGAGTGAGTGAGTGAGTGAGTGAGTGAGTGAGTGAGTGAGTGAGTGAGTGAGTGAGTGAGTGAGTGAGTGAGTGAGTGAGTGAGTGAGTGAGTGAGTGAGTGAGTGAGTGAGTGAGTGAGTGAGTGAGTGAGTGAGTGAGTGAGTGAGTGAGTGAGTGAGTGCGTGCGTGCGTGCGTGCGTGCGTGCGTGCGTGTGAGTATGGTTTTACGCCGCTTTTTGCAATATTCCTGCAATATCACGGCGGGGGACACCAGAAATGGACTTCACACATTGTACCCTTTTCGGGAATCGAACCCGGGTCTTCGGCGTGACGAGCGTACGCTTTAACCACAAGACTATCCGACTGCCCCACCATTGTGATGAAGGACATCATTATATCATATACCACACCGTGATGTTTAAAACCAGTGTCGAAGAAAACATCGTGAGATATGCAATTGTAATGCATAACATCGCTGTGATTTATGCAACCGAGTTCCATAGCAACGCCGTGATTTATACACTGTAATCCACTGTGACGTTCTCAACCAGTGGCATACATAACACTACAACACCATTGCCATGTAAAACAATACATTGTGATATTTAAATATAAAGAGACAAAGTCCAAGCTGGCCCCACAGCGTCATGTAAAACAGAGTCCACACTAGTCCATGCCATATAAAACTTTGTGATGCAGTGCCCCGATGGGATTTATGACCATGTGATATGACATTGTGTGGCGCTGTTTGTACGAAAAAGGATGTTCATGTTTTCAAATTTACGGTTTAACGTTTGCGTGAGAAGAAGACATCATGTGAAGATTCCATGTTGTTTATTGTCTATTCACTATTTATGGAAATATAAAACCAGAGAGGTGAGGTGAAATGGGGTTGAACGTCGCGTCCAAGATTATTGCACTTATATAGCGACGTGCATGTGGGTGTGTGTGGCTGCTTGTACTAGTCCGGACTGATGCTGATTTATAGTGCTAGCCCACATAGATACCATACCGCAGTTTTAACATGAATACCCCAATCAAACAGAGTATACTGACTCCGAGCCGACCAGTCCTTGTTTTAGCCCCTTTGTGCCGAGCGACAGACAGGGTAACAACAAGTACCATCTTTTAAAGTCTTTTGGTATGACGCTGTCGGGGATCAAACCCCGGACCTTCCGCTCTCTGGGCGGACGCTCTACCTCTAGACCAAGGAAGCGGTCGAAACCAGAGAGATGGAATACAGATGTGAATGTTGTTTAACGCCGTAGGCAGCAATGTCCATCTATACCAGCCCAATGACTGACGGCATGGGCAACGATAATTGTACAGTGACATGCAATCAGCTTAATCACTAAGTCTGACCAGTCGACCCTCATTCCGGCTGGTGGGATAAGCATGAGTCACATGGGCTTAGCGACATTGGGTGGGAGAATCAGACGGTTCCTCTTTTTCAGGGACGGTGAGCTAGCCAAGTGGCACAAGCGTTCGTTTGTCACGACGAAGGTCCAGGTTTGATTTTCCACATGGATACAATGTGTTAAGTCGGTTTCTGCTGCCACCACTCTGATATAGCTGGAATATTGCTAAAAGCGCCATACTCACTCACTCACTCTTTATATTGATGATGATTTTGGATTTCAAACTGGGTTCCTCTTGCCATTGAAATAAGTACACGAATGTCTTGTAGTCTTTCATTGACGTTTGAAATAACAGGTTTCTTTTATACCCCATAGAGAACCAAAGGAAACCAAGGGGAAGTCAAGGGAAGCCGGGGGAAGCCGGGGGAAGCCAAGGGAAGCCATGTCAGGCCAAGGGAAGCCGGGGCAAGCCAAGTCAAGTCAAGTCAAGGGAAGCCAAGGGAAGCCAAGGGAAGCCAAGGGGAAGCCAAGGGAGGCCATGTCAGGCCAAGGGAAGCCGGGGCAAGCCAAGGGAAGCCAAGGGAAGCCAAGTCAAGTCAAGGGAAGCCAAGGGAAGCCAAGGGAAGCCATGTCAGACCAAGGGAAGCCGGGGCAAGCCAAGGGAAGCCAAGGGAAGCCAAGTCTAGTCAAGTCAAGGGAAGCCAAGGGAAGCCAAGGGAAGCCAAGGGGAAGCCAAGGGAAGCCAGGGGAAGCCAAGTTATGGCAAGGAGAGTATGTTCAAGCCAAAAATGAAGGTTTCTTTGGAGATACTTTAAATGAAGAAAATACAAATAGGAAACGTCAACAGGTGACTCAGCATAACACCACTGCCACAGGCTAATTTGCATATCACAAACGCGATTTTTCAGAAATCAGTATAGACTAATGCAAGGAGCTGGGTGGGGGGCTTTACATATTGTTTTGCATAATTATATAGATATGCTACTACAACTGCGACAGTGAGTTGCATGACAATATATATTTATACATCAAAGTGACCGTATCGCTAGCTCTCCGTTTGGCTTCGATGACAGCACGTGGAGCCGTACAACCAATGTAAACAAAGGATAACTACGCAAAAATAAGTAGATGTTCACGTATTAGGATACTTTCTTAATGAACCGTAACCATTCTTTGACATTTGTTTATGAAAATGTGTAGACTTGTCAAACATGAAACGGATGAAAAGCATATGGAATATCTTGAATGGACTGTGAAAGATGTGACGAATCGTCACATGGCGCTGGCCTGTGGCAGAGGTACTGTGCTGGCTGGCTGCCGGCCGCATGGAACTCTGGGTAGGAGAGTGGTATGTTTCCTATATGGAGGCACACAAAGAGAACATCAATCATATTTCCTATTTTGTGTTTGTTTGTTTGTTTGTCTGTTGTTTAACGCTGCACTCAGCAATATTCCAGCTATATTCCGGTCTGTAAATAATCGAGTCTGGACCAGACAATTCCGTGATTGATATCATGAACATCGATCTACGCAACTGAGATACGATGACATGCATCAACCAAGGCCGCGAAACAGACCACCCGATCCCGTTAGTCGCCCCTTACTTCAAGCATAGTCGCCTGTTACGGCAAGTATTGGTTGCCGAAGACATATTCTACCCCGGATCTTCACGGGTCTGCTATTCTGTGAAAATCTTGAAAATCTTGAGTAAATGGTATTCTGGCCAAACATTATCGAGTCCTAACAGTGAAAGCCTCTGTTCTTCAGAACAAATTCCTGATGGAAGTGTAATTTAAAATGCCACATTCCCTTATAAACTACTTAGCTGGTTTCCGACAGCAATTCCGGAAGGGACGTCAAGACATATTGAACTTGTCATGCGTCGGGATAAACTCATCTAGGACACAGTAATGCACTGTAAGGAATACTATTCAACAGATGTTTGGCACTTATGGTGCCACAAGGGATACCAAGGGTTTTGCAGACCATTTGCTAAAGACCCGGTGTATTAATGGATAAATAATCGATGTCAAATAGAGCTTATTTATGTACTTCTTTAATGACTTCCTTTATCTCAACACACGAACTTTCATTTTCGGTTAGTGATTTCAACGTGACGGTATCGCAGTATGTTCCTGCTATTTTTAAAATAATCTGTACCAAGGTTTTGCATCGAAACTGTTCCATACATGTTGGATGCCCTGAACATGTAAGTTGCGATATAATTAATTATTTGACTTTTCCTTTCACTGACCATAATAAAGACCCAATTGGAATCGCATTGATCTATATTACGCCTCTCCATTGACTTGCCACAATGTCTTTCGAGAACACCTGGTGTCATCACTGATTTTCAGTGATCCATCCATACAATTTTCATTGCAATTTTGCCTTACACCTTCTGGTGAACTTATCAGGATAACTTCACACCTCTTGATCTTGTCGGGATAATCGCCTTCTGTTCCTGTCGGGATAATCTTACACCTTCTGATCCTGTAGGGATAACCTAACACCTTCTGATTTTGCCCTGATAACCTCACACCTTCTGATCTTTCCCCGATAACCTCACACCTTCTGATCTTGTTGGGATAACCTCACACCTTCTGATTTTGTCCCGATAACCTCACACCTTCTGATCTTGTTGGGATAACCTCACACCTTCTGATCTTGTTGGAATAACCTCACACCTTCTGATCTTGTCGGGATAACCTCACACCTTCTGATCTTGTTGGGATAACCTCACACCTTCTGATCTTGTTGGGATAACCTCACACCTTCTGATCTTGTTGGGATAACCTCACACCTTCTGATCTTGCCCCGATAACCTCACACCTTCTGATCTTGTTGGGATAACCTCACACCTTCTGATCTTGTTGGGATAACCTCACACCTTCTGATCTTGTTGGGATAACCTCACACCTTCTGATTTTGTCCCGATAACCTCACACCTTCTGATCTTGTTGGGATAACCTCACACCTTCTGATCTTGTTGGGATAACCTCACACCTTCTGATCTTGTCGGGATAACCTCACACCTTCTGATCTTGTTGGGATAACCTCACACCTTCTGATCTTGTTGGGATAACCTCACACCTTCTGATCTTGTTGGGATAACCTCACACCTTCTGATCTTGCCCCGATAACCTCACACCTTCTGATCTTGTTGGGATAACCTCACACCTTCTGATCTTGTTGGGATAACCTCACACCTTCTGATCTTGCCCCGATAACCTCACACCTTCTGATCTTGCCCCGATAACCTCACACCTTCTGATCTTGTTGGGATAACCTCACACCTTCTGATCTTGTTGGGATAACCTCACACCTTCTGATTTTGTCCCGATAACCTCACACCTTCTGATCTTGTTGGGATAACCTCACACCTTCTGATCTTGTTGGGATAACCTCACACCTTCTGATCTTGTCGGGATAACCTCACACCTTCTGATCTTGTTGGGATAACCTCACACCTTCTGATCTTGTTGGGATAACCTCACACCTTCTGATCTTGTTGGGATAACCTCACACCTTCTGATCTTGCCCCGATAACCTCACACCTTCTGATCTTGTTGGGATAACCTCACACCTTCTGATCTTGTTGGGATAACCTCACACCTTCTGATCTTGCCCCGATAACCTCACACCTTCTGATCTTGTTGGGATAACCTCACACCTTCTGATCTCGTCTGGATAATCTCACGTCTTCTGATTCTCTCATCCGTTTCAAAACAAGGAAAGTCGATGAATCTTTTCGGTAACACGTAGAACTCCAATGCTGTTATGCTAGGAACAAGGAATACGTGTACACTGCTTATATCATTGCCTTATTTCATGGTTAGGGGAATGGGTCGCTAATGTTCCTTGGGTCTGCCAGAAAACTTTATTGTGTGTCTAGATTTATCAACACCATACCCGTTGGGTTTCATTGGCAAACATCGGAGACATGAATCGCTACGGACTTTCTTCCCACATCAAGCTGACACGCCGGGATATGACTGAAATACTGTTCACTCAGTTGGATACACGGACCGTTTGAGATGCGCAACAATATTTACAATTGAAGGAGACCGGCAGAATGGCAAAAGTTAATTACAGGAAGACGGAAGACAAATTTCTGAATTCAGTGAAACCTCATTAACTCGAAGGCCTAGATATATACCTATCCCTACATTAATAATGTATCAATACATCTGTACAATGAAATAGCCTTCTCGTCCTGACAAAGGAGTTATGCCTTCTTGGTAAAATGTCATACCTTCCATTTGGCGTTGGAGCTTTAGTCGTATTATTAGTCGTATGCCATGATCTTTGATACCTCAACTCTCTCCTCTTCAGAAACGGAAAGAAATATTTTTAGAACAGTCTCTCGTGCCTTGTTTGGCATTGAGGAAATTAATAAAATAAAAGAAATTAAATGACCCTTTAATGTGAGCGATTTTTTTAATGAAACGCTATTAGATTTTGTTTTTATTAAATACAGTTGAACACTGTTGTCCCAGGTTCGAAGGGACTTGAGAGAATTCAAAAACAGATTCTAAACGTCATACTAGACGTCAATCACAACACCAGGATAATGCTGTCACTAATGAAAAACAGTATTGAAAGGTTAAAAACGTTATGTATTGTTACCGTTGCGATGAACTCCTAACGTCATCTCCACAATTGCTTCCTTTAACTGTATAGGGCGGTCGGGTAGCCTAGTGGTTAAAGCGTTCGCTCGTTACGCCGAAGACCCGGGTTCCATTCCCGACATGGGTACAATGTGTTAAGCCCATTTCTGGTGTCCTCCGCCGTGATATTGCTGGAATATTGCTAGAAAAACGGCGTAAAACCATGCTCACTCACTCATTTAACTGTATACGTCATGGGTGATCGTCGAAACGCATTGGTATCAAATATGGATACTTACTTTTCTGGTTCCGAAGAATAAAGGCGTAATACATCCTAACTCCCCAGAGGCACATTTTTCCTAATGCTTTACATATAAATCAATACCCTGTCAAAACGAAACGTTCAGTTACGGCAAATGAAATGTGGTTCCTTTCAAGTGTAATCAAACATCGTTCACAACTCCTGTGATTGCATCTCTGGTACTTGTAGTATACGTGAGATTAGGTACAGTTTAGAAACACCCGAAATATATCAGGTAGTATTAGGTTGGTTATATTATAATGTCCGCGAGGTGGCAGTCCTTTGGGGAAAATAATGCAAAACATATTCAGCAAGCAGAGCATTGTGTTGTTTTTAACTGACTAAATAAATCACTTCATGGCGTTTGGGGTCCCTGAGATGCTCCACTGACCTGATGAGCTCATTCTTACTGATCACAGCTGACATGAAAGCTAAACGTGCTTGTGACTGGTCCCTAACTTGTGAGGATATTTCCGTTGAATTGGGGCATGAAGCGATTCATTGATACGAGGTTATTTGTGCCTTTGATGGTTTAGTTAGTGTCAATATATGTTTTGAGAACTGTTAACATGTCCAGTGTCATTATCTTTGATTGAAGCACCTGACACCAATAACCCTGCAATGAAGTGTCACGGAATCAGATTATTTGGAATCAACCAGAATCCACGCAAAAGACCATGAGTGAGTGAGGTTATTTCAACGCCGATTTCACAGTATTCCAGTTATATCACGGCGTGTCAGTTTAATGTGGGATGAAAGCGGGAAGAGATGCAGGCCTCAGACGATTACCACTTCGGTGAAACCCACCAGCACTGGTATTGCGCTGATAAACCAAGAAATTTAATCAGGGAGGCACTGAAATGAAACGGACGACCATGGTTTCCAGGTTCCTGGCACGTGTAAAGGACGTAACTCTGCACAGTAAATTGCAGCGATTTGAACACCCGTGCTCACCCTTTCTGATTATGATTCCTGGTTTGTCAACACCATAGCCGTTCTGGATGGTGTCTTCAAGGTCTTCAAGCAACTAAGACCTGCTTAATTTGTTCAAGCTGACCTACATAATAACCTGAAATACTGTCAATATCACATGTCCCTTCTGTCACCCCTCGGGATGATCATGGCAGAGATATCGCATGCTGTTTACATGAGTAGGATACACTATTTCACAGTTTTGAAAATAATCATTTTCCGAAATTGGTTATCATTCAGGATCAGGATGGCCCAATATCAATAGTACCACCTTCCATTTGATGATTATGTTATTGTCGGACTCGTACAGTGGGCTCTGCTTTTAGCAAAGACTCCTTATTATTATTGCAAGGGTTTTGACGCACATGTTCATTGGGTTCCTTGCAAACTGTAAGTAAAAGGGACCAATAAATTGTTCATAAAGCAGAGGCCATTGTAGGAGTCATACTATATAATATATGTTTATGGATCACTATCAAATAGTGATACCAAGTGTTCGCGAAAAGTTTGGCGTATCCTGCCCCAACGGTGGAATCAGCCACAACACATGCAAAGGCAAGTCAAATGTTCACCTGAAATAACACGAGAACATAATTATGGGTTCTAGTCAAAATAGGGAATTGCATCCAACATAATGTTTGTCACTGATGCGTCAAATATGGAAATGTCCTCCACATGTCTGCCTTAAAACTCTCTGAAACCTTTGATGAGAACAAAGAATGGTATTTCTCAAGACATGTGTAAATATCATGGTAATAAATATACAGATATACATACCTTAACTATAAAGAATTCCCACTCCTTTTCATGAATTCTAGCTGATATTGATACTTGCTGATCACGCTAAAAGTTATCTGTGCACATCAGGATGTTCAGAGTTGCCTTCTGGTAATATGTTGTGCAAAGATACACGAACTTCAAATTTTGATTTTTACTCCACTTTAAAGTCAACTTTCGCAATTGAAACATATTTTCTTGATGTACACCTAAGAGACCAAAGAGAGATTTAACATTATTAAGAATTGGAGAATTACAATTTCTGAAAAATAGACGGGAGGGTGTAGCTAGAAACCTTCGATTTTGTTCTTCTCGTAAAAATATTGTAGAAGGTGAGTTACATATTTTGTTAGTTTGCCCAACATATGATAACTTACGACACATATTTTCCCAACACTTACTTAAAAAAAATGAATATTCTCTCAGAACTTTTCTACAAATTTCTAACATTGAAACCTTGTCATTATGTCCTAAATACATTAAAGGTGCCCTATCTTTACGTTCTTCATTTAAATTTGTACTTTAACTCCTCTCTGTACCTCTTGTTATATGACCACCACTTTGTATACAATACATGTATCTCTAGTGTACTTGGGCCTGTATGTGCAGAGTTGCGTCCCTTGGGCACGCCAGAAACCTGTGATGTAGGTTCGAACCCCGGTTTGCCCCGATTATGTTTCTAGGTTTGTCAGCACCATACCCGTGCTCGTGGGTTTCACCGAAGTGGTAAACGTCTGAGACCTGCATCACTTCGGGCGTTCCTCCCACATTAAGCTAACACGCCGTGATATAACTGGAATACTGTTAAAAGCGGCGTTAAACCCAACTCACTCACTCACTCACTTGGGCCTGTGGCGTTTATGTTGAAATAGACTTAATACAAATGTACAGCAACTGACATACACGTTCCTTACATTACGTCTCATACCTTGCGATTAGGGTTACCTAATTCATGGTTAGACTGAAATACAGTCTACTCAACTCGGTATTATATTCTAACTGATCACGCTTTGTCGCAGTATCTGTGCAAATACGGAATTAAAGTGCCTAACACTGCCACTTAACAGTGGCCAACTGCATTGCATGACTCTTGGTGGCCGTAACGATTTCCCTTCAGACATAATCCATAACATTCGTGAGTCCCGGGTGTAAAATAGCTCAATGAAGATGATAGCGAATCTCAACTGTGTAATTGAAAGTCAAAATGAAGTTCGTGGATCTTCACGTTAACAAGTTAAGTCAACACTCAATCACCGGTACTATGTGTTCAATGATTTATTAACATGCCAATCGAGAATAACGGCATGTCTGATTCATATGAGAGCATATGTCATTATTAGGCAACTGTGGTTGATGTATTACAAAGCGAATAACACATATATTATTACAGAGCTCCAGATAAACAGCGTATCTGCGTAAATTACGCATCAGAAATGCATAAATACGCAGTAAAATAAAATCCAAGCGTATCAATTACGCAACGAACTTACAGATACGCTACAAAAATAAAACTTGTGCGTATCATCAAAATATTTTGAAGTAACCCTGCGTATTCGTTCAGCAAATCAGCAACTTATTTTGAAATTATAAACGGGTATTCCGTCAACCTTGCCAAACTCCACGATGACAGTTACATCATGATCATTTGCCATCACACTTTCTTGTGGAAGTATCGTGGTATTTTTTTAGTCCTATAAAGCTCTCGAACCCACACGACACCAGTTTGCAGGGACTAGATAAATAGTGTTTTTAAATATTTAACTTAAATACATGTGTAAAAACTAGTGTGTAACAGAAATTTGAATACCCAGATAGAATTACTGATACCCAATGATTTTAAAATGCATGGGCAAAATACCCACAACACCAAAAGCTTATCTGGAGCTCTGTATAAGTTCGCTGTAGAAATCGTTTACCAGCCACACTACAGAGGTGCTCTGGGTGACCTGGCCACTCTTTACTCGCTTCATTTTCTTCTCCTACTCTGCAGATCCCGAACACCTATTTGATAAATAATCAACATCTTCATGATTCATTATTACACTATGGTTACCGATGCGATTGGGCTGCTCTTCGAGAATCGCATATAGTATATTCACAACCACTACAGTGCTCACGGAATCGTTCAAATACGGTAGGCACTGTATTACGACACTTTTGCCGTAACCAGTCGGTAGAACACCTAAAACATCCCTTGATGCACATGCCAAAATAGCATCACGTTGTGTAGCCTTCAACTGGAAAAAATTACAAGGAAATTATGTTCACCCGATCCAAAATATTTGCAATTTCTGTCACTGTTGACAGACGACACTTTAGTCGCCATCTTGTCTTGACTATGTTTCTGTCTATTTAACCAGCAAAAGCGCTAAACCAGTTTACCGTAACGTCAAGGCGAAGGTTGTTTTACCCAACACCAGTCGTTCCAGTCTGTCCCAGTCTGTCGCAGAAACGAACGGGAACCAGTCTGGGTTATTTCAAAAATCCGACTTTGCTTTTAGAGCGTAAAATTTCTAACAATATGAATAAATATTGATAAGTTAGACATTTTTTATAGCTCTCTTTCCAGACTAGTAAAAAACATCCTTGGTCATAGGGTGTGGGAAACAGAAGAGTCTGTTCAGGACAATTTGTCAAAAATGAAAGCAAATGCCATCTGAAGTTTACTGAGAAAACAATATGTGAAATTATGCTGGATTTCCTTATTGATAACATCTATGTAAAAAACTTTTTCTTTTTTCTTTTCTTTTCTTTCTTTTTTTTTTGGGGGGGGGGGGGGGGAAGTCATTTTGACAAGTAGTAGGCATCCCCATAGGCATCAAATGTGCTCCCCTACTTTCGGATCTGTTTCTTTATGCATATGAATGCGACTTTCTGGCAAAGCCAAAACAAGGCAATTTGGCCAAGAAGATTAAATTAAGCTTCAGGTATATCAATGATCTGATATCGTTCATTAACAATCAAAAAAGCCAATTCCCTTCCACTGATTTACCTACCAGGGCCTACTTGCACAAAACGATCTTAGCGCTGAGATGATCGTAGCTCCCACACTGTAAAATAGGCTTACGATTGTCGTAGCGCTAAGATCGCTTTGTGCAATTATCCCTGAACTGGAAATATAGGAGACCAGTGAGACCGCCTCATCTGTTTCATATTTAGATCTATGCATAAAGATTCAGCTTGACAAAACACTCTCCACAAGACTGTATGACAAGAGGGATGACTTCAACTTTCCAATGATCAAATGTCCCTTCAGGATTTGGTGTTTACACTTCACGACTTTTGAGATACATGCTCTTTCTACCAAGTTTTCAAAGAGCGTCATACGACACTTGCTCAGAAGTTGTTTGATACAGCATTCAAGGCCTTAGCAAAGCTTTCAAAACGTTTTATGGTAGACATGTGGATGACATTTCCAAACTTGACACAGTAGTGACAAAATTTTGTCCGGCGCAATTCTCTATTTTGACTTGTTTTTCGTATTTCTTCAGGTGATCAATTGACTTGCCTTTGCATGTGTTTGTGACGGGTGCTACCGGTGGGGCAGGATACGTTCACCTTTTCGCGAACACCTGGTACTATTACTATTTGATAGTGTTCATAAACACATGCTCAAGTCGCAGTCGTACAATCGACTCTGCTTGTGGCAGAGATAATTTGCAAATGTAAAAAGTGTTCTGGTTTTCACTATAGGGTCTATAACATGTAACCGTTAATTAATACGTGAGTTTCCTCTGCTTCTCTTTTCATCCCTTCACCTGGGCTGTTCGTGTAGACGTCCCACAGAGTAAGAAAGAATCATATATCCTAAAGACATCTTATCTACTTGGTATTCACCAGTATTCACGACAAACTTAATAATAAAATGTTACCTTTGGTATTCCCAAGCACCAATACTCACTATGGCTATTTGGCAATTGTCAAAATCGCAAACCCTTATGAGAACCTGTCTACATGATCACATCTGTGATTGTTAAGATCACAAATCCAATCTACAGTCAGACATCATGGCAGTCTATTTTCGTTTCCAATATAGTGTTACAATTATTTGAAAATGTTAGAACAAAACTTCCCCTTATTAATTCTCACCAAAAAAAATAAAGGTTTGTTGTAGGGAAACTGCAAAGTCAGGCCATTTAGTCCTGTGACATACATTTGTCCCTCAACATGATAATAATATTTTAATTTTGTTTATTAATTCATCAAAACATTGTGTGTTCATCGTGTTCCCAGTTAGTCTTTGATCTGCTTCCCTCATGATCATGTTCTTAGAAATGTTTATTACCATTAGCCATGGCGGATAGCCTAAAAAAACAGACAAATGCATTTACCTGATTGTGAAAGTGAATCTCGTAAAGTTCTTGACGACAATCTTCAACATATTGTTTATTTATTTATTATTTATTTATTAACACATTCAGCAGTGTAAAATTCACCCTTGTAATGTAAATAATTTACAATGAATATGATAAATTAAGAAAACTAAATTTTGCACTAAACTTCAGTTGATTATGATTTTGTACGCCATGATTATAAAAGGGTTTTCTTGATATTTCAAATCATATAAAAATGATATTTTGTAAAATGGGTCTTTGTGAATGAGTGACGTCTTTCTGTGTATTTCAATAGTTTCTGAAGTTTCCCCTTTTTACAGTGATAGAAATAGCGTGGTCAGGATGGTCATAATATTGTTATTTTGTACATTAATTCAGTGTTATGTAAATATACCCACAAGTATATATATTGGATCTATACGGGTCACCTAATGAAGGCATCCTGAATCGTCGATACAAAGAATAAAGTGTTTGTTATCCATAAACAAGTGTCACCTATTTATCATCTGACATGTTTCGTTTCGAAAAAACGCGCCAGGAGTGGAGAGTTGTCAGGGGCGACAACTCTGCCTAATTTTCTATTTGGGTTTCCATAGTAGGATTCAAATGTCTTCACGCCAGCTCAACCATCGTCATACATCTGTTTAATCTTAATACATTTGGCATTTATGGCAAGTATAATCTGTCATAGCATTTCCGCTGTATTAAATCCATTAAATGTTTGAAGAATCCATTTTATGACTCGCATTCCATTATTTTTTACTGACTGACAATCAGAAAAATATTTCTTTTGAATCTCCTTGGGCAATCACTGTGTGCTGTTAACTGCTTTCGTACATCAAATTTCCCAACAATTACAGAACGCAACCACTAAGGGCGAACGTCGCACACGAAGACGTTAAGTGCACCAATGCTTGCGCCAACGTTCACGTTTCACGTGTCATTACCGACTTCCCCCTTCCACCAATTACTTACAGCAACTTTATATGTGGTTCTCTTTAAAACGGAACTGTCATCACTCATCATTGGATGATCATTCTCCCCGAGAAGATTCCGGATCAGAATTGATCCCAAGTGCCCCGTTCCACAAAGCGTTCGTAACGCTACGACATCTTCGTAAGTCAACGTTTAAGTATATGAGTTGCGATAGACGTAGCGTCTACGCTCCTTTGCTTATTTGTGTGTTTGTGTATTGTTTAACGCCGCACTAAGCGCCGTCTGTAAATAGTCGAGCCTGGACAATACAATCCAGTGACTGACATCATGAACACCGATCTACGCGCTTGGGATAGGACGGCGTGCTATAAAACAAGTCATCGAGCCATTGTCACCTCTTACAACAAGCACGTGAATAGTTCTGATTGCGGCGTTCAACAACAACCAAGCAAAGAAATTCCGACTTTCATAAAATTATAAACAATTCAAATTGTTTGCTATTTTACATTAAACATTTCTTTGTTGTTTCAAGCTGTCTACATACGCCAGTCGTTTCAATCAGACGTCATGACGACACAGAGCATATAGGTGCAATGTGATACTAGCTGACCATTTGCACGATCTGAAATTCTAATTTTATGAAAATAATTATTTTGTTTGGGAAAGTATGCATATTATTAATGTTTTTGTCTATAACCGCACAGGGAAAGGAATAAATTAAAATGTTTTATAACTATATTTACATCACGGACCGAGAATGTAAAACTAGCTCCATCTGGTAATTGGCACAAGTACACATTCTTGTGTATCTGTTCAAACAAAAGCCCAGCTGGAATATTCATGTTATTATCCCTATCACGAATAAAATATAAAAGCACACAAGACTTTTTTTAAGGTGACATGAAAAAAGGGAACATCGCTTTCAAGATTGTTCATTAGCATGACGATGTGGACGCGTGCGTGCGTGGCTGCTTGTATGAGAACACTCTTCTGTCGGCTTGAAAGTGCTTGCCCACTTAGTGAGTGAGTGAGTGAGTTTGGTTTAACGCCGATTTTAACAGTATTCCAGTTACATCGCGGCGTGTCAGCTTAATGTGGGAGGAAAACCCGAAGTGATGCAGGTTTCAGACGTGTACCACTTCGATGAAACCCACGAGCACGGGTATGGTGCTGACAAACCTAGAAACATAATCGGGGCGAACCGGGATTCGAACCCACAATTATAGGTTTCTGGTGTGCCCAAGGGACGCAACTCTGGCAAGCGAATCGCGGCGCCTTAGACGACTGGGCCACGCGTACCCCGCTGCATACTGTGAAATTAATAGGACAACGAATATTGAACTAAAATGTTCATGATATTTCTCTCCTGAACAGTACACCTTACTCCAGTTGAACATGTACATAGATTGGTCAGACAGTATGACTCAATAGAGATTCTGTAAAATATACTTCCTTGTTAAATGTTCGGAAATGTCATGTGGTGTCTTGTCTCCATATACCATGTAAACTGTCAAGAAGAATGTCACTCTGTTAACAAAATATCTACCGTGGCAAGGAAAATATTTTTGGTATGGGTACGGCCACTTGTAAAAACAAAAGATTGTTTCACTGACGTCGACGAAATATCCTTGAATTTCCACGATGGTGACTACCGTATTTCTCGATTAAACGCTCGGGCGTATATTTCTTCCAGCCACTCTTTACCCCGGCGTTTGATCGAGGCCGGGCGTATATTATTTCAATATCCGACTAATGATTCGGTACCGTAGTTTAAACGTTCTCTGAAAGTCTTCTGTTTAGCGAGAGCAAGGTGTACGCATAAAGTAGTAATACTAAAAAGGAGAATTCCGTGCATAAAAAAACTACTCGGCGTTTTATATTTGCATAGACACCTTACCCCGGCGTTTAACTGAGGAAATACTTCTGTCCAGACTGGGTCATCAAAATTGAGTTCATTGAATGGATGTAAAACAGATTCCTTGATCCATTCATACAATTTTCACCACTAGTTTCCCTTTTACGCCCAATGGAACGAATATCGGCGGATAATCGAGACTGGTTATTCCCTGGCCTTGACGTGTTATATTCAAGAACAGAAAACAATCACGGCTACCCTTCACCAGTGGGGGTATAACACGATATGCAATGACATCTGATCCCTCTGATAATAGGAGGATTGGATAAATGGACCAATTGCTGACATGATGGCTGGTTCTATAGCCTATTTGATCTTCTAATGTATCCTGCATGTCAGAATGTTCTAATTACCCCTAAATTAAGATAATAAATATTTGTAACGATTTGCAATTGCTGGAATTCTGGTCGGTATTGTAACCTAGCTGATCATGTTAAAACTTATCACTTTATATACATGTATACACAGGTTTTAGAACTGAACCATAGCCTTTGTATAGCCAACATGTTTCTTAGTGGAAATCGACCCGTGAAGATCCGGGGTAGAATAGGTCTTCAGCAACCCATGCTTGTCGTAAGAGGCGACGAACGGGTTTGGATTGACTTGGTTCATGCATGGCATCCTATCCTAATCACAGAACCAGTTTACAGACCAACGTCATGGGGCAAGCTGGTTCCCGGCTCCTTATGCGCGTCGTCAACTTGCGTATATTGTGATATTAGAGACGGGGCCCAGCTTACGTCATGGCGCTGGAATAGTGAGTGCGGCGTTAAACCAGAAACAAACAAAACATAATCTGACATAAATGGATGGACTCACAGGATGAATTCAGGGTTGTAGCCTAACGTATCACATGTTTCCCCACACGTGCCAGTCTTTGTGTGAACGCGGAATCAAAGTGGCCTACTTTGCTCCTCAATTGTGGCATTGGGTTCTTCAACGTAAACAGAAGCCATCAGAAAGCTCAGCCAGACATATTCGATGATAAACGCGAGTGCGCTAGCTGTAAAGTCGCTTAATTAAGTTGATAGGGAATGTGAACTGTGTAATTGAAAGCCATAACGATATGTTTTGTAACTTTATGGTTCAATGTCAAAGGTGACCAAAACTCAATTAGAAAATGTAATGCTCTAAAAGCTTCAAACATGCCAAGCACGACATTATTCGTTTATATAAGAAGATGTTTCAGTGATGGTCAAGGAGTAATCATGTTTGATAAACTACAAAGCAGCTGATGAATAATATTAGTTTGCTTTGAATACATCATGGGGTTATTTTGTCTGGTAACTTTTAACATTTTTTAATTACCGTTCGTCAAATTGTTTCGGCGGATGGTCGAGACTGGTTCTCTGGCGTTGATCTTTTGTGTTTATAACTTTGCAAGCAACTCTTTTATCAATATATCATATGGTAAAATAACATTGAATTATCAACACTTCTATAAATCTAATATGATTTTAACAAATTTATGCACCCCTTCAATTTCTCTGTTTCCTGGAAAATGACAGATGGAGCATTAATGTAAACATTTTCTTTCCAAGTATCAACAAAGCTGACGTTACAATTTTGTTCCACCAGTTTTATCCGTGTCTAGTTTTATATTTGTACAAACATGTCCATAATCTGTGGAAAGCACATTCCAGCACGGTACCCTTTTCGGAAAATCCTCTGCTCGTCCAAAACGGGTTCAAACGTAATTTCAGACCATAATGCAACACGAAGGCGTTCAGTTACGCCTTTGCTGGTGTCAACGTTTATATTTTCCGTGTCGTTACCGACATCCATACTACCAATTACATCATCAGTTAACTTTGTTATTGTTTAAAGTGGGGCTATGGCCGGTCATTGTATTATCGTTGTCAAAGGTAGCCCCATGGCCTGGAATTGTATTTCAGTAATTCGCTATAACTGGGATACTGTTAAAAGCAGCGTTAAAACCAACTCACTCACTCACTCAGTACTTTGCTATGCTTTTCTAGGTTTATTATCTGACTTATTTTTATTTTTTCTTTGAAAATAGCACATGCGTACTGGGCAGGTTAAACGCAATGTATCTTCGGCGTTGCATGATGGTGATTTCAGTGAGACATTATTAATACTGTTTTACATTTGAATTTCGTACATGAGGTTTAATGTGTTTGTAGCCTCCATTTTTGTTTGTTTGTTTGTCGTTTAACACCGCACTCAGCAATATTCCAGCTATATGACGGCGGTCTGTAAATAATCGAGTCCGGATTAGACAATCCAGTGATTGACATCATGAGCATCGATCCACGCATTTTGGATACGATGACATGCATCAACCAAGTCAGCTAGCCTGACCTCCCGATCCCGTTAGTCGCCTCTTACAAGCATAGTCGCCTTTTATGACAAGCATTCGTTGCTGAAGACCTATTCTAACCCGGATCTTCCTCAATATGAACACTTCCGGCAAAGTATTAGAGAAGAGCTTACACGTCATTTTACTTACTTTGCCCCATGTTACAGGTAACAATTGAATGGCCTTTGCATGTGTTTGTTGCAAGCGATGACGGTGGGGTTGCTGTAGGCCAATTCTAACTCGGATCTTCACTCGGTTTACATAATTTAAATTTATAACGATAAATCAACAGACACAAAACAGTTTCAATAACAGACATTGACATTTAAATAGGTTTATACCTTCACATAACACACAAGTGTTATACAATCTGAAGCATGTACGTATGAAAATAGAACCACAAACACATAACACTATCCGACGTCAAATGAGTTCCGAAATGATGCACACTGCTAACTGTTGCGTGGATGTCGACAAAACACACGCTCCTGTAAGTGTTCTCCACAGTGAGAACACAAAACAGAGCCAAATGTGGCGTGTGAAGTTAATTTCATTGTGATTTCTGTTCCTGCGTCATTTCACGGAACTAAATCCCCATCCAAGAATCACCAAAGCGAGTGTCCTTCACACTGCAAGCACCAATTTCTTAACACCTCGGCAGATTGTGCTAATGTTTTCTTTGCATTATTTTAAAGTAGATTCAGTCGTTGGTGTTTTCTGTGAGTTGAATGTTTGTTTTGGGCACTGGAAACAGCCCTAAAGGAGCGGCTTCACATTTCTCTCATCATATTATACTGAATGGCCAAATATTATAAAATTTGTAAAACACACAGGATCTGAAGAATTTATGGAGATTTATTGTAAAAATGTCTATTAGTATTAAAAATGCTAGGTAATCACATGTTGTTATTAACTGCCATCTTGTCTGCTTTTTGTACATATGCATAATTATTTATTGTAGTATGCTCTTGTACCACCTTTTGTGATTCTGAATCTGATTCACCTTCGGCGTCGTCATGCTATAGTGATCAATGTATACTACTCAAAAGAAGTTAAGGATCCCCCGATTCTTTCATAATGGTAAAGTTAATCTGTCATGACAGGAGATTAACTATAGTAATATGAAAGAATCGGGTGATCCTTAACTTCTTTTGAGTAGTATAATTCAACTTCGTGAACTTAACAATTAAGCAAACCAGATTGCTCTGTCGGACAAGTCTGATGGAAACATCTGACAAGACTGATTTAAGAAATATGACAAAACTACTAAAGCAGTTACGAACTCGTAACGAGAGCTACGGCAACCGTAGTGAATAACCCTACGGTCATCATAACTCCAAACTCCTTACAGAAACTTATGGTCATCGTAACTCCCAAGGGGTTGTGTGTGTCTTTGTGTGTGTGTGTGTGTGTGTGGGGGGGGGGGGGGGGGGGGGGGGGTATTTGATGCCCAGTTCCATTTAACGCGAGATAATCTTCAAACAATTACGGCATCCATTAACCGGTAAAATGGTTACAGGCCGGCAAAGCCACATTTCGAAAATAGATAGCCCAAATTGATGTGGCTCTCGCGGCAATGGTTATGGTTGCGTGATTGTATAATGTGGCTCTCGCGGCTATGCTGTCAAAACATGCTTTGTGATTCTAACAGGTTACCGTAAATAACAAAACGAGTCTTGTTTTCTCATTTTTTATTCAACAAGGTTAACATATGCATATGTCAATATGTCCGGGGATCAGTCATCGTTCGTTGAACTGACACCCAGATTCAAACATGAGTGGATGTCCGTCTGAGAATCCATAGAACCCGACTGCCTGGCAACGTATGTGCACTTCAAATAAGTGTAATTATGTTTGACGTTAAAGGGTTTTATCACGGAATTTTAAAATGCCATAGAGCCAAAAAAAGATGTTTCCCGAACGCGAATGTCGTGATCAACTACTTAACTGTCTCGCCCAGCTCGTGACTGATAGCCTCTTCATAGCCTCTGAAGCGGCGTTGTTATATTTGACATAGGAGGCATGGCACATGATTGTTTGACAAACAGGTCAAAGAGACCCAATCTATGGAACAGGTTGACTCAGATAGAACGGCGCAGTGATTCGGGTTGGTGTAGTGAATCCTGTGATTCGGGATGGCGTAGTGATTCGTAGTGAATCGGGGTGGCGTAATGACTCGTAGTTATTCGGAATGGCGTAGTGATTCGTAGTGATTCGGAATGGCGTAATGATTCGTAATGATTCGGCATGGACATCATGGTGGCAAATCTCTTTTCTGTGTTCAGTGAGTTCAGTGTAACACTCGGGGTTTATGAACACCCGGTGTCATTGAGCAGGCTACGTTACCGGTACACTGAAACAAATGTGTTTAGATCCTGGATTTAAACCTAAACACGTTTCTTGTCCCATTATTTTGACATGTTTATGATTTTGTTTAACAGCTAAACGTGGTTTAGGTCTAAACGTGGGAAATACCCGCATATCCCTTTGATACCTTGATGTGTATATTTTCATTGTCGGCAATTTGAAAAAAGGGGAGCTGTCTATGTTTTTAGCGTTTTATTGGGATACAGAAGTATGGGGCGGGAGGGTGTTAACTGAAGAAGGTTAATGGTTTATCGTAGATATACTTTCTTTGTCAACTTCCTGACTGAAAGAAATACTATTAGCCATAGAGCAACAACACAATACGTTTTCAACCTCGGCGAATTCCGTTTTGGATTTAAACACATTCCTAAACATGTCTTGCATGTGTTGACATTCTGAACACATTTCTGTGTTTATTAGCTAGTTTGTTTGTTTGTTTAACGCCGCACTCAGAAATAGTTCAACTCTATGACAGCGGCCTGTAAATAATCGAGTCTGGACAAGTCAATCCAGTGATTGAAATCATGAGCAACAATCCACCTTGACGAGTACGATGATACTCAACCAACCGAGTCCCAGGGCCTGACCACCCGATCCACTGTGTCGTGCCGCAAACTACCTGCGTTGTTTGTTGGGACCAACTCTAACCTGGAATCGCCACATGGCATCAAGATGTCTGAAGTCGGTGTCGGGGACGGGGCTACATGTTCATCATGTACTGACCGGGTTAATAATGCCATGCGCTTTGATGATCGCCCTCTGTAGGGTGGAGTCTTGTGATGCGATAGTAGCGGGAATACTGATCACCATGGGTAGAACACAGCCCTTCTATATCCGGAGAGTCGACCTTGCGTTACACGGCGACTTCAAGAAGAATAGCTGTTAGAGTGTGTAGAACACAGCCCTTCTATATCCAGAGAGTCAACGTGGCGTTACACGGCCGTTTTAGCAAGAATAGCTATTTGAGTGTGTAGAAAGCAGCCCTTCTATTTCTGTAGAGTCAACGTGGCGTTACACGGCGACTTCAGCAAGAATAGCTGTTAGAGTGTGTAGAACACAGCCCTTCTATATCCGGAGAGTCAACGTGGCGTCACACGGAGACTTCAGCAAGAATAGCTATTAGAGTGTGTAGAAAGCGGCGCTTCTATATCTGTAGAGTCAACGTGGCCTTTCACGGCGACTTCAGCAGGAATACCTATCAGAACGTGTAGAACGCAGCTCTTCAATTTCTGTAGAGTCAACGTGGCGTTACACGGCGACTTCAGCAGGATACCTATCAGAATGTGTAGAACGCAGCGCTTCTTTATACATGTATATAGAGTCAACTTCAGCAGCAATACCTACGCAGGGCTTCTACCCTGGCGACAGCATCAGGATACCGGACTCCACTTTCCAAGCAGTTCTTTTACTGACTCATCCTCCCACTGTTTTGTCCCTCCACCTGACGCAGTTGGTCTGGGGGAGGTAAAGCTGCCTGCTTACAACGATGAGGTCCGTTTACAGCGTCACTCTCAGATGGTAACTGCGTTCTCTGGCTTGACATATTCGTGTTTTAAGAATGCGATCATGCTGGTCAACGTCATTAGACAATTGAAACAGAAAGGCTTTCTCTCCGTGTGAGGGGGAGAGGGAGGGGTTGGTGGTTATGTGAGCAAAATAGGTTATATATGTGAGGTTACATGTTATAGGTTATATGTTGCATGGATTATATATGAGTTATATTTGCGGGTTTGTGTATGTTATATCTGAGAGGCTATCTGGGATATACATGGGAGGCTATGTGTTATTTCTGGGAGGCTAAATGAGTTGTTGCTGTTCATATATCCACTAAGCAGAATAGGACTTTTATTTGGTTTTTCTACTTTGATCCCTATGGATTTGGATGTATTTCCGAAAACGATGTAATTTAAACAGAGGCGTCAATACGCTTGTAAATGGCGCGGAGGTGTTCGACGGCCCAGATTGTGTATTTTTAGGAAACGATACATATTTAATCTAACTGATGGAGCTGATGAAGATCATGAAGCAGATCATGAGTGAGTGAGTTGGGTTTAACGCCGCTTTGACAGTATTCCAGTGGTATCGCGACGTGTCAGCTTAATGTGGGAGGAAGGCCCGAAGTGATTCATGTCTTAGATGTTTACCACTTCGGTGAATCTACGAGTGAGTGAGTGAGTGAGTGAGTATGGTTTTAAGCCGTTTTCAGCAATAATCCAGCAATATCACGCGGGGGTCATAAGAAATGGCCTTCACACATTGTACCCATGTGGGGAATCGAACCCGGGTCTTCGGATTGACGAGCGAACGCTTTAACTATTAGGCTCTACCCAACCGCAACGGTGAATCTACGAGCAAGGGTATGGTGCTGACAAACCTAGAAACATAAATGGGGTGAAACGGGATGCGATGCCACAATCATAGGTTTCTTCCGTGTCCAAGGGACGCACAGCGAATTGCGGCGCCTTAGACGACTGGGCAACCCGTGCCCCATCAGATCCTGAAACTGATGATGGAGATAATGAAACAGATGAAACAGGTGATGAAACTGCTGGTGGGAATTGTGAAGTAGATGATGCAGCGGATGATAACGCTAAAGATTTGTTGATGTGGGTGTGTGGGTATTGCGAAGAGTTTCAGCAATTTCGCTTTCCCAACCATGTTTGTTTGTTGTTTGTTGTTTAACGCCGCACTCAGTTTCAGCTATATGACGGCGGTCTGTACATAATTGAGTCTGGACCAGACAATCCAGTGATTGACATCATGAGAATCGATCCACGCAATTGGGATACGATGACATTCATCAACCATGTAAGCGAGCTTGACCACCCGATCTCGTTAGTCGCCTCTTACGACAAGCATAGTCGCCTTTCCAACCATGAACCCTAGGGGGTTGTTTAATATGTAGAGTGACAGTGACGGCGGTCTACTTATGACACAATATAAATGTCAGTATATTGCCAAGCATGGCCCAATGTCACGAGTAGACGCCTCGATTCGTTGGATGAAACAATTTTAGCCTTACATCCCATAGGGGCGGTCGGGTAGCCTCGTGGTTAAAGCGTTCGCTCGTCACGCCGAAGACCCGGGTTCGATTCCCGACATGGGTACAATGCGTGAGACCATTTCTGGTGTCCCCCGTCGTGATATTGCTGGAATATTGCAAAAAGCGGCGTAAAACCATACTCACTCACTCACTTTCATCCCATATGATACGCCCTACGGCGATATGATTCCTCGTGTCTAGAAACAATGTTTTCAAGCATGTAGCAAATGATATAAGATTATTTTGATAACGTTTTACTGTTGCTTCGAGAGAAATCAATTCCTTCGCCAGAACCGCCTCCGGGGTCCAGTGGATAGTTTGTCTGTCCGGAGAGCGGAAGGTGGGTGCTTCGATCTCCGGCCGCCAAAAGATGTTATAAAGATGGTACTTGTTGTTACCCTGTCTGGCGCACGGCATTTAGGGGCTAAAACACTGGTCTGCTCAGAGTCAGTATCCCCTGTCTGAGTGGAGTGTCCTTGTTAAACTGTGACACTGTATCACAATGTGCTGGCACTATAAAAACCGGCATTAGTCCGGAAGATTACAATCTCTCTCTCTCTCTCTCTCTCTCTCTCTCTCTCTCTCTCTCTCTCTCTCACACACACACACACACACACGCTCAGTCACGAGTGCATACACGCTGTAATATAAGTACAATAATCTTGAACGTGACACTAAGCCCCATGTCACTCCAAGTCAACCTAACATTTGACCAAAAAAAGTCCGATAATCAAATTATGTCCTTGAACATCATAAAGGTCGTTCCCTGTGCGAGACTGATAATTAGCTTCCTGGTCTGAGTGTCGATTATCTGCACAAGTACTTCATTTTCCAGTGAAGTGTGCACATAGTTTTCTCATTCATCACACACATGTACATAAACAATAGTTTGCTATAACTGGATCGATGTTCATGATGACAATCACTTGATTGTCTGGTCAAGACTCGATTATTTACAGACCGCAGTCATATAGCTGGAATATTGCTGAATGCGGCGTTAAACAACAAACAAACAAACAATCACAACTACATGTACCCTGAAACGTGTACGCCTGCATGGACGGAGAAATGAGTGAGTGAGTGAGTATGGTTTTACGCCGCTTTTAGCAATATTCCAGCAATATCACGGCGGGAGACACCAGAAATGGGCTTCACACATTGTACCCATGTGGGGAATCGAACCCGGGTCTTCGGCGTGACGAGCGAACGCTTTAACCACTAGGCTACCCGACCGCCCCTGACGGAGAAATGAGAAGAGAGACGCTGGAGATGACGATCTGTATTCAGTTCGCGCCTTGTTTGGTACTCGTGCTTTCAACTCAAATATTGGGGGCACGGGTGGCCCAGTCGTCTAAGGCGCCGCGATTCGCTGTGCAGAGTTGCGTCCCTTGGGCACGTCAGAAACCTATGAATGTGGGTTCGAATCCCGGTTCGCCCCGATTATGTTTCTAGGTTTGTCAGCACCATACCCGTGCTCGTGGGTTTCACCGAAGTGGTAAACGTCTGAGACCTGCATCACTTCGGGCTTTCCTCCCACATTAAGCTGACACGTCGCGATATAACTGGAATACTGTTAAAAGCGGCGTTAAACCTAACTCACTCACTCACAACTCAAATATTACAAATCATCATCAATGGACAGTCATCTTGATTTATGGCAAGATGACACTTATGAATAGAGGTAGTGTCTGTGCTTGTGTGTAGAAGTTAATACAGCACTGTTGTTTGCTAATACACCACAGGCTCGTAGGACAAGGTTGGTTGGTTGGTCAATCCAGTGATTGATATCATGAACATCGATCCACGCAATTGGGTTCGATGACGTGCATCAACCAAGTCAGCGAGCCTGACCACCCGATCCCGTTAGTCGCCTCTTACGACAAGCACAGTCGCCTTTTACGGCAAGCATGGGTTGCTGAAGACCTATTCTACCCCGGATCTTCACGGGTCCCGGGGGACCAGGGAGGGGGTGCAGGGTGCAGGGGTCAGGGCAGCCCCCACTTTTTCCTACCGATTCATTTTTTAACCAACATATTACCACTTGGAGAATTTGGCTCATCCTCTCCATCAGTTCCATCCACCCCACGGAGTTACAAAACAGTTTTCTGCACGTTTCGGTCGGAAAACGCTCCAAATGGCCTCCACACAACCCCCAGCAAGTACGACTGTACGTGCAGCTGGTGCTTGACGCCAAGGTACCAAATATCGATGCCGGTCAATGGGCTGGGGTTGGTGCACACAATATGCTTGGAAATCTCGGTACAAGTGCTGAGATTGACTTTTGGATTGGTCATGGTTACATTCGCGGACGTGTCATAAATTCTTCACAAATATTTTGCACCAGAACACATTCAGAATATGTATATACGTCGATGTCACTTAAAACGACATTAACGTTCCTGCTTCCTGGGTGGAACAGCTCGGTTGTTTACTGCCTCGGTCTAATGACAACTGATTATGGAAGCAATGTAACACGAGAGATAAGTTATACTCGTGTTGGTTTCAACGTGGAAATAAGTCTCTTATGTGTTCGAACGGAATCTAAAACCAAAGCAGAGTACCCGAAGCTGTTATTTAATAATAATTTGTATTGTGTATGTGAAAGTATATTTACTAAATAAAATAGAATTGTTGATATGAAGAAAACAGTATATTATTATACTATATGACTTACAAAAACGAGTGATGTACGTGTTGTTTATTGTTTGTTTGTTGTTTAACGACGCAGTCAGCAATATTCCAGCTATATGACGGCGGTCTGTAAATAATCGAGTCTGGACCAAACAATCCAGTGATTAATATCATGAGCATCGATCCACGCAATTGGGGTCGATGACATGCATCAACCAAGTCAGCGAGCCTGACCACCCGATCCCGTTAGTCGCCTATTACAAGCGTAGTCGCCGTTTACTGCAAGCATTGGTTGCTGAAGACCTATTCTACCCGGGTCTTCACCGGTCCTGTTGTTTGTTGACGAAAGATGGCAAGGCATTTACACTCTTTAGCAAGATGATTAAAACAATGTTAATTATGACGCTAAACAGAATAATAATATTTATAACAATGATGATCGTAATAATAATTGCGGTGACGTGAAATAAGGCGATAATCATGATTATGATGATGATGATTGCTATCACTGAAACATAATGGTGAGGAGTATGATGATGGTGATGATGATAATGATGATGATGATGAAGATTATGATGGTGATGATGAAGATGATGATGATGATGAAAAAGATGATGATGATGATGATGATGAAGAAGAGAAGATGATGATGATGATGATGATGATGATGAAGAAGAAGAAGAGAAGAAGAAGAAGATGATGATGATGAAGAAGAAGAGAAGAAGAAGAAGATGATGATGATGATGATTATGATGATGATGATGATGATCGATCGACGTCCTCACCGATCGATTCACTTCTTGAATAGATCATGTTTGCAATGTCTCTGCATTTATCATGCTGAGTGTGCATAATTTTTTTATAGTTGACATCGATCCAGATGTGTCAGCTCGGGCCGTATACCCGCGTGCCCACTGCATCATAGCACCATGCACAACATATGGCGACGTGCGGTAATACATCAAAGACAGTGATGCAGACACTATAACACGTCAGATAACAGAACATGATAACCCAGTCGTGACGTAAACACATTTCTCGCATCAGCCGCGCTACCCGTTGACGTGCGTTATCAGTTATAACGTCCTGTTGGCTCACAAAAGATAAGAGATTGAGATAAGAGATGTGCATGAAACAACAGTGTAGAGTGTTTTATACAGTAGTTGGTTGGTTGGTTGGTTGGTTGTTTAACGCCGCACTCAGCAATATTCCAGCTATATGACGGCGGTCTGTGAATAATCGAGTCTGGACCAGACAATCTAGTGACTGACATCATGAGCGTCGATCCACGCAATTGGGATCGATGACATGCTTCAACCAGGTCACCGAGTCTGACCACCCGATCCCGTTAGATGCCTCTTTATACGACAAGCATAGTCACCTTTTACAGCAAGCATGAATTGGTGGATTCGGATGGGAGGGCAGGGAGAATGTATTTTTCAGACATCTAATATGCCGAATCCCAACCTACCATGAGCTTTCGTTCACTTTTAGGGGCGGTGGGGCAGCCTAGTGGTTAAAGCGTTCGCTCTTCACGCCGAAGACCAGGGTTCGATTCCCCAATGTGTTCCCCACCGTGATATTGCTAATAGGGGCGTTAAACCATACTCACTCACACGTTCACTTTGAAACTTGCGCATACCTGAATACCTGAATCAACCCCTCCCACCCCACCTCACCCCACCACTCCATTTTCGAAATCCTGGAACTCGGTCTGCACGAGTATTGCACAAGAACTGTTTAGTAAAACGAGTTGTAATACGATGCAAACTTAACCCAGCAGTAGTCTTGTTTTATAGAAAATCCTATTTGTGCTTAATTATGTACACGATTAATGAAATAAAACTTGCCGTCGACCACTGTTGGTGCGCTGCACATTTTTCTGTGCGTGGTACCAACACTTGTCAGCTTCTCACAGACAGGGAGGCACCATAATTATATCTAGCGTTCCAGCCTCTGTACTTAAAATCAGCATCCAATCTGCATTCTCCTCAAACGGAAAAGCTTTTTTACACGGATGCAATATATATAGTAGCTGACCAAGAAAGGAGATTGTTGTGTACCTGTTCACATGGTCTGGGCATTTATCCCTGGAAATATATTTTCATAAGCTATGTGACAAGTCAAATCATACGGTAGATGAGTAATGATTGCTCGAAACAGCTATTGCATCGTGATAAAGGCAAGGGTGATTTGATCCCATCGGAAACGCTTTCAATGAGAAAGAGCATGGACTGATATTCCGCCTGGACAAAATTAACAATTTGGTTTAAGCTTCCCCCATGGTCTCTTGCCCCAGAACTCAGTAATGTTTACACGATGCACATAATCACAACGATATTGCAAGGTGTAGGGGCAGTTTCTGGTGTACACAGAAACATATACTTGTGCTGTAGCGAGTTCAGCGTTATCGGCAGTGTGACAGTGTTGTTGTAGCGGGAAGCGGCACGTGCTAGCTCAATCACATGACTCGCTACTCGACCGCCTGTCGAAACATGGCTCCGAAGTTAGTTAGGTCAGCCGTGAGCCTGTTTTTTGAGTACGATACCCCTAGGATTGTTCACATCAAGAGCAAAAAAGTCGGCATAATCAACCGATTTCTACAGCTATGCGTCATCGGCTATGTGATAGGGTAAGTCTCTCGTTTCTTACATTCATTCACCGTGTCGCCGAATAGGTGTGTCCATGTTTCGTTATAACACCCCTCTTGCGACCTGAGTGATATTTTAATGACGCATGTATATATATATATATGTTCCCGTTTCACAACTGTGAGCACGTTTGTGACTTTAAGTGTGTTTTTGTGAGAGACTTGTAACATATGTTCAGATTGAAATGTTTCGTGACATAAGTTATGAACGAAGACAGGACCCCAGTGTACAATCTATCCGGATCTACCTGTCGTTCCGATTGTTATTCACGTGACGTTTAGTTTTGGGGCGGGGCCCTGTATGGGTTGTAATAAACATTACAATTTACAGAATCGCATTAAATGTTCCGGGTCGTTATTATGTAGTGATCTATGGTTGTCTGTTTCAATGAGCATTATACATGTCACATACGATGACGTAGCAATTTGTCAGAGAAGTGTTATCCCAAGGGAAACGCTTCCGGAGAACAGAGTGGCCCTGAATCGGTATGTCTAGACCACATGATGCATCGGTCAATCCAAATACCACTGTAATCCAATTTATGTTTAAATTAAAACAATCGTTCATGGGGTGATTTCAATCAGCCACATAGACACATGTCTGTTATGATATATTCAGTCTTATACAATTTTATATAATAAATATGTTCATTTTGTTATGTGTGTTAAATATCTAAGACCTGCATCACTTTGGGCTTTCTTCCCACATCAAGCTGACACTTCATGATGTAAATGGAATACTGTTTAAGGAGGCGTTAAACCCAACTAACTCACTCATTTGGAAACTATCAACATGGGTCTGTTTGGGCTGGGCTGGGTATCTCGGGTACTCGGGTACTTGGGTCAGGTGGGTACTGAGTAGGTTAGTCATATGATAGACCGCCTCTGTGGTCTAGTGATAGAGCGTCCGCCCGAAGAGCGGAAGGTCCGGGGTTCGATCCCCGGCCGCGTCATACCAAAAAGACGTTAAAAGATGGTACTTGTTGTTACCCTGTCTGGCGCTCTGCATTACGGGACTAAAACAAGGACTGGTCGGCTCGGAGTCAGTATACTGTGTCTTAGTGGGGTATTCATGTTAAACTGCGGCATGGTATCTCAGTGGGCTAGCACTATAAATCGGCATCAGTCCAGACTAGTACAAGCAGCCACACACACACGTGCATGCACGTCGCTTTATAAGTGCAAAAATCTTGGACGCGACGTTAAACCTTATTTCACCTCACCACCTAGTCATATGATACATTGTTTAATGGCAAATTTGATCTTGAACTCTATGATTACACTACAAGTCACTAATGTTCGCTTTTCTTTCAGACTATGCACACATTATAGGTTTGAATAAAGATAAAACTTCAGTCAACTTCAGTGTATGTATGAACAGATCGTTTTATACTTGTATCTTAATACATTTTGCCTAGGCTACGGTCAAATATTCCCAAATGGACATTTTGTACCTATCTCTTGAGACCAACAGTAGGTACCCGGGTAGGGTCGGGTAATAGAGGGGTCATACTGGTTAGTAAATTTGGTGATACTGCAGAGCTCCAGATAAGCTGCGTATCTGCGTAAAATACGCATCAGATATGCAGAAATATGCAGTAAAATAAAATCCAAGCGTATCAAACACGCAACGAACATTACAGATACGCTACAAACATAAAACTTGTGTGTATCATCAAAATATTGTGAAGTAACCCTGCGTATTTGATTAGCAAATCAGCAACTTATTTTGAAATTATAAACGGGCATTCCGTCAACCTTGCCAAACTCAACGATGACAGTTACATCATGATCATTTGCCATCACACTTTCTTGTGGAAGTATCGTGGTATTTTTTAGTCCTATAAAGCTCTCGAACCCACACGACACCAGTTTGCTGGGACTAGATGAATAGTGTTTTTAAATATTTAACTTAAATACGCACATGTGTAAAAACTAGTGGGTCACAGAAATTTGAATACCCAGATAGAATTACTGATACCCAATGATTTTAAAATGCATGGGTAAAATACCCACACCACCAAAAGCTTATCTGGAGCTCTGTACTGGTAAGTAAATTTGGACCAGTCCCCAGGACTCAAAGTTGTGACTAAAACAGTCGCCAGTGCGACCTAAATTTCAATTTGTCTGCTGTCTAAAATTCAGAGGTAGCCAAATGACTTCGTTGAAAACAATCATGTGGCCACTAAATTCTATTGCTGCATATATGTAGAAACAAAAATAAACATGTCTACTACTAATTGTACTTGCAAATAATTACTCTTAAGTCAACAATGAACTGAAATACATAAATATTAATGTAATTAGTATTTTATTTTAGTTGATACTAACTTGATAGTTTATTGAATAAGCAAGGATATACCAATATAATCTAGTACCATAAATTGCATCATTGTTTGAGTCACAAATAAGAAAACTCAAGTACAGCTTCCACTAAAATACTATTCCAAGACCAGTGCTATGACTTGTACGTATAGTTATTTGATAAAAGATCATTTCAAATGCTTTTGGCTACCTACAATATTAGCTTGACTTCTTGATTTTACCGCTGGCTACCTGGAAAAAAAAACTTGGCTACTTGGCTAAAATGGCTACTTGGTAAAAATTTAAACTGAAGCGGCCTGGTCCCAGGCCTGGAGTCTGTTGTATGATGCAACTCTTGTCAAGGTGTTTGCTTACCTTTGTCGAAGAATATCAATACGCGGTATATATGACATTATTATATTTCATTTTGTGCACTATATGTCATTATAAAACTCAACACATACTCAACAAAAATTATTATATGAGAACATTGTCATGGTTTGTTGGCCATATTGCATCATTAACACATCTTTGGTGTAAACCAACCTACCTGCCATGGTAGGGACGCAACTCTGCACAGCGAATTGTGGCGCCTTAGACCTCTGGGCCACCCTTGCACCCTACTGAAGAATGTGTGACTGGAGTAGACCTCTGTGGTCTAGTGGTAGAGCACCCTCCCGGAGAGCAGAAGGTCGGCGGTTCAGTTCCAAAAGATGCACGTCAAGTCAAAAGACGTTAAAAGATGGTACTTGTTGTTACCCTGTCTGGTGCTCGGCATTAATTTAGGGGTCTAAAACAAGGACTGGTTGGCTCGGAGTCAGTATACTGTGTCTGAGTGGGGTATTCATGTTAAACTGCGGCATGGTATCTCAGTGGGCTAGCACTATAAATCGTCATCAAACCGGACTAGTACAAGCACACACACACACACACACATGTGCATACACGTCGCTATGTAAGTGCAATAATCTTGGACGCAACGTTAAACCCCATTTCACATCATCTTGGACTTGAGTAGGGTGTCATTTCATTTAATTCATTTTAGCATTCCTAATTTTATAAATTTGGAGAAAATGAGAAATTGAAACATAAATTGGGAATTTTTACTTTCATTTTTTTCAGACTTTGTGCTGAATGTCAGCCTCAGAACAGCTCTCGATAAATCTGTGTTCAATAGTTTTACACTATTGCTCTGAATGCAGTGTTAAAGTGCAATGGAAAATGACTCTTTTTTCCAGTGCGCATGCCAAGGGCACTGTGTTTAGATTCCTAGATAAGTCCCGGCCGTCATCACTAGTGGATGTGTTTTGGGAGTAGATGATGATATATTGGTTACGTTATTAATGGAAATGGACCAATAATAATAAGAGTAATTTTTTGCCTCTTGCACTTTTCCTCACCCTGCATCCGGACCTTTTATGACCCGGACCATTTATGACCCGGCCCCCACAGGGAATTGATTTCTATGACAAATGAACCATTGTTTGCAACAGTGAAAAAATGTCTTGACAGGGTTTTACATGAAGGGTAATTCATGCGTATTTGATGCAATAAATTCCTGGAATACTCGTAAGAGTTTTTGATACGAGTCATAACTGATGCAATAAATTTGCTTAGGAAATCTAAATTCAGACAGAGTATCTACAATATTTAAAAAATCAACTTTACCACTACTCCGCTAGTTGGTTAAAATAAAACAAATCTACTGAACACTTCTGACACTTATGACATAGATTACGTTAACCTCTTTGATGATGTTGACCTCGGATCAGAAGGTGTTTGGTTCGAAACATGTAACAGAACTTGGAAATTTTGTGGCCACCACATATGCATCACATACATGAACTCTACTGCAGTGAAGGGTGCACACAAGCAGTACCTATCACTTAGAGGCCCGGATGCCGACCGTTCTGAAGCTTTGATACCCGGGGGTAGATTCCTGGAAAAGGGGGTAGATTCTGGGAGCTCCCAAAATCTGGCCGGGGGTAGATTCTGGAAGGCACCAGAATCTACCTGGGTATACTTTGAAGGGGGGGGGTATACTTTCAGACAGTTGCCGATAACCCATTAGCTTACTCAGTTCTGCTCGTCTTATTCGGTTTTGGCTCCAGTGAGCACACTGCGGGTGTAAGCTTTTCACTTGACCAGACTTACTCTTGTTTGTAAGCAAAGCTCCAGATAAGCTTTTGGTGTTGTGGGTATTTTACCCATGCATTTTAAAATCATTGGGTATCAGTAATTCTATCTGGGTATTCAAATTTCTGTTACCCACTAGTTTTTACACATGTGCGTATTTAAGTTAAATATTTAAAAACACTATTCATCTAGTCCCAGCAAACTGGTGTCGAGTGGGTTCGAGAGCTTTATAGGACTCAAAAATACCATGATACTTCCACAAGAAAGTGTGATGGCAAATGATCATGTTTTAACTGTCATCGTGGAGTTTGGCAAGGTTGACGGAATGTCCGTTAATTAATTTCAAAATAAGTTGCTGATTTGCTAATCGAATACGCAGGGTTACTTCACACTATTTTGATGATACGCACAAGTTTTATTTTTGTAGCGAATCTGTAATGTTTGTTGCGTATTTGATACGCTTGGATTTTATTTTACTGCGTATTTCTGCATTCTTGATGCGTATTTTACGCAGATACGCAGCTTATCTGGAGCTCTGGTAAACAAATGGATTTTTCCGAAATATGAACATGCGAGCATCAGTCAGACTTTCGGTGTGCTTTGCATATTGTTTTGATAATTATATAGATGTAGAACTACAGCTGCAACAGTGAGGTGCATGACAATATCGCTTTACACATCAAAAAGACTGTATTGCTAACTTTCTGTAGGGCGTCCATGACAGCATATGGAGGATTAATATGCTGAAGGAAATAGTTATTCACATTTTAGGTTATTTTCTCCATGAAAGTTTTCATGACATTTGTTTATCCAAATATGTAGACTCGTTCAAAATGAAACTGATGAAAAACACATGAATGGACTGTGGACGATGTGACGATGTGAGAGGTACTAGACTGGCTGCAAGGCACCCTGGGTAGAAGAGTGATTGTCTTTATACATCCGAGGGATATTGTAGTCTTGGCTTTGATAAACACTGGCTTCTAATCTAATCCAGCAGGCAATCAGTATTTGATAACTCATCCATAAGAAAAACACCATAAGCTTTCTCTTCAATTTGCCTCTACTAAAAATATGACTGAAACAAGTTTACTCTGTGCAGTGCTTGCATTGTCGGCTTTGCTGGGCAGAGCTCTACTGTATTGGTTTGAGAATTGAATTGGTCATGAGTGAAAGGTTTGGCGCCACACTCAGAAATTGTTTCATGAATGAAAGGTTTGGCGCCACACTCAGAAATTATTTCATGCATGATTTATAAACACACACAACCGTCAATCTACTGTCTCTTTAATATGACTTAATGGTGATGTAATCTTCAAGTACTGGTCATGTGACTTCCTGTTCAAGGGAGAACATACGAAACATACGTCGGGGGGGGGGGGGGAATCTGTGCCACAAACGTCACAAAAACATACTTGTCCCTGTGAGGATAGCAAAACCTTGTTAGGCACCTCAGTTGGCTGAGTACAATATTGAAGTCATTTTGAAAAAAGGAGTCAATGCACTGGTTTAAAAATATCCCATAGACTGGACCCATGGGAGCAGAACTAGAGAATGATTAGGTCTGATCAAAATACTTAATGACTGAAAGAAATATCTGAAGCATCCAAAACTTTCCAAAACTATCTGTTTTATTTGTCTGCACACCAATCTTATTATATTTTGGGGGTTTCACTGAAGTGGTAAACGTCTAAGACCTGCATAACCTTAGACTTGACCCACACATCACGATGACCCACCATGATAGTACTGTTTGAAGAGGAGTTATACCATCTTGTACAATGAATGGGAGTGTGTGCTTCAATCTCATTGGTTAAAAAACATGATTAAATGAGATTAAAAGCCTGGAAATCTCCTGCAATATTCACTGGGGATAAATACATTCCTAGTATAAAAATATTTAGCCCCAAATGTGAAAAATGTGACAATTTGCATGGCGAAATGGATACTTTTTTAATTGTACATTATGTTCGATCACTGTTTATAAGAATGACTTTGATTAAGTTGGTTTTTTTTCCATATTCTGCCGTAATCATGAAAGCATGTGACATCATCCATTCTACCATGACATTGAAGAATCCTTGATTTTGGATTTTGATTGGTTAAAATTTATGATAGGTAGTTTAAGGTCTCTAAGGTACACCTTTTTACACACTAAACATGCATATGAATACTTTTTTGTTCGACGATTTTTTTCCATCCTAGACCTTAGCCCTGACTGGTTTATCAATTTGATGACAACACTGAACAAAGACTTTGCTTACAAATGGTGATGTTGGGTGAAAATTCACATATTGACTTTTCATTATACTTGAACGCAATAGTGTTTCAGGAACGCAGGAACACACTGCACAAGCTTCAATTCTTATTTATTATAGAGATACACAACATGCAAAGTCCCATTTTCAGACTTATGGAATGTATTGAAATACGTTTTATATATCATTTATGTAGCAAAAGAAGTTTTTAGATTTAATGTCTGATTAATCGACATGTATACTGAAATGTTTTAAAATAGTGCTTGATTATGGTACGAACGAACAAAAGATAAAGAATATTTATTCCGCAGTTAGCACACGGTAAATTTTCACGAAAGTAAGTTGACGTCAATTGTCTTTCTTTATGATGTCATTAGCACCCATAAGGACCTTTGTCATCTGGCAGGTTACATTTATAAAAAATTTAAGGACATGTTCAGAAATCTCATTGAAAAAAATGATAACAATATTAAAATACAACATAAGAAGAGTGTAAAAAAAACCCACCCTTTTACTGAGACCAATATAGTATTAACAAACCTTGTGATCGTTATTCATCGCCATCTCCATCAACTAATATCTGAGCGTCTATTCAACATGTTGCAGGACTAAGGGTTTCTCAGCGTGAACAATGTCTTTCTGGAGATGCTTCGATAAAGAATTAATCAGTAGGTGTTCCAGTTAGCCTTCAGAGGATGGTTTGGTTTGATCTAACATTAGGATTAGGCAGGCGGGCAATCCTTTCCGTATTGAGGTCGACAACATAGGGTGTGAGTTTAGCACACACAATGAGGTGACAAAAGACACTCTATTGGTCTTCACGATTTAAATCAGAGGAAACCAAGCATGAATGTGATTGGAACTCCTTCCTGAAAGATCTTCAGCAACCCATGCTTGCCGTAAAAGGCGACTATGCTTGTCGTAAGAGGCGACTAACAGGATCGGGTGTCAGGCTCGCTGACTTGGTTGATGCATTTCATCGATCCCAATTGCGTGGATCGATGCTCATGATATCAATCACTGGATTGTCTGGTCCAGAGTCGATTATTTACAGACCGCTGTCATATAGCTTGAATATTGCTGAGTGCGGCTTTAAACAAACAAACAAACAAACAAACAAACCTGTCTTGCTGCTTTATTGTACCCTGCCACCAAGTGGGGTGGAGGATTTTGTAACAGAGTTTGTCCATCCATCCACCCCCTTCTGTCTGTCCTTCCATCTGCCCGGTTCTCAAAGAGGGCAAATGTTCTCAAAAACTGTTTTAGTCAGAGAAATTAAATTTTACACACTGATGTTACTGGTCATTATCTCAAATGATTTTGAAAATTGGTGTCGTATATTCAATTGGAGTTATTGCCCTTGCTCTGTGATTTTAAACTTAGTGCATTCTGCGTGAAATAGGGACATGTTTTCGCGGGAGCTGCTGAGGTTACATGAATGGAAGTTTGCGTGCTTTTCTAAGAGATTCTTTTTCAAGACTGATTTTGAAAATTGGTCCCATGAAATATTTGTTTACCGAGTTACGGCCTTCGTTCCATGTTATTTGTGCAGTGGAGACAAGTTTTCTCAGAAACAACTGAAGTTAGCTTATCTAAGAGACACTTATTAAGATTGTGTTATTTTTTCCAGACAAGGGGCCTTTTGTGTGTATTAATTTCACATTTATTCATTTTTTCTGATGACATAAAGTGGCTAAAGTGCCCATATCTTCTAAAGGCTTTATGAGACTCTTTTTTATAGTTTTATAGTTCACTACTATATGAACAAACAACGTTCTAATGTGCCCCAGGACGTTGGGGTAGTGATAAATGCCGTTTTTCTTGTTCGAACTGTATCTGTCCAAATGACCTTCAGAAAACGCTGCTCGTTTCTCAAAACCACGAAGAGGGAGAGAAATAGAGAAAGAATTGAATGAGTTAGTTGGGGACATTATTTAGGGGACTTAGTAAGAGTAAGAGTAAGAGATTAACACTAAATTTTTGAGAATGATGCTGGTTTGACTATTATTATGTGGGCAGGGAAGGGGGAAATGTGGAGGTGATGAATCAGTAAGAACGTAGAGGAATCGCCCCATTGTTATTTGTATTAAATAAACTTAAATTGAACTTCATTCCTGTTGTGGCTATAGTTGTTAAAACCCCAGCTGGAACTATCGAGAACACAGGTAAAGAATTCTGGCCAGTGAGAGAACACAATGCCAAGTCAGCTATATTTGTTCCGCTATGACTAGGCACATATTAGAGGGTGCCAAGTATGTACATGTAGCGGCCATAAAATTTCCGAAAATGACCAAAGAGGTTAACCCTGTCAGCAAGCTTACAAGGTAAGGATGTCATCTGTGGGATGACTCCATGTCCTGCTACATATAGACTTAAAATACTTTGTAGTATTTAGTTGAAATGCCACACGGTCTTGTATGGCAAACCATTTTGTCAAATATTTGCGTTATTTAGTGGTTTGAAAAACTACTAATATCTTTAATATAGAAGTGCTGTTCTGGTCATTTCACACAAGGTGACGCCATCTTCCTGAAGCAAGGGAGTTAACTGACTGTAAAAGTCCAGTTTCCACCCTTACCAAATCAGGTTGGAATTCTGGAGTAATATTTTGGCTGGACAAACGATTCTTGATAGTCCAATCAATATTGCGTAACGAACTAGACATCTGGTTTGTAAACAACAGTTCAACAAGCTGATTTCTGTCGACTGCAGGATTTGCAAAGCATGTGTCAGGTCAACTGGGTGTCGGCAGATATTTTGCAAATCTTTTTATGTTTTTCATCAAGGTGCTCAAGTGATTTGATGCACTTTGTGAAGTAAGGTTTTATTTCAATATAGATCTTGATTATCGATCAAATTGTCTTGACTGGGTGCCGCCATTTTGTTTGAAGCAAATGCAGGTGATATGAGAGACTTAATCTGATTGGTAAATAGAAAGGACATGGAAGGGTGGAAATTTGTCGTATATAGTCAGTTAACCCCCTTTCCTCAGTAAGATAATTTGAATCCTGCAGCAATAAAACCAATCCAATACATGGCAGTTTCTGTTACTAATATGCAGCTCATATTCTTGAAAGACTGCCGGTGTTCTAGTGATTAGAGTGTCTGCCTCGAGAGCGGAACGTTGGGGTTTGATCCTCGTCCGTCATACCAAAACACGTTAAAATATGGTACTTGTTGTTACCAAGCCTGGCACTCGGCTTTAAGGAGCTAAAACAAAGACTGGTCGGCATGAAGTCAGTAAACTGTGTCTGAGTGGGGTAAATTGCGGCATGAAATCTCACCATCAGGCTAGCACTATTAAAACCAACATTAGTCCTGACATGCACTTGGCTACATTAGAGCAGTATTCTTGAACGCAACGTTAAACCTCATTTCACCTCACCTCATTTCATATTCTAGGTGGGGGCGGTCAGGTAGCCTAGTGGTTTAAGCGTCACGCCGAAGACACGGGTTCGATTCCTGACATGGGTACAGTGTGTGAAGCCCATTTCTGGAGTGTCCTGTTGTGATATTGCTGGAATATTGATAAAAGCGGCGTAAAACCATACTCACTCCCTCACTCATATTCTAGGTACTGAACAGAGTATCGATTCATCTGGTATTCGTCTTCTCCAGATCCGGAGATAGCATCACGTACATACCACGCTGACACAAAACAATCAAATAAATACTTCTTGAATGTGGCCAGAATTTGCCTTTTTTGAAAGATGTTGGTTAAACCCTAATACGGTATTCGACGTAATAAGCGCTCCGCTCTGATAAGCGCCCACGGCAATATTTGACAATATATTGGCTAGTGAACAATCCCAAATAGCACCCTTCCGACTGATCAATGTACACAATTCGTGTACATTTATTCGTGTATAATACGCACTAGTGTGTTATATGCAACCTTAATTACGGGCAATTAAATTCTGTTAAATGTATCTGTCGTGTAGGATACGCACATACTTTTCTTTTGTATCATTTCAGGGTGTCAGCAGAAACTATAAAATGTACGATATTTCGACTCTTTCACCAAAATTATATTCTAATAAGAGCCCCTTGTTTCTAATTTTGAGAGTGCCCTGGGCGCTTATTACGTCGAAATCGGTACACGTTTTGGTTAATTAAACTGTGTGATCTGTTGTGGATCCAACCTTTGTCGGAGGGTGTTCCATAAAACAATTTCCTGTCCGTGATAACATTTTCCAATAAGTGGATAAGTATCTCATTATCAAAATATTTTCTTAATTAAATCTAGTTATCAGGAATCAGAAGATAAATATCAAACAATTCATTGAGCAAGGCCATGCAAGTTTAAACAGTATGCACACCTGTTTTAACATTATTGTCCATAAAAATATAAAGATATTGAAGTCAATTTTTAAATGATACTGTGCATGAGTCATTTGTTTGGAGTTAAATGTTATTGATGCTGTTTTATAGAAATAGATTTCCGCCAGCTGGCATCGGGTTTTGATTGCATGAAATGGGATCTATTGGAATGAAGAGGCTGCTTGCTGCTATTGATTTGCAGGATATAGGAGAAAGATGTAAAACATGGGCCCTTGAAAGAATATCCTCGATGACATGATGCTGAGGTATTGTGAACATTTTCACAAGGTTTTGAGTTCCCAAAGGATCTGAGTTCCCAAAGGATCTTGTCTAAGATGCGATGTTCTGACTTTGGTGTAACATATTACGTTTTAGTTAAATTAGTCCACAATTTATATGTTACCCTAAATCCGTATTCAGATTAATTCCACACATGAACTTTTAACGTACACAGGAACTCTACAGTAACGGGTGTCTTGAAGACAGTAAAAAATCTGAAAGGTGATCTGCGTTTGTCATGATCTGTGTTTTACATGATATTTGGTTCCTCCAGTTGTCAACAGTTCTTGAAGAGTCATGGTGCTGTCATGGTTCCTTGTTCTCTCACCACTGTTGGTCATCTTAAAACTCATAGGTATTCCCAGCTTCTAAGGCTCTCAAAAGTCTGTTAAGTTTTGTGCAAGATATATCAATATTCTTCAGTATTGTGCAAGTTTCTAAGGCCCTTCAGGTTCCGACATTTTGTGCAAGATATATCAATATTCTTTGATATTGTCCAAGTTTCTAAAACCCTTCAGGTTCTGACATTTTGTGCAAGATATATAAATATTCTTTGATATTGTCCAAGTTTCTAAGGCCCTTTAAGGTTCCGTCATTTTGTGCAAGATATACAGTGGTCCCTCGCTACAACGCTACCTATGGGGTCCAAATAATTGGTGGGTGTTATAGATGATGAGCCGTTTAACCGAGGCCGAGGCGGGGGAGCGCGCTCGGCCATTCTCATGATCTTCACCTTGTCTCGCACATTGCAATGATACAAGTTGTTTACTGTTCATAGTGTAAAAATATATATCCATTATGTTTTCGCCGTTTGTTATTATTTACAAGCCTTAACTATCACATTCAATGTGAATGTAGTCTACTTACATGAAAATACCGATCGATAATGGTAGTAACAGACGCTATGAGTGAAGAGCCAATCACAATTCATTACACAAGTACAGAGTGTTTTAGTGGCATTGATTGGTCATGTTGCTTAAAATACGGAAAACGAGAGTTTTGACCAGCGCTACGCGCATTCATACACATTCATACAAATATAGATACACATTCAAGCCAGATTAATTGGTTTGATACGGTTACTTGATCCGAATCAAAAGGAATGACCGCCGTGTTGTGACAGCAACATGTGAGTTGACAGTGTCGCCTCAAATTGGATTGCCCACTAATTAAGAATATAAACTTCGCTTGTGGTTCTATTTTATTGCATGCATGTGCTTCTTAGATCAAAGGATGTATAGTGTGAAAAGTTAACTAGTAGAACAATCGTATTTCCGGGACTTGCCACGGATGTTTTCAAACAGATTATTAGAACTCCATTCTGCGATAAACGGTTGATTATGCAATGAGAAGCGTTATGTGCAAATGAACAACGAACAACAATACAATCATGTCTGTGTAAAACTCTCAGTATTAAAAGTGTACATAAATTTTGGGAGCCATGCGTTACCGCACGTAGTAACCGAGGTAGCGCTTTATCGAAGAGCACAATAAGCGAGGGATCACTGTATCAATATTCTTTGATATTGTCCAAGTTTCTAAGGCCCTTAAAGGTTCTGACATTTTGTGCAAGATATAACAATATTCTTTGATATTGTCCAAGTTTCTGAGGCCCTGTATGATTAAAACTTGTGTGTTGTCATACCCCGACAATACCTCATACCTCACATTGGAGGTGAGGTGGGGTTTAATGTCGCGTCCAAGATTATTGCACTATATAGAGACATAATGTCATGGTTTTACAGAGGTGATCTACACTTCTCTAACAACTGGATCAATAAACAAAAAGAGGCTTCGATGTTTATTTTTACATTTTTGCATTGAATGAAATATTAAAATGCCCCTGAATTTGAAAATGAGGAAGTTTAAGAAAGCCCCTTTTTGAACAAAATTATGTTTTTTCCCCCAATTTGTCTGCCAAGGGCACTTAGTATGTAATCTCAGATAAATCCCTTTGTTCTTGTATTGGAGAGAACACTTCCTGCCGTGTTAGCTAAACTCTTTTGGAAACTCTTTAGGAGAGTCCATGAATATTTTAAATGGTCACTTTTTATCAAAATTGTAACATAAAAACCCTTGAACTATTTCATATTGTTAAAACTACAGATACAGATAACTAAAAGATCATTTTTCTAAACTACTGCAGTACCGTAAAAAACCTAAGCTACTTTTAAATTCTACCGACCTGTGAAGACCTGGGATAGAATAGGTCTTCAGCAACCCATGCTTGCCGTAAAAGGCTACTATGCTTCGATAAAAGGCTACTATGCTTGCCATAAAGGGCAACTAACGGGATCGGGTGGTCAGGCTCGCTGACTTGGTTGATGCATGTCATTGTATCTCAATTGTGTAGATCAATGCTCATGATACCAATCACTGGTGCGGCATTAAACAAAAAATAAACTAACCTTAAATTATACCCACCACCCAACTAAACAACAGCACATTGAATTTTTAAACCTTGAAGTACAAAATCAATAAAACGACTTCAGAAAAAAATCAACAAAGTCATTTGATTGGTAAGGATGTTCCTGATTATGTTACTACATCCTTGGCTGCGTAAACCAGATTATAGAACACATATTCTGTCGTCCTTACCCATCCAGCGACTTGTCAGAAGTGAATGCTGAGCCTTTGATCTTTCTGATTATTTGATTCTAGCCAATGTCATGATCACCGAACATAAATCCGTTTTGGAAAGAATCCCGAAGGTATTAGCTGAGCACTTTGCTGGAACTCATGGACTAAAGAATGCTATTCCAGCTATGGGGAATGAGAAATGGCAGATACGTTTGTCATTAGGGATTTGGTTTTTTTTACTCCATCGGAAACCTTTGTCAGGACGAGGATTAGATGTCGGTTGTCATCGTATGAGAAAGGTGTCGCTGGGACCTCTTTGTTCAGACTCCTTGATGTGTGATCTGTTCTTCCAACACTGTTCGTCATCAAGCCGTTACCACGGGGACTCGTCGGTATGGTGATTAAGAGATTAAGGAACTCATGCCCTCGTCATCAGGGACAGTGGGATTTGGGGATGCCTAATCAAAAACGTCAATGCCAGAAAATAATGAGTGTCGAAATCTGCCGTAACCGATTCCATAGGGTGTAAAAATTTAGTAGTGATGAAAATTATATGAATGGATCACTAAAATTCAGTGATGACAGCAGATACAATATTCCGCTTAAAGAACAATTACAGTAAAGTGCAAAATGAATTTTTTTTTTGGTTTGAAAAATGTTTCAAAACAAACTGTTCAAAGCAAATGTGTATATTGACTGAATGTTACCTTCCCAGATCTATTCCTACGTCAGGGACATATTTTTGGAATGGCAAAAACTGCTCGGTCAAATTCACCAGATGCAAATCTGTTATAGCCTCGATCTTGTTGATAAACACTTGACAGAATTTTAATAATTTCATCAAGGAAAGAAATAAGGGAACTCTCACAGCAATTTTCGTCGGCAATGAGATTATGTGTTGCTAAAGGTTTGGTACTGAGGCAGTGGGAATTAAAATCTTGAAAAACATGTTATGACCTTACAAAATATTTGTATAATTACCGTATTTGACGTGATAAGCGCTCCGCTCTAATAAGCGCCCACGGCGATATTTGCGAACATATTGGCAAGTGGACAATCCCAGTTAGCACCCCTTCCGATTGATCAATGTACACAAGACTTATTTGTTCGTGTATAATATGCACTCGTGTATTATATGCACCCTTAATTATGGGCAATTAAATTCTGGAAAATATATCTGTTGTGCATAATACGCACAGACTTTTCTTCTGTATAATTTTAGGCTGTTAGCATAAACCACAAAATTTACGATCCTTCTCACCAAAATTATATTCTAATAAGAGCCCCCTATTTCTAATTTTGAGAGCGCCCTGGGCGCTTATTACGTCGAATACGGTATCCTGCATAGAAATTAAAAATGTCCTTGAAATTTTTGACTCACTAATGAAATAACTGCCTGTTGGATATCCTGAATTCATCCTAAGCATCTTCTGTATCTCCAGGGCTCGCATTTCAGGGAACCTGAATTTGAGTTTCTACTTTAATGATCACTGTCTAAATTAGCAATATCACTTTTCATCAGGAGAACCGTCTGCTTTGGAATCCTAGCTTTTACCGTTATTGTGATCCCCATTCGTGTGACATTAACAGCAGATAGTGGCAGACCGATCAACTGTATGGAAACATGATGTCTACGATCGATTCAAATTCCCAGACAAAGTGTCTCAGACAGTTTTTACAGTATTTCTTTGAATATTTTCCTATAATGATTCCAGAAATGTAGAATATCATTGTTCTTGTTACATTTTACTTGAAGCCATTGTTAAGATTAATGAATCTGCCATTTGTATGAGTTTGTCTGTTATGACTGGCATTTAAGAAGTTGGTGACTAAAATTACAATGTGCTCATAGAAATTAGAAATTTTTAAATGCCACCCACCCAAGTTTCCAAAGCACCTTTTCTAGACTTACGAGACGAGGGTGCCGTTGTACAAAGCGATCTTAGCGTTAAGGTCATCTTAACTCCCATACCTTACCATTGACTTATGACAGTATTAGCACTAAGGTTGTTTTGTAAATGGCACCGAGGTGTCTACAGAGGCTTTTGTTGCTGGCTGCAAACCATTGCCGCTGTGTGGAACCTATTGTCAACAGTAAAAAATGTTTCAAGTGCAAAATATGCAGCATATGTTCAAATAATTTTAAAGAAAGTGTTTCCATGGCATTTCATTATCTAGTCAAGCAATTTTTTTTCCGGTTATGTGTCAATAAACCCCCAAAATAAGCCATGCCCACTAAAAGAATACTGTTTCCTGATTGGCTGATAATATAATGGGCAGGCTTGTGTCACATTATTGCGTTGAACGATGTCTCTGATTTCATATTGTTGGCAACATTTTTGTGTGTTAAGGATTAAATGACAGTCTGTGATGTTTTTTATTGTTGATGTATTTATTTATAGCACTCAACTGCAATATTTTTGTGTGTTCATGGATGTATAAGTATTAAAAAAAAGGTGCGTACACAGGTTTTTACAATCATACCTCCATAAACGAAAGTAATATTATCGACAATTCTTAAAACATTAGAATTACATGGGCCAATATGTCTGGTAGATTTTTACAGTCTTTGGAAGGAATTGTGTAATATTTAGTAGTGTAGTATTTGAGGGTGCAGAGGTGTGGTTTTTAGCTATTCTTAATGCTGATTGGCCAGTTGAATCACATTGCTTCATTGCTGACAACAATAGGATAAGATGTCATCCTTTATCACAACTTGATATCATTAGCTATAGGGATCTTAACAAGGACCGAGTTGAGTTACGTAAGTTTCTCTCTAGTGGTGACATTGCATTTTCTTTTTCAAATTTCTTTTTTAAAAATGACAATGAGGCCATTTTAATGTTTTGATGGAGCACAGATTAAAATTTAAAAAATAAACATGCTTTGATATTTTTTAGAGTGGATTACAATTTGTTACCTGAGGGAGGGGAAAAAATAACAAAAAATAAACAAATTTGCCATCTTTAGTGCCATTGTCTGCTGACAAACTTGATATTTTGTTGGTGTCTTTTGTTAGAAGACAAATGGCGTTAATATTGATTGAGTATGGTTTTACGCCGCTTTTAGCAATGTTCCAGCAACACCAGAAAAGGGCTTCAAACATTGTACCCATGTGGGGAATTGACCCAGAGCGAACAAGCGAACACTATAACAACAAGGCTACCCCACCGCCCCAGGAGTTAATAAGGTTTTTTGATCATTATTTTTGGAACACTGGGAATCTCAAAATAATTTTGCCTGTATGACGTGTTGGCTTACTTACTTGCAGGGTATGATTTCATTCTGTTTTACCACCGGCGCCCGGTGCAACCAAGTGAATTAATCAGGTTGCACCACCAAGATATTGGGTGCACCATTTTATCATAAATGATTATTTTTGTATATTAAAAGAATATTAAAAGAAAACATACTTGAGGATCTGCTCCAGTAGTTTATTTTGAGGAAATCTGTATTTGGCTTTTCACATCTTGATATTTGGTAAACAACCTCAAAACAGAAGTTTGAAAGTGTCTGTTGGGCTTGTAGTGGTAATTGTGAAGAATAATTTCTGCATTCAGACCACCCGTTTATTTCACTATTTTCATGAACTTTTGTTTCCTGGATTCTACAAAATTTGCAGCCACATTTAAAAAAATAAGTTTTTTACTTTTTTCAAACACAACTGCTGCCGTGCACTTGTGGTGGGAAATGTTACCGGCACTGGGTGCAACCTGGCAATAAAGGTTATCTGCACTAGCAATGCTTTACCTGCACTGGTGCAGCTTGGATATAGCGAAATCGATCTCCAACTTGGAGTTACAGATTATCTGTACGGGGTGAATGTCACCGAGGTTTGATGCAAACACCATTCAATCACTTCAGACAGATAAGGGGGACACAGGTGGCCCAGTCATCTAAAGCGCTGCGATTCGCTGTGCAGAGTTGCATCCCTTGGACACGCCAAAAACCTATGATCGTGGGTTTAAATCCCAGTTCACCCCGATTATGTTTCTAGGTTTGTCAGCACCATACCCGTGCTCGTGGGTTTCACCGAAGTGGTAAACGTCTGATACCTGCGTCACCTGGGGCTTTCCTCCAACATTAAGCAGACACGCCATGATATAACTGGAATACTGTTAAAAGCGGTGTCAAACCCAACTCACTCACTCACTCGCTCAGACAGATAATCCGTAATATATCATCCCTCAATAGTTTTGTAATGGATAAATCATAAGAATCCGTAGATTCTACAAGTAGAACCAGCAATCCCGAAAGGGCTCATTGATTCTACTTCCATAATCAACAGACTCTCGTGATTTCTCCGACTTAATCCAATAATGTTCCGTAATTTTGTATAATGACCTATAGTTGCATCAGTTTTACTTCTTTAAATTTTGTTCAGAATGGCAGTGAATTCCTGGCTCCGAATCAACGGCAACAGTAGCATCATAATGGTTTGGTCTCTTTGAAACTACCATATTTCCTTGTACATCCCATTTCTCCATAGCTTTTGTTGTAAATCCAGTGAAATATCCCTCTATCATCTGACATCCCAGCCTGATAGGCAAGGACATTTAATGGAATTTTTGAAAGTACGCTTCTGTCTTATCGGTAAGACTATTTACATGAGAAAGCCTTTTGATACCAAAATAATGTAGTCTGCATGTATCCTTCTTATCTTAGAATCTTCATTTGTCTTGGAATCAATACAGAAGAAGTCTATATGTTGAGAAGTTGAGGCTTAGAAATACGCCAGTCTGGCATAGGAAAAAACAGCTCTGATCGCAAGAAAAAAAATCAAATGAAGGTGACAACAGTTTTGACCCGGATCTGAAAAACAGATGGTGTATTCTGTTGGGACTCCAGCCTGTCATCATGAAGCCCAGTGTCTTGGGAGGGCAAAGTGGGTTATCAGAACTGCTACCAGAATCTGATTCACATCAGCTTAGTAATTTGAATGGAACTTATTCACTGGGCTGTGGAAGGTTGATATGGCAGTACATTGGTTTGTTATCACAGGACAACATTGGTTCCAAAGATGACCAATCTAGCTCCACTTTTGAGTGACCCGTGAAGATCCGGGGTAGAATAGGTCTTCAGCAACCCATTCTTGCCGTAAACGGCGACTATGCTTGTCGTAAGAGGTGACTAACGAGATCGGGTGGTCAGGCTTGCTGGCTTGGTTGAAGCTTGTCATCGATCCCAATTGCGTGGATCCATGCTCATGACATCAATCACTGGATTTGTCTGGTCTAGACTCGATTATTTACAGTCTAAGTAAGCAGCTTCTTCCATTTGACGTGTCTATTATCAATCGACCGTCTCCGTGGTCTAGTGGATAGAGCATCTACCCGGAGAGTTGGTTTGATCCCTGGCCTCATCAAACCAAAAGACGTTCAGGAGATAAACCTTTGTTTTGAAATTAATGTTCTGTATGTTTCACTGTAGATTTGATACCTCTTATTTTAATTTGGAACCAAATGCTTTATCTCCCATTGTAGTGGGACAGGTAGTAGAAATAGTGCAAAAAGTGCTAATTTATTTCTCTAACAAACTTTATTAAATAACAGGGTTTTAGTTGCACTTACTGTATTTGACATAATAAGTGCCCAGGGCGCTTTAAAATTTAGAAATAGGGGGCTCTTTTTAAAATACTATTTTGGTGAAAAACAAAAGAGTTGAAAGATCGTAAATTTCGTGGTTTATGCTGACAGCCTGAAATGTTTATATACGACAGATATATTTTTCCAGAATTTAATTTCCCATAATTTAGGATACATATAACACACGTATTATACACGAATAAATAAGTCTTGTGTACATTGATAAATCGGAAGGGGTGATGATTGGGATTGTTCACTAGCCAATATATTAGCAAATATCGCAGGGGGGGCTTATTACATTGAATACGGTATTACCAGTTGGATTGAAATAATTGCCCCAAAATAATATGTATGAAGAATGACTATCTCTCCCCCCCAACTTCGACCTGGCTGACCTTGACCTACTTCTGTTGCTGTTTACTGTCTATGGCTGCCAAAATAGTTGTTCATTGTGACAGTGGTATTTGCAGAGTGCATGAAGACAGTGGAGCTTTAATTATGTATGCATTAACATGATGATTCACTGGTGGAAATGAGTGAGTGAGTGAGTATGGTTTTACGCCGCTTTTAGCAATATTCCAGCAATATCACGGCGGGGGACACCAGAAATGGGCTTCACACATTGTACCCATTCGGGAATCAAACCCGGGTCATCGGCGTGACAAGCAAACGCTTTAACCACTGGGCTACCCAACCCCTCCTGGTGGAAATGAGCCTTTTGGCATAACCTCATTGCCACAGGAACCACCCAGCCGTTTTCAGCTGCTGTCGACACAAGGGAGACAGCTCATTTTTTGTGACAGATGATTGTGTGGCCCTGACATTGTGGTTAGCATATTACTAGCTGTATAAATATTCCGCTTCTTGTGATACTCATATGACCAAGCACATCATGTATTTGGCAAGTGTCAAGGCAGGGTCCTTGACCTTGCAAGTGAAGTTCTGGTGAGGTGTGAGGAAAGAGTTCTTTATGACGGCCATTATGGACAAAGTGATGTCGCAATGGTTTTTTTTTAGATTCCTCCGAGGCTGTTAGCCCTCGTTAGTGCATTCAGCACAGCACTCATGGCTGTGTAGGACATGGTGATTGGCACCAGCATACACCTCCTGTGTCGGCTAATAGACGTGGACTGTATATGGGGAGTTTCATCAAGTCAAGAAGTATAGTATATCTTCATGCCTCTTATGTATATAACAGATAATTTGATTCTGATAAGACCCGTGAAGACCCGGGGTAGAATAGGTCTTCAGGAACCCATGCTTGCAGTCAAAGGCAACTATGCTTCTCATAAGAGGCGACTAACGGGATCGGGTTGTCAGGCTCGCTGACTTGGTTGATGCAAGTTTATTACCAACACTGCACAAATGGAAATATATTGAATGAAAGTTTTGTAGAATATTGTCACTGCAACACAAAGGTACTTGGTCTAACATTTGCCATCTTCCTTACGCAAGAGTGTCCACTAGCCTTTTATCCCTTGCCACACCAAGCCCACTTTCCTGTGCTAAATATGATTGGACAGTTGCACATATCGATAATCCAATCAGAGAATGTCTCACAAAATCAACATCCACGACACTGGTACACCTTCGTATGAAAGTGATTTACTGCTGCCTGTCTCTGTTGACAGGAATATGTCTTTTTTGTCTTTTACACACATCCCCCCCCCCCCCCCCCCCCACACACACACACACACACAAACACACACACACACACCACCGAGTGCCTATGTTTATGTGTCAGGGATGAAATCGCGAATGTTTTCGTTATCTGATCAACTAAGTCCTTGCCTATGCTAGTCGCCATCTTTGTGAAGCTATACAAGATAAGGACAGCGATCTGATTGGATATTGTGTTTTCATTTCAAGGGGCACAACTCATGATCCATTTGAGTTAGCGCCAGGGTGGAACCAAGAAAAATGGCCTTGATGTGGCAATGGTAGAAACTAGGTTTTGATATTGACTAGTGGACACGCTTGTTGTTCAAAGCGGCACATTCCAGCTATATGACGGCGGTCTGTAAATAATCGAGTCTGGACCAGACAATCCAGTGATTGACATCATGAGCATCGATCCACGCAATTTCGTTACGAAGACATGCATTTACCAAGTCAGCGAGCCTGACCACCCAATCCCCTTAGCATAGTAGCTTTTTACAGCAATTCAGGGTGAAGACCTATTCTACCCCGGATCTTCACGGGTCTAGTTTTGAATGTAGATCTATGCGGGAGTCACATTTACAAGAGTCAGTTTGGATGGGTGTTATTTTCAAGCTGATGAACAGAGAAATTCTGAGATGACTTAGTGTTAGCTAAGCCACTTCTGAAACAAAGCTTTGGCTGTGATTGAGTCGAAGGCCTATCAGTCGGCAACACATGATCAGCGTTAGGCAACTACAGTTTGTTGTTGTTTAACGCCACACTCAACAATATTCCAGCTATATGACGGCGGTTGGTAAAATAATCGAGTCTGGACCAGACAATCCAGTGATTGACATCATCAGCATCAATCCACACAATTGGGATCAATGACATGTATCATGTATCAACCAAGTGAGCGAGCCTGATCACCCGATCCGTTAGTCGCCCTTTACGACAAGCATAGTCACCTTTTACAGCAAGCATGGGTTGCTGAAGACCTACTCTGCCCCGGAATCTTCACGGGTCTTAGGCAACTACAAGTCATTTATATCATTTTCATGTGAAGATGATACATCTGTAAATGTATGTTTTGATGTCAGAGGAGGATTGGTTTTGTGACTTGGTTGATGCATTGGTTGATGGTCATCGTATCCCTATTGATTGATTGATGCTCATGATGTCAATCAGTGGATGGTTTGGTCCAGACTCGTTTGTTAATAATAATAATAGTAGGCCGTATATATTGCACTTGTTTTCACTCCAAACAGGGGCTCAAAGCACTATTATTACCCCGGTCACTGGATCAGTGGTCACTCAAGAATCACTCTCAGCTCCCTGGGCAGTATACAACCCAAGCTGCCCTGTTAGGCACAAAAAGGTTAACCACATTACCATCTCATCCTACCGGGTACCCATTCACTGATGGGGGAACAGAGACACATTTTTAACAAAGTCACTTGCCCAAGGAGACACCACATGTGGTACATGTGCTTCAGTGTGGGGCAGGACCGAAGCCCTAGAAATTCTCAGCAGTCAAGCTGCCGAAACGCGGTCACCCATCTAAAGACTCTCCGCGACTGACATTGCCTAACTTCACCTGATTTGTGACCTGTGCGCTGTGATCAGGAAGATCGTAAGAGGCGACTAACGGGATCGGGTGGTCAGGCTCGCTGACTTGGTTGATGCATGCCATCGATCCCAGACTCGATTATTTACAGACGCCGTCTTATAGCTGGAATATTTCTGAGTGCGGCGTTAAACAAACAAACAAACAAAAGTATTGCTGTTACAGTTGATTCTGAACCAGGAAGTCAATGGCTATTCTGAACAAGTAAGACTGTAAAACTATGGGTCATTATGCAAAATTATAGCGAAATTACGTATCAACCATAACATGGTTTATGTCGGAGAAATTAGTTGATCTTCAATTCCGGCAGGGGCGATGGGGTTACCTAGTGGTAAAAGCGTTCGCTCGTCATGCTGAAGACCCGGGTTTGATTCCCAACATGGGTACAATGTGTGAAGCCCATTTCCCCTCTGTGATATTGCTGGAATATTACTAAAAGAGGCGTAAAACCATACTCACTCACTCACTCACTCACTCACTCACTCGAGTTTCATGATTTCTCCATTACGTAATGTGGTTGTTTTCCTCATACCCTGAGGTATTTTGGGAATAATTTATGTTATAAAAATTAATTAAATTTCTCTGGCTATACGAAGAATTTTTCATTTTGAACAAGAGAATATTACGAGTTCAATATGTTGACAAAAAAAATGATGAAGGAAAATCTGTTGGTTTTGTGTCAAAACATTTTTCCACTGGTTCCAATTAAACTAATGGAATGATGAATGATCTGAGGTTTAAGAGGCTCTTCATCAGTTCTATCCACTCTTGCATTCAAGACTTCAAATTACAGTGAATTATTCACATTCTGTCTACACACTGGTTCAAGTTTCTGTCACCTCACTGACCCATCCATTGATTCATGGACAACATTCCTGTTTGCAAGTTCATTTAAATTGGAAACTTTCCAGAATGTTTTTCCGACTTAAAGAACTGATGGTATTTTCTACATGAAGTGATAAGAGTTCAATCTGCAGAAAACGAGCTCTGAAATAGGACATTATTGAGTGCACTCTGATTTTTTATGTAGCCTGTTTTATTGCCACTACAGCAATAGAAGACAATTTATTTGTGCTTTGTAGGAAGACAAGTCCTTGCTTCAGACATATTGTTCTGTGATGTTGTGATGTTTATTCCGATCAGTATCTGAAGCAGAAAATTTGGTAATTAATTTGACTGATGTTCAAGTGTATATGACTGTTTATGGCTGGGCGTTTGGTACAAGTACATGCCAATCATCTTAATGCTGTTTTCCTGACGACTACACAGTTGCTGCCAGCTTCATCTGCTCTGTGGTAATTGTACAGACATTGTGGAGGGATCAGAGTCACGACAGTCACGACAGTCACGTCCCTGGACACCTTTGTTATTTGTATCCTTTACATCCGTACTTGTACAATCTTGTACAGTATTCCTGATAATTGCTGCAGAGCTATAGATAAGCTTTTAGTTATTTGGGTATTTTACCAAAAGGTTTAATTTTGATTGGTTTCCATAAGTTTTAGAGCGTATTCAAATTTTTGTTACCCACCTTTTTCCTGACATCTGGGTTTTTAATTTATAACCTGTGTCGTTACAATCCCTATAAATCATTTAAAACTGTATGAATAGTATACACGTCTGCGTATGCTTGTGGCTCCCTCTCCGGGAAGCCATTTTTTGTTTACAAAACCTGGCATTGTAAGAAAGTTGCTATTGTTTTAATTACCAGTCAGCGACTGATTAAGATACAACATGTACATTGACTAGGCACGTTGTGCTTTTCATTTGCCATCTATCAGTATGTTTGTCGCTGAAGCTTTTCTGAATGTGACTGTCGGTAAGTGAAGTTGGCGATCAGCTGATACACAATCATATTATCTAACAGTTGTAATATATGCAATCGTTTTATCTAAAAGTTGTTATATACGCATTAATGTTGTTTCAATAGCGTATTTATGTTTTTTGTTGTGTATTTCTAGTATTTGTTTTGTCTGCGTATTTCAGTTTATTTAATGTGTATTTTACGCAAATACACAGCTGATTTCGAGCTCTGTATTGAAGTAAGATCAATTGTTTATCCATACATTGTGTCTACATTATATTAAAGTTCGAATTGGGAGAGGTGTGTTTCTATTTCTATCAGATTAAACTTGTTTCTTGAAATGATGAAATATCATCAAACAGAGGGGTGTCATGATAAATCGAAATATCGATATATTCCTATTGGTAAGCACTTTAAGTCACTAAATCAATTGTGTAATCAGTTTCCGATCAATAGTATAGATTTCAGTTAGGAATATCGATAGTTTCGATAACATATCATCCCATTGAGTCTCCGAAACATGCTCGTGAACGCAGCCAAGTGAGGATTAGAGTTAACTGCCCTTGATGCTTAGCAACCACTCTTTCTTAAAGTAAAGTGGCGGGGGGCGACAGTCAAGTGGAGTTTGTGACAAACTTGAGTTGAAAATCAAGTGTTTGGAAGTCTTATGTTTATCACATTCAAAGGAAACTTCAGTTCCAAGGTTTAATTCAACTCTAAAATCCATCAAGGTCCGGGGTTCGATCCCGACCGCGTCATACCAAAAGACGTTGAAAGATGGTACTTGTTGTTACCCTGTCTGGCGCTCGGCATTAAGGAGCTAAAACAAGGACTGGTCGGCTCGGAGTCAGTATACTGTGATTGAGTGGGGTATTCATGTAAAACTGCGGCATGGTATCTCAGTGAGCTAGCACTATAAATCGGCATCAGTCCGGACTAGTACAAGCAGCCACACAAACACACACATGTACATGCACGTCGCGATATAAGTGCAATAATCTTGGACGCGACGTTAAACCCCATTTCACCTCACCTCACCTCACCTCTAAAATCCATCTAAAATGATACACTGAAAACTAGTTGCTTGCAATATCAATAGTTATCACAATAGTTTCTTTCAATATCAATAGTTATCGCAATAGTGATTTCCAGACCAATAGTCACCCCTTGCAAACACATCATGTTTGTGGTTTGGTTTGTATGACTTTGTATTTTGAACTTCTGTTTATCTGTTGAACTTATTGAGGTTCTGAAGGCTGCCACTATATCGCAGCTCTTAGACTTTTATCACTTTGGTGAAACTCACAAGCAGAGGGGTTATGAAAAACCATGAAATATAATCATGGTTCATCTAGGATTCGAACCCACGATAAAAAGTCATTTTAGGAACTGCTATAGGGCAGAAATTCTGCTGAAACATTGGAATGGAGGCTGTGTTGTTGTTGTGGCTATGCATTTTACTTAAACCGATGAGTTAAGGTTGCTGATAATTGAGTTTCATGATATTTTTAAATTATATTTCTCAGTCAGCTGTCTGGGTCATGGATGGCCCAGTCGTCAAAGGGGCTGCAATTCACTGTGCAGAGTTGCGTCCCTTGGGCACGCCAGAAGTTTATGATTGTGGGTTCAAAATTCCGGTTTGCCCCAATTATGTTTATGGATTTTTCTCCACCATACCCGTGCTCGTGGGTTTCACCAAAGTGGTAAATGTCTGAAACTTGCATCACTTCGGACTTTCCTCCCACATTAAGATGATATGCTGTGATATAGTGGCGTTAAACCCAACTCACTCACTCACTAACTGAGCTGTCTTACATATAGGAAATTAGAAAACAATTGTTTTTCTTAAAATTATATATTTTATTAGAAATTTCACAAAAACATTTTATCCATAAAAAAGAGTCATGTAATAATGTTTTTAGATCTGATTAATATACATTTTATACATATTTATATTTTTAGAATACTCCCATATTTGTTCAGTGAAGGATTTGCATATTATGTATATGTCAATAGACTGACTAGACACATGTCTCTCCTGGGCAGTGGGCAACTTTCCTCATCCCGAGAGAGTCTGTACACTGAGCCTTGTAATGAAATTCCACCGATTCCTACAACTGATCAACCTGATAAGGAGCTAATCAAATAGAGCAATATTACTGGTCCCGTCTTTGGCATCCTAGTTTTATAAAAATGTCGTTTTTGGTCTGACAAGATCTTCCAGACACATCGTCACCTAACACCCAAATCTGAAACTTTAACAACCTCTGCCTTTAACACATGTTGCATTATGAAGTTATTAGTTTCTTCAAATTTAAGTTTTCAATCATTCACAGAAATAAAAATTATATCTAGTTATAGAACATGTGCAGCACCTCCAGCTAGTCTTCCTCTATTGATTTCAGCTGATAATCAAAGCCGATCAGCTTTAAGCTCTGAATATTTAAAAAAATATACCTGGCTTATTCTTGGTTTTATTTCTTGTTTAATTTTTTATTTTTTATTGCTGTATCCAGGAAAAAGGACTCTTTACAAAATTAGTTTTTTTATTGCTGTGTTTGGAGTTGTGTATTGTGAGGATAATAGTGTCCAATTTCATTCATGACGTGTTTGGAATGAGATTTTCATGTTTTTTGGTAACGTGTATTTTCTGTCTATGTTCAGGAAATGAACATGCGGCTGTTTTTTAAGAAATAACATCTTAAAGATTCGAAAAGTAAGTATCCTTTGTTTGATGGCAAAACAAAACTTAGGAGCTTGTATTATTTGAGGTATTACACATTCATTTTTTGGAGTAGCAACCATTTAAGAGTTTATTTGATTTCCACTTTTTTTAAGTAACTATATGTCTATGATTTAAAGGGACAATACGTTGACTGTTTTGAAGCTTTGTTTGTTAACAATAGCCGATAACCTCGTGCTTACACAGCTCTGCTTGCCTGATACCATTTGACCACTCCGTCGTCTGTATAGCAAAATGTCAAGACTACTGAAACAAGTGTCTTTCGGGAAGAGTTACCTCCCTTATCAATGATCTGGATATTGTAAACAGCATAATTTTTTGTTGTTTTGTTTGTTGTTTAACGCCACAGTCAGCTATATGACAGCGGTAAACAGCATAAGATGACAATACACAATAAATAAATAAATAAATAAATAAATAAAGTTGTTGTTACTTGTCATTAGCAGCTTGGTAATGGCGAAACATTCACTGTCATCCCGTGGTGTTGTTTCATCATCTGTTTACAGCTGTTTTTGTTGGTTAATTTCAACCAAGTGCAGTTTTGACTAGCAGCATCGCTTCCTGACCATGTGACAACATCTGTTGATCACAGCGTAGCCAATCACAGAGCAAACTGTTAAAGAGCAGAAAGATGGAATTTGAACCGACCAGATATTGTCTTGTGATATTTCACCCACACAGGTGAAGTTTCAAAGTGTAAGATAGTGAAGAATGTGTATGCATCGTATGGCAAGCTCTCTGATATTTGTGGACTGTTTGTAAAGGACACTGATGACTGATTGAAGTTTGGATTAGTTGTTGATTAAATTGACGTTTTTTAACAATTATGGAAACATGAAAGCAACTACAAAATACTTGAATGAGACTTAACCAGGGTTTTACCGTGACTTATTAAAGTAAGTCCCAATATTTTATTTTAAGGGTCCTTACAGGCAATATGAGGGTCCTGTAAAGTAATGAAATGGTGTAGTGTACTTTATGTTTAGATAATTACTTCAGAGCCTAGAATGAATCAATGATCATGTGGACAGTGGTCATGATTGATGATTGATGAATTGACAGATACCTATAGCTATAACTGCTGTAGTTTAATGAATATTATTGTGCGTCCTTCGTGATGCAGTAACTATGTTTCTGCATCCATTCTCTATATTTGTTAATACTGCGTAAAGCCCTACTTAACCTTTTCACATCTTTAAGTCATGTTTTTGTTCAAAGATTTATTTGAAAATAAATTGATATTATTTCATTAATATGTCATTTGTCTTTGATATTCAATGCGTTGGTCCTTTGGTAATAATGAATTTCTTTTTTAACAGATTTATGAAAATTTATGCAATATTGGAGGTGGATTACAAGTTATATTACAAGTAATGCAATGTTGTAGGATGGGAGGGTTAGTTCCGGTACCTGAATCTTGTGGATCCTAAGCAGGACCCAGGTTTCCACAGGACTACATGGACATACAGTTAGTCATGTGATATATTAAAGGTGAAATGGGGTTTAACGTCGCGTCCAAGATTATTGCACTTATATAGCGACGTGCATGCACGTGTGTGTGTGTGTGTGGCTGCTTGTACTAGTCCGGATTGATGCTGAGTATACTGACTCCGAGCCGACCAGTCCTTGTTTTAGCCCCTTAATGCCGAGCGCCAGACAGGGTAACAACAAGTAACATCTTTTAACGTCTTTTGGTATGACGCGGCCGGGGATCAAACCCCGGACCTTCCGCTCTCCGGGCGGACGCTCCACCTCTAGATAACCTCTGATAAATTATATACTTCTCAACATTTGCTAAGCACCAAAATAGTCTTAGTCAAGGGTGTGATCCTTAGTAAATATTGAGTAGTATATGATGACTAACAATTAAAACAAATTGTCCATCGTACACTACAAGTTGCTTCATATGTTAACATATGCTTGCTGTAAGAGGCAACTAACAGGATCGGGTGGTTAGGCTAGCTGACTTGCTAGCTGAATATTGCTGAATGCAGCGTTAAACAACAAACAAACAAACAAATCATGTTTTCTTGACTTTGGCCCATTCATCCTGACTTTCCTGTGTTTGAAAATAGATACAGATTCAATCAATGTCAGTGTTAGGATGACAAGACTGTTTTATCTCTGTATCTAAATAGTTTGACCAGGGCTCCAATCAAGACTGGAGCCTGTTGGAAAAAGAGTTTGGCTGCAACTTGAGCGAATTAATCCTACTTTACTTGACTTGTCTACGAAAGTACCGTATTTGACGCAATAAGCGCCCAGGGAACTCTCAAAATTAATGATAGGGGGCTCTTATTGGAATAATATTTTGGTGAAAAAAAACAGTTGAAAGATCGTAAATTTCATGGTTTATGCTGACAGCCTGAAATGATACAAAAGAAAAGTCTGTGTGTATTATACCAGATTTTCAAATCCCCCAGCCCGACGGTCAGGTTATATTTCATATGTGAAAATATTCTAAATATTTCCCAATGATAAGCATTAATTCACATGTAAAGATGAATGATAAAATGTAACCAAAAAGAAACCCCGTTAGCTTATCCTGAGAAACATATGATTATAGTGGGCAGGCAGGTTTTGGTCAGGGCTGGCAAGTATTTCAGCTAGCCAGTCCTGTGGTCTGGCTGAAATTTTGGGAAGTTTCATACCCTGATTATACACGACAGATATATTTTCCAGAATTTAATTGCCCATAATTAAGGGTGCATATCGCACAGGAGTGAGTATTATACACGAAGAAATAAGTCTTGTGTACATTGATCAATTAGAAGGGGTGCTAATTGGGATTGTTCACTAGCCAGTATCTAGATATCGCTGTGGGTGCTTATTAGAGCGGGGCGCTTATTACGTCAAATACAGTAATTCCGAGGACCACTATGCAGTGGATACCCAGGTCTGGTAATAGTGGGTCGGTACTCAAGGTGTCATTGTGGATTGGTCCTGACCCTTATGTTGCTGTTTTAGGTGTATTTCAGGTCAAAATGATGATGTATTCGTCGAAGGAGAGACCAACAGTGATGAAGTCGGCTGTGGATAACCCCGTTGCTGATAACATCACTTTAATTGGAGATCATTGTACGGTTCTCGTAAAAAGGAATTTCAAATTGAAATCTAATCCGTAATTAATACGATTCCAAGATGTATCAATTTGGAATGATTGGTTTGATATGGAATATTATATTGAATTTTGATGGCTTGATTATGTGGTATATGACCATTTGTTTCTGATCGTGAATATTTTAAGAACAATTATGACACTACACTTACAGGAACAATGGTTCCTTTGAAATCAGCACTATAATTTTGAAGCTGTTTCTGAAACTAGGGTTTTCTGTGTTTGCTGATGATGGAGACTGGTTATTGACTTTGACGTCTTATATTTTATTGATTTTTTTTTCAGATGACAGAAAACATACACTAATACCGAGTTATTTATGAGTCTGAACCTAGTAGCTTGTTCATATCTGTTGTTCCAGATATTTTTTTCAGGTCACATATGTTTTGTTGAACTGTCTTGGTAATATGAGTTTCTGACAGACTGGGTAAAAATGCATATTGGTGCCATCATGTGTGAAAAGAGTTAAAGTACCTGAATTCCTGACATGGATGGATGGATGGAAATTCTGTATGTGATGCCAAGAGGCTTATGGTGCAGCAGCAACTTCAAGAACAGTCTCCATTAACTGATCATGCCTAGCTGGTTCTCGATCATGTGGCCACAGTCGGGCTGGAGTTGATGTTTTTATTGTGCGAGACGGCTTGTGTGTCGATCGGCATGTGACTGGTTAACAGTGAGGCCTGTCATAATGAAGGTATAGGGCGAGAGTTCATTAAGCAGTGGATGTTTCTTTCTGAGAGCTGCTTACAGGACCCGATCATTGAACCTTTGAATATTGCCAGACTTGTAGCTGTGTTTCTCAGATGTCGTGTTAGAATCCAGGAGTTTGCGAGTTGATGGCTGACATTTACATGAATCAATCAGCTTTGTTAGTTTCACAGAAGAAGAAGAACAACTTGTACACTGACAGTGAAGTGACATGCATGGGTTTGAAATTAACGAGCATGTGTTTGAAATTGACGACGAAATTGACGACAAATTTGACAGCTGTGGGGGAGAAGTTTCATGTTTGATATGAAATGTACACCAGGTGGAGGAAATATTGTTGTTAGTTGCTGAGTCAAATGTCAGAGGTTCTAATATCACTTCCCGGAGGAGGAGACAATATTTGTGCGTCTGCAATTACATCCCAGATGTTTATGATGGTGTTAAAGCAACATTCACGGTACCCTACTCTTGTAACTTGATCCCTCGGGGTAATTTCCTACGGACCACTTTCCACAAGGCAGTACCCTCATGGACTGTTTGGATGTAATAAAGATATTACACTTGTGAAATCACAAGAAAGTGTCGAGTTTTGTCGTGGAGATATTGAAATGTGCTACGATATCGTGTCAGGATGTGAGGTCACATGACCAGGTATATGTGTCGCAAGATGGCACTATCGGAACTGCTGTGTTCAGACATCAAACAACTGTTTGACTATTCCACGCCACAACTGATATCGCTCAAGAGTAAGACCGTGGGCATTATCAACGCAGGGCTGCAGCTAACCGTCATTGTTTATGTCATAGGGCAAGTGAACTTTTGTATTTTCGTAGCTCCTCCTGATCTGTCAGTACCGTTTAACCCTTATTCTTTTTCATGCCATGATTGTATCAACAAGAGACACGACTTTGTTCTTTCAGATTTTTTTGTATACTTGTCTCAACTGTGCCTTTCAATTTCAGGTGCCTCTTTTTAAATTGAATTTATTTTGTGGGGTTAATATATGTGGGTTATGTGCAATTTAAAGCCCTTTGATAGGTTTTACTGACCAAAAAATATTGTTTTTTAATAACTTGTTCATTTTCATGTGGGTTATTGAATAATGTCATTTATTTGTCTAAGTAGTTTTAATTAATATATATCGAAGCCAGAGCTGCAGATATGCTGCGTATTTGTGTAAAATACCCCCCAAACTATTCAAAACCCAATTACTTTCAATTAACTTGCATTCAGAAACGCATGCATTAAATGGAAAACTCAATTGTTTGAAAACGGCATGTGTAAATACCCAATGAAGCTTTCTCAGCATGTGTACAATGGAGCAAATGTCTGAAACACAATTATCAGCTAATTTACTTTCCGAGTCAAGCCTATATTTAGAACCGTTTAGTACATCTAAAACATTATTTCATAATTTTTTAAATCTCAAAATGCTTACTGATTTGGGGAATAACCCAATAGAGTGATGATTAGATGAGTGAAAAAATAATGGTTACCCAATGAAAAATGTAATAACCCAATTAAAATAGAAACCTTCAAGTAAAATCTCAAAAATTATTTGGAGCTCAGCGAAGCTAATCAAATAGACTCAGCTGTTATACATGCTCTCTGTTTTTGTGCAGGTCACGTGTAAGATCATATAGCACTTCTCATATTGCGTACTTAATCATGTCATGATATTTGATATTCTCATTTTTTTCCAGTACAACTGACTTATTAAAGTAATTTTATACTACTTTGACATTTTAAGGTATAGAGCAATTGATCAAGTAATGATAGTGCTTATTGATGTTGATATTATTTGAATCATATGTCTTCTCAGTAAGGGGCGGTCGGGTAGCCCAGTGGTTTAAAGCGTTCGTTCGTCACGCCGAAGACCCGGGTTCGATTCCTGACATGGGTACAATGTGTGAAGCCCATTTCTGGTGTCCCCCGGGGCGGTCGGGTAGCCTAGTGGTTAAAGCGTTCGCTCGTCACGCCGAAGACCCGGGTTCGATTCCCGACATGGGTACAGTGTGTGAAGCCCATTTCTGGTGTCCCCCGCCGTGATATTGCTGGAATATTGCTAAAAGCGGCGTAAAACCATACTCACTCACTCTGATGTCCCCCGCCGATGATATTGCTGGAATATTGAAAAGGCGGTGTAAAACCACCCACTCACTCACTTATTTTCTTCAGTAATGAGGGCTCCAATACATGGAATCAGATTGTTACTTTCGTATGCTCAAAAAAAGTTAAGGACCACTCGATTCTTTCATATCAATACAGTTCATCTGTAGTGCCATGAGATTAACTGTAGTAATATGAGTGCGTGAGTATGGTTTTAAGCCCCTTTTAGCAATATTCCAGCAATTCTAAGTCTGGACATTTCAGAGAAGACGTTTTCAAAACCGGAAAAAACTTATGAGTATATGAGCATGGTCAACACAATGATCTAAACATAAAATATCTCAAAAATGGAACAGTGAGTGAGTGAGTATGGTTTTAAGCTCCTTTTATCAATATTCCAGCAATATCACGGCGGGGGACATCAGAAATGGGCTTCACACATTGTACCCATGTCATGAATCGAAGCCGGGTCTTCGGCCTGACGAGCGAACGCTTTAACCACTAGGCTACCCGACCGCCTCCGGTTGTAATATGAAAGAATCGAGTTGTCCTTTACTTTGTTTGAGTAGCATATATGCAGATGACAAACCTGGCATACTTCAGCACTGATTAATAATTAAACTATTTCATTACTGGGATTCAAACAGTGACGATTGATTAATGATGGATGTCAGAGCCCAGATTATCGATATCAATATTATTCAGCAATAACCAGCAAAAATAGTTTATTGTTAATTCATATTTTGTTACCTGTGATTTAACCTTCACATATGTGCTGTCAATTTAACAAATATAATTTTGGAATGAAATGGGTTCTGGAATCGGAGTGAGTGAGTAAGTTGGGTTTAACGCCGCTTTTAACAGTATTCCAGTTATATCACTTGTCATGTGGAAAGACCCGGGTTCGATTCCCGACATGGGTACAATGTGTAAAGCCCATTTCTGGGGTCCCCCGCTGTGATATTGCTGGAATATTCCTAAAAGCAGAGTTAAATCAAACTCACTCACTCGCTCACAACCTTTTGACTTTCAAATAAATTTCCGTAACAAATAGATATCCGGTTCATAAACAACATGGATTTCAACATGCAGATTTTGGTGAACTGAAGGATTCGCAAAGCATGTGTACCGCCAGCTGGGCATCGAGAGATATTTCCTAATCTTTTCATGTCTTTAATCAAGGCACTTCCGTTTTATTACAATATAGATCTTGATTATCAATCAGATTGTCCTGACGATTGTAAGTGATATGAGAGACTGAATCTGATTGGTCAATAGGAAGGACATAGAAGGGACATAACTTGTAAAAGACTGGTGGAGCTACGATCGAGCCCAGAAATTCCAGCCTAGTTTGTCAAGTTTTGAAACTGGACTTTTACAGTCAGTTAACTCCCTTGCCTCAGGAAGATGTTCCAGGATAAGTCCTGGATAAGCTTTGTTCTTTCTCTGATATTAATGAACTCTGTGGGAGAAATCCTGAATAAATTTGGAGGAGATCGTTTTTTTTGTTTTGTTTGCTGTTTAATGTCGCACTCAGCATCATTCCAGCTATATGACGATGGTCTGGAGCCGACAAGCAATGATTAACATCATGAGCATTGATCCTCGCAATATGTATATGATGACATCAACTAAGTTCGGAATCTCCATGGGTGATGGATAAGTTTGTATCTCTGAAGTAGCGGATGTATAGAGATTCCAATCTTGGTGGGGGGGGCACGGGTGGCCCAGTCATCTAAGGCGCCGCGATTCGCTGTGCAGAGTTGCGTCCCTTGGGCATAACAGAAACCTATGATTGTGGGTTCGAATCCCGGTTTGCCCCGATTATGTTTCTAGGTTTGTCAGCACCATACCCGTGCGAGTCGGTTTCACCGAAGTGGTAAACGTCTGAGACCTGCATCACTTTGGGCTTTCCTTCCACATTAAGCTGACACGCCGTGATATAACTGAAACACTGTTAAAAGCGGCGTTAAACCCAACTCACTCACTAACCCATGCTTGGTATCATCATCATTGACTTGATCTTCATCCTTGCTGCAGGTGCCTGTAATGTATTGATTGTTTTGCGCTTGTATTGTGTAACCCTGAGATTTTGCAGACAATCCAGTTTCATAATCTTTACCTGTGCTCTCAACTATCCTACCTGATGTGATTAATAATTTAAAAAAGTAATTAAAACACAGGACAGCAATCTTATTGCAATAGCAAATGATTAATGATATCAGTGCAAACCAATTCCGCAGAAATCAAAAGTAAAATCAAATCATTCACTCAATTTTATCTGCACCATGAATCCCCTTCTGAAATACCAGCTTTTGGATGATTACTCTCGGGAACACCTGTGCATCAATATAAGAGAAGGGATGAGGTTACTAGGGATAACGGCCCTTTATCACCCGCTGGATATGTAAAATTTGAAAGTCATAGAAAACTTTGAAATATTTATATGAAAATTATAATACATGTTCAGATTTCTAACAGCTGGCCTTTTCTTTTTCTTATATTCTTGCAAATTTCGAATTTTCGATTAATTACCTAAGTTTATAAGTATGATTAAACTGGATAAAAAAACACTTATCTTCCCACCTTCAAGAGACAATTCCAAGAGCAAGTCAGTGATCTAATATGAATCTTTTGCCCGAAGTTTGTACTGTTTGTAGCAACATTCAGTTTTGATCATTGACTTTCCCATGTTCAAATATCAGGAACCTTTTCTGAAAATCTCTAAAATCAGTTAGGGGCGGTCGGGTAGCCTAGTGGTTAAAGCGTTTGCTCGTCGCACCGAAGACCCGGGTTCGATTCCCGACATAGGTACAATGTGTGAAGCCCATTTCTGGTGTACGATCCAAGCCGATGATATTGCTGGAATATTGCTGTAAAACAATACTCAATCAATCAACTATGATATCCTGACCAGAAGATTGTAACAAAACACTAGAAGTAATTTGGGAAAGTTGCCGTAGCACATGAAGCTGACACAGTGGGATTTATGACCTCACCTCACCTCACCTCACCTCACCTCACCTCACCTCACCTCACCTCAGACTGCCTCCGTGGTCTAATGGTAGAGCGTCCGCCCGGAGAGCGGAAGGTCCGGGGTTTTATGGTAAAAGATTGTACTTGTTGTTTCCCTGTCTGGCGCTCGGCATTAAGGGGCTAAAACAAGGACTGGTCGGCTCGGAGTCAGTATACTGTGTCTGAGTGGGGTATTCATGTTAAACTGCGGCATGGTATCTCAGTGTGCTACCACTATAAATCGGCATCAGTCCGGACTAGTACAAGCAGCCACACACACACATACACGTGCAAGCACGTCGCTATATAAGTGCAATAATCTTGGACGCAACGTTAAACCCCATCTCACCTCACCTCACCTCACCTCACCTCACCTCACCTCACTTGCGTGATCAGATGCCCTGAACTAGTTTCCACTCAACTAAACTCAACTCAACTCCTATATGAAACAGCCTAACATGAACACTCAGTATTTTGTAACTTTACCACTATTTCTGATAAATATTAAAAGTTTTGACATCACATATCAAAAACTCTGAAAGATTTTAATCTTCTTTGCATGTAACATATTTAATGCAGTCCCATGTGTATGTTAACAAAGCCTGGTGACGAGACTTCAGGTCAATAGAGACGTGTAATGCAGTCCCATGTGTATGTTAACAAAGCCTGGTGACGAGACTTCAGGTCAATAGAGACGTGTAATGCAGTCCCATGTGTATGTTAACAAAGCCTGGTGACGAGACTTCAGGTCAATAGAGACGTGTAATGCAGTCCCATGTGTATGTTAACAAAGCCTGGTGACGAGACTTCAGGTCAATAGAGACGTGTAATGCAGTCCCATGTGTATGTTAACCAAGCCTGGTGACGAGACTTCAGGTCAGTAGAGACGTGTAATGCAGTCCCATGTGTATGTTAACTAAGCCTGGTGACGAGACTTCAGGTCAATAGAGACGTGTAATGCAGTCCCATGTGTATGTTAACTAAGCCTGGTGACGAGACTTCAGGTCAATAGAGACGTGTAATGCAGTCCCATGTGTATGTTAACTAAGCCTGGTGACGAGACTTCAGGTCAATAGAGACGTGTAATGCAGTCCCATGTGTATGTTAACTAAGCCTGGTGACGAGACTTCAGGTCAATAGAGACGTGTAATGCAGTCCCATGTGTATGTTAACTAAGCCTGGTGACGAGACTTCAGCTCAGTAGAGACGTGTAATGCAGTCCCATGTGTATGTTAACAAAGCCTGGTGACGAAACTTCAGGTCAATAGAGACGTGTAATGCAGTCCCATGTGTATGTTAACTAAGCCTGGTGACGAGACTTCAGGTCAATAGAGACGTGTAATGCAGTCCCATGTGTATGTTAACTAAGCCTGGTGACGAGACTTCAGGTCAATAGAGACGTGTAATGCAGTCCCATGTGTATGTTAACCAAGCCTGGTGACGAGACTTCAGGTCAATAGAGACGTGTAATGCAAGACAAAAACAACCACAAAGTTTACAAACTTCTGTAGAGAATCTTGGGAATACATTCTTGCTACTCCTGATCAATGTTTAATAACACAACAGATTCAATTGGATTAATCTTAAGCCACCCTTGACAATATGAATTATTCATCTATTCAAGGCATCAATTAAAGCCTCTGTTACTGTGTAAACTCAATTAAGGCTGCATTTGTACAGATATACACAGAAAGGTGGACAATTTCTCCCGCTTAGACAATGAGTCATCAGGAGGATAGCATGATGTTGAGAATCTATCTATTGTCTGACAAAGTCACATGTAAACTGTTGTGGCTTTCCACAAAACGATCTTAGCTACTGTCTATGCTATGATCATCTTAGCACTATTAAGGTTGGATTTGAGAGTGAGTGAGTGAGTTCGGTTTTACACCTTTTAGCAACATTCCAGCAATATCACGGCGGGGGACACCAGAAATGGGCTTCACACATTGTACCCATGTCGGGAATCGAACCCGTGTCTTCGGGGTGACGAGCTTACGCTTTAACCACTAGGCTACCCGACCGCCCCTTGGATTTGAGAGTTCTGGTCGCTTCAGATGGAGGTGGCTAAGGGTACACTTTGTGTATGTTATGGTTTGGAGATATTATGCGTACTAAGTCAGTTTGTAGGTCTACAGAAAAATAAGCATTTTTTTAGCATTGGTTTGGTGTGAAGTGGTTGTTAAAAATCTATGTCTAGGTGTACCTGGTACTGTTTCCAGACGGTCACCCTCGAGGGAAGAAGGCATCTCTCCTTTCAAGAAAATAATTCAAATACAATATTAAGGCCACAATAAATTAATCTTTATATTTTTGTAGCAGGGCATGGAGTCATCCCACAGATGACATCCTTACCTTGTCAGCTTGCTGACGGGGTTAACCTCTTTGGTCATGTGGACAAGGCGTCCAACCTCTGATCACCGTGGTTCGAATCCCATCACGGGACTCGGAATTTTTTTGGCCGCTACATTGGCGCCCAACGTAGGGCCAATATAGCGGCCATAAAATTTGACATCCCTTTTTATCCCCCTGGTTCGACAACACTGGAGGACAGAGCGATCAGCATGTCGATCTGTCCACCATCTGATTTTCGTTTCCGTAGCAGAACTCCCAAACCCTTAATATTTCTTGTTGAACTTTCTATATAGATCATTCGAGTGGGGAACCGGTGTCTTCAAGATTCAGGATTTGTATTCTTTTTATTTTGTTTTTTTACATGATTTTTCATGATGAAAACTAGTTGTTTTTCGTTTCCTGAGCAGAACTCCAAAGTCTTGTTGAAACTTGCTATTTAAATCAGTTTAATTTATTTGTGAACTGGTGATCTTTAATGAGTTATATTTTTTATTGTCCCCCGCCGCGCCAAAGAGCGGAGCGGGGGATATAGTATTCACAACCGTCCGTACGTCCGTCCGTACCTCCCACCTGTTTGTTGCCGCGATATCTTAAGAACTAACGCTGGATTGTCTTCATATTATGAACTATGGTGTATATACAGACTCCGCAGACACCAGTCGGTTTTGGTGACCTTGACCCCATTTTCAAGGTCACAGCAGGCAAATCTGCTTTTGGAGTTGGAAAACGGTGTTGCCACGATATCTCAAGAACTAATCGCTGGATTGTCTTCATATTTGGAACTATGGTGTATATACAGACACCGCAGACACCAGTCTGTTTTGGTGACCTTGACCCCATTTTCAAGGTCACAGCAGGCAAATCTGCTTTTGGAGTTGGAAAACGGTGTTGCCGCAATATCTCAAGAACTAATCGCTGGATTGTCTTCATATTTGGTACTATGGTATATATACAGGCGGGGGACATTTCGTCACTTTGTGACAAATACTTGTTTTACTTTTTTTCATGACAACAATTGGGGCTTAAACAGATAATGAGGGTTGTGATCATTTCCGGAGCAGAACACCAAAATCGTTGAATATTTCTGAATGAAACCTGCAATTTTAGATCAGTCTAGTGGTCAACTGGTGTCTTTTGGTGATTTGGGATTTTGAAAAATTCTGAACAGTATTTTTTTCTTCACTGAAATAAAGGTATCCAGTGACAATGAACCCAAAGTATAAGTAGCCAAACTCCTTTTCCGAATTGCACCAGACCGGGAAGATATGTCATCTCCTGATCACTCTTGTTTTAGAATGTGAAGAAGGAGGCATTTTATTTTATATATTTTATTTTTTCAAACGAACATGCCATAAAAAAACTAAAGTAATATGAATGAATTGGATGTTCTTTAACTTCTTTTGAGTAGTATATATATTCTAGTTGTACTGATATAAAGCAGACAAGGTACAATGTTAAAGATGAGAATAATTTATACATGTTTATTTTAATTAAGACAGGCTCTCAGGAATGTAGAACCGTGATGATCCGGGGTAGAATAGATCTTCAGCAACCCATGCTTGCCGTAAAAGGCAACAATGCTTGTTGTAAAAGGTGACTAACGGGATCGGGTGGTCAGGCTCGCTGACTTGGTTGATGCATGTCATCATATCCCAATTACATGAATGGATGCCCATATTATCAATCACTGGATTGTCTGGTCCAGACTCAATTATTTACAGGCCGCCGCCACATACCTGGGATACTGCGAAGTGAAGCGTTAAACAGCAACAAACACACAAACTTCACAAAGGAATGCAACTAATTTCTCTGTGTTCTTGTTTAATTTTATGGACATGAATTACTGTCAATATGTCAGACCCGTGAAGATTCCGGGGTAGAATAGGTCTTCAGCAGCCCATGCTTGCCGTAAAAGGTGACCATGCTTGTCGTAAAAGGCGACTAACGGGATCGGGTGGTCAGGCTCGCTGACTTGGTTGATGCATGTCACCAATCCCAATTGCGTGGATTGATGCTCATGATATTAATCACTGGATTGTCTAGTCCAAACATGATTATTTACAGACCGCCGACATAAAGCTGGAATATTGCTGAGTGCGGCGTTAAACAACAAACCAACAAACCAACCAATCAAAATGTCAACTCTTTGGATTTGCAGGTATGCAATTGTTTACAAGAAAGGATACCAGGATTTTGAAGATGTCCAAAGTGCCGTTACCACCAAGGTGAAAGGAGTGGCCTTCACAAATCTCACAGACAACCCGGGTATAGGGACGCGGGTGTGGGATGTCGCAGATTATATTGTCCCCCCTCAGGTATGTGTTTGAACCAGTTGAGCTATGAGACAACCCCATAGAGTGTCATGTATCCCAAGCTCCTTCCCAGCGCGTGACACCTTCGTTACACTCTCGGTAACATCGCTGCCACCAGTTTGGGCGCGGCCATTACAAGAATCTTGAAATTTGCCCTCTAGCCCCAAATGTAGTAATGTTTATACTTTTGTTTATGTCTTTCGGAATGCCATCATATTTCTTTTGAAAAGCTCTACGACTGACCATGTTTTCCAGATGAATTTACTTTGTTGTTTTAATAATCAGATTGCTTCGAGATTGCAGACAAACGGAAAATCAACCAACTTCTCCCTTACATTCTTACCATATGAATGAAATAATGAAATAGAACTTCAAACTGACAAACAAAGAAAAGTAATTTAGCAGGGGTAAGTGTATTTGGTGTCACGACAGTCGTCACTTGTTTGTAAACATAACAGTCATTCTGTTGCGAGTTCAACTCCAAGCATGGTTGGGGCCACCTATCACAATGGGGAGTTTTGACTGGTGGCAGCGATAGTATAGAGAGCTCCGCGAACGGGCTATCACTGTGAGGAGCCTGCATGTTCCCAAGGCAAGGGAGTTAACTGACTGTTAAAGTCCAGTTTCAACCCTTGCCGAACTAGGACTTTTGTAGTCAGTTAACACCTTTGACTCGGGGTGATGATAGGGCGTGGATGTTTTGAATGTTGCAGACTATAGTGTCCCCTCGTTATTGCACCCTTCAATATAGCGCTAACTCGGTTATAGCACGCGGTAAAAGCATGGCTCCCAAAATTTACTAACATTTTCAATAAACTCAAGTTTTCCAATGATGCGATGTTTTCCCCCATCTCAGAAAACATTGTCAGCTGATCACCGCGAACACGTAACACCGGAAATACCAGTCAACTAATCCGAACTGAAGGACACAATTTGATTATATTATTATAATATCTGGTTATAAAAAAAATGTTCATTGTTTATCTGGAGTAATGTTTACAATATATTTTTTTAATTATATTCAAAATTTCATTCAATAATTATAATAATGTTTACAATAATTTTGGTGAAATGGTATGCAAAGTGATTGGTAGATCGCACAACTCACCGTTATTTACCGCTATTGACGCCTTGAAACGAACTTTAGTTGCAAGAGAATGGATATATACATATCGCTAAAGGTCATATATGAGGCAGTTTGACAAATAAATGTCAACATAACGTTTTCGCAATCGAAATACATGTAGCGCGGGAAGTCCCTATGGTGACTGGTCCAAATCGTTCCATACGTCAAAACATATCTTGCATACCATCTGTACCAAAGTGCTACACTTATGGTTCTTATAATTTTAAGTATATATGGTGAAGCTGCAACTAAAATAACACGACATTGGAATATATTATTCCTGATAAAATAATGTTTTCAGATACAATTTCTTCCGACCATTGCATAAAAATTCTTTGAAGTTGTATCATTGGGTATGTTTAAACTGAATCACCGGTAGATTGGGAGAGATGTGTGCCCGGCTAAATGCTATTTCCGGCTAAGATTACGAGAAAATACACACAGTAATCTTAATCTCTGCATATAAAACAATGCCTTGGAGAGCAGGAAATACATTTTAATTGGTAAATCATCATGTCTAGTGATGTTTTATATCAAATTTCATACTTTTATTGACCAAGTTTGTTTTACCTGTTTATTGACCTAAATTCGCTGAAGGGATACGATAACGCTCATCAATTATTTTTACCCTGAAGGTAGCGTTGTTTGTTTTTGAAAATGTCCGGAAAAATTTAAATGTCTGGTAAGCAATATTTTAAACCTAACATTTGAGATTCCCAATCGGACATGTCCGACGCATATGACCGTTTCCGGACCCCTGGTACCTATCTTGCACTTTGAATACATTTTCTCCAAACTACATACTGTGTGGATAGACCGCCTCCGTGGTCTAATGGTAGAGCGTCCACCCCCGGAGAGCGGAAGGTCCGGGTTCGATCCCCAGCTGCTTCATACCAAAAGACGTTAAAAGATGGTACTTGTTGTTACCCTGTCTGGCGCTCGGCGTTAAGGGGCTAAAACAAGGACTGGTAGACTGTGTCTGAGTGGGGTATTCATGTTAAACTGCGGCATGGTATCTCAGTGTGCTAGCACTATAAATCGGCATCAGTCCGGACTAGTACAAGCAGCCACACACGCACACATACACGTGCATGCACGTCGCTATATAAGTGCAATAATCTTGGACGCGACGTTAAACCCCATTTCACCTCACCTGTGTGGACAATTAAACACACCTGTCACATATATAAGAAAGGTCATCACTCCACCATCTATAACAGATGCATCATTTTATTTCAAATCAAATTTATTCCTCTTCGCCACAATGATTGTTCTTTTTCACTTCTCTCTTCCAGGAAAATAATGCCTTTTTTGTGATGACGAACATGGTCATAACACCAAACCAGACATTCTCAGAATGTGAAGAGGTGAGTTGAGATTTGTGTTGTCCAACTTGAGAAATTATTATATCATGTGAATATAAATTTATTGCAACTGAATCCTTGGCAATTGCCTGGTTGACCAAGCAGTTGTTTTGCGTTTGTTTTGTCAACCAAAAAACGACCAGGTCACACCCACTAGTATGATACTCTTTCCTGATTGGCTGATAATAGGGTGGGAGGGGCTTGTATTGCATTACTGGGGTGAAAGATGTCACTGAATTTGTATTTCTGCCTACAGCTTTTTGTGTTTATGATTAAATAGCAGTCTATGAGGTTCCTATATATAACTTATTTACGTATTAGAATGGACTGATTTTCAGCTATTCGTTTATATATTTGTCACAGATTGTTTTTCTCTCATGCCTGGTGGAATACTTTGTGGGATGAACAAGGCTTGTTGTACTCTGGCTTAGACATTTTATGTTTAGTGTATTTTAGCATTTATGGAGGTGTAAATGTTAAGAAACAGTGTGCACTTCTTGTGGATTGACACAGTGCGTACACCAATTTTACATTATACCTCCATAACCACAAAACATATAAAGTCGATAAAAGTGGTTTTGGTTTGTTGTTTAACGCCGCACTCAGCAATTTTCCAGCTATATGACGGCAGTCTGTAAATAATCGAGTCTGGATCAGACAATCCAGTGATTGATAAAAGTGGAAAAACTCCAAGGCTTCCTGAGGAGTTTTTCCACTTTTATCAACGAGTGTTGGGGGCGGTCGGGTAGCCTAGTGGTTGAAGCGTTCGCTTGTCACGCCGAAGACCCGGGTTCGATTCCCGACATGGGTACATTGTGTGAAGCCCATTTCTGGTGTCCCCCGCCGTGATATTGCTGGAATATTGCTAAAAGCGGCGTAAAACCATACTCACTCACTCACTCAACGAGTGTTGATATATTTGATATCAAATGACATGAGGGTGAGATTTTATTTATCATCCAACATCATTCTTCCAACTTTTTCATTTTGTAGACAGTAATATGCAGTGTCTTAAGTGTAAAAAGTACTGCTAACAGCTTCAGTAGCAGAGCCATAAGGGATGTCATTTGATTGTGACGTCATGGTAACTAATGTCGTCACAATGGTCTGCAAAGCATTGTGATGCAATTTCATTGCAGTGATATCTACAATGTAGATATCGCTTGATCTCACCCAAGCATATCTCCTGCTGGAGCCAGTTTTGGATGATAAAACACATTATAGGCGTTACAGAGCTAATTAATGACACTATCCAACAACAAATATCTTCAGTGTTACTATAAAAAGTGGTGGTCAGGGCAGTAGTAGATTAATTTAATATTCATTAGTATTTGAGTCTATGCACCAGGATCTTTCAATCATTTATCCAATGATGACTCCAACATGAGATACAACTTGCACAAAATCAAACATTTGGAAAACTTGTGTACAAAGTTTGAACTTTTCAGGATCTTATTGTACAATATTCTAACATTTCATAATATTGGTGTACAATGTTCTAACATTCCAGAATACTTGTGTAAATGTTCCAACATTTCAGAATATTGGTGTACAATGTCCTAACATTTCTGTATATTTGTGTACAGTGTCCTAACATTCCAGAATACTTGTGTAAATGTTCCAACATTTCAGAATATTGGTGTACAATGTCCTAACATTTCTGTATATTTGTGCACAATGTTCTAACATTCCAGAATACTGGTGTAAATGTTCCAACATTTCAGAATATTGGTGTACAATGTCCTAACATTTCTGAATACTTGTGTAAATGTTCCAACATTTCAGAATATTGGTGTACAGTGTCCTAACATTTCTGAATACTTGTGTAAATGTTCCAACATTTCAGAATATTGGTGTACAGTGTCCTAACATTTCTGAATACTTGTGTAAATGTTCCAACATTTCAGAATATTGGTGTACAGTGTCCTTACATTTCTGAATACTTGTGTAAATGTTCCAACATTTCAGAATATTGGTGTACAGTGTCCTAACATTTCTGAATACTTGTGTAAATGTTCCAACATTTCAGAATATTGGTGTACAGTGTCCTTACATTTCTGAATACTTGTGTAAATGTTCCAACATTTCAGAATATTGGTGTACAATGTCCTAACATTCCAGAATACTTGTGTAAATGTTCCAACATTTCAGAATATTGGTGTACAATGTCCTAACATTTCTGTATATTTGTGCACAATGTTCTATCATTCCAGAATACTGGTGTAAATGTTCCAACATTTCAGAATATTGGTGTACAATGTCCTAACATTCCAGAATACTTGTGTAAATGTTCCAACATTTCAGAATATTGGTGTACAATGTCCTAACATTTCTGAATACTTGTGTAAATGTTCCAACATTTCAGAATATTGGTGTACAGTGTCCTAACATTTCTGAATACTTGTGTAAATGTTCCAACATTTCAGAATATTGGTGTACAGTGTCCTAACATTTCTGAATACTTGTGTAAATGTTCCAACATTTCAGAATATTGGTGTACAGTGTCCTTACATTTCTGAATACTTGTGTAAATGTTCCAACATTTCAGAATATTGGTGTACAGTGTCCTAACATTCCAGAATACTTGTGTAAATGTTCCAACATTTCAGAATATTGGTGTACAATGTCCTAACATTTCTGTATATTTGTGCACAATGTTCTATCATTCCAGAATACTGGTGTAAATGTTCCAACATTTCAGAATATTGGTGTACAATGTCCTAACTTTTCTGTATATTTGTGCACAATGTTCTAATATTCCAGAATACTGGTGTAAATGTTCCAACATTTCAGAATATTGGTTTACAGTGTCCTTACATTTCTGAATACTTGTGTAAATGTTCCAACATTTCAGAATATTTGTGTACAATGTCCTAACATTCCAGAATACTTGTGTAAATGTTCCAACATTTCAGAATATTGGTGTACAATGTCCTAACATTTCTGTATATTTGTGCACAATGTTCTAATATTCCAGAATACTGGTGTAAATGTTCCAACATTTCAGAATATTTGTGTACAGTGTCCTAACATTCCAGAATACTGGTGTAAATGTTCCAACATTTCAGAATATTGGTGTACAATGTCCTAACATTTCTGTATATTTGTGCACAATGTTCTAACATTCCAGAATACTGGTGTAAATGTTCCAACATTTCAGAATATTGGTGTACAATGTCCTAACATTTCTGTATATTTGTGCACAATGTTCTAACATTCCAGAATACTGGTGTAAATGTTCTTACATTTTCAGAATATTGGTGTACAATATTCTAACATTTTCAGAATATTTGTATAAATGTTCTAACATTCCAGAATACTTGTGTAAATGTGCTAACTTTCTGAATATTGGTGTACAATGTTAAAACATTTCAAACTATTGCAGTACCATGTTAGAACATTCTCAGTACTGATGCACCATGTTTCAGGATCCTGGTGTGACGGATGGCCATTGTCAAACAGATGAGGATTGCACACCCAATACACCTGTGACAGCAGGCAATGGTGAGGATTCAATTATGTCTGCTCTTTGTGGAGATTACGGGTTAGGATAGGCCCCCTAGCAACCTCAGATGCAACCAAATGGATTGGGCTGATATGAAAATTTTCAAATTGGCAAAAAATTCAAACTTGATTAAATTTCATGTTTTACAGATTTGTATCCTCAAAATGTCTGAAGACAATTAAGTTATTTTAAAATTCAACAAGGGTACTGCATCTATTACTGGTTTTTTTTCGTGTATATAATACACCACCACTTAATGATGCCACCTTATTTCGAAAATATGCTATCCTTTTGCTCACGATATAACAGTTAAAGTTTGGATAACGTTTTCCTAAACATACCGTATTCGACATAATAAGTGCCCAGGGCGCTCTCAATATTAGAAATAGGGGGCTCTTATTAGAATATTATTTTGGTGAAAAAAACAGAGCTGAAAGATCGTAAATTTTGTGGTTAATGCTGACAGCCTGAAATGTTGACATACGACAGATATATTTTTCCAGAATTTAATTGCCCATAATTAAGGGTGCATATAACGCACAAGTGCGTATTATACACGAATAAATAAGTCTTGTGTACATTGATCATTCGGAAGGGGTGCTGATTGGGATTGTTCACTAGCCAATATATTAGCAAATATCGCCGTGGGTGCTTGTTAGAGCGGGGCGCTTATTACGTCGAATACGGTAATTATCACTGACTACACAATGTCTTCCTTTTTTGTAAAATCGATTAACTGGGATGGGGATCTGTAAGATGAGTGACTAAATGATCTGGGCCCCATTCCACATTGCGATCATAGCACTAAGGTGATCTTAACTTCTATACTGTAACATATACTGAAGATCGCTTTGGGGAACAGACCGTAGACCTAAATATCTTTGATATTGCATTCTGTTCTCTAAGGACAATAACCTCCTCCGTTGTCCACTGGATAGAGAGTCTGCCTGGAGAGCAGATATTCGATGTTTGATTACCTTCTGCATCATACCAAAAGACATTAAAAGACGGTACAAGTTGTTACCTTGCTTGGCGCTCGGCATTTAGTAGTCCGCTAAAACAAGGATTGGTCAGCTAAGAGGCAGTATACTCTTTCTGAGTGGGGTATTCATGTTAAACTGCAGCATGGTATCCCAGTGGACGAGCATTAGTCCAGATAAGTACAATACATGCAGACAAGCGCACACGTGCATGCTTGTCGCTATGTAAGTGCAATGATCTTGAATGCATCCTTCAACCCAATATGACCTCACCTAGTCCAGATCATTCTCATCCAAAGTATAAATTGGTTTCCATGGCAACCATATTGAAAAGAACCATCTTAGGCCATTCATTAATGTTGATGTTTGAATGGTTCTGATGCAGTGTTTCCCATTCTAAGCATGAGTTTTCATTGTGATGATTTTGCATCAAATGCATCTTTTTTTCTGAGTGAATTTAATAATTTAAATCCTATTTTTCAACCTTCTTTTACAGGTTATAAAACAGGAATTTGTATTAACTCAACTCGAAACAAGACCCAGAGAGTGTGTGAAATATATGCGTGGTGCCCCGTGGAGATAGACCAAGCGTGAGTTGCCTCCCCTTGATTTTATTTGAATGGTTGAAGATTCCTTCAGTGTGATATTGATGTTCACTAGTCATGGCTCATTATCCAGCTGTTTTGTCATGTGAGAAACACAAGGTGACAGTAAACATTTGATAGGGGCGGTTTGGTAGCCTAGTGGTTAAAGCGTTGGCTCGTCACGCCGAAGACCCGGGTTCGATTCCCGACATGGGTACAATGTGTGAAGCCCATTTCTGGTGTCCCCTGCCGTGATATTGCTGGAATATTGCTAAAAGCAGCGTAAAACCATACTCACTCACTCACTCACTCACTCACTCACTCACTCACTCACTCACTCACTCACTCACTCACTCACTAAACATTTGATAAATGATCAGATTCTCCTCTGTTGCCTACGTCACACAACCAACACCCCAGGAAGACCGGGGTTAGAATTGTCTTCAGCAACCCATGTTTGTCTTCAGAGGCAACTTACAGGATCAGATGGTCAGGCTCGGTGACTTGGTTGATGCATGTCATCATATCTCAATTGCGTTGATCAATGTTCATGATGTCAATCACTGGATTGTCTGACCAAGACTTGATTATTTACAGATTGCTGTCATATAGCTGGAATATCACTGAGTGTGGTGTTAAATAATAAACGAACAAACAAACACTACCAAACACTGACTCACATTAAGTGATTGTTCCCAAATACATACAGACAAACAAAATGTTCCCTTTTTTCTATATTTTATGAAACACACTGTATAAACTATACATGCTTCATATGAATCCGGTCCAAACAAATGCTTCTTCCAAAAGAAATGTAAATACAAAAATTAACTATCCCCCCCGACTTACGTTTTTACAAATGTGGGTGAAAACCTAATAATTAATTTATTGTTGTCTGAGTTCCAGAAACTTTCATTTTCTGTTTGTGTCAAATCCTTCTAGTCACCTCCAGCCCTAGAGATAAAAAAACTATCCAATTGATATTATTTCAGGTGAGGTCAAATTCATATCAATTCTGATCAAGAACTTTATGCCATGTGGCTTGGGGGACTAACCATCGATTATTCTGGATCAAATTATTTTTGTCAAATACCTGTGTATCCCTCGCACTTAGCTGTGATACAAAAATATTATTCAAAATGTGGCAGTTTCACCATCTCATCACTCTGTTTAATTAAAATAACACATCAACTTAAGGAATACCGGGTTAGAATTGATGCCAAAAAACCTATGCTGGTCATAAGAGGCGACTTTAGGATCAGGTGGTCAGGTTCGGTGTCTTGGTTGGTGACGTTGCATTGTACCCTGACGCCATGGATCGTTGCTCACAATGTCAATCACTGGATTGGCTGGTTCAGATTTGATTGTTTACAGTCCACTGGAATATTGATGAGTGCAGCATTAAACAACAAATGCACACACACACAAACACATCCGTTAAAAGACATTGTGCAATTCAGTGTCTTCGGAAACATATATTTTTGACAAAATATTGCTGTCTGTTACTGTGCTTATAGTAAGGACCCATGAAGACCTGGGTTAGAATTGGTCTTTAGCAACCCATTCTTGTCGTAAGAGGCATCTAACAGGATCGGGTGGTTAGACTCACTGACTTGGTTGATGCATGTCATGGTATCCCAATTGCATAGATCGATGCCCATGATGTCAATCACTGGATTGTCTGGTCCAGAGTCGATTATTTACAGACCGCCGTCATATAGCTGGACTTTTGCTGAGTGCGGTGTTCAACAACAAACAAACAAACAAACAAACAAAGCTTAAAGTAAGGTGGTGGAATAGCCATGTGGTGAAAGGATTAGCCCATCGCACCTGAAGGAGCCAGATTCTATGTCCCACACGCTTATAAGGTGTGAAGCCCATTTCTTGGGTCCAGTTCCCATGATCTGGCTGGAATATTGCTAAAAATGTTTTTGGGAATTGATATATATTGGTGTTTGACATATCATCTTCAAAATTATAATTTCTTCAAATATACTTATTTAAAATTGTGTCATTTAAATTTAAGTGAGTGAGTGAGTGAGTGAGTGAGTTTTACGCCGCTTTTAGCAATATTCCAGCAATATCACAGCAGGGGACACCAGAAATGGGCTTCACACATTGTACCCATGTCAGGATTCGAACCCCGGGTTTTGGCTAGATGAGCAAACGCTTTAACCACTAGGCTACCCGACCGCCCCTTTAAATTTAAGCATCACACCATTAAAGATGAGCCCATGGAGATCCAGGTTAGAGTTGGCCTTCAGCAGCCCATGCTTGTCGTAAGAGGCAACTGAGGGGCTCGGGTGGTAGGGCTCACTGACGTGGTTGATGCATGTCATTGTATCCTAATTGCAAAGATTGATGCTCATGATGTCAATCACTGGATTGTCTGGTCCAGACTCAATTAGACCGCCATCATATAGCTGGAATATTGCTGAGTGCGGCGTAAAACAACAAACCAACCAAACCAACCAAACCAACCAACCAACCAGACTCAATTACTTACCGATCGATATCATGAGGCTGGAATATTGCTGAGTGTGGGATTAAACAAAAAACAAATGAAGAGAAAGGACACCATTAAAGATTATTGACCAAGAAATCAGGATCATTTTAAATCGTTTGACCCTTGAATTGTTAGTTGAATGTCCTGATGGCACGGAACAAGAAGCAAGCAGCATGCGGTTTTATATATGTATTGATCTATTGATTTATTGATTCCTGTTTGTGCATACTGTGCTTATGGCATGTTTGTGTTTCAGACCAAAGACTGCAGTTTTACTAGAATCAAGAACCTTTACAGTTTTCATAAAAAATAATGTGGAGTTTCCAAAATTTTCAGTAAAAAGGTAAGTTTTTTATGATTCTAGAACATTCTTGTAAAAACGATATGTGAGCATTTGATTTCCCTTCTTAATGGAAATCTTGCAGACTCCTGAGGGAAATCTTGTCATAGCCGTGAAGTAAACTTCGTAGGCCTCAAAAAGAAATCTCGGCATAGCCGTGAAGTAAATTAGTAGACCTGAAGTAAACTTAGTAGACACACAGAGGAAATCTTGACTTGTTTGATAGGGATTTCGTAGAAGTTGACAGATGACAAAGTAGACAGAAATGTTTTATGGATAAAGAGTTGCTTGACAGTGTTATAAGAATCAATACCATAATGTCGCAATTACCGTATGATAAAGAAGTTGTTATCCTAAAACAATTTTTTGTCTTCTTTGGAAATCTTGACACAGCCTTTAACTAGACCTCAAAAGAAATCATGACAGTGCCTTGACGTAAACATAGTAGACCCCAAATTGAAATCTTGGCATAGCCTTGAAGTAAACGTAGTAGACCCCAAATTGAAACCTTGACATTGCCTTGAGGTAAACGTAGTAGACCCCAAATTGAAATCTTGGCATAGCCTTGAAGTAAACGTAGTAGACCCCAAATCTAAGTCTTGGCATAGCCTTGAAGTTAACGCGGTAAACCCCAAATTGAAATCTTGACATTGCCTTGAAGTAAACGTGGTAGACCCCAAATTGAAATCTTGACATTGCCTTGAAGTAAACGTAGTAGACCTCAAATTTAAGTCTTGGCTTAGCCTTGAAGTAAACGTAGAAAACCCCAAAATGAAACCTTGACATTTTCTGGAAGTAAACATTGTAGACCAAAAATCAAAATCTTGAAGTTGCCTTGAAGTAAATGTAGTAGACCCCAAATTGAAACCTTGACAATGCCTTGAAGTAAACATAGTAGACCCCTACAGGAAATCTTGGCACAGCCCTGAACAGGCATGCAATGTAACCTGAACATTTTCTTCTTGGAACAGTGATATCACATAAAGACACTGCTGAGAAAGCCTGAAATTCTACTAGCCCTTGCAATACTGTTACCTTTTGACAAAATGAGTTTGACATGTGGACTTCCTGGCTTTACCCCAAGAGGAAACATAAGCAGGCCCTTTGTGGATATCTTGACAGACCCTTGATGAAAGTTGGGTGAGTGAGTGAGTTGGGTTTTACGCCACTTTTAACAGTATTCCAGTTATATCACGGCGTGTCAGCTTAATGTGGGAGGAAAGCCCGAAGTGATGCAGGTCTCAGATGTTTACCACTTCGTTGAAACCCACGAGCACGGGTATGGTGCTGACAAACCTAGAAACATAATCGGGGCGAACCGGGATTCGAACCCACAATCATAGGTTTCCGGCATGCCCAAGGGACGCAACTCTGCACAGCGAATCGCGGCACCTTAGACGACTGGGCCACCCCTGCCCCCTGATGAAAGTTGAGGAATTGCACTGTCATAAAAGGATATTTTGACATCTTTCAACCTCTTCTCCTCAGAAAACTTGGATCAGTGAAACTAAAAGTTCACACACTTGTTTGCATCAATGATGACATTCCAATTAAATTTTCTATATGGCTGTCCCAGCAGCCATACTGAAAAAAATATTATGGCAATTCCGCAGCCATTTTTATTCAAAATGTAATGAAATTTGGTATGTGATTAGTTAGTAGTAGGACTAAACATGTGTTCCATTTTTAAGGGCGGTCGGGTAGCCTAGTGGTTAAAGCGTTCGCTCATCACGTCGAAGACCCGGGTTCAATTCCGGACATGGGTACAATGTGTGAAGCCCATTTCTGATGTCCCCCGCTGTAATATTGCTGGAATATTGCTAAAAGCGGCATAAAACCAAACTCACTCACTCACTGTTCCATTTATGTGATATTTTATGTTTAGATCATTGTGTTGACCAAGCTCATAAACTCATAAGTTTTTTTCTGGCTCTGTAAACATCTTCTCTGAAATGTCCAAATTGAGGAAGCTATACTTTGGCATGCATGTGTCTCCTCGTAATGTCATCATATCTTGTTCAAGTCAGATTATAGCATGTGTTTCTTAGTCATCAGTATCTGTGCAGAAAATATTTGACTATCAATGCTGACAGCAACTTTTGTCAAGTGATTGTCTTTGTTGACATTTTAGGATGTTCAGTACAGTTATTAGGGGAGTTGCAGTGCCTTTGGGGGAGGATGGCCAAGTCGTCAAAGGTGTGCAATTCGCTGTGCAGAGTTGCGTCCCTTGGGCATGCCAGAAACCTATGATTGTGGGTTCGAATCCCGATTCGCCCCGATTATGTTTCTAGGTTTGTCAGCACTATACCCGTGCTCTTGGGTTTCACCAAAGTGGCGACCGTGTAAGACCATCACTTTGGGCTTTCCTCCCACATTAAGCTGACATGCCGCGATACAGCTGGAATACTGTTAAAAGCAGGGTTAACCACAACTAACTCACTTACTCACTGCAGTGCCATGGGACTATTTTGTATATATATATGATAAAAAATAGTATCAAGAAAACAACCAATGACAATTAGGAATTCCACGTCTTGATATTCTCAGCAAATATGTTTTCGTCTTGTTACCCACGGCTGCTGGTAGTGGTTCCGCAGATGATGCATAATGGGACGAGGATGGATTGTGTGTGTTGTCTCTAGTGATGCATAAGCTATGCTGTTGGAGCACATGCGCTAACAAGGTCAAATATGATCCATCATCAATCAAAATTATAACAGAATATTCTACATCTGTGACAGAATATATCTTTATATGCTTATCGGATTGTTCTTTAATGCATTCCAACAGATGCTGGATAGTGGTATGGACAGAGAACAGAATTTGATATCAGAGATTAGCTTGAGGTCAATCCTGAAATATCAATAAGTTCTGCTCGTCTCATTAGGAGAAAGATGAGTGAGGGTTTTTCCTGAAGGTCAGGACAGAAGTTATGGTGTTACGTTCAGTGAAACATCGGCTGATATGGTGTTCTTGAAGAAGTAATGTTTCGCATAGGATTCTTGTGTGTAATTGATTGGTTTACTAAATACAAATAAATGTTGAATAAAATGAAACATGAGAGCAGCCTTTGTCCTTCCCATGGGTAACTTACTTCTATTTGAAAATTGAAAATTGAAATTGAAAGGCAGTCAATTAGGAAGGGCAGTAACCCTTTGAGTTTTCAGTTGAAAACTCTTTTTGTTCCTTCTCTGAAATTGGTTTGGGAGATTTCTGAAGAAAATGTTCTTGAACTTTCATTTTACTTTTATTTTGACCTCTGACACTATAGTTGTGCAAAACGGTCCTAAGGTCAAGAGGTCACTAAAAAAAGGACAAATTTGACAGAGGACCAGTTCTTTTATTAAATGAGCATTTGAAAAAGAGTGTTTTGGACCACGACTAGTTATTTCTAGCTTACATTGTGATCAGTTTTTCAAATTCATCTTTTTGGTAGTTCACAGGGCAAGTGAATATATTGCAGGACGAGTATAAATATATTATCTATTTGCCCTACAGGACAAGTTGGGTTTAAGAAATTTTTCGAGCCTTGTTAAGTTAATTAAATTAAAAAAAAGTTAAATCCCAAAGTAAAAAGTTGCTGTGAAAATTAAATATCAACCAAGTTTTTAATTTGAACTTGGAATTTTGTCAGCTGTTTTGTGTGTAATTTTCTTCCTCTTCTCAACCAGACGCAATTTGCCCAACAATGCCACGGACGCGTATCTACAGATGTGTAGAAACAATGCCTACGACACTGTGGACCAATACTGTCCTATATTTATACTGGAGACTATTGTCAACCGCACTGGACAAGACTATGCACGCATTGCCGAACAGGTATTGGTCTCCACCAGCTATGTCTGGTCTTATCTGGTCTGGCCCAACATGAACCTGTAGATGCCGGTTTAGGCCAGTTGTAGACATGAGCACCAAGTTCTTGTTTCTGTCAGAAGAATATTCAAACTGCAAAAATGAAAAAATATTTCAGCGTTTATTTTTTCATATTATGACTGCTCAATAATATACAATGTACTGCTAAAAAAATGTTGAGAACACACAATTTTTTCATATTACTTTTCAGCAAATTCACTTGATTTGGACCAAATTTAATATTCTTCTTTCATAAACTTGAATAAGCTTGAAGCATGGGAATGACTCATCTGCATTGATGGTAGAGGGAAACGTGATTCTGAGTTCAAATTTCTTAAAAGAATGACATCATTATCTGAACTTTGATCAACTGGTATTTTTCTCAAAACCATCTGTTCTGATGCCGAGTCTTGGGGAGAACTGGTTCTGCAGCATGTATCAGCCACAATCCTGCAATGCTTCTTGAGGTCCCATGCTTCGGTTGAAGTGTATATATACTTCATCACCATTGCTAACCGTTATTAATGTTGTCTTTCAGAAGGAACATTCTTGGCTTCAAAAGTGACAAAGCTTTGGGGAAGTGTCGATTCTCCCCTATCGATCCACATAATAAGTTTTGTCCAATTTTCATACTTGCTGACATTGTCAAATTCACAAGTCAAGACTACGCCGTGTTAGCGCTATCGGTAATTATCTATTTCATGAGAAAATTTCACCCTGCTGTGACTTCGGTGTCTGTCGTTATTTTGTTGTTTTTCGTTGAGAAATTTCCCATCTGCATCTCGACTGTTCCAAATATTATTGCTCCCAACTTCAGAAACCTTACACAAATATGTTGCCCAGTTTAATGTAGGATCGGAATAGTTTTGCATTATGACTCAAAACTATAACTCAATTTATTTTCAAATAGGAGTTCCTTGGTTGCAGTGACAACCATTTGGTTTCGATCATGCACGGGTGGCCCAGTCGTCTAACTAAGGCGCCACGATTCGCTGTGCAGAGTTACGTCCCTTGGGCACGCCAGAAATCTATGATTGTGGGTTCGAATCCCGATTCGCCCCGATTATGTTTCTAGGTTTGTCAGCACCATACCCGTGCTCATGGGTTTCACCGAAGTGGTAAACGTCTGAGACCTGCATCACTTTGGGCTTTCCACCCACATTAAGCTGACACGCCGCAATATAACTGGAATACTGTTAAAAGTGTCGTTAAACCCAACTCACTCACTCACTCACTCACTCACTCACTCACTCACTCACTCGATCATGTTGGTAGACATTTGGTAGGGGTGAACATTTCCCTCATTTGTGAATATTTTTTATAAAAATTCATGAAATTTGAGAGTTTTAAGAACTTTTGTCTCAGTTACTTTATTCAGTGTTCATGCAGGTGGGAAATTTGTTACATTAAATTTCATTAAATATTATCTTTTCACTTTAGGTATTGTTCTAATTGTTGTGGAACCCCCATCCAAGCTGATTGTTACGATTTGGTGATTCTATTCACTGCATGAACTTTTTGTGTGTTGAAGCATGCTAAGCATGGAAGACCATTGATTTGTGTTTTTTGCATAATACCAGTTGGTCATCATGATTATGCTGACATTTAAAATGTGCAGAGTTGTGTCCCTTCTCTGGTCTTCACACAAGCTCCTCACAGTGACATCCTGTTCGGGGAGCTCTCTATACTATCGCTGCCACCAGTCAAAACTCCCCACTGTGATAGGTGACCACAACCATGCTTGGAGTTGAACTCACAACTGATGGACCGTAATGTTTACAAATAAGCGATGACTGCTGTGACGCCGAATACACTTACGCTATCTAAATTATTTTTGGTGTTTGTCAGTTTGAACTTCTATTTCATTTCAACTATCATGTAATTGGTATAGTAAGAATGTAAGAGGGGAATTTGGATGATTTTCCGTTTGTCTGCAATCTCGAACCAATTTGATCAAACAAACAAGAAGTTAAATTCATCTGGGAAATATGGTCAGTTGTAAATTTTTTCAAAGTTCGCTATGATGGCATTCCCGAAGACAAAAACAAAAGTATAAACGTTACTATATTTGGGGTTAGAGGGTAAATTTCAAGATTCTTGTAATGGCCGCGCCCACACTGGTAGCAGCGATGTTACCGAGAGTGTAACGAAGGTGTCACGCGCTGGGAAGGAGCTTGCTCTACACATAGATTCTACCAGTGTGACCTTGACCTTTCACCACCTTTGTTTTTGTATATTCTATAATTTGGTCGTAGGCCCATGTAAATTTCAAACATTAACAGTTACATACCCGTTCTGATGGGTTTCACAAGATGAGGTACCCAGCATGTGCCTCATTTTGCTTTCCACAGAGTCGAAGCATCTTCATTGTTATATGACTGAAATACTGTTCAAATCACAATTGGCTTGTACTCCAGGATTGTTGCGTTAAATAATTCCCCCTTACATATTTCTTGCCATTGTAACCTGATGGACAGGATCGTTGCTCATGCTGTCAGCCACTAGTCTGTGATGCATGATCATGTATACAGCACACAGGTCACAAATCAGTTGAAGTTTAACAACGCTGGTCGCGGGGAGTCCTAGGATGGGTGACTGTGTTGGACAGCTTGACTGCTGAGAGTTTCTAGGGCTTCGGTCCTGCCCCACACTGAAGCACATGCACCACATGGTGTCTCCATGGGCAGGTGACTTAATGTTGAAATTTGTCACTGTTCACCCAGCAGTGAATGGGTACCCAGTAGGATGATGTGTTAATGTGACTGTTAACCCTCTTGCACCTAACAGGCAGCTTGGGTTGTATACTTCCTAGGAAGCTGAGAATGAAATCGAGTAGACCCTAAAATGGCCTTATCAATAGTAGTATTAGTAGCCTGACTAATCCGATACATCTGGAATATTGCCGACTGTGGCTCAAAACAATATTCATTCACACGCATCAAGAGCTAACGTTACTAACAAGCTCAAACTAATTCTAACTGTCAGATTTTGCCTCACAAAATTCACTGACAATTATGAATGTTTTCTACACCATAAAACCATTCCAGTGCCTAAAAGCATGTATTGATTAAAATTCTTTTTCAATTTGAAACTTGTCAAATTCAGTTAAGAGAATGTTCCACATTGCAATTCTTCAATTCCAAGTTAACTACATGTTTTTGCTCTCGTCTCTTCTTTCTTAAGAGGGTAATGTGTTGGTGTTTATGTTTTCAACATGATGGACTCCCAGACATGATAATCAAGGCATGCTATTTGTAATACAACTGGCTCTCTTGGCCACACAGAGCATGAAATTAATCTGGTTATTTATTGATTGTTCAAAGTTTTCAATCTGTCCTTGTTCATAATTGGGAATGTTTTGGCCAATCTTTTTTTCAAGGTTTGCATTAGAAAGTGTTCTTTTTCAATTCTGTGAATATGAAGCGTTGTGTTATGTCTATGTCTTACTTCAAGTGTTAATGTAAAGTGATTGTGTTGGTTTACATTAATCTCTTCACACGATGTTGTTAATTCATCAATGGGGCCAACCATTTGATTTCCGGGGGCACGGATGGCCCAGTCGTCTAAGGCGCTGCGATTTGCTGTGCAGAGTTGCGTCCCTTGGCCAGCCAGAAACCTATGATTGTGGGTTCGAATCCCGGTTCGCCCCGATTATGTTTCTAGGTTTGTCAGCACCATACCCGTGCTCATGGGTTTCACCGAAGTGGTTAACGTCTGAGACCTGCATCACTTCGGGCTTTCCTCCCACATTAAGCTGACACTCCGCGATATAACTGGAATACTGTTAAAAGTGGCGTTAAACCCAACTCACTCACTCACTCATTTGATTTCCTGAGGGGGGCCTGGGATTTTGTATCCAGATTAGATATTTTTTGAGCTACAGATATAAAACCATTTTCTTTATTTAAGACTCTGAGCCTGAAGTTTCTTTTTGGAAAACACTCTGCAAGAATGTAATTTTTGTGGCAGTCAATTTAATTTTTTTCAAGACTAAAGCATTAATATTCGTTTCCAAAATGATGGGGCCGTTTAATTTTTTTGATAAAATCCCAGAAATAATATATAAGGGTTTACAAAAGTCATTACAATAAGCACTAAGATTGCAAATGGGAGAGGGTTACTAATTTCAGAATGGGTAGTAAGGTAGGTAAGTATGGTGTGTGGGAAAGTCAAGTCATACTGATCAGAGTTGTCAAACTACATCTTGCCTGTTCTAACAACAAAGGGGCGGTCGGGTAGCCTAGTGGTTAAAGCGTTCGCTCGTCACACCGAAGACCCGGGTTCGATTCCCGACATGGGTACAATGTGTGAAGCCCATTTCTGGTGTCCCCCGCCATGATATTGCTAAAAGCGGTGTAAAACCATACTCACTCACTTATTCACTCTATCAACAAAGTGGCCATAGGTAATTTGAGTCAGGTGTCCGGGCAAACAATCTTTTTCTTCATTTAACCTCATAATAGATGACAATAAGTATAGAATTTATAAATGATGAAGGAGGGAATCAGAATTGTAAAGATGAAATTATAAATACCAAGATTTATACACCATCTGTCCTAAAGCATGGTGATATGAGCTTGCTCAACTTGCTGTTATATCGTGGCCTATGTTATAACTGCTTCTGTGCCATGTTTCAGGGTGGTGTCATACAGATTGTTATAACCTGGGACTGTAACCTTGACTACAGCGTGGATGATTGCGTCCCGGAGTACACCTTTAGGAGACTGGATAGTGACGATTATAAAGTTTCTAAAGGATATAATTTCAGGTAAGGTCAAATTGATATCAGTACTGATTTTGTTTATCCATGAAAGCATTGCGTGATGATGCTGGTGAATTTAGTCCTCACTTGTTTGTGTCTGTGTGAGTTGAACTATACAAGCATTGCTTGATTGTGTTTGTGAAGTTTATTATGAAAGCACTACTTGATTGTGCTTGTGTGAGTTTGACAATGAAAGCATTACTTGATTGTGCTTGTGTGAGTTTGACAATGAAAGCACTACTTGATTGTGCTTGTGTGAGTTTGACAATGAAGCACTACTTGATTGTGCTTGTGTGAGTTTGACAATGAAAGCACTACTTGATTGTGCTTGTGTGAGTTTGACAATGAAGCACTACTTGATTGTGCTTGTGTGAGTTTGACAATGAAAGCATTACTTGATTGTGCTTGTGTGAGTTTTACAATGAAAGCATTACTTGATTGTGCTTGTGAGTTTAATTATGAAAGCATTACTTGATTGTGGATGTGTGTACAACCATGAAAGCATTACTGGCTGCAAATGCCAGTAAATATTCCCAAATAGGAATTAAAAAATTGGGAATTTAAAAAATCTCAATTTATGTTAATATGGTTATACTAATGAGATAGCTTGGTCAAGGTGACCTATCGGTATATTTCACTGGAAGTTAGGTAATATAGGACCAATGTAGAGGAAGTGATCAATTTTACATTAGCGCATTGAAAACAATTTTAAGATACTCAGAAATTAAAGAAAAAAAGAACTTTTAATATATATATAAAAAAATTACAAAATATTTTTTCCCAAGGGCAGTTTTGAATCCTAGATAAATCCATTGGGTCTCTTACTGCTCTCACGAGTCCAAATTTCCACATTTAGTTTTCAAACTCCCAAACCTCAGTAAGAAAATCCACTTACATAAACATTAAACCTTCTGTAATTACTCAGCGACCAAGCAACAATCAACACTAAAGTGCACAAGGTACAACTGGGACATTGAACAGTAGATTGTCTCCTACTGCAGAACAAATGCCTCGCTCTTTCTCCAAGTAGTCATAGCCAAGAAAGGGCAAAGGTTTATGAAAACTGTCTCCAAGGCAGACGAATCTTATCTTGCACCATGACAATATAAACGCACACAGCACAGTTGTAAATTGGATTTTTAAAAAGTGATGTACATAGGAACCCTGTTTATGTGGACAGTCCTGTTAGTTGAGAATGGCTGTATTACCGAGTTTGATTAGAATTCTCTCCCCTGCCTCTGTACTTTTAGACCATGTGAGTGAGTTGGGTTTAACGCCGCTTTGAACATTAAACTGGGCATAAAAACATATACTCACTCACTCTTAATTTTAACTGGTTTGTCAAAAACAAGTGAACATATTTAATTGGAATTGTTGGATCCTTTTTTGGAATTGGGGGGCACAGGTGGCCCAGTCGTCTAAGGCGCCGCGATTCGCTGTGCAGAGTTGCGTCCCTTGGACACGCCAGAAACCTATGATTGGGGGTTCGAATCCCGGTTCGCCCCAATTATGTTTCTAGGTTTGTCAGCACCATACCCGTGCTCATGGGTTTCACCGGAGTGGTAAACGTCTGAGACCTGCATCACTTCGGGCTTTCCTCCCACATTAAGCTGACACGCCGTGATATAACTGGAATAATGTTAAAAGCAGCGTTAAACCCAACTCACTTTTTGGAATTGAATGTCATCTAGGAAATGATTTCAAGTAGAACACTAACCATTAGCTGTGTTGATCAGATTGTTTAGGGACCTGAAAATTGAAAAATACACAAACAATTTCATCATGCCATTGATGACAGATGTAACAAGATTTGGTGTTGAAGATGATAGTGAGGTATCGGTCATGAGACATTGCCGTGGGTGGTTGAGAAGCAGATGATTAAACCAGAGTGTCATCCCCTCTGTCTTGAGTTGGTTCTTATCCATCAGTGTGGCGCCAAGCCAAGTAGTGTCTCAGACTTTAAGAAACTACATTTGAACTTATTACCGTATATCGCTGTGTATAAGGCGACCCCACGTATAAGACGACCCCCCTGTACACGCCTTAAAAATCAACCCAAAAGCCTATACTCCGTGTATAAGGCGACCTGGAATGAAACACATCACAAGTCTGATTGATATTCCGGTAGAAGATTTAACGTGCTTTAACGTTACTTTGGAGATTTAATGTGCGCTTTCCGACTGATGCGTATTTCGCACACATCACAAGTGCGCACACAAACCTTATATATGCAATAAAAATATGTTTATCTTGCGTTGTTTTTTTTCTACAATGATAGGTCGCGTGTGTAACTCCGGCACACGTCGCCATTTTGTGTTTACACGGTACGACACCAAATTGGTGCCCGTAAAATAAAATTCATTTATGAAGTAATAACATATAAGAGACAATGGTGAGTAATTTAATCGCCAATTAACTATGTTGTAACTAACTAGGCTTATGTTTGCTTCACATTCAGCGTGTTTATTCCACAATCACTTGTACACACCGTCTCCAACACTTGTTAATACAACTGTAAAAACAGCGGGAATTGATTTCAGCTTCACCGGTTATCACATGTTAGGTCACATGTGCAATATGCAAATGATTACCGGTACTTCCGGCTCTCTACTCACGGATGTTGATTGTTTTACCGTGTCAGGTGGTTTGACAATCTGCATCGAGGAGAGAGTCATTTCAACTTTATTTGCAGAAATTATTAAACTTTATTCAAGGAAAAGAGATACAAAATCATGTTTATGTATGGAAATAGTTCTTGGAACAGTTATTTAGGACGAAATGCGAAGTTTTATTGTCAAATGCTGGGCTGGCTATCGGACGCCAGTTGACATCGCCAGTGGAAAAAAATGTGAGATCTTCGACTCCGTGTATAAGACGACCCCCCTTCTTAGCCCCCTCATTTTAGGTACGAAAAACTCGCCTTATACACAGCGATATACGGTACTTTATGTGTTTACGTGGCATTTGTTTTGCTAACCAAGCAATTGTTTTGGCATTTTTGTTTCCAGAACCCCCCAAAAATATAAGGCTACACCAACTATCTGTTGCTTGCTTGTTGCATTATTGTGCTGAACAAGGTCACTGATTTCAAATGGTTGTCTACAGGTTTTTGTGTTATAAGCTTTTGTTTGTTTGTTTGTTTGTTTATCGTTTGTTTATTGTTTATTGCCACACTCAGCATTATGCCAGCTATGACTGTGGTCTGTAAATAATCGAGTCTGGACCAGACATTCCAGTGATTGACATCATGAACATCAATCCACGCAATCCAGATACGGTGAAATGCATCAACCAAGTCAGCAAACCTGACCATCCGATCCCGTTAATCGCCTTTTACAGCAAGCATGGTTTGCTGAAGACCAATTCTACCCCGGATCTTCACAGGTCGGATTCAACCTATATATGTGCTTGGAGATATCACTACAATAAAATTGCATCACAATGCTTTGCAGACCTTTGTTGCATCATCGGTTACTGTGACGTCCTGATCAAATGACATCACAAAACTCTCTGCCTCTGAACCTGTCAGCTGTACTTTTTACACTCAAGACACGTTTTTTCTTGGTGACAAACTGAAAAAGTTGGAAAAATGGAAGAATTTTTTATGATAAATAAAATCTCACCCAAGTGTCTTTTGATATCAAATATATCAAACTCGTCAAAAAAACTCCTGAGCACATGCAAGCTTTCCTAAGTTTTCAACTTTTATCGATTCATCTGTGTCCCTCGCTGTGATAGTGCGTGAATACTGTACAGACAGTGGCAGAACCATATTCACTGAATACATTTAGGTCCGCTCCTGGAAGCAGTTTGTGCAATTAACACAGCAAGCTCTCTTTTAATTTGTGAAATCTTACAAGTGACTTTTTAAACTGCATATTTTTTTGTGAGTGTGAATAGTTACAATTTTTCAGAACTTTCTTCGAAATTTAAGTCTGTCCTTAACTGACAAGTTAACATTTCTTAACAAAGGTCAAACAGCTTGATAAGAAGTAAACTCAGTCTTGTCTCTCATTACTGATCTGGAGCTGAAATAAAGAGGCAGTTAGTTGTCCGGAACTACAGATGTCAAGAAGCCTGGGTGTGATGAAGGTGTGTTAGGGAAGGAAGATCACAGTGTACCTTGTGGTTCGTCATTATGTAGTTAGGTTTATGGAGAAATAACGAGATTTTTAACTCATTTTTCTATCTGGTTCAAAGTTGCAAAAATATTGGGGTGACAGCCATGAAGTATTCTTGGGGATTGGGATTTTGTGTGGAGACTGGATATATTTTCGGCAAAACCAGACATGTTTTTAATGAAAACTATAAGTCTAAATACTTTTTTCTAAAAAAAACACCTTGCATCAATGTATGTTTGTGGCATAAAGTTACTTTTTTTAAGCATAATTATTTTTTTCAAAAATTCTCTGGGATGATTTCTCCTTTTCGAAAAAAATCTCATATTTAGCTCACCTGACTGAAAGTTGTGTGTGCTTGCATCATAGCCTGCTTCTTGATTCCTATATTCAATATGGCTGCTTCAGCTTTGTGGTTTGACCATGGTCTTATATTATCACAAAATGCATTTATTTGCCCTGTACACATAATCTCTTCAGAAATTTACAGCAATGATGTTCAAGAGATTTGAATCTGAATTTCAATATGGCAACCACGGCAGCCATATTGAAAAATCTATTTATGGCCTTTACTCAGCCATTCTTTTTCAATATGTAATAAAATTTAGTTTTTCATATTGGCTATAGATTATAGAAAAATATGTATTGAAAGAATTCCCAATACACAAGAATTTGAGTTGTCCAGGGAACAAAACACAATTCCAGGATACATCATAATCATTAAGGTGTCACACTTGGCTGAGCGGATCTGTGTTTTTCATTTGTGACAGGATCCACTGGTCTTAGGTTTGAATCCCAGATTTGACCTGTTTTTTGTCAGAAGCACCATCCACACCACCATGATAAAAATGAACTATTGTTCAATGGAGTGTTTACGATTTCCTGATTGACCCTAATCTCGCGCTCTGCCCCTCAACCTTTATATTAGATTGTCCCGAGTTACATCCTAACTGTTACATTTACATAAATTTATTGCACTTCACATGTGAAAACACTAGTGTATTTTTTGTCTGTCACAATCATTTTCAAGCACCCTCTGAAACAGTCTTTTGTAAGCAGCTGTTTTAATTGTTGTGCTCTCTGTTTGAAGCTGCAGATAAAAAAATAGCTTTAAAACTTGTAAGTATTTGTTGATTGAAAAGTAGTTTAAGTCAGTTTCAATCAATCAATATTGCATCGAGAACAGTTGAATTCTCTTTGAAATTGATCATGTTGAAAAACATTGAGATTAGAAGCTTGGAGAATGTCAACCTTTTTTTATGAAAAAGCCAATAAATAAAGATTTCATGACAGTGTTAAAAGATAAGAAACACTTGCAAATTGACAAAAGTCAGGATTTCAGGAATTTTAAAAAATGGGTGAACCCAGTGGAGGTACCAAGACAGTATTTTGTTTGTTTGTGTGTTTTTTAACGTCGCTCTCAGCAATATTCCAGCTATATGATGCCAGTCTGTAAATAATTGAGTCTGGACCAAACAATCCAGTGATTGACATCATGAACATCAATCCACACAAGTGGGATACGATGACACGTATCAACCAAGTCAGTGAGCATGACCACCCAATGCTGTTAGTCGCCTCTTACAACAAGCATAGTCGCTTTTTTCGGCATGCATGGGTTGTTGAAGACCTATTCTAACCCAAATCTTCACGTGTCACCAAGGCAGTAATAGTTGTAAGCATATGAGATAAAGACAGCCGAAATGATGTAATATTATTATTTTTTCTTGTGTGTTCTTCTGAGAAAATGCATCATACAAAAAAACAATGTGCAAGAGTTGGGTTTGATGAACAGTCCAAGAAATACTAGGATCAGTAGAGTCACTGAAACAACATTGATGATTTCTTCCACGCTTGTGCATCGTGCATCACACGGCAACATGTTTTGTACATGTACATGGTGTGTACCAGATAACCTGACATAAGAATAGGGACACGGAAACTGACACAGATAGGAAACAGGAAATAACACTGTTGTTTAAGATGGAAATGTTTCATTAGTGTTGAAAATGTTCCATCAAGAGCGGGGGCACGGGTGGCCAAGTCGTGTAAGGCGCCGCGATTCGCTGTGCAGAGTTGCGTCCCCTGGACACGCCAGAAACCTATGATTGTGAGTTCGAATCCCGGTTCGCCCCGATTATGTTTCTAGGTTTGTCAGCACCATACCCGTGCTCGTGGGTTTCACCGAAGTGGTAAACGTCTGAGACCTGCATCACTTTGGGCTTTCCTCCCACATTGAGCTGACACGCCGTGATATAACTGGTGATATAATGTTAAAAGCGGCGTTAAACCCAACTCACTCACTCACTCCATCAAGAGCACAATACCCCTTCTCAATAAATGTTCACAGTGGCAGAGGCCCTATAGTGAGAATTCAGTTTTATGAAGACCCAGTTTGTTGCTAGCATGGACTTTTAATTCTCAGTTTCAATTTTGTCCTTTAATATACTGGAAGATTGACGATCCTACCAATAATTCTGCCCAGCTTGTGAAGATTTGGGGTGGGGCTCCAGCAACCCATGCTTGCCATAAAAGGCGACTATGCTTGTCGTAAGAGGCGACTAGCGGGATGGTGGTCAGATTCGGTGACTTGGTTGATGCATGTCATTGTATCCCAGTTGCGTGAATTGATGTTCATGATGTCAATCACTGGATAGTCTGGTGCAGACTCAATTATTTACAGACCGCCGTCATATAGCAAGAATATTGCTGAGTGCGGCGTAAAACAACAAACAACCAACATCCATCGTCCAGGTCCAAATAGATCTCCAGTGCCCAATGCTTATCTCCCTGTAATTGTTCCATGTCTGAATAGATCTCCAGTACCACGTGCTTCTCTCCCTGTGGAGATTCTAGGTCAGATCAGATCTGAAGTTATACCTTTTTTTTGCAGATTAAAGCCATCTTGACATTTACAAGTAGCCACTTCAGATCAATAGAAAACAATTTTTTTTGGCGAAAAACACTGGCTAAGTCCCTCTGACATTACATAAAGACAACTGGTTTGAACAAACCAGGGTGATGAGAATTCAAGTAATGAACCGATGTTTAAACAAATCAAATCCTTGAAACAATTGCCCTTTTATTCCTGGTTCCCCTGTCAACATGTTGAAAATTTATCTAATTTGAAATCCTTGAGTGGAAATCTCTCCCCAAAGAACTGCTGTCAATGTCTGTGGATGTCTACCATTAAGCCATTACCGCTGTCAGCCATCTTGCTTTTGTCTCTGCCAAACTCTGGCAACTTCCTCCGAGACAAAATTCACAAATGTTTGATCACAGCATACTGATTGGCAACTGTTATAGAGGGTTCTTTTTGCCTGTGATGCTAAATGTTTGAGTTCCATGAATTGTTTCGTTTCTATGCTGGACTGACAGTTGAGATAAGAAACAGCCTGTGAAATGCCGTTGATCATACACTATCTGTCGATCTGGGCAATATCTTTCCTTTCTTTTTCTTGTATCGGCTGGGGCGGTCGGGTAGCCTAGTGGTTAAAGCGTTCGCTCATCACGCCGAAGACCCGGGTTCGATTCCCGACATGGGTACAATGTGTGAAGCCCATTTCTGGTGTCCCCCGCCATGATATTGCTGGAATATTGCTGAAAGCGGCGTAAAACCTTACTCACTCACTCTTGTATCTGTTTAAGTGGCAGCGGAAAAATGATTTTCATTTTCACGTTTTTGTAAGGGTTTGAACAACTTAATGCACAAGATTTTGATGACTTACAATTTGAAATGAATAATCTTCTAGTTGTTTTCATTCATTGGTTGTGGTTTTGTTTTGCAAGAGTATCCTCATCCAGTTGGGGGTATTAAAACAATATCTTGTGTTCAAAATGTGTAACACGTTCAAATTGGTCAGATTCTCTCTGTGGAGGTTCCAGGTCAGAATAGATATCCAGTATGCAATGCTTGTCTCCCTGTGGAGATTCTAGGTCAGAATAGATCTCCAGTACCCCATGCTTGTCTCCCTGTGGAGATTCTAGGTCAGAATAGATCTCCAGTACCCAATGCTTGTCTCCCTGTGGAGATTCTAGGTCAGAATGGGAGTATGAAAACAATAGCTTGTGTTCAAAATGCTTCACACGTTCAAATTGGTCAGATTCTCAAGAGGCTAAGGAATTTGGTATAAATGTAACAGTTATGTGGGATTAATCACGTTTGACAGATGTATTTTTTATTACTCCTGATGGTATTGATTTGGGGCAAATGGAGGTCCACTGTTGGTTTATGGGGTCACTTACGCATTGAAGAAACATTTGTATCCTTTGTGGAAACTCTGCTATTATTCTTTGTAAACGTAGACTTGGATGCATTGATCTTTATGGATGTAAGTAGGGAAGATGATATTCCCACATGTAGTTGTAGCCACCACTCTGAAGTCATTAGTTCAGTGTCCAAATTATTGTGGTATTCGATTTAATCAATATTTATTTCCAAGAAAAAGGAATGGGATTGGTGAACCTATTTAAACACCTCTCCTTACAAAGAACATTTATCAATTGATAAGAGTAAACTGTACGTAAAATATAAATTTAGATTAATTGTGCCTACTGTTGCAAATATTATGATGATATACAAGTCACACACAAATACATGCATACATATATCAGTACATATACAAGCAGCATATCACACATACAAACAACTATTTGATCGATGTAATCATTGTGAAGACATATTTAGATTTTAAATCTTTTAGATTTGGCAATGAACAAATGGACAGATTGTACAATAGCAGTATTCAACCAAATATTTATGCCCCCAATGTGAAGAGTTAGGTGAGAGCTCGTTTCCTGAGCAGAACCCCAAAACCTTTGAATATTTCTGGATGAAACTTGCAGTACAGATTAGTTTAGTGGTGAACTGGTGCCATTTGAAGATTTGGGATTTATATGGTTTGGTTTTTTTAAAATTGTTTTTATGACAAGTTTGACCTGTACTGAAAATGAGGGTCATGCTCATGTCAGGAGCAGGACTCCAAAACCGTTGACTATTTCTGGATCACCACTTGTTATTCAGATCAGTTTAGTGGTGAACTGGTGCCTTTTTATGATTTGGGATATTGAAACAATATTGAACAGCACTAAGTTTTTCTTCACTGACCTGAAGGTGTCCAATCAGTGCCTTTTTGAAACCAGCTTACATGGTAGAATGCTTAACATCATCTGGTAACAGCATATCACAGTACCGCATTTGACGTAATAGGCGCCCAGGGTGTTCTAAAAAGTAGAAATAGAGGGCTATTATTAGAATATAATTTTTGGAAAAAAAACAGAGTTGAAAGATCGTAAATTTCATGGTTTATGCAGACAGCCTGAAATGCTACAAAAGAAAGGTCTATGCGTATTATACACAATAGGTATATTTTTCCAGAATTTAATTGCGCATAATTAAGGTGCATATAACCCAGGAGTACGTACTATATATGAATAAATAAGTCTTGTGTACATTGGTCAATAGGAACAGGTACTAATTTGGATTGTTCACTAGCCAATATATTAGCAAATATCGCTGTGGGCCCTTATTAGAGTGGGGCACGTATTATGTTGAATACAGTATTTTATACTGTATATTTAACAGAATGTGTAAAGCTGGATTGGTAAACAAGTAAAGACTTATGTCAATACCGATCCAGTTGTCACACAGTGTTATCAGTTATAATGTACAGTCCGGGGTAAGTGGAAAAGTAACTGTTATGCTTAAAAACACAGTTATTGATTTTAAAGTACAGTATTTGTGCCCCTGTAGGGTAATTTGTGGAAACCTTTTCACAACAGTAAAAATTACAAATTGGAGGTTGTCCAAATCCTTTCTCTAACTGGTATCATAATCTCATTTGCCGCCAGACACATTGTCCATACTCGATGGCTTAACATTTCACTACATTCAGCTCATTTTCAATGAACAGCTGTGCTTTGATACAATCATTTTCTCATTTATCCCAATCTCATTGAAAGAAGTGGAACTTCCATAAACCTCCCCCAACAATGTTCACATTTCTTCACAAAGCAGACTGAAGATATATCATTGTTCACGTTTATTCACAGTTGTTAAACAAAGTTAGATCATCATCAGTTGTATAAATGTTTTTAACACATGACCCCAAAACATGTAACCGAATGGATTAACTATATAATTGATAAAAGTCAATTTAGGGTAAAAATTGATTAAAATGTGAAAGTTTTTACACAAAGTAAGACAAAATTCCAAAAAAAATTATTTTATCAGTGTCAATGACCTGTCCCCAAGCTCACTTTCAACAAAGGTTTTTACCTATTTAGTGTCTCTTTGATGGATGTCGCTGTTTGTTTGAAGTTGTCAGTGACTCGTTAGCCTCAATAAAACACACAGTGCCTTATGTAACGATGTCTAATTAAATTCCTCTTTACACTAACAGTTAGAACTGCTCACCCCATGTGGTGCTCGTATTGATAATCCTTAATTACAGAAGCTTGGGGTGAATGAGCTTATTAAGCAGGCTGCTCTGCCAGTGATTGATGTCACTTGTCTGGCTGACTGGCCATGGACTGTGGAGAGGGGGGGGGCTCACTGTGCAGCCTTCTTTTGTTTGAGACTATCAGTGCAGTGGAGCATGGTGATTGGTAACAACGGACTGCATGGGGGGCCATATACAAAATACAGTAGCTGATATTGATATACATGTATTAATATATTTTTGGATAACACACAGTATTGGTGATTCAAGTCTTTTCCTTTTTAAATTCAAACAAAGATTAAGAGACTCTTGTTCTCATTTTGCATTTTGCATATATCTTTCTTATGACATACCGATCCACTTCATAAAACTATTTACGAATTCCAGATGCAATATTTTCGGACTTAAAGTTGAAACAGGTTGAAATCTAAATATTCCATATGAGAACAGACTCTGTATCTTCTGCGATTCCCTTGATAAATCCTTTATAGAAGATGAACATCATGTTGATATAAACATATTTATTTCCATAAAGTGGAGGGATTGGCAAACAAGCAAATTTTGCTTATCTGAATGCCTCTCCCAAACATGATACACATACAAATTACAATGTACTGAAAGTGACGTGAGTAATAGCATACATTGTATAATTGACAGTAAAGATAAAGATTCTGTAAGTGTTCAATTATTGGATTATCTTTCGTAACTACACTTACGTTATTATTTACATCCAGCACAACAACATCGCATTATCATATAGCAAAGCCAACATCTCAGACAAAATCTCCAAATCGTCAAAAAGAACATCATGTTCTCATGATATGCCCAAGAAATCAGACTGTCAGATATCAATACATAGCACAAGGTTTACACATTGCTCAAATTGTTTAACATTCGTATCATTAATGTCATCAACAGATAAAAATATTATGATATCTATTGGAAAGTTTTTGCTGATAGTATAAGAGAAGAACCTTTGGTTGTTTAAGCATAAGGATTTGAATCATGTGTCATAAAGTCATAAATGTGCTACATACATAGCATACCTACATGCGTGCAGGTTATATAACATGTATATGGGTATGATTTAAAAACGATATTACATGGCAGTAGTTTAGTTGGCAGTTCTACAAACATGACTATTCTTAAATCAGTTCATTATTTCATTGTCAAAAGCAAAAGATTTGAGTAGCTTAATTTTATGCAAAACTGCTATATCTTATTTTGCAGACATCACTTGTATTGGCTTCATATATTTCATTTGTGCATTTAGTATGTTTATGTTTATCACTTTCTTATATATAACCAGCTGTTGTAAAGTTATTACCTGGAGAGGTATTTACATAAGCAAGTTTTGCTTGTTTACCGATCCAGATTTCTTTTGAAATATATTTATGTTTAAACCACCATAACATGTATATTTTATTGTATTTTGGGGTGGAGGCCTAACTACTGAATTAATCTTGTCTTGTCTATATTTATGTTTCATTTGCCTGAGATACACACACAGATAAATATTGCATGTGTGAAAATTGTGCTATTTTCTATATGATTATCTTAGCATATAATACAATCAGAAATACATTCACATTAGAAATACACAACACCACTTCTGAATATACATCTACACACCAAAAACCACTTGTGATATGGCCCCCTTTCTTAAAACAACACAGATTTTTTAATACCCTACAAGCTGCCTGCACAGGAGGTTAAACTGGGAAGGAACAGAATTAATTAGCCCTAACGAGGTGTTGAGACACCAATTGTTTTCACCTGTGTATAAAAGTATCGGTGTGCTATGCAGTTCTCAATCTGAAGTCAACATGCTGACATCATCACTTGCTGAGAGTCTGCCCCAGAAGGCTGTGGAGTACCTACACGAGCAGTCGCAATTCTATCTGGAGTCCTGGTACTTCAAGGAGACCGACCACAAGGTGAAACTATGCTTCTCTTATGACAACAGCAGACAGGCCAAGAAGGTAGCACTACCAAAAGCAAGTGGGAACAAGTCTGAAAACCAGAATAAAGATGGTGCCAGAGCTTCGAGAAGAGATAAGAATTTTGAGCGGCAAGAAAATTTGTCTGAAAGTTTGTGTCATGTAAATTATGAAAATCAACTTGCATCTGTTGCCCGGACACCACTGAAGTGTGTCCCTCGGACTGAGAACCTTCAGACCTTCCAAGCCCAAGCTGATACACCGCAGAAGTTTTTTGCCAACTTGTTGAAGAAGAAACCGGCACATTCTAAGAGTGATGTCAGCATCAGGAACGACTCCCCCACAAGGAGCAGCCCCGTACAGCGGATGGTTGCTGTGATGGTCGGCAAGACTGATTACTACCCAGAACATTCCAATCTGGTGGACAGAACCACGCAGGCGGGTACTACAGTGTCCTGTCATGGAATGACAACACAGACAGATCATTCAGCCCACAGTTACGGGGTCAATGTGTACCCTCAGTCACAGAATGGATGTGTTCAGACAGAGTCAGCTTGGAGTGACGTCAGTGTGTGGACTCAGACAAACATTGAAGTGAAGGCCAAATGTGTGCAAGCAGGATCAGGGTTGGATTGTAATGGTGCAGCCACCCAAACGGAGAGCAGAGCAGTGAAAGTAGAAAACACTTCAGTACAAACTTGTCGGGTCCTCAGTGGATCTGCTTCTTTATCTGCACATCCACAAGAAGGATCTGTTTCTGTACAAACTGAGCAATTCAGTGAATCTGCTTCTCAGACTGATGGGCTTGAAGTACTTCCTCAACAAGAGAACATTTCAGTTCAAACTGATTCCAGTCAGGCTGTCACTGGCGTTGCTTCTCAAACCGATACTTCAGTTCACCCTCAAGGTGAGACTATTTCAGTTCAAACTGATTCCAGTCAGGCTGTCAGTGGCGTTGCTTCTCAAACCGATACTTCAGTTCACCCTCAAGGTGAGACTATTTCAGTTCAAACTGATTCCTGTCAAACCCTGAGTGACATTGCTTCTCAAACTGATAATTCAGTTCACCCTCAAGGTGAGACTATTTCAGTTCAAACTGATTCCTGTCAAACCCTGAGTGACATTGCTTCTCAAACTGATAATTCAGTTCACCCTCAAGGTGAGACTATTTCAGTTCAAACTGATTCCTGTCAAACCCTGAGTGACATTGCTTCCCAAACTGATAATTCAGTTCACCCTCAAGGTGAGACTATTTCAGTTCAAACCGATTCTTCATGTCAGGTCGTCAGTGACATTGCTTCTCAAACTGATGATTCAGTTCACCCTCAAGGTGAGACTATTTCAGTTCAAACTGATTCATGTCAGGTCGTCAGTGACATTGCTTCTCAAACTGATGATTCAGTTCACCCTCAAGGTGAGACTATTTCAGTTCAAACTGATTCCTGTCAAACCCTCAGTGAAACTGCCTGTGAGACTGGTATTGATGTACACCCGCTCGTTGAGAATAGTTCCATGCAGAAAACTGGTTCATTTGTCAAACAAGGAGCTTGTACTCAGACAGATACTGCAAGCCCCCATGTTGACGATGGTTGGGCACAAACTGATCCCGTTGATATTTGCCACAGTAATGCTACACATCTGGAACAAGCCACTCAAATCAGCAGTAAAGACATTGACTACAGTGCTGAGGTAACCACTCAAACAGATGTGGGTCCACTCGAGACCAGGGTCACACAGACAGACTATTTCCAGCATCGTCATGCAAGCACACAGACTGCAAAGTACAAGGTTTTGAGATCCAAAGTAAAACCAGTAACTGTTTCTCCTTGGAACAAGGTGGAGAAGTTCACAAAGCAGTTATCATCCCCAAAGGTTTCCACTGTCAATAATGTATTTCAGTTCAGCTCAAATTCCGATCCCCAGTTGACATCGCCAAGCAGGCAACAGTTAGGAAATAGTGGGAAGAAGTCAAGTAGAAAATCCAGAGATGCCAGCAAACAAGCAGTGAAGGAGAAACATGTTTCCTTTAAAATTGACGTTTCCAACATGATGGAAAATATTCTCAACGGCTCAAAACAACCGACGATAGCAAGTGCTGATTGCTGTGCCTCTGGAGTCACCCAAGTGGCAAAGGTCAATGCTTCATGTGAGAATTCAACTCTGACCTCTAACATGCTACAGAAACCAGTTGCTTCGTCAAATGTTGTACGGTCAGACGAGACCCAAAAGAGCAACACACCTAGCCCATCAGCAGAGTCTCACAAGACCAACTCACCTACCCCATCAGCAGAGTCTCACAAGATCAACTCACCTACTCCATCAGCAGAGTCTCACAAGACCAACTCATCTACCCCATCAGCAGAGTCTCACAAGATCAACTCACCTACTCCATCAGCAGAGTCTCACAAGATCAACTCACCTACTCCATCAGCAGAGTCTCACAAGACCAACTCATCTACCCCATCAGCAGAGTCTCACAAGATCAACTCACCTACCCCATCAGCAGAGTCTCACAAGACCAACTCATCTACCCCATCAGGGATGACCCAAAACTCATCTACTCCATCAAGGAAGAAGACGACCACGACCATTGTTTCTACACCCATCTTCAACACATCTTCCGAGAAGACCAACGTTGCCACCCCTATCTTCTTCACAGTATCAGACAAGTACGATCGCTCCAGTCTGCCACTCTCCGATGAGGCTGTCACTGTTAGGTCTCTAATACAGGCAACCAAAGCCTTCATCATCAAGGACTACAAGTACCAGAAGGGATCAAAATCCTGGCGGATTGATGATGCCGATGGCCCTGACGAATTCTGTGTATATGAGACCATTAAGGGGAAGCCAGAGTATGACATAGAGCTGGAGTCGATGCATGCAGTCAGGTTAAGCATGCCGTTTATACCAAAGGCAGTGTTGAGGCAGGTTCACTACAGATGTGTGTATCGGAATGTGTACGAGTATGAACCTGAAGGGAGGATGCTCCTTCGGGAAGTACTGGAGTGGCAGGACATCCTTGATGAGTTGATGGATTAGGTTGAAGATGTGTCCCGGTACTGTTTGGAAGTGGCCAAGGGTCCATGAGGTGATGAGGGGTTAGCTTGAAAGTGGCCCCTGGGCGTCCAAATGCATAAATTTGTCTAGTGTCTGATGGTGTTGAAACTTCACGATATGTGTACCATATTAAGGATTGGACAGTCACACTCTCTAGGACTGGTTGCAAGATCATGTACAGTTGTGGGACTGATCTGCTATGTCATGTGTTTTATGTGTATTCGTTTGTAATCAACTCTCTGCAATAAAACTTTTATATATGAAGAGAATGTTGTTGAAAGATTTCCTGTTTCACCTTGTTCAATAGACAGTGCATCAGTCAAACACTGAATCATTTTAAGAACTGACTTACGGTACAGAGGAAATCTCCTTTAAAATTATCATTCATCAACTCTTCGATTCTTTACCATGTTTACACTGACAGTTTGAAATGCTTGATGGGCATTCCTTAGGAGTTGATGGATGACAAAGTAGACACAATTTATGGATAACAACTTCTTATTTTACTGTAATTGTGACGTTTTGGAATAGATCCTCATACCATTGTCAGGCAAGGCTATTTGTAGCTTGTTCTTGTTCACGACGGATGTAATATGTTGAACAGTATGGACATCTAGTGGTCACATCTGACAGAGCCCTTGTGGGTCATTCGGTCAGATAAATAGCAGGTCAAACAGAGAGGCGGACAAATAGGTTAGCGTGGTCCAGGAGCAATCCATCTGTGTCTTAACCTTGTTAGGGTTGGTGGTTGGTTTGTTTCTTGTTTAACACCTCACTCAGCAATATTCCAGCTATATGACGGCGGTCTGTAAATAATCTAGTCTGGACCAGAAAATCCAGTGTTTGGCATTATGAACATCGATCCACACAATTGGGATTGATGACATGCATCAACCAAGTCAGTGAGTCTGACCACCCGATCCCGTTAGTTGTCATTTACAGCAAGCATAGTCACCTTTTACGACAAGCATGGGTTGCTGAAGACATTCTACCCCAGATCTTCCCCATTGTTAGGGAATGATAGAACAGGTTGTGTAACTTTGTCAGTGTGTTTGGGGTATCGACAGTGATTGTTATTTGTCTCAATTTTACTGTTATTTTTGCAGTTTGAAACAGTAAAATGTCACAGAAATTTATGTATTAAATGTTAACAATGGGTTTTATTCATTTTTGACTGATTTCCTCTACAATTTGTTTTTAAAAAAAGCCGAAAAGAGGAAATAATTGGCAGGAATTTGGCATCTGAAGAAAATAAATGTTCATCACCCAAAACTGACTGTCACACAATCTCATTAAAATCAGACCTTAGTTCTCGCTACTGATAAACAAAGATCTGAAGACATCTCATTAGGGTCACGTTAGAACGACCTTTTATCCGCCCAATCAGAGCGTTGCTTAACAGATCATGAAAGTGACAGTTGTGATTTCTAATCATGCAACCCCAAAAACTTTACACAGGGTATTCCAAATGATAGTTATGGGTTTAATGTCTAACTCCATACAATCTAGACCATCAATTTGCCATTCCAGAATGTTCTTTTGTTTAGGTTTCAAATTTGTAATCGAGATTTTGTCAAAATATGTTTCGAAGCGTAGTCACCAATTTGAAATTAGTGTCATAAAGCACAAGAAAACTGCCTTCTGATTGGTCATGCCATTGGTCGGTCAAAGTTTGCGCAAGGTCGGTCTGACGTGACCCGTAATGGGATGTCCTCAGATATTTGTTTTGCGGTAGCAAGAACTAAGATTTGATTTTAATGAGATTGACTTTCACAGGAGATATCACTACATTGTGAAAAACTGGTAGAGATATGATATCTGTTGTTGGAGAAAAGGTACATAGAATGGATCTGGAAATTGTGAGAATATCTGGGAACTAACCCCTGTTTCCAAGAATGGACTTGTCCGACACTGCTGAGGCCACATTGTATTCAGGGAGTCTTCATTATTTGAATACGAATAAATATTTTTGAGTGATTGTGAGTGAGTTGGGTTTAACACAGCTTTTAGCATTATTCCAGTTATATCACAGCGTGTCAGCTGAATGTAGGAGGAAAGCCCGAAGTGATGCAGGTCTCAGACGTTTACCACTTCGGTGAAACCCACGATCACAGGTATGGTGCTGACAAACCTAGAAACATAATCGGGGCGAACCAGGATTTGAAGCTACAATCATAGGTGTCTGGCGTGCCCAAGGGATGCAACTCTGCACAGTGAATCGTGGCGCCTTAGACCACTGGGCCACCCATGCCCCCTAAATGTTTTGAAGTTTGTACACTCTCTTAACACAGTAAAGGGGCTGTACAAAATGTTGATATCACATATAAGAAATAAAGACTCATGGTCATTGTTCATCGTACAATAATTATTGAATGATAAACAACAAGTCATGTGTTTCTTACATAAGCTGAAAACGTCCTCACAAACTACCAGATAATATATGTGCATCTCCCTCGATGACCCTGATACTAAAATATTTTCACTTTTTTTATCAAAATTATGATGAACTGCCATGGCAGATGTATTTATGATCGTTTTGAGACAATTATCATGACAGGTTGTTTCAGTTATTGGTAGTTTTACCATACACGGTGTCAATAGTTTTGGATGAGTGGACAATAAATATTGATAATATGTTACTGTTTGATGTATGTACATCCACTGGGGAACTGTTTTGACTCTATTGGGGAATCCACTGTAAGGCAAACCACTAGTTCAAGAAGTCAATAAGTCACTGTGTTGGCACTCAAATACCACAAGGATTGTCATGGAAATGAGATTGCTCTCCTTACCGATGAAGATGATTTGCCATCCATGCTCTTTCATTATCCCAGCCATATTTTGCGTATATTTTAGATGATACTTACCCCACAACTCATGTTTTGGCATAGTGTTAAATAGGAGTGTAGTAACTGATTAAATTTTCATTGATGCCATATTAATGTTGTATCCATAGTTGACATCAATGTCATGCAACATTCATCTTCCTGAGTGGGGCACAGGTGTGCAGAGTTGCGTCACTTATGACTTTGAAAACACCCTTTTTCTTTCTTACACTTGCAGGGGGCACGGGTGGCACAGTCATCTAAGGCACCGCTGTGCAGAGTTGCGTCCCTTGGGCACGCCACAAATGTATGATTGTGGGTTCGAATCCCGGTTCGCCCAAATAATGTTTCTAGGTTTGTCAGCACCATACCGGTGCTCGTGGGTTTCACCGAATTGGTAAACGCCTGAAACCTGCATCACCTCGGGCTTTCCTCCTACATTAAGCTGATACGCCATCATATAACTGGAATACTGTTAAAATCGAGCCTGACCACCCGGTCCAGTGAGTCGCCTTTTACAGCAAGCATGGGTTGCTGAAGCCCATTTTACCCCGGATCTCCACGGATAGTTGTTGTAATAATAATAATAATTAAAGCTGCAAGCAGCAATGGCGGGCTCCAAGTAACACTGTGCACAGTGCACATCCATGTTCGAATCCTCAAAAGGTTTCCTTGAACCAAATCCGTCAAATGTAGGCATCACTTGCAGGGTATCGCCGCTACAAAATTGGCGTGTGCCAGGGTGTACAGGTCTGTTCTAAAACCATTTACGACCTCGAACATGTTCGAATCCATAAAGGGTGTGCTTGTACCAATTCTGTCAAAAGATAGTCAACGGAAATCGTCGCTACGAAATTTGCGTGTTCCAGGGGTGTCCCAAATATTAATCAAATATTACCACCAAGCGGTGTTACTTTTAGCATACAACCATGAACAAAAAACGAGATGCATATGACACACTAACTTCATGTAAACTTGCAATAGTTTCTGTCAACAACCTTACACGATATGATCTTTAAAGTAAAATTTCGGTGAAAAAAATGATCAAAATCAAAATCCAATAGGTCCGTCGATTTAAAAGATATCCAAAATCGGCTAACAGAGTTTGATGTGCTATGTATGGAGACCATTCTCAGAAAGTGTGAAAACATTTCATGCAATGGATTCAGAGAAGTATGCATTTAAAGACAGGTACCCAAAAGACAATGTGGAAACCTTGAATCCAATATGGCTGCCAAACCACGTTACCAATGACCAAAGTCAAAGAACATCAAATGTCAAGCACCCAAAGCAGCAGACACATCTCAAGTTTGAAAGTAATTGGACAAGCGGTTGCGAAGCAATTGGGCAAAATATAGCTTTTAAAATTGCTTATTTTTCAGTTATCTGCCCTTGGTCTTTAGGCCTACGGCCTTGGAATTTGTTTGGTATCTGGTACGTAAGTATCTGGATACACATACAAAATTTGAATGGAATCGAGGCAGTGGTTATTATGCTAGCTCTGGTACAAAAATCGGCGGAATAATAATAATATTAAATCGAACGATAGCACTGGGACTCTTCAGCTTTTCGGCTTGGTGACTCTGAACCAGACTGTAACTTCTTTGTCAGTTGGGCTCCAGTCAAATGGATGAGCGTTCTGAGTTCGTCAGGGCCCCGGGTTTATGTCGTATTGCTGAGATAAAGTGCTAAACCTGTTTCCGACCTCGTCCATGTTCGAATCCTCAAATGGTTTGCCTGTACCAACGCCGTCAAATGTAATGAACCGCTTGTCAGACATCACCACGTGTGTCCCAGTGTGTTCTTAACCCATGTTTGACTTCGACCATGTTCGAATCCTCAAATGGTTTGCCTGTACCAACGCCGTCAAATGTAATGAACCGCATGTCAGACATCACCACATATGTCCCAGTGTGTTCTTAACCCATGTTTGACTTTGACCATGTTCGAATCCTCAAATGGTTTGCCTGTACCAACGCCGTCAAATGTAATGAACCGCTTGTCAGACATCACCACATGTGTCCCAGTGTGTTCTTAACCCATGTTTGACTTCGACCATGTTCGAATCCTCAAATGGTTTGCCTGTACCAACGCTATTAAATGTAATGAACCGCTTGTCAGACATCACCACATGTGTCCAAGTGTGTTCTTAACCCATGTTTGACTTCGACCATGTTCGAATCCTCAAATGGTTTGCCTGTACCAACACCGTTAAATGTAATGAACCGCTTTTGAGACATCCCCACATATGTCCCAGTGTGTTTTTAACCCATTTCCGACCTCGAATCCTCATATTCGAATCCTCAAATGGATTGCCTGTACCAACTCCGTCAAAAGATAGTCACCGTTTGCAGGACTTCAACACTAAGAAATTGGTGTGTGTCAGAGTTAACCAGAGTGTTCTAAACCCATTTACCACCCAGACAATGTTCGAATCCCGATAATCGCCTCTTGAGACAAGCATGGGTTGCTGAAGACCAATTCTAACCCTGATCTTCAAGGGCAGCATACATACTGCAAAAGACACTTGACGGTCAAAGGGAAATAACCCTAGGTTTTCTGAGCGATGTATTCGGTATTTTGTCCATATTACCACCAAGCGGTGTTACTTTTAGCATGCAGCCAAGAACAAAAGATGAGCTACATGTGTCCGACTAACTTTATGTAAACTTTCAATAGTTTCTGTGGAGAACCTTACAAGATGTGATCTTTATATAAAGGAAAAATTCGGTGAAAGAAATCATCAAAATCAAAATCAAACAGAGCCGTCACTAAGACAGATATCCCAAAACGGCTAACAGAGTTTGGTGTGTTATGTGTGGAGACAATTCTCAGAAAGTTTGAAAGCATTTCATGCAGTGGATTCAGAGGAGATAGTATTTGAAGACAGGTACCCAAAAAACCCTGTGAAAACCTTGAATCCAATATGGCAGCAACTAAAAAAGATATCCAAAATCGGCTAACAGAGTTTGATGTGATATGTATGGAGACAGTACTCAGAAAGTTTGGATGCATTTCATGCATTGGATTCAGAGGAGATAGGATTTGAAGACAGGTACCCCCAAAACCCTGTAAAAACTTTGAATCCAATATGGCTGCCAAAGCACGTGACCAATGACCCAGATCAAAGAACAGAAAATGTTCAGCACCCGAAGCAGCAGACATGTGTAAAGTTTGAAAGTAATCGGACAAGCGGTTGCGGAGCAATAAGGCGAAATATATCTTCAAAAAATACTTGTTTTTCAGTTATCTGCCCTTGGCCATAGGGCCTACGGCCTTGGAATTTTTGTGGTATTTGGTACCTAACAACCTGCACACACACAAAAAATTTGAACAAAATCGAGTCAGTGGTTAAACTGCTATCTCTGGAACAAAAAACGGCGGAATAATAAATAATAATAATAAATAATAATAAATCGAACGATTACAATAGGGCTCTACAGCCTTTCGGCTTGGAGCCCTAATAATAATAAATCGAACGATTACAATAGGGCTCTACAGCCTTTCGGCTTGGAGCCCTAATAAATAATAAATCGAACGATTACAATAGGGCTCTACAGCCTTTCGGCTTGGAGCCCTAATAAATCGAAAGATATCAACAGGACAACATGATTACAATAATAAACTCGACAATCCCAATCTACACACGAAATTTGGTCGAAATCGGACCAGTAGTTTCCGAGTTACAAGTGTTCAAAGGTCTGCCATTCAGAGGTCTGCTGTACGGCAGCTTGTGGCAGGGTGACAGGCAGGGTGGGTGGCAGGGTGACAGGCCGACAGGCCGACAGGCCGGGTGGCACTTTGTGACAGGGGGTCAAATAGTCCGGGAGAAGAATGAGCGTAGCTCCTTTGTCCATTGAGCTACAGACAAACGGATCAGCGTTCCGAGCTCGCCAGCACCCCGGCTTTCTGTCGCACTGCTCGGATAAAGTGCCGAACCCGAACCTGTTTCCGACCTCGTCCATGTTCGAATCCCCAGATGGTTTGGTTGTACCGACGCCGTCAAAAGCAAGGAAACGCTTGCGAGACATCGCCGCTACGAAACTGACGTGTCCCGGAACGTCCCGTGATGTTCTACGCCCATTTCAGACGTCGCGCATGTTCGAATCCGCATAAGGTTTGCCTGTACCAACGCCGTCAAACGTAAGGAACCGTTTGCGAGACATTACCGCATGTGTCCCAGTGAGTTCTTAACCCATTTCCGACCTCGAATCCTCATGTTCGAATCCTGAAAGGGTTTTGCTTGTCCCAACTCATGCAAAAGATGGTCACTGTTTGCAGGACATCGCCGCCACAAAATTGGCGTGTGCCTGAGTCAACCAGAATGTTCTAAACCCATTTACCACCCAGACAATGTTCGAATCCCGATCATCGCCTCTTAAGACAAGCATGGGTTGCTGAAGACCAATTCTAACCCTGATCGTCAAGGGCAGCATACATACTGCAAAAGACACTTGACGGTCAAAGGGAAATAACCCTAGGTTTTCTGAGCGATGTATTCGGTATTTTGTCCATATTACCACCAAGCGGTGTTACTTTTAGCATGCAGCCAAGAACAAAAGATGAGCTACATGTGCCCGACTAACTTCATGTAAACTTTCAATAGTTTCTGTGGAGAACCTTACAAGATGTGATCTTTATATAAAGGAAAAATTCGGTGAAAGAAATCATCAAAATCAAAATCAAACAGAGCCGTCACTAAGACAGATATCCAAAAACGGCTAACAGAGTTTGGTGTGTTATGTGTGGAGACAATTCTGAGAAAGTTTGAAAGCATTTCATGCAGTGGATTCAGAGGAGATAGTATTTGAAGACAGGTACCCCAAAAAACCTGTGAAAACCTTGAATCCAATATGGCAGCAACTAAAAAAGATATCCAAAATCGGCTAACAGAGTTTGATGTGATATGTATGGAGACAGTACTCGGAAAGTTTGGATGCATTTCATGCATTGGATTCAGAGGAGATAGGATTTGAAGACAGGTACCCCCAAAACCCTGTAAAAACTTTGAATCCAATATGGCTGCCAAACCACGTGACCAATGACCAAGGTCAAAGAACAGAAAATGTTAAGCACCCGAAGCAGCAGACATGTGTAAAGTTTGAAAGTAATCGGACAAGCGGTTGCGGAGCAATAAGGCGAAATATATCTTCAAAAAATACTTGTTTTTCAGTTATCTGCCCTTGGCCATAGGGCCTACGGCCTTGGAATTTTTGTGGTATTTGGTACCTAACACCCTGCACACACACACAAAATTTGAACAAAATCGAGCCAGTGGTTAAACTGCTATCTCTGGAACAAAAAACGGCGGAATAATAAATAATAATAATAAATAATAAATCGAACGATTACAATAGGGCTCTACAGCCTTTCGGCTTGGAGCCCTAATAAATCGAAAGATATCAACAGGACAACATGATTACAATAATAAACTCGACAATCCCAATCTACACACGAAATTTGGTCGAAATCGGACCAGTAGTTTCCGAGTTACAAGTGTTCAAAGGTCTGCCATTCAGAGGTCTGCTGTACGGCAGCTTGTGGCAGGGTGACAGGCAGGGTGGGTGGCAGGGTGACAGGCCGACAGGCCGACAGGCCGGGTGGCACTTTGTGACAGGGGGTCAAATAGTCCGGGAGAAGAATGAGCGTAGCTCCTTTGTCCATTGAGCTACAGACAAACGGATCAGCGTTCCGAGCTCGCCAGCACCCCGGCTTTCTGTCGCACTGCTCGGATAAAGTGCCGAACCCGAACCTGTTTCCGACCTCGTCCATGTTCGAATCCCCAGATGGTTTGGTTGTACCGACGCCGTCAAAAGCAAGGAAACGCTTGCGAGACATCGCCGCTACGAAACTGACGTGTCCCGGAACGTCCCGTGATGTTCTACGCCCATTTCAGACGTCGCGCATGTTCGAATCCGCATAAGGTTTGCCTGTACCAACGCCGTCAAACGTAAGGAACCGTTTGCGAGACATTACCGCATGTGTCCCAGTGAGTTCTTAACCCATTTCCGACCTCGAATCCTCATGTTCGAATCCTGAAAGGGTTTTGCTTGTCCCAACTCATGCAAAAGATGGTCACTGTTTGCAGGACATCGCCGCCACAAAATTGGCGTGTGCCTGAGTCAACCAGAATGTTCTAAACCCATTTACCACCCAGACAATGTTCGAATCCCGATCATCGCCTCTTAAGACAAGCATGGGTTGCTGAAGACCAATTCTAACCCTGATCGTCAAGGGCAGCATACATACTGCAAAAGACACTTGACGGTCAAAGGGAAATAACCCTAGGTTTTCTGAGCGATGTATTCGGTATTTTGTCCATATTACCACCAAGCGGTGTTACTTTTAGCATGCAGCCAAGAACAAAAGATGAGCTACATGTGCCCGACTAACTTCATGTAAACTTTCAATAGTTTCTGTGGAGAACCTTACAAGATGTGATCTTTATATAAAGGAAAAATTCGGTGAAAGAAATCATCAAAATCAAAATCAAACAGAGCCGTCACTAAGACAGATATCCAAAAACGGCTAACAGAGTTTGGTGTGTTATGTGTGGAGACAATTCTGAGAAAGTTTGAAAGCATTTCATGCAGTGGATTCAGAGGAGATAGTATTTGAAGACAGGTACCCCAAAAAACCTGTGAAAACCTTGAATCCAATATGGCAGCAACTAAAAAAGATATCCAAAATCGGCTAACAGAGTTTGATGTGATATGTATGGAGACAGTACTCGGAAAGTTTGGATGCATTTCATGCATTGGATTCAGAGGAGATAGGATTTGAAGACAGGTACCCCCAAAACCCTGTAAAAACTTTGAATCCAATATGGCTGCCAAACCACGTGACCAATGACCAAGGTCAAAGAACAGAAAATGTTAAGCACCCGAAGCAGCAGACATGTGTAAAGTTTGAAAGTAATCGGACAAGCGGTTGCGGAGCAATAAGGCGAAATATATCTTCAAAAAATACTTGTTTTTCAGTTATCTGCCCTTGGCCATAGGGCCTACGGCCTTGGAATTTTTGTGGTATTTGGTACCTAACACCCTGCACACACACACAAAATTTGAACAAAATCGAGCCAGTGGTTAAACTGCTATCTCTGGAACAAAAAACGGCGGAATAATAAATAATAATAATAAATAATAAATCGAACGATTACAATAGGGCTCTACAGCCTTTCGGCTTGGAGCCCTAATAAATCGAAAGATATCAACAGGACAACATGATTACAATAATAAACTCGACAATCCCAATCTACACACGAAATTTGGTCGAAATCGGACCAGTAGTTTCCGAGTTACAAGTGTTCAAAGGTCTGCCATTCAGAGGTCTGCTGTACGGCAGCTTGTGGCAGGGTGACAGGCAGGGTGGGTGGCAGGGTGACAGGCCGACAGGCCGACAGGCCGGGTGGCACTTTGTGACAGGGGGTCAAATAGTCCGGGAGAAGAATGAGCGTAGCTCCTTTGTCCATTGAGCTACAGACAAACGGATCAGCGTTCCGAGCTCGCCAGCACCCCGGCTTTCTGTCGCACTGCTCGGATAAAGTGCCGAACCCGAACCTGTTTCCGACCTCGTCCATGTTCGAATCCCCAGATGGTTTGGTTGTACCGACGCCGTCAAAAGCAAGGAAACGCTTGCGAGACATCGCCGCTACGAAACTGACGTGTCCCGGAACGTCCCGTGATGTTCTACGCCCATTTCAGACGTCGCGCATGTTCGAATCCGCATAAGGTTTGCCTGTACCAACGCCGTCAAACGTAAGGAACCGTTTGCGAGACATTACCGCATGTGTCCCAGTGAGTTCTTAACCCATTTCCGACCTCGAATCCTCATGTTCGAATCCTGAAAGGGTTTTGCTTGTCCCAACTCATGCAAAAGATGGTCACTGTTTGCAGGACATCGCCGCCACAAAATTGGCGTGTGCCTGAGTCAACCAGAATGTTCTAAACCCATTTACCACCCAGACAATGTTCGAATCCCGATCATCGCCTCTTAAGACAAGCATGGGTTGCTGAAGACCAATTCTAACCCTGATCGTCAAGGGCAGCATACATACTGCAAAAGACACTTGACGGTCAAAGGGAAATAACCCTAGGTTTTCTGAGCGATGTATTCGGTATTTTGTCCATATTACCACCAAGCGGTGTTACTTTTAGCATGCAGCCAAGAACAAAAGATGAGCTACATGTGCCCGACTAACTTCATGTAAACTTTCAATAGTTTCTGTGGAGAACCTTACAAGATGTGATCTTTATATAAAGGAAAAATTCGGTGAAAGAAATCATCAAAATCAAAATCAAACAGAGCCGTCACTAAGACAGATATCCAAAAACGGCTAACAGAGTTTGGTGTGTTATGTGTGGAGACAATTCTGAGAAAGTTTGAAAGCATTTCATGCAGTGGATTCAGAGGAGATAGTATTTGAAGACAGGTACCCCAAAAAACCTGTGAAAACCTTGAATCCAATATGGCAGCAACTAAAAAAGATATCCAAAATCGGCTAACAGAGTTTGATGTGATATGTATGGAGACAGTACTCGGAAAGTTTGGATGCATTTCATGCATTGGATTCAGAGGAGATAGGATTTGAAGACAGGTACCCCCAAAACCCTGTAAAAACTTTGAATCCAATATGGCTGCCAAACCACGTGACCAATGACCAAGGTCAAAGAACAGAAAATGTTAAGCACCCGAAGCAGCAGACATGTGTAAAGTTTGAAAGTAATCGGACAAGCGGTTGCGGAGCAATAAGGCGAAATATATCTTCAAAAAATACTTGTTTTTCAGTTATCTGCCCTTGGCCATAGGGCCTACGGCCTTGGAATTTTTGTGGTATTTGGTACCTAACACCCTGCACACACACACAAAATTTGAACAAAATCGAGCCAGTGGTTAAACTGCTATCTCTGGAACAAAAAACGGCGGAATAATAAATAATAATAATAAATAATAAATCGAACGATTACAATAGGGCTCTACAGCCTTTCGGCTTGGAGCCCTAATAAATCGAAAGATATCAACAGGACAACATGATTACAATAATAAACTCGACAATCCCAATCTACACACGAAATTTGGTCGAAATCGGACCAGTAGTTTCCGAGTTACAAGTGTTCAAAGGTCTGCCATTCAGAGGTCTGCTGTACGGCAGCTTGTGGCAGGGTGACAGGCAGGGTGGGTGGCAGGGTGACAGGCCGACAGGCCGACAGGCCGGGTGGCACTTTGTGACAGGGGGTCAAATAGTCCGGGAGAAGAATGAGCGTAGCTCCTTTGTCCATTGAGCTACAGACAAACGGATCAGCGTTCCGAGCTCGCCAGCACCCCGGCTTTCTGTCGCACTGCTCGGATAAAGTGCCGAACCCGAACCTGTTTCCGACCTCGTCCATGTTCGAATCCCCAGATGGTTTGGTTGTACCGACGCCGTCAAAAGCAAGGAAACGCTTGCGAGACATCGCCGCTACGAAACTGACGTGTCCCGGAACGTCCCGTGATGTTCTACGCCCATTTCAGACGTCGCGCATGTTCGAATCCGCATAAGGTTTGCCTGTACCAACGCCGTCAAACGTAAGGAACCGTTTGCGAGACATTACCGCATGTGTCCCAGTGAGTTCTTAACCCATTTCCGACCTCGAATCCTCATGTTCGAATCCTGAAAGGGTTTTGCTTGTCCCAACTCATGCAAAAGATGGTCACTGTTTGCAGGACATCGCCGCCACAAAATTGGCGTGTGCCTGAGTCAACCAGAATGTTCTAAACCCATTTACCACCCAGACAATGTTCGAATCCCGATCATCGCCTCTTAAGACAAGCATGGGTTGCTGAAGACCAATTCTAACCCTGATCGTCAAGGGCAGCATACATACTGCAAAAGACACTTGACGGTCAAAGGGAAATAACCCTAGGTTTTCTGAGCGATGTATTCGGTATTTTGTCCATATTACCACCAAGCGGTGTTACTTTTAGCATGCAGCCAAGAACAAAAGATGAGCTACATGTGCCCGACTAACTTCATGTAAACTTTCAATAGTTTCTGTGGAGAACCTTACAAGATGTGATCTTTATATAAAGGAAAAATTCGGTGAAAGAAATCATCAAAATCAAAATCAAACAGAGCCGTCACTAAGACAGATATCCAAAAACGGCTAACAGAGTTTGGTGTGTTATGTGTGGAGACAATTCTGAGAAAGTTTGAAAGCATTTCATGCAGTGGATTCAGAGGAGATAGTATTTGAAGACAGGTACCCCAAAAAACCTGTGAAAACCTTGAATCCAATATGGCAGCAACTAAAAAAGATATCCAAAATCGGCTAACAGAGTTTGATGTGATATGTATGGAGACAGTACTCGGAAAGTTTGGATGCATTTCATGCATTGGATTCAGAGGAGATAGGATTTGAAGACAGGTACCCCCAAAACCCTGTAAAAACTTTGAATCCAATATGGCTGCCAAACCACGTGACCAATGACCAAGGTCAAAGAACAGAAAATGTTAAGCACCCGAAGCAGCAGACATGTGTAAAGTTTGAAAGTAATCGGACAAGCGGTTGCGGAGCAATAAGGCGAAATATATCTTCAAAAAATACTTGTTTTTCAGTTATCTGCCCTTGGCCATAGGGCCTACGGCCTTGGAATTTTTGTGGTATTTGGTACCTAACACCCTGCACACACACACAAAATTTGAACAAAATCGAGCCAGTGGTTAAACTGCTATCTCTGGAACAAAAAACGGCGGAATAATAAATAATAATAATAAATAATAAATCGAACGATTACAATAGGGCTCTACAGCCTTTCGGCTTGGAGCCCTAATAAATCGAAAGATATCAACAGGACAACATGATTACAATAATAAACTCGACAATCCCAATCTACACACGAAATTTGGTCGAAATCGGACCAGTAGTTTCCGAGTTACAAGTGTTCAAAGGTCTGCCATTCAGAGGTCTGCTGTACGGCAGCTTGTGGCAGGGTGACAGGCAGGGTGGGTGGCAGGGTGACAGGCCGACAGGCCGACAGGCCGGGTGGCACTTTGTGACAGGGGGTCAAATAGTCCGGGAGAAGAATGAGCGTAGCTCCTTTGTCCATTGAGCTACAGACAAACGGATCAGCGTTCCGAGCTCGCCAGCACCCCGGCTTTCTGTCGCACTGCTCGGATAAAGTGCCGAACCCGAACCTGTTTCCGACCTCGTCCATGTTCGAATCCCCAGATGGTTTGGTTGTACCGACGCCGTCAAAAGCAAGGAAACGCTTGCGAGACATCGCCGCTACGAAACTGACGTGTCCCGGAACGTCCCGTGATGTTCTACGCCCATTTCAGACGTCGCGCATGTTCGAATCCGCATAAGGTTTGCCTGTACCAACGCCGTCAAACGTAAGGAACCGTTTGCGAGACATTACCGCATGTGTCCCAGTGAGTTCTTAACCCATTTCCGACCTCGAATCCTCATGTTCGAATCCTGAAAGGGTTTTGCTTGTCCCAACTCATGCAAAAGATGGTCACTGTTTGCAGGACATCGCCGCCACAAAATTGGCGTGTGCCTGAGTCAACCAGAATGTTCTAAACCCATTTACCACCCAGACAATGTTCGAATCCCGATCATCGCCTCTTAAGACAAGCATGGGTTGCTGAAGACCAATTCTAACCCTGATCGTCAAGGGCAGCATACATACTGCAAAAGACACTTGACGGTCAAAGGGAAATAACCCTAGGTTTTCTGAGCGATGTATTCGGTATTTTGTCCATATTACCACCAAGCGGTGTTACTTTTAGCATGCAGCCAAGAACAAAAGATGAGCTACATGTGCCCGACTAACTTCATGTAAACTTTCAATAGTTTCTGTGGAGAACCTTACAAGATGTGATCTTTATATAAAGGAAAAATTCGGTGAAAGAAATCATCAAAATCAAAATCAAACAGAGCCGTCACTAAGACAGATATCCAAAAACGGCTAACAGAGTTTGGTGTGTTATGTGTGGAGACAATTCTGAGAAAGTTTGAAAGCATTTCATGCAGTGGATTCAGAGGAGATAGTATTTGAAGACAGGTACCCCAAAAAACCTGTGAAAACCTTGAATCCAATATGGCAGCAACTAAAAAAGATATCCAAAATCGGCTAACAGAGTTTGATGTGATATGTATGGAGACAGTACTCGGAAAGTTTGGATGCATTTCATGCATTGGATTCAGAGGAGATAGGATTTGAAGACAGGTACCCCCAAAACCCTGTAAAAACTTTGAATCCAATATGGCTGCCAAACCACGTGACCAATGACCAAGGTCAAAGAACAGAAAATGTTAAGCACCCGAAGCAGCAGACATGTGTAAAGTTTGAAAGTAATCGGACAAGCGGTTGCGGAGCAATAAGGCGAAATATATCTTCAAAAAATACTTGTTTTTCAGTTATCTGCCCTTGGCCATAGGGCCTACGGCCTTGGAATTTTTGTGGTATTTGGTACCTAACACCCTGCACACACACACAAAATTTGAACAAAATCGAGCCAGTGGTTAAACTGCTATCTCTGGAACAAAAAACGGCGGAATAATAAATAATAATAATAAATAATAAATCGAACGATTACAATAGGGCTCTACAGCCTTTCGGCTTGGAGCCCTAATAAATCGAAAGATATCAACAGGACAACATGATTACAATAATAAACTCGACAATCCCAATCTACACACGAAATTTGGTCGAAATCGGACCAGTAGTTTCCGAGTTACAAGTGTTCAAAGGTCTGCCATTCAGAGGTCTGCTGTACGGCAGCTTGTGGCAGGGTGACAGGCAGGGTGGGTGGCAGGGTGACAGGCCGACAGGCCGACAGGCCGGGTGGCACTTTGTGACAGGGGGTCAAATAGTCCGGGAGAAGAATGAGCGTAGCTCCTTTGTCCATTGAGCTACAGACAAACGGATCAGCGTTCCGAGCTCGCCAGCACCCCGGCTTTCTGTCGCACTGCTCGGATAAAGTGCCGAACCCGAACCTGTTTCCGACCTCGTCCATGTTCGAATCCCCAGATGGTTTGGTTGTACCGACGCCGTCAAAAGCAAGGAAACGCTTGCGAGACATCGCCGCTACGAAACTGACGTGTCCCGGAACGTCCCGTGATGTTCTACGCCCATTTCAGACGTCGCGCATGTTCGAATCCGCATAAGGTTTGCCTGTACCAACGCCGTCAAACGTAAGGAACCGTTTGCGAGACATTACCGCATGTGTCCCAGTGAGTTCTTAACCCATTTCCGACCTCGAATCCTCATGTTCGAATCCTGAAAGGGTTTTGCTTGTCCCAACTCATGCAAAAGATGGTCACTGTTTGCAGGACATCGCCGCCACAAAATTGGCGTGTGCCTGAGTCAACCAGAATGTTCTAAACCCATTTACCACCCAGACAATGTTCGAATCCCGATCATCGCCTCTTAAGACAAGCATGGGTTGCTGAAGACCAATTCTAACCCTGATCGTCAAGGGCAGCATACATACTGCAAAAGACACTTGACGGTCAAAGGGAAATAACCCTAGGTTTTCTGAGCGATGTATTCGGTATTTTGTCCATATTACCACCAAGCGGTGTTACTTTTAGCATGCAGCCAAGAACAAAAGATGAGCTACATGTGCCCGACTAACTTCATGTAAACTTTCAATAGTTTCTGTGGAGAACCTTACAAGATGTGATCTTTATATAAAGGAAAAATTCGGTGAAAGAAATCATCAAAATCAAAATCAAACAGAGCCGTCACTAAGACAGATATCCAAAAACGGCTAACAGAGTTTGGTGTGTTATGTGTGGAGACAATTCTGAGAAAGTTTGAAAGCATTTCATGCAGTGGATTCAGAGGAGATAGTATTTGAAGACAGGTACCCCAAAAAACCTGTGAAAACCTTGAATCCAATATGGCAGCAACTAAAAAAGATATCCAAAATCGGCTAACAGAGTTTGATGTGATATGTATGGAGACAGTACTCGGAAAGTTTGGATGCATTTCATGCATTGGATTCAGAGGAGATAGGATTTGAAGACAGGTACCCCCAAAACCCTGTAAAAACTTTGAATCCAATATGGCTGCCAAACCACGTGACCAATGACCAAGGTCAAAGAACAGAAAATGTTAAGCACCCGAAGCAGCAGACATGTGTAAAGTTTGAAAGTAATCGGACAAGCGGTTGCGGAGCAATAAGGCGAAATATATCTTCAAAAAATACTTGTTTTTCAGTTATCTGCCCTTGGCCATAGGGCCTACGGCCTTGGAATTTTTGTGGTATTTGGTACCTAACACCCTGCACACACACACAAAATTTGAACAAAATCGAGCCAGTGGTTAAACTGCTATCTCTGGAACAAAAAACGGCGGAATAATAAATAATAATAATAAATAATAAATCGAACGATTACAATAGGGCTCTACAGCCTTTCGGCTTGGAGCCCTAATAAATCGAAAGATATCAACAGGACAACATGATTACAATAATAAACTCGACAATCCCAATCTACACACGAAATTTGGTCGAAATCGGACCAGTAGTTTCCGAGTTACAAGTGTTCAAAGGTCTGCCATTCAGAGGTCTGCTGTACGGCAGCTTGTGGCAGGGTGACAGGCAGGGTGGGTGGCAGGGTGACAGGCCGACAGGCCGACAGGCCGGGTGGCACTTTGTGACAGGGGGTCAAATAGTCCGGGAGAAGAATGAGCGTAGCTCCTTTGTCCATTGAGCTACAGACAAACGGATCAGCGTTCCGAGCTCGCCAGCACCCCGGCTTTCTGTCGCACTGCTCGGATAAAGTGCCGAACCCGAACCTGTTTCCGACCTCGTCCATGTTCGAATCCCCAGATGGTTTGGTTGTACCGACGCCGTCAAAAGCAAGGAAACGCTTGCGAGACATCGCCGCTACGAAACTGACGTGTCCCGGAACGTCCCGTGATGTTCTACGCCCATTTCAGACGTCGCGCATGTTCGAATCCGCATAAGGTTTGCCTGTACCAACGCCGTCAAACGTAAGGAACCGTTTGCGAGACATTACCGCATGTGTCCCAGTGAGTTCTTAACCCATTTCCGACCTCGAATCCTCATGTTCGAATCCTGAAAGGGTTTTGCTTGTCCCAACTCATGCAAAAGATGGTCACTGTTTGCAGGACATCGCCGCCACAAAATTGGCGTGTGCCTGAGTCAACCAGAATGTTCTAAACCCATTTACCACCCAGACAATGTTCGAATCCCGATCATCGCCTCTTAAGACAAGCATGGGTTGCTGAAGACCAATTCTAACCCTGATCGTCAAGGGCAGCATACATACTGCAAAAGACACTTGACGGTCAAAGGGAAATAACCCTAGGTTTTCTGAGCGATGTATTCGGTATTTTGTCCATATTACCACCAAGCGGTGTTACTTTTAGCATGCAGCCAAGAACAAAAGATGAGCTACATGTGCCCGACTAACTTCATGTAAACTTTCAATAGTTTCTGTGGAGAACCTTACAAGATGTGATCTTTATATAAAGGAAAAATTCGGTGAAAGAAATCATCAAAATCAAAATCAAACAGAGCCGTCACTAAGACAGATATCCAAAAACGGCTAACAGAGTTTGGTGTGTTATGTGTGGAGACAATTCTGAGAAAGTTTGAAAGCATTTCATGCAGTGGATTCAGAGGAGATAGTATTTGAAGACAGGTACCCCAAAAAACCTGTGAAAACCTTGAATCCAATATGGCAGCAACTAAAAAAGATATCCAAAATCGGCTAACAGAGTTTGATGTGATATGTATGGAGACAGTACTCGGAAAGTTTGGATGCATTTCATGCATTGGATTCAGAGGAGATAGGATTTGAAGACAGGTACCCCCAAAACCCTGTAAAAACTTTGAATCCAATATGGCTGCCAAACCACGTGACCAATGACCAAGGTCAAAGAACAGAAAATGTTAAGCACCCGAAGCAGCAGACATGTGTAAAGTTTGAAAGTAATCGGACAAGCGGTTGCGGAGCAATAAGGCGAAATATATCTTCAAAAAATACTTGTTTTTCAGTTATCTGCCCTTGGCCATAGGGCCTACGGCCTTGGAATTTTTGTGGTATTTGGTACCTAACACCCTGCACACACACACAAAATTTGAACAAAATCGAGCCAGTGGTTAAACTGCTATCTCTGGAACAAAAAACGGCGGAATAATAAATAATAATAATAAATAATAAATCGAACGATTACAATAGGGCTCTACAGCCTTTCGGCTTGGAGCCCTAATAAATCGAAAGATATCAACAGGACAACATGATTACAATAATAAACTCGACAATCCCAATCTACACACGAAATTTGGTCGAAATCGGACCAGTAGTTTCCGAGTTACAAGTGTTCAAAGGTCTGCCATTCAGAGGTCTGCTGTACGGCAGCTTGTGGCAGGGTGACAGGCAGGGTGGGTGGCAGGGTGACAGGCCGACAGGCCGACAGGCCGGGTGGCACTTTGTGACAGGGGGTCAAATAGTCCGGGAGAAGAATGAGCGTAGCTCCTTTGTCCATTGAGCTACAGACAAACGGATCAGCGTTCCGAGCTCGCCAGCACCCCGGCTTTCTGTCGCACTGCTCGGATAAAGTGCCGAACCCGAACCTGTTTCCGACCTCGTCCATGTTCGAATCCCCAGATGGTTTGGTTGTACCGACGCCGTCAAAAGCAAGGAAACGCTTGCGAGACATCGCCGCTACGAAACTGACGTGTCCCGGAACGTCCCGTGATGTTCTACGCCCATTTCAGACGTCGCGCATGTTCGAATCCGCATAAGGTTTGCCTGTACCAACGCCGTCAAACGTAAGGAACCGTTTGCGAGACATTACCGCATGTGTCCCAGTGAGTTCTTAACCCATTTCCGACCTCGAATCCTCATGTTCGAATCCTGAAAGGGTTTTGCTTGTCCCAACTCATGCAAAAGATGGTCACTGTTTGCAGGACATCGCCGCCACAAAATTGGCGTGTGCCTGAGTCAACCAGAATGTTCTAAACCCATTTACCACCCAGACAATGTTCGAATCCCGATCATCGCCTCTTAAGACAAGCATGGGTTGCTGAAGACCAATTCTAACCCTGATCGTCAAGGGCAGCATACATACTGCAAAAGACACTTGACGGTCAAAGGGAAATAACCCTAGGTTTTCTGAGCGATGTATTCGGTATTTTGTCCATATTACCACCAAGCGGTGTTACTTTTAGCATGCAGCCAAGAACAAAAGATGAGCTACATGTGCCCGACTAACTTCATGTAAACTTTCAATAGTTTCTGTGGAGAACCTTACAAGATGTGATCTTTATATAAAGGAAAAATTCGGTGAAAGAAATCATCAAAATCAAAATCAAACAGAGCCGTCACTAAGACAGATATCCAAAAACGGCTAACAGAGTTTGGTGTGTTATGTGTGGAGACAATTCTGAGAAAGTTTGAAAGCATTTCATGCAGTGGATTCAGAGGAGATAGTATTTGAAGACAGGTACCCCAAAAAACCTGTGAAAACCTTGAATCCAATATGGCAGCAACTAAAAAAGATATCCAAAATCGGCTAACAGAGTTTGATGTGATATGTATGGAGACAGTACTCGGAAAGTTTGGATGCATTTCATGCATTGGATTCAGAGGAGATAGGATTTGAAGACAGGTACCCCCAAAACCCTGTAAAAACTTTGAATCCAATATGGCTGCCAAACCACGTGACCAATGACCAAGGTCAAAGAACAGAAAATGTTAAGCACCCGAAGCAGCAGACATGTGTAAAGTTTGAAAGTAATCGGACAAGCGGTTGCGGAGCAATAAGGCGAAATATATCTTCAAAAAATACTTGTTTTTCAGTTATCTGCCCTTGGCCATAGGGCCTACGGCCTTGGAATTTTTGTGGTATTTGGTACCTAACACCCTGCACACACACACAAAATTTGAACAAAATCGAGCCAGTGGTTAAACTGCTATCTCTGGAACAAAAAACGGCGGAATAATAAATAATAATAATAAATAATAAATCGAACGATTACAATAGGGCTCTACAGCCTTTCGGCTTGGAGCCCTAATAAATCGAAAGATATCAACAGGACAACATGATTACAATAATAAACTCGACAATCCCAATCTACACACGAAATTTGGTCGAAATCGGACCAGTAGTTTCCGAGTTACAAGTGTTCAAAGGTCTGCCATTCAGAGGTCTGCTGTACGGCAGCTTGTGGCAGGGTGACAGGCAGGGTGGGTGGCAGGGTGACAGGCCGACAGGCCGACAGGCCGGGTGGCACTTTGTGACAGGGGGTCAAATAGTCCGGGAGAAGAATGAGCGTAGCTCCTTTGTCCATTGAGCTACAGACAAACGGATCAGCGTTCCGAGCTCGCCAGCACCCCGGCTTTCTGTCGCACTGCTCGGATAAAGTGCCGAACCCGAACCTGTTTCCGACCTCGTCCATGTTCGAATCCCCAGATGGTTTGGTTGTACCGACGCCGTCAAAAGCAAGGAAACGCTTGCGAGACATCGCCGCTACGAAACTGACGTGTCCCGGAACGTCCCGTGATGTTCTACGCCCATTTCAGACGTCGCGCATGTTCGAATCCGCATAAGGTTTGCCTGTACCAACGCCGTCAAACGTAAGGAACCGTTTGCGAGACATTACCGCATGTGTCCCAGTGAGTTCTTAACCCATTTCCGACCTCGAATCCTCATGTTCGAATCCTGAAAGGGTTTTGCTTGTCCCAACTCATGCAAAAGATGGTCACTGTTTGCAGGACATCGCCGCCACAAAATTGGCGTGTGCCTGAGTCAACCAGAATGTTCTAAACCCATTTACCACCCAGACAATGTTCGAATCCCGATCATCGCCTCTTAAGACAAGCATGGGTTGCTGAAGACCAATTCTAACCCTGATCGTCAAGGGCAGCATACATACTGCAAAAGACACTTGACGGTCAAAGGGAAATAACCCTAGGTTTTCTGAGCGATGTATTCGGTATTTTGTCCATATTACCACCAAGCGGTGTTACTTTTAGCATGCAGCCAAGAACAAAAGATGAGCTACATGTGCCCGACTAACTTCATGTAAACTTTCAATAGTTTCTGTGGAGAACCTTACAAGATGTGATCTTTATATAAAGGAAAAATTCGGTGAAAGAAATCATCAAAATCAAAATCAAACAGAGCCGTCACTAAGACAGATATCCAAAAACGGCTAACAGAGTTTGGTGTGTTATGTGTGGAGACAATTCTGAGAAAGTTTGAAAGCATTTCATGCAGTGGATTCAGAGGAGATAGTATTTGAAGACAGGTACCCCAAAAAACCTGTGAAAACCTTGAATCCAATATGGCAGCAACTAAAAAAGATATCCAAAATCGGCTAACAGAGTTTGATGTGATATGTATGGAGACAGTACTCGGAAAGTTTGGATGCATTTCATGCATTGGATTCAGAGGAGATAGGATTTGAAGACAGGTACCCCCAAAACCCTGTAAAAACTTTGAATCCAATATGGCTGCCAAACCACGTGACCAATGACCAAGGTCAAAGAACAGAAAATGTTAAGCACCCGAAGCAGCAGACATGTGTAAAGTTTGAAAGTAATCGGACAAGCGGTTGCGGAGCAATAAGGCGAAATATATCTTCAAAAAATACTTGTTTTTCAGTTATCTGCCCTTGGCCATAGGGCCTACGGCCTTGGAATTTTTGTGGTATTTGGTACCTAACACCCTGCACACACACACAAAATTTGAACAAAATCGAGCCAGTGGTTAAACTGCTATCTCTGGAACAAAAAACGGCGGAATAATAAATAATAATAATAAATAATAAATCGAACGATTACAATAGGGCTCTACAGCCTTTCGGCTTGGAGCCCTAATAAATCGAAAGATATCAACAGGACAACATGATTACAATAATAAACTCGACAATCCCAATCTACACACGAAATTTGGTCGAAATCGGACCAGTAGTTTCCGAGTTACAAGTGTTCAAAGGTCTGCCATTCAGAGGTCTGCTGTACGGCAGCTTGTGGCAGGGTGACAGGCAGGGTGGGTGGCAGGGTGACAGGCCGACAGGCCGACAGGCCGGGTGGCACTTTGTGACAGGGGGTCAAATAGTCCGGGAGAAGAATGAGCGTAGCTCCTTTGTCCATTGAGCTACAGACAAACGGATCAGCGTTCCGAGCTCGCCAGCACCCCGGCTTTCTGTCGCACTGCTCGGATAAAGTGCCGAACCCGAACCTGTTTCCGACCTCGTCCATGTTCGAATCCCCAGATGGTTTGGTTGTACCGACGCCGTCAAAAGCAAGGAAACGCTTGCGAGACATCGCCGCTACGAAACTGACGTGTCCCGGAACGTCCCGTGATGTTCTACGCCCATTTCAGACGTCGCGCATGTTCGAATCCGCATAAGGTTTGCCTGTACCAACGCCGTCAAACGTAAGGAACCGTTTGCGAGACATTACCGCATGTGTCCCAGTGAGTTCTTAACCCATTTCCGACCTCGAATCCTCATGTTCGAATCCTGAAAGGGTTTTGCTTGTCCCAACTCATGCAAAAGATGGTCACTGTTTGCAGGACATCGCCGCCACAAAATTGGCGTGTGCCTGAGTCAACCAGAATGTTCTAAACCCATTTACCACCCAGACAATGTTCGAATCCCGATCATCGCCTCTTAAGACAAGCATGGGTTGCTGAAGACCAATTCTAACCCTGATCGTCAAGGGCAGCATACATACTGCAAAAGACACTTGACGGTCAAAGGGAAATAACCCTAGGTTTTCTGAGCGATGTATTCGGTATTTTGTCCATATTACCACCAAGCGGTGTTACTTTTAGCATGCAGCCAAGAACAAAAGATGAGCTACATGTGCCCGACTAACTTCATGTAAACTTTCAATAGTTTCTGTGGAGAACCTTACAAGATGTGATCTTTATATAAAGGAAAAATTCGGTGAAAGAAATCATCAAAATCAAAATCAAACAGAGCCGTCACTAAGACAGATATCCAAAAACGGCTAACAGAGTTTGGTGTGTTATGTGTGGAGACAATTCTGAGAAAGTTTGAAAGCATTTCATGCAGTGGATTCAGAGGAGATAGTATTTGAAGACAGGTACCCCAAAAAACCTGTGAAAACCTTGAATCCAATATGGCAGCAACTAAAAAAGATATCCAAAATCGGCTAACAGAGTTTGATGTGATATGTATGGAGACAGTACTCGGAAAGTTTGGATGCATTTCATGCATTGGATTCAGAGGAGATAGGATTTGAAGACAGGTACCCCCAAAACCCTGTAAAAACTTTGAATCCAATATGGCTGCCAAACCACGTGACCAATGACCAAGGTCAAAGAACAGAAAATGTTAAGCACCCGAAGCAGCAGACATGTGTAAAGTTTGAAAGTAATCGGACAAGCGGTTGCGGAGCAATAAGGCGAAATATATCTTCAAAAAATACTTGTTTTTCAGTTATCTGCCCTTGGCCATAGGGCCTACGGCCTTGGAATTTTTGTGGTATTTGGTACCTAACACCCTGCACACACACACAAAATTTGAACAAAATCGAGCCAGTGGTTAAACTGCTATCTCTGGAACAAAAAACGGCGGAATAATAAATAATAATAATAAATAATAAATCGAACGATTACAATAGGGCTCTACAGCCTTTCGGCTTGGAGCCCTAATAAATCGAAAGATATCAACAGGACAACATGATTACAATAATAAACTCGACAATCCCAATCTACACACGAAATTTGGTCGAAATCGGACCAGTAGTTTCCGAGTTACAAGTGTTCAAAGGTCTGCCATTCAGAGGTCTGCTGTACGGCAGCTTGTGGCAGGGTGACAGGCAGGGTGGGTGGCAGGGTGACAGGCCGACAGGCCGACAGGCCGGGTGGCACTTTGTGACAGGGGGTCAAATAGTCCGGGAGAAGAATGAGCGTAGCTCCTTTGTCCATTGAGCTACAGACAAACGGATCAGCGTTCCGAGCTCGCCAGCACCCCGGCTTTCTGTCGCACTGCTCGGATAAAGTGCCGAACCCGAACCTGTTTCCGACCTCGTCCATGTTCGAATCCCCAGATGGTTTGGTTGTACCGACGCCGTCAAAAGCAAGGAAACGCTTGCGAGACATCGCCGCTACGAAACTGACGTGTCCCGGAACGTCCCGTGATGTTCTACGCCCATTTCAGACGTCGCGCATGTTCGAATCCGCATAAGGTTTGCCTGTACCAACGCCGTCAAACGTAAGGAACCGTTTGCGAGACATTACCGCATGTGTCCCAGTGAGTTCTTAACCCATTTCCGACCTCGAATCCTCATGTTCGAATCCTGAAAGGGTTTTGCTTGTCCCAACTCATGCAAAAGATGGTCACTGTTTGCAGGACATCGCCGCCACAAAATTGGCGTGTGCCTGAGTCAACCAGAATGTTCTAAACCCATTTACCACCCAGACAATGTTCGAATCCCGATCATCGCCTCTTAAGACAAGCATGGGTTGCTGAAGACCAATTCTAACCCTGATCGTCAAGGGCAGCATACATACTGCAAAAGACACTTGACGGTCAAAGGGAAATAACCCTAGGTTTTCTGAGCGATGTATTCGGTATTTTGTCCATATTACCACCAAGCGGTGTTACTTTTAGCATGCAGCCAAGAACAAAAGATGAGCTACATGTGCCCGACTAACTTCATGTAAACTTTCAATAGTTTCTGTGGAGAACCTTACAAGATGTGATCTTTATATAAAGGAAAAATTCGGTGAAAGAAATCATCAAAATCAAAATCAAACAGAGCCGTCACTAAGACAGATATCCAAAAACGGCTAACAGAGTTTGGTGTGTTATGTGTGGAGACAATTCTGAGAAAGTTTGAAAGCATTTCATGCAGTGGATTCAGAGGAGATAGTATTTGAAGACAGGTACCCCAAAAAACCTGTGAAAACCTTGAATCCAATATGGCAGCAACTAAAAAAGATATCCAAAATCGGCTAACAGAGTTTGATGTGATATGTATGGAGACAGTACTCGGAAAGTTTGGATGCATTTCATGCATTGGATTCAGAGGAGATAGGATTTGAAGACAGGTACCCCCAAAACCCTGTAAAAACTTTGAATCCAATATGGCTGCCAAACCACGTGACCAATGACCAAGGTCAAAGAACAGAAAATGTTAAGCACCCGAAGCAGCAGACATGTGTAAAGTTTGAAAGTAATCGGACAAGCGGTTGCGGAGCAATAAGGCGAAATATATCTTCAAAAAATACTTGTTTTTCAGTTATCTGCCCTTGGCCATAGGGCCTACGGCCTTGGAATTTTTGTGGTATTTGGTACCTAACACCCTGCACACACACACAAAATTTGAACAAAATCGAGCCAGTGGTTAAACTGCTATCTCTGGAACAAAAAACGGCGGAATAATAAATAATAATAATAAATAATAAATCGAACGATTACAATAGGGCTCTACAGCCTTTCGGCTTGGAGCCCTAATAAATCGAAAGATATCAACAGGACAACATGATTACAATAATAAACTCGACAATCCCAATCTACACACGAAATTTGGTCGAAATCGGACCAGTAGTTTCCGAGTTACAAGTGTTCAAAGGTCTGCCATTCAGAGGTCTGCTGTACGGCAGCTTGTGGCAGGGTGACAGGCAGGGTGGGTGGCAGGGTGACAGGCCGACAGGCCGACAGGCCGGGTGGCACTTTGTGACAGGGGGTCAAATAGTCCGGGAGAAGAATGAGCGTAGCTCCTTTGTCCATTGAGCTACAGACAAACGGATCAGCGTTCCGAGCTCGCCAGCACCCCGGCTTTCTGTCGCACTGCTCGGATAAAGTGCCGAACCCGAACCTGTTTCCGACCTCGTCCATGTTCGAATCCCCAGATGGTTTGGTTGTACCGACGCCGTCAAAAGCAAGGAAACGCTTGCGAGACATCGCCGCTACGAAACTGACGTGTCCCGGAACGTCCCGTGATGTTCTACGCCCATTTCAGACGTCGCGCATGTTCGAATCCGCATAAGGTTTGCCTGTACCAACGCCGTCAAACGTAAGGAACCGTTTGCGAGACATTACCGCATGTGTCCCAGTGAGTTCTTAACCCATTTCCGACCTCGAATCCTCATGTTCGAATCCTGAAAGGGTTTTGCTTGTCCCAACTCATGCAAAAGATGGTCACTGTTTGCAGGACATCGCCGCCACAAAATTGGCGTGTGCCTGAGTCAACCAGAATGTTCTAAACCCATTTACCACCCAGACAATGTTCGAATCCCGATCATCGCCTCTTAAGACAAGCATGGGTTGCTGAAGACCAATTCTAACCCTGATCGTCAAGGGCAGCATACATACTGCAAAAGACACTTGACGGTCAAAGGGAAATAACCCTAGGTTTTCTGAGCGATGTATTCGGTATTTTGTCCATATTACCACCAAGCGGTGTTACTTTTAGCATGCAGCCAAGAACAAAAGATGAGCTACATGTGCCCGACTAACTTCATGTAAACTTTCAATAGTTTCTGTGGAGAACCTTACAAGATGTGATCTTTATATAAAGGAAAAATTCGGTGAAAGAAATCATCAAAATCAAAATCAAACAGAGCCGTCACTAAGACAGATATCCAAAAACGGCTAACAGAGTTTGGTGTGTTATGTGTGGAGACAATTCTGAGAAAGTTTGAAAGCATTTCATGCAGTGGATTCAGAGGAGATAGTATTTGAAGACAGGTACCCCAAAAAACCTGTGAAAACCTTGAATCCAATATGGCAGCAACTAAAAAAGATATCCAAAATCGGCTAACAGAGTTTGATGTGATATGTATGGAGACAGTACTCGGAAAGTTTGGATGCATTTCATGCATTGGATTCAGAGGAGATAGGATTTGAAGACAGGTACCCCCAAAACCCTGTAAAAACTTTGAATCCAATATGGCTGCCAAACCACGTGACCAATGACCAAGGTCAAAGAACAGAAAATGTTAAGCACCCGAAGCAGCAGACATGTGTAAAGTTTGAAAGTAATCGGACAAGCGGTTGCGGAGCAATAAGGCGAAATATATCTTCAAAAAATACTTGTTTTTCAGTTATCTGCCCTTGGCCATAGGGCCTACGGCCTTGGAATTTTTGTGGTATTTGGTACCTAACACCCTGCACACACACACAAAATTTGAACAAAATCGAGCCAGTGGTTAAACTGCTATCTCTGGAACAAAAAACGGCGGAATAATAAATAATAATAATAAATAATAAATCGAACGATTACAATAGGGCTCTACAGCCTTTCGGCTTGGAGCCCTAATAAATCGAAAGATATCAACAGGACAACATGATTACAATAATAAACTCGACAATCCCAATCTACACACGAAATTTGGTCGAAATCGGACCAGTAGTTTCCGAGTTACAAGTGTTCAAAGGTCTGCCATTCAGAGGTCTGCTGTACGGCAGCTTGTGGCAGGGTGACAGGCAGGGTGGGTGGCAGGGTGACAGGCCGACAGGCCGACAGGCCGGGTGGCACTTTGTGACAGGGGGTCAAATAGTCCGGGAGAAGAATGAGCGTAGCTCCTTTGTCCATTGAGCTACAGACAAACGGATCAGCGTTCCGAGCTCGCCAGCACCCCGGCTTTCTGTCGCACTGCTCGGATAAAGTGCCGAACCCGAACCTGTTTCCGACCTCGTCCATGTTCGAATCCCCAGATGGTTTGGTTGTACCGACGCCGTCAAAAGCAAGGAAACGCTTGCGAGACATCGCCGCTACGAAACTGACGTGTCCCGGAACGTCCCGTGATGTTCTACGCCCATTTCAGACGTCGCGCATGTTCGAATCCGCATAAGGTTTGCCTGTACCAACGCCGTCAAACGTAAGGAACCGTTTGCGAGACATTACCGCATGTGTCCCAGTGAGTTCTTAACCCATTTCCGACCTCGAATCCTCATGTTCGAATCCTGAAAGGGTTTTGCTTGTCCCAACTCATGCAAAAGATGGTCACTGTTTGCAGGACATCGCCGCCACAAAATTGGCGTGTGCCTGAGTCAACCAGAATGTTCTAAACCCATTTACCACCCAGACAATGTTCGAATCCCGATCATCGCCTCTTAAGACAAGCATGGGTTGCTGAAGACCAATTCTAACCCTGATCGTCAAGGGCAGCATACATACTGCAAAAGACACTTGACGGTCAAAGGGAAATAACCCTAGGTTTTCTGAGCGATGTATTCGGTATTTTGTCCATATTACCACCAAGCGGTGTTACTTTTAGCATGCAGCCAAGAACAAAAGATGAGCTACATGTGCCCGACTAACTTCATGTAAACTTTCAATAGTTTCTGTGGAGAACCTTACAAGATGTGATCTTTATATAAAGGAAAAATTCGGTGAAAGAAATCATCAAAATCAAAATCAAACAGAGCCGTCACTAAGACAGATATCCAAAAACGGCTAACAGAGTTTGGTGTGTTATGTGTGGAGACAATTCTGAGAAAGTTTGAAAGCATTTCATGCAGTGGATTCAGAGGAGATAGTATTTGAAGACAGGTACCCCAAAAAACCTGTGAAAACCTTGAATCCAATATGGCAGCAACTAAAAAAGATATCCAAAATCGGCTAACAGAGTTTGATGTGATATGTATGGAGACAGTACTCGGAAAGTTTGGATGCATTTCATGCATTGGATTCAGAGGAGATAGGATTTGAAGACAGGTACCCCCAAAACCCTGTAAAAACTTTGAATCCAATATGGCTGCCAAACCACGTGACCAATGACCAAGGTCAAAGAACAGAAAATGTTAAGCACCCGAAGCAGCAGACATGTGTAAAGTTTGAAAGTAATCGGACAAGCGGTTGCGGAGCAATAAGGCGAAATATATCTTCAAAAAATACTTGTTTTTCAGTTATCTGCCCTTGGCCATAGGGCCTACGGCCTTGGAATTTTTGTGGTATTTGGTACCTAACACCCTGCACACACACACAAAATTTGAACAAAATCGAGCCAGTGGTTAAACTGCTATCTCTGGAACAAAAAACGGCGGAATAATAAATAATAATAATAAATAATAAATCGAACGATTACAATAGGGCTCTACAGCCTTTCGGCTTGGAGCCCTAATAAATCGAAAGATATCAACAGGACAACATGATTACAATAATAAACTCGACAATCCCAATCTACACACGAAATTTGGTCGAAATCGGACCAGTAGTTTCCGAGTTACAAGTGTTCAAAGGTCTGCCATTCAGAGGTCTGCTGTACGGCAGCTTGTGGCAGGGTGACAGGCAGGGTGGGTGGCAGGGTGACAGGCCGACAGGCCGACAGGCCGGGTGGCACTTTGTGACAGGGGGTCAAATAGTCCGGGAGAAGAATGAGCGTAGCTCCTTTGTCCATTGAGCTACAGACAAACGGATCAGCGTTCCGAGCTCGCCAGCACCCCGGCTTTCTGTCGCACTGCTCGGATAAAGTGCCGAACCCGAACCTGTTTCCGACCTCGTCCATGTTCGAATCCCCAGATGGTTTGGTTGTACCGACGCCGTCAAAAGCAAGGAAACGCTTGCGAGACATCGCCGCTACGAAACTGACGTGTCCCGGAACGTCCCGTGATGTTCTACGCCCATTTCAGACGTCGCGCATGTTCGAATCCGCATAAGGTTTGCCTGTACCAACGCCGTCAAACGTAAGGAACCGTTTGCGAGACATTACCGCATGTGTCCCAGTGAGTTCTTAACCCATTTCCGACCTCGAATCCTCATGTTCGAATCCTGAAAGGGTTTTGCTTGTCCCAACTCATGCAAAAGATGGTCACTGTTTGCAGGACATCGCCGCCACAAAATTGGCGTGTGCCTGAGTCAACCAGAATGTTCTAAACCCATTTACCACCCAGACAATGTTCGAATCCCGATCATCGCCTCTTAAGACAAGCATGGGTTGCTGAAGACCAATTCTAACCCTGATCGTCAAGGGCAGCATACATACTGCAAAAGACACTTGACGGTCAAAGGGAAATAACCCTAGGTTTTCTGAGCGATGTATTCGGTATTTTGTCCATATTACCACCAAGCGGTGTTACTTTTAGCATGCAGCCAAGAACAAAAGATGAGCTACATGTGCCCGACTAACTTCATGTAAACTTTCAATAGTTTCTGTGGAGAACCTTACAAGATGTGATCTTTATATAAAGGAAAAATTCGGTGAAAGAAATCATCAAAATCAAAATCAAACAGAGCCGTCACTAAGACAGATATCCAAAAACGGCTAACAGAGTTTGGTGTGTTATGTGTGGAGACAATTCTGAGAAAGTTTGAAAGCATTTCATGCAGTGGATTCAGAGGAGATAGTATTTGAAGACAGGTACCCCAAAAAACCTGTGAAAACCTTGAATCCAATATGGCAGCAACTAAAAAAGATATCCAAAATCGGCTAACAGAGTTTGATGTGATATGTATGGAGACAGTACTCGGAAAGTTTGGATGCATTTCATGCATTGGATTCAGAGGAGATAGGATTTGAAGACAGGTACCCCCAAAACCCTGTAAAAACTTTGAATCCAATATGGCTGCCAAACCACGTGACCAATGACCAAGGTCAAAGAACAGAAAATGTTAAGCACCCGAAGCAGCAGACATGTGTAAAGTTTGAAAGTAATCGGACAAGCGGTTGCGGAGCAATAAGGCGAAATATATCTTCAAAAAATACTTGTTTTTCAGTTATCTGCCCTTGGCCATAGGGCCTACGGCCTTGGAATTTTTGTGGTATTTGGTACCTAACACCCTGCACACACACACAAAATTTGAACAAAATCGAGCCAGTGGTTAAACTGCTATCTCTGGAACAAAAAACGGCGGAATAATAAATAATAATAATAAATAATAAATCGAACGATTACAATAGGGCTCTACAGCCTTTCGGCTTGGAGCCCTAATAATCTATATAGCAACAAATTCCAGCTAGGCTGTTCACATGCCATAAGTCGCCTCTTACGACAAGCATAGTCGGGAACTTCCGACAAGCATGGGCTGCTGAAGACCTATTCTAACCAGGAATCTTCACGGGATTTATTGTTAAAAGTAGATCATGTTGGTGCTAAGGTTTGAGCACCGAGGGAGTGCTTGACACATCGGCCTTTACCCTACATGACCTTCTGTTTAAGAAGCCAGGATTTATTATACTTCCTAACAGCACCATAATTGGGAATCATTATTTCCCCAGCATCCTTCACGGGGGAGGGAAGCTATCAATATAGTGTTTCCAAGTTAATGGAGAATATCCTTTCCCAGCTGATTTAGGAACTAGGTCACCAGAGACCGAGCTGGGCTCAGGTCAATTTGTTTCCTTGCAGAAAGCTATTCAGACATCTTTCCTTGTCTACAAAGTCATGGTTTATGATTCTGGTTAATTCACTGATCATCCTAATTAGGGCACTTATGTTTTATGGTTTATTGATTTTATTCGGATCATTTAGTTTGAGTTGGATGAAATGAAAATGCTATCGGTGGAAATCAATGTTAGAGTGTATGATGTTCAGTATTTTATTTTTAAGGCCATGTTCTTTTTATGAAAGGTTCGCAGGTTCAGTGGAGTTGATCAGTTATTATTTAAAAAGTTAATAGGTAAAAAGTTAATCTGTCATGCCATGACAGATTATCTGTAGTGATATGAAAGAATCAGGTCTTGTTTAACTTCCTTTGGGTAGTTAGGGGCCGTCGGCTAGGCTAGCGGTTATAGCGTTTGCTTGTCACTCCGATACCTGGGTTCGATTTCCGACATGGGTACAATGTGTGAAGCCCATTTCTGGTGTCCCCTGCCGTGATATTGCTGGAATATTGCTAAAAGCGGCGTAAAAACATACTAACTCACTCTTTTGGGTAGTATATTATTGATTTGATATTGGTGTGTCTGCACAATGTAATGTATTTTAATCATTGGATTTTTTCAAGAGGTTTTAACATTTTACCGTCTTCGCTTGTTTTTAACCATACCTCTGAACTTGCTCAAGTCTGAAACTTGCAAGTGTAAGAGTGAGTGAGTTGGGTTTAACCCTGCTTTTAACAGTATTCCAGTTATATCGTGGCATGTCAGCTTATTGGGGAGGAAAGCCCGAAGTGATGCAGATCTCAGATGTTTAGTACTTTGGTGAAACCCACGAGCACAGGTATGGTGCTGACAAACCTAGAAACATAATCGGGGCGAACCGGGATTCGAACTAACAATCATAGGTTTCTGGCGTGCCCAAGGGATGCAACTCCGAATCGCAGCGCCTTAGACGACTGGGTCACCCATGCCCCCTGCAAGTGTAAGAAAGTAAAAAGGTGATTTGAAAGTCACAAAAGCATGTACAAGTTTTTTCAAAGCATAAATTCCGAGTTTTCTGAAACTATAATGTTTGACATTTCCATTGGACCAAAGTGGACCCTTATTGTACATTATTCATCCTTTGGTAACTTGTAAGTACGAAAAACTGCTCAGTGAGTTGGGAGGAATTCATGTTTAGTTCCCCTGACTGACAGTCAAGTGATCGTATGTCATGTTTGTCTGTTCTCCATCATCTGTGAGCATCTTCCCCTCAGAAACCACTGACTGCCTCCATGGTCTAGTGGTAGACCGTCCGCCCAGAGAGCGGAAAGTTCGGTGTTAGATTCCCGGCCGCGTAATGCCAAAAGACGTTAAAAGATGGTACTTGTTGTTACCCTGTCTGGCGCTCAGCATTAAGGGGCTAAAACAAGGACTGGTCGGCTCAGAGTCAGTATACTGTGTCTGAGTAGGGTATTCATGTTAAACTGCGGCATGGTATCTCAGTGGGCCAGCGCTATAAATCGGCATCAGTCCGGACTAGTACAAGCAGCCACACACACACATTTGCATGCACATCACTGTATAAGTGCAATAATCCTGGACGCAACATTAAATCCCATTTCACCTCACCCCAGAAGCCACAAGGCCAAAGAAGCGGAAATTTGGCATGTGATTAGAATGAGATTGAATCATCCTTGCTTCCCCCAAGGGCAATTTCAGCTGGTCAGGCTTGCTCACTGGAATCCTTGAGTTCAACATTAAACGGGAAAAAAATAATCATCGACCATGGTTAAGTTGTGTTCTCTGTTTTCAGGTATGCAGAACATTATATGGAGGAGAATGTGAGAAAGCGAACCTTGGTGAAAGCCTACGGCATCAGGTTCATCCTCACCGTGCAGGGGCGGGCGGGCAAGTTCAACGTTGTGCCTCTTTTACTGAATATTGGCAGTGGTCTGGCCCTGCTGTCTATAGTAAGTTTACTTTCTACAAGTACCTGTGAAAATCCAGGTAGACAATAGGTCTTCAGCAACCTATACTTGGCGTAAGAGGCGACTATGCTTGTCTAACGGTATTGGGTGGTCAGAGTCACTGACTTGGTTGATGCATGTCATCGCATCTCAATTGCGTAGATCGATGCTCTTGTCAATCACTGGATTATCTGGTCCAGATTTGATTATTTACAGACTGCTGTCATATAGCTGGAATATTGCTGAGTGTGGTGATAAACAACATACAAACGAAACTTTCAACAAGCATCTTTAGGACTAAAAAAGATGTTATGGTTTCGCTAAACACTAAAAAGAAGGTTAGGCTTCATATTTTTCTCTTTTTCCAAAACCTAGAACTACTGTACAGTTGGGTGTGTTATGATATGTCTACATGTTTTCTATTTGTTTTGTTGTGAACAGTGAGTACCACCAAAACAAGGTCAGGGTCAGCACCAGAAATTAGGGTCTGTTGGTTAATCGTAACCACTTCAGAGTTTGGGCCTTAGCTTCACAGATTGAATGTTTTAACATTTTCTAGATAGTTCAGGACAGGTAGGAATGGCCCAGTGGGAAAAGTGTTTGCCTGTCTTACAAAGTCTGTGTTCAGTGATAGTGAAGTTGAGTGATGCGGAGAATAAGATTTACCTCAAAACTATTATGTTGGCAGTGAAGAGGACGTCTCTTGAAAAATCTAAAAAGAATTATTGTGTGATTCCAGCCAAAACAGGAATTTATGACTGTGATGTATAGATGTAGTATTCTTAGAATTATAGTCAATAATAGGTATTGTTTGATTGCGATATTGCTGGTATATTGTTAAAAAATGCATGAAAAACATTCTCACTTACCATATTTTCTTGAGTATAGTGCGCACCCCCCTCTTGCGGATTCAGTATTTTTGAAAATATTTTTTGATTATTATGTGCAGAAAAAGATTACCTTGTGTATTTTCTCGTAAACTAAGCCGGAAACAGAAATCAGCTGTACACATGTTTTCTTGGAATCTACCAGTGATTCGGTCAAAACACACCCAGTGACATAACTTTCAAGGATATTAATGCTAGGATCGCCAAAATTTTTATCTGTAACTGTTTTTCTTATCAGGAATAATATATTCCAATATCTTGTTATTTTAGTTGCAGCTTTTACTAAATATTTAAAATAATAATAACCCTAAGCGTAGCAGCTGATTGCTATTGTTGGTGATTTATTTTCACATAGAACAATTTGACCATTCACCGTCGAGGCTCCCGTGCAGGTGATTGCGAGAACTACATGTTGACATAGAATCGTCAAACAATAACAAGTATGACTTTTAACGAGTCAAAGTATGACATTTATGATATATGTATCCATTCTCTGTCAACTAAAGTTCATTTCAAGGCGTCAATGGCGGTAATCTGAGCTTCATTGGTGTTAATAACAGTGAGTTGTGCGATCTTCCGATCACTTCACACACGATTTTGCCAAAATTAATTGAAGCAATATTAAAAGGAATTTTGAATAAAATTATGAAATAAGTTACAAACATAAGTCCAGATATACAATGAACACTTTTTATAGCCAGACAGTGTTATGACATGATTAATTTGCGTACTTCAGTATGGATTTCTTGACATGGTATTTCCATTGTTACAGGCTCATGGTAATGTTTGCGTTAGGGAAAAATAGATCAAAACTCATTATGGCGTGCATAATGCGCACCCCCTTCTACACAGCTACATTTTATGGAAAAAAAGTGTGCACTATACTCAAGAAAATATGGTACTAACATAACCATAATAATGGAGGATGCTGTCAATGAATTGTTTGTCTGTTTCAGACCACGATCGTGTGTGATGAATTGTTTGTCTGTTTCAGGCCACGATCGTGTGTAATGAATTGTTTGTCTGCTTCAGGCCACGATCGTGTGTGATGAATTGTTTGTCTGCTTCAGGCCACGATCGTGTGTGATGAATTGTTTGTCTGTTTCAGGCCACGATCGTGTGTGATGAATTGTTTGTCTGTTTCAGGCCACGATCGTGTGTGATGAATTGTTTGTCTGTTTCAGGCCACGATCGTGTGTGATGAATTGTTTGTCTGTTTCAGGCCACGATCGTGTGTGATGAATTGTTTGTCTGTTTCAGGCCACGATCGTGTGTGATGTGGTAGTGCTGTACTTCCTAAAGGCACGGACCTACTACCGGGACAAGAAATACCTAACTGTGACAGGAGACGACGCCTACGAGGTAACACTGACATGTCCAGTTCATTGTACTCATTCTGAGTTCGTCACCACTGACCCACATCTATTTTTTACTTATATGTTGAACTTACTGCTTAAGGGAAAACCATAAGCCAGGACTTGGTTAAATTGCAGGTATTTCATTACTGAAACCATGGTCATTCTGCATTTAAGATTTTGTCAACGTAGTAATGTGATTATTAGTTGTCAGACAGTAGTCTTTGTCCTATTGTAGAAAAATGTCACATTGAAATCAGGTTACGAGCAAAACTATTCAATATTCTGAGATATTACTGGGATAACGTAGATTTCTCAACATTGAATTATGATATTGAATAATATTTTTTTCCTTGGAGACATGCGGAAAACATAGATGCTTAATTTAGAAATGATTGGGGACTGTCTATACACAGATAAATATTCCTTTTCATTTAAGTTCAGTACTGGCGATTAAGATTTTGTAAAGCCTACAACCCAGTTATTGACACAACCCGGGGATGCTGGCTGAAGGGGCTCCCAGTACCTTGTGCACGTCGTAGGAGCTGACGAACATGAGGATCAGGTGCTCACTATGTCTGACTGATTTAGTGTCATCTTAATCTAACACATGGATCATTGCTCATGCTATCGACCACCAGGATTTGTACAGGATACTGTGATTTAGCTTGAACCCCATGGGGATTCCGGGTTAGATTAGATTTCCAGCAACATATGCTTCTTGGAGTGCTGACCTGTGAAGATCTGGGGTAGGATAGGTCTTCAGCAACCCATGCTTTCCGTAGGAGGCGACTAAGGAGATCAGGTGGTCAGGCTTGCAGACTTTGTTGATGCATGTCATTGTATCCCTATTATGTGGCTCAAAGCTCATGATGTCTATCACTGGATTGTCTGGTCAAGACTCCATTATTAACAGACCTCCGTCGAATTTTAGTGGCAAGTTGTTGTGATGAACAAGAACAGGTTGTCATTGATAAACAACTTCTATTGTACAAGTGAGGCTGCTTTTGCTGTTCGTGGTGACTAAAGGGATCAGGTCGTCAGGTTTGGAGACTTGGTTGATTGCGTGCCCTTGTACCCTGTGTATGTTCTTCATTGTATAAATCACTGATTGTCTGATCCAGACATGATTATTTACAGGCCACTATCATATAGCTGTAGTTTTGCCGAGTTCAGTTTTAAACAACAAACAAACGAGGGAGTATTGTTGGCTGTGATGCTAAAACAACATAACTTGCGGTAGTCATACACTCTCTACTTAGACTGACCTTTCGCGATTTTTGGCCGACCAATGGAATGACTGACAATAAGTCAACATTAGCCAATCAGATGGTAGCATTCTCATGGTTTATGGCACTAGTTTCAAACTGTGAATAATACTTAACAAATTCTCGATTACAAATTTCAAAATGGAACAAAGAACCATTCTGGAATGGCTAATAAATGGCCTAGGTCGTATGGATTCAGTCATAAAGCCTGTAACTGTCATTCGGTTTATACTTTTCGAGGTTGCATGATTGGAGATATTTGTGACACATCAGTTAGTTTGTATTTGAGGCTGACATTCTTCCAGTCTGGAGCATCCTATGTGGAATCCATTTTCTACCCTTCCTTGGATAATATCAATTATCACTAGTTATTAATACACAGGTTTTGTCTGCTGCTGTTATTCAAAAGGCCAGTCTAAATTTTCGGTTTTTTTTACGGAATTTGATTGTACAAAATAAAACGCTTTCTTCGGTATTTTTTTTAAATCATCTTAAAGTTTGATTTTGATTGGTAAGGTAATAAAACAAAATAAAGAAAAACTTGTGTATTAAGTCAAATTAAAATCCCTTGGATAATTTGTATTGTAAAGCGACATTTACTGTCAGCAATATAAATAAACCCTTGTCATTCTGATTCTTATTTTTTTTTAAATTTCGCTTAAGGCCAGCAAATTCATTAACTAAGCCAAAAAAAGGTAAGGCTACCTATGTGTTTCTTTAATACAGGTTTTACCGAAGAGAGGCAAACGTTATAATCAGAAATTATAGTAGAAATAGTTTAGATTTTTTTCATGTTGATGGCATGGAACCAAGGATACATCCAAAATGTTTTAAAAAGGTAACTTTGAATAATGAATGATCAAGTGCATTGGCTCTATGGTTCCTGCAATCCTTCTCTGAAAAAAACTAAAAGTTTTAGATAGCATTAGCATGTATGTGTTCTCACTAAGGCAAATCATGTGTTATTGTATTTTTTTGGTTAACTGATCTGCAGACATGAACAAAGGTAAGATAAAAATATGATTAAAATGACTTTTCTGATATTGTTTAAATATTTAAAAAAGACACCTGAAGGCTGTGTTCCTTCTCTCCATTGAAATCCTTGAGGGACACATTCCTACTGTTTCATTGAAGTCCCTAAAGGTTGTGTTCTTTCTCTTCCATTTAAGTTCTTGATGGACGTGTTCCTACTGTTTCATTGAAGTCCCTAAAGGTCGTGTTCTTTCTCTTCCATTTTAGTTCTTGAGGGACGTGTTCCTACTGTTTCATTGAAGTCTCTGAAGGCTGTGTTCTTTCCCTTCCATTGAAGCTCTTAAGGGACACATTCCTTCTATTTCATTGAAGTCCCTGAGGGACGTGTTCCCTCTGTTTCACAGAAGTCCTTGAGGGACGTGTTCCTACTGTTCCACAGAAGTCCTTGAGGGACATGTTCCTACTGTTCCACAGAAGTCCTTGAGGGATGTGTTCCTACTGTTCCATAGAAGTCTTTGAGGGACGTGTTCCTACTGTTCCACAGAAGTCCTTGAGAAACGTGTTCCTACTGTTCCACAGAAGTCCTTGAGGGACGTGTTCCTACTGTTTCACAGAAGTCCTTGAGGGACATGTTCCCACCGTTTCACAGAATTCCTTGAGGGACATGTTCCTACTCTTTCACAGAAGTCCTTGAGGGAATGTTCCCATCATTTCACAGAAGTCGTTAAGGGACATGTTCCTACTGTTTCACAGAAGTCCTTGAAGGACATGTTCCTACTCTTTCACAGAAGTCCTTGAGGGAATGTTCCCACCATTTCACAGAAGTCCTTAAGGGACATGTTCCTACTGTTTCACAGAAGTCCCTGAGGGACGTGTTCCCACCATTTCACGGAAGTCCTTGACAGGTGATGTTCTCATCCCATTTGCCACCAGTGGTGGAGGTAAATACCATCAAGATGAACATATTTTCAGACAGAATATTTATTTTTTAAGACCAGACACATATATTTTTTATTTTACAAAATTATTTTGTCAATATGAGTCGGACGATAAGTAAAAAAAGATGATTAAAATGTAGCATGGTTCCTTCCAGTCTTCTTCCTGGAAGCATTTTCTGATTGGTTGGTTGGGTCCATTGGTCCTAGTTCGAGACACATTTTCTGATTGGTTGGTCGGGTCCCATGTTCCTAGTTCAGGACACATTTTCTGATAGGTTGGTCAGGTCCCATGTTCCTAGTTCAGGACACATTTTCTGATTGGTTGGTCGGGTCCCATGTTCCTAGTTCAAGACATATTTTCTGATTGGTTGGTCGGGTCCCATGTTCCTAGTTCAGAACACATTTTCTGATTGGTTGGTCAGGATCCATGTTCCTAGTTCAGGACACATTTTCTGATTGGTTGGTCGGGTCCCATGTTCCTAGTTCAGGACACATTTTCTGATTGGTTGGTCAGGTCCCATGTTCCTAGTTCAGGACACATGTTCTGATTGGTTGGTCGGGTCCCATGTTCCTAGTTCAGGACATATTTTCTGATAGGTTGGTCAGGTCCCATGTTCCTAGTTCAAGTGACATTTTCTGATTGGTTGGTGGGGAGCCATGTTCCTAGTTCAGGACACGTGTTCTGATTGGTTGGTCGGGTCCCATGTTCCTAGTTCAAGACATATTTTCTGATTGGTTGGTCAGGTCCCATGTTCCTAGTTCAGAACACATTTTCTGATTGGTTGGTCAGGATCCATGTTCCTGGTTCAGGACACATTTTCTGATTGGTTGGTCGGATCCCATGTTCCTAGTTCAGGACACATTTTCTGATTGGTTGGTCGGGTCCCATGTTCCTAGTTCAGGACACATTTTCTGATTGGTTGGTCGGGTCCCATGTTCCTAGTTTAGCAACATATTGTAAGAAGTCATGGCAGGCCGCACTGGCTGCTAAAAAACCCATGGAAATACGAAAACTGGTTTAATTTGTCAGAAAAAAACTTGTGGCAGTAACATACCAATATTTTTATATAAACACCATTTTTGTTCAATAATCTGGACAAGTAGACCTTGTCTCAGGACAAGTGATTTTTTTACTGTTTAGTTGTCAAGGAACAAGTATTATATTTCCACATCCATGCATAGTAATAATTGTTAACCTGGATTGTGTTAGGTGTAAGATGATTGCACAGTTGTTTCGGAGCAGGCCATTATATTTGCACAGTTGGTCATTTTTACATTACTGTCACTCTTAGTATCATACACATTGCCATATCAGCTTCTCCCTGTGCAATTAGTAGTCCTGTCTGGAGGGACTCCTTCATATGATCATGATAATCATGGCTGAGGAGGAGGATGTATGTGTGTGTTACAATAATTGTTACTGACACAGCGAACATTATGTATAATTATCAGTATGAGGATGTATCATATAAATAAGTCAAAAATTTTGCATGGATTTTTACTTCAGACTTGGGCAAGGGCATAAAGATTTTATCACACAGCTAAATTTTGTTTGAGTTGCCCTTAAATTGTCAAAGATCTGATTTATGAGACTGAAACTCTTGGTAATGATGGCTCTTGCATTTTAAAAATATTCGAAAAGAAGGGTCATGAATGAAAATACTATTCGTCATCAACTGAAATGTAGATAGAGTTGTCTACCCTGAAGTGTAGATAGAGTTGTCTACCCTGAAGTGTGGTTAGAATTGTCTACCCTGAAGTGTTGTTAGAATTGTCTACCCTGAAGTGTTGTTAGAATTGTCTTCCCTGAAGTGTGGTTAGAGTTGTCTTCCCTGAAGTGTGGTAAGAGTTGTCTACCCTGAAGTGTTGTTAGAGTTGTCTACCCTGAAGTGTTGTTAGAATTGTCTGCCCTGAAATGTAGATAGAGTTGTCTACCCTGAAGTGTGGTTAGAGTTGTCTACCCTGAAATGTGGTTAGAGTTATCTGCCTGAAGTGTGGTTAGAGTTGTCTACCCTGAAGTGTAGTTATAGTTGTCTGCCCTGAAGTTTTGTGAGAGTTGTCTGCCCTGAAGTGTGGTTAGAGTTGTCTACCCTGAAGTGTAGTTAGAGTTGTCTACCCTGAAGTGTAGTTAGACAAGATAAGACTTGCGTAAAATGTGAAAGAAACCCTTGACAATTATAATCTCTTGGAATTTGTTCCAATTGTTTAGCAAGGGTCATAAAGGTACATTTTCTATGCAACTAAAGTGTGCTAGAGTTATCTTCCCTTGTCAATGAGAAAGGGATTTGTATACCTAAAACAAATGATTTTTTGTGTCATGGATTAGTGCCTTGTGTCATGGTAGTCAGAGCTGTATCCATCCTGTATATCTCAAGACCTCATATTGCGTTAACCCACACTAGATCCTTTCCCGTGGATCTCGCGATCTCAAGTTACTTGCCCTTGATTTTCATTAGCCAATTTGATTTGCTACAATACACAGTCTAGGGGACCGACCAATCAAAATGCAAGTTACGCAGCAGCCATAACCTCGGGTTAGTGATATCAACAACATGGTCGTCAGACCCACTGATTTTGATAAGGTTGGTGAGAAATTCAACACTGAAAACCTGACTGACAAAAGAAAAGCCTTTAAAAAAATTGATTTTTTTTTATGAAGAGTCCATTTATGACCATGAAAACTGCAGTGGCTTTGGTTTCTAAGCAATGTGAGTTACCTCCCTTACCTATTTCCTTTTTCCTTATCTCAATGTTTGATTGGTTGTTAAATGTTAATGAAAGTCAGCGGCTTGTAATTTGAGATCGTAAGAAACGATGGAATGGATTCAGGAGGTAGTGTAGGTTTACTGAAATGCAAGCCACGGAGATATAGAGGGTGACCTTTATGATAATGCATGATGGGAGAAGGTAATACATTGCTATTAGTAAGTCACACAAGCCTCTGTGCCACATGTTTTAGTTTTTGTCTGTTGTGGTAGATGTAGTTGTAGCTGTAGTTGTAGTTGTAGCTACAACCTTTCCTCCCACATTAAGCTGACATGCCTGATATATACCTCGAGTACTGTTCAAAGTAGCCTTAAGCCCAACTCACTCACTCACTCACTCACTCACTCACTCACTCACTCACTCACTCACTCACTCACTGTAGCTGCCACACGTGTAGATTTTGTCTGTTGTAACATTCATATGGTAGATGTAGTTGTAGTTGTAGCTGTAGTTATCGTAGATGATGCCATAGTTGTAGTTGTACCTGTAGTTGAACCTGTAATAATTGTAGATGTTGCCATGGTTGTAGCTGTAGCCGTAGCTGTAGTTGTAGAATAGAAATAGCACCCTAGATCGGAACGTAAGGGTCCACCTCCGTGGTCTAGTGGTAGAGCCTCTGCCCGGAGAGAGGGAGGTCGGGGCTTCGATCCCTGGACAGGTCATACCAGAAGACGTTTAAAGATGGTGCTTGTTAACCTGCCTGGTGCTCGGCATTAATTTAGGGGTCTAAAACAAGGACTGGTCAGCTCGGAGTCAGTATACTGTTTCTGAGTGGAGTATTCATGTTAAACTGCGGCATGGTAGCTCATGTATCATACACACATCGCTATAAAAGTGCAACAATCTTGGATTCATTGTTAAACCTTCTTTTTTCATCATGTATGACCTTTCAGATCTAGTTTAATATTCAAGGATTTGAGTACGCTACAGAGCCTTGGGCTATAAAGTTCTTATCGATTTGTACAAAAACTGTCAGTAAGGGTATACTTTTAGAACAGAGAATGTTTCATTACGCAGGTAAAAATGTCTGGTGACGAAGTCTGTGCTACTTTGATAGTTGCCATGTTTCAAATGTTTCAAATGTAGTTGCAATACAACTTTAAACTGCTTCAGAACAATGATCAAAACAAACTGGTTGCCGTTAGCAATAGGAATAAAATCTAATATGATCCTGATGATTATCCTTGATATCTAATTACACATCTCCGAAATGCTTGCAGTTATTTGTTTGATACTGTAGACTCCCAGCTCGGTGTGCATTGCTAAGTTTACACAGTCAGATGTTCTCTTAGAGGCAGGTTTGCTCATGGTAAAGGCCATGGAAGTTGCAGGAAGTAATAATACTATAATGTTTTAGAAAAGTAGTGGAAAATTTATTTCAAGAGAAGAATTTTTGGAATGGACTTTAGATATATGAACAGTCAATGATGTTGCACTTCTTTCAAATGTTGATTTTGATGATAGTTTTAGATTTTTTGTATTAAAGAGAGCGGTTTTACAAAACGGGACATGCATTTGTACAGAACATGCACTTGTACGAACACAGAACATGCATATGTACCAATACACACCTGTGAAGATCCGGGTTGGAAGAGGTCTTCAGCAACCCAAGCTTGCCGTAAAAAAAAGGCTTGTCACAAGAGGCGACTACCAGGATTGGGTGGTCAGGCTTGATGACTTGATAGATGCTTGTCATTGTATCCCAATTGCATAGATCCCTGCTCTTGATGTCAATCACTGGATTGACTGTACCAATACAGCACATGCATTTATACCTACACAGAACATGCATTTGTAACTACACAGAGCATGCATTTGTACCTACACAAAACATGCATTTGTACCTACACAGAGCATGCATTTGTACCAATAGAGCACATGCATTTGTACCAATACAGAACATGCATAATTTGTACCAATACAGAACATGCATTTGTACCTACACAGAACATGCATTTGTACCTACACAGAACATGCATAATTTGTACCAATACAGAACATGCATTTGTACCAATACAGAACATGCATTTGTACCTACACAGAACATGCATATGTACCAATACAGAACATGCATTTGTACCAATACAGAACATGCATTTGTACCAATACAGAACATGCATTTATACCTACACAGAACATGCATTTGTACCAATACAGAACATGCATTTGTACCTACGCAGAACATGAATATGTACCAATACAGAACATGCATTTGTACCAATACAGAACATGCATTTGTACCAATACAGAACATGCATTTGTACCTACACAGAACATGCATTTGTACCTACGCAGAACATGCATTTGTACCTATACAGAACATACATATGTACCAATACAGAACATGCATTTGTACCAATACAGAACATGCATTTGTACCAATACAGAACATGCATTTGTACCTATGCAGAACATGCATTTGTACAATACAGAACATGCATTTGTACCTATGCAGAATATGCATTTGTAACAATACAGAACATGCATTTGTACCAATACAGAACATGCATTTGTACCAATACAGAACATGCATTTGTACCAATACAGAACATGTATTTGTACCTACACAGAACATGCATATGTACCAATACAGAACATGCATTTGTACCTACACAGAACATGTATTTGTACCTACACAGAACATGCATATGTACCAATACAGAACATGCATTTGTACCAAAACAGTACATGCATTTGAACCTACACAGAACATGCATTTATACCTACACAGAACATGCATTTATACCCACTCAGAACATGCATTTGTACCTACACAGAACATGCATATGTACCAATACAGAACATGCATTTGTACAAATACAGAACATGCATTTGTACCAATACAGAACATGCATTTGTTCTCATACAGAACATGCATTTATACCTACACAGAACATGCATTTATACCCACACAGAACATGCATTTATACCCACACAGAACATGCAATTGTACCTACACAGAACATGCATTTGTACCTACACAGAACAAGCATTTATACCCACACAGAACATGCAATTGTACCTACACAGAACATGCATTTGTACCTACACAGAACATGCATTTATACCCACACAGAACATGCATTTGTACCCACACAGAACATGCATTTGTACCCACACAGAATGTGCATTTGTTCCAATACAGAATTGGCTTTAGTATTCAGCAGAGTCAAGGTGAAGGGGATGACCAAGAACACATACCCCTGCCAAGTATGTCTGAGAGCAATGGCTTGTCCACAAATGCAAAGCCATGAGTTTTTTATATTAAGAAGTAGGATACATGTACAAGTTTTCCATTCCTTTTGTCGAGCATTGCGAACACAATAATGACTCAGCAGAATCATTGGTAGTGTTTCCATGTGTCACATACTCAAGATATCTTACCACCAAGCTCTATAGGACCTCTGGTTCATTTGTATCGTTCTGGGTTCGACATTTAGGCTATGCAACACACAAAAACATATTGATAGATCAGAAGCAATAATTAGTGTAAAACCCTCTGTTGTAGATGTCTTGTTCAACCCTTGTATTCCGTACTGTAAAATGTAATTCCTTGCGTATCTTGTCTGATCATGACCTCAACACGACCTTGACATGACCTTGTTGATGTAGTAAATTGCTACAGCATGTTTCAGCTGAGTATGAGAGTGACCTCCCTTGTAATGTTTCCCTTGTCTTCTCCCAGGTGGAGCTAGTAGGTTCCCCCAACTGTAAGGCAGGACAGTTCCAGTACGGAACAATGACTGAAGAAGATTAACCACGTATTCCTCCCTTCGTTCCCTCTTTCTTTACTAATACAGGTTGGTTTCTTTCTTTATTTCTCTCCCTCATTCACTCACTCGCTTTTTCTCACCAGTTTGTGCTTGGTCCTCTTGTGGCTACAGTTTACTTGTGTGTCTGTTCGTCTGTCATTTTCAAGGTCTCAATCTCTGAATGGTGGGTTTATGATTGTGCTTTTGACGGTTGTTTGAATATTTATCAGTGTTCAAGATCATGTATCTATCCCTCTGCGCTTCTTTCAGCTCGATTGGCTTATGATGTTGTTTTCCTGCTGTTCACTGTTGTTTCATCTGATTGCACAAATGGTCAAATTTTGTTCAATTTAGTAATGTCAGATTGATGTTCATTTTATACCATCGACTGGGTAAAGAGATGTACAAATATATTTTAGGATATTGAGAACAGGTTTGAAATCTTTTACAAGTCTTGACTTTTTCTCTTAGGACATGGAGAGCAGGTATTAAATCATTGAAAAGTCTTGGCTTTCTCTCTTAGGACATTAGGAACAAGTATGAAATCTAAGTAAGGATAAGAATTTATGGATGAACAACTTCTTTATTACAATAAAGAGCGACGTTTTGGTGTAGGTTCTAACACCGTTATCAAGCAAGTGATGTATATAAAGAGTGTGGTTGACAAGTATATATACAAGTAGGAGGCAATGTTTATACAGTAGAGTAGATATTGTTATATGGGAGTAGAGAAGCCTCTTAGGACATAGAGAACCGTTATGAAATAACTGAAAAGTCTTGGCTTTCTATCTTAGGACATGGAGAACAGGTATGAAATCATTGAAAAGTCTTGTCTTTTTTTCTTAGTACATAGAGAACCGTTATGAAATCTTAGGACATGGAGAACTGGTATGAAATCACTGAAAAGTCTTGTCTTTTTCTCTTAGGACATAGAGAACCGTTATGAAATCTTAGGACATGGTGAACTGGTATGAAATCATTGAAAAGTCTTGTCTTTTTCTCTTAGTACATAGAGAACCGTTATGAAATCTTAGGACATGGAGAACTGGTATGAAATCATTGAAAAGTCTTGTCGTTTTCTCTTAGGACATAGAGAACCGGTATGAAATCTTAGGACTTTGGGAACTGGTATGAAATCATTGAAAAGTCTTGGCTTTCTCTCTTAGTACATTGGGAACAGGTATGAAATCATTGAAAAGTCTCGGCTTTCTCTCTTAGTACATTGGGAACAGGTATGAAATCATTGAAAAGTCTCGGCTTTCTCTCTTAGTACATTGGGAACTGGTATGAAATCATTGAAAAGTCTCGGCTTTCTCTCTTAGTACATTGGGAACTGGTATGAAATCATTGAAAAGTCTTGGCTTTCTCTCTTAGGACATTGGGAACAGGTATGAAATCATTGAAAAGTCTTGGCTTTCTCTCTTAGGACATTGGGAACAGGTATGAAATCATTGAAAAGTCTTGGCTTTCTCTCTTAGGACATTGGGAACTGGTATGAAATCATTGAAAAGTCTTGGCTTTCTCTCTTAGTACATGGAGAACTGGTATGAAATAACTGAAAAGTCTTGGCTTTCTAACTTAGGACATTGGGAACTGGTATGAAATCACTGAAAAGTCTTGGCTTTCTCTCTTAGTACATGGAGAACTGGTATGAAATAACTGAAAAGTCTTGGCTTTCTAACTTAGGACATTGGGAACTGGTATGAAATCATTGAAAAGTCTTGGCCCCTCTTAGGACATTGGGAACAGGTATGAAATCATTGAAAAGTCTTGGTTTTCTAGATTTATGCAAGCAGAAACCTAATTTTGTCAAACCTTTAAAGGAATGCTTTATATATATATATATATATATATATATATATATATATATATATATATATATATATATATATATATAAGTATATATATATATAGGTATATACCCATGCAGCAAGCATCCCCCGACCCATCACACAACTTAAGCTCACATATATTTATTAACACAAGCACAAAAGGAATTGCTGGGTTAGAAAACCAAATGCCATGAAATCACTTGCAATTTGTTCACAGGACTGATATATAATAGATGTAAGATATGTGGAAGCCTTTGATTGATGATTTTCAATGAGACTGAAAATATGCAATTGATCACTAATCGGCTAATATTGATTCATCAGAATTGTCATCTTTTGTATGCATTAAACAGGTTCTCTTTGCCAGACAACCAAAATGCAGGTGATTTTCTATTTCAAGTTGACCTTGATATCTCACATGTTATGAGCTGGTATTCCCATAACCTTTACATGATCATAGAAATTGTTTGGGTACTAGAAGGATCATGGGTGAATGTATTCAGTGGCTCTGTGTGTTCATGCCTGAGTCAGGTACTTGACAATAATTAGCATCCTCAGACCGACTGATCCATCCAGATACGTCTATCAAGAACAGAGGTGCCAGGATAAATAATGTTTCCTTGCATAAATATGATTCCTGATTGCTTTCAATCAAAGACACTTCAGACTGAATCCATTGCAGAGTCGCTTCACATTGCATCCATGGCAGGATCTCTTCACATTGCATCCATGGCAGGATCTCTTCACATTGCATCCAAGGCAGAGTCTCTTCACATTGCAGCCAAGGCAGAGTCTCCTCACCTTTCAACCAAGGCAGAGTCTCTTCACCTTGCATCCAAGGCAGAGTCTCTTCACATTGCATCCATGGCAGGATCTCTTCACATTGCATCCAAGACAGAGTCTCTTCACATTGCAACCAAGACAGAGTCTCTTCACATTGCAACCAAGACAGAGTCTCTTCACATTGCAACCAAGACAGAGTCTCTTCACCTTGCATCCAATTGGCAGAGTCTCTTCACATTGCATCCAAGACAGAGTCTCTTCACATTGCAACCAAGACAGAGTCTCTTCACATTGCAACCAAGACAGAGTCTCTTCACATTGCAACCAAGACAGAGTCTCTTCACATTGCATCCATGGCAGAGTCTCTTCACATTGCATCCAAGGCATGATCGCTTGACATTGTATCCAAGACTCTTCACTCTTCACCTTGCATCCAAGACAGAGTCTCTTCACATTGCATCCATGGCAGGATCTCTTCACATTGCATCCAAGACAGAGTCTCTTCACATTGCAACCAAGACAGAGTCTCTTCACATTGCAACCAGGACAGAGTCTCTTCACCTTGCATCCAAGACAGAGTCTCTTCACATTGCATCCATGGCAGGATCTCTTCACATTGCATCCATGGCAGAGTCTCTTCACATTGCATCCAAGGCATGATCGCTTGACATTGTATCCAAGACTCTTCACTCTTCACATTGCATCCAAGACAGAGTCTCTTCACATTGCAACCAAGACAGAGTCTCTTCACATTGCAACCAGGACAGAGTCTCTTCACCTTGCATCCAAGACAGAGTCTCTTCACATTGCATCCATGGCAGGATCTCTTCACATTGCATCCATGGCAGAGTCTCTTCACATTGCATCCAAGACAGAGTCTCTTCACATTGCGACCGCCTCCGTGGTCTTGTGGTAGAGCGTCCGCCCGGAGAGCGGAAGGTCCAGGGTTCGATCCCGGGCCGCGTCATACAAAAAGACGTTAAAAGATTGTACTTGTTGTTACCCTGTCTGGCGCTCGGCATTAAGGGGCTAAAACAAGGACTGGTCGGCTCGGAGTCAGTATACTGTGTCTGAGTGGAGTATTCATGTTAAACTGCAGCATGGTATCTCAGTGAGCTAGCACTATAAATCGGCATCAGTCCGGACTAGTACAAGCAGCCACACACACAAATACACGTGCACGCACGTCGCTATATAAGTACAATAATCTTGGACGCGACGTTAAACCCAATTTCACCTCACCTCACCTCTTCACATTGCATCCAAGGCATGATCGCTTGACATTGTATCCAAGACTCATCACTCTTCACCTTGCATCCATGGCAGAGTCTCTTCACATTGCATCCAAGACAGAGTCTCTTCACATTGCATCCATGGCAGAGTCTCTTCACATTGCATCCAAGGCATGATGGCTTCACATTGTATCCAAGACTCTTCACTCTTCACATTGCATCCATGGCAGAGTCTCTTCAACTTTTGTAGTCACTGCATTCAATCCCTAATATTGGGATACTTGGCATCATGATCGACATTGGTGTCTTAACTCATTGAGTGTCTTTCTTCTATCAAGTCTGTTTCATATAACACAGTGATAGGTGATCCATACTTCTCATCAATTTAAATGTCTGCAGCTGCAACAATTTCCATGACGTTGCATGTTAACTTGACACGGTGCACAGTATCTTTCATTCACTCTTGAGAAAACTTAGTCACTATGATCCCAGTGGATTAGTGAGTGAATAAGAGAGTGTGGTTTTACATCACTTTGGGGACACCAGAAATCCACCCAGTGGCTTAAGATACATGTAAGTCCTAGAACTGTTTCTAGTCTCTAATTTGTAGTAGAGTATTTCAGTCTTTGCAGACAGACGTGGAAAGTTGGTACTTGTCACATCATACCAATAAACATTGAAAGATAGTACTTGCTGTTTCCCTGTCTGAATTAGGCATTAAGGGAATAAAATGAGTTGGTATACCATGGTTGAGATGGACAATAACAATTAATAACATTTAATGGGTCATCCTAGTTCATAGTTAGCACATAAAGTTGATTAATTGCAGGTCTAGATAAAAAAACATTATTTAAACACATTCAGAATAACTCTATTCATACAATGAGGCTTCGAAGGAAAAACACAAAGACTAACATATTTTTTTATTGAAGTGTTTTGAACTCTGTATGTTCTGCTGATGTTCTTCTCTCAGGATCGTAGTTTGGCAAGGTATGTAAATTAGCAATAATTTTAAAATTTCGTCAGGGAAGTAGCATTACAGATGGGGTTGTAAACTGACATTAAGTCCCTGATATAAAGTTATTTTCAAAAATGTATATCTACAAATTAGAAATATTAAAATCCTAAGGAGCCCAGAATAAACCTTAATTTCAGTCTAGAGCTCAGGTAATGTAGACTTGCCCAATCATTCAAGAGTTGAACTCCTTTTTAAATGTATTCTCTAGATTGTGGGGGCGGTCGGGTAGCCTAGTGGTTAAAGCGCTCGCTCGTCACGCCGAAGACCCAGGTTTGAATCCCGACATGGGTACAATGTGTGAAGCCCATTTCTGGTGTCCCCGCCGTGATATTGCTGGATTATTGCTAAAAGCGGCATAAAACCAAACTCACTCACTCTAGATTGTGGGAGACAGACTATTAGGGGTCATATTAAAGATATAAGGAACATGTCTCTTTGACGTCTAAATGAATTGAAAGCAGATCATTGTTGTGAGTATATATTTTTCATTTATTTGATAATAAGTCCATGGTGAATAGTGATGAACTGATAGTTCAGTCAGTTGTTGCGCTTGTCGGGGCGGTCGGATGGCCTAGTGGTTAATGTGTTCGCTCGTCACGCCGAAGACCCGGGTTCGACTCCCAACATGGGTACAATGTGTGAAGCCCATTTTCTGGTGTCCCCCGCCGTGATATTGCTGGAATATTGCTAAAAGCAGCGTAAAACCAAACTCACTCACTCACTCACTGTTGCGCTTGTCATGCCGACCTGTCTGATGATGGGAGAGATCTGTATAATTCTCTCTGTGTGTACATTGGGAGATGATGGTGAATCTATTCTATAATTTCATTTCATTAAGAATATTACATGATGTGGCATCTAAAACGGGAGGAAAGACAGAACTGATGCAGGTCGCACACATCTACAGCCCTTGTTTTTACCTTTTTGGTGGAACCCACAATCTCATGTATGGTGCCAACAAACCAAGGATCATAATTTAGATGAATTTGGGATTCAAACTGGGATCACTTGTAATATTGTAGTTTGTTGTTTAACGCTGCACTCAGCAATATTCCAGCTGTATGACGGCGGTCTGTATATAATCGAGTCTGGACAAGACAATCCAGTGATTGATATCATGAGCATCGATCCACGCAATTGGGATACGATGACATGCATCAACTAACTCAGCGAGCCTGACCCCCTGATCACATTAGTCGCCTCTTACAACAAACATGGGTTGCTGGAGATCTTCACGGGTATTTGTTGTAATAATAATAATGATAATAATAATAGTAATAATAATCCAGCTAGGAACTTTGCATTATTTCCCTGGTCAATGGATCAGTATGCACATAATTTTCATTCTCAGCTCCATGGGGAGTATAGAAGGTTAACGGTCACATTATTACTATTCTCATCCTACCGGGTACCCATTCACTGCTGGGTATTACAGAGGCATATTTCAGAGAAGTCACTTGCCCGAGGAAACACCACACTATCATGATGCAACACTATACAGCGGGGTCTGGTTCTGGTGACAATGTTATCAACTGTTTTTAACTTGTCTGTGTTGGTTCACCAACCATACTTGCATTCTAGGATGTTTGTTTTCATTATTGTGAAGTAAAGGGCTTATTAAGTGTAGTGAATACTGTGTAGACATAGCAGTAGTTGCAGTCCTGTCGTATCCTACATAATTATGTTGTACCCTGCTTCCGTACAGCCATAGTCCTACGTGCTGACTTACCTCTACAACAAGACACCCTCCACGTGCATTTAGTGTCTGTCATTTGTAACGGTTTAAGTACTATTTATCACACAATTTCTAAATAAACACCATTCCAACTCACTGTTCTGACTGCTCCAATGAAACGGGACATTATTGGACTCTTGCCCCCAACAGGTCCCTGGTACCATCTTATCTCTCTGTTGAAATTCGAGGGAAGAGCCGGTCCACAGGGGTGATTCAGGGGTAGAACAGGTCCCCATGCCCCAAGCTTGTCTCCCTGTGATGATTCGGGGCAGAGCAGATCCCCATGCCCCAAGCTTGTCTCCCTGTGAAGATTCGGGGCAGCGCAGGTCCCATGTTCTGGTTTGATCCCCAGACACGTCATGCCAAGAGACGTTAAAAGATGGTACTTGTTGTTAACCTGCCTGGCACTCGGCATTAAGGGGCTGAAACAAGGACTGATCGGCTCGGAGTCAGTATACTGTGTCTGAGTGGGGTATTCATGTTCAACTGTGGCATGGTTGTCTCAGTGTGCTAGCACTATAAAATCAGCATCAGTCCAGACTAGTACAAGCAGCCACACACACACACATGTGCATGCACGTTGCTGTATAAGTGGACGCGACGTTAAACCCCATTGTATATTACCCTACTTCGTTGCTCATGCTTTCAGTCACTGGTAAGCCTGGTCCAGACTTGATTATGTACAGGCTGGAACATTGCTGACTGTAGGATGTTTAGATCAGTTATGTAGGATGTTTAGATCCATGTGTAGGATGTTTAGATCGGTTGTGTGTAGGATGTTTAGATCAGTTGTGTACCATGTTTAGATCCATGTGTAGGAGGTGTAGGTCGGTTGTGTAGGATGTGTAGGTCGGTTGTGTAGGATGTTTAGATCAGTTGTGTACCATGTTTAGATCCATGTGTAGGATGTTTAGATCGGTTGTGTAGGATGTTTAGATCAGTTGTGTACCATGTTTAGATCCATGTGTAGGATGTTTAGATCGGTTGTGTAGGATGTTTAGATCCATTGTGTAGGATGTTTAGATCAGTTGTATAGGATGTTTAGATCAGTTGTGTTCCATGTTTAGATGTGTAGATTTAAACTGTGCTTGTTCCATGCCTACATTTACCTTCATGTTGCTTTGTCATCCAGAACTATTTTGAAGTTGGGCCCAAAGGTAGCAGTATGTAAACCAGCTGTGGTGAAGCTGTTGATACTAATATCTTTACAACAAGTTACATGTTGTTTCATCTGTTGTGTCACATGTCTACTTACAAAGCATGGCTCCAAGTCAGTTATAACAAACAGCCACCATGGCAGCGAGTCACTACGTGCATGCAGTTTGTGTTAGATGTGTTCGTGTTGTTGGTCATTCATAGTTGTATTGAAATAAGATATTGAAGCAGTTGTGTGGCATATGTTATCAACTATTCCTAAGGTCCTTCTCATTGTATTTGCTTGAATGCCTTGATGACATTTCAACAAGTGTGTATACCAAGTGTTGTATTGAGCTGTTGTCCATGCTATTTAACTGAACTCTGAGCTTCTATTTAAATCTGTTGTCCCTTGGTGTGATGATGTTTTCTTGTACAAGATGGTACTGTTTGGGTATTTGAATCGTCTTCAGAGTGTGGTAATTCTGATTATATTTGAAACTTTAATAGCATGTGGGTCAGAGTATTGTACTATTGGTTCATAGTATTGTACAATGGATAAGCAGCATTGTACAACTGGTGTACAGTATTGGACATTTGATATACAGGAGTGTACAATTGGTGTACAGTATTGTATAATTGTTGTACAGTATTGTACAATTGCTGTACAGTATTGTATAATTGGTATGCAGTATTGTACAATTGGTATGCAGTATTGTACACTTGTGCACAGTATTGGACAATTGTGCACAGTATTGGACAATTTGTGTACAATATTGTATAATTGGTATGCAGTATTATACAATTAGTACACAGTATTGGACAATTGGTGTACAGTATTGGACAGTTGGTGTACAGTATTGGACAATTGGTGTACAGTATTGGACAATTGGTGTACAGTATTGAACAGGTGGTACATAGTACTGTACAATTCATTATATATCAAGAAATATGCAGCTGAAATTAATCAGTATTATTCATAATCAGTTTACAAGTTCTAAGAAATGATGCATGTATAGAATGATATTTTACTGACTGTTCTATCTGACAAAATAATATTCGGGCATTGTTTATGAAACGGTTGATGATGCACTCATGCCCTCTCTTTGATTTGTCCTTCATCTGCTGCAATGACCAGCACCATGTTCTAGCTGTACCTCTATGGCCTCCCATGATGCACTGTATGGTTTGAAAAATACACCCACGTCCGGATACAAGGTGTATTACAGTTCCCACTCTGATGTCAACTGCAGAATCTTCAATATAACAAAGGGTGGCAGGGTAGCCTTGTGATTAACATGTTACCTCGTCACGCTGAAGGCGCGGGTTCGATTCCCCACATGGGTACAATGTGTGAAGCCCATTTCTGGTGTCCCCCGCCATGACATTGCTGGAATATTGCTTAAAACAATCCAATATACGACATCAAGTTGCGAACGCATGTTTGAATCTCCAGAAATGACGACACGATAGAACAATGTTTTATCGTGAAATAAACCACACTTCGTTCTTCATTGTTCTTTGCAATTTATCTCTGTAGCTATGTTATATTGTGCATTAACATACGAGGGCATGGGAATTTGCTCATGACATCACTCACTGGTTTGTGTGATCCCGAATTGATCTGCAAGCTGCCTTGATACAGCAGGAATATTGCCAAGTTATATAGTTGGTTCATATTTGCAGGTGTTATTGAGAATTTCATTTGAAACCCAAAGACTGAGACAGAGGTTTCAAATGTTGAATTGTCACCTGTGGCACTTCCTCAGTGTTTTACAATGTTTCATATATATAAAGAACAAAACGTTTTGGATCATGAATGTTTAGGGGGATAGAGGTTACACACAACAAAATGTTTTCCCATAGACTTCCATAGTAACGTAACTAAGCATTCAACAGCTATTACCTGTACGTGTGTGCACAGTTTGGCCTTAGAGCAGCAATAAAAAAATTAAAAATGACTAGCTTAGCCAGCTCCTTTTCCGAGGACAGGAAGCTAAACACACCACCCCCAGTTTCACACCAAAATCACCTACTTGAAAATAGCTGTGGTCACATTCAGCATAAGTCATCATGTTGAAAAAGACAGTACTAAATATCGAAAAACATTGTCAGTTTTAATAACTGGATGGATGTACATTTGAAAAACATAAAAATCTTACAGAATATCCTCCGATCACAGCCTGCAGATATCTCTTGATCTGCACTGAAGGCTCCTCACGAAAACCGCACTGTCCAAACTGGTTCTGATTTGGTGTAGTAGAACCTGTAGTGCACAATTTCATAAAAATATCCTGAGAAATATTTATGATCCCAAAATTGGGGTGGTCGGGTAGCCTAGTGGTTAAAGCGTTAGCTCGTCACGCCGAAGATCCGGGTTCGATTCCTGACATGGGTACAATGTGTGAAGCCCATTTCTGGTGTCCCCCGCCGTGATATTGCTGGAATATTGCTAAATGCGGCGTAAAACCTCACTCACTCACTATGATCCCAAACTTTTTTGTTCAGTATATATATGTTGCAATGTCCAATTCAGTCAATTTGTGAATGACTGAAACATTTAGTCCTATTACAAATTGCCTTAACATGTCCTTGATCTCTGTGACAGATGGACTAATTCCCCATGGTCCCTCATTGGGATTAATTCTTCTTTGTCTCAGTTGAAAAGAAATTGTACCGTAAATAAACTTATAAACTAACAAATAGATACATTGTAAAAACTGTAACAGAAGACAATGAATTGTAAACTCAGTATTAATCTCAATTTGTGAGTGAATATTGAGCAGAATGAGCCAATCTCTCATTGAATGAATGGCGCTTTCTGGCAATTTGTCTCGTGACTCAGTGAAACGTTCAGTCGGTTAACACATTGATTTTTTCAGCGGACTGTAACTTATATCAATTCAGAGCCTAAATTGGTTATGTTTTCAGAGAATTTTTACAAATGAGATAAGTATTGTGTCTTGATGCAGGACTTAAAATGTCTGTGTGTTGATATCACTGACATACACCAATCTGTCCGTGGTATGCAGCTTTGTCATGTCTAATTGAGGTATCCGACTAGTTCAATGGCCGCCATCAGCCCTGTGAGCTTCAGTAGATACAGGGATGTTTGGAGTTTGAAGTGATTACATTTGATTCTGCATCAGTTGCTGGAACAGTTCACCCATAATGTCCTTCCCGGACTTTGAATTGGATATTATGTTACTGCGGATACTTATGCGGAGAACTGTTTCAGAAGTTTCATCAAATTTAATTGGGTTTCTTTGACAAAGAATTGTGGTAAGGTTGGCTGGGAGGTTTGTGTTACTTGATGATGATGAGCAGAAGATCATCCTCTTACCAATGTCTCATTGTGACTGTGAGAATTGTTAGAAAGCTTGGACAAGAATATTAAGCTTCGTTGCAAGGAACTTGGCATTTTAACTTTCTGGTTTAACTAACAGTGAAATCTTGTTAATTCAATGTCATTAGAACTGTGATTTCTCTTTCCAGTTTCGAGACAAGCGGTTAGAATATTTGATGTTAGAATTATATTTTAAGTGTCAGTTCAGCAATGTAAAATTATGTGATTCTTCCTCACTGTCTCATTGGAGTTTGAATAAGGAAGGTGTCACTGTGTGTGTTGACCGCCTACGTGGTCTAGTGGATAGAGGGTCTGTCTTGAGACATCCAACAAGATCTAGTGGATAGAGGGTCTGTCTGGAGACCGCCTCCATGGTCTTGTGGATAGTGGATGTGTCTAAGGGCCTCCTCCAAGGTCTAGTGGATAAAGGGTCTGTCTGGAGACATCCTCCATGGTCTAGTGGATAGAGAGTCTGTCTTGAGACTGCCTCCAAGGTCTGGTGGATAGAGGGTCTGTCTGGAGACCGCCTCCATGGTCTTGTGGATAGAGGGTCCATCTGGAGACCTACTGCATGGTCTTCTTGATAGAGAGACCGCCTCCATGGTCTAGTGGTTAGAGTGTCTGCCTGAGGACCTCCTCATAGGTCTACTGGATAGAGGCTTTGTCTGGAGACCGCCTCCATGGTCTGGTGGATAAAGGGTGTGTCTGAGGACCTCCTCCAAGGTCTAGTGGATAGAGGGTTTGTCTGGAGACCGCCTCCATGGTATAGTGGTTAGAGTGTCTGGTGGTTCGATTACCTGTTTGTGTCTTACCAAGAGACATTAACAGTTGGTACTTGTTGTTACCCTGCCTGACATGGAACTGGTCGGCAAAGAGTTCGAATACTAATGTCAGAATTGGGTATCCATGTTAAACTGCAGCATGGTATCTCAATGGGCTGGCACAATTAAACCGGCATTAGTTCAGGCTAGTACAAGTAGTTCCACAGACATGCATGCACGTTGCTGTATGAGTGCAATAATCTTTAACGAGACGTTAAACCCCATTTCACCTTTCCTCGCTGTGATTGGAATTGGGTATAGACATGTTAATAGAATTTTATTTTTGTGTATATTATTTTCTCAAAGGAAAACGCTGAATATGAAGAAATTGAGTAGCTGGTGCCGTGAGTATTTTGTTGATGGTGACTCAAGTTAGATAACACAATGATAACAGACCACAATTAACACATTGGTATTTACCTCTTTGATCAGGTGGCCAGGATCATTGACTTGGTTGATTGCATGAATTTTCATAATTTCACATGACATAATGTCATAATATCATATCAATCATTGTCTGGTCAAGACTTGATTATTCACAGGCTTACATCATAAAAGCGACAGACTAATTATTATTATTATTATTATTTTTATTTTTATTTTTATTATTATTATTAACAACTCACTTTCTGAATGTTGCACGTCCTCCATTATCCAGACTAGTATATTTATCCATTCTATTATAAGTACCTTGGACCTGTACACCAAAATGTTTTGTTTTTTAGCCCGATTTGACTGACACGTCACTAAAAATAGCCATCCAATCAAACTACTTTCATGAGCAAGAGGAATTCTGTGCTCAGTTAGTGAGACGTGAGATGAAGATGGTGGCATCAGTTCAGAAGTGAAGCTGTGGTGGCGAATGAGTCCTGGGTATCTTTCATAATAGAATGGATATTTCATACCCTGGTTAACCCGGGATGTCTTGTAGCTCTTCGATCTGGTGATGGTGTATTCGAAACACTTCTTTACTAACCATGTCTTGGGAACACTTTTTCAATCTTATGGTTTACATGTGTATCTTGGGACTGTTGAAGGAAATATACCATATTTATTCATGTATAATACGCACTCGTGTATAATGCGCACCTCAAATTATGGGCAACTAAATCCTGGAAAAAGAATATCTTTCGTGTATGATAAGCACAGACTTTTCTTAAGAATAATTTCAGGCTGTCATGATCAGTCATCGGAAATAGCATATCAACAAATCCGTTCTGAATAAGTTAAACATGTTGTTACACTATCTGGTAATTCTCTGTATATCTGACCTTATGTTGGTCATCTGTTTTATTAATTTTATTTAAAATTTCATTCAATAATGTTAACCTAAATTTCGGTGAACCATGTGTCCTCGGATACTTTCAACTTCCGTTTATCCCGTTTCATAGGGTCCGCTTTACCACAAACTGTGACAGCGCAAAATCACATTATTTACAGCAACAATGATTATATTTCTACATTTGTGTTGCACACTTTAATTTAGATATATAGGTTCGTACAGTAAATTTATTTACTTCTGTCCAAAATGGCTTTTTTTTTCATTACAAAGTGGTCACAGTTGCCTGGAACTACCCACAGTGCATTTGATCAGTGTTTATTGAACATTTAAATTTTGTTCGAGTTTTGGAATTGTCTCTTGTTGTTTTTCTCATCCATCTAAGATAGTGAACAAGCCAATAAGTATAAATTTAAAGTTTTTGAAGTTTTATTATTGTGGATTTTGGATCTGACTGGTTGAATCTGTAAACCAAAATATGTGATGGGTGTTTCCTATATGGTGTGTTGATGATGGTGGTAGGTATTATGATATCTTTCCTCATCTGTGTCTTAGCTCCATCTTAAGCCATCTATCAGCGCTTTCTCCTCCTCTGGGCTAGTCATCTATCAGCGCTTTCTCCTCCTCTGGGCTAGTCATCTATCAGCGCTTTCTCCTCCTCTGGGCTAGTCAGCTATCGGCGCTTTCTCCTCCTCTGGGCTAGTCAGCTATCGGCGCCTTCTCTGGGCTAGTCATCTATCAGTGCTCTCTCTGGTGCAGGATTGCTTCAGGTTTCTGAAAAACGGGAGTTGTCATGACTCACTGCATATATTTAATGAATTTAATTTTGAGAGGCGTGAACACAATTGTGAATACAATTTTGAATCAAGAAAGCAAATTTGAGTCATGAATACAAGCATGTGAGTCATGAATATCATTTTGAGTCATGAACACAATCTTGAGTCATGAACAGTTTTGAATCATGAAAACCCTTAAGCCTCAAGTATGAATACTATCAGTCAGTCATTAATGCAATTTTGCATCATGAGTACAATATTAAGAGTCATAAGTACAACTTTGAGAGTCATCAAAACAATTTTGAGTCATGCATGATTTTTGAGATTTTGACATCAATATGAGCCTGACGACTAATATTGAAAAACTTTAATAATTTGAAGTTGTACTGAAATTCAGTTTATCTTTTGTTGCTGTCCTGTGGTTTTCATTATTCTTGGTCACAAACCTCAAAGCAATCTTAAAAAGCGACTGTCAAAACGACCTGTACTCAAACAAGATTTATCGAGCATGCTCTTTCTACCATTATTTCAAAGAGCGCCCTACAACTTTTCACAGAGGTTTGTTCTATCAAGGTTACAACATTCAAGACTTCAATAAAGCTTTCAAAAAGTTTTTTGGTAGATATGTGGAGGACATTTCCAAATTTGACACATCAGTGACAAAAACACCCGATGCAATTCCCTATTTTGACTTGTACCATTCTGTTCCCATGTTTCTTCAGGTGCATAATTGACTTGCCTTTGCATGAGTTTGCGATGGGTGCAACCAGTGGGGCAGGATAAGCTCACCTTTCGCGAACACCTGGTTTGATAGTGATTCATAAACACATGCTTCATGACATAGTCAGAATTGTACTACGGCTGGGACGGGTCCAAATTTACTACCCGGGTACCCATCCCCCTATTACCTGACCCTACCCGGGTATCCTCTGTAGGTCTCAAGAGATAGGTACAAAATGTCCGATTGGAAATAGTTTGACTGTAGCCCTGGCTAAATGTATTTAGATACACATATAAAACAATCTGGTCATACATACACTGAATTGACTGAAGGTTTATCTTCAGAAAGAAATGCGAACATTGGTGACTTGTAGTGTAACCATAGAGTTCTAGATCATTTTTGCCATGAGACAATATATCATGTAACTAACCACAGGTCCGGATAGTCCTGTGGGTACCCGGGTCCTACTCTATACCCACCCAACCCGGGTACCCGAGTTACCCGTCCCAGCCCTAAACCGTACAATAATGTCTGTCTGTTTCATCATGACCGTGGGTTTCACCAAAGAGATGTTCATGTGGCCTGTCGTATGTTTTTTCGTGTCTGAGAAATATGTAGGTTCTAAACCTAGCTCGTAAACATCTAGTCTCCAAGGAACTGAGTTGTGTGTCGGTTCTCTAAAAGTCCAGCTCTAAAAGACACTGTGACTGAAGCACCCTGCATAGAAGCACAGATATACAGTGTCTGACAGTGAGCTTGAGACATCACTATTTAAGACACACTGACTTTACCTGGCATAGCAGCATAGATACAGATCCATCTTGTACAGCAATCTCCATGGCACAGGCCACAGATATTACCCAGAAGGCAGTGTTATCTCACTGTGAAATACGGGGGCGCAGTTAGACTAGTATTCTAAGAGTTGTCTCCCTTTAGTGTGACATGATCGATTCCAGAATCTAAACAGCTAGGATTACTGCTATTCTATCAACCCTGTGTTTCTCTTGTCTACACTTAACGCAGTCATATAACTGTTTCATTATTCACTGCGTTCAAAATCAACATTGATGCCGACAATATCAGTCACATATTACCTCAGCTGCTTAAAATGTTGAATCATGAATCACTAATGCAAGTTGGAGTGGTTCAAATGAAATTTGAAACCCAATAGTAATTGCTAACCCATAAATCCTGGAATAAACATCTGGAATTTTGTTCTGTTTGGAAGGCGTCTATACTTGTTGGAGACACATTTGAAGCAATTTTTTTTAAATATTTTTACTCAAAATGTCACATCTTGATATTTTGTAAGATTCAAAGGAAGAGAGTCTGACCCGGCATTTAATAATGGCATGTGTTTGTTCAAGGAATTTCAGTTTATACACAGTACACTTGGAGAGCAGTTTAGTGACTAAATTGTGCACTTTGAGTTAAAAGCATGAAATTTGGTACACAGGTTCTTCATCCCAGTACAAGTTTTAGTGGCTAAAGAGCCATCCAAAAATTTCCAATATGGCCACCAAATCCAAGATGGCTGCCCAAATTATCCTTATTTTATACTATAACCTGCTGAGTATTCACAGTACCCTATAACCCACTTGCTACTAGGTATGGGTGGAGCATGTCACAGGTTCTTCATCCCAGTACAAGTGCCCAGTACAACATATGCTTTTTGGAGTGCTGACCCATGAAGATCCGGGGTAGAATACTTCTTCAGCAACCCATGCTTGCCGTTAAAGGCGACTAACGGGATCTGGTGGTCAGGCTCGCTGACTTGGTAGAAGCATGTCATCGATCCCAATTGCTTGGATCAATGCTCATGATATCAATCACTGAATTGTTTGGTCCAGACGTGATTATTCACAGACCGCAGTCATATAGCTGGAACATGCCGAGTGTGGCGTAAAACAACAAACAAAAAACAAGCACTTTGCTATAGGGCCATCAAAAAACTTTCAATGTGGCCACCAAATCCAAGATGGCTGCCAAAATGTTCCTTATTTTAGACTATAACCTGCAGTGTATACACAGTACCCTATAACCAGCATGCTACTAGGTATGGGTGGAGCATGTCAAGTAAACACTGTTCACTATTCTCTCATCAAGCAGCGCAATTGGAATGGTTGTGGGCCACAGCGGGTAAAAACAACAAACGTATAAAACACATTGTAGATATTACTTTTTATTTCTTCCATCTTAGCTTTTGTTTGTGAGATGCTGATCAAGCAAGTCATGTATATTTCAGAAATGCATGAGCTGTCATTGAAATCCATCCCTTATTTATTTTATATTAAAATTACATTTTTGATTGACATTGAATTTCTAGTTGTTCATTAACTTAATCATGATTTTTTCACGATATTAATATGTATATTTGTAAAAATATTTTAATTGTTAATTTATCTGATCTGTCATTGAGATTGTATGATGTTTGTAAACAGATGTTATAAAGAGTGCAAAAAGACATGATTATAAGACTTTTTTTTCCTTTCTTTGAAGGAAAATAGTTAATTATCAACAATTTTGTAAGGATAATTTTTGTAAAAGTTTAAGTTGGTGTGAGTTGGACTCATGTTTAGGACATGCTACTCGAAAAAGGCTATGGACTACCTGATTCTTTCATATTACTATGCCATATGACAGATTAACTATAGCAATATGGAAGAATTGGGTTGTTCTTAACTATACTGAACAAAGAAAGTAAGTGATCATAAATATTTTTGTGAATTTTTTTGGAAGTAAAGACTGAGAAAACTATTTCTTAAAAACATCCCAAAAAATATTGATGTCCCCCATCTTTCTTTATTCAGTATATTTTTTTATTTTTTGAGTAGTAAATATATTTATATAACATGTCAGTTATTCAGATCATATTAATATCAGTTGTATTTAGCAGTATCTCGATGTAGACAAAGTGTTCATTAAATTACTAGAAGTGCGATTCTGACAGATTGTGTTGCACCGATGTAGTTGCATGGTCATGTGACATTTGCATGCAGTATTTGTGATGATGATGATGATGATGATAGTCATGAGAGGAATAAGCATTTGTTGGAGCTTGCATGGATGTTTAAACTTGTGTTATCCGTACGACTGATATCAGACTCTTAAGAATTTTCAATTTCCCAAGATGACAGTGGAAGTTCACAGTGACAGGACTCTACCATGTTGTGTAAATGGCTTTTTCAGAAAAATGTTACTTATTAATTATAAAAAATGAGCAGTGTATCTTATAAATATTTTCTCGGGGTTTTAATTAATTTAATTGTAGTGAAGTTTGATTGTGCTATTTGACGATCTAGATTTATTCTTTGATATTGTATTTCAGTTTTCATAAAATTGTAAAATTCAGCTTTGAATATTTTGTAATCAGATCTTACATTTTCATATAGTGTTTTAAATATGTATTGTAAATAATTGTTTTGTTTCCGTTGCCTAGCCGATGGAGGAGGACCGGTTCAAAGAAAACAAGGAAGATAACACTCCTTCCAATGTGAACAATGGGAAGTAGTCACAGGAGACGCCAGAATACCCACCCACTGAAGTGCTACGCTGTGATATACACCTCTCTCCGTCTCTCATGGACAGTGACATCACTTCCTGTTTTGTGACATCACTTCCTGTTTTCAGTGCAGACTTCCCAACTGGAGCCAATCAGTGACAAATACAAACTGTCCCCTGACCTCTACTGAATATTTTGAAGCTTATGCCTTTCCCAAATAAACCTAGTAATAATTAAAGTTAGTATGTTAGAAAATTCTCTTAAATCTGAATTCCTACTCATGTTCAAAGCCAATTGCAGTGTTGTGTTCAAACTCCAATAAATTTGAACCAAGGGCAGGTAATTCTAATTTGCCAACCCAAAATCAAATCTGTTACAATTAACCTTTAAGGTATGTAAGCAACTATTGATATGTTAGGTCAAGAAGGAAAAAAAACTGACTGGTCTCTGCCTAAAATCATCCCTCCTTGAAGAACAGACTAGCTTGATGTATTTACTATGGTCTCCAGGCTTTGAGGGTACAAGGGTTTTACTGTATTTGTCAGATTGCTCGAAGCATCTGGTTGGCGAATCCATCGTCATGAATAAAGATTTTACTGTTCATGATTTTAAAGTAAATATAAATTGAACTTAAATTAGGCTTTACACAGTGTATTGTTAAACAAAGTATTAAACTAGTTCTTGATGCTCATTTCATAACATTTTAGGGGTCAGAAAAATCAGGAATCCAAAAGTAATATAACAAATAATGTGTTGCATTTTTAATTTCAAACAAACATTGGATGATTAAAGTCATAGGAATTCATTTTCCTTATTAGCCTAGAGAGCAGCTGGAATAAATGTGACTAAATTATTATTGCTTGCAATTTACACCTAATCAGGAGCTTGGTAAGATGTACAAGACATATATATATTTTATGTTCATTTAACAAAATTTCTTCATGATTAGCAAAGAAAATGGCTGCAAGGGAGACAACTCCAGATAGATTGTGTTGAATGATGCAAATGAACATACATATGGACTAGTATTTTTTGTAACAACAAAAATTATGTTTTGTTATTACATTATAGTGTTAGCCATTAATTAGAACTGTGGGTAGTGATTTGGAGGGGGGAGGGAGGGGGGGAAGGTGTTCCTTCCCTGGGTTGCAGACCATGTACATAGACTCACCATAACTATCTCATCGCCATGACAATGTGTGTCCGATGTTTACGATTCTACAGCCAGCATACAAGTAGCTTTATAACATGTAACAATTGATCAAGGCCAAGCTTAATCAGATCAATCTTATCAAAATCAGATCTTAGCGTTTGCTACCACTACACAAAGATCTGAGCCTGTTACAGGTCATGTCAGAACAGCCTTTCACGAACTTTAACTTACCAGTCACATGGCTAACAAGTCAATAAAGATCTGATTTTAATGAGATTGAATCAGAACCCACAGAGGCTTCTGCAGTGAATGTATATGTTTCTAGTTCAGGGGAGGTGTGGGGGATTTCATACAGTTAAAGAGTGCCAGGCTGACATTGGATGCACCGTGATAAACCGTATTCGACGTAATGAACGCCCCGCTCTAATAAGCACCCACGGCGATATTTGCTAACATATTAGCTAGTGAACAATACCAATTAGCACCCCTTCCGATTGATCAATGTACACAACACTTATTTATTCGTGTATAATATGCACTCGTGTGTTATATGCACCCTTTACTATGGGCAATTAAATTCTGGAAAAATGTATGTCTCGTATATAAACATTTCAGGCTGTCAGCATAAACCACAAAATTTATCTTTTAGCTCAGTTTTTTCTCTCGTCAAAATAATATTCTAATAAGAGCCCTCTATTTCTAATTTTGAGAGCGCCCTAGGCGCTTGTTACGTCGGATACGGTAGCTGGAATATTGCTGAGTGCGGCGTTAAACAACAAACAAATAAACAAAACATTGAGTGCCCATGTCCAGTATAGCTTTTATAAGTATAGCTGTTGAATTGTGACTTGCTGACTTAACCCATATTGCTAGCAGTTCTTCTTATCTAAAAGATTTTCAAAACAAGGTAAAAACATTACAATTGGAAAGCAGTGTGATGCAATAACCACCAGATTAATTATAGTCATGAAAACATTGGGTGTTCTTAAACTTCTTTTGAGTAGTATATAATTGATTATCAAGGATGAGTTATCATGTACACTCCACTAATAGTGGAAAAAAACAAATTTAGATGAAGACCCCCCCCAAAACTGAATGTTAGGATTGATTTGCGGGCAAAACATTGATAAGGATTGCGATTGTGTGTGATCACATATTTCACATATCAATGCATTTTTAATCTTATTATTTTTGCGCTGTTTTGAACATGTTGATCGAGAAAATATATATCTCAAAGAGGAAATCCATACTGATTTGCTTTTAGCCATACTGCTCAACTTTGGACAGGGTCATTTCTGTTATGAAATGTCCTGTCGAAAGTTGACAGTCCAGTTGGTATCGCAATTCGCTGTGCGGAGTTGTGTCCCTTAGCCATACCAGGAACCTATGGTAGTGGGTTCAGATTATGGTTCTATGTTTTTAGCACCATACCCATGTTTGCTGGTTTCGCCCAAATGGTAAATGGAATTGGTATCACTTCAGACATTCCCCCCACATCAAGCTCATGTGCAGTGCTATAGCTGAAATATGGTTCAAAACAGCGTTAAACTCAGCTCACTCACTCACTATGGAATGCCCATGCCAAATCCTATCTTTGCTCATAACTTATATCTTTACACAAATCATGTTCAAATTTATGCACAGTGATATTGTTCTCCTAACTTGGTCATTTTCACAGTAATCACATCAGTTCCCAGTAATCATAGATCATCAGAGTAATGGAACACTCTCTACCATACATATGATAAGGGATAGGTGGCACTGGTGACCTGTCATCTAATGTGCCGCAGTTCACTGTGCAGAGTTATGTCCCTTGGTCACACCAGAATCCTGTGATCATCCATTCAAATCCCGGTTCGCCCCGATTATGTTTCCAGGTCTGTCAGCACCATACCTGTGGGTTTCACCGAAGCGGTAAACGTCTTAGACCTGCATCACTTCGGGCTTTCCTTCAACATTAAGCTGTCACACCGCGATATAACTGGAATACTGTTCAAAGCAGTGTTAAACCCAACTCACTTGGTCACTCTCTATGATAAGAGATAGGGTAATAGTATGTTGGAAGGATATCCCAAATCATGCTGTTTTATGAAGAGATTTGTTCACAATTCAAAATGTTTTTAGACATTCTTAAATCGTATTGTACATCACGTGATATCTTGTTTTGTTTGTGCTGTGACCGCCATGCTTTATTCACAGGGTATACAAGCCTTCTCTGTCGGTCAAGTGGTCAGTTTCAAATAGTAGCCACTCCAACACTGTGCAACATTGTTTGAGCTTCAACCATAACAGCAAGATTAGTCACAAGTGTTTTTGAGTCATATTCTACAAATTCAACAATTTGGAGCCACTTCTGATATTTAATACCCGATGAAACCATTATGATAACATCACGTTATTGTTGTTATAGTTGAATCTGAGCCAGGAATCCAGTGGCCATTCTGAACGTGCATTGAACAAGTAATTGTGATGCAACTATTGGTCATTTGCAGAATTATAGAAAAACCCATTCGTCACCACTCGACCCTTTCCGTAACCTACAAGAAGACTCGTCCCCCATCGATGAATGTTATGTGCGAAAATATGACAAACCAATCAGAATGCGTGTATGATTTTAAGTTCTTCGTCAAAGAATCTCTCAAAAATAATTTTTGATTTTACATATGTCTTGCATCTTAAAATATACCCAAGACACAGTTAAATGTGTTAAATCATACCGTATAATTCCGCACATCCCAATGTGCTTTAAATTGCATCTGAAATATATATAATACATGGGGAAATAATATGTGAACCATTACGCAACGAGTTGACAATTGTTTTAGGTATGCCTGTTTACGCACCGGTCGCAAAAAAGGCCATGAGAGGGGCACGAGACGCTATTCGGCTTGTCGCAGAATAACACGAGTTGGTCACGAATGACAAAAAACCATATGGTTTAACTCTGTCATGGCTACCCTCTGATCACCATGACACCGGCCAATCAGATGGTAGACGTGAGCAATGTTTTATGGTTCAGTCTGAACTGACCATCCATACCTGCAAAATACATATCATTGTTCGATTCAACAAGTATTATAATTAAACAAGTAGTGAGGTGTCCTGAAATTAAATTGTCCAATTGAATTCAATTGTTATTATTTTAAACTTGGTTACAATACTGTGTTACTTAAACCACGTTGAAAATGGGGAATAACAGTTTGAGTGCCATTATTCAGAATGTTTTTGGTTTGTTTGTGTTGGGTATTACGTTGGCAGCATATGTCTTAAGGACATGTTAATGGATCAAGACTTCCACAAAAAATATCTTGGAGGTATGTGCTAGGATGTAGATTATGAGTGGTTGATCCATACTAAAGTGGTGTGACTATTTTAAGTCTGTCAAGGTACAGAACTTACAGGTGGCCGAGGTACTGCAATTTGGTGTGCAGAGTTATCTCCCTTGGGCATGCCAGGATCCTGTGATCTTGGCTCTAGATCCCAGTTCGCACTGATCATGTGGGTTAAGACCTGCACTTAGCTCCAACAATAACAGACATGCTATGATTTAACTGAAATACTATTCAAAATGGAGTTAAACCAAACTCACGAATGTACTTACAATACTTCCATTTCTACATATTTGTGTTAGATGAGGCCCGAGCCTTTAGTCCGGGATGTTATGGTGATCTGTCCAAAAGGGTATATATTTCAAATATTAAAGCCAGATTTATTTATTTTTACTTTGAAGATCTTCAGGCAGGATGCAAAAAAAAAAAATAACACATTTGTCTGAGTGGATTTGCAGTTAATTTCTGGAACTAAATATTTCTTGATTAATTGTTTTAAAAAATAATTAAATTTCAATCAAACACAGCATTTTAAACATTTTTGTTGTTGGAAATTTAGATTAGGTAAAAGAACAAAAGCAACTAATGTAGAAATTAGATGTGATATTTGTATGAGTAATTAGTGCGGAAATAATACAAATAAAGTTTTTAAAATTTAATTTACTCTTTGTGTAAGTTAGGAATGCAAAAATATGATACATGTCTTACTAATTAATGTGGAAATAATAAACTAAAATATTTGTGAAACTGATTAATGTGGAAAAAATTGAAATCTGTGTGTAAGAGTTTTTCTGAATTAGTTTGTATCTTCAAAGCTTGTAGCAGGGGAACTGTTCAGATGAACTGTTCTGTGTGTGTGTGTGTTATCAGACAGTTGATGTGTATCAGGTCATATGAAGATGATGAAATCAACCATGATGTACAGGGGCTGTGAGAGATGTATGAAAGGAATTAGGAAATCTGTTACCTTCTGTGTGTGAGACATAATGCTGATTGTATTAGTTCAGGTTGATATAGGAAATATGCTTGTTAGCTTCTTGTTTGTGGCTAACCTGTTGGCCTAAATATATTGATTACTTGTTATGAATAATCTACTTATAGAAAAAATGAATAAAAAAACTCTTTGGTGATTAAAGCTCAATTAAATCACCATACATGTATATCGACTAACAAAAATATCTGTTCCAAGGTTCTAAAATAACAAACTCTACGATTAATCCATAATATGTATTCGTGCATAATGTGCACTCGTGCATGTGTATTCATGCATAATGTGTTGCACATCAGATGCATACATCGACTGACATCAATTTTAAGTTTCTGTCTAAATTTTATGATTATATGTTGGTCATTACAAGTTTACAAAAAATGTCCAACTCAAAATTTGACCAAAAATATTTGAAGAACCAAATTATCGATGAGTTGGCGCCTAGTATAAAGTATCAGATTAGATTACAAGTTTACAAGAAATGTCCACCTCAAAATTTGACCAAAAATATTTGAAGAACCTAATAACCGATCAGTTGGCACCAAGTATAAAGTATCAGATTAGATTACAAGTATACAAAAAATGTCCAACTCAAAATTTGACCTAAAATATTTGAAGAACCAAATTACCGATCAGTTGGTGCCAAGTATAAAGTATCAGATTAGATTACAAGTTTACAAAAATGTCCAGCTCAAAACTTGATAAAAAATAGTTGAAGAACCAAATTACCGATGAGTTGGTGCCAAGTATAAAATCCTTACTTCTTCCTGTGTATGGCTGAATATTGGATATAGGTGGTATACGTGGCATATATACTCCCCAAAAGAAGTTAAAGAACACCGGATGGCCATAACTGATTTACTCTAGTCATGGGAACAGTTCAGGTGTTCAACTTCAGTTGAGGATAAGTGAAGACGAGACATCCGAAGTTTGTGTCAAGTTTGAAATGGGCCCAAGGTAACCAAGGTCACCGTCTGCCGATCAAATGTGTATCACATAGATATATTTTACTAATGAAGTAATTGTGTTTTGTTGATGTATATAAATGTGGTCACTAAGCTTGTTACACTTCACTGTAGTGTTCGACTAATCTATCGCCACCTGTCACCCGAACAACGTGACTGACCAATCAGAGAGCCGCATAGAATCTGCCATTTTGTAAGACCAATTTGAACCTGACAGACATTTATCAAAGTGATAGATTATTCCGGTCAACTTCCTGGGCAATGTTAATTTCTGTTGAGTAGTCCTCCGTCAAATGTTGATCCTAAAAGTTTGATCATTTAAATGTGAAAAAATGGAAGAAAAATTACCTGAATTTTGAAACTGTATCTCAAATTAGTAATGTCATTATACATTTGACATTGCTACTCTTGGGAAGCATCGTCTGTGGAGAATATAATGACATGTCATTAGGAGTATAGAAGAAAACAAATTCCTATATAGTTGGAAGACTAATTTCTGCCCTGATGGCCACGTGGGCGTAGTCAATGCCAGTCTGGTGATAGGTTAGTTGAAGCCATTCTGGCGCTGTGCAATACACTGATGAATATTTTGACTAGCTGTTTTTTGTTGATCCACCTTTGTTGATAGAGTATGCTTATTATGATAAAAAATAAATCATGCACTTTATTTTCAGCTATTTAAGCTGTGGGATACACACAGGCCCTTTTGTATCAGTAAATTCTTAACACCTCACATTATGAGATTATTTTTAATCATTATTTTTTTTTATTATAAAAAAATATTTTTTTGTTTATGTGTTCTGTAGGAGAACCAAATTTGTATCATTTTGTATGGATCTGTTTGTTTTCTTTTGAACCGCGAGATTTTTGCCAATGAATCGCTGTGAGCCACTCTCCCACTGAGGCGGTCGGGTAGCATAATATTGCTAAAAGCGACGTAAAACCATACTCACTCACTCATTCTCTCAACAGGGTCATTTTAAGACAAGATCTTTGCATAAAAGACGAAGCGAGCTTTGTGTCCACCATTATTCAAATGAAGGACTGAGAACCAATTGTGTTCTTTCTTAGCCTTATAAGGATAAGCAACCAGAAGCAAGTGGAACTGAAGGTCAAGGACCTTTTTGAGATAGTCAAGATTCTGAGATAAATGGTTTAATGTGAATACATTGAGATAACATTGGAGAATACAAATTCATTGTATTTCAGGCGGAAAAATCAACAAAAGATTTATTGTGAAAATGTGAACGATGTGCCCTATGTTACACCCAAGACAGGCAGTGACCCCTTCAGCCAATAGGCTGCGAGCACACTCCACACAACATGAAACATGGCTGTTGATTGGTTCTTTCCATACTGACATTTCATTGGTTTCAATTTTTCAAAAGATCATTTGCATAGGAAAATCCATATAATCTCAAGGTCTGGATCATTACTGGTTCATCAGAGACGTCACAGACTCTTCTTAATAGGCTTAATCTCTGATAACAATGCTATTTTACCTATTATTCAACAGTTAACTGCGTTTTTTGGTGGGTTTTTTTCAATCATTGCCAACCAATAAACTGAGAAACAAAAGTACTTATTACAGAATGTTTTATGGAAATGTAATTTGTAGGTGTTTAGATGGTTATTTTTCATTATTATTTATATTTTTTTTCTGAAGGTGATATGTTACAAAAAATTCACAATGTACATATCCATTTTTATCACAAAAGAACAGAGTAATTTGTAGTTATGAAGGGGGCAAAATCACTTGCGATTTCAAGCTTATGGCTCCCCCAGGTGCTAGAGTCTGTAGTCAAAGCCCTGTTGCCACACAGGTTGGTATTTTTGCTGCAACTATTTTTGGATTTCTAAAAAGATGACGGAGTCTGGTGAAATCAATGTTTCACCAACTACTAAATCAATAAAATGGTCGGCTAAATGTTTGTATTTCGTTCATCAACAGTAAATTAGTATGGAGGTTAATTTTTTTTTTTTCAATTTAAGATTACTGGGCTGAATATACTGTAAACCATGTACATGTAATAAGATATAACAGGTAAAAAGGTTGAAAAGAAAATTCTTTGTTTCTCATTGGTTCGACCGTGTCCTCCAATGAAAGCAGGGGATGGACTGGGACGAGTCCAAATTTACTACCCGGGTACCCACCCCCATATTACCCGACCCTACCTGGGTACCCGCTGTAGGCCTCAAGAGATAGGTCAAAATGTCCGACTGGGAATTGTTTGACCGTAGCCCTGGCAAAATGTATTTAGATAAACATATAAAACACCCGGTTATGCATCAACTGAATTTGACTGAAGTTTTATCTTTATTCATACATATAAAGTCAGGAGGAATGTGTGCATACTCAAAAAGAAATGCAAACATTAGTCACTTATAGTGACTTGTAGTTTAACCATAGAGTTCTAGATAATTCTTTGTCATTTAACAATATATATAAAATCTTTTGGGAGTCATGCTTTGGAAACACAGAAAGAAATGCGAACATTAGTGACTTGTAGTGTAACCATAGAGTTCTAGATCATTTTTGCCATTAGACAATATATTACGTGACTAAACACGGGTCCGGGTAGTCCTGTGGATACCCAGGTCCTACTGAGTACCTACCCGAGTACCCGCAACAGCCCTATTGTGAGGCCAATGCCTTCTTCGCCTCGACTATCATTTGTTCAGAAAGTGTTTCGCGTAAATATTTTCTATTCCCCTAGATCTAGCCTCGCCATGTGTGCAGGAGTGTCTGCAGACCTGATGTCTGTGTGTCTTGGGAGTAATGTCGACATACGTCAGGAGATGGCGTCATAGAAACGTCCCCTTTTGTTCACAACTGTAGTACACATTAGGAATTTGAAGGAAATGAAAATTTGGATACCTTTCTCAAATTGCTGATCAGGTTGTTAGTTGATAGCATAAATCTGTATGATTATTCATGTAAACTATTGAAACATGTCCTTAGATAAAATATACTTGAGTAATGTAGTTGTGTGTTGGACTGGATGTCACCTTGACTCAGAATTATAGAAAGTACATGCTAAATAATAGGATATTATTGCTTAATATTTTGATTCAGGTAGTCAAATTAACCGATACGATTGTTAATCGATGGCCGTATATCGGCTGAGATTATTAGTGCAAATAAAAGATATTTTATAAACTTCATATATACACTTTATATTTACTTTGTTTCAGTACTGTTGAGTCTACTGAATGCTCTTTTCAATTTTTATTTTCAGCTAAATTCTTATCACTGCTTTATTTTGTTTTATGTACTTAATTGTAAAGTGATAATCAATATGTGAAAATATATCATTGTTCATTCCTGTGATTGTTTTTGTTATGTGATAATTTGTATTATTGATTTAGTTTCTGTAACTGAATAAAATGAAATAAACTTTATCTCCAAGATTGTTGTCAAAATCATTCAGATGAGCTTGTTGTCAGTTCCCTGCTGAACAGGAAAATATGACATCAGATGCACCTGGGCCCTGTTCATTGAACCCGGGCCCAGTCAGTGTGTTCAGCTTGGGCCATGTTCAATGTGGGTCCACCTTGGGCCATGTTGAATGCCTGCAGCTGTCAGTGTGGGTCCACCATGGGCCCTGTTGAATGCCTGCAGCTGACAGTGTGGGTCCACCATGGGCCCTGTTGTATGCCTGCAGCTGTCAGTGTGGGTCCACCTTTGGCCATGTTGAATGCCTGCAGCTGTCAGTATGTGTCCACCTTTGGCCATGTTGTATGCCTGCAGCTGTCAGTATGTGTCCACCTTTGGCCATGTTGAATGCCTGCAGCTGTCAGTATGTGTCCACCTTTGGCCATGTTGAATGCCTGCAGCCGTCAGTATGTGTCCACCTTTGGCCATGTTGTATGCCTGCAGCTGTCAGTATGTGTCCACCTTTGGCCATGTTGAATGCCTGCAGCTGTCAGTGTGGGTCCACCATGGGCCCTGTTGAATGCCTGCAGCTGTCAGTATGTGTCCACCTTGGGCCATGTTGTATGCCTGCAGCTGTCAGTATGTGTCCACCATGGGCCCTGTTGAATGCCTGCAGCCGTCAGTATGTGTCCACCTTTGGTGATGTTGAATGCCTGCAGCCGTCAGTATGTGTCCACCTTTGGTGATGTTGAATGCCTGCAGCCGTCAGTATGTGTCCACCTTTGGTGATGTTGAATGCCTGCAGCTGTCAGTATGTGTCCACCTTTGGTGATGTTGAATGCCTGCAGCCGTCAGTATGTGTCCACCTTTGGTGATGTTGAATGCCTGCAGCTGTCAGTATGTGTCCACCTTTGGTGATGTTGAATGCCTGCAGCTGTCAGTATGTGTCCACCTTTGGCCATGTTGAATGCCTGCAGCCGTCAGTATGTGTCCACCTTTGGTGATGTTGAATGCCTGCAGCCGTCAGTATGTGTCCACCTTTGGTGATGTTGAATGCCTGCAGCTGTCAGTATGTGTCCACCTTTGGTGATGTTGAATGCCTGCAGCCGTCAGTATGTGTCCACCTTTGGTGATGTTGAATGCCTGCAGCTGTCAGTATGTGTCCACCTTTGGCCATGTTGAATGCCTGCAGCCGTCAGTATGTGTCCACCATGGGCCATGTTGAATGCCTGCAGCCGTCAGTATGTGTCCACCTTTGGTGATGTCCCAAGTGATGGTGGAACAAATGTGTGGGCAGTGACGAGCAAATCAACATGGAAGTACCAGACTGACTGCTGGGAGAGAGTCCGACTACAAGAAACAACACACACTTGAGTCTATGTATAATATTTATTCCGGCTACCATCGTTGGGCTGCCATGAGGTGACTGTGCTACAAAGGGAATGTACAAGGGTTGTAATCCTCCATCAGACACCTGGTGTCCCTATGTATGGCCATCTGAACTTTGTACTTCCAATCTCCAGCAGGTCCTAAAAAGTCAATATTTATATAATCCCCTTCCCTGGAACTGCCTTTTGCTTTATATTCTAACCCTCTGCTTTTTTTGCCCTTAAACATTAAACAATGGCACAATAATAATTGCACTTAAAAATCTTAGTACTACGACTGTTGTCGGTCAATGTCACGATGTACCTGTTTCAGTGTGGTCATCTTAGCAGTAGAGCTGTCATCAGTCAATGTTAAACCATTGGAGTTACGATAGCAATACAATCATCCTGTGAAATGAGACCCTGGCTTGCTTCCTGATTCAATTACCGACAAGCTGATAAAATAAATACGCTGATTTTTAAACCTTTCTTCACAAATGATAAAGTATGACAATCTTGTTTCATTACTAAATTCAACAAAATTCAACAAAATTCTCACAATATAGCCATATTAGGTCATGTATGCAAAAATTTCAAAACTGGACTTTCAACTCAAGCTCCTAAGATGCCAGGCATCGAATGAAATAGACTATTCTCAAAATGAATCTAACTAAACCTAGTACCTGCAGTATAAAAATAGGTTACGCCTTTTGTTACAGAATCACTATACACCATTATAAAACAGTCTTCTGAGAAAATAAATATAGATAAACATCAATAAATACACAATGTGACTGATTTATGTGAACTCATACACGTAACTGCTAACTATTAAAGCTGACATATATTTATTTGATATACTTAATACATGATAATTTCCAGCACAAAATGTATATGATAATATCAGCTACGATATTTACTGATTCCTACCCCCTGCAATGATTCTGGTGAGATAAGCATAATGAATTACACATTCAAATAGACGGATGAGTCATGCATTATAGATTCTTTTACAGCAACACCAGCATCTGGCCCTGTCGCCATCAAAAAGTCGCCTAAGAATAAGTTAAAAAAAAATATGAAATGTCTAAAGACACAAATTTAGATTTAGATTTGACTTGCAAGAATATAAATGATCAGGGACCAAGCTCATCAGATTGTCAAACAATGAAGACCCTTGAAGTGGCATGATGTCGCAGCAAAGACGAGATGGTATACCTTTTTTTATTCTTTTCAAATTATTCAGTACAGAAGCTAGAACCTTTATCAAGTGAGTGAGTTGGGTTTAACGCCGCTTTTAACATTATTCCAGTTATATCACGGTGTGTCAGCTTAATGTGGGAGGAAAGCCCGAAGTGATGCAGGTCCCAGAGGTTTACCACTTCGGTGAAACCCACGAGCACGGGTATGGTGCTGACAAACCTAGAAAAATAATGCGGATGAACCGGGATTCGAACCCACAATCATAGGTTTCTGGCGTGCCCAAGGGACGCAACTCTGCACAGAGAATCTTGGCGCCTTAGACGACTGGGTCACCCGTGTCCCCAGAACCTTTATCAAGAAAGTGAGCACGGGTATAGTGCTGACACCTAGAAACTATTGGGGTGAACCGGAACCCAGGTTCTTCTTGCCCGAGAACATAGCCAAGAAGAGATATTGCTATTTTGTCCAAGTCAGTTTGTCCAAAGTTGAAAGAGAGCTTTAAAACCTGGAAGTCATTGTCTTGTTAAATATACAGAACCAAATCTGGGACAGAATCATCTAGTATTGGTGTAACCGGATGTTTCTGTTTTAAAGCAGGGTTTGAAATTAACATTCAGTAAGACTCGTAGACTTCAGGAAGTGCTGGTGACATTTCCTCGTGGACTGCCACTTTTACCTTTAGGTAGATGGCATCTCTGTAGCAGATACGTTTTGCGGACCAGTGAAAATAAACGGTAACTTCTAATCCTGTACAGGACGGGTGAAACGATACAGGAATGTCATGATACAATACGTATCATGCTACATGGGTCACAATATGTTACGTATCACGATATCGCATAAACACTTTTTGACTATAAATATTTCAGAGCAGGTTCAAAAGGAAAAGCTAGCTTCTGACACAAAGTTGTAATGGCTATTTTTAGCAGTGAACTTGAAACGCTATTTACAACACATTTTGCAATATCTGACAGAGAAATATGCTTGGGGTCATTAAACGAGTAGTGAGTAATTTGTGCTAGCAAGTGTATCGTCTTATATCGATACAGAAAAAACATATCATATATCGTATCATTGAATGAAAACTCCCGGTGCACCATTGTATTGTTTCACCCCTCCTGTAAAGTGGTACTCAAATAATTATGAACCTCATATATATTTCATTTAAAGTGTCAGAAACCTTGAACCAATATATTTAATATCCACATCAAGACTTCCTATAAATTCCTTACGTCGCAAAATGGCTGAAATAATGCCGATGGGACTTTAAATTTTACCCCACTCATTATATATTCCTTACAATGAGAGGCAGTCTGATTGAGAACATTATGTGACAATGTCAGACATTTCCATCCTGTAACAAGTTCTGATGATCATTTCTTTTAACAAATGTGGGACTGTTGCCATTTTATACATTGCCTTCCCTGATATCTAGATACAAACGTTTCTGTTGCAAAATATACAGTTGAGAGTATTTGTCGATACAACGGTTACAAGAATAAGCACTGTCAAAAATAAACAATGTCATTTTCATGTCATCCATGTCCTGATGACACCTTGCATTATCAGGCAAGAGAAGATCACACGTCACACAAATGTTTGTACACTGTACATGTTTGTCAACCACAAACATCTGTCATTCAAATAAAAAGAACGAAAATATCTATCACAGAAGGCAGACGGACTAGGACGGGATTGAAAGAATACTGAGCCATTTGCAAAATGAAATCACATCTACGATTGAATTTTCAAAAATATTGCCATTTTCTTCAAGTACACTCATTATTAGGAGTTCCTCACAGAATAACATGGTTGTCTGTTTCCATGGCAATAGTTCACCATGACCACAATCTTATAACAGTTGTGAACATATTAAAATTACTTACCTATCACACTGCTGTTCATTTTAAGAGAAGAGAATTTACAATTTGAATGTTTTCTCATATCTCTGAATTACAAAGGTGCAAAATTTGAAAGACATTCTGAATTTAACATTATCAGTAAGGCACAGGCGGGAAAGTAGACAGCAGACAGTAGACATTGTAGACAGACGTAGTGGAAGCCAGTAACACTGCAAGTAGTTGACAGGGAAACAGTCTCATAAAGTCATTCTTACTTGAAGAAGTTAATAAAAAGTTATGCAATTTTTATTTTAAAAACTGCTTGGTGTTAACTGAAGATTATTGACAATAAGGATGTGTGAGCTATGAATAACATCTATTTTACATAATCTCAGACAAACCACCAACTCTATTTTCAATAAACTGGACATAGGTGTACATTCAAATGATCTTTTTTTAAACCAATGAATATTGCTGGCGATGAGAGTGGTTTTGGTTTAACACTGCTTTCAGCAATAAGTATTGTTTGTTTGTTTGTTGTTTTACACCACACTCAGCAATATCCCAGTTATATGACAGCAGTCAAAATATTGAGACCGGTCCAGACAGTCCAGTGATTGACATCATGAGCATCGATCTACTCAATTATGATACGATTACATGCAATCAGCCCAAACAGTGTGCCTGATCCCTTGATCCCCAGAGTTGCCTCTTAGACTTCTACTGGTGCCAAGTGTGATATTTAGAAGGAGTAATGTTTTTTAACCCTGATTTCATCATGAAGGACAGGGGTACAAAATGGCCTTCACACATAGCAACCATTTGGGAATAGAACCCAGTTCTGGTGTGATGAGCAACTGAGCCAACTACTGACCCTTTAAGGACAGATTTTTTTTTAAACTTGGTTTATGAATCTGTGGACTTAAAAAAATTGAAATGTGAAAAAAAGTAACTAAATGGAAATCTGTGCTTTGTTCTGCCGACCTGAAATAAGTCAAATTTTAAAAAAAACCACTCATTTACTGTCACTATCAATATAAATATATTATTAAAAATACTATGATTAAAACCTGTTGAAAATGTATCTTGAATTTTAAGATAATATATTAAAACAAACTGCGAGATGAAAATTTTAAAATATGTTTGAAACCTAAATTTTCATCTTTGAACTTTTTTATCCACCGACCTGAATTTTGGAGCCAAAACTCTTTAACTGCCTAAAAAAGGTCTGGTGTAACTATTAGATTAAATGACAGACTTCAAATCAGACTATTCTATAATCAATCATGTCTCTTTCATGAATAAAATAACATGACACAAAAACATTGAAAATATAGAAGTGTCCGGAAGTCATCAATTTGCATGGCAATTAATAAAAAACATATGCAAGTTGTTCTTTCGTAAAAAAAGAAGCAGGAATAATGTTGAAAGATAATGCAATAGTTTTCATATTCCTGCATCACTGAGACAACAAGATGGTAAAGGATGAGACAGGATAAGAGCCATCTTTGGCCATGGGATATGCATAATGTAAAAAATGGGGGAATTCTTTACAAATCATTATGAAAGTAGAATCATATGTTCATATGAATGTGAATTAAGCTTTGTTCCTCTCACCAGCACCAAAGGCATAGGTAGGGCAAAGAAAAGTCTGCTTTTAGAGTATTCCAGGAACAATTTTGCTGGTATTTCAACATCAGAAAGTCTTTGACACATCAGGAGATGTAGACAAAAAAGAACAATGTAAAAATATCATACTGACTCACAGACTTGGTCATACTTAGTTTTCTCAAGATTGAATATCAAACTGAAAATCAAGCATTTCACCCATTTTAGCCATATTAACGCATTTGACCTTGACAAAAGTTGAAACCTCTGCAAGTTTAGAAATGATAAAAGACTGGTATAAGACATTGGAACAAGTCTGATCATCTTCACATCTTTATTCGACGTAATAAGCACCCAGGGCGCTCTCAAAATTTGAAATAGGGGGCTCTTCTTAGAGTAAAATTTTGGAGAAAAAAACCCAGAGTTGAAAGATTGTAAATTTTGTGGTTTATGCTGACAGCCTGAAATGATACAAAATAAAAGTCTGTGTGTATTATACACGACAGATATATTTATCCAGAATTTAATTGCCCATAATTAAGGGTGCATATAACACACGAGTGTGTATAATACGCAAATAAATAAGTCTTGTGTACATTGATTAATCAGAAGGGGTGCTAATTGGGATTGTTCACTTGCCAATATATTAGCAAATATCGCCGTGGGCGCTTATTAGAGCAGGGCGCTTATTACGTTGAATACAGTAATCAGTTTTCCCAAACTTTAAGAAATTGACACTGGCCCCAAAACGGCCCTTCTTATCCCATCTCATCCTCAGTGCTTCAGAATAAAAATCAACAAGCAATGACTACATGTACTCAATGACCTCAGCTGTAAACAAAACAATAAACAAACAACCAATGGACGGAATCGGAAACAAGGAGAAACTGTATGTAAATGTAATACACATATAATCCATATGCAAACTATGTATACACAATGTAGAGGTTATATACACAATATTAAATACCTGGTTGTTACAACAACACTATATCACATGTAGAAATGGACGGATGGCATCTCTTGGTTCCCCCTGCAAACTCCCACAACCCCACTCCAGTAAAATACTGTCATCTCCAGTTGATACTTGTCATCATCTACAGCTGATACTTGTCATCATCTACAGCTGATACTTGTCATCATCTACAGCTGATACTTGTCATCATCTACAGCTGAAACTTGTCATCATATACAGCTGATACACATTATCTTGAACTTGTGGGTGAGCATGAATTTTAGTTTTAACAATATTCAAGCAAATTCACAACAGGAAACAGGAAAAAATGGCAGGGTTAGAACTAAACTCAGACGCTTAATAGCCAAGGTTGAAACAAATCTCCCTTGTAATGATAAAACAATGGGGAAATTGGGAATTTTTTTCTAGCCTGCAGGAATTTGTACTAGCCTGCAGGAATTTGCACTAGCCTGCAGGAATTTGTACTTGCCTGCAGGAACTTGTACAAGCCTTCAGGAATTTGCACTAGCCTGCAGGAATTTGTACTAGCCTGCAGGAATTTGCACTAGCCTTCAGGAATTTGCACTAGCCTGTAGGAATTTGTACTTGCCTGCAGGAATTTGTACTTGCCTGCAGGAATTTGTACTAGCCTGCAGGAATATGTACTAGCCCGCAGGAATTTGTACTAGCCCACAGGAATTTGTACTTGCCTGCAGGAATTTGTACTTGCCTGCAGGAATTTGTACTAGCCCGCAGGAATTAGTACTTGCCTGCAGGAATTGGTACTTGCCTGCAGGAATTTGTACTAGCATTCAGGAATTTGTACTAGCCCGCAGGAATTTGCACTAGCTACGGGCTGGCAGGCTAGTGTCAAGGTCTAACCCTGAAATGGGCTTTGAAAGTACAATGTTGGGAATCAAACCTGGTGTTTGGTGCAACGGGTGAACACAGTAACCAATAAGCTACCTTGCCCCTTATTGTCAAACCGATATCTAGAAAATACTCATTGGTTCTCATATGGAAAACAACATATATGTCAAACCGATATCTAGAAAATACTCATTGGTTCTCATATGGAAAACAACATATCTGTCATTCTAAAAACATGGCTCCTACAAAACTTGAGCCATCAAATTTAAGGTCGGTTCATGGGTTTTTCAAGGCATTGGTTACATTTGGTAAGGCTGAAAGTAAGCCCCAAGTGTCCTTGCAAACACATTCATTTGTACATCAAAGTACATAACTAAAATATTTATTAGATTATCAAAGATTCCACATACCAGTGTTTCAAAACAATACTGAATTACGATTAAATTACACACTAATCTTCTGCTGTGACGAAAAACAGTAGAGTGACCCATAGTTGTCAAATTCCAGCCATTTTCAAGTCATATTGTCAACGTTTAAGGCCTTTTCAAGGCTGAACAGCAAAATATACTGAACAAGACTAGATAAGGGATCATGAATATTTTTAAGGATATCTGTATGAAATTATGTGCTCAGATTTCACTACAAACAAATATCTCCAAAATTAGTCATATCCTTAACTTTGTTAAGTATATGCCCTGTCACTAGAGATATTGTTGATCTTAAATGCCCTAAGTTCAATAGAGGTCCTACAGGTTTCCAGACAACAAGTTTCCACTGTAGATCATAATGACACATTCTTGTCCTTGAAAGGCATTTAGAAGTGAGACACTTTCTTGACAACAAATGCCTTTTTATATGTGTCCATGATGAGGTGTTCATGCATAACATATACAAATAAATAGAGATACAAACAAATAGTTGTGGAATACTTACACACACAATCAATTCTGTAACAATATATATGCGCTTCCAAGCCATGTCATATTCCGTATAAACACTAAGATATGCTATTCCAACAAACACCCCATCATGACCCCAAATAAGGCAGTAAGATTTTCTTGAATCTAAAGTCAGCTTAAAGATTTATCATAATGGTATTGACAAGGACTGGTGAGCATCCATTCATAATTTCGAACACTCCATGGCATCGATAATCTGAACAGCTGGGGCAGGCATTGTTTTTAACTGCTCGAGTCTGATCTTGAGGTCGGAGGTCGTGGAGTGCGGCGGGATACGGAACTACGTGTGTTGGAGTTGCGAGAAGTCCGCCCAGATACGCCGGCACTACTTCTCCCTCTGATCGGCAATGGTGGTTTAGCACTGGTAGGCATCATCCGAGCTGAACTGTGGCCGTCCTGGAAGAAACATGGCCACATAGTCAGTGTACAAAATACAACAGGCAATCGACAGGACCTTGTGCATCAAAGATTTTAGTACTATGACTATCTCACTAACTTCCATATCTTAACATAGACTTTTGATAGCCTAACCAACTCTAATACCTTAACATAAACTTATGATAGTTGTAGCACTGAGATCGCTCTGGGCAACAAGCCCCTGGCAAGCAAATTCTAATCTCACGTATTCCCCACTCAATAATTTGCTACTACAACGCTGTTGTTTTACCAAACATCTTGCTCCACAATCCATTAATACTAGTTACTGCAGAACCATATCCTGGCAAAATATATATCTACAATTTACAATTCATTTCTCCACATGTTTTCTTTTCAAGCAAACCACCTTACAAGACACTATATCAGTGTCGTTATTACAGGAATGTTGAGTGGAATTGTTTAATGCTCCAGTCGGCAATATTACAGCTAAATCACAGCTAAATCTGATTGATAGTACTATCTTTGATCCACACCCCCGGGGCAACACAGACACAGAATCAACAAGTACACATTACAAGGTTTAATAATTACTTGGTTTACAGATCTTTCCTCAAAACAACAGCTAATAATTGTAAAATCATATATTTTTATTGTTTGTTTTTTTTAAAGTATGGACTGAATCTAAAACATGATGAAATAAAACACAACACATGCATGTTAGAAAGTTCCCTTGAACAAGTCTTAGAGTTACCTCCCTTCCCCAATCAATCTTTCTAGTGAGTGAGTGAGTATGGTTTTACGCCGCTTTTAGCAATATTCCAGCAATATCACGGCGGGGGACACCAGAAATGGGCTTCACACATTGTACCCATGTTGGGAATCGAACCCGGGTCTTCGGCGTGACTAGCGAACGCTTAAACACTAGGCTACCCGACTGCCCCCAATCTTTCTAGTATATTCATGAAATGTGTTAACAGACTCAGAGAAATTAGGGAAATTTGGGTCTGCAGATCTGTGAACCAAGTAATGAAAGTAAATTCTAACAATTCAATTCCCGCTGTCATCAGTTAGTGAGTGAGTTGGGTTTTATGTCTCTGTATTTAAACAGTCAGTTTTTCCCTTCACACAGCTACCAACTTTCCCAAATTACAGTCAGTATTTTGCTATGATCTTCCAAAGCCTGATGATATTAATTTCCATTGACCAGGTACAACACAATAAATAGATTTCATACCAGTTGATAAGCAAGACAGGTTCACAGCAGACGTAGTATTGCTAAATAATTACCCTCTGTTTACCGGTGTCTATGAAAATTTAGTCCTTGCTATTTCGGCCCACCCACACCTTAGTTTGGTATGTTATTTGTAGGAATTAAGAAAGAAATCATACTTTTGTACTTCAGTAATTTAGTTGCTAATTCAGAACAAATACGAAATATTTGGGTCAGTTAGCAGCTGTGCCCTTAATTCAACATTTGACTGAGTCTTTAGTGATTCTCAACATCAAATATTTTCGTATGGTAGAAATATAAACATTGCTCAACATGAATAGTTGCAAGCTTGCTGATACAGCGTAAAGCAGTACTCACTCACTCACCCGTGACTCTGACCAGTATTTCAGGTATACACAGCATGTCAGCTGACTGTGGGTGGAGGGCCGAAAGTGAAGTAGTCAACCATGCTAATAGTGAGTGAGTGAGTGAGTTGCGTTTTAAACGCCCATTTAACATTATTACAGTTATATCACGGCGTGTCAGCTTAATGTGGGAGGAAAGCCCCAAGTGATGCAGGTCTCAGACGTTTACCACTTTAATGAAACCCATGAACATGGGTATGGTGCTGACAAACCTAGAAACATAATTGGGGCGAACTGGGATTTGAACCCACAATCATAGGTGTCTGGCATGCCCAAGGGACGCAATTCACTGCACCTTAGATGACTGGGCCACCCATGCCCCCAACGATGCTAATAAACCAAGGTTGGTTGGTTGGTTTGTTTGTTGTTTTACACCACACTCAGCAATATTCCAACTATATGACGGCGGTCTGTAAATAATCGAGTCTGGACAAGACAATCCAGTGATTACATCATGAGCATCGATCCACGCAATTGGGATCGATGACATGCATCAACCAAGTCAGCGAGCCTGACCACCTGATCCCGTTAGTCGCCTCTTACGACAAGCAAAGTCGCCTTTTACGGCAAGCATGGGTTGCTGAAGACCTATTTTACCCCGGATCTTCACGGGTCAATGATCAGAACTGAGACCAACTCCAGATTCAAACCCATGATCGTCAGACCCTGGCATGACCAAGGGACACAAACCCATCGATCGATGCGCCAGCCCCTTCAGCTGACAAGCCTGCAATACTGGGGACAGGAATCTCCACACGACAAATTCAGTGGGACTCAAACGATCATAAAGCCCCTCAGATGCTGTACGTATGATATTCCCCCTTCCACAACATCATTGAATTGTTAGTTTGAATACATCTGACATTTAGTACCGTATCCTTGCATGTTGCTATAGTAACAGCCTGTGGGGAAGGATCATCTGAAGCAGGCTATTGTTAGTTGCACAACCAATCACCATCTCATAGGCAATGTTACATTACAGAATGCTGAAGCATGCCAAAACAGAGGTGGATCCAGACCTTTTGAAAAATGGCGACACACACTATACACAAAGTTGAACAAACACACAAGAAGGTTGACATGTCAGATGTCTGAAAAAAAATGGGGGCCTCACATCCCCCCCCCCCCCTCCTCTGGATCCACCAGTGCCGAAGTTACACAAACATCAAGCAGGCAAGCCTGAATTAATCCAGGTTAAAACGTACTAGAATTTGATAGTTTGGAATTTGCATCTGTATAAGCAAAGATTTAGTCATACGATGATAAACACAGTGATATAAACTAGTAAACATAATAACGGTATATCACTTATAAGGATTAGTCATCCCACCCGACTCACGAACAAACACCAAACTTCACATCATCTTATTATCCCCTACAAATAGAGAATCTCAGCCGAGTGTCCTTTGATATCTAATATATCAACACGAGTCAATATGTCTCATATCAAGCGACATGAAGGGTAGAACATGTTTATCATCCAAAATCAACATTTGTCTATAAAAGTTTATAACTCCCCAGCATCCCTGTGACTTCTAAACTTTTATAGACTCGTGCTGACATATTTCATATAAAAAGACACTTGAGTGAGATACTCTATGCACAACACATAAGGCATTTTTCTTAATGATGAAATAATAGCATAACGCTCAAATACAACTTAAAAAAATCTTCTCAGAATGGACAATTGCCTCAGGTTGTCATTGTTTGGGAGTGAGTGAGTCTGGTTTTACACCCCTTTTAGCAATATTCCAGCAATATCACGGCGGGGGACACCAGAAATGGGCTTCACACATTGTACCCATGTCTGGAATCGAACCCGGGTCTTCGGCGTGACGAGCAAACGCTTTAACCACTAGGCTACCCGACCGCCCCTGTTATTGTTTGGACACTTGGTGAAAACTTTACAAACATGCATAACATGTCAGTAGACAAAATAAAACATTCTCCAGTATGGATTCATCTACAAGAAAGCTGCTGGATGAAACGTAAGCACATGCTACATATATACTAGGACTTCATGATGGCTAAATGTGTACACTACCAACCACTATACATGTATACAATATACAGACACCATGTGCTGAGTGTATCACGAATACGGGTGTACTAGAGATATCTCTACCATCATCATCATCATCAAAATAATAATAATAATAGTGCCATGGTACAATAGCTCACCAGCTTATGAAGTGAACGGTTAAATGTCAACAAAGAAAACCACTTAAACGTTGTCAGCATTGATATTTTAAAAAAACAACATTATAGGACTTTCGTCTTTTCTTTGAAACACAAACTAAAATCATAATGATTCAAACAAAATAGGATTGTAAGAGAATTTAGGAGAGTGGTCCAAAAGCAGAGGTCAAATCAAGGTCAAAGCTTAAAATATTGCAAAAAAACAGAAAAGCAGAAAAATAACAGTGTTCATTTCCAATACTAACTAAACAAAAATGATTAAATTTCATTACATTCTGAACAAAAAAAGACTAAGTAATGATCACTAACATTTTTTTTGTTCTGACAGTTCACATTGGATTTTCAATATGGCTGACGATACCTGACACTGGACAACATGGCCACAACAACACTTCAGTCAGGTGACCTAACCGAAACCTACAACACTATTGTGCAAAGTGAAACAATTTCAATTGACCTCTAAAAACAAATTTAAGATTAACATGAAGATGTTTTTGCACCGAGGAAATAGAAAGTGATTTAAAAAGTTTGTTCTTTGCTTTGGTGTTGCTATTTATAAAATAAGCTGTGTACAAGATTGAAACAAAAACAAACAAAAACTTAAAATGGTGGTGAGGTTTACCTTTCAGACCCTAAATCTATTATGCCATATGGTTTTAAGTATTATCTGAGAACAATTTAGAATTGAAATCAGGCATTTAGCATAAGGGGGCTTCGTCACGTTCAAGATGATTGCACTTATACAGCAACGTGCATGCACAGTAAGTGTGTGCTTGTTCTAGTCCGGACAAATGCCAGTTTTATAGTGCTAGCCATTTGATATACAATGGCGCAGTTTAACATGGATACTCCACTCACAGTACACTGACTCAAGCCGACAATGCTTGTTTTTTTATCCACATAATGCCAGCTCTCTAACACCTCAATTGAACATTTTGATTCTAAATATACAATACCCATAACAATATCAGCGGTAGAAACTAACAGTTTTAGCCCACTGGTCCTTATAATGATAACATACAGCAAAACCCTTAAAAATGGTATATTTCTACTAGTCCTTATGATACCTTCACTATTGGGCAGTTTGGCAAGGACTACAGGACTAGTTCCAATTTTTAATGCTGAATATATTGGTGTGACCTTCAGTGTACAGTCGGGAAAGGTCGCATATGTTTGTTTTCGAGATACGGAAATCAGATATGCTTGTCTGAAGGCTTCACTCACTCACACCGAAAATTAAGAAGCTGAGCAAAACCTGACAAGACCATCTATGGAGGATACCTTCACACACAGAGGTGTCGTATCAGAGTAAATGACTTGATTTTAATGAGATTGAGTCATAAGCTACTGGACCAAAATAATTTTACTAGATTCAGGCTTTAAACATAAAAACTGTTTCTGAATTATCATGTAGCTATTTAATCAAAAGGTGACGAAGAGTATATTTGCTTTCTCAGTGAGCGAAGTGGCTAATGCAAAATGGCTGACATTGGATTTGACCAACTGCTCATGTACTGGACTAATCATTACTGTTCCAACATGTCCTATATATCCATACTTCATCCATACTCATACACGGACACCAAATGTAACTCTCCATACTTAGACAGCATTAGATCTTTCAAAGATCAAATAATTCTGATTCCAGTATTACATCACAGCTTGGCTGGGGGGAAATCCAAATGTAACATCATTTGTTTATTGCTACCACTTAGCAGAAAACCATGAGTACTGTGCTGACAAACCAAATCTAGATTTGAGCTTATAACAAGCAAATCCTTCTCCGGGTAAGGGAGGCAACTCTGCACACACCTTCTGACTCTACTTATAACTAACTTGACCACAAAGATAAACATTCTTAGAGATAATGAAGCCCAAACTATCCAAAATTCATTTCATGCATTGACAGAATCTGAAATGTCAGATCACCAGAAGAAAACAAATACCGTATTCGACGTAATAAGCGCCCAGGGCGCTCTCAAAATTAGAAATAGGGGGCTCTTATCAGAATATTATTTTGGTGGAAAAAAAACAGAGTTGAACTATAAATATTGTGGTTTATGCTGACGGTCTGAGCTGTTTATATACGACAGATATATTTTTCAAGAATTTAATTGCCCATAATTAAGGGTGCATATAACACATGAGTGCGTATTATACACAAATAAATAAGTCTTGTAGTGTACATTGATCAATCGGAAGGGATGCTAATTGGGATTGTTCACTTGCCCATATATTAGCAAATATCGCCGTGGGCGCTTATTAGAGCGGGGCGCTTATTACGTTGAATACGTTAGATTTAATTATAGTGGTGTCCTTTTTTGACATTCCAGTATTTCAAGGGCGTTTCAAGCACCATCAAAGTATGCTGTTGTACTGTTCCTTTCAATAACTACACAAGACACAAGACGTCCCCACAAGTTCCACTCTTTCCAAGAATCATTTCTCTTTGACCTCACACAATTCATTCCCAGCCCCGAAATGTACACAGACTAGCTTACTGCAGACAGATTGACAGTGCATGACACAAAGACGCTGCTGTCACTACACGGAGACCCTGTGCTGGTCGGATGGAGACCGGGTCCGGAAGCTGATATACATGCGATACATAAGGACAAGACAGCTCAGCTGCATCAAACATAATACATATAAAGACGCATGGGACAGTACATCAGAAACTTGGCAGAAAAAGAAAAAGAGCTTTCAGAATGACTATTTGTGGTGCACCATATTTATTCTATAATTAATACAACCCTTCTGAATATATAAATATATTGTATGATGAAATACTGTGCTTATCTGAAAAAATACAATTGACATATCACTTAAGTGCCATAACCCTTACATGCCGGAACAACTACTTTCAGTGTGCTTCAATGACGCAATGGTTTTTAGAGTAACAGGGTTTTTTGGTAATAAATATAACATCTGTGACCCAGCAGGCATAAAGGGACTAGGGTGCTAGGATACAATTGTGCCACGACGTCATAAAGACAATAACGTCAACTAACTTCAGTGAAGAACGGTATGTATGATGTCATGTATCTTTGTAATAAATATAAATTGAAGCTTGTGAATTGTAAATTTGTGTTCCGAAGATTCTGTAGTTTTAAAATGTAATGAAAAATCAAAATATGATTTTTCACCCATGAGGTCCCTATATGATGGATGGTCACATTTGTTCTTTCTTGTCAAATAACATGTTTAACATGATCATCAGACCTGGCACTATTAAAAAGCTTTAGAAAACAGAATGTTATGTTTTTCCACATTCCTGATTTGAGTCAGCAGGTCTGTAAACCAAGTAACAAATATAACACCCTACCACTAAGAATATGAAGTCCCATACTTTAACAAAGCCTTACAATGGTCAAAGCAGTACACTCCAAAACAAGTGGTCCCCAGATTTATAGTTTCAAGACATGAACATTTTGCAAAATACCTACATGTATGAAAACCACAAAAATCATTCTGAAAGAGTGTCTTTAAAAAAAATAATAAACTGTGTACTGTATGCATATGTTCCCAAAATAAACTTTAAATCAAACAAAAACAATCCAACAGAATAACTTCATGTGAAATGCACATGCATATTTGTTATCAATAAACTGTCTCCTGACCAAAACAATGTTTCGTTAACACATATCTTTTCAAAACCATGGTAACACAATTTTGGTAAAAAACAAATGCATTATCAATATGTATGGGCATTCACAGCCAAACACTGTTAGTCCTACAGGTATATATGTTTGATGCCAGCTGGACGCTGTCGGTCAGGCTAACCAAGCTGACCACCAGAAAGATACAGAGAGAGCCTGACATGGTCAGACACAATGCAAGTTTACATGCGAGTCGTCAGACAACCTAGCACAGCTTACCGCTTGCACCCTCGTCACAGGGGGGACTAAACTGCTGAAAAAACACCACCGGTTAGCTCATCGGAACAATGACGATGAATTATTAGACAAGAAACATTTGATGATATATTGTGTCCTAGGTTTGGACAGCTTAATAAATTCATAAATCTTTGCACACATTGAGCTGCAAATAGACTGGTTACTTGAAGTCCTTGCACTGCATCACTTTTATGATTCATGACAGGTTTGTGCCCCATCATTATTATGGAACTATATGTGAGTGAGTATGGTTTTACGCCGCTTTTAGCAATATTCCAGCAATATCACGGCGGGGGACACCAGAAATGGGCTCCACACATTGTACCCATTTCGGGAATCGAACCCAGGTCTTCGGCGTGACGAGCGAACGCTTAAACCACTAGGCTACCCGACCGCCCTGGAACTATATGTAGTAAACAGACATTGGTCTTTACCGTTTGTTAAACCCAATATAGTACAATTTGTTAATAAATTACATTCTGGGTTTAGGTTTTCAAACAGAAGTTTAACGGGGATGATGTGACAGTCTCGGTACACATGTATCATCAAATTTTCCTTCCCTTATCAGTTGCTTCTAACAAGCGATAACAAATATGGCAGCCTCATGTCTCTGGATTTTATCTCCTTATAAGCCGAAGCATCTACAGAAATGAGCCTGTTAGAGACAATGATTCATAGCATATGTTCAAAAACAGATCATGATGAAGATGATACACTTTGATCCTCATATTATATAAAAAATTGAAAACATTTTTTAAATTTTTCACCCTTTCTTAAAAATCTTAAAATTTACATAAAGAGTAAATATGATTATGTTCCAAGATAAATCAACAGGGATACTACGGATACAAACATTAGTACCAACCTGTGGGACTGATTGAGAGAGTTGTCTCCCCTGAGCGGCAGAGCTGTATCGGCCCCCTGACCTGAAGGCTTGAGGGGGAGGTATTAATGGGCCGACTTGACCCTCTTCTGGAATACTGGGCTGCTGCAGTTGGTTGTCTCCCCCTGCCTCAGTGTACTGCGTCTCCTCTTCTTCCATTGGCTGTAGCCTCTGACCGGGCCGAGCTGACCGAGCTGGAGTGTCCTTCATCGGCAACGTATGACCATTGATGACCACGCCCTTACTGTCTTCAGTCTCATCACTGTACCTGCAGTAACCAATACGCATGTTTCGCACAGTTTTTCCAATGGGCCTACAGTTTTTCCAATATGCCTACAGTTTTTCCAATGGGCCTACAGTTTTTCCAATAGGCCTACAGTTTTTCCAATGGGCCTACAGTTTTTCCACTAGGCCTACAGTTTTTCCAATGGGCCTACAGTTTTTCCAATGGGCCTACAGTTTTTCCACTGGGCCTACAGTTTTTCCACTGGGCCTACAGTTTTTCCAATGGGCCTACAGTTTTTCCACTGGGCCTACAGTGTTTCCAATGGGCCTACATGTGCTCGCCCTTAAGGCTCTCAGTTTTCTCTGCTGAGTACAGACACTGGTCTTCAGCAAATATTGGAAAAACATAAAAACATCTGAATTCATGTCAACATAGTGTTAATGTTATGGATTTGTATGGATAATCAGGCCATTGAATGCACTGTAAATGGTTACTATGTCAATAATATATTCCCAACACTCCTATCAAACCACAGGTATGCTCACCTGGAGTCGTGATGTTGCGGAAGTCCTTTAGACGCCCTGGGGGCCGACGGTGCCGCCGACCTCACCCTCTCTGGTTGCTGAGGGAAGGGGTGGAGGGGGGCAGCAAACCCCCTGGGTGGGGGGATGTCGAGGGGGTTCTGCAGGTTCTGAACCTCGGGGGGCGACTTGGTGTCTTGTTCCCGTTCTTTGTCTCGATCCCGCTTCTTCTTTTTCTTCTTCTTCTCGAGTTTGTCGAGTCGACTGAGTGATGGCACTTTCGGCGCGTTTGGAAGAGGAGTGAGCATTGGAGGCGGAGGGATCCTGCGGCCTTCTAGCACGCCTGTGGAGAGGTACCAGAAAATGAGTCAGTGCTTGCTGTTGTTTTCAAACAATCTAGTCATGATTCATTTGTTAAATGCCACACTCATCAATCTTCCAGTTACATGACGGTGGCTTGTAAATAATCAGACTGGACCAGACAATCCAGTGATTGATATTGTGAGCAACGATCCATGCTGACGAGGTACAAGGACACGCTATCAACCAAGTCACCAAGCCCCCAACCGACCCATCTGGTCACCTCTTACGACCATCATAGGTCATGATCAACGTAGACACGTCATCGGCACACAATGACATACAACCAACCAACACGTAGATCCAATCACATTTACACATTTTTCAACCAATCATAATGCAGCAATAACTTCCAATTCATAGGAATAATTTCATCTGGACCAGAAAAAACAGTGATTGACATCATGAACTTTGATCCACGCAAATGGGATAGATGACATGCAATCAACCATTAGTTTCCAAGTCTGATCACCCAATCCATTTACTCGTATTTCACAACAAGCATAGGTTGCTGGGGGCCTACATTCTTACCTGGGATCTGATGAAACCTATAACAGGTGAGGTAAAATGGGGTTTAACGTCACGTCCAAGATTATTGCACTCATATAGCGACGTGCCTGTACGTTTGTGTGTTTGTGTGGCTGCTTGTACTAGTCTGGACTGACGCCAATTTATAGTGCTAGCTCACTGAGATACCATGCCACAGTTTAACATGAACACCCCACTCAGACACAGTATACTGACTCCGAGCCGACCAGTCCTTGTTTTAGCCCCTTAATGGGTAACAACAAGTACCATCTTTTGACGTCTTTTGGGATGACGCGGCCGGGGATCGAACCCCGGACCTTCCGCTCTCCGGGCGGACACTCTACCACAAGACCACGGAGTTGGTTTAAACCTATAACAGCCCTACCTGGAGGTTTGGTCTGCCCGCCCGACCCCGGTCTGTTGCCCTGGTCCGGACTCAGGGGCTTCTTCATCGATGGTCCTTGTTCGACTGACTGTCCCGACCCGCTGGACAGAGGGGGAGGGCTGGCGACCTGGTCACGTGAGGATGGTCCAGACCCTGGACGAGGAGCAGGTGCTTCCCTAGGGGCGGGGCGTGGGGGGAGGGGCTGCTGCTGCCGGATCATGTGAGGTCTCTGAGGGGTGATGTTGGGAGGAGAGGGGGCAGGCCCTGTCCGCCCTGTGCGGTAGGCAGGGGAGAAGCCCTGCGGGGCGGAGAACTTCTGTGAGTTTTGGAAGCGCTGCCCTGGGGGTGGGTCTATCATGCTGGTGGTGGTGGTGGAGCCCTCCTCCAGGACCTCGTACTGCGACGGCTCCTGCTGCTGTTGGGGATGACTGTTGTGTTGTAGCTCCTGTGTCAGCAACATATAACATTGAGTGAGTGAGTGAGTTTGGTTTTACGCCGCTTTTCGCAATATTCCAGCAATATCACGGCTGGGGACACCAGAAATGGGCTTCAAACATTGTACCCATTTCAGGATTCGAACCCAGGTCTTCGGCGTGATGAGCGAACGCTTTAACCACTAGGCTACCCGACCGCCCCAGATACAACATTGAATTCACTGAGGTTATAGGATTCTCAGGTCAGCAGAATACAACATTTGTGGCCAACCATGACATAAGGGACCTCATGGGTGAAAAATCACATTCTGACTTTCCATTATATTTCAAAACTGCAGCATCTTCGGAACACAAAAATACAATTCACAAATTAGATACTTTATGTACAGTTCAGACACATGGCAATCTTCACTGAAGTAGGTTGACGTCAAATGTCTTTATGACGTCACAGCACAATTGTATCCTAGCAACCATAAGGTCCCTTTTCTCCTGGTGGGTCACATTTGTTCTTTAGGATTTTCAGTCTCGTTTGTTTGTTTGTTGTTTAACGCTGCACTCAGCAATATTCCAGCTGCATCACAGCGGTCTGTAAATAACCGAGTCTGGACCAGACAATCCAGTGACTGACATCATGAGCATCGATCAACGCTATTGGGACAGCGATAGAAATTGGCACTAGTCCTACAGTCCTTTCCTAACTGCCGAATAATTCAGGTATCATTATGAGGGCTAGTGGACTAAAAATGCTAGTTTCTAACCCCGTTGGGATACGATGACATGCATCAACCAAGTCACCGAGCCTAACCACCCAATCATTAGTCTCCTCTTACGACAACCATAGTCACCTCTTATGACAAGCATGGGTTGCTGAGGACCTATTCTAACCCAGATCTTCACGGGTCTTTCACAGTCTTAGATATTAGGGTGGGGAGGCCTATGGTCTTTGAAGTTAATCTGGTCAGTATGGACCCCAAAAATATCGAAGTTTTACATTATGGTATTGAACACTGTTCTTGTGTAAGGGAAGTGTATAAACTGTCAGTGTTAACTACCAGACCAAGATGTTACCTTAACAAAGATTTTTTTTTTTTCAGAAATATTATCAGGACTAGGGACAATATTCTTTCATTTTTAGGATCATGCAGTCAAAAATAATTACTTGCACAAGCCAACCTCTTATTTCTAATGGAAAGTTATGGCTGTCTCCCCACATTCCAATTTGCCAAATACAGATTGTGATCAGTGAGCCTTGACCACCACTCACCCCTACAGCCAAGACAAGGGAAGCAACTCTGCACAGCGAATGGCAGAGCCTGAGCCAGCTCGGCCACCAGAGCCACAGCTTTATTTCATAAAGAATCAAAAGAATTTACTGACACTGTCATTTCCCAAAAGATGCAGCAACACTCACTTGAGGCTGGGAAAAAGATGAAGGCGGTGGGGGCCGTGGCTGGGTGTGTCTTGGCGGGGGGCGGGGCTGGATGGTCTGAGGGCGGGGGGCAGGAGCAGGTCGAGCCCTAGGTTGGGGTCGGTCCTCATCATCATCGATGTCCGAGACATCCATCCCCCCAACACTCACACCATCAACATCCTCCTCTCCCTCCACGTGACCATCTGCAACAGTGTTGACATCCACATTCGTTTGTTTGTTTGTTTCTTTGATGTTTAACGTCACACTTAGTAATATTACAGCCAAGACAACAGTTTGTAAATAATCAAGTCTGGTCAAGACAATCCAGTGATTGACATCATGAGTATCAATCTACGCATTTGGGATATGATGACATGCATCAACCTAGTGAAAGATATTCACAAAGTTAGCAGATGGATCATAAATATCAGGCCTCATAGTTGTGACTAAATCAGTCGCCAATGCGACCTACATTTCAATTTGTCTACTGTCTAAAATTCAGAGGTGGTCAAATGACTACCTTCAAAAATATCTTGTGGCGACTAAATTCTATTGCTACACATATGTAGACACAAATATAAACATGTCTGCTACTGATTGTACTTGTAAATAATTCCTCCTAAAGTCAACAATGGACCGAAATGCATAAATATTAATGTAATTAGTATTTTAATTTAGTTGATAGTTTATTGGATAAGCAAGGATATACCTATATCATCTAGTACCATAAATTGTTCGAGTCACAAATAACAAAACTAAAGTACAGTTTCCACTGATATACAATTCCAAGACTAGTGCTATGACTTGTACATATAATAATTATTTGATAAAAGATCATTTCAAATGCTTTTTGCTACCTACAATATTGGCTTGACTTCTTGATTTTACCACTGGCTACCTGGAAAAAAATACTTGTAGCTACTTTAAGGCCTGAGTATTCTAGAAACACACTGAAACATTGTTTATAAGTGCCCTATGGCATACTTGAAAAAATAAGCATTTCATTGTCGATGACTGACCATGTTCATCTGTGATCATGTCCGTCTCCTCTCGGCCGTTAGCGTAGAAAGCTATGTTAGCTGTCCTCTTGGTGTCCACGCTCACCTGGAACAAGGGAGGTAACCACAATAACAATTGCCCATATCATGTATATATTTATATATATCCTTCCTTTCCTGTTTAGGACTAGAAGAGTGATGTGGACTTTACCAGTGTTTCAGTCATATATCAGCAGACAGTTTTTAAGGAATGAGAAAAATCACCAAATGACCCATTCTTGACAGTATAAAAAAAGAATAATAAAAAAGTTCTGTATGAAGCATAAATAAATATATTATTCCCCAGTAAAGAGATCGCCTGTTTAATAAACATACAGCTGTATTACACATTGTGAGTGAGTGAGTGAGTGAGAGAGTGAGAGAGTGAGTGAGTTTCATAGGTTTCTGGCGTGCCAAAGGGACGCAACTCTGCACAGCAAATTGCGGCGCCTTTGACGACTTGGCCACCCGTGCCCCCATTGCACATACACTTGTATTACAAATTGAGTAATACCAAAGCACATGCTTATGTACTGCGGGAACAAGTTTCACTAACAAATATTAAAAACTCCCAACAGCCAGAACTTTTTTTCAATATCAAATTAAGTTTCATAAGAACGTGAGTTCTTCTATGAAACTACATTGTGAAAGATTGTATATTCTTCAGCTAACATTCACACTTCCCCTTCTCACCATCAACAGAGGCATTAGACTATACAAGGGAGGTAACTCTGGGCACCATCTGTGCAGCAGCAGCCACAACCCTGTCATCTCTCCATCAATACATACTTCAATGCGTTCCTTCTTCCTCTCGTTCCCTGCACTGCTGATGACTCGGTCTCCATTGACGTCCGTCTTGTCGCGGCCTTCTGGTGTAGACAGGCTGTTGGCTCGCCGTGACAGCAGTGGCCTTGATGTTCTTGGACGTTTCGGTGGATGAGGTGGCGTCACTGGAGTTGTGTCCCCTGACTTGCCCGGCCAGTGCTGGAAACATGGAAATTCAAATTAAGGATATTTTGTTGTTACAAGAATAATTCTTAGTGACACTATGGCTTTTCTCCATGTGCAAATTACTCCATGTGCAGATTACTGTGTGTGTGTGTGTGTGTGTGTGTGTGTGTGTGTGTGTGTGTGTGTGTGTGTGTGTGTGTGTGTGTGTGTGTGTGTGTGTGTGTGTGTGAATGTATCTGTGTGAATGTGTGCGTGTTCCATGTAGTGCAACGACAGTCGTAAGTGTATGTTGAAGTATGGGAGTTACAAAAACTGTGCGTGCATGCATGTTGCACGTGCGTGTGCTGTGCGTGTGCACTCCGAGCTAACCACTCCTTGTTTTATCCCCTTCATCTCATGCACCAGGCAAGTACCATTCTTTAACGTCTTCTGGTATGACACAGCCAAGGATTGAGCCAATGACCTTTCCGCTCTCTGGGCAGACGTTCTATCCACAAGGCCACAGAGGTGCTTCCATTCAGTCTACTCACCTTCATAGTGAAGTCCTCGCTCTGATTCACGTCGCCATTCATGATGTGTAGACTGTCAATCAGACCCATTCCTGGCACCATGGGGGAGGTGGGGTTGGAAGCAATCCGTTGTCGCTGATGCGACATGATTATCAGCTGGCAGTAGTGGAGCTGGCGGTTGCGGGCGTAGTCCCAGGCGGTGGCGTTGAAGCTGTCCACCACAGTCAGGTCAACTGTGGAGTACATACATGATCAAGGAAGGTTTCAGGGTGTATATGGGATTCAAATTCAAGTGAATTCTGCAGAGGAGGGGTGCTGTTTAAAACATAGTTGTTTGTCTAATGGGGATGAAGGAGTGTGGAAACTATGATCACACATAATCAGAAATGTTACAGCTAATTGCAATAACCTGATATTGATCCAGGCTGGACCAGACAAACAGGTTATCAAAAGTGTGAGCATGGATATACAAATGACACACAGTCAGATGAGCTGTTAGCTATGAACTGTTAATTTTGAGCTGCTTTAAGCAATTAGCTCTGAGCTGCCATGATTGTTAGCTGTGAGCTGCTATGATCTGTTAGCTATTAGCTACTACGATCTCTCCGCTATGAGCTACTATGATCAGTTAGCTACGAGCTGTAAGCTATGAGCTGCTAGCCTTCCTTGGTGTTCAGTCTCAATTTCTCCCTGTTCAGCATCCATTGTGATCACTTCGTCCCCTCTCACAACAGGAATAGGTATTTCAGGCCTATTAGTTCTGTCTTACAATTACTAAAACTAGTACAAGGGCTATTTCCCTGTTCCTGAAGCAAGTTCATGCTACATCTATTATCATTTTAAGTCATAATATGGGGGAATAATCATCTTAGCCCTAATATCGCTTTCCAAAGTAGACACAATTTATGGATAACAACTTAGAACTTTATTTTACTGTAAAAGGTGATAGACCCTTATACTGTTATTAAGCAAGGCGATGTTTCGGTATAGATCCTTATACTGTTGTCAAGCAAGGCCTTGGCATAAGGATCTATACCAAAACGTTGCCTTTACAGTAAAATACAGAAGTTGTTATCCATAAATTGTGTCTACTTTGCAATCCGTCACCTTCTAAGAAATGCCTATGAAACAAAACTAATATTGCTTTGTCGAACACGGCCTGGGTTTTATTTGGACGTACCTCCTTGTTCCAGAAGGAAGTTGACGATCTCCCCGTGCCCACGTATCGTGGCGAGATGGAGAGCGGTCCGCCCCTGAGCATCAGTATCATGGATACAGATGCGCCCCGCTATCTCCATGATCAGCTTGGCTGCCAACAGTGACCCTGAAACACAATGAACCAGCCTGTAAACCAGCCCCTTGCATGACACCCAGGAGTGAGTGAGTGAGTTGGGTTTAACACCGCTTTTAACAGTATTCCAGTTATATCACGGCGTGTCAGCTTAATGTGGGAGGAAAGCCCGAAGTGATGCAGGTCTCAGGCGTTTACCACTTCGGTGAAACCCACGGGCACGGGTATGGTGCTGACAAACCTAGAAACATAATCTGGGCGAACCGAGATTCGAAACCACAATCATTGGTTTCTGGCGTGCCAAAGGCACGCAACTCTGCACAGCAAATTGCGGCGCCTTAAACGACTGGGCCACCCATGGCCCCTATGACAACCAGGAAGAGGGAGGAGTGGATTTAACACCACCTCCATCTGTACTTCAGTTGTATCACAGCTTGTTAGCTGATGGTGAGGGACGCCTGATGTAGGTCTGTGTACCAACATTACAAAGCAGTAAATTTAAGGATTATTTTTTTCGTTTAAAAAGTGTTTTTTAACAACACACTCAGCAATATACCAGCTATATGACAGGGGTCTGTAAATAATCAAGTCTTGGTCAAACAACCCAGTGATTTACATCATCAGCATCGATCTATGAAATTGGGACATGATGACACGCATCAACCAAGTCAGCGAGCCTGACCACCCGATGCCATTTGTCACCTCTTACGACAAGCATAGTTGCTGAAGACTAACCCTAACCCAGATCTTCACTGGCCACATCTAATATTCACGCTGACACTAGATGTTGGAGTGAGTGAGTATGGTTTGATGCTGCTTTTAGCAATATTCCAGCAATATCACAGCGGGGGACACCAGAAATGGGCTTCACACATTGTACCCATGTCGGGAATCGAACCTGGGTCATCGACGTGACGATCGAACGCTTTAACCACTAGGCTACCCAACCGCCCCCAATAGATGTTGGACTCTTCTGCCACATTGTCAACAATTAAGCACGGGTGGGGGGTGGTGGGGAAGTAACTCACCCATCTCGGCAGCGAGAAGTAAGACCGTCTTGCCATCATCATCCTTGATCGCTGCAGTGTCTGCAGTTATTAATGTCTGAAACAGATCAAATCCAAACCTTAAGTAATCATATTTTCCAGAAAATCGTCAACATCATCCTTTCAAACATTTAGACGGGTAATTTCAGGACTTTTACAAAAAAGGTCTAAACACTGAAACATTCTTAATGGAAAATATATTAGTATTACTTCTTCGACATGAAAGTCATTCCAACTATAAGAAACATCTATTACAATCATCATCATTACTAACAACAATCTCATATAAACAGTGATTCATTAACATCACTGTTACAATTAACCCATCATCCACTACAAACATCATTTTTTTTTTTGCTTGTTGATTTACGCCGCACTCAGCAATATTCCAGCCATATGTCAGAAGTCTGTAAATAATCGAGTTTGGACCAGACAATCCAGTGATCGATTCTGTGAACGATTCACACTGTCAGGGTACGATGACACATCATCAACCAGGTCACTGAGCCTGACCAGTGACCAGTGACCAGTGACCACTGATCCATTTGGTTGCCTCTAATGAGAAGCATAGGTTGCAGGGACCAATTGTAACACAGGGGGTCCCTCATCATCATCATCAGCAGCAGCAGCAGCAGCAACAGCAGCAGCAGAAATCATACCCACCTGTAGACACTCCAGCGGTTCTGTCCGTCTCACGGCCCAGTGCATCCATGTGCGGCCATTAGCGTCTCTTTCTATCCCATCTGGCTCCTCGATGTGAGAGTTATCGGCCCTGCTCAGCAGTTCGAAGTGCTCGATGTGATCCATGCGACACGCCCACATGGCTGGGGACAGTCCGTCCTTGTCCCGGATACCGGGGTCCGCATTGTGCTCCAGCAGCAGCTGCAACATGGACATCATTTCAACAATCAGATCTGCAGCATGGGGACAGATACAGGGATGCCATTGGGTGAGGTGAGGGAGGTGCATTTAGGTGAGGTGAAATGGGGTTTAACGTCGCCTTGATTGCAATTATATAGCTCTGTCTCTGCTCTGTGTGTGTGTGTGTGTGTGTGTGTGTGTGTGCGTGTGCATGCGTGCGTGCGTGCGTGCGTGCGTGCGTGTGTATGGTTGTGAATGTGTGCATTCGTGTATGTGTGCATGTGTGTGTGGTTGTGTGGTTGTGTGTGTGCGTGTGTGCTTGTGCGTGTGTGCTTGCGTGTGTGTGCATGTGTGCGTGTTTGCGTGTGTGTGTGTGGCTGCTTGTACTAGTCCAAACTAATGTTTATAGTGCTAGCCCACTGAGATACCATGCCGCAGATTAACATGAATACCCCACACAGACACAGTATACTGACTCCAAGCAGTCCTTGTTTTAGCCCCTTAATGCCGAGCACCAGGCAGGATAACAACAATTACCTCCTTTTACCACTGTTTGGTATGACACAGCAGGGTATCATACTACCGATTTTCCTCACTCCCGATAGACGCTCTATCCACTACACCACGGAGGCAGCCCTCATGAGGTGAGGTGAAATGGGGTTTAACGTCGCATCCAAGATTATTGCACTTATATAGCGACGTGCATGTACGTGTATGTGTTTGAGTGGCTGCTTGTACTAGTCTGGACTGATGCTGATTTATAGTGCTAGCTCACTGAGATACCATGCCGCAGTTTAACATGAATACCCCACTCAGACACAGTATACTGACTCCGAGCCGACCAGTCCTTGTTTTAGCCCCTTAATGTCGAGCGCCAGACAGGTTAACAACAAGTACCATCTTTTAATGTCTTTTGATATGAAGCGGTCAGGGATCGAACCCCGGACCTTCCGTTCTCCAGGCGGATGTTCTACCACAAGACCACAGAGGCGGTGCAGCCCTCATGAAGGAGGAAAAGCCTGAAGTGTTGCAACTCAATTGGTCTTGGTGTCCTTGAGGTTTGCTTGTGTGGTATTTGAATTTTGGAACCCCCTAAACCTATAACTTTTAACATACGGGCATATGGCAAGGACACCTTGACTTTCATACTTAATTCCACTGCAGGTCAAGGATGTTTAGCATCTTGGACATGGGTCTAATGCTGACAGATCACAAATCTTAAAATATGTGAGTGACTGTCGTTTAACGTCATAGTAATATTCTAGCTGTATCACTCGAAATAATCCAGTCTGGGCCAGACAAACCATGTTTTTAAGCATGCCACCACTGTCTTCAAAATATGCCTCTGTTCACACAGCAGTAAAAATGGGTACCCGGTAGGATGAGATGGTTATGTGACTTTTAACCTTCTAGCCTCTGACATGGCAGGTCAGGTTGTATACTCCCCAGGGAGCTGAGAATGAAAAATCCACACTGATCCATTGACCCGGGTAATAATGTTAGCGGTTTGAACTTTCATCAAGTGCGCTGGCGCATCATTATTATTATTATTATTATTATTAAGCAAGTCACAGAGCCCGACTAATCAATCGACATGTCGGCACTTACGACAAACGAACCTGGAATACATGCGGTATCACACAAAGTCTAAGTAGTACAAATTGCCTCTCAGCACTCTTTAACAGAGCAAGGAAACTTGGACACAGCAATAAAAGATAAATTACTTATCAATAACTGAGATGCAAAACCATTATCCATGACCGTTCACCGAAGCCTTAAGCCAGATTACATCCACAGACATGGCCCAAAGCTTATCAAGGAATTGATTACACCCCGCATGGCCGGTCACAAGGCTAATTGACCCTGGTTTATTTCCAATAATGATACTGCTTAACAGCAGTGTTCCATCAGATACACTTGATTAAATCTCCACCAACCACACGACCATATATTAAAGGTTAAGCCAGAGGACTCTCAGAATGTAGCCCGTGGCATGTGCTCACTGAAGCCAGCTGTGCATGTCTATGGCTGTGGATGTACATATCGGTGACAGGTGACAGGTCAGCTGTATGACATGTTGAGTGACAGGTCAGCCATATACAACCGGGTCACCTCAACTCAGCCTACAATTTTGCTTCTCCAGAGGAGAAACAGGTTCCCTTTGGGACCAGACAAAACTTGTTCAGTGTTTGACACAGCAAAGAAAATTTGGGATTTTGTCAACAACAAAAAATTGTCAAAGAAAATGGTTGAAAAAGTAATGCTTCAGGGAGTTGAATTTTTTTTTTGTCAGCCACAAAAAAAAATTGTTGCAAGATTATTTTAACAAAAACATATCTAGGCTCACAGTATTATTTTTTTTTAAAATCTTGTTTTGCAGTTGTAGCTGAAAAAATATCCAGTCTCAATACAAAATATCCCCGCCCCCCTCCCCTCCGAGTTGTTGGTCCCTTAACCTCAAATTAAGTTATCTTGGTACACAGTCCACAATGTCTGTGTGAATGAATGTTGTTTTAATCACAATCAGCATTATTCCACCATCAGACAGAAGCCTGTAAATAAATCTGGAGAAGTTAAACCAGTGGTTGATAACATGAGCATGATAACGCCCTGTGAGGCAGGACACACAATGTGACCATCCAATTCTCACAGGGAGCTACGGGCCTAACTACCCCGGAGTCCGAATGGGGCAAGTCAAAAAAATATATTGCCACCCAGGGTTTATTTTCAAATATATATTTCCTTGTTGAAAGGTAACAGCTTCAGGTGGCAAAGTAGACAAAAATTTATGGATAACAACTGTTATACTATCATAGCGACATTTCGGTAAAGATCATTATATTGTTGTCAAGCAAGTATATTAGACTATAGACTAGTATATACACAAGACTAGTATATTAATAAAGTTGTTATCCATAGATTGCGCTACTCTGTAACCACTATTTTGCCTTTTACACCCAATGGAATCTGTGTTGGTAGATACTCAAGACTGATTATTCTCTCATGGTGAATTATATTTAGGATGTTGTCTATGAAATTGTATAATCAAAACCCCAGTAGATTTAACTTAGAAAGATGAGGGACGAGTTCAACATCCTGTTCAGTCCTGTATGACAACGACATCAGGATCTATAACGAGACGTCACCATAATAGTATATTAAAAGAAAACTTTTAAAAAAAACATTAAAAATTGTTATCCATATATTGCTTCTACTTTGTCATCTTCAAAGACATGCCTATCAAACAGCTTCAGGCGATCAAATACAACAGTAATCTACTGATTTTCTCAGAAGTTGTCTTTAAACTGTGAAAGCCGACTGCACCATCAACGCAGCTACACATTATGTGTAATTATCAAGGGGAGTAGCTTCCTAATCACCCTGGAGTGGTCGCCGATTCCATACGTATGGTCGAGAGCCTTTGAAAACAAGAATGTGCCCTCTACGTTGCAGTCCATGCTACATGTTACAGATAACAGCATGTAACAAATCTAGCTAAAATCTGTCCCACCTGAACACAGCCAGTTCCCTATCTCCACACGCGCATGTAATGCTACACATTCTTAATTCAATGGTACATAGATTTTATTGTTCACCAATAAGCATGGGCAGAGATCATCTGGTCTCTGGCATGGTTGGTTGGTTGGTTTCGCCACACTCATGACAGCGGTCTGTAAATAATCGAGTCTGGACCAGACAATCCAGTGATTCACATCATGAGCATTGATCCACGCAATTGGGATCGATGACATGCATCAACCAAGTCAGCAAGCCTGACCACCCGATCCCGTTAGTCGCCTCTTATGACAAGCATAGTCGCCTTTAAAGGCAAGCATAGGATGCTGAAGACCTATTCTACCCCAGATCTTCACGAGTCCTCTGGCAAGGGTAGTTGAGATGAAGGTGAAATAACCTCAAGATTATTGCACTCACATAGTGTATAACAGCAGCTCCAAGACGACCATTCCTTGTTTTATCCCCTTAATGATGAGGCCGTGCAGGGAAAAAGCATGGGAAGGTTGAATTGAAATTAAAATAAACTTGCAGACAAAACTTATTCACTTCCTACATCAAAGAATTTAATTATGACCAGTAAATGCATGAAGCATTATATAATTTTTGGGTAACAAAAGTTCCCGCGAGGCGGATTTGAACCACCGACCTAAGGATGTCAGCTGAACCTCTACAGTCCTCCGCTCTACCAACTGAGCTATCACGGGGCTGGGAGATGAATGTCACCAAAAACAAGTTATTCAAATTAATATCTAGCCGATCAATGAAATTTCATGTATGGCTAATATGTACTTAAAATATCAACAATTAATGACTAAGCACACAAAATCCATGAAATGTACTAAATGTGTGCTCACCAGCTTTACTTTCGGCAGTGAAAATGGTCAGTGACATGTGTGTCCCGGATCAGGGGTTAACAACAATTGTGTACACACCTGGTAACCCACAATAATATATGTGTAGTGAGAACTGTGTGTGTAAACACCAAGCATAACCAACAAACAGATGAAGTACATCTACGTAGCAACTGTAGTACATCTATGTAGCAACTGAAGTACATCTGTAATACATCTATGTAGCAACTGTAGCTCATCTATGTAGCAACTGTAGCTCATCTATGTAGCAACTGTAGCTCATCTATGTAGCAACTGTAGTTCATCTATGTAGCAACTGTAGCTCATCTACGTAGCAACTGTAGCACATCTTTGTAGCAACTGTAGCTCATCTATGTAGCAATTGTAGCTCATCTATGTAGTAACTGTAGCACATCTATGTAGCAACTGTAGTACATCTATGTAGCATCTGTAGTTCATCTATGTAGTAACTGTAGCACATCTATGTACCAACTGTAGCACATCTATGTAACATCTGTAGCACATCTATGTAGCAACTGTAGTACATCTTTGTAGCAACTGTAGTACATCTATGTAGCAACTGTAGTGCATCTCTAGCAACTGTAGTACATGTGTAGTAATCTATGTAGCAACTGTAGTACATCTATGTAGCAACTGTAGTACATCTATGTAGCAACTGTAGTACATCTATGTAGCAACTGTAGTACATCTATGTAGCATCTGTAGTACATCTATGTAGTATGTGTAGCTCATCTATGTAGCAACTGTAGTACATCTATCTAGCAACTGAGTACATCTATGTACCAACTGAAGTACATCTATGTAGCAACTGTAGTACATCTATGTAGCAACTGTAGTACATCTATGTAGGAACTAGTACATCTGTAGTACATCTATGTAGCAACTAGTACATCTGTAGTACATCTATGTAGCATCTGTAGTACATCTTGTAGCAACATAAAACAACAGTAGCAACTGTAGATGCACACAGCAGGATACTAAACTAGATGTCATGAAAAAACATCTAGTCTTTCCAAAATGAATTTACTTCAAGATTTTAAACACATAACAAAGACTTAGACCTAGATCTAAAAAAGTTGCCAAAAATATATATGTCAAAACATTAACATCATTAAAAAACATAAAGACTTTCTCAAAAGTTCTCAAAAGTTCGCGCGAGGCGGATTTGAACCACCGACCTAAGGATGTCAGCTTAACCTCTACAGTCCTCCGCTCTACCAACTGAGCTATCACGGGCTGGGAGATAAGCATTACCCACAATACATCTACCAAAGAGACGAGACAGACAGCTCACGATATATACCTGTGTACGTCACATGACGGCTATAAAATGTTAGAGTTGTTGACAATATGACGCTAATTGACAGGATCGTGTCTGTTACTAATATCACTCTGTACACACAGGAGGGCGTTATGTACACAAGATAAAGTACCGTACTTCCTCTAATACTGGATGCTGATTGACAGGACCATGTACATACAGAGACATACACATGAGGAAGTAGTGTATTGATCAGGCAGTACACACGTATTACTGAATTCATGAATCAACCCAGTGTATCTAAGTGAGTGAGTGAGTATGGTTTTACGCCGCTTTTAGCAATATTCCAGCAATATCTTGGCGGGGGACACCAGAAATGGGCTTCACACATTGTACCCATGTCGGGAATTGAACCCGGGTCTTTGGCGTGACAAGCGAACGCTTTAACCACTAGGCTACCCGACTGCCCCTTAGTGTATCTAAGTCTCGGCTTGTACTGGGGACCCAGTGTTGAGCAATCCCAACTCTTGTTAGAGGTAACACGGCATATTGGTATATTGGCAGGTCACTCAGTGGCAAACTGCCGATCAATTTCATTAGCCCAAGACAATGTTAACAATCCCACATGAATATTTGAGGTAGGGACTAACAATAGGCTGCACGAAGACCCTCCTGTCTGTCTCATCATTCTGTCCTATCATCATCCCATCTAGGCTAGGACCTGACATCATCCCGTCTAGGACCTGACATCATCCCGTCTAGGACCTGACATCATCCCGTCTAGAACCTGACATCATCCCATCTAGGACCTGACATGCCCCCGTCTAGGACCTGACATCATCCCGTCTAGGACCTGACATCATCTCGTCTAGGACCTGACATCATCCCATCTAGAACCTGACATCATCCCATCTAGGACCTGACATGCCCCCGTCTAGGACCTGACATCATCACGTCTAGGACCTGACATGCCCCCGTCTAGGACCTGACATCATCCCGTCTAGGACCTGACATCATCCCATCTAGAACCTGACATCATCCCATCTAGGACCTGACATGCCCCCGTCTAGGACCTGACATCATCACGTCTAGGACCTGACATGCCCCCGTCTAGGATCTGACATCATCACGTCTAGGACCTGACATCATCCCATCTAGGACCTGACATCATCCCATCTAGGACCTGACATGCCCCCGTCTAGGACCGGACATCATCACGTCTAGGACCTGACATCATCCCGTCTAGGACCTGACATCATCCCGTCTAGGACCTGACATGCCCCCGTCTAGGACCTGACATCATCCCGTCTAGGACCTGACATCATCACGTCTAGGACCTGACATCATCCATTCTTGGACCTGACATCATCCCGTCTAGGACCTGACATCATCCCGTCTAGGACCTGACATCATCATGTCTAGGACCTGACATCATCACGTCTAGGACCTGACATGCCCCCGTCTAGGACCTGACATCATCCCATCTAGGACCTGACATGCCCCCGTCTAGGACCTGACATCATCCCGTCTAGGACCTGACATCATCACGTCTAGGACCTGACATTATCCCGTCTAGGACCTGACATCATCCCATCTAGGACCTGACATGCCCCCGTCTAGGACCTGACATCATCCCGTTTAGGACCTGACATCATCCCGTCTAGGACCTGACATCATCACGTCTAGGACCTGACATCATCCATTCTTGGACCAAACAATCCAGTGAATGACATCATGTCAGCATCAAGCTACGCAATTGGGATACTATAACATGCATCAATGAAGTCAGGACAGCTTCTCCTCTTCTGACAAGCATGGGCTGCCGAAGCCCTACTCTAACCCAGATCTTCACGGGAGTTATTGTGTGATAAACCAGTCCAATAAAGTTGATATCTATACAAATATGCAAATGAGGTCACCTATCAGGAACTACTTTTAAGCTGCATACATCAATGTAATGTCTGCTACACTTCATTTGGCACTATATGCCCAATAGGGCGGTTCACTCAAACATTGTATTCATACACAATTATTTGACAAATGACACTATATAAAAAAGTGATTATTACCCTCATGTGTTAGTGTATCGTAAATATCACGTATTAGGAATAAAAATATATTATGCAAGTCTTTGAAAACACACTCGGCTATTAATCTCAATTTTTGTAACACATATCCAATTGTCATGAAAGTTTAGCAAATACGAGGGCTGGTCAAAAAGTTCTTAGCCTAACAAACAAAACCAACAATTGTGAAAGTATTTTTAATTTTATTTTTCAACATAATCTCCCTGCTTTTCAATATACTTCTCATATCGACAGTGAAGCTTTTCAATTCCAGTAAGAAAAAGGTTTTCTGAAGCCACTCTGAAAAACCCATTCACGGAATCCTGCGAGACTTAGAGTATAATACATTTTTTCAAACTTAACACATGATTAACGCTACATAAACACACAATAAGCTATATAACATATCTCACTATCTGACTAACTGACTAACTGACTGACTGACTGATTGACTGATTGACTGACTGACAATTTACTGAAACAATTAACCTATTCATGTTGGCATCTATTTACCTTTCACCATAAAAATATTTCAAAATATTTATGTGAGCAAATCTGAAAAGACATAACAAAGACTTAGATCTACAAAAGTTTGCGAAAATATATGTCAACACATCTAAATTAGTCAAAAACTGAAAGTCTACGATAACTTTTCTCAAAAGTTCCCGCGAGGCGGATTTGAACCACCGACCTAAGGATGTCAGCTAAACCTCTACAGTCCTCCGCTCTACCAACTGAGCTATCACGGGGCTGGGAGAGTCCCATCACACGACAGATGCAGTGTTACAAGATCCACAACACTTCCATGGGATGACTCAGATCAATCATCCTGCCTGCCTATTGATGACAACACGCACACACACTACAGCGCCCACAGCTTCACCCACACCATACACTCCACATGACGTAACATACGTACTCAACACACATCACAACTGTGAACACGTTCTTCATAATGAAATTGTGATTTCCTTGAAGTTCTTTGAATTTTATTTATTTTATTTTCATCACGGACTTGTATAACTTGTTATATAGGTCCATGTTTTCATCATTCTTTTCATTGCAAGATTTAAAGTGCACTGGTGTTAATTATGTCTGAAGATGAATCTCATAACCCTTTCAAAGATTCTGCCTTTGTTTAAATCAAACTTTCATATTTTGTCATATATATGTAGTGGCAGTTCTTCAGAAATATAAAGCCACAATTTTTTGTACATTCTTTTGTCCCCAATTATTTAAAAAAAAATTGGTAAAATTTTCAACAGGTTTTATTTATAGCACTTTTATATTTATTTATATTGCTAGTGCAGCAAATGAGTTGTTTTATCAACATTTTACTTATTCCTGGTTGGCAGAATAACAAACCCCATTCTTTTCATTTTCATTTTCAGAGTAAAAAGTTCCACAAAAAGTCTGTCCTAATGGTGAAATGGCTTTTTCCATAAGAAATGTACAGCTGTTTGAAAGGCAAAGAAATTTAACTTTTCCTTTTCATCAATACACCAGACATGGACCAGACAATGCAGTGATCAATATTGTAAGCATCGATTGATGCCGCCAGGGTACGATGACATGCAATCAACCAAGTAACCAAGTCTGACCACCTGATCCATTTGGTCGCTTCTTATGACCAGCATAGGTTGATAGGGACCAATTCTAACCTGGGATCCCCATGGGGGAACTGTCTTATTGACGAAAAATTATTAAAATATATCTATTTCTCGTTTCTCGGCAGATTTGAATCACCACTCTTAGCCACGGGTCAGGCCCAAGGACTTGGCTGATTGTGTTATTGTGACCCAATGCCATAGATATTTGTTCATGATTTCGATCACTATTTTTCAAACTGAAAGGCTGATTTGATGCAGCCTAAATATTGCTATTATTGACATCACACAACATTTGGGGCACGGGTGGCCCAGTCGTCTAAGGCGCCACAATTCACTGTGGAGAGTTGCCACCTTGGGCACGCCAGAAACCCATGATTGTTGGTTCAAGTCCTGGTTCGCCCCGATTATGTTTCTAGGTTTGTCAGCACCATACCCGTGCTCGTGGGTTTCACTGAAGTGGTAAACGTCTGAGACCTGCATCACTTCAGGCTTTCCTCCCACGTTAAGCTGACACGCCATGATATAACTGGAATACTGTTAAAAGCGGCATTAAACCCAACTCACTCACTCACACAACGTTCATTCATGTTTATAATAAGAGTGTTGTTGTCATATGAACACCTTCAACTGACTGGGGCAACAATAGATTCAAACACTGCACCAGTTAACAATGACAACTATTCAAAAGTTATCATTCCATTTTCAAAACACTTCAATATTCATATACCGTATTCAACATAATAAGCGCCCAAGGCGCTCTCAAAATTAGAAATAGGGGGCTCTTATTAGAATATTATTTTGGTGGAAAAACAGAGTTGAAAGATAAATGTCGTGGTTTATGCTGACGGCCTGACTGTTTATATACGACAGATATATTTTTCCAGAATTAAATTGCCCATAATTAAGGATGCATATAACACATGAGTGCGTATTATACAAGAATAAATAAGTCTTGTGTACATTGATCAATCGGAAGGGGTGCTAATTGGTATTGTTCACTTGCCAATATATTAGCAAATATCGCCGTGGGCCATTATTAGAGCGGGGCGCTTATTACATCGAATACGGTAAGCAAAATTTCAAAACACTGACATCACATTCTATTAAACATTTAACCAGTTTCTGTCTCTTCACCTTTCACTATAAAAATAATTCAATATTCTACTGAGCAAAATGTTAAAAAAGTTCCCGCGAGGCGGATTTGAACCACCGACCTAAGGATGTCAGCTAAACCTCTACAGTCCTCCGCTCTACCAACTGAGCTATCACGGGGCTGGGAGACACTAATTAAATATCTCCACTCCTCAAAACCTTCAATACAGAGGGAATATATATACTATACAAAAATTTAAAGAACAGCCAATTTTTTTATATGACTACGGTAAATCTGTCATGGCTGGTGGGTATTGCAACACACAATTGCGGGTGTTCTGTAACTTGTTCGGAGGAATATATATAGACTGACTATAATTCATGAGTCAATGTAATCGAACAAACACACCTGTCCTATCTCACCCTACCATGGTGGAAATCAATACCCTTCAGGTGATAATGTCCACCTGTGAATACTGATACTGAAATACCTTCCCTGATACACACTTCATGATGTAAGCACTGTTGCCATGGCAGCTTCATACAGACAGACCACTACATTCTCTGCCATGAAACCAGGAGATGGGTACCAGATCATATGTTGTTATCTTTTTCTGCCAACCCTATAAAGACTAAAAACTAGAAAAAATATGTGAAAGGCACAGTTTTATTAACCCCACCAGTGCAAACTGACCTACTAATCTTAATGAACATGTCGTAAGTATTTTAACATAAAACTAGTACAAACAAGAGTTTGCCACTAACGTGGCTATATCCCCCGCCCCTGTTGCAGATTTATGACATAATTAAATCTAAACAAACCCTAACCTTTTTTAACCGAGGTGGAACTTATGTATTGTTAAAAAAAGAAGAGTTTGGAACCTAAGTCCATCTTGTTGCCACGGAAACGTAAAAAATAAAAATTTATAAAATTTATAAATAGCAAAAGGCACCAGTTCAGCATGTACCTGACAAACCTGCAAAGTTTCATGAAAAAATATTGAACGGTTTCTGAGTTATTCTCCGGAAACAAAACGTGACGGACGGACGGACGGAAGGAGCCCGTTTCTATATCCCCCGCCCAACAAAGTTTTTGCGTGAAGAGTATGCACAGGATTAAAACTAAACATATTTCTATATCTCATACCTCAAAGCATGCATCATTATACAATACAACTTAAAAGGTAGTTCGTTTAGTTATACCTAAATTGAATTTTTACAAAATGCATCTGGTCCGTGAAGATCCGGAGATAGAATAGGTCAAGATGACAATCCACCAGTTTATTGTTATTTTCTGAGATCTAACATTCAGCAGTACTATTCTTATGTCACCCGTGAAGATCCAGGGTAGAATAGGTCAAGATGACAATCCACCAGTTTATTGTTATTTTCTGAGATCTAACATTCAGCAGGACTATTCTTATGTCACCTGTGAAGATCCAGGGTAGAATAGGTCAAGATGACAATCCACCAGTTTATTGTTATTTTCTGAGATCTAACATTCAGCAGTACTATTCTTATGTCACCCGTGAAGATCCAGGGTAGAATAGGTCAAGATGACAATCCACCAGTTTATTGTTATTTTCTGAGATCTAACATTCAGCAGTACTATTCTTATGTCACCCGTGAAGATCCAGGGTAGAATAGGTCAAGATGACAATCCACCAGTTTATTGTTATTTTCTGAGATCTAACATTCAGCAGTACTATTCTTATGTCACCCGTGAAGATCCAGGGTAGAATAGGTCAAGATGACAATCCACCAGTTTATTGTTATTTTCTGAGATCTAACATTCAGCAGTTCTATTCTTATGTCACCCGTGAAGATCCAGGGTAGAATAGGTCAAGATGACAATCCACCAGTTTATTGTTATTTTCTGAGATCTAACATTCAGCAGTACTATTCTTATGTCACCCGTGAAGATCCAGGGTAGAATAGGTCAAGATGACAATCCACCAGTTTATTGTTATTTTCTGAGATCTAACATTCAGCAGTACTATTCTTATGTCACCCGTGAAGATCCAGGGTAGAATAGGTCAAGATGACAATCCACCAGTTTATTGTTATTTTCTGAGATCTAACATTCAGCAGTACTATTCTTATGTCACCCGTGAAGATCCAGGGTAGAATAGGTCAAGATGACAATCCACCAGTTTATTGTTATTTTCTGAGATCTAACATTCAGCAGTACTATTCTTATGTCACCCGTGAAGATCCAGGGTAGAATAGGTCAAGATGACAATCCACCAGTTTATTGTTATTTTCTGAGATCTAACATTCAGCAGTACTATTCTTATGTCACCCGTGAAGATCCAGGGTAGAATAGGTCAAGATGACAATCCACCAGTTTATTGTTATTTTCTGAGATCTAACATTCAGCAGTACTATTCTTATGTCACCCGTGAAGATCCAGGGTAGAATAGGTCAAGATGACAATCCACCAGTTTATTGTTATTTTCTGAGATCTAACATTCAGCAGTACTATTCTTATGTCACCCGTGAAGATCCAGGGTAGAATAGGTCAAGATGACAATCCACCAGTTTATTGTTATTTTCTGAGATCTAACATTCAGCAGTACTATTCTTATGTCACCCGTGAAGATCCAGGGTAGAATAGGTCAAGATGACAATCCACCAGTTTATTGTTATTTTCTGAGATCTAACATTCAGCAGGACTATTCTTATGTCACCCGTGAAGATCCAGGGTAGAATAGGTCAAGATGACAATCCACCAGTTTATTGTTATTTTCTGAGATCTAACATTCAGCAGTACTATTCTTATGTCACCCGTGAAGATCCGGAGATAGAATAGGTCAAGATGACAATCCACCAGTTTATTGTTATTTTCTGAGATCTAACATTCAGCAGTACTATTCTTATGTCACCTGTGAAGATCCGGGGTAGAATATGCTCGCCTAAAAGGCAAATATGCTTGTTGAAAGGGGCGACTAACGGGATCGGGTGGTCAGGCTCGCTGACTTAGTTGATGCATGTCATCGATCCCAATTGCGTGGATCGATTCTCATGATATTAATCACTGGATTGTCTGGTCCAGACTCGATTATTTACAGACCAAATAAACAACAAACCAACCAACCAACCTTTTTAAAAAAAGTGAAAAAATAAAAGAAATGATTTCTACTAATTGTTTTTTATGTGCAACTGTAGGAGGTTTTCTTTATCACATCAGGGCATAAATGTCCACAGCGGCGGGGAAAATTATGATGAAAAAAAACATTTTATTATTTCACGTTGGAATGAAAATTCAGGGAGGGCAGTGATGGGAAACACAGAAAAGAATATGGAGAGCCTAAACCATACCAACCAGATGTGGCTTCAGATCAATATGTTGTCACAGATGTGCCTCAGTCCTGATATAATACATGTACCACAGCAAAGAAATACAGGGGATACTATATGCCCATTCCAATATCAATACCTGGTACGTACCCCACAAGAAAATTCAATTTTTAATGAAACAAGTGGAACACTCTGATACATTATTTCTCCATTGTTAAAATAAAAAAAATAATTTCACTCACCACAAAAAAATCAAAACATTTGTAAAACTTCTCAACACACACAAAAATTCATTCGTTCAAAACTCCAAAAAGTTCCCGCGAGGCGGATTTGAACCACCGACCTAAGGATGTCAGCTAAACCTCTACAGTCCTCCGCTCTACCAACTGAGCTATCACGGGGCTGATAAAGAGAAGCTCTTCAGAGCAGGTAATTCTCTCGCCAGCCCACAGCAAGGGCTTGTAAATCAATACTAGCCGAGGCAGGGATTGACGAGGCAGGGATTGACGTCATACAGCCATTAGCTGTAGCCTGGCTGGCATAGGGCTGACTTGCTAATATATCACCCAGCTCCACAATAACCAGCCTCTTAGCAACCAAAGAAAATTACAATACCAGGACTCTCTCTACAAATATCACATTTCAGTCTTCGAGAAACAGGGGGACCTCGAGGTCTGCTGTATATAAATCTCGAGCCCCAAATCCTTATAGGGTCACATGAAGGACGGCTTGACATTCATGTTTAATTTCAAACAGTGAATCTCGGTGTCAGTCACTTTGTGACAAGTATTTTTAACGTATATATATTTTAATGAAACGTATCCGGAACCCGAACACAAGACATTGTACGTCACTAAATACAGTTATAGAAATCTTGTGACTGCTTGACTGCTTGGTCTGAATCAGATGTCTACCTACAAGGAATTATAAATATCCGTGCTGGTTTGGTAGGTCATTACAATGACAGTGTAATACAATGTGGCATTCATAGCAGTTTCACCTACATTCTGTAGGCCAGGAGAGTGGTTATGTAGGCTGGGTAGGGAGAGATTGTTGAGGTATTCCTTGGTCAATGTTTGGTCAAGACAATCCAAGATTGACTCAAGGTTGTGCTGTTATAGTTTTAACAAATAACTTTTAATCAAATGGGAGCTATTAAGTTTCAACTCATCATTTTCCATATAATTTTCGACACAGATTGTGTTTGTTACAGTGTTTGAAGTTAAGCATGGAATTTTGGGGGTCATGTTACCCTGTGGGGTCGCCAAAGTTTGAGATGGGGGAGGTGAAATGGGGTTTGATGTTGCATTCACAACTATTGCACTTATATATAGCGACATAAATGCACATGTGTGTGTGTGGCTGCTTGTACTAGTCCGGGCAAATGACAGTTTTATAGTGCTAGCCCACTGAGATACCATGCCGCAGTTTAACATGAATACCCAACTCAGACACAGTATACTGACTCCAAACTGAACAGTCCACAAATGATTTAGCCCCATAATGCCGAGAGCCAGGCAAACAACAAGTACCATCTTTTAACGTCTTTTGGTATAACGGGTCTGGGGATCGAACCACCAACATTCTGTCCTCCCTAATGTTCAAGACTAAGGAAGTATCAAAGTCAAAATACTAATGAAACAGACAACAAAGACCCGATGACACATATAATTTTGAACATGATGTAAGCATTGCACATCATTTAATATTTAACACATCTCAAGTAATAGATTAACGATTAATCACTATACTTTTGTAAACCAGATGTGAAAACGAAGAGAGATCTTCATGACTGAAACAAAATTTAGTTTCTTGAGTGAGTTAGTTGGGGTTAACGCTGCTTTGACAGTATTCCAGGTATATCACGACGTGTCAGCTTAACGTGGGAGGAAAGCCCGAAGTGATGAAGGTTTCAGATGTTTACCACTTTGGTGAAATTGAGTTTGTTGAATGTGAAATGTGTACATTAAGGAGTAAACACCAGAGTTTAATGCATCCCGTCAACAGCTCACCTCAGACGAGTTGTAATGTAACATGATACAAAAACAACTAGTCCTGACTGTGACCAGTGTCGTGCCAGTAGACTGTCCAGCACTGTTGTGACATAAACCTTGTGTTAAGTTGATTATTGTTTAGGAGATGAATATTAATAATAATAGTATCCCAGTATCGAATACACATTTATTAATTGGAGATAAATTTGATGAACTGCAACTGAATAAGGCCACACACAATCAGAAATATTATTTATCATCCAAAACTGGCTCCCACAGGAGATATCGCTTGGATTAGATCATGGCTCTGCTACTGAAGCTGTTAGCAGTACTTTTTACACTGAAAACACTGCTAATTACTGTCTATAAGCCTTGGAATTTTTCCACTTTTATCAACTCGTGTTGATATATTTGATATCAAAAGACACTCGGGTGAGATTCTTTATAATATAATATAATATAATATAATATAATATAATATAATATAATATAATATAATATAATATAATATAATATAATATAATATAATATAATATAATATAATATAATATATATACTGCTTTAACAGTACATCAGACCTGTAGTATGTGAGGAGGTTTTGTAACTGAAGTAGACAGTTATCGAAGGGCTGAATTAGTTGTCAGGACATACACTTCCTCCTTGTTTGACGTCCTCACATCCTGGTACACACAGCTATGTCTCTTCCTGTACGGAGCAGCCAAAGCAGACTACTAAATGATGCTGAGGACAAGTAAAGATCCATTGATGGTAGTCCTCATTGACTAGCAGCATTTAAGGGCTATAATTCTGGACCAGATCTCAATGTAATAATTTTGCTACAAATTGGAAGTGAACAAAACTGACAGAACTTGTGAAGAGAGTAAACATGATTGCCTGGTTCAAGTGGGACTACTACACTAGTTACTATATACATGTATATATAAAGGGTGTGGGATATCTGTATGCTTCAGAAGAATTACACTTGGGTAGAATTAAGCTTCAGTAGAATTAAACTTGGGTAGAATTAAGCTTTGGTAGAATTAAACTTGGGTAGAATTAAGCTTCAGTAGTATTAAACTTGAGTAGAATTAAGCTTCAGTAGAATTAAACTTGGGTAGAATTAAGCTTCAGTAGAACTAAACTTGGGTAGAATTAAGCTTCAGTAGTATTAAACTTGAGTAGAATTAAGCTTCAATAGAATTAAACTTGGGTAGAATTAAGCTTCAGTAGTATTAAACTTGAGTAGAATTAAGCTTCAATAGAATTAAACTTGGGTAGAATTAAGCTTCAGTAGAATGAAACTTGGGTAGAAACAAGCTTCAGTAGAATGAAACTTGGGTACAATGAAACTCCAGTAGAACAAGGCTTCAATAGAAATAAACATTAGTAGAATTAAATTCCCTGGCATTAAACTTCAGTAGAAGTCCACTTGTTTTCATGATGACTTCCTTGTTTTACTTTCAACATGTGAATTTCTCAGCGATAGATACTGTGAAATTAATCATAAAATATATACTGTGAAATTAATCATTAACTATATTTAATCATCTGACTGAAAACATATTACACTGTGTCAGACTGACAGCATAACCAGACACATTTCACCTTATATGAAGAATAATTAAAATAAAACAACTTTTATTAATCAGCATTTATCATAAAATAAACATAATTGTTAACAGGAGAATATAGAACATACACATCAAAAACACTCCTTGTGGTGGCTGTGGTTGAAGCCAGCCGACAGGGGGAAGCTTACACAGATCCTACGTAATCTTATTCAGAGTAAATATACTGTGTCAAAGAAACAATCACTGTCACATTTAAGATTCCAGTACACCGCGAGTGACAGGTACAATCTGGACACTTTCGTTTCCGTGTGGCGGACTGCCAACATGACGCTGTGATTACATTACATCATGCCCCGGGGCAGCAACTCCCTGCTGACCTTTCACCTCTCAACATCTCGTTAGTAGTTGTTAGCGTAAACCACACACTACTGCTTCCCTCGTAAGCCACAGGCAAATATGTCCGGCCATGTGGAGTTATCTGCGTTTATGGAGGCAGATCTACTCCGAGAAAAACATCTTGTGAATACATTCATGTAATTCATTCATGTATTCATTTAGCCCTGCTCAGGAGCCAGTATTCGCCTCCAAGTCTGCAGCAATGTCAGTAAAAATTCGCAAATTGAAACAAAAAGATCCCAATTCATGTCAATGTTGTCATAATTAGTGTGACGGCTTGGTCAAGGTGACTGGTATTTCACTGATAACAAAACAAATAAAGAGAAAGAGGTTTTTCAATAATGCATTACTGCATCAAATGTCATGCAAGAAACCAAATGTTAAAGTATCTTTGAAATTATTAAAATCAAGAATTTACATAATACCAATTAAGATTTTTTTGGAAAAACAAATATCCATTTGCCCGCCAAGGGCACTTAGTTTTGAATCCTAGATAAAACCCCGTTCATTTTTGGTGATGGGCATATTTTTTTGTGAGGTAAATACCTTAAGTATTCACGTAATAAGCGCCTAGGGCGCTCTCAAAATTAGAAACAGGGGGCTCTTATTAGAATATTATTTTGGTAAAAAAAAAACCAGAGTTGAAAGATAAATTTTGTGGATTATGCTGACAGCCTGAAATGTTTATATACGAGAGATACATTTTCCAGAATTAAATTACCCATAATTTAGTGTGCATATAACACACGAGTACGTATTATACGCGAGTACATAAGTGTTGTGTACATTGATCTATCAGAAGGGGTGCTAATTGGTATTGTTCACTAGCCAATATATTAGCAAATATCGCCGTGGGCGCTTATTAGAGAGTGGCGCTTATTACGTCGAATACGGTATTACTCAGTCTGTGGCTTTTTCCACGAATCCGAAGCCAGAATCTAGTAACATTCTGTTCACAGTTTGGTCTGATAAGTTCAGCTAATAATCTCCATATAATAACACTGTTAAACATCTACAGCATATAACAGGTTGGGGCTAGCAGATTCAAAAGTTGTGATCACAGACTGACAACTGCATCTACTATTGGAGACCACTTAGGGTTTAGTATCATTCATTGGTCTGCATCAGTTTGTTTATCCTTGATTGGTTGCTATATATGTTACTGTAATTTCAACAAATAGTAAGTAAATTAGAACATTAAAGAGCAGAGTTAGAAATTGGCACTAGTCCTATACCCTTGCCAAACTGCCCGATGGTAAAGGTATCATAAGGACTAGTAGAAAATTGCCATTTTTAAGGGTCTGGTTATATGTTATCATTATAAGGACGAATGGACGAAAACTGTTAGTTTCTAACACTGAAGAGGCCTAGTTCCATTATAGATGAGGAATACTCTACTAAAGGTGAGTGAGGTTCCTTTAAAGGGACTAGACTCCATTAAGGCTGAGCATGGCTCTATAAACCATAAGCATGGTCCCAATAAAAGTGAACACCCCTCCATTAAAGGGAGTAGGCTCAATTAAGGCTGAGCAGGGTTCCATTAAGGCTGAGCATGGCTCCATTAAGGCTGAGCATGGCTCCATTAAGGCTGAGCATGGCTCCATTAAGGCTGAGCATGGCTCCATTAAAGGGGAGCATAGCTCTCTTAAAGCTGGGCATGGCTCCATTAAAGTTGAGTATGGTTCCATTAAAGGGATTAGGCTCCATTAAGGCTGAGCATGGTTCCATTAAAGGGAAGCATAGCTCCATTAAAGCTGGGTATGGCTCCATTAAAGGTGAGCATGGCTCCATTAAAGGAATTAGGCTCCATTAAGGCTGAGCATGGTTCCATTTAAGGGGAGCATAGCTCCATTAAGGCTGAGCATGGCTCCATTAATGATAAGCATGGTCCCAATATAAGTGAACATGGCTCCATTAAAGCTGGCCATGGCTCCATAAAAGGACTAGGCTCCATTAAGGCTGATCATGGCTCCATTAAGGCTGATCATGGCTCCATTAAGGCTGATCATGGCTCCATTAAGGCTGATCATGGCTCCATTAAGGCTGATCATGGCTCCATTAAGGCTGATCATGGCTCCATTAATGATAAGCATGGTTCCAATAAAAGAGAACATGGCTCCATTAAAGGGACCAGGCTCCATTAAGGCTGAGCATGGCTCCATTAAACAGGGCATGGCTCCATTAAACAGAGCATAGCTCCATTACAGGCGTGCAGAGCTCAATTAAAAAAACTCCATTAAAGATGAACATGGCTCCTTCGGAGTTGTACATAGTTTTACCATGATTTCAAAATTTAAGAGTTTTAAAAACTTATTGATTTCATAGTGTTGATGAATGAGTAATTATTTACACATCAAAGGAAAAACTGCAAACAAATGTGATATGAAATAGAACATTTCCTCACAATCAATTCTGGACGAAACCGATCAATGCATCATCACAGGGTGGCTGGGCAGTCATCAATTGAATCAATCACTAGAACAGTGAACCACAGAAAGGCAGGGCATCCATGTGCCTTGGATCTAGTATTTTAACCAAAGGACATCATGGTTCTCTCCTCGACATTAAGGAGATAAAACGAGGATGGTCGGCTTGGAATCATCAGCTGAGTTTGTCTGAGTGGGTTATCCATGTCATGCTGCGGAATGGTATCCTAGTAGGCAGCACTATAAAACTGGCATTAGTCTGGACGAGTCTGAATGCAACGTTAAACCCATTTCACCTCCCCTTCCCTATTTCTCTACATCTTTTCATTAGTTATTGACAAGATGAATTTATCTAGGCCTGATCTGAAGCCACTATATGGATGTAATCTGCGAATAAATCATAAAATTATATGTTAATGTCACGTCTTTGTAGAGGTGTCTAGTATTGCACTGACAACAGAACCAATAAAGAAGAATGCCTCTGAATTTAAGAAAATAAGTACTTAAAGAAGAAGCCAAATTTCAACAAAATATTGATTTATCTCAATTTGAAGGTCAAGGACACTTAGTTTGGGATCTTTGTTAAATTCAGGACCTCTGACCTCAGAGCTCTGACCCCATTCCTTATGTTTAACACTGTTAAATAACGTTGGTTTGTTTGCTGTTCAACGCTGCACACAGCAATATTCCAGCTGAATGAGGGCGGTCTGTAAATAATCGAGTCTGGACTAGACAATCCAGTGATTGACATCATGAGCATTGATTCATGCAATTGGGATACGATGACATGCATCAACCAAGTCAGCAAGCCTGACCACCCGTTCCCGACAAGCATAGTCGCCTTTTACGGCAAGCACGGGTTTGTGAAGACCTATTCCAACCCGGATCTTCACTTCAGCATGGATCGATGCTCATGATATTAATCACTGGATTGTCTGGTCCAGACTCGATTATTTACAGACCGCCGTCATACAGCTGTAGTATTGCTGAGTGCAGCGTTAAACAACAAACCAACCAACCAACCAACTGCATTCTGACTCTAAACTTTCAGACAGTGGCTGCTTACATGGTACTTGTATTGGACAAAAAAAAAGTTTCAAGAAAGAAAAATCAAAGTTTAACAAAAAAGGTGAATGTTTGTGTGTTCAACCATTTAGGGAATAAATATGATCTAAAAACAAATTTGTTCTGTTTAATAAGTAAAATTATTAGTGTTCACTGACTAAAGTGTTTCTTTCTACTATCTACCCACATCAGCACCATCCTTGAATAGTCTGTATCTTACCGCTAGACACTCGTGACTGGGGGAGGTGACGGCCCAATGGATGGCAGCACGCCCGTGGGTATCCTGTATACTGACGTCACCCCCATAGTCCAGCATGAGGCTCAGGGCCGATAGGTTGGCGTCATGGCACGCCTGGTGGATTGCGGTAGAACCATCTGGAAACAGACATCTGGATTAGGCCATAGGCATTTTTTTTATTTTTCATCTCCCACCGGGTTCTTTTACACTAAAAAATGTAAAACGTTTTTGCATAAAAAATTATGTGCTCTATTTCATCGAATAGGTGAGGTGAGGTGAAATGGGGTTTAACGTCGCGTCCAAGATTACTGCACTTATATAGCGACGTGCATGCACGTGTATGTATATGTGTGGCTGCTTGTACTAGTCCAGACTGATGCCGATTTATAGTGCTAGCTCACTGAGATACCATGCCGCAGTTTAACATGGATACCCCACTCAGACACAGTATACTGACTCCAAGCCTACCAGTCCTTGTTTTAGCCCCTTAATGCCGAGCGCCAGACAGGGTAACAACATACCAACTTTTAACGTCTTTTGGTATGACGCGGTCGGGGATTGAACCCCAGACCTTCAGCTCTCCGTTCGGACGCTCTACCACTAGACCACGGAGGCGGTCTCATTGAATAGATATTCAAAGAAGGCAAGTAACTCGCATTAATGCTTTGTTTTTTTCTTTAAAATAATTTCTCCAATCTTTCTCTCAGTCAGTACTCTCAACACTGATAACACTACTGCATAAATTAAAAATACAGTAATATTTAAAAATTATAACTTGGTGAAGCCCATTTACACATTATAAACGACAGACAACACATCATTATTCCAAGGAAAGGGTTTTTGTATTATTCTGCCCACTCCCTCTGAAGCTGATGATGGAGATGAGATACACAAATACCACACAAAGCCGCAGGGTAGAATAGGCTGTATTGGTTCTGAAGAATTAGTTTCTCAAAACTTGTTGAGTTTGGTTTGATGCTAGTTTTTCAGTCATATAAGGGTGGGTCCGCCTGCTGATGGTTGGTTGATTTGTTGTTTTACGCCGCACTCAGCAATATTCCAGCTATATGACGGCGGTCTGTAAATAATCGAGTCTGGACCAGACAATCCTGTGATTGTCATCATGAGCATCGATCCACGCAATTGGGATCGATGACAAGCATCAACCAAGTCAGCGAGCCTGACCACCCGATCCCATTAGTCGCCTTTTACGACAAGCATAGTCGCCTTTTACGGCAAGCATGGGTTGCTGAAGACCTATTCTACCCCGGAATCTTCACGGGTCCCGCCTGATGATAGAGACTGCATGCCGCAGGGCAGGAATTTGGTGAAACATGGTATGGTCAAAATAAGCATTACAGGCTTCTACAAACAAAACTTAAGTCAGGTATTCTAAACCCATGTAAAATTTATATAACAGTTATATTAAGTATTACCATCATCAGAATAACGTCTACCTTATTTCTAAAAACATATATTTTGTTTTTGGTGACCTTATCTTTAAGAGTGATATTTAAAAACTTACCATGTGCAGTTAGGTTAACATCGGCCCTCTGCTCCAATAGCGTGTTGACCGCCTGTGGATGGTCAAAGTGGACAGCGTAGGTCAGCGCCGTCCGACCAATACCATCCTGGTCATTCACACAGACAGGATCTGACCGAAAGGAACACAACATTACCGAACAGAACAAATAACAAAACTCAAGCAAAAAGCTTGAAAAAGTTAAAACTTTAGCAGTGTTAATAATAAAAGAGGGTCCTGGGGTCTTTGTGGTTTGCAGCTATAGTATTTGAATCTCGGGACCCCCGGGACTTTCTTATATTGACATTAGAGTTAGGACAAGGACGCTTCACTTTGGTGCTTCATTTCGATCTCTGTTGGTTAACTGCGGATGGAAACAGAAATAAAACTATCTCTGTATTCGAGTGTTTGTTCACAGAAACTTCAGAAGCCAGCAACAGTTCCGTCACGTGAATTCAGTGTTCAAAACCAACCACACAGACACAGGGGCCTGTAGGCGCTGTTCTAGAAAGCTTCCTTAGTGCTTTGATGATCGTAAATCCTATACTTTAACATAGACTTAAGACAGTCATAGAGCTAAGATGATTGTAACTCCAATACTTTAACATAGACTTATGAAAGTCATAGAGCTAAGATGATCGTAAATCCTATTCTTTAAAAAAGACTTATGACAGTCGTAGAGCTAAGATGATCGTAAATCCTATACTTTAACATAGACTTATGACAGTCGTAGAGCTAGGATGATCGTAACACCTATACTTTAACATAGATTTATGACAGTCGTAGAGCTAAGATGATCGTAAATCCTATACTTTAACATAGACTTATGACAGTCGTAGAGCTAAGACCTAACTCCTATACTTTAACACAGACTTATGACAGTTGTAGAGCTAAGATGATCGTAAGACCTATACTTAAACATAGACTTAAGACAGTTGTAGAGCTAAGATGATCGTAACACCTATACTTTAACATAGACTTAAGACAGTTGTAGAGCTAAGACAATCGTAACACCTATACTTTAACATAGACTTATGACAGTCATAGAGCTAAGATGATCGTAAATCCTATACTTTAAAAAAGACTTATGACAGTCGTAGAGCTAAGATGATTGTAAATCCTATACTTTAACATAGGCTTATGACAGTCGTAGAGCTAAGATGATCGTAACTCCTATACTTTAACACAGACTTATGACAGTCGTACAACTAAGACAATCATAACTCCAACACTTTAACATATATATGACTTATAAAAGTCACAGCGCTAAGATCGCAAAGCGGAACTGGATCCCAGTCATAAAACCACTGTTTAATTATCCAATGTAGATATTTCAGCTTGTGAACCTATGTGTCTTTACAGATCATTATTTACTGATCGAATGCAGGCATCATGATTATATGAACTCTACTGGAGTAAAAATGGAAAAAGTGCTATGTCTTGCTTATTGTAACTTAGATATGTATAATCGCTGGGATGAGCGAAGGCAACATGGGCTTGGGGCATCACATGGACAGTTGCAATTTAGAAACTGTCACCATGGACTAGCGGTGAAACGATACATCGGTGCACCGGTGCATCATAAGTTTTCTTGCGCCAAAACTATACACGATACTTTTTTTATGTATCGATACAAGACGATACACTTGCTAAAATATATTAATGTTCGTTTAATGACACCCTGGCGTTTTCTTCAGTCAAAATCACAAAATGTGTTGTAATAACGTTCACCATTAAAAATGCTGCAACGAACAAGTATCTAGCTTTTCCTTTTGACCCTACTCTTGCATATTTATAGTCAAGACATTTCCAAACGATTTGACGTAAATATGCATGTCGGGAAACATGTTGTTTCGTGACCTTGCTGTATCGTTTCACCTCTACCATGGACACCTGAAACTGCATGACAAATAAGTTTAGAAATGGTTCACTCGCTGGTTTAAAAATACCCAATACTAAATAGACTGAACCAAAGGGAGAACAAATATATTGAATACCCAAAGAAAGCTATTAATACCCGAAGTGAATGATAAAATGCAAGTAAATACTCAATGGCTCAAAGATTTATCTGAAGCACTGCAATAAACCAAGGCATCGAGTCGGAGCACCCAATTCATAAATTAATCACCTCTTCTAACAAGCATAGGTTGCTGGGGACTGAGATTCTCAACCAGGTATTCTTCCTAGGTTGAACACTGTTTTTTACACTTATAACTCCATAAATGAAAAAAACATATTGAAGTCAACATTTAACAAGAGTCATCCGAAGATGACATATCCCCCCGACGTGGCATGTCGGTAAACTGTGTGTACTGTGAAAGATATAGTTAATGTACATGTTGTATGACAACTAGTTTCATTATATGTCAGGGGCTACAAATTAAAAAGATAAAAATCTATAAATAACAAACTGCACTACCAGGGAACATGATTGATGTGTGCATAAAGTTTGGTGAATCTCTGTCGCATGGTTTAGAAGATATGCTCCAGGCGAGGACATTACCCTAGGTTCATCAATTTTCAATTTAAATTGAAAAAAGAAAAAAAAAGAAAAAATCTGTTAATAGCAAAGGCACCACTACATAACCTGCTTGATAGGTGTAAAAACTTTTGAGGAGCTAAGTTGTATGGTTCGGGAGATATGGTCCGGAGCACTACCCTCAAATTTCCTAAGTTCATCATATTTCCATGGAAACGACAAAAATATAAAATTCTAAAAATCTCTAAATAGCAAAAGGCACTACTACTGAGCCTGATTGGTAAGTGTACCAAGTTTTGTGAAGCTAGATTGTACGGTTTAGGAAATATGCTCCGGACAAACAATGATTACAGACGGACGGACAGACGGACGGACAGACGGACGGACAGACGGACGGACGGACAGACATACTGATGGCTATATCCCCCTGTCATTATACGTCGGGGTGATAAAAATAGTGAGTGAGTGACTGAGTTGGATTTAACACCGCTTTTAACATTAGTCTAGTTATATCACGGCGTGTCAGCTTAATGTGGGGCGAACCAGGATTCAAACCCACAATCATAGGTTTCTGGCGTGCACAAGGGACACAAGGGACATGTCAACTATAGTAACGTCACAGACAGATTAATTTATCGTTACCAACAAAAATGACAACAGTACGAATCAGTGACAGCCTTCTGCGCAATATTGCCCCATCAATTCTATTTTCAGCAATCACTATTTTGACAGTTTCTCGTATCAGTGGTAATGTCCAATTCACAAGCTGTAACCCCACACAAACATGAGATTCTAGCAGCAAAGTGTCTTAAGGCTGTAATGGTCCACCAGTGCATCATAACATGTGACACGTGACACGAAACATGATACACTTCGACCTGTAGTGATTAATATCCGTTCACACATAGTAAAAGTTATCTCCAAATCTCCTGGTCGACATGCTCACTGGTAGTGACTGGTATTTATCTCATCAGGTCTAATGCGTTATCTCCGCATGTCCTTGTGATGTCTTACACCAGCACAGACACTTGATTATCATGTTAAGTTATCACATGAACACAGTTAGTCTGTCTTACAGACCCTGATACATTTATATCAACTACAGCCCATGCAAGTCTATAATGTTTGGCAAGTCTAGATTACTGCAGTATCTGAAAATGAAGAGAATCACTGGGCTCCCTTTTTATTAGATTTTTATTAAGATAACTGAACAACTGTTTATTTCTGTACGATATGTTCATTTCAGAGACTATATGTAAGTCTAGAACACAGTGAAAGAGCTGTTTTCTCCTTGAAAGGCTAGAACAATTTATATTATACATCCATGTCAGAATGATGAGACCTGATTGGTTCATGTGAACTTGATAAAATTTGATGTATCCCGTCATGGAGGGTAATATATTTCTCAGCGGGAGAATAAATCCCTTATACCCAGCTTCGAAGCAAGAAGCTGCATGCTTTTTCCAAGTCCATGAAAGTCACGTGACATACCATGAGTTAACTTCAGCTCAATTGAAACAACTGTTTTCTATCAATTTTGAATTTGTTTTAATTCTTTTACAATGTCATATTAAAATATGTCGGAAAGATAAATTCATTGTAGCAGTATCATGAGAGCTACACTAGGTAATATGCATCCCGCGTTAGGTTTTATACCATGAACTGGCAGTGAGTGGTACAAGACCTAGCACAGGACGCATTAAACCTCACGTAGCCCTCATGAAAGTGCTACAACTTATAATATTCCTGTTTAAACTTCTCTTTTTATCAATGTGCTAAAAGGAGCTGGGGTGTGAAACCATATAAAAATTGTCATGGTCAAATTGTGCATTATTTCTTTACAATACACCACCATGTTACACATACTGTACTGTACATCACCATGTTACACTGTACTGTACTGTACATCACCATGTTATACATACTGTACAGTCCACCACCATGTTACACATACTGTACAGTACACCACCATGTTACACATACTGTACAGTACACCACCATGTTATACATACTGTACTGTACACCACCATGTTACACACACTGTACTGTACACCACCATGTTATACATACTGTACAGTACACCACCATGTTACACATACTGTACAGTACACCACCATGTTATACATACTGTACAGTACACCACCATGTTATACATACTATACACCCCCATGTTACACATATTGTATAGTACACCACCATGTTACACATACTGTAGAGTACACCATCATGTTATACATACTGTACTGTATACCACCATGTTATACATACTGTACAGTACACCACCATGTTATACATACTGTAGAGTACACCATCATGTTATACATACTGTACTGTATACCACCATGTTATACATACTATACAGTACACCACCATGTTACACATACTGTACAGTACACCACCATGTTACACACACTGTACTGTATACCACCATGTTATACATACTATACACCACCATTTTATACATACTGTACAGTACACCACCATGTTATACATACTATACACCACCATTTTATACATACTGTACAGTACACCACCATGTTACATAAACTGTACAGTATGCCACCATGTTACACACACTGTACAGTACACCACCATGTTATACATACTGTACAGTACACAACCATGTTACACACACTGTACAGTACACCACCATGTTATACACACTGTACAGTACACCACCATGTTATACATACTGTACAGAACAGACCATGTAACACATACTGTACAGTACACCACCATGTTACATAAACTGTACAGTACACCACCATGTTATACATACTGTACAGTACACCACCATGTTACACACACTGTACAGTACACCACCATGTTATACATACTGTACAGTACACCACCATGTTATACATACTTTAAGTACACCACCATGTTACACATACAGTACAGTACACCACCATGTTACACATACTGTACTGTACACCACCATGTTACACATACTGTACAGTACACCACCATGTTACACATACAGTACACCACCATGTTACACATATTGTATAGTACACCACCATGTTACACATACTGTACACCCCCATGTTACACATACTGTACAGTACACCACCATGTTACACATACAGTACAGAACACCACCATGTTACACATACTGTACTGTACACCACCATGTTACACATATTGTACTGTACACCACCATGTTACACATACTGTACTGTACACCACCATGTTACACATACAGTACACCACCATGTTACGAATACTGTACAGTACACCACCATGTTACACATACTGTACAGAACACACCATGTTATACATACTGTACAGTACATCATGTTATACATACTGTACTGTACATCATGTTATACATACTGTACACCACCATGTTATACATACTGTACAGTACACCATGTTATACATACTGTACAGTACACCATGTTATACATACTGTACAGTACATCATGTTATACATACTGTACACCACCATGTTATACATACTGTACTGTACACCATCATGTTACACATACTGTACAGTACACCATGTTATACATACTGTACAGTACATCATGTTATACATACTGTACACCACCATGTTATACATACTGTACACCACCATGTTACACATACTGTACAGTACAACATGTTACACACACTTTACACCACCACGTTACACACTGTACACCCCCATGTGACACATACTGTACACCACCATGTTACACACACTGTACAGTGCATATGATCATCAATCAGCAAGCTAACTTACTTTGGTGAACAAGTCGCTCAATTTCCTGCAAGTCGCCATCCATGGCTGCCTGAATGACAGGAGGTAGTCTGACGAAGTTCATACTGTCCTCTACACTCATGGTAGATGCCAGCCGTGTGAAACTGTCCATACTCATCCATTTCCACTGAAACTTGTCAGGGGTATCTACAAATGGGGTCATGGGGCTCAGCCCTCTCGCCGTCAACTGTAACGTATTTTGCGAGTTCTTCTCATGCGAGCGCGATTGTAATATCCGATAGTACTTCTGCATGTGCAACAACGCCAAGTTAAGTGTGTCCCGTAATTCTGCACACTCGCCATCTTCGTTTAGTTTGAGCAAAAACTCATGAATAAAGGCTGCTGCCTTTTGGAAATCTGAAACAAAGTTAATAAATGATTATATTTTTTGTTACATATACAGGCCTACAGACAGTGGTCAAACTACAGGGGTCCTGGAGTCCATGATGTCATGTATGGTCTTTGAATATAACGGACCCCTAAATCTCTAACATTAAACATAAGGGTTATAACATTATTCAAGCTCAATTTCCAAATTTCATCTCCCCCACCCCCCCCACCCTCCCAATATTATTGAGAGCAATCCTTTCAAATATTTATCAATATTCTATCTACCACTAAAAATCTATTATCAAAAATATGTCCATATATTTGAGTGAGTGAGTGAGTGAGTTGGGTTTAACGCCGCTTTTAACAGTATTCCAGTTATATCACGGCGTGTCAGCTTAATGTGGGAGGAAAGCCCAAAGTGATGCAGGTCTCAGACGTTTACCACTTCGGTGAAACCCACGAGCACGGGTATGGTGCTGACAAACCTAGAAACATAATCGGGGCGAACCGGGATTTGAACCCACAATCATAGGTTTCTGGCGTGCCCAAGGGACGCAACTCTGCACAGCGAATCGCGGCGCCTTAGACGACTGGGCCACCCATGCCCCCCTCCATATATTTGAAAAGTCATCTACCTATGAAATTACGAATGTAAAACCATGACTGTTTTTTTATTAATATTTTAGCACATGTTCACACATGTGTATCAAGTATGTTAACAAACTCATGGCCATTTGGCCTTTATTAATGAATAACCTCCTCTTCATCCTTCATTTCAAACACTGTACAAAAAATAAATTATTTTTTATTTAGATTTGATGATTAAAGAAGGAAATTTTCAGTAGTCTAGGACAAGCACACTAGTGTAAAATGTCTATCCCTGATCAATTCAAATCAGTACCTAATTGGTAAGGTCAGTACCCACCATTATGCCAGAAACAGTTAAAGAAATGTTTTCAATACTTCCAAATTGGATAAGGGAAGAGTTGCTATATGGCTGAAATAATGCCGATGCGATATTAAATTTTAACTCACTCACGATAAGAGAAGGGGATTTGGATGAGGGCAGTGGTCAGGAGTGGTGTGATAGTTTATGATCTATGGTTGTTACTACCAGACACATATGTTTGTCTTGCATAGATAGTAAAGTGTTTCAGGCAATGGTTTATGACTGGTCAAATGACATTTACATTGTTTATAGCCAAACAATAAACACCTCAGACATTTGATAACAATTCTGTGTGATCATGGATCATCATTTTAATCCAACTAGTTCCAGAGAAATATATATACGAAAATGCAGATGAGACTTAGGCAAGAAGTTAAATATAGCCTTTGCAGATAAAGTTTCAGAGGAAGAAATATTCATAAATGTTCCTATACTTCATCTCAAAGCGAGATTCATACAGTTTGCACATCGGTTTTTCAATTCATACCTCAATGAACTGGAAAAAATACACAGTCAATCCTTAAATGAATATCTGACAATAGCCTCAAATTAAAAAGTATTTCAAAAGAATCCCTGCATAATACTGAATCAGGATATATTTATTTTCAATTTTCTTCTTGAAAACAATATCAACAAATTAAGTTGTAAAAAGAGAATCGTACTGACAGATTACATGTTAGTATAACAAATTTGATGACATGTCAATCCCTTTTACGGTTTAAATTGTCGACTAATAACAACATTTTACAACCCAATAAGGGCCTCTCCCGATATAGTTGATATAGTAACCAGGGGAACAAGCGCGTCTTCCGACTACCAGTAATACTTGAATTAACACCTCGAAAACAACTTGGTGTCTAACAACTCATTTTGCTTTGATTGCAGTGCCACTAATTAGTTAATCAGATGCATGTCATCGATGGACAATCAGTGATTTGGGGAAATATGACAAGCAACGACTCGTTTACCCTCCACATGGCCGCATTTTGAAACATGAATCTGGGGATATATAGACCCTCAAGCCCTACACAACTCCCTAAAATAATTCAGTGCGGTATTTGATAACATGCACTAAAGACCTTAGGTCATTAGTTCACACATCTTGATTTAATTGTTAAAGTATTTTGCAGGGAAACGATGTAAACAAACCCCTATCACTCACCTTTCCGTTTTATCACCATCCTCGTTCACATGTCTCCGCTTAGGGCGAAATAATTCTAAAGGCAAAACGAACCCCATTTCTTTCTACATGTTCTCAAATATCCAATAATAGCATACTGTCCTCTAATTTGTTGCATCCCCGAACCATAACTCATGTTGTCATCTAAATTTTAACTATGAACTTGGCGGCCATTATTACCCACAGTTCCATTATTGACAATCATATATATACTATTTGCCCGCCCGCTACCTTTATCAGCACAACAGGTGCCCTTGATTTTAGATACACAGTATATTTCTATTCCAAATCAACTTATTTTTAGAATAACGATTATCCATTTTTAATTTCGTCAAAATTTAAATGTCACTTTAGTCGAACATATTTATCAAAACTTAAAATCCATATTTGAAACAAGCCGGTCGAAGTGATGAGATACGATTGTGATTTAATTAAGGAAACTAATCAATGGCTTGTTTTCCGAGCTGAATATGTAGTACGAAACAAAGGCACGCGGGCAGTCTATTAGATCATCATCATCACAACACGATGTGATTACGTAACAGTGATGTCAGTTAATCAATATGTGTCGCCTCTGGTGTTACACACGAATTGCCATTTATTGGACGCGTGCTTGGCGGGAAGGTATCCCATAGTTATCTGAGGCGCTTCAGAAGCAGTTGGTAACATGACTAATATTTGAAATAAAATAGAGAAAAGTATTCTATAGGTTTATGAATATAAAATTACTTGTGAATCCGAAATAATTTATGTTACAAAATTGATTTGTGTAACAAATAGACTTGGTAGATCTATACATTTATATGAACATGTTCATTCGCTGATATAATTTTTTTGTTCGTTTTGGTAATGAAAAATGTAACATAACATATTTCATTGATATTTTGTAAATATATTTCCGATATTTCATACATATAGCTGTTAGTTTTTACATGAAAGGTATAAATAAGGACCTTATTTCATACCGATGTTTATATTTACATGCATCAAAGACTTGACTTTATTCGAATTGACTATGTCGTTATGTGGAAAAAAAGGACAATACGTGTAAACACGTGACGCTGCTTTCAACACACGGATTCTCTTCAATTTATCCATTTTTCATTTTGCAAACAATTGTTATTACTGTAGCTCATACAAAAACGGTTGAAGACATATCCACACCCTATTCATAAAGTACAGTATGCAACAGGTTTTCACTTTTCCTCCAAAATTCAAAATCGTATTTCTTAGATCTTCTTCAATTATATAAATGACAATGTCTGTTCTTGATAATATTATTATGTCTTTGATATAACGTAATGCCTACTTACACATATGCCATTGCAATTACTTTTGTTTTGCTGTTATATATAAATTCATGTTTTGTTGTCTTCTTCTATTGCACTTGTTGACATTCGATCCATTAGAATAGTTGTGATCCCGGTACTTTTTGGTAAAAAGTTATTGTTATTTGTATATTGGCGCCTGAAAATTAATGTATGACGCCAGTTTTTAATTTTAATGCAATTTCAAAGTATAAATGTACTTATTTTGTTTTTGGTACTTATAAATAACCTGCTGAAACCAAATATGTATACGGGCTTTGTAACTGCGAAGAAAATAGTTCCTGGACTATTCACTGTTGATACGGAAATAAAATTCATACGCCCTTCGTAACGGCCGCCATCTTTCTTTGATAATTTTGACATAGGGGCTGACTTCAGAAATCTGTCATCATCGGGACTTCCAAGGGATAAATACATCTAAAATTCCAACACATCGATAGGTGAAGTCTTTGTGATGGCAGATACAGACAAATTAAATATCGATAGCATCATAGCACGGCTTTTAGAAGGTGAGTAATACCGCGTAAACCGCGACAGAAATGGGATGATACTCAACATAATAAGATACAAAGAATATATAGAGGACGGACAAACTCTTTCTATTAATATGTGTAGCAAAGTAGTAACATTTCCTGTCATTGAGCTTTGACAAAAGTGATACAGTTATATGTTACTCTGCACGTTTTTATATCAATGTTATGCTGAAATGGCTTTGTTGATTGTTTACATTTGAACCATTTTGGAGACGTCTGACAGATAAACGTTCTCTTTATTTGACATTTATGCTTGCCCGGAGAAGGTTTTGGGGATAAGCAACTACATGACGATGATGACTACAACGTTTTTATATTCGTATAAGATTCCTAGGTGTTCTTTTTACTTCATGCCCGATTCACGAGAAAGACAGTGGATTCAAAATCGTTCACGAGTGTAGGCTAATATTCCGCCCCAAGTAAATGCAGTCACTGTGGTAGGCCTAGTTCTATTGTTATTTCAGTTATTACTATATGTGATATTCAAAATGTATTATTGTACTACATGGCATGAAGCTTGACAAATATAGAAGATTAGACTCGCCATGTTACGAGTGAGGAGTGACTACTAGTAAATTGTAATGGTAAACCTTAGGCCCACATTCTCCTACAATAGCATATTTAGTAAATTGCCATGGTCCCATGTTCTACACAGTGGGGATTTAGGGTTAACATTGGTCCCCAGCAACCTATGCTGTTTGCAAGAAGCCGACTTGATGGATCTGGTGGACAGACTTTGTGACTTGTTTAAATGCATGTCACCGTACCATCAATGGTGTAGATGCTTACTCATTGTACCAGTAACAGGATGGTCTGGTCCAGAATCGATTGTTTACAGTCCGCTGTCATAAAGGCATGTCATAAACTAACAGCTATGTGGCTTTTGGTATCAATGCACTGTCATAAGATGTAATTGTCCAGGGTTTAAGATCAGTTCATTTTCTAAGATGTGGACTTATTTTTACCCCAAATGTATTAAAGATAACAGTGACTGATGCTCCAGTATTAGACTTTCCTACCCTGTTACTGATTGAAGAAGGGCTGTGATGATACTAAGTCTGGTATGATACATACATGATTGATCACAACAGTGTGTGTGGAAGTCATGATTGAAGTCAGTGGTGCAAATGCTGTAATGCCTTGATATGAACAGTAATATCATATGTAACAAATATGTAAAGCCAGTAATTGAAACTAACGTTAGGCGGAGACGGGTAATTCAGTAAGGATCAGGGGTTTGGAAATTTCAAATGAGAACCATACATTTTGGGCACCTAGTGCTACCTGCCTGGTGCCACATCAAGACTTCATACAAAATGTACCATACACTGCAGCGTTAGAAATAGGCACTCGTCCTATAGCCATTGCCAAACTGACCAATAGTTCAGGTATCACAGTGGTAGAAACTAACATTTTAGTCTACTAGTCCTTATAATGATAAGATATAGCAAAACCCCTAAAAATGGTAATTTTTTACTAGTCCTCATGATACATGTACCTTATTTATTGGGAAGTTTGGCAAGGACTACAGGACTAGTGTCAATTTCTAATGCAGTATCATAAGGACTAGTAGAAATTGCCCTCTTTAAGGGTTTTGCTATGTGTTAAACGCTGCATTGCGCAACATGCTACAAGGTTCTTCTCTGATTAATCCAAATGTCCTGAAATGTGATTGAAATCAGATCAAGGAAGTAAACAATACACTGCCATGTGTTTCATTGGTCATACTCATAGACTCAATATTTACACTTTTTCAAAGCTATGTTTACTGTCTGTTATAAATATTTTGTCAAAATTAACTAAAGGATTAGATTTTTAAAGCATACTGATTTCTCAAGTTTGGAATTGATTTTCCACACTCTTGATGACTCTGCACATTCCCTTATGGACTACAACTTTTGCCAATAAATGGAAACCCTGTAGATCATTTTGGCAAACTGCAGAAAATAAGAACTTAGTTCCTATCCCTGAAAGCCTAATGTCAGATTAATGCATTGACCTACAAAACGATAAATGTATCGAAACTTGAATAGGTGAATTGTCCAACCCCTTTATGATTACACTTATTAATAATGGTGGTTATGGAGAACATATTCCTAGTGTTGAACAATTATCTTAAGCATTGGACGATCAGCCACTATTCATCATGATGCCGAAATGTAGCTGTTGTGTTGCTGACCGCAGCATGTCCAATGCTGAACAATATTTAATCGCTGGAACATATTTAATATATGAATGCTCTTTGTTAATTTTGTTTTGTCTACATCCTGTCAAAATACGGAAGTTCTACTTCTCATGCTCTCGTCAGAAAACCTGGTCATGGCTTTTCCAGGTTCCTAATTTGAGAGTTCAATGAGCAAGGAAGTTAAACAATCACTTGCTTATGACAAACTGTAACTTTCTACTGCAGAACACATTAACCACTGAACATGCTGAAGTAGTTGCGAGTTGTCTCGAGTCATGTAATTGAATGAGTTAATCATTGTCTATCATTTATGACTGCATTGTTACACCACTAGGTGATACAGACTTCATCTAACCTTACTCAGTGATGACACTAATGGCTCTTGATTTATACAATCTATTATTAGTCAAGCAATGCTCAAGCAAATCTTTTCAGTAATTAATGAGTTATAACCTTTGTGTCTGTACTTGAGAAAAGTTCAGTCATGATGTTTACAAGCCATAGCGACATACATTAGGTATTGAGAGTATAAGTCACAAACCAATCCTTTGTGCTGTATGGGCGTACCTCTTTGAATATTTGAAATTTTCACATAAAGTGTCCATGTCAGAAAATTTATAGAGTGAACCCTGATACAGTATGTTTCATTCTGTAAAAATATGCATTGTTTAGGGATTGGTTTTATAGCATCTTCAGAAACAGACTGATCGTCATTTTAGATTCATGTTTGGATTTTTCAAGTATTTATTTTGAACTTGAATTGATGAATTTGATATTTTTAAATAAAATCAACGTTTGACATTAAGAAAAAAGATTTTGAAAGAAAAAGATTTTCTAATCTGTTGTATTAGAATTTGCAAACTTACCTGAAATAATCTATTCCAGTGCATATTGTATGACATCTTGAATAATGCATTGTGACTGAACGTGCTTATGTGACAAGGTGACAGTGTATTGTTTTCACATAATTTCTTCACGGTCATTCCTTCTTTTGATCAACCCATGTAGTCAGGGATGACATAGCCTTGTGTTGAAAAGGTTAGCTCATCGTGCCAAAAGCCCAGCTTTGATTCCCCACTTAGTGCAATGTGTGAAGCCCATTTCTTAGTGTCCCCTGCTGTGATGTGGCTGGAAGAGTGCTCTAAAGGCTCTTTCACATTAAGGTTGTTCCAGATTCTGCTGAGAAATTCCAACAATTGTTATCTGTGATGTTGAGCATGTTATTTTCTGTGAATTGCTAGCTTAAATTTTGTTTGTTCAACTTTGCAGTTAGAGGATCAAGACCTGGCAAAAATGTCCAGTTGACAGAATCTGAAATCCGAGGTCTCTGCTTAAAGTCAAGAGAGATATTTTTAAGTCAGCCCATCCTTCTGGAACTTGAAGCTCCCTTGAAAATATGTGGTAAGTGAATAGTTTGGTGCATTGGTTAAAAACACAACAAGACATATACTCAAAATTACAACAACATGAACAAGTGACTTTGCTTATAATTTTCATGATCTGTATTGGTAAGCAGTTATTGTACTGATTGTTAAAAAAAAAAATTCAATCCAAAGTTTGTGTTATATTTTTCAATCAGAAGCTCATGAGGTTGTGTTAATGTTTCAGGTGATATTCACGGTCAGTACTACGACCTTTTGCGTCTATTCGAGTATGGGGGTTTCCCACCCGAGAGCAACTACCTGTTTCTTGGGGACTATGTGGATCGAGGGAAGCAATCTCTAGAAACGATATGTCTGTTGCTGGCATACAAGATCAAGTACCCAGAGAACTTTTTCCTTCTTCGGGGAAACCATGAGTGTGCAAGCATTAACAGAATATATGGATTCTATGACGAGTGTAAGTTTTGTATGAATATTCAAGCACCTTTTTGGAAGTTCTCATTATGAAGTTCTGTAATACCTATTGCTTCTTGTTAACTTAAAAAACTCCATACACATTTCTTCATTGCTTTTTGCATTAGCTTTTAAGACAGAGTATCATAACTACTCACATTTTTTCAGGCAAGCGGCGATACAACATCAAACTGTGGAAGACATTTACAGACTGTTTCAACTGTTTACCAATAGCTGCAATCATTGACGAGAAGATTTTCTGTTGTCATGGAGGTATGTGGCATGTCAACATGTTATCATACACTGTATAATCAGAAATATTACGAAGAAAAGGGCATTGTTTGTCTTATCTTGCCACATCATTTTTTAACATCCACTTATCATGCTTATCAAGGCATTAATTTATTGTTAACTGTTTTTATTGTAATTTCAAGTGATAAGAATTATAAATGTTGCTTCTAGTGAAGGTGTTTTGCTTATTTCAGAATATTATTTGTAGTTTGTGCAAGTGTGAGTCTGGTGTGTGTCCGTCTTGTCTGCATCTGTCTGCATGAAGGAATCCCTTCCAGGGGAAAACTCCTGACCCTTTAATCTGAAGTACTGCAAGTTGCTGTGCAGTTGTCTCTCATGATCGTCTGGTGATGGCATCTGAAGCCTATATTCGCCCCCATTATAACCAACACAATGTTGTCAGATATGATCAAGGGGAGACAATTCTATGTGCAAACTGGAATGATGGAAGAAGTACTGAAAAGGTGATGTGTCATTTAGCAAGTATGTCAACAGTCGAATGATGACATTCTTGTTTCATTTATATTTCAGGCTTGAGTCCAGACCTTCAGTCTATGGAACAGATCCGACGAATCATGCGACCAACAGACGTCCCCGACCAAGGTTTACTGTGTGACTTGCTGTGGTCAGATCCAGACAAGGAAACAATGGGATGGGGAGAGAATGACCGAGGCGTGTCATTTACATTTGGAGCAGAAGTCGTTGCAAAATTCTTGCACAAACACGACTTGGACCTTATATGCAGGGCTCATCAAGTATGTTCAAACCTCACATTAAAAATGTTAGATAATCTCTTGACCTGCCTATATGAGGTATGGGGTTGACTTTTGTCGAGAATATTGTGATGCTGGGTTTACACAGCCTCCTTGTAAGGCCTAATGCTCCCTCACAGTGGAAAGTCCATCAAATATGATTTTTATTTTTAGATGAACATTTCGACATCACAAGTCCTGCCTTTTTTTCCTGTATTAGACCTGGGAGTAGTATCCCTGCATATCTAAGTGGGAAGGAGTATTGGTTTGGATGTCATCCATTCTTATTTCTGCCCACCTGGAACATCGATAATACAATTGAAAGTTGTAGGAATAAATTGTTATCTTACCACTGATTTTGCCCGATACAATGGCATAACAACATTTTGTTATTTGATTGAACTTTTGATTGTATATTCTTCTGTCATTCCCAGATTTGAGAGTATCTTTAGGACATCGTGAATGGTACTCCATCCATGTCCTAGAAAATGAATATGAAACCGTGTCACCAATCATCTGTAAACATCTTGTCAGAATACAAAATGTGATACACAGCTTTTGGAAAGACTTTGCAATACAAAGTGTACTTAATACATGGATGTTGACGTCCACAACAATCTTGAGTTTCTTGACCTAGCTAGTATGTTGAGTCAGTTTAGCTCCAGTACTAAGGCGATATTCTCTTGCATACAGAAAGTATTCCTTTGTTTTGAAATGCCCGATTCTCATTTACCAGCCGGATTATGGAAAATTGATGTCCAGTTTGTTTTTGTAATATATGTCTGAGCTATGATTGAGTGATGACCTTTGTCTATTTCAGGTTGTAGAAGATGGGTATGAATTCTTTGCAAAGCGCCAGCTAGTGACACTGTTCTCTGCCCCTAACTACTGTGGAGAGTTTGATAATGCTGGTGCCATGATGAGTGTGGATGAGACCCTCATGTGCTCATTCCAGGTAAGACCCGTTGTTTTGTAGTGCATGATTTGGAAAAACTTTTCTCACCACTGAACTTTCTGTGCTTCTAATAGTGACAATTATTTAGTAGAGTGTTAGTACCAAGTGTTATTGTTGGGGCAAAACTCTTTCTTGTATGAGAAACATTTCATATTTTTTCCTTGAGCTAATGCAAAATAGAAATAATGTATAGAAATAGTATGTCTAGAAATGGAAATTGCAATTCATCAACATTTTCAACAGTCCAAGATCTCAAATTCAGTGTGAGCTTTGTGTAAATTACATTGAGACCATGGTATGCTTCTTATTTTAGTCTTATAAAGGTTTCATTAAGAAGTTCTTTAGCTTAAATGACATTAATCTGACAGACATACAGCACTCTATTGAACATTAGATTATAGCCGTTCTTGACATCTCGCCTAACCGGTATAAGACTTGAGTCTTCTCACCAGGACAGTCTGAAATACATTGTAGTACACAACTTTAACAGCTTTGAAAATTAGAAAATCAAAACATCTTAGGTTCCTGTTTTTGTCACACATACACGTGCATGCACGTCGCTATGTAAGTGCAATAATCTTGGACGTGACGTTAAACCCAAATTTTACCTCACCTACTGTTTTTGTTTTTAGAAGTAATATCAGTAAATAGAAACAGTTGCCCTTTTAAGTTTTCAAAACTCAATTAGAATAATTAGTAACTGTTTAAGAGGTGACAGCTACCCCATGGAGAACTGTTAGTAGGTTGCTGCTTTGAACATTTTGAAAGTGCAGCCTCACCATAGTTTGGAACATGAGATTTGAGTATGTGAGCAGTCAATGGTACTGTCACTACTGTGTATTGTCAAATTGCATGAAAGGAACTGTAAGGTTATCTGACTTTTCCAGAGAGCATGATCTTCTATTACAATTTCCTACATTAATATTTGTACTGCTTATTTTTCCAGATACTTAAGCCTGCAGATAAGAAGAAATTCCCATACGGAGGATTAAATGCAGGTCGACCAGTCACACCTCCTCGGGGAGCCCCGAAAGCCAAAGGAAAGATGTAATCATGTCAATAATGGGATTAAAGTTTAAAAGTAAAAAACAAAACTGCAAAACAGACCTGGCAGAGACAGCTGATCTGTGCCCGACAGATGGCGGCCGACAATTCAGACACAGCAGCCTTGACATAGTGTACTAATGGACCTGCTCACTTTTCCCTGTTAGCTGGCTTAGCTAGTGTGTGTTAACAGTTGTGTGATGATACACTGACTGATATCGGATGGAAGATAAGCACTGTGATGTAGCTACCAGGATGGTGGGGGATATTCTGCCCAGGCTGCTGTGGTTGAATCAACTTTGAACGAGCAAGACCAGCTGCCACTTACTAAGGGAGCATCAAATGGGTTGGGTGGGCATTTTTTTAGTCTGTGAGTGGGATGGTCTTTGTAAATATTGATAAAATTTTGTTTCATGAAACAGTGTTGGTGTGCATGTTAATACCATGGACATGCATCCTCCCCTGCTTACCAGTGCTGTACAGTTCTGGCTTGTCACCACTCCTATGTCTAATGGCGGTCTGGGAACTTCACCAATCTGACACACTGAACGACCTGCTGCCAGCAACCACCAGTCATGTCCTTAACTCTTTGTTCACTCACAATATGATGAAATACTTGATTATGTATGTATTTTATTTAGAGTGTATAGTCTAGCATTCCCGCAACAAAGTCACCAGCTGTACAGGACTTCATTTCACATGACAATAAATTTTTAGTCGCTCCTGTTGTACAAATGGAACTTCTTATTTAAATAATTACTTATTGTCTGTCTGTGGTTGTTCTTCAGTCCTATTCCTTTGTGGTGTCCTGGAGCAAGCCGGTGGTTCCTGTTTTACCTTCCTACTGTGTAATTTATCACAATGTATTCTGGCCACGGCCTGACAGGAATCCACACAAACAAAAAATAATTGGTGATCGTTAAAATTTGGAGAATGCATCAGATAACACTTGACAGTCTTTGCGCTTTACTTTTCATTCTTTGAAGGTGATTATGTGCTAATATTGGCTCGGAAATAGGAATGACAATTCACACATCAATCACTTCATGTATCAATTTTACAATTTGTTCGGTCAACTGTAATGTGCTTTCAAGTATATGTATCATACTTTCTTGTATAAATAGTTTCAAGAGAATATTTATGAAATTCCAATGATGCGATTTTAGAGTTTCGTTTGAACTGTATATGCTGAAAAATGCTACAGGTTTCTGTGAATTGCTGTTCCCGTGAAGAGAGATTTTATCACTAGTCTCCGAAAATCATTTGTGCAGTTAGTGAAAAGAATTGTGTTGATCATTACCATTTTATTATGTCCATTTGTCTTCTTTTGTAGCTGAAATTCTCACACTGTAAAATAAATGAATGTAGTTTCGTAAAGACTTAGTTTGTTTTGTCAGTTTTCTTTATTAAAATTGTGGTTCTTTCATCATATCATGCTTCAATTAAATACAAATTAAGTGGATTTTATGCCTAAGCATTATTTCAGCCATATTCCAGCCTGAAGTGTTCAAGCCTTCAGCAATGTTAAAGCAGGATACTATACTAAACTTTTGATGGGATGGTCGGATAATCTCATTCTATTTAAATGTACATTTGACATAAGAGAATTTTGTGTATCATAAAATTGGGCACTGCTTTATGCTATATGTGAAGATGAGATATCAGATGGTATATATTGAGTTTGGGTTTACAGTTTATATTTGGTTTGCTTTTATGAAACACTTCAAACTTATGGAAAGAATAGGACCTCATAACACTCATTAGCGTTTGTTGCAAGCTGACTGACATCTTACATGGTGTGAGATACAAACAAGACATTGTCCTTACTCTTTGGGAACACTGGGCACGTTCTTTTTCAAGTCATGTCTAAGGACATATACATATTTCTAATAAAGCATAATAGATAAATTACCAATATTTGTTATGAATATAATTTTACATAAACGGTCCCAAAATGCAGGAAATGGCGTTTGAAGAGCATCTAATTGTTACTAATTTCTTGGCCCTCAAAACTGGTTTTGCTTATAGTTACAATTAGCCAAACTGCGCTCCTGTTCTTCAAACATTACAGGTCGCCTAGACTACACGAGGAAGCTGTGAGAACTATTGAACCCTAGTGTTTATCATATTGCAATAAGTTACTCAAATGTCTTCAAGCGATTGAACGTGTGTGTGGACTTTCTGTGTAAGCCAACCATCAGCCCAAGTTCCTGTAAGGAGGTACATAACGGGTTCAGTTCGCAGAAGTTTATCAACGCTTGCACAAGAAGACGACTTGTGCACAACACTTGCTGGACCTGCCCATGGAATACTTTGACTGATCCTGCAGTGCAAGCTATGTTCAGGTTTCCTTTACATGTGGTTGGTTGGTTTGTTGATTTACGCCGCACTCAGCAATATTCCAGCTGTATGACGGCGGTCTGTAAGTAATCGAGTCTGGACCATACAATCCAGTGATTGACATGATCATCGACCCACGCAATTGGGATCGATGGCACGCTTCAACCAAGTCAGCGAGCCTGACCACCCGATCCCGTTAGCCGCCTCTTACAAGCATAGTCGCCTTTTTGGGCAAGCATGGGTTACTGAAGACTTATTCTACCCCGAATAGCAGTAACGATGACGACAGCACGGGATGTCAAGTCACATGGGGGAGAAAGTGTTATATTGAGGATCGTCAGCTGTCAAAATTTTCATAACCATTAAAGTATCGAGCAGAATATCTATTTGAAGCGTTCGTAAATAATTTAGACAATACTTTTCTCGCTATCCAACGAGAAGTTGACCGTATGATCTGTAGGTACGTTTTGTTTTACGGTTTGAACAGTATTGTAGTTGTATCACTGAGTGTCAGCTTGATGTTGAATGAACGCCCGAAGGGAACGGATGTCTTACAAAAGTAACAATACACGCAGTATGTATTATAGTTTCACCAGGTGTATAAATGTGTACATGTATAAAAACATTACAAATGTCATGAAATCTACACTCCTATTTTTAAAATACACAAATAACCTTACAAAGTATGTGCACAATGATGTTAAAGAATGAATATTAACGCTTCAACGTAGCACTAACTGTATGAAAGCCGCTGAAGCAGAAGTAAAATATTGTAGTACTTAATATTGCAAAATATTTTTAAGACCAACGTGTTGCATAAAAGGAGTGATAACCTTTCTTTCGTACATAAGAACATCCCAATTGAGTGGATCGACGCTCATGATGTCAATAACTGGATTGTCTGGCCCAGACTCAATTTATAGACCGTCTTCATATGCAGTGTAGCTAGACTATTGCTGAATACTGCGTTAAACGAACGTTTTTGAAGTGGTTGTGTTACAATGGCTGCCCAGGGCCGCTTGATACGGGCACGTCATTTGCGAAGGCTATTTCTAACTGGAACTGCCTTCGTGGCGGTCTGTGAGTGGTGTTGATTTGGCAGAACGACATCGTCGACTGTGACGTCAATGGTGCTTAGTACACAAGAGTATGGCCAAACCATAGATGGAGAACTGCTAGTTTCAGCGACGAGTTAAGCTTCAAGCTGCATTGCCGTCGCTATGCACGTTTTTCCTCCCTACGTGTGGTCGACAAATGTGGCGGTTGCAGCGTAATGATGTGGGCGGTAAGATGGTGCATGTGCAAGTCAACTTAACCCAACGCTATCGTGATGAAATCCTACATCAATTTACACATTAGCATCGGGGATACGGGTGGTCCAGTCATTTAAGGCGACGTAAATCGCTGTGCAGAGTTGGTGTCCAATGGGCACGCCAGAATTCCAGCAATTATTGTTTGACCCCGATAAATCCAAATTTTGGTTGTCTCCAACTTATTTTGTAATCCCAAATAACAAAAAACCACAATTTTAAGCATTGTACAATTATGTTAATTTTTGTATTCACCACTGAACTTCTGTTTTCTTTTTCTCTCCTTTTGTTAATAAATAAACAGTTTATATTAATATTGTATTGGTTGTTTAACATGAACTGTTCGATGTTGCTATATTTACTTTAGTTCACGATCTAAATTCCTTTGGGTTTGATGTTTTGAATGTATCGAACACTTGATTTATTTCTCAAAATCCTTTGAGAACTATTTTGTTCAAGACATTTTAGGGGCGGTGGGGTAGCTTAGTATTTAAAGCTTTCGCTCGTCACGCCGAAGCCCCGGGTTCAATTCGCCACTTTGGTACAATGTGTGAAGCCCATTTCTGGAGTCCCCCGCTGATATTGCTGGAATATTGCTAAAAGCGGCGTAAAGCCATACTCACTCACTCAAGACAGTTTAAGCACGGTAGTCCTGACAACAAGAAGGCCTAATTATGTCAGTGGTTATTTATCATTTATTTTATTGGAACCATCTCGCCTGTACGCATGTAGGGTACATGTAGCAAGTTCATGGTGGAATCCTTTCCGCTGTACGCTCATTTTGTAGTTGAAAACTTCATGAAAGGCTGACGTGGCAGTTGATTTGTTAAACCAGCAACTCTCTTTGCTGTTTGCCTAATTACTATCAGTATCTAGCATCGCTATCAATAAGACAATGTTATGTCAGAGAATGAAGGTGAGGTTCACTCTGGTTAAATTCTCCGATGTTGCAAATATTTTAGAGACTTCATGTGCGCTACAAAGCCCCGTGTCGCTGAATAATAACTGTGCGTATACCACAATGCGTGTAGCACATGTGGTGTCTCTTGGGTAAGTGATTTTGTTCCAAATATGCCTGTTTATCCAGCAGTAATGGGTACCCGGTAGGATCAGATGGTATTGTTACTGTCAATCTTATTAAACAAAGATCTGAATACATCCTATTACGGGTCACGCCAGAACGACATTTCATCCGACCAATCAGAGAATCGCTTACCAAATCAGGCAAAAACGTGACAGGCGGAATGTGTTTTCTAATCAAGCAGCCTCAAAATATTTAACACAGGGTATTCCGAACAATTATGGGCTTTATGACTGAATCTATTAGTCATTCCAGAATGTTCTTTTGTTCAGTTTTTATTTTTTGGGGTCAAAATTTGTCATTTCGAAGCGTAGTCGCTAGTTTGAAACACTAGAAAGCACGAGGAAGCTGCCTTCTGATTGGCTAACATCGACTTCTTTTCAGTCATTCCATTGGTCGGTCAAAGGTCGACGTGACCCGTAATGGGATATCCACATTTTTTAGCGCTGGCGGGACCTAAGATCTGGTTTTAATTAGATTGTGTTACTGCCAGTCTTCTAGAGCTGACGGGGCGGTCGGGTAGCCAAGTGGTTAAAGCGTTCGCTCGTCACGCCGAAGACCCGGGTTCGATTCCCGACATGGGTACAATGTGTGAAGCCCATTTCTGGTGTCCCCCGCCGTGATATTGCTGGAATATTGCTAAAAGCGGCGTAAAACCGTACTCACTCACTCACTCACTCACTCACTCACTCACTCACTCACTCACTCACTCACGCACTCACTCACTCACTCACTCTAGCGCTGAGAATGAAAAATCGAGTGCACACTAATCCATTGACCGGGGTAATGTTTAAACCTTTGATCACACATCGAGTGTATGGAGGTGAAAATAAGTACGCATTCCTGGGTTGACGTTGACGTTACTCTGTCCGGGTCCAGGTCCGTTTTCCTTTCGAACTGGTTCAAGTTGATAAGGAAACACACAACTCAGAATACGGCCATTTGTTTATTTGTTGATTAAAATATCCACATATTGAAAATACATCGTCATTTACAATATGAAAAAGTCAACACAAAATACATATCCAGACAATATTAAATATGTGTCATGAAAAAGCAGGCATAGTTTGAATGTTCCAATAATGCCAACACAAAAAAAACAACTGCCTTCCCTTCTATCGACAACTCGCAGACATACGGTGGCCCATACCCGCCACTGGTGAGATCATTTTTTACTGTATGCCCTATATTTTATCTGGCTCAACCTATCAAAGCTCAGTCTTACGGATACAATCTCCAACCTGTCGATTGCCAGGGCACTGATCTGGAAGTAATTCTGGTCACACTTGGTATGCCAATTTGAAACGGAAAGTATCTGGCAAAATATAGAGGCATACAGTGAAAAATGATTTACCAGTGGCGGGTATGGGCCACCGTGCAGACACGCCTTTATAGTCGACAATGTAAAATGATAGTGTTTGGCATACGCGCCACTGGAATGAGTGAGTGAGTGAGTGAGTTGTGTTTACGCCCATGTAAACAGTTTTTTTACATTTCACATTATGTCGGTTCAATGTAGAGGAAAGATATAAGTGGCGAATAGACGTTTACGATTTGGTGAAATGAAAGCGACAAAGCCCTTTCCATAATCATATATAAAAGTGACAAAACAATTTCCATAATCATAGGAAATCTCTGCTTGAAGCATTGTACGATTCCGACTTTATCATAAGAATGCGTTTATGAATCACTATTAAAAGTGTTGACACCAGGTGTTCGCGGAAAGGTGAGCGTATGCTGTCACACCGGTGGCTCACGTCACAAACACATGCAATGACAAGTCAATTGTTCACATGAAAATATACACGGAACTATATGTACAAGACAAAATGGGGAATTGCATCGGACATCATTTTGGTCACCGATGCGTTAAATTTGGAAATATCCTCCACATGTCAACCCATTAAACGTCTTGAAAGCTTTACTAAGGAGGCCTTGAATGTACATATACCCCTAACGTTCCGTAACATGTAAATAATACAGGAGCTGCTGGAATATTGATCGACATGAAGGGAAAGGTGAAGTCATCCCTGTTGGCATGCAGTCTTGATAGTGTTTTGTAGCCTTGAATCTTTATGCATATATATAAACATGAAACCGTTCAGGCGGTATCTCTGGTCTCTTTTATTTTCTAGCTCGGGTGAGTAAATCAGTGGAAGAGAATTGGCCATTTAGCCGTTATGGAGTGAGTGAGTATGGTTTTACGCCGCTTTTGGCAATATTCCTGCAATATCACCAGAGATGGGCTTCACCTATTGTACCTACGTGGGTGACCATTATTGAACGATATCAAACCAAGCTTATGTTATACGTTGGCCAAGTTCCCATATTTTGATTTTGCAAATCCGAGCAGAAATTCTAACTCGTTTTATTACAAGGTTATTTCCAAATTGAAACGGAAAGGTTAACCCCGAAATTAGTTTTACATAACTAAATTGTAAAATGACCCCACGCGATCAAGGAATAATTAACAAATAATATTGAAACACAGTTTTAGGTTTAGAATCACAAAAGGCAATACAATGGATCAAATAAAGTGGCACCAGCAAAAACTAACAGGCCCTATAGCCGATGTAGGTGAACTCACGAATTTTCAGAATTTGACACTGTCAGATATCTTGAAACAGGCCGTTGCTCCATTCTTGTATCCGGAACAATATTGGCAAGTAGATGAGTCGTAAGTGAAGTCGTACAAGGCCTCGAATCGTCATCGTGTCGCTCCTGCATAGGCACAGCCTACCTTCTAGAAACTCCACTCCCGAAACTTCTCGAACGATCATGTCTGCCCTGTGTTTGTCAACAACCAATGGAGATAACTCTAAATCACACTTCCTGTTACGATCTGTCCACTACAACACTCAATATTTTACGAGCGTGTCACTAATTTGCCGCCACTTACAACCACTACGAATAAACTTACAACAAACACCACTGCCACATATCAATATGCATAAAGAAACAGTTCAGCGAAAAAAAAAAGGGGGGGGGGGGGGGGGGGGGAGGGGGTAGCACAATTGGTGTGAAGTCCGGCATTTCACATATTGTTTCTTTATATGACATTTGCTTTCATATTTGTTAAATTGTCCTGAATATTTGAAGATAGATAAGTAACTATATCTACAGTCCCGACGTTGTCGATGGTTCAATGAATGAATGAGTGAGTTAATATGTTCAACGCCGCATTTAGCAATATCACACCGGGGGACGCAGGAAATGGGCTTCACACATTGTACCCATATGAGGAGTCGAACTCGGCGTGACGAGCGAACGCTTTAACCACCAGCCTACCCCAACGCCCTTTCAAGGAATGAACTTCCTCAAGTTTGTCATGTGGTATAGGAGTGTAAAAGTTGAAAAGTCAAACTTTTTGACAGAATTGAATTTGGTTCTTTTCCCTTTGAGTTTTTGAAAATTCTTATGGTATTAATTCCAGTTTTCTGAAAGGAAGTCCGTCCCTGATTGTATGAAGGATAATCTCTATGGCGTGGATTTGGTGGTACTTTTCAATGTATGTCTTTGTACGTCCGATTCCAGTACAAATCAGGGACTGACATGTCTTCAGGTCTTCAGCCAAAACGTAATAGTCCTGACGGGAGGTTCTGGCAGATTTCTTCCTCGGTTAACATACTGGCCTTATATGTGACACTATTTGATATGTCTCTCACACCCCGTTCCTTGATCAAACAATTAATGTAGATGACCTTACATATAATGGTTATGTTATCTGATGCCTTGTCAACTACAAACGTTAGCTGTAGGGCAGCCAGACGTCGGATGACAGCTGTCTGGGCAGAATGGGCTAAATCCAATTCTGTTTCCACTTTTGTAAGTGTCTGCAGTCTACCAATGACAACATCACGCACATGCTTAACCCACTCTGAAAGACAGCAACAGGATCATCCTCTCTATTGGTCTATTATATTTGGCATATGCCTCGACAGCATCCATAATCCTAATTGGTAGCAGGTTCATATTTTGGGCACTATTTGAATAACTGACGAAGGTTGTTATCGTCAGCAATGGAGAAGTCATCTGCGACCCATAAGCACGGGTGCTGACAAACCAAGGTCCTTAATCGGACCACAAAGGGCAGCGTAAGCTAGCGTCTAAGGAGCATTGGGTGCACAGCGACTAGTGATGCGACCAAGGGTCATAATCATGGCGAATCTGAGATTCGGACCAACGATCAGCGGATCCTGCAAACAAAAGTGTGGCGGCTTAAAGAACGTTACCACCCGTGACCTCTCTCACATATGAACACATACATCATCATCGTCATCATCATCATACAAACAGATACACATGGCTTTCTGATACAGTTAACACATGTACATACATATTCACGAGTAAACGTTCTGTTTTGTATATTTGTTGTTTAAGGCAATATTCCAGCTATATGACGGTGGTCTGTAAATAATCGAGTCTGGACCAGACAGTCAAGTGATTGACATCATGAGCATCGATCCACGCAATTGGGATCGATTACATGCATCAACCATGTCAGCGAGTCTGACCACCCGATCTCGTTAGTCGCCTTATACGACAAGCATAGTCGCCTTCTATGGCAAGCATGGTGGCACCGTTTCGTGATCCAAGATGACATGGGTCTCTTGTCGTCGATGGTGTCTTGATATCCGCAACGATCTAGCCAATGAAATACGATGACATGCATCAACCAAGTTAGCGAGCCTGACCACCGGATCCCGTTTGTCGCCTCTTACGACAAGCATCGTTGCCTCTTATGACAAGCATGCGTTGCTGAAGACCAATTCTAACCCGGATCTTCACGGGAAGATGTAAACTGGCGAGCAAAAGAAAGTACACACCCATGGTGGTGCCTAAAATGAAACCAAAATCGAGAAATGGTTGTTCGAGGGTGATGTATTTGACAGTTGATAGCATCATAGTTGTGACGTAAAGTATGCAATGTTTCGGCTACCATTTTTAGCCTAGTAACGTTGGTCATTTTTTTTTTATCAGATTCATTTTCCAAGCGTATACTTTCTTTTGCCAAGAAGTTTATAGTACTAAAGTGTGTAGCTAATACGACAATGGAATTATGAAACTTAACTAAACCATGGTTCACAATAACATTTCGACCTAAATTTAATAAAGGAAAATAAGGGTTTTAATCAATATACATTTGAACCGTGCAAAAGTAAGCATATACTTGTAATTTGGACTTGACAAAAAAAAGTCGAATAATTATTTCTTGTTTGTTTCATTTGTAGCCATCCTCAAACATGGGTGTATATTTTCTTTAGTTCGGCAGTTTACATTTCCTTAAGGATCGATCAGCGATACAGAGCTAGACGTGAAAAAGAACAATCTGCGGTTTCGTGATTTGGATGGAATATAAAGTAATGAAAGTATAAAAGAAATCGTATCTTAAATTTACAAAATCCATCAAAAACTCCCCTTTCACTAATTGCGAAAGAATTGATTTCCTCTGCTCGTCTCAATGCGTCTAAGAGTGACCTTCTCGAGGGATCAGCTGACATGAAGGTGTCTGAAAAAGTGAGAAACACTCCCACCAATCCAGACCTGTATAAAAATATCGCGAATTTCATTATGGCTTGTTTTCAAGTTTGTTTGTTTGTTGTTTAACGCCGCACTCAGCAATATTCCAGCTATATGACAACGGTCTGTAAATAATCGAATCTGGACCAGTCAATCCATTGATTGACATCATGAGCATCGATCCACCCAACTGGGATCGATGACATGCATCAACCAGGTCAGCGAGCCTGACAACCCGATCCCGTTAGTCGCCTCTTACGACAAGCACAGTCACCTTTTACGGCAAGCATGGGTTGCTGAAGACCTATTCTACCCCGGATCTTCACGGGGCTTGTTTTCAAGTATTACCACACATGCAGTTAATTAATAATGGCGATAGTTCTTCATTCTATTTTAAGCGGTGATGACTATAAAAGCTCTAGTGAGGAGCAGCCGAGAATTGTGTCGAATCATTGCAGTGCAACTTATCACCATCTTCCCGAGGCAAGAGAGCTAACTGACTTTAAAAGTCCAGTTTCAACCCTTGCCGAACTGGGCTGGAATTCCTGGGCTCGATCGTAGCGCCGCCAGTGGCTATTACCAGTTATGTCCCTTCTAAGCCTCTCCTATGGACCAATCAGATTCTCGTATCACTTGCATTTGCTTCAAACAAAATGGCGGCGCCAAGTCTGGACGATCTGCTCGATAATCAAGATCTATATTGTGATAAAACGGGTCTTACATCGCGAATCGCTCAAATCACGCGAGCATTTTGATAAAATACATGAAAAGATTTTGATAATATCTGTTGACAACGAAATGGCGGTGCACATGCTTTGCAAATCCTGCAATCGACCGAAATCTGCATGACAAGTAACGAGCCGCATTTCGATTTCGTTGCGCGATTTTGATTGGACTATGCATAGACTCGTTAGTCCAGCCAAATTGTAACTCCATAATACAAGCCTAGTTCGGCAAGGGTGGAAACTGGACTTTTATAGTCAGTTTACTCACTTGCCTCGGGAAGATGCTATTCACAGACATACTAAACCTTTCACATTGCCTGCTGTTACTGACTGGCTTCTGGATTCTATCATTATTGAAGTCATATCAGGCTGTGACAGCTAATTATGCTCTCGGGTCCATTCGGCACATTCCGCTGCATAATACCTCGGCAGCAACTGAGTAGGGACATTGTATGAATTCACCGTACTCCCATTCTCGCATTCGGCTTTGTCCGCCAAATCTGAAAAAATATCCCAGCGCCCTCTGTTGGCTGATCGCCGGAAACTAAAACACTAGATCCAGGCGGGTGAAGTGAGTATTCAAAAACGGGTTATTCTACGCTTAACTGAGAGTAGGTATATATAGTTTAGTGTCAACAAAAGTGGAAACAATTTGAAGCGTTATATATGTCCACAACTGTCGCCATGTTGTGTCTCGTGACAGCCGTCAAGTAGAATCTGTTCCAATATGGATTCCGTCTAGCCTTTACTTTCGTTAGTGATTACTGATGTGTATCATTTTGATTCCTGTGAAGAATACAACCTTTTAATGGTGGTGTTCCTCATGCAAGCCCATGCCTCTTGATACATCCTGGGGCCACGGGTGGCCCAGTCGTCTAAGGCATGCACTTTTCCGTGCAGAGTTGCGTCCCTTGGGCACGCCAGATACCTATGATTGTGGGTTCGAATCCTGGTTCGCTCCGATTATATTTCTAGGTTGGTCAGCACTATACCCGTGTTCGTGGGTTTCACGAAAGTGGTAAATGTCTGAGACCCCCATAACTTTCCTCAAACATTAAGCTGACTCGCCGTGACATAACTGGAATACTGTTCAACGCGGCGTTAAACCAAACTCGTCACGATCTGAGTGAGTTCTAGATCATAACCTAAAATCTCCCTGCCAGTCTAATATACAAAACAATTTCAACATTACCCCACGAGGAACTGAACGCAGAGTAAAGGTATGTTCAGTTCAAGTCCCGTAGTTGATTTAATATTAACTTCGGAATGTGTCCAAAAACTAGTGTTTCCTTCAGATATGGGTGTCGTTCACTTCCTCCGCGTGGCGATCAGATCCGTCATATACGACAACAATGTCTCCATTAGTGTCGGGGATTTCCCGCGGAAGTAGTTCCGGCATAGACTCCATTACTTCACCGTTGCCTTCTGGGATACGTGTGTCATCCACATCCTGGTGTGACGTCAGATGCGTAGTGCTGACTTCGCGTCGTTGTCGATCCTCGTGTCTAGAGGGGTCTCTGATCAGTCTGCGCCGGCACTGGTACCAGACGTTAAGGGGGTGTCCCATTGACACCACGGACAGACAGAGGAGCAAGATGTTCACCTACAGAGAGAAAAGGGAAAACAAAGTTAATCTGAACTCCATCAAAGGTGGTCATCGAGTGCTGATTCAAAACGCTGCTATTATTGTACTATCATGGCGTTTTCTACCTATAAGTGCTTGTTTTCACTTTATATCTATCATTTCACTCAATATCTATCAGGCTGCCTCCGTGGTTTAGTCGGAGGGTGTTCGCCCGGAGAGCGGAAGGTCCGGAGTTCGATTTCCGACCGCGTCATACCAAAAGACATTAAAAGATCGTACTTGTTGTTACACTGTCTTGCGCTCGGCATTAAGGGAGGGGCTAAAACAAGGACGGGTCTGCTCGGAGTCAGTATACTGTGTCTGAGTGGGATATTCATGTTAAACTGCGGCATGGTATCTCAGTGGGCTAGCACTATAAACTCAGCTTTTGTCCGGACCAGTACAAGCAGTCACACACACGTGCATGCACGTCGCTATATAAGTGCAATAATCTTAGACGCGACGTTAAACCTCATTCCAACACACCTCATCTTAATCTATCGTTTAACTTTATATCTATCATTTCACTCTATATCTATAATCTATTACCCCGTGGGGGTACCCGTTCAGAATTTGCCCCCCCCCCCCCCCCCCCCCCCAGGCTCCATGCTGGTTGTATGAGACGAGAAAAAGGATCGGTGGTCAGGCTCCACTTAGTTGTTGTCCTCATTTGCATATTTATCGCATTGTGATACTATTTTTTTCGGATTGCTTTATCCCACTGATAACACTATCCATAATATGACAATTATGTATAACGAACTTTACATTATCATTTTCAATATGGCCGCCGTGACGGCCCTGCTTACAATTTGCCGAATGTAAAAAACCCTGAGACACGTGTCTTACTTCTATGTCATAGTAAACACATATTACAAAGTACCTTTCAAGCCCATTCCGCCGACAAACTGTGTCTGTCGCAAAGGTCACCGATCATTTGCTTTGTATTTGAACATAAGGTTTCGCCCGGTCGGCGTATTGTGTCGCCTCCTTATTGCAGGAACCATATTCAAAGTTGAAAGAGCTCTACTTTCGGTGCATTGTCATACAAATATCGACAGACGGAGAAGCCATATACATGCAACTGTTGCTTGGCTTCTTATATCATATTTAAGGTAGATCGCTTTATTCCTGAAGACAGCAGTAAATAACCTTGAAATTGGATTTGACAAAAAAATTACAAACGTCATAAAAATGTTAGTAGGCTGAAAACAGTCCGGCTCACCATTTCGTGTTTGTTTCATTTTTAGCCACCATCAAACTTGGGTATACTTCCTTTTGCCCGGCAATGTAGAAGACAGTAAAACTAGATCAGCGCCTGTATAGCATGAAACTGGGAGGAGTTGGTGTAATAACAAGTGAGTGAGTGAGTGGGTTGGATTTAACGCCGCTTTTAACAGTATTCCAGTTATATCACGGCGCGTCAACTTAATGTGGGAGGAAAGCCCGAAGTAATGCAGGACTCAGACGTTTACCACTTCGGTGAAACCCACGAGCACGGGTTTGGTGCTGACAAACCTAGAAACATGATCGAGGCATAATCTGTTAAAACAAACAAATACAAAAGAAATTGTTTCGGTAAGAAATGAGGATCTTACTGACTGACGTCCCCTTCACAAAAACTTATGTGTAGAAACTTTGTATTCTATATCTGTATTCCAAAAGAAAATGAGATGTTCCATTTTTTAACACAGTGCCTTCATTTTTTTTAAAACAAACCCAACACGCTTAATACTTTTCTGTTTTTGCGTTTCCTCGTGTTAGAAAAGAATAATATGTTAAAAACATACAAATAAAAAACATCTGACTGACTGACATCAGATCTGACTGACGTCCTCCTTCACAAAAACAATGTGAATTAAATTTGTATTCTATATCTAATTTCAAGAATCATTTTAAAAATAAAATGAGAAGTGACAGTGAGGATTAATGTTTCCGGGGGAAATATATATTCATATAGAAAAATATAACAGTGTTAGTAAGATGCTGTCTGTGGAAATAATATCCTTGGCAAAAGTTTGCACTGGATCTTTTTACCGAGGTATTACTTCCTCTGGATTAAATATCCTTTTACACTTACGCAGTGTTGTAATACTATAGTTGTTTAAAAACTTTTATAAGCAAGTCAAAAATTAATCGGGGAATGGTGATATATATACTCTTCAAAAAAAAGAAACTTGACACTGACTTTCAAAATGTAATATAATGCTATTGTTTCAAAATAGGACACAGAAACCATAATTGAAACACTGCTTGAAGATCAATGTACACAATGTTCAAAACATTAATCGTGTCACCTAGACAGACACACGTACACGATACAGTTAATGTCACAGGGGTACAGAAAATGTCAGTATCGGTTGTGCCCACCATGTGCATCAATCACCGCTTGACACCGACGACCCATAGATGCAATCAAGTTGTCAATAACACGCTGTTGCATGTGCTGCCATTCATGCTGAAGTGCACCAAGAAGCGCCGGAAGTGTTTGGGGCGGTGGATTCCCTCTGCGAACGCGTCGATCAAACTCGTCCCACAGATGCTCAATCGGGGACAAATCTGGTGACCGGGCTGGCCAAAGTAATGTCTGGATGTTGTTGTGCTGTAAAAAGTCCTGACAAACGCGTGCAATATGCGTTCGAGTGTTGTCCTGCTGGAACTGTCCGCCATGAACGTTGACGTGAGGAAGAACGTACGGCTGTAGGATCAAGTCTCTGTAACGCACACCTGTCAATGCACCTGTCACATGCACGAGAGGCGTCCTACCACCGTGATGAATTCCGGCCCATACCATGACACTCCCGCCGCCAAATGGGACAAACTGTTGCACACAGTTGGGGGCGTAACGTTCACCCCGACGTCTGTAGACACGTTGCGCCCATCAGCACGTGTGAGTAGAAAACGGGACTCGTCAGTAAACAGTACATTTCTCCACCTTGCACGTGCCCATCTAACCCTCTGTTGGCACCAAAGCGGACGGTCTGCCAGATGACGTGGGGTCAATACATGACGTCGAACAGTTCTTCGTGCTAAAAGTTTGATCTGATATTCTGCGTACCCCAGGGATCTGTGTGGTTGTAGACGTGGCTGTGTTAGTCCGGTCTCGGAGATGTCGAAGCCGGATGTATCGATCTTGTGCTTGGGTTGTCACCCTTGGTCTTCCTGACCTTGGTCTGTCCTCAACTCTGTTGGTGTTGATGTATCGGGTCCACAGTGCGGAGATTGTCTGTCTGGATACGCCAAAGTGCCTGGCCACTTCTTGCTGAGTTGCTCCAGCTTGTAATCTCCCAATGGCGTTGTTCCGTTGAGCTGCATTCAGTCTTGGCATTCTGTCACCGCCTCTACTCTCGTTATTAGGACTGTATGAACAGCCGTTGATGTGGATTTTTATACCCATTCAGCAGGGGGGCCTGCAAGCCTAAATGCAGGATCCTGTGCTGCACGTTTTTTACAGGCGGTTGCGTTTGGATGAAGCTGTAAAATTGATCCCCAAACGCTACGTTTATGTGCTTTGCATGTGTTTTCGCGAATTAAAGACACATCATCTTTCTGTTGACTTAATTGGTTCTCATTTAATGTAATTATTTTAGATATTTGGCAAAAAGTGGTTTTACATCTATGTCCAGTTTCTTTTTTTGAAGAGTATATTTTGCGTATTTCGCAGTTAATATATATACTCAACAACAAAAGTTCCTATGACACCAATATTTTAGTGTAACGCGTAACCAATAATCGACAAGACAATTGGATTCGAACAACACACCTACGAAATCGATTCCAGCCAGCAACAGTGACTGCAAGAAGCATCCATGGCCTTCGACGAATATCTTCACAAACCGTACGTCGCCGCCTCAGATGTGCAGGGATTGTCGCCAGAAGACCCGCCAGACGTGACATTTTGACGGAAAACCACCGTCAAGCACGTCTACAGTGGTGCAGACAGCGTCTACGCTGGACGACCATGCAGTGGGGACAAGTTCTATTCACTGACGAGTCTCGTTTTCACCTCAGCCACAGCGATGGACAGAATTCGAGACGGATACCGACGTCCGTTTTTGCGTCGTCATGGCCCAGGCATTACCTTTCAACATGACAACGCCCGGCCTCGCATTGCCCGACTTGTTCAGGATTCCCTTCAACAAAACTACGTGAATGTCATCCCCTGGCCGGCTCGCTCCCCTGATCTCTCACCAATCGAGCACACTTGGTTTAGATGGATCGGCGCCTTCGACGTCAACCACGTGTTCCACAGACACTCCAGGAACTTCGAAACATGCTCCAGCAGATATTGACAGATATCCCACAGGACTTTATGCGACGCCTGGTCCATTCCATGAGACGAAGATGTGTTGCTTGCATCGCAACCAGAGGTGGACACACACGCTATTGATTTGTCAATTGACATTTTGGCATGTTCATGTTTTATATGAAATCACGCATTTTCTGAAGTCAGTATGGCAAATTAAACCATTTGAACACATACAGGAGTCTTTTATCTGTTGCAAACCGAAATCATTTCAGATTTGGTAAAAAACATAACTTTGCATTAAATCTTATTCAATGTCACAGGAACTTTTGTTGTTCAGTATATGTGAAATTCGGGATAGGACATTTAGGCAGGAAAGAGGCATTCCAACTGGCACTACTTGTGCTCCCCTTGTCATCTGTTTCTTCATGCATCATGAATTGGAATTTCTGAGCAAGTCAAATAATTTTGAACGCGACGTTGAACCTCAACTTATCTTTATGTCGAGAAAATTTCCAGCAGCTTCGGCCTCCGGTCTACACTTCACAACCTTTGAGGCACAATCAAGATAGTTCTTTCCTACGATGATTTCAAACAGCGTCATGTGACTCTTGCTGAAAAGTTGTTTGATCAGTGTTACAACATGCAAACCTCAGGTTAGGCTTTTAAAAATGTTTATGGTAGGCATATGGAGGATATTTCAAAGTTTGAATCACATTTGTGTTTGATCAAGATTTTGTGACCTTTCGCCTTTCACCATTTGTCACCATTTTGGCGAAAACCTAGTGTCATCACTGATTTACAGTGATCCATTTTCATCGCTATTTTGCCTTTTACTTTTATGGAATTTGTTTCGGTGTATAATCAAGACTGGTTATTCTCTGGCGTTGAGGGGCGGCCGGGTAGCCTGGTGGTTAAAGCGTTAGCTCGTCACGCCGAAGAACCGGGTTCGAGTCCCGACATGGGTACAATGTGTGAAGCCCATTTCTGGTGTCCCCCGCCGTGATATTGCTGGATTATTGCTAAAAGCGGCGTAAAACCTCACTCACTCACTCACTCTGGCGTTGACGTTTAATATTTATGCTTATAGAAATAGCTTTGTGGCTATGACTTCATAAGCCTGATAGAGATTCAACATGTATCGATTTCTTTGTTCCATTGATGCCTGTATTTAATCTTTATAAAATAATATCTGCTTATAATTGTCATTAGTTTCCATTTGCTATAATTTCCACCACTGTTCTGGGGATTGGACGTAGTCAATTTTTCTCTAAGGGCCAAAGATGAAAACAAACAGCCTACACTTCCAGTCTGATGACATCACTTCCGTTTTAGACAGACCCATGGCTCTAGCCAACGCTATATGGACTTCCTGTCTAATGACACCACTTCCGGTTGGGGATGTCAGAACAGTGCTGTGGTGGCGGTGGTTGTTTAAAGCATTCCCGGAATGACCAATCTTATACTAGAAGCATACACCATTAATTATCCGTAAACATCAGCAATGAAACATCAATCTTTTCCATCTTCTGACCAAATCAGTTTCACATGCCTGCCGTTCCTATTTCAGGCAATCTCGCGTTTAATCGCCGTGCTTTCCAGCAACGCAAACAGGAAACGAGAGTTTGAGGACAGTGGTTCAACAGCATCAGCCGGGACTAATAACAAGAAGGGTGTCTGTGTCTGTGTCTGTGTCTTCGTATGTGTCTGTGTCTGTATGGCGCTGACACGAAGGAACCAATCATTACATCAACACTGGATCTCAATGAGAATTCGTACTACATTCAAACAAAAACCATCCTTTGACCACTGACACGCACGTCAAAGTTGGAACTTGACCAGCACTATACGAGGCTAGCTATTACCGCGGCATCGTCTTGGCCGTCTTCGTGGTCAGTGTGTGTCCGTCAATAGGACCACATCGTTATGACTGAACACTCCTTCTGTTGAGGCAATGCCTGATTAACCAATCTCCCTCTTGTCACGCTCCCCCAGAAACAAGTTCAGACATAATATTATGTGCATGTGGTTAACAGTGCAGTATATATTGGTTTACGTACATTTAGTCCATGGTTAGTAAAAACTAGAAAACATTTAAAATAGGCATTCAAGAAGAATGTACATAACCTGAAATTGATATTCCCACACGGTTATAAATTACGGCGAATGATCGAATTGAATATATATATTTCACGACATGACTGAGATGGAGAAAGCTTGACATGTAGGTGAGGTGAAATTGGGTTTAACGTCGCGTCCAAGATAATTGCATTTATATAGCAACGTGCATGGACGTGTGTGTGTGTGGCTGCTTGTACTAGTCCGGACTGATGCCGTTTTATAGTGCTAGCTCACTGAGATACCATGCCGCAGTTTAACGTGAATACCCCACTCAGACACAGTATACTGACTCCGAGCCGACAAGTCCTTGTTTTAGTCCCTTAATGCCGAGCGCCAGAGAGGGTAACAACAAGTACCATCTTTTAACGTCTTTTGGTATGACGCGGCCGGGGATCGAACCCTGTAACAACTAACACCCGATCTACAATATCTCTACAGCAAAGTACAACTACCACATGACTCATAATGTGTCTGTACAACAAGGCCAAGCTACCACCTTACCTGCAATATGTCTATACATCAAGGCCAAGCTACAGCCCTACCTGCAATATGTCTATACAACAAGGCCAAGCTACCACCTTACCTGCAATATGTCTATACATCAAGGCCAATCTACCACCTTACCTGCAATATGTCTATACAACAAGGCCAAGCTATCACCTTGCCTGCAATATGTCTATACAACAAGGCCAAGCTACCACCTTACCTGCAATATGTCTATACAACAAGGCCAAGCTACCACCTTACCTGCAATATGTCTATACAACAAGGCCAAGCTACCACCTTACCTGCAATATGTCCATACAACAAGGCCAAGCTACAGCCTTACCTGCAATATGTCTATACAACAAGGCCAAGCTACCACCTTACCTGCAATATGTCAATACAACAAGGCCAAGCTACCACCTTACCTGCAATATGTCTATACAACAAGGCCAAGCTACCACCTTACCTGCAATATGTCAATACAACAAGGCCAAGGCTACCACCTTACCTGCAATATGTCTATACAACAAGGCCAAGCTACCACCTTACCTGCAATATGTCTATACAACAAGGCCAAGCTATCACCTTGCCTGCAATATGTCCATACAACAAGGCCAAGCTACCACCTTACCTGCAATATGTCTATACAACAAGGCCAAGCTACCACCTTACCTGCAATATGTCCATACAACAAGGCCAAGCTACCACCTTACCTGCAATATGTCTATACAACAAGGCCAAGCTACCACCTTACCTGCAATATGTCTATACAACAAGGCCAAGCTACCACCTTACCTGCAATATGTCCATACAACAAGGCCAAGCTACCACCTTACCTGCAATATGTCTATACAACAAGGCCAAGCTACCACCTTACCTGCAATATGTCTATACAACAAGGCCAAGCTACCACCTTACTTGCAATATGTCTATACAACAAGGCCAAGCTACCACCTTACCTGCAATATCTCCATACAACAAGGCCAAGCTACAGCCTTACCTGCAATATGTCTATACAACAAGGCCAAGCTACAGCCCTACCTGCAATATGTCTATACAACAAGGCCAAGCTACCACCTTACCTGCAATATGTCTATACAACAAGGCCAAGCTACCACCTTACCTGCAATATGTCTATACAACAAGGCCAAGCTACCACCTTACCTGCAATATGTCCATACAACAAGGCCAAGCTACAGCCTTACCTGCAATATGTCTATACAACAAGGCCAAGCTACCACCTTACCTGCAATATGTCCATACAACAAGGCCAAGCTACAGCCTTACCTGCAATATGTCTATACAACAAGGCCAAGCTACCACCTTACCTGCAATATGTCTATACAACAAGGCCAAGCTTCCACCTTACCTGCAATATGTCCATACAACAAGGCCAAGCTACAGCCTTACCTGCAATATGTCTATACAACAAGGCCAAGCTACCACCTTACCTGCAATATGTCCATACAACAAGGCCAAGCTACAGCCTTACCTGCAATATGTCTATACAACAAGGCCAAGCTACCACCTTACCTGCAATATGTCTATACAACAAGGCCAAGCTACCACCTTACCTGCAATATGTCCATACAACAAGGCCAAGCTACAGCCTTACCTGCAATATGTCTATACAACAAGGCCAAGCTACCACCTTACCTGCAATATGTCCATACAACAAGGCCAAGCTACCACCTTACCTGCAATATGTCCATACAACAAGGCCAAGCTACCACCTTACCTGCAATATGTCTATACAACAAGGCCAAGCTACCACCTTACCTGCAATATGTCCATACAACAAGGCCAAGCTACAGCCTTACCTGCAATATGTCTATACAACAAGGCCAAACTACCACCTTACCTGCAATATGTCTATACAACAAGGCCAAGCTACCACCTTACCTGCAATATGTCTATACAACAAGGCCAAGCTACCACCTTACCTGCAATATGTCTATACAACAAGGCCAAGCTACCACCTTACCTGCAATATGTCTATACAACAAGGCCAAGCTACCACCTTACCTGCAGTGTGTCTATACAACAAGGCCAAGCTACCACCTTACCTGCAATATGTCTATACAACAAGGCCAAGCTACCACCTTACCTGCAGTGTGTCTGTGTATTTTTTAATGAGGAAGTTCCTCATGGGAAACTGGAAGGCTCCGATTATTGACGATACCGCCGTCATCACACCAAACAGTTTGCCGAAATGTTGCTGGGGAAAGTGCCTGAAATTCCAGATGCAGAAACAGCAAGTCAGTCCAAAGTTCTACGTGAATAAAAATACTAAATTTATGGTTGGTTTGTTGTTTTACGCCGCATTCAGCAACATTCCAACTATATGACGGTGGTCTGTAAATAACCGAATCTGGACCAGACAATCCAGTGATTGATATCATGAGCATCGATCCACGCAATTGGGATCGATGACATGCTTCAACCAAGTCAGCGAGCCTGACCACCCGATCCCGTTAGTCGCCTCTTACGACAAGTATAGCATGGGTTGCTGAAGACCTATTCTACCCCGGATGTTCACAGGGAGCTAAATGTATGGAATCAAGCCCGCTTTTCATAGACTTACAGTTACGTTGATTCCTAGAATCCAAAACGCAGGAAAACAGACGTCTCGTATTGATTCGAGATATTCAAGTTACTTGCCCAAAGAATATTCATCACCGCTTTGACCGAACAAACGTTGGCCGTATCTATTGAATACTGAACTTATCCAGTCCTCGCATATTGAACTTTTCATTTCTCATTTCGCTAATTTCTAATCTCACAAATAGCAGATAAACATAGCCCAAAGAAATGTACCAAAACATGTTTTTGCCAAGCAGATTGGTTTCCAGACTGAGTATTATCAAACAGAAGCCAGCCCTCATCTGTCTTCACGTGAACTGATGACCTCCCAGTACACTGCATCTGTCCCCAAAACCACCGAGCAAGAAATCAGATGCTCTTTGCAGAGTGCTTTGGAAATTGGTTCATTTTTTAATAAAAAGCTTTCGAATAGAAACAGCTAAATTTAGAAGCAAAGTAATTAAAATTGATTTCAGTATTCATTGAAGCAGGTGTTAGGCTTCAGATTCAATTATGTTGTAATTTTGATGATTAAAATCAATGGTATTCTAAAGCTCCGAGTTCATTTCTTTAAGCAATGAAAATGTGTTTTTCAACATGAGAAGAAAACGTGCATTTTGCAGCGCTTGAAAAGAAGACAAATATTATGCCAGTTTTAAAATAACTAATCTGTTCGACTTAAGGACAAATCCTTATCGAAAAAGTCAGTCTCGAAAACACGGCATAGGTTTACACGGATCCAGGGGCAGGGTGCAGTAGGAAGCAAGTGAATGTCGTCAGTGACAACCAACGACGCAACAGGAGATGTCATCACAAGCCTGGTTCCCTGGGTGTGCTGCGCTGGCGCTGTGTAGCGCCAGCGCAGCACACCCAGGGAGCCAGGCTGATGTCATCACATGCCCAGTCCTGTCACCTATTGGCACATTTGTGACCAACTCGTGTTATTCCGGGACAAGCCGAATAGCGACTCGTGCCCCTCTCGTGGCCATTTTTGCGACCGGGTTCCGTCTTAGCGCAAACGGGCATACCTAAAACAATTGTCAACTTGTTGCGTAATGGTTCACATATATTTCCCCGTATATTATATATATTTCAGATGCAATTTAAAGCACATCTGGACATGCGGATTTATACAGTATGCTTGAACACATTTAATTGTGTCTTGGATATATTTTTAGATGCAAGACAGATGTAAAATCGAAAATTATTTCTGAGGGATTCTTTGACGAAGAAATTGAAATCATACGCGCATTCTCATTGGTTTGTCGTATTTTCGCACATAACATTCATCGACAGGGGGACGAGTCTTCTTGCAGGTTACGGAAAGGGGCGAGTAGTGACGAATGCTATTGGCAGCGTCCACAACTGTATTGTTCAGAAACTAGGTCAGTATCTGTGATATCATTGGTTTGTTTAAATTGATGATCAGGGGCGATCGGGTAGCCTAGTAGTTAAAACGCTCGCTCGCCACGCTCAAGACCCGGGTTCGATTCCCAACATTCGTACAATGTGTGAAGCCCCTTTCTGATGTCCTCCGCAGTGATATTGCTGGTATATTGCTAAAAGCGGCGTAAAAAACATACTCACTCACTTAAATTGGTGATCACTAGGTCATGTAAATAAATCGGTGATTTATTGTTTACAAACAGTGTCATGGGTTTCATGCAACTTTATGCACACTGTGAATGGCATAAAGGACGTGCTCCCCCCTTTCGCGAACACCTGGTGTCATCACTGACTTCAAAGGTCCATTCATATAATTTCCACAGCTATTTGGCCCTATATGCCAAATGGAATCCTTTTCGATGGATAATGTGGTTAACTTCTTGCATTGAAGCTTCATGCTGTTAATACCGTATTCGACATAATAAGCGCCCAGGGCGCTCTCAAAATTAGAAATAGGGGGCTCTTATAAGAATATTATTTTGGTGAAAAACGAACAGAGTTGAAAGATCGTAAATTTCGATGTTTATGCTGACAGTCTGAAATGTTTATATATGACAGATATATTTTTCCAGGATTTAATTTCCCATGATTAAGGATGCATACAACACACGTATTATACGCGAATAAATAAGTCTTGTGTACGTTAAAGGGGTGCTAATTGGGATTGTTCACTAGCCAATATATTAGCAAATATCGATGTGGGCGCTTATTACGTCGAATACGGTATCACGAAACCACATGCAATAAACAAGTCGTGAGGGGTAACAAACGGGATCAAGTGGTCAATTTCGCTGACTTGGTAGATCAATGTCGTCGATCGATGCTCATGATGTCAATCACTGGATTGTCTGTTCAAGACTCGATTATTTACAAACCGCCGTCATATAGCTGAAATAGCTGTAGTTCGGCGTTTAACAACAAACAAAGAAAAAAAATGAAAAAATAACTTACACATGCATGAGGAAAGCACACGTGGTTGTGAGGAGGAACACGCGGTGGAGGAGGTTGAAGAAAAACGAGGCTATGCGGGCTGCTAGTTGATCCGTTACCATGGACGCCACCAGTTCAAACACAGAAAGTGCTGACGTAGTAAACATAACCGGAAGTATATTCTGCATTTGTTGCGTACCAGCAGGAACTCCTGTGGAATAAACCAGTCTGTGAGTACATGATAAGGATGATGATGCGCATAAAAATTTATAATTTTTCTGATGAACTATTTTACTGCTAATGACACACGAACCCAAAAATGTAAAAAAACGTACCTAACTCTCTTCTCCTGTATTTGTCTATCCACAAGCCAGCAACAGGGGAGAGAACCACGGCGAATATTTGCACACTGCCGTAGAGCTGTTCATAGTCTGAAAGGGAGTGAGTGAGTCAGTGAGTGAGTGAGTTGGGTTTAACGCCGCTTTTAACAGCATTCCAGTTATATCACGGCGTGTCAGCTTAATGTGGGTGGAAAGCCCGAAGTGATGCAGGTCTCAGACGTTTACCACTTCGGTGAAACCCACGAGCACGGGTATGGTGCTGACAAACCTAGAAACATAATTGGGGCGAACCGGGATTCGAACCCACAATCATACGTTTCTGGCGTGCCCAAGGGACGCAACTCTGCAAATCGAATCGTGCCCCCGTCTGAAAGGGAAGATATCTTCGCATGACATTTATACAAATAGATGACATAGTTTGATGACACACAATACATCCGGGCCCCGTTTCACAAAGTGAATGTGGTGGTACAACGGTACGAACTATTATTTTCAACACAGACTAACGACAGTCTTGCTATAGGTTCGCTAAGGTCACACAGTTTACCCCCCGATCTTTGACCAAACGGGGATTTCACGTGCAGACCGATTGCGAAGTCGTACAATTCAGTTTCAAGTGGATTGCCTTATGTGCCGTTCCGTGAGCACCGGTGTCTACGCTGGCATTTAATGGTCCATTCATAGAGCGGCTACCGGTAGAGTAGGACATGCTTACCCTTTTCTCTAACACCTGCTGTCATCACTGATTTTCAGTAATCAATTCGTAGCGAGTGAGCGAGTTGGGTTTAACGGCGCTTTTAACAGTATTCCAGTCATATCGCGGCGTGTCAGCTTAATGTGGGAGGCAAACCCGAAGTGATGAAGGTCTGAGACGTTTACCACTTCGGTGAAACCCACGAGCACGGGTACGGTGCTGACAAACTTAGAAACATATTTGGGGCGAACCGGGATTCGAACCCACAATCATAGGTTTCTGGCTTGCCCAAGGGACGCAACTCACCACAGCGAATTGCGGCGCCTTAGACGACTGGGCCACCCGTGCCCCCCTAATCAATTCGTAAAATTGAACCAACTGTTTCGGCAGATACCCAAGACTGATAATTCTCTGGCGTTGACGTTTTATATTTAGAGATGTATAGATATATGAAGGCCCTGATACACATTGGTCGCCAAGGCAACCATATTCCGAAGAAAGTTATTAGCAGATGCTCATGATGTCAGTCACTGGATTATCTGGTCTCGATAATTTACATTCGCCGTTATACAGCTAGAATATTGCGGCGTTAAACAACAAACAAACAACATTCCCAAGATCAATGACAATGAACTTTCAAATGACAATGAATATTTACAGGATCCTGTCAGACGGTAGTTGTACACACAAACCATTTTGAGACTTTGTTGTTTAGTTTTTCCGCTGTATAATGTGAAAAAGCATATTTATTTACACATAACGTTGCCAGATTAAGTCAAAAAAGTAAAAAGTACAATACACTTTTATCCACTTATCCACTGAAAATCTATATTTCAAAAGATCAACATATGATTCGCAATTAAACTGTAACCAGAATATAATTAAATGAAGCCTTTTCCCTAATATTCGAAAGTATAAAGCCAAACAAACAAAGCTAGAAACAGTCATCCAAATACAACGTGATATACAGGTGACACATGCTCACCTTGCCGTACCACCACTTTCATTCGGCTGATTTCGTGTGCCTTTTGAAAGGATCTTGTCGCTTTTATTTGCATAAAAGGAACTGTACAACCTTTCCACTGTGTGCGATACACATGCCCCCAAGAGTGTAAGAATCCTAGAAATGTGGGTTCGAATCCCAGATTCGTTCTATGATCGTGGTTGCGAATCCTTGATTCGCCCAGATTATGCTTTTTGGTTTGTCAGCATCACAGTCATGCACGTGGGCAACCTGACACGGTGTGAAATAACTGCAATACTGTTCAAAACGGCGCTAAACACTCACTCACTTAATTTTTAACTGTCGGGTAAAAAAAAGTATACCCAAGAAATGCAAACGTTATCAGTAGGTTATAACAAATATAAGTCGCCGGAACGCTGCAAACTTAAGTTCCAAAACACAACTAGAATGCCCGTATCCAATACATCAACTCCGTGTTTGTTTCATTTCAGGCCACAGTCAAACATGGGTTGATACTTTCTTTTCCCCCGGCAGATTATTTCATGCAATTTGAAGAAACATTTCACAGATATGACACTTTGTCATTTTGAAACAAACAAAAACACGCACCTGTACACGCGGTTAGAGGAAAATATGACCTGCGGATAATACCGATAATAAACAATATACATATCTGAGTGATTGAGTATTGTTTTCCGCCGCTTTTTGCAATATTCCAGCAATATCACGGCGGGGGGCACCAGAAATGGGCTTCACACATTGTACCTATGTGGGGAATCGAACCCGGGCCTTCGGCGTGACGAGCGAACGCTTTAACCACTAGGCTACCTACCCCACCGCCCATATGCATATTTGCATACAGTAATCTACGTTTATAACGAACACGCTTATAAGAAACTGACGGATATGTTTTGTTGGTCCCTGACATTTACTTTTATCAACGAGTGTTGATATATTTTTCAGTTTGTAGACAGTAGTGAGTAGTGTCTTAAGTGTAAAAAGTAATGCTTACAGCTTCAGTAGCAGAGCTATTAGTGATGTCATCTGATTGTGACGTCATGGTAACAATGACGTCACAATGGTCTGCAAAGCATTGTGATGCATTTAATTGCAGCGATATCTACAGTGTAGATATCGTTTGATCTCACCCAGGCGATATCTCCTGTGGGGGCCAGTTTTGGATGATAAATGCGTATAACGAACTATGGTTATAACGAATAAAATTAGTGGTACCTTTGAATTCGTTATAACCGTAGTTTACTGTATAGGTGTATTAGTTGATTCGTGTTCAATACCGAGACACTATTCACGGACAAGGAAATATCCGATCTTAATTATGAGCATTCCTGAGCACTGACATGGAAGAACTCTTAACACTCTCAGCTGTCGGCGAATTTATACGCCAAGCGCGGGCGACACGAAATACTAACGTGTAGCATGGCGTCAATTACCACTATGCCATCACACGAGTGAAGCAACAATGGTTGGTTTAGCCACAGGGTTGTATGACTCAAAACACTGAGATATATGTGCAGGGTGGTGTGTCTGCAAGCTACAATTACTGTTACTGATCTTGCGTCAAAATAGCTTTGTTAAACTTTGATGTCGCAACAGCCGCGGGCTCCGCACTCGAAGTGGCTGCGAAACAGTAGGCGTTGCTGCATGGAGTTACGCAGCTAAAGATTACAATGGTTAGAGGACCGATTAGGACACTGCAACGGAGGAGGGCGGTGCGGTGGAGCTTTACAAGCACCTTCGGGTGGAAATGATAGACACACTCCCTGTCGAGTCTCTCGCAATGGCCACAAGATACTTTCCAAGATGATAATATTTTGATTCAATATAACACCAATATGGGTTATTTTGAAAATACATCCGATGTTTTCGCAGAGAATACGATAATTGTGTCTGGATGAGACAAAGGACAACTTCGTATACATGTATGACGTATGCATAGGAGTGTATGCCTGCATGCAAGCGGGCGTGTGTTTGCTTGCTTGCGTGTGTGTTTGTGTGCGTGCGTGCGTGCGTGTGTAAAATCGTGTTTGTATGAGTATGTTTGTAGTGTGTGGGGATGTGTTCTTATGTATGATTGGGGGGCACGGGTGGCCCAGTCATCTAAGGCGCCGCGATTCGCTGTGCAGAGTTGCGTCCCTTGGGCACGCCAGAAACCTATGATTGTGGGTTCGAATCCCGGTTCGCCCCGATTATGTTTCTAGGTTTGTCAGCACCATACCCGTGCTCGTGGGTTTCACCGAAGTGGTAAACGTCTGAGACCTGCATCACTTCGGGCTTTCCTCCCACATTAAGCTGACACGCCGTGATATAACTGGAATATTGTTAAAAGCGGCGTTAAACCCAACTCACTCACTCAATTATGTATGATTGTGCGTGCGTGCGTTTTCGCCTGTTCTAGTCTGCATGTTAGTATAAGATATTTGCGGGTTTGCACCAGACAAACCAGTGACTGATAGTCTGAGCATCGTCCAACGCCATCGAGTTACGATGACGCAACCCACAAAGGAACACGCTCAGGTTACAGGGCACCTATTTAAACAGTCTGGAATCAACACGAACAGATCCAATAATTATACAACGTTCCCCTCTGGCAAACTATTCATAGGTTTGATCAACACCGACACCTGACATTTATGTTTGTGTATATATCTCTCCAAAACAGTATCTCACATCAAGTTTCCAATCATGTTTATTGGATATCTAACTAAATATGAGACAATTGTCCTTAATTATTAGAAAAATTCATATTTTGAGCAGAATGGTGTCATACTCAGTCTATCTATTCGTTCTTGAAAGACATCTTCTTTCCCCTTAAATTTAACTGCCAGATGATTAATCCCACGTCTACGTACAAAGTATCAGTTGCAAACCTAAACATTTGAAATGTTTTATGTGAAGAGGTGGGGTAAAATGGGGTTTAAACGTCGTGTTCAAGGTTATTGCATTTAAATAGAGACGGGCGTGCGTGCGCGTGCGTGCGTGCGTGCGTGCGTGCGTGCGTGCGTGCGTGCGTGCGTGCGTGCGTGTGCGTGTGCGTGTGTAATGCTAGTTCGGACCAATGCCGGCTTTATAGTGCTATCCCACTGTGATACCATGCCGCGGTTTCACACGGATACGCTACTCTCCCTACTGTATACACAGTGTACTGACTCCGAGCCGACCAAGCCTTGTTTTACCCCTGTAATGCCGAGCACCAGGCAGGATACCAACAAGTACCATCTTGTAACGTTTGCTATAACACGACCGGGGATCGTACCACCAACATTCCGCTCATGTCAAAACGATTTGAAAGGAATAAGTGAGTGAGTATGGTTTTACGCCGCTTTTAGCAATATTCCAGCAATATCACGGCGGGGGAACACCAGAAATGGGCTTCACACATTGTACCCATGTCGGGAATCGAATCCGGATCTTCAACGTGACGAACGCTTTACCCACTAGGCAACCCGACTGCCCTCGATTTCAAATGGACGAAGTGGACAAATGCCGAACTGTGGGTTCATACCGATTAAGCCCAAAGCATGCATTTATAAGAGATACCTATATGTAGAGGCGGGAACATAAATATGTTGTCCACCGGTTCCTTTGGTGACATGGGTTGGTGTACCGTCTATGTTAGTTTCTCTTCTCGCGGAACATAAACTAACATAGCTGGATAGCTGCACCAACGTCTATCCCGCCCATGTTTATCCCGCCTATGTATATCCCGCCCATGTATATCCCGCCTATGTATATCCCGCCTATGTATATCCCGCCTATGTATATCCCGCCCATGCATATCCCGCCTATGTATATCCCGCCTATGTATATCCCGCCTATGTATATCCCGCCTATGTATATCCCGCCCATGTATATCCCGCCTATGTATATCCCGCCCATGTATATCCCGGTCATGTATATCCCGCTCATGTATATCCCGCCCATGTATATCCCGGTCATGTATATCCCGCCCATGTATATCCCGCCCATGCATATCCCGCTCATGTATATCCCGCCCAGGGTATCCCGCCCAGGTATATCCCGCCCATGCCTATCTCGCCCATGCATATCCTGCCTATGTATATCCCGCCCAGGTATATCCCGCCTATGTATATCCCGCCCATGTATATCCCGGTCATGTATATCCCGCCCATGAATATCCCGGTCATGTATATCCCGCCCAGGGTATCCCGCCCAGGTATATCCCGCCCATGCATATCTCGCCCATGAATATCCTGCCTATGTATATCCCGCCCAGGTATATCCCGCCCATGCATATCTCGCCCATGCATATCCTGCCTATGTATATCCCGTCCAGGTATATCCCGCCCATGCATATCTCGCCCATGCATATCCCGCCCATGTATATCCCGTCCAGGTATATCCCGCCCATGCATATCCCGGTCAGGGTATCCCGCCAATGAATATCCCGCTCATGTATATCCCGCCCATGCATATCCCGCCCAGAGTATCCCGCCCATGTATATCCCGCCCATGTATATCCCGCCCATGTATTTCCCGCCCAGAGTATCCCGCCCAGGTATATCCCGCCCATGCATATCTCGCCCATGAATATCCTGCCTATGTATATCCCGCCCAGGTATATCCCGCCCATGCATATCTCGCCCATGCATATCCTGCCTATGTATATCCCGTCCAGGTATATCCCGCCTATGTATATCCCGCCCATGTATATCCCGCCTATGTATATCCCGCCCATGTATATCCCGGTCATGTATATCCCGCTCATGTATATCCCGCCCATGTATATCCCGGTCATGTATATCCCGCCCATGTATATCCCGCCCATGCATATCCCGCTCATGTATATCCCGCCCAGGGTATCCCGCCCAGGTATATCCCGCCCATGCCTATCTCGCCCATGCATATCCTGCCTATGTATATCCCGCCCAGGTATATCCCGCCTATGTATATCCCGCCCATGTATATCCCGGTCATGTATATCCCGCCCATGAATATCCCGGTCATGTATATCCCGCCCAGGGTATCCCGCCCAGGTATATCCCGCCCATGCATATCTCGCCCATGAATATCCTGCCTATGTATATCCCGCCCAGGTATATCCCGCCCATGCATATCTCGCCCATGCATATCCTGCCTATGTATATCCCGTCCAGGTATATCCCGCCCATGCATATCTCGCCCATGCATATCCCGCCCATGTATATCCCGTCCAGGTATATCCCGCCCATGCATATCCCGGTCAGGGTATCCCGCCAATGAATATCCCGCTCATGTATATCCCGCCCATGCATATCCCGCCCAGAGTATCCCGCCCATGTATATCCCGCCCATGTATATCCCGCCCATGTATTTCCCGCCCAGAGTATCCCGCTCATGCATATCCCGCTCATGTATATCCCGCCCATGTATATCCCGCCCAGGTATATCCTGTTTTTGTATATCCCGCCCAGGTGTATACCGCCCATGTATATCCCGCCAATGAATATCCCGCTCTTGTATATCCCGCCCAGGTATATCCCGCCCGTGTATATCCCGCCCATGTATATCCCACCCATGTATATCCCGCCCATGTTTATCCCGCCAATGAATATCCCGCTCTTGTATATCCCGCCCGTGTATATCCCGCCCATGTATATCCCGCCCATCCCATGTATATCCCGCCCATGTATATCCCGCCCATGCATATCCCGCTCATGTATATCCCGCCCATGTATATCCCGCCCAGGTATATCCTGTTTTTGTATATCCCGCCCATGTATATCCCGCCCATGTATATCCCGCCCATGTATATCCCGCCCATGTATATCCCGCCCATGTATATCCCGCCCGTGTATATCCCGCTCTTGTATATCCCACCCATGTATATCCCGCCCATGCATATCCCGCCAATGAATATCCCGCTCATGTATATCCCGCCCATGTATATCCCGCCCATGCATATCCCGCTCATGTATATCCCGCCCATGTATATCCCGCCCATGCATATCCCGCTCATGTATATCCCACCCAGGTATATCCCGCCCATGTATATCCCGCTCATGTATATCCCGCCCATGTAAATCCCGCCCATGTATATCCCGCCCATGCATATCCCGCTCATGTATAACCCGCCCATGTAAATCCCGCCCAGGGTATTCCGCCCATGCATATCCCGCTCATGTATATCCCACCCATGTATATCCCGCCCATGTATATCCCGCCCATGCATATCCCGCTCATGTTTATCCCGCCCATGTATATCCCGCCCATGTATATCTCGCCCATGCATATCCCGCTCATGTATATCCCGCCCATGTATATCCCGCCCATGCATATCCCGCTCATGTATATCCCACCCATGTATATCCCGCCCATGTATATCCCGCCCATGCATATCCCGCTCATGTATATCCCGCCCATGTATATCCCGCCCATGCATATCCCGCTCATGTATATCCCACCCATGTATATCCCACCCATGTATATCCCGCCCATGTATATCCCGCCCATGCATATCCCGCTCATGTATATCCCACCCATGTATATCCCGCCTATGTATATCCCGCTCATGTATATCCCGCCCATGTATATCCCGCCCATGTAAATCCCGCCTATGTATATCCCGCCTATGTATATCCCGCTCATGTATATCCCGCTCATGTAAATCCCGCCCAGGGTATTCCGCCCATGCATATCCCGCTCATGTATATCCCGCCCATGTATATCCCGCCCATGCATATCCCGCTCATGTATATCCCACCCATGTATATCCCACCCATGTATATCCCGCCCATGTATATCCCGCCCATGCATATCCCGCTCATGTAAATCCCGCCCATGTATATCCCGCCCATGTATATCCCGCCCAGGGTATTCCGCCCATGTATATCCCGCCCATGTATATCCCGCCCAGGTTTATCCCGCCCAGGTATATATATCCTTTCATAGCAATATGATCTGGCAATATCAGTGTTTGGCTATAGAAGGACAGTTTGTCAGTCAAGTCACGTGTAAATGAACCGAGTACAATACCACTGGGTATACAAGCTGTAAACATAAATACGTTCTCCTCTCACAGCAAACTTGCTGAAGGGCACACAGCAATTTCGCCCACTCTGTGCAGTCCACACTTAAATACAAAAGCATTTTTTAAAAACAGTGTAGATTGATTTTCAAATGATATTCAGAAATCAGAAACAGAAACATAATCCTTGCTTGGGTTAACTGATAACGTGAGGATTCTTCATCGTCTGTGATGATCGTGTTTGATGGGGCATCCTTTGATGTTTGATACCTTACATTTCTATATTTTGCACTATATTAAATATTTTTATGACGCTGGACCATAGGTTTAGTTTTACCTTATCACATTACTTTGGTTAACAGGGAGATGGATACAATTCTAAATACACGCAAATAATGCTCATGAAGTTTTACGTTTTCATTTTACAGAATATGTCTGTGCGAGTGATTTCAATACATTGCTAAGTTTGATCTAGTGGTCTAAAAGGTCGGTGCAGTGCAGAGTTGCGCTCGTAAGGTGAGGTGAGGTGAAATTGGTTTTAACGTCGCGTCCAAGATTATTTCACTTATATAGCAACGTGCATGCACGTGTGTGTGTGTGTGGCTGCTTGTACTAGTCCGGACTGATGCCGATTTATAGTGCTAGCTCACTGAGATACCATGCCGCAGTTTAACATGAATACCCAACTCAGACACAGAAAACTGACTCCGAGCCGACCAGTCCTTGTTCTAGCCCCTTAATGCCGAGCGCCAGACAGGGTAACAACAAGTACCATCTTTTAACGTCTTTTGGTATGACGCGGCCGGGGATCGAACCCCGGACCTTCCGCTGTCCGGGCGGACGCTCTACCTCTACACCACGGAGGCGGTCTGCGCTCGTAAGAAGTAAAACGAAAAAAAATGTTTTGTGTATTTGTTCTTTAACGCCGCACTCAGCAATATTCCAGCTATATGACGGCGGTCCGTAAATAATCGAGTCTGGACCAGACAAACGAGTGATTGATATCATGAGCATCGATCTACGCAATTGGGATCGATGACATGCATCAACCAAGTCAGCGAGCCTGACCATCCGATCCCGTTAGTCGCCTTTTACGGCACGCATGGGTTGCTGAAGACCTATTCTACCCCGGATCTTCACGGATCCCACGAAAATGTGATCGCGGGATGATATTCTCAGATTTAAAAGGGGCGGTCGGGTAGCCTAGTGGTTAAAGCGTTCGCTCGTCACGCCGAAGACCCGGGTTCGATTCCCGACATGGATACAATGTGTGAAGCCCATTTCTGGTGTCCCCGGACAGTGACAAAAGTCAATATATTACAACTGAAACTAGTGTCGGTAGTCCTTGGAACCTACAACGGTAGTCACATGACCGGGACATATTATCGAAATACCGTTGGTATTTATGGTGCAATGCGGAAAGACGCGAGGAAAAAAATCTTTTTATCATATAATGGGGGCGGTCGGGTAGCCTAGTGGTTAAAGCGTTCGCTCGCCACGCCGAAAACCCGGGTTCGATTCTTGACATGGGTGCAGTGTGTGAAGCCCATTTCTGGTGTCCCACGCCGTGATATTGCTGGAATATTGCTAAAAGCGGCGTAAAACCATAATCACTTACTCATTATCATACAACGTCATTCGAAATACAATCGATATTATATTTACTTAGTGAGCTTAGTGCTGAAGAAAAGCCCGAAGTGATGTAGGTCTTAGACGTTTACCATTTTGGCGAAACCCACGACCACGGTATGGTGCTGACAAACGTAGAATCATGCTCGCGGCGAACCGGGATTCGAACCCACAATCATAGACTTCTGGTGTGCCCAAGGGACGCAACTCTGCACAACGAATTGCGACACCTTAGACGACTGGGCCACCCGTGGCCCGTTATCCATTTAAGGTGTCGACACAATTAGCTCGTCAACTCTACAGAAATGGTGTTTGCCACTTCGTAAAGACTTACTGAAACTGAATGTTCTTCCGAAGCTCAGAAACTGGGAGCTTACTTTCATTATCATGTAAAGATTGACTCAGATCTCTCGGATATGTACTGTGAGTGTGCTGGCAGACCAACGACCATACGCTTGGCGATTTTAAATCTGAGTGTGAGTGAGTGAGTTTGGTTTTACGCCGCTTTTAGCAATATTCCAGCAATATCACGGCGTGGGACACCAGAAATGGGCTTCACACACTGCACCCATGTCAAGAATCGAACCCGGGTTTTCGGCGTGGCGATCGAACGCTTTAACCACTAGGCTACCCGACCGCCCCCATTATATGATAAAAAGATTTTTTTCCTCGCGTCTTTCCGCATTGCACCATAAATACCAACGGTATTTCGATTATATGTCCCGGTCATGTGACTACCGTTGTAGGTTCCAAGGACTACCGACACTAGTTTCAGTTGTAATATATTGACTTTTGTCACTGTCCGACTGACAAATCACTGACCTCATTAATGCGCACATTTCAGGACAACTTGCAATGGTTAGGCTAAAAAATTGACATGTTTCTGTGGCATGGACGCATCATTTTTAATCATGTGCACCAGACGTTTATATTGCGATTTTATAAGCATATTTCCCAACTTCCTGCGTCATATCGACTATCTGTCATCTGTCCACCAGTGCTACATTTCTAGTTAACGGATAAACGAGTGTTCGTCGCGCTCTACGCACTGCGTGTTATGTCTTGGTGCATTATCTAAAACTATCAATAGGTTGTTGAAGTCAGTGTTTGGGGCTATGAATACACGTGCATGACATGGCGCTTCTAGTGTCAGTGAAGAGTACTGATGGAACAAATATCATTCGTCAATGGACGAAAATATTACTTGGAACAAGTTCTTTGATGTTATATCATATACAGAATTGGACGCAGACATTGGCGAATGACCAGACATGCCGTCTCAGTACAGCGTTCTAGATATAGTCGACGACATCTTTGTTACAATTCCAAGCGAAGTACGCCTAAATTAGCTACACCCAGCAACATTCTGTTTACGGATGAAGATAAATTGGAAGCACTTTATAATGTCTTTACTATGTTTCTACAATCCTGTAATCTTGGTGGGCACAAATCAGTTGTAGATATTGCTGCTCTTCAGTTGCCGTGGGCTGACTGACATATGGTGAAATATTGATCAACGCAGATATAATTTTAATGATTATATAGTATTATTATATTATTATATAAAGAATCTCACCCGAGTGTCTTTTGATGGTACATATATCAGCACAAGTGGGGAAACTGCGAGGCTTGCCGAGGATTTTTTCCACTTTTATCAACGAATGTTGATATATGTGATATTAAAAGACACGAGGGTGAGATTACATTTATCATCCAACATTATTCTTCCAACGTTTTCAGTTTGTAGACAGTAATATGCAGTGTCTTAAGTGTAAAAAGTACTGCTTACAGCTTCAGAAGCAGAGCCATTACTGATGTCATTTGATTGTGACGTTATGGTAACCAATGACGTCACAATGGTCTGCAAAGCATTGTGATGCAATTTCATTGCAACGATATCTACAGTGTAGATATCGCTTGATCTCACCCAAGCGATATCTCCCGTGGGAGCCAGTTTTGGATGATAAATTATGATCACCTCCGTACACAACAGAAGAGAGTAGCTGACATGCTTTAATAGTTCTACCAGTGACAATTAAAACACAGTGACAGTGTGAAAACATGTTTAATAAAGTTTGGTTTAATGACATACAAATATAGAGTGGGCCTTTCTCGTTGTATTTTCTTGATAAAAAATAAAATTAAAGCCCTACCTCTCTCTCAGTTGTGAAAAGAATAAGTCTGGGAAACATTTAAATTTTGTGTAGCCTTAGGTTTGTGAAAGATGGGAATACCTTTTTCGACGTGGAATTTATGAATGAGATTTTATTTTAACACTTGACAATTCATATTTCAAACTTTATTTGTGAAAGATGGAAATTTGAAAGCTCTACACCGCTTCAGCCGACTAACGGGATCAGGTGGTCAGGCTCGCTGACTTGGTGGGTGCATGTTATCGTATCTCAATTGCGCAGATCGATGCTCATGATATCAATCACTGGATTGTCTGATCCAGACTCGATTATTTACAGACCGCCGTTATACAGCTGGAATATTGCTGAGTGCGGCGTTAAACAACAAACAAACAAATCCTACTGTTTTGAAAGACTGAAGCCTCATCGTTCTCTTTCTAAAAAGACGACAGTAAACAAACTAAACAAACGCCTCCGTACTTTTATAAAGTATGAAGTTTGAAACTGCCAGAAATATCGAGCGTTTGCGGTTTTTATCTCCTAAAACATGTTAACGAAAGTGAGAAGTGAGATACTTAGTTGATTTTTCGAGCCTTCCATCTTTCCGAAACGTTGTACGGAAGTGAGAAGTTGGAAGCGGCGTTGAAATTTGAAGCTTCAATCTTTCAAACCAGATTTCGGACGTGAGAAGTAGGAAGCGTTGTAGAGCTTTTAACTTTTCCATCTTTCAAACATGAAGTTTTAAAGACGAATTGTCAAGTGTTACCCAGACCGATCAAGACGTTATTTAGCTTGTGTTATTTTTATGGTAAATATCCTGTATTTGGAATAAACATTGTATCTAGCGAGCACAGTACACACTAATCTGCATTAATCACATATACCAGGGAAACATAAAACTGCTTGTGCTGATTACCTATTCAGGTGAGCTACAGTGCCGTGACAGTATTTCTCTAAACATTCATCCACATGTATGCGGTCACGTTCGTAACAGGAACCATGTCATTACTCAACACAACCGTGATCTCAAGTGTTAACGCATGGTATCAATGGGCTTACAAATGAATATAAAAGTCATCTCCGACCAACCTGACAAGGAGAGAGAAAAAGGGTCAGCTTGATGCGGCTTCATTAGTGGATCTGCCGAAGTATCGATTTGCCTTGTTTGACAAAATACGCTTTTGGCGAAGGAAATCCGAAAACATGTCGCCAATGTGTTGTTGCAGTTTCTCATGACATCTTGTTTGTGGAAAAGTCACATAATCTTAATCAAACGCAAGTAACTGAAGCAAGCTATGATCAGACCTATGCTGATAACGAAGTGGATAACTTTCATTGGAATATGGCTGCTTTTGTGGCCATATTGGAAACACGCCATCGTCTCAATCGAGCCATGATGGACACCTAGTAGTCATTATCAATGATGCATTTAATCCTTTTCAAGACACGAGTTACTTATCAAGAGCCTGATCGTGTGTTCGAGTCCCGATTATGATTCTTGCCAGATCATTCCTGTGTTCGACTTTTTTCAAACTAGAAATATAACCCACGATCCAAGTTTTATGGCGCACCTAAGGGACGCAACTCTGCACGGTGTATTGCAACAGCTTTGGCGTAAGACTTAAGGCAACCCTTTCACCTTACGTTTCAGGGGTGAGCGGGTAAACTAACTGTGAGCGTATTACAAAGATATGACTATCTTATTTTGTTCCTCAAATTAAATATCTCTAACAATACAAAATTGCTTCTCGGGTTATCGTGTAACGTGTAATCCCCTGTAGTTTGATGATGGGTGAGTGAGTGAGTTTGATGTAACGCTGCTGTGAACAGCGTTTCACTTATTGCACGGCGCGTTACGACGATGTAGCTGATGGTGGAGGACTAGAAACATATTAATCAAGACGAATCTGGGATTCGAACCCACGATAGTAGCTTTCAGTCTCGCCTAACAGACGCACTCGCAATTGACCTGGCCATCAACACCCTTTGTCTTTTGTTTATTTTGATTATGGAGTGAGTGAGTGAGTTTGGTTTAACGCCGCTTTTAACAGTATTCCAGTTATATCACGGCGTGTCAGCTTGATGTTGGAGGAAAGCCCGAAGTGATGCAGGTCTCAGACGTTTACCACTTCGCTGAAACCCACGAGCATGGGTATGGTGCTGACAAACCTAGAAACATTATTGGGGCGAACCGGGATTCGTACCCACAATCATAGGTTTCTGGCATGCCCAAGGGACGCAACTCTGCACAGCGAATCGCGGCGCCTTAGACGACTGGGCCACCCGTGCCCCTTTTGATTATGGAAATGGTTTTATCACTTTTTTCTCTCATTTTTTTAATGATGATGATGATCATCATCGCCATTGTAAACCAATCTTCAAAGCAATAAAGTCCCTATCATCATAATTAAATCCCTTTGAGCGTAGTTGCCCTGTCCTAGGTTGTCGACATTTTTGACAAATTTCTTGTCCCCAGTACATCAACATGTAGTAACTGGGAAATATAAATACAGTAAACTACGGTTATAACGAACTCAAAGGGACCACAAATTTTAGTTCGTTATAACCGTAGTTCGTTATAAGCATATATACAGCATATATACAGCAAATGTACGTGACCCAAAAAACAGTTCGTTATATCCGCCGGTTTGTTATAAGCGTGTTCGTTATAAACGTAGTTTACTGTAATGTAAACACGTTTGATGTTTCAGAAAACAGCGAATCTGAGCGGTAGGTACACGGACCGTCTCTGGCCAACCGGACATGGCATACTGTATTCAAAGTTTTCTAGATTAGGGTTCGTTAAGCCCACTAAAATTCTAAATTTCAGAAGCGGTGAATATGATCTGAAGTTTCCATTTGACAGGGAACTAAATCTTTTAAAGCTTTGTTGTTTGAATTTTACAAACATAAAGCTACACGTATACGATGTCTTACAATACCACCATTCACACAATTTTAATTTACAACGAGTGCTGTGGCACTGATTATCACCCGGATGTGTGGACAGCCATTAAATACCAACGTTGCTGTCAGAATTGATAATACAATTGTTTCTGCATCAAAACAAAGTATCATCCTATGATGTTTCCGAGGTGGAGTTTACAGAGCCAAACATGCATTTTGGGACGTTTAAGGGTATGGTCAAAAGAAGGTCAAAATTTGATATAATGAGAAAACTGGAACAAATTACCTAAATAATTAACAAACTTTACGGCCATAAATAGATTCGTCAATATGGCTGCTATGACAGTCGGTCGGCATCAAATCCCCTTCAACGAACTAGGGACTAGATGATGCCGTAAGATTGAGGTGAGGTGAAGTTGGGTTTAACGCCGCGTCCAAGATTATTGCACTGGTATAGCGACGTGTGTGTGTGTTTTTTGTTGTTTTTTTGTTTTTTTGTGTGTGTGTGTGTGTGTGTGTGTGTGTGTGTGTGTGGCTGCTTGTACTAGTCCGGACTGATGCCGATTTATAGCGCTAGCCCACTGAGATACCATGCCGAAGTGTAACATGAAAACCCCACTCAGACACAGTATACTGACTCCAGTCCTTGTTTTAGCTCCTTAATGTCGAGCGCCAGGCAAGGTCCGTAAGATTGAGGTCATGCTATATTTCTTGAACTGAAGGGGAAATTCATGGCTGGAAAATCGACAATAGCCGTCGTAAACCTTGTTACAGACAATGCCACCATTCAAATTTATATGGACAGATAAGACACATGCTATCGTTTCTCAGTTGAACTTTGATTTTCAACTCTACAAATATAACCTGGCATTGTTGGTAGAAATAAGGTCATCAGTCTTTCTGAAACTGAAGTTAAACGTTTACGCAACGTTTATAATTTTGTATTGGCCATTTCTAGTGGGGTTTAGTTTGAAAATAAACAGGATCTAAAATCATCACAGTGTGTATATGACCGACTGCTGGCGTTTTTCTCTTTTCAAACCTTTGGAATCAATGTTTTTGAAGACATGAGTACAAGTAGGTCCTTTGATATAGCGGATATCAAGACACCATTGACGCCAAGAGGTCCAAATGTCATCTTGGATCACGAAACGGTGCCTCATTCGTGCCTTTTACAACTGCTCTGTGTTTAATTTTGTTCTTCTTGTTAATGAAAAATGTCAGTCATTTGAACATTTGCGATAAATTTCAAATTCTCATTTCAAAATTTTTTCCCAAATTTGTTCATTTAGTCGACCGAACTGTCGCTTATCAAACCTCATCCCATTACAATACGCGGCGTTGGTAGTAGACATTCGCTCCCAGATCAGATACATTATTCTGGCGAGAAGATTAAAGCCATTTGTGACGGTCTCATTGATCCGGTAGTGCGAGAAGGTTAACGTGCGAGAGCTGATGGAGTGATGCTGCTGCTCTCAGGAACAAGAACAAAGCAAGAACAATTATTCCAAAGAAAAAAATCAAACGGCGTTTCAGCTCAACTTTATATAAAATGGAAACCCGTCAATTCGAACTCTCGATATAACAGTTAAGACGTCGGGATGCCATTGGGTCTCCTCACTCACTCTCTCACTTACTCACTCACTCACTCACTCACTCACTCACTCATGCACTCGTTATTACACTATCTCTTCCCAGTTTCATGCTATACAGGCGCTGGTCTAGTTTTACTGACTTCTACACTGCTGGGCAAAAGGAAGTACACCATGTTGCGCTAGAAATGAAACAAACAAAAAATGGTCATTCGATGATGATGTATTTGCTGCTGGTATCATAGGCGGTATAAAATACATGACGTTGCAGAGTTTCAGCGACTATTTTCAGCCTAGTAACGTTTTGAAAACGATTGTATTTGTCAAATTCAATGTGTGTACCCTTCCTTTCGTCCGGCAGTTTATATTATAATATCTGCACTACGTCTCGATCTTCTGATTAATCCATATATTCTCGAGGTAATAAAGTTTCCATGTATAATTTCAATATCAAGTATGAAACACAAGATAAGTGTTTAATGTAAAGAAAAAGAAGCCGCGTGTTTAAATAACAGACCATTACACAAAAGACGCTGGGCGATGACGTCTTCATAATCTGCAAGGTGTACGACTCATATTTACCCACTCAGTTTCTACTTACTACAAAAACGAAATCTTAAAGTTAAAAAAGTTAAAAGTTAAAAAAGGCACTTCGATAGCAGAACGGATGTTTTGAGAGGCATGCCTGTCAGGTTTCGGATGTGAATGTTATGTCATACGACAACAAGGTCATATACAAACTTAATTTTGGATCCGAACGCTGTCTGTTTTTTCATGCCATTATTGATAACCTTTTATTCAATTTGCAAAATAGTGTCAAAAATAAAATTACATAACGTCCACAATGAGATACATGACGTCCCTCAAACAACATCAAGGCGTCCCACTGTCGAGAAAAAATGAAAAATTGTCAAAAAACATCTCTTATCATGTCCTAAGGGGGTGGTGTTATTGACTGAAGGAAGATGACTAACGTTTTTTAGATGAATAAAATGTATGGAGCATTGTCTGTTTGCAGTGTCATAAATTAGTCATATTTCCCCAGTGATACGGTTGGAGATAGCGTATAACTGCATCCAGCATACTCAGACGCCTCAGTTGGTGGAGAGCAATTATGGCCCTCGTTTAGTTTTATCGATGAGTGACCTTGAGGTATTTTATGTGCGTAATGTCACAGAGCATCACGTGGGCCGGGGTCACTGTTCATCGTAGGGGGTCGGAGATGTAAGAGTGTGTGGGGTCATAGGGGATGGGAGGAAGGGGGGTTGGACATTGATGAGGAGTTTGGGCAAAAAGGGTCGAGTAATAACGATGAACTAGATAGCTTTGATCACAGATCAAATTAGCAGTGTAGTCAAAGGTTGCTGCCGACTGTCGAGTTCGGCGAGCATCATCACCGAGGATGCTGGAATCTGTAGTTTGTGATAAATATTTCGTGAAACACTCCTTTTTCCGTCATTGATTATCATTCATTTCCAGGTGAGTGAGGGGAGGTGAAATGAGGTTTAATGTCGCGTTCAATGTTATTGCCCTTATATAGCGTGCACCAGTACTTGTGTTAGCCCCTTAATGCCGAGCGCCAGGCAGGGTAACAACAAGTACCATCTTTTAACGTCTTTTGGTGCGACGCGGTCGGGGATCGAACCCCGGACCTTCCGCTCTCTGGGCAGACGCTCTACCACTAGACCATGGAGGCGGTCCTAAGGTGAGTGGGTGTTGAGACTGTTTTTAAAAAATATTTTGTTAGTTAAATACATATGGGTTTTTTCACAAATACAAGATCAATACTTACTATAGGGTATATTATCATGACAAAAAGCTTCTCCTTGACAAGACCCCGCAGGCATCCTGGGACAACTGATATCACACGAAACTAAAGAGATGATTTAAAGCTGACAAATTAGACGAACTAAAAGTGATAGAATAAAGAGACGAACTAAAGTAAAAGAGTGAGTGAGTTGGGTTTTACGCCGCTTTTAACAATATTCCAATTATATCGCGGCGTGTCAGCTTAATGTGGGAGGAAAGCCCGAAGTGATGCAGGTCTCAGACGTTTACCACTTCGGTGAAACCCACGAGCACGGGTATGGTGCTGACAAACCTAGAAACATAATCGGGGCGAACCGGGATTCCAACCCACAATCATAGGTTACTGGCATGCCCAAGGGACGCAACTCTGCACAGCGAATCGCGGCGCCTTAGACGACTGGGCCACCCGTGCCCCCAAAGTAAAAGAACTATAGCAACAGTATAAATGCAACGAACTAAAGTGGTGAACAATAGCGAATAATCGCCACATGTTGATGATCACCGACCTCGATTATCCAGTGTGTTTTATTTCTATTCTATGACGATTCATACTCTGATCTCCATCTCCATCTCCATCTCCAGCTGCCTATCGAAAACCCAGCACAGACCTTCTCTCGTCTGTGAGCTTGTAGTCAAAAACCAATACAAATAACTCTCCTAAACGAAAGTACCGCGTAGATCTAATAACAGAATCGAGGCGTGATGGGAGCGATCCCTTATGTAATGAAATGAGAATACCGCTGTAAATGAATCTTTTTCGCAGGAAAAGCTGTTTCCCTTAGGAATACGATTGGGGAGTGAAGTCCTGGCAAGTGATGATGGTAGTGGATGGGAGGGTGGGAGAGGGGGGATGGGGGGTCAGACAACTTGAGACTTGAGACAGCGAAAGAGGGCGGCCGCCAACAAAAAATATTCACAACTATCTATGATTATGTAGGAACTGGTTATTTATTATACGGGAGCAGCATTTATTTGGGGACCTTGGAAAAATGTTGCGTGTGAGGATGAAGGTTAGATGGATGCTGACGCCGATGAAATGAGACAGGTCTGAGAAATGGTTTAGGGATAGTCTGAGTAAGTGAGTATGGTTTTACGCTGCTTTTAGCAATATTCCAGCAATATAACGGCGGGGGACACCAGAATTGGGCTTCACACGTTGTACCCAATCCATCCCGGTGCTTCGGCGTTTAAATACTGATCCAACTTTAAACAATAAGAAACTAAACGAATCCGTGACTCCGTGCGCGGCTTTAACAGTATTTCAGTAATATACGTACCGTATTCGACGTAATAAGCGCCCTGCTCTAATAAACGCCCACGGCGATATTTGCTCATATATTGGCTAGTGAACAATCCCAATTAGCACCCCTTCCGATTGATTAATGAACACAAGACTTATTTATTCGCGTATAATACGCACTCGTGCGTTATATGCACACTTAATTATGGGCAATTAAATTCTGGAAAAATATATCTGTCGTACATAAACATTTCAGGCTGTCAGTATAAACCACGAAATTTATCTTTCAACTCAAGTTTTCTTTTCACCCAAATAACATTCTAATTTTGAGAGCGCCCTGGGCGCTTATTACGTCGAATACGGTATCTGTTATCTTTGACGGCACGACAAGGGGCGCAACTCTGCACTGTAAGTGAAATCCGCGCCCCTATTACATCCGAAAAAAGGTAAATATTTTAAAATATCAGTATGCATGCATGCTTGTCTTGGGAACCGAGAGCTAATGTTTTGTGTATATGATGTACACCATAATATTTATTGCATATGGTTTCTTTAGATTGATTGGTAATAACACTGCCGTTTGTCAACAGTTTCATAAGGTGTTCTGAGTGGTTGTATACTCACCAACACCTTCGTCGATGTCGGGGTTGGTGAGGTCAATGAACCTGGACTCAAACATGGCTGTCTGCAGATGATGGACCCCGTACCACACAACCGACCAGATATAAAGAGACTGAACCAGCACCGGCGAGAACTGGGGTTGAGGCCTGCGGAATCGGGATATCCCAGCTTCTGTCGAGAGGAAAAAATAGATACATTGTTGAAAGACCTGCGAGATCGAGATATACCAGCTTCTGTCGAGAGGAAAAAATAGCTATATTGTTGAAAGACCTGCGAGATCGGGATATCATCGCTTCTGTCGAGAGGAAAAAAATAGATACATTGTTGAAAGACCTGCGAGATCGGGATATCCCAGCTTCTGTCGAGAGGAAAAATAGATACATTGTTGAAAGACCTGCGAGATCGGGATATCATCGCTTCTGTCGAGAGGAAAAATAGATACATTGTTGAAAGACCTGCGAGATCGGGGTATCCCAGCTTCTTTCGAGAGGAAAAATAGATACATTGTTGAAAGACCTGCGAGATCGGGATATCCCAGCTTCTGTCGAGAGGAAAAATAGATACATTGTTGAAAGACCTGCGAGATCGGGGTATCCCAGCTTCTTTCGAGAGGAAAAATAGATACATTGTTGAAAGACCTGCGAGATCGGGGTATCCCAGCTTCTTTCGAGAGGAAAAATAGATACATTGTTGAAAGACCTGCGAGATCGGGATATCCCAGCTTCTGTCGAGAGGAAAAATAGATACATTGTTGAAAGACCTGCGAGATCGGGATATCCCAGCTTCTGTCGAGAGGAAAAAATAGATACATTGTTGAAAGACGTGCGAGATCGGGATATCCCAGCTTCTGTCGAGAGGAAAAATAGATACATTGTTGAAAGACCTGCGAGATCGGGATATCCAAGCTTTAGTCGAGAGGAAAAATAGATACATTGTTGAAAGACCTGCGAGATCGGGATATCCCAGCTTCTGTCGAGAGGAAAAATAGATACATTGTTGAAAGACCTGCGAGATCGGGATATCCCAGCTTCTGTCGAGAGGAAAAATAGATACATTGTTGAAAGACCTGCGAGATCGGGATATCCCAGCTTCTGTCGAGAGGAAAAAATAGCTATATTGTTGTAAGACCTGCGAGATCGGGATATCCTCGCTTCTGTCGAGAGGAAAAAATAGATACATTGTTGAAAGACCTGCGAGATCGGGATATCCCAGCTTCTGTCGAGAGGAAAAAATAGATACATTGTTGAAAGACCTGCGAGGTCGGGATATCCAAGCTTCTGTCGAGAGGAAAAATAGATACATTGTTGTAAGACCTGCGAGATCGGGATATCCCAGCTTCTGTCGAGAGGAAAAATAGATACATTGTTAAAAGACCTGCGAGATCGGGATATCCCAGCTTCTGTCGAGAGGAAAAAATAGCTATATTGTTGAAAGACGTGCGAGATCGGGATATCCTCGCTTCTGTCGAGAGGAAAAAATAGATTCATTGTTGAAAGACGTGCGAGATCGGGATATCCCAGCTTCTGTCGAGAGGAAAAAATAGATACATTGTTGAAGACCTGCGAGATCGGGATATCCTCGCTTCTGTCGAGAGGAAAAATAGACACATTGTTGAAAGACCTGCGAGATCGGGATATACTGGCTTCTGTCGAGCGGGGAAATAGTTTAACATAAATATGTCCCACTCATACAGTGTATACTGACTACGAGCCCACCAGTCGTAGCCAGGGTAACAATAAATACAATCTTTTAACGTATTTTGTTACGACGTTGCAGGGGATCGAATCCCGGACCTTCCGCAGACGCTCTACCACTAGACCACGGAGGCTGTCTTTCTGTTGAGAGACAGAGAGAGAGAAAAAAATAGATACATTGTTGAAAGACCTGCGGAATCGGGATATCCATACTTCTGTCAAGCGGTAAAATAGAAACGCCAGTGAAAGCATTGCGGGATCGGGATATTCCGGCTTTAGCAGGAAAAAGATTTAGATAAATTGTTGAAATGCCTGCGAAATCAAGATATTTAGATTCGTAAGGAGAAGACAATATGACATATTTAAAAAAAAATCAAAATCAGAATATTCCGTTCCGACTATGCATTATTGAATCGGAACAAATCCAGTTTCTGTCAACGGGAAATGAAGGCATATTTACACCTTGAGAATATTTTAGATGCTTCTACCAGCTCCAAAAACTTTACCAAAAACATTCAACACATCCAAGTAAACAGTTAGCTGTGGTCTATAGTCAGGAAAACAAAGTTTATATCAAACAACTTGGCGGGGCAACTAGCCCTGCTCTGTCCTCACCGCTATCTTCCAAAACCATATAGTTTGTTTGTTTGTTTGTTTGTTTGTTGTTTAACACCGCCGTCAGCAAAATCCCAGATATATGACGGCGATCTGTAAATAATCGAGTCTGGACCTGACAATTTAGTGGTTGACATCGTGAGCATCTATCTACGCAATTGAGATACCAAGTCAGCCAGCCTGACCACCCGATCCATTTGGTCGTCTCTTACGTCCAACATGGGTTGCTGGGGACCTATATCTCTACCCGGGGTTCCCACCCGTCCAGTAACCATGCAGCTTTTGTACATCCGCCAATTGAAATGGAAAGAATACTTACTAGAAAACACGGATGAGTCACGTCCCTACCATGGTATTCAAAGTATACATCAGTGTGACTCGTTATTGTTTTCTGGTTCAACTCGACTCCACTCAAATAATGTACGATATTATTCCAAGAGAAAGTGAGTATGGTTTTACGCCGCTTTAAGCAATATTCCTGCAATATCACGGCGGGGGACACCGGAAATTGTACCCATGTCGGGTCACACATTGTACCCATGTCGGGAATCGAACCCGGGTCTTCGGCGTGACGAGCGAACGCTTTAACCACTAGGCTACCCGGCCGCCCCCATTTTATGATAAAAAGATTATCTTCCTCGCATCGTAATTACCATATATAATTACCAAGAGGATTTGGATTATATGTCCCGGGTCATGTGACTACCGTTGTAGGTTCCAAGGACTACCGAGACTAGTTTCAGTTGTAATATATTGACTTTTGTCACTGTCCGACAGACAAATCACTGACCTCATTAATGCGCACATTTCAGGACAACTTGCAATGGTTAGGCTAAAAAATTGGACATGTTTCTCTGGCATGGACGCATCATTTTTAATCATGTGCACCAGACGTTTATATTGCGATTTTATAAACATATTGCCCAACTTCCTGCGTCATATCGACTATCTGTCATCTGTTCACCAGTGCTACATTTCTAGTTAACGGATAAACGAGTGTTCGTCGAGCTCTACGCATTGCGTGCCCTGTCTTGGTGCATTATGGAGAACTATTAATAGGTTGTTGAAGTCAGAGTTTGGGGCTATACACGTGCATGAAATGGCGCTTCTAGTGTCAGTGAACGGTACTGATGGACAGAACCTTATTCCAAGAAGTGTTTGGGAATTTAAAGCAGGTTCTAACATCAGTACCGGTCTCTGTCAGAACGTGCCCGCAGGAGAGAACCGGCAGCTACATGTATGCAATAGAAAACAGTAGAGGTCGGTCAGTTGAAACAATGCATGAATCACTGGATTGTCTGGTCCAGACTCGATTATTATTAATACAGGCCGCCGTCATATGGCTGGGATATTGCTGCGTGCTGCGTCGAACAACAAACAAACCAACAAATAAATTAAGCAAACAATTATTGCTGCGTGCGGCGTCGAACAAACAAACAAACAAATAAATTAAGCAAACAAATATTGCTACGTGCGGCGTCGAACAAACAAACAAATAAATTAAGCAAACAAATATTGCTGCGTGCGGCGTCGAACAACAAACAAACAAATAAACAAATAAAACAAACAACTTGGCGACTCAGTCCTCACGATGAACGTCAACTTCACATAATGAGAAATGAAAATGATGTTCAGATAATGGACTTGGGTTTAAGTGATTAATCCAGGGGACTATGCCTTTTGAGATGCATGAATAACGTACTTCTGTTTTGACTATGGTCACGTTTGACTACATGATACTTAGGTACACAATCGCCGTTTCTATCTGACACCGCAAACCCAGGAGGGATGACAACCTCGACATGTTTTCCATTAGCATCAACGTAAAGTTGAAATGATTTAGTCCTAAGCCATCAACTTCAAGACCGACTTCATGTCTGCAGTTACTTGATATACTGTTAAAATCCTCCGCTACAAAAGAAAGACGATATAGGTTTAGGTTTCGTCTGCCCGTCAGTGTGTCAGACTTCAATGGGGACTTCGAAAACCGTGATCGAAAAAATATATATATTTCAGAGTTATTGTCCTTGTTTGATCTTTTGCACATGATGACAATGGGGGAAGAATTACTCAGAAACCACTCTGGATGCAAGGATGACATTTAGCATGTATATTAAAGTGAGTGTGAGTGAGTTGGGTTTAACGCCGCTTTTAACAGTATTCCAGTCATATCACGGCGTGTCAGCTTAATGTTGGAGGAAAGTCCGAAGTGATGCAGGTCTCAGATGTTTACCCTTTCAGTGAAACCCACGGGCACGGGTATGGTGCTGACAAACCTAGAAACAGAATCGGGGCGAACCGGGATTCGAACCCACAATCTTAGGTTTCTGGTGTGCCCTAGGGACGCGACTCTGCACAGCGAATCGCGGCGCCTGAGACGACTGGGCCACCCGTGCCCCCGTTAATATGTGACTACATGTACTTTAGAGTTATCATAGGAAATTGTACTTACTTCTCAACTTAACACAATTCCCCCCTGTTCATGAAATAATGTATAAGGGAAACAACTCTGCACAGCGAATCGCGGCGCCTTAGACGACTGAGCCACTCGTGCCCCCACATATATATTAAAGGGATGAATGTGTTGATAGTAAATTCATGTTTCACAGAGTTATGACCTCTGTTTTATCTTTTGAACGCGGTGCACAGTAACACCAATTTCTCTTAAACTACTATATATGACATTTTTGAATACGTGCATATGCTATAAAGTTTGAAAACTGACATCAAAACTTGACATTTTACAGAGTTATGCTCCTTGATTTGTTTTTTAGCATAAGCTTTACTGAGGGTAGGGTACGTTTCAAGAGCATAACTTATAAAAAGATTATTATATAAAATCAATTTATCTTTTCCTTTTCCGAGGCGACAAGTTCAATATAGAGTAGGGCGTTTTAATCTGGAGCAAAACCTTTCATTATTTCTGCATAAAATTTAGCAAATGTATTAGGCTGTTTAAGACTGGTGGCTATCGCTTTCACAGAAATCAAAACTATTTATTTACAACTGGAAGCATGTGAGGATGGATCACCCTATCTTTTCGTTTAAATTACAGTTTCAATTTTATAAAGAACTCGCACATTGTGTTTTGTACAACTACTTCAATGGGATGTGTTCATATAGCAGACAATGGGTTAATCTTAACAGTATTTCCTTTATATCACGTGTCATCTTGAACATCTTAAAGGAAGTAGGGGCGGTCGGGTAGCCTAGTGGTTAAAGCGTTCGCTCGTTACGCCGAAGACCCGGGTTCGATTCCCGACATGGGTACAATGTGTGAACATTTCCGCCGTGATATTGCTGGAATATTGCTAAAAGCGGCGTAAAACATCACTCACTCACTCACTCTTGCAGGAAGTCATCGAGAGGTCATTTATTACTCGAAAAAACTGTTTGTGAGAAACGTTTAACCAAGATACTGTTTTGATGTCTGGCTTTACATAGGGACAGGTCCCGGAGATGTGTTAAGCATGCCACTTGGAATCCAGCATGCGCTACCTCAGTGCGGGCTACGGGACGAGGCTCTAACGATTACCACGTGTTACTTCAAGTATGCCATCCTTTTTAGATGACTCACTGACTATCTTTACTGTTGGAGGAAAGCACGTCGTTTCCTGGATCCGAACATAGGTATGTTGCAAACAAACCAAGAATCAAAATCAGGGTTAATTTGGGATTCGAACCCAGAATCAGTGGATGGCACGGATGAGAGTTGAAACTGTAAAAGCGAAATTGACTGAAACTCCCTGAAAGGAATTACAAATATTAAACATTAGCATTTTACGACATCACGTGTTATGGTCAACTTCCGGCGTACTCTACCCGACATTCTCCGTTGCCATGCCCTCTGCTTCCGGAGCATCGTCTCGTCCAGTGATTGGTTGCGGCGCTTGCCGTAGTCCAGTGGGAGGGGCCAGGGGATCTTGGTCTTGGGCAGGAAGGCGATGGTTGAGACGAGCATGGGGACGATGCCAATGGTGAGAAACATGAAGGAGGTCTGGATGTTGACACCGATGAAATGAGACAGCTGTAACAGAACGCTTTGTTGGTTTAATGGTTTGGTCTAATAGCAGTTACGTTTTGAAAAAAATAACAAAATGGCCGGTTCCTGATGAACAATTTAATATATCCATCTGACTCGATACTTTCTTATCTCTACGAGTGTACTACAACTACTACTACTACTACTACTACTACTACAACTAATAATAATGAAATGCAGATTATGGAATGAGTGAGTGAGTGAGTGAGTATGGTTTTACGCCGCTTTTAGCAATATTCCAGCAATATCACGGCGGGGGACACCAGAAATGGGCTTCACACATTGTACCCATGTCGGGAATCGAACCCGGGTCTTCGGCGTGACGAGCGAACGCTTTAACCACTAGGCTACCCGACCGCCCCGATTATGGAATGAATTTAATGAGACTGTCCAATACATTGTCAGTGGATGCCCATCTTAAGCGACATGATGGAGTGGCTCGCCATGCTTGTGTGTGTGTGTGTGGGGGGGGGGCCTGAGCTGAGGATGAGCATAACCAGCCTGACTGTGGCAGGATCACCCAAACCCTCTTTGGTTTCACTTATTTATTTTATAATATTAACTTTATATTTTAAATAATGATAATTATAACAACCTTAATAACAACAACAATAATAATAATCATCATCATCATCATCATCATCATCATAATCATCATCATAATCATCCAAAAGATATCCTTGAAATATCTGTCTTGTTTTGGGGTAGTTCATAGTGACACAAAATAATATCATCCAAATGTCAATACATGTAAGAGACGCTGACTCGCATCAACAGTGGTGAAGGTCAACCGCATTATGAAATCATTCAGTAAATCAAACAGACTCGGGCTTGTTCCAAAATAAATACCGCTTATATCCCATTCCGAGATATACTAAAGTTGGAACTATGTGAATATTTTCAAAACTTGAACAGACAAAAGGGATAGATTTAGTTCACATTCGGCCTTGAAACACAAGAAGGCGCTGTCAAGTTGCCACCAAGAGCAACAGGTCGTGACGCTCGTACGCCACTACTTCGCGCTCGTAACCATCTTTCAGATCAGAGAGAGGGGCTTGCAGTATTGATTACTATAAGCCTCTTGCAGGCGTAGGTCAATGATTCATGAATCTTTTATGAACGAAATGAATCAGTTACAAACCTCATGTTTCAATCCATCTTTAAAGGGGTATTGTTTGCTTTTGTTTTAATCCCTATATTGCAACCTCTTTCCTGCAAAATAACATGCCATGGCGCCTGTGGATGTCTGTGTTTTCATCTGTGTGATAACCAGATTAATATCACCTCGTTAACTCGATGTTCTGGGGACTGTCGAGTTAGTTTGAGACAAGCGATATTAGAACATATTGCCTTGTTAAAGGACAAGTTGACGGGGTCATAAGGCTATTTCAGTTTAAACGATGTATCGAGATAAAGTGATTATTGACCGAGTGTGTTTCTGTGTCATAAATATAATATATTAGGAATAAAACTCGCATCTTCCGCGCCTTTGTCGAATATCTGCCGAAACCGATCACAAAGGGCGTAGGTGGCACGGGTGGCCCAGTCGTCTAAGGCGCCGCAACTCGCTGTGCAGACTTGCGTCCCTTGGGCACCCCAGAAACCTATGATTGTGGGTTCGAATCCCTGTTCGCCCCGATTATGTTTCTAGGTTTGTCATCACCATACCCGTGCTCGTGGGTTTCACCGAAGTGGTAAAGACCTACATCACTTCGGGCTTTCCTCCCACATTAAGCTGACACGCCTTGATATAACTGGAATAAACCCAACGGCGGCGTTAAACCCAACTCACTCACTCACTCACTTCACAGGGCGTAAAAAGCAAAATAGGGACACCAGGTGTTCGCGAAAGGGCAATCAAGTCCTGCAAAACATATGATGAAAGAAGAAAATCTCTTGATTAAACTAGGGAAATCCTGATAGTCGGAGGATTTGGAAACCAATAAGTCATGCGACAGCCTTCATGAAAAAATCGCCACATCGTTTGAGGAGACTTGGCACAATTACTTGTCCCGAGTCATGTGACCTGCGCGTGACAAACTGACGCGATCTCGGCCAGCTCGACTGCTTTATTCAGCTCACGGCAGGCTGCACTCGGCGGACTTCGGTTTTTTTCGGGATTTCAAACAACGTTCTCTTTCTCGGTGCATGTGTGACTATTTTAAATGTGTTTAAATTGTTTTTGATTTGATGCTAAAACACCATTTTTAATAAATAAACATCGTTGTACTTGTTGCTACATTTAATTTAAAGAATTTATGTTAAGATACCTTAAAACAAAGCTCAAAGAATTCACAGAAGGTATGTCAATGTCACGCTTAATATACAAACGTTTTGCCGGAATATGACTGTGTTTCATTATTTGCATCTTCTAATATGAGTATGAAAGTATAAATTATATATGGACTGAATGTTAAAAGGACACGCATACATTCCAGTGGCAGCTCTTTAAAATAGTCGTCTAAGGCGCCGGGCATGCCAGAAACCTATGATTGTGGGTTCGAATCCCGGTTTGTCCCGATTATGTTTCTAGGTTTGTCAGCACCATATCCGTGCTTGTGGGTTTCACCGAAGTGGTAAACGTCTGAGACCTGCATCACTTCGGGCTTTCCTCCCACATTAAGCTGACATGCCGTGATATAACTGGAATACTGTTAAAAGCGGCGTTAAACACAACTCACTCACTCACTCTTTAAAATAGCTTAATATATATTGATAATTGACGTCAAATACTCTGTGTGGCAAATTCGATGCAAATACATATTGCGCGGAAATATTCATTTTCTATTCAATCACTGTCCGTAATCCATTCATGTACTTTTACCGTTATTTTGTCTTTGACGCCCAATGGAATCTGTTTCGTGGGATAAAATAAACTGTTTTTTCTCTGGCGTTGACGTCGTATATTAAGCTGGCGCCATGTATATGTTATGCCGCTGACTGAAGAGAAGATTCCTTGTACTTCTTCGACGGATGAAGGAGTAACACGCACCCGCTATTAGCAGGGATCACTATCAGTTTCTTCTTCAGTCCCTGTCTCCTGTGCATAAGCGAGATTCTCAGATATTTAAGGCCGGGTTTAAGACCTTGTTTTGTTCAACGAACTGAGTCAAGAGGTTTAATAAGGCAAGGGCCCGGTCACACAAAGCGACTTTAATTCTCATTTCTCTCAGAGACCCACGAAACTCTCGCGCGACTTGGATTTCATATTAATAGAACACACACTAGCGACAGTCGTGGACCTAATATAGTTCTTCAATTCGTTTCCGTTTGTCATCAAATCATAGTGTATAGCTAGGGTCTGTCAAGACAGAATAACCTGTCTTCTAAAATCTCCGGGAACTACATTACAGTGTTCGGGGTACGATGATGGTAATCAACCACGTGACCCACCCTGGTGACCAGAGCCATCGCAGCGGAGTTGGTGGACCAATTATATCTCCACGGGGGTGTCAGCACCATGCAGGTCCGCTAGACAGGTACGACAACACAGGTACGACAACCCAGGTACGACAACACAGGTACGACAACACCGGTACGACAACACAGGTACGACAACACAGGTCCGACAACACAGGTACGACAACACAGGTCCGACAACACAGGTACGACAACACAGGTCCGACAACACAGGTACGACAACACAGGTCCGACAACATAGGTACGACAACACAGGTCCGACAACACAGGTACGACAACACAGGTCCGACAACATAGGTACGACAAGACAGGTACGGCAAAACATGTTCGACATCAGGTCCGACAACACAGGTACGACAAAACAGGTACTGCATCAGGTCCGACAACACAGGTAAGACAACACAGGTACGACAAAACAGGTCCGGCAACACAGGTACGACAAGACAGGTACGACAAAACAGGTACGACATCAAGTCCGACAACACAGGAACGACAACACAGGTACGACAAAACAGGTCCGGCAACACAGGTACGACAAGACAGGTACGACAAAACAGGTACGACATCAGGTCCGACAACACAGGTACGACAAAACAGGTCCGGCAACACAGGTCCAGCAACACAGGTACGACAAAACAGGTATGACATCAGGTCCGACAACACAGGTACGCCAAAACAGGTAAGACAACACAGGTACGACAAAACAGGTACGACATCAGGTCCGACAACACAGATAAGACAACACAGGTACGACAAAACAGGTCCGGCAACACAGGTACGACAAGACAGGTACGACAAAACAGGTACGACATCAAGTCCGACAACACAGGTACGACAACACAGGTAGGATAAAACAGGTACGACATCAGGTCCGACAACACAGGTCCGGCAACACAGGTACGACAGGTACGACAAAACAGGTACGACATCAGGTCCGACAACACTAGGTAAGATAACACAGGTCCGGCAACACAGGTCCAGCATTACAGATACGACAAAACAGGTACGACAAAACAGGTACGACATCAGGTCCGACAACACAGGTAAGATAACACAGGTCCGGCAACACAGGTCCAGCATTACAGATACGACAAAACAGGTACGACATCAGGTCCGACAACACAGGTACGACAAAACAGGTACGACATCAAGTCCGACAACACAGGTACGACAACACAGGTAGGATAAAACAGGAACGACAACACAGGTACGACAAAACAGAACCGACAAAACAGGTACGACAACACAGGTACGATAAAACAGATCCAACAAAACAGCTACGACAACACATACGACATCACAGGTACGACAAAACAGGTACGACATCAGATCCGACAAAACTCCGGTCTGGAGTTTACCATCCGAGGTCCATAAATAACAGCTCTAAACAAGTCCAAATGTAAATATGAACGCCGTTGTCATAATGATCGAAAAGGCAGTCCACTTGAATGCACTTGAGACACACGAAGCCTCTACAAAACACTATCTTGCAGGTTGTCAACATTTTCCAAAGTATTTGTGGATGTTGTATATTTTCTTAGGAGGATTTGTCTAATAAAGGTATGGTCTTTGGTCATCACACCTTGAACTGCACAAACACGACCAATTGCTTACGGAGGGCGACTCACAGACTAACTTGTAGTGCGGTCAAGCTTGAAACTTATCAATCAAACAACGCGTTATTTAAGCATCGTGAAGTCCACTAGCTCAGCTTTCATCCCCCAGACCAGCCTGGGAATACATGATGATCCTGTAGTAGATGTCGCTCTTCCCCACACTGCACCGGTTACAGCGTCAGGGCCTGGACAGGGCATTGCTACTGGACCCTTGTGATTGTCTACCGTTAACGTTTGATGTCAATCTCATTAAAATCAGATATTAGTTCTCCCTACTGCTCAACAAAGATCTGAGGACATCGCATTACGGACCACATCAGAACGACTCTTTATCCGAACGTCGCTTACCAGATCGGGAAAGTGACAGTCGAAATGTGTTTTCTTGAATGCCTAATAGCAAATTAATAGCCGAGAATGTATAGCAGTACCTCATTACTTTTTTAAGGTTTTGGAAAGTCTCCTCCGTTGAACTTCCAATATTTTATTGCACTAAAGCGACAGATAGACGATGATTTTGACGGAATCTGTCACAAAGCCCGCAACTGTCGTTCGGAATACCCAATATAAACTTTTTCGAGGTAAACCTATTGCAACATAATCGCAATAGTAAATTCAACTTTCGTTGTACTATTGAAAAGATATCACAGTAAGGTGTTATACTGTACTAATACTATTGCAACATTATCACAATAATGTTTTTAACTGTCGTAATTTCAATTGCAACATTGTCACAATCGCGTGTTTAACTATCACAATACTATTGAAACATTATTACAATAGTGTGTTTAACTATCACAATACTATTAAAACACTGTCACAATCGTGTGCTTAATTATCGTAATACTAATGAAACATAATTACAATAGTGTGTTTAACTATCATAATACTATTGAAACATTATCACAATAGTGTGTTTAACTATCATAATACTATTGAAACATTGTCACAATCGCGTGTTTAACTATCACAATACTATTGAAACATTATTACAATAGTGTGTTTAACTATCACAATACTATTAAAACACTGTCACAATCGTGTGCTTAATTATCGTAATACTAATAAAACATAATTACAATAGTGTGTTTAACTATCATAATACTATTGAAACATTATCACAATAGTATGTTTAACTATCATAAAACTATTGAAACATTGTCACAATCGCGTGTTTAACTATCACAATACTATTGAAACATTATTACAATAGTGTGTTTAACTATCACAATACTATTAAAACACTGTCACAATCGTGTGCTTAATTATCGTAATACTAATAAAACATAATTACAATAGTGTGTTTAACTATCATAATACTATTGAAACATTATCACAATAGTGTGTTTAACTATCATAATACTATTGAAACATTATTACAATAGTGTGTTTAATTATCGAAATACTTTTGAAACATTGTTACAATCATGTGCTTAATTATCGTAATACTACTGAAACATTATTACAAGAGTGTGTTTTACTATCATAATACTATTGCAACATTATCACAATAGTGAGTTTAATTATCGTAATACTATTGAAACATTGTCACAATCGTGTGTTTAACTATCATAATACTATTGCAACATTATCACAATAGTGAGTTTAATTATCGTAATACTATTGAAACATTATTACAAGAGTGTGTTTAATTATCGTAATACTATTGAAACATTATTACAATAGTGTGTTTAACTAATGAAATAGTATTACAATATTACCACAACAGTGTTTGTAACTATCGTAATACTATTGCATATGTATGACAATAAGATTTTTAACTGTCGTAATACCGTTGCAACAATATCGCATAGGAAAACAGTAAGGTGTTTAACATATATAAACTCAACATTGTTAAACTGGCATATTCTCGAACACGTTACCGAAATCTGGGACAACCAAACGTATGACAACTCTGATGAACTTGAACAGATCCAACTGGAAGCAGCTGGAATAGTCACTGATCGTCATCCATGTTTGGAGACACTATCGATAAGACGTAAAGCTAAACAAAGTGTGTACAACTTATGACCAGCTTAACTGAATTACCCTTTGCCATCAGGAGTAGCCACCATTAGCCGCTATAATCTTAGAAGTAGGCACTATAAAAACATTCCACGGTTCCTGGAACTGTTCCTTACCAGCACTCTTTTATGCCAGACACACTTGCATTATTGAAGAGCTTTCTCTCGAATGTTGACTTTCTTTCATACTTTCATGTTCGGAAAGTTGTGTTAAACCAGAAGTCCATGTACCTCCGTGTTAAATAAATGTTATCGGGTGATAGAAGAGCAAATATACTTAAAACCCCTCTAGGGCATCCCTGTACTGAATGCAGATGCTGTGTTTAAAGCCAGTATCTCAAGATACTTATCACGCCTGTGTGAAAATCCCTGCAAAAATGTGTATCAACGTTTTCCTTGATTTTCCTAATTATATCGTCACTAGAACGTATATAAAGTTGATTAATTCCCATGTTCAATATTTTCACTTTTGTCTAGTGACTATTTAATGTATGTTAAAGCATCGTAGCTACGACAGTGGTAAGTCTATGTTAAATATGTAGCTACGACAGTCGAACTAGGTGTTAAATATGGAGCTACGGCAGTCGAACTAGGTGTTAAAGATGGAGCTACGGCAGTCGAACTCAGTGTTAAATCATGGGAGCTACGACAGTCGTTAGACTACGTTAAATCATGGAGCTACGATAGTCGTAAGTTCACGGTTAATCATGGGAGCTCGAATAGTCGTAAGTCTACGTTAAATCATGGTAGCTAAGACAGTCGTAATCCTCTGTTAAATCATGGTAGCTACGACAGTCGTAAGTGTATGTTAAAGCGTCATAACTACGACAGTCGTAAGTGTATGTTAAAGCGTCATAACTACGACAGTCGTAAGTGTATGTTAAAGCGTCATAACTACGACAGTCGTAAGTGTATGTTAAAGCGTCATAACTACGACAGTCGTAAGTCTATGTTAAAGCATCATAACTACGACAGTCGTAAATCTATGTTAAAGCATCATAGGTACGACAGTCGTAAGTGTATGTTAAAGCATCATAACTACGACAGTCGTAAATCTATGTTAAAGCGTCATAACTACGACAGTCATAAGTCTATGTTAAAGCATCATAACTACGACAGTCGTAAATCTATGTTAAAGCATCATAGCTACGACAGTCGTAAGTGTATGTTAAAGCATCATAACTACGACAGTCGTAAGTCTATGTTAAAGCATCATAGCTACGACAGTCGTAAGTGTATGTTAAAGCATCATAGCTACGACAGTCGTAAGTCTATGTTAAAGCATCATAGCTACGACAGTCGTAAACCTCTGTTAAATTATGTTAGCTACGACAGTCGTAAGTGTATGTTAAAGCATAATAGCTACGACAGTCGTAAGTCTATGTTAAAGCATCATCGCTACGACAGTCGTAAGTCTCTGTTAAAGCATCATAGCTACGACAGTCGTAAGTCTATGTTAAAGCACGGGAGCATTAGCTCACTTTATGGAACGGTGACCCAGGTCAACATGGTGACGGCTGACGTCACACGGGGTACACGGCGACTTTGACGACAACTAGGTCGCCACTACAACTAGGACCGAAGCATGAAGTCCCAACTGTTGAACATCGCCGACCTCCCCAACATACAACGTTCAGTTATGCAGCATCCGTTCTAATTTGTCATCAAATGCGTCCATTACCATCGGATCGATGTGGAGGAGACGAGAGCGTTAATTCAGGTCTAACCGTCATCACCCAGTACCTTAGAAAGGCTATTATACAGATCCCCCTTGAACTGGGGCTCAGATGCAACTCATCTTATATAAACCATTAGTATGGCCTGGAAATGTTAAATAACATTACACGGCAAAGGTCAAGGTTGTGGAACTAAACACAATTTGGTGACAGTAATTCTGTTATTCCCCGGAACCCGTTCGTTACTATTTCTTTGGGAAATATACCTTATATACGACTTGGCAAAAATATTATAAACCTTATCAAAACGTTATTAGGCTGTCGAAACACTGCCAATTAAGGCACGACACTATAATACCCGGGGCGGTCGGGTAGCCTAGTGGTTAAAGCGTTCGCTCGTCACGCCGAAGACCCGGGATCGATTCCCGACATGGGGACAATGTGTGACCCGACATGGGTACAATTTCCGGTGTCCCTCGCCGTGATATTGCTGGAATATTGCTAAAAGCGGCGTAAAACCATACTCACTCACTCACTATAATACCCGATTCAAACACATCACCATTGAATAACCATTTCTATTTGTTCCATGTTAGCCACCATCAAAACATAGGTGTGTACTCTCTTTTACCCGGCAGTTTATATATATTTGAATGCTGGAAACTTTATGTAACTTTACTAGAAATACCAGTTTTGTAATATTTTATGTTCGACTAAAACACTTTCTTCACTGTTATCGTTTGCGTTGAATACTCAAGGACACCGTGCATTATTTACTTGTCTCAGGGTTTCATTCAATGTTTTACAACAAGTGAGACAAACTTTTCACGGTATCCATGTATGTTATATATCAACTGATATGATTATGTGAAGAATTAGTGTTCGGTTAGACAACGTGTGTGGTGCTTTTCAAGTGGTAAAGTCTCTCAAAGGGAACACAAAAAGCCTTTATTACGACCCTATGCTGTAAGTGTGTGTGTGTGTGTGTGTGTGTGTGTGTGTGTGTGTGTGTGTGTGTGTGTGTAAAGTTGAAACATGTAGGAGAACAATCCGTGTCATGTAATTATTTTGTGTATTTCTTAACATATGTGCTACTGTACATCAGTGAATCTCATCACTTTATCTATATAAGTGTCTTATAAAACGAAAGATACTAATACTAATGCCCCAGTTTCCTTTCACCATACGACCGCCTCCGTGGTTTAGTGGTAGAGCGTCCGCCCGGAGAGTGGAAGGTCCGGGGTTCGATCCCCGGCCGCGTCATACCAAAATACGTTAAAAGATGGTACTTGTTGTTACCCTGTCTGGCGCTCGGCATTAAGGGGCTAAAACAAGGACTGATCGGCTCGGAGTCAGTATACTGTGTCTGAGTGAGGTATTCATGTTAAACTGCGGCATGGTATCTCAGTGGGCTAGCACTATAAATCGGCATCAGTCCGGACTAGTACAAGCAGCCACACAAACACACACACGTATATGCACGTCGCTATATAAGTGCAATAATCTTGGACGCGACGTTAAACCCCATTACCATTACCACCTCACCTTACCTTTCACCATACCATCATATGCTACCGGGTACCCCGGGTATCCCCTCATTGCATGATGAACAGACGTAATATTTTGTTCGAGTATAAGACAGCGGTATTTATATCATAATGAAGTGCTTTGTTCCAGCAATGACATAAATATAGCTTTGCTTGTTTGTTTGTTTGTTTTTTGTTTAACGCCGCACTCAACAATATTCCAGCTATGTAACGGCGGTCTGTAAATAATCGAGTCTGGACCAGACAATCCAGTGATTGACATCTTGAGCATCGATCTACGCAATTGGATACGATGACATGCATCAACCAAGTCGGCAAGTCTGACCATTCGAACCCGTTAGTCGCCTCTTACGGCAAGCATAGTCGCCTTTTGACAACAAGCATGGGTTGCTGAAGACCTATTCTAACCCAGATCTTGATAGGGACATTTCAGACGTAATCAAGCAGCCCCTTGACAGCCGTTATTTGATATTACAATTATATTTATATTAGATAACTTATCAGTATGATGATAAGTACACCCTATGCGAATGTCATCGTTCATATACATAAGAAGGTTTTGAAATCTAATACACGGGCGGAGTGATACCTACCTTCATGAGAAATGTGATGAGGGCACTGGAGACCGAAGCACCGGCGTATGCTGACATGACTGTGTGTCTCCGCCGGCCGAATAAGTTCGCGATCTGGAGGTTGGTGAGGAGGACGGCGGTGCCGGCGACACCGGTCAGACTCATCGCGGGGACGATCAACCAGGGGAAGGCTGGAATGAATGGGAATAAGTTGAAAATATTTAATTGTTATATGGTGGTAGAACCTGTTGCAAGTTTATCAGTAGCAGACCCGTGAACATCCGGGGTAGAATAGGTCTTTAGCAACCCATGCCTGCCGTAAACGGCAACTATGCTTGTCGTAAGAGGCGACTAACGGTATCGCGTGGTCAGAGTTGCTGACTTGGTTGATGCATGTCATTGTATCCCAATTGCGTGGATTGATGTTCATGATGTCAGTCACTGGACTGTCTGGTCCAGACTCGATTATTTACAGACCGCCGTCATATAGCTGGAATATTGCTTAATCGAGTCTGGACCAGTGGTTGACATCATGAGCATCGATCCACGCAATTGGGATACGATGACATGCATAAACCAAGTCAGCAACTCTGACCACTCGATCCCGTTTGTCGCCACTTACGACAAGCATAGTCGCCGTTTACGGCAGGCATGGGTTGCTGAAGACCTATTCTACCCCGGATCTTCACGGGTCACATAGCATATGGAGTGAGTGACGTAGATGTGACGTCGTATCGGCATATATTTCAGCCATACAGCTATGACAACATGTTATGTAGGAGCTTAGTAACTTATAGGTTTATGCCCAAGAAGCAAGACAAACATGGCCGTGTAACGAAGGGACATGCGGGGGCAGGTGGTGGATCTCTTAGATCTACGGGGCGGTCGGGTAGCCTAGTGGTTAAAGCATTCGCTCGTCACGCCGAAGACCCGGGTTCGATTCCCGACATGGGTACAATGTGTGAAGCCCATTTCTGGTGTCCCCCGCCGTGATATTGCTGGAATATTGCTAAAAGCGGCGTTAAACCATACTCACTCACTCTTAGATCTACGTCCGGACTAAGTATATTCAGTAACAAATAATGACCTTGCACTGAGTTCTCAACAGTCGACTAAAACGATGCAACTGTTCGGACCAAGCACAATCCTTAGCGGCGGTGGGGTTTTCCGATAACTTGATATATCGTCCATGAGTGAGTGAGTTTGGTTTTTACGCCGCAATATTCCAGCCACATTACGGCGGGGGACTGTACACATTGGCTTCACGCATTGTACCCATGTAGGGAATCGAACCCGGGCATTCAGCGTGACGAGCGAACGCTTCATTTTCACTCAACAACAACAACAACAACAACAACAACAATAACAACAAATATAATGGACGTTGTCTTTCACCTGCACCCGTGAAGGTCATCATCAGCGTTCCCACAGCAAACACCAACCTGAGAAAAATAAACATGGAATGAAAAAGAATCATTACTCATATCTTAGGCTATATATGTCTTAGAGTGGGGGGCACGGGTGGCCCAATCGTCTAAGGCGCCGCGATTCGCTGTGCAGAGTTGCGTCCCTTGGAGACGCCAGAAACCTGTGATTGTGGGTTCGAATCCCGGTTCGCCCCGATTATGTTTCTAGGTTTGTCAGCACAATACCCGTGCTCGTGGGTTTCACCGAAGTGGTAAACGTCTGAGACCTGCATCACTTCGGGCTTACCTCCTACATCAAGCTGACACGCCGTGATATAACTGGAATACTGTTAAAAGCGGCGTTAAACCCGACTCACTCACTCACTTAGAGTGAACGAGGTATTGCTGTGAACGATCATGTCCTACCGGTACTGCTGTAAAAACAGTGTGTTCTCGAATATATGTTCTATTATTTTGTCTGAAAATATGTGTCAAGCTGCCCATTTGGATGACACCCGCGGGGGCTGGTACGGTCCTCACACTCGAATAGAACACAAACCCACAACCTTTGCATCCCGACACGAATATACAGTTAGGAATATGACCACAAGTACCCGTTGCTCTTCGTCTGTGTCTGAGTTGGGTGTCCATGTTAAACTGTGTGGTGTCTCAGTGGACAAGCACGAGAAAACCGGCATTAGATCGGACAAGTACAAGCGTGATTGGGTTATCATTTAATTTCACATCGGTAATAATTCAGCCATATCGTTACGATACTAGTACAAGCTGCCACAGAGAGACAGAGAGAGAGAAAGAAAGAGGGAGAGAGAGAGAGAGAGACCTTGACAGAGACAGAGAGACAGGGACAGAGAGACAGACACATACACACACACGCACACGTACGTAAGATGGTACTTGTTGTTACCCTGCCTTGCGCCCCGGATTAAGAGGATTAAACGTTACGATACTAGTACAAACTGCCACAGAGAGAGAGAGAGAGAGAGACAGAGAGACAGAGACACAGAGATAGACAGAGAAAGAGAGAGACAGGGACACACAGAGAGACAGACACACACGCACACGTACGTAAGATGGTACTTGTTGTTACCCTGCCTTGCGCCCCGGATAAAGGGGATAATACAAGGACTGGTGGAATCAGAGTCAGTCCGAGTGAGGGATCCTATCCACACAGAAGAGAAGTTCAGTAACGTTTTGATAAGGTTTGTAATTATCTGGTCGAAACCAATCTTCAAGTGTATATTCCTTTTGTCCGGCAGTGTATCTGAATTGCTAGGAAATGTGTAATACTGGTAAACTTAATAGCTACCCCTACAAATCAGCAGAAGCAATCGTGTAGCTGTATCAAGCAAGGCTGTCCTATCATAGGCCCCGGAAGCACTGTTTTATGAGACAATACGCCAACCACTGGACTACCCTAACCCCAGATGGTAGATACAACACTGAACACTGAGATCGATGTGGGAAATGGCTTCAGTATCAAGTGTCACAGACATTACTGGAAGAACAAGCAGCACTAATGTCGTCCCTGGACAAGACGAAGCCAAGGTCAAGTGTTATAGTTGCTACTGGTGGAGGGGCATTGTGCGGCATGAGGTGAGGTGAGGTGAGGTGAGGTGAGGTGAGGTGAGGTGAAATGGGGTTTAACGTCGCGTCCAAGATTATTGCACTTATATAGCGACGTGCATGTACGTGTGTGTGTGTTTGTGTGGCTGCTTGTACTAGTCCGGACTGATGTCGATTTATAGTGTTAGCTCACTGAGATACCATGCTGCAGTTTAACATGAATACTCCACTCAGACACAGTATACTGACTCCGAGCCGACCAGTCCTTGTTTAAGCCCCTTAATGCCGAGCGCCAGACAGGGTAACAACAAGTACCATCTTTTAACGTCTTTTGGTATGACGCGGCCGGGGATCGAACCCCGGACCTTCCGCTCTCCGGGCGGACGCTCTACCACTAGACCACGGAGGCGGTGTGCGGTATGAACCTTTCAAGTGGCCCTCGTGGGGTTTTCCCTGTCTGACGGTACTGTAAACATTCACTATCGGCGTGTTGTAAGCATCCTCCCAAAGATAGAATATTGTTTATATATATTTAAAAAATAAATATACAAATATATAGAGAATCTCACCCGAGTGCCTTTTGATATCAAATATATCAACGAGTGTTGATATATTTGATATCAAAAGACACGAGGGTGAGATTTTATTTATCATCCACCATCATTCTTCCAACTTTTGTTGTAGACAGTATAAGCAGTGCCTTAAGTGTAAAATGTACTGCTAACTGCTTCAGTAGCAATGACATCTCAATGGTCTGCAAAGCATTGTGATGCAATTTCATTGCAGCGATATTTACAATGTAGATTATCGCTTGATCTTACCCAAGCGATATCTCCTGTGGGAGCCAGTTTTGGATGATAAATATAAAACTTCTACCGCAGAGAATAATCAGACTTGATTATCCACCGTGACAGTTCCATTTTGGTGTAAAAGGCAAAATAGCGTTGAAAACTATATGATTGTTTTAATGAAAATCAGTGATGACACCAGGTGTTCGCGAAAAGGGTAAGCAGGTCCTGCTCTACCGGCAGCACCCGCAACTCGCACAATTTACATAAAAAAGTGTTTGTTTGTTGCCTGACACACAACACATCATCATCATCATCATCATCATCCTGCCATACGACGGTTGAAACTATAAACAATGTGTTAATTTTGAAATACGTCTGCTGTGGATTCCCTGAGGATGTGCAGTTTTTAACTGATTGCCTTATCGCTTTGCTTTATTTTATGACAGTATTTTCAGGAAGATTGACAAACCTCATTACAGGACTGCCCCAGTGACCTCCCGCCCCAGGGCACATCTGATGAATATTTATGAGGGTTGGTTACCCTAGCTTCGGTAATGTAAGAGAGTTAAACGAACGTGTTATTTGCGGAAAATTAATTTGCTTTCTTTTTTTAACCACTTTAGGACCATGAGATTATAATCCGTCTGATGGACTGGATACGTCTTTGTGACTAGTGTGGTATGTGTGCCAACAGCTGGACCAATAAGATAAGAGAGTTGGGGTCATGTGACCGAGCTTGTATCTGTCACGTGATTTCTAACAAGAAAGACATTTATCTTCACTAAATCTTAGCTTTTCTACATTTTGTTTGACCCTGTTAGAATTCAGGCTGATTTATGTTATTTTTTTTTTTAATCACGATTGTTAATTACAAAAATGCTAAAAAAAATCGGAACAGTTTGAGGTATTCGGCGTTTTCCGCTAACCGAGGTTTCGATTCATATAACACGCATCACATTATCTTAACCTCGGTGAGGAAGAATAACGGACACTCGCGAAACTACACACATTGTATATATGTACTTTATCTTATAATGAACAGTGATATCGATGCGACATCGTGCGATAATCTAGTGATTGGCATCGTGAGCATCGATCCACGCAATTGGGATCGATGACATGTATCAACCAAGTCAGCAAGCCTGACCACCCGATCCCGTTAGTCGCCTTTTACGACAAGCGACAGGCATAGTCGCCTTGTACAGCAAACCCGGGTTGCTGAAGACCTATTTTACCCCGGATCTCCACCGTCATATAGCTGGAATATTACTGAGTGCGGTGCTAAACAACAAACAAACAAAATATGTTCATGATGTCAATCACTGGATTGTCTGGGCCAGACTCGATTATTTACAGACTGCCGTCATATAGCTAGAATATTGCTGGATCTTCCCACATGGGTACAAAGTTTGAAGCCCATTTCTGGTGCCCCCCGCCGTAATATTGATGAAATAATGCTAAAAGCGGCGTAAAACCATACTCACTCACATTATAGTGCAACTTTCTCATTCCAGATTATGAAAACTATATTGCTGCCTCAGTGTGAAAGGAGGACCGAAGCCCTAGAAAACATCAGGAGTCAAGCTGCCGAACAGGGGCGGTCAGGTAGCCTAGTGGTTAAAGCGTTCGCTCGTCACGCCGAAAACCCGGGTTCGATTCCCGACATGGGTACAATGTGTGAAGCCCATGTCTGGTGTCCCCCGCAGCGATATTGCTGGAATATTTCTTAAAGCGGCGTAAAACCACACCCACTCACTCAAGCTTCCGAACACCGCCGGCCGTGCAAGGATTGATGTCACGAGCCTTCGCGACCAACGTTACCTGCTTTGTGACCTGTGCGCTGTGCACTTGGCCACGTGCCGTCACGTGATGTGATATACCATGTATACGATGGCTGTGTACATTCATATAAATGTACGTAGCTTTGAAGGGACAAGAGAATTAGATTAAATGCACAGCGCTGAGAGCGAAATATAAGGCAAAATGTCAAGGCTATTAATTACGTCTGTTACATTTCACAACTTCGTGTGAAATACACCAGGAAACATGTATTTTTCATGGGAGCGTACTTCAATGCATATTTTCAGTTGAACTGAACTGAACTTTATCTAAACTTAAGGACACATAGCATGGCACGCCGCACCAGATGAGGTGAGGTGAAATTGGGTTTAACGTCGGGTCCAAGATTATTGCACTTATATAGCGACGTGCATGCACGCGTGTGTGTGTGGCTGCTTGTACTAGTCCGGACTGATGCCGATTTATAGTGCTAGCTCACTGAGATACCATGCCGCAGTTTAACATGAATACCCCACTCAGACACAGTATACTGACTCTGAGCCGACCAGTCCTTGTTTTAGCCCCTTAATGCCGAGCGCCAGACAGGGTTACAACCAGTACCATCTTTTAACGTCTTTTGGTATGACGCGGCCGGGGATCGAACCCCGGACCTTCCGCTCTCCGGGCGGACGCTCTACCACTAGACCACGGAGGCGGTCTCCCTGGACCAGACAAACAAGTGATGACATCATGAGCATCGATCTACGAAATTGGGATACGATGATATGCAGTCAGCGAGCCTGACCACCGGATCCTGCTAACGCATCTTAGGACTAGCATGGGTTGCTGAAGATGTATTGATCTACAGTAAACTACGCTTATAACGAACTGACGGATATAACGAACTTCCTTTTTTGGTCCCGACTATTTGCTGTAGTTTTGCTGTATATATGCTTATAACGAACTACGGTTATAACGAAGTAAAATAAGTAGTCCCCTTGAGTTCGTTATAACGTAGTTTACTGTATTCCAACCGGATTTTCGCGGGCCACTTGTAATATTCAATCATTGGTGGGTAAGAGCTTTTCATAATTTACTTAAATGTCTAAATAAAGATTTTACAGAATTGTGCTAGTTTCCTGAGAACATTTAGAACATCATTAGTTGTATTGATCTACCCAATATGATCAATATTGATTCCAACAGTATGAATGTTAATATATATTATCTAACAAAAATCCGTAAAAGACTTAATGACTGAGCGTGTCAGTGAGTATATGAACATTTACGTCCAGCAGTATTCCATCACGGTGGAGGATACACGAAATGGACTTCACACGATGTATCTATATTGGGATTCGAACCCGACTTGATAAGCGAATGACTTAACCACCGCCTCCTTTACAACCGTTATATATACTATGCAAACAAAGTAGGGGATATTTTGCGTTGAGGTGAAACTACAGGAAAATACACCAATGTCTGGCAATGAAAGTAAGTGATCTATATGACAAGAACATTTCCGAAAAAATCAAGCTCCAAAACACAACGTTATGACGCGCGTGACCTTGGACAGCACTTGCAAGGGGTATGCCAGATTTACCATTGTCACGCAGACTCGGTTGTGAGCAGACCAAAAATGATTTCTTGGAACCGGACTCTCAAAGACACTTAATTAAACACAGTCAATCATTAAGGACACAACGTCATTGATCATGCGACGTTTGCAACGTGCTGAACGTTTACGTGCCATTGGCATGGTGCAGGTGGACACACGTCAGAATATTGTTGCCCAAACGCTGAACGTTTCCCTCCGTAGTCTAGTGGTAGAGCATCCGCCCGGAGAGCGGAAGGTCCGGGGTTCGATCCCCCATACCAACAAACACATAACGTCGTTGGACGCCCAAGGGCAACAACTCCAGCCAAGGACAGATTAGACAGACCGGTGGCATTAAGACATGGGTGCAAACTTCTACTCAAATAAGCGACCGGTTGCGACTGGCAGTGGTGTAAGAGTACAAGCCGGGACGGTGCGAAGTCGTCTGCACAGATGGCGTCTGCGTGCACGACGTCCACGTGTCATCCAACAACTTACTGCACGTCATTTGAATCAGAGGGATCAGAGTGAGTGAGTGAGTATGGTTTTATGCCGCTTTTAGCAATATTCCAGCAATATTACCGCGGGGGACACCAGAAATGGGCTTCACACATTGTGCTTAATCGTGAATCGAACCCGGGTCTTCGGTGTGACGAGCGAACCCTTTAACCACTAGGCTACCCGACCACCCCAAGAGGCATCAGAACGTTAGCACTTAGATAACCGACATTTTGCTGATTGTGTTTGTTGTTTTTTCACTTATTGGGGTTCTCTCTCGACTTCCTTCACCGGAGAAATCGAGTTTGGAGGCGTCCATATGAGCATTTTATGGACCTTAACGTCGTACAGCATAATCGTTTGGGGGATGGGTCCATAATGGTATGTGGTGGTATCATAATGACTGGCCGATGGCGTTTGATATTGTCCATGGTAGAGTCGTGGGTCGATACTATCGGGAGAGGCATCAGAACGTTAGCACTTAGATAACCGACATTTTGCTGATTGTGTTTGTTGTTTTTTCACTTATTGGGGTTCTCTCTCGACTTCCTTCACCGGAGAAATCGAGTTTGGAGGCGTCCATATGAGCATTTTATGGACCTTAACGTCGTACAGCATAATCGTTTGGGGGATGGGTCCATAATGGTATGTGGTGGTATCATAATGACTGGCCGATGGCGTTTGATATTGTCCATGGTAGAGTCACGGGTCGATACTATCGGGACAATGTCAATGCACGTTTCAAGATAATATAGCACGTGCTCGTCGTTCCAGGATTGTGACCCAATTCCGCAAACAGCAAAACATCCATGTCATGCATGACCAGCACTCAGCCATGACCTTTCCAAGATTAAACATGGTAGACGTCAACGTCAACGTCAAAATCCACCCACCACCCTCAATGACATCGGTATTGCCCTCACGAACGAGTGGAACAAGACAAGCTGACATTTGTCGACTCATCAGAAGTGTGCCTTGAAGAATTCACGCAATTCTGGCCAACAGAGGTGGTTTTACCTGAAATTAGTGACATTTGCTACAAAATGCAAATTTCAAATTTGACCCCCGACCTCTTTAACGACCTTGTGCGCCACCATCTTATAACACCAACCATTAGAAAACCATTAGATCTGGTCCCTACTCCTCAGGAGATGCTATCATATCACTCCCATGTGCCAATACCATATTTATCAGAAGATATGTCCTGATTCCCACTATCCCCTACTTTTTAAGCATAGTATATTAACGATATTTCATTACATACAGAAGTTCTTTTCAACAGGAAACCTTGTCAAAAAGTAGGACAAAACGCGGGGCTGACAACTACATCTGTCCCCCGCAACGTCATCTCCGTGATTTGACTGACACTACGACGGGGAGTTGTCTGTGAGACAACCGGTGGAGCACCCACGACGTGTGTTTTCCAGACCGGTAACCTCGTTACCTCAGATCAGCTGTTGACTCGTGAGATTCCAATTTAATTCACGATCCAGGAAAACTGTACGGATATGGTTAGTTTTATTACAAGGAAGCTGGCTAGTTCGTTCTTTCAGGGCCGTAGTTCATTTAGACCGAGTTTCCGTTTTTTTATCTGAGAGAAAGATACATACAAGGGTTATAGAGAGAGAGAGATATGGAGAATGGGAGAAAGAGAGAATGCGAGAGAGTGAAAGAGAGTACGAGAACCTGTAAGAGTACGAGAGAGAGACGAAAGTACGAGAGTGGGACGAGACTACGAGAGAGGACGATAGTACGAGAGAGAGACGAGAGTTGCACGAGAGTGCGAGAGTGGCACGAGACTACCTGAGAGGAACGAGACTACGAGAGAGGACGAGAGTACAAGGAAGGGGTGGGGGGTAGGGGTTGGGGCGAGTCTACGAGGGAGGGACGCGAGTACTAGAGAGGGACGAGACTACGAGAGGGGGGCGAGACTACGAGAGAGGGACGAGAGTACGAGGGAGAGACGAGAGAGGGGCGAGACTACGAGAGCGGGACGAGACTACGAGAGAGGGACGAGATACGAGAAAGTAGCCGAGAGTGCAAGATAGAAGACGATAGATAGTTACTTTAATTTGTGCCTGTACGGCAATTCGGAAACGTCACACACATAGTTACTTATATCTAATGAAATAGAACATTTCCATGCCCGAGAGGCCTGTTGTATCGAACTATGCATCGATCAGTCGGAAACTCCTTAATTCGGACCCAATCTTCAGCCATTTTACCTGTCCGGCACAAGCTAACGACTCAGGCGGGGATGTGTTTTAAGCCGTCGGAGTTCATTAGATGTAGACATTTCTCATCAGCAGAAGAAACACCAATAAAAAAGCGATTCTCCCTGGACAATCCAGCAGAGCTTGTTCGACAGGGAGACAGTGTAATGGACTCGACGGGGAACCCAGATGCCTCTAAACCTGGTCTTCCTGGTGCACGGTGACATAGGCTTATGTCACTGGCCTAATTATTACAAAGCCCAATGTCCGATTGCTTAGCTCATCTATTTTATCTTTATTAATTTCAGCCTCACACCTCGGATTGTAGCTTGGGTTAGACAATGATGCAACATGTGTTTATGTGTGTGAGTGAGTGAGTTTGGTTTTAACGCCGCTGTAAAAGTATTCCAGTTATATCACTTATGGATGTCAGGGTATTTTGTTTATTATGTCAAGTATTAAAAAATGGCATTCCAAGAACTGTCGGATGGCAGGGTATATTGTCTGTCATGTCAAGTATTAAAATATGGTATTCCAAGAACTGTCGGATGTCAGGGTATATTGTCTATTATGTCAAGTATAAAAATATGGCATTCCAAGAACTGTCGGATGTCAGGGTATATTGTCTGTCATGTCAAGTATTAAAAATATGGCATTCCAAGAACTGTCAGATGTCAGGTACATTGTCTGGTATGTCAAGTATAAAAATATGGCATTCCAAGAACTGTCGGATGTCAGGGTATATTGTCTGTCATGTCAAGTAAATAAATATGGCATTCCAAGAACTGTCGGATGTCAGGGTATATTGTCTGTCATGTCAAGTATAAAAATATGGCATTCCAAGAACTGTTGGATGTCAGGGTATATTGTCTATTATGTCAAGTATTAAACTATGGCATTCCAAGAACAGTTGGATGTCAGGTACATTGTCTGGTATGTCAAGTATTAAAATATGGCATTCCAAGAACAGTTGGATGTCAGGGTATATTGCCTAGCATGTCAAGTATTAAACTATGGCATTCCAAGAACTGTCGGATGTCAAGGTATATTGTCTATTATGTCAAGTATGAAACTATGGCATTCCAAGAACTGTCGGATGTCAGGGTATATTGTCTGTCATGTCAAGTAAATAAATATGGCATTCCAAGAACCGTCGGATGTCAGGGTATATTGTCTGTCATGTCAAGTATAAAAATATGGCATTCCAAGAACTGTTGGATGTCAGGGTATATTGCCTATTATGTCAAGTATTAAACTATGGCATTCCAAGAACAGTTGGATGTCAGGTACATTGTCTGGTATGTCAAGTATTAAAATATGGCATTCCGAGAACAGTTGGATGTCAGGATAAATTGCCTAGCATGTCAAGTATTAAACTATGGCATTCCAAGAACTGTCGGATGTCAAGGTATATTGTCTATTATGTCAAGTATTAAACTATGGCATTCCAAGAACTGTTGGATGTCAGGTACATTGTCTGCTATGTCAAGTATAAAAATATGGCATTCCAAGAACAGTTGGATGTCAGGGTATATTGTCTAGCATGTCAAGTATTAAACTATGGCATTCCAAGAACTGTCGGATGTCAGGGTATACTGTCTATTATGTCAAGTATTAAAATATGGCATTCCCAGAACAGTCGGATGTCAGGGTATATTGTCTGGTATGTCAAGTATAAAAATATGGCATTCCAAGAAAAGTAAGATGTCAGGTACATTGTCTATTATGTCAAGTATAAAAATATGGCATTCCAAGAACTGTCGGATGTCAGGGTATATTGTCTGGTATGTCAAGTATAAAAATATGGCATTCCAAGAAAAGTAAGATGTCAGGTACATTGTCTATTATGTCAAGTATAAAAATATGGCATTCCAAGAACTGTCGGATGTCAGGGTATATTGTCTATTATGTCAAGTATTAAAATATGGCATTCCAAGAACTGTCGGATGTCAGGGTATATTGTCTATTATGTCAAGTATTAAATGTGGCATTCCAACTGTCAACAAAGAAATAAAACAGTTTTCACTTCATCGGAAATTTGTTTCACTTGAAATGTTTGATATTTTCTGTGTGAAAAGGGTTGAGTTTTTCTGAGATAGAATGTCGACACGATGAACGTGTGTACAATTGCGAGATGGACGTTCAACTGGCAGGTGACGAGATGGAGACGCGTTGAAGGGGCTCAGTTGTAACAAAGATCAAAAACGGTTTCAGATCATCAATAAATGATTTTTTCCCCAATTTGTGTCAAACTACAAAGTGTTAATGGCAGCAGCTGAATAATATCAGCGCTTAGATCTCTGAGACTGAAAAAATACCCAGCTTATGCAACCTCCCTGTACGTTGATAGCGTGGTGGTGACACTTGACCTTAAACACGTCAGTTTCAACTTGAAGTGTTTGAGTGAAGGTATGTTTTTTCACGAAATATTGTTCCGTATTTCATTTATGTAGCATCCATGAGCACGGATAGGATGCGGACAAACCAAGGACGACAATTGGGTTGAGGTTTGGATTCGAACCTGCGACCATCGGAACTTGACAGCCCCTATACGCCGTTTTTTGTTTTGTTTGCTCGTTTGTTGTTTAATGATAGTATCAGAACTATACGGTAACTTGGTAACGTCCATCTTGTTTTGTTTGTTGTTTAACGATAGTATCAGAACTATACGATAACTTGGTAACGTCCTTCTTGTTTGTTTGTTGTTTAACGATAGTATCAGAACTATACGGTAACTTGGTAACGTTCTTCTTGTTTTGTTTGTTGTTTAACGATAGTATCAGAACTATACGATAACTTGGTAACGTCCTTCTTGTTTTGTTTGTTGTTTGACGATAGTATCAGAACTATACGATAACTTGGTAACGTCCTTCTTGTTTTGTTTGTTGTTTGACGATAGTATCAGAACTATACGATAACTTGGTAACGTCCTTCTTGTTTTGTTTGTTGTTTAACGATAGTATCAGAACTATACGGTAACTTGGTAACGTCCTTCTTGTTTTGTTTGTTGTTTAACGATAGTATCAGAACTATACGATAACTTGGTAACGTCCATCTTGTTTTGTTTGTTGTTTAACGATAGTATCAGAACTATACGATAACTTGGTAACGTCCTTCTTGTTTTGTTTGTTGTTTGACGATAGTATCAGAACTATACGATAACTTGGTAACGTCCTTCTTGTTTTGTTTGTTGTTTAATGATAGTATCAGAACTATACGGTAACTTGGTAACGTTCTTCTTGTTTTGTTTGTTGTTTAATGATAGTATCAGAACTATACGGTAACTTGGTAACGTCCTTCGTGTTTTGTTTGTTTGTTTGTTGTTTAACGCCGCACTCAGCAATATTCCAGCTATATGACGCCGTCTGTAAATAATCGAGGCTAGACCAGATAATCTAGTGATTGGCACCGTGAGCATTGATCCACGCAATTGGGATACGATGACATGCATCAACCAATTTAGCGAGCCTGACCATCCAATCCCGTTAGTCGCCTCTTACGACAAGTATGGGTTTTTGAAGACCTATTTTCTTCCCCGGACCTTCACGGGTCGACCACTGGGGTTCCAATTCTCATTCTCGCGAATATATGTTCTATAATATTGTCAGATCAGATTTACAAATCTTCGTTTTATTTACTTGTTATAATCTGATATCGTTCAAGTCTCAATTTCCGCATAGAGTTGCATTTTGACCTCTGTATAGCATGGAAAGTGAAAACAAAGAAGTTTAATCTTTGGTCAGAGGTAATGCCACCTTTGGGATTAATTGCATGAGAGAGACATATCAAGGCGTGTGGAATTAAAATACCTGTTCACACAATTTAACGGCAACGGTTTGGATACTTTTGAAATATGGAATAATTGCGTTAATTTTGAAGAACCATTACCATGAATGTGATGGCAGACACACGATGAGTGAGTGAGTGAGTTGGATTTAACGCCGTTTTTAACAGTATTCCAGTTATATCATGGCGTGTCAGCTTAATGTGGGAGGAAAGCCCGAAGCCCGACACACGACGAACTGTCTGACAATTGCTGATTATGAAAGCATTATCGTGTTTCATGTTTCCTGTTCTCACAGCTTAAATACATGCTCAAATGGTGAAGTGTGAGGTCAGATACTTATTTCTCGGTCTGGTCGACGGACGCCCAAGGGCAACAACTCCAGCCAAGGACAGATTAGACAGACCGGTGGCATTAAGACATGGGTGCAAACTTCTACTCAAATAAGCGACCGGTTGCGACTGGCAGTGGTGTAAGAGTACAAGCCGGGACGGTGCGAAGTCGTCTGCACAGATGGCGTCTGCGTGCACGACGTCCACGTGTCATCCAACAACTTACTGCACGTCATTTGAATCAGAGGGATCAGAGTGAGTGAGTGAGTATGGTTTTATGCCGCTTTTAGCAATATTCCAGCAATATTACCGCGGGGGACACCAGAAATGGGCTTCACACATTGTGCTTAATCGTGAATCGAACCCGGGTCTTCGGTGTGACGAGCGAACCCTTTAACCACTAGGCTACCCGACCACCCCAAGAGGCATCAGAACGTTAGCACTTAGATAACCGACATTTTGCTGATTGTGTTTGTTGTTTTTTCACTTATTGGGGTTCTCTCTCGACTTCCTTCACCGGAGAAATCGAGTTTGGAGGCGTCCATATGAGCATTTTATGGACCTTAACGTCGTACAGCATAATCGTTTGGGGGATGGGTCCATAATGGTATGTGGTGGTATCATAATGACTGGCCGATGGCGTTTGATATTGTCCATGGTAGAGTCGTGGGTCGATACTATCGGGAGAGGCATCAGAACGTTAGCACTTAGATAACCGACATTTTGCTGATTGTGTTTGTTGTTTTTTCACTTATTGGGGTTCTCTCTCGACTTCCTTCACCGGAGAAATCGAGTTTGGAGGCGTCCATATGAGCATTTTATGGACCTTAACGTCGTACAGCATAATCGTTTGGGGGATGGGTCCATAATGGTATGTGGTGGTATCATAATGACTGGCCGATGGCGTTTGATATTGTCCATGGTAGAGTCGTGGGTCGATACTATCGGGAGAGGCATCAGAACGTTAGCACTTAGATAACCGACATTTTGCTGATTGTGTTTGTTGTTTTTTCACTTATTGGGGTTCTCTCTCGACTTCCTTCACCGGAGAAATCGAGTTTGGAGGCGTCCATATGAGCATTTTATGGACCTTAACGTCGTACAGCATAATCGTTTGGGAGATGGGTCCATAATGGTATGTGGTGGTATCATAATGACTGGCCGATGGCGTTTGATATTGTCCATGGTAGAGTCACGGGTCGATACTATCGGGACAATGTCAATGCACGTTTCAAGATAATATAGCACGTGCTCGTCGTTCCAGGATTGTGACCCAATTCCGCAAACAGCAAAACATCCATGTCATGCATGACCAGCACTCAGCCATGACCTTTCCAAGATTAAACATGGTAGACGTCAACGTCAACGTCAAAATCCACCCACCACCCTCAATGACATCGGTATTGCCCTCACGAACGAGTGGAACAAGACAAGCTGACATTTGTCGACTCATCAGAAGTGTGCCTTGAAGAATTCACGCAATTCTGGCCAACAGAGGTGGTTTTACCTGAAATTAGTGACATTTGCTACAAAATGCAAATTTCAAATTTGACCCCCGACCTCTTTAACGACCTTGTGCGCCACCATCTTATAACACCAACCATTAGAAAACCATTAGATCTGGTCCCTACTCCTCAGGAGATGCTATCATATCACTCCCATGTGCCAATACCATATTTATCAGAAGATATGTCCTGATTCCCACTATCCCCTACTTTTTAAGCATAGTATATTAACGATATTTCATTACATACAGAAGTTCTTTTCAACAGGAAACCTTGTCAAAAAGTAGGACAAAACGCGGGGCTGACAACTACATCTGTCCCCCGCAACGTCATCTCCGTGATTTGACTGACACTACGACGGGGAGTTGTCTGTGAGACAACCGGTGGAGCACCCACGACGTGTGTTTTCCAGACCGGTAACCTCGTTACCTCAGATCAGCTGTTGACTCGTGAGATTCCAATTTAATTCACGATCCAGGAAAACTGTACGGATATGGTTAGTTTTATTACAAGGAAGCTGGCTAGTTCGTTCTTTCAGGGCCGTAGTTCATTTAGACCGAGTTTCCGTTTTTTTATCTGAGAGAAAGATACATACAAGGGTTATAGAGAGAGAGAGATATGGAGAATGGGAGAAAGAGAGAATGCGAGAGAGTGAAAGAGAGTACGAGAACCTGTAAGAGTACGAGAGAGAGACGAAAGTACGAGAGTGGGACGAGACTACGAGAGAGGACGATAGTACGAGAGAGAGACGAGAGTGCGAGAGTTGCACGAGAGTGCGAGAGTGGCACGAGACTACCTGAGAGGAACGAGACTACGAGAGAGGACGAGAGTACAAGGAAGGGGTGGGGGGTAGGGGTTGGGGCGAGTCTACGAGGGAGGGACGCGAGTACTAGAGAGGGACGAGACTACGAGAGGGGGGCGAGACTACGAGAGAGGGACGAGAGTACGAGGGAGAGACGAGAGAGGGGCGAGACTACGAGAGCGGGACGAGACTACGAGAGAGGGACGAGATACGAGAAAGTAGCCGAGAGTGCAAGATAGAAGACGATAGATAGTTACTTTAATTTGTGCCTGTACGGCAATTCGGAAACGTCACACACATAGTTACTTATATCTAATGAAATAGAACATTTCCATGCCCGAGAGGCCTGTTGTATCGGACTATGCATCGATCAGTCGGAAACTCCTTAATTCGGACCCAATCTTCAGCCATTTTACCTGTCCGGCACAAGCTAACGACTCAGGCGGGGATGTGTTTTAAGCCGTCGGAGTTCATTAGATGTAGACATTTCTCATCAGCAGAAGAAACACCAATAAAAAAGCGATTCTCCCTGGACAATCCAGCAGAGCTTGTTCGACAGGGAGACAGTGTAATGGACTCGACGGGGAACCCAGATGCCTCTAAACCTGGTCTTCCTGGTGCACGGTGACATAGGCTTATGTCACTGGCCTAATTATTACAAAGCCCAATGTCCGATTGCTTAGCTCATCTATTTTATCTTTATTAATTTCAGCCTCACACCTCGGATTGTAGCTTGGGTTAGACAATGATGCAACATGTGTTTATGTGTGTGAGTGAGTGAGTTTGGTTTTAACGCCGCTGTAAAAGTATTCCAGTTATATCACTTATGGATGTCAGGGTATTTTGTTTATTATGTCAAGTATTAAAAAATGGCATTCCAAGAACTGTCGGATGGCAGGGTATATTGTCTGTCATGTCAAGTATTAAAATATGGTATTCCAAGAACTGTCGGATGTCAGGGTATATTGTCTATTATGTCAAGTATAAAAATATGGCATTCCAAGAACTGTCGGATGTCAGGGTATATTGTCTGTCATGTCAAGTATTAAAAATATGGCATTCCAAGAACTGTCAGATGTCAGGTACATTGTCTGGTATGTCAAGTATAAAAATATGGCATTCCAAGAACTGTCGGATGTCAGGGTATATTGTCTGTCATGTCAAGTAAATAAATATGGCATTCCAAGAACTGTCGGATGTCAGGGTATATTGTCTGTCATGTCAAGTATAAAAATATGGCATTCCAAGAACTGTTGGATGTCAGGGTATATTGTCTATTATGTCAAGTATTAAACTATGGCATTCCAAGAACAGTTGGATGTCAGGTACATTGTCTGGTATGTCAAGTATTAAAATATGGCATTCCAAGAACAGTTGGATGTCAGGGTATATTGCCTAGCATGTCAAGTATTAAACTATGGCATTCCAAGAACTGTCGGATGTCAAGGTATATTGTCTATTATGTCAAGTATGAAACTATGGCATTCCAAGAACTGTCGGATGTCAGGGTATATTGTCTGTCATGTCAAGTAAATAAATATGGCATTCCAAGAACCGTCGGATGTCAGGGTATATTGTCTGTCATGTCAAGTATAAAAATATGGCATTCCAAGAACTGTTGGATGTCAGGGTATATTGCCTATTATGTCAAGTATTAAACTATGGCATTCCAAGAACAGTTGGATGTCAGGTACATTGTCTGGTATGTCAAGTATTAAAATATGGCATTCCGAGAACAGTTGGATGTCAGGATAAATTGCCTAGCATGTCAAGTATTAAACTATGGCATTCCAAGAACTGTCGGATGTCAAGGTATATTGTCTATTATGTCAAGTATTAAACTATGGCATTCCAAGAACTGTTGGATGTCAGGTACATTGTCTGCTATGTCAAGTATAAAAATATGGCATTCCAAGAACAGTTGGATGTCAGGGTATATTGTCTAGCATGTCAAGTATTAAACTATGGCATTCCAAGAACTGTCGGATGTCAGGGTATACTGTCTATTATGTCAAGTATTAAAATATGGCATTTCCAGAACAGTCGGATGTCAGGGTATATTGTCTGGTATGTCAAGTATAAAAATATGGCATTCCAAGAAAAGTAAGATGTCAGGTACATTGTCTATTATGTCAAGTATAAAAATATGGCATTCCAAGAACTGTCGGATGTCAGGGTATATTGTCTGGTATGTCAAGTATAAAAATATGGCATTCCAAGAAAAGTAAGATGTCAGGTACATTGTCTATTATGTCAAGTATAAAAATATGGCATTCCAAGAACTGTCGGATGTCAGGGTATATTGTCTATTATGTCAAGTATTAAAATATGGCATTCCAAGAACTGTCGGATGTCAGGGTATATTGTCTATTATGTCAAGTATTAAATGTGGCATTCCAACTGTCAACAAAGAAATAAAACAGTTTTCACTTCATCGGAAATTTGTTTCACTTGAAATGTTTGATATTTTCTGTGTGAAAAGGGTTGAGTTTTTCTGAGATAGAATGTCGACACGATGAACGTGTGTACAATTGCGAGATGGACGTTCAACTGGCAGGTGACGAGATGGAGACGCGTTGAAGGGGCTCAGTTGTAACAAAGATCAAAAACGGTTTCAGATCATCAATAAATGATTTTTTCCCCAATTTGTGTCAAACTACAAAGTGTTAATGGCAGCAGCTGAATAATATCAGCGCTTAGATCTCTGAGACTGAAAAAATACCCAGCTTATGCAACGTCCCTGTACGTTGATAGCGTGGTGGTGACACTTGACCTTAAACACGTCAGTTTCAACTTGAAGTGTTTGAGTGAAGGTATGTTTTTTCACGAAATATTGTTCCGTATTTCATTTATGTAGCATCCATGAGCACGGATAGGATGCGGACAAACCAAGGACGACAATTGGGTTGAGGTTTGGATTCGAACCTGCGACCATCGGAACTTGACAGCCCCTATACGCCGTTTTTTGTTTTGTTTGCTCGTTTGTTGTTTAATGATAGTATCAGAACTATACGGTAACTTGGTAACGTCCATCTTGTTTTGTTTGTTGTTTAACGATAGTATCAGAACTATACGATAACTTGGTAACGTCCTTCTTGTTTGTTTGTTGTTTAACGATAGTATCAGAACTATACGGTAACTTGGTAACGTTCTTCTTGTTTTGTTTGTTGTTTAACGATAGTATCAGAACTATACGATAACTTGGTAACGTCCTTCTTGTTTTGTTTGTTGTTTGACGATAGTATCAGAACTATACGATAACTTGGTAACGTCCTTCTTGTTTTGTTTGTTGTTTGACGATAGTATCAGAACTATACGATAACTTGGTAACGTCCTTCTTGTTTTGTTTGTTGTTTAACGATAGTATCAGAACTATACGGTAACTTGGTAACGTCCATCTTGTTTTGTTTGTTGTTTAACGATAGTATCAGAACTATACGATAACTTGGTAACGTCCATCTTGTTTTGTTTGTTGTTTAACGATAGTATCAGAACTATACGATAACTTGGTAACGTCCTTCTTGTTTTGTTTGTTGTTTGACGATAGTATCAGAACTATACGATAACTTGGTAACGTCCTTCTTGTTTTGTTTGTTGTTTAATGATAGTATCAGAACTATACGGTAACTTGGTAACGTTCTTCTTGTTTTGTTTGTTGTTTAATGATAGTATCAGAACTATACGGTAACTTGGTAACGTCCTTCGTGTTTTGTTTGTTTGTTTGTTGTTTAACGCCGCACTCAGCAATATTCCAGCTATATGACGCCGTCTGTAAATAATCGAGGCTAGACCAGATAATCTAGTGATTGGCACCGTGAGCATTGATCCACGCAATTGGGATACGATGACATGCATCAACCAATTTAGCGAGCCTGACCATCCAATCCCGTTAGTCGCCTCTTACGACAAGTATGGGTTTTTGAAGACCTATTTTCTTCCCCGGACCTTCACGGGTCGACCACTGGGGTTCCAATTCTCATTCTCGCGAATATATGTTCTATAATATTGTCAGATCAGATTTACAAATCTTCGTTTTATTTACTTGTTATAATCTGATATCGTTCAAGTCTCAATTTCCGCATAGAGTTGCATTTTGACCTCTGTATAGCATGGAAAGTGAAAACAAAGAAGTTTAATCTTTGGTCAGAGGTAATGCCACCTTTGGGATTAATTGCATGAGAGAGACATATCAAGGCGTGTGGAATTAAAATACCTGTTCACACAATTTAACGGCAACGGTTTGGATACTTTTGAAATATGGAATAATTGCGTTAATTTTGAAGAACCATTACCATGAATGTGATGGCAGACACACGATGAGTGAGTGAGTGAGTTGGATTTAACGCCGTTTTTAACAGTATTCCAGTTATATCATGGCGTGTCAGCTTAATGTGGGAGGAAAGCCCGAAGCCCGACACACGACGAACTGTCTGACAATTGCTGATTATGAAAGCATTATCGTGTTTCATGTTTCCTGTTCTCACAGCTTAAATACATGCTCAAATGGTGAAGTGTGAGGTCAGATACTTATTTCTCGGTCTGGTCGACGTTTTTGAAAGGTAAATCATGTTCCGGTTCCGGGCGCTTTCTGTGCTATTAGCACCAATCCCAATTCGAGTTTTAATTAACACTGCTTGGTAAAAAAGATCCATGAAATATCTTGTCTTTACCGCTGGGTTGTTTCAAAACTATTACCGCTGTTTAAGGAACGAAAAAGGAATTGAATTCGAATTTTCAATATTTAGGACTATATACATATGAAAAAGGACAATATATATATAATTTGAATTGAATATAAATTACCCTTTTTTTTCAATTCATATTCAAATCCTTTTTCGTTTCATAAACAGGGGTAATAGTTTTGAAACCACCAAACGGTAAAAGAGAAGATTTTCATAGATTTATCGTACCAAGCGGTGGTATATATAGATATATAGGTATATCTGAACGTAAGAGCATGACCATAACATGACATAAAAATCTGACATGGCAGATTTGCCCGACTACTTACACCGTGAGCAGCCGGGTCCGTGTGGTACCATACTTGTCAAAGAATATTCCAATCGGAAACACAAGAACGTCTCGGATGATCACCACCAGGGCAAACAACACCCGCAGCTGCTCGTTCTGCTCCCAACAACCAATGAAATCCTTTCTCGTAGAATTCTCAGCTTCCTCATTGGCTGCGACTGTCGTGACGTCATACACAGCCACAGTGGACGCATGTTTGAGGTTTGTGTAATAGGCACTGTAAACTTGCACGTCTTCTGTGACGTCACGTTGTCTGCGGTTTGGTTTTCGACAGGGTTTTCGTCTGACCGGGGCTTTGGTTGTTGTCTGGTAGATTCCTTTAAGCAGCTCCCCGGGGCCCAGATCGAGGTCAGTGATGTTACACAAATCCACAAAGTATTTGTCTGATCTGAAGACGACCATGAGCCAGGACCAACCCAGCACCACGCCGGCGAAGAACACACACTCCAGCACGGACCACGTGAGAGTACACGCGCGCTTCGAACACGGTCTGTTGCTCATTATGCTGGGTCAAAGGTCAGAGGTCAGATGTTGAGGGTTGAGGTCAGCTGATACTGAAGGTCAGCTTTGAATTCCCATGTTGGAAGTTTCTAACTGAAATATACGGATTAATGGTGAAACTCACAATATTGACGATTCAATGATCATACAAATTAAACAATATATTGAATAAAGAATCGCATAAACACAAACATATTAAAGGGGCAGTATGCCCCTAGATCTGGTGCCACTTGTCGGTCAATCTGTTTAAGTAGAGTAACCATCAACTACAAGAGTAATATATACTACTCAAATTAAGTTAAAGAACATTCGAATATTTTATATTACTATAGTTAAGCTACCATGGGATGACAGATTAATTACAGTAATATAAAAGAATAGGTGTTCCTTAACTTCTTGTGAGTAATATATTTTATAACATTGGAGTTTACCACAAAGAAATAGTTTTGGAATAACGTGAATTAAAGTTGATAGTAATGCCAATTTAACAGAGACCAATTCCCCCTTAACTTCAATAATTCAATTTTCAATTGACTTGATGTAATGTATGATACGATAAAGCTTTATGTCTACACCCCGTTTGTATCGAACAGCGGATAACTCGATGTATTTTCGACTCTTCCAAGGACTTCGAGTTAAAGAGGGTTCATTGTATGCTAAAGTGATTTGTTTGTTCGTTGTTTAACCCCGCACACAGCAATAGTTCAGCAGTATAAAGACGGTCTTTACTACTAGTTACAAGTATATATATCAGTGATTAATATTATGAGCAACGATTCACACTAAGTTGTTTCGTACGAGAAGTATAGGTTGCTGTGAACCTAATCAAACCTAAAATCCCAAAGGATGAAGATAAACTGAAGATGAAATAACAGTTATCAGCATCAACACGAACATATAAAACACTTTGAGGTAAAAGGAACTCATATCAGCTTTTCAGACTGAAGCTAACAAATGAGGATGTGATAAATAGAGATTACTACACGAGTGTCTGTCAGATACCATTTATCTCACAACGTTGTTTCAAAACGTATCTAACGATTCGCACTATATTAGCATCGAATCAATGCATATTTAGGCTATTGTCATGATCGCGTCATGATACATAACGCAACGGTCATGACTGACTTCACCCGTCTATCTGTTTACTACTCATATCTAGTGTGACCCTCCACAAAAAAAGTTCCAGCCGTATCTGTGGATTGTCAAGGCGATGATGATAATTAAACCTAGATCCTGAACATTTATTAAACACTATAATACACATAGATTCGACACAGAAGCAGAGAATTCGACTGAAGCACGAGAAACTTAATGGATTACATTCGTCACCACTCGCCTGCAAGACGACTCGTCCCTCTATCGATGAATGTTATGTGCGAAAATACAACAAACCAATCAGAATGCGCGTATGATTTCAAGTTCTTCGTCAAAGAATCCCTTAGAAACAATTTTTGATTTTACATATGTCTTGCATCTAAAAATATACCCAAGACACAGTTAAATGTGTTCAATCATACTGTACAAATCCGCATGTCCAGATGTGCTTTTAATTGCATCTGAAATATATCTAATTTATGGGGAAAGATATGTGAACCATTGCGAAACGAGTTGACAATTGTTTTAGGTATGCCCGTTTGCGCTAAGACGGAACCGGTCGCCAAAATGGCCACGAGAGGGGCACGAGTCGCTATTCGGCTTGTCCCGGAATAACACGATTTGGTCACGAATGAATGGATTACAATCAAGAAAGTAGTCCGTCATGGAGTAGCCAATCACGGACCTGGAATTCAGTCACACATGATTGATGCCAATTATCTGAAATGGGTTGGTCACCCACAGGTGTGTAAATAAAGCGACAAAGCCCTTTCCATATCCAATAGAAATCTCTGCATAAAGCAGAGTCGATTGTATTGTAGCAAGAAAATGTCGTTGGGATAAAATACTATTATTGAGATGCAGCCTTAATGCGGCTTGAGATTTGAAATAAATAAAACTACAAAAACCTTCCATAATCCATTGTCCGAACCCGACTATATCACGAGTGTATGTTTATGAATCGCTATCAAACAGTTATGATATAAGGTGTTCGCGAAAACGTGAGCGTATCCTGCACCAATGGTGGCTCCCGTTACAAACACATGCAAAGGAAACGAGGTTTACTCCGAGGTTGATGGATAGTCGTAACTGTCTGGCAGAACACTCTCATATCTGGCCGGATAGGATCAACGTTGTTGCAAATTTGCATTAGGGAATGCTGATCAACCAAGCTGAAACCTGGAACTATTCGATTTTCGTCCAGGCAAAATCAGTGGTTGATAGTATGAGCAAATCTATACGCCGTCGTAACACGATGACACACAGTAACGGCCCAGCTCCACGAAGCGATCGGAGCGCTAGGACTACCGTAATGTATGATACCAGTGTTAAAGTATGGGGATTACGATCGTCTTCATTATCATTAAAACAACATTTTACAGACAAAATAGAGACAAACATAATACGCAGTCGGTAATGAGGTCGCTAATGACGTCGGTTAATGAGCTCGCCTATTAAAGCCAGGTTCGTGAGATGCGCCAGCTCAATACCATTGACACAAAGGTTGACGTAAACGTAACTTTAATCAATAAGCAGTCTGTGAAGGTGAGCTGTGGGTTACACTGTACAAATTGTGTGAGGCCCATTCCTGGTGTCAACAGCTTGATGTGGGAGGAAAGCCCGAAATGATGCAGGTCTCAGACGCCTGGGTCACCCGTGGTCCCCGTGATTCATAGACATGTACTCATGATAAAGTCGAAATCGTACAACGAACTCTTATTTCTTATGATTATGTAAACGGTTTTGACGCGTTTCTTTATTTTAAATCCGAAGCCACAATGATATGATAGTATTTTATCCAAAATTCATTTTGTTGCTATGGTAACGTGTGTATCCGGACATAAGAGAAGTCTTTCTTGATGAAGCTTCATCGATGCTTTACATCTTAGACCATAATTCAAGACATGAAAACACATGAAACAGGGAAATATTACATTCAAGTTAATTAAACATGTTTCCTTTATAAAACTTTTTCAAAAATAATCGTTATTGGTGTTTTAAGTTCGACAGATAACGTTGTGCTTAATGTAAGAGGTTCTTAACACTTAGGGGGCATGGTGGCCCAGTCGTCTAAGGCGCCGCGATTCGCTGTGCAGAGTTGCGTCCCTTGGGCACGCCAGAAACCTATGATTGTGGGTTCGAATCCCGGTTCGCCCCGATTATGTTTCTAGGTTTGTCAGCACCATACCCGTGCTCGTGAGTTTAACCGAAGTGGTAAACGTCTGAGACCAGCATCACTTCGGGCTTTCCTCCCACATTAAGCTGACACGCCGTGATATAACTGGAAAACTGTTAAAAGCGGCTTTAAACCCAACTCACTCACTCACTCTTAACACTTAAGTATCATCTATTGATCTTAGTATCAGTGTGTTCAGAGTTTATCTGTATCTATACAATTTATAAGAAACATTTAAGTGACTTTAATATACGCCTTATTAGTGAAACTAAGTGTTTAGCGCATAACGCTTCGCGAAAAAAATCTGTTTCAATACATACTGTATTTGAACACTGAAATTGGAAACATTCAAATGAAGAAAGAATATCACACCTACCGAGTTGAAGCTCTATCAGTACTACGCCGCATCCTTTCCTCTGATTTTGTTAAGAGACCAACTAGTTTCTTGTGTCAACTCTCGTAAAGTGTCGCGAGATCTCGTACACCTGACACATACACCGTCGTTGGTAACACCGTTAATGTCAGCTTATACATCAAATAACCTTGGCTTCACGCGTGTCAAATTCTTCGTCGACCAGTTCGTTAACAACAGCATATTAACAATATCTATGACCACTAACAGGATTCTAAGCTACGAGATAACGCGAGATGTGGTCGAGATTTCACTTCCTTTGCAAGCACAACTAATCACCACAACAGCACCATCCTGCCTATTACAGGAACAAAGAGCCGCTCCGGGCACTGCCTTACGTACTATGATAAGGCCAACCTCAAATTACAGCAATATTTTCCCAATCTTTCCTTGTCTAATGTTCGTCAGGGCAAGGTAATGGATGACAAATTCAATAAAGAGACACAGGAGACAAGCATTCTCTAGGGACACACCTTGTCCCCACTCTGCGTTTTCTCACCCGGTGTCGTCTAGAGGGACAGACGAGTAATGGTGGTAATGTTATTTAGCCATCCCGAGAGCCCTATCGTTTATCGTGTACAGTAAGCATCCTTAACCGCTGCCACGTACCTAGGCGGGATGCTGGCGGTCTTAAAGATGACATCAGCGTGGCCTAACGAAGGCCATAGTGGTTATTAATGATAAGATGGGCTGATATATTTGCTTAAACGTCACAAGACTAAGACCTTTTGGTGGATAAACATACCTTTGTGGGAATAACGGATTTGTTTCTGTATAAAGACGGAGTAAGGGTTAGCAATTTGACTGACATCAGTTCCAAGGGGGAATCAGAGAGCCCAATTGGTTGTAAGTTGACGGTCTAGTTTTGTCTGGGAGTTATGGTTGCAAAGCATCTGTACTCATATTGTGTTGATCAGGTTTGGGTCTCTCGACTTCTATTCGGTCAATTGGTCTCAGTGATCCATATTCAGACACTGTTTTACTCAGCGATGTGCTATTTGATCATTGATTGCTGGTCGCGGTAATAAAACAATGCCAACATCAATATGCTGTGCCACAACACGACGCACAGCAAAGGAGAGTGAGTGATGTTGTATGCCACTTAGACAGGGAACATGGAAATGTGATTGGCAAAGAGTACTCGTGTGGAATCGATGCTCTCACCGATATCTGGAACCCATCCTCCAACAAAAACACCAACGTCGGTTTTTTTCCGAGAAGCTGGTATAAAAAATTGCAGATTGTTTTTATTTAAAAAGAAAAAGCTTTTTTTTAAAGTCCGTGCCATGAACAAATTTAAGCTGAATTCACATATGGCCCTACATATCACCATGACGTTTATGACGGTTTTTTTTCAAAGTTTCAATATTCAAAAAAGCATTTTTCATTTTTTCTGACATGGATACATCTCAATCTTATCATGCTGCATATCACAAATGAAGGTATACACCTATGTTTTGAAGGTGGCAAAAAATGAAACAAACAAGAAATGGTTACTCGAAGATGATGCATTTGATACGGGTATCATAGTTGTGTTTTGGACCTTAGGTTTGCAGTGTTTCGGCGACTGTTTTAACTGTTTTAAGCCTAATAACGGTTTAATAACGTATGCAATTTTTTGGTCAAATCCAATTTTCAAATGCATACATTCTTTTGCCCGACAGTTGATATATTATATTAATATATTATTATTAATATATTATTTTCAGTAGAACTTTTGATTTTATGGGGAAGATTCCTAAAGAGTTTTCATTATTTCATGTCTTTGTGGGGGCGGTCGGGTAGCCTAGTGGTTAAAGCGTTCGCTCGTCACGCCGAAGACCCGGGTTCGATTCCCGACATGGGTACAATGTGTGAAGAGCATTTCTGGTGTCCCCCGCCGTGATATTGCTGGAATATTGCTAAAAAGCGGCGTAAAAACCATACTCACTCACTCACTCATGTCTTTGTGTCATTATGTCATGCCTTTGTTTAAATGCCATAACAAAATCAAAGTCTAAAGCTTCTGGCTCCCCCAATCAGGTCAGAGAAAACGCCGAAAGGTAACAGTTGGATAACAATGGACAGAAGACGGACAATTGGACATGCCAGAAGTTCATTTGGATCTTTGCTCCTGGTGACCGGAACTAGTTTTAAACCAATCATAATGAATACTGCAAAACACCACATAGTAAACTACAATAGCTTTTGTCGTGTGTGTATCTGGGATTCGAACCCACGACCAGAGGACTCTTGCATGATGAAGGGCCCATAGTACAGATGACTTTCTAAGTGGTTGGCAACTTCCAAATAAAATTCTAGGCTACATAGCAAGGTATATAAACACGGACAAACAAATGTGAACAGAAAATGGATCTAAGGTAGGATTTCTATAATACTGAAGACTTACATATTTACTTCTTAAATAGGGGCGGTCGGGTAGCCTAGTGGTTAAAGCGTTCGCTCCTCACGCTGAAGACCCGGGTTCAATTCCCTACATGGGTACAATGTGTGAAGTCCATTTCTGGTGGCCCGCCGTGATATTGCTAGAATATTGCTAAAAGCGGCGTAAAACCATACTCACTCACTCACTCACTCACTACTTCTTAAATACATAGTCATATTTATCACAAATGATAAAAAAAATAGCATTCATCCTCCATTACATTTTAATTTACATTGTTCACAAAGTCTCTGGCCCGGATGTCTAAGGCGCCGGAATTTATGTGTGTAGAGTTGCGTCCCTTTGGTATTCCCGAAACCTATGATTATGGGTTCGAATCCCGATTGTGTTTGAAGGTTTACCAACACCATACCCGTGCTCGTGGGTTTCACCAAAGTTGTATATCTGCCACCTGCAACACTTCGGGCTTTCCTCCCACATTAGGCTGACACGCTGTGATAAAACTGGAATTCGGTTCAACGCAGCGTTAAACTCACTCACTCACTGAATCGCTAGGCATTTCTCTCGGCATTTTCCGATGTTTCCCGCGTCCAATCACCAATCTACCCAAGCTATCGAAACTGTGATAAAGCTATCATATAATTGGTCAAATGTACCCCAAAGTTTTTGTGTTGAAATGAGATTTAAGCAGCTTATAAAAAATCCTTTATTGGAAAAGGACTCAAACGAAAGCCATTTGTGTAAGGAGTTTGTCACACACCCTGGACAGCTCGGACGTGAGTGGAGTACGTTCCGTGGTACCATTGGCGTCAACCCAGAGTTGGACACTCACAACTTGGTTCGACACCATTCGTCACCACTCGCCCCTTTCCGTAACCTGCAAGACGACTCGTCCCCCTATCGATGAATGTTATGTGCGAAAATACAACAAACCAATCAGAATGCGCGTATGATTTCAAGTTCTTCGTCAAAGAATCCCTCAGAAACAATTTTTGATTTTACATACGTCTTGCATCTAAAAATATACCCAAGACACAGTTAAATGTGTTCAATCATACTGTATAAATCCGCATGTCCCAATGTGCTTTTAATTGCATCTGAAATTTATATAATTTATGGGGAAATATATGTGAACCATTGCGCAACGAGTTGACAATTGTTTTAGGTATGCCCGTTTGCGCTAAGACGGAACCCGGTCGCAAAAATGGCCACGAGTCGCTATTTTGCTTGTCCCGGAATAACACGAGTTGGTCACGAATGGGTTCGACACATCACAGTAGCGTGGACCTATCGAACCACGTCACACGTGTAACTAGCGAACACCCTACCTTCTGGGCTACTCAATAACACCCATAACAACTACGGATTAGTTCTGCTAAGGGGTTTGAAAGTGCTGACAGGTCCGTCTTAGATGAAAGACATTAAGTCTACTTCAACAGCTTGATCCTGTAATTAGCTCGTTGTCACCTCAGAGCAGTTCTAGCGTCTGTTTTATGTGCGTTGGCTAAAGAAGTTTAGATACTACCCCAAGGTATATAGTGCTATAATTGGTGTTAAACTTGCAGTAAATAACATTTTAATGGGATAGAAGTTACGTGACGAAAATCAAAATGCTTTGTTCCTTGTGGTTGATGTTTGTAGTGTGTGTGTGTGTGTGAGAGAGAGAGTGAGAGAGAGAGAGAGAGAGAGAGAGAGTGTGTGTGTGTGTGTGTGTGTGTGTGTGTGTGTGTGTGTGTGTGTGTGTGTTTGTAACGCTGCTCTGAAAGTTTAGAATTAAAGGGGAGAGAAACATGCGCCCTCTCCCTTCACGATGTTTGTTTGTTGTTTAACGCACAGCCTAAACACCACCTAAACACAACATTCACATAATCTAAACATGTTTAGAACTTAAACACCTTTAAACATAAAGTGTACTGCTAAACCTTACGTTAAACGTCAGCTGAAACAAATATTTTCTGCGCATCGGAAAATTGATGGCCTAAATAGAAAATTGAAAAGACAGTATCCACTTAAGAACCATATTAACTTACTGGAAAATTAGATCATGATTTCTGGAAAGTAATCGTCAAAGTCGGTTTTGGAAGTGAAATATATTTCGGGCTACCCATAGAAGTGGTAGCAGTGGACGCACTGTGTGCTCAGAAATACCGTCAGTGATTGAACAGTGGAATCTGGCTTTAAATCAATGTACTCGGGGAGAGTTAGTGAGTGAGTTGGGTTAAACGCCGCTTTTAACAATATTCCAGTTATATCACGGCGTGTTAGCTTAATGTGGGAGGAAAGCCCGAAGTGATGCAGGTCTCAGACGTTTACGACTTCGGTGAAACCAACGAGCACGGGTATGGTGCTGACAAACCTAGAAACATAATCGGGGCAAACCGGGATTCGAACCCACAATCATAGGTTTCTGGCGTCTCCAAGGGACGCAACTCTGCACAGCGAATCGCGGCGCCGTAGACGACTGGGCCACCCGTGCTTTCCGTACTCGGGGAGAAACCAGGATTTGGACAACAACCATTTACAACCATCTTCCAGAGGCAAGAGAGTTAACTGACTTTAAAAGTCCAGTTTCCACCCTTGCCGAACTAGGCTGGAATTCCTTGGCCCGATCGTAGCGCCACCAGTTGCTATTACGAGTTATGTCCCTTCTATGCCTCTCCTATTGACCAATCAGATTCCACTTCTCGTATCACTTGCGTTTGCTCCAAACAAAACGGTGGCGCCCCGTCAAGACGATCTGCTCGATTATCAAGATCTATATTGTGATAAAACGAGTCTTACATCACGAAGTGCATCAAATCACGTGGGCACCTTGATTAAAAACATGAAAAGATTTAGAAAATAACTGCTGACGAGTTAGCGGTGCACATGCTTTGCAAATCCTGCTGTCGACCGATTTCGGTGCGCGATTTTGATTGGACTGTGCATAAACTCGTTAGTCCAGCCAAAATGTAACTCCATAATACCAGCCTAGTTCGGCAAGGGTGGAAACTGGACTTTTAAAGTCAGTTAACTCACTTGCCTCGGGAAGATGGTTTCAACGGGCCATGTCAGAGTTGGATAATCTAGAAGCAAGCTCTTTAGAAGATGAAGATACGATTCTGAATCAGACTCTATAAATAGAAATGAGATGGTGAAGGCCGAAGAGAGATCCAAGTCTATAGGAAGGCAGCAGTGCTGGATTGTATCCCGGGGGAAGTATTGAAAAACGAACACTGTGTTGATATTCTGTATAAACTTTATTCTTTTCATACCAGATAACGTGAGAGAGTTGGGTTTAATACCACTTTGAACATTATTCCAGTTATATCACGGCGTGTTGGCTTAATGTGGGAGGAAAGCCCGAAGTGATGCAGGTCTTACCACTTTGGTGAAACCCACGAGCACAGATATGGTGCTGACAGACCTAGAAATATAATCGGGGAGAACCGGGATTCGAACCCGAGATCATAGGTTCCTTACGTGCCCAAGGGACGCAACTCTTCACAGCTAATTGCGGCGCCTTAGACGACTGCGCCAAACTGTTCTGTGATATTGTAATTCAACGTTTATAAGAAGAAAACCAATATGGTGCATTTTAGAAAAAAACGTCTATACAACGATCTACTTAATAATTTTCGTGTGAAAACGAGACTTTAGACTACACAAATACCTATATGTACCTTGGCTTGTGGTTCAAGGAGCATCTCAACATAAAGTTTACTATAAAGGAGAGTGCTGGGCGCGCTCTATCTCTGCTTGTGACCAAATAAAATTTATTACAAGTGTGGTGACATGGCTTATAATGTATGAATCAATGTATGTACGCGTTCGCTCGTCACGTCGAAGACCCGGGTTCGATTCCCGAGATGGGTACGATGTGTGAAGCCCATTTCTGGTGTCCCCCGCCGTGATATTGCTGGAATATTGCTAAAAGCGGCGTAAAACCGAACTCACTCACTCACTCACTCAATGTATGTACAACCGATACCATTGTACGGAGCGCCAACTTTAAAGCCACGGAGAAATTAATAATATACAAAACAGAGAGTGTCGATCTTACCAAACAGAGACTTGAAACATTAAGACGGTTCTAAAAAGTCAACAGTTGGTTGGTTTGTTGTTTAACGCCGCACTCAGCAATATTCCGGCTATATAACGGCGGTCTGTAAATATTCGAGTCTGGACCAGACAATCCAGTGATTAATATCATGAGCATCGATCCACGCAATTGAGATCGATGACATGCATCAACCAAGTCAGCGAGCCTGACCACCCGATCCCGTTAGTCGCCTTTTACGACAAGCATAGTCGCCTTTTACGGCAAGCATGGGTTGCTGAAGACCTATTCTACTCCGGAATCTTCACGGGTCTAAAAGTCAGCAGAAGCGAAGAAGATAAAAATCGTTTTATAACACAGCCATATCCACGACTTGATATTTATGCTAGGCTCAACTCAGTATGTGATATCTCTCATAAAGAATAAAACTCAAGGAAATAGACGAATATACTTGGTTTGAACAACCGTGGAATAATACATCGAATCCTTAACATGGAAATAACCTTCACAACTATCGTCTTTTTGAAAAAGATCTTGTCCCAGAACTTTACTTGCAAACCTTATATTCAGGAATTTCAGAAAATATCTCTCCAAACGACGTTGTGGGAGCCCCACCCAAGATTGGGAGACTGGTCAGCACAAAAGACCCCCATCCTTTTAGAGCAAAGAATTTGTTATTTTTGAAACGTTCATTTCCTTTCAGAGGCAAAATTTTATGAAGACCTAAGATACAACATTAATTTATATCATAGGAATTTGAAGGATTTATTTATTAAACTGTTATCTGAAAATAATTCTAAATGTATTGCGTCTATCACAAGAAACATGTTTTTTGACAATTTTACATATGATACTTGTATTGATTATTGTTATATATCATTTTGTAACGATTATTTCATTATAAACAGCATTTTACCGTTCATAATGTAATCAATAAGAAGTGTCTCGTAAGGCAAAATATGTCTGGATCTTAAACTTTTTATACCGTACTAAGAATTTTTTTACCTCCTTGTGACACTTTAATAAACTGTATCTGTCTGTCTCTCTGTCACTTAACTTTTTTCAGTTACACGGATGCTGACAAGAGACATGGCTGAAAAAACCCCATTTGGTCTCTAAAAAGTAATATTTGACACTAAGGAAACTGGGAGTGTACACGGGTCATCGCTTTCAAAAGCCAAAGATGGCATATCGCCAAGTCTACGAAACACAGCAGAATAAGTGGGGTGTGATAAAAGTCTTCTTTGCCTTTGCAGTTCACAAACATATCAGCCGCCTTTTTAGCAGTTGGGTATTTGCAAGAACGTGAAGTAGTTAAAAAGTGACAAAAAGAACAAATTTTAAATAATTACAAATTCGACAGAATCGGACATTTTTGCTGCTTCTTAAAAAAAGACAAGGGTGGTATAAAACCTGTTTATCATGAAAAGACAATCCTTGTTACATTCATACAGTATTTTATATCTTTTCAGTGGGACTTGGTGTAGCATTCGTTTGGCACTTCATCAACACTTTGTGTTATCTGTACATGTATATGACCTATGTCATAACAAAATGTTCATACCAGTGCCAGTACTATACGATAACTTGGTAATGCCCTGTCTTGTTTTGTTTGTTTGTTGTTTAACGCCGCACTCGGCAATATTCCAGCTATATGACGGCGGTCTGTAAATAATCGAGTTTGGACAAGACAATCCAGTGATTGACATCATGAGCATCGATCTTCGCAATTTGGATAGAATGACATGCATCAACTAAGTCAGCGAGTCTGACCACCCGATCCCGTTAGTCGCCTCTTACGACAAGCATAGACGCCTTTTACTGCAAGTATTGGTTGCTGAAGACCTATTCTAACCGGATCTTCACGGGTCTGTCTTGTTTTTGACTCGGCCCTGAGTATTAATAAGTCAAGCCTATATTTATGTCATTGCGGTCGAGGAACATAGCTATTCATAATAATGAAAATAGCATTGTCCTTTACTCATTGCCATATATTATGCAAATGAACCGAATGAACCAAAATCTACCGAAAATGACTTTGGAATAAATAACCAGTTGTTAGGAATATCAAACATACCTTACCGTAGGTGCTGTGAACTGTCGACGAGGCATCTGCTGTGACTCTACCAGCCGTTGATTGAGCCGCATGTTTTATACAATACAGGACCATCTATCACACACAAGAAGCCCCGCAAGACGTAGACTGACGTTAAATCAGTTCCGACGAACGTCATTTTACCGAAGTAGGGCTTCGAGAATCATGCAGAAATATAATAAATCAAACAGGGAGGACATTGGTCTTTAATAATAAATATTAACGCATGTCATCGTATGTTGCAGGTGACTTAGTGTTGTAAGGTCGCTGGTTCATTCATAGAAGGCACTTCTTAACAAGTGAATCCTAGAGTCATTCACCAGTACTCCGAACCATGTCCATTTCAACCTGTTGACACACCGACCGACTCGCTGACTTCTTCACAAAAGCACTGAACTCAATTATTCGCTCTACCACCAAACCACCACCTAAACATACTCACTCATCAACTCAACCACAAACACAACACTCTCTCTCACTCATCAACTCAACCACAAACACAACACTCTCTCTCACTCATCAACTCAACCACAAACCCAACACTCTCTCTCACTCATCAACCCAACCACAAACACAACACTCGCTCACTCATCAACCCAACCACAAACACAACACACTCAATCACTCATCAACACAACCACAAAACAACACACTCAATCACTCATCAACTCCGCCACAAACACAACACACTCACTCACTCATCAAATCAACAACAAACCCTACACTCTCTCTCACTCATCAACTCACCCACAAACCCAACACACCCACTCACTCATCAACTCAACCACAAACTCAACACTCTTTCTCACTCATCAACTCAACCACAAACCCAACACTCTCTCTCACTCATCAACTCAGCCACAAACCCAACACTCTCTCTCACTAATCAACTCAACCACAAACCCAACACTCTCTCTCACTCATCAACTCAGCCACAAACCCAACACATCCACTCACTCATCAACTCAACCACAAACCCAACACACCCACTCACTCATCAACTCAACCACAAACCCAACACACGCTCACTCATCAACTCAGCCACAAACCCAACACTCTCTCTCACTCATCAACTCAACCACAAAACCAACACTCGCTCACTCATCAACTCAACCACAAACCCAACACACCCACTCACTCATCAACTCAACCACAAAACAACACACTCACTCACTCTACTACAAACCCAATACACTCACCCACTCATCAACACAACCACAAAACAACACACTCACTCACTCATCAACTCAGCCACAAACCCAAAACACTCGCTCACTCATCAACACAACCACAAAACAACACACTCAATCACTCATCAACTCCGCCACAAACACAACACACTCACTCACTCATCAAATCAACAACAAACCCTACACTCTCTCTCACTCATCAACTCACCCACAAACCCAACACATCCACTCACTCATCAACTCAACCACAAACTCAACACTCTCTCTCACTCATCAACTCAACCACAAACCCAACACTCTCTCTCACTCATCAACTCAGCCACAAACCCAACACTCTCTCTCACTAATCAACTCAACTACAAACCCAACACTCTCTCTCACTCATCAACTCAGCCACAAACCCAACACATCCACTCACTCATCAACTCAACCACAAACCCAACACACCCACTCACTCATCAACTCAACCACAAACCCAACACTCGCTCACTCATCAACTCAGCCACAAACCCAACACTCTCTCTCACTCATCAACTCAGCCACAAACCCAACACTCGCTCACTCATCAACTCAACCACAAACCCAACACACCCACTCACTCATCAACTCAGCCACAAACCCAACACACTCGCTCACTCATCAACTCAACCACAAACCCAACACACCCACTCACTCATCAACTCAACCACAAACCCAACACTCGCTCACTCATCAACTCAGCCACAAACCCATCACACTCACTCACTCATGAACTCAACCACAAACCCAACACTCTCTCTCACTCATCAACCCAACCACAAACCCAACACTCGCTCACTCATCAACTCAACCACAAACCCAACACACCCACTCACTCATCAACTCAACCACAAAACAACACACTTACTCACTCTACTACAAACCCAATACACTCACCCACACATCAACACAACCACAAAACAACACACTCACTCACTCATCAACTCAGCCACAAACCCAAAACACTCACTCATTCACTCACTCATCAACTCAACTACAAACCCAACACACTCACTCACTCATCAACTCAAAACAAGTCCTAATTTTGAAAAGAAATGTCTGCCAAGGGCACTTAGTTTGGAATCCGAGAGAGATAGCTCTCACTTCACCGGATCAGTATGACCAACATACGGGCGATCAAGTAGGGAAGCCAACACTAACCAATCAGCTACTAGCTCACACCGAATGCCTCACGCCATCGAAAACAATCAGTGAGTGACAATTCTTCAATCCCTAATGCTTTATGAGTCCATAACGAGTCTACCCTACAGCGCCCACGATCTAACGCCAGTTCTCTCAAAGTACACTAATTCTCAAAACCAACGTTCCATCGACCGTGTGTAGTGCGCGAAATCACTGCGATCCCTGTTTTTTAGGGGTCAAGGCATCAAGATTGGATCTCGATGGGATCCAGATGGATCCCTACCACCAATAACCCGATCGATTCAGAGTCACCACCGGTATTAGTGCTGTGTATACACAGAAACAAGGCTGAAAATAATCGAGGCGTATTGGGATTCGAGTGAGTGAGTGAGTTGGGTTTAACGCCGCTTTTAACAGTATTCCAGTTATATCACGGCGTGTCAGCTTAATGTGGGAGGAAAGCCCGAAGTGATGCAGGTCTCAGACGTTTACCACTTCGGTGAAACCCACGAGCACGGGTATGGTGCTGACAAACCTAGAAACATAATCGGGGCGAACCGGGATTCGAACCCACAATCATAGGTTTCTGGCGTGCCTAAGGGACGCAACTCTGTACAGCGAATCGCGGCGCCTTAGACGACTGGGCCACCCGTGCCCCCTATTGGCATTCGAACCCATGAACAACATTCATACACGACTAAGGGGCACAACGTCTCATACAGATAACTGTAAATAATAGTCTTCGTTAACAAACATGTGACACCATCTGAACCAAAGTTTGTCTTTATAAATTTCAGATTTACTAAACAGGTTCTCCCGGTTCACATCCTCGAGACTCCATAAAGACAAACAGACCTCTGGACACATAGACTGTATCTGGATAAAAGCGATTTTAAAGCAGGTTACTGAAACATATCTACCTCCATTCGTCACTACTCGCCCCTTTCCGTAACCTGCAAGAAGACTCGTCCCCCTATCGATGGATGTTATGTGCGAAAATACGACAAACCAATCGGAATGCGCGTATGATTTCAATTTCTTCGTCAAAGAATCCCTCAGAAACAATTTTCGATTTTACATATGTCTTGCATCTAAAAATATACCCAAGACACAATTAAATGTGTTCAAGCATACTGTACAAATCCGCATGTCCAGATGTGCTTTAAATTGCATCTGACATATATATAATATACGGGGAAATATATGTGAACCATTACGCAACGAGTTGACAATTGTTTTAGGTATGCCCGTTTGCGCTAAGACGGAACCGGTCGCCAAAATGGCCACGAGAGGGGCACGAGTCGATATTCGGCTTGTCCCGGAATAACACGAGTTGGTCACGAATGATCTACCTCGTCCAAAAAAACGCTTATTGGTAAGGTGTGACAACTACACGTGCGCCTCTGGCAGTGATTCTAAATTGGCTTCAGACATCCACAAGCAGAGTTTAATCATACTCACAGCCAGGAAACAGCTGCCAGACCAAACGGTATTGTTCCCCCTAATTGCTGAAACCCTTGTAGTGATGAGGCAAGCACTGCTATAGTCATCACTCTTTTCACAAAGGCCCGATTTGAACAAGAATGGCCTCGCCAACAAAGAAGATGGAAACCCACACCGAGGCTACTTGACGGTGCTACTAAAGTTGCTAGAATAGAAACCTGCGTCCTTCTGATTTCATCGAGGCAATTAAGAATCCGTATGAGTGAGTGATTAACTGTTGTAGATACGTCCTGGTATAGAAGACATTACTGGTCAAAGATGACTCCTGGAAACACTATTTGTTGGGTGTCGTTAGTGCATTTTTTAATAGTTTCAGAAAGGTTTGAAGGTCAATGTTAGATTGATCTTGTCTGAGGTTCAGCGATTTTGTTAAGGGTTCGGACTGTCGAAATTGGTCTTAAGTTAACAGTGAGGGAGTTAAGATTTAGCGTCACATCGGCAATATTTCAGCCATATCGTATCACCGTGTTACCCTATATTGCATTAGGTTCCTGAAAACTCGAGTAAACCTTGTAACCAGCTCATCTTCCAAACCTAGGTTTTGTAGGGGTTCTCTATCAAACCTAGGTTTTGAAATGGGTCACTTCTAAACATGCTTTGAGGTTTTACATTTCAATTGTAAAACCTAGGTTTTACAATTTACGTTTTATGAACTGACCTCACATATCGTGATAAGTTTTGTAATCCACAGTTTTCCTACTGAGCCACCGGGGCAGGTGATGAAAATGTGTTCAATTTTACATGTCATGACTCCCGCTGGCCCATGCTGCACGTTTTTTTCTCGCATGCTTTGATCGAATTCCTTTTATAACGCGACGTGCTATCATGTTTCACTATAAGGTATCTCGATATTTCTTAATTTGTCTTATATTTCTTGCATTCAGACTGTTCATCAGTTGGATAAAACACGCCAACTTGAAAATGTAAAACCTTCAGCTCGGGAAAACCCTTCGCTCCCGCTTTTACATCTTCGACTAAAACCTCGGAGGCGTGTATTATCCTAAACATAGAATATAGTAAGAACGTATAGTAAAGCACGTAACGCTAGAAAGTCCTTCCAGTCGTCTTGAATCACATTATTAATGCATGTCTTTTTTATTATGGCAATTTATTTGCCATTATTACCATTAGTTCTGTTTATATAAGACATGGAAAATATGAATCTGCACACTTTAGAGCCTATAAATACAATGCCATTTTGTGCAGATTTGTGAATTATTTCGCCCGCAGCAGGGAGTGAGTACAGATTGGTGTTTCATGCGCCGCCTCACTTTTCCGCCTCTCTAATGCAGCATTGTAATGGACTACTCGTGTGATGCTGCAGTTATTTAACGTGAAGAGTCGCAATGCTTGCCACACTTCCAATCTGACCTTGAGAAACAAGTCCCATTTTTAAAAAAAACGCCCCTGGGTAGAACAAAATAATTGCACTAAACCCCAAACCCACATATCTTACTCACTTCTGAACAGTAAGCTTATCTTCAAAGAAATTTGAATAATTTCGGATTTCTCCCCGTCCGCGTGTGATTAAACCTACCGCTGCACGTGATCTGTTTGTACCCGAAGGGAACAATCGCTCATTGGTGCGAAGGGCATCTGCCCTCAATCATGGGCGCTTATTTCAAGCATCATTCCACTGGCCTTGGGGAATAATCAGGATTTTTGATATCCTACCTAAACAAGTCAAACATCGCAAGTTTTAATACATCAAAGAATTTCGACAGTTAATCAGAAATTCATTACGGTCATTAACTAAACCAGGTCACACTTCACTAGGTAGGTGAGGTGAAATGGACTTTAACGTCGCGTCCAAGATTATTGCACTTATATAGCGACGTGCAAGCACGTGTGTGTGTGTGTGTGCGTGCGCGTGCGTGCGTGCGTGCGTGCGTGCGTGCGTGCGTGCGTGTGTGTGTGTGTGTGATCTTGTACTAGTTCGGACTGATGCTAATTGATAGTGCTAGCTCACTGAGATACCATGCCACAGTTTAACATGAATACCCCACTCAGACATAGTATACTGACTCCGAGCCGACCAGTCCTTGTTTTAGCCCCTTACTATCGAGCGCCAGACAGGGTAACAACAAGTACCATCTTTTAACGTCTTTTGGTATGACGCGGCCAGGGATCAAACCCCGGGCCCTTACCTTCCGATCTCCGGGCAATATGAAGAATTTTGAGAATTGTCTCACCTTGCTTTTAACGGGGATACGCCGTAATGTAACTGGAATACTGTTCAAAGCGGCGTTAAACCCAACTCACTCACTTTTAACGGGTGTGCCAATTGTTGCAAAACGGACATAATTTTAAAAATGTTTTTCTTTATGAATAAGGAGCAGAATGTCTGCACTTGTACACTGAGGACGAAGTTCAAAATTAACATGTTCCGTTTCAACAAAATCATTATATGCGCTATTGTGTCAGTGGATTTTCTGGTCCATCACTTGATTGTCTGGTTTGTTTACATGCGCCGGCGTATGGCATGGGAACTGCTGTGTGACGTCATGCAAAAAACAAACACGTATTGTTTGCATACATTGCGTGTGACGGGTGCTACCGGTAGGACAGGATATGCGTACCCTTTTCGCGAACACGTTTCCTCTTTTAGACCCGTGAAGATCCGGGGTAGAATAGGTCTTCAGCAACCCATGCTTGTCGTAAAAAGCGACTATGCTTGTCGTAAAAGGCGACTAACGGGATCGGGTGGTCAGGCACGCTGACTTGGCTCATGATGTCAATCACTGGATTGTCTGGTCCAGACTCGATTTTTTTACAGACGCCGTCATATAGCTGGAATATTGCTGAGTGTGGCGTTAAACAACAATCAAACAAATAAAACAAAAAACATACATAAATCTCCAGAAAACCCTTTTGACTCTCAAAGTTTTTTTCATGTTTTGTGTTCTTCTAGAATGCCACAATATGATTTAAAGAACAGCTCACATTTACCTCAGCCGGTGTGTGTGTGCATACACTGTGAGGTAATAAGTCCATAAATACATCATCTCTGTTCGTCTTAAGATCAACTGCACTGGGTCGTCATGACATTTCAAGTATGTTGCCATGATGTCATGTATAATGTCAAATCAAGAAACAGTTAATCTCATCCCAACGCTCACAAAGAATCGGACCTTACGTTTAGTTTGACAAAGAATTGAAGGTTATAATGTTTACGGCAGCCAACGGAGGAGGCTAAACACCCACTGATTGAAAACAGCTTGGAGAAAAGCGTGTTTTTTTTCTGTTTCACCAATATCAATCTATGTTTGTTACCTTTCCTGTAAAATACATCCACCATGCCCCCCGGTAGTATGGAAGACTAACATGGCGTTATCTTGGAAAAACATCGATTGCGTAAGGGGAGGAAATTGTTTTGAAATAGCAGTACACTGGCGACATCGAACGGAAGTCATTTCTATGGAAGCGTATTAGTGCCACAGTCTAAATAAAAATCATCTACGTAGAGGATACTAACATCTACGTAGATGATACTTAAATCTACGTAGAGGATACTTACATCTACGTATATGATACTTTCTTCTACGTAGATGATACTTACATCTACGTAGATGATAATAATCGACATAGATGATGCTTTCATAGACGATTTGTTTGCCTTTGTACCTGTCTAAACATTGCATAAAGTAAATCTATATTCCAATGTGTCGAAGTTACTGGAGAATAACACGCGCCACACTCTTTTACAACCGTAATAAAAAAGGGGAGAGCTCAAACTGTTCTCCAAACTACCAACAAACAAACAACCACGGGTCAATATTCAGACTTCTAGCGAGGTAATATTTCAACAATAACATGGTTTAAGCCGGAGAAATCACTCGAATGTGTTGATTCTCGTGATTTCAGCAATACGGAAATTAGCTTCAAGAGGTAAAACTTGATTTTGAAGGAGTTATTCACTCAAACTATAAAAACTATACTCTGAAGCACTTTTATTTTAGCGCTGATTGTTTGACATTTTGAAATGATCTCAGCATGTTGTAAAAATACGGAAAAGGCCAAATGAAAATAACTAACTAAAATGCCCCCAAACATTTAATTAAATTAACAGTAATTAAGTAATCACGTTTATTTATAGAGGATTCATCACGAGTGTTTTTTAATATGGGAAATATCAACCGAGTCTTAGTTAATCGGTATTAACGGGACGAGGTTGATATTTCCCATATTAAAAAACACGAGTGATGAATTCTATTTATATATTTCACATTTTTGCTTCCAAATTAAGGAATAATTGCATTAAACATTAACATCAGCAACTTGTCGAAATCTTACGTATAGATCGTGCGTAGTGATACATGTGTTCCATAGCCATGTAAACCAAAATAAACAATTCGCTGAGAAAAAAAGTTCCTCGGATTATTTTAAACAAAATACTTGAACAGACTTTTGCAGAATAATTGAAACTTTAATAACGGTAACAACAACGATTCCGTGTAATCTGATTATATCTCTGGTGTAACTTCACTTATAATATATAGTTTCAAATCAAACCGCTCCCTCTTCCGGTTATCTAATTTGCATATCTAATTTGCATACTTGGGGCATTGGGGCATGACATACATGTTTTTATGTCATAACTTATGTCATGGATAAATGCTTAAGTTAAATGATAAAAAATATTAATGCTTGTATAAACTAGTATCCAAATAGGGTCGCAAATTCTCAAGACAAAATCACTGTCTGAGTAACGATTCTTCGATTATATCTTCCGATTATTGTATCACTACGTATATAAAAGTATCATCTACGGAGATGTAAGTATCATCTTCGTAGATGTAAGAGCTGGATCTCAGCTGACCTTATATATGTCTGACCTTGAACTCCGTTCACCTCATGTATGTCTGAGCTGGATCTCCGCTCACCTCATGTATGTCTGAGCTGGATCTCCGCTGACCTCATGTATGTCTGGGCTGGAACTCCGTTCACTTCATGTTTGTCTGAGCTGGATCTCAGCTGACCTTATATATGTCTGACCTGGATCTCCGCTGACCTTATATATGTCTGACCTTGAACTCCGTTCACCTCATGTATGTCTGAGCTGGATCTCCTCTCACCTCATGTATGTCTGAGCTGGATCTCCGCTGACCTCATGTATGTCTGGGATGGAACTCCGTTCACTTCATGTTTGTCTGAGCTGGATCTCAGCTGACCTTATATATGTCTGACCTTGAACTCCGTTCACCTCATGTATGTCTGAGCTGGATCTCCGCTCACCTCATGTATGTCTGAGCTGGATCTCCGCTCACCTCATGTTTGTCTGAGTTGGATCTCCGCTCACCTCATGTATGTCTGAGCTGGAAACTCCGCTCACCTCATGTATGTCTGAGCTGGAAACTCCGCTCACCTCATGTATGTCTGAGCTGGATCTCCGCTCACCTCATGTATGTCTGAGTTGGATCTCAGCTGACCTTATGTATGTCTGACCTGGGACTCCGCTCTGTGTTAGTAGTAAAACGTCGCAACTCAATTACAACAAAGATACTGCACCCATCGCCATCCAATGGTTACCGTTATCTTGAACTGTCACATTTGATACCGAAAGAATTCAACACTGCGAAATATTGGTCACTGCTAATGTTACCAGCTTCTAAAACATTGGGAAAGAGCACTAATAGTGAACATGATATTGTCATCCTCCATCAAACGAAGCATTCGTTTGATGTATAACTCGATTTGAAAAGAAAGACGAGGCTGATCGTGGACGATTGAATGACTGAATATGGTTTGATTGGTTCTTTGGACATTTTAAATGTTAAATATCTATTTTTGATTTGCAAAATGCTAACTTACGCTGTTTATGGCCCTCCTAGTGAGTTTGCATGAAATACGAGACAGTTTCCTATATGTCACGTAAAATAGTTGTAACGGGTGTGTGCAATGAATGCACATCGGTTTTTCGTTTGTACCTCAATCCACAATTTCTGTCAACCTGGGTTGATCGGTCAAGCTGCGTCAACCTGAGTTAGTCAAGAATGGCATATGGGACAGAACTTGAAATCAAACACTCAAATATAATAATTAATAAATGAACTTGTCTATTGCGCCAATTCCATGCACTGGTACATAGTCATACTGCTCCATGAGTGAGTGAGTGAGTTGGGTTTAACGCCGCTTTGAACAGTATTCCAGTTATATCACATCGTGTCAGCTAATGTGGGAGGAAAGTCTGAAGTGATGTAGGTCTCAGACGTTTACCATTTCGGTAAAACCTACGAGCACGAGTATCGTGCTGGCTAACCTAGAAACATATTCGGGGAGAACCGGGATTCGAATTCACTATCATATGTTTCTGGTGTACCCATGGGACGCAACTCTGCACAGCGAATTGCGGAGCCTTAGACGACTGCCCCTCTTCCCTTCGTGAGTGTTTTGTCTCGATCGAAAATGACAAGTGCGCCCTGATTTGATGTCAAGAAGAAGAGAGCTCCACAAGACTGGCAAACAGTGGCAGAAAGATATATTCCATAAGACATGAACTTGAAGCGAGGGACTGTCAGGAGATTTTAGTTTTTAGAAAGGAGTGAGTGAGTTGGGTTTAACGCCGCTTTTAACACTATTGCATGTTTTAATGGCGTGTCAGCTTAATGTGGGAGAAAAGCCCGAATTGATGCAGGTCTCAGACGTTTACCGCTTCGGTGAAACCCATGAGCACGGGTATGGCGCTGACAAACCTAGAAACATAATCGGAGCGAACCGGGATTCGAATCCACAATCATAGGTTTCTGGCGTGTCCAAGCGACGCATCTCTGCACAGCAAATCGCGGTGCCTTAGACGACCGGGCGACCCGTGCCCCCTTTGAGAAAGGAGTTAACGTATGAGGCGTGAGTAGATCAGAGATAGGCAGGACAGGTACCATGAAGAAGGCACCTTCTGGAGGCGGGAGAAAGAAGCACCCTAGGACATACTACACAATGGCTGTGAGGAGGAGACACCTGTAGCCTTATGAATTAATATGATCAAACAAAACTATGAGGGATTAACACGTGTTTTATTAGCGGATAAAGTTGTCAATATATCCTATACACGTGATGCAAATATAATGTAGAACGTCAGAGAAAAATCTCGATTATCATATAATGGGTAGGTTTCTCAGCAGGATAAAGCCAACGGATAAAAACGATATCCGTTGGAGTCATATGCGGATAGAGATGCAAATATCAAAGGTCAAGTAGGGACTACTTTCAGTGTTTATAAACAAACATGGTGTTGCCCTTGTCATTCGGCGATCGAGACAGAATTAACCTTCGGGAATCTGGATAAACTACGGGGATAATTGCTATCATTATCAAAAGAACAGTCTAATATACTGAAAATCAGTGTCTAACTGTGACGTAGCTTAGGCATTTAATAAGTTTTTGCAACTTTGGCCTAGCCAAGCGGGATCAGTAGCCATATCTGCACTTGTAGACATCTGCGGCTTGAAACCTTTTCCACAAATTACAATAGTTGGATTTGTCCGATATATGTTTGAATTGTTACCTTGTTTCGTTTTGTCGCTTCGTGTACATCTGACTGCACGTCTTTACACTCAGGAACTCGATAATAGTGTGTATAACATAATATATTCGTATGGAAAAAATCACACCCCTCTATATTCATAGAGACAAGGAGTGACACCCGCCATCTTGGTTCTTATTCAAGATGTCGCACTCGGTTCGAATCATAGCTCATTATCGCATGAAATTTAAATGTCACTTATTTCAACCTATTGGAACCTGCTAATCAAACCTCAGGCAACACAATCGTGTTTATCTGTGGTCACCTTACCCAGTATTTATTTTAAAACAACCATCAAATCTCAACCCTAAGCTTCGCCGCCGAGGTAAAGAAGAAAAAGGTGGCCGGAAATATGCGCTACACGGGCTTGAACTCGCCAAACGTTTCTGATTGGCTAAAATAAAAAAATAGTGGATCGAAATATTAGCAAACAGTGAAAGGAAGGAAATTCAAAACCGTCAATGGCAGGCCTGCTTGCAAAATGTTGGGGTTGACAAGGAAATCTACAGCATAATTAAACATTTCGAAGCAGATTATCATTGACGGTCTTGAATTTCCCTCCCTTCACCATGTGCTAATATTATGATACACATTTTAACCAATCAGAAACGTTTGATTAGTTGAAGCCCGTGTAGCGCCGTAGTTTCCGCCCACCTATTTCTTGTTTACCTCAGCGGCGCAGCATAGAATTGACATTTGATGGTTGTTTTAAAATAAATACGAGGTAAGGTGACCACAGATGAACGTGATTGTATAGCCTATGGTTTGTTAAGCAGGATCCAATAGGTGGAAATAAGTGACATTCATATTTCATGCGATATCGAGCTGTGATTCGAACTGAGTGAGAAATCTTGAATAAGAACCAAAATGGCGGGTGTCACTCCTTGTCTCTATGTATATAGAGGGGTGTGATTTTTTTCTATACGAATATATTATGTTATACACGCTATCATCGAGTTCCTGTGTCTTAACCTTTATGACAGGACAGGTCGACTGTCAACAACGTCTGAACGTGGCCGTGACGTCTCATAGACAAGTGTTAGAGTAGCTTCCCTTTGACAAAGGGCAGTTATTCCAGCAGACAGACCGATGGATTGCCGCGAAAGGCAAGTAAAAACAATTGTTGTTTTGCGCATATGTTGCTTCGCCACTGTATAAGAAGAGATTTCAGTTGGAACTATATTGGCCACTGTCACTGCCCGACAGACACATCACTTACCCGGTGACGTAATAAATATTAATGCGAGCATTCCAAGGCCCGCTAAATACAATGTTTATTCCTAATGCAGGATATTTACCACCCCCAAACACACTCGCGTGATTACCTCTATTTATCTGCCGAAACAAATTCCACTGGATGTAAAAGGCAAAGTAGTATTGCACATCATATGAAAACATTGCTAAAAATATGTGTTGACACCGGGTGTTCGCGAAAAAGGCAAGCATCTCAGGCTCTACAATTAGCACCCGCCGCTTACACAATATCGTGTTCACTGATTCTGTTGATGCTGATATAATTTTTTAATATGACGTTTACACGATATACGGCTTTTCCATTGGACGAGAGGTCGGTCACATGACCGCGAAATGGACGTTCATAAGTGTATGAACGACACAATTTGACGTTCATACGTTTTTCACGAGACCGTGTTCTTGAAATGACGTAAACGCTGACGGACTACTTACCCCTGGGAATTCCCTAGCACGAAAACATACATATGCGTTCTTGCTGATCATTTAGAACCTATATTCTTGGTCTCAGCGTTTCAGTATACATTGAGAAATGTCAGAGAGCGTGACTGCATGATTGTTCACGAATATCCTCGCTACGGCCTATCCTAATGAACAAACGAAGAAATGCACATCCAAACTATCGTAGTATCGACTCGATCCGTGTCTAGGCTGACACTGACCGTCTCCAGCAATCTACGAATTTACCTTAGTGTCTGTTTGACGCATCACCGTTCAATGATCGGCCAGTTGATCAATGATGACTAACACATGTAACTGCCACAGGTTCATTAACAACTTCGGAAATCTCTCCCGTCACGTTTATCGTGTCGGCCATTTTGACGTCTTGTACTTGATGTAACTGCATTACGACGCGCTGTCATTGTGACTGACTTACTGAGGTAGTTCTTTACAGACCTTTCTCATCTAATGGTGATATTATTTTAACACATGTGTTTCGTAAGATGTTTCTGAAGAGCTAGTTGTGCTTCCATACGCTCATGTCACCTCTCTTTTTGAGGAACTATTTTATTCCGCGATACAGCTGGTTGTGTTTAGATCTTGGCCTACATCCTTTGAGGTAAGAAATCGTGATAAAAAAATATAAGAATTGACTTTCACTTTGTTTGAGTTCATTGGAGTATGAACCTTCATAGAGTGAGGGCCAAACAGTCTGACCCTCACTGTATAAAGGTTCATACTCCAATGAACTCACACAAAGTGAAGGTCAGTTCATATATGTCAATATTATATCAGAGATGTGTATCAGATTTGTTAACTTTGAATTACTTCTGATGCATGCCAGTGCAGAGAATCACTTTAGAAAGTGTGTGTTTGTGGGGGTATGGGGGATGAGTCTACGAGAAGTTCAAATATCGTGTACAGCATCAACCTGAGATGCACCATCGTCATCAAAGTATCATCTTACATGCTTTCTGAAGTATATATACCAATTCGTGACTCAATGACGTCACTTGGAGCGCCGCACCCCAGAGGTTCAGTACGTAGGGGCAACCGAAATATGACGTCAACGAATGAAAATGTAGTGTGCGTTCGTTGTGTGTGCGTGCGTGCGTGCGTGCGTGTGCTTGTGAGACTGATATCATGAGTATCGATCCACGTAAATGGGATACGATGACATGCATCAACCAAGTCAGCGAGCCTGACCACCCGATCCCGTAAGTCGCCGCTTATGACATGCATGGGTTGCTACAGACCTATTCTAGCCCGGACCTTCACGGCTCTGAACATGTAGTGACATCAGTCAACTAAAGCTGACCAGGATTATCCCTTGGTCAAACCGCGTTCACCAGGGTCGCCCAGGGTCGCCCAGGGTCATCGAACGCAAGCACCTTTCATTAGACTGGTACTCTGACGCCCCCCCCCCCCCCCCCCCCCCCCCCCCCCGACCACCCACCCCCTAAGATAATTACATGCACCTTATAACCTTTATAACGGTGTAACGTAATCCTGACAGTATTAATCCTTAGATGGCAATAACAGTTCCTAATGAATTCTGGCTTAGTCTTTGAAAATGATCAAAATACCATTCCATTAAAAGAGTTCACAGAGGCATCTCCGTTAAGGGATTCCCACGAGGGCTGATAGTCCATTGCCAATTCATTACCGCAAAAAAATAAACTAATTATTGGCATGGCAAGTATGATTATTATTCCGGCATTTTCTGAATTTGCCACTGTTGAAATGCGTTAAAAACACAACGCTCGTAGCTGTGTCTTTCTTTATCAATGAACACGGATAACACAAATTGCTTTCAATATCTAACCTAACAGTGCATCAACAAATGGAAATTATTTACAGGGAGCTTAAGGCATAGCCTGTCACGTGCTCAATTAAGACGACAGTGCACTCGTAAATTTTAACGTGAAAACTTGCAACGACAAGAGAGGTGAAATGGGGTTTAACGTCGCGTCCAAGATTATTGCACTTATATATAGCGACGTGCATGTACGTGTGTGTGTTTGTGTGGCTGCTTGTACTAGTCCGGACTGATGCCGATTTATAGTGCTAGCTCACTGAGATACCATACCGCAGTTATATACCCCACATGAATACCCCACTCAGACACAGTATACTGACTCCGAGCCGACCAGTCCTTGTTTTAGCCCCTTAATGCCGAGCGCCAGACAGGGTAACAACAAGTACCATCTTTTATCGCCTTTTGGTATGACGCGGTCGGGGATCAAACCCCGGACCTTCCGCTCTCCGCAACAATAAAAGAGAATATAGAGCTCTCGCGGCCGTAGATCCTCAGAGCAATAGCTGGTAAAAAACTTGTACACACTGCGTACCTGCCATGGAGACTGTATGGTTAACGTTTGTTTGTTTGTTTGTTGTTTAACGCCGCTATATAGTGGCGGTCTGTAAATAATCGAGTGTGGACCAGGGACTGATATCCTGAGCATCGATCAACGCAATTGGGATACGATGACATGCATCAACCAAGTCTGCGAGGCTGACCACCCGATCCCTTCAGTGGCCTCTTACGACAGCATAGTCACCTTTTACGGCAACCAATGGCTGCTGAAGACCTGTTCTACCCCGGATCTTCGTATAGTTAACCTGTCCTCTTTCGACCATCATTAAGTACATATAGTATCAATAAACGATGGTGCGCGTTGGAATCACCTGTCTATTTATATCATGGATGTCATGTAGGTAAAATGGGACAACCCTGGGGGTTTCCAAATAAGGAAGTGTCTCCAGGAATCGCTCCAGGTGGTGCCGTTATATCAAAGAAAGATTCTACACTCTAGCATTGGTTGCATGCGTTAGTCACTTCACCCAACAGCCTGTATAATAAGGTCGAGTTCAAAGATCTCGTCTATGAGTATGGTTTTGCGCCATTTTGAGCAATATTCCAGCAATATCACGGCGGGGGACACCAGAAATGGGCTTCGCGCTTTGGAGAATCGAACCCGGGTCTTCGGCGTGACGAGCGAACGCTTTAACCATTCGGCTACACGACCGCCCCATATCGTCTATGATGAAAATGAATGATTGTTTTTGTTCCGTTCTTCGTGTTTGGTGAATAAATAGAGAATTTCACCCTCGTGTCTTTTGATATCAAATATATCAACACGAGTTGATAAATGTGGGAAAACTCCGAGGCTTGCCGCGGATTTTTTCCACATTTATCAACGAGTGTTGATATATTTGATATCAAAAGACACGAGGGTGAGATTTTATTTATCATCAAGCATCTTTATTCCAACTTTTTCAGTTTGAAGAGTAATAAGCAGTGTCTAAGTGTAAACAGTACTGCTAACAGCTTCAGTAGCAGAGCCATTAGTGATGACCATTGACGTCACAATGGTCTGCAAAGCATTGTGATGCAATTTCATTGCAGCGATATCCACAATGTAGATATCGTTTGATCTCATCCTAGCGATATCTCCTGTGGTAGTCAGTTGTGGACGACAAAAAAGCAATGCATTTCACCTGAACTGAGTGACGTGATCGCAACACTCGGATTGGTCAGGGCACAACAGCTCGGTTTATCAAATATTTCTCAACTTAAATTAAAACAAATAATCTCATATTACATTTCAAGAAATATGTTTCTAAATTTGTCTGACATCGTTAAATCTGAGGTTAACGTAGCTCTACCTATGACAGCACGTGAGTCTCCTGAATATCAACTGTTGGGATTTATCCGCCATTTGAAACGTTTCATAAAAAAATATAATTTAACTTCAGAGAAAGAAGCCTTGTAAACTAAAGTTTGCTCATAAGTCTATTGTCGACGATTTCAATTTCAAGCAATCATTTGTCAATTTGAAAAGTCGGAAGAACGCGGGCTTCGACGGTACAAATGCTGATTGTTTAGTTATAGTAGTTTACTTTTTTGTTAAAGTTATATTAACCTTTCAGAATGTATTACCAAGTAATCATAAAGAAATCGGTCATACCTAATATTTTCAATTTTAGATTGACTAAGACAGACTGAATAAAATTGCGTTTGACATATCTGCGTTTGACATTGGACAATCAGGTCAAATTTAAGGAGTAAATTAACTTATAGCTGGAATAGTGATGAGTGTGGCAGTAAAGGACAAACAGATGCTGATGAAACTGGTGCAATTCTAAGATCTTAAACATCAATTCGTCATATTCGTTCAAATGTTAGTTACCACTGTTTAAGGCCAAGAATGGGGGTTGACAAAGCTGACTGTTCGCTTTATCCGACTTCGACATATCAGCATTATAGCTAGTATAACTAGATTGTACTTGTGGTGAGACTGCTAAGAAGAATAACGTTCTGACCACTCACTCACTCACTCAACTCACTCACTCACTCACTCATACACGCACGCACGCACGCACCCAACCCACTCACTCACTTACTCGTAAACCCACACTCACGTACTGAATAGAAAGGAACGCAATTCGGTTGAATGAAATTGAATTCAGTTTGCTGAACATATTACGAGCTGTCCATCTGTCATTAATCAAACACAACTCGATCACACGGGTTATCACTGGTGGTAGCTCGTGAATCCCTTGATCCGATACAAACACACTACACGAATGTCATAACCGGGCAAGTCTGTGCAGCATAAGCCCTTTGCAGCTGGATTGTTGTGCGTAATTAAATCTCCACTGCAATATTGTGAGGCCACTCTAGAACCAGTAGGAGGTTGATATACCATATAGAACACTGTCAAATCTCGCTATCTCGGTCGGGACGTGATAACCATAATTTCGACATAAAGGGGTTTATAGGAATTATTAAAGAAATAAGCAGGACCGGGGGCAATTTATCATGGTGGCAGTTTTATGAATTATTGCTAATTTGTGAATGTTATGTGCGTGCGTGCGTGCGTGCGTGCGTGCGTGCGTGTGTGTGTGTGTGTGTGTGTGTGTGTGTGTGTGTGCAAGCATCACCTGTACGCGTTCATTGCTTCATTCTACTTCTATTCATCTGTACAAGAACCTGCTGCTGTGGTTGGTGACCCAGAGAAAAGATGAGGCTTCGAGAAAAGATAGAACTATTAATTGTATTTTTAATTTTATATTTTTCTATGTATCTATGTGTTATCTTTTGTGGAAAGTTAGACATCTATTCTTTGTATTGTCGTTAGGTTTAGTTTTACCCGGTTAGATTGGACTCGGTGACTTAGTTGCGAGATAGCACATGAAGATCCGGGTTAGAATAGGTGTTCAGCAACACATGTTTGTCGTGTGAGGAGACTAACAGGATCGGGTGGTCAGACTCGGTGACTTGGTCGAAGCATGTCGTCGTATCCCAATTGCTCAAATCGATGCCCATGGTGTCAATCACTTGATTGTCTGGTCCAGACTCGATTATTTACAGACGTGGTGTCATTGTATTCACTACTGTATCAGGCAACCGTGACGGGGTGTCATTGTATTCACTATTGTATCAGGCAACCGTGACGGGGTGTCATTGTATTCACTATTGTATCAGGCAACCGTGACATTGTGTCATTGTATTCACTATTGTATCAGGCAACAGTGACAAGGTGTCATTGTATTCACTACTGCAACAGGCAACAGTGACGGGGTGTCATTGTATTCACTATTGTATCAGGCAACAGTGACGGGGTGTCATTGTATTCATTACTGCAACAGGCAACTGTGACGGGGTGTCATTGTATTCACTACTGCATCAGGCAACAGTGACGGGGTGTCCTTGTATTCACTACTGCAACAGGCAACTGTGACGGGGTGTCATTGAGATAGATGTTATTACCAGCTCGCGGCTAGCCATTGATAGGTGGAGAATCAGTTCTCAGAATATACTGATTCTTTGTCGTGTATATTCCCCAAATCCAGGGACACAATCACCAGGAGACACCGCTTTCAACACAGACACTTGTTTTGCAGAATTTCTGTAAAACATGAACATTTTCGGACTGAAGCCATTACCCGTCCAATGTAATCTGATGAATTACGGTGACACCAGATAGTCAGGAATCTCTTGTCTTGAATTCCCCCTTGCCAATTCCATTTCAATCATGTGCATGTGTTTACATTTCCTGATAGCGGCATAGTGACACAACTCTATCTTATACCGTGATGTGATCATGACACTGAAGTTTAGAATTACACAAAGAGAATGAAACCAATTGCTTCCTGACATTGATGACCGTTTTAAGTCCGTGCTCAGTGCATAGAGTGAAGTCGGCGTCCGTGCTCAGTGCATACAGTGAAGGGTTCGGCGTCCGTGCTCAGTGCATACAGTGAAGGGTTCGGCGTCCGTGCTCAGTGCATACAGTGAAGGGTTCGGCGTCCCCGCTCAGTGCAAACAGTAAAGTCGGCGTCCGTGCTCAGTGCATACAGTGAAGTCGGCGTCCGTGCTCAGTACATACAGTGAAGGTTTCGGCGTCCGTGCTCAGTGCATACAGTGAAGGTTTCGGCGTCCGTGCTCAGTGCATACAGTGAAGGTTTCGGCGTCCGTGCTCAGTGCATACAGTGAAGGGTTCGGCGTCCGTGCTCAGTGCATACAGTGAAGTCGGCGTCCGTGCTCAGTACATACAGTGAAGTCGGCGTCCGTCCTCAGTGCATACAGTGAAGTTGACGTCCGTGCTCAGTACATACAGTGAAGGTTTCGGCGTCCGTGCTCAGTGCATACAGTGAAGGGTTCGGCGTCCGTGCTCAGTTCATACAGTGAAGTAGGCGTCCGTGCTCAGTGCATACAGTGAAGGGTTCGGCGTCCGTGCTCAGTACATACAGTGAAGTCGGCGTCCATGCTCAGTGCATACAGTGAAGTCGGCGTCCGTGCTCAGTACATACAGTGAAGTCGGCGTCCGTGCTCAGTACATACAGTGAAGGGTTCGGCGTCCGTGCTCAGTACATACAGTGAAGGGTTCGGCGTCCGTGCTCAGTGCATACAGTGAAGGGTTCGGCGTCCCCGCTCAGTACATACAGTGAAGGTTTCGGCGTCCGTGCTCAGTGCATACAGTGAAGGGTTCGGCGTCCGTGCTCTGTGCATACAGTGAAGGGTTCGGCGTCCGTGCTCAGTACATACAGTGAAGGGTTCGGCGTCCGTGCTCAGTGCATACAGTGAAGGTTTCGGCGTCCGTGCTCAGTGCATACAGTGAAGTCGGCGTCCGTGCTCAGTACATACAGTGAAGTCGGCGTCCGTGCTCAGTACATACAGTGAAGTCGGCGTCCATGCTCAGTGCATACAGTGAAGGGTTCGGCGTCCGTGCTCAGTGCATACAGTGAAGGTTTCGGCGTCCGTGCTCAGTGCATACAGTGAAGGGTTCGGCGTCCGTGCTCAGTACATACAGTGAAGTCGGCGTCCGTGCTCAGTACATACAGTGAAGTCGGCGTCCGTGCTCAGTACATACAGTGAAGTCGGCGTCCGTGCTCAGTGCATACAGTGAAGGGTTCGGCGTCCGTGCTCAGTGCATACAGTGAAGGGTTCGGCGTCCGTGCTCAGTACATACAGTGAAGTCGGCGTCCGTGCTCAGTGCATACAGTGAAGTCGGCGTCCGTGCTCAGTACATACAGTGAAGTCGGCGTCCGTGCTCAGTGCATACAGTGAAGGGTTCGGCGTCCGTGCTCAGTACATACAGTGAAGGGTTCGGCGTCCCCGCTCAGTGCATACAGTGAAGGTTTCGGCGTCCGTGCTCAGTACATACAGTGAAGTCGGCGTCCATGCTCAGTACATACAGTGAAGGTTTCGGCGTCCGTGCTCAGTGCATACAGTGAAGGGTTCGGCGTCCGTGCTCAGTGCATACAGTGAAGGGTTCGGCGTCCGTGCTCAGTACATACAGTGAAGTCGGCGTCCATGCTCAGTACATACAGTGAAGTCGGCGTCCATGCTCAGTGCATACAGTGAAGTCGGCGTCCGTGCTCAGTGCATACAGTGAAGGTTTCGGCGTCCGTGCTCAGTGCATACAGTGAAGGTTTCGGCGTCCGTGCTCAGTGCATACAGTGAAGGGTTCGGCGTCCGTGCTCAGTACATACAGTGAAGTCAGCGTCCATGCTCAGTGCATACAGTGAAGGGTTCGGCGTCCGTGCTCAGTACATACAGTGAAGGGTTCGGCGTCCCCGCTCAGTGCATACAGTGAAGGTTTCGGCGTCCGTGCTCAGTACATACAGTGAAGTCGGCGTCCGTGCTCAGTGCATACAGTGAAGGGTTCGGCGTCCGTGCTCAGTACATACAGTGAAGTCGGCGTCCGTGCTCAGTACATACAGTGAAGTCGGCGTCCGTGCTCAGTGCATACAGTGAAGTTGGCGTCCGTGCTCAGTGCATACAGTGAAGTTGGCGTCCGTGCTCAGTGCATACAGTGAAGTCGGCGTCCGTGCTCAGTGCATACAGTGAAGTTGGCGTCCGTGCTCAGTGCATACAGTGAAGTCGGCGTCCGTGCTCAGTACATACAGTGAAGTTGGCGTCCGTGCTCAGTGCATACAGTGAAGTCGGCGTCCGTGCTCAGTGCATACAGTGAAGTTGGCGTCCGTGCTCAGTGCATACAGTGAAGTTGGCGTCCGTGCTCAGTGCATACAGTGAAGTCGGCGTCCGTGCTCAGTGCATACAGTGAAGTTGGCGTCCGTGCTCAGTGCATACAGTGAAGTTGGCGTCCGTGCTCAGTGCATACAGTGAAGTCGGCGTCCGTGCTCAGTACATACAGTGAAGGGTTCGGCGTCCCCGCTCAGTGCATACAGTGAAGGTTTCGGCGTCCGTGCTCAGTACATACAGTGAAGTCGGCGTCCGTGCTCAGTGCATACAGTGAAGTCGGCGTCCGTGCTCAGTACATACAGTGAAGTTGGCGTCCGTGATCAGTACATACAGTGAAGTTGGCGTCCGTGCTCAGTACATACAGTGAAGTTGGCGTCCGTGCTCAGTGCATACAGTGAAGTTGGCGTCCGTGCTCAGTACATACAGTGAAGTCGGCGTCCGTGCTCAGTGCATACAGTGAAGTCGGCGTCCGTGCTCAGTGCATACAGTGAAGTTGGCGTCCGTGCTCAGTACATACAGTGAAGTTGGCGTCCGTGCTCAGTGCATACAGTGAAGTCGGCGTCCGTGCTCAGTGCATACAGTGAAGTTGGCGTCCGTGCTCAGTGCATACAGTGAAGTTGGCGTCCGTGCTCAGTGCATACAGTGAAGTCGGCGTCCGTGCTCAGTGCATACAGTGAAGTTGGCGTCCGTGCTCAGTGCATACAGTGAAGTTGGCGTCCGTCCTCAGTGCATACAGTGAAGTCGGCGTCCGTGCTCAGTGCATACAGTGAAGTTGGCGTCCGTGCTCAGTGCATACAGTGAAGTCGGCGTCCGTGCTCAGTGCATACAGTGAAGTCGGCGTCCGTGCTCAGTGCATACAGTGAAGGGTTCGGCGTCCCCGCTCAGTACATACAGTGAAGGGTTCGGCGTCCGTGCTCAGTGGATACAGTGAAGGGTTCGGCGTCCGTGCTCAGTACATACAGTGAAGTCGGCGTCCATGCTCAGTACATACAGTGAAGGGCTCGGCGTCCGTGCTCAGTACATACAGTGAAGGGTTCGGCGTCCGTGCTCAGTACATACAGTGAAGTCGGCGTCCGTGCTCAGAGCATACAGTGAAGGGTTCGGCGTCCATGCTCAGTGCATACAGTGAAGTTGGCGTCCGTGCTCAGTACATACAGTGAAGTTGGCGTCCGTGCTCAGTGCATACAGTGAAGTCGGCGTCCGTGCTCAGTGCATACAGTGAAGTCGGCGTCCGTGCTCTGTGCATACAGTGAAGTCGGCGTCCGTGCTCAGTGCATACAGTGAAGGGTTCGGCGTCCGTGCTCAGTGCATACAGTGAAGTCGGCCTCCGTGCTCAGTGCATACAGTGAAGTAGGCGTCCGTGCTCAGTGCATACAGTGAAGTAGGCGTCCGTGCTCTGTGCATACAGTGAAGTCGGCGTCCGTGCTCTGTGCATACAGTGAAGTCGGCGTCCGTGCTCAGTGCATATAGTGAAGTAGGCGTCCGTGCTCAGTGCATACAGTGAAGTAGGCGTCCGTGCTCAGTGCATACAGTGAAGGGTTCGGCGTCCGTGCTCAGTGCATACAGTGAAGTCGGCGTCCGTGCTCAGTGCATACAGTGAAGGGTTCGGCGTCCATGCTCAGTATACCAACAGTATTCTAGTTTTATCATGGCCTGTCAAAACATAGTCGGGGTGAACCGGGATTCGAATCTACGATCATAGGTTTATGGCGAACCCAAGGAACGCAACTCTAGATTGTATTGCCAATTTTGTTTTATCAGTCTAATTGTGTTTCCAAAAACAGATGACAACTCTCATGTGACAAAACAATGAAAAGCCACCTATTTGTGCACCAGTCGGTATCTTATATATCCCCATGTCACCATTATGTATATAATCAACAGGGTGTTTTGTTACAGTACTGGACATGTAATAGTTAACATAGCGGCTCTAACAGATATAAGCTTCCCATAAAACGTAGACCAAAATGTTTTAAACGTTAAAAAACAATTATCTCAGAATCAACATGTGGGTTTTCGACTTTTCGACCCAAATCCTATTAGTGGCAATGCCCTTATGTATAGGATGGTGTAGTTGCTGTATGAAGACGTAGGGCGGAAAACAGTCACAGTCACGGCGGCGTGTCACGTGTAAGCGTTGGATTCTTAGTGTTAAGGTTCACACGTCAGCGCTAACAGTTGCTAATGCTACTATGACACTAAAGTAGTTCTATCCCGTTCTACCCCGTTCTAAAACAAATACTAGAACGGGCTGTGATCACGATAGAACGCGTAGTTTGGCGTAAAATACGATGCTAGTTCGTTCATAAGCAGTGTTCAATACGTCTATCTCGTTCTTAGCCATTCTGCAGTCCGTTTGGATCCAGTTCAGATCGTGTAAAAGTACCCTTTCGCCTCATCCCGACAACGTTTCGAAGCAGTTCGAGCACGTCCGTAGCCGTTCTGAACCCGTTCTTAACCAGTTCAACCTCGTTCTACCTCGTTCTAACTAATTCTTAACCCGACCAACTCGTTCGCAGTACGTCCTCATCTCGTCCGAAGTGCGTGTGTATTCGCGTCCTGACCCGTCCTGGCCCGACTCCTATGGATACCGAGCGCGTTGTAGCCAGTCTTCATTCAAGTTCAGGGCTCCGAGCTGTACACATCATGCCTCCAAAGAGAAGTCGACCCGGTCGGTGTGCACACGTACTGAAATTTATGTCCGACTGCACTACGTCGTAACACGTCCCTAGTAGGTTCGAAGTACGGCAGTTCCGTTCGTAATACGTCTTTCTCGTTTTAAGTACGTTGTCAATCCGACTAATTGCAGAACGGGATGGACGGGATAAAATTTTGAGCAGAATCAAAGTTCCAGAGCACCCGCCCCGTCCGAGATGAAGTTCGTAAAAAGGCTGTCAATAGTTGCTTCTACGTCCACTACGTCCATACACAGTTGGGGCTTGTTTGTCAACATTTTCACGAACGTATTGAGAACTAGTTTGGTGTAATGGGGGTATAAATGATCAGTTAATGTGACATGCGTCAGAAGTTGTTAATATACCGTAAAATGCATCCCCATGTACACTGCCGGACAAAAGAAATATACATCCATCTCTGAGGTGGCTTAATGTGAAACAAACAAGAAATTAACAATCGATGATGATGCGTTTGATACGGGTATCGTCGTTATGTTTTGGACCTTAAGTCTGCAGAATTTCGGCGACTGTTTTCAGCCTAATATGTTTTGATACCGTTTCTAATTGTATGGTGAAATTTTCAAGTGTATACTTTCCTTTTTCCGACAGGTAAGTTTCTATCAACGAAAGCGATACTTATCTTTTGACATTATTTTTTAAGATCGAGGGGCAAAACAATGAGATATTAATAGCGAAATATAAAAATACACAATATGCAACAATAGGAATCACGCTTTGTACACACGAGTGAGTATGGTTTTACGGCGCTTTTAGCAATATTCCAGCAACATCACAGCGGGGCACACCAGAATTGGGCTTCACACATTGTACCAATGCCGGGAATCGAACCCGGGTCTTCGGCGTGTCGAGCGAACGTTTTAACCACTAGGCTACCCGAGGGCCCTGTACACATAAGAGCAACATACAGTCAAGTCTCGTTAATCCGACAATCGGCTTTATCCGACACTAATGATGGGAACCGATTAAATCAGTGCTATTTAGACCCGTTAATCCGACATTCTCGCACTCCGACTCCGACACACCTAATTTGCCACGAATTACCGAAATCACTCATTAATCCGTCTCGTTAATCCGACACAGTGGTCAGCGTACTCTGTGGTCATGTGAGTACACGGCCCGTGTTTTGATGTGAGACGAGTCGGCTAGTGCTGTATATTGGTGCGTCCATGTTGTCTCTCTGATGCAGTTTGGTAACAATATATCTTATTCTCGCATACTTAATAAAAACGTGCAACGTCAGAGAATAATCAGTCTCGAAGTCCTCTCGAAACGGGGCGGTCGGGTAGCCTAGTGGTTAAAGCGTTCGCTCGTCACGTCGAAGACCCGGGTTCGATTCCCGACATGGGTACAATGTGTGAAGCCCATTTCTGGTATCCCCCGCCGTGATATTGCTGGAATATTGCTAAAAGCGGCGTAAAACCATACTCACTCACTCACTCACTCCTCCCGAAACAGATCGCATTTTGACATAAAAGGCAAAATAGCAGTGGAAATTATATGAATGAGTCAATCAAGTCATGCTTCATTTCATAAAACAATGTATGAAATGACTACATTAGGATAATAATGCAAACAAATACAATAAATATTTTCTTACATGTCTAGTTGTTAATACCATTCACAAAAGATATTTTTAAAAATTACATGATTTATCAGTATGACAACAAAACAATAAGTTACACATTTCATTAAAAAAACATGAAAATATGTAGGAATCAAGGAGTTAATAGTGTATGAGGTCAACAGGCAGAGATGCTTAATCAGATTGTAATGAGCATGTAGTGAGTGAGTTAGTATTGTTTTACGCCGCTTTTAGCAATATTCCAGCAATATCACAGCAGGGGACACCAGAAATGGGCACCACACATTGTACCAATGTCGGGAATCGAACCCGGGTCTTCGGCGTGATGAGCGACCGCTTTAACCACCAGGCTACCCGACCGCCCCAATGAGCATGTAACGTCTCTGACGGATGATATAAACTGCCGGGGAAAAGAAAGTACACACTTGAAAATTGGATTTGACCAAATTATTACAAACATTATAAAAACGGTTCTAGGTTAAAAAGAGTGGCAGAAACACAGTAAACGTTAAGTCCAAAACACAACTATGATACCGTATCAAACACATCACCATCCAATAACCATTTCTTGTTTGTTTCATTTTAGCCACCAGCAACAAATGGGTGTGTATCGGTACCTTCGTCTTCCCAGCAGTTTAGATTACGTGGATGATATGACGTTGCTATCATTGTTCGTCGTTGACATTATTGTTACTCCCTCTCATAGGTCGTGGCATCGTTCCAAAAGGGCATGGACAGCCTGGGACTACCATCACGTGCCTTGCAGGTGAGTACGACATCGTCTACGTCCTCCAACACAACATTCACTGCGACATGTGAGGTGGATGTAAAAACCCACTAGCGCCCGTAGGCACACCTGGTTGTATACTCCCCAGGGAGATGAGAATAAGTACTCGAATGCAAACGGACCCACTGGTCGGGGAACAAATGAAACCGCATTGGAGCGGATACTAGTACCTGGATACCAGCGATATAATAATGATAAGAAGAATAACAATAACGATAAGAATAATATCAACCAAGTCAGCGAGTCTGACCACCCGATCCTGTTAGTCGCCTCTTACGACAAACAAGGACGCCTTTTACGGCAAGCATGGGTTGCTGAAGACCTATTCTAACCCGGATCTTCACGGATCATAAGAAAAATAAGAATAATAAGAATAAGAATAATCGTCGATATTTGCTGAATAACCCAAACACAGAAGTTTAATAAGAGCGTGTATTTTTAAAAAATTGCTAACTGCTAATTTTAGTTCGTTATAACCATAGTTCGTTATAAGCATATATACAGCATAACTACAGCAAATAGTCGGGACCAAAAGAGTAAGTTCGTTATATCCGACAGTTCGTTATAAGCGTGTTCGTTATAACCGTAGTTTACTGTACTAATCTTACTTAGACAACTTTTACAAACTTATAAAGACTCATGGAACTCGAGAGAAATACTATTCGTTCAAGGTCTCAGTGAAGCTTTCCAAACGTGGTATGGTAGACAGATGGAGAGAATCTACAAACTTAACAAACATGATGTCCTGATGCAATTTCCAATTTTGACTTCTACCATGTGTTCCCGTAAGTCTTCGGGTGAACAACTGACGTGTCTTTACAATTGTTAGCGACGGGTGCCCCTGTGGGGCAGGATACGCTCACCTTTTTGTTCGCGAACACCTGGTTTCATCACTAACTGATGGAAATTCGCGAACACCTGGTATCATCACTAACTGATGGTAATTCGTGAACACATGGTATCATCACTAACTGATGGTAATTCGTGAACACCGGGTATCATCACTAACTGATGGTAATTCGTGAACACCGGGTATCATCACTAACTGATGGTAATTCGTGAACACCGGGTATCATCACTAACTGATGGTAATTCGCGAACACCTGGTATCATCACTAACTGATAGTAATTCGTGAACACATGGTATCATCACTAACTGATGGTAATTCGTGAACACCGGGTATCATCACTAACTGATGGTAATTCGTGAACACCGGGTATCATCACTAACTGATGGTAATTCGTGAACACCGGGTATCATCACTAACTGATGGTAATTCGTGAACACCGGGTATCATCACTAACTGATGGAAATTCGTGAACACCGGGTATCATCACTAACTGATAGTAATTCGTGAACACATGGTCGTTATATAGTCAGAATCATACAACGGATTCTATTGTCGGCGATTTCGTATGATCATGGAAAGGGTTTTATCGCTCACATTTACTGATGGATGCCAATTCTAACGGGAATAATCCTGAACACATTGCTTAAAGACGTTGTTAAAATATTAAACATGTCAAACCCCAATTTATCATCCCAAACTGGCTCCCACAGGAGATATCGCTAGGGTGAGATCAAGCGATAGTTATACTGTAGATATCGCTGCAATGAAATTGCATCACAATGCTTTGCAGACCATTGTGACGTCATTGATTATATGACGTCACAATCAAATGACATCACTAATGGCTCTGCTACTGAAGCTGTTAGCAGTACTTTTTACACTTAAGACACTGCTAATTACTGTCTACAAACTGAAAAAGTTGGAAGAATGATGTGGGATAATAAATAAAATCTCTCCCTCGTGTCTTTTGATATCAAATATATCAACACTCGTTGATAAAAGTGGAAAAAAATCATCGGCAAGCCTCGGAGTTTTTCCATTTTTATCAACTCGTGTTGATATATTTGATATCAAAAGACACTCTGGTGAGATTCTCTATTTATCTCCTACTTACCAAAATATCGGAATGCAAACCATTACCAAACAGGAGACAGTTGAAATGTGTGGCCCAGCTAGGGTGACATCTAACACATGTGTTCCACGACATTAAATAACAATTAAAATGGTATCTATCTATGCCATTAATAATAAACGTCACCAGTATATAACACAAGAAACTTAATACTCTGTATATCCATGAATTCCCACGAGCAACTGCGTTACAATCGTACAACATAAAATGCCAAGGATTCACTTGGTGAATCTTGTAGTTTTTTATTGACCTTACTGAAAAAGCTTCACTGAAACAACACGTTTTTGCAAATTGTATGACGGTACTACCGGTAGAACAGGACATAATTACCCTTTACGCGAACACCTAGTGTCATTACTGATTTTCGGCAATCCATTCATGGCACTTTTATCATTATTGCTCCTCTTAAGCCTGATGGGATCTGTTTCTACAGATGAGGAATAGTTATGATGTTTTATATATATTTAGATATTTTTCCTGAAAGAATTTTACATCTTGTCCATATTACTTTTTTCATAACTATATTGCCTAAGTAACCAAACGGAATTACACATTCTACCGGTATACTATTATGAGCATAACAGTACCTGTTACATATAACAACATAGAAATTATTTAGTGGTCCTCGTTAAAACACATACATCTAGTTAAACATATTTCTCACTCTCACATGTTTTAAGTCATAAAAACATTTCTTAAAAACTGATTTACAGGCAAGACCCTTCAGCATACAAGCAAAGTGAATTAGCTGGACATATAAATTGCATGTTGACATTGTAAATAAAAAACTGGTCTGACCTATAGGGCTTGTGCCTTGCTGAGACGGAGTAATCCGAGTGGTGCTGTGACGGCTCCGAGGGGCGCTGTGACGGCTCCGTGGGGCTCCCTGTTGTAGTCATGGGGAGCTGCGATGCTGTCGAGTTCTGTAAGACCACCAAGAGTCGCCCATGTATTGATCTACGTAACACGGAATATCAACGAGTGGGAATTGAACGTGTGATGGAGGCTTAACAGGGGCCTGCTATACACGGATATGCTCTTTAGAGCGGCACGCTTCCCCTTATGTCGAGGGTTATTGGTAAATGGTACCTCGAGATATAGTTTTATTCGAGGTGGAATATTTTAGAAGGATGGGAGTGTGATGCGGTTAGGTTTAAGGAGTTTGGGATACATTGTTTTACGAAATGGAAATGATCAGCTGTAGCTTCGTCTTGACATGAAGTAACCATCCTTTAAAGAATATATTTTTGTGTTAGTTATTATTTGTATTCCCAAAATGACATTTTGTGTGATTTTATTAATTATGTTTGTGAACAGATGCGTAAAAATGAATGTTTGAATGGTATTCCTATTCGTACCATTGTCAGCAGAATAGGATGACATCTCTGTCACAAGTCTAAATAAAACTGAATGGCAAATTTAATATGAAGTTCTTAACGTGTAACATAACGCTGTAGGTAATGGTGGTGGTAGTAGTAGCAGTAGTAGTAGTAGTAGTAGTAGTAGTAGTAGTAGTAGTAGTAGTAGTAGTATAGGCAGCAGTAGTAGCATTTGTAGTAGAGGCAGTAGCAGTCGTTGTTGTAGCAGTAGTAGTAGTAGTAGTAGTATAGGCAGCAGCAGTAGTAGTAGTAGTAGTAGTAGTAGTAGTAGTAGTAAAAGTAGTGGTAGTAGAGGCCGCAGTAGTAGCATTTGTAGTAGAGGCAGTAGTAGTCGTTGTTGTAGCAGTAGTAGTAGAGGCAGCAGTAGTAGCAGTAGTTGTATCAGTAGTAGTAGTAGTAGTAGTAGTAGTTGTTGTTGTTGTTGTTGTTGTATCAGTAGTAGTAGAAGTTGTAGCAGTAGTTGTAGCAGTAGTAACAGTAGTTGTAGTAATAGTAGTAGTAGTGGTAGTTAAAAGTAGTTGTAGTAGTAGCATTAGTAGTAGTTGTATCAGTAGTCGTAGTTGTTGTAGTAGTAGTTGTAGAAGTATTAGTAGCAGGAGCAGTGGTACGTATATTTATGCCCGAAGGACAGATACAGAAAGACATACATATTACAAAGTACAAAATAAAATATGTGCGTCCAGCCAAAATTTATGATCGCAGTATTTACTTAAAATATATAAAATGTGAAGGAATGGAATCAGATACTAAGTGTCGTTTATTTCAGTTATCGTAAAGCTCGTTGTCTTCCTGACAATGAAACGAGTTAATCCTTAAAACAATCTAATAATACCAACCAGTGATGACAATACGTTTACTATAGGTAAGTATCATTAGGCCAAACATATATTCCATTTTTTTAGTTTAGACTCTTGAGTTTGTGGTCGAATCTGGACCAGGCACCCCAGTCACTGGAAGCATCGACAACCATCCACGGGGACCCTGGACATACAATCAACAAAGTCACCGATCCTGTCCACCCGATCCCTAGGATGCTACTGTACAGCCATTCTAAGGACCTCCCCACAGGGGAGAAGGTTGGAAGAGCATGCACTGCTGTCCTGGGTATTGATCAGCATGGTCATCTCGTGGTTTCAGAACTTTAAACAGGCAAACATTCAGATCAATAAGATTATGTAGTTTGTGTCACGGCTTGTCAGCTTAATATTGGAGGCGTTATATAGCGTTAACGCTAGAGAATAACCCATCTCTATCATCCTGAATATAGAGGTGAAACATATATGAATGGATCACTGAAAAGTGATGACACGGGTGTTTGTGAGATAGGTAAGCACGTCCTACCCTACCGGTAACACATAACTTTCATGAAAAGGGAAATGGTTTGTTGGTCGCCTTACAAGCTTGAAGTCATGAATCTGTCAGACGTTTCTACGTTGATGAAACCACGAATACGACTATGGACATTCATAGAGTCATAGGTGAGGTGAAATGGGGTTTAACGTCGCGTCCAAGATTATTGCACTTATATAGCGACGTGCATGCACGTGTGTGTGTGTGTGGCTGCTTGTACTAGACCGGACTGATGCCGATTTATAGTGCAAGCTCACTGAGATACCATGCCGCAGTCTAACATGAATATCCCACTCAGACACAGTATACTGACTCCGAGCCAACCAGTCCTTGTTTTAGCACCTAAATGCCAAGCGCCAGACAGGGTAACAACAAGTACCATCTTTTAACGTCTTTTGGTATGACGCGGCCGGCGATCGAACTCCGGACCTTCCGCTCTCCGGGCGGACGCTCTACCACTAGACCACGGAGGCGGTCCCATAGAGTCATAACCAAGGTCGAATCTATACCAACCAATCCTGGCATCCTGACCAAGGGACGCAACTCTGTACAGGATTATCTGTGCGTGAAAACATGAAGGACACATATGCTTAGGTATTTTGGAAATGTAATTAGTTAAGAAACCTCCTCTCTGTCATTCAGGACGTATCTACTTGATAATGGTACTGTATTCTTGAGTTATTTCTTACCGGACGCCGTCGCATGACAGTTATGAATGTATGAATATTGTTTTACGCCGCATCAGCAATTTTCCAGCTATTCGCGGTGAGCGCATGACAGGAGTACTGCTGGGCGTCGTCAGGCAATGAGTACTTTCCTTTTACGCAGAGGGGGCAGGGGTGGCCCAGTCGTCTAAGGCGCTGCGATTCGCTGTGCAGAGTTGTGTCCCTTGGGCACGCCAGAAACCTATGATTGTGGGTTCGAATCCCGGTTCGCCCCGATTATGTTTCTAGGTTTGTCAGCACCATACCCGTGCTCGTGGGTTTCACCGAAGTGGTAAACGTCTGAGACCTGCATCACTTCGGGCTTTCCTCCCACATTAAGCTGACACGCCGCGATATAACTGGAATACTGTTAAAAGCGGCGTTAAACCCAACTCACTCACTTTTACGCAGAATGTGTGAGTGGCGGATCACGGTACGGCAGGACGTGCGTATCTTTTTGCACGAACACCTGGTGTCATTACTGATTTGCATATGCCCAATGGAATCTGTTTCAAGGGATAATCGAGACTGGTTATTCTCTGGCTTTGACGTTTCATAACATATTTTTTTTCAGCATATTTTTGTTTTCACTGAAAAATATAATTGTGTCCGAATCAATAACAAATGCCTCTCCCCTGATGTAGCGGCTGTTCCGGTAGTGAGGTGGTGAAATGGGTTTTCACGTTACTTTCCAGATTGTTGCACCTTGTAGTAATGTGCATGAATCTGCGTGCGTGCGTGTGTGTTTGCGCATGCGTACGTATGTGTGTTTCTGCTTGTGTTAGTCCTGACTAATGCCGGTTTTACAGTTCTAGTCCACTGAGATACCATGCCACAGTTTGACAAGAATACCCCACTTAGACACAAACCAAGTCGACCATTCCTTGTTTAAATACCTTAATGCCGAACGCCCTGCAAGGTGGCGACAAGTAAAACCTACCCTCAACGTCTTATGACATGTCGTGGCGGGGATCGAACCACAGACCCTCCGCTCTCCGGGCAGACGTTCTATCCACTATGTGAGGTGTGATGAAATTGGGTTTAACGTCGCGTCCAAGATTATTGCGCTTATATAGCGACGTGCATGCACGTGTGTGTATGTGTGTGTGCGTGCGTGCGTGCGTGCGTGCGTACGTGCGTGTGTGTGTGTGTGTGTGTTTGTGTCCTGACTGATGCCGATTTATAGTGCTAACACACTGAGATACCATGCCGCAGTTTAACATGAATACCCCACTCAGACACAGTATACTGACTCCGAGCCGACCAGTCCTTGTTTTAGCCCCTTAATGCCGGGCGCCAGACAGGGGTACAACGAGTACCATTTCTTAACGTCTTTTGGTATGACGCTCTACCACGAGACCATGGAGGCGGTCTTCCTACAAGTGAATCTCATCAAGTCAATCAAAGCAGTGCTGGACATAAACCATCCGTTGAGGAGTTCATTACACATTCAAGAATTATATAAAAAATCTTGTTGTAACTATCAAAGATGACATTCATCTGCCTTGGCGTCTCCTGTGTATTCGACAGCTCTTTGGGTTGATGTGTGCAGATTGAGTCTTTGGTTGATTGGGTCTCTTTTCAATACTGCACTTCGTATATTTTTGATAATATTATCGTTCGCCCACTGCAATATTTTACGTTTTGTGTTATATTTCTTTCTCTAATCAACGTGTATGGCCGTTTAGAGAACAATCATCAAGCCATGGTTTCGAATTACTCCTTTCTTTATGTCGCTGAATTTTAAAGTGAGATTATAACATTTTTAAAAAATCTGATTTGGAATTCATGTAGCGTCTGCAGATCGTCATGAATCTGTGATTAAATATTAATATTTCAACGCATCGTATGTTTAACAACCACCAATATTAAAACATGTTTATTGACGTAAAAGAAACAGGCATACTTTCTGTAAAACGCACTTTTCTAACGACCCTCATTATATCAGGACTCGTACATTCTGAATCTTTCCGGAAAGATCTGGTTAGAATAGGTCTTCAGCAACCCATGTTTGTCGTAAGAGGCGACTAACGGGATCAGGTGGTCAGGCTCTCTGATTTTGTTGATGCATGTCATCGTATGGTCATGGTGTCAATCACTGGATTGTCCGGTCCAGACTCGATTATTTACAGGCCGCCGTCATACAGCTCGGATATTGCGGTGTTAAACAACAAACAAATAACATTCTGAATCTTCCCGCTGGCGTGCTCGTCACGTATGACGTCACGATGTTTCTCTCTATTTCAAAATGACGTAATTCTGAATGTCCTTACTTCTACTTGCGGTTTGATGACACTTGTTTAAAGAAACTTCTGCGTCTCGAAATGAAACTGTAGCCATCTTGTCACTGGTCCTAACTGCCCCTTGGTTCGTATCAAAGACATTTCAATATATAAACATCCCACTTCTGACACTAGTTTATAGAGGCCCGGACCTGGACCCACTTGCACAAAGCGATCTTAGCGCTAAGATGATCTTAACTCCCATACTTTAACATAGGCTTACAATAGTCTTAGCGCTAAGATCGTTTTGTGCAATTGGCCCCTGAACTTCCGATAAACCTTGGCCGTCTGGATGTCACTAAGACTCAAACACTTCTGTCAATGAATAAAAACCTTTATTCATGTGGGTATAACAATGTTTGTTTTATGCGTACAACAATGCTTTCTCATAAGAACATTCCTATCAGGTTTATGGTTTATTATGCATGGACCAGTGTCAAGGCAACATAATTTTTGCCTTATATGCCTGATTATAATTGTACACCATAGGGCTGCTTTCTCTGAATAACTTGACAGTTACTTAGCAATATATGTAAGGACAAGGGGAACTGCTGGACTGTTTTATTTGCCCTTTGGATTGAAATTGACCTTTTGACTGCGAAAGCTTGTATGGATCTCATCGTATTTATAGGTTTGATAAAATGGTCACATGTCTGTTTTAGACCAATCAAATCACGAGAAATTACGTCCCGTTACGCCCTTATTCCTTGGAGGGATCTACTTTCGCAACGTGAATCACTGAAGAGGAAGGCGAACCATCCCAGGAGGTATTTTGGTATACAAATGAGTTTTTATACCAGTCATAATTGCGTCTAATTGATTCTCGAATTGCCTTCTAATATCACAAGATAAACAATTACGGCCTGCTTCAACCTACAGAGGACGTAGTAACAAAAAGCAACGTCAACTAGGAATGACGATGGACAATTCAAAGAGGAAGATTACAAATGCCAAAGGACAATCGTAGTTTATCTGGTACATAAGACATTTAATAACATGAATCGGCCACTGATATGATTTGACAGAAGCACTGGATGTCATGTCTATAAACATATATCTGGTACATAAGACATTTAATAACATGAATCGGCCACTGATATGATTTGACAGAAGCACTGGATGTCATGTCTATAAACATATATCTGGTACATAAGACATTTAATAACATGAATCGGCCACTGATATGATTTGACAGAAGCACTGGATGTCATGTCTACAAACATATATCTGGTACATAAGACATTTAATAACATGAATCGGCCACTGATATGATATGACAGAAGCACTGGATGTCATGTCTATAAACATATATCTGGTACATAAGACATTTAATAACATGAATCGGCCACTGATATGATTTGACAGAAGCACTGGATGTCATGTCTATAAACATTTATCTGGTACATAAGACATTTAATAACATGAATCGGCCACTGATATGATTTGACAGAAGCACTGGATGTCATGTCTACAAACATATATCTGGTACATAAGACATTTAATAACATGAATCGGCCACTGATATGATATGACAGAAGCACTGGATGTCATGTCTATAAACATTTATCTGGTACATAAGACATTTAATAACATGAATCGGCCACTGATATGATTTGACAGAAGCACTGGATGTCATGTCTATAAACATATATCTGGTACATAAGACATTTAATAACATGAATCGGCCACTGATATGATTTGACAGAAGCACTGGATGTCATGTCTATAAACATATATCTGGTACATAAGACATTTAATAACATGAATCGGCCACTGATATGATTTGACAGAAGCGCTGTATGTCATGTCTTTAAAAACATGTTCATAAATAGTGATGCGGCACATGAATACATCAACGAAGATAACATAGTTCCTGATTTCAGAATTAACAGCAAATCTAATACACGTCTTGACTGAGCATCAAATACAGGGTTCCTCTGGACATAATTCATCAGATTAAATAAACGCTAATCTTTTGCCCAAATCAGTAACTTCATTGCGACCTGATCTGGCTGTCACAAGTTAAAATGTCGAAACACGTAGCTCCGCCCTGATCACAAATTCACATAAATATGGATAGATAACGAGGTTGATTGGTTTGTTGTTTAACGCCGCACTCAGCAATATTCCAGCTATATGACGGCGGTCTGTAAATAATCGAGTCTGGACCAGACAATCTAGTGATTGACATCATGAGCATCGACTCACGCAATTGGGATCGATGACATGCATCAACCAAGTCAGCGAGCTTGACCACCCGATCCCGTTAGTCGCCTCATACGACAAGCATAGTCGCATTTTACGACACGCATGCAACGAGGGATGCCAAGGGATTGTGATCTGTTTGTTGAAGAAGGAAGGTATGGTTAATCTGTATCTGAAGGTGAATTTGCGTAACTGTATGCTTAGAATGATGAATTCTTCAAAAGTTACGGTCAACGGAAAACGCTTGAAAAAGTAAACAAGATCGTTTTGACAGACACGTTATTGACATTGACGCTTATGAGGCACTGACATATCCTTAACAATATTAGTAACATAATAGCATTGACATATGATTATTTTACTAATAACAGAAGCTCTATAGCAGCATGCTGACATAGCTTATAAATTTTACAATTAAGATACACTAATAATTCTTCTATCTTGTGATGGTCATCACAATATTCACATTATAATGTCATGGCGTTATATTTGAACCAACCGAAAATGTCTTGCGATGTTTACAGCTAGCCTCGCCATGGGTTTTTTCGCTGTATTTAGTCGTGGTTGATATCATAATACACTTAGGTTTAGTGTTCAGACTCTTACTATTTAGAAGCATAAGGAATCAATGTACCGATTTTAAATCTTTGCAAATGCTTCCGAGGTACGTTTTCTTGTGTCCCCCCGAGACACTACTGCCCGTATTGTTGGTAGGAAATAATTAGCAATAATTAGGAGATAAACATACTGTGTTTTCAATGTAGACCTAGGTGACCTGTAGATTTAACCGCGCTTAACTGAATTTGGAACCGAACGCGCACAGTCGTATGTAGAAAAGCACCAATTTCTAAGCTCTCTGTTGTCTCCAAAACGTAAATACATTCCCTTTGTAGATTTCTATCGTGTTTTCTGCACGAAATGTATTGCCACACATCCTTTGAATATTGTAGTAACCGCATCTGTTTTTGTAACCTGTAATTGTAGATATAATTATTTAGTGAGTGAGTGAGTGAGTGAGTTGGGTTTAACGCCGCTTTTAACAGTATTCCAGTTATATCACGGAGTGTCAGCTTAATGTGGGAGGAAAGCCCGAAGTGATGCAGGTCTCAGACGTTTACCTCTTCGGTGAAACCCACGAGCACGGGTACGGTGCTGACAAACCTAGAAACATAATTGGGGTGAACCTGGATTCGAACCCACAATCATAGGTGTCTGGCGTGCCCAAGGGACGCAACTCTGCACAGCGAATCGCGTCGCCTTAGACAACTGGGCCACATGTGCCTCCTATAATTATTTAAATATGCCTACCGACAAAGACTGAAAATAGTACTATTCTATAAATATTAGCTTCCACGGTGATGCGGCCGTCAAACCAGCTGTTTCAATCAGAGGTGGTTGATTGTGATTTAATAGCCTCTGATTGACCAATCAGAATCGAGTAAATTCCAAATTCATGATAGAATTTAGAATTATCGAGAGATAATCCCTCCTTTTACCTATTTTTCAGTAGCATGTACAAGAGCAGATGTGAGACAGACATTCTGTAATATCATGACGTCATGGTACAATAGATGACGTCATATAATTCGCAGAATGCAGAGACCAAGCTGTCGTCCTGAAATATCGGCCGAACACGACATGGTGAATACGACATTCATATTGCCGGCAGAATGACTCGAGACTTGCTGAGAAACGTATGCACCGTGAGTGAGTGAGTGAGTGAGTGAGTGAGTGAGTGAGTGAGTGAGTGAGTGAGTGAGTGAGTGAGTGAGTGAGTGAGTGAGTGAGTGAGTGAGTGAGTGAGTGAGTGAGTGAGTGAGTGAGTGAGTGAGTGAGTGAGTGAGTGAGTGAGTGAGTGAGTGAGTGAGTGAGTGAGTGAGTGAGTGAGTGAGTGAGTGAGTGAGTGAGTGAGTGAGTGAGTGAGTGAGTGAGTGAGTGAGTGAGTGAGTGAGTGAGTGAGTGAGTGAGTGAGTGAGTGAGTGAGTGAGTGAGTGAGTGAGTGAGTGAGTGAGTGAGTGAGTGAGTGAGTGAGTGAGTGAGTGAGTGAGTGAGTGAGTGAGTGAGTGAGTGAGTGAGTGAGTGAGTGAGTGAGTGAGTGAGTGAGTGAGTGAGTGAGTGAGTGAGTGAGTGAGTGAGTGAGTGAGTGAGTGAGTGAGTGAGTGAGTGAGTGAGTGAGTGAGTGAGTGAGTGAGTGAGTGAGTGAGTGAGTGAGTGAGTGAGTGAGTGAGTGAGTGAGTGAGTGAGTGAGTGAGTGAGTGAGTGAGTGAGTGAGTGAGTGAGTGAGTGAGTGAGTGAGTGAGTGAGTGAGTGAGTGAGTGAGTGAGTGAGTGAGTGAGTGAGTGAGTGAGTGAGTGAGTGAGTGAGTGAGTGAGTGAGTGAGTATGGTTTAACGCCGTATCACAATTTCCAGGATCCGGATCCTATTTAAAACATACATAAAATATCCGATTGCTACACGGACTGCGATTTGAAATAATTCAAGCAGTAGACATTACATCACATCCGCCTTAGGAGGTCTTCCAGTGTAGATATCGATGTTACCTCTGATTTAGAATATTTTAAAGACGATCAAGAACCCGGTACACTTTTCCTGCCGAAAACACGTCTCCCAAATGCCAAAAAAATATTATTCCTGGAGACATCCTCAGAAGTTTGAACAGTGAGTATGTTTGTTGTCTGTATCAACATTGACATAATCACCACTACTACCACTACTATTGCAGCCACCTCTACCATTACTACCACCGTCACCACTACAACCACTATTGGAGGAGTGGTCTTCAGCAACCCATGCTTGCCGTAAAAGGCGACTATGCTTGTCGTAAGAGGTGACTAACGGGCTCGCTGACTTGGTTGATGCACGTCATCGTATTCCAATTGCGTGGATCGATGCTCATGATATCAACCACTGGATTGTCTGTTCCAGACGCTATTATGTGCGTAGTTAAATAACAAACAACCAAAAGAAATACTACCACTACTATTACTACACCAGGATCCATGCTTACCGTAAAAGGTGACCATGCTTGTCGTAAAAGGCGACTAAAGGGATCGGGTGGTCAGGGTCGCTGACTTTGTTGATGCATGTCTTCGATCCCAATTGCGTGGATCGATGCTCATGATATTAATCACTGGATTGTCTGGTCCAGATTCGATTATTTACAGACCGCCGTCTACTACTACCACCACCACCACCACCACTACTATCACCACCACCACCACCACCACCACCACTATTGCTGGTACTACTACTACGACTACTACCAATACCACCACCACCACCACCACTACTACTACCACCTCCACCACCACCACTACCACCACTACTAATAATAATAATACTACTACGGCTAATATTACTACTACCACCACCACTAATATTACTACTACTACTACTACCACCACTACTACTAAGACTACTACTACCACCACCACCACCACCACTACTACTACTACGACTACTACTACTACCACCACCACCACCACTACTACTACTACCACCACCACCACCACCACTACTATCACCACCACCACCACCACCGCTATTGCTAATACTACTACTACTACGACTACTACTACTACCACCACCATCACCACCACCACCACCACTACTACTACTACCACCTCCACCACCACCACCACTACTACTACTACTACCACCACCACTACAACTACTACTACTACTACCACCACCACCACCACCACCACTACTACTACTACTACCACCACCACCACCACCATCACCACTACTACTACTACTACTACTACTACCACCACCACCACCACCACCACTACTACTTCTACTACTACCACCACCACCACTTCTACTACTACTACCACCACCACTAGCACCACCACTACCACCACCACCACCACTACCACCACCACTACTACTACTTCTACTACTACTACTACCACCACCACCACTACTAATACTACTATCCACAGCACCACCACCACCACTACTACTACTACTACTACCACCACCACCACTTCTACTACTACTATTACCACCACCACAACCACTACTACTACTACTAACACCACCACCACCACCAATACTACTACTACTACTACTACCACCACCACCACCACTACTACCACTACTACTACTACCACCGCCACCACCACTACTAATACTACTACTACCACCACTACCACTACTACTACTAAGACTACTACTACCACCACCACCACTACTACTACTACTACTACCACCACCACCACCACCACTACTACTACTACTACTACCACCACCACCACTTCTACTACTACTACTACCACCACCACCACCACCACCACCACTACTACTACTACAACTACCACCACTACCACCACCACTACTACCCCTACTACTACTACTACTAATACTACTACTACCACTAGTACTACTACTACTTCTACTACTACCACCACCACCACCACTACTACTACTACTACTACCACCACCACCACCACTACTACTACTACTACTACCACCACCACCACTTCTACTACTACTACTACCACCACCACCACCACCACCACCACTACTACTACTACAACTACCACCACTACCACCACCACTACTACCCCTACTACTACTACTACTAATACTACTACTACCACTAGTACTACTACTACTTCTACTACTACCACCACCACCACCACTACTACTACTACTACTACCACCACTACCACCACTACTACTAAGACTACTACTACCACCACCACCACTTTTACTACTACCACCACCACCACCACTTCTTCTACTACTGCCACCACCACCACTTCTACTACTACT